>NW_026526777.1:4274847-6674847 GCF_024362965.1 Panthera pardus | reverse complement strand
GGTCAAAACTCAGCACCTTGTTTCCATTCTTTCAGAGTATCTCCCAGCTGTTTCCTTTATACAAAATACCTCCTTGTCACCTCTCACTTACAAGTAATCTTTTTCTACTCACTTGAGGACACCCTTTAGAGAGAAGAATTTCAGCAGGAACAATTTTATTTCTAAGTCCGCGATCTCATTGGGGGCTCAACTTTGATTTCAGTTTAATTATTCTACAAATGGCTAAAAGGACATCATTGGGGAGACACGTACTATATAAGAGAACCCAAACAACAACTAGTGTTTAAAACATTTTGTATCTCAACGGAGGTAGCTGGCTGCTGATTTCAGCTCTGTCATTAAGAAACTATTTCACTTTTTGAGGTTAAAAGCTGTGGCTCAGGGTGCCTGGGTGGCTCACTCGGTTAAGCCTCTAACTTTGGGACAGGTCATGATCTCTCAGGTCATGAACTCAGCTCATGAGTTCAAGCCCCACGTCGGGCTCTCCACTCTCCGCACAGAGCCTGCTTCAACGCCTCTGTCTCCCTCACTCTGCCCCTCTTGTGTGTGCGTGCTCTTTCTCGCTCCCTCAAAAAATATACATTAAAAAAAAAAAAAAAGGCTGTGGCTCAGTGAGAAAGATATTTTGGGTCAAAAATCTATTTCTTAAATTATAAAAGCGCCTTGCTCCTGCAGCGCCTGGGTGGTTCAGCTGGTTAAGCGAGCGACTTCGGCTCAGGTCACGATCTCACAGTTTGTGAGTTCGAGCCCCACATCAGGCTCTGCGCTGACAGCTCAGAGCCTGGAGCCTGCTTTGGATTCCGTGTCTCCCTCTCTCTCTGCCCCTCCCCTGCTTGTCTGTCTCAAAAATAAATAAACGTTTAAAACAAATAAAATAAAATAAATGAATAAAATAAAAGCACCTTGCTTCCGTATTTTAAAAATGATGGATGGGGCAGAAAATAACACAGTGTTCTGCATCTTGGTTCCCAAAGGCATGAAGGGCAACAGTCACCTTTGGTTCCTATAAGAAACTAGCCAGAGCTGTGATCCCACTTCCTCGTCTACGGGCAAGGAGACACCGACACCGACAGGGACCCATCTCCATAGGGAAAAGGTGAGTGACACAGGCAGAAAAAAAAAAGGAAAAACAATCACAAGGACGAAAAAGATATCACATCCCTGTGGCTACTTCTTTTCTAAAAAAATTTTTTTAATGTTTGTTTATTTTTGAGACAGAGAGAAACAGAGCATGAACGGGGGAGGGTCAGAGAGAGGAAGACACAGAATCTGAGCAGACTCCGAGCTATCAGCACAGAGCCCAATGCGGGGCTCGAACTCACGGACTGTGAGATCATGACCTGAGCCGAAGCCGGACGCTCAACCGACTGAGCCACCCAGGCATCCCCCCCATCCGTGGCTACTTCTGAGAGAACTCTCATCTCCAGATCCTCCGCCCTGTACGTTTCCCAAAGTATCTTCGACGCTTAAAACTTCTAACGAAATAACTTTTCAGACGTAGCAAGAACACCAGACTGCCTCTTTAGCTATAAGGATAATGGCTTTTGCAAACGCCATCAATACCCCGATGAGAGAGGATATGTGTTACTTCTAGCTGCAAATTATCTGCCATTCAGACAAAAAGCTTCTTTCTTTGGGCGCAGGATAAGAACTGACTAAAATTAACACACAAAATTAATACACGGAAGGGAGCTGTTAGTATGAGAAAACACTAAAAGAACAGTTTTCTCTATGTTAAGAGCCATCAGACACATCGGAGGCCGCTAGCTTTATACTGAGAGCACATCTCCAATTCAGTGAGACACCTCTTCAGAATGCTCTTCTTATCTAGCTGATGCTGGGGTCTCCACTCGCTCTCCCGGCCTGGAACTTGCCCAAGGCCTTACCCATCACTAGTGGATCTGTCACTACAGACTCAAACGTCCACGTCAGATTCTCTAGTAGAGCATGCTCCCCACTGCCAGCATGCACGGAGACTCTGAGTTAGTGTCATCCCGACAGATCCCGGCCACCAAGTAAGCGCAGGACACCCCCACCAAAGCTTCAACCGTCCACCCGCCCCGGACCACCAAAGGGCAGAGCACTAAAGCTACAAACGCCAGTTAGTATGGAGGGAAGCACAGCCCCGTCACCATGCACTGCGGGCAGGCTGGGATATTTACTTGAGATTGACATCAGTTGTGATGGTCTCTGACTTCCCATTTGTAGCACTGCTATGTAGGAATAAATAAGCATTAATGGGAATGGAAAACAAACCAAACAATAACAATGAAGTGGAAATGCAAAATATACTTGACTGAAAGGCATGTCGATGTATGGTAAATTATAAACTTGGCAAAAGAAATTGGAAGGGGTAAAAAAAAAAACTCAACAGCCAGCGACGAAGCATGAAGGACAACTGACGGGCCACAGAGCAAACCTGTTGACGAGACAGAGCCTGAACGTGGCTCCAGGCTGCGACGCAGCCCAGCCCCGGCCCTGCTGGTAAAAGCACGCTCACGGACCAGTCAGCTGGCGGATGTTCTAATGTTCCCCAAGGCATTCTAGCGCTTTTGAGCATGCAGCCGGCCATTTTATCCGTTACGAACATAAATTACACGGCAGCCTGTTTTGTACGTAAGTGCACAAATATCAAATGAGTTTGAAGGGGGTAATTCTAGGTGCCAGTGAGGGTTTGATCATAAAATTCAAGAGTTAGCTTAAAAGTGCTTTCTCTTACACTTAAATAGCTAAAAGTGCCTTCTTTTTTCTAACTTTTAAATCCCAAAACATTTCTCAAGTTTGAGTATCAGTGAATGCCAGTGCCACCCCCTTCCTTTCCCGGCACCTCCCCCAGTGACCGTGAAGGAGTCGCGGTCGGAGGGGCAGCGGGCCGACATCTCATAGGTCGCATGTGGGTGGCGGGTCTCTGGCGGGAAGTGGCAGGTGGGGAGTCTCACAGATGGCACAAGTAGTGAGGCCACGGGCACGTGAGTGGCAACAACCAGTGCTCTCACTCTGCGGTGCAGTGTGCCCCCGGCGGGCTTTACCCATATGGCATGCCAACAGGATTCCCTCCTGACCGCCCTTCAGCAAGAGTCATACACGGACGTGGTGAACGCGTATCCAAAACGAGAGATTCAGAAGTGATTCCTCTTTAAAGGGAAGAAAAGCTATCACTCTCTTTGTAACGGGCAAAAGCCACCATACGCTGGGAACTGCCCACGTCAATACTATGCTTTTTGAAAAAACATCTAGGAACAGTCAGAGGGAGAGGAGAAAGGCCCGAGGAGACAAAGTCCAGGAAGCGTCCACACACACGAGATCAGACACTGACTTACCGAGGAATGGCTGGGAGGCGAGAGCCGTTTTCGTCTATGAAGTGGCCCCCCGCGTTGAGGACCCAGCAGTGATGAAGGGACAGCAGGGCGTGTCGCGCGGTGGTAGGATTGTCCTTCCCGTTCTGACTGTCTGCGTTCTTCAGCGGGGAAAACTCATCTTCACGTAGTACTTCATACACCACAAACTTCCTGGAGTGGAGCCATACAGGAACCACTTTATCACAAAGTTTAAAACTGTAAACACAGCTGTGATCCGTCTACACAGCTAAGCCCTGGTCCTCAACAGCTGGTCTTAACCTGATTCCAGACGAACACTGAAAGATATCCTGCTCGTCCCTAGACTAAAGCTGGAATTCTTTTCTCCAATGCAAAAATGAGAAATTATTTTCACCCCAAACTACAAAACACTTCATCTTAAGTCAGAAAGGTCAGAAATCTTAATGCAAAACCCATGAGTATCTGTTCTGGGGGTGGGAAAGGGGGGAGGCGAAAAAAGATGCCTTAGAAGCCCACAGGGGAAGATGAATCTTATACAGCTAATTCGTCTTCTGCATTTGTACACTGGCCAAATTCGGAGCCACATACCTCAGCCTCGAATGTGATCTCTGATGGAGAGCTATAGAATCTAAAGTCATGTTCTCCGAAACACGTACTTAGAGGTCAGTAAGACAGCCTACGCACAAACTGGGCCAATTCCCTAGCTCAACCTTTCAGTCTCTTAGCCAAAGTAAGTGACAATTTTAACAAAATTTAACAATTTTGCAGGAGAGTCAGACAATAGACTAACGGGTGTAAAGAAAACATACAGGTTGGGGCGCCTGGGTGGCCCAGTTGGCTGAGCGTCCGGCTTCAGCTCAGGTCACGATCTCACGGTTCGCGAGTTCGAGCCCCTGCGTGGGGCTCTGTGCTGACGGCTCGGAGCCTGCAGTCTGTTTCAGATTCTGTGTCTCCCTCTCTCTCTGACCCTCCCCCGCTCGTGCTCTGTCTCTCTCTCTCTCAAAAATAAATAAACATTAAAATTAAAGAAAAAAAAAAGAAAGAAAGAAAACATACAGGCAACTCAAATCATACTCCCAGGTTGGCGCTTTGAGAGAATGATAATGAGTCTCGACAGGACACTCACAGCCACAACGCCACCCCTCACATACATGCTCCCGAGTGTTTGCAGAAAACAGCGTCCTGGCCTAACGGAGTGAAAAGCAACATTTCAAGACCTGTAGCTAATCTTACTGGTGCTGCTGAAAACATACTTTGCAAACTGGAAGATGTCAAAGACGAATTTTTCCATCTTTATTCCATTTGGTTTGTCTGGCTTAATTAACTGCCCCTGGGAATCCACGTAGGGAATCTTCTTTTGAGCCACATGGTGCTGCAACTGAGGTTCATAAATACTGAGTAGGGGAAAAAAAAAAAAAAAAAAAAAGACGTAATCACTTTCCGAAGTTAAAATGCCAGAAAATCCTATAATCACACTCAGGCACAAATGCACCCACAACCTTGCTAAGACTGTCAAAGTGAAGCGCATCTGGGAAGTTTCGGTTCATGTTTAAATATGAAGTGAACAGATTTCCCTATCCACCTCCTTAGTTTTAAAAGAATCCAGTAACGATCTCCACGTTAAAGAGCACACACCACAGCTCACACCAATGTCTCTCCCAGTTTCCATGTCTTCCAAAAAAGGTTCTGTTCTTTGCCCCAACTTTCCCAACCGAGAGCCCCTGAAGTGTGGAATGGGAAGATGAGGATTGACAGTTGTTATGGACAAATCAACTAACACAGCTACAAAGCGCAGAGTGGGATGGGAGATATTGTGGAACTGGAGTCAATACCCTACAGTAAAGCTCAGGAACTTTTTGAGAAGTAAACCATCATCATGAATGTCTAAAAGCTATCACGTGAAGCAGACAGTGAGAAGGTCCTTCCCTTAACAGACCGATGGATTAAAGAAGCTTCTGATGTTATGCTTTTATCCCACCACGCTGATTTCCACCCAGGTCTCCGGTTCCTTTCCCTACTGGTTCCTGAATGCTAGTCTGGGAGCCAGCTAAAATTGGGCGGGCAGCCTTTCAACACTAGATGACCTGCGTCCACCAGCAGGAATTCTGAGGCCCTAGACGCAGGGCAGACAGGCTCCTAGAGATGTGCACCCTATCATGTGAAAACAACAACAATGTGAGATAAATTTCCACTTGATGAGGGTGATCTTCAGGGGAGAAGATGAATTCCACAGAATAAGGACTTGGGTGTCTTCCTCCTTCTCAAGTGACTTAGTTCCTGAGTAATGACAGAAGAATCTATCTTGCTCATACTTGACAACATCTCTCAGAAACGGGACAGTGAAGAAGTGGTTGGCAATGTTCCCCGCATTGAACAGCAGTCGCCCGTCCGAGCTTCGTTTCTGAGCTGTTGCCAGGGAGATCTCACTATATTCCACCACCTGGTAGACTCCGTCCACTCGGCAAACCACTCCCACGGGCTCCGTAGGGTTCGTTTTCTCCACCACCTGCCCCAAGAAAGACAGCAGCAGGAAAAGAAATACGATCAAATGAGATATTGGAGATTTGCCATTTTCAAAAGCCACACCTACAGTCTTGCTTACATTGTCTTTAAGGCATTAAGTCAAAAGGAATCTCTAACTGCAGTCCACCACCTACCCATCTTTATATTCTTTGACAGACTACTGTCCAACTGGAAATGAAGTAAATTATCTCCTTCCTGTTTATCACCTAACTAAACCATGGAAGAGAAATGCCGTCACACACGCAGAGCCCAGAGGAAATCACATTTGACTGGGAATAATTAAATGAGGAGTCTACTTCCCCGCAAATACCTTATTTTAATTAATTTACCCTTAACGACACTCAATGGTTGAGAATAAATGAAATGAAATTTCTCTGGGATTCATTAATACAAACGTAAGGCATTTGGTCTCTCATTTCGTATTGCCTGAATCATTATTTCATTTGAAAATGGTGCTTCTTTTGTTTTCATTCATGAATACGGCATGTTCCTTGTTTTTCCAGGAGTTGGCGAGGAGGTAGGGGGCGTCAAGGCAGGCAGGTCACTGGGATCTGGCTCCAACTTCAATCAGAAAAGCCTGCCCAATACTTATCTGTTTTGCATGTTAGACTTTGTCTGAAGTTGATTCTATGCTTTAAAGAAAGTTTGAAAACCAGTGACTTGATCATCTATCAATGGCTCTAGGCTGGGGGGAGCTGAGAGAAAGGTGTATACCTAAATCACAGGGAAATGTAGAATATGTAATTTAAGAAGAAAAAAAAACCCTCACAAGTGATTCTGATACCCCACCACCCTAATCCAACACATCACTGACCTAAATGAAATGTTCAGAAGAAAATTACGTTAAGCACTGTGTGAGATACGCTAAAATAAAATCAAGATTCAGATGAGATGAATACCCGACAGAAGATTCAAACAACGGGAACGTTTTAAAGATACTGCTGTCTGCCCTGTTCAACTAGCAATCCAGCATGCTTTGGAGCAGTTTGAAAAATCTGTCCCCAAACTAAAAAGTCTATCCTAAGCATACATGAAATCCACATCAATAAAGTTAAAACTTTTCCTCCGCAATTGATTTCTTAAAATAAACCCGGCCAGCGGCAGTCTCCTCCAGACAACCAAAGCCACCATTGAGGACTTCGTTTACACAGCAATTACAGCGACAGGCACAGAGTCTAGCTCGGTGAGGCAGGGCTACCGGGCACGGAAGTCCGCTGTGTGGTTTCACTGTTTGCCACCCTGAAAGGAGCACACTGTTCAATTTTCTACCAAGGAAGTGGATTACACTGGGGGGAAACATACAACAAAATGATTTCCATCAATCACAGGCCTATGTGCAATTCTAATCTATCAACCCCTCACCCTCACCACCTCCACAGCTGGGGGTCTCACTAGACACGGAATTTGGAATAGAGTCCTCTCGCTCCCATTTAAACCTACACACACACACACACACACACACACACACACACACACTAGATTTTCCAGTCACCTCTGTGTGCCCCTACTCCGACCAGCCATAGAGAACAAACCTGAGCACATTCACACTTTACGGTTCCCAAGAGTTAATCTGTCAGCGAAAGATGTACTTCTATGACAACTCTTGACCCTCCAAATATTACAAAAGTCTAGATTACAGAAGAATGCATTTGCAAACTGCGTAAACGGAAGGTCAGTTTCCATTACACAGAAAGTTAGACAGCACAAAATTAAGAAGTTTGCTTGACTTTCTCCAAGGGAAATCCTGAAAAGCTGAGTTTGAAGTACCACTCCAAGCTCCAAGTTCAAGCTCAAAGCTCAAGCAACTGCTCTACAGAGTGACGACCTCCAGTTAACAATGGTTCCTGCCCGGTTAGCGCTGGGCTTCTGCAAACCACCGCTCTAAGTCTTTTCTCAAGGCTCTCACTCCATGAAAAATACTGAATTCCTGAATTCACAAAGACGGGAGCCTTTTAAAGAAGTAATGAAAAGAATTCCACTACCACACTATGAATAACTCCCTAATTCAGATGTTCGTAAAAATATATCTCGATATCTTGGTTTTCAATTAAAACAAAAAGGGTGGGAGGGCAGATTACATAAAGGCTTTCTGCCATCTCTAAAAGTTTTTAACATACACCCAGTCTTACCGCAATTTGACAACGGAGTAGTCCATCTGACTACGTGGTCACTCACTGAGTGACTTCTGCATTATGTTCCAGACACAGAACTAAGCGGGAGGACTCAGAGTCCTGGAGAACCCACAGGTGGTGAAGAGGGACAGGTTACACCTGTATCTCTGTGTGACCAGTATACTCACAAATAGTAGTACATCTAATTTCAAGGTTTTTAAGCTGTCGGCAAAAACGTAATCACTCCTAAGAGTTTGGTTTTATAATGTGATAGCATACTACAACTAGGAGTTGGGGAATGTGAATTCTAATCCTGTTTCTGTGAATGGGGATGAATGACCTTGAGCCTGGAGCTCACTTAGAACTGGGCCTCAGAGTGCTCGTTTCTGAGATCAAAGGGGCTGATGAGATGATCTCTGAGGTTCTTTCCAGGTTCGCCACTCGGATCGTATAGAATTTAAATTGACCTGAAGCCCAGAGCAGCAAAATTAAAGTTTCTGTTTTAGAAGGAAGAGTGACACCAAGCGGAGCAAAGTCAGAAATACAGTCTAGTTTGTTTTTTTTTTTTTTTTTTAAGGCTCAGCTACTTCAAATGCCCTGTTTCTATTATAATTTAATAACCATTTACAATACAGTGCAGATACTCATACAGTATTAAAACAGAGAGAGGTCTTAAATAACAGAACCAACTTTCTATTTTCAGAGTCTAGAAGAGTCTTACTGGGGTCTACCAGTTTAATTTCTCTAAACCCGCACTGGTAAATTTAAAACTTCAGCTTTTATGGCTTTGCATTAGATTTACAGATTAATTTTAAGAGAAATGACATCTTTATAATAGAAAATATCTCAAACCAAGGCTACGATATGCTTTTTATGGCATGCTTTTTAAATCCAAATATTTCAAATTTATATCTAGTCTAATCTGTTTGTGTCAGAAGCCTGTTTTATATAGCTTTTGCTTTTGGCAGAAAGGTCTTCCCTTCATGTCAGTATTTTTTTCTTCTAACATTTTTATGGGTTTTTTTTTATACTTAACTTTGTAATCCATTTGAAACTGATTTTGGTATGAGCTTTGAGGATGAGATTTTACTTTATTTTCAGCCAGTTATCTCATTCATTTCCCCCACCGATCTGAAATGCCATGTGTTTACATACAGCATTCTTACGTGTACATGGATTGATTTCTGACTGCTCTACTCTGTTCCATCAACCTGTCATTCTACTCTGGTTTCAGGACTCCCTTTTTTTTATGTACAACCCATTTTAATACCTGGTAGACTGTCTCCAACCCTCCTCCCTCCTTCTCACCTTCTCTCAGCATTTTCCTGGCCATATTTACATGTTTTTTCTAAAGTTTACGATCATTTTGTTAAGTGTCCCCCAAATAGTCTCACTGGGACTTTGACCAAAATTGTGTTATACTTTAATTTGGTGAGAACTGATACTTTTACAGATTTCCAGAAAACAAGTATTGGTATTAATATTTTTAAATCTTTCGCAGTGTTTTCATGTTCTCTATTTTTTCCTAGAAACACGACACGTTTTGTTCACTGCCATATAAGCATGCCTCCTATATCATCATCTGTGCAACTAAAACAATGTTGAAAAGAAAATGGCAAGACCAGTCTTGTCACATGGCGATACAGACCTCCCCGCTTTTTCCCACCCACCCCGTCTATCTTAATATTAGTGTGTTCTGTTGATGGCTGTCAAGCAGTTAACAATCTCCTTCATTGCCCTTCTCTATAAACTTTGTTTATTTCTGAGAGAGAGAGAGAGAGAGAAGGTGCAAGTAGGGGAGGGGCAGAGAGAGAAGGAGACAAAGAATCAGAAGCAGGCTCCAGGCTCTGAGCTGGCAGCACAGAGCCCGACACGGGGCTCAAACCCACGAAGCGTAAGATCATGACCTGAGCCGAAGTTGGACACTTAACCGACTGAGCCACCCAGGCGCCCCAAACACAGCTTGATATTAACGAATCCATCCCGGGCCTAGTGATGATCATTCACTTTCCCAGTACTTAACAAATCATCCACACACAAGCACAGAACATTATTTCTAGAATCAAAAGCTGCCAATTTAAGAGAAAAAGCAGGTGGGGGATAATTTAGTTACTGGAGAGAGAGAAAATATTCCAATCACCCTAATAATTCTAGTCTGAGTCCTGGAATATACATCCTGACAGAGCAAATCCACCTGGAGCCTCGCTACGGTTGGGAAAGGTGTTACCTTTGCACCACAATCTGCTCCTTTCTGGATGCAGAAGCCAATGAACCGGGGGTCTGCCACTTTCACCAGGATGTTGTCAACACAGTAGACGTGAATGCTCCAAATGCCTCTCTGTTCCATGTCCTCCACGATATTCTGGGCTGCAAGTGCCCGATAAAGACCACCATTCCCATCTGGGAAATAAAAGAGCCCATTAGTAGCACACCAAAACCCATTCAGAAGGTACCGCCAAACTGTTACCTGGGCTAATGCTGTCAAACTGGGGTGAAGAGCTCTGAAAAGCAGTTTTACATCACAGTGTCAAGAAAAGTATCCGTAAGGAAGAATGGGGGTGTCAAAATATTACACTACATGACTGTGAAAGTAATTTAGCAGAACCGAGAGGGTAACGTTAATGCAGGGCCAGGCAACCCAAAGACCATACGTCTCTTTTTAACTCAGCCCTTTTAACCATTTAGCCCATAATACATTGGGAAATATAAAATTATTTATCAGGTAATGATTATTTCATAACATTTCAAGCGTTGCTAATATTTGTACGATTCAAGTTAGCTCTGTGTTTACAGCGCCATCACTGACAATTTCCCCCATCTCAAAAATAAAAATACATGAGCATATTATACCAAATAACTCATTAGGAAACCAGGTTAATATGAAGGTCAGATTTAAAATAAATATAGGTAAAAGCCTCTTCTTTCACATCTATTTTTAGTGCTGCTTTAATGTACTTCTTCCATCAACACTCGCAGCCTCAGCTTGAAAAACTGGACAACTGCGGGGCACCCGGGTGGTTCAGTCAGTTAAGCGTCCAACTTCGGCTCAGGTCATGATCTCGTGGTTTGTGGGTTCGAGCCCCGCGTCAGGCTCTGTGCTGACCGCTCAGAGCCTGGAGCCTGCTCTGGATTCTATGTTTCCCTCTCTCTCTGCCCCTCCCCTGCTCTTTCTCTCTCTCTCAAAAATAAATAAACATTAAAAAAAAATTTTTTTAATTGGACAACTTTTTTAATTGGACAACTTTTAATTGGACTTAAAAATAAAGTGTTCCATAATTAAGAAGGAAAGAAAGCATTAAGATGACACAAAAGCCTATAGCTGGAGACTACCACCGTTAACACTATTATTTGTCCCCTTTCAGCCTTTCCTCCAAGCAAAGATTCACATAGATATGAATCTGTCCACACGGTTATTTTTCTAGTGGGGATCACAGTCAGGGTCGCTGCATGTGTCTACACTGGCAGCGTGCCGACGGGTCTAGGATCCTCTAGCAGGCTGCAGCGGGCACACGCCACCTGCAGGCGCTCAGAGCGGTGGCCCAGCCATACTGGGCGCGCAGCGTCACGCTTCCCATCGAAAGTTAACCTGAAACTACTTCTCTGTGTCATTTAGGCCTCCACAGTTGTTTTAGGACAGTTTGAGAACCATTACTATCGACAAACTACATTTTAACCTCTTATTTATGAAACAGTAAACGGTTCCCAATCTTTCACTACGAGAAGTAATGTAGCCACGAACACTGCTGATGTAAAACACTGGGTAAAGACACCGAGTACCCCACACGCTGCCCAAGTTGCTCTCGCGGGCAGACATTCACACTGTGAAAGTGTACCATGTCACCCGCTGGTATTTTCAGTTTTTTTAAATCATTACCAAATGGGGATACAATTTTAAATATGAATTAAACATTGATTTTTTAAATCCAAATCACTGGGGTGCCTGGGTGGCTCAGTCGGTTAAGCATCCGACTTCAGCTCAGGTCATGATTTCATGGCCCATGGGTTCGAGCCCCACATCAGGCTCTGTGCTGACAGCATGGAGCCCGGAGCCTGCTTCGGATTCTGTGTCTCCCTCTCTCTCTGCCCTCCCCCACTCAGGCTCACATGTGCGCACACTCTCTCTCTCTCAAAAATGAATACACATTTTAAAAAGTTTTTTAAAAAAAGGAAGAAAACCAAATGGAAGGACTTATGTTACTACCATTTCCAGTCACCCTTAAGTAAGCATGCTTACAAACCTGGAGCCATAGAAACCTTGTTCTTGTCTTCCAAAATAATCTTCCCATCAAAACTCATAGCAGGGAGCATTCCCTGCTGAAAAAAGATTACATTCTCTTTTTTTAAACCAAAGTACTTGTGCTTTGTGAAGAATTCCTTTGTAGATTCCATTGTTCTGCCACTGGTCATTATATACCTTGCAAGAGAAAAGTAGACCTTCTAAGCCATAGGGTCATGTGAATCAGGGCACAATTCAATCTTGTCTATTTTCTAAGCTAAAAAAAAAAAAAAAATCACTGAGCACACTGTCTCTTTGTTCTGACCTCCTTCATCCTCTTCCTCGATAAGGGAGCATTAGCGGCTACCCATGGGGAATTTCTTCCAGTAATTTCATCAACCTTTACATGTAAAATACGTCTATGTGACAATATTACACGTACCTCCTGCAACAGAGAACCTGTAACTGGCTTAAAAAAAACATTTTAGAACTCTGTGAAAGGTGTATTCTAAATTTAAAACTCCTATTGTAAATAAATAGGGAGAAAAGGGTAAATGTAATACAGTGTAATGATCTCTCATGGTTCTTTTTACTAAAGTTTTGAAATGTAATCTGGGCTCTGCTCACCCTCCATTTAAAATCATAAAAGTGTAAATATACTCTCTGTTTTCACAAAAATCCAACCCCCGCTAGTATGGCAAAGGAGGAAAAAACCCTATCTAAAACCACAGTTAGTGACTATAGTAGCTCCTGCCCTTACTAGAATGTAAACCACATACATATAAGGAGGGATTTTTGTCCGTTTTGGTTGCTGATCTATCCCCAGTACCTAGAAGGAGGTATGCAGTATCTGTTGAATGAATAAAGAAAATGGTATAATTTCCCACCATACTAGATATCTGTCTACTTAACAAATTATCCTGGGTATTTTGAACTCTGACTACAAAGAGGTGGCTAAATCACTCTGCAGCAGAAAAGCACAGAGATCCTGAGCTGTGAGGAAGAAGAGGGAAGAAAATCCAACATGATGGCGGGAACCAGGGCCTTAAACAGAATACCGGCCACTCAGAACACAGACGTCCCGCAAAACCCCCCGAAGGAATCAAGATGAAATAAACAGTTTATGGCCAATACTCATGTTGAGAAGAGCTAGCAAAGCTGGGAAATTTACCAACAGCCTATTTTTAAAGGCATCACAGAGCTACAGAAGCAACATGGATGGGAACTAAAATTCCAGACAGTGAGAATCTTTCCAAGAGGGGTAAGGATACGCAGCTGCTGCCTTTTCCTGGGGGTATTTGCCGACTTGGGATACAGGCTAGTGGTAGGAACTCCAGCGTGGACCAGGCGGAAGGAGAGAGAAACCAACAGAGCTTTGGTTGGGTCACATGGGGCTAAAATAACAAGATCAGGGACTTGAGGGATCTCAAACACACAGCTGGTTTCCCCCTCAAAATGTATTTCCAAAGCTGCTCTGGGAAAGAGATTTAAGAGCCAAATCAAAAACTTTTACAAAGCAGAGCAGAATTTCCCATAGTCTCTTGGTGCTCAGGACACCGACACTGGCCAGGGTGAGCCCTAGAGCACAGCTTACCAGCAGGCCCTGGGGATCCAGCGTGGCCCCCAGCAGAGAAATCAGTGGGGCTTTCAGCTGGTGTGTGTGGGAAGGGTGGGCTGTGGGGAGAGCGAGATAGCCTGGTACTTAAGGATAGGGGTTTCTAGACTGTGAGAACTCCTGGAGTGCCCAGAGCAGCGACTAAAAATAGACTCGTATCTCATCATCATGAAATTTCAGATGCCATAGATAAGAAGAGACCTTAGATGCTGGCCAGGGGGTGTGTGCGGGGAGAGACTGGGAAACAGAATGGCAATGGACCTGTCAACAACAATGATGGAAACAACAGAACAAGACCTTCAAATTTCAGAGGGAAACTGATTTTCAATTAGAAATTTATACATAGCGGGGCACCTGGGTGGCTCAGTCATTTAAGCATCTGACTGTGGGTCAGGTCATGATTTTACAGTTCGTGGGTTCGAGCCCCGTGTCGGGCTCTGTGCTGCCAGCTCAGAGCCTGGAGCCTGCTTCCGATTCTGTGTCTCCCTCTCTCTCTGCCCCTCCCTTGCTCGTGCTCGCTCTCTCTCGCTCTCTCTCACACACACAAAATACATTAAAAAAATTTCTTTAAAGAAATTTATAGTCAAACTACCAATCAGTATCAAGTTTCTTTTTCTACACTGAGAAAACCCAATGAGTCCCCAGAGGTACTCAGGTAGGGATGTAAAAGTCGGAGGCGAATATATGCTGTGCATTAAGGCTACAGTGATCATCTATCTAGTTATACTACAGATTACTTTTAGACAGTAAATTACAGCTCCTGGGAAAACCATTAGTAACAGGAAACATGTCTGCTTATGAATAAAGTCTACATGTATTTTGAATATCATAGACCGATATATGTTCACACACTCTCCCTTAATGAGGCATATCTTACCATGGAATGATACATTTGCTGCCATGGTATTTTTCAGCTAACTGTTGAAGCTTCAGGATACGCTCCGCCTGAATCTGAAAAAGCGTCTTGTGAGACGGCAAACCAACATCATACATTCCCTTGGGATATGCAACACCAAGTCTCGTCCCCTGCCCGCCAGCTAGAAGGAGAACTGCCACTTTGTTCTGAGAAATCTGGAAAAGTCCTAGAAAAGAAAACACTTGTATCACAAAACCTCCATAATTCAGCATTTAGGATTACTCATATAAAAAGTAGCAGCAAAGAATCACCCTATTTGCCTAAGGCAAAAAGAACAAGAAATAATCATCAATAACTATAGCTATCTTATTAATGAAAACATTTTTACTATTAAAAAATTGTATAACTCGGGGGGCACCTGGGTGGCTCAGGTCATCATCTCACAGTTCATGAGTTCGAGCTCCGCGTCGGGCTCTGTGCTGACAGCTCAGAGCCTGGAGCCTGCTTCGGATTCCGTGTCTCCCTCTTCTCTGCCCCTCCCCCACTCACACTCTGTCTCTCTCAAAAATAAATATACATCCAAAAAAAATTTTTTTTTTAATTATAGAACTCACCAGACACCAAATAATGAATAATATGCTTTAATGAGTTAAAAATTTTTTTTCCAGTAACATCACAAGGCAAAGCCCAACAGAAGGTCTTACAAGTACCTGACCGCTTATTAGATGTGGCAAGTCAAGAAAAAGGATAAAAGAAGATACTCAGGCTTCAGGATAAATGATGATGGTACTAAATTACCTCCAGCCCTATAAATCGATCAGTAATAAACAATTAATTCATCAATGAGCATGCAAACTTACCAGACACGCCAACCTCCAGTAAATGTACAGAAAAGAAACCCGCAGGAAAGCAAGGCAGTATGGTGGTCAAGAAGGCAGGACACCTGGGTTTGCAACCTAACTCAACTGAAAAAGCTTAGAGGATCTGGCTGCAAAAAGGCAGCAGGAGACTCTGGGGGGTGATGGAAATGTTCTATATCTTGACTGGGGTGGAGGTTACATGAGTGTATAAACACGGCAAAAGCTCCTACAACTAGTGCATTTGATTGTATGTAATCATTCATTAACAGAATGGATTAAGATGCACCCGTGTTGGGGGATTTTTAAGGGCCATCTACACCAGCTCACAAGAATGTGAAACTCAGAGTCTTTCTGTTGATGATTTAGTTCTGTTGCCTGCAAGCCTGTCGGTCTTCATCAGCTGAATACTCAGCAGTAGGTAAGAACCAAACATAACGCCTGGATAAAAATATTATTCTCTGAATTAAAGTAATTCAAGATGGATTTAAGATCCAAATGCAAACACGTAAAACTGTAAATGTTACTAACCACAGAGGCTCTCGGTTTGAATTTAAAACAAAAAAACCAAAAACAAAATCTTGCCCTCTGTGGTTTCTAAGAGGCATCTCATTATGCGAAGCCCGGACCAGGTCAGCATCACAAGGCAAAGGAGCTTATGGGGAGAGGCAACACAGAAGCTGGGTCTCTGGGAAGCGAGAAAAGCCGGAAAATGCCAGATGAGATAAAGCAACGGTTGATGGGTTTCGTTCTTGTTTTCTGAATCTCACACTTGCCTTAAAATCCTCAAACCTGTGCACGAAGCTCGTCACTACCCAGAACTGCACACCGGCCCAGAGAAAGCAGTGGTAGCCAGCATCCATTATTATTATTTTTATATCCCTAGTGACACAGGTTTGTCTGATTCACCAACTTTGCCTTTACGCTTTTGATGTATTAATGAGGCCTTCCGAAAGCTAATATGCTAGTATATCAAGAACGTCAAGAAATATTCTAAACAAATCCATTGTAAAATCCAAACTTTCCCCAGTCCTAATTCTACAACCTATCTTCAGTAGGAAATACGTATAACCCAAGGATAGGATACAGCAACTATCCAGCTATCAAAAAACTTGAAAGGACATTGGATATCCCCATAATTTTCACTTCTGATGTGAAGCTAACCTCAGCTACCTGAGACCTAATTTTCTCTCTTGCTTCCTTGCCCAGAGGCAGAACTGTCTTTTTTTTTTTTTTTTTTTTTAATGTTTACTTTTGAGAGAGAGGGAGACAGAGCACAAACAGGGGAGGGGCAGAGAGAGAGGGAGACACAGAATCTGAAGCAGGCTCCAAGCTGTCAGCACAGAGCCAGATGCGGGGCTCCAACTCACGAACCTGGAGATCGTGACCTGAACCAAAGTCGGA
Source organism: Panthera pardus (assembly GCF_024362965.1). NCBI lineage: Eukaryota > Metazoa > Chordata > Mammalia > Carnivora > Felidae > Panthera > Panthera pardus. The sequence continues at coordinate 6,657,948 of NW_026526777.1, read as the reverse complement.
GGGGCCGACTAAGCCACCCAGGCGCCCCCAGAACTGTCTTTTTATACTCTCCATGGCATTTCATTGTACCCTATCAGAGTCTGTTAATAAGATCTGGAGTAACATGAGACCCTAACTAGTAACCGTAATCGAAGAGGTAGGTCTTATTTCCCCCACGTCAGAGATAACAGGCTCAGAAAAATTAAAGGTCTTGCCCAAGGTCACAACACTAGAAAAGCTGAATAAGGCTTGGAACCTCACCCCAGGCCTATTCACCACGCACTACACTGCCCCCAGCCTCTCTCTTCACACCCAAACACCGAACAGATAAATACATTACAGCGCCGTAATTTTTAGGGTGTAAACTTCCCTTCCTATCTCTTTCTCGCCCTTTCTTCTCTTTTCCACTGAATTCATGAGAAGTGCTACTTTTTTTTTTTTTTAATCTCTCTTACCTACCACCCCACAAGGAAAAGCCGCAGGGTCGAGCCCACATTCTCCAAAATTTGCCAAACACTGACCTCTCTAACAGCATCCCACATCTGTGTCCCCCTGAAGCAAGCACCACAGCCCCCAATGTAACAAAGACTGAGATGAAGTGAAGCATTCCGAAGGGAGCAGGGACAACACAAGGCAGGTTTGAAAACGGTTTTACATTTGGTTATTCCCTGAGCTATCAAAGAAACCACGGTTTCTAGGGAAGAAATTTAATTCTGCTGTCACTGACCCAAAAAGCATTATTTTAACGAAATACAGGGCCATAATCCCTTACACCTAATTCCGTGGGTCAGATTTGCTGACTCTTGACTTCAGCTCAGATCATGATCCCACGTTTCAAGGGTTTGAGCCCCGCATCAGGCTCTGCACTGGAGCCTGCTTGGGATTCTCTTTCTCTCCCTCTCTCTCTGACACATGTGTGCATGCTCTCTCTCTCTCTCAAAAAAATAAACTTTATTAATAAAAAAAAAAAAAAAAAAAAAGATCTGCTTCAGAAGGCAGAACTCTTCAAACTGTAGAAAATGAAATATAGTACATACACAACATTCTATGTTACCTCCAGCAAATCTGAGACTGGACCCTGTAATCCCATTAAGTGGGATAAATAAAGTTCATCAATAGTTTTGTGTCTGTTCGGGGCGCCTGGGTGGCTCAGTCAGTCAAGCGTCCGACTTTGGCTCAAGTCATGATTTCACGGTTCGTGGGTTCAAGCTCTGCATCGGGCTCTGTGCTGACAGCTCAGAGCCCAGGGCCTGCTTCAGATTCTGTGTCTCCATTTCTCTCTGCCCCACCCCTGCTCACACTCTGTCTCTGTCTCTCAAAAATAAATGTTGAAAAAAAAAGTTTCATGTCTGTTCAAGTTTGGTTTTGCTGCAAACCAGGCTTTGCACCATTTCAGAACTGCAGATAAGTAACTTTGGTCTGTCGGAACCCTCACATACCTCCAAAGGTGTCAGAATCAGAAATATTTCTAAACATCTTCAAAAAAAGTCCCAGATAAATATTGTGGACACAGAGGCCTTTGTTCTCTTTGTCGCATTTATTTTCTCCACGGAGCACATGTGTTTGAAGTTGTTTCATTGTTAATGTGGCTCTAGTCCTCCTTTCTGATGTCTTTCTTTTACCTTCGGTCCCAAGGTCAATTATCTCCCTCAGCCACCTTGCCCATGAATGGTAAGAGACTGCTCCCGGAGCCAGCCCCAAGTCCCAGCCTCATGTCCCAGCTCAGGTCACCTGATGACCACCCAACACCAACCAGTGCTTTCCACAGGCTCTAACCAGTTATCACAGTATCACGGTCTACACTTTTCTCTTCCCTGGATGAGTTCCCTGAAGCACTGCTTCATTCCAGTTCTCCAAAGTTTTCAGTTTTACAGCTCTCTACCCAGCAGCTCACAGTGGCCTCCTTCTTTATTCAAATACATGCTTCCTAAGCCCCAGCCTGCCATGCTTTCTTCAATCTTTTTCCCGTCTGCGGACCTGATTACCCATCCCATCACCGTGACCGAATAGCAGCACGGAGATTATGCCCGTGGGGTGTACGACTGTGGGCGGATCCACGTTCAAGTCTCATCTCCGTGGGACCACAGCTATTCCAATGAGTTACAACACAATCCACACGTACTGACAATAAACAGGTTTCTGCCTTAACCTCTTCCTGCTTATGCATCTCACTGATGAGCAGAGAAAAACGTGAGGACAGAAAGAAGCCCGTAGACCAGCTGCATTTTAAGAACCAAACGCAGCTACAGATGCTGAGAGCAGTATCAGATCGTGCGTTCGCTGGCTGAAGCCCTCCTCCACCTCAGCTGCGTCACTGCAATAAAAGTGCAATGTTTAAAAAGTGTGGATGGGGCGCCTGGGTGGCTCAGTCGGTTAAGCATCCAACTTCGGCTCAGGGCATGATCTCGTGGTTCGTGAGTTCGAGCCCCGCGTCAGGTTCCGTGCTGACAGCTCAGAGCCTGGAGCCTGCTTCCGATTCTGTGTCTCCTCATCTCTGCCCCTCCCCTGCTCATGCTCTGTCTCTCACTCTCAATAATAAATAAACGTTAAAAAAAATTTTTTTAAGTGTGTAACACATAAATTAGTATCTGTCTTACAATGACAGATAAAATACTGCTTGAAATTAAGCAGGCCAATAAAATTAGGTAAGCTGTTTAGTTACGTGGCAAGAATACTTGATTTCCAACTGTTTTTGTCACAGCATAAATTTTACGTGGGCACCGGGGCACCTATCGGAAAAATGTTAATTATTAATGTACTTAACCCATGTGACAATTAGGAAATTATGAGCTTCTATCCCCAAACTTCTTCTGCAGAAATATAGAAAAAAAAAGGAGAAAGTACAGCCCTGTATCATCTCTCCATCCTTCTACTGCAGGGCATTTAATGACTTTCCCACAGAGGGGACCTATTATAGACCAAATCAGAGGTTTAAAAAAAAGAAAATCAAGCCTGAACGAGCAGTTTCCAGGGCTGGACGACATCTCTCTCCTTGGAGAGTCAGGTGTCATAGGCCCAACGGCCTGAGAACTTTTCCTGATAACATTTATAAGAAACAAAGAGGGGCGCCTGGGTGGCGCAGTCGGTTAAGCGTCCGACTTCAGCCAGGTCACGATCTCACGGTCCGTGAGTTCGAGCCCCGCGTCAGGCTCTGGGCTGATGGCTCAGAGCCTGGAGCCTGTTTCCGATTCTGTGTCTCCCTCTCTCTGTCCCTCCCCCGTTCATGCTCTGTCTCTCTCTGTCCCAAAAATAAATAAACGTTGAAAAAAAAAAAAAAAAAAAAAAAGAAACAAAGAGAAGGGTGAACAGCGGCCTGAAATAGGTCAAACGCTTCCTGGATAACTTCCGGCTTGGACTAGTTCCTCTCACACACTCTGACTTGGGCACACGCCCGAAACAAGGAGGACAGCACAGGTGCAGGCGAGGCACAGCACCTGCCAGAACTTTCCATCTAAAATGTCAGCACTCCCAGGACGATGAGTCAGGTAAACAGGCTATTTGACAAGGGGAAATAAAGGAAGACTATCCAAGAATGTTACTCGAAAAGATATTTTAAGTCTTTAACTTTTCAGAATAGTAAAACTATTACTTGGGAGATTAACCATTTCCCAAAAATGTCAAGTACAAAAAGCAGACTAATAAGGGAAACCGCTATTTGAACCAGTTTTAGGTACTGGAGGATTATTGTGAATCTCATTAGGAATAATAATAGCATCGTGAGTAGAATATCCGTATACACAGAGATGAATACTGAACTCAATTAGGGTAAAAATAACATGATGTTTGAGATTTCTCTTAAAGTATTACAGCAAAGAAAAAGAAAAGGAGAGATAGATGATGGAAGAGTAGCAAAATTTTGGTATTAAACAAGGTGATACATATGTGAGAGTTCATCATACAGTTTTCATCTCTAAATATTTGTTTCAAAATATGCTTGAAACTTTTCATGACAAATTCATAAACAAGCCACAAAATTATACACAAACCATAATCCCAATGTGTGTGTGTATATAAGAAAATACAATCAAATAATACTAGTGAGTATTTCTCTCTGACTTGTGGGATGGCAGAGATTTATATTTTTTCTTTATAATTTTTACTTATTTTTCCAATTTCTCTAAAATAAGCATGTTGCTTTTAGTCTTTTTAATGTTTATTTATTTGTTTTGAGAGAAAAAGAGTGCAAAAGCTGGGGAGGAACAGAGAGACAATCCCAAGCAGGCTCCATGCTGCCAGGGCAGAGCCCTACGTGGGGCTTGATCTCATGGACCGTGAGATTATGACCTGAGATGAAATCACGAGTCAGCCGCTTAACTGACTGAACGACCCAGGTGCCCCGGTACGTGTTACTTTTAAAATAAAACAAATCTACTGATAGTATCACTGCACTAGATTCCAGAAAACATAGGAGGTAATGTTATGAATATATTTTTTCTAAACAGTCCACTTACTTTTCTACCACAGTGCTACAGTAGAGAAGCACCATTCAGATTAATTTTATAAATGTCTCACAGGCAAAAGAGGCTAATATTAGATATTAATAGGCTATTATAAAAGTGGAAGACTATTTTGTGCTCGGTATAAGCACACATTTCTTTGATAAAGATGATTCTTTTAATCAAGCAAACATATTTTCTCAACGTAGCTTTACTAAAATGACATTCTCATAGAAGTTTCTAATTACTTCTCTCTCCAGATCTCAGCTTTGTAAAATAGAAATTTTTCAGTTACTCCTCTACATTCCATTTTCTACAACTGGCCAGAACGCCTTAAGAATTAAATTAAAGGGGGGCACCTGGATGGTTCAGTCAGTTGAGTGTCTGACTTCAGCTCAGGTCATGGCCTCATGGTTCGTGAGTGCTGGGCTCACTGCTGTCAGCTCACAGCCCGCTTCAGATCCTTCGTCCCCCACCCCCGTTCCTCCCCTGTTCACATGCTCTCTCTCAAAAATGAATAAACGTTAAAAAAAAAAAAAAAAAAGAATTAAAGGGGTGCCTGGCTGGCTCAGTCAGTAGAGCATGTGACTCTTTTTTTTTTTTTTAATGTTTATTTTTGAGAGAGAGAGAGAGAGAGAGAGAGAGAATGAGCGGGGGAGGGGCAGAGAGAGAGGGAGACCCAGAATCCAAAGCAGGCTCCAGGCTCTGAGCTGTCAGCACAGAGCCCGACATAGGGCTCGAACCCACAATCTGCAAGATCGTGACCCAAGCCAAAGTCGGACACTTAACAGACTGAGCCACCCAGGCGCTCCTGGAGCTCTTGATCTCAGGATTCTAAGTTCGAACCTCACACTGGGTGTAGAGATAATTTAAAAATAAAATCCTAAAAAAAAAGAATTAAATTAGAATCCGATCTCTCTTCAACAAAAAGCACAGTGGTCACTTATGTATCGATCCTTCAGAAATAATTTTCCGCCCTAGGTGTGAAAATGTCCATTTTCGTGTCAGTAACCACCAGACATTCTGAAAACACTGTACAATGCTTTAATCTCCCCCATCCTAAGGAGGGGAAGCAGGGGGCATTGTCTTTGATACAACCGCCAGGATCTTCCTCCTATCTGAAACATAATGATTAGAATCTCCCCAATGGCAATCAATCTCTTCCCCTTGGTAACTTACTGCAAAAACTTTACTTTGTGATCAATTTGCACACACGTGGAAGTTTCTGGCTAGTGAATGAAGAGTGACAAAGTCTCCTTCTTCACCCCTACTGTTTAAACCACAAATAAGTATCGTTCCCTTGACAGTCAGCCAAAAGGCAGTTTTGTACTTGCTTGTAGTGTAGTTGGTTGCAATAGTTCCAGATTTCAGTTTAAATGGAAAGTCATACGTGTAGACTACTAGTCCCACGGATTCCAGCAAAAAGATCAAAAAGAAGACTCCAGTTATAGGAGGCTTTGATCGCTGCCCATGGTCCCTATTACATAAAGTCAAAGCTCTGGCTTTTCCATAAAAGTTACTTGGAAGACTTCATCCGCGTAAAATCACAAGGAGAAATCTAGGCAGCTGGGATACCTGAGGGTATAAAGAGCCCCGCGTGACTTCCGCTCCGTTGTAGTAGCCTTTTTGAAACCCGGGGATGGAAGCAGAGGATTAATGAGCCCAGGGTTGGTAAGGGCCAGAGGATCACTACAGCTCCCCACTCAGAAGGATCCACCAGGAAGTGACTCTCTCACAGCTTAGTGGCAGAGCCCGATTCTAAGAAGAGAGGTTAGCCAACACCAAGCACTTCAGATCTAAAAGGGCACCTCCTAGAGATCACCCAATTATTTCAGGATTTTTTAAATAAAACTTCGTGTAAAGATCAAATACATAAAACATGTCAAAGGAGAACTGCTCTTAGTGGGGAGATGAAGGCGTTAGAGACCAAGCTGCTTAGTATCCATCCCCCCCCCCCCCCCCCCCCCCGCCACATGAGAAGTCTCCCCAGCAGTGGAACCCCTTCCAAACACAGTTTGGAAATCAGTGAATGTGTATGCCCAGAGAAAGATATGGAGAGGTATACAGAGGTTGATGATGGCAATCATCTTTCTTTTTTGTGGGGGCAGGGAATGCCAAAGAACGCAAGACAAAATAGGGGTGCCTGGGTGGCTCAGTCAGTTAAGCGTCCAATGGCAGCTCAGGTCAGGAACTCGCGGTTCGTGAGTTCGAGCCCCGAGTCAGGCTCTGTGCTGACAGCTCGGAGCCTGGAGCCTGGAGCCTGATTCAGATTCTGTGTCTCCCTCTCTCTCTGCCTCTCCCCTGCTTGCTTGCTCTCTCTCTCTCGCTCTCTCTCTCTCTCTGTCGATCTATCTCAAAAAAATAAACATTAAAAAAAATTTTTTTAATAGCAACAGTATGGTACAAGTACAGACTACAAGACTGTATCTACAATATTATTACACATCTATAAAAGTAAATATACATATAATCAAGTACTAGGTGGCAATGTGAGCAAATAAAAATAGATTTGATAAGATTTAGGGCAATTTCTCTGCAGTGTTTCTGTTATTTTCATATTTTTTTTTGCAATAAAGTAACATTTTTTAAAAAGGAAAAAAAAGTATCAGCCCCATCTGTTCATTCCAGAGTTGAGGAAACGAGGTTTGACAAGGAGCATGTACAAACACTCGAGGGCCGAGCTGTACCACGTAGACAACTCTTACTCACAGAGGGGCAGCGGCCTACAAAAACCACAGCGCTTAACTCCACCAAAAATGGTACACTTCGGCTATTCTGCCATTCTGAAAGGCAGAAGTAGAACTAGCTATGGGGACAGACGTTATGATACACTTTAGGAGAAGAAACACTGAGACGATGCAACATTTATCAACCAACGTGTGACTGCAAAACCCCGTTCTAAATGCAGTGCGACGTACACGGGCAAGGAGGACACGGGCTGTTCTTTAGGAGTCTACTATGTAACGTCGAAGACAGACATAAACAGCTCGTAATCTAAGAAAGAACGGAAGCAAAGCGAAACACAAACAAGGAACTCCAACATGGCTCGCTGAAGAAGAAGTCATGATCAAGGAACCTTAAAGAATGAGGACACGTTGTCCACACGGCAGAGCCACCACACTGCACAGCACAGCTCGGGGAGATGGCCTTTCAAGGTGATCCGGCCACACAGAGAAGGGGCAGAGGCCGGTCCAAGGTGCTTCTTTTTAGAAGCGCAAGCAAAGAGCAGGAAAGACATAACGTTCAGGGAGAGGTGAATTATTTGGTCCAGCTAAGATGTGTGGGACAGGAGGCATGGATGGAAGTACAGGAGACCAGGCTGGAAACACGGGCTAGGGAAGGTTTTTAGAGTAAGCCAGCATAAACTGAAACATTTAACTTGTACTTCAGGATGGGAAATGTAGAAGCATGGAAATGAGCAAAGAGACTAGAGGCACATCAACACTTGAATGAGAAGACCGGGGAACAGCAATGAGAAGGGGGGTGGGGATGACGCTGCAGAAGTCTGGGCAACATCATCTGTCACTTTCTGATCAGTCACCTGGTTGAAGGGAAGAGGAGAGTCCAAATAATAATTACATGATCCGGCTACTTTAATACCGCCGGTGTAGCTCATTACAAACTTACTTAATGTATTTATTTATGTTTATTTATGTTTGAGAGAGAAAGACAGCAGGAGAGGGCAGAGAGAGAGGGACAGAGAGAAAATCCCAAGCAGGCTCCATGCTGCCAGCACAGAGCTCCACGAGGGGTTCGAACTCACAAACCGTGAGATCACAACCTGAGCTGAAATCAAGAGTCGGACGCTTAACCAACTGAGCCCCCCCAGGCGCCCCTCATTACAAACTCTAAAATGAACATTCCATGCCCATACCTTCACTCTCCCAGGCTTGCAGCCGATCTTGGTCCCTGGTGGCACTGCCCAACACCTCTCGAGGGACAGGCTCCATGCGGGCATCCATTTTCTCTTGCTGAGACGACTGGTTAAATCCTTCAATGGCCTTCTGGAAAAAGAAGTTCAGCTCCTCAAAGTTCATGGCCTGGAGCTCTGCATAAAGTTCTACCTGTTGGGCTTCATCCAGCTCATTCCAGAACTGTAGCAGGTGTTCCTGTCCAGCTTTGGACAACCTGACTTTGAGATCATTAACATTCATAATGCTCTGGTGGTGGTGAAGACAGAGGTATAATCTCTGGGCCTGTAAACCTACAAGAAAAGAGGAATCAACAGCAGGTCAAAGTCCAACCTCAAAACCAGAGCTTTTCCTACTGCAAATAAGTACATTAAAGAACACTTGATATTAAAGAAGTTAACTTCTGCCTTTCCCTCACAAGATTTGTGACAGATCCAACTTGTAAAGAGGTAAACAAACATTTCTCCAAAGAAGACATCCAGATGGCCAAGAGACACGCGAAAAGATGCTCGGCAGCACTCAACATCAGGGAACGCAAATCAAAAGTACAGTGAGATACCACCTCACACCAGTCACAATGGCTAAAACAGAAAACACAAGAAACACAAGTGTCGGTGAGGCTGAGGGTTCCCCTTCCTTGTGCACTGTCGGTGGGAATGCAAACTGGTGCAGCCACTGTGGAAACAGTACGGAGGTTCCTCAAAAAGATAAAATACAACTACCCTATGGCCCAATAATCACACTTCCGGGTATTTACCCAAAAAATACAAAGCCACTAATTCAAAGGGATACATGCACCCTTATGTTTACTGTAGCATTACCTACAACAGCCAAATTATGGAAGCAGCTCAAGCGTCCATCCACAGATGAATGGATAAAGGTGTGGTGGGGCGTGCGCGTATACATAAGTATATATAATGAAACGTTATTCAGCCATTTGCAACAACATGGATGGAGCTAGAGAGTGTAACACTAAGCCAAATCAGTCAGGCAGAGAAAAACAAATATCATATGATCTCACTCATATGTGCAATTTAAGAAACAAAACAAACAAGCAAAGGGGAAAAAAAGAGACACACACAAACCAAGAAACAGGCTCTTTCTTAACTGAAGAGAACAAACTGATGGTTACCAGAGGGGAGAGGGGTGAGGGGATGGATGAAATAGGTGATGGGGATTAAGGAGGGCACTCGTTGTGGGACGCCTGGGTGGCTCAGTCGGTTAAGCATGTGACTTCGGCTCAGGTCATGATCTCGTGGCTCATGAGTTTGAGTCCCTCAGTGGGTCTCTACTGTCAGCTCAGAGCCCACCTCAGATCCTCTGTCCCCCTCTCTCTCTGCTCCTCCCCTGTTCGTTCTACCTCTTTCAAAATAAATAAATAAACTTAAGGGGGAAAAAAAGGAGTGCCCTTGTCATGATGAGCACATGATGAGTACAGAATTATTGAATCATATCGCACGCCTGAAACTAATACAACACTGAATGTTAACTATACTGGAATTAAAATGTGTTTAAATAAAAATAAATGAAAAACTTGGAAGACAATAATCATTAGTATTACATGCCAAGTACTGCACTAAGAACTTTACCTATGTGGTCTCATTTGATTTTTGCCAGCTATACAACACAGGTACTGTTATCTTGATTACTTTACCAGGGAGGAGACTGAGGCACAGAGAGGCAACACAACAGGGCCAACAGGCAGAGCAGGGATATGAGCCCAGGCGGTCTAATTCCAGGGTACACACTCTGACTAGCCCACTCAGTTGCCCCTGACCATGAGCTCCCACTGAAAGAACACCTGACTTCTTAATACACCAACTGTTCTCCTTTTTGCAATAATGATGGAAATGATTCTGTTGTATTCAGAACATAACAAAATTCAAGATGGGACGACCTATAATCATGAAAAATACGTTTTATTTCAATAACAACTTCTAGAGAATTTCTCTACTAAGAATTGAACCCTAAAGGGACAAGCAATGCACACATATCAACAGATAAGACCATGTAATATATATAAAACAAAATGTTAAAGTGCGTAGTACTAAACAAAACCAGAGGAAGAGGAAATATTTAGTCTACTTGCCTACTACAGATAAATGCAAGAGAAGGCAGGCATTGTCTAGAAAGAGTTCACAAAGGACGCATGATCAGCTGTATCTCAAGGGCTCGAGCAGATTACAGATGAGAAAGCGAGCAGGACAGGCATGTGTGACAGAGCAGTAAAGAAGCTGGAGCTTTCTGCAGAATGATGGGAAGTGATGGAGGGCAGGGCTAAACCACGAAAGCCTCAACCGAAGCAAAGGGATTTAGACCTAACAGTAACAAGATGCCGACAATGGATTACTCAAAGGGCAGTGTCACCATACTTTAGAGAAAGAGCAATAGCATAAAATAGATGGTAAGGAGGGACAACGAGAAGCGGGAAAACAAGTTCAAAGACAATCACAGGGATAGAAGGCCAAAGATCTGAACCAGACTAGTTGCAAAGGAAATAAGTGGAAAGGGGAAAACTTTGAGGGTTGCTGTAGAGAATCATCACACCCTTACAACTGCTTAGAAGTGAAGGACGGGAAAGACAGGTACCGAAGAAACAGCCCACTATCTTCTACCTTTAGAACAGTGGTAGGTAACATACATGGTAGTTCAGAGCAATATTCTGGAGTTCCGCTGAGTTACTTAATGTCCCTGGGCCTCACCTGGATTAATGACAGAATCTATCTCATCAGGACTCTTAAACCAAACACCATTTACAAACTCAGATGAAGACAACCTCCAGTAGGGTTCCCTGAGGTGCCGATCACACCGCCTACCGCTCGCATAGCACTTATGATGGTACAATACTAATTGCTTTCCAGATGCTTATGCAGTTAACCCTCAAAACAATGCTACGGTACAGCTACTGGGATTACTTTACAGAGGAAGTACCGTGCCACAGAGATAACTTGCCTGAGGTCCCAAATTAGTGAAGTGATTGAGCCCAGATTCAAACCCTGACAACCTGATTCTTAAATTCACACTCTTAACCGTTATGCTATATGGCCTCTCAGGAGAGACTGTGAGCGTGTGTGTGTGTGTGTGTGTGCGCGCGCACGCGTGTGTGTGTAAAAGAGGGGAATAGTGAGAGAGAGAGAGAGTACATTATTTGTATTTTATTCAGAAATACAGACACAACTGATGTTCTGACATCTCACTTTGCAGAAAAGAGTTCACAAACCAACAGCACGCAGAAAGAAAATGCACAGGACAGGGAGATGAGGAACTTCATAGGATGAGTAAAGACGTCAATTTAAAAAGCATTATTACATAAAAAGTCATTGGTATTGGCAATCGGTATTGAGCATGTTAACCCAAACCAGAAAATTCTCAGTAGCCAGTGCCCACTCCAGAATAAATTCAGGAAAGGTATTATCATCCCAAAGAAGACAGGCACACAGCCTCTATAATTTTTTCTTTAAATAAGGTGCCCTCTCAAAGTGAACCGAAAGACTGGCTTCCTGATTCTTCTTATAAAATCAACTTCAAATTAGACTAGCACATAAGATTGAGTGACTTATATTCCCCACTTTTATTTGGGGTTTGTTATTTAGATTTACTTCAGGGATGTAATGTTTCAAGGGTGAAATGAATGGTACTACTTACGAAACGCACTCTCTGAGTTACCAACAATTCCTAACGAAATTAAGGCTTCCATATGAAACAAAAATGAAACCTTATTATCAGGGTAGGACACAATTCTACCTGCTGTCACCTAAGACCCTCATCCTTACCTCCAAGTACTTCCTTTAGACTCTCCTATGTACTGAAATCTCACTCATCCTTAAAGGCCTGCCTCACATACTCTAGCTTCATTCAAGCGAATCTTTATTGATTAAGGAATCAAACAGAACTGACTTTTATTCCTGGTTCTACTGCTTGGGCCAAGTCATAGATAGCTTCGACTCTGTTATCTGCATCTGCAAAATGGGAATAATAGAATTTTCTTCACCAGGTTCGGAGGCATAAGTGAAATTACAACCAATGGGAAAACGAGGCTCAAAGAGATTAAGTAATTTGCCCAAGGCTACTTACCCAGTAGGTAGAAAATCAGGAATTTTAACCCAGATAAACCTGACTCCGATGCCTATGATCTTTCCACCAGACAATAATAACTTCCATACACAGAGGAAAGACAAAGAATTCAACCCAAGGTCTCATTTAAGAGGGTCAGTGTAACTGGTAGAAACTGGGCTCAGTCAGCACGGCTGAGTTCAGACCCCCGCGCCACTATTTCCTAATTCTGTGACCTTGAGCAAGTTACTTAACTTCTCTGTGCCTCAATTTTTCTCGTCTGTAAAATGAGGATAAAAACGGTACTTACCTCTAAGGTTAAGAGGATTCCTGAATTCAAATGAGAAGCACTTAACACATAAAAAAGCCCTCCGTGAATGTCATCAGCTACTATTATAAAAGCGAAACTGCGCTCCAGACCACCGACTACAGCCTCCAGAACTGGAGGAGAGCTGCTGAGTCGGGCACTGTGGCAGAAAAAGAAGTCTGCCAAAAGTGCAAGCGGTAGAAGAAACTCCAGCCAGCGGCAAGAGCACGAAAAACGGCTCTGGTAAATAACCGTATTCAAGGAACAAGGCACAGTGTTGGGAAACGGGCGGATGAGGCTGAACTTCTCAGTGCTACTTCCACTGAGAGAGAGATGACGAGCCTACCCTCCAACGAACAGGCTGCTGCTGAAAGTGTCCTTTTCACATGCAAAGATACATCAGTACACAGTTTATGGAGGAACATTATTTCACAGTCATGTGCCATTGTTAATTCCCTGAATAGTTAACGAGCACTCACTGTCTGCCAGGCGCTCACGTAGGTGACACAGACACGGCAATGCACAAGGTGACAATGTGCATGCCGCGTTCCAGTACGAGGGACAGGCATAAAACGTCAGGCAGAAGCGGGCTAAGGGGTGAAACCCCAACAAGGCGATGGGGGGTATTTTAAATGGGGTAGTTGGGGAGGACCTCTGGGACATCTGACAGTCCGTACGAATGAAGAGAGAGCAAGCAAGTCAGAATCCTGGAGAGGAACATTCTAGGGACAGGAAGCTGTAACTGCAGCAGTTGTAAAACAGCAACGTGTGACATGTACAGGGAACAGCAAGGTCAACGCAGCAGGAGCAGAGTGAGCCCAAGTGACTGAGGCAGACAGACACTGAGCAGATCAAGCAGGCCCTTGGGGTCAAAGTAAAAACTTTGGGTTTGAGGAAGCCACTGGAGAATGTGGAGGAGGGGAGCATCACGGTCTGACTGAGGTCTCAGAAGGATCATTCCATTCCTAGGTTGGGGGGGAAAGACTAATAGACGGCAAAAGTAGAAGCAAGCAGATGGTTGGTGTCTCAATCAGCCGGGCGCCTGATTCTGGCTGAGGTCATGATCTTGCCGTTTGTGAGTTCGAGCCCCACATCAGGCTCTTATGCTGACAGCTCAGAGCCTGGAGTCGGCTTCAGGGAGATTCTGTATCTCCCTTGCTCTCTGCTCCTCCTCCCACTCATCTCTGTCTTTCTCTCTCTAAAGTAAATAAATATAAAAAAATTTTTTAAAGAAACTTCCACAATAGTCTAGATGAGATGACACTGGCTTAGAGCAGTGATGAAATGTCGATTCTAATCCTACAGGCTTCGGTAATGGATGGAATGTGGAGAGAGAGAAAGCTAGGAATCCAGCAAAGAGGACTCTCGAGTGGTGGTGCCATTTGCTGAAGTGGGGAACAGTAGGAGGGGGGGCAGGTTTAGGACTAGGTGCCTAGAGTGGGGGAATCAATACTTCACTTTTGGTCACGTTAAGTTCAAGATGCCTATTAGACATCCAAATAGAAATGCGAGGAGACAGCAGAATGTAGTAGTCTAAAGTTCAGAGGTACTACTGGAGCTAAAGATAAAACTTCCAAGGTCATCACCATACAAGATATTAAGTTATCAAACAAAAGAGATCCCTGGCAAGTGTAGACGGATTAAAAAAAAAAAAAGTTAGAAGACTGAGCCTTGGCCACGCATTAGGATATTCAACGGCATTTCTGTTGATTGATAAAAGGTTTCAAGAGACATAACACCATTATTTTTTAATTAAAAAAATACATCATGTAGGGGCACTGGGTGGCTCAGTCGGTTAAGCTCAGTCATCTCATGGTTCAAGAGTTCGAGCCCCGCCTGGGGCCCTGCACTGACCATGCCAGAGCCTGCTTGGGATTCTCTCTCTGCCCATCCCCCACTCGCTCTCTCTCAAAATAAACAAATTTTAAAACTTTAAAAAAAATACATCAAGTAAACAAACAAAAAAAAAAAAACCAGACAGTTGAGAGAGTTTTACATCAAACCATTTTCCAAGGAATGGGGGCCTTGGTCGCATCTATACTACGGTATTTAAAGGAGCTCCAGATTTAAAGGAACATACTGTAGTGGGAAGATCAGGGAACCATGTAACTGAGGACCTGGGAGTCTTAGTTCCTGGTCCCTCCCCAGCATTTGATCCTGTGTAAATCGTTCCACCTCCCTGGGTACACATTTCCTCATGAAGACGATAAAACCAGCCTTCCTCACACACCCTCAAAGGAGAGGCAAGAGTGGAGAGACCTCTGCCTATTGAAACACATATGCAAACATAATATGATAACATTTTAAGATATAAATCAATCTTTTCCTAAAAAAGTCACTAGACAGCCATCCACCTTCAGATGCCTGGGAAAAATGGATCCATGCAAATAAGACAACTATAGGTTGCATTTTTCCCCCTATAGGTTAAACTGTGATCCCTGGCCTCAGGCCACTGGTGGTCTGCAAAGGTTGACAAGATCACAAGTGCCAAGTTACATAACTGTGTAAATGCTCCCGACAGAACAATCATACTTGGGTTTTGAGTAAGGATAATTTATCCATGGGTTTTTTTGAAGCAAAAAAATAACCACAAAAATAGTAGCATTTTCCCCAATAATTCTGGTAAGAGAGAAGTGTGGATGTGTGTGTGATGGTAAGCAGTCGTAAATACAAGTGTTAGACCAGGATTTTTATTTGGACAAGCAAAGTCTGAAAAAGTTAAGGATCTGCTGTAGAAATTATGACAGAATTTGGTATATGCCCATAGCCTAATACATCTGCATCAAAAACAATGACAAATTTGGTAAAACTCTGCCATTATCAAATATACCTTTATTAGAATTTAAATGCCACTATGAAAGAAATTCCTCTCCTTTTCTGGTCTCCTTCCTGCCCCTATCTCCGCTGCTATATTATGCCCCCCAAAATTGATAAGTAAACTTCTTAGAACTTTAGAAAAACAGCCTTGGACTTGAGCCATAACCACTGAATCCTATAAATGCTTGGCGGCACACCCTACGGAGTCTTTCTTAATCCCAGCTAAGTGAGCCAACTCACCAACAGTCAGGGTACAGAAACTGCCTTCAGCTTCCTGTAAACCCCTGGTCCACACCTAAAAATTTCACCTTAAAAGTCCTTAAACGAAAAGCACTGCATAATGACATCCTATTACCATCATCGCTGCTACCTGATTTCACGTTTCAGAAACCGGGCACAAATAAACATAGGAGAGCATCAGGCCAAACTTAATAAAATCTTCAGGAAGCCATATGTTCAGCACATGTGTGCTCTCAGCCCTCCAATCCCCACCCTCCTGCCTGGCCAAGCCCGGGGAAAGCCCGCAATCTCCACCCTCTCCCACTACCAGCATTCGAACCAGCCAACCAACCAACCAACCAACCAAAAGGGGCAAGCAGGCTTGGTCCCCCGCTCACGTCCCCCCGCAGGTGTCTCCACTCCTCCCGTCAACGCCCTCAGAATTCTCTCCCTCTCAGATGCCAGCCAGCCCGCCCCCTTCCCAGCGGACAGTTCCAACGACCGCTTGTCCCCACCCCGCGGTCCCCGAGCTCGCCGAACCTGTCCGCAAGGCCCCGGCCGCAGAACCTCAAGGCTCCCGCCCCCCATCCAGGTGAGGCCCACTCCCCGCAGCTCGACAAACCCCCGACTGCAAGCACTGCCCTATCCGGGTCCCCCCCCCCCCGACCAAAGCCGGGGGAGGGGCGCCCTCCCCAGCGGGGTCTCCGAGCACGGGAAGCGCCTGCGGGGCGCGCGGGGCGGACTCCTCCGCCAGGGCCAGGTTCGGGCGCCGAGCGCCGACGTGGCCCCGGGAGCGTGCGCGTGGTGGGGCCGGGCCCCCGGCGTCCCCTCCAGGCTGGCGGGGGGCGGGGGAAGGAGACCCGACTGGGCGGGGAGCCGCTCACCTCCCTCAGCGTGATCGCGGCTCCGCCCGGCTCCGGCTCCGTGCGGCCACTCCTCGGCGTCCCGCGCCAGCTCCGAATATATACCCTCATCCGGGGGGCCGGGGCGGCGGGGCGGGCCGCGAGCTGGCCCCGGGGAGCGCGGCCCCGGCCACCCCGCCCCTCTCTCGCAGCGACGAGTGGCTGCCGGCGCCGGGAGGAGCCGCCACCGCCCGCCCGGACACGTCAGCGCCGCGAGCGCCGGCGTTGACGCCGGCGCCGGGGGGCGGGGCCTGGCCGGAGGCGGGGCCTCTGCGTCAGCATTCCCTGGCCCAATGGGGGCAGCGCTGGGAACCCGGTCCGCAGGCAGCCTCGCCCCTCGACGCGCAGCGGGCGGGGAGAGGTGTGCGCAGCGTCAGCTGTGGGACGTGACCGGAGCCCCGGGGCTGTCGCTCACGCCCTGCTCTGAGCGCCCTGGCGTCACCGGCTGGTCCCGCGAGGTAACAGCCCGCGGCTCCTGGTCCCCGCCTGGCCCTGGCTCGGCCGCACCCCGTAAGCAGAAGCGGATCGGGAGTTGGGCGGAGAGCGGTGTCATCCAGCAGCTGGTGGATTTCCGACCGCCCGTGAGGCAGGTTGCGAAATGCGGACGTCGCTCCGCACGGACCCTGGAGGGCGGACCTGGGGCACTCTCCGACCTTGGGCTGGCCTTGTTTCGTCTCGGATTAGCCGGATGCCCGGAAGGGCCCCGACTGGCCTTCTGCTTTATGGCATTTTAGGTCCCCAGCGCGGGAAGCCAGGCCCGCTTGCTTTTGCACAGTCACGAAAAGAGAGGACTTAAGTAATGAAAAGCGCGCTAGTGAGAATGAGCCCAGGCGTCCGTTTTGTGTGATGGTGGACTTAACCTCCTCAGTATTCGACACGAAACTGTTGGTTGCTGGATGACCTTCATGACCATTGCACGGCCGCCGTTTATAATTGCCTGTTGCATACCGTCAGTCCTGTTACATACCTGATGTGGGTGTACACATGGCAGTTTATATGCTCAGCCCTGGGCTCCTAAAAGCTGCGTGTACATTTTGAGCTGCATTGCGCTTTGCACGGTGTTGCAAGAAGTCCAAATGTTGAGAATAAAAAAACAAAACAAAAAAACAGATTTAACATAGCACCTTAAATAAAGAGTATCAGGCATTCGGGTGCCTTTCTTCTACCTTATCAAGTACCACGGTCTTTTCATTAACTTTGTCGTTTGCACAATCACCCACCGCTTTAAGTAACTGAAAAAAAGTAATGCTGGTAGATTCATATTTAGGAGCTAGAATATTCTCCATTTTTCATGATCCCAGAATGTCATCCATTTATTTGAAAGATTTATAGTATAGTCGTTAAGAGCAGGGGATCTGAAGACAGAATTCCAGCTTTTTTATTGAGTGTGATCTTTGGCAAGTTCATTAACTCATGCGTCAATTTTCTCACCTATAAAATAGAAACAATAATAGAAATGCCCTTAGGGTTGTTGTAAGGATTGAACCAGTGAATACAAGCAAAGAGTATAGAACAGAGTGAATGAACACTAATAAACATCAGTGATTGTTATTTGAGTGCTTACTCTATGTCAGTTGCTAGTTCTAGGTCCTGGATACCTTTCCATAGTATCACCATTGCATCTTGTTATTTGGATTCCCAGTACCATAAGGAACATTTCTCTCAAATCCTTCATAACTGAGAAGAACAAATTCAGTCCCATTAATATGCTCAGGTTCCACTTAAAGAGACCTAGAAGCCTGCCCACAATGACGTAACTGAATATAGATAGCATTGTGACCTTAAATGAAAGGAAGAGAATTTGCACAGTTGCTTTCTAAAAATATACTAATTGTCAGGCGCCTGGGTGGCTCAGTGTTTTGGCTCAGGTCATGATCTAGTGGGTGGTGAGTTCAAACCCCACGTCAGGCTCTGTGCTGACAGCTCAAATATAAATAAACATTAAAAAAACATTGAAAATAAACATTAAAAAAATTAAAAAATATACTAATTGTTACTCTCCCATGTTTCTACTCCCTGACAAATATAGGAGAGTTTAGAAAAATGCAAACTGGGAGATGCAGATTCAAAATCACAGTTAAACATCCGACTTCGGCTTGGGTCATGATCTCACGGTCTCACGGTCCGGGAATTCGAGCCCCGAGTCAGGCTCTGTGCTGACAGCTCAGAGCCTGGATCCTGCTTGGGATCCTGTGTCTCCCTATCTCTCTGCCCCTCCCCAGTTCACACTCTGTCTCTGTCTCTCACTCTCAAAAATAAATAAACATTTAATATATATATATTATATATATATTACATATATATATATATATAATACATATATATATATATACATATCACACAACCTCAGAGGCTATGTGTCAGCTTAACAACTCTTAACCTCAATTTTCTGCTTATAAAATGAGGATAATACCTACTTCGCATGGGTGTAGTACAAATTAAATGAGAAAGAATCTAAGAGTGTCTGGAGTATGAGAGGCATTCTATACATCTTTGATGAATGAATGAATAAAGAGCAAAATCATTATTAAAGAGTCCTTTAAATATACAAGGTAGCATTGGGGCCCAGCACAGTGTTTTCAATGAACTATTATAAAATCAAATTTTTACTTTTACCCTTTCTGCTCAATTTTTTTCCTACTTACTATGCATAAGAAGGGCCTTAATCTCATCTCGCCAGATAAACATCCAGAAACTTGTTACTCTGAAGAGCTATTTCTGTCCGTTAAGGTGTTTTTTATATACAGCTGATCCTTGAACAAAGAGGTGGTAAGGGGCACTGACATCTCAGGCAGCCGAAACCCTCATATAACTTTGACTCCCCGGAAACTTAACTAATTCAAGGTTCAACTGTACATGGTCATTTAGGAGACAATAGCACCCAAATTAAAAAATTCAGAAGGGCATACAAAAGAAGGTCTTATGTTTGGGTCTTTTAGGGACAATGGGATTATAGTACTTTTTATATTCTTTTGGATGCTTTTTTTTTCTAAAATGTTCCCCAAATTTCTAAATTTTTTCTAACTTTTTTTTAAACCTCTAAAGTGAAAAGTATTTGATAATTGGAAGAGTATATATTTCTTTTAATTTCAGAAAAGCAGGTATGCTGGGGCTCCTGGGTGGCTCAGTCGGTTAAGTGTCCGACTTCAGCTCAGGTCATGATCTCGCGGTTTGTGGGATCGAGCCCCGTGTCGGGCTCCGTGCTGACAGCTCAGAGCCTAGAGCCTGCCTCAGATTCTGTGTCTCCCAGTTTCTCTGCCCCTCCCCTGCTCACACTCTGTCTCTGTCTCTCGATAATAAATAAATGTTAAAAAAAAAATTTTTTTTAAAGAAAAAAGCAGGTATGCTACTTAACAACTAAAAGAACCCGCTTGTTTTTCACGCAATTGTGTGGGACATGAGCCCACCTGTCCACACTTTCCTGTGTTGTACAACCAAGGACGAGCCACCCAGATTTTTCAAACAGCGGACTGGCTTAGTGGGGCGCCTCCAAAGGGGTCCTCCCTTCATTGCCCTGAATGCGAGGGCCTCAGCTAGGTCACTGAACTTCCAAAAGGACCCAGGTTCCTTCTCAGAAGTACATCCAATCACCAGGAGAGTCTGGCTCAAAGAAAAGTTCCATAAAGTAGGTCTGAGCATTCATGAGATCACTGTTTCCAAGAGACAAACACATGGGCGGTGGAGGGATTAGGGCTTTGACTTTCCTGTTGACAGCTTCCTAGGACATGAGTACTTGTTCCCCCAGGAGATCATCCCGACTTAGCTCACCACTCCTCCCAAGCCCTAACTTTTCTGTAGCACAGGGTGTGCTTCAAAATACTGTGAAATAACAGATACAGCCTGTTCGATGACTTTTTTTTTTTTTTTTTTTTACTGAAAGTACAGCCCCTCAAAACCGACTGCAATCGAGGAAGTACGAAAATAACAAAGTGGAATGAGCTGGGGAGAAAGTAAACAAGAGGGTGTTGGTGTGCAATTAAGTATGGAGACGTACAGCCTCAGTATTCCACCTTAAGAAGGTCTGTATGATGCAGGAGAGTGGACTTGACATTCCATTGTGGTGCTGTTGGCTAGAGATTATCTGGTCCACCTCCCTTAATTCACAGACAAGGAAACCAAATCTCCCAAAAGTGAAGTGGTTTCCCCAAGGACAGAATAGAATAAATAGGTAATTACGAAGCAGGAGCAAGATTAGAAGTCAGCCGTCTATTGCTATGTAACGATACAAATGTCTCACTACCATTAGGGACCCTGGGTCAAATATTTAATGCCTACTTTGGGGGGCCCATTGGAGTGGATCTTTCTAATGCACAGTTGTACTATCCCCAGGGGAAATCCCTCAGAAACTTAGCCCGAAGTGGCTTCTGACCTACACTGAAACCAGAACCTTAACATAGTTTGTTCCAAATCTGCCCCCCACCCCGCCTATGGCTGCATGACCTTTAACACCACGGTTTCTCAGATGTGAAGGAGTTTTTCAAAATGTGGCTTCTCAGCTCTACTGGTAAGGGCTGCATGTTTGGATCTACTGTGCATTTTGTCTCCCAGGCTGCTCAACTCACTATGCAGGACCCACAAAGGTCTATCACAAGTCATTAGTGTTGGCAATGTCTCCGATCACCTATTCTTTCTTTAGGAATCTACAACAGATGAAATTTGCTTTATATTTTCCAGGTAAATAAGGAAAAGATAAAATGGGACATCGCCTCCAAGAAATCGCAGGCACAGCAACAAGTCCCTCCCCATTTTTTTTTTTTCGTTCCAGGCTCCACAACTCTATTTGGCCTGTGTTACTTCGTGTTAATAGAAGAAAGACCCCGTATCTCAGTGAAAGTCTCTGAAAGTGCCAAATGGCTTGGTTTAGAAATGGAGTTACAAAAATATAGACTCAAAACTTACTTGGGTGGCGCCTGGGTGGCTCAGTCAGTTGAGCGTCTGACTTCGGGTCAGGTCATGATCTCACGGTCCGTGAGTTCGAGCCCCGTGTCCGGCTCTGTGCTGACAGCTCGGAGCCTGGAGCCTGCTTCGAGTTCTGTGTGTGTGACTCTCTCTCTCTCTCTGCCCCTCCCCGACTCGTGCTCTCTCTCTCTCAAAAATGAGTAAACATTACAAACAAAGCTAAAAAAAAAAAAAAAACTTGCTTGGGTTCTCTGACCTGCTGGGTAATTATTTCCTGTGTCATTGATTCACTGACTTTGTTTTTGACTTAACATAATAGAGAAGAGTATGGACTTGGAAGGCAGAGAGCATGAGTCTGAGTCCCGGCTCTGTAGTTAATTAGCTGAGAAGTCTTAGAGGCGTTCATTGATATCTCTCTCCAGTCTCCTCCCATAATGGAGATAATAGTTGGGCCTACCTACTAGGGTTGCTGTGGGGATTAATATTTTTAAAGTGCTTAGAATAGTTTCTGACTCAGAATAAAAACTCTTAACTTTCAAAAAAAAAAAAAAATACTATTTCCTGGGGTGCCTGGGTACCTCGGTCACGTAAGCATCTGACTCTTGATTTCGTCTTGGGTAACGATGTCACAGTCATGAGATAGAACCCCATATCAAACTCCATGATGGGCTTGGAACCTGCTTGGGATTCTCTGTCTCTCGCTCTCTCTGCCTTTCTGCGCCTCCCAGCTCACTCCCTCTCTCAAAAAGATAATAAATAAGTAAATAAATAAATAAATACTGTTTCCTAAGTTTGGCTTGTTGGGTATCAGGTATTGAGAATTGGATGGTGTGCCAGACAGACTCTAAGGTGACACCCATGATTCCTGCCTCCTGGATTGTATAATCCCTTCCCCTTGAACATGGGAAGGACCTGTGACTTGCTTCTAACTAACTAAGGAGAAGGTGATGGATGTCACTCCCGTGAATACATTATGCTATATGACAAAAGTAATGGGTCCCATAACTGGGTTGCATTAAGACTTCTTGCTAGAGGACTCACTTTCACTCTTTGGCTGGGCCTTAAAGAAACAAAATGTCATGAAGCGAACTGCCTACAGAGAGGCCCATGTGGCAGGGAACGTCACACATCTTCCAGAGCTGACAGTGGCCTTGAACTGGCAAAAATAGAGGCAAACAAATACCCCCCCCCCCCTGGAGTTTTCAGTCCTACAAGGAAATAAATTCTGCCACGACCTGAGTGTTGGAAGTGGATTCCATCCCAATCTAGCCTCCGGATGAGGATGCGGCCCAGCTGATACCCTGAGTGCAGTCCCGTGAGCCCTGGATGCAGAAAACCCACCTAAGCCCCGGCTGGTATTCTGACTGCAGCTTTTTTGAGAGACCCTGAACCAGAATAGGTTGGAGAAAAATGTGCGACCATTCTGACTGGTCTCACTTTAAATTCATAACCACTATGCCAATACTAGACGCTATCTGCCCTTGTCCACTCGTGTTGCCTTTCTTCTAGGTGACTATTTCACACACGTTGTCTCTCAGAACTCTCTGATTACCTTGTCCCCCACATTCACTCTTAGCCGATATCCTTGCTTCTCCTCGTTGAGAAAACAGAGAACTTGCACAAGCCCTTGCCACCCCATCCATTCATCTCCCTCTACTATGCCCATATTTTTATTTTATCTCCAAGTATTGGGAATAAACAGTCCGTGGTCCCGTCCTCCACCTATGAGCCACAGCCCATCTCCTCCTGCCGACCCAAGGATATCACTCCAGGACGTGGCTTGCTAATAGGTATCTCAAAATTAACATGTCTAACTCAACTTCTGCTCTATTCCTATTATTCCTACACCACTCCCTCTCCCTCCAAAAAACCCAATTTCTTTCAATCTTCCTTATCACTATAGTAATTCCATGGTCATGGTTGCTCAGGCAAAAAACCTGAGAGTCATCCTTGGCACTTTCTCTCATCTGGGATCTGATCCACATAGATCCTATGGGCTCTGTCTTCAGCGTGGACGCAGAATCCCACCAGTTCTGCCCATCACCTTCCTCCATTCTGGTCCAGTCACCATCACTGCTTACCTGGATCGTGGCAGTAGCCGCCTCCCAACAGGCCTCCTTGCTTCTACCCTTGCCCCTCTTCAGGCCATTCTCAATGGAGTAGCCAGAATGATCTCTGCTCAAAGCCCTCCCATGGCTTCCCATGTCAGTTGGAATAAAACGCAACATGGTCAAACAACCCACAAAGTCTGACAGGGTCTCCCCTACACACACTTTTCTCCCGACCTTTTCCCTTTGTGTTCTCCATATCCTGCCCTGGTTTCCCAGACTCTAGTCACACTGGAGCTTAGAATCGGTCCCGAGAGTGGTGGGAAGTTTCTGATGAGTTCTCTAAGCCATCTTCTCTGCCTGTAGAGTGGGGCAAGAGATAGAAGCTGTCAAAGGCCTGCGCACCAGGCTCTTATGTTATACAGTTGTTGTGATGAGCCTTGCTGACCCCCCAGCAAGGGCACAAAGGACCCCTTTGCACAGCTGGTATTGCTTGAAACTTCTTTCTTATTTTCCTTTTTGTAGTGAAAAAAAAAAAAGAGTAAAAGCAGAAAATTCAAATACTAGAAATTTTTAGTATTTTTAGAAGTCTTTCTTTTTTTAAATTTTTTAAATGTTTATTTACTTGAGAGAGAGAGAGAGAGTGCACGCAAGTGAGGGAGGGGCTGGGAGAGAGAGAGAGAGGAAGACACAGAATGGGAAACAGGCTCCAGCTCTGAGCTGTCAGCACAGAGCCTGACACAGGACTCGAACTCAGAAATGGCAAGATCATGACCTAGGCCAAAGTCAGACGCTTAACCGACTGAGGCAACCAGGTGCCCCCAGAAGCTTTTTCTTAATTTTATTACACAAGTATTGCAAACATTAAAATTCAGAATGCAGAAAAGAGAGAAGGCAGGAGGGGAGGGAGGAAAGTCAGGAGGAAGGAAAGCAGCGGAGGGAAGAGGGAGAGACAGAGAGGAAGGAAGGAAGACAAAGGTAGAGAGAAAAGGAAATGAAAATTACCCCAAGGGCCTGCCACATAAAACAGTTCCTATTCACAATTATGGTTCTAAGTACTATTTATTTATTTATTTATTTATTTATTCATTCATTTAGCGTGCATCAGTGGGGGAGGGGCAGAGAGAGAGGGAGAGTCCCAAGCAGGCCCCGTGCTGTCAGTGCAGAGCCTGACTCAGGGCTTGATCCCACAAACCATGAGATCATGGGTCGGTTACTGACGCCCCTATGGTTCTCAGTACGTCTTAAACTACCACCACCCTCACCCTGCCCAGGAGACTGGGAGGGGCAGCACCTTCTCAGAAAGTCGGATTTCACGTGGCCCATCACACCCCACCCTAGCTGAGCTCACGTCCCACCGCCAAGTTTTAGAACAGACACCCTGGAGTTTGCTTACAAACCCATGACTCTTGTGGCATTTCACTGGAGTAACTTCCGACTAAGCATGTCTTGGCCATAAGGCTGCCATTAAAAGAGATTCTTTTCTTGATAGGAAAAGAGCAAACACAGTCGTGCTGTATTTTCTGCAGTCATAATGAATAAGCGATAAAATATAAACAGGTCACCCAAGAATAGAACAAATCCTTTCCACTCTTCCACTCGCAAACATCCATCGTTAAATGACATCGTGATACGATTCTACTGATATCCGAGTGTTTTTATTTTTAAGTTTATTTTATTTTTTTTGAGAGGGAGAGTGTGCGTGCAAGTGTGCACAAGTGGGGAGGGGCAGAGAGAGAATCCCAAGCAGGCTCTGCACTGTCAGCACAGAGCCCGATGCGGGGCTCGAACTCACAAACGGTGAGATCATGACCTGAGCGGAAATCAAGAGTCCAACGCTCAGCCGACTGAGTCACCCAGGCAACCCCCGGTTTGTGTTTTTTAAAGGCTGGTGTGTCCTTTTATTTACGTGTCACTGAATATACTTTTCTATTAATATTAGGTTTTATCAGGTTCTGTTATCACTATTATTTTTTAAAGTTGTGATATTTTGTCTGGAGCTCCCTTTTTATTAAATAACTGTTTAAAGACTGTTGTTTATTGTTAGCTACAAAAGACAGGTTTAGGCCACAATTTAGTACACAGAAATAGTAATTTGCTAAATTAGAAAAATGAAAATATAAATGGAACTTAGCAAATGGCAGTTGGTGACTCACATGATTATAGCTGGTTTCCATTGTTTTTAGGATGAAGAAAGCAAGCATCAAATTAACACAACAATGTAAATTATTTCCAATTATGCACTTGAAAGTGTTCTGACCACAAAAATTAAGAACATTTTCTGAAAATTATTTTGGCCATTTTTTTTCATCACCCATTTTCTTCACAGTCTAATAAAAGCATCTATGAACTATGTGCTAAACATGATTTACTGTTATAAGATGGGCAGATTTCCAGGGGCACCGGGGTTGGTCGGTTAAGCATCCGACTTTAGCTCAGGTCATGATCTCACGGTTCGTGGGTTCGAGCCCTGCGTCGGGGTCAGTGCTGACAGCTGGGAGCCTGGAGCTGCTTCGGATTCTGTGTCTCCCTCTCTCTCTGCCCCTCCCCCTCTCTCTCTCTCTCTCTCTCTCTCTTTCTCTCTCTCTGTCTCTTTCTCAAAGATAAACATTAAAAAAAAAAGGGGGGGGCAGATTTCCAGAATTTCAATATTAAACAAATGGACTTGACATTTGCTAAGCACAGTGAAGGACATTTTGGACAAATTAAGTCCCAAATTTGCTTAAATGATGTATGCAAATCCTTTAGTAATTTATAAACTAAACTATAGATAAATTTCCATTATTTCTTAGGTGCTTAGAAACATGAAGTGACTTTTTCCTGTGGATTCTCCCACCCCGCGTCACCTCCTTACAGCCTGAAGTACGTCTTTTCTACTTCTTGAAGCAGGCCAGCTAGCAACAGTTTCTCTAAGACTTTTTTTTTTTTTAACTGGGAATATGTTTATGTTTTTACTTTCATTTTTTTTAATGTTTATTTATTTTTGAGAGAGAGCGAGAGCGAGCACATGTGGAGGAGGGGCAGAGAGAGATGGAGAGAGAAGGAGAGAGAAGTCCAGGCAAGCTCTGCACCACCAGCATAGAGTCCCATGCGGGGCTGGAACCCGTGGGTTGTGAGATCATGACCTGAACCAAAGCTAAGAGTCGGTCGCTCACCCGACTGAGCCACCCAGGCGCCCCTATCTGGGGATATTTTTTTTAAATATGAAATTTATTGTCGAATCGGTTTCCATACCACACCCAGTACTCATCCCCACAGGTGCCCTCCTCCATGCCCATCACCCACTTTCCCCTTTCCCCCACCCCCCATCAACCCTCAGTTTTTTCTCAGTTTTTAAGAGTCTCCTACTATAGATGCTGGAGAGGATGTGGAGAAACGGGAACCCTCTTGCACTGTTGGTGGGAATGCAAATTGGTGCAGCCACTCTGGAAAACAGTGTGGAGGTTCCTCAAAAAATTAAAAATAGATCTACCCTATGACCCAGCAATAGCACTGCTAGGAATTTACCCAAGGGATACAGGAGTGCTGATGCATAGGGGCACTTGTACCCCAGTGTTTATAGCAGCACTCTCAACAATAGCCAAATGATGGAAAGAGCCTAAATGTCCATCGACTGATGAATGGATAAAGAAATTGTGGCTTATATACACAATGGAATACTACGTGGCAATGAGAAAGAATGAAATATGGCCCTTTGTAGCAACATGGATGGAACTGGAGAGTGTGATGCTAAGTGAAATAAGCCATACAGAGAAAGACAGATACCATATGGTTTCACTCTTATGTGGATCCTGAGAAACTTAACAGAAACCCATGGGGGAGGGGAAGGAAAAAAAAAAAAAAAGAGGTTAGAGTGGGAGAGAGCCAAAGCATAAGAGACTCTTAAAAACTGAGAACAAACTGAGGGTTGATGGGGGGTGGGAGGGAGAGGAGGGTGGGTGATGGGTATTGAGGAGGGCACCTTTTGGGATGAGCACTGGGTGTTGTATGGAAACCAATTTGACAATAAATTTCATATATTGGAGAGAAAAAAAAGAGTCTCCTATGGTTCCTATATGGAATTATATACACAATTCCATTGTGTATATAAACCACAATTTCTTTTTTTTTTTTAGATTTTTTTTAATGTTTATTTACTTTTGAGAGAGAGAGAGAAACAGAGCACGAGTTGAGGAGGGGGAGAGAGAGAGAGGGAGACACAGAATCCGAAGCAGGCTCCAGGCTCTGAGCTGTCAGCACAGAACCTGACACAGGGCTCAAACTCACGAACCGTGAGATCATGACCTGAGCAAAGTCGGACGCTTAACCGACTGAGCCACCCAGGTGCCCCAAAACCACAATTTCTTTATCCATTCATCAGTCGATGGACATTTAGGCTCTTTCCATCATTTGGCTATTGTTGAGAGTGCTGCTATAAACACTGGGGTACAAGTGCCCCTATGCATCAGCACTCCTGTATCCCTTGGGTAAATTTCTAGCAGTGCTATTGCTGGGTCATAGGGTAGATCTATTTTTAATTTTTTGAGGAACCACCACACTGTTTTCCAGAGTGGCTGCACCAGCCAGGCTTCTCAAAAAGAAAAGGGAGATGACCCAAATAGATAAAATCATGAATGAAAACGGGATTATTACAACCAATCCCTCAGAAATACAAGCAATTACCAGGGAATACAATGAAAAATTATATGCCAACAAACTGGACAACCTGGAAGAAATGGACAAATTCCCAAACACCCACACACTTCCAAAACTCAAACAGGAAGAAATAGAAAACTTGAACAAACCCATAACCAGGGAAGAAATTGAATCAGTTACCAAAAATCTCCCAACAAATAAGAGTCCAGGACCAGATGGCTTCCCTGGGGAATTCTACCAGACATTTAAAGCAGAGATAATACTTATCCTTCTCAAGCTGTTCCAAAAAATAGAAGGGGAAGGAAAACTTCCAGACTCATTCTGTGAAGCCAGCATTACTTTGATTCCTAAACCAGACAGAGACTCAGCAAAAAAAGAGAACTACAGGCCAATATCCTTGATGAATATGGATGCAAAAATTCTCAATAAGATACTAGCAAATTGAATTCAACAGCATATAAAAAGAATTATTCACCATGATCAAGTGGGATTCATTCCTGGGCTGCAAGGTTGGTTCAACATTTGCAAATCAATGAATGTGATACATCACATTAATAAAAGAAAAGAACCATATGATCCTGTCAATCAATGCAGAAAAAGCATTTGACAAAATTCAGCATTCTTTCTTAATTAAAACCCTCGAGAAAGTCGGTATAAAAGGAACATACTTAAACACCGTATCTGGGAATATTCTTAACGTGCCTTCATTTTTTGAGGTATAACTCTTACAGCATAAGAAGGCCACTCATTTATGTCTGAGCAAATCTGCTAATCGTAGGGATAGTGCCATTGGATGTGGGTTTCTCACTTTCCACCCAAAACGAAGCAGCTCCCTCCAGCCCTAATGCTTTCATAGCCACCCCGCCTCAGTCACTGCAGAATCAGGAGGGCTGGGAGGGGAAGCACCCCCTCCCCCCCAAGAACACGGCAGACACACACTGCATATGCAGAACCTCAGCACAGCCTCCTAAATAAATGCTTCTTGGTTTTTTTTTCTTCACTCTTTTCCCAGAGCCCTGAAATAATTGTGTTTCAAAATTATTGTCTACTTTTAAAGTTGTTTGGGGGGGGGGGGGAAGGATTTGCTGCTGGAAATGCTGCTCTCTGAATAATACAGAATAGATTCTCAAAGGGTGTAACTCTTAGAACAGCCACTGATTTATAATTTTGGCTGCTCAGGGCAGCAATGGAGATGCTCCCATCCTATCAAAGAAGGTTATTGCTCTAGAAGGCTCATTGTTACTTGGTTTTTCTTGCCGGAAGTTCCTTTTTTATCAGAGATAACAGGGGGCTTACATTTACTGAGCAAATACCAGGTTACTGGCATGATACATTCTCACATGCACAATTTCTCTTTGAAATAATGATTTTAGGGGCGTCTGGGTGGCTCCGTCGGTTGGGCGTCCGACTTCAGCTCAGGTCATGATCTCACGATTTGTGAGTTCGAGTCTCGCGTCAGACTCTATGCTGACAGCTCAGAGCCTGGAGCCTGCTTCAGATTCTGTGTCTCCCTCTCTCTCTGCCCCTCCCACGCTCATGCTCTGTCTCTGTCTCTCTCAAAAATAAATAAAACGTTAAAAAATTTTAAATAAATAAAAATAATGATTTTAAGCTTTTTATAACCTATAAATGCAATATGTACTTGTTTTTTTTTAAATGTTTATTTACTTATTTTGAGAAAGAGTGCGTGTGAGCAGGGTAGGGGCAGAGAGAAAGGGAGAGAGTCCCAAACAGGCTTCTGCACTGCCAGCACAGAGCTCGACATGGGGCTGAATCTCACAAACCATGAGATCATGCCTGGAGCAAAAACCAAGAATCAGGTGCTTAACTGACTGAGCCACCCAGGCATCCCAATATGTACTTTTTTTTTTTTTAATGCTTATTATTTATTTTTTGAGATAGAGAGACAGAGCGCAAGCAGGTGAGGGACAGAGAGAGAGGGAGACACAGAATCTGAAGTAGGTTCCAGGCTCTGAGCTGTCAGCACAGAGTCCGATGTGGGGCTCAAACCCACAAACCATGAGATCATGACTTAAGCCAAAGTCAGACGTTTACCCGGCTGAGTCACCCAGGCGCCCCTCCCTGGTAAGAAGTTTTTTTTTTTCCTGGTAAGAATGCTTGTTCTTAAGGGTTATACCTAGGATCATAATCACCCCATCTAGAATACATATATTTTTAAATCTGGTGGCCCTTTTTACTACAAACAATGTCTTCGGATGGGAAATATCCAAATGGGAAATACAACGTTCATATATCATCCGAATTCGCTGGACTAGAAAGCGAGGGGTTCTGCTAGCCAGCAGGCTCAGGCAGGACGTGCCGCTGGGTTGCTAACTCAGCGTCACCAGCCCAACCTGTCCTCTTCTACCGATGGCCTTGGAGCATTCATCGGGTTGTTAAGCTACTGGACTTACCCTTTACTGAGAAGTTTATTTTTCCATAAAAAGGCTGTGGTTTCAAGTTGCTACGGAGCTTGGGAAGGGCAGAACACCAAGGGGTGCGGGAGTAATGAGGGGCCCATGAACTCGGGCCACCACGAGGTTGAGACGCGTCACAGTCAGATCCAATTCATGCCCGTCATTCCCAGCCTCTTGCTTTCCCTTGGAAACTAGAAAATTAATGTCCCAGATCACGTTCCTGGAACTCAGAGAAATACCATGAGTAATGAGCAAGTGTGAATTTTATCAAAGAAATGTAGTCAATCTACGTGGAGCATACGGACGTGGGGCACACACAGGAAATCATTCAGTTTCATTGAAGTCGGTTGTGAAAAGTATAATTACAGAGAGACTTAGGGTTTGAAATTCAGGCCACCCTGGGGACAGACTGAATGAGGCCACAGAATTTTACTCCTGACATATTAAACAGCTTCAGAACCATTTGGCCCCCACAGGGTTAGGGATAGGGTTAGGGTTAGGGTTAGGGTTTTAGGGTTAGGGTTAGGGTTTTAAGGTTAGCGTTTTAGGGTTAGGTTTAGGGTCAGTGTTTTAGGACTAGCGTTAGGGTTAGGGTTAGGGTTAGGGTTAGGGTTAGCCCACACCTACATCAACAGTGAAATATCCTTGTCAAGTAATCATAGCCCACTTACTGAGTTTTTTCATTTGTAGTGATAGTCTTCTTTGACCTTTTCACAGAGCTTTACGTTATAATGAAAATGAAGGTGTCTTTGTCTTGGAAGGAAAAAATATTCTTACAATCCGAAGCCCGAATCTCGTCCAAATCCACACTTAATACTGACAGTCAAATTGTATTTATGAGGTTAACCATAATATATATAGTCATTTTCCTACTTAATAAAATGTTGACGGGTGCCATATTTATTTTTGCCAACAACCTGAAAGAGTCAACGATATGTAATTTATATTTTAATTATTGTTTGACAGGCTTGAAAGTTTAATGAAAAGATTTGAAACAGCCATAACAGTCAGAATGAAGCACAGAGATTTTACAACCTTGTTTCCAGATCCATTGTAGTTGACACATTTTCCACAGTTGCAAATAGAAATGGGTTTTTTTAAATGTAATGTTGTTAGAAATGAAAAGTATGGGGGCGCCTGGAAGGCTCAGTCTACTAAGTGAATCTTGATTTCGGCTCGGATCATGATCTCACAGTTGGTGGGATCGAGCCCCGTGTGGGGCTTCTCGATGCCCTCTTGGAGCCTGCTTGGGATTCTCTCTCTCTCCCTCTCTCTCTCTCTCTCTCACTGCCCCTCCTCTGCTTTCTCTCTCTCTATCTCACAAATAAATAAACATTAAAAATAATAATAAAAAGTATGGATTTGCTAAAATTCCCTGCTCTTTGGGATTTTCCTTCTATCAAATGTGGTCAGGGTGACCTGTGTAATCAAACCAAAATGGTCAAACAAATAGAGCTAGCACTGTAGGGAAAAAGTTCTAAAAAGATCAACTTGCAGCCAGAAAGGATCAGAGTAACTCGGGGATGAGGAGAACGAGGCAAAGAGGGAAGAAAACCCACCTTGCTCCGGTGTCCCATGTGAACTGGCACATTCGGTCAGCACAGTGTCGGGGCACGAATGCAATTATTACCTCTTACAAACGAGGAGACCAAGGCTTGCCGTCTTTAAGCAGCTGTGATGGGGTCTCTCCTTCAAAATGACAGATGAGTCATAGGGTCCCTTTAGCACTCGAATGTGCCTTACTGTCTTCACTTCCTAGTCACTTCCTCAGTTCTGTCAGTCTGTCTGTCTCACTCACACACACACACACACACACACACATACATACGTTTGGCATCTGATCATTTCTGTCTTTCACCCTAGTAACTTGGTCTTTGTAAGTCAGCAAATGGCCCTAATGCCCTGTCCAAAAAGATATTGGGGGGGGGGGGATAGCATTAAAAAGAACAGGCATTAAAATTGAAAAGAACCTTCCGTTCCTTCCTTCATCCCTGACCATCTACGTCCACTTGTGATGCTAACCAATGTGGTGCGGGCGACCAGCCCTTGCCAGACCTTCCTTATTGCCTAAGGATTAGCCACGTAGCTGACTTCCCTGCCCTCTCCTTTGGAGAGGAAGACGAAGATAGTCGTGTCATGTGCATGAACAGATACCCGAATAATGGATGGAAGCCATTGCGAGGGGCAGAATTACAACTCGCCAAAGCCACAGAAGTGACCCTCAAAACACCACGTTGGAACAGCCTAGGTCAGGGACTATAGCTCCATGTTACCCATCATCAAAGCACCAACGTCTAAGTTCTCTTTCTTGACTATAATCTGAAAGTCAGATCCTGTCCTTGAGGGGTACACAGCAATGAGAAGACAGTGTTTTGTTTTTTCACTTTTTTTTAAGTTTACTCATTTATTCTGAGAGAGACAGAGAGCGCGAGCAGGGGAGGGGCAGAGAGAGAGGGAGAGAGAGGATCCCAAGCAGGCTCAGCACCGCTGGCACGGAGCCCAGTGCAGGGCTCGAACTCCCGAACTGTGAGATCATGACCTGAGCCGAAACCAAGAGTCAGTCGCCCAACGGGCTGAGCCACCCAGGCGCCCTGAGACACTGTCTCACCACGAGCCGGGAGCCGCCTCTGATTCCAAGTGTTGAGGGGGAACGCTTCGTCCCCACTCCTGATGCTCTGTGTGGAAGACAGATGCTCCTTTAATCTCATCTTGCTGCTCCTCACACCCCCCTGCTCATTTCTGGAGGAACAGCAGTGAACTGACCGGTCAACCGGGGAGGGGCATGCCTAACTCTCGGTCCTGCAGATGTCAACCATGGGGTAAGCTTAGCAGCAGGTGCCCCGCACCTGTCAGGGGAGGGGGGGCTGCCACTGCGTGTTAGGTCTGTGGAAGTCTCTGGTGCAACACCAGGAAGCTTGCTGTAGGCACGCACCGAACCTACACTCTCCAGCTGTGCTCTCAGCAAACAGGAGCCATTTGGTCTCCACTGGCCTGACGACTTCATACCAGGAAGCTCAGGACACGGCTCAGAGGGGAGGGGTATCTCTTTTGGGTTTCTTCGTTTTTTTAGCTCCCTCATCCCCTGGCAGAAATTATTATAGCATTCTCATTATAACAGATGTCCTTTTCTCTACAAGATGAGTAAGACAGTCACTGCTCTTGAAGCTCTCACACTAGGAAGGGGAAGAAACAGAGAAACGTTATTTAGTGTGAAGAAATTCTAATGGAGGCAGAGCGCAAGAGTGGACGGGGCATGAACGAAGGAGTGGTTGACCGGGCCGGGCAACCACCAGGTTACAAAGATCGCGGTAGGCGGGCTGATTCTGAAAGGGCGAGCGGTTGTTGGCCAAGCAGTGACCGCAGAAACAGGGAGCACTCTCGGCGGATCCTGGAACACACGGCCTCCCGCCCAGGGCAGAGCTGGGGAGCAGTGGGCAGGGCATATGGACAAGAGGTTGGCAACCATGGGAAGCAACTGGCATGCATGTTAAAAACATAGACGACCAGGGCGCCCGGGTGGCTCAGTCGGTTAAGCGTCCGACTCTTGGTTTTGTTGCATCCACACGACTCCTGAAACAGAATGCTACGGGCACCAGTGACAGTCACAACAAAGTTTATTACAACGAGAGGCAAGGCCAACCGATCGGGACCAACACTCTTGATAAGAGTGAGGCCCCAAACAGCCGGGGTACAGAGTTTTTAAAGCCGATCACATCGTTTCATCATAACCTGGGAACAGAACAGAGAAACAGTTCCCAGATGAGTTAGAAACAGTTGCCAGATGAGTCAGAAACAGTTATCGAATGAGGTGATTATTTTAGACTTTCTGCCGCTAAGTTGCAACCAGTGGATCTCCTTGACCTTGTCTCTGATGCTCTTTTTCTGAGCTTTTGTTTCCTTCCTTGGTAAAGCCTGATTCACAAGAGTATGAAGTATGATTTACAAGAGTAAAAGCAAGGCTGTTATCTTTTGACCTTCAGTGTCAGAACAAAGTTGTTATTTTTCAAGCTAAGCGTTAAGCCCTACACTATAATTTAACCCTTACAGTTTTGGCTCAGGTCACGATCTCGAGGTTCTTGAGTTCGAGCCCTGCATCAGGCTCCACGCTGACAGTGCAGAGGCTGCTTGGGATTCTCTCTCTCTCTCTTCCTGCCCCTCCCCTGCTCATGCTCTCTCTTTCTCAAAAATAAACACACACACACACACACACACACACACAACCAAAGGGCACCCGGGTGGCTCAGTCGGTTAAGCATCTTGATTTTGGCTCACATCATGATCTCACAGTCATGAGATCAAGTCCTTCATCGAGCTCTGCACTGGGCACGGAGCCTGCTTAAGATTCTCTCTCTTTTTCCCTCTCTCTCTGCCCTTACGCTGCTCACGTATGGGGTCTCTCTGTATATAAAAAAACAAGAAGGAACAAAACCACAGATGACCAGGCCCTACCACAAATTTACAATTCCAGAAGGAGTAACCGGGAATGTGTGTTTTTAATCAGCACCCCAGATAATCTTTTGATCCAGAAAGTGTGGGAATCACTGCCTACATTTGGGGAGGCACTGAAGAGCTTCAAGACACAGAAGAATCCGATCGGAACAGAATTGTTAACTCTGTTGGCACAGCGGAGCTTGAAGGCAGGAAGTGCTCTGTCATAGTTCAAACAAGAGACAGTGAGGGTCCCAAACACGCTGCTGACAATGGGTACGAAGTTCAATGACAAAACTTAAGAGATATTTAAGGTGTTAGGGGCGCTGGGTGGCTCATCCGGCTAAGCGTGAGACTCTTCATTTCAGCTCAGGTCACAATTTCACGGTTGGTGGGATCGAGTCCCAGGTCAGGCTCTGGGCTGACAACACGGAGCCTGCGTGGGATTCTCTCTTCCTCTCTATCTGCCCCTGCCCCACTCTCACTCTTTCTCAAAATAAGTAAATAAACTTAACAAACATTTTTAAAAGATATTTAAGGTGTTTCCTGGGCAGCACTGAGCTGACTGCATGCTGACAGCGAGGGAGACACAGAGGTCGCCTACGTTTCTGATGCAGGGCGCTAGGTGAATGGGCTATTACCAGGAGAGAGTACAGTCGACGTAAGTTTTGAGTTAGTTATCTCCCTAGCTAAGGGGCAACTGTCTCTTCTGTGAACACTGTCCCCTCTCCAAAGGAAGAGTCCACAATAGTCTTTGCAGAGTGTAGTTCAATATCCGGTCATAGCTTATTGATCTAGAATGGACACTTAAAAACCCTGTGCCAATTAAATACTGTCTTCTGGTAACTTGCGACTGGACTTACAGAAAGCCAGAGTTTTTAACTGCGGCTGGAATTTTACCTGTGGGTGGGCAACCGCCCTCCATCAGTGGATGGAGAAGCAGAGGGAAGAGAGCAGTATAGTAATAGAATTAGCAGGAAGAGGAGGGGGAGGAGGAGAATAACGCAGGCACACCCCCAAAAGAGCAGAGAGGAAGAAACAAATCAGAGAGCGCCCCGGCACCTTCCCCGTTTCTGGTTCCTACCCCTGCGTGAGACCTGGCTGCACTGTGACCTTTGTCCTCCGTAAACTCAAATGTGGCCTTATATAAATGCTTTGGGTTTTGATATATTCAACTCTGCTAGTAGTCTGCAACAACTATGGTTCTTTGCCCCACAGGCATAAAGACAGCATTTGGGGTTGGGTCCTATCGAGATTTTAGGGGTCCACAAGTCATTCGAATGGAATCACCCGGTAAGATGTTTGACATGTCAGTCATGGGATGAAATAATCTTTTGCCTGTGCTTGGCATAAAAGTTGAAGCTGAATGAGAAGGACTATGGTCACCTAGATCATAAGAAAGAGCATGAGGAAAGAGATAAAAAATAGAAGCTATCTAGACACTACGATTGTAGAGGAAAGTTAAAGACTTGTTATTCCTGACGGAGTAAGAAATGGCCCTTTGGCTATTGTGGCTAAAAACAGAATTTTCCCTAGCTCTTAGAATTACTGAGTATGATCAAGGTCCATACACATTATGATTAATCTAATAATACTAGAAGTAATGAGTAATGACAGACATCATTAGACAGAAACCTCCACATTCGATGTGACAGACTCATATTATTCCAGGCGAGCAACAGCTATGCTCATGCCCTCCTTTCCTTTCGGGAACAACCAACCCCGAGTGGGTCACTTTGATGACCCCACCACTGACTTCCCAGAAGGCAGAGACGCAGGATGTAAGACAACAAATGGGACCAGAATGCCTCATGGAGTCAAAAACTTTCCCGCACCTCATAAATCAGCAGCGGTCCTGGGGTTTTGTCTGGGATGGTTTCCAAACATGTGGTAAGTATTATTTGTCATGGAACTCTGTGTACCAGAAAGTTCATTTTGTTATTAATGATCACTAGGACATTTGTCAATTATGATGGTTCGTTGGATCCTACTTTCTCCTTCCTTTTCCTCTTAAGGTCACACATCCCAATTAAAATATCTTTTTAGAAGTTTGGGCCCTGAAACATATACCATTCCTCTGCCCCAAGATCCATACTTAGTGACACAGTGAAAAGACAGGAAGGGGACACCAGGGTGGCTCAGCCGGTTAAGCGTCTGACTCTTAGTTTCGGCTCAGGTCACGATCTCACAGTTCATAGGTTTGAGCCCCTGCTTGGAATTCTCTCTCTCTGCCCCTACTCGC
Organism: Panthera pardus; assembly: GCF_024362965.1. Lineage (NCBI taxonomy): Eukaryota > Metazoa > Chordata > Mammalia > Carnivora > Felidae > Panthera > Panthera pardus. The sequence continues at coordinate 6,620,655 of NW_026526777.1, read as the reverse complement.
TCTTTCAAAATAAATAAATAAACTTAAAAATTTAATCTTACAAAAAAAAAAGACAGGAAGGAAAATACCGTTTTTTCCAAATTTTCTTTGAGCATGGAACTTGTAAGAAAAAATGTAATTAGAAACAGCATTTTTAAAAAATCTCTCATGGGTCTGTCTGTACATGGTTAGCAATGAACGTATTAAATTTTCAGTGCATCATCATGAAAAGAGTTGGTTAACTTTTTGTATATTTACTATTTTGTCAGGCATGTTCAGGTACTTAGTAACCATAAATCTGCTTTCTTCTGGGGCGCCTGGGTGGCTCAGTCAGTTAAGCATCCGACTTCGGCTCAGGTCGCGATCTCAAGGTTCGTGGGTTTGAGCCCCGCATCGGGCTCTGTGCTGACAGCTCGGAGCCTGGACCTTGCTTCAGATTCTGTGTCTCCCTCTCTCTCTGCCCCTCCCCCGCTCATGTTCTGTCTCTCTCTCTCTGTCAAAAATAAACATTAAAAAAGAAACCTTAAAAACAATACATCTGCTTTCGTCTACAATCGTAACTGGGAGATGCAAATGACAATATATACAGTCAATATTGTCTCCCCTAAGAAAACACCTTTTTGAAGAAGAGCTAGCACTCATTAAATGGCAACAATAGGGACCCGTAGTTATACAATCCAAACTAGGTTTTCCCAAAGTATTCTACAGAACACTAACATCCCACAAATTTTAAATAGACGTTACATACAAAAGAGTCTTGCCTGGGTCCCAGGTAGGGGAAAAAGGTTATAAAAGATTGAGACAATGGGGGAAAAAAGGAATACAAAGTGGGCACTGGGTATTTCTGTATCGATGCTAAATTCTGAGGCTGTGATAAGGTATCACGGTTCACAGAGGGCAACGTCTACCGGCAGGAGAGGCATACTGAACTGTTTGACTTGGGGGTCAAATGTCGGGATACCGGCAACTTTCAAATAGTTCAGGGAAAAAAGGGTTACATTTACCTGTGGACATAAACGGGAAAGAGCAAGAGATAGAACAAATGTGGCAAAACGTTAACAATAGGGGAATCTAGGTGAAGGGTATTTGGAGTCCATTGGTACTATCCTTCCAACTCTCCGTTTAAATAGGCTTCTGTTCAAGACTGCTCTGGTGGGGCGCGGGGGTGCCTCAGTGGGCTAAGCATCCGGCTTTGATCTTGGTTCAGGTCATGATCTCATGGGTTCGTGAGTTCAAGCCCCACATCAGGCTCCACACAGATAGAGAAGCCTACTTAAGATTCTCTCTCCCTCCCTCTCTCTCTCTCTGCCCCTCCTCTGCTCATACTTTCGATCTCTTTCTCAATCAATCAATCCCCCGCAATTCTTAAAGCTTCATCTTCGACAGGTTATTACAAAATCTCAACTTTATCGGGGCGCCTGGGTGGCTCAGTCAGTTGGGCGTCCGACTTTGGCCCAGGTCGTGATCTCAGTTCGTGAGTTCGAGCCCCGCATCGGGCTCCGTGCTGACAGCTCGGAGCCTGGAGCCTGCTTCAGATTCTGTGTCTCCCACTCTCTCTGTCCCTCCCCAGCTCACGCTTGCACTGTCTCTGTCAAAAATAAATAAACTTTAAAAAAAAAATTCAAAATCTCAACTTTATTTAATATTTTCCTCAATGTGTCACTGATCTCTCTTTAAAGGATCATGGTCTTAAAAATGTAGATGTTCTAATTGTAAAGTAGCTATCTTTCGCTTCTGGTCTGCTATTTTCCAACAGGAAAAATCACTACGCTCCCCCTGCTTTACAAGTTCAACTGAACAGGTTTGTTTAGAGGTCCGTGTCCCAGAGCCGGTGGCCCGATCTTCGTAACTCTGGGAGACATCTGATTTAGCTGGTATTTAAATGTGCAGCCTTCGTCACTTACTTTCCTTTGAACTGATCTGAGTATTACTTTTATTTCATATGTAAATGAAGATATTAAAACATAACAGAAAACTAGAAATTACAATAAAACACCGCATGTTTTTAATTTTTTTGTGTGATGTTTGTTTATTTTTGAGAGAGGGAGCGAGAAAGTGAGAGTGCGAGTGGGGGAGGGGCAGAGAGACAGGAAGATATGAATCTGAAGCAGGCTCCAGGCTCCACACTGTCAGCACAGGGCCAGATGTGGGGTTTGAACCCACAAACTGCGAGATCATGACCTGAGCCAAAGTCAGACGCCCAACCGACTGAGACACCCAGGTGCCTCAACACTGCATGTGTTTCAATTGGAAAGTTGCTTAGCAAATTCACTATACTCACATTAAGAAGGGACTCGAGGATTTCGATTGTTCAGATACGCAATGTTTTTTAATGTTTATTTTTGAGAGAGAGACACAGATGGAGTGCGTGTGGGGGAGGGACAGAGAGAGGGAGACAGAGGATCCAAAGCAGGCTCTGAGCTGTCAGCACAGAGCCCGAGGAGGGGCTCGAACCCCTGAGCCGTGAGATCCGTGACCTGAGCTGAAGTCGGACGCTCAACCGACTGAGCCACCCAGGAGCCCCAGATACGGAAGTTTAGGCAGATGGGAATGTAAACAGTGACAACTGAGCAGTTTTTAAAAGATTAACCTGACTTCATCACACAGACCACCGGCAGGGACACAGAACCGAATAGCATTTTACTAAGAGGCTCTATGTACGGCAAAGGGCATGGGGTTTGCAGAAGTACGGGTCATCCGGTAGAGACGAAGTGTAGAGTAGAAGTAGGGACAGAGACGGGAGACGCAGGATTTATAGGTGCAGCCCGATTGTGAAGCCTCATGTGCCAACCTAAGGGGAATCAGGGGTGACTCTGAGGGCGAACGGGAGTGGCACGATCAGGCTTTCTTCATCGTGAAGACGGTCAGCTCTACAAAGGAGGGACTGGAGGACACGAGACCGGACCTGGGGAGCCTGTAAGAAGCCACGGCAAGGAGAACAGATCAAGAACTAGCCTAAGTGGTAGGAGAGGAAGGGAAAGACGGATCTGAGAGGGGTCGCCAGGTTGACTGGAAGGTGATCCGACAGGGGGAGGTACGACCAACCCCAGGAAGCAAGAGAATCTAAACGGTTCCCCAACCGTAAAATGAAAGGAACACTGGGTGCCCTCCTCACGGGATTGTTGCGATGACCAAGGCGGGGCGAGGGGTGGGGGTGGCAACACGCTAAAACCATTTAGTACAGACCCTGGCAGGAAGTTAAGTGCTCAGTTACTACCATTGCCGCAGCCATCAGGGAGAAGGGGGATTGAGAACGAGTCCCAGGCGGCGCTGGGGTCTGGCCTACTTGACTCCAGTCCTACAACCGAGGCCGTGGTCTCCACACCAGCAGCAGCAGCCAACGCGTCACCTGGGGATTTGTTAGAAACACACATTCTCGGGCCCCCCGAGAACTACGGTCATCTAGGTCATCTAGGGCTGGGGTCCGGCAATCCGTAATCCAACAAGCCTCCCAGGTGACTCGTTTCACGGGTCAAGGGTGCAGTTGCGGATTTAAACGTTCATTTTCTCTGGTCCGTCTGAGCTCTTAAACTTCTAGTAGGGTGTGCCTCTCGATAGCACCTTTCACCCGAACTGCCCGTCCAGACGGGACCAGTCTGGAGGCTTCCTGAAAGGGCGATGCTCGCAGACAGACCAGGGTGTGACCGCCGCTCCTAAATCTTACGAGAAACTGGGTGACTTTGCATAACCTCGGGGGGGCCTGGGGCTCCATCTATAAACTACCTAAAACAGCACCATCGTCTAGGAGACGCTCCTAACTGATGACGGGATTACTGTTGAACCTACTATTTCATTTGATTCCAGTATAAAAATAATGGCAAGAAAATACTGCTACTGTCAGAAATTAAGTCACTTGTCACTCGATTAAAGCCATCCGACTTGAGAAAAGAACAAGATTAGAACACCAATCTTCCAACTAAGAATTCTGGTTCCTTCCAGGAGAGAAGCCTGTTTCTACGGTATCAAGAACATGTATTCGAAAATGAAAAGTTAACATTTCAGCACCGTCACGCTACTTCTGTAAGTGAAAAACCATCTTCTTCAGAAATGGTTGAGGCTACATGGAAATTTCTCAATGGTAGCTCCTAGTAAAAATGAAACCCCCAAATAAGCGTATTTACCTATTATCTAAACTGGACTATTTCCACTAAGTGCAGGAATATTGAAATGAAAACACAACTCCTTTATTTTTAAGCTTTATTTTATCACCCTTATCAAACACACATCAGAAAGCATATCAACAGTGCATCTTACGGTAAGTCAGTTTACAACAAAACTGAACAAGGCAATTGTGTTTACAGAAAAAGTTTTCGGCAAAAAACTACGCAACACGGTCCATTGAAACGCAGTGTCCATACTTTTTAGGTATGTAGGAAAGTGAAAAATAAAAGTTCTTTGCTACTCAGCAAGAAAAAACAAGTTTAAAAAGACTTGAGTAGGAATCAGGAATTTAGGGATTTCAGAAAAGGACTTCTTGGTACTGATACACATCTACATTGATAGTCCCGTTTAGTTATTAAAAGAAAAAAAAAACAAACCAAAAACAAAACCCAACCAACAAAAACTCACAAATAATAAGACATCACCAAGGACAGGGAACCACAGTGCCAAGAAATGCCAAGACCGATATGCTACTGAAAACCTGGTAGAAATGTCACAGACTGTTCACCGTGTGCTGTAATATCCTTGTCGATCCGAGGTGGAGGTAAACCAACAGGAGAGGATACTCCTTTTAACTGGCTTTGGTTTGAGTGATCTTTCACATTCTGTCCCACCAAACCTTCTTATCCAAAACACGGCAAGTGCAGATTTCTGAGGGAAAAGAGCAGCAGATGATAACCTTCACAACCGACCACTCCAGTGCCGATAGGGGAAGCCATCAACTGTTAAAATCTATTGATCGTGATTGGATTTCGAAGAGTGACCAAGGGGTAACAAAGACGGAGCCCTTTTTGGGGAAAAAATATCCCTTCTGCTGCCCCACATTCGACACTGGTAAGAGGATATAAAGGAATGTTAAACCATTTAAGATTTTCTCGATAAAGACTTAAGAGTGAAAGAGTCAATCCTGCTGGAAAAGACAGAACAGCTTCACTCTGCAGAGTAAGTATTCTACAGAGATGCAGCTTTTTTTTTTTAATTATAATAAATAATCATGACTTACTTCCATAAGGTGCTAGAACGCTGCGGCTGGTGCATACTAATACCCCCCGTACCCAATGTGCAAAGGGAAATGCAGAGATGCTTAATCCCCGGTTTCTTTCCGATCCTTGATCTGCATGACTGTCGATGTATATCAAACACACAAAAACTGGAGTTTAAATATTGGTTTTTAAAAATTAAGCCAAACTGAATATGGATATTTAATCTGGGTTGATAAACTCTAAAAATAATTTTCTGGGGAGACAACGATGAGGAATGTGTAGGAAAGGCAATGTTCTATTCTATGCTACAAGCACCACACCTGGATTTTCCAAAATAAATGATCACTTTTAGATCATAAGCTATATGGGAGATTACTAATACCAGTAAGGAAGCCATTTTCCTCCCCTCACCTCTTTTATTCCTTTTCTTTCTCTTGACTCTTAAATTTGGCAGATTTCTGACAACCCACGCTAACAAAATCACACAGCGATACAGAATTCCAATAACCGAAGAGATTCTGCGTCCGTACGCATGATTTACAACACCTCACCACGTCTGCTTTTAACACAGTCCTGACTTTGTGAGTACCAGTAAGAGGGGAGCCTGGAAGGGAAGGCAGCTGCAAACTGGGAGACAGTGACTGGATATAATTCTCTTGCTGACAGTCAAGAGTCTAACAAAATAAGCTCTCTTCTGCACAACAAGGATTAATGGTCGGGTAAGGCAAGTAAGATAGAATGCTTCTCTTTGCCTCTAAATGAAAGTACTGGGAACCTAGGTCATAAAACACACACCAGTTTCCTTTAGGGTACTGTGGAAGTTACTCTGTTGAATAGGAAATAACACCCGGGCAGTCATCTGATCAGTTTCCCATGAATCCCAGCATTTATGGGGATATAAACATAACCGCATGATTACGACAACTCTCTGAAAAGCGCAAGCAGAGCGAATTTAAAACATTAATCCTCATAAGCAATATAAGGGACAACGAAAGTGCCGAGCTGTATATAGGAAGATGAATAAAAACTTTACATCAGGAAAACAAAAGTTGCATAAACTCTCTATCTTATATGCTGAAGATCACCTTAATTACCACCTATAAAATATACAATTTCCTAAATGCTCTCTGGTTTATAGATATTTCTTTTATAGCCCATTTCTCCTATAAAATTGCAGCAAAAATAGTTACAACTGTTTATCTCCTTCTTAAATATCCACAGTACCTGTTGATTACATGCCACTGTGTCAATCTACTGATCATCCTACAATTAAAAACAACAGTGAAGAACACTGAGGTGGGAGAGGTGGCTAAGGGAACAAAACACAACGTCCTGCAGGATCAGGCAGAGAAGCAGCTAACCTTAAACCAAACAAATTCTTCAAATTTCTGGATACTCTAAAAATGGAAATATGCATGTTCCCCTGTAACTAAGAAAATGTAACTTATCCAAATACACCACAAGAGGTTCAGAAGAGTTCCACGTTATAGAGACTCAACATCTTCCCACTCATAGTGAAAGCTTACTAGCAACACTCACTTGGAAGGAGTACCATCTCAAGTAAAGGTGCCTTACTGAGCACCTGAAGAAGAAATGGAAATCCCTTTGAGCTAATCATGACCAAAAGCTGGTCGGCGTGTGACCATACCTGCCAGGAAATAAATTCTATCAGAGAGCGAGAGCAGTTAAGATTTGAAGAAGGAACCTAGCGTTAAAAATGGAACGAGGTCCCAGGAAGAATTAGATTCTGCCAGCTAACTCTGGCTGTCCATCATATGCAATATTGGGGGGGGAAAAATCAAATATGAATAGTTTCACACATACATAAAAAGGTAAATCAAGGACATTCTGGACTTTTATACTATGTGACTCCATCCAAAAGTTCTTCCAAGGAAAAGGCAGAGGTGCAAGAAATTAGCATCATCTGGGAGCTTTCACCCAAATGAGTTTTAATATTTTCCAGGAAACACAAGGCACTTGCTTAATTCTTTGACTGTCTACACACCCACCAGACTAAAATTTAGTCGTGATAGGATTCCATCTGTACCCTAATCTGAGTAAAGCCACCTAGCATGGAGCCTTGCATAAAACTCTAGGGGAAACACACAGTGAGAGTGTGTCTCCCACGCCCTCACCCAGTAACTATGTTATTGCAGTTACCATCAGTTCCTCTGGCGCTGATTTTCATAATAAATTACACCAACTGAAATATGCTGCGGAGGAAAACGGACGGTGGAAATGATGTAAGATACGCCTAATAAAGTCAGAACACAAGACCTGAGAAGAAAACGATGACAAAATGGGAGTTCCCTGCATCTGATGAACACACCCAAAGGAGCCAGGAGGCAGCACCAGAGTGCCAGGACTGTTTCGGTTATTCCAGAAGGGTAACTGATGCCCTGAGCAGGGGGTAAGCCCAGCGTGATAAAACCGAAACAAACCTTATGGCCATAGTCTCTCTTCGACTTCCTCCACCTGGCAGCACGGTTTCTGGCAGCCAGCACTCCCTATCACAAATCTGCTCAGAGGTTAAAATATCAGTAGAAGGAACATGAATCTAGAAGGCAAGTTAAGAATTCAAGGATATTTTTTTCCTTTAAAGGTTAATTTAACGTATCTCCGCACGCTTTAGCAGCTGGAGTACCAAAAGGAAGGCAATACTTGTCTCAGCGAAAACAAGGGAAAGGAGGAGCAAAACTGTATTTTACGGTTTTTGTTCTAAAAGCAGCCAGTTTGGGCTCAAGGCGGAACAGAGAGGGAATGTCTCTACAGAGTTGCTACACGGATGGCCACAAAAAAGGGGAGACATCCAGTGGTAATAAGGGCAATCTCTTACTGCAAGAGGGCAACTTTAAAATGCAGCCAATTATCTTTTAACGAGGTGTGTCTGAGTCCACCTGCTCTCCTAGAAAGAGAGCATTCAAGTTTTCAAAGTGGCTAGCTGGCCACCTCCCCCAAATGTTTCCAAAGGACCAAAGATTTCCTCCAGAATAATCAGTTTCTATGTCTTTTCTGGGCCAAGAGTGTATCGTGACGACACCACAGAATAATGAGGAACCAGCAAGGCAAGAGGGAAGGAAGCAGAGACACTAACTTAGGGAAAGAAAAACTACCTGAGATAAAATTTGTCCGAAAGAGTAAGGTTTAAGTGACAAAAAGCCGCACCTCTTTACCCTACCTCTCAAAAAGAAAATTCCTAGGTTTTTAATAACTTTGAGGAATCAAAATGTGTGTATATATTTCACCCTAAAAGAATCATAAAAATCACATCTTTTGATAATATTTGGTTCAGGTTTGAGAAAGACAGTAAGATTAAACTTCTTACAGTATCGGGGGAGGGAGGGAGAATCTGCACACGTGATCTTTGGTAGTAATGGGCTAAAAGCTATAAAATCACAATTTACATCACAGGAGGCATCTTTTTTCAATTTGGTGGCTTTAGTATAAAATATTTAATTCAATGCACGGTACTCAGGCTCATCAATTAGTCCCTTGGCCCCCTGAAAATCTAGTTAGGATCTTCCGTAATAAAATTCTACAGTGTCAAACACTACATATAGGTATGAATATATCGGCAATAAGACGACAAAGAATGCCGTGACATTCAGCATCACGACGCTAGCAGCACGTGGCGTCACTAAGCTTAGAAGCTTCCCTGCAGTTCATTTGTGAGGGTTTCTTCTTTGTGGGGGTGGAGGCGGAGGAGAAAGGTACAGGTGCCGACCTGGGATGCCTGCTCTTAAAAGATTCACTTGTATTCCATGTTCATCGGTATGCACAGAAGGACCTGGCGTTTTTAATCACCACGGAAGCTGCTACCCACATAAACATTTATGTTTTAGGAAAGTTTACTTTCCAGAGTACTGGTTATCCTCTCTCGAACTTGCATTTGAAAACAAACCAGCTAATCAATTTCTGAGACGGCCAGAATGAAAAACCACGCATCTTCCTTCTAAGGGCACTTACAATTTAATCTTCCCTTGGGGACGATGCCACAAGGCCTTCAGGCAATTCATAAATCCGCCTCTTTATACCAAATTCGGCTTCATAATAAACATTAAGGGAGAGTCCTGAATAATTATGTAACTGTAAATAACTCAAATGTCAAATAGCAAGTGTTTGAATAGGGTAAGAGAATCCGTCCTCTAAAATGTAAATTCTTAGCTGGGCTCTCGTTAACACACACAGACTGTACGAAGCGGCTTCCAGCAGGGAAAGATATTAAAGGCTTTTTCCTTAGGAAAAAACATTTTTAATTTCATTTAGATAAGGAAACAAGAAAAAAATTCATAGCCTGTATCCTTGTTTTTTTGTTTTTTTTTTTTGTATAATCAGTGCTTTAAAAAGGTTTCCCAAGTTTTAAACCTTTAAAGTCAACCTACCATAACGTGGGAGGAATCCATGATTACAACTCCTAAAACCACGTAATCAACCCATGTCCACGAAAGCGTGCACACTAGCATCCTGTGCTCAGGGGCACAATGGATTGCTGTAAATCCTTTCGTGAATTCTTGATGAGTTTTTCTTCCTTTCTCCCTCCATCTTATGAGAGCTACACCTTTCCTAACTTCCCTGCAGTCAGAAGCCAGACGGTCTGGGACGCCACCCCTCTGGCTTTTCTTCGACCACGAAGGCAGGCAAAGAATGGGTGAAAAGGAAAAGTAGTAGAGGGAGAGCGATGGCAGAGAAAGAGAGGAAGGAAAACAAGAATCCCGGATTATCCCCTTTCTCTTTGCCTAGTTTTTTTCTTTCCCTTTCCCTTCACTGAACATCTAATTCTTTCTTTTTGACCCACTTCAATTTCCAGCATAGTAAACAGAACTCGATCTTGAAAAATCTTACAATGATCACAGGAGATTCAGTACAGAAAAGATGAGCTAATACAGGTTCTAAAGGAGCCCGGAGGAGGGGGCAAGATACGCGTAGCAAAACTTTTGCTTCGTTCCAACCAATTTAAGAGTTTCAGTTTAACCCAGTCTAGACTCATTTGTTCTGAGCCTCTCAGGAATGAACTATTTTCTCATTTACATTCTATGAGACCAACTCTCAAAAAACATATGTCCTAAGTCTTACAGACATGAAACAGCTAGGAAAGAGACAGGTACAGACTGTATGAGCTCACAAGACTCACACTAGAAAGCACGCCGACTCAAATCTCCTCTAGTCTTTCATTCCCGCACACTCACTCAAACATACAAACTAGACATAAAAATTGTGCAAGATCAAGCATCAGCTTTCTATTTTAAAAGCCTTAATTAAAAAAAAAAAAGTAGATAGGCTCACTGCAGTTTCTTTAAAGGAATATTCAGTACTACAGTACTCCTTTAAAAAAATTCGTAACTCAGTGTTAAGAACACAGTAGGTAATTGCTGCTGGACAATCACTTAACAATTACTGGGAACATCCAGTGCCAGCTATGAGTATCAGTGATAAGGAAGAACCACCTGACAACATAAAGGAATAATCTGGAAGTGATGTCACCGACTCTAACAAACTTGTTAATATTCACTATGACATGATATTATTCATCCTTGCTTCACGATCATGTGGAATAATTAGTATCTTTTTAGGTTACATACTGAAGAGCAGCACTTGGCCTACTGCACAAAACAAAAGGTTGCCCATATGGATGCTCTAAAACCCCTCAATGTATAGCTGAGAGGTCTTGTCCTACTCAGTGCCAAATGTTTGCAAGGCAGTCATTGCTTGAGCACGTTAGTAGGATTAAATAAATGTACAAAGTATTCCCTTAAAATGGTAAGGGGGTACTTCTGCATTCAGATGTAGAATACAATAACCCAGGAAATGGGGGAGAAACAGGAAAGAGTCCTCAGGTTACTGATTAAAGCAAAGTTTGGTACAGATATCCCCTCTTGTAGGCACTCAGCGGGTAGAATGTGGCCACAACAAACTTCCCATCAAACATCCTTCCAGTCAGCAATTTCTGAGCAGCTTTGGAATCACCGGCATTGGCATACTCCACAAAGACCTGTAAGAGGACACAGAAAAGTGGCTTCATTCCCATCAAGACTGCTTTACAACAGGGCTTCTTCAACTCTAGGGAACACGCACGGATCATTTAGGGCACACATAGGGATCACACCTTGTTACAATGCAGACGTGGTTTCTGGCGCTCTAAGGTGGGCCTGAGTCTCTACAACAGACTCCCAGGGGCGCCCGGGTGGCTCAGTGGGTTAAGCATCCAACTCTTGATTTCAGTTCAGGTCATGATCTCATGGTTTGTGAATTCAAGCCCCACACTGGGCTCTGTACTGACAGTGCAGAGCCTGCTTGGGATTCTCTCTCTCTCCCCCTCTCTGCCCCTCCCCCATGCACTCTCTCTCAAAATAAATAAAGGGGTGCCTGGGTGGCTCAGTTGGTTAAGCATCTGACAGGTCATGATCTCATGCCCCGTGAATTTGAGCCCCACATCGGGCTCTGTGCTGAGAGCTCGGAGGCTGGAGCCTGCTTTGGTTTCTGTCTCCATTTCTCTCTGCCCTTCCTCCACTTGCTCACTCTCACTCTCTCTCTCTCTCTCAAAACACTTTAAAAAAATCTTAAAAATAAATAAATAAAATAAACTTTAAGTAAATAGACTCCAAGGTGATGCCAATGGTGCTGGTCCACAGACCACATTTTTGAGCACGGTTTAGAATATTTCCCTAACTCAGTTCCATTCGGAAAAATCCACAGAAGACAAGTTGGGTGAAAAGTGGACATGCGTTTGCCATGTTCAGAGGCCAAAGAGAGGGCCGAACAGCCCGGAGACCAGGTGTGCTCCCGCGGCATCTCAAAGACAACCTACGCGTTCAGAAGCGGCGGGAGGGAAACCTGGTCACGATGCCTACAAGACTCGTAGGAACCATGACTACAATAGGGAAGAGTTTAAAACCAGGTAATTTCCTTTTCCAGAGCCTCAGATTTCCTGAGACAGGTAGAGGATACAGCCTAATAACTTATGTTCTTTTTGATGATCCAAAGTAAAAGTTACTGGGAGACGAAATAATTTGAAGTGACATGTCCTCAATTACCCATGAATTTCTGAACCAGAAAAAGAACAGCCTCATCCTCCTCTCGCTCATTTGTTAAGTCAACAGTCTTCAAACCGGGGTGTGAGCATCCTAGACACTCAGACTCTCAAAAGGAAACCAAAAATAGGCCACCTGAAGGAAATCAATTTCCAGAGTCTCAGCATTCTCTTATACCTGCTCCTAAAATTGGATCCACCAAGAAGTTCAAGGCAGATTCTCCTTTTCCATTTCCCCTTTCCACTTGACAAAGTTACTTCGGAAGGGTATAGAAACCTCCAGGGCATGAAAAGAGACAATTCCAAATATAGTACTTTTGAACCGAATCTTCCTCCATGGGTAAACAAAGCACTATGCCCAGCCTGTGACTGCTCACTCCCCCCCCCCCATTTTTTTATGTTTATTTTACTTGTGACAGACAGACAGACAGACAGACACCCAAGCAGGCTCCATGCTGTTGGCACAGAGCCCACTGTGGGGCTCGAACTCATGAAGCCATGAGATCATCACCTGAGCCGAAACCAAGAGTCAGACACTTAATGGACTGAGCCACCCAGGCACCCGAGTACCAGTTAGCTCTAGCGACACAGGCCTTTTCATTGAACCCAAAAGAAAGTGAAAAGATGACGTCCAATGACAATGCAGCTCTTCCTGACTTTTTGTAACCTGATTCTCAGTAACTTCCGAGTGCACACACCAGCGTTCGGTGAGCAGACGTGCACGTCCAGAAGGAGAGCCATGCTCTCTGTGATGCTCCCGGCTTCACAGATAACCGACCTCCAGTTTTACACATTGCAACATTTCAAACTGAAGAGGAAAAACATTTTTATAATTTACTATGAAATTAAAGAATTATATCAATTTAATCTTGACTGCTTTTTCTAATTACAAGACGCATTCCACAGTTTAGATTTTAGTGACTTTTACAACATTCTTTAAAAAAACAAACGGTATTGTTAGTTTGAATCGATTATTTGAATGAAGACTGACTTTGCCAACCAGGTAACAGACGTATCAATAACCTACAGAAGTTCCACCCGAGATTCCACGAGTCTATCGGCTGTTTTCATTCTCCTCTAAAGGTCAGTGAGAGCTTGTTAACACAGCATATTTCCTCTCGCTGACGAAGATCTGTTTTTCCGTATCATCTGAAGGCTGGATACTTCTTACCCAAAAACATTCCTCCTGTTTCTCTATTCTGTGCCTTCCATCTCATACTGACGCTGAGGTTCATGTCGAGTCAGATCATGTTAGCCCTTAATTCAAAATCTCCAAAGACCTTCCCCGCTGGTTTAGAGTAAAGGTGTCTGGAGTCCCACGAGGCTCACCGCCCCTGATCCGCCCCTCCGTTAAGGCAGAGGTGCTGTAATGCCCCCTCTTTCTCACTCTGCTGGAGCTACACCAACCTCCTCAAACCTGCCAGGCAAGTTCAGGGCCTTGAAACTTGCTGTTCCCTCTATCTGGAACTCTTTTCCTCATCCCCTTTGTCTTTCAACTCAAATGTAACTTCAGCTTGCCCCTCCCTACCACCCAACAGAAAACTGCACCCCCCGACACACACACACACACACACAGCACTCCTTAAACCTCTTCTCCTTAGACCTTTTCTCCACAGCACTTATTGCTACATATCCTTGTGTCTGGTTGTGTCACTAATGTATCCCCGGGCCTAGAACATAATAATACGTGCTCAATAAATACTCCTTGACTACACAAACAGCAATGATGCATTCAGTATGCTCCTGACCCTGAAAGAGATAAATGTTGTTACTACTACCTTGGCAATGATTTTTCACTAAGATCGGAGAAAAATGTCTTTCATTTCTTTTTTCAGTTGCCAAGAATTTTCATATAATATTGAACCAAAAGATAAAAATAATAATCCAGGAGCGCCTGGGTGGCTCAGTTGGTTAAGCATCCGACTTAGGCTCAGGTCATGATCTCGCAGTTCATGAGTTCGAGCCCCACGTCGGGCTCTGTGCTGACAGCTCAGAGCCTGGAGCCTCCTTCGGATTCTGTTTCTCCCTCTCTCTCTCTCTGCCCCTCCCGTGCTTGCACTCGGTCTCTCTCTCTCCAAGATAAGTAAAAACATTAAAAAAGAAATTAAAAAAAAATCCACAACCAGAGGTGACTTCACCCAGCAGGGGACATGTGGCAGTGCTGAGAGACACTTCTGATTGCCACAGCTGCAAAGGGGGGTGGGAGGAAGGCATCTGTTGGGTGGAGGGTTGGGACGCTGCTAAATACCTATAGTGCACGTGACAGCTCGCCCCACGAAGGACTATGCAGCTCACGCGTCAATGGCGTCGAGGCTGAGAAACCCTGAATAGAATAATCCTCTGTTCCAGAAAAGCAGAAATACTACAGGTAGAAGAAAGATCTTCAAAAGACTTCTCTAATAATCTTAGTCAAAAATTTCTGAATCGTAGTTTTAGCCTGTACATTGCATAGAAGAAAAAACTAAGGATCATCGTCACCAAGCTGGTCACATGGAGACTGGAACTCAGGTTTCAGGATTCTCGGGCGGTGAACTTTCCTTCTTTAAATTGGCACCAATAATTCCATTATAATGAGACCCTAACCTAAATGGTTTCCTCACCCTACCTAATCGGAACAAAGTAGGCCACGGTATTTCTGTAGCTGACCGTGACCTAAATTAGCCTATGGTACAGCTCGTGTCACTGGTGCTCACAACGGCTCAAAACTAGATTTGATACTTTTGAAGAAAAAAGTCGTAACTGATTAAAAAAAAAAATGCACACCTAGTGCAGAACCTTGGAAAAAAGCAAAAAGTATAAGAAAATAAGAACATCCATAATGCAAAACTCATAATTTCTAGCAACGTTTCTGGGTGCATCTTTCGACAGAACTAAACAACATTTGTTCAGAATTTTAGTAATCTCTGAGTAATTCTGAAATTATGAAAACGTCCACTTACTTGTCCCCTGCCAGGATTTTCCTTTGGAACAAGGAGAGAGACCACTGGTCCATATTTTTGACACTCCTCTTTTACATCTTCTACAACATCTGATTATGAAAACACATTACAGTAACCACATTGCTGAATTACTAAGCACTCATTATTTAAAAACTTTAAATCATCAAAGAATTCAGGAATCCGTATCTAAGTAATGAGATCATTTTCTACACCTTCTAAAATTAAGCTTAAGGATAATATAAACTCAAAGCATTTAATACGTCCCACTTTTCCAATTGCTTTTTTCTTCCCCTTCCTGAAGACAACAAAAGTTATCAGTTTCTTCTGTATCCTTCCCTAAATATTATTAAACTTATACAAGCAAATATGATCATATATGCTTCTTTTCGAAGTAAAAAATTCCAATCTTGCCTTTTTTTTGAAGTTCATTTTGAGAGAGAGAGAGTGAACAAACAGGGAAGGAGCAGACAGAGAGGCAGAGAGAAAGAGAGACAGAGAGACAGAGAATCCCAAGCAGGCTCCACACTGGCAGCATGGAGCCCGATGCGGGGCTCAAACTCACAAACCGTGAGATCACGACCTGAGTCGAAATCAGCAGCTTACTGACTGAGCCGCCCAGGTGCCCTCACTGTGTGGTTTTAATGAGCATTTCAGCAGATGAGAATGAAATATAGGAGACCGACTCACATACCCTTTACTATAGTATCCAACTATATCCGTTACCCACTATTTACTGGGCCGACTTGTAAGAGCTGTGTTAAGAGCTATTAAGTTAAATAATTTTTCCCTTTATTCTCTTGATTTGGAATCTCGATCTTAATCCCGATTTGGAATTTATTTTGGTCTAAAGGGGAAGGTTTAAATCCAACGTCCTGTCCCACTCCCACCCAGATTCCAAGACAGTTGTCCCCATACATAGGATTTCTAGCTAAGCAAATTTATCTAACACTAGTGAGCGTTACCTGATGACGACCTTACTAATCAGAGCTAACAAAGGTATTTAATGCTACTATGTTGTCTGTGACACTTAGTTCATGAGATTCTTAAACACTAAGATTTAATAGCAACGTGTAAACACTCGATGTATTTACGTGCAGGAATAAAGTGTTATACAACAAAATACAAAGAAAAGAGGAGGCATAATATGCCCAAGATATATTCAAGAAAGCCCAAGCCTGAGTTTTACAAACAAAATTAGGAGACGGAAGTAGGCGCTGAAGACAGTAAGTAGATCGGCACGAAGGACGTAAGTGGTATTACCAAGAGATTATTTAGAGCCCCTGGTACATCATGACCTGATTAAAACAATGTTGAAGGCAAGACTATTCTTTCCGATTAACAGGCATCCTGAAAAGCTGAGGCTGCAGATTCTCACAACTATTACGGATTCAAACAAATTACGCTTGTGTCATTCGTCAAATAATGACATATAGCCCAGGGGCATAAAATAATTTACCCTTAAAGGCACAGTGTGATCAAGCTAGCTTTATCTGTAACGGTTTTAATTTTCCACAAAGAAAATGTTTACTATGAAACAACTGGTATTTTTAAATTGGGTCCTGCTTGAGCCCATTCACCGCTCTGCTTCCAGAACACTCTTTCTAAAACAGAAGTCTGACTGTATCACTCCCCTATTTTAACTTTTTCATGGCTCTTTATTGTATTCAACCAAGCACAAATATTTATTGAGTACTTATTTCATAAGCCAGGGACTGTTCTATCCCTGAGGTATAGGTTCTCTTGTGTCATATTCCAGTGTTACTGTCTCTGGGATAAAATCCAAATTCTTTAACACAGCAAATGAGTTTGTTACAGATCTGTATTCCCGGCTATTTCTTCAGCCTTGATTGACCGCTCCCCAATAAGCATCCTAAGATACAACCACACCAAACAGTTTGTTATTCTCAGAACATGCCACGTTTTCTCTCGTCTCTCACCTTTATGCCATTTCCTCATCAATCCCTCAACTCTTAGCCAAGCAAGTCCGGTTACTAACAAGGCTCAGCCATCACCTCCACAGAGACACCCTCACGGGTCGCTCAACCTGGGTTAAGTACCTCTCCTCTCTGCCTCTGTACACTACCCTACTTTCCGATTTATCAAAACTGTAAGCATTTGTTGACATAAATGTCTCTTGCAGGGGTGCCTGGAGGGCTCAGTCGGCTGGGCATCTGACCCTTGATTTCGGCTCTGGTTATATCTCATGGTTCGTGGGTTCAAGCCCTGCATCAGGCTCTGCGCTCACAGCGCAGAGCCTGCTGGGGATTCTCTCTCTCTGCTCCTCCCCCGTTCGTGCGTGCTCTCTCTCTCAAAATAAACAAATAAATACGCTTTATAAGGAGTTAAAAAAGATACGAAAAAAATTAAAATGTAATTTAGGAAGCAGTTACCTTCATACTCCTCTTCATTCTCGAGATAATCATCATCCAGCACATTCAGTAGCCTTAGCACTGGAGTTGGAAGCATCACCAGATCTTCAATATGAGGGGCTGTTGAGGTTCATACAACATGGTTAAGTGTAAACTCCCCCAAATGAATGGATGAACACTAGGCAAAGGAGCATGGGAACAGAATGTAAGTGAGTTCTGGTGTCTGACCGTCAAATGCCCAAGGAAGAAACAAAGACGCAGGCAGCTTACCGAAAGGAATGCTAAAGAAGGGGCTGCACAGAGCCATCTCAGCAGGGATTCTTCTGCCCGGGTCGTCGTGAAGCATGCTAAACACACAGACAGGGATCTTTGTGACTATCGTCAAGTCTTATGAAAACGGAACCACTGAAGACAATTCAAATGTCTAATGTTCACCGCAACATTAGCTAAGTCAGCATGGCTTACTGGAGCATTCATCTACAAAATACACGAATGCTATTTGCAAGTAAGTGGTTCAATAACTCATGATACATACCTAGGACACAATACTATATTTCGATTTTTTATTATTTTTTGAGAGAGAGCGCACACCCGCAAGTGAGGGAGAAGTAGAGAGGGAAACAGAGAATCCCCTAGCAGACTCTGCCCCTTGGCGCAGACCCTGACACAGGGCTCGAACTCACGAACCGTGAGATCATGACCTGAGCCAAAATCAAGAATCAGACGCTTAACCAACTGAGCCACCCAGTCACCCCCAGATACAACTATTTTTCAAATGGGGGAAGAATGGGAAAAAGCATATGCAAAAATAACCATTTTTAGTAATCTTCCTAGAGTATTATTATCCTGAGACTGTTTTAATATAAGGTGGAATAAAACAAATGAGCAATTATAAAATATTCTAACATTCCCTTTGTCCTTAAGAACCAGAATTCCTGACATAGAAAGAGAAAGAGATGTGAAATAAAAGTTACATAAAAACTCTGTGGTCTTGAATTTGAATGGGGAATATTCACATGAACTCTGTCCACTTAAAAGGCCTAGAAACAATGACCATCCCAGTAGCAATGAGTATCCCCACATAATTTCTTTTAATGTTTATTTACTTATTTTGAGAGAGAGAGAGAGAGAGGGAGAGAGAACGAACCAGCAGGGGAGGGGCAGAGAGAGGGGGACAGAAGATCCAAACCCGGTTGTGCATCGTTTCTCGGCCTTTTGGCTAAGACCAAGCGCAAAGCGGGCTCTATGCTGACAGCAGAGAGCCAGATGCGGGACTCGAACTCACGAACTGCGAGATCATGACCTAAGCAGAAGTCGGACGCTTAACCAACTGAATCTCCCAGGCACCCCTACCAATGAGTATTCCCAAAACTCAGATTGTGGTTTTAAAATACTACTTCCTACTAAAAGAAATCAGGCTTCTCGGAGAAATGGCTATTTCCAGGTCTGGGGCAGGAAATGTATAAGATGAATTGGGAACATCTTGTTACACCAGATAGCAAGGAAGCTATAAAAGATAATAAGGTCAGGGACACCTCAGTGGCTCAGTTGGTTAAGTTTCCAACTTTGGCTTAGGTCATGATTTCACGGCTTATGAGTTCGAGCCCCACATCGGGCTCTGTGCTGACAGCTCAGAGCCTTGAGCCTGCATCAGATTCTGTCTCCGTCTCTCTCTGCCCTTCCCCTGCTCATGCACTCTCTATCTCTCAAATATAAACATTTCTAAAAAATTGAAAAAAAAAAGATAATAATGTCTGCAAAATCCAACTTACACATGCTGACATTCATCAAAGATGGGCAATTTTAGCTTCAATTAGGATAAGAACTGCAATGGGTTGCAGTTACCAAATAATGATACTTTGAACTTTCAAAAGGGAATGATCCCCTTTGGAGGATGACAGAGAATCAACGCATTATGAAAACCAGTGAATAGAGAATCAAGCGTTTACTTTGTCTTTGGTTAACCAAATGAAGCACGAAGGACAGAGTAAGAACATCAACGTTCTACAAACCCTAAGAAAGTAATGGATCTGAGCATTGAATGGTAACAGTTTCTAATAGCTACGTTATGCGCCTCCTTAATGAAAAAACACAATACTATCTGTAGTCTTGCTCCCCACCACACACCAAAATCAACCCTCTAGATACAACTACCAATTTACAAGAAATAAACAGATATTCATTAAACTATACCAGGGTAACACTGTCAGCAAAATGCAGACTGTGGACAGCTATAGCAAGCCAACAACCCAATAAATAAGGGAACAACAAGTAAATAAGGAGAAAGTGGGGTAGGAAATGGAAAAGGACCTTTCAGATTAAAAGAAACTTAAAAAGGATTTTTTTTAGAAGAGCAGCACTAAACCATAGTGTTTAAAGATGCATACTATAATGAAAACAAGGATGTAATTGCCATAATAGTCAGGGTAGTGGCTGCTTTCAAGGAGGAAGAAGGGTTTAAGATTAGAATGGGGACAGAGGATTTCTGGGGTAGCTAGCAAAGTTCTATTTCTTGACCTCAATGATAGATACAACAGTATTCCTAAGGATTCATTAAGTTACACATTTGTTTTCAATATCCGTGTTTTATCCTACAATAAAAAAGGTTCAAATAATTTGCATGCGTACATAGCAAAATATGTGGAAAAATACCGAAAAGAAATATACCAAGTGCTAACACTAGAAAGTAGGTTTATAATTTTTATTTTGCTGATCACAATTCTCTGTAGCTTCCAAATTTAGTACTTGCTTGTACAATCAAGGGGAAAGAAATCCCAAAGTCAATACCAGAACTTACATGATCTGATCTGACTTCCAAGTTACAACGTATTACACAGTCTCACAATGCCACCTTTTCTATGAAAAATGCAACTTGTAAATCTAATACCAATCAGATAGTAACAGCTATTTAAAACCAATTTGTAAAACACACACACACACACACACACACACACACACACACAAATAAGTGCAAGTAAAATTGTAAGTCCTTATCTGGGTAAATTCTGTGGACTGTAATGTTAATTTCCTGGTTTTGACATTGCACTACAGTTATGTAAGATGTTACCACTGGGGGAAACTGGGTGAAGAGTACACAGACCTCTTTGTAACATTTTTGCAACTTCCTTTGAATCTGTAATTATTTCAAAATAAGAAGCTGTTAAAAAAAAAAAAAAAAAAAAACCACCGAAAACCCAAAACCTACTTGGAAGGTGGTAGGGTTAATATTCCAAAGAAAGAATACTGACTTGATCAAAAGATCTACTCTTTTGCAACACAGTAATTATCTTGTTCACTTCTGGCCCATAATGAGAGAAACGTGAAAAACCAACTACCTGATAATACACATGATGTCTTATTTTAAAATATCTAATGTTTTGGACCTACTCAGGAAACAAAACCATTATTTCTGTCCCCACAGTTTTCCACGGTAATTATTTAAAGTATAATGCATAGTTACCTTATTTTAAACGCTTTTTGGTTGTCCAAAAGCAAACTCAGTCTTTAGTTAATAAACACTCTCTTTAAAAACCTACTTTCGGAGGGCGCCTGGGTGGCTCAGTCAGTTGAGCGTCCGACTTCGGCTCAGGTCATGATCTCGCGGTCCGTGAGTTCGAGCCCCGCGTCGGGCTCTGTGCTCACAGCTCAGAGCCTGGAGCCTGTTTCAGATTCTGCGTCTCCCTCTCTATCTCTGACCCTCCCCCGTTCATGCTCTGTCTCTCTCTGTCTCAAAAATAAATAAACATTAAAAAAAAAAAAAAAATTTAAAACCTACTTTCAAAAAGACCCTAGAAGAAACAAACAAAAACAAACAAAAACCTAATTTCCATCAAGTATACAGGACTGCCAGAGCTACAAGAGGACCGACGTACGGCTGCCGAAAAAAGCCTCTACGCGATCACCAGAAATAATGTAAATCCTGTCAGTAAAAGCAAACAAGCAAACAAACAAAAAAACCCCACATTCACGTAGTACACGTACACATTTAAGAACTTTAAAGCACACATAACGTACCTTTTGATAAGGTCTCGTAGGTGATAGGCTGGAATTGCGGCATTCACCACGGCTTTACTGGCAAATATGTGATCGATAATAGCGGAACTGTTTGCCTAAAAAAAGAGAGAGCAGTCTTCCTTCAGTTATTCCGCTTAGTCTGCATTTACGGAGTACCAGGCACACAGCACTGTACTATCTGGTAGGTAAACGCAACAGAAAACACTTCTGAGAGCTTACCACCTGAATGTGCGTAACTCTGAGCTTCTAGAGGAGGAACTTTCTTTTCTCTATTCTCAGCACCCAGCATAGTACCCGGCACTCTCTATGAATAGTCACTAGATGAACAAACATGAACAAATGCCAAAGCAACCACATAAGAACATAGTTAAATACAAAGTGACAATGAATGTGTGACAGTTGGGCTGGAGTGTCTTAGTGAGGAGTCTTTAACTGGTTTTCAGATACAAATAAACTATGAAAAGAAAGCAACGTGGTATTTAAAATCTGGATCTGCCATATTCATAGTTTAAATCCTGGGGAACATTATGAGTTCTCAGAAGGTGGAAGGGTAGACACGAGGAAAAAGGCCTGATAACACCCTTATCGCTAAAATTTTCTGAATACTTACTACAGGCAACATGCTATGCTAAGAAGTGGTATCATTTATTTTTTAACCTCAACACTTCTGTGAGAAAAATACTATTATTATCCTCGATTTACAGAAAGTACACGGTGGTTCAGTTACCCTAAATAACTTAGAAAGCAGCGGAGGCAAGATACGAATAGTCTGACTTCAGAGCCCAGACTCATACTCGTTTGGCAATTTTGCCTCCACAGAAGGTGATTAAAATACAAAATACTGTTTTTATTTAGGAAGGGTGAACACGGGATTTTATTAACGCACATCATGCCTCCAACTTGCATACAAAATGCCTGAATGTGACCTAGTTCTGATCAGCTCTGGACCAAGCAGATACAGCCTAGCGGTCTCAAAGACAGTCAAAACTAACACAAGGAATTGATCTGTATCTGGGATAGCACCGAACAGACTACTGAGCCTCTTGACTGTCTGAAAGTACCAATGTGCAACAATGACTCTGGTTTTGCTTGCATGGCAGCATTTTTTGCCAAAAGTAAGCATTAGGTACACCTGCAAGACCATGAAAGCATTCCTTCCAGGGATACTTCCAGAAATAGAAGACTAGGGGTTGAGAAGAAATAAACCCTATGTGGTACAAGAGCCATTCACCAACTATATATTACAAGATACTCAAAAAACACTTGTTGGGGCGCCTGGGTGGCGCAGTCGGTTAAGCGTCCGACTTCAGCCAGGTCACGATCTCGCGGTCCGTGAGTTCGAGCCCCGCGTCAGGCTCTGGGCTGATGGCTCGGAGCCTGGAGCCTGCTTCCGATTCTGTGTCTCCCTCTCTCTCTCTGCCCCTCCCCCGGTTCATGCTCTGTCTCTCTCTGTCCCAAAAATAAATAAAAAAAACGTTGAAAAAAAAAAAAACACTTGTTGCAGAATATCAGAACCAATGATTCCTAAACCTGGTATTATTTAGCAACCTCTAGCCTAAAGGGGAATGATACCCTCACAACACTGCAGCCCCACAGTACGTTTGAAAACACAGTGAATTCCTAAGTTACGAACATACATAAAGTTCATTCTTATGTCAAGGATTTGGAATTTAGAACTCATGTTCCCACAACAACAATGCTCTAAGCAGCACTCACTTTACCGGCATAGTTCATATATGGAACATAAGTAAATCTAAAACACTGTGGAACTGAGCACGTTCAGGACACTAAACTCTGCCTAGGAAGAAGAGTATGGGGCCCAGGTCTGAACATCCAGGCGTACGATCTGCCCCAAGTGGCTATTTATATGTCTGTGCCTCCAGTTTGTCATTTGTAAAAGAATGACCAATATGCTCTCTGATGATCCACACAGAATTGCGAGGAAATTCAGCGAGGCTGTGCATTAAAATACTATGAGGCATTAACTATAAACCTTTACGTAAACATCATTTCACTTATAATGTACTGCTACATTAGTAATAGTTTAAGACGTAATATAACTAAATTACTAAATAAAAATCCCTTCTGCCTTTTTGGAAAAATGCATGTATTCATTTTATCGAGCACTTTCCTGGTTAGTCTAGGCACCGGGCCCCAGGCTAAGGTCAGCAGCCGTGCAATCCTCACGAGCACATCTGTGTCTAGGAGAATAAACAGTAGCACTTAAGGTACCGAAAACGCAGGAAGAGGAGTACGTGAGAGATGAAGCAAAGAGAGGCCCTGGTGAGACTCATTCTAAACTGCGTGCCTTTAAGTTGGAATTAAGGATCCCAGACGAAAGCACTGGTGCAGTTTACCTTCCATTCCTGAGATCTGACTGTATGTTTCAGTTTCATTCCTGAGAACATTTCCAGTAAAATGATTCCTAGGCTCCAGAGATCCACGGCTGAGGTGCACTCCGTGTCACTCTGCAGGCCGGCCTGGGCCAAGCAATTCTGCAGCTCTGCTTCTGGAGCCCGGTACCCGTCTGTCTGAATATACTTCACATCCTGAAGAAGAAGAGTCAGTATCGCGACCAATAAAAGACTGTTCACTTTCCTGCCATCTCGACCACGTATTTACTTCTCTAAACGTGTAATAAACCACTGCCAAACCGAATGCCAACAAATCTGTAGTCCTTGCCGACCCCAGTTATTTGGTTCATTAACCGAGCAGTTCTCACAGGCAAACTGCACGCTTTCCACACAGCTGCTCATTTCTTTAGATAATCTCTTGCCTGTTGGGCACTGCTGATAAATAAGGACACTCTGCAAAGAGCTGACAAACCGTGGAGAACGGAGGGTCTGCCAGAACTGTCACGTGCGTTCTGCCATGAGCCCCAACACTGGGGACGCCGGTAACAGTAATGACCTGTTCATTACCCCACCTAACCCAAATACACGTCCTTTTTTTCACATGGTGGCAACGAAATTCTTTTTATTTGCGTGACCCCAAGCCGCTTCAGTATTTTAGAAATATCTCTAAGAGTCAGGGCGCCTGGTTGGCTCAGTTGGTTAAGCTTCTGACTCTTGGTTTCGGCTCAGGTCACGATCTCACGGTGGCGTGGATTCGAGCCCCGTGTGGGGCTCTGCACTGACGGTCCAGAGCCTGCTTGCGATTCTCTCTCTCTCCCCCCTCTCTCTCTTTACCCCTTCCTCCCTCCCTCCCCCCACTCTCTCAAAATAAATAAACTTAAATAAAATTTAAAAAAAAAGAAAAAAGAAATACTCTAAGTGTCTACCAAAGCACTCCTATTATTAAAGTATTTCTTACCTGATTGCCTTCTTTGAAGCTAAGTCCAAAGTCAATGAGTTTAAAACATTCATTCTCTGCACTCCACAATATGTTCCGTGGTTTGAGGTCTGCATGGACATAACCCTCATGGTGAAGAAAAGCAAGGGCCTCCAGAACATCCCTGGCACAATGCTGTATCATCCACATAGAACAACCCTGATGACTGGAATATAAAAGCAATTCCGAAACACTGACATCCAGGAGTTCAAGCAACAGACAGCGTGATGGCACATTCGGAGAGAAATGGATTGTAAAAACTCCATACAAAGTCACTAAAAAAAAGAAACAAATTATAATGCTTTCAAAACGAGACTCAGAATAAGTCGCAACACAGATAACTGCAGAACACATTTGGGATACCCTAGATAAGGAGAACTCTGATGAGCAATCGAGCTTCCACTGTAATTTCTTTTTCCCCAAAATAAGATTTTTTTTGGCAATCGGATTATTTTAAAATGAGAAAATCTTCAACAGCTCATTACTGTTCAAAGATATTAAAGACGGCACACTAATTCAAACTGTATCACTAAGCATTCAGTGATGGGTGAATATGCACTCAGGGTACCAAGCAAAAACGATTAAAAGTAAAATCCAAATATTATGGACTCTTAAGACAGATGTGACACCATGTGAAAACAAAATTGCAGATTGGTTCTTGATCCAAAACAGCACTCTGGGGGGTACAGGTGA
The DNA here is from genome assembly GCF_024362965.1 of Panthera pardus. NCBI lineage: Eukaryota > Metazoa > Chordata > Mammalia > Carnivora > Felidae > Panthera > Panthera pardus. Next base: position 6,595,160 of record NW_026526777.1, on the reverse strand, counting down.
AGGGTAAAGCATTTGACCGCAATATAGTACTCTGTAATCTAAATATTAAAAACAGGATAAACAAATAACATTTAAAAGAGATTTAAAAGATTTTCAAGATGACAACTTAACCTAATCTTGCAAAGACGCAACAAGTCCTTAAGCTTGCAAAAACTACAAAAAAATTTCCCTCTCAAATACCAGGGTTATATACATCATCTAGCAAGCTTTAAAAAAAAGGGGGGCGGGGGGGCAACACTAGTGGTGATGAAATTCTTCTCCAAAATGGTAACATGAACAAGGTCACTCTTCAAATTACATATCGATTATGCTTGCCGGGAAGTAAGACATTTATTTATTAGCCAAAGCTCTAACTAACTATATACACTCTGTTAACGTAAGGACAGCCAAGGCTGTTTTCACAGATCGATCATCAGTAATCATTACCTATCTTACCTGTCTTACATTTTGAATACCTAAATCGTGCAACATAGACTTACCAGGGTAAAAGTATAACGTGTTCCTAATTCTCATACTTCCATAAAGGATCCTATGTTAATACTGAGTCATTTCTCCCAAATCCATGCTAAATACGTACCAGGTAACATCTGTATGAGTTAACAGCATTTATCACAAGCCCTAGGAGTATTTCTCATCTTGCACTGGTATGCGAAGATTCAAAAATTTCCATACAAGACAGGAGACATCTAGCAAAGATGGGCCTCCTTTCGCTAGGAAAGATAACTCTATGCTGGTAAGTGCAGCATTTTTCTGATGAGACCCGAAGCAAAGCAGAACTTAACTGAGCATCTATTACGTGACACTGGGCTAAGCAGACCACCAACTCCACCCTCCTGCAGACAGAGTGAAGGGGGATGGGAGAAGGGCCAGGATCGGGGGACGAGAGGGCCAGGCCCACGCCTCCCGCCTTAAGGACGGAAGACGGAACGCCAGGCTGAGAGAGGGGGTGTACCACCGGGCTGGGACCTGGGCAAGAAGGGAAGGGAGGCGGCGGCAATTACCGATGTTCCTGTGACCCTGCAATTGCTCCAGCGCCGCCCTCTCTTTGCGGAAACCATACTCGGCGGCCGAGGCCGCAGCGCCGGTGGTTCCGGGCGGTAAGAACTGCTTGAGGGCGCCGGGGGGCGAGCCGGGAGTGCCGCAGCAGCGCACCCGATACACCGAGGCCGAGGAGCCGCTCCCCAGGCGGCTCTGTACCTGCCACAGCCGCCCGAAGGCTTCCAGAAACCGCGGCGGCTCCGCGCCCCACGCGCAGCCGGACCCCGCCATCGGGGCGGACGGAGGGCGCTGGCACGGGAGCTGAGGCGACGCCCGGGGCAGGCCGGCAGGGCCCGCGGTCACATCCCCGCCTGCCGGACCAGCGGCTCCGCAGGGAGGGGCCTGCAGCCGCCTCGCCGACTGCCGAGACCTCAAGCCGCCATGACACCGGAAGCCGAGAGCGCCGGGCTCCAGAAGCCGGAAATGGAGGAAGAGCCAATCGTGCAGGCCCGAGGAGCCGGGCCCAGAAGGGGCGGGTCTAGAGCTGAGCGGAGGAATTAGGTTTCGGAGAAAAGTCTGGAGCCTGAGCTGCTAAACTCTGCGGGATGCTCCCTGCTTCTCAGGCCGACGCTAAGTGCCTTCACGAACGTTTCCTGAAACTGAGACTGGTCCTTTTTCTCGCGGAGGCGCGCCCCTCACCACTGGGACCCTAAGGGGAATAAAGCCCAGCCTATGTTTCTCCTAGACGGCAGCCCAAGGGAAATAGCCCGGTTACTGCAGGAAGGGGTTTGTCACGGCCCCCACCCCCTTGCGTGTGATCGGAGCAGGCACAGTTCTGGAAGCCCAGCTTCCGTGCCCCTTAGTCCACCTTGCCTGTGACTGCCTCATCAAAATGCATCTGCCCTGGGCGAGGCTGGACCTTGTACAAATTTTTACGTTTTATGTGTTCATTCTCTTGCTCATTTAATAAACGTCTACTAAGTAACATTTAGCAAATATCAGGAGTATCGATCCACAAACTGAGGTGTGCAATAAATGTAGCCTTCCCTATTTTTCTGTCGTTCAACTTTCCCTATTTCAAGCTCCATTCAGACGGGGTGGCAGAATTGAGTTTCAGACAATTTACCCCCATCTCCTTTTGCTCAGGTGTTGTCTAAGTTCCCAGGCAGGTCGGGTGGCTTATGTGGTGCAAAGTGGAGAGGCTGAGGACCCATCTGCTCTTTGGTAACCTGGGTCACCACCTTGTCTGCTTGCTGCTGAGATGGGCCTTATCTCTGTCTACACGGCCCTTTTGGGGTCTGGAGTAGGGAGAACTCTGCATTCTCCTGAAATTTCTAACAAGCATTTTTCTCTATGTGTAAAGTCCATACTAATCTTGGGCTCTAGAAATACAAAAAACAAACAAACAAACAAACAAACAAACAAAAAACCTCACAGGCTTCTTCTAAGGCAATGAGCACAGCTGTTTATCTGCTCGTATAAAGGGAAGAGAGGGGTCCCTGGGTGGCTCAGTCTGTTAAGCATTGGACTCTTGATTTCGGCTGGGGTCATCATCTCACTGTGGGTTCAGCCCTGCATCAGGCTCTGCACTGGGAGCCCACTTGGGATTCTCTGTCTCTCTCTCTCTCTCTCTGTCTCCCCCCACCCCCCGCTCACGCGCCCTCTCTCTCTCTCTCTCTCTCTCTCAAAATAAATTCTCTTACACTGTGATGTCTTCTCATCGCTCCTTTGCTGACATACAAGGTAAAGGAACTGAATTGTATGATTGAGCCACATTCAAAAGTGGTACCCCACCAACGGAGCCACCCAGGCACCCCTTATTTACTGCTGTTTTAAGTTGCTAAGTTTTGGAGTAATTTTGTATGTAGTAATAAAACACTATAAACTAGAAAGGAATAAATAATTAATATCTGCAAAACTTAATCTTATTACAGAATTTTTTTGTAGACCAGTTGCATACATTTATGCTCTAATTAGCAAAGAGTACATCACTCGCAATACCCGTATCAGTATAAGGCATTATTATTAAAATTTTGTCTTTTTAATTTTATGAGCAAGAAATATTTTGATGCAATTCTGTGGTTCTCATTAGAGTATATCTTTTTCATACTTTTACTAAATATTTTTATTTTCTCTCCCGTAAATTTTCTTGCAGGATCCACCTGGTAGATTTCCTTTTTCCCCGTTAGTTTCCCTCACTCCTGTTGTCTTTCTGCTTAGATTCTCTTCTTTCCATGAGGTTGGAAAACACCAGAGAATCACTTGGAATTCTAGCCTGTAACTGAAGAGAATCCACTGCCCCTCTCCAACCCATTCTTTCTTCTCTTATGAACAGTATCTCTTTGCAATGTGCTATGTATAGATTGAATATTTGTGTGACCTCCCCCCCCCAAAAGAATTCTTATGTTGAAACTCAACTCTAGGGGCGCTTGGGTGGCTCAGTCGGTTGAGCGGCCGACTTCGGCTCAGGTCATGATCTCGCGGTCCGTGAGTTCGAGCCCCGCGTCGGGCTCTGTGCCGACAGCTCAGAGCCTGGAGCCTGTTTCGGATTCTGTGTCTCCCTCTCTCTCTCTGACCCTCCCCCGTTCATGCTCTGTCTCTCTCTGTCTCAAAAAAATAAATAAATAAAAGTTAAAAAAAATTAAAAAAAAAAAAAAGAAAGAAACTCAACTCTAATCCCTAATGCGAGCATATTTGGAGATGAGGGTTGGGGAGGTAATAAGACCATTAGAGTAGAACTCTCATAATGGGATTAGTCCCTTTATAAAAAAAGATACCAGAAATCATGTTTCTACTCTCTGCTCTCCACTGATGTGGGAAACAGAAGCAGGAGGAAATGGTAGATAAAATTAAATTTCCTTCTAATCTGAAGCCCATTGACAAATACTTGAGGCCTGCAAAGTAGGACATTCTTCCTGGAACTCGAAAGTGTCTAATGTCAATCCCTTGCTAGAGGGAAAAACAACCTTGGCTTGACAATAGCAGAGGCCTGAATGATCCTCAGAGCCTTCTTTAGCATATGAAAGCCCTTGTGGAAACTTCCCTTGCCTTTACCTCCCCGCAGATCCCAAGTATATAATCAATCACTCCTCACAATCCCGGGGTAGCTCTTTCTGCCCATGGGTCCCATCCCGGTGCTTTAATAGAACCACCTTTCCGCACCAAAGATGTCCCAAGAATTCTTTCTTGGCCAGCAGCTCTGAACCGCACCACTTCAAACCACATGCTCCACCATTGAAGACACTATGAGAAAAGGGCTCATCTGTAAATCAAGAAGAGAACCTTCACCAAGAACCCAGCTGTGCTGGTGATGTGGTTTGGAGTGCTGGGGCTCGGAGCTGACGGCCAAGAAAAGGGTGGTTTTATTAAAGCATGGGGACAGGACCCACGGGCAGAAAGAGCTAGTTGCACTAGCTAAGGGTTGTGAGTGATGAGGTCTTGGGGTGATGGTGGGGTGGTCCGGAGCTAATGGCCAAGAAAGAAGAATTCTTGAAGACGTCTTTGGTGCGAAAAGGTGATTTTTTATTAAACCACGGGGACAGGATCCGCGGACAGAAAGAGCTGCACTGGGCTTGTGAAGAGTGGCTAGTTTCCCTTTCTTTCCGGTTTCTGCACAAATGTCACTGAATCGGTGAGGCCTTTCCTGGCCACTCTAACACAAATCGGCAATTCCTTATAGCCCTGGATTTCCCTGTTATCCTTACATTGCTTTCCTATTTACCTATAGCATTTTTATTTAGCACAGTATATATTTTCTTCCTTCCTTCCTTCCTTCCTTCCTTCCTTCCTTTCTTTCATTCTTATTAGTAGATTTCTCTGCCTAAAATGTAAGTTTGATGAGGACAGCTTGGTGTGTGTTCACAGCTGTATTTCCAGTGCCTACAACAGTGTCTGGCACATAGTAGGCACTTAGGAAATATTTTTTATTTAATTTAATTTAATTTTAATTTAAAAAAAAAATTTAAGGTTTATTTTGAGAGAGGCAGACAGACAGAGCACGAGCAGGGGAGGGGCAGAGAGAAAGGTAGACACAGAATCAGAAGCAGTTTCCAGGCTCCACGCTGTCAGCACAGAGCCTGACACGGGGCTCGAACCCACGAGAGTAAACGGCCTGTCGTTGGGGTTGCGAAAGAACAAATAAGATTCCCAAGGAAAAGTTCGGTCTGCTCCTGGGGTCAGAGGCTTTATCTGGGACTTTATTTCATCTCATCCCGCTCCGTGCTGATTGAGGTGAGAACTTCCTGCACAAGGGATTCTCACGTGACAGACACTGGAGGGCTGGGTGACAGTGGGGGTGCAGTTTCCATCTGGAGCCTTGGCTCCGAGGGAAGCCCTAAGACCCCTCTGGAACACCAGTCTGTCCCTTTCTGTATTCAAGGGACGGGTCAAGTGTAGGACTGTGCTGTGGGGCGAAGTCTTTCCTGGCGTACCAGGGCGATGAACTGTTCGTTAATATTTGCTTTCCCCCACGGAACCAGTCTTTTTTCTTTGTACCTCCAGCCTCCTGGTTTGCTACTTTGCTGCCGAGCAGATCAAGCAGAAGCGTCTGTAACATCTGAAGGGAGGACCCGGGCCCATGGCCACCCCCTGCAGGACCCTGGCCCTGGAGCCTTCTCCTAGGCAAGGAAGCCCACAGCTTTTCTCATCCTCAATCCTGGACCGTGACTCTTCCCTAAAGGACTGAAGGACACGGCAGGATGAAATGGAAAGGCAGATGGGGAAGCGAAGGTGATTGGGAAAGAGGAGGCCGAAGAAAAGAGGACTAGGCAGATCAGGCCATTCATTTCATTCTCTTCCTTCCTTCCCTTTCTCTCCCAGCACCAAGGAATCCCACAAAAGCCACATTTACAGACAATGCCTCCTGCAGAATATGGACTTTACAACCTCTCTGCTCTATTCTCCACCTTCTGGCAGGAGTGTTCATAAACAGAAGAGATGACCAGCAAAACCAAGGAAAATCATTGATAATCCAGAAACTGCACAACCATTCCATGCAATTAAGAATTGTCTCGGATGCCTGAGTGGGGCAGTCGCTGAAGCATCTGACTCTTGATCTTGGCTCAGGTCATGATCTCACGTCATGTGAGATCAAGTCCCGCATCGGGCTCTGAGCTGAGCTGAGAGTGCACAGCCTGCTTGCGATTCTCTGTCCCTCTCTCTCTCTCTCTCTGCCCTACCCATCTCACAGTAAATAAATAAACTTAAAAAAAAAAAAAAAAAAAAGGATTGTCTCCAGATTCAAACGTGTTGTGTTTTTTATTTTTAAGTTTATTTATTTGAGAGAGAGAGCATGAGCACAAGTGGGGGAGGGGCAGAGAGAGAACCCAAGCAGGTTCCACACTCTGTCAGCCCAGAGCCCGACTTGGGGCTCGAGCTCACCGTGAGATCACGACCTGAGCTGAAGTCAAGAGCCAGACACTTAACCAACTGAGCCACCCAGGCGTCCCCAAAGTGTTGTGTTTTTATTCCTGATCTTGAAATAGTGAAAGTTCACAAAAGAGATGTATAAACTCAGATTCTTTCAAGTCATCATCTGTCACTGTTTTACTTGGTGTCACAGACTAACCGCCTTAATTAGTAATTTGCACTAAGAGCTGCAATGTTATTATTTCAAGCAGTTTTCCCCTAAAAATTTAAGATTCTGCTTATGAATTATCATTCTGGTTCTTATAGCCTGAGCAAGTTTCCATTAAATCCTTTCTGCTTCACCGGTACAGGTATGATGTTAAGGTCCTAGTCCTGACTATGTTAGTACCTCCTAATATAATATGAGTACTATATATTTTAATACTGTATCTTTAAGAGAAAGTTTTTTTAAGTTTGTTTATTTATTTTGAGAGAGAGAGAGCAGGGGAGGGGCAGAGAGGCAAGAAAAGAGAATCCCAAGCAGGGTCTGGGCTGTCAGCGCAGAGCCTGATATGGGGCTATGATCCCACAAACCATGAGATCATGACATGAGCCCACATCAAGAGTCAGACATGTAACTGACTGAGCCACCCAGGCACCCCAGCACTCTATCGTTTTGTTTTTTTTTTTTAATGTTTATTTATTTTTGAAGGAGAGAGAGAGACAGAGCGTGAATGGGGGAAGTGGAGAGAGAGAGGGAGACACAGAATCCGAAGGGGCTCCAGGCTCCCAGCTGTCAGCACAGAGCCCGACGCGGGGCTCGAACTCATGAACTGCGAGATCATGGCCTGAGCCAAAGCCAGTCGCTTCACCGACTAATCCACCCGGGCGCCCCTGTGCTCTTTCAATAGATTTTTATATTGTATTAATTCTTTGGGGGGAGGGATGGATGCAGAGAGAGATTAGCAGGTTGAGGGGCTTTACTGTCTGTTTGGGTCACTCTGGAGCTGTGTAATAATATAAAGTATTGATAGGAGTTAGGCAAAGAAACCCGACTGCTGTGCAGTGGAAGATGGTTGCCTTTCACTCCACCCACCACCCGCCAGTTCTCACGAGAAACAGCGGTGACAATTGTCGTCTGCAGCCTGACTTCCCTTATTGCTTAAAACACAAAACCTTTGATTCATTTCCTTCCCTCCTGACATATTTGTGATAACTTTTTACTTCTTTTTGCCTCTTGAGTCGAGATTTAATATTCCTAATGAATATCACAGATTTTGCCTTATTTCATAGCGATAGAATAGATTATTCCTCTCTGAATATTTTTGCATACATTAAGCACTCTTTATAGTCTCTTTTTGAGCTTTTAACGCATAGCTGAGCTAATCTTGATTTTGAAGGTATCATCTGTATGCAACAGATTTGTGGTAAGACTTGCATAATTTAAAAGTCCTATGAGTTGAAACTCATTTTCCCACAGAAGTAAAAGTAAAGTGGGAATATACACATTTAGGGGACATAAATCCACAACTCTCACCATGTGATTTTGTATTAAGGCTGCTTTGTCTGTTATCATCATTCTCTCCAGAATTTAGTAGAGTCCTTTCTTCCAAGTTAGCAGTATTTTTGTCACATCAAGTGGGCATGCCCGTATTATTTCATCTTTACTCATTTCTTCCCCTCAGTGGCTAGTGTTTCAGGATCCCTTTACTCTAGTGCAAATTACTGAAGTGTTAGAAGATCTTAAAAAGGGGGGCGCCTGGGTGGCGCAGTCGGTTAAGCCTCCGACTTCAGCCAGGTCACGATCTCGCGGTCCGTGAGTTCGAGCCCCGCGTCGGGCTCTGGGCTGATGGCTCGGAGCCTGGAGCCTGTTTCCGATTCTGTGTCTCCCTCTCTCTCTGCCCCTCCCCCGTTCATGCTCTGTCTCTCTCTGTCCCAAAAATAAATAAAAAACATTGAAAAAAAAAATTAAAAAAAAAAAAAAAAAAAGAAGATCTTAAAAATATTTTAAACTATGCATTAGTAAATGCTGACATAAAATCATAGGAATAAGCATGCGTCATAAAGAATGATGTCAGATCAAGAAACAGGAACTCTGAATGATTATGGATTAAGGAAGAAAAAAATATATGGTATTTTATTATGAATGGTTTTGTAAAGATGGCTGCTGACACTGATTCAGTTACTCAACTACAGTGGCAAGCTCCTGGGCTCTTTCCGTTTTCCCCGGGGCATTTTCAGTGGGTCAGTTTTTGCCCTTGGGCTTGTTCTTTCCTCAGTGCAGAAGTCTGCTCCCTCTCCGGGCACCTCTTTCCCTGAGAGCATTCAGAAGCAGGCAGCAGGGATGTGGCCAGGGTAGTCAGAGACCGCTCTTGCACAATTCTCTCCTCTTTTATCGGGGAATAAAATATTTTTAACTAAACGGCCCAAACTAACTTATGAAGCAATCACCGGTGAAGGAAAAATACTACTGTCCTTGACGTAGAGCAGGTATGATTCATCCCCTGGAACTTGCATAATGCTTACGGGAATAAAATCAGGTTTCTTTTTTTTTTTTAATTTTTTTTAACATTTATTTATTTTTGAGACAGAGAGAGACAGAGCATGAACGGGGGAGGGGCAGAGAGAGAGGGAGACACAGAATCGGAAGCAGGCTCCAGGCTCTGAGCCATCAGCCCAGAGCCCGACGCAGGGCTCGAACTCACGGACCGCGAGATCGTGACCCGAGCTGAAGTTGGACGCTCAACCGACTGAGCCACCCAGGCGCCCCAAATCAGGTTTCTATTAGAAAGGAAAAGGAGGAGGATAGTACTTGGGCAAATAGTGGATGCGACATCCGTGCACTGTGTACCATAGAGCTTCACATCGTATTTCAATTGTTTATTGCTTCGTAACCTAACACTTTAAGAGGTAGGGGCTTAAAACAGCAGCGTACTCTTACTTCTCCTGGTTCTGAGGGTTGACGAGTAGTTCTTGCCTGGGGGTCCCTCCTGTGGTTGCAATGAGAGAGCAGGTGAGTCTGACACCTCGTATGTTGGGAACAGCTGGAGCTAAGAGCATCTGTCTCCAAGTGACACAGATGGGCTGCCTCACGGTCTGACAGTCTCGGGACAGCCGAACGGTTTCACAGTGGCTGGTTACCTCCTGCACAAATATTCCAAGAGATCTAGTTGGAAGCCGCAAGGCTTCTTAGGACCTAGCTTTGCAAGTCATACCGTGTTACTTCTACTGCATTTTGTTGTCAAAGCAGCCACATTGCAGCTCAGATTCAAAACGTGACAGTTTCGTAATGGACTGAAGTTTGCATTCGCCCCCAGTTCACATGTTGAAACCCTAACTGATAACGCGATGGTGTCAGCGGTTGGGGTCTTTGGGAGGTTGGTTAGGTCACGAGGAGGTCAGGAGTATAATGACTGCACCTTAGAGAAGAGACCCCAGACGGCTCTCACCCCTTTTGTCTTGTGAGGGCACATCGAGAAGACTGCCATCTATGAGTCAGGAAGTGGACTTTCACCAGACACCGAAGGTCCAGCACCTGGATCTCAGACGTCCTGTCTCCGGATCTGTGAGAAATAACTTTTTATGGTTTAAGCCACCCCGTCCATGGCATTTTTGTTAGAGCAGCCCTAGGGGACCAAGACAGGGTGACAAAGTATGGCACGTGGTGGCTGATATCTTTAATATGCTGGCTAATAGAACCTCCCAACGAAGCACTAGCATGAACACGGTTTGTGATTCATGTTCATTGGTGTTGTAATTGTCCAACTGTTGATGAATCTTTCCAATTTAGAGAGATTTACACTGATTGAACTTTTAGAGAATATTTAATCATTCATGCCATACTCTTTAATTCGCACTGTTCAAACTATTATTTTGGGGGGGGCGCCTGGGTGGCTCAAACTATTATTTTTGGGGGGCACCTGGGTGGCTCGGTCGGGTAAGCTTCTGGCTCCTGATTTCAGCTCAGGTCATGATCTCACAGCCCATGGGATAGGGCCCCCACATGGGGCTCTGTGCTGGTGGTATGGAGCCTGCTTGGGATTCTCTCTCTCCCTCTCTCTCTGCCCCTCCCCTACTTGCTCACTCTTGTTTTCTCTCTCTCTCAAGATTAAAGAAAAAAAAAAAATATATATATATATTTAAGTTTATTTGTTTATTTTGAGAGAGAAAGCACGATCGGGGAGGGGCAAGAGAGAGGGAGAGAATCCCAAATAGGCTCTGCGATGCCAGCGCAGAGCTCAACACCTAACACGGGCCTCAAACCACTATTCAAAATATTATTAAATATAATCTCACTACATTTCATATATAACTCAACAACGTAGCCTTTTCGGAGTTTTCTTATCTCCTTTCTCTCCTGTTCTGTTTGCTTGTTTGCTTGATTGATTGATTTGCATATCATTGGGTACAAGGAAGGGGGCTGAGAGAGTGCCTGGGGGATGGGTTGGGTGAAAAGGCACTCTGGGGAATCTGAACATTTAAATGGATTTCTGTTACTTGCTGTGGAGTGTTCGATGTAGACCTCTCCTCCTCCACCTCTGCAAAGTCTTCAGTAAATTCGACTTTGTTCACTGCTGCTTTCTTATGAGTGAGCGTTGATTTGGGCAGGGAAGGGCATTGGCAAAACTGTTGCAATGTTGCTTTCTGGGGTCACGTGGGGCAGTGCTGGAGAAGGATGGGAACCCCAGGTGGGATGGGGGCCAGTGGTGGTGGTTGGGGGCTTGCAGGCAGAGGGGGGTCATGAAAAAGTATGTCCCTAGGAATTTACAGAAACTTTACAGAACTTTCCTCAGGGCATGATCTTGGGGAATTGAGGTAATTCTACCTAAATTTCAAGTGCTGGGGAGGGGTCCACCGCAAGCTGGGTTAGCTACTGGAGTGACTCCTATGTTAGCCAATCAGACGGCTGCATTGGCCCTGAAGTCCCCAAGCAAAATAACATTTTACACTTGGGAGAAACCCCTTAGATTTCTATCAATAGTAGTGCATTTGGGTAGATTAACTAATTTAGGCAATGGCCTCCTGTGCAGAAAACCTCTTAGAAGTAACCGTGCTGACCACTCATTGTCTCCAGTAAATCAAACAGATTTGCTGAACAGCTGCATTAAGCATGTCTTTTTATTTTCTGTACCCTAATATTTAAAAAAAACTTTTTTAATGTTTATTTATTTTTGAGAGAGAGACAGAGAGAGACAGAGCATGAGCGGGAGAGGGGCCGAGAGAACGGGAGACACAGAATCCGAAGCAGGCTCCAGGCTCTGAGCTGTCAGCACAGAGCCCGATGCAGGGCTTGAACCACGAACTGTGAGATCATGACCTGAGCCGAAGTCAGACGCTCAACCGACTGAGCCACCGGGCACCCCTGTATTCTGAAATTTTGACATTGAGGGCCTTGCTGACCTTGGAGGACTGTCCCTCCCAGGACTAGCCAATTGCTAGAGGTAGTAAACAGCCCGCCCCTCTTTTCAAATGCAAACCGGTCAATCCAGAACCAGTACCCTTAATCCCTTCCTTTATTTCACTAATCACCCCGGAGCCAGGTGTCAGAGAGGAGAGCCAGGCAAAACCCCTCTGGCCCGGAGATGCTGAAACGATTCAAACCAGCCCCTCTTACACCCGCTGTCCCTTCCTTGTCTATCCCGTCCCAGGGAAACCACAATAAAGACTCTGGCCTGCGGCTCCTCGTCTTTCTCCGGCACCAGCGACCTGCGCCGTATTTTCCCCGCGTCCCCCTGCTCTGCCTGCCACGGAGGGCATGACCCCTCCCCTGGGAACTGTGAGGACTGTAGTGGTTTTCAGCAGCAATCGTCTGCTGCTCTGTGAGCCTTACCGAACCTCAGTTGTCCGTGAGCACGCTTCGTACCAGACTTGGATGCACCAGATTCCTTAGGTACCCGGGATCACAAGGAATCAACACACTTTTCCCAGGAGAATCCACATCATCGGGCGGTAAGAACCTGCAACTGCCTGGAAACCTGAGAAAAGAGGAGACTGGCAGAGATCGGAGCACCTGTGGGGTGTGTGTGCTATGTGTGTATGTGGGGGTACGTGTGTGTGCATGGTGGGTATATGTGTGTGCTGTGTTGTGTATGTGCGTGTACCGCTTTCTCAGCTCTCCCCACACCTCTCAGAGCATTTCTCGGGGGTCCTAGAGGTGCTAGAAGGGCTGTCGCCTGCCCGAGGCTGCTGGGCAGGGATGGCAGGAGATATCGCCCGTAGGGTTCAAGGCTGTGCAGGTGCAGGTCTGGTCCAGGTTGCAGAGGCTGAAGAGTCGGTAAAGACAGGCTCTTCCTGGGACACAGACCACCCCCCCAGGCCCACTGGCATCCATCTGCATGTATGATCTCTTCTCCTCCCTTCAAGGAGCCCTCTAAGATAGGGCCCTTTTCTCAAAGACACTGGATTCCAGTATAAATGGAGGCCCTCTTAGCCATCCTATTGGAAGCAATAGTGTCTAGAAACTGAAAAGAGCAAACAGGGGCCTCTCTAGGCCATCCTAGAGGAAGACGACTTAGAAATGAAGGGAAAAGAACCACAGCAACGATCCCAGACAGTTCTGGAGACTCTTCTAATCCCAGCCCCTGAGACACTAAATGGAAAAAGAAACAGGTCATTTGAGGTTACTGAACCATCAGCCAAGGTCCACCCATAGGTGAGTTTTGGTCCCTGAGACGAATCCCTTGTCTTTTCTGGAGTTTCTCTGAGGGCCTTGGGGTTCACTTCTGCAGTTTGCATTTAGGTGGAACTCATTTCTTAAGCCAGCCAGTGGTTTAGAAGAGGAAGAAGGAGATGAAAGGAGAGGTGGAGGGGAGTAAAATGTCCTGCCTGGAACCTCAGGGTGTGGCCTTCCTCATATACAAATAAGTTCATGGCAGGAGCACCCGGGCGGCTCTGTTGGTTGAGCCGTTGAGCATCTGACTCTTGATTCCGGCTCAGGTCGTGATCCCAGGGTCATGGGATCAAGCCCCACGTCGGGCTGAGCGTGGAGCCTGCTTGGAATTCCCTCTGCCCCTCTCCCCCGCTCTCACTCACTTTCTCGCTCCCTCTCTCTCTAAAATAAAAAAGAAAAGAAAAGAAATAAGGTCATGGCAGATGTAATTAATTAACATGAAGTCATAGTGGAGTTAGATGGGTCCTTAAGCCAATGTGGTGTCCCTAAAGAAGATGAGAGGAGATGGGGGGGGGAATAGAACCCCATGTGAAAACACACAGGGAGAACACCTTGGATGACAGAAGCAGAGTTTGGAGCGATGTGTCCACAAGCCAAGAAATGACAAGGATTTCTGGCAAACACCAGAGGCTAAAAGAACGTGGAAGGATTCTTATGGGTTCCGAGGGGGCATGGGCTTCACAATACCTCGGTTTCAGACTTCTAACTTCTGTCAGAAAATTCATTTGCTGCTTTCAGCCACCCAGTTTTTGGCACTTTGTCACGGTGGCCCTAAGAGATTACCACAGGGAGGAAACAAGATTTTGGACCCACTGGCCAGTCAGTGAAACCGAGGGGCCACTTTCAGTAAGAGTCATTCAGTCCCCAAGGCCCGAGGGGACCTTCCCAAACTTTTCATCAGTGATGTATGTCCCTTATATCCCCTTGTACTGAAGACCTCAGAGTGAAATGAGAGAATGTTCTAGAGATCTTTGAAGTGCTGTGGGCCCTTTGGCACAATTGGAATGCTGTGCTGCCCGGGGTACAACTTGGGGACGGTCTGTAGTCTATGGGTATCACTCATGCTGACGTTTGCAGTTTTTCTTTTGGTCTGATGAGGGCGAGAGATAGAAACCCAAGACACTAGGGGCGCCTGGGTGGCTCAGTCAGCTAAGCATCCGACTTCGGCTCAGGTCACGATCTCACGGCTTGTGAGGTCAAGCCCTGCGTCGGGCTCTGTGCTGTCAGCGAGGAGCCTGCTTCAGTTCGGCTCCTGGCTCCCTCTCTCTCTCTCTGGTCCTCCCCAGCTCGTGCTTTCTGTCTCAAAAAATAAATAAAAACATCACCAAGTTAAAAGAGAGAAAAAAAAACCCCAAGAAACTAGGCGATGGTATTAAGCCACTCTCCTGTGGGAGCCTTCGGGGGGGATGAGGTGCCAGCTCCTCCAGACTCCTGTGCCCTGCAGGAGGGATTCAGGTTGTGAAGTGATGTTTCCTGGAAGCCCAGAAAGTAAACTTGTACAAGACCGTCGCTTGCTACCCTCCCTCTCACCCTGGAGCCCTGAGAAATGTCAGACAAGAAGCCATTATTCGCAGTCGGGATGTGGCCGCCGCTGACAGTGGCCAATAAGTATAATCGCCTTCCCGCTGAGATCTCTCAGGGGGTGCATCCCTGCTCCCTATCTCAGGGGCTGGGCTTCTACCGAGGGCCAGCAAACTCAGCTAAAAAGGTGACAGAGAAGACAAGACCCTGCCACACACCCGGGCAGCAAGGCAGATAGCTGCCATTTCCTCGGGCTGACCACTTAACCACCAAAATTTCGTTTTCTCTTCTCGTGGTCCCAGACATTTGCCTTGGTATCTTCTTTCGACTCTGGTTCTTCCTTCGGTCATGTCCCTGATGTGAAAACTGAATAACAACCCCCCGAAGTCCTGGATCCTGTGTCTATGTTAAGTTCCTTGACAAAAAGAACTTTGCAGACGGAATGAAAACTGACCGCTGATCAGTTGACCTTGAAGGAAGGAGGGTATCCTGGATTGTTTGCAGGGGTCCAATGTAATCCCAGGAGCTCACAAAAGTAGAAGAACACAGTTGGTGGTTAGAGATCGGTAGCAGAGGGGGGAGGCAGAAGAGAGGTTTGAGGTGTGGGAAAGACTTGACCCTCCAATGCTGATTTTGAGGATGGAGGAAAGAAGTCACAAGCCAAGATCTAGGGGAAGGCTCTAGAATCTGAGACTAGTCCTCAACAGACAGCCAATAAGAGACTGGGTTGCCATTCCCACAACTGCGTGAAGCTGAACTCCACAGCAGTCTAAATGAGGGGGCACATGGACTCCCCTCCCAGAGCCTCCAAGAAGGAACACAGGCTGACGTCTTGATTTTGGCCTTGTGAGACGCTGAGCGGAGACCCGGTCAAGCCTGCCAGACTTCTGACCCAAGGAGACTGAGATAATGAATTCGTGTTGTTTTCAGGCACTACGTTGGTGGTAATTTGTTACAGTGGCGATAAAAAACGAATCGACTTAGGGCATCCGGTTCCCTCAGGAAGTAAACCCAGGTTTCTCCTGTGGAGAATGAGGTAGATTTCCTAACCTTTTCTCACCCTACTCACTGGCCTTTACATTGAAGAGGATGATCCTCTTTATTGCAAATTAGCCCAGCAACCAAGCCTTGTTGCAGGAAGAGGGTTTCAACCTGCTTCTTTCACGGTGTTCCAAGAAGACTCAAGCCTGTTCACTTAAACCAAGTTGCATGGAAAAAAATAAAGCTGCCTAACGTTTACTTGCACAATGAGCAAACTTCCTGATCATATCTTCGCCCGAAATTTATACTCACCAAGTTTACCTTTTATGTTTGATTGGAGTCTCTTAGGCCCTTTTGAGATTTTTGTTTGCACTCTTCGGGGATTTCTTTTTCACTTTGTTGGCTCCTAAATATCGCAATTGTAAAATAAAGTGAAGCATATAAGATAGTTAAACATATAAGATAGTTAAAGCAGTGAAATGAATATACAGTTAACCCTTGAACAATATGAGGGTTGGGGGTACTGACGCCGCCCTCCACCCCGTGCAGTCAGAATCCGAATATAACTTTTGGTTCCCCCAAACTTAATTACTAATAGCCTACCATCAACCTGAAGCCTTACCTGTAACATAGACAGCCGATTAACATTTGTTTTGTATGCTTCTACGTGTTACACATGATATTCTTGCAATAAAGTAAGCTAGAGAAAAGAACATGTTATTAAGTAAATCATAGGAAAGAGAAAATACATTTATGGTACTTACTTTTTTTTAAATGTTTATTCACTTATTATTTTTTAAAGAGAGAGAACACAAGTGGGGGAGGGGCAGAGAGAGGGGGAGACACAGAATCTGAAACAGGCTCCAGGCTCTGAGCTGTTAGCTCAGAACCCGACGCGGGGCTCGAACCCACGGACCATGAGATCATGACCTGAGCCGAAGTCAGATGCTCAACCGACTGAGCCACTCAGGCATCCCTAGTACGCGCTGTTTTAACGAAAAAATATGCACATATATGAGTGGAAGAGCGCAGTTCAAACCCATGCTGTTCAAGGTCAACTGTACCGTCTGTATTCACCTCTTAAATAGCTCAGAAGTTTACCTCTTAAATAGCTCAGTGAGTCGCAGGTACACTCATGCTAATTTAACACCTAGCTGTTCTTTTCAATAATCAATAGTTATAACATTGCTTTTAAAAACTTATTTAAAGAATGGTATCAGGAGGAATGAGGGCTAATCTGTGGAGAGGGTCGTCAGGGAAGCTGATAGTTCAAGGTTGGAGGAAATCAAAAAGTAGTGGGAGTTCAACATGGTTGTGGGAACATTTACACGCTATTCGTAGATGGTGCGATTACATTCCAACAGCTAATGAATTACAATCACAGATGAATAAGTAATTATAATTCCAAAATCAATGGAGATAGTATTTAAACTAATCAAAAACCCCAATGCCATACGTCTGTGTATCTACTAGGATCCCTTTTGCTGCAACAATGAGTCCCAATTCAAATGCTTAAACAGGAAGGAAATTTATTCTCCAGCCTGACTGGAAGTCCAGAGGAGAGGTAGGTTCTTGGGTCAGATGGTAAAGAGGCTCAACGTCATTGTCAAGGACCCAGATTGTCTCTCTGTCTACTTTGCCCTTCTTTTTAAAAAAAAAAAAAAAATTTTTTAACGTTTATTTATTATTGAGAGACAGACACAGGATGTAAGCAGGGGAGGGGTAGAGAGAGAGGGAGACACAGAATCTGAAGTGGGCTTCAGGCTCCGAGCTGTCAGCACAGAGCCCGCCACGGGGCTCGAACTCACGAACCGTGAGATCATCAACTGAGCCGAAGTCGGTTGCCCAACCGATGGAGCAACCCAGGCGCCCCTACTTTGCCCTTCTTAGCAGCCAGTCTGGCTCCTACAGTCCCAGGATGGTTGCCAAAGGTATGTTAACTAACTGGAATTTAAGTAAAAACTTTTTAAAAAAATGACAAGAAGCCCTAAAACAAGAGTGTAGCAAGACCTAAGAAATCACTGGATCTGGAAAACAAAAATCCACAGAGAACCTAAGTAGGACTGTCTTTCTCTTCTTCTTTTTTTCTTTTCTTTTCTTTTTTTTTTTTTTTTGAGATATAACTGTTTTGTTGAGATATAATTGACATGCAGCATGGTGTAAGTTTAAGGTGGACAGCATAAGGACTTGACTTACATATGTTGTAAAAGGATTGCTGCCACAAGCCTAGTTAATATCTATCATCCCATAGACACACACACACACACACACACACACAGAGGAAAAGAAAAAAATGTCTTTTCCTTGTGATGAGAACCTTTAGGATTTACTGTCCTAACAACTCTCCTATGTACTGCACAGCAATGTTAGCGATGGTCACCATGTTGTATATCACACCCCCAGTACCCACTTATCTTGTAACTGGAATTTTGTACCCCCCTTCATGTGATTTGCCCACCCCTTACTTTTGGTAACCACCAATCTGATCTCTTTTTCTGTGAGGTTTTTTTCCCCCTGAGGTTCCATATATGAGTGAGATCATACAATATTGGACTTTCTCTGCCTGACTCATTTCACTTAGCATAGTGCCCTCAAGCTCCATCCATGTTGTTGCAAATTAGAAGAGTTACTTTTTTTTTTTAAATTTTTTTTTAACGTTTATTTATTTTTGAGACAGAGAGAGACAGAGCATGAATGGGGGAGGGTCAGAGAGAGGGAGACACAGAATCTGAAACAGGCTCCAGGCTCTGAGCTGTCAGCACAGAGCCCGACGCGGGGCTCGAACTCACAGACCGCGAGATCATGACCTGAGCCGAAGTCGGACCCTTAACCGACTGAGCCACCCAGGCTCCCCGGAGTTACTTCTTTTTTATGGCTGACTAATATTCCACTGTGTATATATACCACATCACCTGCATCCATTCATCTGTTGATGGACGCTGATGTTCTTTTCACGTCTTGGCTACTGTAAATAATGCTGCAATGAACATGGGGACGCAGATGTCTTTTCAACATACTGATTTCATCTCCTTCAGATATATATCCTGAAGTAGAATTGCTGGATCATATGGTAGTTCTATTTTTAATTTTCTGGAGAACCTCCGCACTGCTTTCCATAGTGGTTGTAGCAATTTATATCCCCACCAATAGTGCACAAGGATTCCTTTTCCTCCGCAGGCTCACCAGATCTGTTATCTCTTGTCTCTTTGATGATGGCACTTCTAACAGGTGTGAGGTGATACCCTGTGGTTTTGATTAACATTTCTCCAATGGTTAGTGATGAGGAGCACCTTTTCATGCACCTGTTGGCCATTTGTATCTATTTTTTGAAAAAAAAAATGTTTGTGAATGCAAGCTGGTGCAGCTGCTCTGGAAAACAGTATGGGGTTTCCTCAAAAAACTGAAAACAGAACTACCCTATGACCCAGCAACTGCACTACTAGGCATTTATCAACGGGATACAGGTGTGCTGTTTCGAAGGGGCACATGCACCCCCATGTTTATAGCAGCACTGTCGACAATAGCCAAAGTATGGAAAGAGCCCAAATGTCCATTGATGGAGGAATGGATAAAGAAGTGGTATATATATACAATGGAGTATTACTCGGCAATCAAAAAGAATGAAATCTTGCCATTTGCAACTACATGTATGGAACTGGAGGGTATTATGCTAAGTGAAATTAGTCAGTCAGAGAAAGACAAATATCATATGACTTCACTCATATGAGGAATTTAAGATACAAACAGATGAACAGAAGGGAAAGGAAACAGAAATAATATAAAAACAGGGAGGGGAACCAAACAGAAGAAACTCATAAAAACTCAGGAGCACAAACTGAGGGTTACTGGACGGGTTATGGGAGGGGGGGATGGGCTAAATGGGTAAGGGACACTAAGGAATCTACTCCTGAAATCATTGTTGCACTCTATGATAACTAATTTGGATGTAAATTTGAAAAAATTAAAAATTAAACTAAAAAAATTTTTTTTAAAAAGAAAAAAATTGCCTATTTAGGTCCTTTTCCCATTTTGAAATAGGATTGGTTGGGTTTTTTGCTATTGAGTTGTATGAATTCTTTATATATTTGGATATTAACTCCTTATTAGATATATGGTTTGCAAACATATTGTCCCATTCAGTAAGTTGTCTTGGTAGGACTGTCTCTTGATTCGGCTTCTCTCCATGAGTCTACTTCTTTCTTCATTTTGTGGACCAATTCTCTCTCTTCTCCTGTCTGCTGGGTCCACAGCAAAAAAAAAAAAAAAAAAAAAAAAAAAAAAAGTACCCATTTATAGCTATTCCTAGAGAACTCGTTTCCATTCTTATCCTCACTCTCCATCTCCTGTACCTCCCTCTCATTTCTTAATTTCCTCCAAATTCCTTGGTTAGGGTCTTGGACTAGTGCATCTTGGATCAGAAGCCTACCGTTGGTCCAATCACCTGTGGCTAGAGGGTTGGAGTCATGTTCCACAAAACTTGACAATAGGCTTTGATTGTCATTGATGAAAGGAAGGGGAGTCCATGTAAGAAATTAAAGATGTTGGGGCACCTGGGTGGCTCAGTGGCTCAGGTCATGATCTCCTGGTTCTTGAGTTTGAGCCCTGCATTGGGCTCTATGCTGGCAGTGTGGAGCCTGCTTGGGATTCTCTCCCTCCCTCTCTCTGCCCCACCTCTCCCCTCATCTCGCTAAGTTAATTCAAAAAAAGAAATTAAGGACTTTGTTGTGTAATGCGCAGCTATTCTCAAAGGTGACGTGGATCAGAATAACATGAGAATGGAAAACTTTTTATCATAAAAAATTTCAACACATGCAGAATCAGAGCCATTAATATAATGAACCTTACCATCACTCAGCTAAGGATGTTTACTCACATAAGCACAATGCCATCACCACACCTAACAAAATCAACAATTTCCTTGGTATCATCTACCATCCCGTCAATATTTAAATTGCCCCAATGGCAGGAAACTTCTTTGTGTTTGTTTGTTTTTTTTTTCAAACCAGGATCTAAACAAGATCCTCATGCTACCTTGGTTGTATGCCTCAGCAACCTCCTTTAACCTAGAGCTGTCCCCACCCCACTCCCTGACTCCATTTTTATGACATTAACCTATGAAGAAACAATGTTAGTTGTTCCTGCCGAATGTCCCACATACTGGATTTTATCTGTCTGCGTCTTCATTATGGGCTCATAAATAGAATTTCGTTCTAAGGGCTTGATTTACTGCAAGGCCAACATTTTTTGAAAGTACATGTCACTAGTGGTGCTGCATGCTTCCTGATGCCTCAAGTTCATGGCCATTCAATGTCTAGTGTCCCGCTCTTAGTTATGCTAAGACTGACCAAGGGGTTCAGGTGGTGACAGCTTGATTTCTCCCTTGTAAATGTCATTATCAAACTTTTGCCTAAAATGCTCACCCATTGACTACCTTTGCCTGAATTATTTATTTCATTAGGTACTACAAAATGGATGTGAGAAGATCCAACCAGGGGGCAAGTGCATATGTAACTTCCCTAGGTATTGCCAGATTCTCTTCCACTGGAGTTGTAACCATTCTTAAAATTTTGTGTGTGTGTTTATTTATTCTTGAGAGAGGAGGGGAGAGAGCAGGAGGAGACAGGGGAGGGGCAGAGAGAGAGAGGGAGACACAGAATCTAAAGCAGGCTCCAGGCTCTGAGCCATCAGCACAGAGCCTGATGCAGGGCTTGAACCCGTGAACCATGAGATCATGACCTGAGCCGAAGTTGGACACTTACCTGGTCTGAGCCACCCAGGCTCCCCATTGTAACCATGTTTTATTCCAATCAGCAATGTAGGAGATATTATCATATCTCACCCCAGCATGTTTTCAAAGTTTTGGTTTTCATCGATATGATAGACAAGAGGTGTCACCTCAGTAAGGATTTAATTTGTATTTCCCTTATGATGAGTGAGCATGAGGGCAACTGGGTTTTGAAAACAAACAAACAAACAAACAAAAAAGGCAAGAAAGCCCCAGTGATGATGATGATTTTAAGCACACTAACTTATTTCCTCTCCTTTTGGTCAAAAAAATATCTTCCCATCAAGCTTGGTAACCGGTTTCCTCTTTCCCCAAGGAAAAATTCTCTCCTCACCTGTCATAATTCTCAGGAAATTCAATAGCATATGGCCCTACGCCACATAAGAAAAAAAATGGGGATTTGAAAGCATAACTCTCTGATAACAAGTTTCTTGATGAATGTCACTCCATTACACCAACAGCAGAGCAGTGTGATTTCCAAGGAAGAACAAAAATCTGCTACAAGGAAGCTTAATGTATGAGTTTTCCACGAGTAGGTGGACTGCTTAAGCATAGCAGCAAGATGAAATAATCGTCTGCTTAAGAAGGGATTAAGAGAAGTAAGGATGACTCATGAGCACATAGTTCTTTTTTTTTTTTTTAAAGTTTATTTATTTATTTTGAGGGAGACAGAGACAGAGCAAGTCGGGGAGGGGCAGAGAAAGAGGGAGAGAGAGAGGGAGAGAGAGAGAATCCCAAGCAGGTTCCACACTCTCAGTGCAGAGCCGGACACAGGACTCAAACCCACGAACTGTAAGATCATGACCTGAGCTGAAATCAAGAGGTGGATGCTTAACCAACTGAGCCACCCAGGCGCCCCTTATTTTCATAGATACACACTCGAGATGTGTGGCGAGTCCTATATACAGAAAGAAATTCACATATAGTTTATACCAACTGACATTGTACCACAGTAATCGTGGGAGATAAGTAAATGTGATCCAATTTAAAATGTTGGATTACAGATTGGCTCACATGGCTTATTCTGTCTGAAATTAATTAATTAATTAATAATATGTCGACAGGTTGGTTGTTCATAAAGGCCTTAGAGGAAACAGGGAGATGTTGTTCAGAGGGTACAAACTTCCAGTTATAGGTTGAGTAAGTTCTGGGGAGTTTAATGTACATAGTGGTGATAGTTCTACTGTATTACATACTTGAAAGTTGCTAAGAGAGTGGATCTTAAATGTTCTCACCACAAAAAACAAACGGTAATTAGGTGGCAAGATGAAGGTGTTTGCTTATGGTACAGTGGGAATCATTCTGCAATGTAGAAAGATAGCAAATCAATGCATTATACACCCTAAATTTACACAATGCTATATGTCAATTATATCTTAAAGCTGGGCGGGGGTAAGGCCATAGAAATTACTCTTAAAGCTAAATCTGACTCTCAGATGACCAAAGTCCCCCTTCCCAAGAATATCAGCTGATCAAGGCAGAAAAGGCTCAGAAAGAAAGAGAAAGAAAGAGAAGGAAAGAAAGAAAAGGAAGGAAAGAAAAAAGGAAGGAAGGCAAAGAAAGAAAAAAAGAAAGAAAGAAAAGGGAGGAAAGAAAGAAAAAAAGAAAGGAAAGAATGAAAAGGAAGGAAAGAAGAAAAAAAAGGAAGGAAAGAATGAAAAGGAAGGAAAGAAAAGGAAGGAAAGAAGAAAAAAAGGAAGAAAGGCAGAGAAAGAAAGAAAGAAAAAGAAGGAAAGAAAGAAAAGGAAGGAAAGAAGAGAAAAAAGGAAGGAAGGAAGGCAGAGAAAGCAAGAAAGAGAAAATAAAAGGGTTTTCTCATCAATACCAGCAGACTAAAGAGGGCTCAGTGTCTCCGGATGGATAGACTTTTCTTGGTCTTTCTTCATGGGGACACATCACTGCTGTCCTCCAGGAAAGGAACTTCAAAGGACCCAAAGATATTCAAACCAAGCCTGCTATACTCCTTTCTTGTACCTGGAGAACTATTCCTGAACGATTTCGCACACCCAGATATCTCTCCCACCTGCACCAGCTCCTTCCAAAAAGCATAATGCTGGAAGATGTTAACAGTGGCCTTTGTTCATCAATGTCCGCGAGCCTTAACCAGGGGCTGGGCTGTCTCCCCACATTGCATTCAGTTGCCTTCTATTCCCACTAATGTCTTCTGATTTTCATGCCATTTGACCTGTGGAAGTCCTACCTTTTCAACGCCTCCATTACATCTGGACCAACCTGGCTTCATTCAGCATCTGAACCCTTTCTGAGCACCTGTTATGAGCTTAGCGTAGCACAGTGATGGGCAGCTCCAGCCGGAAATGGGCAAGGGTCGCAGCCAAAGGTAGCGGCGTGCTCCCTGGAAGGAACGCCAGCAGCCGGAGAAGGAGAAAACAGGTGATTTAGGGTGATATTCAAGGCCGCAGCCCCGTCCTGGGGAGCTCAGCTTCGGCCTTGCAGCCCACCCACGAACATCACCGAGTTTACCGTGTGCTCAAACTTGCTCTCACTCACTTCTGTGAGTCACACTAGGGCCACTCACAGGCTGAAATGTCATGGTCACTTCATCAGCCCCACCCCTTTCATTTCCTGAATCTTTCAAAACAGTCTGGGTCCCGCAAGGCAGCGTCACCTCACTGCCACCAGCCAGCTGGAGAGGTGCTTCCAAAGGCCCCTCAAGGCCACTCCTCTAATTCCCTCCTCAGAGCCGTCCCCGGACTTGGGGATGGATTTCGGGGATACCAAAGGGCTCCCCATGGATCTGCCTTGTTACCACGGCCCTCTGTCCAAGAAAGACTGCGAGACTTTGCTGCTCAAGGATGGGGTGGATGGCAACTTCCTGATAAGGGACAGCGAGTCCGTGCCGGGAGTGCTGTGCCTCTGTGTCTCGTGAGTAGTCTCATCTTGCGCACACACACACACACACACATCTGGAACCTCACACCAAGCGTAGTAGAAGCCCAGTGGGAAAGACATTGTATTTCACTCCGACCTTGCAGCCCAGATGAGCAGAATGAGAAAAGGCTAGGCTCTGCTTGAAGAGGGCGCAAGGAGTGTGTCCTATCCATCTGTCCACGGCGCGTACGCGACCCCAGGGGCCCCTGAGCAGCAGCAGGGGAGGGGGTGGGGGCAAAGGGAAGGGCTGCAGGAAGTATGGGGGGCAAAGGGGCATTGCAGAGGCAAGGGGGTGCACGTGAGAAAGGAAGAAAGAGGAAGAAAGAAAAAGGATTTTCTCATCAGTGCCAGCATATCTAAAGAGGAGGGCTCAGTGTAGAGGTCGGTTTGTTTGCGCTGGGAAAAGGCTAGATGCCCTTCAGGAAACTTTAATCCGAGAGACTTAAGTTTTCACGTATATTCTGCCGGCTCCACTGGTGATACTTAAAATACGATTTCAAATTTTGTTAGATGGGTAAAGGGCCTCCACATGCATCCTTTCCTTTCATCCTTAGAATCAGTCAAGGCCAGCAGAAACAGTCACCACCTTCTAGACGAAGAAACAGAGACCGGATTTCTCAAACGCCTTGCTTGTGTTGAAATTTATCTGGCATCTCCAAAGAGTTCAGGCCAGAGTATCAGAGCTCCCCCGCTAAACAAGCTTGTTCAGTCCCGTTTAGAAGGCAATCCTGAACAGGTATCGGTGGGAACCTAACTATCTTCAAATGTTCTGTTTGGAGAGATCACTGAAATTTTTCTTTTGCCTGTTATAGGAATTAAAACCCAAGTGTCTCTATGGATGTGCTTCAGTGCTTCTTAGAATGAGGACAACAGGGGGGCGCCTGGGTGAACCGTCTGACTTCGGCTCAGGTCATGATCTCACGGTTCGTGGGTTCAAGCCCCGCGTCGGGCTCTGTGCTGACAGCTCGGGGCCTGGAGCCTGCTTCGGATTCTGTGTCTCCCTCTCTCTCTGCCCCTCCCCTGCTCATGCTCTGTCTCTGTCTCTCAAAAATAAATAAACGTTAAGAAAATCGTAAAAAAGAAAAAGAATGAAGACAAAAGGGACTGTCATTACTAACAGAATTGGCAGAGATAGATTTCCTTTTTTATATGATGCCAGGGATGTAGGTAAAAGAAAGATAGCCTTAGGGGTTAGCAGTTTGAGTTTTCAAATTACCAGTGATGACAAGAGTGTATTCATATATTTCTTAGCCATTGGTAATTCTTCTTTTGAGAATTGCCTACTCACATTCCTTTTTAATGTTTATTTATTTATGAGAGAGAGTGCAAGTGGGGGAGGGGCAAAGAGAGAGAGGGGGACAGAGGATCCAAACCGGGGTCTGCCCTGACAGCAGCAAGCCCTATGCGGGGCTTGAACTCATGAACAGTGAGATCATGACCTGAGCCGAAGTCGGACGCTCAGAAGACTGAGCCACCCGGGGCGCCCTGACCAATCACATTCTTTACCCATTTTTAGCTTGAGTTGTTTCTCTGCATTGTTTTTTCCTGATTTCTATGTATGAAGGCAAAACTTTTTTTTTTTCAAAAAGGACACAGGCACAAAGGAAATCTACAGACCAATTTCAATTTTAATTAATGCCACTTTTCAGTAAACTACTAACAAAACAGAAGCCAGGAACACGTTAGAGGAGAAAGTACACGGTGCTCAAGCCTGGTCCATTCCAAGACGTCAAGGACGGTTCCAGGTCGGGTAAATTATTAGTTTAATGAAATATTAATTAGCCAAAGTTTACGAACGGCATAACTCATTCAGATTTGGTTAAAAATATTAGGTAAAATTCAGTATCCATCCCTCAACTAAATACACACACACGCACACATGTGTGCGCTTACACACTCCTAACCATACAAAGCCAAATAGGTACTTTCTTCACCAAAGGCCAGGTGAAGCACAGGAAAATTGCAGCTAAAATCACGAATGTAGGAGCACCTGGGTGGCTCAGTCGGTTAAGCGTCAGACTCTTGATTTCGGCTCAAGTCGTGATCTCACGGTTCATGGGATTGAGCCCCGCCGAAGTCGGGCTGGGCACTGACGATGCAGAACTTGTTTGCGATTCTCTCACTCTCTGCCCCTCCCCACCCCCCATTTTTTTTTTTTTTTGA
This sequence comes from Panthera pardus, assembly GCF_024362965.1. Taxonomy (NCBI): domain Eukaryota; kingdom Metazoa; phylum Chordata; class Mammalia; order Carnivora; family Felidae; genus Panthera; species Panthera pardus. The sequence goes on along the minus strand of NW_026526777.1, from coordinate 6,568,827 downwards.
AAACGTATAAAAAGGTAGTGAATCCCTACTATCTTTTCAACATGGTACTAGAGCCTAGGGAGATTCTAACAGGGAATTTGCAATTTTTTTTCAAGGAGATCCAAAACATGTAAATAAATTATAAAAGGGCAAAGGATAAATTTAAGAAGAGGCAGTTTTATGCAAATTCAAGGGCAGGAAAGATGAACAAGAGGGTCTTTTTAGAGGAGGTGGCATTTGAGCTGGGACTGGAAAGAGTGGATAAGATTGGATTACAGGGAAGCGGAATGGAAGGCATACCTAGAGGTAGGATGTTTGACAGGGTTCGAGAAAAGTAGCTTGGAAACGGCTTTTGGTAGAGTAGGTTTGGGATGATGTCATGGGGTCTGAAACGAATGACTGTGTAGGTAATGGGGAAGCGCAGATGGTTTCCATGCAGGGAAATGACCAGACTGGAACTCCTCGAACTCCCCCAAACTAGAATTTTTGGAGCTCTAGTGTGATATGGAAGATGCTCCGAAGCCGACAGGTGATGGCGGTTGAGGGTGTTGTGTCTCTGGATGGGAGATGGCGAGGAACTAGCTGTGGAAGGGCAAACAGCAGGAATGGGAAAAGCAGGTGCCAGGGACGTCATAGAGACAGGAAGACCCTGACCCAGACCTCAGGGTAAGTAGTCTATCCTGGGATTCTCTTTAAGAGTCGACGTTTCTTTTCGACAACTTTGTGGAATATCCAGCTAGCCTGCATATTCATCTAAAGCGAAAGTCGCTAAGAAATGGAAAAAGAACACTAAATCAAATGACGAGAGAAGAGTACTTATTTTTGCCCGTGCCCATGTCCCTGAAAGGCAGACCTATCTCAGGTGCATCAGGCTTAAGGCTCAGGTCAAGTGGCCCCCATCTCAATGGCCTTTATCATGATCCCTGTGAAATTTTGTCACCATGCAGGTCAGCACTGCCCGTTCAATTCTAGTTGTCCAACGGGTGTTGAGAGTCTCTTAGATGCCAGGAGCTATGCTGGGCACTAGATTGGTGCCCTCAACACAGCTCAGAGCCTCGTGGGGAAAATAAAGAAGTAAACGGACACTCAAAGTGTGTGCCGATGACTGGACTCACATTGGGGTGTGTGGGGACTGAGAGCAAAGAGCGACTCACTCATCAGGGTGTGGAGAGCTTTAGTGGAGCAGGTATTTGGAGGATGAACGAATAGAACCTTCATGCATTCATTCAACAAGCATATACTGAGCGCCTCTTACAATGTGTATTCCAGACACAGTTCTAGGCATCGGGAAAATAGCGATGAATGATACGGGCATCCGTCCTGCCCTTGTGAAAGTACATTCCGGTGAGAGGAGACAATAATGATGAAAACAAAACAGAGTCATAGTACAGTGAGGGATAGAGAGGCTACTTTAGGTTGCCCGACGTGAGCAAAGCCAAAATGGTCTCAAGAATTAGCCTATTTGCCTGTAACCGTGCATTTGGAGCCACCGTGAAGGTCCTTTTTTTTTTTTTTTTGAGAAAGAGAAAGAGAGAACATGTGCATACGTGAACAGGGGAGGAACAGAGAGATCCCATGACCGTGAGATCATGACCTGAGCTGAAATCAAGAGTCTGATGCCCAACCAACTGAGTTACTCAGGTGCCCCATGAAGGTGGTTTCTAGGAGCCAAACATCGTGACAGGCATGTTGTATTCGTTATCTCACTTGCCCTTTGCAAAGCCATTTCTAGTAGGTGACGTTACCCCTAATTTGTGGGAGAGGAAACTGGAAGTGCTTCTTCTTTTTCCCCTTCCCCTTCCTCTCCTTCTCCTTCTTCTCTCCTTTTTCAACTTGTTTATTAAATATATAATCTCTACCCACAAGGTGGGGCTCGAACTCATGACTCTGAGACCAACAGCCACACGCTCCACCTACTGAGCCAGCCGGGTGCCCCAGATACTGGAGTGTCTTATTAGATAACTTGTCCAAGCCCAACTTGCCAACGCGTCAGCATGTTCCTTCTTACCCATGTCCCCAGTGCCCCTGACATCTGTTTGAGGTACTCGCCTTGGAATCGTGCTATAAAGTGCCCAAGCCGAGGACCGGAGGTCTTGCCAGCAGACCCTGATACGTGGAGTCTTACCATTCTGCTTCCCAACATTGAGGCTGCCCCTTCTTTGCTGTTAGAATGGCAATATGGCAACAGGCCACCTTCCACGCTTTCACAGACCTAAACAAAAATATCTTAGGAAAGTTTCGAACTGAAGGAAGTCACACGAAGAGTTGGCCAAGCAGCACCTAGTACTGACCAGAAAGCGATGTGGTAACTCTAGACAGGAAATGTTACTTGATCGTGTACCCTGATAGAGCTTTCAGGAAACACCGGCATGCAAAAACACTGCCTCTGTAGTGTGACCCTGTGAGTGTGAGAAGTTGGGCGTGGGTCTGCCTTTATAATCAGTAGAGTCAAAGTGGAGTGGCTACGGGGAGAGCCGAGGCTTCCTCTGTGGGTCTGAGGGGAAAGGAGGGACTTTCTGTAGCCGTGGGACGGCTGCCGATGAGAAGAATCCGGGCCCTGACTTACCACATGTCCTCACTGAGGAGAAAGCAGAAATAGAAAGGAGGGGAAGAGCCCCGGGTGGAGGCAGGGGGTGCAGAGAGGGTGTCATTTCTAGCTCCCAGGTTCTGAGATCTTTGGAAAGACTCTAGAGCTCACAAAGGAAAAAAAAGAATTCAAACTTTTTTGGTTATTTTAGAAAAACCAAATGTGGAGAAAGGTATAAAAAAGAAAGCAGAAATGTTCTCAGTTTCACCACACGGAAATTACCATTTCTGATATTTCAGTACACATGTCTCCAGACTGCTCTCTATGCATATGTGTGTATAAGGAAATACGTGTATGTACACAAATCGTTCGTCATACACGAGGGTTTGCACGCTGGTTTTTTTCAGTGCATCGTTGGCATCTTTCCCCATCAAAGAAAGGCAACACACACCATCTTTTCGTGATTGCTGGCTGTTTTGTTGATTGGATATATCATAATTTATACATAATCAGACATTTAGGTTATTTCCATTTTGGTCCGGCGGGCCCAATATAATTTGAGACTATTAACATTTTCCAGAATTTAATAGAAATCAAATCATAAAGTAGTAGCCCTTTTTGTCTGACTTTTCTTTTTTTAAAAAGATTTTGTAAAGTTTATTTACTTATTTTGAGAGAGAGAGAGAGCACAAGCAGGGGGGAAGCAGAGAGAGAGAGGGAGAGAGAGGACCACAAGAAAGCTTCACGCAGTCAGCGCAGAGCCCGACGTGGGGCTCGAACTCATGAGCCGTGAGATCACGACCTGAGCCAAAATCAAGAGTCAGATGCTTAACGGACTGAGCCATCCAGGCGTCCCCTTGTCTGACTTCTTTCATCCAGAATAATTATTTTGAGATTCATCGGTATAGTTACAAAGTGCGTTCTTTTCATTGCTGAGTAGTATTCCATTACCCTATTGGTTTAGCTCATTCGGAACTATTACACCTGAAGTTGCTATGAATATTTGCGACCAAGTCTTGTGGACATATGGTTTCATTTGTCCCAGGAAAATAACTGCTGAGTCATATGTTCAGTGTGCGTTTATATTTCCAAGAGACTACCATACTGTCTTCCAAAGTGAATGCACTATTCTACATTCCCACGGGCATTCTGTGAGTTCCGATTGTAACTCTCGCAAACACTTTGCTTGGTCTGTTTTCTAAGTTTAAGCCATATTAATAAGTGTGGTGGTATTTCGTTATGGTTTTAATGTCCGTGTAGCTAATGAATAACGATACTGAGTATTTTTCCATACACTTTTTTGCCATCCATATATCTTTTTGATGACGTATCCGTTCAAATATTTTGCCCATGAAATTTTTATTTTCCTATTAGTTATTTTCTTAGTCTTGATAATTCTTTACCTATTTTGGCGCAAGTTCTTTATGAGACAGGTGGTTTGTGAATATTTTCTCCCATTTTGTGGCTTGTCTTTTTATCCTCTTTAACCAGTGTATTTCAAAGAACAGAGATTCTTAATTTTAATGAGGCCAAATTTTATTAGTTTTTTCTTTTGAGGATCACGATTTTGGTGTGTATGTAATAAATCCTTGCCTAATTTCCCAAAGGTTTTCTCCTTTGTTTTCATCTAGGTTTTAATAGTGTCAGCTTTTGCATTTACTGCAGCCCATACTGATTTAATTTTTGTATCTGGGGTAAGGTTAGGGTTGGAGTTCATTAGGTATGGCTACTTCACTGTTCCAGATCCTTTGTTGAAGAGATTATCTTTTCTTCTCATGAATTGCTTTGATGTCTTTGTTAAAAAAAAAAAAAGATCTATTGACCATGTAAATTTGGATCTGTTGATCTATTGATCTTTTTTCTATCTTTATGCAAATTCTATATTGTGTTGATGACTTTCTTTTTATAATAAGTTTTGAAATCAGGTAGTGTAAGTCCCCAACTTTTTCAAGGTTATTTTGGCTGTCCTAGGTTCCTTGCATCTCTGTACATATTTTAGACCCAGCTTTTCAGCTACCACCAAAAAAAAGCCTGATGGGATTTAGGTTGAGATTGCATGAACCTATACATCAATTAAGGGAGAACTGACATGGAAACTTACATGTATACTTCTGACCCATGAACATAGTTTAATATCTCCATTTATTTAAGTTTTTTAAAATTTCTCTCAGAAATGTTTTGTAACAGGTCTTGTATATCTCTTGTCAATTTCATCCCTAAGATTTCATCTTTTTGTGTTGTTTGACATGATGTTACTTTAATTTCACATTCCACTTGTTCAATACAAGTCAATATAGTTGACTTCTGTATATTGATCTTGTATCCTGCCGCCTTGTCGAACTCACTCGCTAGCCTGGTGGCTTCTTTGTAGCACTCATGTGATTTTCCCTATGCCATCTGCAATTAAAGATGGGTGTACTTCTTCCATTTCAATCTTTCCATTCCGTTTCTTTCCCTGCCTTATGCACTAGCTAGGACTTCCACAGCAATGCAGAGTAGAAGTGACAAGTGCCAAAATCCTTGTCATCTCCTGATCTTCGGGTAAAAGTATTCATTCTTTTACCATTAAGTGTGATTTTAGTCCTTCTCTTCCTAGTAAGGTTGAGAGTTTTTATTAGAAATGTATATCAAAGTTTGTCAAATGCTTTTTCTGCATTGATTGAGAGTCATATTTAGTCTGTTAATTTCTCTCTTTTTTTTCTCTTTAAGATTCTACAAGTACGTGATACTGTACAATATTTGTCTTTCTCTGTCTGGCTTATTTCACTTAGCATAATGCCCTTAAGGCCCATCCATGTTGTTTCAGATGGCAGTATTTCCTTCCTTCTCATGGTTGAAAAATATTCCATTGTATGTGTGTGTGTATATATATATACACACACACACACATACACCACATCTTTACCCATTTATCTGTTGATGGACACTTAGGTTGTTTCCATATCTTGGTACTGTGAATAATGCTTCATTAAAAATGGAAGTACAGATATCTCTTCAACATACTGATTTCATTCAGTTTGGATACCCAGAAGTGGGATTGCTAGACCATATGGTAGTTTCATTTTTACGTTTTCATGGAATCTTCTTACTGCTTCCTAAATAGTAGCTGCACCAGCTCACATTTCCACCAACAACACACAAAGCTTACCTTTTCTCCACATCCGTGACAACACTTATTATCTCTTGGCTTTTTGATGATAACCATCTGACAGGCGTGAGATGGTATCTCATCGTGGTTTTGATTTGTATTTCCCTGATGATAAGTGATGTTGAGCACTTTTCACGTACCTGTTGGCCATTTGTATATCTTCTTTGGAAAAATGCCTATGCAGTTCTCCCCATTTCTAAAATCAGATTATTTGTTTGTTGCTATTGTATGAGTTCTTTATATATTTTGGATATTAGCCCCTTAGCATACATATAATTTGCAAATATTTTCTCCTATTCAGTAGTTTGCCTTTTCACTTTGTTGTTGGTTTCCTTTGCTGTGCCGAGCTTTGTAGTTCAAAGCAGTCCCACTTGTTTATTTTACTTTTGTTGTCTTTGCGTTCAGTGTCACAAAAATCATTGCCAATACCGATGCCAAGGAGTGTATCCCCTTTGGTTTCTTCCGGGAGCTAATCAACCAATATTCATTAATTCTCAAATATTAAAACAACCTTGAAATTAATCCTGACATAAATCCCATTTGATTACTATGTGGAGTCTTTTGTATACATTGGTTAATTTGATATGCCAACATTTTGGTAAGAATTACTGAATCTATGTCATGGGGAATATAATCTGTACCTTAACTTTAAAAACATGTCTATAAATGGTTTTCATATCAGAGAAATGCTAGCCTCACAATATAAATTAGGAGTAGTCTCTTTAATTTTCTGAAGAGTTTATTTACAATTGGTATTATTCCTTTCTTAAATGTTCAGTAGAATGTATCACTAAAGTCATCTGGGCCTAGAATTTTCTTTGTGGGAAAGTTTTTAAGTACCAATTCAAATTCTTTAATAGGTACAGGGTTATTCAGTCTATTTTTTTTTAGTGAGGTCTGTTACTTTGTGTTACCAAGTAAGTTGTGCATTTCACTGATGTCAAATGAAACTTTAATATATTTTTTGAATGTTTATTTATTTTGGCGGGGTAAGGGGGAAGAGGCAGAGAGAGAGGGAGAGAAAGAGAGAGAGAGAGAGAGAGAGATAATGCCAAGTAGGCTCCACGCTCAGCATGGAGCCCGATGTGGGGCTCAATCACATGACCCCGAGGTCATGACCTGAGCCAAAATCAAGAGTCGGACGCTTAACCGACTGAACCACCCAGCTGCCCGTGAAACTTCATTAATATTATTTAGCCTTTGAGAGAATAACTTTCTCTTTTGTTTATTTTCTGTACTGTTTTTTTTTCCCCATTTGTATTTCAATGGTTTCTTCATTTCACTTTTGGTAGTTTCTGTCATGTCACTTTACCTCCAAGTTCACGAATTAATTTTTTCTGCAACGTGAAATTTGCTGCTAATCCCATTCAGCATATTCTACATCTTAGACAATGCAGTTTTTACCTCTAGTATTTTAATTTGGGTGTCTCTATGTTCCATGTTTCTGCATAACAAGATCTATCTTTCTTCTAGATTCCTGAGCATCTGAGATAATCTCAATCACTATATTAATGTCCTTGTCTACCCAGGTAGGGCCTTATGGTCTCCCTCAATTGATGAGCTAGAGGTAGAGTCCAGGAAGCCTGTTGTGCCTAGAACTCATGGGGGAGAATGCAGAAGAGGAGAGAGACACATGGAGAAAGATCTGCAGATCTGCCGATCATCCAGAGATCTGCAGAAATCTCAAATCTTCAGCTTAGTGGTGAATAGCTCATCCACATGAGGAAGGTACCCACAGCCAGGTTAAAAAAAAAAAATCACTCAAAAGAAGCCAATAGAAAAATCTCTGGGACTCTCATTAGTCTGCAAATGCGTGTGCTCTCACCAGACAGAGTAGAAACTCTCATAGTTCATGGACATCAGTTAGGATATTGACTCGGTAGTGGGATAGAATCACACAGGTATAAAACTGGTTTTGAGCATACTGGATTTGAAACACCTAGTGGACATTTAGGAGATGTTAAGTAGTTGGATAAGTGAGTGGAGTTCAGGGCAGGTTGGAGCTAGGGGTGCCAATTAAAATATAATTTGAGGGGCGCCTGGGTGTCTCAGTTGGTTGAGCATCTGACTTCAGCTGAGGTCACGATCTTACGGTTCAACCCCCGCGTTCAGCTCTATGCTGACGGCTCAGAGCCTGGAGCCTGCTTTAGATTCTGTGTTTCCCTCTCTCTCTGCCCCTCCCCCGCTCATGCTTTGTCTCTCTCTCTCTCAAAAATAAGCACTCAAAAAATAATATATAATTTGATAAGAATTGTTATTTTTTACAATACTTAATCTTTCCATTCAAAAACATTGCCACTCGTGTCTCTTAGTAAGATTTCTTCATATAGCCTTGGCACATTTCTTGTTAAGATAATTCAGTGCAGGGGCACCTGGGTGGCTCAGTCGGTTAAGCATCTGACTTTGGCTCAGGTCACGATCTTGCAGTTCGTGGGTTTGTGCTGACAGCTCAGAGCCTGGAGCCTGCTTCGGATACTGTGTCTCCCTCTCTCTCTGCCCCTGCCCCGCTCACGCTTTCTCTCTCTCTCTCTCTCTCTCTCAAAAATAAACATAAAAATTAAAAAAAATATAATTCAATGCAACTCAACAAATATTCACTGAGCGTAACTATGGGGCAGGCAAAGTGCAGGAGTGAGCAAAGCAGACAGGAGTCTGGCCTTTCGGAGCTCACAGCCAAGTGTGAGGTGCAGGGGAGGAAATGAGTAATTGAAATTCAGTATGATCAGAGGTATATTTGACCAGTAATGGACAACTTTTCTCAAAGTTTCCCCTCCTTTCCCCCTGATGGAGCACCCCACCCGAGGCGCTCCACCTAAAGCACTCGGTGCCCTGAATCATCAACTCAGCTGCCTTGCACCACCAGGTCTTTGAGCAAAGCTTTGGATGGCAAAGATGACATGTGGCTGCTTGGCTGCTATGAGCTTAGTGAGGATATTATGCTATCAGTTACTGTAGCTTTAAGAGACTTGAGAAGGGGTAAGGCAGGAATCTGCCAAGTGCACCCCAACAGCCATTGCCCCTCTTTGGTCCCCGTGGACATCAGCAGGTAGGCACCTCTACCCCTTTCCCATCCCAGCACAGGGGGAGAAATCGGGAGACCAATTTTTATACTATATTCATTTTAGGTCTTTTTTTTTTTTAAGTTTATTTATTCATTTTGAGACAGAGAGAGAGTGCGCATGTGTGAGCAGGGGAGGGGCAGAGAGAGGTGGGGGAGAGAGAATCCCAAGCAGGCTCCACGCTGTCAGCGCAGAGCTCGACTCGGGGCTAGATCTCACCAGCCATGAGATCGTGACCTGAGCTGAGATCAAAGTCCGACCGAGCCACCCAGGCGCCCCTGGGTCCGTTTCTTCGAAGCACAACTTTTTTCTGATGACTGAAAAAAGTAAATCCTTCCTGAAAGAGAATCACTAGAGAATAAAAACATAGCCTTTACTGCAAAATAGTGTACTTCAAAAGGGCCAAGGATGTCATGCCTGCCAGAATGGCTAAAATAAAAAACACAGATAACAAGGGTTGGGGAGGATGTGGAGAAAAAGGAACTCTTGTGCACCATTGGTGAGCATGTGAACTGGTGCAGCCACTGTGGAAGACAGTCTGGACGTTCCTCAAAAAATGTAAAATAGAACCATTCTGTGATCCAATAATTTCATTATTGGGTATTTACCCCCCCAAAATATGAAAATACTGTGTATATACATACACACACACACACACACACACACACACAGTGGGACTTTATTCAGCCAAAAGAAAAGAATGAAATCTTGCCACAACACGGATGGAGGTAGAGTGTATAATGCCAGGTGAGATAAGTCAGCCAGAGAAAGACAAATATCCTATGACTTCACTCATATGCGGAATTTAGGAAACAAACCAACAAAGGAAAAAAAAAAAACCCAAATCAAAAAACAGACTCTTAACTATAGAGAAGAAACATGGTTACCGGAGGGGAGATGGGGGAGCGGATGGGGCAGAGAGGTGAAAGGGATGCAGAGGACACGGTTGGTCGTGACGAGCACTGAGTAACGGATCGAAGTGTTGAATCACCATATTGCACACCTGAAACAAACACAACCCTGTGCGTCCACTACCCTGGAAGGAAAATTGAGCCCCTTTTTGACTGTTGGTTTGTTTTTGTGTTGGGATAAAGTCTGTTTCAGAGTAGTCAGTAAGCGTGCAGAATCTTAGAGAGCTAACCCCTGACATTTGGAAGGGATTGAAGAACAAACTCTGCTTTCAGGAAAAAGGTATCAGCTCCTACGAGGATCCAAAATGTCCAAAACAGATTTGTTTAAAGTTGCAGAGCAAGAGAGGAGATTGTTTGAAGGTGAAAAAACTCAAAGGAAAGTGGTCAGAGTGAGTGTAAACTTACCCCAACTAGTGTCAACAGATAAGGCTCTTCCGACAGATGGAAGTGTTTGCATAAAAAAATCCTCAGAAGCCAGTGATGACCCCAGTGATTCACCCCCCTCCCTGTCTTCTTCCCTCCCCCTCCCTTCATCCTCACCTCTCCCTTCCCCATTTGCGCCTCAAAATTACGCTAAAAATAGCTATTTTCCTTTACACTTTTCATCATTAATTTAATGAGGTTTACGGAGTGTTTTATTTGTTATTTTTGGAACACTATATGCTAATTAATTTCATCTAATGATAGTTTGCATTAGAAAATTGGTATTTATTTTATGTCTTGTCATTAGTTTTACACTTTGACCTAATATTTTATCATATATTTATGATTTTCTTTGATTGTAAATGCGTTTAAATGTATTACATATTTAGTTTCTATGATCTTTGCTTTTTAGCAAATAATAAGATACTGGCATTGTCAGTTTTGTGTCAATATTACCAATCTCGAAAGGTACACATTGGGGCTTATAGAGTGTATGCATTTCAGCTTTACTAGATTTTGCCAAATTGTTCTCCAAGACATTAGTATCTAATTACATCCCATTGGTTGTATGTAAAACTTTCTATAGCTTCACATCACAGCCAATATTTTCCATTAGTAAACTCATATGTCTTTACCAGTTTGGTGTGAAATGATATCTAATTGTGGTTCGTATTTGTATTTCCCTGATTGAGAGTGAAGTGAAGCATCTTTTCCTATGTTTATTGGCCATTTTGTTTGCCTTTTTCTTACAGTAAATCAGTGTTCTTATTACATACTAGTGCTGCAATATCTTTTCCCAGTTTGCAGACTTTTTTGCTTTGCTAATATATTTTGATAATTAGGAATTTTGATTTAACTAATTAAATTTTATGAGGGAAAGCGTGTGCTTGCATGTGACCGTGTGTGAGTGGCGGAGGGGCAGAGGGGGAGAGAGAGAGAGAGAGAGAGAGAGAGAGAAAGAGAGAGAGAGAGACCCAAGCAGGCTCCATGCTGTCAGCGCAGAGCCCAAGGTGGGGCTCGATCCCATGAATTGTGAGATTATGACCAGAGCTAAAATCAAGAGTTGGACACTTAACAAACTGAACCACCCAGGGGCCCCAAGAAATTTTAATTTGAATATAGTGAGTTCATTAATCTTTCTTAAGGCTTATACTTTTTGTGATGGAAAGAAACTCCTTCCTTCACAAGTCACTAAGTTGTTCCTTCATATTTATTTCTCCTAAGCTCACTGTTTTGTTTTTTCACAGTTAGGTCTTCAATTAGAATGTGAAGTAGGTGGGGTACCTGGGTGGCTTAGTAGGTCAAGCTCCCAACCTCAGCTCAGGTCATGATCTCACAGTTCGTGGGTTCAAGCCCCGCGTCGGGCTCTGTGCTGACAGCTCGGAGCCTGGAGCCTGCTTCAGATTCTGTGTCTCCCTCTCTCTCTGCCCCTCCCCCACTAGTGCTCTGTGACTCTCTCTCTCTTTCCCCAAAATAAATAAACATTAAAAAAAAAGAGTGTGAAGTAGGGTCTACTTTTACTTGTTTACACGTGAGAACATCACCGTCACCATTTAACAACTAGCCTGTCCCCTCCTCACTGCTCTGTTGTGCCAACCCTATCATACACCAAGTTTTCAGACATATGTGGATCTGTTTCTGGGCTCTCTATTTTATTCCATTAATATCTTTTCTACCCTCGAATCAGTTCCTCGCTGTCTTAATTATAGCTCTATAAGAAGACAGAAGATGTGTTGAGACAGAAACACGCCCTGCCGTCCCTTCACACGCAGCAATCTTATTTTCTTATTCAACATTGACCAGATTTGGGGCACCTGGCTGGCTTGGTTGGAAGAGCATGAGACTCTTGATCTCGGGGTTGTGAGTTTGAGCCCCATGTTGGGTATAGAGATTACTTAAAAGTAAAAAAATTTTAAAATAAATTGACCATATTTTTGTGCAGAGGAGGGACATAGCCTGACTCACATTTTTTTTTTTGCACAAAAATTCAAGGCATTTGTTAAATATTAGAAGATATAAGAGTCAATGGCAATTGCTACTTGACGATTGAAATCAAAATCATCTTGGTGCAAACAGATGACAAATATTTTTGCTATTTATCTGTATAGGAAAATCTTTTGAACAAGTGGAAAAAGTTAATAAATCTCTATAATTAAAACAACACATCTGACTCACAGTTTTTAAAAGGGCCACCCTAGCTGTGGAAAGAATAATAATTAATGACATCAGGGAGAGGGAGGAAGAAATTTCTAGAACTATGTCCTTGAATAGATGAAAATGGATGGCATCCAGTGGAAGTAAGAGGGATTAGTTCCAGAGTAACATGCAAGGTTCAGACATGGTAATTAAGGCAGAGTAGGTAACCACACAGGCTAATAGCTGTGGCAATTCAGAGACTGGCAGTTTCCTTCTGATTGCTTGAATCTCTGTGAAGTCATCAGTTAAGCGTGAAGTGTTCAGGGTTTAAGAAGAAAGGAGACAACGTAGAATCACTATGGAGAGAATAGGGAAGGAAATGCTTGCTTGGGGTGGGGGCACTAAGAGCCCACTGGAGGTCCGTGGTCATTAATTCAAAGTGAGACCAGTCAGCATGCCAAGGGTGACAGCAGTGAAAAGTGGTAGGGCCAATAGATTGGAGGCTCTATGGTCAAGGGATTGATGGGGTCAGTGAATGGAGGAAAGTGTCTAGAAGCGGGAGCAAGAGAGTGGGATGTGTGAAGGTCACATTACAAAGGGTTACGGTTAGTGGCAATCACAAGCTCAAAGTTGAAAGCAGGGCTGGCTTCATGGCTTGCCACCCACACAGTTGCACAAAGCCCCCCCATTCACAGGGCCCTGCACTTGGTTTAATGCTCTGCTGTCGCCATGTTGAAATTCCTAACCATTTTTTAACAAGGGGCCTTGCATTTTGATGTTGCCCTGGGCCCCCCAGTCCTGGTTGTTGGACATAGGAGTGCGTGGCTGATGTAGGTGGAGGGTGAGGCCCCTGGAGAAGAGCTGAAGGAGGTGAGAAACTGGAATGTCTCAGGGGAATGTACGTGTGGACTACAATCATGGAGGCTGAGGCAGGAATAGCACTGAAGACAGTGACGATGGGCTAAGAGCTAGGCTGTGCCATGGAGAATCGAGTGGCAGTAAGCCGGGGCACGACATGCCGCAGCAGGGAGGGGCAATAGGTAGGCAACATAATCTAATGATGTGAAACTCAAAGCTGAGGGTTTGGAGGAAGGAGGGAAACAGCTGAGAACCGGGACACGGGTGTCCCCCTCAGGCCCTGCAGGGGGAGGGCTTTGGGAGAAAGAAGCAGCCTTGTAGACGAGGCAGGGGGGGCCATGTCCTGGGGCAAAGCAAGGTTTCCTTTAGAGCAAGGTGGACGGGGATGATTAAAGAATAGGTCAATGACCTGCAAGACTGGGGTTCTTGTAATGATGACAGCAGGGACAAAGGGCATGATGAGATTAGGCCAGGGGACTGAAGGCAGAGAGTAGAGGCAAGACTGTAAGCTTTGGAGCCGAAGAAGGGGCTCCCCCGTCACCATTGGTGATGGGGCGAAGGATAAACATGGTCTTTTTATGTATCTTTAGTATAAATGTATGCTGGAAGACCATGTTTCTTTTATAAGTTTTTAAGTGGCATTTATAAAATAACAGTTAGGGGCACCAGGGTGGCTCAGTCGGTTAAGCGTCCAGCTTTGGCCCAGGTCATGATCTCATGGTTCCTGTGCTGTCAGCACAGAGCTCGCTTTGGATCTTCTCTCCCCCCACCTCTCTCTCTGCCCCTTCTCCGCTCACGTGCTTTCTCTCTCTCTCTCAAAAATAACAAATTTAAAAATAATAATAATTAGAACAGAGGGTATTAAAAAAATAAGTTTTTACGTTTACCCAAAGACCCTATAGTCATATAGAGTATACGCTCTGTAATCTCTTAGCGAATTTTTTCCCCTGAACATTCCAAAATCAATGCAGGTAGGTATCACAAATTCAAAAAGTCAATTTCTTTGCAAAGCAATGTGGCAACATGGCTCGTTATTTCATTTAAAATGCTTTGCAAAGGGCGCCCGAGTGACTCAGTTGGTTAAGTGTCTGACTTCGGCTCAAGTCATGATCTCACAGCTCGTGAGTTAGAGCCCTGCGTCGAGCTCTGTGCTGACAGCTCAGGGCCTGGAGCCTGTTTCAGATTCTGTGTCCCCCTCTCTCTCTGACCTTCCCCTGCTCACACTCTGTCTCCCTCTCCTCAAAAATAAACATCAAAAAAAATTTTAAAGTGCTTTGCAAAGAAAAAGATCAAATTTGAGCAATGTCTGTCTTTACAACTTGAAGTCTGTGGCTTTCGGACTAGTTAACGTAGAAACTCCATTTGCTTTACTCTTTCACATTCCTCTGGTGGAGATTGTCTTAGCTCATAATACAACAGTGTAATTAAAAATGAAGTCATTTAAGAATTTAACATTTGATAGTTGGGTCTCTAAGGACTGTGTGGTCAACCAAATGCAACGTATGGACCTCGTTTGGATCCTAATTTGAACGATACCTCCGTGAAAAGAAATATTTGAGACCTCTACCCAGATGTGCGATACCTTATCACATGTGGACAAGGACTCATGTGAAATGTTGTGTTGCTTCCCATGTGATTTGGGGACACCCACTGGCTTATTCCGGCCTCAGGAAACCCCACAAAAAGGATTGGGATTTGAAGTCAATTGCCAAAGCCTTCAGACAAACAGTGATAAAGTCTTCTGTAGAAAGCTTCTGTTAACGCTCTAAGTAGCTTTCTAAATTCTCAGTTCAGTCCAATGATTCTTTGGCCCAGGTACAAAGTGGTGGTGGGAGAGTCATCAGATAATTTGAACCTCATGTCAATGCCTTTAATCTCTCGCTCCCTCTTTACTTTTTAAACAAATATTTGTTCATTTTTTAATATATAATTTATTGTCAAATTGGTTTCCATACAACACCCTGTTTATTCATTTTTGAGAGAGGGGGAGCATGAGCAGGGGAGGGTCAGAGAGAGGGCGGGGGGGCACAGAGGATCCAAAATGGGCTCTGTGCTGTCAGCAGTGCGCCAGATTTGGGGCTCGAACTCATGAACCCTGAGATCATGACCTGAGCTGAAGTCAGACACTCAGCCAACTGAGCCACCCAGGCATCCCTTTTTTTTTTTTTTTTTTTTTTTTTTACATTTTAATGTTTGTGTGGGATCAGAACATGTTGAATGGTTGGTAGAAACATTTAACGTATGCATTTTTCTCCTGGAAAGCTATTGTTAATTTGACACTTTACATTGATGGCATCTTGGAGTTGTAGAAATACGGTAATGTTTGTATGCTATATCTTGCTTTGGAAATTGTTAGATTGGGTCTGTTGTGTAGATTCCGGTTAGATTACTTAGCCAGTGGCACCAGTCCCAATGAAGAACAAAAGCACAGCATGTCACCTCCCTGGACAGAACTCTCAACGTTCTGTTTTAATTAACACTAACTATCTCTGTCGAGGTCAATGACACATCGTTTGGCAAACAGTACAGGAACGGCTCAATGGCATTTTGTATGTTGCACCAACTTAGAGCTAAGTGAAAAAAACTAGAGAGAAGTACCAAGACCATGGAAATAGAAGATTCCCTCTCCTTACCCTCTTGGCCACAAGCCCTGACGTCCACCAGCAGAATTAGGGTCCCCATTTCCAAACCTTTGTCTCTTTCAAATTCCCACAGATGAGAATGCCTGAAAATGATCAGTTTCTTTTTAGGACTCAAGAGCACCAAAGGCACTGCACACATAATAGAGAGGTATATGCTACCCGGATTTGCCTATGAGAACCTTATGTTGGGGTGCCTGGTGGCTCAGTCGGTTGAACGTCTGAGTCTTGATTTCCACTCAGGCCATGATTCAGAACCTGCTTGGGATTCTCTCTCCCTCTCTCTCTCTGCCCCTCCCATACTCTCTCCCTCCCTCTCTCTCTCAAAATAAATAAATTAACTTAGAAAAAAAAAAGAATATAATGATTCACACAGTTATCTTCCCACAGGTTTAAAAATTTCGTCTACACATACCGAATCTTCAAAGAGAGACATGGGTTTTACAACATACAGGTAAGAACGTACCGGGACTGCTGTAAAAGCAGCAGCAAAAGGTGGGGAGAAGAATCTGAGATCATCTCTTGAACCTGAGATGTGGCCACGTAGAGGCATTTTAAAAAGGGAAGCAACATGCAGAGTTTGAGTCAAATCAATAGTTAACCCTGCCTTTCTCTGAGGGAAATAGGGAGAATTTTTGAATAATCAAGGCTGTTATTCAGACCCGTAGAGGTATGCATGACCCTGGATCCCCCAGGGTCAAATGCACCAGCCTGGACTCCATACGGGACCGCTGTCCAATTAGAAGACGATGCAATGACCAGGGCGGGATGGAATGGGAAGGTGGGGAGAGGTCTGAATGTATAGGAAGCCATGTGAGCTCCATGGTTGTAGGAAAATATAAGGGGAGCATCAGTGGACTAGCAGTCTTGGGGGTTTCTTTAATTTTTCTGGTTTACTGAGCACTACGCAGAAAAAAAACTTTTTTTTTTTTTAAATGATTTCTCTGGCTTAGGAAGTAGAGTATAATAAATTTAACTGAATCTTCACTAACAGGGAATCCTGAAATAATCTTTTTGAAACACTTGCAGACAAGATTAGGCAGATCATTTTACTGCAAAATATCTCAGAATCTTCAATATGTTAATGTTCGTTGTGCATGTCTAAAAGAAATTAGAATACGCAATGATCCTCAAGCACACACACATATCACACACACATATATATATAGCCATATCCATATGTGTGTGTGTGTGTGTGTGTGTGTGTGTGTGTGTGTCTGTGTGAATGATGCATGGTGTGTGTGTGATGTGTGTGTATACATATAATTTTTCATTTCCCTACAAAGGACGTTATTAAGGCAATTGACAAAATTTGAATAAGGTCTGTATATTAGTCAATAGTACTACATCAAGATTAATTTCCTCATTTTAATCATTGTAGTGTGGATATGTAACGTCCTTGCTTTTTTTGGAAATATTGAAGCATTTAGGGTTAAAGAGCTATCGCGTTTGCACTCAATCTCAAAATTAAAAAAATATATATATGTATCGCTATATATGCACATATATCTATACACATTTAGAAAGAGAAAATGAAAAGCAAATATACACAATAAAACGTTAACCTTTGAGGGGTAGGTGAAGGATATATACATACAGATTTTAAAAAGAGTTTTGCAACTTTTCTTCAAGTCTGAGATTATTTCAAAATAAAATGTGTTCTAAAAAGCAACTTACATTAAAACTTTTTTTCTTTGTTGTCCATGCTTTGGGAGATTGTGATAATTCCTTAATACCATATTTTGTGTCTTGTCTGGGCAAAGCAGAGAGGCATGGAAATCAGTTATAACTCAGATCCAGGAGGCATCTCACTGAGGGGTAGCAAAACTCTCAGGGGCCTGTAGTGAGTGGATGGGGGCTTGGGTTGAAGTGACGGCCTTATATGGAACTTCCCTGCAGTCTGCTGCAAAGTCTGCCAGAATCTCTGATGAAGGTTAACCACACCACACGTCAGAGAAACTTCTGGTCACCACACCCGTCTGCAGTCTGACATGGAGCCATCTGAGAACCACAGTGATCATCAAGAAAACCATGAACATAGGACGAGGGAAGGACAAATAAGATAAAAACAGAGAGGGAGACAAACCATAAGAGACTCCTAAATACAGAGAACAAACCGAGGGTTGCCGGAGGGGCGTTGGGTGGGGGGACGGGTTACATGGGCCGGCCCTTGTTGGGATGACCACTGGGTGTTCTAAGTAAGTGAGGAATCACTAAGTTCTATTCCTGAAATCATTATTATGCTATATGTTAACTAACTTGGATTTAAATTAAAAAAAAAATTAAAATCGGGGCGCCTGGGTGGCTCAGTCGGTTAAGCGTCCGACTTCGGCTCAGGTCATGATCTCGCGGTCCGTCAGTTCAAGCCCCGCGTCGGGCTCTGTGCTGACTGCTCAGAGCCTGGAGCCTGTTTCAGATTCTGTGTCTCCCTCTCTCTCTGACCTTCCCCCGTTCGTGCTCTGTCTCTCTCTGTCTCAAAAATAAATAAAACGTTAAAAAAAATTAAAAAAAAAAAAAGAAAAGAAAAAAAAATTAAAATTAAATTTAAATTAAAAAAAAAAGGAGAAAACACACACAAGGCACCGTGTCTGACATCGGCTCCCAGAGGGGTACCCTGTGTGGTACCCCAGACAACTTGCCGAGGTTGAGGCTCACTGCAGACCGAGGCGGGACGCCTCAGTCATTATTCTCTTTACTCACAGTAGCTCAAGTCAGAGGCCGGTCTTAAAAACAAAGGTTTCTGTGTATTTCCATTGCTGTGAGCTCTTTTTCCTTTTTCTTCTTCTTCTTCTTTTTTAATGTTTTTAAATTTATTGAGAGAGAGAGAGAGAGAGAGAGGGAGAGAATGCACGGGGGAGGGGCAAACACAGGGAGAGAGAGAGTCCCAAGCAGGTGTGGAGCCCGTTTCAGGGCTCGAACTCACAAACCGTGAGATCATGACCTGAGCCCAAATCAAGAGTCAGGCGCTTAACCCGCTGAGTCCCCCTGGGGGGCCCCCATCGGGGTGAGCTCTGAAGCTTGAAGCGCCAGCCACTCATTTTCAGTTTGCCAGCTCAGAGGTAGCCCTGAAAACCACATCTTTGAGAAGTATCACATTTCACTCACAGTTGAAGGTGACGAGCCATCTCCTTCTTGTCTCTGGGCAGACCGTGGAAGGCGCTCCCAAGAAGATCTTTCCAGACCTCAAGGCATTGATCTCCGCGTTTGAGAAACCAAATCAAGGGCTCGTGGTCCACCTTGTACGGCCAATAAAGAAAACCAGCTCCCGCCTGAGATGGAGACGGTCACAGATAAAGTTGGATAGTATTTACGGTAAAAACCCTTAACAGGGGGGTCCAGAAGGAACCTTATAGTCCCGTTTCTTCCACTGGCCGACTCTGCCCCATGACCTTGTGCGAACCACCGTTCGGGGAAGGGACGGACAAGCAGGCAAAATCTTCAGATGAGACAATCACTCCGAGGCCCTCTCCAAGGCTCATACTGTCACATTCTGCTCGATAAGTGCTAGGGGACGAGTGATTTCAGATACATCCCTAAAGGAATGGAAACATGGCGGAACATGAGGGATGGTCAGTAAATCTAAGTGCCGAGAATCCACGCTGAGGCCTCTCCAATTGTTACCATGAACAGCCGCAACTACTCTCTTACCCCCACCTTGAACCTGCTCTCAGAAAATAATCTCTCTTGTCAGGTACAATGTGGCTGGAATTTAGCTCAGACCCCCTGAGACATTTTCGGCTCACCCCCGTTTTCTCATGGTGGCGTGTGTGGCTACGTTCCCAAGCAGAGGGATTTCAGCTATGAGTGGCCAGGTTGGGGGTGTTGGTAGGAAAGTTCCAGGCCAGCTAGGGAGCTCCAGGGAACCTGAAATCACCCCACATTCCACTCTGTCCACAGCAAAATCACCCTCCGGAGTGCCAGGGCAAGCTTCTCACCAACCCCCCCCCCCCAACAAAACTAAGCGTGGCTTTTTATTTTATTTTAATAAAGTTTATTTATTTTGAGAGAGAGACAGTGCAAGCAGGGGAGAGGCAGAGGGAGAGGGAGAGTGGGGCTCGAACCCACGAACCGTGAGATCATGACCTCAGCCAAAATCAAGAGTCGGACGCTTCACCGACTGAGTCACCCAGTCATCCCGAAGTATGGGTTTTTAATGATTAAAATAAACCCCCTCGGGGGCACCTGGGTGGTTCAGTCCCTTAAGCGTCTGACTCTTGGTTTCAGCTCTGGTCATGATCTCATGGTCATGGAATCGAACCCCACGTCTGGCTATGCACTGATGGCACGGAACCTGCTTGGGATTCTCTGTCTCCCTCTTCTCTCTGTCCGTCTACCACCCCCCCCCCCCAAATAAGTGAATGAACTTTAAGAAAGTAATAAAAGAATGAAAACAAAAACCCCTCCTCCACCACTGTTTCTCTGCCCCCTGCCCCCTGCACACACAAAGTCACTTCCTATATAGGTTCGGCTACGGGTGTGGTCCCGTGGCCATGTTCTACCAAAAATTATAGAAAAAAAGCACAAAGTGGGGGGTGGCAGAGGTAGAAACCCAGGAATGTACGTGTGCCGAGGGTGGTTGGGGTGGTGGTAGTATCTGTCCAGCAATGATAGAAGAATCACAAATGCAAGAGGAGTGTCCTTTGAAGATCTTTCCTAAGAACTGGGCGGGAGTCTCACCTCCCCAGCTGCCCATGCTTGATTAGTCCTGGTGGGTGACCCCCCCGGAGTCTTCAGCTTTCCCCAAAGGGGAGACAAGCCTCTCCCCAGCTCGTTGCCTTCCTCCATTCCCTTGGCCTCCTTAGAATAAGCTTCAGACGCTCTCAGTCTCAGGGAAACACAGGTTTTCTGCCAGGGGGTGGAGGCATCTGGGATGGGAATCTCTGACGCCTAACCTTGTAAAGAGACCCCCCCCCCCCATTTTGTCAGGAGAGCTCCCTGGGGTACCCCAGCCCTTGAAGATGCCACTGTGATGCAGCAACCGAGGTCGTCCTGTGCCTGGAGAGAGGTCTTCTTTCCCTGGAGCGAGGTCGGTCAGTGAGACTCCTGGGCACTGATCCTCATGGCTGGTCTTCTGTTTCTTTCCCCAGAGAACAGTAACAGTGAATATGTGGAGGTCTTGCCTTGAAGACAAGGAGACTGAACAAAGCAATTCGAGAAGACGTCAGGTGTCAGCTCTCACCGGTGACCCTGCTTCTCCTGCAGATGTGGACCTGGAATGCTGAGCTGTAAGTGAGCTATTCAGACTCTCCTGGACTGGGTGACTGAAGATGTTCTGTCCACCAGCCTCAGAGAACTCGCTCCCCATGTCCCCACCTCCCATGCATCCACCACGAGCAGCTTTGAAACCCCTTTCCCCCTGAGCACTCTTCTTTCTTGGAATAGGACAGCCTGAACCTATTCTCCCTGACTTATCAAAGATACCACTACATCATGGGTGACACCCTCCTTTAGACTAGGCAATCGGAAGCACAGCTTCATACAGAAGAGAACACACTTGGCCGTGAGCTAGGAGCCTGAGTTCCAGCCCTGTGGCTACGTGACTTCGGATAAACCTCTTCCCCAGTCTGGCTCTCCATTTCTTCATCTGTAAAACAAACACTGCCCCTGCCCCTGTGCTGAGCCCAGCTGTATCTGGTGGAGTTGAGGGGTCCTGGGGTGATGGAGATGTACGTGGAATTGGCATGGGTCTCCATCCTCCCAAACAGCCAACATGGTCTCTGCACCTGCCTGTCCTGGGCTTGGTCATGATGGGGGCCCTGACCCCTCCCACACCCTTCTCCCCCTTCATTCTAGCTCTCCTCTTTCTTAGTAATCTTGATATTCCTGCCAAACATATCCATGGATGCATTATCTCCCTGGTTTTGCCCAATTTCACTAATGCACGAACCACTTCAGCAGCATGGATGTAGCTGTGTACCACACTGATAGGTGTGGGGATTTTAAAGGTACCCTCCTACGTGTGGTTCCTGTTCCCGCTGGATTCTAAGTGCCCCCCAAAGCACGCTTGGGTCTCCCTCCTATTCCCCAGCGTGGAAATGTGTGCTGTGTAGAGCCGTGCCTGTTCACAGAACTTTCTGACCGGAAGCACATTCCTGAAGGGTTTGTTGAATTGGTTCTAAGTCCTTTGAATTTTTCTGCTGGTTCGACATTCTAACTAAGACCTGATTAGTGTGGAATGTGCCAATTCTATGCCCATCCTCTTACCTATCTTCAAGCCATAGTGATTCATTTTACCCTACTGGTCTTATCTTTCAAAGTTATTCAAGAGAGGAGCTCGAGATTTCCGGATGACATGAACAAACATTGTGGTTGGAGTCCTAAAGTGTAAGCCATTCTGAGTTTCTGGCTCATAGAAATTCAGAGATATTACCAAGTAGGTAAGAAGTGAAATGCAGTCACCATATTCAGAGAGCTGAGGGCACCAGAAGCAAGCCTGCTTCTTGGGGTTCAGTCCCTAGTCTTTGATTCTATAACCAAAGAAGCATGTGTCAGTTGCCAGAGTCCCGAGCAATCTTTGGCACAGAAAACATATTCAGGGCCAATGAAAATATATTTATTTCTTGAACAAATGACTGAATAAGTCAGTATATAAAATGTAGCCACTCGTTCCAGATAGCAGAGATTTGTTTGGGCTTCATTCATTTCAAACCTAGTAGAACAAGACTGTTAGTTCAAGACCTTGCAGTCGTAATTCTCGTAGAAGTGATTTCCTTTTTCTGAGTACCCGTGCATAGCACTTTACATGATGCTTGGTCCCCCGTGGGATTTCACCACATTTCTCAACCAAGCAAGCCACACTGAGTAGCCGATGTGGATGCCATGCTATAATTTGCTGAATTTTTTTTAGAAGACCTTGAACAGGTCACGTGAAGGACAGTTGCAAGATCCTGGTAGGTGGGACTGGAAGCAGTGTGGGGGGGGGAGGGGAAGACCTGAGAAACAACAATGGCAGGTATATTAAGTGTTTGGGGTGCCATTCTGTGACAGAGGATACAACGCCTACCAGCAGAACTCACACCAGTGCTGGCTATCTATAGGAGGGCAGTGTTAGCCGTATGGCAAAAAGAACTCTGAACCCACTAGAACAATCTTACACTAAGAGCCTGCCCTGTGTTGTAGTTTAAGTGGAGGGTGATATTTTCCAAGGATATGGGAGAGATGCGTCCTGCCCCGAGAAGAAATTAGACTGCCTGAATGCTAAGGTACCTTCCAGTTCAAGGATTGTTGGATCCTATGGTCATCTCTTAACAGTTTAGTGGGAATCTCTCTCCCTCTCTTTCTTTTTTGGACTTCCATATGGAGAGTGGTGTTAATCACATCCCTTAATTCTTAACTCATTATCACCATTAATCCATGTAAGACCTTTCTTCTGTTTTATTTCATTGCTATCCTCTTTGCGTCGCATTCCAATGATCACACCCTTCCCCATGGGAAGTTGCTCAATACTATTTGATATATACCTTTGATATGTATGCACCCTTGTAGAAGGTACAGCATTGGTTGTGAATACAGGTCTTTTATATTTACATAGACAATATTCTATTGTTCCAATTATGTTATTACCTTTCTCACTGAACACCATGTTTGGTTCTAGTCTATATTGTTGAGTGTAATTCAGTCTCTTTTTTTTTTTTAAGTTTATTTATTTTGAGAGAGAGAGAGAGAGTGTGTGTGTGTGTGTGTGTGTGAGCAGGGGAGGGGCACTTGTGAGTGAGAGGGAGAGAGAGAATCCCAAGCAGGCTCCACACTGTCAGCTTGGAGCCTGATGCAGGGCTCGAACTCACGAACCCAGAGATCATGACCTGCGCTGAAATCAAGAGTTCGACTTTCAACCGACTGAGCCAGCTGGGCGTCCCAGAGTGTAATTCAGCACCTTAAATGGTGCATGGTATTCCGCAGTGTGCTCTCACCAGCTTATCCTTTCCTCTAGAGATAGACATCTAGGTTGGTTCCAGCACAACGGTCTGTGGAGCAAGCTTGAACGAGTCCCCGTATGGAAGTGTAAGAGAGTTTCTCTGAACTGTATGATCCTAAGATATGCTCATGTTTAATTATGATGCAGTCAAACCCATCAGGTGCCTTTTGATTCTTCTGTAATAAGCTCTTTACTCCGAGATCATGAAAAAAAGTTATCCTGCATTTTCTTTCACTTGCTTTTATACCTTTACCCTCTGCAGGTAAGGTTTCAGTGATGGCAAGGTCTCTTGTACTCCTCACTGACACTTTCCCAGTAACAAGAAAAGCCTTTCACACATAGTTGATGTTCGATAAATATTTCTCAAGTGAAGGATGAATCCAGGGTGAACCTCTGTCCATGGTAAGAGGTATTTCCAACTTTGTATTTCTCCATATAGATTGGAGTAGTTTTCCCATTTCAACCTACTTAATAGTTAATGTCCCCTCTGATTTACAGTTCCTCCTTTATCCACAATGGTTCCAATGTTCTAATCTTATTGTCTGGTAGGATAGGCACCCTTTTATTTTTCAAACCGACTGAGTTATCTGTGGACCTTGGTTCCTCCATATACATTTAAGGATAAATATGTTACATTGCTCAAAACATCTTGATGGAATTTTGAGTGAATTTGCAAAGAGTTTGTAATTAGGGAAAACAGACATTCTTGTAATGCTGTCCCATGCATAAACATGCTATGTCAATTTACTCAGGTCATTTTTTTTTTTTTTTTAATTTAAGTAGGCTTCATGCCCAGCGCAGAGCCCAATGTGGGGCTTGAGCTCATGACCCTGGGATCATGACCTGAGCTGAGATCAAGAGTTGGACACTTCACTATATGCTAACTTGGATGTAAATTTAAAAAATAAATAAAATGGTAAAAAAAGAAAAAAAAGTTGGACATTTAACTAACCAAGCCACCCAGGTGCGCTGTCTTTTTTGTTCTTTAATGGAATCACAAATTTTCACTAGAGAAGTCTTGTACATTCTGTTAGATTAATTCCCAATTGTTTTTAGTTGTTACATATTCTGTCTTTTATTTTATTACATTTCTAGTAGCCTATGGCAGTGGAAAAATGTTTACTCTCTTGTTGGGATCTACTGGTCTACCCGTTGATCCTACTGTAAATCAAATTGTAAATTCTATGTAAATGATTTTGTCGGCTGTAAATAACACCACTCTGTTCTGTTTCCACACTTGTGAATCTACTTATTTTCTATGTTTCCGTGCTGAAATCTCGAGTATTCACTAAACAGTAATCACAAAAGGGGTCATTCTTGTGTGGGTCCCAGCACTGCATGGAAAGTTTAGAAACTTTCTCCATTTCGCCAACACATTTGCTGTTTTCATCAGAAATGTTTTGAGATCTGTTAAGTGATTTCTGCATCTACCGAAATTGTCACATTCCTTTTATCTTCATTCCATGAGAGGTAAATTATTGTAATAAAATTGCTGAGATGATCCCATCCTTTCATTGCTTCCCTTGACCATGCTGTATTATTTTCAATAAACTGTTGAACTTGGTAAGTGAATACTTCATTTAAGAGTTTTGCATTAAAGGGACGCCTGGGTGGCTCAGTTGGTAAGCGTCCAACTCTTGATTTTGGCTCAGGTCATGATCTCACTGTTTTCTGAGATGGAGCCTCCTCTCGTGGATCTTCGCATTGACTGTGCTGAGTCCAAGCTGGGGAGGGACAGAAGGAGAGAGAGAATCTGAAGTAGGCTTGGGCTCCAAGCCGTCAGCCCAGAGCCCAATGTGGGGCTCAAACTCAGGAACCATGAGATCATAACCTGAGCTGATGTCAGATGCTTAACCAACTGAGCCACCCAGATGCCCCAGTCTGGCCATTGATTATGTGTATGTGTGTGTGTGTACACTGGCTTATTTCCACATTTTGTAATAAATACATATAAGGCCATTATTTTAGCTCATGGTACTATTTTAGAAGTATCCCACAAATTTTAACATGAATAGTATTTATTGCTGTGTAGGTCAAAGTAGTTTTAATTTCTATCAAAATGTCCTCTTCAATCCAAGGACAATTTAGTAGTTTGTTATTGTTTTTACACATATATTTTAGCTTTTATTTTTGTGTCAATTCCAAACTGTAAAGCATTAAGAGTTCAATGACACGGTTTGACTTGATTTCTGATGCTTCCGTGGTGAACATTCTGTGAATATTTCATTTGTTTGAGAATTGTTTTTCCTTGTCATTTTGAAGTTCATTCTCGTGACCCATCCCATGTATTCAAGATTATGAATCATGCCAAACAAATATTTTATAGAAACTAATTACAATAGTTGGTATACAGATTGGCCCCCCCAGTTTTGCCATACCTGTTTTAACTATGTTAGTGGTATATTTTTAGGTGTATATCATTTCATAATTATTTTATAATCCTCTTAATCTATTTCTTTTATATGAAGTGATTCTCTTGGTCTCTTAGGATTTTTTTTTTTTTTTGCCTTTAATTATATTTTGCTTCATATTAAAATTGCTGTCCTGGCTTTCTTTTCATTCATACTTTCCTAGTATATAATTTCCCATCCCTTTGTTTACAAGTTTTCTCGTATCTTTTGTGTTAACTCTGTCTTCTGTAAACAAAATGTTGCCGGATCTAATTTTTCCCCAAGATTGTCTCCTTTTGTTTGGCAAGGTCAATACACTTACATTTATTACAATTTGTCTATTGGAATCCATTTCTGCCATTGTTATGAGATGAATGTTTATGTCCTTCAGTCCCCACATATGTTGAAGCTCTAATCCCCAAAGTGATTAAAAACAATTTTTTTTTAATGTTTATTTTTGACATAGAGCACGAGCAGGGAGGGTCAGAGAGAGAGGGAGACACAGAATCCAAAGCAGGCTCCAGGCTCTGAGCTGTCAGCACAGAGCCCCACACGGGGCTCGAACTCATGGACCGTGAGATCATGACCTGAGCCGAAGTTGGATGCCCTACTGACTGAGCCACCCAGATGCCCCTCTAATCCCCAATGTGGTTTAGAGGTGGGGCATTTGGGAGGTAATTGGGTTGAGAGGAGGCCATGAGGGTGGCCCTAATCCCTCTCATGATGGGATTAGGGCTTTTAGGAGAAGACACGACAGAGTGCTCTCTCCATGTGTAAGTGCCAAGAAAGGCTTTGTGAAGACACAGTAAGAAGGTGGCTGTTTGCACTGCTGGCAGTGACCGTCACCACATACCGAATCTGGGACACCTGACTTAGGACTTCCCATCCTCTGGAACGGTGAGAAATAGATTCTAATGCAATGTTTGTTGTTTAAACCACCCAACCCAGGGGCACCTGGGCTCAGTGGCTCAGTCGGTTAAGCCTCCGACTTCAGCTCAGGTCATGATCTCGCGGTTTGTGGGTTCGGGCCCCCCATCAGACTCTGTGATGACAGCTCGGAGCCTGGAGCCTGCCTCCCATTCTGGGTCTCCCTCTCTCTCTGCCCCTCCCCGACTCATGCTGTGTGTGTGTGTGTGTGTGTGCCTCAAAAATAAACATTAAAAAAAATTTTAACCACCCAATCTACAGTGTTTTGTTATAGCTGCCTGAACTAAGATAGAAATCTTATTAGCCTTTATATTTACTATGCATTTTGTTTCCTCCCTACCTCTCTTCTGCTTTCTAGTGAATAGATCACATTTACCTGTGTACCTTGAAGGCTCTATTTTAAAAAAAAATTTTTTTTAACGTTTATTTATTTTTGAGACAGAGAGAGACAGCATGACCGGGGGAGGGGCAGAGAGAGAGGGAGACACAGAATCAGAAGCAGGCTCCAGGCTCTGAGCCATCAGCCTAGAGCCCGACGCGGGGCTCGAACTCACGGACCGCGAGATCATGACCTGAGCTGAAGTCAGACGTTTAACCGACTGAGCCACCCAGGCGCCCCGGCTCTATTTTTTTAAAAGACAGTTTTTGGTAGTCACCCCTACCTTATAAAGACATGTATTTTTGCTTTTCTCTACAATATTTAAGATAGATCAATTGTTATAATTAAGCATACTCTCATTTCACTTCTGTTACCATCATCACTCTTACTTATCTTGCTTTCTGATGTTATCTAAAATTTGAATTATTATCTATTTCTTTTGGGTCCTTCATCATTTAAATAAACTATAGAGTTAATTTCTCATCCTTACTTCTTATACATTTCCAAACTCATAGCAGTCTCTGGAGTTTATTACTTTTCTTACTAGAATATTTCCTCCAAGGGTATTTGCAAAGAGGGTCTTTGAATAGCAAACCTTTTACAGCCTCACATACCTACAGCTTCCTTTTATGTCCATTTAAACAATAGTTGAGCTGAACATACAATATAGGCTTAAGGTGATTTTCTTTCAACAACATAAAAATCTTAAGCCATTATCATCATTTTGTATCCAGGATTCTTATTGACATGTCTAATGTCAATCTGATTCTCTTTATCATCTGATTGGTTTTTTTTTTTCCTGGAAACTTTAAAGGTGGTCTGTCTTTATGATCTTAAATTTCACAGTAATGTGTCTGAATAGAAGTTTTTCCTTTATCCTGTTTGAAAGTCCATATGCCATTTTATTCTCAAAGTTTTTTTTTAATGTTTTATTTTTGAGAGAGAGAGAGAGAGAAGGTGAGGGGCAGAGACAGGGAGACACGGAATCCGAAGCAGGCTCCAGGCTCTGAGCTGTCAGCACAGAGCCCAACGTGAGGCTTGAACTCACAAACTGCGAAATCATGACCTGAGCCGAATCGGACGCTTACCCGACAAGCCACACAGGCGACCACTTCATCTTTCTATACTTTTGGAAATTATTCTTTTTTTCCAAGATAACCTCCCCTTTATCTTCTCTCGCCTACTGGAATTTAGTTAAGAAGTGTCCTCTATTTTTTCCCTGCATTCTATTTGTTGATGTTAGGAAATGATCTGAGGAACATGAAAAGCCTCTCTAAAACGGATATAGTGCTTTTCTCATAGTTAGCAGTAGCACGAAAAGTTGCTCTTTGCAGAAATTAGTTACCAGAAACTGCAATGGCTAAAGTCAGCCACAAGAGAGCAGACAATCACCAAGAAAACAAAGTGCGTGTGTGTGTGTGTGTGTGTGTGTGTGTGTGTGTGTGTGTGTGTGTTTTAAAAAAAGCACCGCGAGGAACCATCATAGCTATAATGAAACATTGCTCGGAATAATACTCACCTCTCCTTTGGATGTTTAATCTCCAGTGTCGATAAGAGGATTAGTGTACGAGCCAGGTTCCCCGCTGGCATTTGAAACGCAGTAGAAACACTATTGTCACTCCTGCCTGGGGCTGAACTTCTTACAAATCATAGAGCAGATTCATACCAAAACCCTCGTGAATCAATGTTCTCAAGAGGCAGGACGGTCAGCTCTGTCGCTCATGGGCAGAGTGACTTGGGGCAGGTGGCTGAAACTCCCTTAGCCTCCGGTCAGCCGCGCCTAGAAAACGGAGGGATCATTCTCACTGCATAGGGTCTCGTGGGGAATCAGAGACCACGCCAGCATAGGTGAACCTTGAAACAGTAGAGCCTTTGCTCTTTCCTCTTCTGTGCAACGAGGGGGGTTGGTGAATGGGTCTCTAAATTCCTATCCTACACAAACATTCAGTGTTTAATGAAAATGCATTCGTCCCTGGAAAAGGTCCAAGTCAAAAAGACATTTCTGGGCCATGACCATTTCCTGAGAGTTTTTACCACGCTGGTGTGATGGAAACAGAGAAGAGCCATGTGGTGAGGAAGACGCCTGCTCCTCGGGTCTAGAGACCCAGGCCTCCGGGTCCTGTGCTGCCCATTCTCTGCCCCAAGTCTCAGGCTCTGCTTTGTCTCTGCCCCTAACCTCAGTTTACCCATCTGTGAGATGGGGCTGAAATAACGACGCCACGAGACGTGAGGATTCACGAGATCATGTGTGTGAATCTCTCTGAACGCAGTAAGAAGCTCTGTGTCCGAGGGATGGGCTTCATTGGACTTCCCAGCGGGTTCTTGAGAGACACACATGAGACAATGGATGCCAACTGATGAGCACAATTCCTGGAATGCGCGGGAACTTCAGAAACGTAGTAATACAGCTCCAGGTGCAAAGGCCGCAGTGGTAAAGCAGAAGTATTGAGAACTGGAATGGGATGCAGCGGCTGGAGAAGCGGCCGCGGGAGCCGGGCGGGCGCCTGGCATCGAAGTGTGACCCTTCTTACATTAGGCAGGACGCAGCGCCGGCTTCTGCTGCCTCTGTGACAAGGTGGCACCTGTCCAGGGAACTGAATTAATGGAGGCTCCGGCTGGAGACAAATGGCCCACACACTGGCCCATTAATCATCCTCCACTTTGAGAGTGGCCCTCCCTCGATCCTCTGAAGCCGGTGGTCAGGTGCAGAGACTGCGTGCGGGTAGGGGGCCCCGAGGAAGGGGCTGAAAGCCGTGGCGTTGGTCTAGGCCAGGCCTCAGAGAAAGCCTGGTCTAGTCCGTTCCACGCAATTTAGCACTAGATTGCGTGTGTGTGACATATGTATAAAATTTCCCGAAATAAGTGAGAAGTTCTTTGACTTCAGCTCACAGCACATCTCTATCGAGCTCCTGAGATGGGCCAGGGGCCGGGCTGCGGACTGAGGCGTTAGAGGTGAACGTGGCGTGGCCCCCGCCCTCGAGCTCAGGGACCCACGGGAGACTGGGCGGGAGCTCCGTTCCACGTCACTCGTGCCACGGGTGGTGCAGAGGCGGCTGGGGGTGGCGAGCGGGAAGGACTCCCGGTGGGGAAGGGATGCCTGAGCCGAAACGTGAAAAGACAGCCTGGCCAAGTCAGAGGAAAGAGAAAGGCAGGCAGACAGACAGCCCTGAACAAAAAAGTCATGGAAGCGATCCTGAGAAGTTTGGGGACTGGGGTATGGAGCGCGGCGGCAGTAGCCGGAGAGGCAGCTGGCAAGGTGGGCCGGGCTGGGGGTGATCTCGCGACCCCGCCTCAGACCCCGGCCACAGTGTCCAGCACGCACATCACTGCGGGGTGATGAGCAAGGTGTTGGCGAGAGATGGGGCTGGCGGCTGCAAACCGCAGCCTCAACCTCTGGCTTTTCTCACACGTGGGATCACTTCCCAGGCGGCCTACACGCCCTGGCCGGAAGCCCCAGCGCCTGGAAAACGGCAGACCTCGGCCCGGTTTAGAGAAAATTCACCAGGTCTGCTGCAAAGACCATCTGACAGTTCTTGACACAGAGGACCCAGCACTTAGAATGGAGCAAGGAAGACTGAAACAGAATTTACCAGATCACCTGGAGGATGCTGGGAAGCTAGTCCAAGATGGGTAGTCCAGACTCGTTCCGAGCTTTCCTATCCAGCAACCGGTGGGTCCACTGGGGGCTCAGGATGTGGAGGGAGCTCAAGCACTGGCTGAAGCTGCATGCCAGTCACAGGAACGATGGAGTTCACTTCCCTCCATCTCAAAAGGCCAGGCTGCTCCTCCACGGGCCTCACGGTGGTCTGGACCAACCTGAACCCTCGCAGGGAACCACAGGGAACACTTTTTTTTAAATGTTTATTAATTTTTTGAGAGACGGCACATGAGCAGGGGAGGGGCAGAGAGAGACACACAGAATCTGAAGCGGGCTCCAGGTTCCCAGCTGTCAGCATAGAGCCTGACATGGGGCTCGAACCAACAAACCACGAGATCATGACCTGAGCTGAAGTCAGATGCTTCACTGACTGAGCCACCCAGGCGGCCCCAGAGAACATCTTTTAAGTTGCCATGACTTAGCCCATGAAGCAGGGGCAGACACACCAGACCAACAGGAGTTACTCCAGAAACAGGAACCCAGAAAGCATCAGGTGGTAAACGTGGCAGGTGCTTTAAGGAAGAAGGTAGCAAATGGCACTGAGAGCTTCTAGAAGGTTTAAAGAGCAGAAGCAAAAAACCCAAAAAACAAAACAAGTTGCAATTTGTTGGGAGGTTGCTTTTTGTTTTGTTTTCCTTTCTGGCCTATGGCAAGGAGAAAATGCTGGCAGTTTCCTACTCTAACGGCCCGGTTCCTCAGGCACCTTCCACGAGAGAGCAAGCAGCCTGGGGTTGGTCTTTAAACATCTTGAGCTCGCCTCCCTGTCTGTGCAGCCTATAACCAAGGGGTTCGCTTCGCGGGACAGGCCTACTCCTGGCTCCCTGGAGTTGGACCATTTATCATGGCAGCAGCTGGAGATAAGCTGGACACAAAGAGGGTTTGTCTCTGAGGAGGGACGAGCCCTAGATACCAACGCGGAGGAATTTTCTCATTAGCAGGAAGTCAGTGGTGGGGACTGTGGGCTTTCACGGGGTGCCCCAGTGCAAACGGCAGCAGGGAGGGGGAGCGGGCTGGGGGGGTAAAGTACTCAGAGATGCTTTCACTGAACTTAAAGTTTCCAGAGTGGATTTCCTTGGGAGAGAGAAAAGACATGAAATGCCATCTGCACTTAGGACACGGTCAGGGGGAGGCGGGATTCATCTACCAGGCTGTATTTCTTTGTGCAGACTTAATTATGTGTTCCCACTCGCAGGGGGGCCGCCGTGGGGGCTCCGCATGGGGCATCCCAAATGCTGCTTGTTGAGTGAAGCCCAGGGGACCCTGAGGGCCAAGAGCTCAAAGATAAACCATTGCTGAGTCATCAGCTGGCCGGGCTGGGACTCTCTGCAGTGGTCGAGACAGGGAGTCAAAGCACAGAGAGTTCTAGAACACTCCCAGGATTCACGGACTTGAAAGGGATGCCAAAGCCTGGGAGCAAACTGAACGAGAAGGAGTCCTCGGAGTTTGGAGCAGCATCTGAGGCACAGTCCTCGATTAGCTAATTCCATTAATTCTGAATACCAACTGGGGTTCTCCCGCCAGCACGCGCCCAGACTTCAGGAATGAAGCGGGTTCTGAATGGCCTCTGATTTGTTCGTTTTCTTCTGCAATTATTGCAAGATCAAGCTCGGAGGAGAAACACTTCCAGGTGAAGTTAATTGCCTCCCACGACCCACCCCCTCCCCCATTTGGTGCTTCTGTTGTATTTTGATATCCTGCTAATGTAGCCTGTTAGGAGGGACAGGCCCATGGCGTCCTCACCCACTGCCCACACGGAGAGGGAAAACCAGGCACCCCTCTCCCACCACGTCACCACTGTGCACCAGACGGCTCTCAGCTCACGCAGGGGGACTTGGTCACGTTGTCTGAGCACATGCATCTCTGCACCTCACTCTCTAGACCATCAATCAGCTCAGCTCAGAGAACAGCCTTAGGAGGGACCTGTGCACATCCATTTTTACACTTAAAAGTTTCAAGAAAATTTTATGCTGCCCCTTTTCCTATTTGATCTTTGCCAAAAATAACTACCCCGCATAATAGCGGAAAAGAAAGGCGCATCAACGGCACATTTCACACCTGAATGCCCGAGGAGGCCAACCCCGGAGCCATCCAATGGGAAAAGTTGCCTGAAGAATAGTCATTGGAGCTTACACTTGAAGAAAAGGTTGCTATTGTAAGTATTTTCAATGCCTTTATTTTATTTTATTTTTTTGCTTTTTTCCCCCAGGCATAGAATGGGCTGGGTTGGTTTTCGTGTTTCTCCTGCCTCCCCAGGACAGTGCTCTGTGCCCACTGCAGAGCGAGCAGGCAACCTGAGAGCACCGTCTTTTCACACATCTCGAGACACGGAGTGGAATTCAAGATGGAAAAGGCTGGAGCCTCCTGCCCCAGACATTTCTGATGTGGAGCCCGGGACCCCGCGTGCTGTCAAATCCAACCACTGGGCCTGGTCGTGGGGGCAAAGGACAGAGCTGGGCGGGAAGGCGCTGACCTCCCCCCCTTTAAAAACGTGTCTGGCTGCTGTGAACAGACTGAAGGCCTTTTTCTCCCCCCTCCCGTCTGTTCTCGCTTCCTCCCTTTTAAAGTGGTTAGAGGTCTGGTGGGTTCTCAGCTGTGAGAGTCCTCTGGGTCCCTGGGCCCGACACCGGCCTTGGGGGAGCAAGGCTTCCGGCCAGCGCCGCTCCAAGCCACGTTCTCTAAGCAAGCCAGAGCCAAGCTCGCCCCAATGTGGGAAGTACCTCCGTCCGCAGCTCTGGGTAGTTGACTGACATCTGCTGATGGTGACTCTGAGAACCTGACCGCAGATCTGGTCCCTCTGAAGGCCTGTGGGTGTGCAGGCCTCGGTGTCCCCTCCTCGGTGGAAGAGGGCCATAGACCCCAGGTCAAGTCCATGCCTGGAGGACAATCCAGGGGTCCACTCGCATTGCCTCCTGAGGAGGAGGGGGCTTGCCCACGCATGTCATGTTGAAGCCCCTGAAACAGCCACAGGTCAGGTGGGAAGGGGGACGCTTAGCAGCCAGCCAGTTAGGGGAGCACATGACAGCCCCCGAGGGCCCCAGGTGGGAGGTCGGCCAGCATCAACAACCCCCCCCAACCTCACCTCCCCAGGGCAGGCTCATAACCCTAAATGCCAAAGCTCTCCACCCAACAAGCGAGCCTCGAGAAGACCAACCACTTCCCATCAGTCTGGAGAAACCAAAAGAAACCAGCAAAACCGAACCCGATCATTTTATTCTGCAGTTTCCTTCTACCGGAAAACTACTAAAAATATAAATATAAAATATCTAGAAAACACTCAGAATAGATCTGTAATCTTCTTCCTCTCCTAGACTGGGGCCGACCTCTTTGCTCTTTCAAAGTCGATGGATCCCGTGCGTGTCTGTCTTCAGACCATGCACGCACAGAACAGACGCGTTTCTCTCTGTGCGGGGGGACGTGCCACCCACCTGCCAGGTTCTGGAAGCTCACCTGTGATTTATCAGGGGAAAGCTACGTGTTGACTACAGGGGTACAGTGGGGGTGGGGGAGTATCGGGGAGAGAAAAGACTCCGTGCCCCCAACTTCCTTATGCAGACATAGAAGACGGTCCTTCACTCTTGGTATCCTGCCCTTGAGTAACTGGGCCACCCAAGGGCCAAGCTCCCAGAGAAGCTCCCAGAGAAGCTGGGTGTGTGTGTGGGGGGGGGTGGGGGGGGGTGCCGGTTGCCATGCTGTGATCACAGGAAGGTCAGGCTGTTGAGACAGACACGGGAAGCCAAATGGGGCTTTGGATGGAGAACTGGTCTTCGCCCAGGCCCTCAGCAGGATTGGAAGTTGCCCCTGCTGCTGTCCCGGGTGGCACTTAGCCCCTAGCACCGGGTAGTGTCTGCAGCACCTAGGACGGGATTTCAGGCTCGACCCCCCTCCCCCAGGTGGCAGCATCGCCTCGGCTGGAGGACAATGGCCAGGGTAGAGATCACAGAGAGGCCGAAGATCGGAGCCTTGTTTGGAAGCAGACACGAGTCCGGAGAACTCTGGGGTCATCCTGGCCGTGGCACGGGGACAAGCTGGTAGGGTTCCCGTGCTAACCCTGAATCTGAGGGCCAGGACCTCAGCAGTGGCCGGGTGGGGTGTGCAGAGCAAGGTGCCTAAGCCAGCCCGGGCCTGCAACCTCTGCACACACGGCTGCCCCCATCACCTGGCCGGGGCCACCCCGATCTCCGGAGGAGGAGCCCCAGAGCACAAGGGCCTGCCGAGTTCCCCACCAGAGAAGCAAACCGAGCTTCCAGTACGGAGGCTCTCGTGGAGCTGTGTGAACTCCCAGCAAATGTGTTTCGGCTCTCTGCCCTCACCCCCTCCTGCTCTGTGTCTCGTGCAAAACTCCAAGCCATTCTGGGAAAACTCACAGGCCTCAAATGTGGTCCCGAGAACTTTTGAGCCTCGGGGTCAGGTTAGCACATCGTCGTGATGTTCTTGGCGTTGAGCCAGGACCTAGACCTCCAGTCACTGCCCACTGCACCACGGCCCGCAGGGTGCCCGACATGTGCAGACCCTCGTGGGGGACACGAGGCTCCGCTATGAAAACGCAGCGAAGCCTTGCTTTCCAGAGCAACGAAAGACGGGGTGGGAAAGCTGTGGCAAGGTCGCAGTCGCTGCAGAAGGACGCAGGAAGGGCAACCAGCTTCCTGGCAGCCCCCCACCCGCCACCCGCAGGTTTCCAAGCCTACAGGAGTTAGCTTGGATGTTTCTCCTGGGGGGGTGGGCAGGAGGAGCTGGGTGATGGGAGGTGAGCACTGTGGGGGGCGGCGAGGGGGCAGCTGAACGATGGACAGAAGAGGGGAGGCAGCAGGAACCCTAGGGGGAAGACAGCCCGACAGTCTGTCAGGCCATGCTGCACCTGCCTTCGCCCGGGGAGCCGGCCACCCTGTTCAACAAATCTTCTCGCTGCAAAGGCCCCCAGGGCTGGGATCACCCGCCCCGCCCCGCTGACGGGGCTCCTGGTGGGACAGAGGAACATAAAATGGGTAAAGCCAGGAGGGCACGATGAACCGGGTGAGTCCCTGACATAGATCCCAAAGGCAGGGAGCGAGAGGACCGTGCGGCATCGGGGCAGGGAAAGGCAGGGCGGAGGCCTCTCCAGGGAGACCTGGGCAACTTAGCAGAACACAGCGCCTCCTGCCCAGTGGAAGGTGGCTTTGTGCCTCGTTCCCAGTCTCCCTGGTCACTCTGGCTCTCGCACTCACCACGCCCAGACCCCAGAGCCGCATCATTTCAGGCTGTGGGCGCTCCCTCAAAGTCTTCTCTGTCCTCACCCTGTCTTCTCTGTGACTTCTGCTCTGGGTTCTCCTGGGGCCGGCTCCCTGGAGGCCAAGTTCCTGGGCCCTCCCCCCAAAGCAAGGTGCTAATCTGCTCAGCTGCTTCCTCTGCTTCCTCGGGGGCCCGCCTCGCCCTGTCCTCACACACAGCAAGGGGGGCCCTGGCCTTTCCTTCTGCGCACGGAGCCCACTAGCGGCTGGTCGCAT
Source organism: Panthera pardus (assembly GCF_024362965.1). Taxonomy (NCBI): domain Eukaryota; kingdom Metazoa; phylum Chordata; class Mammalia; order Carnivora; family Felidae; genus Panthera; species Panthera pardus. The sequence goes on along the minus strand of NW_026526777.1, from coordinate 6,532,398 downwards.
GGCTTTCCCCAGCGCCTTTTCAGTGGTCGGCCCCGGGGGGCCTGGTGTGTCCCCCAACAGGGCAGGTGGAAAATGCCCTGACAACCCCTGGCGACAAGGCTGCGCCCAGGTCTCAGGTCCCCAAAGGGTAGAGGCGAGGGGACAACACACGGTCTTGGGACCAGGAGGAGCAGGGTGTGTGGCTTTCCAGGTCTGGGTCCGTCATCAGCCCAACCCATCAATTCTCCATTCGGCCCGATGCCCCCACCAGAGGCAGAAGAAACGAACCAGGGTGTGAAGGGAGAAGAGTGGGGGGGTGGGGTGGGCACAGGTGGCATGTGGGGGGCAGGCAGAGACCATTCCTGCAAGATCCTTCATCCCGGGCTGGTGGCCCTGCAGGCCAGTGGGAAGTCCGGGCTGCCTGGGAACAGCGATGCTCCCATCCCCCAGTGTGGCAGCTGGCCCCCGGTGGGGGGAGCTTCTAGAAAATGAGGCTCGGGAGCCACAGCCCAGCCCTTTAGCATCCGGCAGACAGAGGCTCTAACTAGGGTGACTCAGGGAGCCTGGCCCCGGATCGGCGCTCTGATCTCTGCACAAGGGGGCAAAGGGCACGCGGAGCGGGGGCAAGGGCCAAGGGGCACCAGGGACGGAGACGGCAGAGGGGAAGGGGGTGCCTGGCAGGGAGAAGGGGCCCTACTCAAAGGACAGCAGGTCTGGGTGCGGGCCCTCATTGTCAAGGCTGGAGGTCCGTGCCCGAGGCGGGGGGCCACTGTCCTCCGGCGGCTGGGCCAGGCGGACGGGGCTTAGGCTGCTCTTGAGGCCGTTCCTCTCGAGGAGGCCAGGGGAGGAGGCCCTTCTGCACTCAGTTATCTTCGGTTTGGGTTCGTCCTGGCTGTTCTGGTGGATCAGGTCGGGCACTGACAGGGAGACCTCTCCATTGGGCAGAGACTCGCCCCTCTCTGCCGTTTCCGTGGGAACGTCGGGCTGGGCAGCGGGTTCCCGGGGCTGCCCAGGAGGCAGCTCTGTCCCGTACTCCAGGCTGCTCAGGACTGGCTGCGGCGAGATCAGCATGTCCTGCGTGGTCTTCAGGGCACGAGGGGTTCGCTTCCTGGTAATGGGAGGCGGGGGGTCCAGCCGAGGGAACGCGTCCTGCAGGGCTGACCTGTGGGGTTGAGGCGACAAGCGCGTGTGCTTTAAGGATGGTGACGCCCCAAGCCCCCCAGCTGCCCAGTGGCTCCCCCACCCGGCACACACCTCCCTGCTCGGGCCCCGTCCCCGGTGTGGTGTGTGGGTTGTGGCAGCCGACAGAGCTGGCCTTCCGCCCGTCACACCCCCGCTCAGTGCTCACAGCAGCAGAGTATTGCCGCTGGGACCACAGGTGAACCGAGTCATGTCAGACCCCGTGTGATGAGCCCTACAAAGGACCTGCTGGGTCAGGAGCACAGCAGGTGTTTAAAACAAGGCCTGGGGGGAGCCTGGAGGGCTCAGTCGGTTACGCATCCAGCTTTGGCTCAGGTCACGATCTCACAGTTCGTGGGTTCGAGCCCCGTGTCAGGCTCTGTGCTGAGAGCTCAGAGCCTGGGGCCTGCTTCAGATTCTGTGTCTCCCTCTACCCCTCCCCTGCCTGCCCTCTGTCTCTCAAAAATAGACATTAAAAAAAATAAATAGCCTGGGTGGCTCAGTCGGTTAAGCGTCCGACTTTGGCTTAGGTCATGATCTCGTGGTCCGTGAGTTCGAGCCCCGTGTCGGGCCCTGTGCTGACAGCTTGGAGCTTGGAGCCTGTTTCAGATTCTGTGTCTCCCTCTCTCTGACCCTCCCCCATTCATGCTCTGTCTCTCTCTGTCTCAAAAATCAATAAACGTTAAAAAAAATTTTTTTAAATAAATAAATAAATAAATAAATAAATAAATAAATAAATAAATAAATAAATAAAGCAAGGCCTAGAAGGGGCGTGTGGGCATGAGAACAGGAGGCCCACCACAGCAGGCTTCTCCCTCGCCGGCCCCAGTGGGTCCCACAGACTCCCACTTTCCTCCACCATCATCGGCCGAGGCCGGGGCTCAAAGGTGTGGCTGGGTGTTAGAATCCACCTGGGCAGCTGCAGGCAACGCCTGGGTTCAAATTCCACTCTGCCCATCACTAACTTGGTAACCTCAAGCTCCTCACACTACCCCCCCCCCCCACCCGACCTCAGTTACGTGCAAAGTGGTAACAATGGGATCTACCTCGCAAAGTCGCTGCAAGGGACAGGGAAGCGCGTAGCAGGGCGTCTGCTGACACGCGATGGGCGCTCAGGACGCCTTAGCTGCGGTGGGGTGGCAGTCAGCAAGCAGGAGCATCGCCCCCGCCATTCCCCGCGTGACAACCTCATGTCCCCCGCAGACACGGGTTCGGCCTGGAGCTCTGCGAGCAAGCCTCCTGCGCTCACCTGTCAGCCTCCACGGCCCCGCCGTCCAGCCGCGCCCCCGCCGGCCTGTTGATCTCCATGGCGCCCGCACCGTCCAGGCTCGAGGGCTCTTTTCTCCGCAGGAAGTCGTTAACTTTGGCCCCCACGGCTCTGCCCAGGTTCTTGAGGTGCTGGCTGCCACCCACCCGGAGCCCCGGCCCCCCAGGCTCCGCAGACCCCGGGGCGGCAGAGCCGGGGGCCGTCAGCCTGGACAGGTGGGGGAGGGAGCAGCCGGGCTGCAGCTTTGGAGGAAGGGCCGCATTCAAGTTCTCGAACATGCTGTGGTCCACTGCAAACAGAGGGGAAGATGGGAACGGTGAGCGGAGGCACGCGGGGCTCTGGGCCACGTCACTCTGCTGCGTTCCCTGATCCCACGCCCACAGCTGTCCCTTCCCGAGGCTTTGGGGACATTCAAAAGAGCCGGCACACCCTTGAGCCTTCCGATATGGTTTTCTTGATGGGAAAGTCCATCCATCGCTAGAACTAGCCACTCTAGTTCTGCCCCACCCAGTTAATGAGGGGCAAGCTCTAGCCATAAACTTAGAACTTAAAGGTAACTTATCCCGTGAAACCTGCCTCCTTGACCCACGGCTTGACCCCTTACCTTGGGGTCACCAAGCCCTCTGAAGAAGAAATGATGGAAGTAATGAACTACGGTATTTGTATGTTGCTGTGAACACAAGCTGAGGGGACACAAGCATGGGGACAGACATAAGCATGGGGACAGACGCTGGAGGTCAGGCTCAAAGTGGAAGCCACCTGTGTTGCACATTTTCACGGTGGGAAACGGGCCTCCTTACTCCCGAGGAGGCACTGGGGACAATGGGCAGCTGCATGCTCAGATGCGCCGTGGGGACTCCGGCCGGGCTCACACCAAATGCGTACGAACTCGGGGCCAAGGAAGCCGGGGGAGCTTGACCGACACCCTCACGACAACCTGGAGGGGTGGTGGCAGGAATTCTATTTATACATGAGCAAGGTGGGGCTCCAAGTGATAAGTACCTGGCAGGCCCGAGGTCACGGGGCCGATTACTGGTGGGGTGGAACCAGAGCTCAGGTTTTCTCTCCCTTTCTGCCACCTCGCTCTGCCTGGGATCGTGGAACACACCTCACAGAAGGCCCTTCTCTCCGGGATCTTTGGTTCGAAAGCTTAACTCCAACCCACCGGGTTGTGAACATCTGGAGGGTGAAGGCCATGTCTCATTCACTTCCGTGTCCTGAACGGCTAGCCTGGTCTGGTATACAGTAGGTGCTCAATGAATATCCTGAGTTGAACTGCTAAACCCATTTTGCAGCTGGAGACTTACGGAGGCTGAGATCATAACTCCAAGGAATGGAGCTCAGGGCTGTAAGCCACATGGTCTACACTCTGGCAACAGGGACTCCTCCCCGACCTGGAGATCCAGCTCAATCCTCAAGGGAGCTCCAGATCCACCCCGGGGGCCTTGGAATCACGCGTGAGGTTTCTGTCCTTACCAACTGCTCCGTATATTCTGTCAATCTTGGGGAAGGAGAGGTTATACTTGATCACAGACTCCAATCTTCATCAACACCTCGAAAGGCCTATGTGTGCGGAGCCTTCCCAAGAGTAACTGAGGTCGGGGGGATGCTTTGTCTTCTGCTGAACTCGGCATAAAGTAGCTCTCTCTGCCCTGCACTGCGGAGTCCTGGGACAGGGGATGCAGGTCTCTTTACTGTGCTTTCAGCAGCCGTATCCCTTCAGTAACTACCTAGGGAAGCCCTGTTGTAAAGGTCTTTGGGCGGCACAGGAAGCGGGGGACGAGGGGTGGATGAATCCCCCCAGTGTGCTTATCTACCACACACACAGGGAAAGCACCACTTCGGGGGCCGTGAAGAGCTGGGTGGGGACAACCCTGGGGGCCGGGGCACAGAGCTGACAGGTTCAGGCTGCCTGGTCTCCAGGTGTAGACACGTCACACTAGCAAGAGCTCCAGCAGGACCCACAAGGGGGTTATCAGCTCCCGACTCTCCTCCTAAAGGCGTTATCTTGCCATGTCACCTGCTTTCGCATAACTTGCCTATCACATCCCGCACCCTCCTAATTTTTCTTTGATCATAACATCTGTGAACTCAGAGTAGCCCTTGGAAATGAAAGCATTTGACTCTTTTCCCCCAAACTGGAAAGTATTTGGGCCACCACGAAACCAGGGCAAATGTTCAAGAGAGGTTCGCAGGGGAAGGAGATCCTGATCCCTCACCACTTCCTGGCTCAGATGTTTCCGTGGTGGTTTCCTTCTTGGTTTAAAGTGAACTTTTAGTGCAGACATGCTCATTTCTGAATGTGTAAGTACCAAAAACACCTGTCAAAGTGACTTGTAAACGGTGAGCTCCTCTTATTTTAAAAACACATTCTAATAAAACATAAATAGCTTCTGGATTAGGCACCGTTGTGGATTTTCTACACTTCCTGCTCTCTACCTTTTAGGACGCATGTACTGAATTCTTAAGAAATTTAAAGATAACCCATCATTTGGTCTCTTTACAATGCTCTAAGTCTTTCTGGCCAACACACCTTGTCTCTATGATAAAACGGTCAGCTCTTGGAGGGGATGGAACATCTTGACTTTTATTTCTACAATGCTCAGCATGGAACCTGGCATGAGTCGGCATTTAAGAAGTTGGTTTCATTGAACTGGCTTTTTCTACGAATACTTAAAAAACCGACCACATTATGGGCAGACATTGTAGAGAAACTGCTCCTGGGACTTTTTCCATTTACAAAAGCCACTCAAGACCCTCTCTCGAGGTCAGTCCGGGAGCAACCGCCCTTCTGTCTGAGGTGGGATTCTGGCTGGGGGCTTCCTGCATTTCCAGACCTGAAGGACGTGCAACGAGCCCCCTTCCTGCTGATGGCACCGATGACCCCCACGCTCTGTCCCTCCCTTTGGACCAGAGGCTTGGTGGTTCAGAACCTAATGGAGATGGTTGAAAGGTGATAGGATCCCGACCCGGTGGCCCGCCCAACAGCACCCCCAACATGCACACATCCAAGCAGAGGGAGACACCTGTGACGTGGGTCATCTGTAAGAAAGACGGTATCTTACCTGTCCGAGAAAGGGGCTCGGAAAGCAGGTGGGAAACAAACAAGAGAGAGACACATTTTATGTAGTGACCGACCACTTTGGGAGTGTCACCTCCTGCCTGGGGGCCACCAGCAACAACATACCAAGAGGGTATAGCGTGCAAGACAGAGGCCCTGCTGTCAGGATTACAACCAACCCTGGGCGACCAGGTTCCCATGACCTTCTCAATAACCAAACCAAGAGAGTCCTGTTTTTAAAAACTCTACAAACAAGCACTGACACAGTCTCCCACGGGCACCCCAATATTTTGAGCCCCCTTTTCAGGAAGTCTGTCAGAAGTTCCCAGCTGGCAGTGGGAAGAATTCAATGACCCACCGCAGGAGGAAGTTCAAAGTCTTCTGGACCCCTACGTGCATCGCTCATTACTATGCTGTCCCACCTCCGCACACAAATCACCAGGTTTTCGACCAGGAAGACGTCCATCCATTCCAACTGTCTAAGTTAACAAAACAGGAAAACACGGTGGCCGGGAGGCGTGCCTAACACCGCACAGGGAGCGAACGGCAGAGCGGGGATAAGGACTCACCCACACCGACTCCCAGGACCCCGTGATTTTTTCTCTGCACCACGAGGGCCAAATCAAATCGCCGATACCCTCAAAGCCGCCAAAGGCCAGGGCGTCAGTGACACTCCAACTCGTTCTAAGCTTTCCAACCAGGCTCCGAGGTGGGCGGGCAAGGAAATCAGCTTCTCCACACTGTCCCACCAGGTTTCAGCGCTCCGGAGGAACACCAGCAAGACGACAACTCCGGGCCCTCCTACACAGACGCTTACTCACACGCCCGCTTGCTCCGCACGCTGCAAGGGGAGGCTGCCGCGGCTCACAGACCAGACCAGATCTTTCCACGCTGCACAAGCACACACATTTAGATCCAATACGCCGATGTACCTAGTCTGCACCTGTTGTGACGATTAGCATGGAGCATTCTCACCTTTCACCCTTCCCCCACTTCCCTCCAGCTCTAGGTTGTCACAGGAGAGGGTAGCAGGGACACAGAGGCAACCTTGTTACTCTGGAGTTCAGTGTCACCAGGAAAAAGGCTTATAATGGTGTTAAGCCACCCATTTGCTGAAAACAGCACCAACCATTTAAAGCATTATCTGGTCCCGGTTCTTGGGACGGACACACTGAAGTATTTCGACACAAAGGGACAGGATGCTTGTAACTTACCTTCAAATAGTTCAGAAAACACAGCATGCTGGGGGCCGGGGCGGCGGGGGGTGGGGGTGGGGTGGAATTGATAAAGCAAATGCAGTAAAATGTTAACAACAGGCAAATCTGGATACAGAATGTATGGGTGCTCCTCATACTAATTTTATTTTTGCAGTTTTTTCTAACTTTGAAACGATTTCCAAGGAAAATGTAAAAACCACACACCAAACTAAAAAACAGAAACAACAAAAACATCCGATGGCAGAGGTTAGGCAGGTGAAGGAAAGCAAGAAGTTTGTCCAGAGAGGACAGAGGTCCCCGGAGCTGGGGGGGTGAGCAATGACACAAAAATGACACCAAAGATCTAAGTCAGGGGGCGGGGGGCTGTCAACAGATTATATCACCATCACATTTCTGCCATATGCTTCCTTCTCCCCTCCCCCACCCCCCGCCCCAGGTATCCTCAATCCAGGCCAGCCAACGAGGAATGACAAGTCAAAAGAAATCTTTACAGAACGTAATAGACGCTATCCATCTTTGAAAGGGATACCCTAGCTGGGGAGTGGAATCAGGTGACCTTGTGATGTCAACGGCACTCAGAATGTTTATCGTCTGGACAACCCAAACAGCCTCTTGGGAACAGGTGCATAATCTCCATACCCTATGGTAGTCACAACATGGAGAACTTCTCACTCCTCAGCATCTCTGGACCTCGAATCTCTTCCTCTGCCCTGAGCGCGTTTCCTGACATTATGTCCTCACATGCCACCAGCTTGCCAGGTAAACTCCGGTGCCACTAGGGCCACAAAAATGTGGTTTTTCGGAAGCTTTTAATTGAGTCCTCCACCAGATCATGTTACAGGACTACGATTTAGTGAGACAGGCAAATTACACACGGGGAGAAAATAATTTTTCAAAATGCTGCATTCACGGTAAGTAGTCCCTGCTGTTTATTCGTTTCCGGCAAGGGAAGGATGGGGAAACATTTGTTCTCAAAAAATTCTTTTTCTTCTAGAATCTCAGGTGACAGTCTATGTAGGGTATGTGCCAGGTTCAGGCCTGTTTTGACAAGCTGGAGAAGACTCTCCAATCCATCAGTAGGAGCCTAAGAGGCAGGGTCACTGAGGACATCATGGAATAAACACGGACCTCTGAGGACTCACTCCTCACAGTGTGGTCTGTGGGGCATCCACGTGGGCATCACCTGGGCAGTTGTTAGAAATGCAGAATTTCAGGCCGCCCCCAGGACTGCTGAGGCAGAGCCTGTGTGTTTAACAAGACCTCCGGGTGATCCCTGGAGAAGTGTGCACATTACAGCTTGAGGGGGCTGCTCTACAGAGGAGCTGGGTCTCCTCAGTATCCATATGCCGGGCAGAGGACCCTTAAAGGTTGGTTTCTCAAATGGAGCACAGATACCACTCTGAGATTTGAAGCAGGCTGGCTTATTATCAGGCGCTAGCAGCCATCCAGGGGCCACCCAAGCGCTCCCTGCCTACGGGTGAGAGAGGTTTCGTTCGGAGACACTGGCTTCTCATCATCAAAGGGACCATGTAACCTATGCGGGATATGGGGTCCATGACTAGACTCCCTCCCTTGGATCCTGGAGCGAGCCCAGAGGCTGGAATGCAGAACGAAGACAGACACACAGGCAGGCAGGCAGGCAGGCAGGCAGACGCGCGCACACACACACACACACACACGCACGCACGCACACACATGCACACAGAGCGAGCTGCAGGAAGGTCAGGAGAAAGGCGGGCCAGGCAGAAAGCTGTCCATCGGTCTGCATCTCAAATTCTCCTTTGGAGAGAATCTTCCCCAGATCAACAAAAATGCCCCATTTGGAATTCCCCGGGATGCCACCCAGAACAGTTCTGCCTATCTGGGACAAAAGAGGGCATGGTTTCTCTTTGGCTTTGCGAGGTCATAGGGTCCCAAGGTGGAGCCTCTAGGCATGTCGGGGAGGGGGGTCACCAAGACGAGGACTTCCACGTCAGCTCACCAGAGTGTTTCTTCTGTAACCCAGACATCGCAAAGACCGCGTTACTCACGGAGGCGCCCAGCCCAGCTCAGGCCCTGTCACCCCAGTACTTCGGCAGCGCTCTCCGGCATGGGGTGCAGAACACGGTTCTCTCTCCAGGTGAGGCCTTCTCCGCCCCGGCGGGCACACGGGAGAGGCTGGAGGGGCAAGGACTGCTGGAGGGCGCCTTTTCCCCTGTGGTCTCCTGCCTCGTCCTTCCTGGAGCGGACACCCCACAGGCCTGGAGGGGCCCCGCTTCTCCTCGCCTGCCTCTCATGCGGGGGTGGCACAGGGGCCTCGGCCTGCTCGGGTTGTTACGGGAAGACAGGTGTTGAGGCCGGAAAAATGGCCACAGCCATGGGTGGTGGGAAACAGACTGCAGGAAGCCAGACGTCTGGCTGTTGGCTGAGCCCCCTGCCCGTCTCCTCGGAGGACGCAGAGGAAAGCTGTCTGCAGGGAGGGAGGCACCTGACAAATGTCAAAGCTTAGTGAACGAAGGCACTCTCCACCGCCCAGAGATCAAGCTGCCACTCGTGGAGCTGCGAGCGGCAGGAAGGAATGCCTTCAACGGCTACCCCCCACCCCACCCCCCCCGGGTGCCACCTGCTCTCCGAACAGCAGTCGGGGGGGGGGGGGGCGCCTGGGTGGCTCAGCCAGTCAAGTGCCCGACTCTTGGTTTTGGCTCAGGTCATAATCTCATTTTCTTGAGTTCGAGCCCCGCATCGGGCTCCCTGCTAACAGTACAGAACCTGCTTGGGATTCTCTCTCCCCCCCCCCCCCCCACCTCTGCCTTTACCCTGCTCACTCTCAAAAATAAATACACTTCAAAAAAACAACAACAACTGCAGTCAAGGTGGGACACAGGCCACCCGACCCCAGGCCCGGCCTTCCTGCCTGTCTGCTTCTCCCGTGGCCTCTGGCCGCTCCGGGCCTCCCGCTCACACCCACCCCTGTCTTCCTCTGCAGACTGCCTTTTGGGGGACCCCCAGACCAGGGAGCCCCGGCGGGGCTGCACTGTCTACCGGCCCTGGTTCTCCCCTTACAGCTACTTCGTCTGCACGGACCAAGAGAGCCACCCGGAGGCCTACAGCTTCCCAGAGGTGCAGCGGGACAAGGGCAGGGGGGACGGCTGCCTGCCCAAGGACCCGGCTGAGAGCATCTGCTCGTCCTCTTCCTCCCAGGAGGACGCCTGGCCCCGGGAGGCCGCCAAGAAATCCGGGCACGGCCTGGCCTCCACGGACGGCGTCACGTCCCAGGACATCCTGAAGGCCGCCAGGTGGCACCCCGCCCAGCAGAGCGGCTACAAGTGCGCGGCCTGCTGCCGCATGTACCCCACGCTGCACTCCCTCAAGAGCCACATCAAGGGGGGCTTCCGGGAGGGCTTCAGCTGCAAGGTGTACTACCGCAAGCTCAAGACCCTCTGGGGCAAGGAGAAGGCGCGGCCGGGGGACAGGCTCTCCTCCCGCAGCTGCCAGGCCTTCAAGTAGGCCCGCGGGATGGTGAGCGGACGCCTCGGCGAAGAGGCGACGGAGCCTGTTTCCGCCTCCGGAGGGATGTCAATAAACCGACACAGGCCACGGCCTTCTGTCACGTCTGAGGTCGCCTGGTCCGCCTGCTCTCCTTCCCAGGGTCCCCGTCCCATTTCCCTGTGGCTAACGGTGGCTTAGCAACACCAGGCCCACCTCTCCACCCCTCGCCACCCCCCTCCCCCGCCCCTCTCCTCCTCAAGGTTGGGAAGAGCCTCTACAGGGTGCTTTTCAAAGTGAGGTGCCCAGATCCGCAGTGTCAGCATCCCCAGGGAATTTGCTAGGAATGAAATCTCAGGCCCGTCTCAGATGCACACAATCAGAAACTCCGGGGGTAGGCCAGCCATCTGTGCTCTGACCAGCCCTCCAGGTGATTCCAGTGGAGCTCAGGTATGAGAACACTGCCCTCAGATCCTGGCCCCCTTGCTGGTCCCCCGTGGTCAGTCAGTCCCTGCCCCACCCCCCAAGAGGGGAGAGAGTTGCCCACCCTTTCCTGTTGGCACAGGGAAGCTTCCCCAGAAAGACTTCCGCACAGTCTGAAAGCTTCTCAGGTGTTTGAGCTCCTGAGGGGTAGAACCGGGGGGACACAGGCCCCCCCTGCGTACGGACAGGTCAGGGTACAGGCTCTCCCCTTGCCCTTCCGGTGATCATGTAGGAAGTTTTCCCGAAGCCTCACCTTCTGGTTCAGGAGAGCTGTCTCTGCTTAACCCTGTCCTGCGAAAATATCATTTGTGGTTCTTTTGAGAGAGACTGGGCTCAAATCCCATCATGTCCCACACCGTGAGAACATTCCCCACCCGCTCTCCCCCGCCCCCCTTCTCGACCAACCCAGCCAGAGTCTAAGAGTGTACTTGAACCGTGGACTCCAGGGTCCCAGCCTGTCCACTCTGGGGTGGGTGGTCTCTCTAGGCAGGCCTGACATCACTCCTGGACCCCCCAGGGGAGAGACCAAAGGAGTCCTCACTCTGACTTCCTGTTTCCTTAAAGGGAAAGGCCACCCAAACCCTTGAAGATGCCCCTGACATGCATCACCGCGCATGTGTGTCCCCTCGACGGGGCTCTTGAGGGAGTAAGGGAGGGGCCCACACGGGGACCTTGTGGCCTTACCTTGGTCTGTGGGAGAGTCAGGAGACGAATCAGCTTTTGTCTGGCTGCACATCCTCTGCCCAACCCGCACTCCCTCCACCAGGGCACCCATATCACAGGCACAGGGGATCGAGCTCAAGGGCCATGGCACATGTTACCCGTCACCTTGGCAGGTGCTTGAGTGCAAAGACAGGTGCTCTCTGCCTTTCACGTTTAATAGCATCGTTGCCACCCCCCCCCCCCCCCCCCCCACTGCCCTGCTGTCTCAAGGCGGAGGTCTGAGTAATGCTTCACCACACCGAAAACACAACCCAGCACACAACTGCACTGACCAACGGGTAACGGGTACAACCTCCCCTCCCCCAGCCGATCAGAAGGTAAGCGCTAGGGGTGCCCTGAGCCCCTGCCAGGCGCTCTGCCTTTAAAATGCAGCCTCATTTACTCTTCGTTATCGCTTTACTTGGCAGGTTCTATCCCCATTTTACAGATGAGAAAACGAGGCTGCGTTCCATTCGCTCAGTCAGTAAGGGGCTAAAGGGCGTGAGGAGCTGGCAGATCGGACTCGCAGCTTTCCCGCAGAGCTGGGCCTTACAAAGTACCAGGTTCAACAAACCCTCTGCCTTCCAAAGGGCTCAGAGCTCTGGCCAACGTAACTGGTTTCCAGGACGGTGGCTTCTAGTTCTCGGACGCTCTTCCCTGGCTAGCATTGCGTCTCCCTTTCGTTTCTACCCCTGGCAGGAAAGCTGAGAGCCCACGAGCCAGGGAGGGCTCTCCCACTGAGCTGTGCCGCAGTGACATCATGATGTTTGCAGGTAGGTGTGCGGAGGGGCCAGCTTTGACTCTAGTCAGAATCCCATGCATATTTCAGACGTGTAGTCAGGGGGTCAATGAAATTTTATACTCTGGGTGATTGGAGTTATATCCGAAAACATCTATGATGTACTTTCTCAAGCACCCAACACTTGCCGATATGCCAAGGATGCCTGGAGTTTCAAAAGACCCGGGGTTGGGAGAGTCTGAAAAAACGGGCACAAGCCCAGGGTCTCTCAGCCTCAGCACTACTGACATTGGGGCTGGATGCTTCTGTTGTGGGGGTGGGGGGAAGGGGTGGGGGTTGACCTGTGCATCGTAGGATATTTAGCAAACATCTCTGGCTTCTACCCACTAAACGTCAAAAGCATCCTTCCCCCAGTCGTGACAACCAAAGGTCACACGTCCCCCGGGGAAGCAAAATCATCCTTGGATCGTAACCACCGTAGAACCTGATCCTGCAAGGCTGGTCTATACAAACTGTAGCCGAAGGCACCGCTTTCCTCCCCTCTTTGTTTTCTGAACACCACAACCCTTGAGAACTGTGTGTCGCAGAGCTGATGGCCGCTGGCTTGGGAAGTGGGGTGGGAGGGAGGGGAGGTCAGGCAGCAGGTGGGATAGAAGAAGCAAGAAAAGACCATGGAAAAGCTTTTAGAAATCAGAAAGGTTTATTTAGCAAAAGCCACTAGACTAGTGACAACATCCAGGGAGTAAGTGCACTTACATGAACAGAGAATCTTTTCCCAGAGAGTTGAACCAACAGAGTTAATGACACAACAGTTTTAGAAAGTAGAGGGCTCAGGGTTGGTGGAGTGAGAGGAGGCAGTCAGGCAGAGAGGAAATAAAAGGAACACGAGTCCTACACAGGAGCCATTGGGAGAAGGGAGGCTACGAAGGGGCTTCACAGAGAGCACTGATACAAGCAGGGATATAAGGAATATCACTTTCATCGCAATATACAGTCCATCCTGTGCAGAGAAATTCTTTGCTGGCTCTGCAACTGTGATAGCCCGGAAGTCTGCTGGCACCCGGGGTAGGTTGAGGCAGGCACCAGTAAGGTAGGCGCCCCTGGCGTCCACTTGTCCTCCGTGGACAGAGGAAGGATAAAAAGAGGAAGGCAGGAGTTGAGTGAGCAGAGCAAGAAGAAAGGAGGGAGAAGGAGAGGGGGCCATCGCTGGGAAATCAGGTCTGCGATGTTCTCTTTCCTGCCCAGTGGCTGGTGAATCGCCAGGGTCCCTAGATCCGTCCCGTCATCTCCACACGCCCCGTGTGCTGCTGTGGCTCAAACTGGGGAAGGCGCCGGCACGCAAACCGGTCTCCGGCAAAGGCCCCGTCTGGGGGAAGGCTGGGGCCGAGGCAGGCGGAAACCACTACGGAGCGTCCGAGGGCAAGGGTCCCAAACGGGTCCTGAGTCAGTGGTACAGAAAACTCGTCTCTCTGATTCTTTCATCTCTCCTAAATTTCCGTTCTTCTTTCACTTCGCAAGCTTTCCTAGACCCTTCAGAGACCATTCCCCACCCATTCCTCACCCCCTCTCCTGCCACGGTCCACAAAGCCAGTCCACTGGCCCCCTGGCTTCCCCCTCAGCTCCTGCTGACACGCAGGGGAAGGCAGGGGAAGCCTCAAGAAGCCAGACCTTTCACGCTCTGGAACACTCAAAATTCCCACGCTCTGAGGGGTCGCACCCAGCGGAGGATCTGGTGAGCCGGCCAGGCTTGGCCACACCAGACTCCGGCCGTCGCTCCTTCAGTTTGTGGCTCTTACCTTCCTGGTTCTTCCTTCCCTTGTGTATCTGGACCTACCTTCCATCCAATGGTTAATTAGAAAATACGGTAAAACAAACACAACCACCCCTCTCCAACTAAATACACGTTAGGAAAAGAACACAATTCTGCTTCGTTCAAAGACCCTGAAGATTCCCCGTCTCTTCTCTCTGGCCACTTCTTACAAGCCCACACACCACGTACACACGTTCCCCCGCGTGGGCACCTGTGCATACACGTACACACACGCGCAAACACACACGCACACATATGCACGCGTGCACACACACACACGCACGCGTTATCCGCACGCACCCCATCCTAATTCTGCTGATACCCTGGTGCACCAAGGGAGGCTAACATAAAGCTGTGTTTATTTCATTTGGACTTTCTAGCTAAGAGGGAATCCAGCTGCTTAAGAGAAGGGCTACACTTTCATTTACCAAAACTGTAAGGCCGAGTCAGGGCCGAAGCGCTCTGTGTTTTGGATCGCCACGTCCTTACCAGCTAACCCTCAAAGAACACTGCAGGCTGGGTCTGTCGCTCGTTGTCCCGGATGAAGGCTGATTTCCCCAAACACGTGACACTAGCATGGCTCGGCTCTCGCTCTTTAGGCATCGTTAAATCTGTTCACGGGCGCTAGAGTCTAACGGTCACAGAAGGAACTTGTCCTCCGTGCCCCCATCAGCATGCAGTACCGGGTGGTAATCTCTAGACAAGGCCGAGATGGTCCAAGACAAGACAACTGCACGTGGCACTTTTTACAGGTGTGCTCGAGGCACGCACCCACAGGGACGGGTCAAGGGTGACGTGGCTGTGGTCCCTGACCTAAGTGGCAGTGATTCTGAAGAGAGGAAATAAACAGTCTCAGCTACCGGCCTGTATTTGTTTGCAGTAAAAAGGGACCACAACTGCCCAGTGGAGGGGACAGGTTGAGAGGTAAGGCTTGGAGGGGGGGGGGTGGCTCTGGGTCTCTGAGGCTTTCTCCGAGGTGAGGGTGCCATGAGAGGCCTCAGCTGGCAGAGCCCCCTGAGGCAGGATGCAGAGGAGGGAAGGGCGAGCTGGGCTTGCAGGATGGGGGCAGGACTTCCACAGCGAAGAATCAGACCTAAGGCATCTGTGGCAGCAAAGAGACTGCCCTCCCCGAGGGCTTTTCACAGCCCCGGCCTGACTGATGTTAAACGCTCAATGTCCCTGGAAGCAACACCTAACATCCAGCTGGAGAAGATGTCCAGATTCAACTCATCCGGAAGCTTCCCCGATGTGACACATCCCAACACGGCGCTCACACCGAAAGCTCTACCCTGTCACTTACAGCCCAGAGCATTCAGCCTCTGTTCTCTCCACGAGGGCCTGGAGAAGGAATTCGTCCCATAAGGTCTGGGGCGGGTGGTCAGGCAATGGGTATTATCCTGGACACCCAGATGCACAGTACCCCAGAAGGTACCCGACGGCTTCCCTTCACAGTGGGGCCTTGAGGTGGGGCAGGAGGGGGCTACCTGGGCATCACAGGCCAGGCCAGGCCAGGGCAGAGGAGCCTGATGAAGCAGCTGGCGCCAGCGGTCCTTCAACAGCCCGGTGGTCCTCGCGAGGGACCCTCTCCCAAAGCCACGGGTCCTGGAAGGCCCTGCCCCCCCTCCTCCAAAGTCACAAATAGGAGAGAGGGGCCGAATGACCTGTGGGAGTCCCAGTGCTCCCCTGTGTCACCTTCCAAAGCAAAATCCTAATCCTTTCCTGAAACGGCAGGCTCTCCGGGGGGGGGGGCCCCCCGGCTGGAGCCAAAGTCTCCGGTCGCCAGGGTCCTCACCGCCCTCCGCCGCGCGGGCATCCTCGGCGGTGCGCCCAGCCTGAAACAGCCCCCCCCGGGCCCCGCCCCCCGCCCCTGCGCCCCGGGCCGCCCTACACGGCGATCTCATCGTCCAGGCTGTCGCCCAGCTCCTGCCTCTGCAGGACGTTCAGCAGGCGCGGCAGCTCCTCCTGGGACCACGAGTCGCGCTCCTCGCTCTCGTCCGTGTTGGACTCGTACTCCGAGGCGATGCCCGACTCGCGGAACCGGAGGAGCTCCAGGCCGCCCAGCAGCGGGCCCGCGGGCGGCGGCAGGAAGCGGAAGCACTCCAGCTTCACCAGGCGATCGCGCCTACCTAGGGGGCTGCCGGCGGGGTGCGCCAGCTCGGCCAGGCCCGCGCCCGGGGGCGGCGAGGGCAGGTCCTCCGGCTGCGGGGTGGTGGGGTCGCAGAGCACCGGCAGGCCTCCGGAGCGGAAGGTGATCTCCAGCAAGCTGTCCTGGGAGCCCACTGGGGGGGGGGGGGGGGCACAAGAGCACAGGAGGCCGGGTCAGTGAGGCAGCCCGCTGGGCTGGGGGGGGGGGGGGGGAGGAGGGGCGGGAGGGGCACGGGGGACACCAGCCTGCGACCCTGAAGGAGGTACCCATCGAGAGGGCCAGACTTCTGGGGCGGTGAAGTGCAGCGGGTCCCAATCTAGACCTTGGTGCTGCTTTAACAAGGGCCCCAGCCCTGCCCAGATCCCCCGATCGTGATCTCCATGGGTCGGACCTGGGAATATTCATTCTTTAATAAGTTATGGGATAGTCTGGGGGAACCACTGGGCGAAGAGGAAAAGCATTGGTTTGGCAGTCACACCTGGCTTTGAATCTCGGATGTGACCCACACCTTGCTGGTCCTGTAACCTTGAGCCAGCTCCTTAACCTGAAACTCTAGCATCGTTTCTGGCACAAAAGAGGACAAGGGCATCTACACTGGCCCTCAGCCTACACACATCTGGAGAATGCTTACAGGCCACGGATAAACAAAAGGAAGGCCCGGAGATGTGTGCTGCCTTCTAGTACCTCCCAGTCCAGCCTGGAGGCGGCCGGGCTTCTCAGGCCGGGTGCCGGGCAACTCTGTCACTCACCAGCAACGCTATCTGGCCGGTTCTTTCCTGCCCTATCCGCTAAGTAGACGACGGCTACCAGCCTGCTCTATGCTACAGAGGTGCAAAATGTATAGTGCAGGGTGCATGAGGTCCTCCCCAGAGCTCCCAGACAGCAGGACATGATAGGTGCTCAGTAGATTTCACCGGAAATACACTGCAACGGGCTGCCTTAGGACGAGCGTCCGAGCCCTTTTCGAGGAGGGGGAGCCTGGATGAATTCGTGGCAGTGACTCCTGGGGACATTCAAGGTCAAGTCTGGATGCTGGACGAGACGGGGCCCAGACCCTCGCTAGCCCTGCCGTTTTGCAATTCCACAAAGCGTGTGGACAGGACAGACAGAGCTGCCTTATGTTTCCTGCTGGAACGCCGGGGCGAGTCAGGGGTCTAACAAAACACCACCAAGAGCTTCAGAGAAAAGCACGTGGGTTTTCCAGAGCCTCCATGGAGGGCGGGGAGGCTGGGCGGGGCCCTCACTTACTCGCACTCTGTCCCGATAGCTTCAGCTCCAGCTCCTGTACCTGCTTGACCAGCAGGGAGATGTGCTGGAGCATGTCCTTGTTCTGCAGCAGGAGCTGGTGCACTCGGGCCTGAGCCTCCAGCCGCGCGGCGGCCTCGGCAGCCAGCTGGTCCTTCAGCAAGTGAACCTGCAGACGGGAGGGAGAGAAGAGGCGGAGAGGACAGGACAGAGAGGAGAGAGAGAGATGAATGCAAACGAGAGTCACCGGGGGAACGGCTGGGACCAGAGACACCTGCCATGTTCCATTCACGAGGAAGAAGCCCTTCCGGGGACACGTGGGCACCTGGGCTCGTCATTCGGAGCAGCAGCCCAAAGAAGCTGGGTCCCCGGCCCCGTGCGCCTCTTTGCATCTCCCGAGGGAGGGCTGTGGCTTGTCACTCAGATACCACTCAGGGCCCGGCAGCAAGCACAAGAGGAAGGGAAATGCCGAGCCCCAGCCCCTGCGCCCCCATCAGGTTTGACAACTAACATGTGACCGCCACGTGGACGGAGGTGCCTTTCGCTCATCGTGTCCTTTAAGAAAGGAAAACGGAAACTCAAATGCTGAGCCAGTAGCTAAGAACGGTGTCACAGCAAACCCCTCCTCGGGCTTTCCTCTTCCCTTCCTCGTGCCCACACGTGCTGGGAAACCAGAAGTCCTACAGAGTCCCCTCATTAGTGAGGCGGTTGTGATAAAGTCTGTTCTTTCCCATCTGTGGGTACTGGCCTCTTTCCCTGACCATCCAGCCCCTTTTCATCTGTCACAGCACCTTGGACTGTGCCTTATACCTGGTAGGGGTCACATGCCTGCTGACTGATTCACAGCCGGGCCTCCTCCCACAAGCCCAGCAGGGTGGAGGTGAACGGTTTACAGAGCCGCCCACTGTGGGAGAGAGAGGACCCTCATCCACTGTCCTCATACACGGTAGAGCAGCTGGTGAGGGCACATACAGTGTGCTCGGGACCCCGGAGGGTCTGTTCTCAGTGCGTAACCGGGTATGGGGAGAAAACCCACGGGAACAGGTGGAGTGATCGTAACAGGAGCCCAGCTTGAAGAAACTGAGTCACAAGCCAACAACAATGTTCACCCATTTGATTCCTGTTACAAGTGGTGGATAAAGGGGCCTTCGCGGAGGGTTTCAGAAGGTCCCTGAAGAAACGGAGCTCATGAATTTTGGCCCACACCAAGGCCGCTTGTGGGCAAGAGGGTTTTCCTGGACCAGGAAATACGACGTGGATAAAGTGGAGACACTGAGGCAGGCTGACTGGGGCGAGTCAGGTGGGGGCAGGAGAGGGGTCGGAAGAGCCAGCCGACTCTTGCTCAGACAGTAACGGCTCGGGCTTTTTCCGAAGAGCAGTTTGCTCCAAAGGGTTGCACATTTTGTCGGAGAGCAAAGGACCGTATCGGCTCCGTGGTCCGTCCAACCGGACCCAGCGACCTGCCGAGCCCAGCGTCTGCCCCTTCCAGCCGCTGACGCTTGGAGACTCCCACTCTTGGATTCAGCAGCTGCTTCCTTCCTGGCAGATTTGAGGACCTGACCTTGCAGTCGGTTATGTGGGAGCCGCTAATGAGATTAGTTGCCACTTTCCATTAGTGGCTCCCGAGGCTGGGCCTGTCTTGCCCCAGGGGGCGGATGTGTAAGGAGTCTAAAGTAAATCTGTCCTCCATAAGGTGCTGCTGAGGACGGACGTGACGGTTTGGTTTAGAAATCAGCCTCATCTGCTGCCTCATGGAAACTAAGGAAGGATCTAGAGAGCAAGGAGAACAGGGAAAGAAGTGGCAATAATATTTGAAGCGGAGTATCAGGTGGTGGGGTGGCTGTTAAGCCTTTATTTTCTTTGGAAACTGAGACATGGAGGTATTTCCCCTGAGAGTCCCCCAAATCTTGCTGATTCTCAGAAACAGAACAACTGCTGTGGGAAGGCTCCAGAAGTGCCTCCTGAGAAAGGGCCAAGCTTAACCTCCCATCTGTGAGTAAGGTAACGTATGCCAATCAAGAGTATCGTTGAAAGGCATCTACGGTGCAGGTGGGTTAATTATCCCATTTTCTATTTCCTTTGGAGTGAAACAAACATGAGGCAGAAATGTGGGATAAAGTTTTCAATGCATATGAACAGAAAAAGCAGAGAAGTCTAGATGCTGCTAATCGGCATCTACAGCGGGCTCCCTGCACACACACCAGGGACTCGGGGACTCGCATCCCAGGACAATGGGCCACTTGGGAGCACTGGACCGGGAGCTGGAATGCTCCAGTCTGGCGGTTACACCCTATGCAATTGTAGCGAATTCACTTCCACCTGGACCTCACTTCCTCCAACTCTCACCCGAGGGGGGCCGCCAGAGGCTCGGGCAATCCAGGATCCCACATCCTGGTGAACATGGCAGTCAGCGCTGGGGGCCATGTGTCAAAGGCTCACTGAAGAAAATGCCTAGGTTCCCATTCTGACATCACAGAATGAGGACTGGGGACACAAGAGGAGTCCCCTCCTGCAGAAGCGAGGTCGGGGGGGGGGGGGGATGTTGGAAGCTTCTTTTTGCAGGTAATCCAGTTCCCCTGGTGGAGTGCCATCACTACAAAAAAGGCCCTTGAATCTAATGCTTCCCTCAGGCAGTAAGCGCCAGGAGAAACGCTCCTGAGTCTGAGTGCTCCTCGAACAGATTAAGTAAGAATTTTAGCTTTGCAAATGCAGAGTCAGAACATTTCCAGTGTTTTCAAACCCCAGGAATGCAAAAGCACACACCGCTCCCTAAAGCCAGCGCCAACAGGCCCTTCTGCAGCCATCGGAAGTGACATCAGGCAGAAGGATCACTTTGTCCGCGGCAGTCCGTGCCACGGCAGAGCCCAAACCAGGCCAGGCTGCGACGAAACAGCCTGGACTCCTTTTAAATCTGAGGCCACTTAATAGTTCCTGTGTTTTGCACATACAGGTGCAGGCACTGAAACGGGGCAGCACGATTTTCAGCATGGGCTCTGGGCAGTCTGCTCTAGCTGTGTGTGCTCGCTTCCTCCACCGTGAACGTGAACGGGGAGCAGGCACCGCCCCCTCCCGCCTCCCAGATGGGACAGTTCTTTGTATCCGGCATGCTTTTCTTTCTGAGAATTCAACACCTTTCGCAAAAGCAGGCCGTATTAATTTCTGAAAAGGTATGGGTCAGCCCCTCCTTTCCAGAACCACAGGGTCTTTGGCAAACGACTATCCCACTTCACAGACGAAGTCCGTGGGAAGGTCACGGCTGGGGTGCGGTGTCCCGCTCCGCGTTCCCGCCACGGCGCCCCACGTGGGAGTTGAGCCCTGCACCCTCCAGTTCGGACGCCCTCCCTCAGCCCACCCAGCGACACCAGACCACTGCCCACTCGCTCTCCAGCCTACTTGCCTGGACTCCAGCTCCTCCGTGAGAAGTGGGGGCAGGGCCAGGCTGAAGTTAGGGAGCAGGCACATGGAAATGGCGTGGAGAGAACCACAGCAATTTGCCCTCCCCCCCCCGCCCCCCCCCCCCCCACCGGACGCACCAGCGGAGGCAGGTGACACTGTCTCAGCATGCATAAGGCAGGGACTGGGCAGTGCACCCGGGGTGCTGGGGACTGGCAGAAGCCACGACGACAAAAGCTCAGTCTAGGGCCTAGAGGTGGGGTGTGGAGGGTTTTCTGTGCGGCTCCTGCATCGACAGCGCACACGATCGCGAAGCAGAAGTAACCAATCACGGGTTTCAGAATAAGCACCAGGGGCAGCGGGTAGAGGAGAAATCTTTAAATAGCAACAGTGCACTCACAAGCTAGGCCAGGAGCTGGCAAAGTGTGGAGGACTCCGGCCTACTTAACTACTGCCAGTCAGCCGAGGTGCCCAGGCCGATTCTGGAGCTCTAGGGGCCCAGCTCATGGCCATGCAGGTGCCAGCGATGTCCCAGCTCTGGTTTGGGGCTTGGCTATGCTTTCATTCACACCCTTGAACTTCTGGCCCAACTGAAAGAAGAGGAAGCTAGTGCAGCCAGGCAAGCCTCATGCTGGGTGGGGAAAGCGGTCAGAGGGGCTTATTCACACACTGAAGTCTAAGCTAGAAACGCTTAAGAGCTGGTTGAACAACTCCTTTGCCCCTGTACCTCTAAGGCCAGGGCAGGCTCCCCTAGAGAGGCTCTGAACCAATTAGGGAGAGGCTGGGAGAGATCTTAAGGTCTTAGAACAAATCAGAACACTGTTAAGGAGATCCAAACCCGGTCCCAGGACAACAGCAGAACCGGAGTAGCCTGTGAAGAGTACATGGGGAGGGGGGCATGCATACAGGATGCCACAAGGGACCCCAAGAGTGAACCTGTTTGCAAGGAACTCTGCCTGGACCCTTAGCTCAACCCAGAAGTCACATAGGAGGACTTGGATGCTTCCAGAGAGAAAGAAACTGTGTTCCTACCTGAAGTGCTGAGGTCATGGTATTCTTGCCCCCTGGAATTTTGGGGATTGTGGCAGGTTTTTTTTTTTTTTTAATGTTTGTTTATTTATTTGGAGAGAGAGAAAGAGAGTGAGAGCAGGGTAGAGGCGGAGAGGGAGAGGGAGAATCCTAAGCAGGCTCCATGCTGTCAGCACAGAGCCTGAGGCAGGGTTTGAACTCATCAACCATTAAGATCACGACCTGAGCTAAAATCGAGAGTCAGATGCTTAACCGACTGAACTACCCAGGCACCCCCTTTTTTTTTAAAATTTTTTTTTAACGTTGGTCTGCCCTATTTTAAGTGCATGAAAGATGTCAAGAAGGCCTATTGATCCACTTCTATCTCCTATACAATAGTTTTCACCCAAAGACATGGAAACTAATACAAAGCCCATTCTTTCTAGAATGGGAGAAAGAGGAACGTGCAGAAGAACTTGTAACAGAAGGAGGGTTTAGGGCCCAGTCGGCTGGAGGACACAGGATCTGAAAGCCTCTTCTGCGTTCCCGGGCAGCAGAGGGGGAGAGATGTATGTCCAAGAAGCTATCTCTGACCTCAAGTTCCCCGTCCGGCTGAAGACGCCGCAAGTCTCCGGCCCTACCCGTCACCTCGCCAGGACCCATGCCCGACGCTGGCCAATCAGCCACGTCACTGCGGGAACCAAGGGTCAGGCAGGACACCGCCAGCCACAGTCCACAGACTGAGTCAGAGCCCGTGGGAGTGGCATGAAGTACACCCAAGCACCACACTCTTCCCTTCCCTGAGATCCACTGTCTTCTAGGAGAGAGACCATTAAAACAGGGCAGTGCTGCCCCACTGAGGCAGATGCCTGATTCCCTACCGGAAAACCACTTTGAGGGTTTCATGCTGCTTGTGGCAAAGCCACGACCAGTTACGGGTCTTGTGGCTTTGCAGACTGAAGGCTTCCCCAGACCGACACAACAATCTTCTTGTTGTGTAGGTTGTACGTTTGTGTCTAGGTTCCCTTTAGCGTTCAGCAGTGACTTCAAATTCAAATGACTCGCTGGTAATATCTATCATGAATATGCATCAAGCCCTTTCTTAGATAAATAATAATTACTCGGCAATTGATATGCTGCAAGAGAAAAGTATTATGGGTTGGAGAATGGATTTGTATTCAAGGGGAAACTTCCGGAAATGATGTGAGTCGTGGAATGGCCCTGTGCTGGAGCACTGAGGCTTTGTGATCCTGTCACAACGGGGAGGAGGGGACGCTAGGGACTGCCACACCGTCATTAAGGAGACGAGGTGAATTCTGTTATTTGACAAAGAGTAATGATTCCCCGCCCCCCCCCACCCCCACCCCTCCCAAGTATAAGAAGCCATTAATGACATGCCTTCTTTTTCTTGCTGTTCTGGAAACACCTGCAAATGCTCCTACCATTAGCACACATCCTTTTGTTTCACCGTCAGAATTTTTTAAAGGCTCCAATCACCTAGGAGCCATGGCACACTGATTCTACTCTCTCCAACCTGGCTGCAAAAGTCCTCCGAGAGGCTACGTCTCAGGACGTCTCAGGACCCGTCCTTGTGAGACTGTGTTAAGAGAACTAAGTCTTTTCCAGAACTAAGTCGTCGCAGATCCCGCTCTGGTTAGGCGGCCGGTGCTTTCTAAAGGTGTGCATATGGGAGAGCACAGCTCTGACTGGGCCACCCCTCCACCCCAAGGGTCGTGAGAAGAATAAGCAGGAGAAACAACAGGGATCAGGGAGTGCTCCCCAGAGAAGTGTGCTCCCTGCCGTTCTAGAACGCAGAAAGCCTCAGAGGTCAGCCTAGTCACACAGATCGAGAATGCCAGTGCGTGGAGCTGCCTGGCCAGATCGCACACCACTCCCCTGCTCGGGAGGCCCCACCCTCCTCGTTGCCCTTATCCACGACCCCCTCCCCACCCCACCCAAGAGCCTGACCCATCCCTCAGTCTCAGAATTCAGCCTATGAATGGTATGAGCCTATGAAGGTCAGACTCACAAGTCCCAAAGCAGATGTGGATTAGGATCCCCTCCAGATGTGGATTAGAATCCCCTCTGCGGAAAGCAAGCAGAAGGAATCCCTGCCGGAAGCAGCAAGGGAAACCAGCTTGGTCCTCCTCTGCAAGGCCATGGCCTGACAAGCCTTTGGGGCTCAAACAGCACTTCGCTCCTGAGATCGAAGCCAATTCTCACGTAGCTCACATACAGCACCTAACATCCTATAAGTTAGATCCCATTGGGATGAACTCCAAGGCCAGTACAAGATCAAATCCTGCCGGGAAGAAGCAGAGCACTGACGGAGGTGTGGGGATTTGAATGGACAAGGCAGTTAGGATGCCAGTAGGGGGCGGGGTGGGAGTCTTTGCAAGGGTGTTTGGTGCAAATTCGTCCTTGAAGCTCTTTCAAGACTGGTTGCACAAGGTCACAGCTGTCCTGACTCCAAAGGCGTCCCTTCCCACCCGAACGCCAGGAAAATGAGGCAGGAAGGGGAGGGGGGCTCTGTGTGCACCTCCTTCCTTGGTGAGCTCAGGTCCTTATCCAACAACGTCCAGCCAAGCCAGCCAAGCCCAGCTCAGAGCGGGGAGGGGGGGGGGGGGGGAGGGGGGGTACGCGGGAAACCAGAACGTTCCCTCCTAGCCCAACCGCATCCCCCTCGCCCCCCTTCCCCAACAAGCAACGACCCGACAGCGTGAGCGATCCCTTACGGCTCCCTAGGCTGTACACCTGCCCCTCGCCCCCCGCCAGGGAAGGCGCGTCAAGCCCATGAGAGTGGAGCCTGAGGGGGAGGGAGGAGGCGGAGGAGGACCTGGGCCACAGCCACTTGCGTCTGCTGCTGCTGCTGCTGGAGGAGCTGCTGGAGGAGCTGCATCTGGTGGTGGGAGGACAGCGGCGTCCCCGGGCCCAGGCCTGGGGGCTGCGAGGGGCAGGAGGGGAGGAGCATCCTGGGCGAGGCTGCCAGCACGGGCTCCTGGGGGTGGGGGGAAGCCTGGAGAGAGAAGAGAGCACAGGGCAGTGACCGCTCTTACACAGATGGCACGGGCACGGGCACGGGTGGAGGGGGATGCGGCGTCCCCAGCAGCCGTGCGGACGGGGCCCCGGGAGGAGGTGGTGTGGCGGCCGGGGCCACCTGCCAGGACACCCTGCCTGGACCCTCAGTGGCTGACCCCCTGCGATGGAGGCAGACGGTGGGCACCTGCCTCTCGCACCATATCCAGCGATAGCACACCCGGACTTTGGGGCGCCCGTCTCTGGCCACCCACCACCCCACTATGGGACCCGGAAGGGGGCAGTTCCACCTTCTCTCCGATGGGTCCTCGGGGTTCCCTCCTCCAGGGCTGCCCCCGGGGCCCCGAGGCTTGAGGGAGGCTAGTCCAGCAGGGTGTGCCTCGCGGGGAGGGCCAGGCTGAACGGCGTCCTTGTGCCCTCCCTCCTGTCTCCCTCTGGGCAGGTGGGAACTGTCACGAAGATGGCTTATGGGATCCATAAATCAACTAACTGCAGGGAGAGCCATTTCGTTTCCGGGAGGTCTGCTGCTGGTCCCTCTGCAGACGTGCAGGAGAAAGGCACCCAGTGACAGACGGCTCTTGCCGCTTGCGGGGAACAAATGTCACCAAGAAAGCATCAGGTGATGACTTGGGACCATCCCACCCTCCAGACCAGACAGGTTTCTCCCTCCTCCTGATGAGCTGCCCCACAGCCTGCACCGGAAAAGGCCGACACACGGCAGGAAGGAGAGGCGGCCATGACACGGGGAATCTAGGGGGAGCCCCCTCTCTTCGCATTGTCCCTCCGGGTTTTCTGCTGTGTCTTCGGGTTGGAATGTGCTCTCAAGTTATCACTTTCTCAGTCTGGATTCTTTTGTAAAAAAATTCTTTTTTTAAGTTTGAGAGACAGAGCAGAGGAGGGGCAGAGAGAGAGGGAGAGAGAGACTCTCTCCCCCGATGTGGGGCTCGAACTCATGAACCACGAGATCATGACCTGAGCCGAAACCAAGAGTCGGCCAGTCAACCGACTGAGCCACCCGGACGCCCCTCTCGGTCTGGATTCTATCGGGACCCTCTCGGGAGCCCCGCCATCTCAGCTGTAGGACGTGACGTTGGAGTTGATGAGGCCTCGGGTGGTCTCGCAGTTTCCGGCCCCCAAAGGGCGCACTGCCAGCCTCTGTGGCATCAGCAGGAGGCAGCACCAAAGTGCACAGTCGCTGGCCGCAGGCAGAGGGAGCCTGGACGAACTCCGCTCCAGCAGCTAAGCCCCAAGGGATCGGTCCTGGTGCTCGAGGCTTAGCTCTGCACGGGTATCAGGCTGCCATGAGGAGCCACTGAGGGCAGGACTTCCAGGGAGAAGGGGACTCAGGACAGAGGGGACCCTGGAGGGTGGCGCACGTCAAGGGTAACTCCGTGGTGTCCTGACACACAGCAGGGTCGAGCGCCGGCCCACCGGGCCCATCTGCAGGAGCCGGGCCCCCGCAGAGGAGACGAAAGCTGCTCTGCTTGGTCGTCTGCACCGCACTCGGAAGCTAACCCAGCGGGTACAGGAGGGGACTCTGACGGTGGCCGAGGCCGCAGCACGTTTTGCTCCAGGAGGCAGCGTGCGTGCGGACGGTCACGCCCTGCCTACCTTGGGGTCTGCGTGGGAACCTCCTTCCTTCCCTACGGCGTCAAGGTCGGTCACACCTCGGCTGAATTCCAGGACATCGTTCCCCTGGAGCGGGGTCTCTACTGCGTCGATGTCCGTCTCCTCTGCGGTGGCCGTGGAGGCCCTCTCGGCTCCAGTGAGCTGGCGGCCTGCGGGGATGACAGAGAGGGAGGGAAGGGAAGGGCAGCACCGAGGCCAGGGTCCTCCCCTTCCCGGCACTTCACCTTCAGGTCTCTCATGCCTAGAGAGGCCACCGGCTCCCTGACGTCTCCACCCACCCTTCACGCCCAATTCTCCCTCTTGGCTGCGAAAACAGCTGGTTTTCACGATCGCTGACTGTGGCTGATGGGCGGAGGCCAGTACAGTCACTGATCTGTAAGCACCGGGAGGGGAAGCTGGGGTGGACGGAACGCCGTGCCTGTGAGCACATCGGGTAAGGCAAGATCTAGAGGGTGGACCCACAGCTAACGATCTTCCTCAGGTCCTAACAGACAAGAGGGGGATCTGGTATTTGCCACTTTCCTGGGACCCAGAAGCTAAAAGGACAAGAAATGATATTTAAAAACAAAACAAAACAAAACAAAAAACAAAACCTCCTAGCAAACTGGGAGACAGGAGATTGGGCTGTGTGGATTCCCACCTGCGGAAGGGTGAGAGGACTGGACCTGGAAGTGGAGAGAAGTGCCACTTTCCGAATTGCTTATTTAAACCACGTCTACTCGATGCAGTGAATTGTAACTAAAAGCTGCAGGACATATGCTGGTTTCATTTGTTCAACGAGCATTCATTAAGCACCTGTATGTGACAGAAATCTACGGGCATAAGAATAAATAAGCCAAAGCTGTGTCTTCCAGGCTTCCCCAGCCTGACGGAGGAGACAGACACACAGCACGGATGCAGCAGGGGGCCGTGTCCCCTCTGATCCGGGGTGCAGGGCAACAGAGGACGGACAGCTAACTCAGGCAGGGGTTAGAGCAGCCTGTCCAGAGGGCACAACACCACCTGGAGAAGTGCCAGCTAAGGCAGGTGAGGAAGCAGGCGCGGGATGGGGAGGCAGGGGCAAAGATACAGGCGATATTCACTGCAAATGGCTCTGTAGGGAGGGACCCAACCAGGAAGACTGCGGATCTCATCTCGAAGGACTGGAAGCAGGTGAGCAATACGAGAGGATTTCGTTCTTTCGAGTTTCACCCTAGAGATGATGTGGAGGATGGATCTAGAAGGGACAAGATGAAAAGCAATATCCCGGGTGAGAAACGGGAGGGTTTATGCTAGCCGTAGCAGACAAGAGGGGAACAGATGTCAAAGATTTTCAGGGGGGGGCAGAAATCACAGGATGTGGGGACAAACTGGTGGCAGAGAGAGAGAGGGTGGGAGGAAGGAGGGAAGGAGAGAGGAATATGCAAGGACGTTTTGAAATTTCTGATTTAGGTGATCCGGTAGGGGCTGGCGTCCTATAGGGAAAATTCAGGAGGAGCGGGGCTGTGGGTAAGAGGATGCATTGAGTTTTAAACCCGCTGGAATCACAAGGTCTGTGACAGCCAAGAGGAGATACCCCTCAGCTATTGGGTACATAAGTGGAGAGTTCAGGAGAACGGCTGGCCTGGAAATAAACATCAGTTGAAACCAGTGAAGTCAGAAAAGGGCGCCGGGAACCAGGAGAAGCACAAAGGATGTTGGAAAGCAAGTCGCAGATAAAGAAAGGTTGTGTGTGCGTGTATACAGGGTGGTGCCCCCCAGGGAAGGCGAGTGCTCCGTTCCCCGTGATGAACCCTGCACAGAGAGGCTGGTTCAGTTTGCTAGCTGGGGGCCCTTCAGTGACCTTGACCGGGGTCTCCGGAACGGCCAGCAGGCAAGGCAACCAACTGGAGGTTGAAGGAGTAACAGCGAGGGTGGGGGACTAGGAAGAAGACACGAGAGTGCAGATAAGTCTGGCAAAGAGCTGAGCTCTGAAGGGAAGGAAAGGAAAGAGATAAGGCTGGGGGGTGGGGGCGGTGATGCAGGGGCAAGGCTGGGGGGAGCGATGCAGGGGCTAGGCTGGCGGGGGGGAAGTGATACAGGGGCAAGGAAGACTGGATTTGGTTTTGTTTTGGAGAAAGGCTTGATCTTGTCTGTCTGCGGTGGGGAGGAAGTCAACATAGCAAAAGACTCAGGTGACCCCCCCCAGGAGGGGCAGAAGTGGTGGCTTGGGCTCAGGAAGAGGCAGGTGAAGGGTAATCCTGGACTGGGGGACACTGGCCACAAGGCACAAGCTGGGGACAAGCAGCCTGGAGGAGCCGGGTGACCCCAGAAGTGTAACTCTGGAAGGCGGTTTCAGGGGCTAAATGGATAGGTGCTGCTGAATCAATGCAGAACTTTTCACATGTCAATTATACCATAATAAAACGCTTTAAAAAAAGAACAAGGGGTTATCAGCTCAGGCGCAAAGTGCTGGAAATGCCCACTTTTTTTCTTTTTTCTTTTTGGCCTCAAAACTGCAAAAGTAATAGCTTAAAATCAAATAGCACTTACGAGGGCACCTGGGTGGCTCAGTTGGTTATGTGCCTGGCTCTTGGTTTTGGCTCAGGTCGTGATCTCACGGGAGATCGAGCCCTGTGCAGGGGTCCAAGCTACCACTGCAGAGCCTGCTTGAGATTTTCTCCCTTTCTCTCTCTCTCCCTGCCTCTCCCTCCCTCTCTCTCAAAATAAATGAACATTAAAAAAAAAAAAATAGTACTTAGTACATTCCAGGTACAATTTAAGGGTTTTACCTGTATAAATCATTTGTCCTTACAACCGTCCTAAGAGGCAGACAGTGACAGATAAACTGAGGCACCGAGCTGGAAAGGCTGCAGCTGGGGCTCAAAGCCTGCCAGTCTGGCTCCAGGCCTGGTGCTTAAAACCAGTGCCACCCTGCTTCCCAACTGGCCCGCTGCTTCCACCTGCAAAGCCCCCCACCCTGCTTCCCTGCATTTACATGCTCTCAGATGATCTCGTTTATCTGTCACGTGCTTGCACCACCTCCCCCGCCCCCCCAACTTTGAAAGCGAGCTCCTCGCCATCAGGGACCCTTTTTTTTTGTTCACAGCCTACCCAGAATCAAGCCTGGCACATCAGGGGAACTAGATAAACATCTGTTGAAGGAAGGAGGAAACTAAAACCAAGGAGAAACAAAGGATCAGGCAGTGGTTGCCAGGGACGGAGGGGTAGGTGAGGTGGGAGAGCAGAAGGGTGAGGTGAGCAGCGTGCTCGGGGGTCCTGATGGAGCAGGAGGCCCAGGAGATGCAGGTGTAACAGGTATCCCAGCCCGTTGCTCGCTGTCTAGATGACGAGTGTTCTTTTTAAAAAGCTCTATTCCTCCTAAGGGTTCCAAGCCCTTCCCTGCACTGGATTGCTGCCGTGGGAGGATGACGCCTCCAAGGGAACGGGAGCTCTCCCAGGAAACCCTCTGCAGGAGTCAAAGAAACCGCACCAGGCAGAGGCGGGCAAGCGGAACAGGAGCAGCGGCCCCACCTGGCTCTGAGCCCCGGGGACCCGGCCTACAGCAGCTGCTGCCAAAAGATACACAAGATACATCTCCCCGAGGGTCGGGAACAGTGGAAAGAATGAGGGAAGCAAGAAAGGCAGGCAGGGAGGGCATGGGAGAGGCGAGGTGGCTCCAGTGGAAAGATAAACTGTGCATTAAATGACAAGTCCCTCATATGGGAGACTCCTATCAACAAAACAAAAATGCACACAAACAGCTACCGATCAAGAGTTCTAGTCTGGTGCTGCAAGGTGCTTCGTTAACAGAGACAAATCCTAACGCGGTAGATAAATGCTTCCGGGGGAAGCACTTATGGAAAGAAGAAACGTGTATCCTAGTGGTTTGTAGGCCGTAAGCAAGCAAGCAAGCAAGCAAGCGGGGGCCGTAAAAAGGAAGTGACTATGGGGCTGGGCGGTAAGCAGCTTTCCTTGAGGAAGAAATGTTTCCCATCCCAGATCTGTGCCATCCCACACACTAATATTACTCAAAGGAGGCTCAGCTGCATGCTGCAAACACTGTGATCAGAGGGCGCCCTGATTAATCCTTTAACTCAGACCTATGGGACTTGAGAGGTCCCCTGGCTACTTCCCACACTACAGAGATGGGCTGGGTCATGTATTTCAGAGTCTGAGCTGCAAATCAGCTAATAAGTAATATGCACTTAGAGTTCAGTACAGTTTACCCTTGAACAATGTGGGGATTAGGGGCTCAGACCACCCCATGCAGTCAAAGATCCATCCATGTGTAACTCTGGCCTCCCCAAACACTTAATGGCCTACTGTTAATAGCCTTATCAGTAACAGTCAATTAATACGTGTTTTGTATGATACAGGTGATACACTATATCCTTTTTTTTTAAGTTTATTTACTTATTTTGAGAAAGAGAGAGCATGTGCATGTGCATTCTGTGTTTCCGCCTCTCTCTACCCCTCCCCTGCTCATGCCCTGTGTCTGTCTCTCAATAATAAATAAACGTTAAAAAATTTCTTTTAAAAGAAAAACTCAACAAAGTATCTTGGACAGACTCTATCATTTCATAGAGAGCAGACTCATTCTTTCTAAAGTTTTTTTTTTTTTTTTTTTTAACATATGTTTATTTTTGAGAGAGAGAGAGAGAGAGAGAGAGAGAGAGACAGAGTGCGACTCGGGGAGGGGCAGGGGGGGCGGAGACACAGAATCCGAAGCAGGCTCCAGGCTCTGAGCCGTCAGCACAGAGCCCGATGTGGGGCTCCAACTCATCAGCCGTGAGATCGTGACCTGAGCTGAAGTCAGACGGTTAACCGACTGAGCCACTCAGGCGTCCCAAGAGCAGACTCATTCTTTTTAATGACTGTGCAATATTCTGCTATTTGTACCATAATTTATTTGAAAAACCCCCGCATGCTGTTTCCAGTTCTTTGCTTATGTAACTTTACATACGCATGTATGGGTTTATCCTTAGGATAAATTCGTAGAGGGGAATCTGGGGGTCAAAGGCATGTGGATTTTTAAACTTAATGATTTCTATATTTTTTTCTGTAGGGCTTCTATTTCTACGGTGCACTGTGTTAGCGTGCGTTTCTGGGTCTATGTCTGAACTTTCCATTCTGACCCCCCGTCAGGGAAGCACTCCTACATCAGTTTTACCTATTAGAGCTTTATGCTCTCATGTCTACAAAGCCACTCACCTGTCGTTACTCATCTTTTCCAGAAATTTTTCTCTTCTTGCCTTTCCGATCTTTCCGTATTTACGTTAAAATAATAATAGCGAACATGGATCTGGTGTTTACTACGGGCCAAACACCAGACTAGGCATTTTTCATGTATCTGCTCACCTAATTGTCACAACAACTGTACGACTTATTGCTCTACCGTTCTTTCTAGTTCCTTCCAAAGCGGAAACAAAGGCCCGGAGAGGTTATGAAGTTGCCCCCAAATCACACAGCCAGGGACAGGTGCAGCAGGAATGAAACTCAAGTCTGCTCTCAAGCACTTTGCAGTGTCCCAAACTGGGTGCTTAGCTAACTTGATTTTCATGATTGGTTACCTGTCTACAAAAATAAATAGCTGAACCTTTGGATGCTCCTCTGAACCCTGCCTTGTCTGTATCCTGCAAGTTCTGAAGACGACAGCTTTCCAATGTGCCCCTTTTGCCATCGGAAATCTGCACTGTGCTGTTAAATTGAGAGATTCACAGGAGAATTGGCTTTTTTTTTTTTTTTAATAAAAAGGATGGTTCAGGTTTCCCATCCAAGAACCTCCCACTTGTTTACAACTTTCTTCACGTAAAATGTAGACATTTTATTACAATCATTCGCAGGAATTTTATTTTTTTAAATTGTTCCGCTAATGACTTTTTTCTTCTGCTAAGACTTCCAAGTGGTCGTTGCTGGAAAACACAACCCTGAGTTACTGGTCGTACTACCAGACCTCACCTCCTTAAAGGAATTCTCCTGTTTCTAACAGTGATTAGTTTCTTTTCTTGGGTTTTCCACATTAGAAGTTCATATAAACAATACTGACTTTCCGTCTGCTCTTGTCTGATGCTCATACTTTCCCCACACGTACTGTGAGAGGATCAACATGACAGAAGACAACTCTGCCTTCTTCCTGACTCTCGGTGACACTTCAAAATGAGAGATATTGGAATAATGTCCACATGGAACGTCTACAGAACTACAGAATTTAGAAACAGGAAGGAAGTGGGGCGCCTGAGTGGCTCAGTCAATTAAGCGTCTGACTTGGGCTCAGGTCGTGATCTCACAGTTCGTGGGTTCGAGCCCCGCGTCGGGCTCTGTGCTGACAGCTGGGAGCCTGGAGCCTGCTTCCGATTCTGCGTCTCCCTCTCTCTGCCCTTCCCCCGCTCATACTCTGTCTCTCCCAAAAATCAATAAACATTAAAAACAATTTTCTAAAAGCCATGAAGGTAATTATAACTTTATCTTCTTTCTAATTTGCTTTATGAAGGTGCTTTTGTACTGAAATTTTCTTTGGGGTTGGATTTGGTAGCATAAAGCAGCTTGAATGCTTCCGTGTTCGATAAACATCTTTAATTGTCTATTATAAAAGCCACACACGTTCCTTAAAGAAAATGTAGACTCCAGAGAGAAAGAGAAAAAAAATAAATGTGTTTTTTAAGTGGGTCGACGGTCTGGGGCTTGGTGAAGGAATGCACTGTCCCATGCTGGTGGCCACCCCCTCCCACTGCAGCGACCCGCCCAGGCGCCTACCTGGCTCCCCCGAACTGCTGCTGTCCCTCTCGCCCTCACCGTCCTCCTGGCCGTCTGCGTTCTGGTGCGTGTGCTGCAGGCTTAGCTTGTGGCAGACCTCGAAGGCTTGCCCGACCGTCCGCACGATGCGCATGGCTTGGCTCTGGGAAGGAGAAAGGAGAAGAGCAGGTGAAGGGCGTGGGGACCCTCTGCAAAGGACACAAGAAGGGCCAGGGACGGGAGGGGATGCGCCGGGGGCCACGCGGACAGAAACCCATGAAGTCAGCAAAGGAAGAGACGGGAAAACCTAAGGTTGCTCTGACGCGCCCATGCTCACCAAGAAGGGTGTGGAGATGGTTTCCTTCCTGAAATGGCCCGGGAAGTAGAAACTCACCAGTTCTAGAACAATCAGTCAACTGGAAGGACAGACAGTACTGAGCCCAATCCCCCTTCCACGTTTAACAAAAGTGGTCCAGACGCTCCAGCATCCTTCGCCAACCACAACTGAACGTTTGGTGGGTTCGCCACATGAAGAGACACTCGGTTTCTCCAGGTCTCCCTGCTGCTCCTGCAGACCAGGGACTGGGAAGCCGCCGTCTAAGCAGCAGAGCTGCGAACCCGGAGTCCAAGTGCCCCTGGGATGCCAGCGGCCGCAAGCCTAACCCAGGTGAGCCTTCCCAGTCTTGCCGTAAAGCCATAGCTCACTTGGGTCTGTTTTTGGCCACTCCTCTTTCTTTCCTTCCCTCCTTCCTTCTCCCCTCCCTCCCTTCCTTTCTTGGGGCAGGGGTGGGGGTGCCGAGGAGCTATTTAACCATATCTTTTATTAGCCCAAGAACAGAACTTGACCCTAGCTCTCGGTATTCCACTGCTTAACTTGGAGAGGAGGACACAGGGCAAGGAAGCCTGTTCCCCTACGGTCCTAAGCGACCCACGCAGGCTTTGAGGATGAACCACAGGCAATATTCTCAGGGTCTGGCCTCCAAAGAGGATAGCTGACCGACTGCAGAATCGGTCAGCTTTCATTTTCTTCCCGAGACCAAGTCCGGTATAAGCTAGGTGGAGTTTAAACGCACAGGCTGGGTGAGCTCAGCTCACTGCTCCTTGCCCCCAGTGCTCCCCAAACATCCCACCGCAGACAGTTTATCTAACTGTGGCGGTCACCCTATGCCTGCATCCGAGATTAATCGCATTTTGGATGGTCTGACTCCAGGACAGCTGTGTCCACCTAGTGAGTCCCACATTCACTAAGTGCCTGTTGCTATAAAAGCTCAGGTTCTCCTAGGAAGGACGGGTTACAAACTCCACCATCCCTGTAAGCCACAGACACTTTCCTTAACTAGCTTTTCAGATGACGTTAAAAGTTGAGGGGCGCCTGGGTGGCTCGGTTGAGCATCTGACTTCGGTTCAGGTCTCGCTCTCACGGTTCGTGAGTCGGAGCCCCACACCGGGCTCACTGCCGTCGGCGCCGACCCCCCTTCGGGTCCTCTGTCCCCCTCTCTCTGTACCTCCCCCAGTCACTCTCTCTCTCTCAAAAATAAGTAAACATTAAAAAACGAAAGACGATGTTAAAAGTTGAAAGGTCTTCGAACAAGTGCCCCCAAATCCACAGGAGAAGACAAGGGACGGGGACAGGATTTCTAATCTTCTCTTGGAAAGGAAGCGCTCAGACTTAAATGCGGTAGGAAATGACGTCTCAGAGGCCCCGCATTTCTCAGACATCGCAAGCTGGGCGCTGGATCACACACTCAGGACTGACATCGGAAGAACCCAGACTATGGCTTCCATCTCTGTCACCTTCATCAAGGACGAACGTGTGGAACACGCCTACCAGTTTCAACCAACCATCGAGAAGCGACAACGGGAGTTGTCAGCATTGAGTCAGCGATGTCCACGGCCTCTCCTCCACCACGCAGAGGGGTAAGCGTATGACGAACACCTCCCCCAGGGCTTGGCATACGCTAAGCTCTCGAACACAGGTTTTTGTGCCGAAAGGCAACGAGGACAGAAAATAAATAGGAAAGGCTGGGCTTGTTTTTATCGACAACAGAAACATACAGATATTAAGGGGACTGCCAAGATCTTACATACGGACGTAAGCATCAAAGAGGCGAAACCACGCCCTCCCCCACCCAACTCATGACAGAGGAGAACCCATGGGCCAAACTGTCTCTGGTGGGAGCCACCATGATGGTTTCCACCACGAGAAAATTGCTGGATTCCAGGCCTAGATGTGTACATTCACCACTAAATGGTTTCCTTTCAGTGTTCGCTTTACTTCGCTCTGATGTAGGTTGTATTTTCATTCACACTAAAAGGATACTGTG
This sequence comes from Panthera pardus, assembly GCF_024362965.1. Lineage (NCBI taxonomy): Eukaryota > Metazoa > Chordata > Mammalia > Carnivora > Felidae > Panthera > Panthera pardus. The sequence goes on along the minus strand of NW_026526777.1, from coordinate 6,497,022 downwards.
GTAGCATGTTCCATGGAGAGCGCTCTGAACTTGAACGTGGAATCAAGCTACGCTGCTATCTGCTTTACGGCAGGAGAGAACTGGCCTCCCCACTCCCCACTGTAGCAGTGGGAGGAGGCTGGATGGCCTCAAATTCTCAGAAATGGCTTTGTGAGTTCAGGGGCCCCCTGACCTTTTAGGCTTGCCTCCCTTCACCAGTGAAAAGTCTACTTCGAGTAGATTCCTATGTTAGGACCTTGTTGGGGGAAATTACCTGAGCCTGCACCTGGTGGGGCCGTCCCTCCCCTCACTGGGGCCGTCCGCTCTCTGCACAGCCATGCTGGCTCCCGCCTGCTGGGCCTGCCCCACTCAGGGACTGGGCTTCTGGCCTTCTGAGCAAGAAAACCCCTTCTGCCTGCCACCTTGGAGTGCAGGATCCACACGTGCTAAGACTTAATAGTTAATAAGCCACGTCTAAGCCCGCAAGGGAGAACTCTCTCTGAAGGCAGCTTTCAAAAGAACCCTTTTCATAGGTCCCCATGGATCAGGAGGAGCTGCTCATGTCTCGTGACCACACACAGGCCTTCGGAAATCAAAGCAGAGTTTCAAAGATGTGAAGGCAGCCAGGTACAAAGCACAACAAACAGGTGGCATGTTGGGAACACAGCCTTGTCCAGCTCTGGGATCTGGCCATCCTCTGGAATTTACCAGATTTTTAAAAACATCACCTACTGGATTATTTCAGTACAAACCCAGTTTAGTTCCACAAGAGCCCCTAAAAGTACTTGGGCACAGGGATCAAATCTTCCTGTCCAGAAGCCATTTTCCATCAGCAGCCCCGAAGCATTTGTTGGCTTTGAGTCGTCAAGGTTAGGCTGGATATGGTGGCTTTGATGTTTTCTAACCTCAGACTGGCTCTCAGCCGCAGACGGGGAGCGTGGCAGCTCAGGGGAGTGCCGATTACAGGCAATTTTGTACAACGGGCCTGGAAAGGGAGCAGTCTGAGAACTTTATACCACTTACCCTCACGACGCACGGAAATGCTTCTTTCAACCACCTACTTATTCATGCCGACAAAGCCGCCTTCCTGCCCACCCCCCAGGCCATCCCTCAATGCAGCACAGATGTCAAGATGTAACCAACGGCCGTCCTAGAGCGTGCCTGCTGTGGGTGCTAAGTACACGCCGGGCGGGTGTTGGTACCTGCTATGTGGCAGCAGCGATCGTGAATTAACACCATGCTCCCAGCCAGGGTGGGAGGCCCGCCCTGGTAGCTTCAGGAAGACAGAAATCAAAAGGTGATCCCCATACTTCACTGATCCAGGGGAAAAGTCCAGTCAGTCATGGTTTTATCTGCTGTTCTCATTTTAAGCGACCTTGTCGTGGGCTGGCCCCATGAACCTTGGGAATCTTCCGAGCGTAACGCACGTGGGAAGAATGGGAAGTATTTGTCTCATTCTGCAGCTGACTTCATAAATCACCGTGGGCGCCGTTCCGAATTCCATTGTCCTGGAAAAAGCTGTATTTCACGATTCCAGGAGACGGAGAGAGGCGTCTTCAGATAAGTAAGGAAAGTGAGGAGAGAATACAAGGTGAAGACGGGGGGTGGCAGTGGCGACAGTAAGAAGAGAAAGAGAAGTGGGGCACGCTTCCTACAAGGAAGGCTCCTTATTCATCTACCCGCTCTGTCTTCTCATCTACTGTCCCTCAGCCCCAACGGGAGCTCTGTCTGCCACGTGCTTCTGAATTCCAGGGGACTGAAGCCCAATAAGTCAGCTCCAGGACAGCTCCTGGGTTTCTAATTCTTCTCATCTACCACAGCAATAACGTACAGCGCCCTTCCCTTGACCTGAACCACCACAGAGTCTCAACAAAAAAACAGAACCGAAGGTCATGTTTCTTTAATGTGCTTTTGTGTGTGTGTGTTTGAACCGCAGTAAAAGATTTAAGCTTCTATCTTATCAAATGACTGCAATGCATGGAATTCGCAATGCTGAAGCAAGGAAATATATTTGGACTCCTATACAGAGACAGATCCAAAGGTTACTAAGGCCCTGAGATGGGTTAGGTTACCGTCCAACACGTTATGTAATAGCCTTGATCCTCGAGTTTGATTGAGGCAATGCCTTGGACACGAGAATATTGCTCGCTATGGGGAAAGTTTAGCTTCAAAGTGGGTAGGACTTTCAACATTGACAGGAGATAGGGGATCTTAAAATTTCCAGTAGACCGCTGGCTTCTTCCTTGTACTCTGCTATGAACTTCTTCCATGAACCACAGTACCACGGAGAAAAGAAGGCCGGGTTATAACTTTAGTACTGCCAATAACCACCTGGGTGACCACGAGCAAGTAAATTCACCTTTCCAGGCCCCGATTTCCTCATCCATCAACAGAGAGGTTTGGACCAGACGAGTGCTGAGATCTGTGATTTCTACATTTTGACTTCCCAACCCCATCTGACCCCAACCCTTAAGATACAAAGCTAGGCTCTTTCTCTAAGGTTAGGACCTGTCTCTCCTTCATATCCTAAACCTGGCCAGGCAAGCGACTTATTCTTTCACATGGGACCGTCATCATCATTCAAAATCCATTTCAAGCATTCAAGGACGGTGAAACTTCTCGGCTGTGGCCCCTAATCTGACGGGGACAGCATTACGGGAGGAAGTAATTTCTCCTAACCAAACCAATTGAGCTGTGATTCCAGGCAAATGATTTCAAGGAGCTGCCCCGTGAAGACAGCGGGGAGATTCCTGCAGCTCTCGTTAATCACCAACACTTCACACACTCTTGCACTAATAAGTCCAGTCACACTTAATCAGGGCCGACAGCCTCATTCTCCTGGGGCCGGGAAAAAATGACGGCAGGGCAATGTCCTCTCCACAGGAGAGGTCAAGAGACCACTCAAGAGGCAAGAGGTCTTGCAAATGAATACTATCATTATACCCCCCAAGTTGGGCGGATGGGCGGGGCGGGGGGGTGGTACACAGAATGCCATAGTTTTGGGAAACGTCTCCCCTGGATGCTCTGGGTGAGGAAAAGACCCTCTCTCAGCCTTCCTTTCTAACAGTAGGCTGAATGATGCTGGGATGGTCACCCCATCCACAGACACATTCTAACAATCCTGGCAATCCTTCCCAGTCACACAGAACTTGTTCCTGAAGATCATATCGCTTCACACGTGACAACCTGCATTCCTGAGATGCCTTTCAGCCGGCTTGATGGCTGGAGAAGCTCAGGTCCAAAGGCTCATGTTCCTTTTGTGAGTTTCATGTAACAGAGTTCAGCGGCCAAAGCTCTGGGCTGGGAGGCAGGAAGCCCAGTTCTAGTCTCAGTGGCACTGTTGAGCTGTGGGACCCATGGCAACCTACTTCCCCGGACCCTTTCCTTCCTCAATTATGCAAATGGAGTCAATACTGACCAAAGACAGTGAGGGAAGAAGGGAAAATCTAGGTCGGAGTGACTTGGGTCATTCAGAGCGAAGGCTCTTTGTACCCAAGTGACAAGTGCTGTAGGTTCTCATCACAAATAGGTCCTGGGGAACAAGGCTACTCCCTATCACGTGACTTCCTGATGGAAAATAGGAAGTGGGCTCCAGGATCAGACTCTCTGGGTTCAGTTCTACTTACTGTGACTTATGTCCCTTAAGCTTCTGTTTTCCCAGAAAAAGTACCTATCTTTACCTACCTGCCATAGGAATGAAAGAAGAGAACTCACACAAAGGGTCACAGGCGCAGGGGCCCCTGGGCAGCTCAGTCGGTGGAGCATCCAACTTCGACTCAGGTCGTGATCTCGTGGTTCACATGTTCAAGCCCCACATTGGGCTGTGTGCTGACAGCTCAGAAACTGGGGCCTGCTTCGGATTCTGTGTCTTTCTCTCTCTCTCTCTTCCCCTCCCCATGCTCACGCTCTCTCTCTCTCTCTCTCTCAGAAATGAATAAACATTAAAAAAAATTAAAAAAAAAAAAGAGTCACAGGCACACAGCAGGTAACCAAACTAGATGACTTCCCATAAGGCTTGACTTCGTAGAAAGCTAGAACCTGGGTAACCCGAGACCTAGATGACTAGTAGCTGGTGGTATGTTACCCTCCTGCAATCTTTTGCTACCTAGCTCGCGAGGAAAGCCCAAGAGGAGAACCACGCTGGCTGTATGCGTGAGCGACCCGTGTGAAGAGCCACAGATACAGAACTGTGGCCGTGCCGGCGGGGAGGCACGGGGGCCTCCACCAGGAAAGCGGAGACACCAGACCCATATTCTCAAACGACAGAAGAGGTGAATCTGCTCCCCTGGGTGAACTATAAGGGAACGGCGACAAGCACACCGGGGGCCTGTCATGGGGAACGGGCCATGGGGACACACACAGGGGCCATGGCGTGATCTGAACGGCAATCCCCAAAGCCCTGACAGAGCGAGGAGCTCATCTGAGGTTTCTACACTGTGATCGACACGAGAGCATCCAGGTCTGCTGGCTGCCAGTCCAGAGATCTCCCTCTCGACCCCCAACAATCCAGAAACATCCCTGCAACACATTTCCTCCGGGTATACGGTCTTACCCCCCTCACTTCATAAGTATTCCTATGACTCGCCAATTAAAACTCTTTCCCAAGCTAACTATGGTCTCCCTAGACCAGAAGTGCTTTACAAAACAGCACATCACCATCTCCAGAGGCTACCTGGGATAAATGTGCAAAACCTTGCAGGCACGGTCCCCACCCTCCTCAAGTCTGCTTGCTTTCCTGCACAACTCCCTCCTCCTTACTGGCTGGGAAGCTGGCCCTTCTGCCCATAGTTCGGCAGCAGTGGGGCTCACAGGCCAGGCTGTCTGGAAACCATTCTTTCAGTGACGTGGCTGCAGGCCAGCAAAGGGCCTGAGAATCCACCCTACCCAGAGTTACAGGCTCAGTCGGTGCGGGCAAACGGGACGTGGCATTTTCAGAATGAGCTCCGAGGGCTAGCAGACACGGAAAAAGCGGAAGAGATAGGGAGCCGGGTGGCCACTCCCTGGTCTCTGGATAATAAGAACTTAATTCCGTGCTTTACTTCAAGCTCAAAGTTCCAGTGGGCACTGCTCTCAGACTCAGGTTTTGGCAGAAGGACGGGGCCACCCCACTGTGTTCGCATCGCTATGCTAGCTCTGACAGCAAAGCAAATATAATGACAGCCCTTGCCTAGGTCTTTGGCTCAAAATTCATGCTGTCTGCACGTCTCCCTGCCTCTAGCCGGTGCCTATTCCCGGGACCGCGGGCAAGGCATCTGACCTCTCTGAGCGTCAATTTACTCATCTGCGAAATCGAAGTACCAGTCTTAACTTCTTCGCATAGGTTTTATGAGGATCAGGTAAGCTTAGATATTAAAGCGCTTGGAAAATTATCACGTGCCATGTGTAGCTCTAATAAATTCCAAGGTCCACGCGGTCCAGTCTCTGGACAGAGCTGAAGTCAGATGCACAGCTGAACACTCAAAGTGAATTACATGGGGATTCCAGTCTTTAGTTGCACCTGTCAAAGAACATTACCGTCGATCCGATTCGTAAGTCCCGGGAACACATTGCATTTCCCAGACGCCCTGCACCTCAAAGCTGCACAAGAGCCGCTCACCCTCCCAAGCCCTACATGCCTGTCTGCAGCCCTTCCGGCTTTTCTTTCTCTCCCTCACCCTCCTCTTCTTCCTATCAGTTCTTCAACAGGCAGCTCGCCTTAGGCCCGTTTACACACTTTCGGCTCAACCGGACCATCTTCTAGAAGGGAAGCCTGGCAGCTTGCGCGTTTTCTTTCCACCTTTCCAGTTCTAGCTCTTTCCATCCAAATTCCATGATTTGCATGAAAAAGCCCGGGAACAGGAGGCCAAGGGCACTGCCAATCCTTAGAGGAAGAGGCAAAATCAGCAAAGTAGAATTTTCGAGGTCGAGCCAGGAGAGGGGATGGGACACATGTTAGCAAATCTTGACCCTGCAGAAAAAATAGTTCCCAGGATATTAGACGGATCACATGGAAGAAAAATGATTCCATGGCTGAATCAGTTTGAGAAACGCTGGGTTAAACAGAGTTCAAGGGCTTCTCTCGAACTTTAGGGCCTCCCAACAAATTCAAAGAGGATATTTTTAACACGAAACGTTTTGGACGGTAAGTATTTTACAGGAGACATTTTAGGAAACTCTGATTTTGTCTCTCCTCACTTTATAGACAAGGAAGCCGAGACCCACATAACATCTCTCGGGCTTCCAGCAGAGCGGGGACTAAACCCCGGGTTTCCAACACCAGTTTTGTGTGTTAAATTCCTGGAGAAATGACAGGAAAAGCATCTCCCGAATGGCCAAAGCTGCATTTACTCAAGCATCAAGGTTACCACACCAAAATAATTGCCCAGGACAACCAGCTTCGCACAGAAAGTCTAAACTAGATTCCGCATGTTGTGATTTATAGGCCCCTGACCGATACACAGAATTATGGTGAAAAGTCACGTAAATAAACGGCCATGCCTCTTTCCCGCCGCACACCGAGGGGAGCATCACTCCTGGTGCTATCTACCTGTCCCGATCCAGAGCCCTCATCCAATGGTCGAGCTCTTCCCGGCTGTCTCCATGTCAGAGGACAAAACTCAGATAAAACGGAAGGAGAATCTCGTCACGCAGGAGCACTGACGGACTGCTTGGATGGCTCCCCCGTGCTGCGCATGCAAACAGCCACGTCAGTTCTTGCCTCTCAACAGTGGCCAATGGTGGGGGGGCTCCTCTGGTTCCGTCAGAGGAAAACGAAAACAATGACCGATGACTGCTCATTTACCTTCTTCTTGGATTTAAAGACGTTACACCTGAAGATATTGCTGGCACCATCTCGGGCGATATAGCTGAAGATCTTCAGGTCTTGGGAATCATGAGAGACGTAGAAGATCCTACAGAGAGAGCAACAGAAAAACGCACTGCAGGTGGCATTAGGGTCAAACCCCCAACCAGGGGACCTGTGTTCAAGGACACGCTCGCTTCTTCCTACGAGAGCCACGATGCAGGCGGCACTTTCACCAGGACACTGGTGAAACAGTGACACGACGCTGGGGGACCTCCACATCTAGAGGAGCGGGCATGGGGAGGGGACGGACCCCACGCTGTCACCGGGCCGCAAATCTGTGCTGGTAACGTGTGTGCTAGAGGGACAAAAATTGTTGTTGCCGTCCTCATCAGAGCAATCAACCTGCATCTCACCCACGGAAACGGGGGCAAGTTTCCGGATACCTGTTCCCAGTTGTCTCCCAACGAGGAGACTTGGGAGCCGGCAATGTTGGCCACGCCTGCCCAGACGAAGACGCTCAGTCTCGTTACCGTTAAGTCCCTCAGTGGTAGTGACCTCACCTCCCGTCCTCTCTGGGTAGTGACCTCACCCCCACAGCCTCTGTGTGTTCACTCCGCTGTTCCTCCCCCCCAACCAGCATGCACACTGTGGGCCGGGCGCTATCCCAGCCCAGATACATAAAGGCGGCAGGACGCCCTAAACTCTCAGACCTCGTGTACAGATCTCCACAATGAAACAGAAACCGAGTGCTCTGAGGAAAAACGGGCAGAGTAAGGGACAGAGCGCGGCGGGGGCTGCTGTTTTAGCCAGGGAGGCCGCAGGGCCAGCACGAAGGCGTCACGGAGAGCCAGAGGCCTGGGTGTGAGGGAACCACCGGGGCAAATGCGGTGCAGGAAGTGGGAACGGCAAATCCGAAAGCCCAGTGGCATTCAGAAGGTGCTAGAAGTGTTCAGGGAATGGCCAGAGGTCAGTGTGGCTCAAGTGGAGGGATGTGCTGACAGGGTCATCCAAGCAGCCAGAGGCCAGAACATGGCAGGGTGTTGGGCGGGGGGGGGGGGGGGGGGGGGGTGCCCTGAAGGGTGGAGCTTGCTTTCCAGGTGAGGCGAGAAACCACTGGAGGCTTCTGAGCGGAGGACTGAGTCCCCGACGCTCTGAACGGAAGGATCTCTCTGGGTGCCGGGCGCCAGAGGGGAGGCAGAGGGGAAGCTGGGGAAAGTCATAGGCAAGGCCGTGATGGCTGAGGCCACAGCGGGCCTAGACAGGGTGCCACCCGGCCCGCCCGGTCCCAGCGCTGCTGGCATGGGGCAGGGGAGGGAAGCAGACGGGGTACATCAGTGGCACTAGTCTTGGGAGATCCAAGGAGAGGATCACTCCAGACAAACAAACACTTCCGGGGCCGCATCATTTCCATAAAACACCTCTTCCTCAGTAACAACTCTCATCCAAGGATTTAACAAGTCGATCCGTTCTGGTGTATGTCAGGGCTGAGTACTTGGCAGAAAGAGAACGGGATTTAGAGTCGTACCCTCAACTTCACCACTCACGAGGCAAAAGCCACGTAGCCCTCAGAGGCTGTTACCTGTAAAACGGGCCTACTCGTTCTTCATACCTCATGGGCTTACCTGGAAGATGAAATAATGGGCAAAGTGCCTTTGTACTTCTTACTGATATGGTCTCTCAATGGCCTTTTTGCTGAGGTTCTCGCCAAGGACTCCAAGAAGCCCGGGAGGGGCGCTCAGAAAAAAGTGGATACGGAGACGAACAATCCTGGCAAGAGAGCCAAGTTCGCCTTGGGGAGCCACTCCTCTGCTCACTGTGCTAGAAGTCCCGTCAGTACATCTCGCGTGTCCACCCAGCGTGAATGGCACAGACTAGACGTGCCGATGTTTAACGCGGCTTCCGAGAAAGAGAGTGGTCAACCGACTACTGTAACTCAGCACCTCCCGCCTGAAACCCAGGCCCACCCCTGGCAATCCTAGAAATCCCCTCTTTTTCTTATTGTTTAAAGTTTTAGTCACTTGAGAGAGAGAGAGTGCACACAAGCTGGAGAGAGGCAGACAGAGAGAATCCCAAGCAGGCACCTGCCTCACTGTCAGTACAGAGCCCAACGTGGGGCACAATCCCACAAACCGTGAGATCGTGACCTGAGCCAAGACCAAGAGTCAGACGCTTAACCAACTGAGCCAACCGGGTGTCCCCATAGACCTCTCTCTTGAACATCTCAAAGCTCCTCAAATTTATCGTGCCCCCCACCGAATTAATCATCATCCTCGCAATTCTCCCAGCATCGATACTTTCCTTCTCTCAGGAACCATCTTGATGAGGAACACTGGATCCACTCAAGCCAGAAGCCTGCACCACACCCTTGACCCCCTTCCTTGTTCTCCATTATCTGTTGCTCATGACCAAGTTCTTTGTAGCCCGTCTCCTCAATACGGCTTAGGAACGTATTTCCTTCGTCTCTACGGTACTGCCTTAGTTCGCAGATCCTTCTTTCTCACCTGGGTTTTTTAAAAATTTTTTTAATGTTTATTTTTATTTTTGAGAGAGACAGAGACAGAATGCGAGTGGGTTAGGGGCAGAGAGAGAGGGAGACACGGAATCCGAAGCAGGCTCCAGGCTGTCAGCACAGAGCCCGACGCGGGGCTCAAACTCACAAGCTTTGAGATCACGGCCTGAGCCGAAGTCGGACGCTCTACCGACTGAGCCAGCCAGGCACCCCTCACCTGGATTTTTGCAACCCATCTACTGTCTGTCTCTGCTTCCTAGCTCACCTATGGCCAAACCATTCTCTACACAGCTAGCAAACTGGGATAATCGGAAACACATCTCATTATTTCCCTCTAAAAACCACTCAAAGGCTTCCGACTTCCCTCAGAATAAAGTCCGATCCCCTCAGCATGCAGTATCCACCTTCCTGCTCTTCTCTCTCTCCAGAGCCCTGACCTACATAGCCCTCCGGAACTAGTCATGTACACCCACCTGCCGTTGCCACTGCGGTGACACCCTTGGCATCCTTCAAGACTTGGTTCAGAGACACCTTCCTGCCCACCCCGCCCCCCAAATATCATTGGGCTGCTGAACCCTCTTGGGCTCACCGTTACCACAGCACATCTGTTACACGATGCTATTTAGGCTCGAGCTCCTTAAAGGAAAAAGGACTACATCCTGGTGGCCCCCGTGCCAGCATGGCAACTGGCACATAGAAAGTTCCTAATGCCAGCTGAGGACGGAGAGAGGCATCCATGCTGTCACTAACGAGCACCCACGACGTAGTCTGTCTGGTTATTCGCTCCCCGTCCGCTGGACGGAAAGTCGGTCGGTTCAGCTGTGTCCTACATAAAACTCCTTCCACTTCTGAGTTTTTAATTATTACGGAATGCCCTAAGGACAGAGAAGTAGATCTACAGCTGAGAAGGCGGCCAGGAACGGCGGGAAACACAGGTTACCTTTCCCTTGACGGACAAAGCCCCTTTCCAGAAACCGTGAGGACAGCCTGTGTGGGGAGGCAGTCTCTGCGGACTGGAGCTCTCTGGAGAGGGTTCTGTGACGTCTGAGTGCAGAAACTTAACGTACCATTGCAAACAGAACCACCTCTGGCGAACCAAAACGTCAGCTAGTTAGAGCTCAGAAAAGCATCTGCCGACACAATCGAGGGGCACGTGCGACCTCATTCGCCACGTAACGCCACAGGTCCAAAATTCCGGATCTAGAAACATATTCCATGAACCCTTATTTCTCTCCACCTTGGCGTGTGTTGGGGGCGGGGGAGAAGTCTGGGGCAGTTTTGATCCTGCTTCCAAAACGTACCTCCAAAAAAAGTACTTCCGAAAAAAGTACCTCAATGTTCTCAACTTTCAGTGTAATCGCCAAGGGCAGGATATCAGAGTAGTCTGCATACTGTAATAACGAGCGCTAAGGTTTTGTGAGGTTTTGTTCCTTCCCCCTTCGAATTTCTGTTTATTTTCAAATACGCACAGAATCAGAATTTTCACCTCCTACTGGAACTGTTATGCTATCAAGCCACAGCGATAAACTTTTCTACAGATTGTTATACCCATAAACTTATGATAAATGACTGAAACATAAAAAGTACTATGGACAAACTGGATTTGGAGCTTATCCGGGAGCTCAGGTGGATGGAGTGATAAAGAACCGCCAGACCCACCATCAATAACCCCCCTCTCTTTGACTATGAATCTAAAGTAAACTTGTTCCCTCTTAAGAGCACAGGAGAAAAAAAAATCAAACATAGAAAGACACCTGTGTGGTCGTCAGGCCTGGTTCCAACCCAGGGTCCTGCCACTCAGGATTTGTCGGCAATGGGCAATTCGCTCCCTGACAGAATAGTCTCTTTTTGGGAGCTTCTCATCACTTGGGAATTTTCACACAGGTTGGAAATCTACCAACAGGATGCCTGAGTGGCTGAGCGTCTGACTCTCAATATTGGCTCAGATCATGATCGAATCCTGCACTGGGCTCTGTGCTGAGTGTGCAGTTCACTTAAGATTCTCTCTCGGGGCACCCGGGTGGCTCAGTCACTTAAGGTCCAACTTTGGCTCAGGTCATGATCTTGCAGTTCATGAGTTCGAGCCCCGCATCTGGCTCTGTGCTGACAGCTCCCTCTGTCTCTGCCCCTCCCCCGCTTGCACTCTGTCTCTCTCACTCTCTCTCTCAAAAATGAATGTTAAAAAATAAATAAATAAAGATTCTTTCTCCCCCTCTGTCCCTCTCCCCCGCTTGCGTGCTCTAAAATAAAATTTAAAAAAAGAGCGAGCGAGAGAGAAAGAAATCTACTACCAGGAATAGAGCGGAGGGAACTGGTTGAAAATGCTGGCCCTGGTGTGGGACGGACCCGATTTTAGGCCCAGGCTCTGCCACTCGCTAGTGGGTGATATCCGGTCATGATCTCCCCGTGGTTCTTCGCCAGCGAAGCAAGTTTGATCGCAGGGCTGCACCTCACCCCCGGGGGTTTACAGAGCAAATGCCTGCATCGAGAGGAGCCTACAGCAAGCGGTTAGCAAACAGGACCGGCGACCGGCGACCGGCTCCCATCACTTCCACACCACCGCCCTGACTCCCCGCCGTGGGGCCTTAGAGACCAGGCCCGTCTTTCCTCCAAAGGGCAACCTTTTGAACACCCGGGAGCTACCTCTTCTCTCAACAGTGCTTGAAAGGGCCCATTTTCATCCCTCACTGCTCAGGCAGGCCTGCCCTGGGGGCCGCGGGGGCAGAAAGATCTGGGTTCAAGCCTTAGCGTTTCCAACCTCCCAGCTGTTCACCTCCGGCAAAGGGCTCAGTCGACACAACCCCTTCCTTCCTGAACAGGGAAAGTAATAATCTCTTCACGGGATGAGGGGTGAGAAAAACACGTCCCCACATTTAACACAACGCCCGACACACGTGCTTGCCCGGTAAGGAGGACCTCCCTCTTCCCTGTGCACCTCTGTACACACCCCGGCCTTCCGGGACCGCTTCCCAAGCAGTTCACAGAGCTGAGTCACGTTCCTGAAGGGATGTGAACATCACCAAGCACTAGCACTTGGAGAACTATTTTCCACGCCCCAGAATGGAATTTCTAGCAAAGCGTCTCCGAGGGTGGCTTTTTATTTGGTTACAGCCTCTCGCTGCTGCCTCTGCTTTGTGATCTCTTCCACAAGTTCACTAGTGTGTAGTCCCTGGACCCACACTTGTCCCCTTTCTACAAAGTGGGATGTTCTTACCCTGGTCATCTTCTCACATCTATGACCCACGATTGTACAGTCTCATTCATTAGGACCCCGAGGCGCAGACACACTTAAAGGAGGGATGCCTTTTTTTTTCTTTTTAATTTTTTTTTTAATGTTTGTTCATTATTGAAAGACAGAGAAGTCAGAGCATGAGCAGGGGAGGGGCAGAGAGAGAGGGAGAGACCCAGAATCCGAAGCAGGCTCCAGGCTCTGAGCTGTCAGCACAGAGCCTGATATCATGACCTGAGCCGAAGGAGGACGCTTAACCAACTGAGCCACCCAGGCGCCCCAGGAGGGACACCTTTTTCTTCATGGTTTTTAAACGTTCTATTTTTTTTAAGTTCTAGTGTTCCTAGTTTGAAGATCAGATAGTTCTCCACTGAAGGAAAGAAAAAAAAGAGAGAGTTAGAAAAATGGAATGGGGGTGGGGGGATGCCTGGGTGACTTAGTCCGTTAAGCATCAGACTCTTGATCTCAGCTCAGGTCTTGATCTCAGAGTCATGAGTTCAAGCCCCACGTTGGGCTTCATGTAGAGTGAGGAGCCTCCTTAAAAACAAACAAACAAACGTTTACCTCTGATATTTTCACTGCAGCCATGACTTTAATATACGGGTATTTCCCCTTTCACTGTTCTCTGACCCCTGCCCCGTCCCCACTCGTTCCTCCCCTCCGTGTGTTAGGATGGGACCAAGTGACCTGTAAGGTTTCCCCTCTGGTGTTTCAATGTGTGGAGACCTCTTCATCGTAATTGTGTTTGAAGACGGGAAGAGGAAAGGTGGGGATGTACACAGAGGCTTGGGAGCCTCCCCTCATCGTGTGCCACTGTCCCCTGAGCCTTTTCTCTCATCCTCAGCCTTTCCCAAGGGCTCGCCGCACCCAGACGTTCAGCGCTCTCAGCAATGGCTGCTCCCTGCCTATGACACTGTGTACTTTTTAAGGAATGCTATATAAAAATCTGGGTAGCCACATGATTTTCCTTCATGGCCTTGCCTTTTTGGGACCAACTGGAATCACTTATGTCGCCCTTCCGTCTTCAAGTGCTCGTCCCTTACTGCCACTCAGTCTCTGGCTTACTGTCACCACCTTCTCTCTGAATATCACGGCCTCTAAGAAATGACGTGGCCGCGCCCCCAGGTGCTAATGCTGTGCCCGCTGCCCTCATCTCCGTGGGGACTGCGCCTGCTGACTTTGGAACCTACTAGCTACAGGGAATGCGAAAAGTCAAGAGTAGGGCTTCCTGAGTCTATGTCGATGCTCCCCCTCATCTGAGACCCACAGATGCGGAGCCCCCCTCCTCCCCAAGGGCCCCCACACCTCCTCCTGCTTACAGGGGGGGGAGGCCTGCCGGGTGGGTCTCACTAGCCGGCCTGGGGCCTGCCACAGAACAACAGCACGGAACCCCAGGGCAGAGGGTCTAGACCCGGCATGGAGCCCGGGGCACAATATTTTCCTCCTCTCCTAAGCCTTGAAAAGACCACACAAATATCTTTCCGAGTGGTTGTCAAGTTGTGGGATGGGCAAATCCTGAGAGTGGGTGAGACAGGGCACGGGCAGATCTTCTGCAACCATAAGGTGCTGTACAAATACTTTTAGACCGTGAAGGTGCAAATGGGAGAGCAAAGAGAAATCGTCACCGTTCCCCCAATATCATCATCTCTTGGGGTGTGTGTATGGGGGAGGGGATCTCCAGCTGGAAAGCAGCATAGGTTTTTCTCTTGAGGTCCCCAAAGTCTGGGCATTCCTAACCCCAGAGACACCCCAAAAGGACAAAGGGAAATGAACTTGACTAAAAAGCTACCAAGTGACGAGGATGAACCGTGAGATCATGCCCTGAGCCCAAGTCAGACGCTCAATCCATGGAGCCACCCGGGTGCCCCCGCCCAGGCCTCTCATTTCTAATGTAATCTAGATAAAACTGATGTTCATGGTGATCATTTCTCTCTTCTTACCGCTTTGGTCTGATTACCTTTTCCTCTCGCTGGATTTCCAGGACTCTATCCCTTCAGTTGGTTTTCTTTCATTAGAAGTTACTTCAGTTTCTGTCTTTTTCATCCCTCATGTTAGCCGTTCTTGACGTGAGGACTGCCTCCCTCAGACGTTTCCTCGGGCCGCCATCTGGCGCGAAGGGACGGTGATGAGCTCACAAAACGGTGCCACAGTTCTTCGGGGAACTGGTCTGCTTACGTCACAGCCGCCCCAGGTGCTGGGACACAGCGTCCACGCTCTGAGTGTCGCCCTGCTGGGCCGTCTTCACAGACCTGAGCCCCGACAGCGCGGTCTGGAGGAAGCCGGGGGTTCCCGGGCCAGGAGAGACCTCGAGAGCCATCTAGCCCATCTACTCAACCGCAGGCAGAGATTTGCAAACATCGGAGCGGATTTCTAAGGTTTCTTCAAGGAATTAAAGTATACGAATGTCTAAGTGATTAGTATGATCTACGGTGTACCTGGGGTAAGAAATGAGCAATCCACTGAGTTCTAAAATCCAGTGAGACTCAGGCACATACGCATTGCTCTTTGGAAAGTCGAGTTAAGGCGCCCTTGCGGCCCGTCTCAGCAGTTAATGGATGTGTTAATTTCACAGCTGTTAAATTCTTTCTTCCGTCCCTGAAAATCTCCCCTGCTTTGCTCGAGTCGACCACAAACCATCACACAGCACTTTCTAAATGCCCAGCACCGCGACAAGCTCATTTCCTCTAGTTCAGTGCTTGACAGGCAGGCAAAAAACCAGGCCAGTGTCTCTTAGCCAAAACCCCTCCATATGCTTCGAGGCGAACTTCTCTCTGACGCTGGTAACTTCTCCAAAATAGCCGTCACCTGTCGTCGGCGTGCAAAAGCCAAGCTTCACACGGGTTGCCAATTCTGTCTCCTCTGTTCCCGCGTTTGTTGGCTGGGTTTACCCACGCGGTGTGTTCATGTCTTCTGGGGTCAGCTCAACCTTCCCACACTTCTGAGGATCCTCAGGCTTCCCGAAGACGTCTGCTCAGAGACGCAGCTCCCCTTCCAGAACCAGAGAGCAGAGCGGAAAGCGGGGGGGCCTCCCCTATAAAGCTGTGTCTTCCTCTCCTTCCCCACAAACAACTGATCTCCTTGCTTTCAAAACCGTGAACACTTCTCTTCTTCGAGTTGTGTGTTAAGAGATGAGTCACGCATGGGTCTTCCCAATGCGAACATCAATTTAGTCAATCGGAAGTTCACGCCCTTCCTTCCCCACTCGCCTGTGCACCTTGAGACCCCCGTGATTTCCTGGAACAACAGAGCCACAAAGCCTCAGTGGAGGCCGCAGGCCCTTCTGCTACTCAGAGCCACTTACGACTCGGAGCCATAGTCTCCTCAACTGCAAACTGGCATGAGAAGAGGCTCCCAGGACTGTCGTGCGAATCAAATGGAAGGATATACGCACAGTGCCTGGCACTTAGTAGGTGCTCAAAAGACTTCACTAAATTGATCAGAGCACTTGCTAGTCTGCGGTGCGTCCCTCCTGTGCCAGGCTGTGCTCTAATCACTTTACGTGCAAAGTCTCCATTTCAGAGAGGAGGGAACAGAGGGGTTCCTCGACTTCCTCAAGGTCACGCAGAGCTGGCCAGAAGGTATCTGTGTTCATTTCCCAGGGCTGTAATATATCACCACATCGGGATGGTTTAAAACAACCATGATTTAGTCTCTCAGTTTGGGCGTTCAGGAGGTAGAAATCAAGGTGTTGGCAAGGTTAGTTCCTTCCAGAGGCTCCGAGGGAGAATGCGTTCCACGCCTCTGTCCTGGCTTCCGGTGGCTGCCGGCGATCCTGGCATTCTCCGGCTTTCCGCTGCCTCCTTCACACGGCCGCCCGCCTTCTTTGTGTGTCCTCTGTGTTTCTTTCTCCGACCCCCCCGCTTCTTATGAGAGCATCAGTCACGAGATGTGGGACCCATCCTAATCTGCGATCTTAATTACATCCGCCAAGTCCCTCTTGCCAAATAAGGTCACAGTCACAGGTATCAAGGGTTACGACTTGGACCCATCTTTTTGAGGGACACAACTTGGTCTGCTCCGGTCTCTGGGCCAGAATCTGAACCTCAGCAATCTTAATTCCTAATTTCTATGTCACCTGCGCGTCTCCTTGGCTGATTACAAACTGGCAAATGTCATTTGAATACTAGATTGTCATTATTATCTCTCCACCCAGCTAGAAGGGGGCGGTAGGGTACATTTATGCCACCCAGGAACTCTGAATCTCCCTCTTCCATTTAGCTTTCCACGTCCTCGATGCCTTCACACTCTCTATGGTTGCCCAAAACTCCATCCTCACGTGGGTCAGATTTCAGTGGACGCTCGGGGGAGGGGTGCTCGGTTTCTCTGCTATCCCCGACTGCCCACCTTCCACCCAAGTTTCTTCAAATAGACCAACCCAGGAATTCAGATACTATAAATGTCAGAAGCTCACCCTAGTTTCTCCAAAGGCAGTCCTCAAATCACCCATCTGGAACTTCCTGGGATTCGTCCCCTAACGCCCTCTGTCCCTCTAGTTCCGCATCCCCAGGCCTCTGGCTCAGCACATGGGAACTGCGTGTGCCCAACGGGAAACGAGGAGAGGGCACCCACCGCCCTTCCCGGGGCTCACAGCGCCTGGCTGGCACGACCAGGTACTTTTCTTTCCCCGACTGCACCCACCGGCCCGCCTGCTTCTCCATCAGAGCAGATCTGACGGCACTTCCTCTCAGGACAAGGGAAGCTGCTGCTGGGGGTGGGGGCAGCAACCCACCTCTCACACACACCCCGGGACGATTTATCCTAGGACAGCTCCCTCTCAATCATGACTCAGTGTCTTTTTTTTTTTTTTTTTTTTTTTTTTTAACTGCAAGGGACCACATATCTTTACTTTCAGGCCACAAACAGATCTGGCGGGCCGGGGGCGGGGGACTGACACAATCTTGATCCCATTTCAATTTCCAATCCCTTTTTAACGTTCTTTTCTTTTCACTTTTTTTTTTTAATGTTTATTTTTGAGAGATAAAGAGACAGAGCACCAGCAGGGGGAGGGCAGAGAGAGAGGGAGACAGAATCCGAAGCAGGCTCCAGACTCCGAGCTGTCTGCACAGAGCCTGATGCAGGGCTCCAACCCAAGAACTGTGAGATCATGACCTGAGTTGAAGTCGGACGCTTAAGTGACTGAACCCCAACTTCTATGTTCACTTTGGAAGTTTGGGGAAGCGGTGGGTTGGGAGGCTGGAGGAAGCCAGGTACGAGGGTAGGGGGATGTGAGAAGGTTGTAAAGAAAGAAGGGTCCTGGCTTGAGAATTCTTTTCTTCCTGCTGCAGGCCAGAAGCTCTCTCCTGCCCTTGTCTGTCTTCCCACTACCCAAGAGCAGCTCTTGAGGGGTTAGAGGGCTTTGGAGGTGGTTTGGCCTAATTTATCATCCTAAGAAACACATGTCTTACTCTACCCACTCTAACCCCGGCCCCACACTGCATTGTCTCGGGAGGCAGAACGGAGCCCGGTCCAGAGCCTGTCCTTGAGGAGCTCGGGGTGCTTGCTGGACAGTGGGGCGAGCACAGGGCGTGGAGCAGGGCACCGGGCACGTGTGCGACACGGAGCCCGCCTGCTCCCGGTAAGGGTGCACGGGTGGGGGGGGGGGGGGCGGTCTGCCGTCCGAGCAGCGCCTTGAGTATGTGCAAGGTGGCGGGGATGATGGAGGGGAACGCTGCAGCCTGGGTCCTGGCAGGAAACAGATCACTGGAGCCATCCAAGGTGAGCTTAGGGAGGGACCATTTACAAAGGCGAGGGCACCGTGCAGGGAAACCTGAGGGCAGCACGGGGCCCGAGGAGCTCTCGGCGCCCCAAGGCCTGAGGAGCAGGGCAGTGGGCGGCTGCCGGGACCCAGAGAGAGAACTGTGTGCCACCCGGCAGGAGCTCTTGTGAATGGAGGTGGGGAGAGGGCAGCCCACTGACGGTCCACACAGGCCAGCCTCTGTGGGCACCTGGCCCGGCGGCGGGTCTGGAGGAGCAAAGGAAAACCACCCATCAGACACAGAGGAAGGGACCACATCCCCTGCAAGGCAGTCTGCACATAGAAAGGCACGGAGTCCTGACACAGCACGGTCTGCTTTGGCACCAGGAACAGGGGACATGCGAGGGACCAGCAGGAGACGGGAGCAGAGGGAGGTCAGGACCTGCTGCGCAGAGCCCAGCTGTCACCTTGTGTGCTCGTGGCACCGACGGGAATGACGTAGTTGGTAGTCACGGTGGTGGAGGGATGGAGTCTGCAGGAGGACAGGAGAAGAAGGGAGGCCAAAAAGAGGCCACTGCAATATGGAAGGTCTGGGGGAAGAGGAAGAACTTGGACCGGGGCCTTGCCAGTCAAAGGAAGTGGACTCGAATGTCTGCTTCGCTGCTTCCCATTGTGAGACACTGGGGGAGTCTCCTAACCATCGAGTTTATTTTTTGCATCCCCAAACATACAAACAGTCACGAGAATTAGACCGGGTGAGTCAGGTGCCAACCATAGGGCACGGTGATCAACACAGCCTGGACTTATGCAGTGCACATCCTGTGCAACCAGGCTGGTTGGCCCCGAGTCCAGGCAAGAAAAGCTGAAGGTCTATGTAAGGCAGCAACAGTGATGATGGGTAGCAGGATGTGGATTCCAGAGCCATTTCTCTGGATGCTGGGATAAGGAGGGGGAGGGAGAAGATCCTGAGTTGTACGACTTGGCTGACGGGGGGGTGGGGGGGGGGTGGACTAAACACAAAGGAGGTCGAAGGACGCAGGAGCAGCTGAGGGCACAGGGAAAGAAGGGTGTGGTTCCACACATGTTAACAACCCTGAGGGGCCACCAGAGCACTCAGATGGCCCTGCCTAGGAGACAAATGGGAACAAGGGATCAGGGGAGAGGCACAGACTTAGAAGCCACCAGGACACAGAGGGTGGCAGTAGCCGTGGGAAATAGGAGGTTCCCCCGGAGCAAGTAGAGAAGGAAAGGACGGGGTTCACTGAGAATCCTGTTAACAGTATTGATTGAAACTAAAGGCAGAAGAGGGGGAGTCAGCAAAAAACAAAAAACAAAAAAACAGGAAAAGACCAGGAAGTAAGAGGAACACAGGAATCCACCATGGATGTGCGGGAGGAGAGAGTCTCCGGAAGGAGGAAAGGTCCACGGCATTCGGTGCTCTGGAGGGACCAAAGGGGACGAGGACGCAGAGTGGGCCACGGATTAGCAATGGAGACGTGCCTGGTGACCGCAGCAGGGGCGATCTTGGCGCGGGGCACAGAAGCCCAAATAGAAGGAGCTGAAAAACGAGTGGGGTTTTGGAAATACGTGCGGAAAAGCGCAATCATGCCCAAGAGTCTGGCAGTGAAAGAACAAGATAAGAAGGGAGGCTTTGGGAGTAGCTTTTCTTTTCAGATGGCAAAACCTGAGCCTATTTATAGGCTAAAAAGTAAGAAACAAAACAGAAATAGCCTCAAGCTCCAGGGGGAAATACAGGGAGAATGAGGTCTGGAGATCCAGGCCAGACGGCAGGAGACAGGGTCCAGGTGCAGAGCCAGTGGGGGAAGAGTCAAGTGCGCCGGGACTCTGAGGCTGCCAGAGGTGGGCCGGTCCCGCCCCGGCTTGTCGCCCCCTCCTGTCGTAGGGTGGCTACGCCCCCCCGCTCGGCAGAGGCAAGGCCGTCCTGACGTGCGCGTAGGAGTCGTCTGACTGAGACAGAGGCTCAGTACGGGTTTTTTTTTAAGTCAAGTGTCCTGGTTAGAGCAAAGGCTGACTTAACTGCTCCCGCCTGCATTTTACCTGTTAATTCCCTCTCTTTCTGCAGGGTGAGGACGTCTCTCGGAGATGTGACGTGGATCCAGACGAGGCCAGAAAGAATCGGCTGCGTCTTCTTAGAGCGGAGACGTGCACACATTCATCCTGGGGCGGACGGCCCGAGGGACGGGGCTCCCGGAAATTCACGGGGGCGGCGAGGGTGGGAGGCCTGGCCGGGGACACCGGAGGCTCTCCCGGGACCTGGTTTAGGAACACTTGCAGTTTCTCTCTCGCATTTAGCTTGTCAGATTCTTCTTTGTCAGCTGAAGCGCCTGACAAGCTTAATTGTTTCCTTAGGGCTTTGTCCTTCCCATCAGCGAACAAAGGCAATTGGGAAGGATTTGGGTTTAGCTTTTTTGATACTAAAAACAAGCAAACAAAATAACACAACAACAACAACAAACAGGGGCGCCTGGGTGTCTCAGTCGGTTAAGCATCTGACTTCGACTTCGGCTCAGGTCGTGGTCTCACGGCTCATGAGTTCAAGCCCCGCGTCGGGCTCTGTGCTGACAGCTCGGAGCCTGGAGCCTGCTTTGGATTCTGTGTCTCCCTCTCTCTACGTCACACTTTGTCTCTCTCTCTCTCAAAAATAAACATTAAAAAAAATTTCTTACCAAGATAGATGTTTGTATTTATATGTGCACCCACACGTGCACATCCATACACTCCTAGATATTTCAATCCGCGTTTGGGTGTAAATATAGGTAGAGCAGATCAGACCACTGGCCCACCGCCTGGACGGCCGCTCTGACTCTGAAAGGCGATACACCAGCAATACCCCACCTCTTCCCGCAGTCAGGAGCCCCTAATGACGAATTAAGTGCCATTGGAAGACGACAAGCTGACATGTAGATGGCGTCCATCAGGGGTTACCTCCTGAGGCCCCTCTTGCTCCTCCCTTCCCAAAAAGCTTTTATTGAGGCCGGTGCTAAAACCGGGATGAGCACATTCGCCGTTCAGTATGGTTTCATTTCTCCCATCCACCCTCTGATAGTTACGAATTATCGGTAAAAACTGCAACAAATTGGACAAGAGGTAAAGCCAGAGACCAAGATATTGCACGGACAAAGATTATTGGTCCCGTAAGCAAAGAGCTAACGGTACAGCAGTAACAGGGGACAGGGCTGGCATCTTTGGCCAACTGGAGGAAGGACGCAGATTTTCGAAGGCGGCCTTGCCGCAGGGTTAGTCCCACAGTAGGAAGACATGTTTGGCTTGCTCCCTGAGCAGAGCTGAGCAAGGTCACGTGACCTCTCACTTCTCAGGGCTCCTGACTGCACGGCTGCCTTTTTAACAGTCGTCTGTGTGCTGTGTATTATTGTCCATTAGAACATATGTTCTTGATGGTCTCTGGTTAACATTTTTTTTTTTTAATGTTTATTTATTTTTGAGACGGAGAGAGACAGAGCATGAATGGGGGAGGGGCAGAGAGAGAGGGAGACACAGAATCGGAAGCAGGCTCCAGGCTCTGAGGCATCAGCCCAGAGCCCGACGCGGGGCTCCAACTCACGGACCGCGAGATCGTGACCTGAGCTGAAGTCGGACGCTTAACCGACTGAGCCACCCAGGCGCCCCAAGGTTAACATTTTTTATCACCGTCTCCAAACACTTTCACAGACGGGTAGCATTCGGCGCTCAACAAAGGTTAGGTTGGCTGGTTGACTCGACTGTCCATCCACCCATCCGATCAATCCTAGATAAAAGTCTACAGAATAAATGTGCCCACTTCTTGGGAATTGTGCAAAGACTTATGAAGAAATCAATTCGATTTAACAAATATGCATCGAGCACAATTATGTGCAAGACGGCAGTCAAGGAGACAAAGACGAGTAAGATGTGGCTCCCACTAAGAAATATTAGATAAATAGCTACAGGATTGAACTTAAGGACTACAGCGCCTTGGGTACAAAGAAGAAACGGAAATGAGATCCCCGCTGTGGGGGCGGGGTTGAAAGCAGGAAACAGTTCCTGGTGGATGTGGTATTTAAAAGACACCTCGGGATTCTTATTTGAGAACTTGACAGAAACGTTATTGAACCCAGAAGACTCGCTCAATCGTGGTTTGACCGTGACTGCCACCAGCCACTGGGGAAGGCTGTCAGTCCTCCACAGCTGCTTCTCAGGGTCTCCTAATAAAGGTGTGGGGACTTGCCGGCAACTTAGCCTAGTTCCTGAATTCTACGCCTCACCCTCTGGGTCTCCCAGTCATGCTCATCTCTACAGTCTGAGGTCTGTGCCAGCAGAAAAGCAGCCCAGTTCACAACTGGCTATAGTCTTCCTAGTGGTGGGTCATCATCCCCTTCCTAACTGTGCCAAGATGCAAAAAGGAACCCAGAAAGCTTCCCAGCCAGGACCGAGGGACAGGGCATGACAACACAGAGTCTAGACTGGTGTGCAGTGCGGAATGCCCAAGCAGTCACTGGGGGATGAGCTGGGACAGCGTCCTTCTACGATCCTGGAGACCATCTGGTGATAGTAAGGGCTGGTCAGACCAGGGCTATCGCTCCAGACCGAAAGCAATCTTTGCTTGCCTTTGGGGTTAAGGTTGGCCACACAGCGGTCCTTCCCCTGGCCCATCACATGGCCCTACATCCCAGTGTCAAACACAGACCCTACGCCAGGTTTCCCACATCCGCGTGAATCCAGAAACACCTAGCGTACCATAAAGGTTCTTCCTAAGCAAATCCTCTCCCTTTACGTGATCTGAAACCCACAGATCAATACGAGATTGGTTTGTTTTGAAGACGATGATTCCTTTAACAAGATGCAAATGCTTCTTGGGCTGATAACGTAAACTCCATCAATCATTCAAACACTAAATTATTAAGCAAGCTAGAGACTGTTCTCCCTCCTCCTACAGAAGGACAGCCAATGATGAACCTTCCTGGCTTGAGAAGCAAAATATTCAAAGATAACTTACAATGATTATTGATACCAGAGGGTCTCTCCTTGGAACCAATAAACCATAGGGCTATGAGGCCCATGTATTGTCCCAAACTCAAAATTCTGCAAGCATGTACATGAATGAATTGTTACAGGGAGAGAATTCAGTTTTACCAGACTCTCAAAAGTATTTGCGTCACATAAAAGGTCAACAGCACCCTACGGATGCCCGGGCCAGTGTCTACCTGTTAGCAGGGAAAGGGGTCAAGGGCAAGATGGCTGGCTGTACTTTGCATACACTCTCCCATCTGGGCCTCTTCAAAGCTTTGCAAATTCCAAATGGATTCCCTTTATGCATGTAAGGAGGACAAAATGAAACAGGAATGGAATTTCAAAGTAAGAAATCACTTAGAAGGAGAACTGGGACCAGGCCTGGATTCTCGGTTCCCCTGGTTCTTCCTCCACAGGGTGATTCCCTTCCCGGTAGACAGTGTTTAATGATGTGAAGTCTTCTAAAGTGGGCCTAATTGGATGTTCCATTGTAAGGGTAAAAGAGGCCTGCTAAGGTCTGGCACAGAGAGACTGATCCAAAGGTTTAGCTTTGATCATTCTGGAGGCTCTTCAATTTTCTGCTGTAAGTAGATCTGCTCACTATCTGCCAGCTTTGTGCTTCAGGCCATGGAGAAGGGCAGAGGATGAGGCCACCAAGAAAATAAGGAAGCTTAATGGCCTTTTCGAAATGAACATTCTAGTACAAACAAATGGATCGAGCCTGCCCTAGCTTTGTCACGTGGCATTTACGGAGCAGCTACGACGTACAAAGACCCTTCCGGGCACCAGGGATACAGTGCACAAAACATGTATGGTTCCTGCCTTCGTATTTAGAGTCACCATGGTAAAAGTTTCCATTCTTTTGCCATGAGTGAATGAATTTAATAATCAGGGAGGATCCACCAGAGGCAGAAAGCCAGGGAAAGAGCAGAGGTAGAATTACCAGAGAGCCAAGTCGAGGTCATGGGAGGGGCCGCTCCCAGCACCTCCCCAAAAGAGGGTGCTCCTTCATTTACTCTCTATTCAGACTGTCACTAGTCTGAATGACCCAAGCCTGACAGACTGACCCCCGTCTGTGCCTCCAAATGCTGTCAGCTCTGTTGTCCAGTCTGCCCTTTATCCTGACTCCTGGGCAATGTCTCCCATGTCCACCTCCCTGACACAAGTCCCTCTGCGAGTGGGGTGTTTCCCTAAAACCCTACTGTCAACGGCCACCCTGGAACCCCGAGTCAAAGCCCTCACGGAAGGACTGTAAACATGGGTGCGGAAGGAAGGTCCTGATATATTACCAAGAGAAAAACAGGTTCGTCGTAGAACTACTTACAGGACAACACTGGGTTTTGGAAAAACATCTGAGTGCACATTTGCATGTGGAATGTTCCTAGAGGGAATATGAAGGAATATTTGACTCTTCCTTTTGTAAGACGTCTTCACAGGGCGCCTGGGTGGCTCAGTCGGTGAAATGCCCGACTTCGGCTCAGGTCACGATCTCACGGTTCGTGGGTTTGAGCCCTGCGTCGGGCTCTGCGCCGACAGCTGGGAGCCTGGAGCCTGCTTCGGATTCTGTGTCTCCCTCTCTCTCTGTTCCTCCCCTGCTCTCTGTGTCCCTCTCACCCTCTCAAAAATAAAGCTTAAAAAAAATTAAAAAAAAAAAAAAGTCTTCACTATTCTTAGTGGCAAGCATATATTACGTGGCCATTTTAAAACTTATGCCTCAGCCATATTCCTCTGAACACTTCCTGAAAAATGTCACAGAAAGGAGTCACCTTGGGGACCATGCAGAGCCGGGCTATGCCTTACCTGTCTCTGCATCTACACGGGGCACACAGTGGCCTCCAGAGGAGGAGAAGAGAGAGGAGGAAGGACAGAGGAAAAGGTAGGTCTTGGACGTGTGCACCAACACGTGCACGTGACAAAGAGCCCCTAGGTGTCAATAAATGACGGGCCAGTGAGTCCCCCAGGGGGACTTACGGTGCTTCTGCGTGTTTACCGAGACTTCCCGAGCTCAAGGGACTTTGCCAAGCCCACGGAGAGGTATGAGAATTGAAGCACAGAACCTGCTTTCAAGGAAACAAAGAGGACAGGAACAGATAAAGAATGCATATAACTATGTAGGACTGCAAGCCACAGAAAGGCAGGTAGAAAACTGGAAAGGAGAGGAGAATCGATAGGTGGGGGAGGGTGCGAAGTCAGACCACGAGGAATGGCAGGGTGGTGGGCACCGGGCTTTGGGAGGGAGCCGAGGGCTGACAGATGTGCTCTCGCACAGGGCAGCAGGGGTGAGGGAGGTTATTTATTTCAGGATAGGGGAGAGCTGAGAGGACCGGCAGGGAGGGATGGAGAGGCTAGAGGAGGGCAGGCCCATGGGGAAGAGACCGGAGAAGCCGGGTCTGGAACACAGGAGGGCAGGGCACAGAGGGGCGAGGACGGTAGGCAGTGACCCACGACGTGTGGAAGGGGAGGCGGATGCGGAGGAAGCTCACGGAAGATGGGGGTCACCTAGGGAGAGGGAGGGTGCACAGAGCCCACAGGTAGAAGCAGGTGAAAAGGACTTGGCACCGAGGGGAATTAACGCCGGGGTGAATGAGGGATCACAGAGCACCCCCGGGGAACTAACTGAAGCCAGAGAACACGAAGGATACTCTTTCCCCTCTTACTTCGTAAGTTTCTCCATGCGGAAAATAGGGCAATTCCTACTCATGCATATGTATGAAAAGGCACAGTCTATGAAAGGTTCTGACACCAGAGGGAATAAAAACATCAACTCTACAGGAAACATTACTCGCTGCAGTGATGGATACTCCCATCCCTCCACGGGCGGGTCCAGAAAAGACAGGAGGAGCCTGGGAGAGATCTACAGGTCAGGCTGCCTCCAGATCCCTGGTTCCAGTCCAGCAGGGGCCCCTCAAGGCCCTCCCATGCAGGAAGGCTGGAGGAGGCTCAATCTCAAAAAAATATGGGAAGATGCAGGGGCGCCTGGGTGGCTCAGGTCATGATCTCACGGTTCGTGAGTTCGAGCCCCGGCTCAGGCTCTGTGCTGACAGCTCAGAGCCTGAAGCCTGCTTCGGATTCTGTGTCTTCCTCTCTCACTGCCCCTCCCCGATTCAGTGTTTGTCTCTCTCTCAAGAATAATAAACATTAAAAAATTAAAAAGAAATATGGGAAGATGCAATCGCCCTGTCCCTTGTACAGCACAGAGCACAAATGGGACCCAGGTGTCTGAGCTCCAGATCTGCTCATTCTTCTCTGACCTTCCAGGACCCCCGGTACCCGGGCCCCCTGTCCCACTCCTGTGGCAATGGAGCAGTCTGAGGTGGGGACTTGGGCGTGTGGAGCTACGAAGGGAGGGAGGTTGGAGAGTAGAACTGTCTATCTGGGAGGTCTTGATCCGATTTTGTGGGGGGCAGCCTGGATGTTGGAGAGCCATCTCTAAGAATCCTGACAGCTTTTCTGGATCCACAAAACAACAGTGCAAGTAACTACTACGTATTCTATCTTTTCTCCTAATTACGGGATTCTACCTATATGTTACAGGTTAGGATAGTATCTGATTCCATTAAAAAATAACATATTTTTGGGGCGCCTGGGTGGCGCAGTCGGTTAAGCGTCCGACTTCAGCCAGGTCACCATCTCGCGGTCCGTGGGTTCGAGCCCCGCGTCGGGCTCTGGGCTGATGGCTCGGAGCCTGGAGCCTGTTTCCGATTCTGTGTCTCCCTCTCTCTCTGCCCCTCCCCCGTTCATGCTCTGTCTCTCTCTGTCCCAAAAATAAAAAAAAATAAAAAATAAAAAAAAAATAACATTTTTTAAACCTGTTATCTTAATCCCATGGGACCTCGACTTTCTGCCTTTCTAGGGGTATTATTATCTCCTTTTAAAAATGTCAGTTTGTTTGATTCCACTGCTGATTTCCAATTTGTGGCCCCGTGCTTCTCCCTTCTCTCCCTAACAAGAGGCTGGCAGACCCTGTCCCCTCCTCTGATAAAACTTCTCCTTTATGAGTCACTGTGCATTCCACCCTCCTGAACGCCAGCCTTTCTTCTGTCCTTACTCTCTCTTAGGGTGGATGCTCTCTCGTTTATTTGCAAGTCTTTAAAAATGCTGCCTAGGATTTTTTCTACCCCACTTTCATAAAAACAAAGTATGAGAGGATACTTTCTAAGCTTTGGCACTTAACCCAACCCCCCATATTCTTAAAGATAATCCACTGTCTTCTGTCTTCCAGTTTTGCTATCAGCCTAATTGTGTTCCTTTATAAGCAATGTATTTTTTTCTGATCTGGATGGTTTTAAAATCGGTGTCTTCCACATTCTGTGGTTTCATTACTAGCAGTCTAGAGTTTAAGAATCAAACTCTTTTAAAAAAATCAAACTCTTTCGGGGTGCCTGGATGGTTCAGTCAGTTAAACGTCCAACTCTTGATTTTAGCTCAGGTCATGATCTCACAGTTCGTGGGTTCGAGCTCCATGCCGGGCTCTGTGCTGACATTGGGCTGTGTGGAGCCTGCTTGGGATTCATTTTCTCTCTTTCTCTCTCTCTCTCTCTCCCTCTCCTGCTCACACGCACTCTCAAAATAAATAAGTAAACATTTAAAAAAATCAAATTCTTCTTCTTTACTTTGCTTGTCATTTAATGTGATTCCTGAATCTGAGGGTACTCACGTCGCCTTCATTCTGTCTGGCTGGATCATTGCAACTGTTGGCTGTTAACTAAGTGAAATATGCTACCACAGTCCCTTATTTTCCAAGACACTCCCAAATGTCACAGGTTTATCAATCCCCAGGAGAGAAAACAGTTCATTCACCTTAAAATCCAGGGGTTTC
This sequence comes from Panthera pardus, assembly GCF_024362965.1. Classification (NCBI taxonomy): domain Eukaryota; kingdom Metazoa; phylum Chordata; class Mammalia; order Carnivora; family Felidae; genus Panthera; species Panthera pardus. The sequence continues at coordinate 6,469,000 of NW_026526777.1, read as the reverse complement.
TGTCCTGCAAAACGTTCTGCATTTTGATGGGTAACTCTGAAGTGATAAAAACATGAAGGCAAACGAATGTGTGGGTTTATCTTAAAAGGGGGATGCCACTGAACAGAGCAGTGTACCCACCCTAAGGACGGGAGGACAGTCCTCCAACGACTAACTAGTTCGTGATCATGGGAGAGTCACCTACGACGTCTGAGGCTTCATTTCATCCTAAGAACGGGAATGACTGGTTCTATACATGGGGTTGCCTTTAGGATTGACATAACCTTGGTCCGGTCTCGTCTGACTGTAGATCCTTTGAGGGTAGGGACGAGGTCTTGCTCGACCAGATAGGGTCAATTTCTTGCTCTTTCAATAATACTCGGATAATGGACAGAATCCCTTCAAGCACATCCTTTCCGGCAAGCAGGCCGTGCGGGTTTGTCTGTGTAGGTGAAGGATGTGTGGGAGGAAAGGGCTGGTCTTGTTGGTGGCAGGTGCTACCGAGTTAATCAACAGCGTGGGTACGAGGATATCGGGTGATGTTCTGTCCCAGCCACGGCCCCTCGGTAACCTGGCATCCCTGGTGATCACCTCCCCCCAGCCCTCCCAGAAAAGACTCTGGCTGCTCCCGGCCTCCAGCTCACAGGGATGCCCCAATTCCCTCTGTGCACCTGCTGCTGCTCTGGACCCAGCCCCCAAAAGGGATGCTTTCTATTTTCCCAGCATCCGGGGACCAGCTCTGGCCTCGGCCACTCAGCAAGCTTCTCTGCTGTCAAGGGCTCTGACACACCTCCTACAAACGAAAATGAACTCTAGCCTGGGGGAGGCCCCCCCCCCAAGTTTGTCCCTTCCTCGTATGTTCTCTTTCAGCTCTAGAGGACTGTTCAGAGTGCTCTTTCCAATTTCAAGGTGCTGTTTTGTTACAGCTGAATGATTCTTTATAATTCTTCTGTGTAAATCACTGTGTGAATTCTGTCTTCCGATTGGACCCAGACTGATAAACCACTGTTTTCCTCGGTGCCTGGCACAATCAACAATACATATCGGAGCTCTCCAGGCGTCCTTTCCTCCCTTCCCCAGCTAGCCCTGAATAATTTATCTCTGACTTGTTCCAAATCACAGCACAGCTCAAAGTGGAGGGCCCCAAACTGGAACGCACCTCCTCTAATGTCTCCTCTCACCAACTGCTGGCATGTTAATTAATGACATTTCTGAGAACTGGCTGGACACCCTAGGGGGACCCTGCTTGGTTTGGTCATTTATACTCAAAACTGGAGACCTTCTCCCAGTCTGGCTCCTAAAGACTTCAGGTCAATTAATTTCCTTCCTTTGGTTAAAAAGAAGGATTTTTGTTTGTATGTCTGGCCCCCGGGATCAGAAACCTCCAGGGGACGGGTAATTCCTTCGGTTCCTAATAAGACTGAGAAATTTCAAAAGCACAGTGACTTCTGTAATGGTACCACTACTCCAGAGCAATTTTTTAACTTAAAAAAGAAAAAAAGCATGCCATTAAACCAGAAAGGGTAAAATATGGGATGTGAAACCTGAAACAAGGAAAAATAAGACATGAAGCCTTCATTTTTCAGGCCTAATCCTGTTCTATTCGACAGCCTTACCGTATCACTGATACAGTATGAAAATGTTCTTATTCAGGTTACACTTGACTGAAAGCTCAGAGGGACGGTTCACCTGTTACCATCTCGTGTGATGGTTTTACAGTGGGTCAGCTCTGCTAAACCAGAACTTGGCACTCCTCACACTATAGAGCTGCTGTGCAGGATGGCTCATGAGAGAAACCTGTGTGGCGTTTGGGCGGAGGAAATAAAGCAGGGACAGCTACGCTCTGAAGCATCATCCCCGGCCACGGTGGGAAGAAACGGACATTGAGGTATCGGCGAACCGAGGGTGGCCTCACTCTTCTGTGCTCCATAGCCGGCTCTCCTTCATAAATGTCCTCCTTCGTAACTGCCAGCCCCCCTGAACATCAAGGACCCTGAACAGAAGCATCTCAGCTAACTAAAAGGCGGCATCCAGGAAGAGTCAACAGCCTTCCGCAGAGGTCTGCACCTGTCCCCTCTGCAATGCCGCTCTCGCACGTGGACCCGCCTGGCATCCTGTGAACTCTGACTTATAAGCCACAGCGGGGCTGGCTCATGGCTCCTTTCAGGTCTTGTGTGGACTTTTTACTCCTTGGGTCCTGCTGCAATGGTGTAGGTCCAAATCCGGTAACAACTTCCTTGGGCCCAAACACTCATAGTTGCCTGCTTCCCTACTGGATAAATCCTGATTCACATATACACACACAAATCAAACACTCTGAATAATGGGTTCAAAAGAATTATATCTAATACGGCAACAATCTATGTAACTTCTTGTATTTAGGTTGGAAAATAAAACAGAGAAAACTGTAGGAATAAAGAATGAGTAAAAAATCTGGATTAAAGGCCATGACATAATCCTAAGGATTCTGGACAATAAATCCATCATGACCCAGGTCCTAACAGTATGTTAAACAAGAAAAATATAGTATGATGTCATTCTTTAAAAATGAATGCAAAAGTCCATATCATGAGAGTAAAACTGTTCTCTGTATTTTATACTGGTAAGACAACATCTGGGATTCGGTATTAAATTCTAACATATGGGCGCCTGGCTGGCCCAGTCGGTTAAGCATCCAACTCCTGATTTCAGCTCAGGTCATGGTCTCACAGTTCACGAGTTCGAGCCCCACACTGAGCTCTGTGCTGACAGTCTGGATGGAGCTTGCTCTGGATTCTCTGTCTCCCTTTCTCTCTGCCCCTCTCCCGCTCACAGTCTCCCACTCTCAAAAAATAAACATTAAAAATATTCTAACATATTTTAAGAGGAAATAATGTGTTCTGAAATCAGGAAGTCTAGAAAAGAAAAGTACAATGAAGAAAGGCTTCGGGAACGTTAGGGAAATGAGGTCTATGTATTTGTGGCTCCAGAGAAGAGAGCTAGGATCAAGGGGACAAAACTTACATAAACATAGTGAAAAGCACGGTCACAGCAAATCAGCACAGAGGACGGAGGTCTCATGCAAGCGGGGGGAGCTGGACTACAAGTCCACCACAGCGCTTTTAACCTTGTAAAATTCCATGAATTTAGAGGTCGCCTGGGGCTTGGCGAGGGGGAATAAGGGGTCCCTGCTGATGGGGACAAAGCTCCTATTTGGAACGATGGAAAGGGTCTGGAAGGTGGGGACAGCTGCACAACACTCTAAGTGTAATCGATGCCACTAATCTGTACACTGAAAATTGTTAAAATGGCAAATTTTATGTTCTATGTATTTCATCACAATAAAAAAGAAACCCATGCTTCTATTATTCTATGTGAGAGATGCAAAAAAAAATTAAATTTCAAATCTGAGTCAATAAAAGAGGACTCCGTTACCGATGTGGTAAAGGCATTTCTTTTGGCTGGGAAGAATGTGTTGTACCACAAAGGGGTTTTCCGCAAGCAAATGCTGCAGTGACCCAGTGTTTCTGCAGGGGCGCCTGGGTGGCTCAGTGGGCAAGCGTCCGACTTCGGCTCAGGTCATGATCTCATAGCTCGTGGGTTTGAGCCCCACATCGGGCTCTGTGCTGACCGCTCAGAGCCTGGAGCCTGCTTCGGATTCTGTGTCTCCCTCTCTCTCTGCCCCTCCCCCACTCATGCTCGGTCTCTCTCTCTCAAAAATAAATCAACATTAAAAAAAAAAAATAAAGACACATAAAAGCCAAAAGCAATTATGCATTCTTTGGCAATGCCAGTCAATCAAACCAGAGGGGTTCCTGAGGGGAAGAAACAGTATGCAAAGAAAGTGCATTTGTAAATGTCCCCATATTATCATGATGATAAATGTCCTCAGTGATGATGAAATGGGGCACACAGCTTAGAATAAAGTCCTCTTTCATCTACCCATAACACAGAGACATACAAATTTACAAGTACAGGGGCCAAAAACACCCAATTTAATACATAAGTGGGAAAGAAGTATCTAGAAGCCTGGGACAACACTGGGGAAACTTCATGCCTTTGTTCATACATGTGGGCTGCTGAATTCTGATAGGTTAGGAAGCGATCCATGAGAGACCTACAACCAGAAAGTCTGCTGTAGGGGGTTTCTTTATGGCGGGGGGAGGCGTTGCCCAACAGATCTGAGGGTTGTGACTTCAAGCCCTATGTTGGGCATGGACCCTACCTTAAAATTAAAAAAAATTTTTACACTTGTTGGGATGAGCACTGGGTGTTATACACAGGGGATGAATCGCTGGAACCTACTCCTGAAATCATTATAGCACTATACGCTAACTAACTTGGATGTAAATTAAATAAATAAAATTAGAAGATTTTTAAAAATTTTTCAAATTATTATTATTTTAAGTTTATTTATTTTGAGAGAGAGAGAGAGAGACAGTGTGGATGGGGGAGGGGCAGAGAGAGAAAGAGATAGAGAAAAAATCCCAAGCACCCACAAAGCTGCAAGGTCATGATCTGAGCCAAAACCAAGAGTTGGTCACTGAACCAACTGCACCACCCAGGCGCACCGCCAAAAAATATTGTTTAAAATTCACTGTAAGATTTAAGATTTCTTTGCTGTTTTCTACCCTCCCACCAAAAAGCATATATATATATATATATATATATATATATATATATATATATATATTTTTAAAGATTTCATTTTTAAGTAATCTCTATACCCAACATGGGGCTTGAACTCACAACTCCAAATTCAAGAGGCACAAAAAGCATATTTCTTCTTAAAAGTGAATGAATGAAAAAAGATGCACCATACTAATTGAAAGTAATCTTTATATAAAGAAGAATAGGGGCGCCTGGGTGGCTCAGTTGGTTGAGCGTCCGACTTCGGCTCAGGTCACGATCTCACGGTCTGTGAGTTCAAGCCCCGCGTCGGGCTCTGTGCTGACCACTCAGAGCCTGGAGCCTGTTTCAGATTCTGTGTCTCCCTCTCTCTCTGCCCCTCCCCTGTTCATGCTCTGTCTCTCTCTGTCTCAAAAATAAATAAACGTTAAAAAAAAATTAAAAAAAAAAAAAGAATAGTTAGAAGATAAACTACCCGATTTCAAAAAATTATTTTAAGCCTATTAATTCTTTGAGAGAGAGAGAGAGAGAGAGAGAGAGAGAGAGAATCCCAAGTAGGCTCTATGCTGTCAGTACAGAGCCCGATGCAGGGTTCAAACTCATGAACCATAAGATCATGACCTGAGCTGAAATCAAGAGCTGGATGCCCACCCAACTCAGCCACCCAGGCGCCCCCTCTCCCAGGAATTTTTATTAAGCTACAAGACACTGTGGTTCTGGCATCATGACAGATACCTGGATGGATGGAACAGAAGAAAGAGTTCTGAAATAAATTACACAGAGAGGGGTAATGGATATTCAACAATGGTACTTCAGCTAAGAACAGTCTTTCCAACAAATGAGGTTGGAAGTGGGCATCCGCGTACAGGAGGAAAAACAAAATCTTTGATATATCCCTCACATTATATTAACAAATGAATCAAAGTAGATCACACACCTAAATGTAACGCTTAGAAGAAAGTCTTTGTGATCTTGAGTCAGTCAAAGGTTTCTTAGCTACGACACCAAAAATGCAATCCGTGCATTAAAAAAATTGATAATTTGGACTTCAGCAAAAGCAAACGTCTGCTCTTCAAAAGACATTGTTAAGAGAAAAGACAAACCAGACTTGGAAAAAAAATATTTGCAAACCAGATACCTGATAAAGGATATGCATTCAAAATTTACCAAAAACTCTCAAAATTCAGTAAGAAAACAAAACACCACAATCAAAAAGGGGCTAACAATTTGAACAGATGCTTAACAAAAGATACACCAAGGGCACAGAAGATGAGATGTTCAACATCATTAGTCATTAGGAAACGCAAATGAAAACCACAGTGAGATACTAACACATACCTACTTGAAGGGCTGAACTTTAAGAAAAAAACTGACAATATCACATGTTGGCAAAGATGTGCAGGAAGTGGAAGTCTCAAACTCCACTACAGAACTGTTTCATTAAAAATACATAAATAAAAATAAATACACACCCCTACTGTATAATTAGTCATTCGACTCTTGGTGTATTCTCCCAAGAAACACGAAACTGTATGTCCATACAAATACAATTTCATTGTAATAACCCCGAACTGGAAACCACCAACAGGTGAATGGCTAAGCACACTGAGTTATACTCATATAGTGGAATCCCATTTGGTACTAAAAAGGGATACGCTACTGATACATACAATGACAAGGAATGATTCCTCAAGGAAAGAAGCCAGCCCCCCCAAAAGGACACACTGTAGGACTCTGCACAAAATTTGAGAAAGAAAACAAACTCATCTAGAACAACAGAAGGGAGATCGGTAGTTGCCTGGGGATGTAGGGGGCAGGAGGGAGGGAGGTGGGGCAGGGAGGGGTGGGAAGATTATACGTGGGCACACAAGGAAACTTTTGGGGGCAACATATACCCCTCATCTTGACCAAGGTGATGGTTTTAGGTTTTAGAAGTGTACACGTAGGTCAAAACTTACCAAATTAATCACATTTAAGTATGCTCAATTTAAAGCTCAAAATAAAGCTGTTATAAAAAATAAATAAAATTGACAGCTTGTTTGGGCAAGGTCGTTAAAACTTTGGGCAAAGTCCTTTCAACCAAGCGAAGGCAAGATTCGAGTCCATGAGGCGCGTCCACGATGAGGTGCCTTTGTATGTGTATGTGCCACTGCGGGGGGTGGGGGGAACCCAAGAAATTCTTCCTTTTACAAAATGCAAATGGCAGGGAGGGGTTCATCCATTCACACCCTTCGAGCCCAGTCCTGACGCAATCTGTTTCTTTCCTTATCGCTCAAGTAGAAAGTGATTACTCCCCTCTGTGAGTCACTCCAACACTTAAGTTAATTTTCAGATATCAGCTCAGTGCATTTCTTCAACCGCCCATCGCACATTTATTAAATGACGCATCTAGGCCAGATACACAGAGGCCTGGTGCTGGAAACACAAATGTGAGCTGGGCGTAGTTCTTTACCGGCAAAAGCCTCGTAGTTTACTGGCAAAAGACTTGGACAATAACACGCTGTAACGTGTCCACAAACGTTTAAAAGTACAACAGGAACCTGGAGAAAGAAATTGGTGTTGTCAGACGCCTGGTCTTGTGCTGTAGTGACTGGTTCGGGACCCCATTTCCTTTCAGACCAACGCTCCCCGAGAACAAGGGACCGTGACTTACTCACTTGAATCATCCACTCAATCACCCAGCACAGGACCTGACACGAGAGTTTTCACACTTGTGCATTTGTTTGAATGAATGGAAATTTCACTTCATAGGCATCCGCTCTTTGACTGGAAGGCAGGGCCACCATGTTGCCAACTTGTCGGCTGAGTCCCAACCTTTATCCATTTTGTCATCCGAAGCAAGTCATTTGAGGGGAGATGAAACACCGAAATCTAGGTTCCCCCAGAACCCAAAGGAAGCGCTCATACCCATTCTGTCAGTGAAGAAAACAAGGAGGAGGTAGGGGTGGGGTGGATGGGGCTCGGTCAGCGAAGCCTGGGGCACAAGAGTCACACGGTGAATCAAGGTCCCACCGAGGGTCTAAAGCAGGCCCTGGCGCTCCGTGTTGTGACCATCAGGTATTCCCCTGCCCAGCGAGCACACATCTGATCTCTAGAGGAATCCTACCAGTCTCACTGTGAAAGCCATTTCTAGGGATTATACGTGGGACTTTCTGCTTTTCCAAAAGATCACCAACCCTTTATCTGCACTCAGTTTCTGAAGGGGCAGAGAGGTGGAACAGATATGCAATCATGAAGTTTCAGTTAAGATAAAACTAGCACAAGACGGAAAAGTCTCAAACTACAACCAAAAGATTTGGCCTAAACACCAGGCAAAAATCCTTCACCGTTTCCAGACGGCGCAATTGAGCCCGAGAAGAATTTTCCACTCAGTCTTCAAGACGAGGTCGATCTGCTTCTCGTACTTACGTGTCTAGAAACCACAGGTCTCAGAAGAGACATGCAGTAGAAATTTATTTGGACTTGTCTGGACCCACCAGCCTGACAGCTCCAAGGGACAACAGGGAGGGATGGGGTTCTTACCTGTAGATGGGGTCCTGCATCACCAGCATCTTGCTTTCATCCCACGTCCACTCCTTTTTCTGCAATAAAAGAAGCTGTAAATGAATAAGTTAGGCTTGTCCTCCGCCACAGAACCAGGGCAGACATTGAGCTACCGATGCCTATGCAAACGCATGCACTCGCTCCTGGCCTGACTTCTTCTAAGAGGCCTGGCACCCAGGGCTCCAGAGGCCAAATGGAAAACATCGTGTCTGGTCTGAGCGGTTTCCTTCTAACACTTTAAGGAGACTGCCTCTCCGGGGCACAGGAGGCAGGTGGGAGCCAAGGCCACCCCAGGGGGCCACAAGCAGACTCTAAATCAAGAGCTCATGGAGAAATCGCCAAGGGGAAAAAAGAGACGACCTATCACTCCAGAGGAGTGGGAGAAGCAGGAGGAACAAAAGGGAGAAGGAGGGGCACCCGGGGGCTCAGACGGTTAAGCGTCTGACTCTTGGTTTTGGCTCAGCTCATAATCTCATGGGACGTGACTTTGAGCCCTGCGTCTGGCTCTGCACTGGCAGTGTAGAGCCTGCTTAGGATTTTCTCTCTCTCTCTCTCTCTCTCTCTCTCTCTCTCTCTCTCTCTCTCTCTCTCTCTCTCTCTCTCTCCCTCCCTCCCTCCCTCCCTCCCTCCCCTGCTCACTCACTCTCTCAAAATAAATATTTTTTTAAAAAGGGAGAAGGGGGCAGAGCTGTGAATGGTGCTGTCAAAAGCAAAGGAAGTGTAATTCTCACCCTCCCCTCCTCAAAGGGGACAAAGCTGGATACAGGCCTGGAGAGTTAACTAGCGTATTTGTAGTCACCCAAGAGGACAGTCGTGCTGGCTGGGGACCTAACTCACGGCGAACACAAAGGACACCCCTGAGCAGCTGGGGACGAGGACAGGATGGGGGCGAGGGCTAGGGCAGAGGACTCAGGGGCGGTTCCAGAGGCCCCAGATGCTTGATGAGGGGAGGAACACCCCCACCTCCCAGGTCCCCAGGTGCAGGGACAGGGGCTCCTGCTGCACCTTCACTGGCCTCTGCCGCAGGGGCGGTGCTGCCCAGGACAACCTGGGAGTCGCACACTCCTCTCTCCGTCGATGGGGATCAAGCAGAGTGAAAGGCAAGCAAGTGTATGTTGGATTAATTACCGTGGAACGAGCACTGTCAGCTCATTCAGGGGGGGACTATATTCAGGCCCCTTCGGCCTGAAGCATTTCTCCAGCGTGAACACTCAAACACAACCCCGTACGCACCTGGCAGGTGTATGTACGTGCGCGCGTGCACACACACACACACACACACACACACACACACACACACACCATTTCACCCCCAAATTCTTATTCAATACCAATCCAACCCACAGAGGTGGCTTTTCGACGGGCTTACAAGCATTAGGTATCCAATGCTGTTTTACAGACAAGGAAACTCAGCTTCAAGAATTAACTGTTTTGGGGGGATACCTGCATGGCTCAACCGGTTAAATCTCTAAGCGTTGATTTGGGCTCAGGTCCTGATCTCGCGGTTCGTGGGTTCAAGCCCCGCATCGGGCTTTGCCCTGACAGTGCAGAGCCCGCTTGGGATTCTCTCTCCCTCCCTCTCTCCGATCCTCCCCAACTCTCTCCCTCAAAAATAAATAAACTTTAAAAAAAGCAAAAAAAGAGTTAACTATTTCTTTTCAAAAGTTACCTTCCTGTAACTGCTACTCATCGCCCTGCAAGATTTTAATACAGGAATGGCCCATTTGGAGCAAATCCAGAAAGAAGGAGAATACATCTTTTTCTAAATAGGAACTCTCTAGATGCGTATAAACACAGCCAATCCAGACTCTCTTCTTTAAACTAAATCACCCCAGGCTTTGTCAACATTCCTCAGCAGACAAGTCTTCTGGGTTTCTTACTACCCTAGCTGACCTTCTTTGTACCCCTCTTAAAAAAATGTTTTTTTCAATGTTTATTCTTGAGAGAGAGAGAAAGAGGGCGAGCCAGGGAGGGGCAGAGAGAGAGGGAGACACAGAATCCGAAGCGGGCTCCAGGCTCCGAGCTGCCAGCACAGAGCCCGACGCGGGCCTCGAACTCACAAAATGTGAGATCACGACCTGAGTCCCAGTGGGACGCTAAACCAACTGAGCCATCCAGGTGCCCCCTTCGTACCCACTGTATTTGCCAATGCCCCCCTCAACACCTGCTACTCTGGCCTGAATCCCTTCCTGATTTACATGTGGTCTAATCTGCAGACACACATTCCTATCTCTGTTCTGGCTGTGATACTGCTCTTAACCCAGCAAGGATCGGTTGATAGTATTTTTAGCTGCCTCCTACCCTTCCTGGCACATGTTAGGCCAGTTTCCAACGGACACACTGAGAGTTCTCAGAGGCAAAGTAACTCATAATTTGGATGCCTGTATTTATTTATTTATTTATTCATTCATTCATTCATTCATTCATTCATGAGAGAATGAGAGAGAGAGTGCGTGGGCAAGCACAAGTAGGGGTGGGGCAGAGAGAGAGGGAGACACAGAATCTGAAGCAGCCTCCAGGCTCCAAGCTGTCAGCACAGAGCCCGACTCAGGGCTCAAACTCACAAGCCGTGAGATCATGACCTGAGCTGAAGGCAGAAGCTTAACCGACTGAGTCCCCTGGGCGCCCCATGGATGCCTATTTTAAACACACACTATAAATGTTCACCACAGGAATTCTTTACACAGCAAAATATAAGGTTTCAAATACGGCTTGATGTGGGGGCAAAAGCATAATAGAAATATTAAGTACTCAAATATTAAGTTAAACCACGTCTATATTTAGGACCACATGTCCTGCCGGAGGTTAATTTAATTCATGTCTGGAAAGCACCACCTCTCTGCTGCTAAGCCTGTTTATTTACATCTGATTTTGGCAGTTGCAGGTTTTAGTTCTAACATTTCCATTTGGTTCTGCTTTCTTCTATGTCTTTGCTGAGACTTTCCGCTTCTTCTGTGTCAAGAGCGTAACTGCTCATGGAAGTATTTTTACGACGGCTGCCTTAACGTCTCTGTCACATCATCTAACATCTGTCCTCTCGGTATTGGCATCTCTTGGCTATCTTTTGTTCATTCAAGTTGAGATTTTCCTCATTTCTGGTGTGGCAAGTGATTTTCAATCGAAACCTGGACATTTCAGAAAACACTTTTTTTTTTAAGTTTGTTTATTTTGGGGGGGGACAGAGAGAGTGGTAGTTTTACTGTCTTCAGAAACTCACATGCCTCTCGCTTCTATCTGAAAGCATTTTTTTTTTTTTTTTTAATGCTTAGAAATAAGGTCTCGGGAGTCTTGGTAGCTACATGTAGGAATTTTCAGTTTTGTTTACCCACTGGCTGTAGTCTCCAAGATGCGCCAGAAAAGGAAGACATTTCAAGTCCAGATGGGAGTGGAGAGGAGAAAGGAGAAGAGAGGAGGAAGGGAGAGGGGTGCGTCCCTGAGGCTGTCAACACCACTTCGAGGCAGGGTTTGCCACCATCAGCCCAGGAGGACCAGCAGGACGGAACGAGCTGGTCTTCAGCCTCCTTCAACCTGAGGCCCAGGCTCAGGCGGGCCTCACTGGCACCATTCAGAGTCCAAGCAGGTACAGCAGGGAGGCCCATAATCGAGGCCCAGGGAGGCAAAGATCAGCCCCCTCACCAGCTCCATAAATATAAAGGGATGGGGGAGAGGGGGAATGTTAGCGGAGAGGGAGCACCCTAGGGGCAGCTGTCTGGCCGTCTGCCAGCCCCCCAACCTATACCTGTACACACGTAACTCCTTTCTCTTGCTTGTTGTCCCCTCTGCACCTGCCAAGGACACTCTCAGCACGGTCGAGACCTTCAGGAGGACCCTGAATTAGGGTTCGCTAACCCATGTCTCTCTATGCCTTCCCTCCGCCATCAGTCTCCCCTCCCCCTTCTCTTCTTCTTATCAATTCCTTACTCCAAGGGAATTAAAAAAGTCAACAGGATAGAGCAACTTAACGTGAGGGAAGGCTCTGCGTCATATTATTGGCTAGTCAGAATTTTCTGGAGTTAAGTTGTCGTCACAAGGATGTGCCCTACCGATCTTCCATTACAGAGAGTTTAGCCAAGATCCCAGGGGCGGCATTCTGAAGCCCGTCCTCTTGCTTCTTTGAGGGGCCCTGCTTCCGGGATGCTCCCGGCCCATCAGGGGTGCTCAGGGGTGCACAGGGCAGGCCCGTTTCTGGGAGACACAGGAGTCCTCCCACATGGGACTTTGCCTTCACAATCTCCTGACAGTCTTGCCAAACCTTCCTCAGAGCACACCGCCATCTACGAGACTTTCATCCATCCTTCCTTCCTTCCTTGCTCTCTCCTCCCCTTGGAATCAGACCTACTCAGAAATGGGATAGTTACCAGCCTCTCCCAGGGCCTCCCCCATTTTCTCTCACAGGAATTCAATCCTGTCTTGGCATGTGCTTTTTGGAGGACCTAGAATAACACAAAGTGAGAAAAATACAGGAAAGTCATTTTATAACTGCTTCATTTTCTATCCTCACAAGAAATTCTCCAGTTGATACGGGAGAGAAGTCTTCCTTTCATTTAACGATGTTTATATAATGCTTCCTTTGCGTTATCAAAATTGATCTCAACCTTAAAAGATAAACACTAAGCCTCGGAGATGGTAACTTACTTCCATCTGAGTTCACCTAGTCCAGTGGTAATTGGACCCAACTCGTATACCCTCCACGACCCATGTTCTCCTTGCTACTCCAAGTGATGGAATCAAAGAACGTCCCTCTCCGTCGCCTACAAATGATAAAGGGCTTACAGGGTATGTTCCTATAAGACCACTGAATGGGGTAAGCACATCCTGTATCTAGTGGGTGAAAATGGCCAGTCCTCTATGGAAAGTTACAGCCATTTTGACGTTCCAAAATCTCCCGGCAAGGAATATTACCTGGGAACTAGGTCAGACGTAGGTCTGCCTTGAAGGGCCAAAACCACAAAAGAGAGTTAGGGATAATCATCATAGCTGTTCTGTCTCCCTTTGGAGCCCAGAAATGCATATGGCATCTCTGAAGCTCTTCCCCAAAAGTGGAGGAAGGATTTGTATCAAGATTTATTTTCTACCCTTAGTGGAAATTATCAGTAGGCACATTGCAAAGTCTGTAAGCTTTACCATTATTCATGTTCCTGGCAGCAATGGGGATTTCTCAAAAAACAAAAACAAAAACACAACAAAAAAATCAAAGAGCCCAAAGCATAACCTTGCAAAAGTCTCATTAACTCAGCTTGACAAGTTCTCCATGCTTCCAGAGGGAACAGGATTAGTCCGAAAATATAGCTATCACTCATTTTCTGGCATAACCTATGGATACTGGATATAGAAAACACATTTCAAAACTGCAGTGCTTGCTAGTAAATTCTCACACAATGTACGCAATTCCTAATGTGCATGTTTTAAAGTTAGCAGAAAATAAAGAAGGCCTGGAAACATAACAGGGTAGAAAGAAGACCAGACCAAGTTTAGTCCTGGCTCCATCAGTAACTATGTACCCTAGTTATCTCTGGGTAACCCTAGGACAGTCACTGTGCCTCTCTTGATTTGCTTACTCATCAACCAGGGGATCAGATCAGATCATTTCTGAAGTTTTTCTCCTAAATCCTGCTTCTATAATTCTAAGCGCCTCCTTTTCTTACTCAATTAGATTTGAGTTCTGTGTTTCCATGATAGCGAATGCTTCTCTTTGGACAGGGAACCAGTTTTCCCGCAACGTGATAGGCCAGTTGACAGAGTACAGGCTAGAAGTTAAAGACCCTGGATTAATCAGTGATGCATTTTCTATGGAGTGGCTTTTCTCCAAGCAGCCTGAAGAGGTAAGTGCACACACGGGAACATGATACTGGGAACAATCTACTTATCTGAGCAAGACAGACCTGGTTCAAACCTTGACTTCACCTCTGATGGGATGTGAGGTCTTGGGTAAGTTGCTACATCTTCTTTCACAAAGAACGGTACGTACCTCAGAGGACGATGGTGACCATTTCCTAAGTAATACAGTGCGTCAAACAGCCCTGGCAAATGGCAGGTGCTCAGTATCAGTGTTAGCCATTCCTGTTAGCTCGTCTCATTACCATCTTAGAGTGTCATTACTTTCACGAATTTGCTCCCTCTCGTCTTCTACCTTCCCAAACAGACGAAACGGGATTAGAGAGAAGACAGGGTCCCTGCCCCTAAAGGCTCACAGCCCATGGGGGAAAGATATAAATCACCATCATGCAATTGTGTAGCAGCTATAGACCTACGTACACAGATAGTGCCATTAAAAATAATTTTGCTGGAAAGGGCCCGTGTCTAGTACCCTTACAGATCCTAGTCAGTTCCTTGAATATGGTAGACATACAACGAACATTTGTTAATGAGAACGATGGAGTCTTTCTAGAATGTTGCCTTAGGAGATCCCAACTAAGTTATTGGTTTAGAAGAGAAACCACATGAAACTGAGGCCCTTCAGGTCCTTTTGTAGAAAAATCCTTTGGACGAAGTTCAAGAGAAATCCTTCTTATTGAGAAGTCCACTCCCTAGCAAAGAGTACTATAGTGTGATTCCGGGATTGTAATGAATAATCATTATTATATACACAGCAAAACTAATTACTTGGGTTTGGCTGGGAGTTGAGGAAAATGTACTGATTGGAAGACGACAAAGCCACTTAATAGTGGGGTTCACACCACAAATATAAACCAAGAGTCACAGCAATTTGAGATTCATTATCTGCCGGCATCGGTTCAAGGCGGCAGCCTTTTTTAGACACTTGCGAATATAACCAAAAAGATACATTTTTTTTTTTTTTTTATGTCTCAGGGAGAGATAATCACAAAATATTTGGCTACCGCCTACACTAGAATCAAGCACCACAGACCAGAGTCACTGAGCAAGTCCGACTCCTAATACCACCGACGTTAGTGACTTCCACGGACGCCTTTCTGAGCTTGGGGAAGGCTCTTGTCTCTGTCTCTTCAAACGGGCAAATTGAGAGGAGGAGGAAGAGGGAGGGGAAGGTGATGGCCCAAAGTAACAAACGAGACTTCATTTGATCCAACTGCTAAGTGTTTAGCTCCTCCTGATTTGAGGATATCACCACACACAAATCCTGTTCCCTCATCCAGCAAGCCGACAGCCATAATAACTGAAAACACACCACATGCGCCAGGCCCCCAAGTAAGTGCTGAGCTTCCAACAGTGGCCCCTGCCCTTGGAAAGTTCCTGGGAGAACAGAGGATCCCTGTAAACACACTTCTCTCCCTGCCGCCCCCCCGTCAGGATGCATTGCACTGTTCCCCAGGCCCAGCCGGGAGGGGGGTGGGGGGGGAAGGGCGGCTGCCTTGGGAAGTGTTTGGCCTCAGAGGATCAGGAAACAACAACACGTAAGCCCACTTGGCCTCTAGGGTCTACTTCATCCACAGCTCAGTAGGCTTCAAGGACCTAAGTACAGGTGACCCACACAGACATACGGGAGCGGCCAACAGCACGGCTCCAGAGCTGGTGCAGAATATTCCAGCTGGCGAAGTGAAAGTGGTCACCTAATCGGACTCTCGAGAGTTGAAGCTCAAGAAGGCGAAACAACCTGCCCACGGCCACGCAGCGAGGGAGGGAAGAGCCAGGGCTCGGAGCCAGGTCTTCCTTCCTCGGCCGAGGGCTCCTTCCGGCACGCACACGAACCCACGGAAGGTCAGCGTGTTTGCAGGAAGCGGGGGCTATTCGACATTCGGACGGACCGCTGCAGCGCAGACACGGACTCATCAGTGGAGCACGTCAGGCTGTCCCGACACGGGTGCCCACGGCTGAACACCGGCCGTGACTTTTTCTGCACATTCGGCTACCCGGCAAGAGCTCTCGTTCTTAACCTGATGAGGACGGCCATCACCCAAACCTGCAGACCGTCCCATGTCCGGGGAGGCAGGTGTGGCAGGTCTCTACCCAGTCCCTCTCCATTCTAGACACAGACAGGCACACGGACATCGGGGCGGTATCCGCACACTCGGATCGTAGAGGACGGTCCCGGGGGAACAAGACGCCGCAAAGGCTGATGGCTGTTAGCGTGCACACAGTCTGTCCGAGGCAGCACACGCAGTCACCGTGCTTACAGGCAGCATCTGACTCACAACCACCGCCTGGAACAGACACCAGGCAGGGGCGGAGGAAACAGGTCGGGAGGCTTCCCTTCCTTCCCGAGCCTGGCATCAGAAGAATCGGATCGAGGGGAAGCCCTGTTAGATCACCTCTTCCCTCGGCCAGCTGCAGGGGGGACCTGCACTAGCAATGACCAGGGATGGAGTTTCAAAATGAGTCGCAAGGCCCCACGGGCTCCCCAGGGGAGACGCTTCCCCCGCTCAGCTTGCATCACCCGGTGGAAGGGGGCCGGCGTCTCTGCCAGGTGACGTTCCGCACACAGGTGTCCTTACGTGTGGCGTGATCTCGGGCCAAATATCTAAGGCTCTTTGACATCATTTTTTTCCCAGGTAGAGTGGGGGTGATGCTGCTTGTGGTACAGGATACAGGAGGGGCACAGCGAGATGGCAGTAAGACCGTCCCCGAAGGGCAAAACCGCAAAGTGCCATCACAATGGATCAAATCAGAGGTATGCGAAGTTACCCGAAAGGGACAGAAGAGGCCCCAGGACAGCAGGCCTTGACACAGAACCTAACGGAAAGTAAAGGTGATGTCAGCCAGAAGTGTGCGTGCATGGTGGGGGGCCGGGGGCGGGGTGCCAGGAAGGTACCAAAGTCAGTGATGAGCCTGTGGAACAGACCCTCGGACAGCATGCGCCCGACAAGGCCCCTCCCAACATCCCGGGGACCTGGGTACCACGGAGCCAGGGACCAGGAAACGTTCCCGCCACACAGCGGACTCCCTCCGCGTCATGCTCGCCGGACCACCTCTGGCAATCTGCCTTCTCACATCACTTGCCCCCGATGGAGAAAAACCGAGATTTGCAGGCTCGTCGGGCTAACGTGAGTGTAGCTGGTCCGGGAAACCGCTCGACGTCTCAGAGCGAATAAAGGAAGGGGTGGGCTGGTCCACCCATCAGCCTCTTTTGACCTCTGTCAAGTACAGGCCAGCGTCCGGTCAGGCTCCTAACCTCGAAAAGTGAGGAGAGTCTCGGACTTGGAAAGGCCGACCGCCTGGCGCCCGGCCGGATGGCGGTTCGGGGAGGACACGGCGTGAGTGGCTGGCTTCCCCAGGCGACCGGGTGCCGTGGATGGTGATCACGTGTCCACGAGACCTTCCCAGCGGGCCTGACGAAGGGATGGATGGAACGGGCGGGAAGGCATCTTGTGATGTGGAAAGTGCCCTCACGTCACAACCGTCGCCTCGTCAGGTAGGACCTGAGGGCGCTGAGCCACAGGTTCCTGGCCCCCCCCCAACACCCCCCCTCCCCCCCCCACACACGAAGGGCCGAGCAAAGCTCTAGGACACTTGTGACAAAAGCCAAGCTGGGACTCAGCCAGCTGCCTGAATCATGAGCTCAGGTGGCACCGACCCACGTTTTTTCCTGAGGGTATCTCTCGCTTTTAAACCCACATGGTTGTCATCCGTGATTTATTTAACTGGGGCCCAGGGACACCACCACCTGATGGGCCTCGGCTTGCTTCAGCCACTCTCCTGCTCAGGGACTCCTAAGAGGACGATATTCTAAAGGCCGTCTCACGGTTAACCACCGTGCACATGTATGTGTGGTGGGGGAAGGGCGGAAAAGAGACCCTTGCAATAAGAACAAGACGAGGACTGTGGCCCCGCTGTGGAGGTTTATAAGGTCAAAAACATCTAAGACGCCATTACAAATTCCCTACCACTTGTGAATTTTTAAGGTGTTCTTTACAAACAGTATCATGTGCTATTTTTTCCTATATACTTCCAACCTCATAGCCATAACACTTTCTTGAACCACCCTTAAAGATATTTAGGGAGCATGAGAGAGCAAGTTTTAGTACATGGGAGACCTTTGTAAACTCCAGCTGACCAGAGAAAAAATGGGCTACCTAAGGAAGCAGTCAAGTCCCCACCACTGTGTGGCGTCTGGTCACACGCTGGGTAATGTCTTTGGTCGAGGACACAGAGCAGATTTAAATCCTTGGACTGCCAACACCCTTCCACACCACTCTCAACCACTCGATTCTCCGAGCTTATGTCACCTACAACCAGGCCCTTCCATATCCCCCAGACTCAAGGCCTGCCTTGATTCCCATTAGAATTAACAGCATCTTAGGTTTGGAACGAAAGGCAGCTTGAGAGCTCAGGTCATGATCTCACAGCTCGTTGAGTTCAAGGCCCGCGTCAGGCTCTGTGCTGGCAGCTCAGAGCCTGGAGCCTGCTTCCGATTCTGTGTCTCCCTCTCTCTCTGCCCCTAACCCACTTGCATTCTGTCTCTGTCTCTCTCAAAAATAAACAAACATTAAAAAAATATATACGTATAAAACAAAGCTATCATAAATTTAAAAAGTATCAGCAGAGCTCAGAAACAAAGAAACAAGAAGATTCCTCATCTATCCTCAATCAATCAAGCCCCTTTCCATTTCTTTCTGGAAACATACACTCTACCCTCTGCCAATATGGACACCTAGCTCTTCCCAGGGGTTAGTAACATCATTCTCCCACGGCACGTACAACTAACACAAAAACAGCCACGTGTTGAGGCAACATACGCCCACTTGCTTGTCTCAGCCCAGCTCAGAGGAATGCCCCCCGAACAGCTCAGTCCCTCGTCCCTTCCTCCCGCCTTGGAGACCCTTGGCCCAGCCTCCCGCACACTGAATAGCCGCGGCGGACGGGTCTCGAAGGACTGTTCAAATAGATGGGCTGTAACAGCAGCAACACAACACACAATGGGGCTGGACGTCACCTCAGGTGGGACTGAGGGTCATTCCTGGGACAGAAGGCGACAGCTGCTAATGGAGCTTCCTCATCCACTCCTGCCAAACCCTCTTACCCGTCATCACTTGAATTTAAAGTATCTCCTGAGATCAAGACTGCAAGGTACAGTAACAAAAGACAAGGGTGACAGGAGGTGGGCCCTGTCACCCAAGGGACACAGGACTCATGGAGCCAATCGGCTGCCTGGGCCATGGGCCTCAGCCTCACTTCTCTCGACACCATGGCTGGTCCAGGCAGACCGCTCCCCAGATGAGGAAGGATTCTGTCCAGAGAGCGGCCTAGAAGGAAAAGGTGCCCCATGCCTACATTCCCTGCTCCCCTCTCTCCTGCTTTCTGGTTCAGAGTCACTTACCTTTTTCTTCTTCTTCAGAATCACTTTCACGCCATCCACAGAAACCATAATGCTCACCTTCTTCTTCTTGATGTTTTTGGCTTTAAACTCGTACTGCAAGAGAGGAGACAAAGAAGCACGATCCGGTTAGGTCAGGGTATCTGACTCCGGCTAGCCCGTGACCCAGAAAAGAGGGCCACAGATGGTCACAGGGAGACCCGGAGCTTCTTGGGGGCGTAAAAGCAGGTGGGGGAGGGGGGGGTCTCAGTGTCGGGGCCCAGCCATCAGCAACAACCGAGGGATGGAGGTAATCCATCCAGACGAGATGAAGACAGAGCCCGCTTCCAAAATCTCATCAGAAACCAGAACCTTCCCTCAAAACCTCATTCTGATGTTTCATGACGTTCACTGCCAGGTTTTTCCTGCATCCGCCCAAACTCTGGAAACTTGATTCCATCTCCGGTGAATATTAAGAAGAATTGGCACCTGTCTTCAAATCGGGATTTTTTACATACTAAAAATGTGGAATTCCAAGTCGTTCTAAGTTCAAGTCCCAAATTCCTTTATCTGTAGGTCAGTTTCCAAGTCTACCTATAGCCTTATCAGCCTGAAATAGTCTAGAGTATTCCCCTATGGCTGCTTCAACCACAGCCCTATACCACTGAGGGACGCTGGCCTCACCCTCAACCCCAGACATTTTTCTGTTACATTTGCCCATTCTTCGCGATCTCTTCTGCTTCTGCAGGCATTTGTAATGGCTGGTACAATTCTGTTTTCCTCACTGAACTTCATTCTGAGCACTTATCCAATTTATTAATACCATTTTCATTTGCTCCCTATCTTGGTAGCACCAACTGGCAAATTCACCTGCCAAGCGAATGAAACATCTGGGCTACAGGTTAATAATAATACAAGACCCAAGGCCAAGACCTGTATTCCAACCCACAGCCCCTCTCCTCTGGGACTTCATATACTCAACACCCTCCCCTATCCTGCCACCAGCCAAGCTTGGTGAGGCATTCGGCTACTTGCCTGCACATCTAGAGCCTAATTAATTCTAATTAGTGTGGGGATAGAAATTAACCTAACCCATCCTAACATGATGAAAACATAACCTACTTTGAAAATCTCATCAGAAATCCGGAACCTGGGCCGTCTGGGTGGCTCGATCTGTTAAGCATCCAACTCAGGTCATTATCTCACAGTTCGTGAGTTTGAGCCCCGCATCGAGCTCTGCATTGACAATGTGGAGCATGCTTGGTGTTCTCTCTCTGTCTCTCTCTCTCTCAAAATGAATCAAAAAACTTAAAAAAAAAGAAAACAGAAAAAGAAATCCAGAACCTTCCACTCCATTAGCGATGCCTTTAAATACTCTGATTTTAGGGGTGCCTGGATGGCTCAGTCAAACATCTGACTTTGGCTCAGGTCATGATTTCATGGTCCGTGGGTTCGAGCCATGCATTGGGCTCTTTGCCGACAGCTCGTAATCTGTCTCCCTCTCTCTCTCCAAAATAAATAAACATTAAAAAAATTTTTTTTACATACTCTGATTTTAAGGACTCCACTTAGAGCTTCCAACCCTGTGTGCATCCCATCCCTTCCACTGAAATCTGAGCTGACCTCACTCTGTTGCAGTTAGTGCTGATGCCCTCTGGCTGTCTGCTTCTTATAGACGGGGACACGACCTAACCGAGGCACGATATTTTTCTTTACGTTGTCACAGCAAAGGTTCTGGCTTATGGCTGATTTGAGTTTCCAGGTGACAGCAACATACATCACCCCCCCCCCCCACTCTGGAAGGTCACTCTTCCTACCCTGTCGACAGCTGTCCTTTTTACCAAGGGGGCTCGAAACAAAAAGCAAACCAGAGCCCCGGACGCACAGGAGACAGCAAACATCAGGCTCAGACTCTGCTTCCGAGCAAGCATGTCCGATGGCAGGGAGAAGCGTGTTAGACCGGCGTGTGGCTCAGGACAGGACCTCAGCCACACGACCCACCCGCTCCGGGGCAGCGGCTGCAAGCTGGCGAAGGCTGGAGCGCGTCTGGCGTGCGCCTCGGGGCCTGGCTGCGACGCGCAGCGGGTCCCCCGACTGCGTTCTGCTCAGGGGCCGTGCTCAGCAGGGGGCAGGGACCACCCGGGTGGGAGAGCCAGCATGGGTGTGGGCAGGTCAGCCGGCTTTGGCCCTGTGCCTCCCGGGTGAAGTGACCCGGCTACGTTTCCCGACCACACCTGCATTTACCTCCACTCCCCTGGGCTTCCAGTAAACACAGCCTTCCGCTGTGCCTCCCATGGGACCAGGTCGTTAGGTCAGGGCTGTTCCTGCCAGTCAAAGGTATGCAGAGGGGTGTGTTTCAAAGAACTCAGGCGGGGGGTAAGAGCCAAAGAGTCCCAGAAGCACCAGATGTGGACGAACCCTGCCCCATATCAGTCAATCCCTGCCTGCTTCACCGTCTTTGCTTTCTTCCAAGAGATTACTCACAAGCTCCACATACTTTCTAATTCTGCTTTTCGGCCATAATATCAAACCAGGAAATATTAAGTGTCCACGTCTGCAAGGCACCACGTCACTCTCCCAGCCCTAGTTTTATTAAAAAAATTTTGTTTACTGTTTATTTTTGAGAGAGAGAGAGAGAGAGAAACAGAGAGCAAGCAGGGGAGGGGCAGAGAGAGAGAGAGGGAGACACAGAATCTGCAGCAGGCTCCAGGCTCCGAGCTGTCAGCACAGAGCCCGACGTGGGGCCCGAACCCACGAACCACAAGATCATGACCCGAGTCAAAGCTGGACACCCAACCGACTAGGCCACCCAGGCACTGTAACGTTTATTTAAATTTGTTTTCAATGTTTGTTTATTTTTGAGAGACCATGAGCAGGGGAGGGGCAGAGAGAGGGAGACACAGAATCGAAAGCAGGCTCCAGGCTCCAAGCTGTCAGCACCAAAGCCCGACATGGGGCTCGAACTCACAAACCATGAGATCATGACCTGAGCCGAAGTCGGTTGCTGACCCAACTGAGCCACCCAGGTGCCCCTCCCAGTCCTCGTTTTAGAGAGCACACTGCCTGCTGAACCACCTTAGCGGTCCTCTATTTCCAGAAGAATCTGGTAGCTGATCATGTCTTTCTTGTTGGGTCGGCCTCCCTATGGACTCCACGGTCTCTGGGAGGTTTTTAAAAATCAAGAATCCCCCCTGCCCACTGCACACCCAAGGCTGGCCAGAGGCACCTGGCCGGCACCTTGCCTGTGCATCTGAAACATTATTTCTATAGTTTGTGATTTTGATGAGCCAGGCCTTTTTTTTTTTTAATTTTTTTTTTAAGGTTTATTTATTTTTGAGACAGAGAGAGACAGATCATGAACGGGGGAGGGTCAGAGAGAGAGGGAGACACAGAATCTGAAACAGGCTCCAGGCTCTGAGCTGTCAGCACAGAGCCCGACGCGGGGCTCGAACTCACGGACCGCGAGATCGTGACCTGAGCCCAAGTCGGACGCCCAACCGACTGAGCCACCCAGGCGCCAGGCCTTTTAATACCCTGATCTTCAGGGTTGAGATGCAAGTAAAGGTTCTCTTCAGAACAGGACAACAGCCTCGAATCCCATCGCTGCGCAGGACCTCCCAGGCGGCTCTTACAGGGTCTGCGGGCTCAGGGGCTACGTGGAAAAGCATGACCAAATGGCTGCAGCGGAATCTCAGTGACACAGGGGTGCGTGGGCGGTTCCATCAGGGAAGCGTCCGACTTTGGCTCAGGTCATGATCTCGCGGTCCGTGGGTTCGAGCTCCACATCCGGTTCTGTGCTGACAGCTCGGAGCCTGGACCCTGCTTCAGATTCGGTGTCTCCCTCTCTCTCTGCCCCCCTCTTGCTTGCGCTCTGTCTCTCTCTCTCTCTCTCAAAAATAAACAAACATTAAATTTAAAAAAAAAAAAAGGAATTTCAGTGACAATGGCAATGCAGGTGTCCCTCGGTACAACAGCTGGTGGAATGCTCTGGAGCGCTTCCAAACAAAGGGGGGCAAGACAGGCATGAAATAGCCCTGGTTACAGCTGCCTGTGATGCCCGAGGCCCGTCTATAAGGGCTCTCGGGTTGGACACATTCCCCATCGACTCCACCTGCCCGGTGGTCCGATGTTCCGAATCCTTTCCAACCGAAGAGGAAGGACTCAGACTGCAGTCCCGTCAGAAACTGCGGAAATCAAAGGAAACAGAGTATCTGAAAAGGCTTAAACATTTATTATCGTGAAACCATTTGTTTATATGGCAACTGCACTTCGCTTGGACGACCATGTTTTATTGTGCTCATTGGAGGAGAGAAAATGGAGCTGGAGGCGGGACAGATCATGGGAGTGACCAAGAGAACAGAGAGAAGGGGCTCACAGGGGACAAACACTCCTTCCCCCCCCGCCGGCTGTGCTCCTCCGAGGGGCAGACAGGCTCAGGAGGAAGCATCTGTGTTCCGCAGGATAGGAATCCAGTCCACTCAGGCTTTGCCAGGGGCTGAGGAACAAGCAGGACTGTCAGGGCCACGGTCTGTGACTCCGGCCAGCCTCCCTCAAAGCCCATGCCAGCTCTGGCTCTCCCCACATGTGGCCAGGCTGACCTGACAGATTTGCTTTGCCAGCCAGGGCTCCCCCAGCAAGGGCAGATTAAGCTCTCTAGGACCTGACCTTTCAGGAAACGAAACAATACAAGTCCTGGGACACTAACCGCTGACTTAAAAAGGCCATGGTGATGTGCCAGGGGTTCATAAACAGAGCCTTGGGACCCCGTGTGGGAACAGTGGCCCCAGAACTCAGTGTGTTGTGCCAGCCGGCGAGGCCCACGAAGGGGAAGCTGGGAAGAGGGAGGGGTTCAGGTCCGGCAGGAACCAGGAGGAAGGCCTCAGCAAGTGAAGGAGTCACAGTGGCTGGAAGGCTGAGGGCGGCTGACAGAACAGAGCATGTCCTGAGTCCCTGATGCTTCCCTGTCCCCCCAGCTCCTAGAACTGCTTCCTGACCCCGGTGTCTCAGTCCCCGCCACTGGGGGTCCACAAAGGGGAAGGAGGAGGTGTGTGGCAACTGAGCGTGCTCAGTGAAGGGACGAGCCCTGCCCTGGGCTTGAGGACGTATTGCAGAAACAGAAGTAACAGAAGGACTTTCTCAGGAGTCAGGGGAAGGGTTGGGGCCGCACCCCTCCCCCAGCAACACACACAATAGTCTACACCCACGACAACGTCTAGCTCCCTGAAGAGCCCCAGGATTTTCCACAGGGTCCTTGGTTCCTTGTCTACCCACGGTTTGCCTAGTGATGTGCTCTCTCACCAGCGACATCAGAAGCTGGCCCCACATGTCACCAGAAAATCCATTTTGTCCCTCTCTCTACCCTCACTGACCCCACCATGCCTACAGTCGCGAGTCAAGGTGCCCAGGGGCAACTCCACCAGGAAGAGAGATTCCGTTTGCAAAAGCGGATGGTGATGCTCTTGTCAGGCAAGTCCTTGGCTTACACTGGGCTGTGGTCACTGCCTTTCTAGAATGAGTCTGCTCTGCTTTCTGCGAACGATCGCGGGGAATTGAAAAGCGAGCTCTGGTAGTGCCATCGGATCGGGCATCGTAAGCATATTCCGCCGGTCTTGGTTTCATGAGTGAGAACCTATCTCTACAAGACTGTAAGCACCTCAACCAAAGGGGGGTTTGTAGGAAGCCCCTTTGCGCTTACACACCAATTACTACTGAGGTAAGATACAGAATTGGAAGACACCCATACCCATGGGCAGCATGACTGACGACAGCCAAGAGGTGGAAGTTAACCCAAGCGTCCATCGATGGACGAACAGATGAAACACACTACAACATGAAGCTTGAAGACGTTACGCTCGATGACGTAAGCTGGCATAAAGGAACAAGTATCGTACGGTCCCGCTTGTACACAAGGTACCTAAGAGCGGTCACATGTTTGCCAGGGTGCGGGGGGCCGGGGAGGAGGAGGAGGAGGAGGAGGAGGAGGAGGAAGAGGAGGAGGAGTTTAACGGGGACAGAGTTCCCATTCTGGAAGCTGAAGAAGATCTGGAGGTGCCAGTGATGGTTACACAACAATGTGAGTGTTGTCTGTGAACGTCCTCGAGCTGTTTTAAGAACAGTGGAAATGGAAGAGGTTCTATTTTACCACAATAAAAAGATAAAGATCTGTAAACACTGTACAAAAATACACTTCTCCTCATGGCAAGTCCACTTTACTTCTGCTTGCACGATATTTCTGGCCCTCTCCCACAGGCAGGTTAAACATGCCCCAATCTCCCACAGTTCCGTGCAGTGGTGTTTGCTACTGCCTGTGCCTGGGATGCCCTCCCCCCACCATCTGCTTGGGGAGCTCCTGCTCATCCTTGAATTATCTTCTCCACGGCGAAGGCTTGTAGGCCCACGTCCCGTGTGCTCCCACCGAGCAGGGCCATCGGTGCGGTCATTACAGCCTCTATAATCACCGGCCACCGACTGGCTGTGCGCTTCCCCGCTAGGCCATGCCTTCCCCGGGAGCAAGAAATAGGATATATCTGTGTCCCGGGAAACAGCACCAGGACACAAGAGGGTGATTGATGAGTGTCAAATACATTAACGAACTCAGGGGACAGTATTTAGTCACAGACCCTGGGAAAACAGGACACTGGCCGCAAGGGTAAAATAAATATTCCAGAAGTTAATTAATCAACAACGGAAGTGATTAAAACCACAGATTCCATTCTAGGGGCAGAAGGACTTTAAGATCTGACTTCTTTAATTCTTCCGTACCCCACAGCACACGAGGCATCTTAATTTTCTGTTTGATCCATACTTGGTTTAATAAAACAATTTAGCTTCCATTACTGGTCAGGGCTGTTCCCAGTCATCTGATGGCACAGGGGTCACACGTGGGGGAAGGATCCCGCAGATGAATCTGTTTTCTGGGCTACCCTGCTGCTTCCCTAAGTAAGAGCTCCTGTGCCTGTGGAGCCAGAATCCGGGGGACGGGATGCCCAAGAGGCATGACCGCCCCCGACACTGCTGTGTAACTTGGTGATTTGTAGTGCTCGTTCATATGAAATCACAGAAACGTGAGCAAGACAAAGACCAAAGTCTGTACTAAATCCAAATTCTGGAATATCTGTGCGGTTTCTGGCAAACACTAGGTGGAGACATTTAGTTCCTAATTATCAACCTCAAGCCCAGCGTAACAGACCTATCACTGAAAGTTGGGGTGTAAATAAAATCTCTATAAACTGCAAAATACCAAAAAGAAACCAGAGGAGCTATTATTTAAGAAAGGAATATTCATTGCGGTTTTATCATAAATGTAGAATTTAAGTATTTACCCACCTCTGTAGATCAGGTGATCAAAAACTCAAGTTTTAAATCCCATCTGGCACACCTGTTTTTTTTTGGTTTTTTGTTTTGTTTTGTTTTTGTTCTTTTAAAGGCAAAATTCCAGACCCAGCCCTCAGAGATGTTTAGACTGGTTGGGCCAGAAGTTGGCATTATTTGGATCTGGGCGGTAATACAAATTGCATTGCTCAGAAACACCACTCTGGGTCCCCAAACCATATTACAATTAACTCCTTCATATTTTCATTTGCATCTAGAATTGCCTTAGATGAAATCAGTGTGTCTTCATCATCTGTGTACTGTTTTTTTAAAGTGTGGATACTACTTTTTTTTTTAAATGTTTGTTTATTTTTGAGAGAGATCAAGTGTGAGCAGGGGAGGGTCAGAGAGAGGGGGTGGGCAGAGGATTCAAAGCAGGCTCCATGAGATCACGACCTGGGCCAAAGTCGGACGCTTAACCGACTGAGCCACTCTGGCACCCTTACAGTGTGGATACTGTCGTTCGCAATTAAAATACAGGTTCTTATAACAGCACCACGGCTGCTTACGGTCACCCGTTTCCTAAATCAAAGGCACCTAAAATTACCACCATTATGTTGGGAGAGAATACTGATGTGTGGTAGATATCGGATGTTCATACACTGTGTTTTATGCATTTTGTAGCTCTGAAATACGTCATTAACAAAATTTTAGGCAAATACTTGTGTTCGAAATGGTTGGGACCACAACTGTTGACCAAACCATCTCATGAAAAAGCTACCGCCCAAAGATGGAGGAAAAAAAAAAAGGAAAGAAAAAAGAAAAAGTTGTTTAGGTTCATGAGCAGAAAACCCGAGTCCGGAAGCCACATCTCTGACTCCTGCCCGGTGCTCCTGATGTTGCCAACATCTGTTCTTTTCGCTGGCCTGGCATCCTGGTCTAGGAAATGAAGTTATTCATTTATTCCCCCATTTATTCAATACTCCATGTAACAAGTTCTTTGATGTACAGGTAACCCATCTTATAACAGACAGAAGAAGAAATTAACTTCACAGGGGCGCCTGGGGGGCTCAGTGGGTTAAGCGTCTGACTCTTGGTTTCAGCTCAGGTCATGATCTCCCAGTTCCATGAGTTCAGGCCCCACGTCGGGCTCTGTGCTGATGGTGCAGAGCCTGCTTGGGATTCTCATTCTGCCTCTCTCTCTCAAAATAAACTTAAAAAAAAAAAAAAAGAAAAGAAAGGAAATTGACTTCACAGAATCTGGAATATTCTCAGGCTGCTCAATGGAAAGCCTGCAATGCCCCGCTCCCCCAATTCTTTCCCACACCATTCACACCGGCTGCTCTCATTTCCTTTGTTGCTTCCTCTACCCTGTTCCACACCCAGGGACACAGTGACCTGGGAAGGTCACAGAATGCTAATGAGGTCACAAAAACATGGCAGAGGGGCCCTCTGAACGTAGGGAGGGCTTTGGGGCAGGAAATATCCAAGTTCTTGCTGTTTGCAACATTGAGGAAGGGGAGGGAGGTTCATCCAAACACAGATGTTCTGGGGGAGGGAGGCATTTTCAGTGTCAAGAGACTGTCACGATAGCAGCGGGCAAATCAAATGGGCCCTTGGACGGCAGACAGAGGCGGCCTCGAGTGTGGGCAATTGCGGGCCGTGTACACAGGGGAGCCTCTGAATGGCGGCTGGTCCCCGCAGAGAGGAGACAGACAGGCCCTGGAATACAGCCATCACTTTTTCCTACCGGGAGCACGCTGACAGGTCACGGGGAGCTGAACAACAACCCAAATGATTAAGGGGCCCGAAGGGGTGATTTATGGAGCAAGATAAATACCACGACTAATAATAATCTACGGCATTCGGGTTGCTTTTCCCTCTGCTAGCTCTCCCAGCACGTTGCAAATACGTATCAGAACCTTTGTAAGTAAACACGGAGGCAGAGGTGGGTGAAGAGGCACAAATAAATATAGAGCAAGCCCTACTATGACCGATCATGACCAATTCTGTCTTGCCCGCGAATATCTAACCCGGAGGCTCCTCTCAATGTTTGTGTCCCATGTAAGCAGGAAGACAGGAACGTTAACACAGCCTTTCAGAGGAAGAAAAAAAAAAAATGCTCCAACAGTATAATCCGTACCTACACACACACACACACACACACACACACACACACACACAGACACACACAGAAGGAATAAAAGTCTGCTGGTATTTAGTAGAGCCATGAATCGAGGATTTAGGGTTTTCTTCCTCAACCACAACTGGTTATGAGACAATAATGAATCCTTCTAGGTTTCTATGATACCTTTAAAAGAAGGCAATTGAGGGGCGCCTGGGTGGCGCAGTCGGTTAAGCGTCCGACTTCAGCCAGGTCACGATCTCGCGGTCCGTGAGTTCGAGCCCCGCGTCAGGCTCTGGGCTGATGGCTCGGAGCCTGGAGCCTGTTTCCGATTCTGTGTCTCCCTCTCTCTCTGCCCCTCCCCCGTTCATGCTCTGTCTCTCTCTGTCCCAAAAATAAATAAAAAAAACGTTGAAAAGAAGAAAAAAAAAAAAAAATTTAAAAAAAAAAAAAGAAGGCAATTGATGATGTGTCGTGACCTCCGTGGGCCCCCCGCCTTCCATCATGCACATCCCACACGCACCTTGTAAAATTAAATGAAACTGTTCACATCGAGGGTTATCAGGTCTCCTGCAGAAGCCACACGTGCACTCTGAGCTGTGGGCAAAACCACGTAACTGGGGCACCACCTGCCTGGACTTTGGGCAAAATACTTACACGCTCTGGGAGGCACCCTTCCCTTCTGTGAAATGAGAGTATTGGGTTAGATGATGTCTACGAACCTGCCTAGTTCTCAGTGCGAACGCTATGCAATCAAGCCTTCACAGCCCGTGTAGCAGGCGTTCATGGATGGGCCCAGGCCCAGCCCAGAAGCAAGGGAAGAGAATGGAAGGGAGAAAGCATGCGACAGACAGGGAGGGTTCTCAACTGGAGAGCAAATTATTAGAATTTGGCACAGAAAGTCGGGGGGGGGGGGGGGTGTGTTACATTCTTTAGGGTTTTGAACAGTGAAAAGCAGAGGGGCAGAGGCTGGACATGACCTTAGCACCAGCACTGAGGATTCCAAAAGGACACAGAGTAGAAATGAGAACCCCAAGGAAGGCCAGGAGAACCAGGGCACAGGAACCAGCAGGGAATTTGCAGGTCGTGGAGCCATTCATGTGGCGCTCCCCTTCTGGGCTCTACAAAGCCTTTATTCCGGAACTCTCCTTCCTAAGCTTAGACCCGACAGCACAATGTGGCGGCAAGGAGATGTGAGAGACCCGTGTTTGCGTTCATCCACCAGGGTCGTAAGTTTCCAGGTATAAGGGGGGAAACAGTGGAAAAGCCACAGGAAGCAGAACACATGATTGCAATGAATGTTCACAATACAATGAAAGGTATGAACGAAAGGGTCATTCTTGGGAAAACTGAAGACACTACTTGAGAGGGAGGAGTTGGGGAGGGTTCTTGGAGTAATCGCCTTGTCTCTGTCGAGTGATCATCCAGCTAAGAGGCTATCTGGCAAGTTCATTGTGTTTAAAAAGCAGGTCCTCACGACGAGTCTGAAATCTCCTCTCAGAAGCTTCCACTTACATGCTTCTCAAAAGCAGTGCTTCTCAGACCTGAACGTCCATATGATTCACTCGGGGATCTTCCTAAGTTACAGCCTGGGGAGGTGGGGGTGGGACGTGGCCGCGTTTCTAACCAGATCCCAGGTGACGTTGACACTACTGGTCCCGGGACCTCACCGGGAGGAGCAAGAGTCCTGGTATTAGAACCGGAGAACGTGAATCCGAAAGGTATTTGGAAACGTCAACTGTCTGAACCAATGACCTCCAAGGTTATGTGCGTGCGTTTAATGCCAATAGTCTAGGATTCCTACCAACGGTAATGTCAATTATTCCGGGCTGAATGGAAGTTGAGACAGGACACTTCTCATAAACAGCCACCTTTGATGGCCAAAAATCAAACTCCAATATGATAAAAATGATAAAAACAGTATCCAGAGCACAAGTTCCCAGAAGGGGACCCTCTGAAGAGTTATTGACTGGTTTCCAAGCATAATAATTTCCCACTGTCAGCTGGTGGCAGTAATTCCTCGGGGTCCAAGGGACTGCAAAGGGCAAGAAAGGTTCTCAACCTTGCCTGTGCAATGGGACCACTCAGGACTCTGAAAAAATACTGGTATCTGGATCCCACCCCCAGAAATTCTGACTTCATTGGCCTGGTGTGTAGCCTGAACATTGGGATGTTTTAAAAGCTCCCCAGGTGATTCTAAGGTACTGGAGTAAGATGTAGCAGACCCAGAGCAACCAAGAGGAAAGGAGGGCTAAGAGGTAAATGCTGGCCATCCCATCACCAGAGCGGACTCAGACGCATCACACCATCCCCATTTCGTTGCTCCTTCCAGCCCATTACCAACAGGTTACTATTCCAAGGCTGTGCCAGATTTTACTTCCTCCAAATTCCTATGACAAGATGATGGTGAGTCGAAAGATGGCAAGATGGTTTATGGTTTATGCTATCCTTTGTTTTCTACAGGACTCCATGATAACCACAGCAAAGTGACCCCAAGACTCACTCCCACCACCAGCCTTAACTCCAGAGGTTGGCAAAATTTTCCTATAAAGGGAGAGACAGAGTACGAGCAGGGGAGGGACGAGAGAGAGGGAGACACAGAAGCCAAAACAGGCTCCAGGCTCTGAGCTGTCAGCACAGAGCCCCGGACACAGGGCTCGAACTCACGAACTGTGAGATCATGACCTGAGCCAAAGTCAGCCGCTTAACCGACTGAACCACCCAGGTGCCCCTGGGCCACAGGTTTAAATAAATGTAAAACTAGAAAACTTTCAGGGGAAAATCATAGGAGAAAATCTTCACAACTTGGGGTTATACAGAATTCTCAGGAATGACACCAAAAACATGATCCAGCAAAGAAAAAAGTTTGAGAAACTGGACTTCATCAAAATTTAAAACTTTTGTTCTGTGGAAGCCAGCCTGAAGTGAATAAAAAGAAAGCTACGGACTGGGAGAAAATATTTGGGAATTAAACATCTCACAAGAGACACATCCAGAATATATAAAGAACACTCAAAACGCATTATTAAAAGGCGTGCCTGAGTGGCTCAGTCAGTTAAGCAACCGACTCTTGGTTTCGGCTCAGGTCATGATCTCACGGTTTCGTGGGTTCAAGCCCCTGCATTGGGCTCTGTACTCCCAGTACAGAGCCTGCTTGGAATTCTCTCTCTCCCTCACTCTCTGTCCCTCCCCCACTCTGTCTCTGTCTCTCTCAAAATAAATGAACAAATTTAAAAAATGGTTTTTAAACACCTCATTTTAAAAAATTCCAAGTCAAAATTGGGCAAAAGACAAACGGAACTTCATCAGAGGACCTAAGGAAGGAAAAGAAGCAGATGAAAAGAAGTCAAGGTTGAGAGGTTGGTTCAGTGTTGCTGACCCATAACTGCGGTGACTCCCGCCTCAGAAACTAGGATACAAATTATTTGTGCCCACTAGAACTTCTGAGGTCTGCATCTGGAGTCTCAGGGCCTAGTAAGACATGTCCATACCTCATTACGGCTCCCTAAGACAATAGCAGGAATATTCCTGCTATTCCCCCAAGGCAGGAATAATGGCTTCCCCATGATACGACGTTCAACATCATTAGCCATTAGGGAAAAGCATATGAAAACCACAAGGAGATGCCACTACATACTAATTAGACTAGATCAAGCAAAAACAAAAAAAAATACTACCATCCAGCACTAGCAAGGATGGGACACAGCTGGGCCTCTTGTATGCTCTTGATGGAAATGTGAACTAACACCCCCGTTCCGGAAAACGGTTCTGCAGTTTCTCGTAAAGTTAAACACACACTTACCCTCCGGCCGGAAATACCTCAACTAGGTATTTACCCTAGAGAAATCAAAACTTATGTTCCCACAAAAACTTGTGTGTGAAATGTTAGCAGCTCTATTCATAATCACCAAACTTAGAAACAACCCAAATATCCTTCCAAGAGGTAAATAAATGGCGGTACATCTGTAGAATGGAATACCACTCAAAAAACCGTAAGGAAGATATATGGTTCAAGTGTGACGGGTATCGTTATAAAAAAAAAAAAAAAACCAAAACCACACGCAAACTGGTGCAGCCGCTCAGGAAAACAGTGTGGAGGTTCCTCCAAAAGTTAGAAATAGAACTACCCTCTGACCCAGCAGCTGCACTACTAGGTATTTACCCAAAGGATACAAAACTACTAATTCAAAGGGGTACGTGCACCTCGATGTTTATAGCAGCATTATATACAACAGCCAAATTATGGAAACAGCCCCAGTGTCCAACCACAGATGAATGGATAAAGAAGATGTGGTACATATACACAGTGGAACATTACTCAGCCATGAAAAAGAACGCAGTCTTGCCATTTGCAACAACATGGATAGACCTAGAGAGTATTATGCTAGGTGAAGTAAGTCAGAGAAAGACAAACACCACATGACTTCACTCATATGTGGAATTTAAGAAACAAATGAGCAAAGGCGGGGGCGGAGAAGGAGGGAGGCAAACCAAGAAACAGACTCTTAACTATGGAGAACAAATTAATGGCGGCCAGAGGGGGGGCAGGTGGGGGGATGGGTGAAACAGGTGATGGGGGTAAAGGAGGGCACTTGTGATGAGCACAGGGCGATGTAAGGAAGTGTTGAATCATTGCATTGTCCACATGAAACCAGTATTCACTGTTTACTGACTGGGATTTAATTTTTTTTAAATATTTTTGAGAGAGACAGAGCACAAGTGGGGTAGGGGCAGAGAGAGGGAGACACAGAACCCGAAGCAGGCTCCAGGCTCTGAGCTGTCAAAACAGAGCCTGACGTGGGGCTCGAACTCACTGACTGAGATCATGACCTGAGCCAAAGTCGGACGCTTAACCCGACTGAGCCACCCAGGTATCCTTACTGACTGGTAGTTAAATTTAAAAAATATTTAAAAAAAAAAAAAGAGAAGTTAAGTTTTTATGTATTTGAGAGACAGAGAGAGTGAGTGGGGGAGGGGCAAAGAGAGAGGCAGAGAGAGAATCCCACGCAGGCTCCACACTGTCAGCTTGAAGCCTGATGTGGGGCTCACTCACCAACCGTGAGATCATGACCTGAGCCAAAATAAGAGTCGGGCACGTAACCAACGGAGTCCCTTAAATTCATAAAACTACACCATAAAATCGATTTTACCCTGTTAATTTTTAAAAGAAATGAAATTTTAGGGGCGCCTGGGTGGCACGGCCAGCTAAGCATCCGACTCTGGATTTCGGCTCAGGTCGTGATCTACAGTTCGTGAGTTCGAGCCCGCGTTGGGCTCTGTGCTGACAGCACGGAGTCTGCTTGGGATTCTCTGTCTCCCTCTCTCCGGCCTGGAGGTCCAGGAGGACCTCACGCCGGCCTGAGGAGACGCAGGAAGACTGTCCCGCCACGGGAGTCCCGGCTGCCTGCACCCATCCCATCCAGGCACCGGCTGGATCACGGGGCCGGGGCGGCGGATACCCTGAAGGTCACCGCACTGCTATGCGCCTGAGCCTGGTCAACTCTGTCTGATAACTGGGCCCCTTCGGGAGGCCACTACTTCTGCCGGGGCAAGGGGGATAGGGCGGGGGGGATAACCATTCCCTTCGTGAACCGTAGTCAAGACTGGACGTGTCTCGGCAGGCCCTGGCACTCAGGGCCCAGTTCCAACGGGCAGAAACCATTTTTCAGCCTCATCTCCCGGGCATGAGTCTGCCACAGGGCGACACAAACCTTGCTGGTTCCTGGACATCCCCTGGTCACCGAACCCACACCAAGCAAAGGCTGGCACACGTGGGATCAGACAAAAGGGTAAGCTAACCAACGAAGGCACGAGAGACAGCCAGAGGAGGGAAGGCTCACAGGGGAGCACTGGGGAAGTCGTGTGGCCATCAGCAGGTGGAGAGGAGGGGGGAAACCCAGCCTGTGGGGTTTTCCTGGCACCCTCCCTCCCTAAGGCCTCCGTTCCCTGTGCCACCTCCCTGAGTCTGTCTCTCCTCCTCGGGCCATCCTCTGTCTGTGCCTCTCCCTGCACAGAGCCCTCCGGGGACACAGGAGATCTACGAGGGCGGCAGCGTCCCCAGCTTCAGACAGCCATGTGTCTTCCTGCTCTCCACGCCGGCCGCAAGCGGGTTCTTAGAGGGAACCAAGGAGGTCCTCGGTGTGGGAGGAAAGTAGCGAGCGGCCTGCTTGTCTTTGTCACTGATCTCAATGCTAAGCTCGTGCCCCTGGAACCGGCGAGCACACAAGGCTGAACCACTCTCCAATTCAGAGGCCGCCTCCCCTCCCCGACTCCACCGCAGCATCATTACTGCTGAGAGATGATTCGTCCTAACTCGCGTGCTGGCGTCTTTCATAATAGCTCGGAGTCAAAGAGTACTTTCCTACGTGTTAGACCATTTAACCTTGACCAGCGCTCACCCGCTTGGCCTCCTATCTCTTCTCTGTTTCTCCCCTTATTTCAGGGGAGAGAGGGCCACAGAATCTGCACCCTGCCACCGTCCTAATCCTCCCGAAACGCTACGTGTAAATAGGTTCTAACCAAAACCTTTCCATAACGACCCACTGCCTAAATAAACGCAAAACCCGATATTCAACCCTTTCCACTGCCCCAAAGCGGCCGGTTTCCCTTCTCCCACCAAACCACCCCCTGACACATGTGTTGTCTCAGTTCGATTCTTCACAGCCTTGTGTTTGGTCACAGGGCCTCAAAGATCCCTCTCTCGGCCCGAGAAACCACACAGGCAGAGACGTGCAGCCCTCTCCACCTGCAGCCTACGGTGGTCATGTTTAATATGCAGGGTTCCATGTAATATTGTTCGACAAACGAGGTCTTGACTTCTTAAAAGAAAAATCTGAAAGTCGCGGACCTACGTTAAGTCCTATGTTGCAACACTTCCAATGCACTGTGGTCTGTTCACTGTCTATTCTGAAGATACTCGGATTTTCTCGTGTCTGCACCATTATTTACACAATTCCCACCTTACAACTCCTTCGGTCCCTTTGTCTATCCCAAGTGTTCTCTTAGGTTCTCCTTCCAATAGCACTTCATAAAAGCCTGCCCCGACTACCGTAACCTGAAGGAACATCTTCCACACTGCTGTGGCAATGAGCACACAGGGGGCTGGTTTTATAACGATGCGATATATAAAATGCATCTAACACTCTAATTTGAACAGGTTCTTTCTCGTCTTTTCAACCAGACTAAGTTCTTTTTTTTTTTTAATTTTTTTTTAACGTTTATTTATTTTTGAGACAGAGAGAGACAGAGCGTGAACAGGGGGGAGGGGCAGAGAGAGAGGGAGACACAGAATCGGAAGCAGGCTCCAGGCTCTGAGCTGTCCGCACAGAGCCTGACGCGGAGCTCGAACTCACAGACCGTGAGATCATGACCTGAGCCAAAGTCGGACGCTTAACCGACCGAGCCACCCAGGCACCCCCAGACTAAGTTCTTTGAAGGCAGATGCTATATAGGTTCAGCCTTATATCCGTGTAGTATCTATTATAGAATATTCCAGCCAATACATGGACCGGATCTGACAAATGTAGAAAGATCACTGTGGCTGCAGCACTGAGAATATGAGGGCAGGGGAGGAAGGAGAGCTCCAAAGAGGCCACCTGTCCCAGCAAGGTGAGAAAGTGTACAAGTAACTACCCCACCAGGCTTGTAAATACTACCCACACCTACAGGCAGACAGATCCCGGGCGGGAGGAATGTTCCAGGGGGCAGGCTCTTGGCTGGCTGCCATTTATAATTCTGGAGAAAGACAGGCTTCCAGATACAGCCAAGTTCTCCTTCCGTTTATTTTTCCTTTTTAAATATTTGGTTACTCTAATGGCTATCAAGAGGAGAGTCACAGCATGATCAAATCTCAGAACTGTAGGTTTATGACCCTTGGACTCTGAGCCCAACGAACACTTGGAAAAGTTACTTCAGTTTAAGAAGCACAGACTCGGCCCGCTTGACCTACTTCTCTCTGCCTACGAGCTTAACAACTTTTAGGACATCAGGCTACTGGCTGGACCGCAGGTAAATTGCGCTCCTTCCTACTCTTTCAAAAGAAAATTGAAAAAGAAAAAAGAACAGTAGCCACGGATCCCCTTAGAAAATTACCTCTAATGGCCACCTTCCTTCATAGCAATCACTACATTCTGAGTCCAAATCAAAGGCTCTTCTAGGACTAAGTTCCAAAATAATATGTCGTCTTCACAATTTATTGGCTTCGAATGATTGTGCCAAAAAAGAGAACTATTTTTCTCCAGGCTAAAATGAGCCGAGCTCCTTTTATTTTCCCCCTATCCCTTTTCCGATCAGGATGATACTCACTTGTAACCAATTACATTCGGATCACTGCTCAAAAATGAACACTGATTTTTTTTTTTTTTTAAAGCTTGAATGTGTTTATCCATCCCCGTTCCCAAAATACCAGCCATCATCTCTTTCTTAAAATGTTTCAAATTACTTCTCAAAAAGGTGTAAAAAAGGTCCCTCATTTCATATCTCTGTATCTTTCAATCCCCCCTCCTGCCACAACAAAGATAAAAGGAAATCCAATTTTAAAACAAGGACATTATATTTGATACTGAATAATGAAGAGAACCAAGGAACTGTAAAGGGGTATTTTACCCTCAGAAACTGGCCGCAAAGTAACTGGCTAGTCCCAGACTCAATGGGCTTAAGTGACAGAGCAGGAGTCCTCCCTGGTGACAGACTGTGGTCCCTTCCAAGGTCAAAAGAGACAGCCAATGGGCAGCCCCATCGCGTAGCTACATTTGGACCCAGGATGGATCCCGGAGGTGCCCTGGTCTACCTAGGTCTGTCTGGCATACTCAGTTTCAATCTGGAAACTGAAATCTATCAGTTGGCAAATTTTTGTGTTGCTTCCTTGCCAATTTCCTATTTTTTCTGTTTCAGAACTCATCAGATGTTGACTTTCCTAGAGTAGCAAATCAGAAAATTAATCTTTTCTCTATTTCTAATGTTTGGCTGTCTGTTTGTTTGTTTGTTTGTTTTGGAAACTTTCCAACTTTCTACTTTTCCTTTGTCAGCTTTAATTCTGGAGCATTCTCTGATTAGGATGCAGTGTCTTAATTCTAGGGGTGAGTGTGGTTATTTTTCAGGTTTCCTTCTCGTCTCCACCATCTCTGTTTTCTTCAGCTTCCTCCTTCCCTTTATTTTGGTCTCCAGTGTACTGGACAGTTTCTTCCAACATCTCATGATTTGGAGCTGCCCACCCCTATTTAAGGAGGAGGAAGTCAAAAGCTGGCAGGAAGTGCTCTGTGTGGGGGTGGGGCTAATTGCCAGGAAGGCCTCACAGACCAGCGAGCTTCGAGCTTCGCTGCACACTGACCAGGAAGCAAAGTGACCTTCGAGCTGCTGAAACCAAATGTCAAGGCCTAAAGATCTCTTCTCTGGGACTTTTCAGTTTCTCCAGAGAAAAATCTTACCATCAATATTCTAGAAACAGGAGGGGGAGCTCTAGAGCCCCACCAGTTAAATATGAAGACTTCTACTTACAAACTTAAAAAAAAATTTTTTTTTAAATGTGTATTTGTTTTTAAGAGAGACACAGACAGAGTATGAACAGGGGAGGCACAGAGAGAGAGGGAGACACAGAATCCCATGCAGGTTCCAGGCTCTGAGCTGTCAAGCACAGAGCCCGACACGGGGCTTGAACTCACAAACCGTGCGATCGTGACCTGAGCAGAAGTTGGATGCTTAACCGACTGAGCCATCCACGTGCCCCTCTACTTATAAACTTTTAAAACTTGGGGTACTTTACCAGTCTTTTGCAACAAATGGTACCTCCACATCTTGAGCCTGTCCGGAGTTTTCCCACATCAGTGAACTTACCTGTCACCTGAAGCTGCCTCTGTTCAATTAATGCCATCAACACACCCACGAATTCCATCTTTTTTTTTTTAAGTTTATTTATTTTTGAGAGACAGAGAGAGCCACGGAGGGGCAGAGAGAGAGGGTGAGAGAGAGAATCCCAAGCAGGCTCTGCACTGTCAGCGGAGAGCCTGACGTAGGGCTGGAACTCACGAACTGTGAGATCATGACCTGAGCTGAAGTCAGATGCTTAACTGACTGAGTCACCCAGTCGCCCTACGAATTCCATCTTTTAAAAAGTCATTGAAATCTTTTTATTAAGAAGACCAAGAACAGGAGAGGAAATGGTCATTTCAGTAAGGCTTCAGAGAGGAGGGAGATAAATACATACAATCAATCTACCAGATTTCACTGGCTATCCCTTAAGCCCGAGAAAATTCTATAGGATTCTCTGCACCAATTTTAGTGATGCTAAAACTCTAACAGAAGCAGCCTTTCCTCTCTTCAAATATTAGTCTGGAAGGACTGTTACCTTAACAGGGCAGATACAGCTTTTTTAAAAAATTTTTTTCTGTTTGTTTATTTTTGAGACAGAGAGCGTGCACGCACACACACAGACACACACACACACACACACACACAAACACGCGGGGGAGGGGCAGAGAGAGAGGGAGACACAGAATCCAAAGCAGGCTCCAGGCTCCCAGCTGTCAGCACAGAGCCCAATGCGGGGCTCGAACCCACGAACCGTGAGATCGTGACCTGAGCCGAAGTCGGACGCTTAACCGACTGAGCCACCCAGGCGCCCCCAGATACAGCTTTTGGACCCGTCTGCTAGGCCTACCACACATAGTTCTTTCTTTGTGCCAAAAATCCCAGTAATTACTCTCTCCATGTCATTATGACCTGCCTGTATTTTTCTGATCACCGCCACAAAAGTCAGACGAGAACCAGATGGACCCCCTCCACCGTATTACACCACAGAAGAGAGACGCTCTCATGCACAGGACCTCGTATTATAATGTATCAACAGCACTCTCTTCAGAAATTATAAAAAGGGTTTGAGTCCCCCACGTGCCTTTCTAACAAGCCACTTCGTCACCAACTTAACTACAGAAGGGCGCGTGTCACATCGTGGCCTAACATTCCACGGCTTACTACTTAAATACGTGTCCTCTAGGAAGAAAAGGACAAAGATCAGAATTCAAAGCCTCCTGGTCAAATGCTTTAACAGTTAATAGGTTCTTCTGTCAGGATTAGTTAGAAACCCAGCATTCAAGAGTGGCAATGCAGAATTATTCCAGAACATGAAGACAGCCATTTAGTCAAGGACTTTAACAAAAGGAACCATATGTTTAAGACTCAGTAGTGAGGAAATGCCAAGAATCAGAAGGCAAACAAAGTCCTCACTGACAACAACGAGATTCAAAAGCAGGAGCGCCTGGGTGGCTAAGTCGGTTGGGCATCCAACTCTTCATTCGGGCTCAGGTCATGACCCCAGGGTCGTGGGACTGAGCGCCGCGTTGGACTTTGCCACGAGCGTGGAGCCTGCTTGAGATTCCCTCTCTCCCTCTGCCCCTTTCCTCCATGAACTTCCTCTCTCTCATAAAATAAATTTTAGAAGTAATTTTCCTATAATCAGTGTTAGAGTGCTGGTAAAGATCAGTTACTACCAAGCGTCGATATCATCAGAAAGATTAAAAAGGAATTTACAAGGGAGTAATTTTCTTACCAGGCAATTCATGGTTATGGACTGCCAAGCCCACAGAACACCTGAAACCTTCCTGGGTACCACCAAAACTCATGTGGTATTTCTGTGCCCATCCCACATGTTTGGTGACATTCTATTACTGGTATTCTTTCACCGGTATTCCTCTTTTGCTGTTAACTCTTCCCTTGTTTAATATTTTGCTTCCCAAATAAAAATGGAGATCCTTGAGGCCAGGCACTTACAGCCAAGGGATCAAGAACCTGGGTTTCAGAGTCTATACTGAAACTGCTTCTCCATCTACAGTAAGAAACTCCAAGTTTTAGCTACCACAGCAATGACTTTATTTCCCAGCCTCCCTTGCAGTGAGCCAATGGGACATAAACACGAGTGCCCTATGGCAGCTACAGGAATCCTTCCTGAAGTAACCGTTGGCATTTGTCTTCTTTGCCCCTGCCCTGGACTCAAAGTCACGTTGGACCACAAGGTCAAGGTCATACTAGGTAGAGCAACACTCAACAGGAGCCAAGGTCTCTAACACCATGACATATACCAACCTACCTTGGGACATTATTTATAAAAGGAAGAAAGACTTCTACCTTACATAGACTTAAGTTATTTTAGGCTTTTCTGTTCTTCAGAGCTGAACCTAACACTAATAAATATGGAGTCACAGAGACCTGGGGCCAACTCCCAGCTCAGTCACCTGCTAGCTGCATGATCTCAGGCAAATCACCTGCCCCAGTTTCTTCATCTGTAATATGGGATCAGTATTACTCAGCTCAGAGTTATGAGGAGGTACATAGCAAAGAATCATGCAAATCTACACAAATTTGTAACTGAAGATTTTCACAAAGTAAATGAGCTTACAACAGGGAGATGTGACCTCGTCATAAACGACAAGGAAGGCTTCTCTGAGGAGTAACATTTAAAATGTAAAACGTAAATAGAAGCTAAGTAGGGCAAGAAGGGAGGAAAAGTTTCAGGCAAAGGTCACTGTCATAGCCAAAGGCCCTGGACTAGGGGGAATATGGAGGCCACGAGCAACAGAAGAAAAGCGTGACCCCAGGAAAGACGAGGCAGGCAGCAACGAAGGGTGAAGAGGTAGATAAGGGGCCACCTTGCAAGCCTTATGGGCCAGGTCAAGAAGTATGACTTTTAGGGGCACCTGGGTGGCTCAGCTGGTGAGTGTCCAACTCTTGATTTCAGCCCAGGTCATGACCACAGGGTCGTGGGATCGAGCCCCACGTCGGGCTCCTAGTTGACGTGGAGATTGCTTAAGAGTCTCTCTCTCTTTCCCTCTGCCCCTCTCCCCTGCATATGCTCTGAAATAAAAATAAAAATAAAAAATATGGCCTTTAGTCTGAGAAAAAGGAAGCAGTAGACATGTTCAGGTTGGGAGGATGAGGTGGGCCATGGCTAAAGACTCTGATCTCAAATGTTCACTC
The DNA here is from genome assembly GCF_024362965.1 of Panthera pardus. Taxonomy (NCBI): domain Eukaryota; kingdom Metazoa; phylum Chordata; class Mammalia; order Carnivora; family Felidae; genus Panthera; species Panthera pardus. The sequence continues at coordinate 6,427,259 of NW_026526777.1, read as the reverse complement.
TGGCAATAGCAAAAAGAAGAGATCAAGGGTGGGGGACAAGGCAGGCATAGATGATCTAGCCCTTTCAAGTGCTAGATCAACAGTCCACTAGAACTAGGAGGGCAGTGGAGCGGGAGAGAAGTCGTTGGACTCAAGACCTAGTTTAGAAGTAAAAGGGACAGGGCCTAGAGCTGGACCGGATATCGGCCAGGAGAATGAGTAAGGAACCAAGAGCGAGGTTTCAAATGTTTGTGCAACTGTATGCATGGGGCTGCAGTCACTGGATCAGGATGACTAGAAGAGAAACAGATTTACGAGGAAGAGCTGGGTTTTGGACGTGACGACTTTGAGGGGTCTTCGAGAAACCCAAGAGGAGAGGTCTAGTAGGCTGGGGGAAAATAATCAAACTTTGTAGTCAGAGAAGAGGTCTACGCCAGAAATAGAAATTCTGGATTGTCTGCGTAGAGCTGTAAATGTACAAGAGACTACCTCAAGGGAGACTAAAGAGAGACAGAACTCCACTACTCACAGACTATACTAGGAAGGTCCACCTCTCTGCGAAACCATAGGAAAATGCTGTTTTGTAGACCGAAATGGTTGACTGCCAGCAATTTCTGTACGGTTCAATCCCACAGAAAGAACCACAAGAGGGGGTTAGGTCAGGTAGCGGGGGTGAGGCCAAGAAAAAATTGAAAAGAGGTGATGATGGTCAATGGTGACACATGTTCCTGAGAAATCAAGAGGGATGACTGAAAACATCCAACAGGTTTGGAGAGAATGATCACCAGTTGCTTTAACAAGACTTAGTCTGGCAGAAAGATTGGGGTGGAAGTCAGTTTCAGAGGAGAGAGAGCCGAAAAACTGGGGTATGGGCAGTAAGTGAGCACTCTTCCAAAGATCAAACAAGATAATATATCTAAGGAGATTAGAAGGGTTCCTGGCTCATTTAAAGGGCTTGATAAATGGGTTTAAATAATTAAGTAATTTTTTTTTTTAAATGCTACTAGTAAGATTACTGGTAGCTTTAAACCTCCCACAGCACTTTAAACAAAGCTTTGTACTTAGCTGGTACTCAATAAATATTTTGGTTGTGATAACTGTTAAGTAGGAACACAGGGATGCTAAATCATTCCACATGATTTGCAATTAAAAGAAATTTGCAATTAAAAGAAATAAATTCTTGGCGAACCAGATGCCCTTTTTTCCCTTTGTAAAAATATAAGCTAATCTAAATACGATTCTGTAGTCTTTATTCCCTCATGCTATGAATTAAGGAAATCTTAGAATGTCACTATATTACCACCGTGATGAAGCTACTCCCCCCTCCCGACCCCCGACCCCCCCCCCCCAAATTTAGCTTAAAAGAGAAAATGGTTACGTTTTGCAACACTATTCACTGTGGTGAGATTTAACGAGGGTACCACTGAGCGCCTCCAGCGGCTGGAAACAAAGCTGACCTTAGAACCAGGAGCTGCTCCTGGCTGTGGTCAACGCAAGAATGAGATCTTCTGGAATAGTCCAGAAAAGACACTGGCCACAGGTTAAGTGTTCCTTTGGTTTATATTCATAGCAGTTAATGCTTCTCCTACCCACAGGTGCAATTTTGCAGCTCGAAGGACCCAATATCCAGCCCCGACATAGGGTGAAGGGGCAAGAGGACCCCAGAAACCCAAAGCAGGGGTGGGTCCCTGCGGGGGTCTTCATTTACTTCCCTTTAGGGCAAATGCAGGGTGATTTCTGCTTTTTTGCATTACCTGGAATGGTCTTTGCCCATCTACCACTTTCTCTAGCAGGCAAGCCCCCTCTTTCACACACCCTCTCTCTGCCAAACACACGTACACTCATGCTACGAGGCCCAAACATTCCGGATCCCACTAAGTAAGCGTCACCCCTTCGTCTGAATTCCTAGCACCCTTTGTGCATAGTTCAACGTGAGCATCTCATACACTAATTCCAGTTATGTGTTTAGCTAGCGTTCCCCAGTTCTAGCTCCCCACTGGACCACGTGCATGGAGGAACCGAGGTCTGAACACACACGTCTTACTTCACTCTGAACGCCTGACACATAACTGATAACAAATGGTTGTTGGAGGGATGGTATTTTTCTGACAAATTTAGTAACCTGATTTAATGCATCAAATTAGGAGGGAGATGACTAGCGCGGTGAATTTGTTTCCTACAGCTGCCGTAACAGATTACCACACGCTGAGCGGTCCAAAATAACACAGATTTAATCTTATATAATTCCGGAGACCAGGAGTCTAAAATGACTTCTGGAAAATCTGTTTCCTCCACTTGTTCAGCTTCTAGAGGCTGCCTGCATTCCTTGGCTCGAGACCTCTGCCTTCAGCAAAGCAGCTTCGAACATCGGACCCTCCTCCTGGCTCTCGTAAGGACCTCTGTGATCATACGGGGCCCACCTGGATAGTCTTGGATGAGGTCCCCTCTGGAGATCCCTAACTTAATCCCACCTGCAAAACTCTTTTCTCCCTATAAGGTGACATCAGGATATGGCATCTTTGAGGGGCTGTTACTCAGCCGAGCACAGCCAGCCACATGGACAGCTGCAAAAAGCAAGGGCCAGCGGCCTACAAGCAAGGGATTAGAAAAAGGATGGAAGGTGAAGGAACGCTAAAACAACAAAAAAAAAATGTGGCAACCTATGTCACAGAAAGTGGGAATAAATTAGCACGCATTCCCTCAAGGACCGCTGAGGGGGCCGTTTCTTTGTCTTGGTCCAATATTACAAATAGAATTCAAAAGAATGACTCTGAATCATGAAAGAAAAGTTAATGTCATTCTGTAAAGCTCATTTTAAAAGAAGCATGAGAGATCATGAAATATTTCAACTAAACGACCATTAATTTTGAAAGGTAAGACTCAGAGCTGGAAGCTTGAGACACTTGGAAATTTTATTTCTACGGAAAATCTTATTCTCTGATGCCAAAAGGGATTTACTCTGTTATGGATTTCATGTTTGGGTCCCTCCAAAATTCAGATGTTGAAATCCTGCCTCCTCATGTGATGGGAGGCTTTGAGGAGATCATTAGGTCAGAAGGGTGGTCTCCTCAAGATTAGGACTGGTGTCCTTATTTAAAAAAAAAAAAAAAAAAAAAAAAGACCCTGGGGCGCCTGGCTGGCTCAGTCGGTTAAGCATCGACTCTTGGTTTCCACTCAGGTCACGATCTCACAGTTTGTGAGTTTGAGTCCTGCTTTGTGCTCTGTGCTGACAGCATGGAGCCTGCTTGGGATCTCTCTCTCTCTCTCTCTCTCTCTCTCTCTCTCTCTCTCTGCCCTTCCCCCAGTCGTGCTCTTTCTCAAAATAAATAAAAGACCCCAGAGAGCTCTCCTGCCCTCTCTGTCAGGAAAGGATACAGTGAGAAAACGGCTGTTTGCAACCCAGGGAAGGGCTTTCACTAACCCTGACCATGCGGTGCCTTGACCTTAGACTTCCAGCATCCACAACCATGAGCAACAGCTTCTGGTGTTCAAAAGCCACCTAATCTACGGTATTCTGTTACAGCAGCTCAAATAGATTCAGACGATGATTACCAAGAGGTATGGATTTCTGTCAAGTATATCCAAATAAATGTTAACCCTCCAAGCAGTCGCCTTGGGAACATAACAAATTTCTATAAATAATTACTGCCTGAAACTCTGAGGAAATCTCTCCTTAAGACGTGTAGAACCCAGGGGCGCCTGGATGTCTCAGTCAGTGACGTGTCCGACTCTTGGTTTCGGCTCAGGTCATGATCTCACGGTTCATGGGTTCGAGCCCTGGTGTCAGGCTCCGTGGCTGGCAGCTTGGAGCTCGCTTGGGATTCTCTCTCTCTGCTCTTCCCCCACTAGCGCAGTCTCTCTCTCAAAATAAATAAAATTTTAAAAACGTATTAAAAAGAAGTTCAGAACCCAAATATATAAACCACATCATTGCCAGTCTCATTACTTTGTAACCACAGCTCATTTTTTAAAAATTTTTTTAAACGTTTTATTTATTTTTAAGACAGAGAGAGACAGAGCATGAGTGGGGATGGGACAGAGAGAGAGGGAGACACAGAATCCGAAGCAGGCTCCAGGCTCTGAGCTGTCAGCACAGAGCCCGATGTGGGGCTCAAACCCACGAGCTATGAGATCATGACCTGAGCCAAAGTCGGACGCTCAACCGACTGAGCCACCCAGGCGCCCCACACACCTCATTTTTTAATTGGCATTAGCAATAAGGTACGTTACCAAGGTAGGCAATCATTAGACTTGGCTCCACATGACTTCTAGCCATTAAAAAAAATACCATCTATCCTTTTGATAGTCAAAAGAATGAGCCGCAAGATCCAGGTGTAGTTCTAAAATAGTAGAGCCTAAATAAATAAGTAAATAAAAGTGGGAGTTATCACTGAATTAAGGGTTAAACCTTTCCAGACCACCTCTTTGGGCAGGACCACATTCTTTGGGTGTGGAAGCTATAGTATGGCTGCTTAACTTAAGGACTCTGGCTCTGATCAATTAGTCACAACATGTATGTAGTATCTACCACATCACACTTAAAGAACATTTACATGCACACCACCTAAACTAGACTCTAGGTGTACATACTACACGCATTACAAACTCCTGTTTGTATTAAAGTTGACATTGCAAGGTTTCCGTATCTGGATTCCAAGCTCTGGAGACCTATTTTTTTTTTTCCCCTCATTCCTTCCGTGGACCGGAGGGACTTGATTTCATAGGTTTCGAGTTCCCACCCTACAGACCTGGGAATCCAGATGATCTACGGTCAAACCGTGAAGGATTTATTTCACCATCGAATACACATGGCTTCACACACACACACTCACTCCATATGGGCTGTCCAGAACTGCTACACAAATGTACTTTCCTCCCAGCCATATATATTTCAAGTTGCTGACAACAGAGCCCCATTAGCAACTTCATAGGTAAAGCTGGGCTCTATCACTGGCCTTGATATATGGCACTCTGGGTGGCCACTAAGCCCCCATTCATACCCATGACATCACTGTTTCCATAGAAACAACATCGCTACATTTTCAAAGGGGGAGAAACTACAAGAGATTGTGAAAGAAGAAAAAACCCAAACAATGCAATTGGAATAGGCAAGCTATTAGCTAACATGCTTTCGAAAAGATGCCTTAGTTTCTCTGCGAAGAACACAACCACAAAGTGCAGATTTTAAAAATTGCGAATACAGGGGGAATAAATGCGGCTAGCAAATGCGATTGCTGCATTTCTTTTGGAAATACAACCCACTTGACTTTGGCCAAGTTAGTTTTAAGGAATTTAACTCCTCTTAAAATAAGTCCTGCAACCCTACTAATGGCGGACATGTCAAATGTTTGAATGCCTTTAAAAACATTTTAAAGTTTTTAAATGCTTTTTGACTCAATGCGGTATCGACTTAACATAATTGAAAGTAAATTTTAGTGATTTTTTTTTTTCTGGAGGTTCAACTAAGAGAAATAATTTCATATGTGGCCAAATTCCACACGCCAGAAAAAAAAAATGTGAGACCCAAGCCACAATCGTGGGAACGCTGAACAATGGAATTTTATTTATGAAACTGGACACAAAGACAGGCAAAGTCACAGATAATATTTGAACGGAATCTTTTCGGGAACGATCGCAAAAATGAAAAATTCACGGAGACGAAAATCAGGCACCAATACCACCCTCTAATTCTTTCCATAAACATAAGAGACTACACTGGTATTGTTAGAAATAGCCCACTGTGCTTATGGAGAGAAACCAGCATTCCTTCAAGTGTTTGTAATTAATAGTCTGATTTACAACTCCAGAAACATCTTAGGAATGCCTTTCTCGATGTGGGATAGTCTTTTCAAAGACGGAAAATGTTGCCCAAATCAGTCACCCAAAAGCAATCTAACTCAGAAAAGACGAACAAAGTGCACAGGGGAGCATTCTCAGGGAGAGACCGCGTGTGTGCAAATATGGGAGCTCTCTGCCCCCCAGGAGGAGAATCCCAACCAAACGGCCGCATCCGAGGTCACGGGTTGCGTCTGGTGTCCCTGAGCAGCGAAGGAAGGTGACAGCTGAGCAGTGGCCGGTACGGAAACCGCAGCTTCTGAGCTGAGGGAAAGGGTCCTCGTAGAATCAACCAAGCACATCCTACTCACACCACCGTGAACCCCCACGGCACACCCTCCCAACCCCATGACCGTTCCTTTGTTACTGACCTATGTCAAACCCACTAGGGCTTATTAAGCACGTTTAAGTGTAGTGTAAGTGTTTAAGCGCGTTTAAGCGTAGTATTTAATGGTGAGCAACCCTACAAAGGCTCATTTACTTATCCTAGTGGCCTTGTCTGTGGGCACCCTTCCCCCTCCCTGAAACTCACGCGCAGGAAGCAGCGAAAGAGCAATACTGATGGACACAGGGTGGCCGGAAACACCTCCCAGAACATCACCCGGTCCTGCCGTAGGTCAGACAGGCGTGACGGTCAGGACTGCCGCCGTAGACCTTAAGGGCTGGGCCCAGGAGGAGACACAAACATCTAGAGCCAAGAATTGAGCCACGGGACAGAAGACACAAGGAAGTGCCAAAGACCACTTTGTGTCAACCTAGGAAATCAACCAGGGTAGGGGAGAAGGGCACAGAGGTAGATTCTGGAGGAGGAAAGGATCACAGGCAAGACAGGGCAGAGGCTGCGTCTATACCACCTACCCAGGTAGGCTGTTCTTGAATCGGTTGTCCCCACCCACCCCATCACCACCCCTCGCTCAGAGCCCTGCAGGAGACACAGCGGTAAGGAGTGACGGTTCCACAAGACAGACATACAAAAACTTAAAAGACGTGGTCCTGCTCTCACCGGGCTCACAGAGGAGAAAAGCTAGGTGTCTGATCATTCGAATTCAGTGTTACAAACGCTGTGTGATAAAGTGGAAGGGTGATAAGGGGTGCCCAGGGGGACAAGAAGAGGAGGGCTGGAGGAGACTGGGGGACAAGAGCACGTGCGGAAGCCCCCAGATTCCAACTCAGTGTTCGGGAAATGCGACTGGCCCTGTGCATCTGAGGAAGTGAACACAGGGGTGTGGTCAGAAAGAAGGCTCAACATTTAGCCAGGGGACAGTTCGTGGTCAATTTTTTTAATAGTCAAAACAAAGCGGGGGGCCTGGCTGCCTCAGTCGGTAGAGCAGGAGACTCGTAATACTGGGGTGGGGAGTTTGAGCCCCATGTTGGGTGTGGAGCTTATTTCAAAAAAAATAAATAAATAACCAGGGCCCCTACGTGGCTCAGTGGGTTAAGCATCCGACTTCAGCTCAGGTCACGATCTCACGGTTCGCGAGTTTGAGCCCCACGTCAGGCTCTGTGTTGACGGCTCAGAGCCTGGAGCCTGCTTCAGATTCTGTGTCTCCCTCTCTCTGCCCCTACCCCACTTATTCTCTCTCTCAAAAACAAAAAATAAAAAAAAAATTCAAAAAAAGCAATAAATCTGGTACATTTGATTAATGGCGTTGCTTAAAGGCAGAGATGGCCTCTCTGAAATTTAGATAAAAAACAGAAACATCTACGGCCAGTGGAGAAAATCTGAAGAGACAAATGGCCACGTCGGCCCCAGAAATCAGGGGTTACGATCATGGCGATCCAAGGCACTAAAATGGCGTCTAGGCCTCAAGATCCTACACGAGCCAATGGCCACCTCCCCTCTGCTACGGCCTCCACACCACATCACTACAGACGACGTGGCCTTTGACAGTTTTTACGTGTGTGCCAGATGTGAACCTGGCTTTCTTACTGCCCAGGAGCTGTCTCCGATGGCACTTAAACAATCACACACGCATGTGAACAGAGACCCACCGGCTTCCCCTGTCCTCCCAACATGTCAATGCCCTGGCTTCCATCAAGTTCCAGCCAGAGCTCCCTCTCTAAATACTCCTCCAACCAGAAGCTTCTGTGGCATCTGTCACAGATCCAAGTCCTAAATATGGGAAGCTGTACCATAAGCCAAGAGTTTATCATCTTTGATGTTTCCCCTGCCCTTTCAGTGCCCCTGTCTCCCATCCACAGAGGCCCATTCCCCTCCAACACCCAAACTTTCTGACCCGCCCTTGGGAAAGGTCCGAGCCAAAGTCAGTTTCACCTGGGAATCATCTGAAGCAAGAGGAGAACACCCTTGAAGTAGAAGATGCTTAGAAGGTATTATATCACCAGCAGGCCTGGAATCATTAAGAGATCATCTAAAACAAGCCGTTTCCTGAATGAGGGACTCATGGACAAACTGCTGTAAGCACCTGGCTTACAAAATCCCCAATCCAGACCAAATGCATGCGGGATCCTAAGATTCCACGAGAAATGACTTTTTCATCATCAACCACTCTATTCTTAAGAGACACTGGTACTCCATATAACAAGCCACACATTGTGTGTGTGTGTGTGTGTGTGTGTGTGTGTGTGTGTGTGTGTGTGTGTGTCTTGTGTGTAAGAGGAGGAAGGAAAGCAGAGAGGTGAAGGAGGAAGAGTGGCCCAGTAAGACACGCAAAGCTGGTGTTCAAAGACGGTTATTTACGTAATCAGGTCAGAGAGGCAACAGTCCATTAAACAGTGTCCACATCAATGTGGTTGTTTGGCCAACAAACGAAAATCCCAAAGACTCACAGGTGATAGAATATAATAAAGACCTTTTTGAAGGGAACGAGATCCATTGGGAGGTTAAGTTCAGCCCCGAAGCCAAAGTAAGGACAACGACAGAGGAACCACCAGCCCGATGCTCTGCCATGATGCCAGACGCGGTCTGTCCACGCTGGACTGCTATGGCCAATGCTATTTCCTCAGTCTCACCTCTATTCCGACGTATTCGAGCCTCATTCACCATATTTCTACCATGAGCGTCTGGGCTAGCTTGCTCACACAGAAAATAATCAAGTGGTACAGGTTGGTTTTCAGGGTTTCTCTTGCGTGTGAGACAGGTCACGCATTGAGTTTACGATGCCACCGAGGTCCTTCCCCAAAGAATCTACCTGACCTTGTTCATTCTGCAGCCAGGACTGCAGCTTGCGTATCGGCAGGACGGCTGTCCTGATCAGCACCTTACACACAGCAACAGAAGGTCAGGGAAAGAGGAAATCAGAAAATGTGGGTAGCGCTGAGAAATTCATGATCTATCCTGTAAAAAAAACCAAAATCATCTTCAGCAAATGACTCACACCTGAAATCCCTCTCTGAGGCCAGCCACTGAGGTTTCTCAGCACAAAACAGTAAAAGGAGCTGAGGGGAGGAGAGAGAACAGTTTGGGGAAGGGTCTGGGGGGCTGACCTCAGTGGGGCCAAGGCCAGCACAGAAAAGATGCAGATCCCAGCTTCCAGAGTTCGAGCCACTGTCCTTAAAAGCTCCCGGAGAGGCTGGGGGCGGGGGGGAGGGAAGTGACCAATCTAGGGGCGCCTGGGTGGCTCAGTCACTTAAGCATCCGACTCTGGCTCAGGTCATGATCTCGCGGCTCGTGGGTTCGAACCCCATGTCGGGCTCTGTGCTGACGGCTTGGAGCCTGGAGCGTGCTTCGGATTCTGTGTCTCCCTCTTTCTCTCTCTCCCAAAAATTAAAAAGAAAAAAAAGTGACCAATCTATAACATAAACTCTGGAAGCCACCACAAAAACGGCTCCTCAAGGTGATCTTGAGCCCTTCCCAGTGCTTGAGAACAGCCTGACAGACGCTAATTAACCCTCCTGATTCCACACCCCAAGGGAGATGTAAATGTGTGCAACTGATGAGCACATTCAATGTGTACTATTCCTGGCGCTCTAACAGCTTTTTAAAGGGCCTTTTGAAGAAAGGCATTCTGACAGCATCATTGACTGTCCCAACTGAAATGGCCACAAAGAGCCTCTTTGGAGAGGAAGCAGGGATAGTGCAGAGAATATGGGCTTGGAGGAAGATCCGGATCCAAATCCCGGATGGGGCGTCTACCAGCTTTGTGACCTACTTCAGTCCCTTTATCTGCCAACGGAGGAGGAGGGGCGCCTGGGTGGCTCAGTCGGTTAAGCACTGACTTCGGCTCAGGTCATGATCTTGCGGTTCGTGAGTTCAAACCCCGCATCAGGCTCTGTGCTGACAGCTCAGAGCCTGGAGCCTGCATCCGATCCTGGGTCTCCCCCTCGCCTGCTCACGCCGTCTCTCTCCCTCTCAAAAATAAAAGAAACATTAAACATATTAAAAAAGAGAGAGAGAGAGAGGAGGACACTACCCACACCACAGATTTTGTTGGCCAAATGCCTTGCCTATCCCCGCTTTACGGTGGGCTCTGGTTTATAGCCTGCGGTGTATGGTCAACTGCAGTATGCTAGAAAGTACTATAGCAGTTTGTAATTTAGAACATACTATCCTCATGGTCCCTTCTCCTTCGTAACCACACATCAATCCCAGCCTCTTGGGACATGCCAGCCACTGCAGAAAACACATTCATGAAGATTCTCTGTCCCTGACTGCGAGATGACCAACACGTTTGCCTCGTCCTAGCCAGCAAGGTGGGGTGGAGCCTCCCAGGTCCCAGCTTCCCATGCTCTGAGTCACCCGCCAGGAGCCCTGCTGGGCCCCTGTCGGCTCCCTTCCCTAGAGCCTACTTCAAAGCCAGTGCCTTCGACTGCAATTCTCACGTGTGCATCTCAGCAACAACTGGTTTCCTCTTTCAAGGTCCAAAAAAAAAAAAAAAAAAGCAAGGAGGCCCAGAGTGGTTTCTCTACACTGTGAAATCTTAAGGAGAGGACTCCATCGGCTTGAACATTCAGGTGATTTTCAAATTATCAACACTTGTTAGGGGCAGCATGGAGGGGGGTAGCTCTCGTGTTTGTCCATTCATACCCATGAGGACATGTCGTTCCCAGCCAGTGGCACCCTGCTAAGCTGCTGTGGGTCACCAGAAATCCCAACCCTATGAGGTGCTAACTTAAAAATATTTAGAGACGGTGACACAAACATTTCGTGAGAAGAAAGTGGCTCTCAATATACATTTTATAGGGGCGCCTGGGTGGCTCAGTTGGTTAAGCATTTGACTCTCGATTTTGGCTCAGGTAATGATCCCACGGTTGGTGGGAGGGAGCGCTGTTTGGGATTCTCTCTCTCCCTCTCTCTCCCTGCCCCTCCCCGCGACGTGCACACACTCTCTCTTTCAAAATAAACTTAAAAGAAATACACACACACACACACACACACACTCACATTTTATGAATAGAAAGCCAAGTTGCCCCAAATCACACAGTTCCAGAATCCTGGAATCTTACCACCTTCCCCTTTCCCTCCTCAACCTTGAAGGGGCCTCTGTAGGAGTGGACATGGTCTCCCCAAGACAGGAATTATTTCCTTGGAACAGGAGATGCCTGCTTATTTTCTGGATTTGTGCATTAAAAAAAAAAAAAAAAAAAAAAAGATAAATCTTCAACTACTTGTGTCAGCAAAAATGTTTATTAAAAATTTGGCTTGGAAAATAAAAATCAATGTCTCTATTTAAAAACGTAAGATCAGTTTGTTCATGGTAGAAAAACTGAACTGTCTCAAAATTACATCCACAAAGATGGTGACATTTCCTCAGATCTCAGCATCAAAAAAGACAAGGATAACACCATTTTAGCTAGGGAGACCAGGATTAAGGAAATGCTAAGCTCTGTTCTGACAATTCTTAATGGTGACAGGGCAAAATACCAGGTTTCCCCCATAACTGTAACTGCCATCAGCTTCACCCATGAGAAATAGCCTTTCTTAATCCTTGTTATTTCCTCCACAGGAAATATTTGTTGGGGGCAATCAGGTGTTGATATGTGCCAGGTGTTATGGAACAGAACTGTCTGATAGAACTTTCTAGAATAATGAAATGTTCTAGATCTGTGTTGTCCAACACACCAGCTCCCGGCCACATATGACTACTAAGCTTTTGAAATGTGGGTAGTCCAACCAAAGAACTGTGTTTTTTATTTTATTCTATGTTAATTTTTTTAATGTGTATATTTTTCATTTTTGAGAGTGAGCGCAAGCAGGGAAGGTGCAAAGAGAAGGAGACAGGGGATCCAAAGCAGGATCCAGGATGACAGCAGAGAGACTGACGCGGGGCTCGAACCCACCAACTGTGAGATCACAACCTAAGCCGAAGTCAGATCCCCAACTGACTGAGCCACCCAGGTGCACCTCTATGTTAAACTTCCACTGCCTCGCGTGGCCAGCAGCTACCGGGTTAAGTAGCACGGCTACAAGAGATGCCAACATACGAGAAAACAGTCGCTGCAGCACATAGAATCATGTTTCTAGAAGAACAAGATAAGGACATATGAACAACTAATTCAATCACAGTACCTTCTGTAGGAAAAGATGCCGAGTGGCTGGCATGGGGAGCAAGGGCGATGGGAATTTGAGGAAGTGAGGGACAATGTTAGAGACACAGCAGAACATGAGCTGAGAGGGCCTACTGGGGAGAATGGTCTTGGTCACAGACAACATGGCGCCATATTGCTTTCCTCAGAATATCTATCTATATTCACACAGGTCCTCAGCCAAGTGTATTAGCTGATCTAATGCTAATGAACTTACAGGGTACTGGGACACCACCAAATCACTTCCCCTTGGCAGGACAGGCAGGGCAGCCCCCTGGGGCCTTCAAAGAATTTGCCGGAAGCAGAAAGAGACCCTGAGATGAAGGGAGTCTGGCAGGGCTCTGAGGGGTTTGGGAAGCGGAGGCAGGAAAGCAGAAGGAAGCTCAGATCGGAGTTATGAGCACTCAAGACAGAGATCTCTGGCTGACGGTGGTGTCCACAGAAAAGGAGGAAGGACACCGTGATAGGCAGAAGGAGGGGGGCAGGACTACCCTGACTCGCTTTACACACCCAGCAACCAGAGCAGGGGAACGGCATTAACCACATTTACATTCTCGGGTTTTAAAAAACGTAACAGGCAGGCAGAAGTCTAAATCTGGACATTCTGCACAGCCATCAGGGCCCTGGGGGTGGTGCCCTTTCACGTGCCTCGCCCCCTCCTTTCCAGAGACAGTGGAGGCCGCTGCACTCCTCCAAGGACACGGCACACTCCTCCCCACCCTTCCACAACGGAAGGGTGGAGGGAATCCTAGGGAAGGCGGAAGAGCCCGCGGATAAATGAGACAGAGCTGCTCGGTACAGATGCTTTGCTCCTAGATGTTGGTACGAACTGTCCTAAGGCCCATCACCCTCCACCAGAGGATATTCTTACCTCTATCCCTTCCTAAGGGGGCTGGAAGAAAACAAAACTTTGAGCCTCGGAGTCCTGTGGTTCGAGGCCCACAGGGCCAGGCAAGCTGCCTTCATCAGTTACCACCTTGGAGGAGAATGTCCACGTAAAGAGAAAATTCCTACAATCGTCCCCCCGAGCAAATGGGCAACAGGGCAACAGGCCCAGGCCTGAAACGGTGGGCAGAACTCTGGGAGGAAATGGGAGAACACCTCCTTGGCTATCAGGCCCGAGACTGACCCTAGGCTGTGCTCGGGGAGTCAGCAGGAGGGGACAGACAGAGCCTGGGATCGGACCCCTGGACTGTCAGTCAGCAGTTGGTGTGAACAGGGCGGGGGGTGGGGGAGTCACTTCCCCCTGCAGGCCTTCACTTCCTCATCTGCAAGGGGCACTGCTGATCGGGTGTCAGCGTGACCATCACCTCTTCCAGGAAGAGGTCTCCAGTTGGTCAAATCCCTCTCTCCCAAGACTCAGCCCACGGACCTGCTCCTTTGGCGGAATGTGGTTGAATGTTCACATGTGTGCGATGATCTGATTAGCCCTTGATTCTCTTATCTGTACACTTCATCGGGGCAGGGACTGTGTTTTGTTTTTTTTTTCTCACGATCGTGCCCCAAGCTCCTAACACAATTATGCGACACATAGTAAGTTTCAAATTAACATGTATTGACAATTGAATAAATGATTAATTGAGCTCCTGCGTGTGAAAATGATCTATAAAATAAGAAGCACAATGAAAGCGTTTGTGATGGTTACTTGGTGTGGATGATGACAAGAGAATTAATCCTCTTAGCTGCTGGAAACCATTCTGCTTTCACTTGAGGAACAAAACTGCTCCATTTGAAGGACACCATAAGGAAAGGGACTCTTACAAGCTATCCCATGGTGCCCTATTTCAGGATTCTCTTCAAGACCATGCCAAAATATCCAGCTCATCTGTGTTCAGATGCATTACTGCTTTATTCTGATTCATTGCTGGCCACTGTGGGAGACTTGGTTGAGTCATCTGAGCATTTCAAAACGTAAGAGGTTTACTGGCTCAGTCTGCTGGGTATCTGGTGTTGGACCAAAGACAATGCAGCCCGGACATGGGCTAGGCTGGGAAAAGCACCCCAGGACCCACCAGCCCCCACGTTTGGTTGAATCCAACTCTATACCCAAACTGCCATGGGCATCAGGAGCCAAAGGAAACTGCAGTGGCCAGAGCCCGGGAGAGTTTGCTCCCCCATGCTGATACATTCATGGGAACAAAGGCCTTCCAAGTTGCACTGAGCTGGTCTGGAGATGGAAAGTCTTTATGCCGGTTTCCAAGGAGATGACTCAGATGCTGTTACCATAGAAACCGTTGCTACCATCTATTGTCCATCACCCCTTGACAGAAAGGCAAGGGGGGTGCGGTTTGATGGAGAAGGAAACAAGAAGAGTTGGATTTAAGTCAAGATGAAAACACACATTGAGATGGGTCTGCCTGAAGACTTCTTTGGTGTAAGTAACAAAGCCTCCGGTCTCCAAAGGAGATGAATTTGGGACCTGAGTGTTTACGGTGTGATGTTATTTGTGTTGGGGTCGGGGTGAGTACTGTGACACAGGAGAATGACCTCCACCCATCTGTTGGGCCCTCCAAAGAAAACACTTGAGTCTAAGGGTCATCAGCATGGTCCAGACCATGACCCCTGAAACGGCAGGGCCGGAAGGAAACTGATGGGAGCGCTCTGTCCCCTCCCCTCTTCCCTTCTGAAATGTTTTTTCAGGTAAAAGGGGGACAGAGAAGTCCCTCAGGTTTTTGCTACCATTTCATAAGACCTACCACCAATAAAGTGCTAATTTCTTTTTAATCTGACAAGAGAAGCTCACAGGTAAATGAGAAAAGTTCCATTCGCAGCAAACACATAGAAATGCATACGGGTCACGGAAGACATACCAGACTTGCCATGAAGTCTGAAGATCAGAACTTGAAGTTCAGTCTCATCCCTTATTATAGGCATGACCTTGGGCACTTTACTTGCCGAGTCTCAATTACCTGTTTTATTCCACAGAGACAGTAATTGCCGGGCTACTTCATACGGCATAAAGCCTTATCAAGGAATTGTCCCTCTTGTGCAAAAAGCACCATGGTGTTGGTGACCGAAAGATGTCACACCCATCGTCACAAAAGGCTTTTTGTTTTTACTGCAATTACTCCAGGCAGGCCTGTCATAACCCTTTGTGTTAGCCAACTTTTTGTTTGGAAAATAACTGGTAACTAGCCAATTACGATGACATGAAAATTAGGGGTGGCCCAACAGAGTATGTCCCCACACAGCTTTCGGATTATTCTCTCATCTAGCCTTCCGATTACTTTCTGGTCAAACTATGCACGGGCATCAAGTCTGACAATTAGATCTGTCTTTTCCCCTGAAGGGGTCTTGGGAAGTCAAATTTCAATTGGGAAGATGTGGAAGTGAGAGGAGGAATTCTTTGGAGCAACGGGGATGACAAGCAGACACCGTGTGGGGGAAAACAAGGAATAATCCGGCAAGCACGCTGTTAAACCCAGTACATGGAATTTAGGGTAGCAAATGGGAGTGGGGAAAGATCTGGAGTCCAGATAGAGAAAGGACAGAGGCGCCTGGGTGGCTCAATGGGTTAAGCGTCCGACTTCGGCTCAGGTCATGATCTCGGGGTCCGTGAGTTCGAGCCCCGCGTCGGGCTCTGTGTTGAGAGCTCAGAGCCTGGAGCCTGCTTCGGTTTCTGTGTCTCCCTCTCTCTCTGCCCCTCCCCTGCCCACTCTCCGTCTCTCAAAAATGAACATTTAAAAAAAAAAAAAAAAAAAGGACAGCAGAGGGGCGCCTGGGTGGCTCAGTTAAGCATCTGACTCTTGATTTTGGCTCAGGTCACGATCTCACATTTGTGAGTTCGAGCCCCACATCGGGCTCTGTGCTGACTGTGCAGAGCCTGCTTGGGATATTCTCTCTCTCTCTCTCTCTCTCTCTCTCTCTCAAAATAAATAAATAAACATTAAAAAAAAAATAAATGAGAGCAGAAACAATACACGGCTGCTACCCCAGTCTGGAAAGTCTTCCCACCCTTCACACGCTTTATAAAGACAACGCCGAGTTTGAAACCCATCTGACAAAACACGCACTTGCAAAAGGCTGCCCGGTGGGCCTGCAGTCACCCAGGTCCTGCTCCAGGAAAGGAGCCCCACACATCAAAGGAGGCATTCGGGTAGTACCGGATGGGGCAGAGAAAAGGACGTGCATTCGATTCCTCCAATTCTGCACAAGTTCCTTATTTATGTTTTTCTTTCCAAGAACACTGCCGTGCATTGTTGGGACACTCTTAGATCAGGAGCACGTGTCTCGATGTATCAGGAGGAATTAAGAAAGAAAGAGGCGAGAAGAGAAAATGCCTTCCCAATCATGGGATCGGTGGCACTGGCTACTCCTACGTGCCAGGAGAGAGGCGCCAGGACAAGACAAAACGTGCTAGCTGCTCGAGATCCGGGGCACAGGTCCCCTCTTGATAACGGTCAGGAACCCGGCACCAGTCCAAGACCACATCATCAAAAAGGAGTTGCTGAAGGACAGAGGCCGGAGGGACTAATGCCCTTGGTTCCAGAGTGAGACTCACACTTTGCCTCAGCTTTAAACAGGATTCCCACAAAGTGGCTTCCGGAACTTTAAAAATCCCTGATTCCCACAGTTTGCCCAACCTAATAACGGACCGCGCTTCTTCTCGTCAACAGCTTCACTGCCAGCAGATCTTTCCAGTGAGAATAAAATAGTCAAGATCTCCCCAGATCTCCCCTTGATACACTCACGGCACAGAGAGGGCTGGAATGGACCGGACATATCCTACCCTGTTATCCAGGCTTCTCTTTTCAGAATTAAGAAGACTGAGGCCAAGAGACCCAAGTAAGCGACTTATCTGGGGTCAAGAGCCACCTAGGAGTAGATCCCAGGCTGGAATCAGTTTCTCTTGACATTCACGGCAGTATTGTTTCCAACACATTATATCACTACCAACACACGGCCATCTTAATCCTATGCATACTGACTTTATTTCAGCTAGACGAAAATCTCTGACAGCAAGAACTAGATCTTTTCCTAGTCGCCTTTGGCCTTCATGCTAGAACACTGAGCACTGAGCTAAGATATCTAGGAGGAATGCTGAGGAGTCTCCTGACCAACCCCCACTTCCCTCTTCATTAAGGATCTGGTCTGCATGCTATGCTCACAGCACCAGAAGCCCACCCTCCACTATGGTGTGCCTCATTCTGGACTGTCCTTGTGCACTGATCGATCTTTCTCTTCTCTAGACCGTTAACATCTCTAAAGACAAGACTGGACCATGTCTTACCTCCTGCGTGGACCTCAATGCCCAACACCTATAAGGAGCTCAAAAGAAGATTAAATTAAAAAATGGATTCTAGACCAAGTCTCAACCCACCCACACACATCACAGGACTCTTGGCTACTTCGGGGGCAGGAATTGATCACTCCGCCCTCCCTTGAAACAATTTCTTTCCTTGGCTTCCACTCGTGACTCGTAGGGAAGAATTCTAGCCACAAGGGCATCTGGCCTCCCATCTTTCAGAGAGATCACAGTGACCAAGTACATCTTTACTCCCTAAATGTTGTAATGTTGGCATAAATAGAATGCTTTAATGGAGCCAGTCTTTGAAGCTAGGTGTCATCTTTTTAACCTTGAAGTTTAAAGAACTCATCATCACCAAGCACCACATTAAAACTGCCCAGAGGGGACCTAAAGAAGAAAGATTACCAACCCCACTGCCAAACTCCATGGCCCAAAAGAACACAAGTGTCACCTGACTTACTCTAGTGATACTGTGACACATTCAGAAGGCAACTCAGTATCTGGACCCAATCAGATGCTCTCAGTCTGACTCCCTTCTCTAACTAAACCTGATTCGCTGGCAGGTTTGGAAAACTTCTCATTCACAAAGCAATGTCCAAAAAGCAGTGGCTGTTGGAGATCCGGGCTGTTTCCAGTTGGGGCTACGACAGTTAAAGCTGCCACGGACACACGCTTTCATCTGTCTTGGGTAAATACCTACGGGTGGAAAGGCTGACGCACACGGCAGGTGTATGTTTCACATTTCAAGGAACTGCCCAACCATTTTCGGAAGCGGCCGGACCATTCTTCATTCCTGTCAGCTGCGTGCCAGAGCTCTGGGACTTCCGCATCCTCACCAACGCCTGGCACGGTCCGTCTTTTCCATCTGAGCCGTTCTTACAGCAGAGCAGTGGTATCTCACTTCGTGTCCACCTGCGTTTTCCTACAACTAATGACGTTGAGCATCTTTTCATGGTCTTGTCATCTGTAGATCTTCTTTGGTTTAGTGTCTCTCCAAATCTCTTGCCCACCTTCTAAAATAGTTGTTTGTTTTGTTATTAGTGAATTTTGAGTCCTTTATGGATTTTGGATACAAGGCCTTTATACAAGAATGTCTATAGCAAGTGGTTCCCATACCGACCAAATATCCTACCGCCTTCCTCTAACCGTTCCCTCACCCCACCAGCCTCTCCTCCCCTCCCCGTGAGGCCACGGTCTCTCAAATACAAATAAACATTAAAAAAAAAAATACACTAACTCTAACCTGGAAACATCTCAGCCCCACACGGAACATTTGGCAAAGCCTAGAGACGTTTTTGCTTCTCACCTCTGGGTGGGGAAAGAGTCGTTCCTGACACCTGATGGGTAGAGGACCGAGAGGCTGCTAAGCATCCACAAAGCCCAGGTCAGCCCCCGCCACGAAGAATTATGTGGAAACCCTGCGTTAAACCCACTTGCAGGCACTGTTTTCAGATAAAGCAAGAGAGTGCCGATGAAATACCGATTTAAGAGCAGGAAACCTGGAGGGGAGGCGGTGGGTCCTCCGAGCTCTGTACCGACCAGTCGTGTATCCTCAGGCAAAGCAAGTAACCTCTCAAAGCCCCCGAGTCCTCATCTGGGAAATGCACTGGCTGACCCAAAGTATCTTTAAGGTCTAAGAAATACGATCTTCGGGCTGTTGAGAACCTGGAGCGGTGACCAAGTTGTCCATGGGTTTTTTTATGCTTACAGAGCTTAACAAGATGGTGACAAAGGTTGGTTTGAGGCCACGGTCTCTTAGAATGTGTCTGATAAAGGAGGATGGGGAGGTTGCCAGAGCGGAGGGGTGGAGGATGAGCTAAAGGTGTGAAGGGGAGCGGGAGGTACAGGTTTCCAGTCGTGAAATGAAGAATCAAGGGACGAAAGGCACCGCATAGGGAAGGCGGTCAATGGTACTGCAATAGCGTTGTATAGGGACAGACGGTGGCTTCACAGGTGAGCACAGCACCACACCCCATTGTCAAATCGCCCTGTTGTACACCTGGAACTAACTTAACATCGTGTGTCAACTTAAAAAACTTAAAAAAAGTAAAATTTAAAAAAAAAAAAAAAAAAAAGGGGCGCCTGGGTGGCGCAGTCGGTTAAGCGTCCGACTTCAGCCAGGTCACGATCTCGCGGTCTGTGAGTTCGAGCCCCGCGTCAGGCTCTGGGCTGATGGCTCAGAGCCTGGAGCCTGTTTCAGATTCTGTGTCTCCCTCTCTCTCTGCCCCTCCCCCGTTCATGCTCTGTCTCTCTCTGTCCCAAAAATAAATAAAAAACGTTGAAAAAAAAAAAAATTTAAAAAAAAAAAAAAAAAACTTAAAAAAAGTAATAAAAACATGTGGACCAGCTACTGGCCTCAGCAGGGACCTTGCGTCAACAGGGCATGGCAGATGACACAGGGATGCCAGGACCTCCCCAGCAGGTGCTCCCTAAACAGAACCTGCCCCGCTGAGCTGGGCCCTGGGCCGCCTTCCACTCCACCCACCCCCCCACACACCCCCACTCAGCTTCAACAATAAACACGAGCTCCGCTAAGTGCACGTGGGACTCCACAGCAGAGCAGGCGAGAACCTTCCGGGGCCGATGTGCCTCGCAGAGCCAGCCTCCAGCTCAGGGGAGAGACGGCACCAATGACGGGGCGTCTTTGAAAATCCAGACAGAGCTCCGGCAGGAGGAGAGTCGCCTCACGAAGGGTCCTGGGACTCCCCTCCGCGCGACACCGGGCGTCCCTGGGGGCCCGGGCAGAGTATCAACTCGGAACGTGCATCAAGTTTCTGTCACTCGGGCCCTGTGGGGGAAGAAGATCCTGCCCCAATTCTTACGACAGCTGTTCCGCGGGTTAAATGGGGTTGAAAATTGCTCCTGTGGGTCTCTGCAAGAATGCACGGACAGCTAACATCTTGGACAGCCCAGGGGTGAAGTGCTTTCGTTGCAAACTGACTAAAAATGAAAAACGTTAATTAAGAGAGGAGACTCACCGGGAGCACCTTGCCTCTCGGAAGTAATCCCGAGAGCGGCCAGGAGAGCTTTCTGGCGAAGGCATCCTGTCTGCTGCCAGGAGTGACGGACGAAGGGGAGGGGCAAGGCCGGTGCTGGTGGGGAAGAGATTCTGCTCTTCCTGCAACAATAAGCAGACTGCGCCCTCCCTGCTCCTGTCCTGCGGGGTGAGGGTGACAGCGGGGACGTGCTATCCACCACCACCACTCCGTCTTCCATGAAGACAAAGGAAGGCTTCCCACGGCCTAGCCGCGGGAAGGGCTGAGCAAAGGGGAGCCCCCCCGCACATAGGAAGGCAATGTCTCTGATAGGAAACGCTCCCAGGCCGGGACCCACACCCGCCGCGCTCACCATCACCTTCCCTGCTGGCCTCCAACTACCCCAGCGCTTGACGGGGGCTCCGAGCAGCATGCTTTGGCTCATCTCGGTCCCCCCCCCCCCCATCTGCCACCGCAACTACTACACGGCTGAGCCTTCGGCAAGGCCACCGCAGACACTTCCGTGCGCTTCATCAGGGCGCCAGACCCAAATAGAGCGGGGAGCGCCATTCATTACCAGCTTAAGGACGGAGAACAGGAGGCTCCATTAGCGACGCCTGCAACTCCCGGTTAATCAGGCCCTTGCACGGCCTCTGGGTGCGCGTGTACAGGTTCGTGTGGAGCGGCGGACGTCAGCTCCAACCCAGGCCTCTTTATTAAGCTGCCCATTTCACGTCTCCGGCTGGCGCCTGCCCCCTCCTTCCCAAGGACCGATTAGCGATACAAGCGGAGACGCAGCTGGAATTTTGACTGTCGCTGTCCAACCAGTTTCCTCTCTCAGGGCTCGAGCCCTGTCTCCACTGGGCGCTGCTCCCCTGGGTCCCGGGGACGACGTCTACCCGATGAATCACACCGTCTCCAATGTCATCACCACCTTCTTCCGCTCACACCTCTGTGGACTAGGAACGTGGGAGAGGCCGGGCTGGCAGCCCTCGCTGGGGGGTCCTCGCGACGTTGCCGTGGGATGTTGGCTGGGGCTGCGGTCCTCGAAAGGCCAGACTGGGGCTGGGCGTGCAAACGATGGCTGACTCACCAGGCTGGCAGATGTCGCTGGCTGCTGACCGGGAGATCGGCCGGATCGGCCGACCGAAGTGCCCACGCGTGGCAGGAGCTGGCTAGCCAGACTCCTTGGCAGCTGGCTTCTCTCAGAGTGAAGGATAGCCGTCCGGCCTTTTTCTGGAGCTGGCTTCAGAAGCCCAGTGCTTTCACTGCATTCTTCGGGCTACCAGGGAGTCACTAAGCTCAGCCCAGAATCCAGGAGGAGGTAGTCACAGACCCCGTCTCTCTCAACCATGTGAGTGTCAAAGATTTTGCAGACATGGTTTTAAATCCCCACGCTGGTTTAATTTTTTTTTAATTTTTTAAAATGCTTAGATTTGAGAGAGAGAGAGAGAGAGAGAGAGAGAGAGCAAGAGTAGGGGAGGGGCAGAGAGAGGGGGAGACACAGAATCCAAAGCAGGCTCCAGGCTGTGAGCTGTCAGCACAGAGCCCGACGCGGGGCTCGAACTCACAGACTGCAAGATCATGACCTGAGCTGAAGTCGGACGCTCAACCGACTGAGCCACCCAGGCACCCCTCTTCTTCTTCTTCTTATTTACTTTTGAGACAGAGACAGAGCGTGAGCATGGGAGGGGCAGAGAGAGGGGGAGACACAGAATCCAAAGAACGTTCCAGGCTCTGAGCTGTCAGCACAGAGCCCACTGGCAGGGTTTGAACGCACAAACCTTGAGATCACGACCTGAGCTGAAGTCGGAAGCTTAACCAGCTGAGCCACCCAGGCACCCCTGACCGCTTTAACTTTTAAAGTCCTCGTCCACTTGGGGTCAGGGAATGTGCCTCGTGTGTTACCCATCCTGCCTAGCAGAATGTCGATGCTCGATAAATAGCTGTCGAATGAATGAACAAAAGAACAAAGGAGTTTCCAGAATGAGGATCTGTTCTCTTAGAGTAAAGTTACCTTCCTTGAGACTCATTTCCTCCTCCACTGCTCCAGTGGAAATACTACATTCAGCGGTCATGGGATTGTGGATAAGAATAAGCGAGGTAACTTAGTCATTTTCCCTTGGCTGTTGGAAAAGACTCGAACCGGCACCACGTGGCCTGTCCGTGTCCACAGAGCTACAGTGCTTCCCCACCCCCACCCCGCCCTTGCGGAGATCTGTCATCCTGTCTGGCGCCTGGCTCTCCCTCCTCTCTGCTGCCCGGTCAACTCTTGACGGACGGCCTGTCTCTATCTCGAGCTCCTCCTGGACAGGCAGGGTGGGGATCGGAACCTAGTGCCTTCGTGCGAATCTGTCTCTCCCATTCTACAGAGGAGGCTGGGGCCGGTCACTCGAATCTCCCTGGTCTCATCTGCATCTGCAGGAGGAGGGTAAAATAATATTCGCCTCGTATAGTTGCCGTGAAGGCTAAAAAGGAGTCGCTGTGCACTCCGCGTTCAGGTTACCTAGCACGTAGCAAGTGCAGTGCAAGTGTAATTAGCTGCGATCATCAGCCATCAGCCTCCCCTTCACGGAACTCCTTTCCCTCTGAACTCCAAGCTCTACCCACAATGAACGTCTTTCAGAGTCCGAAAAACACCGTGTTTTCTTGCACTTCTGTGCTGTTCCACAGGCAAATTCCTCTTACGAGGATCAATTCAAAGCACTCAGCCCAGCTCCCGGCACACGGTAATAAGCACCATCCCAGGGCTGGCAATTAGGACTCTGCGCAAAATGTCCCTTCCCACCTCTCCTCTGCTCCCCTTGGCTAAGCCTTAGTCATCTTTCAAGTCTCAGTTCCGATGTTTCCTTCCAAGCTCTCCCTTGCCCCACAAATCCAGGTCAGGGGTCTTTCCAATCAAGGTCCCTGCTGGTTCCCGGGGGCCTTTCTGTACAGGAAGGCTCCCCTTCTCTAAGGCAGCGTGTGTCTGGCGTGGAGTGTGGACTGGATTGCAGCCTCTACTCACCCCTTCAGTCAAGAGCCCGTGAGCAACCCCACCCTAAAAGACCACGTGGGCTGCCATGCTTCTGGGGTGCACCCACTGCATTTACCACACCCCCTCAGTGAGAGCAGCCCTTGTCCGCGTCCCTCCAGTCAGAGGACTCCACAAGGGCATGGCCACAACTGCCCCAAATGAAATCTCCAATACCTAGGACACCACTCTGCACCCCACAGGTGCTCAGTAAATACTTGCCGAATAAACGGAAGGACCACAAAGGATGGACCATGGCCTTCTGTTCTTCCCTTGTGTTGGCTTACATCTTCCGGTGGCCAGTGCAAACACAAAGCACCCCAAGTAACACATGCTGACTGTTTATCATCACCCACGTGCTTGTGGGTTTTGTTCCGAGTAGGTGGAACAGGGAGGGAAGCTTCCAGATCCTTTGACCATGCAGGATAGTTCATCAGGCTCCAGCTGGATAGAGTGGTCTGCTGTAAGGGCCTTCCTTCCAGGGGTCCTATCGTACCCCTGCAAATGCAACCCTCCCTATGAAACAGCAAAGAGCTATCGAGGGCCCAGCTGAGTCTGCCCAGGAGGGGACAGAATGTGGAACCTAAGGTTTCCTTGAATGGCTCAGAAAGCCCTGGACAAGGGCACTGCCCCAGCCGCTGTCCACAGGGCCAGAAGACAGGAATCCTGAGCCGTGTGCCCAATAAGCAACTGTGCCCCACCCCCATACACACCCTGTGTGCCATTCAGTGCGACAGGAGCTTCTGGGCCAATCTGGAAGTCAGCGGGGCCCTACATTTACTAAGTTGGTAGTAGTTGTGGCTTATTAAAAAGGAGAGACAGGGGGCGCCTGGGTGTCTCAATCAGTTAAGTGTTCAACCCTTGGTTTTGGCTCAGGTCATGATTTCACAGTTCGTGAGATCAAGCCCCACATCCGGCTTCGTGCTGACAGGGCAGAGCCTGCTTGGGATTCTCTCTCTCCACCTCTCTTCCTCTTGTTCTCTCTCTCTCTCTCTCTCTCTCTCTCTCTGAAAAAATAAATAGGGGTGCCTGGGCGGCTCAGTCAGTTGAGTGTCTGACTTTGGCTCAGGTCATGATCTCATGGTTCGTGCATTCAAGCCCTGCATTGGCTCTGTGCTGACAGCTCAGAGCCTGGAGCCTGCTTCTGATTCTGTGTCTCCCTTCTAAACATTAAAAAAAAAAATTTTAATAAACATATACATTATATACAGATATATATATATACACACACGTATACATATACGTGTACATATATACACATACATACGCATGTATATACATATATATGTAGTAAATTGTACATACATATATGAAGGAGAGCCAGTAAGGCAATAAGACCATTGAATCTGGGCAGTTAAGGTGCTGGTTTCGAAGTGTCTCTAGGGTGGCAGAGAGGGGAGTGAATGTGGCAGGAAGGTGCCTGGCGGTGGGGTAGAACCAATGGAAACACCAGGAAGCCTGGTCAGAGCTCTGGCTCCCGTTACTGAGACAAGCTGCCTTCCCTCTGTATCCGTGCACTCAAGTGTCAGTTACCAGTGCAGCAGTCTTTCTACTCCCTGAAATTCTTCTGAGAAAAAAAATCAGATAAACATAAAAGCAATCTCAAAGTCAGTAATTCCGGAAGTTGCCGTGAGTTGTACAATTCCTCTGTTTTGTCACCCCGCTTCTCCACTGCTTTTCCTGTTGGGATCCTCTCCTGCTGTCTTCATCCTTCATAATGGCTTCTAAGACCCCACCTGTCTTAGCCAGTCATGTGTGACTCCTCTAGACTTATCTCCAGGCTTCTTCAGGGAAATGGTCACATCAGGTATTTTCTTGGGTCCTTAAGGCTCACAGCCCAGCACCTGGCGCATGGGCTCACCGAGTTATTTGCTTAACTGAATATAAGCCTGTGTGCATATACGTGCAGGTGCATACGTGTTTCTCCTTCTAATCCTCAGAGGAACTGACCACTGGAACAGCCAACAAACCTCTTCAGTGACAGACCGCCAAGTGCAGTGTTATCTTATGTCACATTTCATTATCCTCAAAATGGAGCTCCAAAAGCTTGGCTGACTCAGTGCACGGAGTTGACAGGTTAAAATCAAATCCAACCCAGTAACTAAGAAAAAAAGAAACTTGCCATAAGAGAACAGATCCGGAGACCCCAACGGTGACTTCAAAGACTGATTCCAGGATGGAGCCGCAGCAGGTCACCTGTTAGGCACCCGCACGCGGACAGGAGCCACGCGGGGCTCATATCTGATTGGCTTCAGTAACTTTTATAGCAAAAGACTGCTTATCCAGACTACTATGGTCCATTAATTACAACGGACGTTAAAGCAAAGAATCACAGAAAACGAAATGTGCGTACCTTGGGCCTTTTGACAGAAGCCTATAAATGTAGGTCTACTCGCTGACATTTTTGACGCGGGTGGGTGATCTCTCCTCTAGGTGTGGGTCCACAGATCAACTGCCCGAAGTCTTTCTTGCATAAGTGCCACTGACCCTGATCTCTAGTTGGCTTTCTTCCAAGTAGATGCAGAACTCGAAGACATCGCCTCAGCAGACACCAAGACTTTGGATGCTTCCTGCCCTGTGACTGTTTTACTGTTACCTTCCCCGCTTAACATTGGCAACTTCTTTTGTAGCAGCTCACTTTCGCCAGTTTTGCTCAAAATGACTTGAGTTTTATAAACACAGCAATTATGGGAGACTAGATGTTAAGCACTCAGAAGAAGAGCGCCTGGCACACGGCAGTGCTCGATGCAAGTCAGCCGTCTATCCTCCGGCTCGTTTGTCACGATTAAGTTACTCGGTTACAGTAGCAAAGTGGCCTGGCGGCAGACGGGTTTAGGAACTCACGCCACTGGCTCTAGCTATGCATTCAGCCTAAATGGAGGAAGGATGAGCGTGGCCTACAAAAGTAACAAGAGCATAGAGGGACAGAAGCCACTGATCTTTTACAAAAGGAATGGAGACCCGTACGTACTAAGTTAAACGGAAGTCACTTAAGAGAGTAGCTTCTCCGATGAGGTCCCTCAAACCCCTACCTTCCTCCCAGCTGTGGACACCATCACCAGCCAGACGCAACGTGTAAGGTAACACAGGCTGTGACCTGCACAAAGGCTCCCGGCTGAGGGGTTAAGTGAGGGTTAAACGCACCCACGCTCCCCTCTCCAAGCCGTACGGCCGTGCATGGGGCTGCAGGTGCCCAAACGAAGAGGTGCTTTCCCAGACTCGGACACCCACTGTCGCTCCTTCTCCCCCAATCCCACCTTCTGCCCTGTGTTCTCATTCGTGCCCAGAAACCAGGCGGGATTATTAGACTGAGGCGCTCCCTGCACGTACGTAAATGATGCCTTCACTGGAAACGACAGCACAAATAAAGAAATGCTCGCATATGGAATGTGATGAGCTCTCTCAGGCCTGGTTCACACACACTGGGAATGCACGGCACCCGGCCACGCGTGCCTGGCCACGCACCAAATGCTTCACACTCTTCTCATTGTGCCCTCAGAGGCGGACTAAGAGCAAAAGTCACAGCGACAATAACAGTTTTTATTTGCACAGTAGACTTCGAAGCATTTCCCTGCAGAGTCTCCCTTTAAGTGCAGTGGCAGATGACGTGTGAGAACAGGTGACCTGTGTCTGCCTGGGTCGCACATTCGTTTAATGAACAACTTGGTTATGTTTTAATTCTTTAGACCTCATTTTCATTCCTGTCAGTCAACTCTCAATTGCCCGCTTAATTTCAGGCAGGGGTAATCCAAAATCCTATAGGCCTTAAAATCCCATTTGAGGGGCGCCTGGGTGGCTCAGTCGGTTAAGCGTCCGACTTCAACTCAGGTCACGATCTCGCGGTCTGTGAGTTTGAGCCCCGCGTCGGGCTCTGGGCTGATGGCCCAGAGCCTAGAGCCTGCTTCGGATTCTGTGTCTCCCTCTCTCTCTGCCCCTCCCCCGTTCATGCTCTGTTTCTCTCTGTCTCAAAAATAAACGTTAAAAAAAAACTTAAAAAAAAAATCCCATTTGACCAGCAACCACACCAAACCAGGCACCGCACTGAAAAAGGGATTGGTTCCCAGTGGGCCTTAATGCTCACATAAGTCCTGGTGCAAAACGGGGGAACAGGGACAGGACGTGAGTGGCCCAAGGCCTCGGGTGAGGGTATGGTTAATGGAATGCTGGAAATCAAATCCCGATCTCCTGACCTCTGGTCCCAGCGGCCACACTGCCTTCCCAGGGCCCAGTGTTAAACGGCATACCAAGGGCTTTACTAGGGGGAAGTCAACATTATAAAAACAGTTCCTACTGGCAGAATCCATGGTCCTCTGTCTCTAATAAGAATTTGCCCCATTGGGCGCCTGGGTGGTGCAGTCGGTTAAGCATCTGACTTTGGCTCAGGTCATGATCTCATGAATTCGTGAGTTTGAGCCCCGCGATGGGGTCTGTGCTGATGGCTCAGAGCCTGAAGCCTGCTTGAGAATCTGTGTCTCCCTCTCTCTCTGCCCCTCCCCTGCTTGTGCTCTGTCTCTCTCAAAAATAAATAAACATTAAAAAAAATAATAATCATTTGCCCCATTAAATAAAAAAATAGGGCTTACTGCTCAGAGGCCTTAACTTTCAGCCGTAAGTTTTTCAAAAGATTGACTCAGGAGTTCTTACCACAGCGGAAGAGTCAAGAATCCTCTCTAGCAAAGGTGAGCCGGCCTCAGCAGTAAGTGGGAAATAAACCGGTTTAAATCACCACCCTCTCACCAGGCACCAAGATGAATTTAATAGCACATACACGGATCGCGTTTCCTTGAGGGCCAGAGGTAACCAAGGCTCTGATAAACACGTACCATCAAGACGACACCACTTCGCTCCCAAATAACTAGTGGTTTAGCTACAGGAGGCTGTTCTCATGGCTGTGGTGAGGGGGCCACGCCAGGGGACCCACGAGATCTGCACGCAGAGCAAGCCGTGAACCAGCCAGCCTCTCTGCAAGGCGTGGGCCAGGCCCTGGGCTGCGGGTTTAGATTTCGAGAGACGCCATCTCGAAACAATGAGAACAAGAAGCAAGGAGAATGGAGGAACGAGAGTCCCACCCACCCCACAAAAAAGAAAAGGCTAGAATACTGTTTCTAGAAGGAGAAGGGTGGAGAGGAGTCAGAGAACCAGACAGACAGACGTAGACAGACAGACCTGCCCCACCGCATATGGGGAAAAGATGTGCTTTAATGCCAGGCAGGTAGAAAGAGTAAGTCAAGAAGCTTCTCCCGGGGTATCCTCGGGCACACTGCTCAAGCTTGCAGTCCTTCAGCTGCTGCTATGAACGGCCTGTTGTGAGGGATGAGTCAGCTAAAAATACTTCCCTGGGGACGAAGGGAGAGAGCATCTGCAAAATATCGAACACGGATTCAGGCATTCCTAAAGGCTCAATAGAATGGTAGTTTGTGTTGCTGGTAACTCAGGGAACATTAGCACAGTGCCTAATATGGTACGTACTCAAATCCGCTGGTCGGTGTCGAAGCTGGGGAGATCTGCCAGCACAGGGAACGTGGGGTGGAACAGTCCTGCGGCACTCAAGACGGAAGGGAGCCCGATGAGCAGGTCGCAACGAAATCCGAAATAAAAAAAGACCTTGGCTCATAGCCGGTGATGGATGAACATCTTTGGAATGAAGGAGAACCCATACAGCTAACATATCTGTCCTTTACAACATGACATTAAGCTGGGACTAGGAGGGGGGCACCTGGGCGGCTCAGTCCGTTAAGCACCCGACTCTCGATCTCGACTCAGGTCATGATCTCATGGTATAGGAGCTCGAGTCCCGCGTTGGCCTCTGTGCAGAGCCTGCTTAGGATTCTCTCTCTCCCTCTCTCTCTGCCCCTCCCCCTTGCCCGTGTGCACGCTCTCTCTCTCAAAACAAAAACTTTAAAAAGCATTTTAAAAACTGGAGAAGGGACGTGAAATATAGGCTCTGTTCCCCACCAACTCTGAGAATCCCTCTGGCCTCAGTTTCACATTTCTGTGGGATGGCACCAAATGACCTCCATGTCCTTTCCAGCGCTCCGATCATTCCTAGGATCCGTTCGACTGATGAGCGAGAGGTACCGGTAGACGACGTGACCTCACGTACGCGTGTGCACGCGCCGTCCTGGGAATGGGTGAGGTAGGCTAGCCTTCCTCCCACACCAGCCCCACCCCCGTGGGCCAAGAGACAGAATGCCGGGGATTAACCACCATCACCTTTTTTGCAACTGCCTCTTTGCTTTTAATCACACTGCCGCGCACACGGGCCTGGTTTTAATTAAGCAGAGCATCGTCTGCATCCGTCTGGCCACTGAAGCTTTGATCTCCCCATGGGGCACGCTTCTGCACTGCTGATCGTGCTCCAGGAGCCTGAAACATAAACCAGCGGGAGCCTTTGACAGTTCAGCCACTGACGAAGTTCCCGGCGGCCCCCGTACAGGTGTGCGCGAGGGCGAGGGCCCACCGAGGCACAGGGGCGGAGCAGAGGGAGGTAGGGAAGGGCAGTGACACCCGGGGCGGGATTCTCTGGCTCAGGGACGCCCCTGAGCAAATGCCTGGTAAGGACCCTGCTGGTTGCTCCGTGAGCCTGCAATTCGAGACAGGGAGAAAAACGTTCTGTTGCGGGGAGACAACGCCAAGAGTCCGCGCAAATTCAGGTGAGCCGTGGGAACCTCTCCACGAAGGGAAAGCTCTCAGAGTCAAGTCCCCAACGTCTAACCTCAGGACCGCTGACACGTTTTTATAAAGTTGAAAACTGCAGGGCGCCTGGGTGGCTCGGTTAAGCATCCGACTTCGGCTCAGGTCATGATCTCGCGGCTCGTGGGTTCGAGCCCCGTGTTGGGCTCTGCGCTGACAGCTCGGAGCCTGGAGCCCGCTTCGGATTCTGGGTCTCCCTCTCTCTGCCCCTCCTCCCCTCGTGCTCTTTCTCGGTCTCTCAAAAATAAACGTTAAAAAATTCTTTTCTTAAGTTGAAACACGAAAGGTCCACATACCCTGCGCTGCACCTTTTCCCCGTGTATTAAGGACTCGGTGAAGGAATTCTCCGATTTACCATTAAGTCGCCGCCCAAATCTATGTGAACAGGTAGGCTGAGACGGTTATGGGTGGACACGGGCCGGGCCCTGCCAGGACAGCGCCTGGACACAGCCAAGAGGGGCTAGAATCAGGGCACAGCTGCGGGACCCCAGGAGGGCTGGCCTCTTCTCCTGCATGAACTCTCCTCCACCCCATCTGGCTAAGAACAAGGGGCAGTGGGTGTGGGGAGGGGGTGCTCCTCTCACAGAACCCCGTGAACCCATGCCCGCACTTTCTGGAATGGCCTCAAGAGTTAGAGCAGCACCCACTCCTCCCGTGATGAAGATCTCTTCAAACAGACTGGGATCGTGGAGGGAAGGGCGGCACCATTTTACAGGAGGGAGTAAGTGGGAAGGATGGGGAGGGAACATGACACAGGGTAGAGACAGAGGAACAGACAGGCTCTGCTTGGGGGAGGCGGCGGTTAGAAGGTGGGGCCCTTGGAAGCTGGGGGAGAACAGATGCCAAAATGATCCCGCAGACTTGACAAGAAAAACGCCTCCCAGTAGACACATCCTAGAGCAGAGCTCCCACACGGACACTCTCCTGTCCAAAAACCAGAGACCTTCCACCATCTATGGAATGAGATCCACACTCCTCTGTGCGACATTCCATGCCTTCTATGGCAGAAGCCCCATGGAGCTTCCCATCCTCATTCTACTGAAACCACTCTGTTCCAGGGACGCCCTATCACCTCCCTTAAGTCAATTCCAAGGCATGGTCAAGTTTAAGAACCACTGCACTGGCTTAGTTCTTAAGGGCACAGACTCTGAAGCGAGACTGTGTGAATCTGAATTTCTATGAGGTCAAAAGCAAGTTACCCAACCTCCAGGCATAGGTTTCCCTCCTAGAAAATGGGAGAAGTAGCCACGTCCACATCTTATAGGGTTATTATGAGGATTACAAGAACCTCTCCACGACAAATATCTCCGAACAGTATCTGGTTTGTAAGAAAGTCAAATAGCATTTGCTTCTTCAAAATGCATATAGTCAAGGGGCGCCTGGGTGGCTCAGTCAGTTGACGGTCCAACCCTTGATTTCGGCTCAGGTCACGATCTCAGGGTTGGTGGGATCGAGTTCCACGTCGGGATCCGTGTTGCGGAGCCTGCTTGGGATTCTCTCTCCCTGTCCCTCTCCCCCGCTGGTGTGCTCCCTCTCAAAAGAAATAAATTAACATTTTTAAAAAGGTGGTCTCGTGGACTTGGCCTTCTAGACCAAACCAGCATAAAGCCGAGGGTCAGAACCCAAGAGAATCCCACAAAATGAGCAAGTCCCAGAAACGGTCTTGCAGCCGTGTCATCAGAACCGAGCCCCCTGCCCCACGCAGCACAAAAGATTCCCCATTTCAGCTTCCCTGAGGAGAAAAAAGAACCTCTACCTTTGCTGACAGAGCAGAGGGGGTAAAACGCACTCTTACAGAAGAGGCAAAATAAATCACCTCCAGTAACTAACGGCCTTTTAATTCCCTGGTCCCCACGAGGAAGAAAAGAAATGAACAAAGACCAACATTCCGAGCAGCTTTTAACGGCAACGGCGTAAGCACCTTCTCTTATCCAGAAATTCAGAGATTGAGGTTTCTGCCACCGGAGGGACTCCTGGTCGTGAGTCTTCAAACTCAGCATGACAGAAGTGTCGTACCTTTGCGACGCTAGGTTCGCGCGCTTGTTGGAGACGACGTCATCTGTCTCTGAAACGGTGACCAACTGCGACTCAAGGGCCTGGGCCCCCACAAGCCTCTGTGCTGTGAGAGCACAGATATTAGGTAAACGAACTGTGTGCTCATCGAAGACGATCTGAAAACACGGAAGTGTATGAAGAAGAAAGCCAACAGCCCAGTGCTACTTCCCATGGTAACCACTGGGTTTTTGTTTGTTTTTTAACGTTTATTCATCTTTGAGACACAGAGAGAGACAGAGCATGAGCGGGGAAGGGGCTGAGAGAGGGAGACACAGAATCCGAAGCGGGCTCCAGGCTCCGAGCGGTCAGCACAGAGCCCGACGCGGGGCTCGAACCCACAAACCGCAAGATCATGACCTGAGCCGAAGCCGGACGCTCAAGCTCAACCGACTGAGCCACCCAGGCGCCGCCCCCCCTCCCCAGGATAACCACAGTTAATGCGGTTAATGTTTTAGTGCATTTCCCTATCCTTCCTAACACACCGGTTTCTGTTTTGAGTTTTCTTGCTATTACAAAATGGACATTCTATTCAGGTGAATTCTACATGCTACTTGACCTACATCATAAAAGCTCCCCCCGCCCCAATTCTTGCAACTTAGGAGAACATCAATCTTCCATTATGTGGCCACATAATTATTATAATTATGTGCTAGTTATCCATTTATAGCATCGAAGTTCCAAATCCACGATGCTACCACAGGCTTTCTCTCTGATACTGGAGCTGGACCCTGCAAACTGTGCTACCCACCATGGTAGCCGCCAGCCAAACACAGCTGAGCGTTCGACACATGGCTGGTGTCAACAGAGGTGTGCTCTAAAGTACAAAACGCACACCAGATTTTGAAGAAATAGTACAAAAACATAAAGTATCTCGATAATCTTATACTGATCACATGTGGAAATGCTATTTTAGATATACTGGCTTATCAAAATTAATGCAACCCGGTTCTTTTCGCTTTTTTATTTTATTTTATTTTATTTGTAGGAGAGAGAGAATGAATCCCAAGCAGGCTCCCCGCTCAGCACTCAGCCTGACACAGGGCTCGATCCCACGACTCTGGGATCCTGACCTGAGTTGACATCAAGAATCCAAAGCTCAATCGATTAAGCTACCCAGGCGCCCCTGGTTTTGTTTTTTCAAATGTGGCCACTAGAAAAATTTAAATCACATATGTGACTTGCATTCTATTTCTACTGGACTCAGCTGCTGGGAACACTCCTCTGCCAGCTGGCACAACGTTGGTCTCGTCAGTAGAGGGTGCTGGAAGGACACCGTGGTAAGAAGGGTTTCTCTTTGAGGTTCTAGTGCTTTTGTTCTTGCTTCCCTGACACAGCAGGCGACTTCCTGGCTCATGGAATGTGGGAGGCTCTGTGGCATATACCCTCCCCTCACCAGTCCTGCTGGTGCCCCAGTGACCTCCCTACCACCCGGTGGCTCCCCCCCCCCACACACACAGACACACACATACTCTCTCTCAAGAAGTCTAAATCTCAACTTTGGGGGACTCTCCTTCCTAGCTGATCCTTCCTTGAATATTCTCCCTTAGCCCTACAGCTAGAAGCTGCTCTTGTATTCTGCAAAATTCTCTTTACCCCTCTTATACTTAGTTCTCATATACTACTTAATTTTTTCTTAAGCTTGCTTATTTTGAGAGAGAGCACGCGAGGGAGCACGGTGGCGGGGGAGAGGCGGGAGGAGAGAATCCCAAGCAGGCCCTGCTCTCCGAGTGAGGAGTTAGATGTGGGGCTGGAACTCACTGTGAGGTTATGATCTGAGCCACCCAGGCGCCCTTAGTTAATAATTCTTTATATTAAATTTTCCCTGGTCAAATTAATGGCTTGGTTTCTGTCTCCGGACTGGCGCCTACACAGATAAAGCAGAAGTCACTGTCAGACTGCCGGCGGGGCTCCCAACACTTGCTACGTGCCTTCCACTCACCTCCGTCCGGTCTTTTCTCCAGTACGATCTTCCCTCTCCCCCACTGTCTATTCCCTAAAGGCAGAAATGCTTCCCGCTGCACCACCACCCTGTTACCATCACTTGGGGAGCATCTGAAGAGCTCCAGTTAGTAAGTCAATCAAGAGAAGGGGCACCTGGGTGGCTCAGTCAGGCGTCCGACTTCAGCTCATCTCGCAGTTTGTGAGTTCAAGCCCCGCGTCAATTCTGTGTCTCCCCCTCTGTCCGCCCTCCCCTGCTCATGCTCTGTCTCTCTCTGTCTCAAAAATAAATAAAAATATTTTTAAAAAACCTTTAAAACATAAGTCAATCAAGAGCTATGCCTTGTATTCATGCAGCAAATATTTACTTAGCTTCTGTTACATGAGGGTAGCATGCTATTGGGTAGAGGATGACTGTGGGAAGAAGGGAAAGGCCACACGCAGGAGAGACAGACAGACAGACAGACGGACGGACGGACGGACGGACGGAGGAAACAAACTGTGGCTTCAAGCACCTACCAGCCAAGCCAATAAAAATAATGGATGCTACAAATCACTATAATATAAAACAACAGGGAAGTGAATAATTACAAAAACAAAAGCAGCCACTAATCCACTCTGGGTGCCCCAACAGGCCACAGGAAAATACATATAAAGGAAACAAAAAGAACTTTTTGGAACTGGCTCTCCTCACCCCAGGCTGCCCTCTCCCCTCTAGGCACCCAGCCAGCCTCTTCTTAATCAAAGGTTCTGCTCTTCATCATTAGCTCTGGATCTGTGTCTGCATAGACCTGGCCCCTCCTCTCACACTGGCCTCTGCCTTCCCTCCCAAGCCATGGGCAAGCTACACACCCAGGGACCCTCCTGGGGACAGAGGCATCAGAATCAGCGCCCGACCCCAACTTCACCCCAACTCCTATCGTTAATAGAACATTATTACCTGCTCCCACAGAAATCGGAGCTCTAGAATTCCTAGGATTCTTTCTAGTAGATTCCAGTTCTCTGCTAAAGTTCTCCACCTCTTCTTGTCCCTGAAGCTTACTCGTCACGGTTCTTTTCAAGTCCACGTGTGGCAGCCACAAGGCACCAAGATCCTGAGCAGGCCTATTTCTTCTGGGTTTTAGCTTGTTTTTCATCTGGTCGGACTCTCTAACCATCTGGTCACGTTTCTTTGACTGTCCCACGTCGTACAGGAAAAACTAGTGCGTTAACGTGAGGCTCTGGAAAACCTGATCTTCCTCCAGAGAGGAAGGATGTGCTTTTCGCAGGCAAGTAGCTAGAGAGGCACCACCCTGATCCAACCAAGCTGATCAGAAGCTAAGTGTCCACCTTGTAAGGGCTGGTCCACTTCCCGTTTGCCCTCGCTCCCAGCATGCAACCTGTCGGGGCTCCAGGCTCAAAGCAGGCGGTGTTTACCAGGACCCCTTGGTAAACTCCCCGTCTTGGGCAAGCCCTGAACCACAACTTGTGTCCCCACTTGGGCGAGATCGCTGAAAGCCCTGTGTACCTATGTGGCCTCTGCCATAGGACAGCAAGCAAGTGAGAGGAAAGTGGAGCCTAGTGTCGGGCTCACCTGTCCTTCCCTCTTCCCCAGGCCTCACGGCCTCAGCAGCCTCCAGACCTTCCTTGTGTACACACACACACACACACACACACACACACACACACACAGTACTCCTGGTGGAAGGACTGGTGGGATACAAACCACTGGGACAAAACCAGGAAAACCCCAAGAAGCAAACAGCTGGCTGTATGCAGAGCTCCTCAGTCAAAACTCCAGGCTCTTCTCTGTTCAGACGTTCCAGCCCTTTCCATCTCTGGGCTGCCTCCCTTCTGTGTGCAAATGCATGGTTTCTTAGTTATACCCAGTCTGCGGTGGCCACCGTGTCTCAGTCCTCCGCCTTCCACCCTGAGCACAAACCTTAGGTTTGTTTTTTTTTATTTTAATGTTTATTTATTTTTGAGAGAGAAAGTGTGCGAGGGGGGCAAGGGCAGAGAGAGAGGGAGGCACAGAATCTGAAGCAGGCTCCAGGCTCTGAGCTGTCAGCACAGAGCCCGATGAGGGGCTCGAACTCATGAGCCGTGAGATCGTGACCTGAACCAAAGTCGGACGCTTAACTGACTGAGCCACGTAGGTGCCCCACAGACCCCTTATCTGTGTTGGCGAAACTCCTGCTTGAATTTTGTTTAAAAACCTACGTTCATCTTCCCGGTGCTACGATGCCTGTAGTTCTCTGCAATTCTATACACACACACTTTGAAAGACGTCTGCAGAGGGGGCGCCTCGGTGGCTCAGTCGGTTAAGCGTCTGACTTCGGCTCAGGTCATGATCTCACGGTTCGTGAGTTCGAGCCCCACATCAGGCTATGAGCTGCCGGCTCAGAGCCCAGAGCCTATTTCAGATTCTGTGTCTCCCTCTCTCTTCCCCTCCCTGTCCATCATTTAAAAAAAATTTAGAAAAGAAAAAAGGAAGACATCTACAGAGTTGCTCCACTGCTCGAGTGGGGGGGGGGGGGGCTGCTGGGCTGCTTCCTGTCTCTCAGGGACATGGTTTTCCTGGAATTTTGTTTGCAAACTCATCTTGGGAGTCTTCCCTCCTTATTTGCTTCTGCTGACAGCAAGGCTGGGCCTTGCCCTATCGGATATGCAACTGTGAACGAGGCTGGAAGGCAGGCTTTTAGGAACTTCTCCTTTATGGACAACAAAATGCAGGATATCAGTCATATCTGTGGTGCCATACAGTCCGGGTCCCCTCGCTGAGGACCACCGTGATGTGATGCCTCCAGTGTCCCAGCAAGGACCACGGCCCTAACACCACCTTCCTGCCGGAGTCGGGTCCTGCTCTCCCGCCATGTGTTAGAGGCACTGACACCCTTTTCTGGGGCCGGCTGTGAAGTCTGAGACATCACCACCAACCCCGCTTCCACTCCTGGTCCAAAAACTGTCCCCCTCTTGGTTTTGAATTCAATTATGTTTTAAAAAAAAAAAAAAATGTTTCCATGTGTTTGGGACAGAGGAGAGACCGTTCTCAATCTGTTTACTATATTTGTAAAAAGTCCACAGAGAAATGTTAATATGGCCCTCTTAAGTATTAAAAAACTTGCATTCTTTTTAAAAATGCTATAAAGGGGCACCTGGGTGGCTCAGTCGGTTAAACATTCGACTTTGGCTCAGGTCATGATCTCGCGGTTCGTGGGCTCAAGCCCTGCATCAGACCTGTGTCTCCCTTTGTCTCTCTCTCTGCCTCTCCCTGCTCGTGCTTTCTCTCAAAGATAAACAAACATTAAAAAGTTTTTTAATGTTACAAATTTGTTAATATATACATATACTTAATGACAAATGCATAGGAAAAAGAAAAGACCAGGAGCATACAGTCTGTTAAGTGTTAAATGATAACTCTGAGGGGCACCTGGGTGGCTCAGTTGGTTGAGCGTCCGACTTTGGCCAGGTCATAATCTCATGGTTCATGGGTTCGAGCCCCGCATCGGGCACTGTGCTGACTGCTCAGGGTCTGTGTCTCCCTCTCTCTGCCCCTCCCCCGCTCGGATTCTGGCTCTCTCAAAAAATGAATAAACATTTAAAAACAAAAATGACAACTCTGAACGTTAGATAATTTTACTTTTGGCTTAAACACATTTTCTGTAATCGTGAATATGGTGTCCAGGATGTTTTTCTTGAGTGCACAACCCAAAGGGAAATGAATGATACAATTTCAGGCAGTTTGAGATGCCCCCCCCCCCCCCTCCCTGCTCACAGCCCCCAGACAAATTGGCCCTTGAGGGCGGACAAGCTACTGGCCTACGGGAGAAAAGAGTTAAGAGCAGAGGCCAGGCCTGTCGTCAGAGGCTACTAAAGAGGGGAGGATTTAAGAGCTCCCTGAGGACAGCACCAGCTTAGAAAGACACAAAGTGCTAATGGGCATATTTATCACTCCCTCCCTAACGAGCACAGACCTCAGGAAGAAATACAGCCTGAAGGAGGGAAAGTGAGCTGAATCAGCCTACGGGAGAAAGTAAGCACAGAAGAAAGCTAACAACCTGAAGTTAGTAACGGCTTCAACACAACTTCCATAGAAAGGCCTTCCCGACGCCCCCAAACTACAACAGGGTGCTGGTAGGTTCCCACCACGCCTCTTACTATTTCGTCACTGCACCTGTCACAATTCACAAGTTCATGAAACTGCGACAATGTTCTGGGTGTATTTAGGTCCCCGCCCGCCCCTCTGTGCAAGCCCAGGAACTCCAGGACCCTGTCTATCCCCTTCCCTGCTGAAGACCCCAAGCCCAGTAAAGTTCTCTTAAATGAATGCTGCGTACAAGCAAAAACATTACTTTTAATATTCCTTGTTGCTAAGCAAACTTTATGTACCTTCATTTTGTGAAAAGAAAATAACCCGAGCCATTTGTGGTCTCTGGCTAAAGTAGGGGTGACTCCGGGGCCTCATCTACCCCAGGGACACGCTTAGTGATCCAGGGTGCCAGCAGAAGGCAGACAGCACAGGGAAGTCACCGCCCTCTCCCCCTTCGAGCAGACGAGACAGCACAGGTGGCAAACTGATGACCTTAACCTGGATTAGCTGGATCCACAAGAGTGAAAATTTTAAGGAAATGGAAGGCGAGACATCCTGTTTGAGGCACCTGTGGGTCCTTTAATCCTCTTTAGAAAAGCACAGGCACATCATCATGCACGCAAAGTGTTCCCACACACACAGATCTGGTCTCTTTACACACCCTGTCTGAACAGGGAGGCCCTGCAGGGAGGGACTCTGCCCAGTTTACAGGCTGGGGAAGGTAAGCGGAGCCCAGAGGGACAACTGGGCCGGAGCACCTGCTGTGGGAGCCGCGGCCCTGATCTACGGAGCCCGGAACAGGTTGAAGGAAGAGGAGGGACAGACCAGAAAGGACACCTTTCTCATGATTACTCGTGCTTTGTGTTGTGACAACAGTCCAGGCCTTCGGGAAAGGTGAGCGCTTTGAATAAAATAAAACTAATGAATAAGAAATAAAGGGAGTGACCTCCTAACCTGACCCCAGGGTTCAGAAAACACTGAAGTCTGTGCTGATCATTATCCCTGATGGCTCCTGAGGGACGAGAATTAACATTTTGGTTTCAGCAAGGAGCGCACGGGCTCGTGGAGGGATGGAGAGTCATTCCTGGCTTCTGGGTCTCAGGTCTATCATTGGAAAGAGATCATTTCCAACGGGAAAACTGCTTAGAACCTTATTTTTCACTGAGATGTTTCTTACTGGACACTGACTTCTCTCCGTTTGAGTCTCCCCCGGGCCCTGCTGTTTTGCTCTTGACCCATTAGCCCCTGGCCTCCCTCTGAGAAGGTCACTCTGGACCTGTGGTCCCGTCCTGTGAACACCATCAGTCTTAGCCAAAGTCATGGGGAGGATGCTGGCCGATTCCTGGGGCAAGAAAGACAGCTGCCCTAACTTCTCTTTCTCTCCCACCTTCTGCCAAAGTTTCTCTGGATAAAGTCAGGTTCAGGGGATGGGTCCAGAGCATCGCTCCTGTCTTCCTATTCCATATACTCTTCATATTTTATTTTGCTTCGGTTTTTGTTAAAGCAAAACTTTCTTTCAGAAGGACCGTCCCTCTTCCTGTCACAGCAGCCTACCTCCAAAACAACACATACTTTTCTCTTTGACCTTTCTCGGGGCTCCCAGGGTTCCAGTTCTAAGACCGTGTACTTAGAAAGCTCAACAGCCTAGGGGCGCCTGGGTGTCTCAGTCGGTTAAGTGTTCAACTCCTGTTTTCGGCTCAGGTCATGAGCTCACGGTTTGTGAGTTTGAGCCCCACATCTGGCTGCGCTGACAGCACGGAACCCGCTTGGGATTCTCTTTCTCTCTCCCTCTCTCTCTCTGCCCCTCCCCCACTCACACGGTCTCTCAAACTTAAAAAAAAAATACTAATAAACTCATTAAAAAAAAAAAAAGCTCAACCACCTTGAAAACCAAATAATGCCCTTGGTTTCCACAGGCATGTTTCCCCTGCTAAGTTATTGTTCTTCCAAAGTCAAGCCTCCACCAGAGAAGAAAAGAATGTGCAAATGTCAGAAGCAGGCAAAAACTGCCAGAATACAGGCAATCCTAAATATCAAACAGTGCCTTCAATGGAGAGGCAGGCAATAAATACATGAATGAATGAATGGTCTCAAGAATCAATCCTCACCTTATTTCCTGAGTGGGTCCCTGGGCTGCACACATCCCAAGCCTCAAAGCTATCTACTGTGGACTGAGAAAGGTATTTTTGTCCCCTCTCCTCTCTCGCCTGCAGAAACACTCTGAGATCATGAATGGAAGGTGTTAGGAGTGCCGACTTTGTTAATTACAAGGTAATGATTCTACTTCCTTTAAACCTGCAAAGTGCCGGGGAGTACAAATTAAAAGCGTTTAAACTTCCTAAAAGTGAACTTAGAGATTGTCTTTAGTAGAGTAACTCTCTGGTTAAAAAAAAAAAAAGAAGAAGAAGAAGAAGATGCTCTCCAGGGCACCCAGGCACAAGTGAAAGGTGCCTTTTGGGTTCAGAAATAAATTTTGTGTGTGTCACGTAACCACGCGTGGCACTGAAACGTTTACCTTGAGTTTGTCATCTCAGGTTCCTTTAAGGTCCCACCTGCAAATCGGCCACAGTACAAACGGGAAGCAGGGCCTCTGCACTGCAAAGCTCTGAAATTTTAATAATTTCCTACATGCTACTCAGCTATGACTATTAAAGGAGACGCACTTAGATGATTCATAAAGAAAATATTTATGAAAACAATTACAAGCACAATTAGGAATTTTTCTCAGAAATCTCTTAATCACTGTTTAATTGAACCCTGATCTCAACATCAGATTTTTATTAAACTTGTTTCTGTGCTTGGGGCGCCTGGGTGGCTCAGTCAGTTGAGCATCTGACTCTTGACTTCGGCTCAGGTCATGATCTCACGGTTCGTGAGTTCGAGCCCTGCATCGGGCTCTCTGCTGGAAGCATGGAGACTGCTTAGGATTCTCTCTCTCCTTTTCTCTCTGTGCTTCCTCTGCTCCCATATGCGCTCTCGCTCTCTCTCTCTCTCTCTCTCTCTCTCTCTCTCCAAACAAATAAACTTTAAAACAAAACAGTTTCTATGCTTTGACTTCGGAAAAACAACCCCTTTTGGACGCTTCTGCAAACATTAAGCTCGGCTTGACTCCAGAAGCCTTTGTGAGCCTGGTTTTCCTCAACCGTGGCAGTGCCTCAGCCCCTGCCCCCCATCCACTTTGGGGCAAGAAGGAAACTTCCCTGGGGCTGCTTTCAAATTGCCACAGGACTGTTCTTGGTTGTTTTCCTGTCCTTTAACGAGTTTCTCTGCTTTCTTAATAGGAGACCAAGGGTGGGGGGGAAAGGCAGCTGGGGGAAAGTGTGGGGTTAGGGAGGTGGGCCTGTGAACTGCATGTCTAAGCTGAAAGCAAAAAATTTCGTAAGTGGATTCTAAACAAGGTATCTTTTCACTGAACTCTTACCCAGGATAGGAACAGTCACAACGGTCTTGGATAGAATTTCCAAACCATTTTCTCAGAGATTCCACATCTCTTGTACTCAACATCCTGGATAAAATGTGGAGAAGTCTTTGAACGGAATGCTCAGGTGGTATTACAACCAATGAACAAGCTGGTGAGGCGACTGATGAGGGTCTACCCGTGGCTGCCAAAGGCCCAAATGAGGTACAGCGTGATCTGTAAGCACAGTGTCCTCACTCGGCCACACTCACGTTCTTCCACGCTCTCCTGACCTCCCCGGTCACGTGGGGCCTTCACCTCGCCCCAGGAGGAACGCCAAGATCCATACAGACAAGGGGAACCACTTTTCTTTTCTCCTTTTGTTTTCAGTAGTTTCAGGTGCTCGCCATCACGATCAACAGGAAAATTAAGGAGTCCCCAAAGAGGTAAAACACAGCGTAGCCTCATGACCCCCCAGCAAGATCGACTGCAATGGGCCGCCATGTTGGGCCGTGTGCCTGTCTGGCTTCGGAACTTGGATGAAGAGTAAAAATCACAGCTGAGGCTGACGGACATCACGTTTTCACTAAAATTTATCAAAACGAAAGCAAAAACCCCTGCTTGGTGAAAGAAGGACCGATGTGCGCCTTTGGTACATAAATAGAACACGAAACCATCCCCATACTATACAGAATCCTGATAATGCAGGGGGCACCCACGTCATAATAAGCTCCTTAATTAACACCAGTCAGGTAAAAAGGGCTCTCAAATGTCCACTCATGCTTGAGGACGAAAGGTCTGAGAGTGGCCACTGTTAGCGTTCCTTGTTTATCACAATAATACTGCTCAGTGCGGGGCGCCTGAGTGGCTCAGTCGGGTAACTGACCGACTCTTAATTTCAGCTCAGGTCACCATCTCGTCATTCGTGACTTTGAGCCCTGCATCGGGCTCTGTGCTGACAGTGTGGAGCCTGCTTGGGATTCTCTCTCTCTCTCTCTCTCTCTCTCTCTCTCTCTCTCTCACTCCCGCTCTCTCTAAAAAAACACTGTTCAGTCATACTGCGGAGGCTGAAATTAACAGCGGGCACTGAAGCAATTTGATAGTCCCTGAAACACTGGCACAGCCTCCAATTTAGCTATTCCGCATCTAACGAAAAGGTGTGTGGAAATACAAGGTGTGGAGAGACATACAATCACAGCCACTGCAACATTTCTTTATAAGAGCAAAGAATTTTTTAATTCACTGGGGGAATGATTATATTAATTACGACGTAATCAATACAATAGAACACTGTGAGGCTCTTAACAACGGAATGGGATTTTCTGTATACACAGGCATGAAAGGATGCCCGCAATTTACCACAGAGTAAGAAGAAAAGCTGAGAAAGTATGTATTGTATGATCCCATTTCCCTTTTAAAAAAATCAGTAGCTGGCATTTAAAGGCTCATGTTCCAGTGCTATGTTAAATATTGACATGGTTTTTAAATTTAACATTACTAACAGCCCTAAGAGTTACTTAATATTCTCCATTTGAAAACAGAAGAAAGTCAGGCTTGGGGTGTAATGATTTGCTCAAGGTCAAAAAGCCAGTGAGCTGTGGGTCGGGCACTGACGTGTGTTATGTGCATGAAAAAAACAAGAAGAAATCAAAGATTCCCAGAGGTGTTAATGGTGATAAGCTCTCTAGATGGGAGAATGGAAAAGGCGATTTCATTGTCTTCGCTACAACGTGGATTTTTCCTTTTTCCCCAGCAAGAAATTCTAGTTATAAATTGGAAAAGAAGACAGAAAATCAGCAGGCCTTCAATGGGAGTCCCTGAATAGGCGAGCGCCATGCCGTCAGGCAAACCATCGCCTCAAAGACCAGTGTTTAAAGGGTTTGGATTGGTTTTTCCTGGAACAGAGCTCTGATGGGTCGTCAACCAATTCTGGATAACAAGACTCGTCATCCAAAAGACACATCGGAGTGGTGAATCGTATCAACTTTGACCCCTCCCCCCCCATTTGGCCCTAAAGATTCCAAGCATATGCAATACGTAACTAAATAAACACCCGTGTGGAACACGACAGCAGGCCCTTGGCACGAGGCCACGGGGAGAGGCGAGGTTTGCTTGACGAGGTTACCAAAGTGTGAGGCTTTAGAGCCAGCGTGGAAAACACTGACCAGAGCAACACAGAGGGGCTCACGGAAGCTTCTGTCCTTCAAAACGCAGCAAACACTGGGCCCTAGAAGAGCCACAGGAGCCTCCAAAGTCCAGATCACAACTTATCCACCTCCTAAGTGAGAAAACTAACTTCTAGCATCTGCCCTGTGTCTGTCTGGCCAGGCACATGGGTTCAATGTGCGCTCTGGTCACCTGTGCTCTGCTCACATGGTCCACCTGCCTCCACCCCCAGTTAAGATGCCTGCTGTCTGCGGCCACGGCCCAGACCCACGCAGGCCACACGGCAGGTGCTTCAGCTGGACACAAGCGAGGGCGGCCTTTACAAAGAAGGCAGAAACTTCCCGTCACCCGCTCACG
Organism: Panthera pardus; assembly: GCF_024362965.1. Classification (NCBI taxonomy): domain Eukaryota; kingdom Metazoa; phylum Chordata; class Mammalia; order Carnivora; family Felidae; genus Panthera; species Panthera pardus. Next base: position 6,383,048 of record NW_026526777.1, on the reverse strand, counting down.
TGCCCATGTGACAAGCAGACGCGACTTCAGTCCCGTGTGGATGTGTCCCCTTTCCTGGGGGCACGGCAGAGAGAAGTTGCCTCCTGAAAGGTAAGGTTGCCAGCAGCAGGTTCCCCATCAATCCTGCCCTCAAGCAGCCACATAATTACAGCGAGCCTGGCGAACCACAGAACAGAGCTTCAAACCTGTTATTCATAGAAGACGAGAGAAAACGTCTTTCTAGAAGGCTGCTGGAACCCAGTCCTGCCCACCAGAGGCGACGAGCCACTCTGAAAGCGCACTTGGTCTCCAGCGGCTCTCCCAGTGAATCCTTACTGCCCCCCACCTGTTTCCTCAAGAGACCAGCAATCGTAATCCTTTCAAGAGGAAAAGGATTCATCTGGTTTGGGTGGGGAAAAAAGGAAAGAGATTCAAGGATGATGGAAGACCCAGGACCTTGATCCACAGCACGTGGGCAAAGAACAGGCAGGGGAGAGTGGTCATTTTTAATTTTTTTAAGGTTTTTCCTTTTTTTTTCTTTTCTTTTTTTCTTTTTTTTTTTTTTTTTTTTGAGAGAGGAAGAAACAGCGAGGGAGGGGCGGGGAGAGAGAGGGAGAGAGAGAATCCCAAGCAGGGTCCACACTGTCAGTGCAGAGCCAGACGTAGGCTCAAACCCACGAACCATGAGATCATGACCTAAGCTGAAACCAAGAGTCAGATGTTTAACTGACTGAGCCACCCAGGTGCCCCAAGAGCGGTCATTTTAAAGAAAGGCAGAAGGACCAGATCCCTGGGGACCAGGAGATGGAAAGACGATGAAACCAGACCTAAACAAATAATTCTAGGGGACAGCCCACATCCCCGGGGACAGCCGCTCCCAGTAGCTAGCATTACTGAGCACGTACATGCACCCCCCGGTGGAGGCTCCGGACATACTGTGTCACCTGTCACGGCAACACAATGAGGTGAACGTCCTGACCCCCACCCTACCAGCAGAGGCAGGGCTGGAAAGTTCAGGAGCTTGCTCGGGGAGAGAGCTGGCAAATGACAGAGTCACGCCCCACACCCAGGTGTAACTGAATCCCCACCCCTCCCCCGCCCCCCCAACCCTCCATTAAGCACTACGAAACACCGTGCTTGCACATGAAGCTGCTGTCAGTCACCCCAGAGACCCTCCCCTGGGCCCTTCGGGACCGTCCTAAGACAAACCAAAAACTAAGCGAAAGACTGGCTTAGGCCGAGCCATCAACAAATGCTCTGGCGATATGGAGCCTAGCAGGGCAGAGAAGAGAAATTCCAAACTGGCTGCAGAAACAGTGTGGAACCCACAGCGCCCAGAGCTGTATCTGCCCTCCAGCAGAGGAAGCTCCTGAAAGTGACCCCACATGCGTGGGCCACTGGAGGGGACAGGGCCACTCCTGCCATCCTGTCTGTTGCCTGATAGGCTGGGCTCCAGGAACAGCAGGGGGCTGGAGGAGGGGGCCACTCAGTGAGGCAAACTGGCCTTGCAGGTGTTTTACTGCTCCCAGCAAACTACACGTGACCGTGGCCCCCAGAGACCAGCAAGCCCCTCATCAGTCCTGAAGACACTCTCTCAAGATCGCAGGGTGGTGAGACCTGCAGGACTTGGCTCGGGGGGTGGTAGGAGTGGAAGCCATTGACAGTCACAACTGATTATGGAAACTTCCTGGGATCCCTCAAGGGCATAACCAGAGAGGCTTGGTTTCAGATGGGTCAGAAAGCTCAGAGCCCGGTCATCAAGGCAGTTTATTCATTAACCTGATGTTTGGGGGCTGATAATGCAGCCCGTTTGTACAGATTCAGGGGAAACAGTGGCTCTGTGGGGACAGGTGACCTCATTTCAACCCAGAGTGAGACCTCAGGTCACCAGGCAAGGAAGATTCTGCCTCCCAGTGATTTTCAAACTTTAAAGTCTCGGGACTGCTGCAAATAGAATGTTCCCAGGAAGCTCAGACTTTCGGCTGGTCAACAGTAGAAATGCGCTCATGGGCATAGAGGTGGGGCCTCCAGGAACAGGAAGACCCAGGTTCTGATCCCAAGGCAGCCACATATCAACTGTGATACGTTCAGGAAGTGAGTCTCTCCACAACTCAGTCTCTTCATCTCTAATGAGGGGATCATACTGCTTCCCTCGCGGTTATTTGGGAGAAATCAACGAGACTACGTGAAGGTTCCGGATGCTAAGCCCATGACAGCATGATCGTCCCTGCACCTGCGGGCGGAAGCGGCTGTGGCCCAATGGCTGGCAGGATGCCACCAGTCAGTCGTAAACCAAGCAGCAGAACAGAGGTGCTTTAAAACAAGAGGTGATTTAAAAACTGACACTGAGCAAATCAGAGAAATGTACCAAAAAGGGGAAAAGAGAAAGAGAAAAGTGTACACACGAGTTTAATTACATTCACAGGGTTAATGCCAAGGTCACATCCTTTGCTCTGGCATTGGTGAGTCAGCCACATACACTCGCTCTGCCTGGCTGGCACCAACAGTAATTGGGACGCCATACTCATTTGATCATACAGAGGCCAACAACAGATGTGGACCCAAATGGGGAGTGGTCCAGTATGGTGAAAAACACCGCCAATTTGGAGCTGGACCAAAGGGTCTGTCTGGATCTTGCTAGGTCTCGCCCTGAGCCTCAGTTTCACCTAAAGGAGACGACACAGGTGCCGGGGGGCGGGGGGGGGGGGGCCTCAGTCGGTTAAGCGTCAGACTCCTGATTTCAGCTCAGGTCACCATCTCACGGCTCCCGAGATCGAGCCCCACATTGGGCTCTGCGCTCACAGCGTGCAGACTGCTGGAGATTCTCTCTCTCCCCCTCCTCTGCTGGTATGCTCTCTTTTCGCAAAAGAAACACTAAAAAATAAATTAAGTATTAAGTAAAATTATATTATAAGTACTCTAAAGGTCGCCACTTGAGCCAAAGGGGCCCTGGAGGATTCAGGCCTCTCTGGGCGTGAGTGGAGGACTGCGGGGCCATTCTGGCAGAAGACGTCCCAGCGGTGCCCAGAAATAACGCAAGCTAGCGGCAGGGCTCAGGCCAGGGAGCAGGGCAATTCTAAGCAGAACACCGTGTCCTGTGGCCTGGCAGCCACGGATTCATGTTTGCATCTTAGGAAAAGACCACAAACAGCACGACTTCACAGAGTAACAGAAAAACACCGCCCAGGGCTGTCCAAGCTGCAGGTAAAGGTCTCGGCACGCCGGAGGAGGGCACAGCAGTGCAGCTGCCCCGGCAGGTGCCGGTGCAAGACCAGTGTGGCCCGGCCAGGCAGCTTCACGCAGCACGGGGGCAGGACCGCAGCGGCCCTCAGCAGGTGCTGAGTGGCTCGACTCTGGTCGTAGGGCCCTAAGAGGGGGCACTTCCTGGGACGCGTCGGGGAGCATGTTCAGAACAGTCACGAGGACGTAAAGGCCACGGGAGGAAAGCGGATATAGGACCCATGAGACACCTCCCAGGGGTGCTCAGAAACACCCGGATAAGCTTCAGGGCAGAGCAGCATAAAAGTCTCACTGTCGAGGGGACACCCAGGTGCCTCAGTCGGTGAAACGTCCAACTCTTTGATTTCGGCTCAGGTCACGATCTCACAGTTCGCGAGCACGGCGTCGGGCTCCGTGAGGACAGTGCAGAGCCCGCCTGGGATTCTCTCTCCCTCCCTCCCTCTGTTCCTTCGCCTTTGCGTGTTCTCCTTCTCAAAATAAATAAATCAATTAAAAAAAAAAAAGTCTTACTGTAGTGCTAGGGGCAGAACCAGAGGAACGTTTTGTTTTGTTTTTTTATACTGAAGTTGCTCTGTCTTTGTATTTTTTTTTAATTTTATGATTGTTTCTTTAAGTAGCCTCCACGCCCAATGTGGAGCTTGAACTCATGACATGACCCTGAGATCAAGCGTCGCATGCTCTACCGACTGAGCCCGCCAGGCGCCCAACTTGTTCTGGTTTTGATGCTCCACTCGCTGATATGGCCCTGGAGGGGGTGGCGGGGAGTGATTTGCAAAATAATTTTAAGATTCAAAGATCATAATGGTGACTGAGTAACTCCAAGCAACTAGAAAGGGCAAGAGAAACAGAGGAACAGAACTCATGAACACGTCTGAGCGCACACACGGAGCTCCCACGTGGTGGGAGGTGGCTAACGAGGAAAAGGACGTTTCAAAAAGTCAGCAAGATGGACGGGACGGCAGAAGAGGTTCATCAGCCATCTGGGGGTAGGAGGAGAGAAACACTGAGGATTGCTTTTGATCAGGAGACAAATTGCAAAGTAAAAATCCAGCCGCTCCCTCGCATGGCGGCCTACCCTTACCACGGGGGACAGCGTTTCGGCCGTGCGGGCTCACCTCCCTCTTTATTCTTCTCTCCAACTAGACTGTGAGAGAACTGAGGGCCGTGTCTTAGGCTCACCTCCTCGTCGCAAGCGCCTAGCCCACCTGGCAGGGAGGAAGCACCAAACGGGTGTTTCCTGAATGAACAAAAAAACCGTTAAGGGAACTGAAATGGAAGCGGGCCCCTGGACCCCATGGCGAGAGAAAGCTCTGGTCTCACGAGGTCGCCAGAGAAGGCCACTCACGCGTGTGGCGTTTCCCTGAATTCCATTTTATATACAGTAAAACCTTGCATAATTTGTTCCGGAAACATGCTTGTCATCCAAAGCACTCCTATATCCGAGCGAATTTCAAGAACCATTGAGTCAGTTGTGATCATGTGACCTTCGGGGTCAGGTACCACTCGCATCGCAAGACACTGCTGGTTTATCAAGTTAAAATTTATTAGACACGTTTGTTCGTCTTGCAAAACCCTCGCAGAACAAGTTACTCTCAATCCAAGGTTTCACTGTACTCTTTCATGGTTTCCGAAGCACGCGTTCTGTGTCCAGCCAGAAGCCTAAGGTCCTAGAGAACAAGGGCCCCAAATTTCGACACCCCCGGTTTCCAATGCCTGGCACCACAGTGCAAGATTTGGGGTCTTCAACAGTTATTCATTAAATAGGCTTGAATAAAGGAGACGAGAAGAGGCAAGTAAAGTTGCTCCTAGTGGGCAAGGTTCCTTCAGGTTGATTTACAGGAGAAACGAGCTGGCTGTTTATCAGGCTTCATTGCGACAGGCATTCCGCAGGACAAAGGCGGCCTTTCAGAACGACAGGAGCGGCCGCACCTTCTCCAGGGCTCCGGCCTCGGTGTTTCCACGGGAGAGCTCGGGGTCGATAGTAAAGTGCGCTGGCACAGGCACATGCCAGGGAAGTTGGCAGGGCACCTGCCCAGGCTGGGACTGACTCCAGGCAGCCTGGCGAAAGTCAAGAAAGCTCGTAATTCATCCAGAGGAGAATTTAAAAACAATCCAATTAGTGGAGTATGACTGCAGATTGGGCAACTGAACGTCAGCTAACTTCAACAGTCAGGGCAGGGAGTAGGGGACGGGCCCATCCCTCTCTCCCCACAGCACGTGACCCAGGTGAAGGTGAAAGGTCTCCCGTCTCTTGGATTTGACAGCTCCGGCCAGATCAGCCTGTCAGCAAAAATGCCTGCACAGGATCAGTGGGAGAGCCTCCTCGCTTAATGCAGAAATTCCTAGGCAGGCAGCTCCCCGTGCAACTACTGCTAGATTAAAGGGGCAAGACAAAGGAGCTAATTAGTAGATAAGGAAAGGCCCTGAGACAGGAAATCCGGTAGGTTATTACAGCTAGTGCTGCAGAGGAGAGTTGCCAGGGTATCTAAATATGTACACAACAAGGCATAAGGGGCCACGATCACAAGTTCACGTCCCTCCTAAGGAAACATACATGCCAGGGTTTTCAGGTCACTGCCTAACTGCACCTAGGTTCCTCACAGTTGGGGAAGTAGGCAGCCAGCCCCGCCCTGATCCCCACCCCCGACTCCAGGGGCCCTTCACCCACCACCCCCCCCCCCCCGCCTCGATACAACTCCACACTCCACCCCCATACTGTTCGGCAAAGTCAGGGATGGTTTCGCTGGGCAACAATCAGCAGCTTGCCATCTGAGCTCAAAGTAGTCAAGGCACAGACTTCCAAGGGACAGCCTCCAGGCTCATCGGGTAGCTGGTAATGCGACAGACACGTGCCCTGGTCAGCGGGATCCACTGCCCTGCCTGAGAGAGTTCGGAAACTAGACATTCACAAACACAGCAAAAACTAATTCTAAAATTCATATGAAACCCCAAAGACCCCAAAGAGTCAAAGCAATCTTGAGAAGGGAGAACAAAGCTGGAGGCATCACCCTACCTGATTCAGAACGCAATCACAAAGTCACCGTAACCCAAACAGTACGGTACAGGCGTAGAGAGACAAACACAGACCGACGGAAGCCAACCGAGAGCCCAGAAATAAACCATGCGTATACATATGGTCAGCTAACCTTCAACAAAGGGCACCAAGAATATACAATGGGGAAAGGGTGGTTTCTTCAATAAATGGTTTAAGGAAAACTGGATATCCACCTGCAGAAAAAAAATAAAATAAAATTGGACCCTTCTCTTAACCCATAAAAATCAACAGAAAAGAGAAGGAAGACTTACGACCCCAAGCCGCAAAACTCCTAGAAGAAAACAGGAGGGGCAAAAATCTTTGACATTGGCCTTGGCAATGAGTTTCTGGCTAGGACACCAAAAGCTAGGTAACAAGAGCCCAAACAAGTAGAACTACAACAAATTAAAAAGCTTTGGCACAGCAAAGGAAACCGTCTGCAAATGAAAAGGCACCCTACGGGTTGGGAGAAAATAACTGCAAACCATGTATCTGCTAAGGGGTGAATGTCCAAAATGTGTAAGGAACTCCCGACAACTCAACAGCAACAAGACAAATAACCCAATTAGAAAATAAGCAACGGGCCTGAACAGACATTTCTCCAAAAATGACGTACCAACGGCCAACAGGTACGCGAGAGGGCGCTCAACATCACTAGGCACCAAATAAACTTCGAAACAGAAAGAGATACCCTTTCACACCTGTTGGAGGACTCTTCCCAACAGAAGTGTTGGTGAGGATGTGGAGAATAGGGAATCCTTGCGCACTCCTGGTGGGAATGTAAACTGGTACAGCCACACCGGAAAAACAGTCCGGAGGTTCCTTAAAAAATTAAAAATGGAACTGCCACATGATCCGGCAATCCCACTTCTGGGCGTACACCCAAAGGAAATGAAGTCAGTCCCTCGGAGAGGTATCTGTGCCCCCCACCTCATGCACCATCGTTCACAACAGACAGTACGTGGAAACCACCGAGGTTTCGACAAACGAAGGGATAAAGAAATGATGGTGTGTATAAACACATCGCGAACTACCGTTCAGCTTTAAGGAAGGAGACTCTTTTCAACAATGTGGATGAAGCCGAAGGACGTCGTGCTAAGTGCTATCAGCCAAACACGCAAAGAAAAAACCCGCATGACCTCACTTATATGTAGAATCTTAAAAAATCGAATACGTAGAAGCAGAGAGTAGTATGGGTGACGAGCACCTCGAGGTGGTGACAAGTGGCATAAAGACGTCCGGTCAATTACAGAGCGGAACGGGCACTGCATGGAGCCTGACAAAAATGCTCTCGTGGAAAGCAAGGACGTCACAGAGAAAGGCGGTCTCAGACAGCCCAGTGATGGGACAGTCAAGGGCCTGAAGCAAACAGTTTCCGGAGAAGGTAGATTAATTGTGGTCCTCGGTCACAGCCAACTCCCTGGACGACGGATTCAGAGCTGCGCAGAGACCGACAGAAAGCAGCAGGGGACACCACGTGGCTTTTGCTTGCCCCTCAGTAGGGCAGGACGGCTCCCAGGGAGAGAGCTGGGCAGAGCTGGGCCCAGCACTGGGGCCAGTCACTGGCCCAAGAAGGTCAAGCCAGGACCCCACGGCCAGTAAAATCTCAGATTTACCACGGCCTCTCCAGGCTCCCCCGTGGCAGCCTGCTTCCCACCCAGAAGTTTCTGAAGAAATGTAACTACAGAGATGCTCTCTGCCCATCAGTGTCCTCACTTGAACACCCATCCCACCCACCCCAAGAAATTGGTCTTTAGACGGCAGCTCTGTCCATCTCCCTTCCCATTCTCTTCTCAAGGATCTCAAGACATAAAGAAAAATCAACAATATAAAATATCTTTTTAATGTTTATTTATTTTTGAGAGAGAGAGGAGAGAGAGAGAGACAGAATCCGAAGCAGACTCCTGGCTCCGAGCTGTCAGCACAGAGTCCTACATGGGGCTCGAACTCACGAACAGCAAGACCACGGCCTGAGCCGAAGTCGAACGCTTAACTGACTGAGCCACCCAGATGCCTCTAAAAAAATTTTATTTAATGCACAGGGTGAGAAAGGACTTGGAGTCACCCAGTCTGGCCACTGATCTGATAGCTCAGTTTCTGCCGAGCCAGGATCAGCCTCGGCAAGAGAACACCGCCAGTGCCTAGAGCGCTTTCCCTCTGCGGGCTATTTCACATTCCAACAACCCTGGCAGCTAGAATGTTCTCCCGGGCCAAATCTGCCTTCCTACCACACCTGGTTCTGCTCTCAGCTTCCTGACAGTCTGTCCAGAAGCTGAAGACGGACGGCCAGCAAGAGCCTGGTCTCCACTAAGTGTTGGGAAGGCCCTGGCCCAAGCCTGCCTCATCCATTTCTCTTCCAGGAGCATGAAAGAAGTGGACTTCAGGGTAAAGGAGAAGTCGCGTGGTGGTCAGAGGCGGAAGGGACGGAAAAGATCCTTTAAATCCTTCTTCTTCCTTCAAGGGCGAGCCCGGGCCTGGAGAAGAGAAGCTTCCTCACTCAGTCCTCACAGCCACTGGGTGGTAATGTGAGCTCTCCTCAGTTCTGGGTCTGCTTGTACTGAGTTCTCCTGGGGTACGCTCCTCACTTTCCCAACAACACCGTGGGCCATTCTCACTACCGCTGTGCACACGCACACACGTTCAGTCCAGCGCTGCTCCCGACCTACAGGCCTAGACCTCCGGCCTTTGGTTATCCTGGTCCAACCTTACAGGTAAAACTGAGCCCTGGGACACTTGGGCCCCATACTGGCGCCCACACTGGGAAGGGCACAGCAAACCTTTCTGGAAACTACTCCCCAGCAAATTTAGGACCAGCTCGTATAAAAATGGCCAACACACAGTCCCCGCAGAGGTGTGATGCCGTGAGTGAGAATCCAGAGGAGGAAAAACTTTACCCATAAGCTTAGTCTATTAATCAGTTTCTCCAACGTAAATCTGAACGAGGGACGTGCTACCCGTCCACTCCCTCCCAGTGCTGGCATTCTGAACGTAAGGCACTCCGGACCCAAGAGTCAGCAAGGAAAGCAAAATGAAAACCAGGAAATTGTAAGTATTTATCTAATACACGCTGACTGACGATGATGAATACGGCCTCAGACTTTCGGTTCTCCCCGGCCCCAGCTGGAGGAGGTACAAACCAGGAAAATGAGCTGAGCCTATCGAAACGAACGCTTATTAAACATTTACTCTATCGTCTGTATACAGGCATTGTGGAGATAATGAAAATTCTCCCCCAAGGTATTTATAACCTAACTGAGGAGACGAGATACATGGCACGTCTAGAACACAGTAAATCAGGGCTTCTCAACTAGGAGTGATTCTGCCCTTCAGGGGACATGTTTCAGTGTCTGGAGACATTCTGGGTCGTCACACCTGGAGGGCGCTACTGATACGAAGCGGACTGAGGTCAGGGATGCTGCTAACGTCCTATAGGGCACAAGATCCCCCCTCCTGGCCTCCCCCCCCCCCCGACAAAGATTTATCTGGTCCAAAATGACAGTAGTGATGAGGTTAAGAAACCCTGAAGTAGACGCTCACCAGAATTCATCCAATTCAGGGACGCCTGGGTGGCTCAGTCGGTTAAGTGTCCAACTTTGGCTCAGGTCACGGTCTCACGGTCCGTGAGTTTGAGCCCCGCGTCGGGCTCTGGGCTGACATCTCGGAGCCTGGAGCCTGCTTCGGATTCAGTGTCTCCCTCTCTCTCTGCCCCTCCCCTGTTCACACTCTGTCTCTGTCTCTCAATAATAAATAAATGTTTTAAAAAAACTGCTGTAAGAATTCATCCAATTCAGTATTTTTTGAGCACGTGCATGTGTCAGGTTACAGGCATATCGTGAATTGGAAGTAAGACACGTCTCTTTTCTGAAGGCTACGTAAAACAACTATAAAATGCAAGGTGTGAGGCAATCCAAAGTTACACTGGGTGTGTAAATGCTTCGGGATTCTGCTAAAAGGAAGACACCCGAAAGCCAACATTACTCAGGAAGAAGATGGGTCCCCAAGCTTGGTCTTGGAGGAGAGGGGAGTCTGGGGTGGGCAGGCTGAGGGCATTCCGGCAGGTGAACGGGCTGACTTAAGGGACAGCATCAGCCTCACCGGTTTCGCTGTGAGAAAGGCATGCCTGGTGGACCCACACGAAGCCCACCGGCCACATAATCACCAGCTACAGAAGCCGGGAACCTATGTGTCTTCACCAGTGCCTGGGACAGCATGCGGACTTGATGGATAGGATATAATTATGAAATGACCACAAAAACATGAACCACTGGGGCTCCTGGGTGCCTCCGTCGGCTACGCGTCCAACTCTTGATCGATCTCGGCTCAGGTCATGATCTCACGGTTCAGGAGCTCGAGCCCCGCGTCGGGCTCTGGGCTGACAGCTCAGAGCCTGCTTGGGACTCTCTCCCTCTCTCTTTCCCCCTCCCCTGCTCACACGCTCTCTCTCAAAATAAACAAACATAAAAAGAAAAAATAGGAACTACCATCTAACGGCCATCTGCTCCATGCCAGACAGTCTGCTTAACGCCGTCTGCGGAATCTCCTTCACTCCTCACCACAACCCTGGAGAGCGCACAGGGCTGCCGTCCTTAGAAGGAGGAAACCGGGCGATGGAACGCACAGATAAGTCAATCAACGGGTGGGTAAAGAAACGCCCTGAATGGCCCTGGCCTCTCCTCCTAACCTAGAATCCTCCCCGGTCTACTGTTCCCCAGCTCTCCGGCTGGCCCCCCCCCCACATCGGTGCACGTACGCAACGGGGCTGACCGGCAGCCAGTGCGCACAGCAGAGGCGTCCGGTGGGTGGCTGGTGATTTTACAGGGGTCCCTAAGGCCTGTGTCACTGGCACTATGCCCAGCTCTTCCCAGAGTTTCTGCTGGCCAGAGCCGGCCCCGTGGAAGGGAATGAAGCAGGAACACGGTTCCAGGACATCCTCGGGGAAAAGGCTCGAGGTCCCCCGTCCATGTTCCCACAGGCGGCAGGGTAGGGCAGCCTGTCACCAGCACATTTAACAGAGCCTCTAATTATGTGATAAAAATCCTACTGGCGACTGCTTTTCCCGGAGCGGCACGTTACCACCATCCAAATATTTCTCAGGCTCTAAATAATAGGGTAGTTTTACAAGGCACGTATCTACAGCAGCTGCTGCAGCACAAATAGGTACTGCTTAATCCCTCCTGTTTATACAGTCTTCCTACCATTTATAGGATGCTCTTGTGGCTTCAGTTGACTGGATCCAAGCAAGCAGGTTAGGAGACAGGCCCCCTTATGTTCCATTCCACGGCGGAAGAGATCAAGGCTCAGAGACGTACAGTGGCTTTCCCGTGGTCACACAGCAAGGTCCCAGCCCAGCTACCTTTTCCAGCAAACCCTGGTGTGTACCAACCACTTGCAGGACCTCCTTGGCCATGGGGCAATTTTCGTCCTCCTTTCCTAGCCTATGTACTCTGTAAACAACAAACAATGCCCACTTGTACGCCAACGAGAAGAAATCACGGGTCCAAAACCTGATAATCCCTTCTCTTCTTACAACAAGGCTCACCCAATTCTGGGGTTGGCAAACTTTTCCTGTATTAAGGCCAGACAGCAAATATCTTAGGATTTTGGAGCACAGACTATCGTAACCACTCAACTCTCCTCTTAATAGTGCAAAAGCCGCCACAGACAATTTACGCATGAATGGGTGTGGCTGTGTTCCAGTCAACTTTACAGAAACAGGTAGGTGAGACTAGTGTGCTGACCCTTAAATTGTAAGATCTTCCTATTTGTTAAGGATTGAACAGCCACCCCCCACCCCCCACCCCCCAACCAAAGCCATACGTTGAAGCCCTAACCTCCAAACTGTATTTGAAGACAAGGCTTCAAGGCCTTCAGGTTAAATGAAGTCAAAGGGTGGAGCCTGATCCCATAGGGCTGGCGTCCTCAGAAGAGGAAGGGACACCAATGTGTACATGCACAGAAGAAAGACCAGGTGAGGACAGAGCAAGGAGGAGGCTGCCCGTGAGCCAGGAAAAGAGGCCTCGCCAGAAACCAACCCTTACGGCACCCGGACCTTGAGCCTCCAGAACGCTGAGAAAATAAATTTCTGTTGTCTGTGGTTTTCTGTTGCGGTGAATTCATCTGCAGCCCAAGCAGACTAAAACACCATGCTCCAACAAATCTGATCGACCCATTAGGGACTCAGAAAAATAAGGAAAAAACAATTTCAATGGAAATAGGTTTCAAATGCCTCAGTCCGCTTCCCTTTCCAGAGCTCCCTGAATTAAAGGGCCCTTTATTCTAATCCAAAGACGTGGCTCCACATTGCTCCCCCACCACCCCCAATTCCACACCCCCTCCCCCCCACCCCACCCCCGTTTCTCTGAGCTTTCCAGTTACTTATGTAACATTCCCTGGAAGGCTGTATGCCGCTGTTTTCCCTTTCCAAATGTAAATAGAGGATCCCCAGGTTGCTTAGAAAGTGGTTTTCACGGGGTGCCTGGTTGGCTCCATCGGTGGAGCATCCAACTCTTGATTTCGGCTCAGATCATCATCCCGGGGTCATGGGACCGAGCCCCCAAGTGGGCTCCATGCTGCGTGTGGAGCTTGCTTCAGATTCTCTCTCTCTTCCTCTGCCCCTCCGTCCCCCTGCTCTCTCTTAAAAAAAAAAACAAAATAAAATTTAAAAAGAAAGAAATGAAGACAAGAAAGGGGTCTTCACTTTCTCAGCTAAGAAAAAGTGGACTGAAAGACAAAGAGGTAGGATCCCTGATGCACACACACTTCTGGTTAGCATCTTAGGGAAGCAAATACGGGTCACATGCATCAGAAGCAATCCTCTGAAAGTGGGGGAGAAACAAACCTTTAGGAAATAGTCTGAGGAGACCTCTGAGCAAGAAAAATGAAGAACCACCAACAGGCTCCCAAAGCACCGCTCGCTCGCAGAACGAGGTCGTCTGCAGAGTTGGGAATTTTGCAGGGTGGCTCACAGCAGAACTAGCGATTAGCACGGCACTGACCTACGGCAAGGCGACTGCCAGTCCCAAACCTGCAATTCAGTGCCGATCACGCCTTCCGCCCATCTCCACAGCCTTCCTTAATAAAAAGCTCCGCCAGCGATGACACCAGAAGACTCCCCAGAGAAGCTGTTTATGTTGTTCTGGACGGAACGCAGAAATGGAAACGCGAGTGTGGCAATACGAGCGTCGTGTTTAGAGAGACGCAAGGAAAACCCTATAACTTTGAGTCCCATTTCCAAGAAGCATCCTGCTTAACGAGTTCTGCTTTCTCCATTCACTTCACAGTTACTCTTTGCCAGAAGGAGAAAAAAAAAAAAAAGGCATGGCAGGTAGAGAAAGAGCCAAGCTCGCTCTTAATGCTTTGTCCCACCATCAGCCAGTACAAGTCCACACCGCTCCCCATTAGATAAACATCCGCGCCTTCTAAAACAAATCCGAAGCTCCTTCTTAAAAACTCCTAAAATAGAACTCAAACCGATCCTGGAATTGCGAGAAGAAATGAGGTAACGTGTGTGCAGGCACGAGCAGGCCCAACACAATAATCAACAGATGTTTTGCTCAATAAATGTATACATAACCACCAGGAACCAGCTTCTTGTCTGGGGTTCACAGGGCTTCTGGTCACATTCTCATCCTTTAAGAAGTTGGGCACCATCTTGGGGCGCCTGGGTGGCTCAGTGAGTAAGCGTCCAACTCTTGGTTTCAGCTCGGGTCATGATCTCATGGTTTGTGAGTTCGAGCCCCACGTTGGGCTCTACACCAAGCATGGAGCCTGCTTGGGATTCTCTCTCTCTCTCTCTCTCTCTCTCTCTCTCTCTCTGTCTGCCCCTCTCCCCTGCTCACTCTCTCTCTCAAAATAAATAAATTTAAAAAAGAAAAAGAAAAAAGAAGTCAGTTCTGTTTCATCTCCAGGACAAACTGATGAGCACTGAGATTTCTGGCAATACATTTATGCCACGTAAAGTATTACAAAACCCTTCGATGCCACGTGTCATTCAGCCTCATGAATGCTCGGCTGTGCACGGAGCCCAGTTATCTTCCCAGCCACTTCTGCAAAACTCTTGGGTAAATTTTAGTAGCTGCTTCTCAACGTTCCCCGGTCCTACCCTGTAAACAAATCACCACCCATTCACATCCCACGCGAGCACCCACAGCCACACGTGCGCACATAGAATCCCCAGAAAATGACAGCAACGACTGAGTGATTCAGATTCGTGATCATTTCTAAGAATTAAGGAAAGCTGCAGCTTGACATCTACATTCTTCCATTCCACTCCCTTCTGGAAACCACTCCAACAGCAGCCGAGGGCAGCTGCACCGATCGCAGGCTGGGACTCCACACCAGAGAGCAAGACGCACTGACCCCGAACATGCCCACAGCAGGCATGCACAGGAGAGTGCCAACGGGACAGGAGGACACGGGGCACCTTCCTCCCGGCTCCCACTGTGAACTGTGCTCAGGGTGAGCACACCATTCCAACACCTGCCAGCCACTCGTGGGACCTGGGTTTTTTCATACCCGAGAGGAAGCAAATACATGAGCCATAAGTTTTAGTCTCCCCATCATCGGCGACTAGCCCTTCAGTCTCCCAAACAAACGATGGACAAAAATCGAAGGATGTGACCGGTAATCTGAAATCTGAACAATGACTGATAGCTCTGGGGTGGGGAGTAAGGACAAGTGCACCATGCATGGCAGTCTGAACGCAAGGGACAGCACGGTGTAGCTGAAAGAAGGTGGAGGGGCCAGCGGGAGTCCCATCATTCTTGTGTGCCCTTTCCGGCTGTGACAAAAGAGTCTGTATCATCCCAAGAGCAGAGTTGGTGAGAGTGGCAAGCCCACATTTACTGTATACTTTTCTGGAAGTCCTGATCTTTACGTACGGACCCTCAGCGGCCCTTGAATCTCCTGCCAACCTTCCTTCTGGGCTTCTCTACCAAAGAGGGGGAAAAAGGCCAATTCCTCTGGGGCCCCTTGGGTGGGATCGAATGGCTCCTCTTGGAAGCGAGGTGAACTAGCTTTGATGTTCTAGGTGCTCAGCACTTACAACATCATCTTGCATCCGTGTGGTGCCGTTGTGCGCCTTTTCATTTCAGGTGCTCCCCGGTGAGCCCCTGAGAGCACAGAACTGCAATTAGCCCCCTTGAAGTAACGAGGAAATATGCAGAAAGCAGATACAAAGCCAGGTTCTGGAGTCATGGTGAGTGGCCTGGGGGTGGAGTCTGAAAATCAGGGGGAAAAATGAAGGGACTCTTTGATCATCTTCCCTGGTGGCTCCCAAGCCTGGCTTCCATGGCCACTTCCTCTAATGCGTTTTCATCATAATCCTGCCTTTTAAAATTTGTCGCCTTTGAAAAAGTAAATGCTTTTGAGGATGCGCCCCATCACGGCTATGCTTTGGTCATTGCCCTTAGGGCACAGTGCATTAGGGGGACGGTGCTGGAACCCAGAGGGAAATCCACAACCTTTCCTCCTAACCCGAGGCTCGCTCCACTCTCTAACCTGGGTCAACAAAGAGACAGACGGACAAGCACAGAAACAGAGGGATGAACCAATGGACAATCCCTTGATGGCTCCATACTTACCTGCTCCGTCTAATAAGCCATTTCTCGGGAAAATGTTTTCATGTCAGCAAAAACCAGATGAAACGGGACCAAAGAAAGAAGCAGGTTCCTGTGACAGCCTCTCTGTGCTCAGGCGGTCTGTGCCAGTGGTGAGGACACTTACCCTCAACTATGGCCACCCAGACACACACACCCCTTGGCCACCCCCAACAGGGGTCTTTGGTAGTCAACAAAGCCTCTGTGATGGGGACGGGGGGGGGGGGGGGGAGCCAAGTCCTAGAGACCCAAGTTGAGCCCCTCTGTTCAGGCCCAGCTGAAGCTAAGCCCTGCCCTACATCTTTCTTTTCCCCAGTTATATAAGGCAATACATTCCTTTTCTATTCAAGGCAGTTGGGCTTAAGTTTTCTAACTATTTGGGGAAAAGCTTCTTAAACTGATACCAAGTGTAAGTGGTAAAACATTTCTGTAAAACCATATAGCAGTACGCATCGATAGTTTAAAACCGTTCCTTCGCTTTGACCTGGCGAGGTCATTTCTAGGACCTTAACCCAAGTAATAATCCAAAACACATGCAAAGATTTATACTTAATGACGTTTGTTGTAAAATCACAAAGCAGGAAATCAATTACGGCCCTCACTGGAAGAAATGTGAGATAAAATCATGTTTTATCTTTGGGATAGAATATTATGAAACCATGAAAAGAGTATGCAGACCACAAACCATTAACGTAAGGTTAACCATTAAAGTATTAAATTAAATTAAATTAAATTAAAGTATTTCAACCATTAAAGTAAGGTTCCCTGTAACCTTACTTAGAAATTAAGATTCGAAATTGCGTATGCACTATGATTTTAACTTTGTCAAGAAAGGTAAAATGCACAAAAATAGAAGACAATGGGCCAAATGCTAATGTGGCCGCTTCTGAATAAGGGGTATTACAGACATCTCGTGGATTTTTTTTTTATTCCTTCCTCTTCAAATGCTGCACAATGAATACATCATTTTGATGGACAAGCGGGGAAAAAAACACTAAAACTACTCCTCTCCTGTTCCAAATGAAAGTCATTCTTCTTCCTATTAAACAACATTTCTTAAAGCCTCCATCCAAGATTTCTGTGATTCCAATGTAAGGACCTCTGGGATCCTTCCACATGGATCCCCAGGACAGCCTTTCAGATATTTAAGAGCCTGCCACAACCTGAGTTTTGCCCTCTCCAGGTTCAAATCCATTTTCCCAGCCATCCCCACAAACCAGGGTGGCCTCTTCAACCCTCCTCTGAACACGTTCCAACGTACCCGTGTTTCTTCAAAAAGGGTTCTGAATTCATCACAATGCTCCAGGTATGACCTAATAACTTATGCCCAGAGAATGGGATTCTCACCTCCCTTCTTCTAGATATAGCATCTCTATTAACGCAGCCTAAGTTCCCATTTCCCTCCAGCTCACAACAGGAGGGAAGAGAGCAGTTCTGGTTCCAGAGACAAAGATGGAATTCACCACAGCAATACACACTTCCTCTCTCTCTCCAGAGAGCTCCTGGTTTTCCAAAAGTCCTCCCACAACCCCCAAAGAATTCCTCAGGGGTGAGGTCACTCTGAACCAAGTCCAGAACTTTCTAAAGCTCAGGGGAGGGGTGCCAGGAGAGATGTAGCAGAAGCCCTGAGCTTCTAAGCCCTCTGAAGGTAATCCCCTGCCTCCAAGGCCAGGCCCCCATGGACTCACAAAATGCATGGGCGCTTCGGTCAGATTTCTTCTGTTCAGCCAGTTTTCATGGGCCTGCACCCCAGGGAGCTAGAATGCCCTGCCCCCAAGCACAGGCTTTTGGGAGGTAAAGTGGAAGGTTTCAGGATTCTTCCTGTGTCATCAGGTCCTGAGTGAAGGTCAGGGGGAGGTTTAAAAAGCCAAATTCTGGGCCTCAAGGGTGAAAACTACCCAAGGTCCACACGGAAATACCTGTGCACAGATATGTGCACTCACACACAGGCTTTTATCCCTGCCTGGGCAGCCAGCAGATCCTCCCCACCCCCTCACCCCCGCCGAAGCACAACTTCTGGATAAGGTGGCACCAGGAAAGGGAAGGAAAACAGCCAGTAACTTTTCCTCCCCATTCACAGATGGAAAAACCGAGGCGAAGAAGGAAAATGGGCTCACTACGATCTCACACGGTGAACCCCCGCCACCACCCCCAGTACCAAACAGCTTCCGCCACCAGCTCCTGCTTCCTCTTACAAAGCCACCCCCTGTCAGCTTCCCTCTGGGCTCTGGGACCAAGGAGACCATCTGTATCCTGCTTAATTTGCATCTGCATATGGAATTCACAGTTCTTAATTTCACGTGGGTAAGTCAATTAGGCCAGTCCTCTGCAATCGTCCTCAAACCCAGAAATGATGTGTTCTGGCCACAGATGACCTGGGGGCTGGCTTGTAAGGTGGGTGGTTTAGCAGAACTCACTCTAGAAACAGGTGAGTCTACAAGGATTTATACACACACAACACAGGCAATCCGTGGTCTGCTCTCCAAGGAATATCAAGGGAATTTGTAGGAGTTCCCATCTCCCAGATACTTCTGGGGAAGGGAAGGCACAACAAATCACTCAAAGCTCCTGATTTCACCTACGTGTACATCCGTACACGCCCCAGAAGGGCTAGAAAAAAATAGAAGAGGACACAGAGACACGGGCTGCAGCCAGTGCTCCTGAGTTATCTTCTGCACATCCTCAGCAAAACGGGGATCACACCATCTAGCGATCCCTACAGAGGTTTGAAAGATTAAATAACACAACTGCACTTTGAGGAAGCAAACAGCACCTGCAGCATAGCAGGAAACCCCGAAATGATGCTGTTCCCTCCACCCACTCTTTTAAGGGACATCTTTGCAAGACACCTTTCCGACAGTAAAATCTCCATCCTGTCTCCTCCTGCCTCAGGCTCCCTCTAGGAGACGTGATGGTCCAATGGAACCTAGAGCCAACCGAACGGTACATCCCAGGCCTACCTCCCCTGAGGCAGGGGCCTGGAGCCTCCCGGTCAGAGGAAACAAGACAGCGAAAGCCCGCTGTAAGGAATGCCCCTGTCATACTTAATCAGTCCTCCCATATTCGCAGAGGGGCCACTGCTTGCGGGGCATTGCGCAGAAGGCCAAAACCTGATCCCACCCTCCAGCAGCTTGCTATCTACCTGGGAAAGTGAGGCCCATAACCCTGAGACTGAGTAAGACTCCTCCCCTCTCCAGCCTCGGGGCGGGGGGGGGGGGGGGGGGGGGGCGCACCTCTAAATAGGGGACGGGGCAGAGGAATCTGCCCAGACGGTCTCAAGACAGGCACTGCAGCCTAGGGCCACAGGCAAACACTGAGTGCCTGGTTTGCCATTTACCTCCAGTGCTGGCATAGGGAAGGCTCTCAAAAAATATTAGGTCGGTAAATAAATCAACAGAAGAATGAGTGAATTAAATGTGAGTCAGAGGCACCGCAATCACCTGGACACTGGCTGCATACAGACACCGACAAAGCCCAGGCTGGTGTGACCCACTTCCGAAGCCGAGGGGAGAAGCCTCAGCGGTTCCCAGGTCCTCCCGAGGCCCACCCCCTCAGTCGGGTCAGCAAGAACCACCCAGAAACCTCACCTCGGCTTCAAGTTTCTTTTTGGGTTGGTCTTTGCCTCAAGGTTCTTAAAAGCTGTTCTAGAAAGAGCTGGCTCCTGCCTGCTGTTCACCAAGGGCAAGATGACAAAAGGTTGGACTGAGAGAATATTACAAAGATCAGAAGCTTCAAGCCTCAGCGCCCCGGATTCATATGCAGAGGACTCTGAAGACGGGCAGATAAGGACCATTAGGGAAGATTACAGGTCTGACAACTCAGTCCTTAATTAAAATGTCATTCTCTGGGCGCCTGGGTGGCTCGGTCGGTTAAGCGT
Organism: Panthera pardus; assembly: GCF_024362965.1. NCBI lineage: Eukaryota > Metazoa > Chordata > Mammalia > Carnivora > Felidae > Panthera > Panthera pardus. The sequence goes on along the minus strand of NW_026526777.1, from coordinate 6,363,322 downwards.
CCTCCTTCAGCTCAGGTCACGATCTCGCGGTCTGTGAGTTCGAGCCCCGCGTCGGGCTCTGGGCTGATGGCTCAGAGCCTGGAGCCTGCTTCTGATTTTGTGTCTCCCCCTCTCTCTGCCCCTCCCCTGTTCGTGCTCTGTCTCTGTCTCAAAAATAAATAAAAACATTAAGAAAAAAAATTTTTTTTAAAAAATTAAAAAATGAAATGTCATTCTCTCTCTGCCCCCGCCCCCGGCTCCCAGCCCCTAGAAGAGTACCAGGACAGCCCGCTCTCTCCTAAACCCCCGGGCTCTTTCCTCCCACCGCACCTTCTCGGAAAGCCTACCAGGTCAGAGCCTGCAGCTGGGGGAGGGGAGGACCCTGGGAGACGAAGTGTCCCCCACACACAGCGTGTGCCCTGAAGCTCTCTCCACTGGAGCCCTCAAGAGCAGCCCTAGGGCCACAAGTTAGCCTGAGGACAGTGTGACCCCAGGCAGGGCAGGGGCCAGGAGGGCCAGGCATCTCTCTCTCCTTCCTCCATCAGGGGAGCCCCGCTGGAGACAGCTGGTGCCCGGCGGTGGGAGGAGCCCAGGGAGGGCCGTACAGCACATCCAGGCTCTAGGTCTGGCCCTGAGTGACCCAGAGGCAAGTGTCTCCTGAGCCTAAAAGGACACGGAAGAGACCCTACATTGCCTTTGTTTTTTTGTCTTAAGTTTATTAATAAATAAACTTTCTCTCGAAAGTTCTCGAAAGTTTCTCGAAGTTTCTCGAAATATCGAGAGAGACAGAGCATGGGCAGGGGAGGGGCAAAGAGAGAGAGTGGGGGCGAGAGAGAATCCCACGCAGGCTCCAAGCATCAGCACAGGGCCCCACGTGGGACTCAAACTCAGACTCAGGAACCGTGAGATCATGACCTGAGCCAAGATCGAGTCGGATGCGTCACCGACTGAGCCCCTCTAGGCGCCCCTACATTGTCTTACTCCTGAAGTCTGCGTCCCAGGCTCCGTCCCCACAGGCTTCCCACTGAAAAGCACTGTGCTTAGTTCTCGAGACTTATTTTTTAAGGACAGACCAGGCTCAATCCACTTGTTCCATTTCGCAAACAGACCAGAAAACTCGCGACGAGACCCGGCAACGGCGGAAAAGCCAGCAGCCAGGACACCCAGGCCGCGCTGGCCGCCCCCCTCCCCGCCGGGCCCTGGGCTCCTCACTGGGCGGCCCAGCACCGCGTGCCCTCCACCCGCATGGGGACACGCAGGGGAGGCCCGCAGCACGACACCATTAAACATGGCGACCCTTCGTTTCTGCTTGTATGTAGTCATAACGCCACCTTTCAGGTTTGACCGCGTGTGGTCTCTGCGTTGGCCCGAAAACGCTCATCGGAGACAGAGTGGGTATTTCTTGATTACTTACTATACGGCACCCAAGACGATGTCAATGGTGGTTAATTATTACTCAAAGAAATGCACTCTGCCCTCGAAAACGCGTTTTATTGCACCTGCCCACAAACGTCCGCATAGTACGTGGCCTTACTCATGATGGAACCGGGAAATAAAAGGAAAACCACCCATAAACTACTCCAACCAGTCTGCACGATTGCTCATCAGCTTGCGGCTGGCAAAGAAAAGCTGCCGCCTGAACCAGCAAAAGGGCCGGGTGTGCAGAGAAAGACGCCCCCGGGGCCTCCAGCCCGGATTCATTCATTGGATCTGTCGTCTTCACTGACCACCTGCTAAATGCCAGGCAGCGTGCTCCCTCCCAAAAGCCCCTCTGCAAGTATTTCAATACTTATTGTAATGGGATGCTCTGCATTCTGTCGCTTGAGGTGGGTCAGAGGCGGTCGGGGTGCTGACGGGATGCTCCCCCGGTACCCCCTTCCCGCTGCTTCCCAGCGGTTCCCTCTGGAGAGCTGGTGCCCTCATCCCTGGCTTCACCGCAGCCCCTGACCAGGCTGCTCCTTCCCACAGAGCGTTTTCCAATCCCGACATCGGCCACGCGTCTACTCCGCTGCACACGGCAGCCCCTGAAACCCCGGCAGCCTGGAGTTTTCTGCTGTCCTTCTGGCCTCAAAAAAACAAACGAAAAAACCACATTGAATCAATCGATCGTTCCGAATCAATCAAGCTCCATACAGAAACAGCCTGGAATCAACCCGATGAGGAAATGAACAGAGCGCGCATCGGTAAAACCCACGACGTCGACGTAAACGCCCCCACGTTGCCGCGAGCCATTCGTGTCGCCTTTATCGCCATCAAAGATGTCGCCTCCCTCCCCAGGGCCAGTGGATGGGTTTTCATTTCACCACATTTGCCTTCGTAACCTTAAAGAAAGCTGAGACGGGCTCACTACGATCTCACACGGTGAACCCCGGCCACCACCCGCCCCCCCTACCCAACAGCTTCCGCCACCAGCTCCTGCTTTCTCTTACAAAGCCACCCCCGTCTTCACACAGGGTAAGAATCATCAGGAGGAAAAGAAAGTGAACACCCGGCACTGAGCAAGACGACGTGACCCTGAGCCCAAGAGACTGACTAAGGCGCTCTCAGGGCCGCAGCTCCGCGATTCCTTGGACAGGACTCAGCCATCTGAGAGCCAGATCCCATCTCTTTCCAGCCTCGGTACCCTGAGCGCACTGGCATCTCAGGACATGCCTGAGGTCAGGCCAGGAGAAGTGACTGGGAGACACGAGACCAGGAACTGGGAAGACAATGTACAGAAAGCCCAAATCTGGGGGCACCTGGGGGGCCCAGCGGGCTGAGCGTCTCTTGATTTCGGCTCAAATCCTGATCCCAGGGTCGTGGAGTCGAGCCCCGCTCAGCACAGAGCCTGCTTGGGATCCTCACTCGCTTTGCCCCTCTCCCCCACTCACTCTCTCTAAAATAAAAAATAACTTTAAAAGCCCAGATCTAATTTTTTTTTTAACGTTTATTCATTTTTGAGAGACAGAGAGACAGAGTGCAAGCAGGGGTGGGACAGAGAGAGAAGGAGACACAGAATCTGAAGCAGGCTCCAAGCTCCAAGCTACCAGCACGAGCCTGATGTGGGGCTGGAACTCAGGAACCATGAGATCATGACCTGAGCCGAAGCGGGATGCTTAACCGACTGAGCCACCCAGGCACCCCAAACCCAAATCTAAACAAAACATTTAGGCTCCAAAACCTGCCCCTGCCCACCCCCCACCCCAGGCACATAACCAACTCTAAAGACTGTGTTCCATCAGCCAGGATATTCTTATCTCATTTACCCCTTTATCCAACTGTCTAATTCATGGACCTATTCTGACCCTGGCTTACTTTTTATTTAAAAATGTTTTAATGTTTATTTTTGAGAGAGAGTCAGAGTATGAATGGGGGAGGGGCAGAGAGAGAGGGAGACACAGAATCCGAAGCAGGCTCCAGGCTCTGAGCCGTCAGCACAGAGACGGACGTGGGGCTCAAACTCACAAACTGTGAGATCATGACCTGAGCTGAAGTCGGACACTCAACCAACTGAGCCACCAGGCACCCCTGGCTTTACTTTTTATTTAGAACCAATTACATACCTGGCCCTGGTCCATGACCTAGAGTAGAGAGATACAATCTATGGCATCTGGCTGCTCTCAAGACGCTGACAATCTAGTTAGAAAGCTAACACTGTCACACAAACATTCGATCCAAGAAAAAGGGCTTATGGGTCATAAATGAAATAGGCCTGCATGAATGGGATATGGGATTACTACGGCCTGGAGTGGCTGGGAAGGAACACAGGAAGGAAGGAAGGAAGGAAGGAAGGAAGGAAGGAAGGAAGGAAGGGAGGGAGGGAGGGAGGGAGGGAGGGAGGGAGGGAGGGAGGGAGGGAGGGAGGAAGGAAGGAAGGAAGGGAGGAGGAGGAAGGAAGAAGGAAGGAAGGAAGGAAGGAAGGAAGGAAGGAAGGAAGGAAGGAAGGAAGAAGAAGGAAGGAAGGAAGGAAGGAAGGAAGGAAGGAAGGAAGGAAGGAAGGAAGGAATGACGGACAGATGCAGAATGGCAACAGAAAAGAAGAATGACATTTTAAAACAAGAGGGCGAGCATGAATAAAAGAAAGGGAATGGCAAATAAAACAGTAACCCGGGAAGCAGAACACAGTCCAAACAGGTACCCGGCCTGCACGAAGGCCAGCGCACGGCAGTGTAGGGAACAGGAAGTCTGAGACCAACAGTTAAACAGAGAAGTCAATTAGAGGCGTTTGTTCATTTATTTACTCAAAGCCTATATACTGAGCCCGTCCCATGGGCCCGGCATTGTGCTGGGTACCGGAACGTAATTTCAACAGGTCGGGGATTTCAAGGACCTCGGAGTATAGCCTCAGGGAGACGGCAAACGGCCTGGCCATCAAAGGACAGAGTGATACACACTATGAGCACAAAGTACGATCGGACAGTAAAGATGGGGTACCAGCTTCATGCTGTTCAGAAAGACAGTAGTGGGGCGCCTGGGTGGCTCAGTCGGTTGGGCATCTGACCTCAGCTCCGGTCATCATCTCACGGTTCATGAGTTCGAGCCCCGTGTCGGGCTCCGTGCTGTCAGCTCAGAGCCTGCTTCAGATCCTTTGTCCCCCTCTCTCTCTATGTCCCTCCCCCACTCACGTTCTCTCTCTCTCAAAAATAAACCTTAAAAAAATTAATAATAACCATTAAAAAAATAGTTATTCTTTTATTATTATTATTATTAACACTAGGTGGGTTTTTTTGTTGTTAACTCTACCCCTGACGTAGGGCTTGAACTCATGACCCCGAAATTAAGAGTCACATGCTCCTCCGGCTGAGCCAGCCAGGCGCCCCAATACTGTTATTAATGGCAGCTTCCATTTACTGAACCCCTAATGCATGTCAGGGACTAGAGTCGGTATCCACGTGATCCTGAGAGCCCCCCATCACTACCCACCCCCTTTCATCCAAAAAGGAAGCGCATTTTACAAAGATCACAGAACTACTAAGTCAGTGGCAGCCAAAGGTTCAGAGAGCACCATCATTACTAGGCAGGAGCGATTTCAATGCAGACGAGCTTCAGCCCTGGCATCAGCAGGGCAATGCACCCAAGACAGCCACCGGCCAAACCCTCCAAGACGATGCCGCACGTCAAACTCTGCTTCCACACGCTTCTCCAAGACTGAGTACGTCAACCCAATTTCGAATGCCTCTGCTAGAATAAAACACAAGTTAGACTTCCTCGCAGCATTAATATCCTCCCCCTGCCTCCCCGCCCTGTGTCTCTCCGGCCCCAACCCCCAAGGACAGCCAAGGACCGCTGGCCAGACACTGTCTCAGACCCAGCAGCCCAGACCGAAGGTAAAGAGAACACTGGCGATCTTGCCAGCCCCACGGCACACTTTTTATGTGCTTCTTTTGATCATCTGTGAGATCATTTTCAGAAAAAAAAAAAAAAAAGCATTTCCATTTCCAAGAGCCCCTTTGGAACAGAGTACAAACCTTGAAAGGTTAAACGGAACTTTCCACAGACACAGAACTTCCAAGAGGGAAGCAGAAACCACAGCGCCCTTTGAGAAAAGGTCTCAAAACAAAACTCGGGCAGAGCCAGCACTGAAGACTGAGTTCAATATGGACAGGACTCTCCTCAGAGACGGCCTCCCTGACCCCACAGCCTGCACAGACAGACCCAACCAGGCTCTCTCGAGTCCCCCAGGCCAGGCAGAGCAGGCTTGCAAACTGGTCATGGCCAGGGGAATATATAACCCGCTCTACACTCAAGCAGTAAAGGGCGCTTCGGTTCTTTATTTTGCCGGGGAGGGGGAGAGAAGAAAGGGAATACAACAGGGGCCTAGGGAGGTAGCGACGGGCAAGTTGGGAAATCGTGTCTTCAGAAGGGGAGTCAGAGATGGGAAATAGGGCAGATCCGTCTGGGATGTTTATTTAAGGCCATGCATGGGGAGCTCCGCACGTAGCGCGTGTCTGACACTTGTTGAAGCGACAGCCTCGCATCTCCGCGGAGCCTGTGAGACGGGCGGCCCCGAGCAGCTGGGTCGCGCTCCAGTAAGCCGGCGGCAGCTTTGCCTTGGATCTCCCGGCGAATACTTGCCAATAGCTCAGATGGAAAGGTAATCTCTTAATTAAAGAGAAAGAAACATCCATCCAGAAATGGAAAAGAGCAGGAAGCTAACATTCGGAGAGGGGGCGGTGGTCACCGGTGGGAAGGAAGGGCTCCGGGCGTTGGGAAAGGAGTCTGCAAGAAACAGGAAAGGTCTGGCTCGCTTTCTGAGCAGTGCCCCTTTTCCCTGGGCCCCTCTGCAATCAGGAGAGAGCCTTTAGGGAGTGGTCGGGGAAGGGAACGGACGGCCCAGCTCAATTCCAACAGCGGCCAAGAAAACGCAGAGCCTTTTGGCTGCTATTCAGCAAAACAGACAAACTCCTAGCAAACGGGGAAAGAGAAAAAGGAAGCACACGTAATTATCCATCAGCACAAATTCTTAAACACCTTCTCCTTCCTCTTACTCAGTCCTCATTCCTGATCTAGTTCCCTTTCCAAGCCCTGGGGCCATTGCTGCTTTATGTGTCCTGGAGGCTTTACAGCTCCCCCCCCACCCCCAACATGCCATCAGCTCTGTGCCCTGGGCTCCTCCCTCGAAGCCCAGGCCCTGGGACATACTCTGGTACAGAATGACCCAGCGTCCTATCTCCCTTCACCCCCAGCGTACCTCTGCCTCAGGCTGGGACAGCCCTGAAGTTGGCCTTAAGAGATTCGCAAAGGGACCTGTTGGCAAGCAGAATTAAAACGGGGCGTCTAAAGCCGCCACTACTTCCAGAACAGTCCAGGCTCCCAACTTGAGCCGCTTTCCAGCCACATCAGCATTGCGTCTTAAGGCATTTTGGGTATTTCCTGATAGCCTGAAAGACCTCTTTTCAGTAACAGTTAAGAGAAGCCCGTAACTGTCAGAATTTCCCTTCAATGTCCTGAGTGTTCTCCAAAGGTAGTGTGCTCTCTCACACAGGAATTTCTCAGCAGGGGCTGCGGGTTCCGGGCACATGGGCACATCGTCGTCACGCACCGGGGGTCAGGGTGGGATGTTAGCGGGTCTGGCTGCCCTCAGGACACTGGGCCAGACACCTTCTCAAGTCTCTTCCGTGGTCTGTATGCATGCGAAGGACGTGGGGATACCTTCTGCCCTGTGAAAAGGTGGCAGTAAGCCAGTCCGTCCCCAGCTGAGCATTTAACTTCAAGTTCAAGTGCGTATTGGATTTACACAGAAAGATGCAAGATCACCTAAAGAAAACAGAGACAGGTGCCCAGACTGGTAAACCTGACTGGTAAAATCGATTTGCTCATACCCAAATCAGAAGGGGACCGGCCACTGGCAGAAGCACAGAGAAGCGGAGTCTTACGAGCAAATATCTACTGTCCACAGAGGCAGAGACCAGAGGAGCCTTGGCCCAAAGACACTCTGCCAAGGCCACATGACGAGGGACCTCCCTTCCGTGGGCGTGAAGGTAGCCATCGAGCCTCTCGGCCCGGTTCCCTGACACGAGTGTTACCTGCACCTCTTATTCCGACTTTACAACCCATAACAGCCCTTTGCTCATCGCTCCGCTCCAATTCCAAGCCTGCCCCACCAAGTCTTGCGCCACGCTCCGAAGTCTTCCTCCCAACCAGCTCATCGCCAAAACCAAACCACGTGTCGTTGGTTTAATCCCGTAACCAAGCCACAAACCACTCCTCGGACCTTTCCCACCTCAAGAGAAGCACCTTAAGCAGCAGCAAGTTTCGCGCTGGAGTCTGGAGAGATCCTGAAAAATCCCTGGGAAGGGTCACGCTGAAGGCCCAGACCCGCGGTTCTCAAACTTGAGCTGTACCAGCATCACCTGGAGGGCTTGTTAGAGCGCAGACCGCAGGCCTTCACCCCAGAGCTTCTGGCTCAGCAGTTCTTGGGTAGGGTCCAAGACTCTGCATTTCTACCGCATTCCCGCCGCATTCCCAAGGGGCCTGATGATACCGTTCTAGCCACCACACTTTGGGACTCACTGGCCTAGGCCATTCAAGTGATGTACGATACAGAGCCGGGAAACCAAAGACACGGTCGTTGGCTGAAAACTCCAAACAAGTCCCCTCCTGTCTGAGCAGAAGTGAACCCACTAGTCGAACACCAATCACATGCCAGGATCTAGACAAGCGCCTGGGCCCATACTATCCCATCCTCAATCAACAGAGTAATGCCTCAGCCAAAGGAGTGGTGTAATTCCGACAACACTAATTATTATCAAAATTAATGGGCCAATAAATCATCCTGATCAGAAGGATCAAGAGTCCATGACAAACATCAAGAGGTCAATTACAGGATCAATCTGGGCTCAACGCTCCCTGGCCCCAGACCTCTGCAATGGAGGAGGAAAAGGAAAGGAATTTAGCCAGCTATCCGGGAGAAAGCAAGAATTCCTGGAATTTCTTATCTTCCTCTGCCAGCCCCAACACAGATCCTCAAGCAAGTCAGTAAGTCAAAGAATACGAATGAAGAGTCCTGGGAGACCACCGGGGTCTCCTTCCACTGTACCTCCAAGCTGAAGCCTGCAGCAGAGGCAGCTGGGCCAGAACCCCGTCACGGCTGATGTCGGCTTTGCAGAAACAGAAAGACGCAATCTGAGTGGCTGTGCCCCCAGACTTCTGCACTGCAGGGTGTTGTGAAGCACTTTCAAGCAGGAAAAGATCCCCCCACCCCCACCCCGCAGGAGAATACCACCCAGAAGAGAGTCATGAGGGCCCGCACTACCCAGGGGAGAGGGTTGGCGAGCTGAAGGGGGCAGGGGCAGAAGGATCATCTTCCACTCAGGGGTCCTTTCCAATCTGCATGTCGTGGGAACAGTTCAGTGGTATGGGCACATCGAAACACTAAAAGAATGGGGGCGCCTGGGTGGCTCAGTTGGTTAAGCGTCTTCGACTTCGGCTCAGGTCGTGATCTCACGGTTTGTGAGGTTTGTGAGTTCGAGCCCCGTGTCTGACTCCGCTGACGGCTCGGAGCCTAGAGCCCGCTTCGGATTCTGCACCTCCCTCTCTCTCTCTGCCCCTCCCCTGCTCACGCTCTGTCTCTCCCTAAGATAAACAAACGTTTAAAAAAAAGAAATGCTAAGAGAAAATTAATGAGGCCAAGAAAAGAGCTGTTTTCCTAAATAACGTTGGCGCGGGCAAGTTCAGCTGTGGGGTGGTGGATGGCCTTGGTGGGGAAACACCTCAGTCACGTGGGGGGGGGGGGGGCAAAGTGGGGCCCCTCCCATTCAGGACTCCAGAACAGCAACACCACAGAGATTCCTTTGCTTCCGGAAACAGTTTTCAAAGACCCTGGCTAGGCTTATGGTAACATCACATCCCTCTCTTCCACTGCCATGCCCACAAGCACCAGAATTTTAGCCATTCCTCAAGTGTGTTCAGAGAAGACTTGCCCATCCACGCAGGACAGGCCGGCTCGTGAAACGAGGGCTTTCAGCCTGGAGGTCAGGGGAGCCAAGCACCTGCAGGGCCGCTGCCACAGGAAAGAGACGTGTGCACCGCACCAGCCAAGGGCAGAAGGTAGGAGCAAGCACTGTCAAAATCACGTTATTTCTGTAACCATCACAGAAAGTGACGTGCCACCAAACCTCACCACGTGCCAACAGGAAGCCCTGGAGAAAACGGGAAACTCCTTCCTGGCCGTGGCCTCGACATTCCTACACACTCTGGGCCTGCCCATCTCTCCAGCCTCCCAGGTGTCACACGCCATGTGAATTTTCCTCCTGTCGCTGGAAGAGGCCAAGCTCACACCTGCCTTCCAGTCTGGTGTTCGCTGATCTCTCAGCCACGAACAGACTGCGGCAAGGCCGGCTCACGGTCAGCATCCAGGCTTCTTCAACCGGTCTTCCCAGAGTGCTCCGAGGCAGGCCACCCCACCCTCCCCACACATCACCCTTGGCCACATCTTCTGTTTCCCTCGAAGGACTGACTTACCCCTACCCGACACTGCTTTGTTCGTTACGTATCCGTAACGTATCCGTACGGTAACTGGCGTTCCCGCCTCAACAGAAGCTCCATGAAGACTAAGAGACCTCACCCCATCTGCTTCCCAGTGCCCGGCACACCATCAGATAAAGCCACTCAAACATTCGGTGAGGAAATACTTGTTGAAACGCTGGGCACAGCCCATTTCTTTAAGTATGAACAGTCTGGCTCTGTACCTAAAGGTGTGTTCTTTTGCACCTAAATTATAGAAAACCAGTTTGCTGAATCCAAGAATTAGCAGGGGCACCTGGGTGGCTCAGTCAGTTAAGTGTCTGACTTTGGCTCAGGTCATGATCTCGCGGTTTGTGGGTTCGAGCCCCACACGAGGCTCTGATTCTGTGTCTCCCTCTCTCTCTCTGCCCCTCCCCCACTCACACTCTGGCTCTCTGTCAAAAATAACACTAAGAAAGAAAACTTTTTTGAAGAGGTAGCAGACCACTGACAAAAAATACATCAGGATGTCCATGATAAACCGTTAGAACTAAATGAGTACCTTAAACTTTTTCCATGTTTTGAATAAAGCTTGCCTAGATATTTTTGCTTTTTATAATGGCAGGGTTTGTTTTTTGTTTTTTTTTTTGTAATAACCTATTTTTTTTTTTTTTTTTAAGAGACAGGAGAGTGCAAGCAGGGGAGGAGTAGAAGAGGAGGAAGAGACTCTTAAGCAGGCTCCCCACCTAGGGAGGAGCCCAAGGCGGGGCTCTCACAACCTCGCAATCATGATCTGAGTCGAAATCAAGGGTTAGATGCTCACCCAACTGAGCCACCCAGGTGCCCTATAATGGCAGTTTCAAGTGATAAGGCTGGGTGGTTATTAATACCTAAAATGTGCCACATGTGCAAGATCATTCTTAGACCTTCTACGGTAAGGCAGAAGGGCAGGATATAAACATATCACAGCACATATACTAGGATTCAAATCCAAACTCCACAAACCGTATTTGTGGAAAATACTGAAATAATCTTAGTATCTTATCACACGGGTATTGTTCAACAAAACTTTCTGAACTTCAGGGATGACACATAATACCTCTACAATGCAGTCGACCTTCAAGCTACCTCCATCGCTCCTCCCAAGGATTCGACAGTAACCAGGCAGACTGCTCTCCTACAGCCATTCTCGGTATTTGCCAGAGTTGGGTCTCGGGCCACGTGACAAACAGGAGTGGTGTGCCTGCGCTCAAAAAATCCCATTTCAATAAACCCAGTGGTCCAGGTCTTATAAGGGGCATTAACAGTGGAGCATTAATCAAGCATCATGAAAACGGCCTATAAAGAGACTGCATATGGGCCCAGCTCCAGCAACAGAAGTCTAGGAAGAATTCTCATGGAGAAGTTTGTGGCACAGAATACCGAGCAAGCTTCCCAACAGGCCACAGATAATTTGCTAAATGATTGCAAAGGGCATCATTTGCTTACACAAAATTGCATCTTTTTTCTGAAAACTCCAGCTTACCATCTGACCAGAGGCCATTTCTGTTGAGATGCTAAATAGAAGTGGGAATCCGTCCCGATTCTCTGCCCCTTTTCTCCACCAGGCAGGTGGGAAAGCCATCAAAGGGTGATTAGATCGGTTGTGACTTGGGCTGCTGAGAGTTCTCCCTGCCGCAAGAGGCCTCCTCACAATACGAATGGCAAGCCGGGGAAGCCGGGCAGGGGGAATACAGCGCCGAGATGGCTCAATCAGTGTGCCTACTTGGGATTCTCTCACCCTCTCTCTCTGCCCCACCCCCGCTGGCCGTGCCGAGCTCTCACTCGCTTGCTCTCTCTCTCTCTCTCTCTCTCTCTCTAGCATTAAAAAAAAGAATGGCAAGCCAGCGATAAAGACTACAAAATGGTATACCACCATATTTCCGTGGCCCCAGAAACTTCTCCAAATGCTCTTCTGAGTTTCATCTCTACAACCACTGCATGAGCGTGGCTGAATCAGGCATGGGCACACACAGCCTGTTTTCCATCCAGGACACCACATGACATCTCAGACACTGGGAAATTCCAAATCAGGGCCGCAGACTAGTGGTCATGGGCTCTGGACACCTGCTGCGAGAACAAGACCACTCTGAATCAGATTCCGGCTCACGATCAGGGACCCATGTTTCCATGAACTAAACTCTTCAACTAGCTTCACAGACCAGCACCAAACCTCAGCACAGTGGAGAGAGAGAGAGACACCGAGAACCCAGCACACTCTTACACCCAAAGGGTATGATGGCGGGGGGGAAGGAGGGACAATTTGGCAACCTGTATATCAAAAGCCTTAGAATTCTACATACCCTCGATTGCAACAAGTCCTTTTAGTAATTTAGTCTAAAGGAATAATTCTGAAGGTATTCAATGACAGAACTACAAGGATATTGACAGGGAGCTATGAGAAACTAGAAACAAGCTAAATGTCAAACAACATGGTCCTGACTAAATGATGATGCTATATCCATTTCCTCCAATGTAAATATATTTGCCATTCAGAACAATGCTGTATTACAGGATTAATACCATGGAGCAATCTTATAAAATATTAAGTGAAAAAAAAAGATGGCAAAACCTTCTTCATGAGAAGATCTCCTTTCTTTAAAAGCGTTCCGTTTTTGTTCAAATTACATCTTATAAGATATACACCAAAAAGCTTTACAGCAGCTTTTTCTGCCCAGTAGGATTACTGGCAAGTTCTGATTTTTTTTTTCTCCTTAGCTTTTAAAAAACTCTGATACAATAAATGCGAAACAGGCTGCACATCAAAGAGAATAGGGGTTATTATTTAAAAATAATTCAATGCACTGTGGAAACATCTCACAGGCTTTAAACACTCATCTGTGGGAGACAATCACAACATCTCAGAAGCAACCACGGTGACATTAAGATTTCTGCCCAGCGACACACATTATAACATGGTGCCAGCCAGAATGCAGTTTCACTGTGTGTCTCCTGAGGTCTTAAATAAATGATGCCAGATATAGACCCATCACACCAGGACTGCCCTATCTCGATGCCATAATTACAAGTGTTATTTTAACATTTGCATACACACACACACACACACACACACACACACACACACACACACAAAGTTAAGAAAAGCAACTATGAAAGAAGGAAAGAACTTGCTTTTCTGGTCTCAGGCAGAGCTCATCATCAGGCTCAGCCCCTTTCGGGACGTACTCCTAGCGAATCCTGGGAACAACCTCAGAGCCTCGCTGTCTCCTGGAAGAGGAGACAGGAACGTGTCAGCCAAAGGTCCAGAACTGAAATCTGATTCTAGAGAAGGGAGGCGATGTGCACACATTCTTTCTAGAAACTGCAGGCGTAAGGTTTTATATGTCCTTCTCCACAAATCCCAGGGCATTCCTCATTATCATCTTGGCTTTCATATTGCGCATATAGGTACAAAATTATTACTAGAAATTACACTATAATCCTCTTCTCAGTGATTCTAGAGGCACTGGGAGATAGGCAAGAAAGCGGAGACGTCTGGAGAATCAGAAGGCTGTGTAGTTGGGACGTGCTGTCTCAATGTGATCACCAGGTGACCATGCATCAGAGCCCAGGACTGAGGAAGCAAGTGCTGACGTGGCAGTCTCCCTTCAGGCCAGCCCTTTGCCTAAATGGCTGTTCAGATAACCCCCATCAAGATTCTAGAGTTCTTCAGGGGGCCTGGGTGGCTCAGTCGGTTGAGCGTCCAACTTTGGCTCAGGTCATAATCTTGCGGTTCATGGGTCTGCGTCCTGCATCGGGCTCTGTGCTGACAGTTCGGAGCCTGGAGCCTGCTTCAGATTCTGTGTCTCCCTCTCTCTCAAAAAATAAACATTAAAAAAAAAAAAGACTCTACAGTTCAAGTCACCAAGCCATTGAGCAAAAGACAAGAGTTATCCATTAAAGCAACAGGTTCTGGAGAGTAGGGTGGAATCATTTTAGCATAAAATGAACACAGACTGCCAACCAGTGTCCCCAGATAGATACTGGGATAGGCAAAATAACTCCCCCACCCCAACAAGGATGTCCACATCCTAATCTCCAGAACATGTGAATATGGTACTTTCTCCGGCCCTTAAGGGTCTTGGCAGACATGATTAAGTCAAGTATCCTATGGAGACATTATCCTGGATTACCTAGCAGCCCAATGTAATCACAAGGGTCCTTAAAGATGGGAGAGGAAGGCAGGAGCGTGAGGGAAGCGTCTGTGGAAGAATGAATGTCAGAGATGTGACCATGTTGACTTTGAACACAGAAGAAGGGGCCCCAGGCCAGCAGATACCAGCAGCCTCTTAAAGCTGGAAAAGGTGAGGAAACGGATTCCCCTCCAGAAGGGACACAACGACCCTGCAGACACCTTGATTTTAGCCCAGGGAGACCCGTGTCTGACTTCCGACAGCTGTAAGATAATAAATTTATGTTAAGTCGCTGAATTTGTGGTAATTTATCACAGCAGTAGGAAATAACAGAGACTATCTTGACTGGTCAACGGTTGGGATCCCGTGACTCACTGCAGGATGATCCACAAGGCTGCAGCCTCCCTGTCACCCAAGCCGCTCGTCTCTGTCCGGCTCGGGGAGCGGTGGGGAGACAAGGCAGGCATCCTCTGGGGCCCTTTCCTACTAGGCTGGGCACAGTGCCGGGGGTGCAGAAAGGACAATCGCTGGAACGCCCCGCAACGAGGAAAGAGGTGTTGGGAGTGAGAAGAGCAGAGTTCAAATCCCAGCTCCGCTCACCAGAAGCAAGCGGCCCATCCAAGCCTCAGTTTCCTCCAACCTCACAGCGCTGTGACCAGCTGGAACGATTACATACATGTGAACGTCGACAACCGAACGTCCCATCAGAGAGCAGACACTGTCAGCGGAGACCCTGTAACAGCGATCGCGGCTAATAACCGATCTCCTCCGGGGCCTGCGAGTCACAAACATGGCACCGGGTTCTGGTCTCGCTGGGCCTTGGCTTCCTCGGCGAGTCCACGAGGAAGGCTCCCCACCCGTCTCGCACCACAGCTCTGAGGCTGAAAACTAAAACGGTTGTGGAAACAGTGGGAAACACACAAGCCCAACGCAGATGGGAAGGGGCACCTTTTCATTTCCATTCGGGGTCCCTCGTCAGGGCCTGCCCCCATCAGGTCGTCACCGGAAAAGATGCTACTTGTGCTTGAGGAAAACACTTAAGCAGAAATCCTAATGCATCAGAGTCACTGACGGCTCACAAGCCACGAATGAAGTAAACTGGACATTCTGGGTCCCTTCCCAGAAGTGAGAAGCCCATGGTCCATCCTCACATGTCACCGGCTGTCGTGAGGGGCTCAGAGGAACAGTCCCCCGGTACGGAAGGCCCTCCGCAAGGCTCATCTGGGGCAGCCGGTTCTATTCCAGGCCCCCGGAAACAAGAGCCAAATCTTACAGCGAACAGTGAAAATATCTGAAAAATACTGCCAAGTGTTGAAAAAGTAAAAGAGCTGACCAAGACTTCATCTTTTAAAATGAAGCCAAAAAGTACATAAATGCGCTCATTGAAAACGCAAGCCACTATATCAAGACGTGAAACACCGAGGTCACGGCGAATTTTGACATCTTCCGCCGGAGGGAGCGTTGATTATCGACTTACCGGTGTACTTTTTCCCCTTTGTTCCAACGTAACGACAACAGGGTGAACCCTTCACCTCTGACTTGCACACACGCTACTTACTGTAAGAGGGTAACCTTTGCAAAAATTATTTCAGGGCTTACGCTTTCTCGGAGGTATTTCCTAACATCCAAAGATATTCAAATCCTCTCGTGAAGCCAGTTTCTTGTCAGCATGCTGGTTGTTTTCCTCACCAATTATGAAAGGATCTAACCCTGTCTGGGCCTCATTTGTCTGGTGTGAGCCGTCCTCCAGCAATCCTTACCGACTATCTGCAATCCCACATCTTTTGCAAGATTTGCAATTTCACATGTTAATACGTTTGCATGCAATTTGCACTGTCCTGTGGTACAGCCCTTGAGGACGGCCCAGGAGAGAGGCCAGTGTTGAGGGGAAGACACCGAGTGGGGGCGACGGGAGTTTTCTGTTGCCTCCTAACAGGTTACCGCAAACTTCAAGGCTTAAAACGAACCACGTCTATCATCTCCCTGGTCCCCCAGACCCAGATGGAGTCCTCTGCCCAGGGTCTCACAGGCTGTTCCCCGTGTGGCCTTGGCGGTGTTCCATTCCGGACTCGGGGACCTCTTTCAAGCTCCCAGTTGGTGGCAGAATTCAGTTCCCAGCAGCTATAGGACTGAGGCCCCCATTTTCTTTCTGGCTGTCAGCTGGGGGGGGTCACTCAGTTCCTACAGACCTGTCCTGTCCACATGACCCCTCACTTCCTCAAAGCCATCAGGAGCAGCTCTTACTCCAAAAGTCTGGTTTTCTATATTTTTATATTGGGGGCGGGGGCGGGGGGGGCGGCAGAGAATCCCAAGCAGGCCCTGCCCTGCGCTGTCAGCACAGATCCCGACACAGGGCTTAAACCCACAAACTGTGAGATCGTGACTTGAGCCGAAATCAGAAGTCGGATGCTTAACTGACTGGGCCACCCAGGTGCCCCCAAACACCATCTTCTACAAAGGGACACAATCTGGGTGGGGTTGGGGGGGATTATACAAGAGCATGATGCCCTGGAGGGGGCGGGGGGGTCAGGTTAGGGCACATTTACCATCAGGACCATTAGACGTTACAAACGCTGTTGCTTTCCTAGGTGACCCCGTAATTCTGGAGCCCGCCGGTCCCCACCCTCAAACGCATGCTCCCCGTTTCCACCGCCAAGGCTCTGCTGGATACAGCACTTCCTGTCACAGCACGAATGAAATGGCATCCAGTCTTGTTGTCCCCCGGATCCATTCTCTACTCCACCCCTAGAGAGGGCTCGGTAACACCCACACCTCACCGTGTTCCACTTAAAAGGCATCCGTAGCCCCCTGGCAGCAGCAGCAGGATGAAATCAATGCTTTTTCAAGGCAGTGCCTTCACGGTCTTGGTGCCCGAGGAGTCCACTGCCACATGCCTCTCTCTCCCGCTCTCCCCTTGAGACCCAGGGGGTTCCATCGGCCTGGAGTTCCCTGCCCCTTACCCATCCCCCCCCTTTTTTTTAATGTTTATTTATTTGAGAAAGAGAGGACGAGTGCAAGCTGGGGAGGAGCAGAGAGAGAGAGAGGGAGAGAGAGAATCCCAAGCAGGTTTCTCATTATCAGTGTAGAGCCTAACACGGGGCTCGAACTCATGAACTGTGAAACCATCACCTGAGCAGAAATCAAGAGTCGGACACTTAACTGACTGAGCCACTCAGGTGACCCCCCTCCCCCACCCAACCATCCATCTTTCTGGAGAACAGCCTCTGTGAGGCCAACCCTGGCTCCCACAGGGGGTCCTGCATGATCTTTCATATTCCACACGACTGTTACACAGCCCTTACCTTCTTTGCTACAGCTACTGGTTTCCAGATTCTTCTCCCCACCATACTGCGGGGGGGGGGGGGGAGGGGGGGTGTGGTAGGGGCAGAATCTGGAGGCCAAGAGCTCATTTTTTCCTTCCTGAATCTTAGCAGTACCAGGAAACAGGAAACACTAATGGCATGTGAATTAACCCTATTTCTAGCACAAGGTGGCAATTAAGAGCCCGGGGTTATGAAACCACACAGCCTGGGTCTGAAGGCCGGTGACACCACTTACTAGTAGCATGACTCAGGGCACGTTACTCAACCTCTCTGCACCTTGGTTTCATCATCTCCAAATGAAAAATCTTTATCCAAAAAAAAAAAAAAAATTTAACTCTAGAGCTTCTCTAAATTTAAAAAAAAAAAAAAGAATACCTATTTTATAAGATCACGAGAAGGAATAAACAGGTTCTTATTTGTGAAGGACGTAGAAAAAGGTATGGGTGGGATTGTGACAACACAAATATTTGTTCAGTAAAATAAACACCCCGCAGCCACGTGATACGCAATGATGAGAAATTCATCCAAACGGAGGAGAGACATCACACAGACCGGGGAGAGGAGCCAACGGTAACCCCGTTGTCATCAATGTCGTTCTGAAACACTCTTCGCCAAGAGAGAAAGGGAATGAAGACTAAATGAGGACAGAACAGAGAAGGCAGAAATTTCAGTACGTGAGTGACGGGCCTAAGTAACTCTTCGGGTCAGCTTTCGCATGTTCCGTGATTTCCCGTAATGAAAACAATGGAAGGCTGAGTAAGCCAGCACAGGCCCGGCATCCCGGGAGGAGTCACAGCCCGTGGGCCAGGGCCCCCTCCTTCCTGCGGCAGTGGCCACCCAGCCGTGAGTCTCCAGCCCCGCCAGCCCATGGATATCATCTCCTAGGTCATCCTTCTCTCCAGAGATGGCCATCCAGAGACGTCTCGGTCTCCAGAGACAGAAATCTAAATGCTAAGTCTGTCCCTAACTATTCGACCTTCTCGGCCTCTCTTTGCTCAGCTATAAAATGGAAAACCCTACCTCCTAAGGTCGCTAAGAGGATTAAATAACGGATGGAAAAAACAGACACGGCGTTTGCTACCTGGCAAGGTAGTCAGTACGCGTGTCTCAAAAATAAGAGTAGGTGAACTTTAGGATATGTCTCAACCTAAAACCCGTGCAGGCCAGCAACCTGTCTGCAAAGTGGGTGTAGCTAACCTAGGCGGGCAGGTGCACAGCACTGATCCTGGGGCTGGTTGTCCTCAGGCAGTGACTCGGTAACCCAGCCACCCGCAGAACACATTCGCCACCCTAAGGTGACCCGGGTCAGCCACGTGTGAGCCAGCTTCTCCCCCTGTGTCACAGCAGGGTGGCCGGCTCTGCTGCGGGAAACTCCCCCGGGCTTGGTGGCCTTCCCGCCACACCCAAGTTAAGGTGAAAACAGCTTCAGGGAGCATGTTAAGGTCCTTTCCCATTCCTCCAGGGCTGCTCCAAATCACATCATCACCGCCCTGTGCGCCCACATCACCTCCCAGAATAAAAAAAAAAAAAAGTTCTCAGCAACACAGGGGGCAAGGCTCACCGCTCATAAACAAGGGAAGAAGAAAAAGAGAAGAGAACGTCAGCATCTGGGCAGCTCCACAAGAGAACTAGTCCGTTTGCAGAGGCTGCTGACATTGTCCGGGTGAATGAGGGCAGGCAGATCCCTCCAGATTATTTGTCCAATTGGCTGGAAAACTTAGGTCCACGTAAAATTCTGCAGGCCGTTGACAGCAGCTTCATTCCCGAACCGAACTCTGGAAGCAGCGAAGCTGCCCTTCAATGAAGAACACTGAACCGGTGACCAGGAAGTGGCAGGTACATCAATGGCTCGGAACGCGACCCAGCAGTGAAAGGCAAGCCACACAAAGACATGGATGAATCTTCTTTTTTTTTAATACCTTTTATTATCACTTAACATTACAGCCTAAATATTTCTTCTTCCTAGAAATATTTGAACACAATTTTAGTGACTACATTATAATTCATTTATGGATGGTCTGTAAATCAAATATTTTCTTACTGCTAAACATTCAGTTACATCCACTGTTTTACAGTGGACACATTTTTCATATTTTGGTTATGTTCTATTTTTTTAATCAAAATGTATTTTTTTTTTTCAGGAATAGAACTTGGTGATTCATCACTTACACAGGACACCCAGTGTTCATCCCATTCAGTGCCCTCCTTAATGCCCATCACCCCTTTAGCCCATCCCCCTACCGACCTGCCCTGTCAGCAACCCTCAGTTTGTTCTCTGTATTTAAGAGTCTCTTATGGTTTGTCTCCCTCTCCGTTTCTATCCTATTTTCGCTTCCCTTCCGTTATGTTCATCTGTTTTGGATCTTAAAATTCCACGTATGAGTGAAGTCAAATGGTATTTGTCTTTCCCGGACTTATTGACTTATCTTCTTAGCATAATGCACCCTGGTTCCATCCACATTGTTGCAAATGGCAAGATTTCGTTCTTTTTGATTGCCGAGGAATATTCCGCTGTATACATATACCACATCGTCTTTATCCATTCATCAGTCAGTGAACATTTGGGCTCTTTCCATATTTTGGCTATTGTCGATAGTGCTGCTATAAACGTTGGGGTGCGTGTGTCCCTTCGAATCAGGATTTTTGTATCCTTTGGATAAATACCTAGTAGTGCAATTGCTGGGTCGTAGGGTTGTTCTATTTTTAGTTTTTTGAGGAACCTCCATACTGTTTTCCAGAGCGGCTGCACCTGTTTGCGTTCCCACCAGCGGTGCAAAAGAGATCCCCTTTCTCCACATCCTCGCCAACATCTGTTGTTGCCTGAGTTGTTCACGGATGTGGATGAATCTTAAACGCGTATGGCTAAGTGACAGAAGCCGGTATGCCAAAGCTGCCCACCGTGATTGTGACCCTGTGGCATTCTGGCAAAAGCAAAGCTAGAGAGACGGGCCCCGCAGTGGTTGCCAGGGAACTGCAAATATGGGGAGCTGAACAGGTAAAGCATAGGGGCTTATTTAGGGTGGGAAAATCACTCAGTGTGACCCTGCAATGGTAAATACAGGACATCTAAGCGTTCATCAAAACCCCGGAGAACGTCACAGCACTGGAGTAACCCTTAATGCACTCAATTAGGACTAAAACCATGTGGCGGGCGCAGGGAGGGGGAGTCCCGGGCAGGAAGGCAAACTGGGACCCAAGAATCTAAACGTACCACGAACGTATGAAACGGCGTCACTTGAGGTGGGGAGTAAGGTGCTGACCTAGGTGACGCTGGAAAGGTGTGGGGTCTGTCCCACCAAACGCTGGAGGAGGCGTACGTCCACATTGCGTGAGAGTTGACCCAGTGCTTCCCCGCAGGTTCACGATTCTTAAACCACTGCACTGGAACTGGACGACGAAGGGAATGCATGGAGGGAGTTTTCTCACCGCTGGAAAAGGAAGTCCCAGTTAAGCAAAGGGAGAAGGCTAGCATGAGTCATGTGGGGAGCGATTAGACCCGGAGGCCCGGTAGGAATTTACGTCGAGCTTAACACAGATACAGGTGGTTATGCAGAGAAAGTGACGGAGCACGGTATGTGTGCACAAACTCTTGTACACCTGCCTGTGTTGCTCTGACAGCTGAGGGGCCTAGGAGCAAAGTTGCATCAGGAACACACATGCGCACCTGGGGCCCACATCTTGCTTTCCCGGCACCATTCTCCAATGAAACGAGTCAAGGCTCCATACAGACATGATGGATTCTAGAACCAGGTCAGGAAATCTACATAAGCCTAGAGCACCTTGTAGTGCGGGGGGAGGGGGGGGGAGCACTCAAAAAACCCCACAATGATGGGGTTGTATCCAGGGGATATAGGAAAAAGGGGAAGAGTGCTCAATGGCAAAGCAGAGACAATGTGAGCAACAAACTAAAGTAAGTTATTACCCAGAGTGTGAAATAAGGACCAGCGAGTCCACATGGAAATAAACGCTTGAAGAAGTAAAGTGAGGGAGGACAGACAAATCCCCAGGCAGCATTCCATACAACTTGCTAGATACTCCGTCCTTAGGAACCTAACTCTTCACTCTGTAACTATGGACTACATGTGACTTTCTTCCAGAGAGGACAGTAAAGAAAGTGGGAAAGAGAAAGACTAACTTCCCAAACGCTACCTCGAGCCATGTAATCAAGGTTAACGTTAACCGCAATTAAGTCATAGGGACAGAATGGGCCTGTGACAGAATGTGCTGAAAAATGACCCTTCACCTCTGTTCTTCCCCAAACACCCTAGTTCACTCATGATACCAGACAAATCCCAACTGAGCGGCCTTTTTTTTTTTTTTTTAAATGCATTTATTTGAGAGAGAGAGAGAGAGAGAACCCACACAACTATGAGAGGGGCAGAGAGAGAGGGGGGGAGAGAGAATCCCAAGAGGGCTCAGCACTGTCAGCACAGAGCCCGACACAGGGCCCCATCCCATGAACCATGAGATCATGATCCAAGCGGAAACCAAGAGTCAGATGCTTACCCAACTGAGCCCCCCATCCTATACAACACACCCAACAAGGAATCCTCAAAACTATCAAGGTCATCAACTACGAGGGAAGACTAAGAAACCGTCACAGCCAACAGGAGCCTAAGGAGACATGATGACTTAATATCATGTGCTATCTCAGATGCGATCCTGGAAAAGGGACATTAGGAAGAACTAAGGAATCGCCATCAAGTATGGACTTCAGTCAACAACAGATCGAACTTGGTTCATTCAGGTTTCCCAACGTGCTATGCCAATAAGAGGAGAAACTGGGTGGGGGTATACAGGAACTCCCTGTACTTTCTTTACAATAATTCTGTAAACATAACATCTTTAAATAAAAAGCTTACTAAAAGAAAAGAAAAAAGAAAAGACTCCCGTTGGGCAGGGGTAAACTCTGCTCTGTGGGTTCACAGAAAAATAGCACTCCATTAACGGGTGGGGTAGTTCGTGGCCTGGGTAGTGGACTCTGAACCCTCAGCGCCCATGCCAGCAAGGTGACTCAAATGGCTCCTGACTTCCCCTGGCTGGCCCTGAGCTGACAGAATGGGACTAAACACAGCCTTGATCTTCGAAAGCTCCGGCGAGGACTAGCACACCGAACACGGAGGGAACCCCTCCGGAGATGCTCGGTGTCACTCCCCCAGGCACGGAACCCCACACTGATGGGACGCGTGTGACCAACAAACGGTTGTCACTTGCTCTCACCAAGTCCCAATTCAATACGAACGACCGATTATAACACAAAGCAGGCTGAAATCCCTGAGGGGAGAGGGGGAGAGAGAGAGAGACAGACAGACAGATGGTGGCTGAGTTCAGCCACGGCTCAGAAATCGCAAGAATTTCCTAGCAAAGGTTTTCATCTGACGTGGGCCTTGAAGATGAAGACGATAGGCAGGCAGCAAAAGGAGAGAATTCCAGAGACAGGGAAGCACGTGACGGGGACACATCGGACACCACACGTTCGAAGACTAATTATTCTTAAGTCAGTTTGCCCACAGAACTGGACAGCAATGGGAAAGAAGTTTGGACAGGCACAGCTGGTCCCTGCCCGCCCGCTGAGAACTCCGGGTTTCACTCGCTGGCAATAGGGAGCCACTGAAGGCGTTTGAGCAGGGACGTGATGGACCTCCGGCTGGTCCAGAAGCCACGTGCTGGGTGGACAGGACAAGCCCTCCAGCCCTGCCAGCATAGCCTCCTCCGTGAGGCCAGACGCACGCCAGCCACATGCACACAGCGGTCCTGCATGCACACTCAAGAGAAACTCCCTTCTCTTTGGGGACAGGACACTGGGTTTTGTTGCTTGTTTTTTTAATCACAGGGAGAGAGCACGCATGCGTGGGGGAGAGGACCAGAGGGAGACAGACAGAATCTTAAGCAGGCTCCATGCTCAGCGCCGAGCCCAATGGGGGGGCTCGATCCCATGATCTGGGCCAAATTCAAGAGTGGGACGCACAACCGACGGAGCCACCCGGGCGCCCCAGGGCACTGGATTCTTTAAAGGAGCAGCCTGAGTGCCCAGCCAGGCAATTAAATGCAGGGGTGTCTGGGAGTGGATTAAAGTGAAAATCATAAATCAATATGACATCTTTCAATAAACGACCCGGCTACCAACTCCCCACTGGCCCGTTGGCAGGGTGCAGTTGTGTAAAGGCAGCCAAACTCTTGCTCAAATTAATTGTCATGCCTGCTGAAGGAAGGAGAGGGATCTCTGTAGAAGAGAAAACCGGGGGCAGGGGCGCAAGAAGGCAGGTGCCGGGAGAAGAGCCAGGGCCCCGGGGCAGCAGGGGCAGCAGCGCGGAGAGGCGGAGGGGTGCCCAGCACCCCCTCGTGGCGGGTCTCATCCGGAAGCGGCCCCCGGCATCCTGCTGGTTCGCGTCCTGCGCTCCTTCAGAAATCCCGGTCAGGAGAATCCAACCTTTTATTCTGACCTCAAAGCCCGGTGCTTCAAAGATGGCCCAGCCCGGCTCCCCCACGTGGGACAGAATCTTGGGGTCCGAGCCTCACACCAGGCAGGCGGCCCGACCCCAAAGCAGGCCCGGTTTCGGCGCTGACGCCCGCACTGAGCCAGACTGGATTCCAATCCCTCACGACCTCAGCCCCTGAAGCCCCTTATTCGATAAGCCACGGTCTCCACCACCTAGAGGAGACCGTGGTTGGAGGCTCCGAGCCTCTCTCCCCATCTCATCCTCACCACGACCTCCTCTTGGTGCTTCGGTAAATGAAGGAAGGAGGCAACAGAGACAGACCGACCTTTCTGCCCCCAAGCCCGAGACGGCGCCTACACCAACCGCATACGGGTTCTCGGCCTTTGCTCTTCCAAGCCAGCAGGTCCCCTGCTGTCCCCTCTCCCTCCGAGGGGCCTGACCCCAGTTAGCAGCTGTTTCCGAGGCTGTGCCAGTGGAGCCCGGCCGAGGACCGGGCAGGAACGGGTCGGTTTGGGAGCCCCACCTCGGCACACTGGCTCACCCGGCAGCTCCAGGAAGCACAGATGGGATGGGACCACTGTCAACGGGAAGGAGCAAACGCAGACCACTGCTGACCCGGTGCAGGGGGGAGCCCGGCAGGGAGGCCAAGGCTGCGCTCTGTGCGAACACGTGACGTCCAACCACAGCTGATCTCAAAAGGGCGTACTTGGTGGGGATGTAGGTCTATCCTAGAGAAGCAGCGGGGAGCCCAGCTTCTGGAGCCAGATTCCTGGCCAGTGAGTGAGTGTGTGACCTTGGGCACGTGACCGGGAGGGTCCGGGAAGACACCGCAGGCCAAGCGCGCAGAACGGCACCTGTCGCGTGACAACCGATGACGGCGACGTTCGACTTGCTGCCGTTGCTACAGTTGAACCAGGCTCTTAATGCCTGCGCGTCTAGGTCTGGGTGCCCGGGTCACCTAGAAGACATCAAACCGTCCCCTCCCTGTTCTTTGCCGGATTTTCCAGGACGGGGCCTTCAGGTTCATCCGTCTGAAGAATGAAGAAGGCACCGAGTCCGATTTTAAAATATTAACACATACCTTGAACTCTGCCAACTGCCTTCTCTTCCAGCATCTCCGGGGCCAGGGTAAACAAAGACCACTCTGCAGGAGAAAGCCAGGATTGTGCACTTCACCCACCTCAAGCCCCGTGGAGGTGACACCATTAAAAAAAAAAAAAAAAAAAAAAAAAAAAAAAAAAGAATGCCGCTGCTTCTCAGCAGGGTTAGCAGTTAAGGAAACTGCTAAGATCACACCAACGAGGGTGATTCCTACCAGTCAGCAGGGTTGAGTTCACTAAGGAGAAGCGATTCGTCACCCCCGCAGCCGACTGCCACGTGGACCTCTCCGGGGGAACAGCAGCTGCCCCATTATTTTTCACACTGTTGAAAAGCCAAAGGGCCGGCTGCCATACAGGACAGGCAGGCACAGCACGTTTTCCATCGAGATCCGGGGAGGGAAGCACCAGATTCAACCCGGGGTTGCGACACCAGGCGGGAGACCGCACCAGCGAGGGTCCGGGGCCGCCCGACTCGCTGCCTTCTGGGTCCAACAACCGCCTGTCTGCACGTGCACGTGACAGTTTACAAAGCCTTTCGCGCGGGGTCTTTTTTTTTTTTTTTTAATGTTTATTTTTGAGAGAGACACAGAAAGCAAGCAGGGGAAGGGCAGAGAGAGGGAGACACAGAATCCAAAACAGGCTCCAGGCTCTGAGCTGTCAGCACAGAGCCTGACGCGGGGCTCGAACACACAAACCACGAGATCACGACCCGAGCTGAAGTCGGATGCTTAGCTGACTGAGCCGCCCAGGCACCCCTCATGTAGCACTTCATTTAACCTACACGAAGCAACTACTTCGTGTCCCCGTCACACCCCAGCAGGGCTGGAAAGGAGACGCCCCCAACTACTGGATTATCGACCACAGGCCAGCCCGTGCTAAGGACCAGACACCCATCAACTGCCTTTAATTCCTGCAGGGTTGCCCTGTTTTAAGAAGAGCTAGCAGCTGAGAGACTTCCCCCTTGACTCTCAGGATGATGATCACAGTCCGAGCCCTCCAGGAGACAAATGCGTCGTGGTAAATGCAGAGACAGAGGTCTCCAGAGAGGGAGAGCCTCCAGAAGGGACGAAAAGTCCCCCTGTCTTGAAGAAGATAAGCAGAAGTTCAGCTGAGTCCTGATTGAGAAGGGGGTGCTGCTTCTCAGAGGGAAGAGCAGAGGTGGACCCCCGGACAGGCCACACGCAGGGCCCTCTGAGCAAGAGGACCACCGATGTGGCCTGAGCTTCCCAGCAGCACCCCGTGTGTCTTGCACGGAGTGGAGGCTCCAGCCTGCAGGTGAGGAATCATCGCCCAATGGTTTTAAGCAAGACAACTCTTGCAGACTGGCCTTTAGATAGAGGAGCTGGGCAGCCGTGTGGAGGACGGATAGGATGTGGTCCAGCCGCCGTGTGAACGGCTATTGCAGCCGTCCAAGCAGTTAAGGGGACATG
This sequence comes from Panthera pardus, assembly GCF_024362965.1. Taxonomy (NCBI): domain Eukaryota; kingdom Metazoa; phylum Chordata; class Mammalia; order Carnivora; family Felidae; genus Panthera; species Panthera pardus. The sequence goes on along the minus strand of NW_026526777.1, from coordinate 6,336,954 downwards.
GTCCCCCCCAGGCAGGGACTCACGGGGAGACACGCGATTGAGAAATATCTCAGAGGCAAAGCTGGTAAGTAAGGGTGACGAATGTGGGGGCAGACACAGAAAAGAGTCTATGACCCTGAGGTTTCTGGCTTCCGTTCCTGCACGGATAAGATGCCTGCCATGAGGTAAGAGAGCGCGAGGAGCGAAACGACCCCGGAGAGAGGGTTCCCAGCAAAGAGAAGAGACCACGAAAATGATGAGCTCCGTTTCTGACACAGTGAATTTAAGGAGCCTTTGGGACATCCAAATGGGGGGGGGGGGAGGTGTCGCACAGGATGTGCGAGTCTCCAACTCTAAAAAAGTCGTTTCTAAAAATCAGACGACGGCTTTCTTGACATCTCACGCTGTACAACGTCTGGCCGTGTGCCCAGACTAGAGAAAGGCACAATCAGGGACACGGACGATGCCGCCTGGAGCGACACGCGGTAAAGCAGGGCCCGGCAGCACATTCTCGGAGGTTCTGAGCAGGATGTCTGAGCCGGGAGTGAGCAGGCTGCAGCCTCGTCTCGGTTCTGATACCACAACCATACCAGCCCTGTGACTCGGGACGAGTTAGTTAGCCTCTCTGGGCCTCAGTTTCCTCATCTATAAAATGAGATGACGATCGTACCTATGCCACACGGAGCTGTGGTAGGATCAAGTAACACTTGTGAAGGGCTTCGCATGGAACCTGGCACTGTGACAGCAAATGGTACAATCTATATTCAAATTTGGTTATTACTGGTAAGGACAACAATATCCAGGGGCGCCTGGGGGGCTCAGTCAGTTAGCGTCTGACTTCGGCTCAGGTCATGATCTCGCAGTTCACGGGTTGGAGCCCCGCGTCGCACTCTCCGCCGTCAGCATGGAGCCTGCCTCGGATCCTCTGTCCCCATCTCTCTCTGCCGCTCCCCTTCTCACACATTCTCTCTCTCTCTCAAAAATAAACATTTTAAAAAAAAATCACTATCATTAGTTTGAGCAAGTCACTTCTCTATGATCATTCTTACCTGCAAAGCAAGGGTAATACCTGCTTTTTACAGGGTTACTAGAAACCAAAATTTGAGGACAATGGACGTGAACACTGACTTAACTATAAAGTACTCCTGTGTAACGGATCGGACCTCTCCACAGGGACAGGGGTTTCCCTCCCGGCGGCTCAGGTCCTCGGTTGCCGGTTCTGAGGTCTTGGTCTGGGGGTGTGCGTCACTCTCCTGGAGGACGCGGCTTTAGATCCAAAGAGGAAACAGCCACACACTAAAGCCTGTGTGGTGTGTGCAGCGCAGAAAAGATACTAGTCAATTAAAAGGAATCAAGTGTTTGACATACGCTACAATATGGATGGTCCTTGAAAACACCTTGCGCGGTGAAATACACCAGAGAGAGGAAGACACGTGTCGTAGGAGATTCTACTTAGGGGAGGAAGCCAAAATAGGCAAAATCATAGAGACAGAAGGCAGAATAGAGGTTACCAGGAGCTGAGGGGAAAGAGGCAGTGATGTTTAATGGGTACACAGCTCGCGTTGGGGTCGATGAAAAGGTTCAGGATACAGGTAGTGGTGACGGGTACAGAGTTTTGTGAACCTATTTAATGCCACTGAGTTGTACACTTACAAATGTAAGCATCATGGTAGGTAGATTTAAAAATCCACAGAAGCCATCAAGACAAGGAGCAGCTGGTCAGTTACACATGGGTCCCCAAAGGCTGGCTGCTGTGGCAGCGATGAACTTGGGCTCTTCATATCCTCCTGGTGTGATGGATAAACATTGCTGGCTTTAGGTATTAAGTGGGCCGGTGCAAGAATCTGTCGACCTGGCTGGGCAGTATGCAAATGCTCCCGTGGAAACCCAATTACATTATTTCTTATTCTTGAGCATGCACGGCTGTAATAAAGACAGGTGTTTGGCTTTGGTAACAACGGATTCTTACTAACTCCTCTGCTGACGGATAACGCATTTGGCAGTTCCGCCCCAGTTTTAAAATCCTTCCCGAATCACTCACTTCGGGAGCAGAATCACTCACTTCTTGTGCAGGGTGCGTTTTTGCTCTGGTACGGATTCAGGGGAAAGATAAATGCATTTTCTCACGTGTGGTCAGGTACCCAGGGATTCACTCGGTGAACCAGATTCTCACGAGGTATAATCTGCCTTCCCCGCGTGGGACTCTTGAGTCTCCAGCCACACTGACGACCTTCTCCCTTCTCGCAGCAAAACCCGCTCCTGCCCCCAGGGCCTTTGCACTACTTCTCTCCCTCTGTCTGGATATCTTTCTCCAGATATTCACAGAGTCCTCCCTCCCTTCCATATTCACACCTCTAGAGACTCCAAGGTCACCATAACCCAGAGGCCTTTTCTGGCGATCTGTATAGAATAGCACCCATCCTACCTCCTGACACCATCTATCCTGTTTTGTGCTTTATCTTCCCGCAGACAAGTCACGTGTGACACGGCAGGGTAACCATCTCCTACCTCCATCTCAACCAGAGTACAAGCTCCAGGCAGACAAGCCCTTGGTCTTGTAGACTGCCGTATCCCCAGAGCCTAAAACAATATTGGCTCACAAAAGACGTTGATACCTTTTTCTTTTTTAAATGAGCGCAGAAAAAAAATGAAGTTATGCTATCAGCATGCTATTCTTCATATCGATGAGAATGCCTTGCCCCAGCATCCCTAAGAAAGCATTGATCCCTTTCTCCTTTGGCTGAGAAAGAGCCCTAGTAACCTCCCCGTCACACGCCATTCAAGCCACATCAAGTGTTTTCGGAAGTTTAATAAAGTCTGGCCCGCTTTGAAAGAAAAAAAGATTTTCACAAACAGCATTTGAATAAATGACACGTGGTACATCCGCACTATGGAATATTACTCAGTAACGAAAAGAAGTGAAGTGTTGCTACGTGCCACAACATAAACGAACCTCGAAAACATCACACTAAGTGGGAGAAGCCAGACATCAAAGGCCATGTACTGAACGATGCCATTTACAGGAAATGTCCAGAACAGACAAATCCATAAAGACAGGAAATAGATTAGCGGCTGGGGGCCTCAAGGGAGAGACTGAGAAGTGCTGGCTAAGAAGTGGGATTTCTAAGAATGAGGTCCTGCCGTTTGTAACAACGTGGATGGAACTGGAGGGTATTCTGCTAAGTGAAATAAGTCAGGCAGAGAAAGACAGAGATCATATGTTTTCACTCACATGTGGAATCTGAGAAACTTAACAGAAGACCATGGGGGAAAGGAAGGAAAAATGAGTTACAAAGAGAGAGGGAGGTAAACCATAAGAGACTCTTAAATACAGAGAACAAACTGAGCGTTGATGGGGGTGGGGGGAGAGGGGAGAATGGGTGATGGGCACTGAGGAGGGCACTTGTTGGGACGAGCACTGGGTGTCGTAGGTAAGCGATGGATCCCAGGAATCTACTCTCGACGCCAAGACTATACTGTATACCCTGTACGTTAGCTAACTTGACAATAAATTATTTAAACGAGAAAAAAGTGGGATTTCTTCTCGGGGTAATAAAAATGCTCTAAAATCGACTGTGGTAATGGCAGCAAAACACCAGAAATAGAGTACAACCTGATGAATTATATACACTTTAAACGGGTGAATCGTAGGATATGTGATTAGGTCTCAACAAAGCAGCTACCAAACGAGTGTTAACAAATCGTGCTTGTCACATCATTCAATACGTAGGGCCTAAAACTACAGAGCAAGTACCCATACATCCACAGCCTGCACACATTTCTCAATTAAACACAACTTATACGCCCAGTAACTCCAGAGAAGAGTTTATTTCACTGAAATCCCGTCACTGCTCACAAGGCGACCAAGTGACCACCTCACCCAAGTTCTTCTAAGTCTGGGGTACGCAAACTCAGGGGTGATCCTCGGAATTTTGACAACCAGGAAAGCTCAGGTGCCAATGAGTCAGAAGAGATGCCGGCGCTAACCAGGACAAGTGCCAGTCCCATCGGCCATGAGCATGTCAACCAGCGCCCCAGGGACCTGCCTCCCGTCCCAGGCCCCACACACCGAACCCATTCTCTGCCACTTTCCTCCGCTCAAACCGCCGCACGGTCTTAATTCCAAACAGGGCACAGTACAGTCATGTGTCCCACATCTTACGGGAATTCATCATAGACATATTGTGAACTTTTCTTTCTCCACAGTGCACGATGATGACGGAAGAACTATTTGGTGCCAACGTCAGCAGACAAACACAACTGCGGACCATAAATTAGCTGAAGGTGCTGGGGCAGAGGGGGGCCCTCCCACAGGCCGGAATAGGCTTACGTTACTTTACTAGGATCAAATGAAAACGGACATTTTTTTAAATTCTTACAGAGGACTCTCAGACCCTGGAGAACACACCCATAGATTCCAAGAGTGCCACGGATCCCCCTCTGAGAAACACTCATCTACAGACTAAGGGAAAAAAGTAACTGACACACAAAGCTGACGAGGTCTTTTCTAGCAAACACTTACCAGGCGCCTGTGTGTGTCCGGCAGCCATCTTGTGCAGTCTTCTCACCCCACTGTCCCTCCCCAATACACACTAGAAAGGAGGGGAAGGAACTATATTTACAGAGCACCACCCACACGATGGCTTTGCTCAGTGCTCTGCACGCACACACGTAACCGTAACATCTATCTGCCAAGAAGACATCCCAATTTTACCGATGATTAAACAAAGGCCAATGGGGTAAGAACCTTGTGCAGTCGTTCAGGTAGCACACAGAAGGCAGGATCTGAGCAGACGGCGTCCTGGCCCCACGCAAGGGCACCTCAGTAAAGGGGTGGGATCTTTCCAATCCCTGCTACAAGCCTAATGCTCTGACCCCTTTGTGGTAGGCAGAGTAGGGACACCGCCACCCATGAGGTCCCCAACCTCGTCTCCAAAACCCATGACTAGGTTACCCTACACGGCAAAAGGGGATCTGCTGGGGCTCTGAGATGGGAGATAAACCTGGATCGTCAGGGCAGGGCAGGAAGGAGAGGCCTGTGTAAGGACAAGGGTCCTGACCAGGGAAAGGGAAGGCAGGGGGCCCAGAGCAGAGGGCAGAGTGCCGTGGCTGATGGCTCGGGAGATGGCAGGGGGTCCAGGCCCAGGAATCCAGGCAGCCTCTAAGCTGGACAAGCAAGCACACAGATGTGCTCCTGGAGCCTCAGGAAGGAGAGCGGTCCTGCCAATTCCTTGATTTCAGCCCCGTTTCAAATTTGTGACCCCCAAGCAAGATGATCACCTTGTGGCGTTCTAAGCCTCTCCATTTGTAGTCACTGGTTAGGGCAGCCACGGGAAATTAACAGGGCCAGGCTAGGGTGGCGAGTGCTAGTTTTGTGTGACCGGTGTTCTGAGGAGGACGGGCCAGCTCCCAGCCCGAGGAGGAAGACCATGAACAACAAAGGAGCAGATGCTGCTGCGGGAACCACGTTACCCGCAGAGGGTTGCACGCAGTGAAGACGTGACTGCTGGGACTTACCGGCCGTGGGGAAGGAGACCCGGGCAAGGACAGGAGACCCTCACCACGGCAGACGCTGCTCCATAAAGCCCGCCAGCCCCCAGGACCCGGATGTTCTCTGGACGGCATTTCACTCATGTTCTCCCAAGGGGTTGGGTTTTTTTCTTTTCCCTTGAGAAAAAGTTCTGGAAGAGTCGGCAATCCCAGAAGGGAGCTGTGGGCGACTGGAGGACTTGGCCACTTCCTGGTCACCAGCCCATTCTGTTCAAGGCCGCATGACCACACCACCCCCGAGCAGCCACCCTTGAGAAATCAAGCCACGATTAAACCAAAAACTCTGGGGGCACCTGAGTGGCTCACTCAGTTAAGTGTCCGACTTCGCCTCAGGTCACGATCTCATAGTTTGTGAGCTCGAGCCCGGCATCGGGCTCTGTGCTGACAGCTTGGAGCCTGGAGCCTGCTTTGGATTCTGTGTCTCCCTCTCTCTCTGCCTCTCTCCTGGCCATGCTCTGTCTCTCTCAAAAATAAACATTTAAAAGAAAAAAAAAAAAAAAGCAAAAACAGAAAGCTCTGGTCCCCTGCTGGGCCACTGTGAAAGCTGTCTGCCATGTGGCCGGGACTTCATCCAGCCCACAGCCAGAGGGGCCTCAGCGGGAGACCAAGCATCTCTGAACGCATCTGGATACAAGCAGTACAAGTGACTTCAGGGCCAGGAGTCACAAGCGGATACACGGCTGTGGGGATCTGTCCCCTGGTGTTTTAACAGACAGACATTCGGTCTCCGGCCACAAAGACGGCTGTCTGTCCCCTCTCCAGCACCAAAGGCGCAGCAAGATGCCTCTCCCCTTCCCCACCTGGGGCTTCCCTTCTAGAAGCTACTACACGTTCCAAAGGTGAGGAGGTAAGGCGACACCAGGTGCCACGCTGGAGCCCCGCCTGGCTCCCCACCCACCGGAGTCCAGAGCATTCCTCCTTCCCGGCCCCCCCACCCCCATCTTGGCACAACCCCTCCTGGGTTTCCCTGCTTTATGCTCACGTGGTTATCATCTAAGATTAATTTTCTGAGTCACTCAACAAAAGTCTACTGAGCACAGGCTGTCATGCTGACAGATTGGAAAGTCACTCAAAAACCACAGAAGAGAGGTGCCCTAGAACACAGGAAGGAACAAAACGATCAGGTGGGGGAGGGCCGCCCCAAGGCAGCGAGGGCTGCACTGAAATCCGTGAAAAGACGTTGCCGGTTTTAAGGACCTGCACGAAGCAACCGAGGGTCTCTCGGTGTATTTACCTGCATTTAACTGCGTTTCCAAAATGCTTCAAAACTCAGGTATAAAGGTTACTGCCATCCACAACCCCAAGCCCAGTCCTCACAAGTACGGTATGAGGAACCCGCATGCCCTGGCATGGGGACAGTTCAGCCAGGAGGACTCTGTGACAGCAAGCAACCTAGCAGTCACCGGGAACGCATGCTCTGCTTCCTGAGAACCCCCCTGCCCCCCAACAGATCCCGTCCAGAAAAGAAAAGCCCGTCTATTTAAAGGGCCAGCATCAAGAAGTTGCGTGTGTTACTAAGGAGAAAAAAAAAAAAAATCTTGAAACCCTCGCGTACCACTGGTGAGAGTTTTAAACGGTACAACCATTATGGAAGACAATACAAAACATTAAAAATAGAACCGCCATATAATTTAACAATCACCCATCTGGATAGAGACCCAAAATTATTCAAAGCAGGATCTCAGACATATCTGCACATCCGTGGTCACGGCAGCACTATTCACGAGAGCCAAGAGGGGGAAGAAACCCAAGCGTCCGTCAACAGATGACTGGATAAAGAAAATGTGTTCATTACACACATACAATTGAATACTACGCAGCCTTACAAAGGAGAGAAATCCCGTCACGTGCCACAGCATACAGGAACCTCAGGGACGTTATGCTACAGGAACTAAGCCAGTCACGAAATGACAAATACAACAGGATTCCACTGATGAGGTATCCAAGCAGCCGAAATCACAGAAACAGAGTATACAGGTGGTTGCCGGGGCACCTGGGTGGCTCCATTGGTTAAGCGTCCGACTTCAGCTCAACTCACGATCTCACGGTTCACGGGTTCAAGCCCCGCATCGGGCTCTGTGCTGACAGCTCGGAGCCTGGAACCTGCTTCGGATTCTGCGTCTCCCTCTCTCTCTGCCCCTCCCCCCCCCCACTCTGTCTCTCTCCCAAAAATAAACATTAAAAACAATTTTTTTAATAGTCACATTTAATGTTTTTTAACCATTGTTTTAAAAAATCTCGAAAGCACAATACAAAAGAAAAAAGATGCCAAAAACACATGACATAAATTTTGAGAGAAAAGCTGTATGGCAAGACAAAGAAGAAGCAGAGAGAGGGAAGAACAAAACACAGGTCACATCAACAAAGTCCAAACACTCAGTGGGGAGCCGACACTCCAGTGTGGGACTGAGGAAGGGACGGGGTCCATACACCTGCTGCGGCCTCAGCTCTGAAGGTGCATCTGGCCCCCCTCAGGCCGGTCGCTTCTCTCTGATGCCCTATCCCCTGTCCCGTGCAGAGCTCTGGAGAGATCAGGGAGACTGTCAGGTCAAGGGCTTGGCAAGACACCCAGGTGTAAGACCCAGTCATCCTTCCATAACCTGAGGACCAGCACTCTGAGGACCAGCACTCTGCACCGGCCAAGCTGGGAGGCCTGCGTCTCTGGATCTGCCAGAGCAGCCAGCAACCCAAACCCCAGAGTCTGCTGCCCAGCGCTGGCCTGGCACCGTTCCACAGAGAAACAAAGTCAGGAACGGTCATTTACACAGAAACCCCATGCCTCAGTCCTTGACAACTGTAATTACAACCAAACAGCTTGTGAAAGGGAGAGCAGAAAATAGCAGCCCGGACCTAGCCGTGAATTGGAGGTTTCGGGGTAAAACACACACCCAGAGCGCTTGCTGTCATGGCGGCCAGTCTAAACAAGCAACTGGCCAGCCAGACCAAGCCGCTTTCTGGCCAGTGTGTTTCTCCTTCTGATTTAATGAGCTGCTTGCTCATTAAGCGCTAGAAGCAGGTCACAGGGAAGGGACTTGCTGGCACAAGGCCACACGGGCTGACAAGTGACAAGGGCAGAGGAGACGGGCCACTCCAGCCCCCAACACATGGCCAGTCCTGCCGGATGCCCCGGGGCCTCCATAGCTTTGGGGTGATGCCTTCTGCAGAGGTACGCTCTGTTCCCTCCACAAAGTGGTGTCTCTGCCATGGACTCCCTCGCTAGGGAAGTTCCACGTCCTAAGCCTTGGTTCGCCAACTGGGCCGATCACCCAAAAGAACATTCAAGAGCAGGGTCACAGAGGCGGCAGCACCGTCCTGGGCGTGAGCCCCAGCTCCACCTACTGACAGCAGCTTGACCTAGAACTACCTCCCCCAAACTCTGTTTCCTCACCTACAAAATGCGATCGTATCCTCGCCTCACCTAGAGTAGTCGCGAATCATTATTTCTAGACTAAAAGGCCTAATGAAGCACCTCACGCATACTTTGTGCTGAGTGGTAACTATTTCCATTGACGGCTAATATTAACAGAGACAGGACTCTGACTATGATAAAGGTATTAACGACAACATAGTCCCCCATGTCTTAGTCCGACATGAAGAAAAGAGGCATTTTCGGTGAAACCCCAAGGACAGGCCAGCCCCAGGCTGCAATAACGCCAACCATAGCGAGAGCACAGGCCATCCCAGCACAGGGAACGCCTCCCCCAGACGCCCCCCAACCAAGGCTGCTGGGCTTTCTATCTGAACAGGAAGATGAAGAAAGTAGAGGAAAGACCTGGGAATATACTTAATGCCAAGCCTGAAGCCACAGGGATGAAGAATCTCACGGTCTCTCGAGAGCGAGGGGAGAACTACACACAGGTCACATGCCCACCATCTCCTAGACCCCAGGATTCCTCAGGACCCCTCTCTCTCTGAGCTTTAATCTAAAAAAAAATGAGGGTTACAGGACCCCCACTCCACAGCTTGCTGTGGACATCAAATGAACCCACATGAAGGTGCTTTGAAGCAACTCATTCCCACAACCATGAAAAACAGCATTGTTTTTTTGATAGTTTCAACAAATACAACTTAATAAAAAATGCTGAAGAATTGGGAAGATCAAGGCAGTGAAAAAGTGGTTTGTTGTTGTTTTTTTTAACGTTTTATTTGAGAGAGAGCATGCACCAGCAGGGGAGGGGCAGAGAGAGAGAAAGAATCGCAAGCAGGTTCTGTTCTGGAAGCTCAATGCGGGGCTCAAACTCACGAACCGTGAGATCATGACCTGAGCCGAAACCAAGAGCCAGACGCTTAACCGACTGAGCCACCCAGGCGCCCTGAAAAAGTTATTTTAATAGGCTAACGAACTGCTCAGATAAACAGGGACAAACATGCTAATTTTCATCCCAAATCTGCTGTCCCCGACCTGAGGTTTCTGCAGGGGAGAGGAATTGGCTGGAAGTAAAATTGGTGAACAGCCAACTGGAGCTCCCAACATCTGCTACATGTTTTCCATTTAGGTGGTAGATTCTTCTGCAAACAAACAGCCCAAAACAGGCTGCATCCTGGATGACCAATCCAGCCACCTCCGACACCCATTCTCTCCAAAAAGTTATGCAATGCCATTTGACCAATCGCTAACCTACCTTCGAAATGTACAAAATTTCAAGTAGCTCCTATGTCAATGAAGAGCACACAGACAAATTCCTTCACGGTGATCAGAAAGCAGCTTCGTTTTTGTTCAGTCTCTGCTCTGTGTACCCGAGTCGGAAAGCAACGGGCTGGAATGTTTTCCAGACGCTGCTAGAAGGTGCCCGAAATGCCACAAGAGAATGCACACACACCCTTTCGGGGCCCAAAGCAACTGATCAAGGAAATTATGCTGAAATCCCACGTTTGTTCTTAAAAATTCAAGTCAACCTTCTTACATACCACAATAAATTGCTTTACTTTTTTAGTGTTTTTGAGTCAATTAACAGCTAATTATCAGACATTTCCCCTAAAATCCGAATTAAAAAGATACGTCAGCATTCTCTCTCACTCCCCAGCGGACCCCACACACCCTCAAGGGCACCTGCATCTCCGTTTCAGGAGCAGCGGGGCAGCGGAAGAGTGGGGGGGATAGTGTCCCTCCAGCCACCACATCAATTTAATCCTTGGCCTTTAATCCAGATGAACCACCCGACTCAGAACAGCTTCCCTGGAGAGTGGAGGGAGAGGGGTCTGCGGTTTGCGGTGGGCGCAGCCTCCCACCTTGGTACCCCCAGCACATCTAAAAGGGCACCAGCTAAGATGCTCGAGTTGACCCCACCCAGCCCCACCTCCGGCCACTCACCCGTATCCGGCGCATGGCCGCCACGATCTCCACTCTGCTATTGGGCCTCGGCACATCCAGGCTTCCGACGTACTGCGGGGAGGAAGCAAGCACTCATTGAGAAGAGGGACGGCAAGGGACCCTGGTCACAGAATGTTAGCGGAGGGAAGGAGATCCAGTTAAGCTCCCTATTTTGTGGAGGAGGAAACCGAGAGCCAAAGGGGTGTCTCGTTCGGGGCCTACTTCTAACTTTATAAAAATCAACGCAAGAAACCACTGCTTCCTTTTTCATCCTGCTCCTCCTCAGAAATGAGGCCGAGCATGGTGTTCAAGCAGGTTCCTGAATCAGAAAGACTTGGGTGGGATGAATCTCCCACCGCTATCTTTGGGGGGAGGCGCTTGGCCTTTGTCTCAATTTCCTCACCTGTAAAATGGGATTCCAGTAAAGATCAAATGCAAGGAGGTATAAAATGTCTTACACAGATATGCTTTGCTTATATTAAAGCAGACCCCCCCCTTCAAAAAAAAAAAAAAAGGAATACGTGCTTTTTTCAATTAATGGCACTTCATTGAGTTAGCTCTCCATGTTATAGGGACCTCACACACTTGATTAAGTTCCTAACTGGAGGACAGGAACACGCTAATTATGTTTTATTTAAAATTTGAATCTTCTAAAAAAGAAAAAAGAAAACTTAATCTTCTGAAACGTTTCAAAACACAAAATGACATCCAGGTTAATGTTTAATACATGGATACTTCCTCACGGTATACTATTCTAATAATGTAGAAATATGCTGAGCAAAATAACCTCCCCCCAGCCCGTTGATAGTCTGACATACTCTTTTTGTATGCTGATGGGCACATGTATTCATAGACACAAAGGAATTTATTTTACGTAAAAAGGTTCGCTCTTCGCACTGTCCTACAACGTGATTTCTTTTTAACTTTTTTTTAACTTTATTTTTATTTATTTTGGGGGGGGGGGCAAGCAGAAGAGGGGCAGAGAGAGAGGAAGATGATCCCAAGCAGGCTCCGCGCTATCGGCACAGAGCCTGACGCGGGGCTCGAACTCACAAACCGTAAGATCGTGACCTGAGCCAAAGTCAAGAGTCGGACACTTAACCAACCGAGCCACCCAGGCGCCCCTACTTTTTAACATTAGACACAACTTGGACGTTTTTCTCTGCCAATGCGTACAAGTCAGTCACGTTACGTGTGGTGGCCACCAACCCTACATATGTCACTATTAACAACCCTGCTTCCATTACGTCCTCATCTATATACCTCCGAGCTCATCCAGAGCTCTGTAGGCGGGGCTTCTACAAGCAGGACTGCTGGACCAAAAGTACAGAAAGATCTTGAGATCATTCCTAAGTAGGATGAAACAAGAAAAGTGGGGGGACGTTTTTAAACACATGTATTGGTTCCTTCACATACACCATCCCGTTCCATACTGATATTGGGGTACACCTTTCCTTTTTCCATTCAAGTTATATAAAATAGCCTGGGGGATATCCTAGAAATCAACAGCTTCTAAATAACTTAAGAGTCTGCCTGGGCAAAAATGGCATTAAAAGAAGAGGGTAGTCATCCCTGTAAGAAATGCGTTTCCTGTGGTTATAGAGGAATAGAAGGTTCTTTCTGAAATTTAGAGTGAAGGCTAGCCCCCGGAAGCAAGGTTCCAAGAGCTTAAAACTGCCAAAGGTTTCCCCTAGGATTGATCCAGTTTGTGCTAATCCCCTGAGGAGCACAGTCCCAGCACCCAGTGGTGAGTTGTGAGCCCATTACATTGTGGGCCCAAGGCGGACAGCCCCACGACGGCAGGCGGGAAGCCATGTACCTGTTGATAAAGCGTCTGGCAACCCACTTAGGTGAATGAAACCCCCTAGATCTAAGAGTGTGGTCAGATTTAAATATGGATGGCGCTTCTCCCCGCTCCGAGCGCTGCTGGGACCCCACAGCATCAGGCAACGTGTCCGTGACCTCCACGGCCCAGAGCGGCAGCCCGGGCTTGTGACCACCCATCTTCGCAGAGCCCCCAGGCAGGGGCAGTTTCCCCCTCCCTGTCCCAGACCCTGCGGGCCCGAGGGTTCCTTCCCTGAACTCCGAGCAGTCAGACCTCCAGGGACTCGTGTTCCCTCAGCCGTCACGTGAGAGCCAGGACCTCGAGACCGAGCAAGGCCGCTCGTTACAGGTGAGCCCGGGGACCCGGCCCGTCTTCCCACGCTGATCCCTGCCACGCCAGGAGATCCACACCTGCGCGTGAACACGAATGCCCAGAGGGGACCGGTCCCCCCTTGCCTCCTTCGCTCCATCAGCCACCAGCCGTGCACACACCACACACCTTCACACACGTACGGGGCACGCATGCTCACACCCACGTGGTCATCGCACATACTAGCCTCCGACACTCAATTCACACCACGCACGCACTCACTGGTCTGCCTTCCTTCCCGGTCCCACGAAGTCACAAATCCGCCCTCCTGACAATCTGTCCGGAGGAGGGAACCTACGAGAGGTGTAGCTCAGGGTCAAATTCCCCACTACAGATGTCCCTTAGGGTCAAAGAGATGAAAAGGTCACGCGAGGTACGGTTCAAGTCCACATCTAGGCAACACCTAGATATTCACACCAAGAACGTGAGGCAAAAAGCGGAACCGTGACGCCAAGGAAGCCGGAGAGCGGTCAGGTCAGAAAGCCCATTCCTCGGGGCAAAACCCGACGGCCAAGCGAATACGATGTCCCAGGCTGGCCTCGCAACAACCCGTCTCAGGCACGAGCATCACCCCCTCCCCAACGAACTTCAGTCCATCTGAGTATCTTGAGATGGAGAAAGTGTAAGACACGGTCTGAGACCAGTCCCTCCCCCCCCCCCCCCCCCCGCCCCCGCTGGAGGCGGGTCCTTACATCCGCTCAACTTGCGCTCAACTGCGGTCAAGGTGGCCCGCATATCCGTGTAAACGGAAGAGAGGCTTCCCACTCACCTTCGGGAAGTCGGCTCCCAGGCCTGAACCTCATGCACCTGCTGAGCTAACAACCTTTGAAGATCCTTGCTTCCGTCACCTCCTGCAGGGATCAGGCAGAAGTCTATTCCCTGCCTTCAGTCAAAGGCTGACGCACAGTGACGGGCTCTCGGTCAGAAAGGGCATCCCCTTTATCTGCCTCTCCTGCAGGAGTCTGGGTGCCACAGGCTCGTTTCCAGAAGGGAAACGTGCCCCAAACGCCGTGCCCCAAACACCATGCTCACCTCGGCTTCTTCATCTTGACGAACAGCCTCCAGAACGTCTACCAGTCGTTCAAGCCTGAGATCTGGGAGTCACCCCCGAACGAGCTTCTCCCTTGGCCACCACAGCCAGTCGGCACGGCCGACCAGGACCTGCCGGGTCCCTCTCCTCCCACACTCACCACCTCATCCCCCAAAACCCTTCCCTCCATCTACACAATGTCTCCTCACGGGTTTCTCCGCTGTCCCCAGGGCCCCTCCAAACCACTCCCCACAAGGCCATCACAGTGCTCACTCTCAGATGCAAACTAGACCGTATTCCTCCCTTAAGACCCTCGGGTGTGCCGCCAACTCTGAAGGTGACCGTCAGAGCCCTCGGTGGGGCTTACACTGCCCATGGGCCCGCACGGCACAGCTCCCTCTCACACCACAGGCCTCTCCGTCGTTGGGAAAGGCCCACAACACATCCTACACCCAAGAGCTTCTACACGTGGGCCTTCCCTGGGCACCGATCTACCCTCCCTCTCCAGCCCTCCAACATCCACGGGCCCTGCAGACCTCTGCTCACCTCTACTTCCCTCTGCTGACCGCCAGGGAAGGCGGCCCCCTCCGGAACACTCCCGCGATCCCCCCCCCCCCCCAGTTCTCTTGCAGAACATCGACACGCGGCTCCATAAGGGACGCCCCCCTCACGGGTTAACCGAGCCTACCTGGCTGGAACCCTCCAAGAATGAGCATATTCGCACCCGCCCCGTGCACTCCCCACGGACAATCACCACACTGAGGAGGGACGGGAGAGGCCTGAGCCCTGGATCCTGACCCGTGTTCCGACATCACAGGCATCAGCCATCCCACCCTGGACGGTCCCTGTGGTGATTCTATTGAGTTACCTATTTTGTGCGGGTACCTGAACTGGACCTAAGCCAGATGCTCTCAGAGTAGCACATGCAATTCCTGGCTTGCCAAGAGATGAAGTATGTGGGGTACCCGGGGGGGGGCTCAGCCGGCTAAGCATCCGACTCTTGATCTCTGCTCAGGTCACGATCTTGCGGTTTGTGGGTTCAAGCCCCGCGTCAGGCTCTGCACTGACAGCGTGGAGCCTGCTTGGGATTCTCTCTCTCCCTTTCCCTCTGCTCCTCCCCCACTCCCCCTTCCCTCAAAATAAATAAATAAAACTTTAAAAAAAAACAGATGCCAAATAGAAAAGTTTAAAAAAAAAAAGGAAGATGAAGTACATCCCACCTTTGCATTGGTGGATGTTTAGTCACCTGGCATTCTGCTGGACTTCTGCCCGCCTTCCAGAAATCCCTGCGGTGAGGCATCTCCTAGGGCTCCTATTCAGAAGAACACCTACCACAGAGCTTAAGGGGAGAATAACGGCGTTTTAAAATACCCAGGCCTACTGCTTTTTCATTAGCACAAGAAAAAAAAAAACTAGAAGGAAGATTCAAATTGCAGTGGTACTCAAGATACAAATGACCTGTGTCCAATTTATCTGCGGCCTCATCTTCCAGATAAGGAGGAGTTAGCTGCAAATGAGGTTAATCAGACGGACTTCAGGTATTTTTTTCTTTTGAAGCTTCTGGACAACCTCAGCGTCGTGCTAGATTAATACCTCATGAAATTACTTTCATTTTCTTGCTTCCGCTTCCCAGAGATGAACTCCTGGAGACACTGATAAACTGCACCGTAGCCATGTCTCCCAGTGATGTGCATGAATCACAAGGCTAAAAGGCAGCAAGACTTAACAGTCACCCATGGAACTTGCTAGACTTTCTGCCATCACGTTCCTCAGGAACTCCCTTTATTTACAAGGTTTCCGTCAACTGTTTCCAGAGACCAACCCCCCCCACCCCCCCAAAAAAAGGAGAAAGACAGAAAGATAGATAGATAGATAGATAGATAGATAGATAGATAGATAGATAGATATAGGAGTCAAAAATATTTATAAAAATAAAATGTATCAGATGATTCTGCTTCTGATAATGTTGGAGGAACTATATCACCGGACTAGGCCTCCAACAAGCAATAAATAGGAAGTCTGGAAAAGATTATTTAAAAAAAACAACTTTGCAGAGAATGTACAAAGAGTGAACTGTAATATAAACCGGGACATTAGTTAATAATAACGAATCAATATTGACTCAGTCATAACAAACGCACCACCCGATGCAAGGTGCTAACAGGGGAAGCTATGTGCATATGGGGACGGCTGGGGGTGGGGGGTGGGGAACAGTAGGGGTATGTGGCAATTCTGTCCTTGCCACCCAATTTTTGTCACCCTAAAACATCGAGTCTGTTGGCTGAAATAATAAAAATAACTTTGAAGGCACTGGACAAGAACAGGCAGGGCTTAGCAGGGAATCGTCCCTGAAAGAAGGCCACTGCCCTCAGTGACGCTTGGTTTGTGCTGTCTCCCACCCAGTGGTACAAAGTGCAAACACGGGGCCAGGGAGCCGGAGGTCAGGCCCAGAGACCCAGACAGCCTGGGGGGTCCGGACACCAGAGCTGCAATAGCCTGAGGAACCGGACGGTGGGGGGCAGAAACCCCCAGCAGAAGGGGGTCGTAGAGGGGGCTCCCAAATCGTGTCAACCCCACCCAGGCCCGTAGACGACTTCCAAACTATACATTTGCGAAGCAGATTCCAAGGAGCCCAGGAGAAGGGGGCAGGGGCCCACCCCAGGAGCGGCAGATTGAGGATTTAAGACCAGCCACGTTAACCGTCATGAAGAACAAAATTCAACACCCTTCAGAAGAGAATAGCAGAATGCTGTGTCACAGGGCCGTTAAAACCCTACTGACTGACCAGTGCAGGCAAGGCCACGGGCAAAGGCCACAGGGCCACGTTTTCCCAGGGCAAAAGGACAAGGGCCCCCATAAAGGGGCACCACGTAAAGGTCCCTAGACTCTGCCTTCCCGGCGCTCCTCTTCTCTCTGAAGACCACTAGGACAGCCCCAGCCCACAGCAAAGACCATGTGGGATTCGGGAGGAAGCCCCTCCTGTCCCAGAAAAGGACAAAGGACCCGCGTAAGGCGGGTCCGAACCCCGCTGCCTGCATCTGTACGAACTCACTCCTTCCGGGTCCAAACCCAGCCTGGCTTCTGTTCTGCCACCCTGCCCACCCCTTCTCGTATCCCCCGCCAGTCTCCTGCCCACACTGTGTCCTCTCCTCAAACACACGCACGAGCAGTGCGATATCCTGCTGGAATCCAGCAATCCCCAGTGGGGGGCCCATCTCAACTAGTCCCTTAACCAATGCTGCCCCGATTACCTTCTAAAAACTCAGAGTCGTAGAGGCAGAGGGTGTCAAATCCAAAAGGGACCTTAGGAGTCACGTCCTAGGAGGACGTGACCAAACAGCACAGAGAGGCCGGGTATCCTGCCAACGCCTCCTACACGACCACCATCACGACCCGCCTACGTTGTCCTTTTTCCCATCACCCTCTGGTTTCCGTCCCAGCACTTCCCATGGTCTGCAGGTGTGAGGTGTGCCTCCTTCACGGGGTCCCCCTCTGCCTTCCCCGGGACCTTGCCCTCCCAGCGTCCGCGTCCCCAGCCCTTGGAAGAGGGCCTGGGAGACAAAGGCCCGAGCATCTGCGGAATGAATGAGGGGGCCACCTGTCCGAGACCCAGTGTATGGCAGCAATGGGGCCAAGAAGCCCACTCTCCCGCCACCGCTCCAACGGGAAAGGTTCTCCCAAGCCTCAGAAACTGCCCTTGGTGCACAGCTGAGCGTCCTGCTGAGCGGGATTATGAATGTGACCTGGGTGAAAGTTCTCGCCTCATTTAGCATCGAACAAAGCAGCATTAACTGCAGGCAGCAGCGGCCCCAGATTCCAGGGCACACACTCAGCCAATGACCTTCCCCCCCACCCCCCCCAGATGCTCTGGGGGAGGGGAAGGAAAGCGTGGCCTCGGGGCGGCACACTCCCCCTTTCTGAGGCCGGTTCTGCGTTCTCTGTGTTCTCCAGGTGCCGAGGTGTGCGGGCGGGGGCAGGGGGGACTTAGAAGGACCCGTATGGACATTTAGCAGCTCAGGGCAGGTTACCCGCACCCCTCCTCGCCCTATACACTCACACCACCAGAAAAGCTTCCAAGATGCTTGAAATGCAGCTGCATTTATTTGTAGTCTAAGAGGAAAGAGGCATTTATATTTCTTCCCCTCTCTCCCAGCCCATCCAAAAAAGGAAGTACTATTTGAGGGCCATCTGATGGGACTGTGTCACTATTGATCAGGGGCTCAGCGGGGGCCGATGAATGTGCCGGAGATCACAGCAGAATCCTTCCTGCTCAACATGAAGGGGCTGGGTGCAAAAGAATTGTGGTGAGTCGTCTTTATGCTAATGCCATGCGACTCTCTACAAGGGACAGAGGGTAGGACTGAACCATCCAGCACACCCGCCCGTGGAGAACATGGGTTCTGTGGGTTCTTTTAGTCCATTAGCAAAAGCTCAGATGGGTTGGCCTGATTATTTCTCTTTATTATGAGGATCTGAGAGATCTAGCAAAGGGGAGAGAAAAAGCAGGAAGGCAGAAAAAAAAAAAAAACAAAAAAACGTTCTGGTCTTTCAACTATCAGTTCCCGAATGAAAGCCTGAGCTCTGGCTCGCATCACAGAGGCAGGCGTGTGGGAGAGGCCAGGGAGGCACTTTCTGCCCTGCCCATCTGGGAGGCTTACTTGCCCAGTGGGTTACTTCTCCCCTGGGTGGGGGCGGACAAGGGGAAACAGGCAGAGAGAAAAACACTGACCAAGGCTACGCGGTACTTAAATCGTCACCCGTACATCAACCAGGTAAACCAGCGCTGGAGAGATGGACAAAGAACACCACGAAATCAGAGGGAAGGCAGACCGCCATGACCGAGCGTCAGGTGGCCATAGAGGTCATTTGATCCAAATCTTCATTTTACAGAGGGCAAAACGGAGGCTCAGAGAGAATCGAATCACAGCGGCGGGATCAGAACCAAAGTGGGTCTTCCCTACCCCACACCGCCAGCCTGATGCAGCAGCAATGGGGGCGAACCCGGGCC
Source organism: Panthera pardus (assembly GCF_024362965.1). Classification (NCBI taxonomy): domain Eukaryota; kingdom Metazoa; phylum Chordata; class Mammalia; order Carnivora; family Felidae; genus Panthera; species Panthera pardus. The sequence continues at coordinate 6,317,882 of NW_026526777.1, read as the reverse complement.
GATGCCCCACTCAGGGCTGCTTCACTACATTAACCTTGGATGGAGGTGGATGAGAGGGCCTGTGCACCAGCACCTGAATGGTCGTCAGCTCAAAAACAAACCAGTCGACAGAGGCAGGGCATCAAGATCTGCAGTAAAAGGACAAGGGCTCACTCGCCCTTGTTCATCAAAAGATTTAGGGGATGGAACTGTAGAAAAAGAGAAGACCCCCCCCGCCCCCCAGGGGTCCCCTAATTCTTCACATCAAGAACAAAGGCATTTGCCTTGGGGCAGCAACATTCTCTACCAGCCGAACTCTAAGTACTTAACCTCTCCAAGCCTCAGTTTCCTCCTTGGAATACAGCTAGTATCTGGACTGCCTCAAGGTCGGGGTTGTCCTAGAATCCAAATTAGATAATGCAGATGAAAGTTCCAGAGCTTCTAAAATACCACATAATCATGAAGAGGATATTCCCTGTATCATTATGTTCCTGCTTTATGGGCCAACAAGACCTTGAGGATACAGAATTTGTAGCTTTACAATAATCGCCTCTTGGATTCTCACAGACTAATGAACGGACAAAGCAAGGTGATCCAAAATGCCATGGGGTCAGTGGAAGGCGGAGTCGAGAATTCAGTCCAATGGTCAAGCAGGAGTGAGGAGGGAAGGGGTGAACCCTGGAGCAGAGAGGGTGCCCGGGCAGCAAGGACCAGCCCACACCAGTAATGGCCATCACACTGCTCACAGAGACTCACGGGGGGGGGGGGGGGGCGGTTGGGGTGAACACCCTGCCACTTTTCCTTCCTGACTGAATGAGCTGTGACCAGGAACAGCACCTCCCCGCCAAGAGCTGGGGGTGCAGGATCATTAACCCAGTCATTTATCAGTATCACCGAATGAAACCCCACAACCAAGTAATATTTCCAGATCACTGGCTGGTACCCCCATTAACATACCCAACTCTTCTCTACGTTGGACTGTTTTGAGTAGGACCTCCCTACAGCGTATTATACTCTGCCCTAAAAAATGAGATTCTGTAAATGAGCACTCAGTGCATTTCTTCAGGATTCAAAATATATAAACATTATACACGTCATTTAGTGCACAAGCTCTAAAGCAATGAGAAATGGCTCCAGACTACTATTATGCCTTCTGAGTCCTTGAGGCTGATTTTAGAATTTAATGCTTCCTACACTGTTAGTGGCAAGGATGATAACAACAGGCTATAAATATGCTTCTGCCTTTAACAATAACTGCCCCCAATCTTCAAAAAGGAACTAGCAATACAAATCCAGCAACTTATAAAATGGATTATACACAGTGCCCAAGTGTGATTTATCCCAAGAATGTAAGGTTGGTTGAACATAGAACAGTTAATAGACCATTTAATAAAACAAAGATCAAAGACCATTTGATCAACCCAATTGACAAGAGGTATTTGATAAAATCCAATACCCTTTCATGATGAAAATACTCAACCAGCTATGAATGGTAAGAAACTTCTTCCATCTAATAAAGGGTGATAAACCAACAAATGAGCCCACAGCTACTATCCTACTAAATGGTGAAAGACTGAATGTTTTTCCCCTAAGATCAGGACCATGTCAAGGAGGTCTGCCCTCATCACTTCTATTCAACATGGATCTGGAAGTCCTAGCCAGGCAATTTGGCAAGAAAATAAAAGGCATCCAAGTCGGAAAAGAAGCAGCCAAACTATCTCTATTCATAGATGACATGATCTTGTATATAAAACATCCCAAGGAATACACACACACTACCAAAATCAATGAATGAGTTAAAAATGAAATTAGGAAAACAACTCCATTTACAATAGCATCCAAAGAAATACTTAGTAATAAATTTAACAAAAGAAGCATAAGACATGTACCTTGAAGATTATAAAACAATACTGCAAAATTCAAAAAGACCTAAATCAGCAGGAAGACTGCTCATGTTCATGGATTGAAGACTTAAGATAGAAATGCTCCCCAACTAAAAAAAAAAGAAAGAAAAAAAGAAATGCTCCCCAACTGATCTACAAATTCAATGCAATCTCCATTAAAATCTATAACCTGTTTATAAACTGGCACTTCCACTATCAAACGTGTGGGTTTTCCACACCAAGTAATTCCCCAGTTCTCTGCAAACACCAACTGGGTATCCTACAATTTAATTCAATTCTGACGCTCACTACCCAGAGTTCGCACATACCCGACCTGTTAAGAGCTCAACTCCACAAAACTGCCCCCCACTTCAGAGGCTGGTCAAAAATCCCGAGCCTCCCATACTTCTGACCAACCACCCATAACTCAGGGATTCCCATGACCCCCTCACAGGTTCCATAATTTGCCTTTATCAGCTCACAGAACTCAGGGAAACATTTTACTTACTATGACCAAATTATTATAAAGGATGCAAACGAACAGCCAGATAAAGAAGTACACAGGTATGTGGGAAGGGACACAGAGCTCCAGTGAGACTCTCCAGGAAGGCCACCCAACACCTCAAGGTGTTCACCAACTTAGAAGCTCTCCAAATCCACTGTTTAGGGTTTTTATGGAGGTTCCACCACACAGGCATAAGTCACTGGTCACTGAGACTGAATTCAGTCTCCAGTCCCTCTGCCTTCCTGTAAGGGTCAAAGTTCCAACCTTCCAGTTACATGGTTGGTGTCTCTCTCACAGCCATCCCCCATGCTGAAGTTACTAGGGACCCACCAAGAGTCCACCTCATTAACATCAGCTCAAGATAAGGTACAAAGAGGCTTCTTATGAAAAACAAAAGATGTTCCGCTCACTTAGAATTCAGGAAATTCTAAGGGTTTTTAAGGAACTCTGTGCCAGGAACTAGAGACCAAATACATATTGATTGCATTACAGTATCACAAAATCCCATTGGTCTTTCTTGCAGAAATTGACAAGTCCATCCTAAAATTCATGTGGAAATCCAAGGGACCCAGAATAGCCAAAACAATCTTGGAAAAGAAGGTCATAGGACTCAGACTTCCCAATTTCAAAAATCACTACATAACTACAGTCATCAATATAGTGTGGTACTGGCATAAAGCTAGACATATAAATCAATGGAGTAAAATTGAGAGTCCAGAAATAAATCCTTGAATTTATGGCCAACTGATTCCTGACAAGCATGCCAAGACAATTCATTGGAGAAAAAGTGGTCTTTTCAACAGTGGTGCTGGGACAACTAAATATCCACATGTAAAAGAATGAACTCGGGACGCCTACTACACATTGTTATGTAAAATTAACTCAAAATGTATCATACATCTAAGAGTTAAAACTATAAAATTCTTAGAACATAGTAAATCTTCATGACCTTAGATCAGGCAATGGTTTCTTAGGATAAACAAAAGCACAAACAGGAGGAAAATAAATTGGACTTAATCAAAATTAACAACATTTTCGCTTCAGGGCGCCTGGGTGGCCCAGCAGGTTGAGCATCCAACTCTTGATGTTGGCTCAGGTCACGATCCCAGCATTGAGGGATCAAGCCCCACGTTGGGATCTGTGCTGAGTGTGGAGCCTACTTGGGATTCTCTCTCTCCCCCTCTGCCCCTCTCCCCCACTCACACCCTGATGGATGGATAGGTAGGTAGGTAGGTAGGTAGGTAGATAAAACACTTGTGCTTCAAAGGATATCAAGAAAAGGGACCACTCATGCAATGGGAAAAATATTTATAAGTCATATCTGATAAGGCACTTTCATCCAGAATATAACTCTTACAAGTCAACAATAAACGACAAACAATCTACACAAACAATGAGCAAAGAAGGGGAGCTTGGGTGGCTCAGTTGGTTGAGTGGCCGACTCTTGATTTTGGCTCGGGTCATGATCTCACAGTTCATGTGTTCGAGCCCCATGTCGCACTCTGTGCTCACAGCGCAGAGCCCACTACAGATCCTTTGTCTCCCTCTCTCTGCTCCTCTAGCGCACACACTCTCTCTCAAAAATAAATAAATGTTAAAAAACAAAAAGGAGCAAAGGATATGAACAGACACTTCTCCCAAAAAGATCAATGGCCAATAACCACATGAAAAAAATGCCTCATCATTAGTCATCAGGGAAATGTAGATCAAAACTACAATGAGATACACTTCACACCCACTAGGATGGCTAAAGGAAGACCGATAATAACGAGTATCGATGAGGCGATGGCGAAATTATGATCTTCATACATTGCTGTTAAAAAAAAAAAAAAAAAAAACAGTGCAACCACTTTCTCAAGAAGTTATACGGAGTTAACATATGAACCAGCAATCCCACTGCTAGGTATGCACCCCCCTCCCCCGCCAAAAAAAAAAAAAAAAAAAATGAAGACGTAAGGCCACACAAATACTTGTGCATGAACGCTCATAGCCACATTATGCATGATAGCCCCAAAATGGAAACGACCCAAGTGTCTATCCACGGAGGGATGTGCAAAGAAAACGTATTGTTATTCGGCAGTAAAAAGCACTGGGGTACCGACACATGCTACCTCACGGATGAACTTCAGCATCACGCCGGGTGGAAGCAGCTAGTCACCAAAGACTACGCCTTATAGGAAGCGTCCAGAACAGGCAAATCCATAGAAACAGGAAGTAGGTCAGCAGTTGCCAGGAATTGGGAGATTAGGAGCGATAGGGTCCTTTGGGCAGGATACAAATGGTCTGCGATTCGATAGCGGTGGCATTTGCGCTACAAGGTGATTATTCTAAAAACCACTGAATTGTACGGTTCAAATTCACATACCATAAAACTCACTGCATCTTCTCAGCAAAGCTGTGATCTTAAAAACCCACGCACGAAAAATAACCGTCCTTCTTTTGATTTGCTGTGGACAAGAAAGTGGAATTACAACCAAAATGGGTTCTGACTGAGCCTCTGAAGTGCTCTCTTTAAGGCAAGGCCATGACCCTCAACATCCACTCTGGCTGCCCAAACGCTCTTCCGTGAGAGTCCACACTGCTGGCTGTCATCTAGCTGCTTAAATTCACCAGATAAAGCATTCCAAGGGAAAAAATATGAGCTATAACTGTACTGAATTTTAGTGCTAGTTCTAGAAGATATATTTCCCTCCCCCAAAGAATACGCATTTTTCCACACTGTAAGAGGAGAGCAATCTCATTTCACATTCCGACTCTCCAATGCAATAAAATGAAACAGAAGCTCACAAAATAGATTCTTTCTGTATCACGCTGAACCTTCTAAAGCAAAGAGTCCAAACACCGTGACATTTCTGGGACTGTCTGGGTGAACCAGGCACACAAGGGCGATCCCAAAACACAAACAGTGCTCATCTTCTAGGCAGGAATAGATTCTTAAAGACACGCCAAGAAAAAAGATAAAATAACGTATCCTACGTTTTGCAGCTTAGAAATTTCAATGTTCAAGACCGTGAGTGAAAGGGGAAAAAAAAAGAAAAGGTCAGGCCACAGTGAGACTAAGGAAAGGAAGTAGATTTCAGGGTTGGGAGGGACAGTAAATACAGATCATGTTGCCTGACCGCCCACGCACATACATACACCTGGAATTTTAATCCCTTCTGTAGGTGCCCGCCACATCGTCAACCAGCCTATGCTTAAATACCACCCCCGATGAAGAGATCACTCCCTCAGACGACAGCTGCTAGAAAGTTCTCCCTTTTATGGAAGGCTAACATTGGTCTCTATAAAGACTCAGACTCCAGCGGCGCCTGGGTGGCTCAGTCAGTTGAGCATCTGACTCTTGATTTCGGCTCAGGTCATGGTCTCATGGTTTGTGGGTTCAAGCCCACATCGGGCTCCGCACTGATGGTGCAGAGCCTGCTTCCGATTCTCGCTCTCTCTCCCTCTCTCTCTGCCCCTCACGTGCGTGCGTGCTCTCTCTCTCTCTCTCAAAATAAATAAGCTTAAAAAAAAAAACCAAAAAGATGCAGACTCTACTCTGTCCTCAAGATGTATCTCATCGCCCGGCAGCCATGGGCCTGCTCTTGTATACACTAGAGCTCTTCTCTTTCAAGTTCAAGTTATGGGTAAGGCCTCCCCACCCTCCTCAATAAGGGGTCTCAGGTGCTACCAGCTCCATCAAGCACCACCATGGGTGCCCTCTGGCAGGCTTAGGCTGAGGAGGGGCAGTCTAGATCAGAATAGAGCGAGGAACAACAAAGTAAGTGAGAAGGGGCACGGGAGGGGACACCAGAGGCGCCGGGAAAGCCAGCTGCCCCAAGAGGCTACGCTTTCACCCCGACGCCACCCGAACCCTGAGCAGCAGAAGCTCGAGAACTCCAGCAGACGCCTGAGCCGCTCCGCTCTGGGCTCAGCCACGAGGCTGCACTGGTCTCTAATCCGTGTGCAACGGAGGCCACGGATACCGGTTCCTTTTTCCCCCACAAGAGCTGAGAAAACAAAAGGATCGTGCGCTCCACCTCTGAAAGGAGAACTAATGCAGAGACAGACCGGTTATTGAGAAGAACAAGGGAGGCAAAGCTGGTCTCTAGTGACCTTTTACTCCTCATTCTCGATCCCTTTCCTCACCTTTCCGGGTACCCTGTATCCAGCCCTCCTTCCAGGGCGGCAGCCGTTCTCTCCGCGATCTCCTCGCCCCCTTCCCTTGTCCCCACCAAAACTCCCCTGTCCGGGGTTCTAAGTCCCTCTCCCCACTCCGCGCACAGCCAGCTAATTAGATAAACCAACCTGTGGTAGGACAACACTGGTGTCAATGGCCGGACTAATGAGCCTGCCTTCCTAGCGTCTCACGGAAACCCAACATCCTCAGCAGCTATTCGCTGGCCAGAGTTCCCAGCACGGAGCATCAGACCATACAGTGGCTATTTGGGGACCGAGATGCCTTTTCACCAGCCCCTTCAAATCACGACATGGAAGCTTCCATGTTTTCCACCCGAAGACAAGCGGAGCCTCTGCACAGAGAATTACAGAGGCTGGGATCAAGGACTGGTCAGGGAGGGAGCAAGGTAGAGCAGAAAGAACCTGGACTTTCGAGTCAGATCTGGATTAAAATCAGCTGCGGTTTCTTCTTCTATAAAACAGGACGAAGTCTACCCTCTTTACAGACCGGCCATCAATGAGATAGGGGCGCCTGGGGGGCTCAGTGGGTTGAGGGTCCGACTTCGGCTCAGGTCATGATCTCAAGGTTTGTGGGTTGGAGCCCCGTGCCGGGCTCTGTGCTGACAGCTGGGAGCCTAGAGCCTGTTTCAGATTCTGTGTCTCCCCCTCTCTCTGCCCCTCCCCTGCTCCCGCTGTCTCTGTCTCTCAAAAATAAATAAATGTAAAAAAAAAAAAAAAGATTCAATGAGATAACGCACATAAAGTGCTCAGTTCATACATCTTTTCAGCTCTCTAGGTCAGCTCTCCCCGTTGTACTTGGCTCATTCATCAGTCGTGAGTTCTGTTTGATTCTTCAGATTAACTGTGCCCTCCCTAACTAGACTGCAGTAACTAGGAGCCGCTGTTGTCATCAACACCGTTTCTGAATACCTGGCACAAAGCCTGGCCCATCAAACAAATGAACAAACACGTGGCAGCTTTTCCTGTGAGGCAAAATCTTTAAGATGTTGTTCTCTTACCTCCCTTTAGGCAATCCCAGACTGCTAGCCTGCATCTAATGACCCAGCTTCCCATGGTGATCGCCCAACAGTCCTCCTAGCACAGTAATTAATCACCACCACCACCCACCGCACAGCAAATACTCTTGCAGTGACTTTTCAGATACGCTCATCCAGGTAACCTAAAGGAGGCAGGAAGCCTAGGAAATCCAAAGTCACAGTAACAATTCCTCTTACCAAATGGTAGAGGGTAAGCCGCAGAGATAATCAAGAAGTCTAATCAAAGAGAAGAGCCCACAAGGGTAGCCAGTGAGAGGAGGCAGAAACGAGGAGAACATCTGGACTGTGAAGACAGTTTCCCAGGGAGAAGAAAGGAAGGAAGTGAAGCATAAGCACAGGAGGGCACCTCCAAAGGCTTTCACCCCCACCTCTTGTTTTACTCCGACAAGGCAGGACACAGGTGTCCAACGATCAAGTGCTTTGCTCTAAGTCACCCAGTTAGAGTCAAGATGGGACTACGACCCGGGTGTCCCGGCCTCCAAGTCAATGCTCTAAAAAGAGCATGACAGAATTGAATCAAAAGACTGGGCAGTCCCAGTCGCAGCTAAACTGGTCTGCAAAGAGGAGCCAGCTGGTCAACCTCCTTGCATCTCGTCTTCTTCATGGGAAATGGGACTTTATCAAGGGGAGTAAACGAGACTATGTAAGAGCATACAGTAGCCTATCAGAGAGCTCCAGGCCTTTATTAAAAAGTTAAAGAGAACTTTTTATCTGCCAAAGATCAGGGAGCAAGAAGAAGAGATTGTAAGGGGGGGGGGGTGGGGAGTGGGTTATAAAAATAATAAGGAATAACCAAGCTCTATCCTAACAAAGAACTAGGTTTGGAAGGTATCGTCTGGAGGACCTTGAATGAATACAAGAGGAATCAGGTTACAGAAAAGGAAGTGGTCCGGGACAGGGACAGAAGGGGCTGCAGGCAAAGGTCCCTCTGGGACCTGGAGAAAAGCTTTAGAAAACAAGACTCTGCCAAACCCGGCCTGAAAGCTGAACTTCAAATCACACTCTTTGCCTCCCATTCTGAGATGCCAACAAAGCACAGCCAGTGTCTAGATTTTTAAGGAGAAATGGGTATTTTAAGTAAAGATTTTTGTGGAGAGGTGGAAAAGAGCCACGTTATGTAGCACAGAGCTAACTAAAACCTGTTGGCTGTCCTTGTTAGCGGTCTACCGGATCCTTGTTGTTCTGGGAGATTCAGAGAAGAGAACACTTAGGGAGGGGAGGAGCCAAAAGCCAGCATGCGTGGAGAGGCAGCCACCGGGGAGAGGACCCTCATCCACAAGGAGCCTTCCCACCAGATGCTCGCCCGTCATGAACCATGAAGTTCCTGGAGCATGAAGGGCAGGGCGGAGGATGGGAAAGGGAGGCCAACCAGGAGGCCAGCCATCTCCATTTATCTAGAGATACCCTCGTTTTTACTTTTTTTTTAATATTTATATTTGAGAGAGAGCACACATGCGCAAGCAGGGGAGGGTTAGAGAGAGAGGGGGAGACAGAATCCAAAGCAGGCTCCAGGCTCCAGGCTCCAAGCTGTCAGCACAGAGCCCGACACTGGGCTCAAACTCACGAGCTGCGAGGTCATGCCCTGAGCTGGAGTTGGATGCTAAACTGACTGAGCCACCCAGGTGCCCCTACAGCTGTCCTGGGTTTTAGCACTGAAAATTCCACATCAGAGAAATCCCCATTCCAGGGTAAACCTGTCCCGGTTGGTCACCCCAGGCACTGTGTCCCCTTTCCCCCTCTATCCTGGTTTGCCCAGCAAGATGGTGAAACACTCCTGACGCCTGGGCGGCTCAGTCAGTTAAGCGTCCGACTTTGGCTCAGGTCATGATCTCGCGGTTCAAGAGTGGGAGCCCCGCAACGGCTCTGTGCTGATGGCTCAGAGCCTGGAGCCTGCTTCAGATTCTGTGTCTCCCTCTCTCTGCCCCTCCCCCATTTGTGCTCTCTCTCTCAAAAATAAACAAAAAAAATTTTTTTTAACTCTATTAAAAAAATGACCACAATATCAATGTACACATTTCTGTACAAATCCCAAGAAGTGCAAACTCCTCACCCACTATGACCACGGTTTCATCCTCTTGGGCCACTCTTCCCACGCTTACAAAACCAAACCAAAGGAAAACCACGTGCCCCATCACCACCACCACCCCACTACCCAACAGAAGGGTGCATTGATTTCTCTGGGCTTCAGCCTCCCTAAACAGGGGTCAGAACACCTGTTCTTCCCACCCCTTAGTGGGCAGAGAGTGTTTGTGAGGCTCGATGGAGTGATCGATGGGAACAGATTTTGCAAATCATGAAGCTCTGCAAGAGCGGATATTATTTTCAATGTTTGTTTTTGAGAGCGAGCGAGCGTGCGCAAAAGCAGGGAAGGGGCAGAGAGAGAGAGAGAGAGAGAGAGAGAGAGAGAGAGAGAGAGAGAGAGAATATCCTTAGCAGGCTCCATACTGTCAGTGCAGAGCCCGACGCAGGGCTCGAACTCAAACTCACAAACCGTGAGACCGCATCCGGCACCAAAACCGAGAGTCTGACGCTTAACCGACTGAGCCACCCAAGTGCCCCAAGACGTGAAGTTATTATAGGGGCTCCTGGGTGGCTCAGTTAAGCATCCGACTCTTGATCTCAGCTCAGGCCTCGATCTCGGGGGTCTTCAAGCCCCGCGTTGGGCTCTGTGCTGGGTACGAAGCCTACTTGAGAAAAAACGGTGAGGGGAGGGGGCGGGGCAAAAATCTTAAAAGGTGATATTATTGCCATAGAGTGGAAATGTGGCACCGGCTCCCCGCCTGCTAAGATGGGGAGCAGGAGGTACATCAAAGGGAGAAGGGAGGGTGGGGCCAAACCAAAGCACCAGCCTTTCTGGGCTGGGGGGGGGCGGTGGGGGGGGGGGACCACAGACTCTCCCTTTCTACAGCCCTACCTGCTCCCAGGACGCAGAGCAATGTGCTCCAGTCGGGGGCTGCCCTCAGTCACCACTTCTCTCCTGCAAAGGGAGAAGCAGAGCCATTCTCCAGATGCCATGGCGCAAGACTGGAACTGTAAAGATCACCAGACTGGTTAGTACAATCGGCTTCCACTTTGGGATAGCTCAGAGGTGGCCCGGCATGGAGTGAGCCTCAATTTCTTCATCTGAAAACGGAGATGATACTTCAGTGAAGGGCTTAACGTGAAAAATAAGACATGTAAAGTACGGGGTGTACCTCACTACATGGGAAGTCTTCCGCGAAGAGCTTTGAATTCAAAGGAAAGGCTTCGGACATAACCGTGCCCTTCGGTTGCTGAAAACACACAGCTTGATGGCATCATCTAACCCCCTTCGCGAGATCTTGTAAGTTCTGGCCAATACAACGTGAATAGAAGTGATGCTCACCACCACCAAATCCGGTTATTAAAAAAAGATGCCCACGGGACATCCTTGCTGTCTTTCCCATTCAAGGAGGATAAACTAGATGGAGAGAGTCTGGGTCCGCAAGGAACTAAAGGACCGTGCGGTGAGAAGTGAGAAATGCTGAGTGATAGAAGTCACTGAGATTTGGGTGTATGGTAACCAGCCTCTGAGATGGCTCTAGATGATTCGTTTCCTGGTATTCACACCCCAGTGTAGTTCCCTCCAAGCGTGAATAGGCTGAGCTGAGGAACCAGTAAGATGTTACAGAAATGGCAGAGTATGAATTCTGTAGTTGGGTTTTTAAAGAGAGTAAAGCTTTTACCCCTCTCTGTTCAATCGCTCTGGGCAAAGCCTACCGCCATGTCCTGGAGCGACCTGAGCAGCTCTATGGACAGATCCGTGAGGCCACAGCCAGCTCCAATCTGCCAGCCATTCAAGTGCGCCATCTTGGAACTGGATTCTCCAGTCCCATCAAGTCTTCAGATGACTGCAATCTCCGAAGTGCCTTGGAACAAGAGCCCCCAGCTAAGCTGTTCCCGCAAACTTGACCCACAGAAACTATGTGATGTCATAAATGATTATGGTTGTTTCTGGGAGCTAAATTTTGAGGTAACTGGCAACTGATACACAATACGTTTGTCACGTTAGCTGGAGTTGTTTAACAAATCAATGTGTTATGTATCCAAAGAAACTGTCCAATGAATTCTGTTCCTTCAGGTTATTTCATGTGAGGGACAGACAGCGGGCTCCCCTGACCACACCAGCACTCCTTCTTACACACTTACACAGTTTCTCGCTCACAGATACAGATATGCTTACACACATGCTCCAAGCCAATCCACAGCTGTTGTAACTTTCAGTTAAGGAGGGTGTTCTGTCTATGATTTATGGACGGAGAGGAGTCTGAGTAACCCCAGGAGAAATGCCAGCCTGCGTATCTAACACGATAGTAAGACAGAATCGTGTGTGTATGCAAGCACGTGTGCGTGTGTTAAGGCACAGGACAGATGTCGAGCAATCACGGTAGAGAGAAGGCATCGGGTTTTGATTAATGGGACAGCAGAACGGGAGGCAGGCAACTGAACAGGCTGAAGAACGGGGTTAGAAATCAAGGAGAAAGGGCGGAAAAGGGTCCCCACACACAGACTTCTAGAAAGAAGAGAGAGCTCTGCAGTTTACCTCTAGGGCCTCTGCATCCCTGGACTGCCTCATCTTTAAAGAAAACACAGCAACCCACCATGCTGCTCCCTCCGCCCCGAGAGCACTCCTAGAAACTGTGGTGATGGGTACCATCAAATCAGATCAATAGATATAAAAGCATCCGGAAACACACGCCAACCCAAATCCAGTTAAATTGCATGCAAATGGCAAATCAATAGCCTTGCAGAAGCACGGAGGGACAGACACATGGCTCTGGGGGTAGCAGGAGTGGCCCAGAATTTGAATGTACACAACAGTGTGGCTGAGAGGCTGAAATTGACCAAGGAGATAGATGGATAGGAAATGTCGGGAGGCGGTTCTGCCGTAGGAGGCGGTGGTGTCCCAGTGCCAACCGTGCCTTGCCTCCTAATTGGGGGTGGGGAGAGCATCTATACGTGACAAAGTCAAAGAAGTGAAGGAAGATGGCACTCCAACGCTCAGCTTCCACCTATATCACCAGGAGCAAGGGCCCTGAGGACTCAGGGGAGGGGCGAGATTCAAAGACCAAGTCCCAAGACGCCCAGGATCTCCAAATCCTCGTACGCTTTCCCAGGCGTCCCCCAGGAAGCTGGGACCTGCCGCACTGTGACCTGCGCTCTGGCTGGCCTGATGCAATCTCCCGCTTCCACAAATCCCAGGGCGTGTTTAGGAGGGCAGCACCCGTCCCGCAAAGGCCAAGAGGCACTTCTGTCTGCTCAAAGGCAGCTCCCTTCATGCCAGCTGAGAAGCAATGAAAGACAAACACTATGGTTCTGCCACCAACTTGTCTCCTGAACTTTGGCAAGCCACCCAACATGAGATTTCCCACCGGCGAAAGGTAAGGCATTCACCCACCTCCACAGCATGGCGCGGGGCGAGGGACAGAATATCTCCAGAAGGCAGTGGGAAAATGAGAGCGTGAGCCCGGGGTGCCATACCAGGAAAACAGAATCCGAGGTTCTAATTTGACATTTTCATTTCAAAATCTGCAGTTGATTCCACTTTGCAGTAGGAGGGAGTAATTCACAAGACTGAAGCTCCATAAGGAGAAGGACACGATCTTGCATTTGTTTTCATATCCAGCCCAGAATCAGAAGAGGTTAGACAAAAGAGCAAGGGGGCGGGGGTAGGAGGATCACGAGCCCAGATTCCTATAAATTAAGTACTTGGTCGAATCAACACCGTAACTTTTTAAAGTATTAAAAGTATGAAGGATCCCCATCTGGTTGGCTTTGCACGTACAATTTTCCTGCCCTGGAAACTCTTTCTTTTCTCTTAAATCTCTTCACGTTCCACCCTCTTCACGACGTGGTTCGATCTCATTTTCTTCCCTACACGACGTTCTCCAATCCCCTCCAGCCCACAGCAGAATCTCCACTTCTGACGAGGTTTGCAGCATTTGTTGAAACCGATTGTCACGGTACTAACCTGGGTTGTTTTAATGTTCTCACTTGCTCATATAACAGGTTTTTTTTAATGTTTATTTATTTTGTGAGAGACAGAGTGAGACAGAGTGTGAGTGGGGGAGGGTCAGAGAGAGGGAGACACAGAATCCGAAGCAGGCTCCAGGCTCCGAGCTGTCAGTACAGAGCCCCACACGGGGCTCGAACTCACGGACCGCGAGATCATGACCTGAGCTGAAGTCGGATGTCCAACCGACTGAGCCACCCAGGTGCCCCTCATATAACAGTTCTCACTAGACTCCCAAAATCTCAGCATCCTAGATTGCATTGTGTGCCTAAATCGTGCCCCCTATGACACTTAATCACATATACACAGGCAGGCAAGTATAGAAGTTTTCAAATTAAAAAAAAAAAAAAAAAATGTTTGGAGTTCCCACCTCAAAAGTCGATTCATAATATTCCATTTCCTAAACAAATTTAAGGGACACGGACAAACGAAATGACATGCAGTCCACTTAATGAACTCAATTAACTGCTAAAGCACTTTAGCTAGACGTTAAATGCACGCTAAAGTTCATTTAGGATGAGGCCTTTGGTGTTCTAGAAAATAGGTCTGTTTGTCACCGCTGCTCTCGAAATTCAGTTACCCTTCCTGAGTTTCCACAAAGGTCAGAAGTGTCCCCGACATCCTCATGCTTTAAGGCAGAGCCCCAGATGGTGACAGTAATTGCCAAGTTACAAGGTAAACTTGGGTCTGCCCCCTCCCCGCACGACCTGGCTGTCCCCCTGGGAGACAAAGAAACGAAGGCTTCCGTTTCTCAGAGTCCCCAGTAAATGCCAGTTCTGTGGGTAGAACAGGTGTTCCCCTATCAAGATCATATCCACACATTCAGGACATTTGTACCAACTGTTCTTGTCCTCCAGTACTGGAAATCTTCCAGAATGAGAAAGAAATTCATCTTCCCACGATTCCAAGAGCCTGTCTTTCCCTCTCGTGATCTGTAAAAGTCAAAAGCCTTTGTAGATACTCAGCACGCACACTGTCCTTGAGAAGCCTGCAGCCCGAAACCACCCGGCCGGTCCTTCCTCCGTCACCCAGCCCGCAGCCACGACCACTGAGGGTATGAAAACTCGAAGACACAACACCGATCTTCTACGAGAACCCAGGGTACAAGGACAGACCTGCGCTTCGACAAGACAAAGTACTCAGGTCACCGCTGTGATGAGCTCCTACCTACGAGACACAGTGGCCGCACAGAAGGACAAAACCTAAGTTGATCGGGTCAGGTCAGACGCCTTCACTGAAGAGTCAGCTTGAAGGAGAAACAGCTCCTGTCACACGGCAGCTGAGGAGGAGCCCGTTCCCGACGGGAGCACAGCACGCACACACAGAGCCGCGGTCCACATGGCTTCTAGGGGGCCGCACGTCCTCTCATCCGGGGACAGGAGGACTTACGCAAACTTTGTTCAGATGCATGTGGCCGCTTCGTGGAGGACAGACTGGTGAGAGAGAAGGACCTGAACCAGAGCAACAGAATCAGGGCAGAAGGGGGGGGATACCCACGAGGCATTGAGACAGGCCTGGGAAACTCATCAGATGTGGCCGTTCGGGAGGGGGACAGAACCAGGATGATTTTCGGGACTCCTCTAAACATCTACATCCCCGCTTGTCACCCTCTTCCCACCGCCCACCACCCTCACCTGTTTTTGAAAGACATTATCCATTAATGTTATCCATTATCCATTATCCGTTAATTAATTAACGCTCGCTATGACTCATTCCTTGGATTTGTGTAATTGACCATAAACGCGATATTGATGGCAGTGTCACCTGTCTTTTATCCCATTTAATTCCTAAGGTGTCCCTCTGAGCTGATTTCATTTTCTCTCCCTTTTCGAATACATATGATTTGGGGAAAATGTCTCCCCTTCCTTCCCTCCTCCCTGCCCAGCCCACTTTGCATCAAGTTCGTGGGGCAGGAACTAGATCTGCTTCTGTGTCTGCTTCACGCCAAGTAGGTTCTTGGCACTCGGTGAATGCTGGTTACTTCTACCAACCACGGAAATAATAACAACAATCTATAAATACCTCGGCTTCCTGCAGCGAAGAGGAACTAACCACACTGCAATTAAGGAAAAGCTGGAGAAAACATTTAGTTAGCAACTTCTCAAGGCAGACAACAAGATTAAGGCAATAAATACCAGTTCCAACATATTTCCTTGGTGGAGTTTCATATTAGTCCAATAAAATGCTGAAGACCACCCACTGCCACAGCAGAATGCTAACAACATATGAGTCACCCGATGGCTAAAACTGAGCAGATTCATCTATCATGTAAAAGAGAATAATAAACGTCAATAATTTATACTGCTGTCGGATTACAAAAAGGAGAGATTGTTCTAAAATCTCATTCGTATAAAATACCACTTTTAGAAAAAGAGAACAGCACGAGAGCATGACCTCATTTATAGACTTGAGGGAAAACTATTAATGGTCCCTGGGTTCAGACACAATGGTAACCAAGAGGGGTATGCAATCTACTAGAGTTGCTTCTATCAAAAATAGGTAAGACACACAAGGGATATAAACTGTTCGGTGGGATTAAAAGGTCTCCTGTGGCCAAGTGAGGAAAATAGAACCAAATGCTGGGAATCTAAGATAACAATGACTTGCCTCTGCCGTTAAAGACTTTCATGACAAGTGTCTAAGGCTTGAACACCAAGAACATAGACAAATTAAGTAGACTAACATAACAAGCACACACCTGGAGAGTAGTTTAGGTAAATGGCTGCTAGAGAGCGAACACAGATGGAACTGGAGTGACCAACCCGGAAATCTCAGCCAACGCATGACCTCGTGATATTCCATCAACTACTATCACTGTACCTTGTTAACACCAAAGTTTCAATTAGGTGCCAAGTCAAGAGACCACAAAGGAAAAGACAAAACGCCTACAGCTCAGAGAAAACAGCCAGGGCAAACAAGGAAACCGGGACGCCTTCAGGCAAAGCCGGAAACCTTACCTAGCGGAGAACTCTGGTTTCAAGAAAACAGATCTCTACCCCACCACGGATGACCCAGAGAGCACTGGGGATACTGGGTAACTGGGGTCAACCAAAGGGGTCTTGAGCCCAAGAGAGGCCGCTCACGGCCCACAGGGCTGAAGGACTCAACAGGGAGACATGTGCGCTGGGAATTAGATCATCATCAGAATACTGTACCCTAATGTCAGTTTCAGAACACAGTTACCACCACTTTCCGTATTCCTTTAATAAGCTGAGATTACACTGAACACCTATTAAGTGCTATTATTAAATAATAGTCATCCCATTCCCGTGATCTCACATCACCAGGTTAATTCTGTCCAAAGGTAACCTTCCGTGTTCCACTGTCCCTGAAGCTCAGGGAGGAATCTAGGTTTTTTTCCTTGGCTACTACTCTCTACACCAAAGTCATTTCTCCTTTGATCTGACCAAGGCGGATAGGAAATGATCGCACGGTGTCACTGCCTTGCACCCATCTACCCAATCTCACCGGACATAAATCTCCTGTCGTGAGCTTCCCACAGATCCCCTGTTGGAGGAGACATCTGTGACTTGGGCTTTCTCCAACGGGCTTCACGTCCCAAAGGGTCTGTGGATGCCCTCACTTCCTGCTCAAAGGAGTATTGTGTTTGATGTAATACAGCCGGTACTTAGCTGAGTCAGGTGTCCCGTGACCTCCTCCCTCCGGGGGACTCCACCTTGTCCCACCTCCCTCCACCACGATTAGAAGGCTTTGGGTCCGCCTTTTCATGCACACCTCGGGTCAGCGTGTCTAGAACACACACGTGCCAGTGCCACCAAATGAGAAGTCCTGACGGTCACAAAGGGCTACATTATGCAGCTCACAATTTTCAGAGTAGTTTCACACATGGTTTCATTGGATCCTGCTAACACATCCTAAAACGCAAGCAGACAATGTTGCTGGCTCTACTTCCCAGGTGAGAAGCCTGAGGATTGGAGAAACGGAGACCCTTGGCCAAAGTTTCACAGCAGTGCAGAAACTGAAAGGCAGAGATTCTGACTTCCTGTCTGGTGCTCCTTCTACCTCTAAATCTCAATCAACAAAAAAGATGCCAACAGATAACCCTGGAGCCCAGGGACTAGTCCAAGAGGCCCATAAAAAAAAAAAAAAAAAAAAAAAAGGGGCTGTTTCTGCTGAGCTTGGACAGCAACTAAATCAAGTCACCTCTGAATACTTTCCAACCTCCCAGGGAAATGTCCCCGCAAGGACATTGTACTTTGGGTCAGCCTGTTTACCGATCTAAATTAGAAGCCTCTTTCCATGGGAAATCACAAACTTTAACTGTTTCTGGCCCATCTACCCCAACAGCTCACATAACGAAGACCCTTCTATCTGTGTTCCCCCTCACATCCGGCCCCCCGTCGTGGAATCAGCTTTAATGAAGTCCTTGGCTCACCTACTTGCCCCTCACTAAATTGACAGACCCCAAGACCAAAGACCTCATGAATCCCAACACCCAGCACCCAGTAGAGGGCAAGCAGGCATTCAAATGTGCAAATGCAACACATACACGAGCCCTGAGGGGACGTGCGTCCCCCTACATTCGTTGAGCCCCCACCGCAGAAACGCCTCTGGCCGCAGAAAACAGTAAGAAAACAGGAAAGCATTCCTGCTTCACTCACACCCAAGACTTCTTCCAAATCCATTCCCCCAAGTCTCAATGGTCTCTTCTCTGGAGAAAGATGGAGAAGGACTAAATTTGTGGATGCTAAACCTGGACTATCAGACCTACTTGAGCCCAATGAAGAGAACTGTAATCTGTTAGACCTTGGGTGGGACCTGAGAAGCCACAGTTTTTTTTAACTCACTAGGTGGCTCTGATGACCAGCCTCAACCAACAAACATCATGGCACACAGTGGACACTAGACCAGGTGCCTGGTTTTATTTTAGTACAGCCGACATGGCAACTGCCTCGTGAAGTCGACTTCCAGAGCCCAGTGTGAAGATTTTGGACTAACTTATCCCTGCAAGGTCTCATTCTGCTCAATAGCGAGAGCGCCTCTGGAAAGGCCTCTTCCCTGCCTTGGACGTTGTACCCTGATGTGAGCCGCAGCAGAGAGGGCCCAAAGCACTCGGTTTCTCCTGTTCTTGGGAGGTGACAGAAACAGGGCTTTCAGCAAGTGTCATGTGGATATTGCCCGAGAAATAGAGCAGAGCAGGTGAACACTCATCACCTGTAAAAGCGACGCCGATAAACGGCTCCGGAAGGGTCACGTAGGAAGTATCGGCTGGGTGCAAAGCGCCACAATCAATTCTGTAGGAGAAATGAAGCCTCATGCGACAACATATTTGTTACTGAGCCTTGTGGCCTCAAAAGTCAGAAAGACCTAGGTTCAAATCCCAGCTCTGCCGCTTACAGGCTGAGAGAAACTGGACCGGTTACTTAACCTCTCTGTGCTTCTGTCTTCTCATCTGCCAGACGGAAGCAATGCCACGTGCCTTCTGGGGCTATCGTCATTACAGCCGGTATCAGAAACGGCTGTGGGCTCCCAAAACAGCTCAAGGAAAGTAGCAGGTATTTCCATATCGCAAGACTAGGTCTGGCACTAAGACGGAGGGAGCCTAGCACAGCATCTCCCCTACCGAGAGGCTTATAGGCAACAACTCCGCCAGTATATTCGTGACGGCGGAGAGAGGTCTCTGACCTCAAGGGACTCGCTTCAGATGGGAAAAGTTAACACGCGTCAACCAAGCCAGAAAATACGTGCACGACACTGCGTTCAGCTTCGTCACCAACTCTCTCAGCAATGCCTCGGTCAGGGGAGCCCCGGGTGGCTCGGTCGGTTAGGCGTCCAGCTCTCGATTTCAGCTCAGGTCACGATCTCACGATTCGTGAGATCGAGCCCCGCGCGTTGGGCTCTGCGTTGGCAGCACGGAGCCTGCTTGAGATTCTCGGTCTCTCTCTCTCTCAACAAATACACTTAAAAAAAAAAAAAAAAAAGCCTCAGTCATAGCAAGAGAAACAGTCCTGCAGGGGTGGGAGCCAGACTCCGCAGTGGCTGAAGATCTGGACTTACTCATTTCGCAACACGCAGGGATCGCCTGCCGTGGGCCCAGCACAGGCTTCCACGACAAAGGACAGTTTAACGACATGGGATCAGCAGCCTGAAGGAACTCACAGCCTCTTGAAGACTGGCATTTGCATATGAAGGGTTCTACAGAGACCGTGCAATCTGCTAACGAAGCCGAGATCAGGGGCAGCTCCAGAGGATGTAGCGTTTGAGCTCGGCCTATTGGGACACATGGATATAAAGAAGTGATAAGGGAGGACACTTCGAGCTGGGGAAACAGGAGACAGGACACGTGAGACAGAGGAAGGAAAGCATCATGGTGTATTTGTGGCAATGACAGGACACTGAGGAGGAGGGAGAGGAGGGAGTCAATGCTGTGGCCAAGTGAGCAATGATGGCTGACCAAAAAAAAGAAAAAAGAAAAAGGAGGTCAGATGACAAAGAGCCCAGTTTATTCAATCGGGGGAGGAGACCCAGAGAAACAGTTATACAACAACACGTGGCACATGTGACCACAGGTCAAAGGGGGGAATTCTGAGAAGAGAGGGAGCACAGAAGGCAAGAATGGTCAGATCGTAGCCAAACCAGAGAGAGGAGTGCACACACAGACAACCACAGACACACAAAGAGAGAAAAGCTTACATGGGGACCCAACACACCCGGGCGTGAGCTGATGGGAACTTTCACAAAAACCAGTACATTTAAGGGTACCTGGGTGGCTCAGTCGGTTAAGCGTCAGACTTCTGCTCAGGTCATGATCTCGTGGTCCGTGGGTTCGAGCCCCACGTCGGGCTCTGTGCTGACAGCTCAGAGCCTGGAGCCTGTTTCGGATTCTGTGTCCCTCTGCCCCTCCCCCACTCATGCTCCGGGTCTCTCTCAAAATTAAATTAACGTTAAAAAAAAAAAAAAAACCCAGTATATTTAGCATCTTCAAGTCGTCGTGAATCCCGGTATGCAGAGTAAAGTGTAAACTTCAGCCAGGGGTCATGGGGGCCCAATGAGAATCCCCCGGACTGGGTAAAGAATCAGCGGCTTCATCGGGACCCATCCTGTGGTCACTCAACAGCCCTCCCACCAAAGTGATCAGCTGACCGGGAAGGGAAGGCCCAGGCTGGCCTCCCAGCCCAGCAGCTGATCCTTGGTGGGGAGTCTCGAGGCTCAAACGGACTTTCGCAAATTACGAGAGGAAGCAGGGGTTGAATGTGGGACAAATTTGTCCCTGTTTGTCCAATTTGCAAACTCCATTGTACCGCCTAAGTAAATAGCACATACTTCTGTCTTTTGGAAAGGAGAGAAAACAAAGATAGTGGGGAAAACCAGGAACCTCTACCCCTTTTAAACAAAGTGGAACAGATCAACTTCAGTTTGGAATACAAAATTTTTTTTGAGGCATTTTCATTCAGGGATATTGGATAATGTTGAAGAAAATGATCAATATTTAAAATACCACTGAATATTTCGTTCGGATATGATGAACTTTTTGTAAATATGCACAAGGAATGAATTCTCCGTGAGGAGAATGAGCCACAGGGTAACAGTTGTGGAGTGAAATGAAATACAACTAAATGAATACGTCTCTAAAAGACAATGCAAAAGACAAGTGCCAAAACCCCCCAAGTGTATACGGAAATGAAGTATATGATAAAGGCAATATTCCCCTCCAGTGGTAACGGGAAATTTACTTTAAAAAATAGTGCTGGGACTGCCAGAATGCATTTAGAAGACTGTAAAATCAGATCTGCCCCTCATCTCAGACACTAGGGTAAATACCAAATGAGAGAACTAAATTAAAACCATCCAAATACTAAAAGAAAACATAGACAGGGGCGCCTGGGTGGCTCAGTCAGGTAAGTGTCCAAGTTCGGCTCAGGTCATGATCTCGCGGTTGACCAGTTCGAGCCCTGCGTCGGGCTCTGTGCTGACAGCTCAGAGCCTGGAGCCTGCTTCAGATTCTGTGCCTCCCTCTCTCTCTGCCCCTCCCCTGTTTGCACGCTCTTTCTCAAAAATAAACATTTAAAAATTTTTTAACTAAAGGAAAACATAGATAAATTTCCTCCCATCTCTCACAGGAGAAAAATCTTATTATGCTTCAAAATCCAGAAGCACTAAAAGATAAATTTAACTATATAAAAGCATATAAACTATATGAAACTATAGCAGAAACAATTCGATAACCATTAATTTTTTTCCAGTACCTTATTATAGTTACATAGAGGTGTGCCCTTATTCTTAGGACAGGGATCTTTAGTATTTAGTGAGAAAGAGTCATAATTTCTACAACAGACTTTTAAGTGGAGCAGCAGTACTGTGTAAAAAAGGAGATGTAACAAATACGGCAAAATTATTAAATACCGGTGAACTTAGATAGAGTTTAGAGGTTCACTGCACTGGCCATTCAACTTTTTAATTTTTCAAACACGAAAAGTTGCATGCAGTTGGGTGGAGGTGGGAGGCACAGAACACCATAAAGAGTCAAAAAACAAATGACAAAGTAGAAGAGATATTTGCAACTGATCTCAAAGGACTTGTGTCCCTAATAGGCAGTGAGCTTCCAAATCTTAAGAAGAAGACCAAAACTCTGATAGAAAAATGGCAGAAGATCTTAACACTTTCCTGAAAATAAATGCTGGTGGCCCTTCTACAAAGTAAAGGGTGCTCAATCCCACTCAAAATAGATGCAAGTTAAAACTATACAGGGATACGATTTCTCACATATGAGATTAACTCAACTCCATGCTTCATGACACTGTTGGCCGGGGTATGGAATGTTAAATGGTATCATCTCTGTGGAGAGAAGCCTTGGCGAAACCTATCAAAAATGCATATGCATTTCCCCTTTGGCCCAGGAACTCCCCCTTCTAGGAATCTATCCCCAAAGCAAAAAAATAGCAAAACTGTTTTAAAAGATTTTTGCCTAAGGAAATACATTGTGACACAATTTTTAACAGCAAAAGACTAAAAATGATCTAACAGTCAATACGGAAGGAGTTGACAAATCATGTTCATCAGGATACAATGCCATACAGCTGTATGGAAGGAAGAAAAAAAAGGAAAACGAAGAGGAGGAAAGAAAAGAAAACGAAGAAGAGCTCCATACGCTTACGTGGTTTCCAGGATATATTGTTAGGTGAACAAAAACGATATGGAGAAAACAAGGTTAACATCACCCGTAATGGAACAAACCAACTTCGTGTACCTCCCAATAGGACGCACCATGAAGGATAGAACATCACTTCTGCAGCATTCCTGTCCCAAATGGTAACCCTAAATCTAATCATCAGGAAACATGAGTCAAACCCCACATAAGGGACACCTGCAAGTTGAGCTGTAGTCTTCAAAAATGTCAAGGTCATAAAAGAACAACTGAAGAACTATTCCAGATTAAAGAAGACTAGAGAGGCAGAACATACCATACCATCCAGGACTAGATCCTGACCGTAAAAAAAAATTATTTTAGTGGCAATTAATGGTAAAATCTGTAGACAATGTGTGTGTGGATGGATGGATGGATGGGTGGGTGGGAGGGAAGGAAGGAGAAGCAAGGTGAGGAATAAATTGCAATTCTTCCTTCTGTATTTGCAACTCTTCTGTTTGAAATTCAAAGAAAAAAAACCAACATGGCAAATGGTAAATAGAGTATGTTCCCTTTTCTGTTGGGATTTAGGGAAGAGATGGACACATACACACAGATGAACAACGCAGGGGCTGGGACACCACCTCCCCGATCAACAAAGTGCGTATAACTTTTGACTCCCCCAAAACTTACCTACTAATAGCCTACTACCGACCAAAGCCTTACCAGTAATAGTCAATTAACATATGTTTTGTATGTTTGGTTTTACGTAGTATATTCTTACACTATGTGCAATAGTGAGCTAAAGAAAATCTTAGGATAAAATACATTTACAGTAATGAATTCTATTTACCAACACCCACATCATCTAATTGGACCCGCGGTTCAAATCCGTGTTGTTCAAGGGCCAGCTTTATCTCACATACATTTACATCTGCAAAAGAGAAACACCAAAAAGTGTGTTATCCAAAAACTAATAATGTTGTTTACATACAGGATGAGAAGAGACCCAGGGCAGATGGTGAACATCTCAGAATACAACATGTGAACAGCTGTGAATCTGTAGTCCTAGGTTATTCAAAAATTTCACGTAAAAATTTGAAACAAGTTGGAGATACAATCTGTAAGGAAAATCAGTATTTCACAGGCCTTCAGAACACAGTATTTGGACAATACTTGATGACAATAAATACTTGATAGAATAGATTCTAAGGACAAAGAACTGCAATGAAATCTTCAACTTTATTCAGTATTAATAGTAGCAATATGGGTATTTGGGGGGAGAAAGTATTCTGTATATTATAAGACAACATTGTGAGGAACCAAGATTTTTCAATAAAAAAAAAATACACAAGTATAAAATTAAAGAAATTAAAAAATCTGTAACATTCATTAAAATAGGAAATGGCAGTATAAATTTTTCAAAACTATAGGTTTCCTCATTTTAACGATGAAAAGGCCTAGAAGCAAGCAGTGAGTACCCCCAACACCCAAACTATAGTCTCTAAAATCCTTTTCTATGAAAACAGGTCTCCTTGAAGTCGAGGCTGCTTCCAGGTCTGGGTTGGGAAATGTACAGACCCAGCCAGGAAATAGATCAGCCTAGGATATCTCCACGAGCCACAAAGCAGGGAGGCCGTAAAAACTAATGGGAAAATTGTTTTTTTGTAATGAATGGGGTCATGTCAAAAGGACACTAGAGTGGAAGAATCATCCCTCTCAAAACAGGACACAGCAGGAGCATCAAAATGAGTCATGGCTGTAAAAGTAGTGAAACACACTGAATAGATCATGATATAGGTGTTCAGGAGTCCCCCAAAATTCCAGAGTGGAAGGACATTCCCCCAGACAACTGAACCAGTTTTTTCAAAGTCTCATCACAGGGGTAAAATAAAGGAGGCAGGGGGTCTACTTTTGCCAATAGTCCAGAGTCCTAACCACCCAGTGCAATGTATATACCTGCATTCGGATCCTCGTCCCAACAAACCAAGTATAATTTGAAGACAATTGGAGGAAATTGAAAGGACCAGTACAGGGATTTTGTTGCTAACTTTTGTAGGTGTGTAAGAGAAGTCCCCATTTTTATGCAGATTCATATTCAAGGATAGAGTGGTGAAACGTGATCTCATGACTTTACCTTAAAAGATTTCAACAAAATAATGGAAGAAGGTTGTAGATAAAGCAGATGTGGCAAAATCTTAAAAGCAATTAAATCAAGGTAATGAGTATTCAGAGGCTCATTATATTACCCTCTCTACTTTTGTGTATAATTTTTTCAAAATAAAATGTCTTAAAACAGACTTCCCAAAGACCTACTACATACATAGCGCAATGTGACCTTGGATTCTGGAGGGTTTGCTAGTCTTCCCAAAAATTCAATTTAAGATTTATGGACAACCTGTATGGAATAAAAATTAAAAGAGTAATTCTCATTTTCTTACATGCCCACCAGATAGTTTAGTACACTTTCTAGCATCAGGATTCCTAAGCACCATTGAAAGTTCAGAGCACAGTTTCTGGACACTTATTCCATCATCAGAAGGCAATTTTAGGGGCGCCTGGGTGGCTCAGTCGGTTAAGTAGCTGACTCTGGATTTCGGCTCAGCTCATGATCTCATGGTTTGTCAGCTCAAGCCCCGCGGCAGGTTCTGCACTGAGAGGGCAGAGCCTGCTTGGGATTCTCTCCCCCTCTCTCTCTGCTCTTCCCCCACTCGTGCCCTCACTCTCAAAAATAAACTTAAAAAAAAAAAAAGACAATTTTAACAGATTACATGTCTTGCTTTACATCATTTTCATTCTGCTAATTACTGCACACGAGAAAACTGTCCATGAACAATCTTGTCATACTCAATAGGAGGTTCTCTACTTCAACATAATGACCTTAACTGTTCAGGAAGGGGTTACTCCACCCTGACTGTAAACACTGAATTGTTGCTTTATGTCTCCCACGTGGGGACATTATCTGAACGATTATCCCACATCCCTTAACAGGAAAGGGTTCCACTTTCTGAGCAGGTACAGACAATAACAGAAAACTCCTTCCTCTTTAGTAATAACAATAAAAATTACTAACTTTCGCTGTTATTTTTATTTTCATTTTTTATAGCAGATCCACTTCATACATGGCAGGCACCTCATAACCTCCAGTTTACAAATGCACCCACTGGGGAGCCTGGGTGGCTCAGCTGGTTGGGGGTCTGACTCTCGATTTCAGCTCAGGTCAAGATCCCAGGTCAGGGACTCGAGCCCCGCGTCGGGTTCCGCGCTGAGCATAGAGCCTGCTTGGGATTCTCTTTCTCTCTACCTCTACGCATCTCCCCTCCTTATGCTCTCTCTAAAAAAAAAAAAAAAAAAAAAAAAAAATTTAAATAAAAAAAATGCAACCACCGAGACGCTCAGATTTTTCCCCCAAAGTCATACAGCTAATAAAGGGCTAAGCCAGCGTCCTCCTCTGTAAAAGGGAGGAGGCGCACCTGTCACCACCAGCTGCACCATTCCGAGCCCATCACCAGGCCTCAGTTTCCTCACTGGCAATATGAGGAAGCTGGACCACAGACGCCCTCAAACTGTGATTAGTCTACCCCTTTTCAAACACAGTTTCGTAAATGGAAAAAATCCTCAAGTTCCAAGTCCTTTGGCAGAAAGGCATCTCGCTATACCCCAACACGGCTCCACAGGGATCCTTTGTCTTAACTCCGCAGGAGGAATTCTGCCCTGGAGATGCGGGTAAATAGAAAATTACAGAGCAGGGAGCCTTTTGAGAACGTGTACCCGAGAGAGAGGAACTCGGGGATTAGAGAACAGAAGCATCAACACTTCTCCGAGAGCCGGAGGAGACAGACAGACCCGGGAGGAGACAGACAGACGGCAGAGGAAAGAGACAGACTGCGGAGGAGTGTGGTGGGCAGATAAAGGAACTGGGGGGAGGGGGGCCAAGGAGGGGGGCGGTCTACAAGGAAACTGTGCAGAAGCACATGTTAAAAAGTACGAGGGGGGCGGGAGGACCTGAAAGGATTCTCCCCTCCTCTCCTGCACCAGATCCCCAATCTTTCCCTTGTTTCCCCACTCAAGGAGCATCACAACTGCACAAATGTCCCCCCCCCTTTGAAGGAACTGCCAACTTGCATAACAATTCCTCAGTCTGTACTCCCTTAAAGCTGCCTTTCACTTTTTCACTGGGCTGAACATGCGCAAAATCACTTCTGTTTCTTTCGGACAGATCCCCAGAAGCAGGAGCTATTTGGCAAAAGGGTAGGAAAATGTTGAAATATCTACATACAGGTGCACATACACACATGTATACAATCAAGCTGTGTTTTTTTCTTTTTCTTTTTTTTTTCCTTTTTGTTTTTTGAGAGACAGAGTGTGAGCAGGGGAGGGTCAGCGAGAGAGGGAGACACAGAATCTGAAGCAGGCTCCAAGCTGTCAGCACAGAGCCCGATGTGGGACTCAGGCTCAGGAACCGCGAGATCATGACCTGAGCCGAAGGCGGACACTTACCCGACTGAGCCACCCAGGCGCCCCTAATCAAGCTGCTTTCTCAAGGTTGTACCAACTGATGCTCCTACCGGCAGCAGAGGAGACCTTCTATTATTCGTGGACTAGGATCACATTTGTCACCTCGGCCCGTACACCGGCTTATCAGCATGCCCACTGCCTCCGCGATGCCCTCCGTCTCCCATCCAACAAGCCCAGGACCCCCAGCGTATTTCCCTCTCCGAGACTTCAGAGGGCCACTCAGGGCAATTTCCAAATGGCTCCGCAAATCCCCTCACCAACGAGAACACCCTTCCCTACCCTCCCATACCCACAAAGACAAGACAGAGATTCCTTAGCCCTGGCTGTTAAGTGCCCCGGAATCCAAGCGAAACCCACAGCTGCAGAACAGAGTAGGGGGACTCACGTACTTCTTGTGCGTGTATAATTTTGTTACATTTTTTTATCTGAATTCCAGGATAGTTCCCACACCGTGTTATATTAGTTTCAGGTGTATCACGCAGGGACTTAACACTTCTATACATTACTCAGTGATCATCGTATGTGTCCTCTTAATCCCCATCACTTATTTCATCTATTTTTTTAATTATTATTATTATTCTCAAGTTACTTAACACACAGCATAGCCTGGGCTTCAGGAGTGGAACCCGGTGTTACATACGGCACCCAGTGCTCATCCCAACAAGTGCCCTCCTTAAGGCCCATCGCCCATTTAGTCCATGCTGCCACCCCCTTATTTCCTGTGCTTTTTAACTTAAAAAGTCACACAAGTAGTTCCTGCTAAGGCTGACTTAACCCTCTTCACGTTGCCAATTTTTAAATAAAAAATGAACAGCAGCAGTATAAGTTCTTTGCTTATTTTTTGCCATTTGGTGTTTTGTTTTGGTTTTTGGCTTTTCTGAGAATGTGGAGTAAACCCAGCGACGTCAGCTCTATGTAAACAGAAGCTGAAACGCAGGGACATCCCCATACGGTCCTCGGGGACGTGCGGGCACCCAGGCGCGCTGTCTGCGGAGCAAATCCCTCCCTATTACTCAGACAGCACATCGCCTGTGTCGGGCACTGAGCCCAGACCCCATTTCCAAACTGGAGGAAGGTGAAAACCTCTCTGGAATGACCTCCTAATACCTCTCCCTGCCTTCCCTCAGGGGCTAGTGAAATAGCTTCCCTCCCCCACCCCTTCATGGACTCCAAACAGACCCTCTTCTGGTTAGGACAGTGAAATGGTCCAGTTTCTAGATTTTTCTTTAAAAGGAGAATATGAAAAAAAATTTTTTTTAAATAAATAAATAAATAAAAGGGGCGCCTGGGTGGCTCAGTCGGTTAAGCGGCCGACTTCAGCTCAGGTCACGATCTCACGGTCCGTGGGTTCGAGCCCCGCGTCGGGCTCTGGGCTGATGGCTCAGAGCCTGGAGCCTGCTTCCGATTCTGTGTCTCCCTCTCTCTGCCCCTCCCCCGTTCATGTTCTGTCTCTCTCTGTCTCAAAAATAAATAAAACGTTAAAAAAAAAATTAAGAAAAAAATAAAAATAAAAATAAACAGAGAATATGATGTGAGGGTTCAGAAGTTACTATCCCTACCTCCCAAAATACCCATGACAACATATTACCAGGCAGCTTTAAAGAGACTGGTCGGTCACATCATCAAGACAAGGGGCTCCTATGTTGGGGTCCGAGGAATCCCCGTGAACTTTCTCACAGGCTCCATGGACCCCCTGAAATGAGATGCTAGGTTCAATTCACGAGCAGTTTTCGGAAGAGAGAGGCCAAAGAGCTCATTAGATTTCCACGGGGTCCGTGACTCAAAGGAACCAAGCGTCCACCGGGTGTGGAGTTCTGACTCATCCCCAGTGAACCCACACTCGCCCCCACCTCTCGCACAGCCCTGGATACGCAGCACGTGTTCAGGACGTACGGAGCAAATCCAAAAATATCAAGTGACTCCTCAGAAACCAGTGGTTACACAGAAGGGCTCTACAAATACTGATCAATCACGCAGGAAACACTGGAGGCCAAGGACGGTTTGGGTTTTTGGGGTGTTTTTTTTAAATGAAGAGTTGACGGAATATCAGCCAGGCACAGTGCCCACTAAGCAACTGTCATTGATGAAATAGCTCATTCTTTTGATCTCTATCTTCTCCTAACACCACTGGGAAGAGGGGCCCTAGGATGTGCCAGGGCCTGGAAGGCAGAACAACGTTCACGGGCTCATGTCTGGCGAGAAAGTGGAAACCAGTGTGGAGTATGTGGGCTTGTCCCCCCTCGGATGGGTCTCTCAGGCTCCCAGGAGGCTGTGAAAACGCCTCCTGTGTTCACGTGTACAAGCACACATACATGTGTATGCACATACGTGCCAGGCCAGGCAGCTTTATCTGCACAGGACCTTCCCAGAGGGCGGGAAGGGTGCAGCCCCAGCAGCTGTCCTGGGAGAGCCTACAGGGGTCTCCCCGTAGCGGCCCGACAAGGTGCATTCGGGACACCAGCCCCTCTTTTGATTCCAGGAGCACAAGGGCACACTTGTTCACCGATGGGTTCGACGACCTGTCTGAAAGGCCAGGAGGGAGGAGGCCAGCAGTCCTGACCTGGAGGGCGACTGGGGCTCCGTGGGGCTCGGGGTCCTGAGCTGCCAGGGCCCACGATGTGTCCGTGGGCTTTCCCACGTTCCCTTCCCTTCCCCTCAAACAAGAAAGATGAGAGCACTAGGTTGCACGAGTTCATACCCCCGTGTCTAGAGAAGGAGAAATCTCATGATGAATTACCTGGCAAGAATTCATCAGTTTAAAAAAAAAAAAATAGCTACCAAGAAGTTGGCACTGAAGCATCAGACACGGGCTGAGATCCATTTAAACAGGAGCAAGTAAATCCACACACGCATCTCGTCGCTACTGGCCGAGACCGATCCGATAAAGACGGGAGCCATGTGTGGAGAAGGGCAGTATCTGGACAGACAGCCGATGCAAACAGAGCAAAATGCACAAAATGAGCTCCTATCCCCGGGAAACCGAAGCCAGCATATTCTGATTAGATAATGCCCCCAAAATGGATTAATGCTGTCCACACGGGCACTTTCAACGCCTGTCCTCCTCCCTGGCACTGTGGTCTATAGATCGGCAAGAAGCTGCAGGAGAGCTCGAGAAACTTAGAAATGAAATGGGTTTCACTGTGATGCAGGCACTGGAACGAAGGCTGCCCCTCGTTTCCAAAGCTGATGAAATACACGCTTAACCCGCAAAGAAACTACGGGTCTATGTGGGAACATGAAGACTTCTGAGACACCCACCTGTCCCGGATCAGCAACCAAGTCAACAAATCAGAATGCTAACGTGGTCAAATCACAAACTATGCCTGCCCTCTGCCTGCCTGGTTGACTTTTTCCCACCTGTCACCTCTGGGACACAAATTCTTTTTTTTAATGCTTTTATTTATTTTTGAAGAGAGAGAGAGAAACAGAGCGCAAGCAAAGGAGGGTCAGAGAGAGAGAGAGAGGGAGACACAGAATCCGAAGCAGGCTCCAGGCTCTGAGCTGTCAGCACAGAGCCCCACACGGGGCTCGAACCCACAAACCGTGAGACCGTGACCTGAGCCAAAGTCGGACACTCAACCGACTGAGCCAGTGAGGTGCCCCAAGACACAAATATTGTTTAAAGAAACCCTAGAGCTTCTAGTCACCCCTAACTAGAATGGATTTTGAGGTGAAAATACTATGAACTGATCGATCTTATTAAGCTACCAGCTCACCCAAGAACTTTCTAAGCTGTAGCTGGCGGAAATACAGGCCTCAACAATGCCCAAGGGAGAAAGGTTTGCCCTCTCGGGGACACGGCACACGAGAACAGACATCCCACGGGTCAGGGTTAGCTGTTGACGCAAATTCACTGGGCCGCAGCCTATTCCGGAAACTCGGACAGATGATGCAGTCAACTCCCACAAGGCATCAAAAAGCGGTCAACCTCCAAGGCGATCAGCACACTACAGTCCGAGAGTCACAACTACAGTGGGAGATAGTGACACGGGAGCCCGCGCACGGAGGTGAGCCCTCACCCAGCCTCCGGAGAAGGGGACGGTGGCTATGTCAGCAGGCCGCACGCTGGAAGCTGGGGCTGCTTGCGGAAGGCTGCAAGATCTCAAAGGGAAGCACCCCTGAAGCCAAGGAACAGGGTACACCCAGCCGCGGCGGCCTGAACAGCCTTTGGATAAAAGCCACTTCAGCTTCGGGATCCTCTCCACACAGCCGCCCACTTGCGTATCCGACGCCCGGCCACCAGAGCAAATGCCCACTATTTGCCTCCTGTGACGATGTAACCAACTGGCAATCCCGGGAATAAGGCAGTTTCCTACCAGTCCATTCTTCATGGACGGACCTCACTCAGGACACAACTGGGAAAACGGACCCTCTGCGTGCTTTCTTTCCTCCCCGTTTCCCTCCCGAATCCAAGGATTTCTACGAGTTGCTCTATCAGCCTCTGAAGCACCCTCAGCCTCTCCGCTCCGTGGGTCTCAGACTGGAGTCTGTGCACAAGTCACCTGGGGATCTTGATAAAATGCAGACTCGACTCCGTGGGTCCCGGACAGGACCTGAGAGTCCGTGTTTCTAACAAGATCTCCAGGGACATAGAGGCCAGCTCTGCAAACCACACCCTGAGAGAAGCAAAGCTCCTACCATCCCAAAGAACTCCTAGATAATTCATCTTCCTTGGGCCTCTTCTCCGAAACCTACAACAGTCACCTCCCCCACCAGGCGGCCCAGACTCCCAACATTTGAGATTCTTATCATAGACAGAACGGAGGCCCACAGAGATAAAGGAATCTGCCCCACATCACACAACTAGAAAGTCATTATTTGAACTCAGAAAGGGACCAGGTTTAGTCCCAGCAACCTGCTGTATGTACGTCCTCAACGCACTCACTCAGCACCATCTGACATCGGCCTGTGTTTCGTTTGTATGGCTGTTTGTTATTCTCCCTCTTCCCACGTCCCCAACACCCAGGCCAGTTTGCAAAGCTCCAAAGGAGCAAGGATCATGTTTGTCTTGTTCGTCGCTAGATCTCCGGTACATAGAAAAATCCCCAGCTCATAGGGGACACTTGAAAATATCTGTCGCGTGAACAAAAGCAAACGAAACAAATTGCTTTTTCTTCCAAAAGGAGACAGAGCGAGAATCTCGGCCGTTCTGGGACCTGCAGAAGGGTCCTCAGTTTCAGCCACGGAGAAGCCTCTCAGGGCACCGTGGCATGGGTTCAGACCAGATACAGACGAACACGACAGAAGCCACCACCCACCCTGGCAAGAGCTCCCAACTTAGTCACGGGGAAATGCCACAGACACACAAGACTTAAGCATACTTCGGAAAAAGTATGACGGGCGCCTGGGTGGCTCAGTCAGTTGAGCATCTGACTCAGGTCATGATCTCACGGTTCATGACTTCGAGTCCCACATCCGGCTCCTCACTGACAGTGTGGAGCCTGCTTGGGATTCTCTCTCTTCCTCTCTCTGTCCCTCCCTGCTCTCTCTCTCTCGCTCTCAAAATAAATAAACTTAGGAGGAAGGAAAGAAAGAAAGAAAAGAAAAGAAAAGAGAAGGGAAGGGAAGGGAAGGGAAGGGAAGAGAAGAGAAGAGAAGAGAAGAGAAGAGAAGAGAAGAGAAGAAAAGAAAAGAAAAGAAAAGAAAAGAAGAGAAAAGAAAAGAAAAGAACGAGTACAAATATAACCAAGTCCAAATAGGACACAACATTCTGAGCGCACGGGTCCAGGTGGGACCAGTAGGATTCACATTAGAGCTGGTAAATCAGGGAGGGCTGCAGGAGGAGGGGTTGGGCTAGCAAGGCAGGTGATGCACCCAATTTTCCAAATTAATTTTCAAACAGGATACTTGACCAAATGATTGTTTTTTGTGGCTTCTTTTTTCACAGCTTCTTGGCTAAGATACAGTCCCCAGTCATTCTACCCAACACTCATCTAGGCGTTGCTGTGAAAGTGTCCTGGAGATGTGATTAAGGTCTGCAATCCTCCTTAAGGAGGTTACTCTAGATCATCTGGATAAGCCTGATGCAAGCAGTTGAAAGGCCTTAGGAGGACAGCTGCCGCCCGTGCCCAAGAGCTCCAGCCTCAGAGCCGGCCCTGTGCATGTGGGACGTGCCCACCTGCCCCTTACAGTAAAGCTTTTCACACGCCTTTCCAACCGGCCCATTTCTCGGGTTGAACCCTGGCTGATACTCCTGCAAAGCGGGGTGATCTTGCCCCGCAGGAGAGCAAACGTGGCCTCTTCCAGCCCTGGGTGGTGGGGGCTCATGATGGAAGTTCCTTCCATTCATACTAAGTACTGCCTGAAGTGCCTCAACGTCTGGCACATAAAACTGAGATTACAGAGGGGTCGAGGAAACCCCATTTGCCACCCCACCACTTGAAACATTCTCCCACTGACTTATGTTTTTCTGCATAAGCTCTAGGTTTTCAAGCTGCCTGTGACAGCATTGTCTTCAGAATAAGTCATAATAAGTCAAAGAATAAAAGAAAATAAAACAGATTTGTAACTCTCCCGCCTTGGAAGGGCACGCGAGAGCAACCAGGGGCAGGAGCTCTACTGTGGCTGCCTCTCCACGGGGGGGGAGGATGGGCAGGAGGGAGGAGACGCCTTGGCAGCCTCAGCCCCAAGCACGTTCCACCGTGGGGGCGACAGGACTCCACAGGGCCACCCGACGCACCTTTGGACGCTTGAGTCATAGACGTCCCGCGAGCTAAGCCGCAGACTGCCTCCGTCCTGCTGCGACAACCCTTGGTTCCAACAGGAACCAAGACTACCCACACCCTACCTGCTGCCAGCCTCCAGCTCCATCCCCCACCCCCCCAAGGCCACGGACAGGAGAGGCAACAACTCCCTCTCGCCCCCATTTCCGGGCACCCGGAACGCATACTTGTGATCCTGTCGCAACCTGCCTTCTTCAGGGACCCCCATGCCCCCCACCTCCCAACCGGACACCCCCAGTAGGACACGCTGTCCAGACAGCGGAAAAAGCCACCAGCACTCAAGTGAGACACAAGGGAGGGGCCACGTCACCTTCGGAAGGCTACTTCCTCTCTCTGAACGCGAGCATCTCTTTGCTGGAGATCAGAGCAGCTCGCCCTGCAGAGTTGCTAGGAAGAACATAAATACTCTATGTAAAAAGCGGCTGTTTCGTCCGGGACGTGCTTACGGAGCTCACATACGCAGCACACGATACACGCACGCCTGTATTTAAGGGAGTTCTCAGGGGAAACAACGTAACCGAAGTCGTGAAAACCCAAGCAGACACACGCATCCTTTTCCGAGAAGTGACGGCTTCATCATGCCATCCATCCAGCCACCTGTCGGGTGTCCGTCTTTAAAAGGTGTGCACGCGTCAGACCATCCTGGGTGGCAAGCTCTGACAAGTCAGGACCCGAGAGTCCAATTATGTTCCCGACGGTGCAGAGCACGGGCCCAGAAAGTTCCTGACTGACCCAAGAGCTGGACGGGCCCTTCCGAGAGCCACAGGTCTGATCTCGTCAACTTGTTCAGAGATAAAAGAATTAGCCCAAAGGCGTTGAAAGAAGTGGCCGTTGGGGCGCCTGGGTGGCTCAGTCGGTTAAGCGGCCGACTTCGGCTCAGGTCATGATCTCGCAGTCCGTGAGTTTGAGCCCCACATCAGGCTCTGTGCTGACAGCTCGGAGCCTGGAGCCTGCTTCAGATTCTGTGTCTCCATCTCTCTCTCTGCCCCTCCCACACTCCTGCTCTCTCTCTCTCTCTCTCTCTCTCAAAATTAAATAAAAAAAAACATTAAAAAAAAGAAAGAAGTGGCCATTGGGGCACCCGGGATGGATCTAACAGTTGAGCATCCAACTTCAGCTCAGACCATGATCTCACAATTCATGAGGTCAAACCCCACATCAGACTCTGTGCTGACAGTGCAAAGCCCACTTAGGACCCTCTGCCCCAATCTCTCCCCCCACCCTCCTTCTCCCCTCCCCACCCCCCGCCTCTTTCCCTCTC
The DNA here is from genome assembly GCF_024362965.1 of Panthera pardus. Classification (NCBI taxonomy): domain Eukaryota; kingdom Metazoa; phylum Chordata; class Mammalia; order Carnivora; family Felidae; genus Panthera; species Panthera pardus. The sequence continues at coordinate 6,282,682 of NW_026526777.1, read as the reverse complement.
AAAAATAAATATTAAAGGGACACCTGGCTGGCTCAGTCGGTTAAGCATCCAACCTAGGCTCAGGTCATGATCTCGCGGTTCGTGAGTTCGAGCCCCGCGTCGGGCTCTGTGCTGACAGCCCGGAGGCTGCTTTGAATTCTGTCTCCCTCTCTCTGCCCCTCCCCTGCTCATGCTCTCTCAAAAACAAACATTAATTTTTTTATTAATAAACAATAAAAAAAAAAAAAACAGACAAAACCCAGTGACAAAGGAACTGGAACCCAGAGCCGCCTTGCAAGCTCAGTATGCTAGGAACCGGGATGCTCTTACCCCGAGAGGACAACGCAAGCCCTTACTCCAAGGCTTTCGCCAGCTTCCGCAGATGCCGTGAGGTCCCTCGGTGGACCGTGCCAAGTGCAAACTTTAAAGCACAGCAAGTACAGAGACGCAACTTGTTCCTAGCCCGTCAGAAAGGCAGGCAGGCTGGTGACAAGGAGGCAGCTCCGAGAAGTGTGACTACAGACAGATGGTGGCGGTGAGCTGGAAAATCTAGAACCGCACTGAACACCACTAAAAATAATAGGGATCCCAGAGTAAACCAGGGGCCTGGTGTAGTCGTACAACGGGAGGGAGCCCCGGCCTCCAGCGCGAGGCAGCCGGCAACAAAACGCGTCTCCCGTAAATTGCTACTAACTCTCATTGCCATTGACCTCCACCCCGGTAACGAGGCTGCGGGGACTACGGCGTGGAAGGCCCACAGCGATCCCCCCAGGCCACCTCCTCCCCTGCCCCCAGCCACGCCTGAGTCATCTCGAAACACTCCGCACGACGGGGCAGTCTCGGAGCTCCACATCAACCGAGGGAATGCAGCAGCTTCCGAAGAAGCCTCTTCCATTTTTGGCTGGGACCGCGCTCCTTACGTTTGGCAGACATCTACCCCTGCTGACATCATCCGTCGGGAAAGCCTCCGACAGCAACTTTTCCGGCAACCAAGTCACGCTGTTGACGTTACTTCCTCCCGATGCCATTTAAGACCCTGGGATCGTTTTCACACATTTTGGGTCTCTGCATCTTAGACCTGTCCTACTGGTTTTGAGACGAGAGCGCCAGGACCCTTGAAGAGAGAGACCAGTTCTCCGGGAGGGATCTTGTCTCTTCCAAAAAATGAGACCTGTCGCAGGTCAACGAGCGCCACGGTCAGAGGTGGTCAGCAGACGCGGCCCCGGTCACGCCTGGGTCACCAGAGACCAAGGACAGGGAACGTGGGAAGTTCACTGCCAATCTAGACCCGCTACTCTGAGCAACCCCTCTTCTCCAGTGGCTCCCACGTTCTCTCCCGCACACTCTCTGTTCTCTCCCGCAGACCCACCAGGCAAGTTCCCACTCCGCGACGTTTAGTGGTCACTCGCGCCTTTTGACTAAAACGCTCGAGTCCTGGCTAACCTCAGAGAAGCCCCCTGACCGGCCGACAGCAGCAGCCCAGTCATATGCTCAAGACATCCTGTGTCACATTACCCAGTTTCACTTCCTTCAAACCACTCATCATCGCCCAAAAATATCTCGCTTACTCTGTCTCACCCCACGAGTTGTAAGTGGTTTAAAGACGGGAGAGCGAGTCTGTCTCGTTCACAACTACATCCCCAGTGCCTGGAAAGTACTCAGCATAGAGCGGATGCTCGGGGGGGGGCGGGGGGATCTGTTAATTGAATGAATGCCAGTGAATGATTTAATGGGGAGACAGCAGGCCCTGGGATCAGACCCACCTGGGTTCAAACGCCGGCTCGGCTCTTTATTAGTGCCGTGACCTCGAGAAAGTCACCTTATCCAAGATCACGCAGCTGGTAGGGTTTCAAGATGTATGCCGCGGGGTGTGGATGAAAATTAAGTTTTAGGATTTTTAAGTATCAGGACTCCAGCTTCTAAACATGCCTGACAGACACTAAGTCGTAAGAGGACATTAGTGGTAACCTTGACTCATTTGATAAAGCTGGTGGTGGTGGCAGTGACGGTGACAGCAGTAGCCTACGCCGTAATAATGACAGGCCATTGGCACCTCAAGATAGCATCTGTTACCATTTTCAACTTCTGCTAAAAGAAGGAGGCAGCATGACAAAGTGGCACTGTCATGGTCAGAAGACCCTGACTGGAGTCTCCAACTTGACAAGGCATTCCATCACCGATAACAGCAGGTGCAAAGAACAAACGAGACGCTAGATTTACGTGAAGCACTTTCTAAACTCGAAGGCACAACATTTATGAGTATTATCAATATTAAAAATGTTCTCGTCCCCAGTTTAACATTCCTCACACCCTGGGAGGCAGCGCTCACTTCCTCGGGCAGGTTAAGAGTTATCTGGCTACGGGCGCCTGGGTGGCTCAGTCGGTTAAGTGTCCGACTTCGACTCAGGTCACGATCTCGCGGTCCGTGAGTTCGAGCCCCGCGTCGGGGTCTGGGCTGATGGCTCGGAGCCTGGAGCCTGCTTCAGATTCTGTGTCTCCCTCTCTCTCTGTTCCTCCCCCATTCATGCTCTATCTCTGTCTCAAAAATAAATAAACGTTAAAAAAAAAAAAAGTTATCTGGCTAGTGAACGTACACTCGGACAACCACAGTGGTGTGTGAATTATTCAGGGCAAAACCTCGCTCTAAACAGCACAGTGCAGGCTCAAAGAATGCAGTCACCCCTCATCACCTGGGGAAACAACAGGTAGCAGTTAGCTTCTCGGAGAAGAGGAAAGCATCGAGTACAGGGCAGTGGAGGTCCAGAGACTCAGGTTCGAATCCCAGCTATCCCATAACCGGCCGAGTGATGCTGGGAGGTCACAGACCATCTCTAGGTGCCTAGCGTTTCAAAGGCCCTTAAGTATTTGCAAACAGAGCAATGGGCCCTTTTCCATCAAAGAGACTATAGCCTCTTTGGCTGGAGGTGGTGAGGAGAGAAGACAGAGCCAGGTTACAAGAGAATCATCATCCACACCGGCAAGCTGTCTGACGAATGGTCTTCCAGGGAGCGAACTTGGGTTGCTCCCTCAGCAATCACGGGCCTCGGGGTCTTGGTGGGAGGCTAAACCACTGAATCAAAACCAGAACAAACTCCAGTCCCTCCAGGACTGTCCCTCTCATGTACGAGGATGGAAAATCAAGTTTAATAGAGACTTCCCATTTGACAACACTTTTCAGAAATTCACCTCCTCGGAGCCACATTTATGCGAATTCTTCTTTTGTTGAAGGCTTTACCATCGAAAACCTTATACACAAAAGTAGAGCGAGAGCACAAATGAACCAACTCCCAGGAACTCTTCACCAGCTTCGGTCACCCCCAGCTCAGGGCCACTCTGGTTTCATCCATACCCACCTGCTTCCTCTTTAACCCTTTATTATTTTTAATTTTTTTTAATGTTTATTTATTTTTGACACACAGAGACAAAGCATGAGTGGGGAAGAGGCACAGAGAGAGGGAGACACAGAATGTGAAGCAGGCTCCAGGCTCTGAGCTGTCAGCACAGAGCCCGATGCAGGGCTCAAACTCACAGACCGCAAGATCACGACCTGAGCCAAAGTCAGACACTCAGCCAACTGAGCCACCCAGGTGCCCCAAGCCCTTTATTTTTTTAAATTTTTTTTTAATGTTTATTTTTGAGAGAGAGAGACCGAGCATGAGCGGGGGAGGGGCAAAGAGAAAGGGAGACACAGAATCGGAAGCAGGCTCCAAGCTGTCAGCACAGAGCCCGATGCGCGGCTCGAACTCACAAACTGTGAGATCGTGACCTGGGCCAAAGTCAGATGCTTAACCGACTGAGCCACCCTGGCGTCCTTGGTGGTGTCCCCTCTAATGTTGTCTGGCACTGCTGATCACTACCTGGATCGCAGAGTTTATCAAGTATAATAACATAGTAATGATTTCATCATTCCTTCATTTCTTAGCTATACTTCTGTACAGAGAAACTCCCCTCTTCCCTACACCAGCTCTCTGGTCATCCTAAAGCACCATTTATGAAATGTTTGTGTTCATTGCTTTTTCCAGTTTTCAAAACAATGAGCTAATTTCAAAGCATCCTACAAAAGTGATGGCTTTTCATCCATATCATTATAAACTCCGGTATTTGGTCCCGTGTGATAGGTTTCAATCTACTGCAGTATCATCCCTAATGATGCTCCAGGTGTGCTCTCTTGGGCCAACGGGAGCCTCTTCAAGTTGGTTCCTGGGTCTTTTTTAATTTTTTGGTTTTCTTTTTTTACATTTATTTATTTTTGAGAGACAGACCGTGAGCAGGGGAGGGGCAGAAAGCGAGGGAGACCCAGAACCCGAAGCGGGCTCCAGGCTCCGAGCTGTCAGCACAGAGCCCGACGCGGGGCTCGAACCCACGAACCGCGAGATCATGACCTGAGCCGAAGTCGGACGCTCAACCAACTGAGCCACCCAGGCATCCCCAGATTTGAAAGCAGCCATTTCTCCAAAGAGCCCTGATCCCTTTTAATAGAAAATGGTATTTGGCAATCATGATCTGGACACCAAGAATGCTCACTGTCCTGGTTTCTTGGCCTTGCCAGTGGACAAGGCTAGAACATATTTTAATAACGAAATGCTTCATGAGTTCATACTTCACATCCAATTCAAAATCAGGACGGTAGGGATTTTACTTGACCTCATTGTTCGTATGTTAGTGTTTTCTTCCCACCGACGTAATTGTTCTCTCTATCCCACCACAAATATAAAGGGTCTCAGAACAACACCAACACCACTATCACCAGTGATATTAAAAAAAAAAAGTCTACAAAAGTCTATTTTCTGCACGTCTGGTATCTTTATGGTATGCACCACCAACAATGCACAATCACATCACTGTGTTTTATAGCCAGTTGGCAGAGTTCCTCACTTTCTCTCTGCAGGTTACGCCAACTAGCTCGACGCAGCGAGATTCACTTGGTTTTCTCAGGGATTGCTTCATTTTTAAATTGAAATAGAAAAGCATGTTAAAAATTTACACAGTTCTAACTTCAAACTAGCAAGGAATCTTCAGAGAAGACAAAGTTTTATTCCTTTTCCCTCCAGGCTGTTTCTTTTCTCCTAAGAGATTTAAAAAAAAAAAATTAAGTGGTAATTAAAGGGTTTTTTTATATTTATTTATTGAGAGAGAGAGAGAGAGCACGCGTGAGCGAGCATAAGCAGGGGAGGGGCAGAGGGAGAGGGAGACACGCACAATGTGAAACAGGCTCCGGGCTCTGAGCTGTCACAACACAGAGCCTGACACGGGGCTCGGACTCCCAAACTGTGAGATCGTGACTTGAGCTGAAGTCGGACGCTCAACCGACTGAGCCCCCCAGGCGCCCCAACATTTTAAGTTATCAGTACACCCAACATGGGGCTCAAACTTACAACCCCGCGATCGAGTCGCACGCTCCACTGACGGAGCCAGCCGGGAGCCCCCACCGTTTTTTTTTTTTAATGTAAATAAATACATACTCCCTCTCGTTTCAGATAAATTACCTTGCCCTTTTGCTCAATAGATCTGAGAGATGGCTGCATTACAGATACGCCCTGGATTCCTTTCTTCAGCTTCATGTTCTCCATCATGTGGAGCCACCATAGGTTATCCGCACAGTGCTGCTCCAGGGAAGGGCGGGCGGGTCACGGTCGGCTATTCCAGAATGAGCCACTGGGCGCCCTGGTGTTTTGTTTGTTTCTTTGTTTGTTTTAAGAGACAGTGCACATGCACGGCATGAGCAGGGGAGAGCGGCAGGGGTGGGGAGAGGGGCAGGGGTGGGGAGAGGGGCAGGGGTAGGGGAGAGGGGCAAGGGAGAGAGGGAGACAGGATCCCAAGCAGGCTTCATGCTCAGCACAGAGCCCAACGCGGGCTCGATCCCACCACCCTGGGATCATGACCTGAGCCGCCATCGAGAATCGGATGCTTAGTGGACTGAGCCACCCCGGTGCCCCCAAAGGTCTATTGTTGACCAGCCTAAGAACAGAGACCTCTGCCGCTGGGGAGATGGGAAGCATTTAGCATCAGCCCACCCGTGAAAAAGAGCCATGAGATACAAGCGCAGAATACCAGCCCCCAGTGAGAAAAGTTTCAAAAAGATACCTTTTATTGTAGCAACCAAAACTATAAGGCACTACAAGTCAATTCAATAAAAGGCAGATGAAAAATTCAAAAACTATACAATTTTATTAAAAGACATTAATGAAGATCTAAATAAAGAGATATGCCATATTCATGAACTGGAAGACTATCATAAGGATGTCCGTAATCGCCAAAATTATTCTAGAAGCTCAGTTTAACTGTGATTAAAATAAGGATCTTTAGATCAGTGTTTCCTTTACTGGTATTTTTTTTTTTTAACATTTATTTATTTTTGAGAGAGACCAAGACAGAGCTGGGGATGGGCAGAGAGAGAGGGAGACACAGAATCCCAAGCAGACTCCAGGCTCTGAGCGGTCAGCATAGAGCCGGACGCAGGACTTGAACTCACGAACTGCGAGATCGCGACCTGAGCGGGTCGGATGCTTAACCCACTGAGCCACCCAGGATCCCCTGCTGGCATGTCTTTTTGTCTTAAGTAAGCTCTATGCCCAACGTGGGGCTTGAACTCATGCCCCCAAGATCAAGAGTCACCTGCTGTGTACGGACTGAACGAGCGCACCCCTGATTTGTTTTTGGGGGGTTGAGATTTTTAAAGAACTGACTCAACTAATTCTAAAACTCTACTGAAAGAGCAAAGTCCCACGAATTATCAAGACCATAAGGTTGGGAATCATCCTACCGAATGACAAGACTTACAATTAAAACAGATGTTCCGGGGCATCTGGGTAGCTCAGTCGATTAGGTAACCGACTCAGGATTTAGGCTCAGGTCATGATCCCAGGGTCGTGGGGTGGAGCCTGCTTAGAATTCTCTCTCCCCGTTTCTCTGCCCCTCCCCTACTTGCACTTTTGCTCTCCCTCAAGATAAACATTAAAAATAATAATAAATGTTCTAAAGGAAGGAGAGACAAAGAGACCGGGAAAACAGAGCAGGAAGCCTTGAAACCAAGGTCTACATTTTACAGACACTTGATATAGGACAGCAGCGGTGGAGCAAAAGTAGTGAATAGACCGACTAACACGGTGCCAGGGAAACTGGTTATCTACATGGAGGAAAAAATAAAATTAGACTCCTATTTCAAGCCATGCATAAAAATAAATTCTAGAGCTAAATGTGAAAGGCAAAGCTTATAAAACTTAAAGCTATAGAATGGCACCATTATGATCTCCGAGTACAGAGAATTTTTTTAAAAGACAAAGCATATGTGAAAAGGAAAAGATCAATACATTTTATATTAAAATATAAATCTTTCATACATCAAAAGATACCACAAGGATGGTGAGATGACAAGCCAGCGTAGGAAAAGAGAGTTGTAACACGCATAACCGAGCTCAGCACGGAGATAAAAGTTCTACAAGTCAAGAAGGCAAACTCTGAAGACTCCGTTGAAAAACAGACAAGAGATAGGAGCATACACCTCATGCGAAAAAAAAAAAAAAGACGAAACAGAAGAACTGATGCTGACTGGTGACGAAGGAAATGCAAATTCTGAAAGCTAGCTCACATCCAGCATATTTGGCCAAAAAAAAAAAAAAAAAAAAGTTAAGGCTAAGGAAACCAAGCGTGAGCATGGGTGTGAGGCAACTCACAAGTACACGCTGCGTATCAATTCACCTCCCTCCAGCAATCTTAACGGTATTTCACAAGGCGGAGAGCTGTGTGATCTTGCATAAGTCACCAAACTTATCCAAGACGGAGCTTCAACCGGTAAAAAGTCAAGAAGGAACAGATGACCTCAAACAACACAAGAATGTGCCACGTGTCCATGTCTGCCTCTGGCCAGGTTCAGGTTCAGGACAGGCCCAGGGCATGCCTGCAGAATCAAGTCAGGTGCTCAGTGGCTATTAAGCCATCCATCCATCAACAAGACCGCTTATGGTTAGCCCTAACAAGCACAATTAGGGACTGGTTCTCTAACTCTGTTTTATGGGTTTTGTGGGCTCCAGGGGAAGAATAAATCAAGCATGAGTTTACCAAGTCTGGCCCAGCACACACCGCCAACGTTTAAATGAGACCAAGAGTCTCCAAAAGGATCAGAGAACACCCTCCCCACGCCAAGCCAGCTGCTGTCCCGGGGGGAGATTACCGTCAACGGAATCACGAGCATGAGGGAGAAGGACCGAGGGACTCCACGCATGTTTATGAGACCGTCAGGGCCGCCCCATCAGAGAGTCAAGTCCATTTTCAGGGGGAGGCAAGGGTACGCCAAGGCCTTCTCCCCATCCCTAGGGGTAACAACTCAGCCCCATCCCTCAGCCGAGAGCTGAACGAACACGCTGCCACGAGCAGAAGTCCCTCGGTCGATACGCACGAGGACGTAACAGACTTTGAGGAAGGCTCCAGAGCAGCACTTTAACACCTGCCGAGTTCTCAGTCACAGAATCACCAGAATGCAGAAAGGAACTTCACGGTCCATCTTCCCGGTCACAATCAGCCCAGACAAGTCCTAGAGGACAGAAGTTGTATCGTGGCCCCGTTAGTACTGCCCAGCTTTTGGGTACAGCTGCGTTTTTCAAGAATGCCCACAGCAGGTTCACCACTAACCTATATGGAGCCTAAGGGAGAGACAAAATGCCTAACGCGAACCTGGCGTCCCCACGTGGAAAAACACTACTCACGCCTGCTGCCTGGGCAATCCTGAAAAGTCCACAGAATCGGCCACCTCTGCATGATGCCCCATCTAGACCACACGACCCTCGCAGGCAGTCCGATCTCGTTCAAAGTCATCGCCCTAAAACCCAGCGCTGTGCCAGACTTGCCGGAACACTCAGCAAGTACTTACTGGTTGCAGTCACGAAACTACCTTCCGTGATCCTCTACTCTCAGCACGTTCCCACTTGTCCTCTGCTGGGGCGCCAGGTTGGGGGATATTTTTTTTTTTCAGAACCAGCTCCGAGAGATGGCCAGGCAATATGGCAGGGGCTCTGGCGTCCCAGCTCCACTGGGAACGGCCTTTCACTAGCCGAGGGAGGGAAAACGCTTGGAGGCTAGGACCTACTTTTCCAACCTATAAGAGGAAATAACTGTCACAAAGAACCTCCATATCAAATACAGTAATTTAAGAGGTTGAGAAACTGCAGAAGCAAGCAGGCGGGGTGAGGGAGGAAGAAGCTGGGGCACCCGGCTGGCTCAGTCAACGGCACGTGCAACTCTTGATCTTGGTTGAGCCCCACATTGGATATAGAGAATTCTTTAAATTTTTTTTAATGTTCATTTATTTCTGAGACAGAGCATGAGTGGGGGAGGGGCAGAGAGAGAGAGGGAGACACAGAATAAGAAGCAGGCTCCAGGCTCCGAGCTGTCAGCACAGAGCCCAATGCAGGGCTTGAACTCACAGACTGCGAGATCATGACCTGAGCCGAAGTCGGATGCTCAACCGACTGAGCCACCCAGGCATCCCACTTTTTTTTTAATTTTTTTAACTGTTTATTTTCAAGAGACAGAGAGAGAGAGAGCATGAGTGGGGGAGAGGGGCAGAGAGAGAGAGAATCCGAAGCAGGTTCCAGGCTCCGAGGTGTCAGCACAGAGCCTGACTTGGGACTTGAACTCGAACTCACGAGCTGTGAGATCATGACCTGAGCCGAAGTCAGATGCTTAACTGACTGAGCCACCCAGGTGCCCGAGAATTCTTTAAAAAAATTTAAGTAAAGAGGGGTGCCTGGATGGCTCAGTCGGTTAAGCATCTGACTCCTGGTATCAGTTCAGGCCACGATCTCGTAGTTGTGGGATTGAGCCCCGCATCGGACTCTACGCTGAGCACCGAGCCTGCTTAGGCTTTTTTTTTTCCCTCCCTCTCCTTCTACCCCTCCCCTGCTGTCACGCTATCTCAAAATTAACGTTTAAAACAAAAAAAAGCAGCTACTGAACTTGCCTTTCCAAGAAGTCACTTCTTCTCTCTGATGGCAAAACACACTTTTCCTGTGGTCATCCCTTATTTACGGTGACTATCACAGTATGGTGGTTATGAGGGCTGGTGCCCAGGAGCATAGGAGAGGGACTCGCATTCAAATCCTCTCGAACATTTCATCCAGGAAGTTTTGCCCTACTGCACCTTCTAAGGATCTGTGGATTTAGGGCTCAACAATGCACGGAATTTGAGTATTTTTTTCCACCTATTAGTTTTATTTCTCCAGATTCTGCCCATAATACATACAGAAATCATATACCAGGCACTGGGGACACAAATGTGACTTATGATCTCCTTGGCCAAAGAAACAAGTCAACCATTAGGAGAGAATCTGTGGAGATGAATCAATGTCAATTCATTAAATCATCAGTCGTCAACTATTGTGCAATGGGTAGCACAGAGCTTTCAGAGAAACATTTCCTTTTCTTGGAAATGTCCACAAACACCAGATTTATCACTGGTGGAGTGAAAAGTTCAGTGGGACGAGGTCAGGCCCTCAGGTTCTGTTCTTGATTCTGCCATAGGAAAGCAGAGATACCGTGGATGAAATCCTCGGCTCTGCCCCTCAATTATTCCACACAAACCCCCAATTATATGTGCCTCTATTTTAAGAAAACCTACTAACTGAAACACTGAACTTCTTAAAACAAGAGATTGAATACCCTTCAATTTACTCTACAAAAGGCCTCTTCACTTGACAATACTCTGTTTACCCTTTACGCAGCAGGGAGGCCAGGGTCTGGGAGATGGGATGCGGCACACAAGAGCTCTGGAAGCCTGCGGAGCCAACCCTAGCCTTGGAGCAACGGCCTTGACCTTGTCACTTTCATCCTTTTGTACTCTGTCCCCTCGCCCGTAAAATACCAGAGCTGACTCAGAACCTAAATCTTACATGACCCCGGGGGTCCCTTCCCACACGAACGCTCAGAGGCTCTTGTATCCTTCCCGTTTCTTCTACAGACCATCCCCCCTTTCCTGGTGAAGTCACATCCCAGTTACCTAATGTCCACATCCTGGCAGACGGATCAATTCGAGCAAACAGCCAGAACACAACAGGACTGCGCGTGGTGCTCACCACGTCCCCGGGTGGGGAGGTGCCTGCTCTCTGAGGCGTGGGAGGTGGGAACTCGTGTTCTTTCTTCCCTTAACTGTTCATCAATATGCTGCTCAAGCATAACTACCCTTAAGCAGCATTTATTTGTTACTTGTCCTATGTCCTCAAATATTTACACCTTTGGCTACTCCGTGGGGAGGAAAAGCCCTTTGAACAATCTCAGCAGTGTGGCCTATTGTAGGGGAAACAAAAAGGTGGCATCCCGGTTTGGGGAAAATGGCAGCAATGGTGACCGTATTTTTTGGGCCCTCCGCGATCCTTAAAAACAGAGCAACTACGTAGCAGAATTAAAACCTCATGGATGAAAACTCAACTCCAACAGGGCCAACAGAAGACCACTTGCTGAAGACCACAGAAGCGGAGAACTACAGCCGTTGTCAGGGGCCGACAGCAAGGTCTGAAGGGCAGGGGCAGCCCAGCCCCTGTCAACGCTCAATTGACTCACCAGGACTGGATCCCACAGGGAGGAGAAACCATCTGGAGCAGAATCGAAATTGAGCGGGACAGGTAACAGGGACAAAGGAAAGAAAAAGGTTCAGAGAGAGAGAGAGAGAGAGAAGGAAACAGAGACACCACGTGTTCTAATCTAAATGAAATTGGAAAAGGAACTGTGAAGTCAGAAATCCTCCTGAACTTACCATCCTCTAAAAAGTTAAGGAAAACAGGGGCGCCTGGATGGCTCAGTCGGTTAAGTGTCCAACTCTTGATTTCGGCTCAGGTCACGATCTCACAGTTGCTGGATCGGGCCCCACGGTGGGTTCCACACTGAGCGTGGAGCTTGCTTAAGATTCTCCCTCTCAAAATAAACATTTTTTTTTTAATTCAGGAAAACAGGTTCATAATAAAAATTAATGAAAATATCAGAGTCAACTCCACAGGCAGTTCTGAAAGAAAAAGAGTAAGGACCAAAATACCTCTGGAGATGTGGGACAATGAAAACACGCCAAAAAGACATTCAAGAAACATTAAAATGTAACATCATTTCAAAATGAGCTAAAAATACTGTAAATTATGCAAGACATGAAAACAAATTAGAATTATGAAAATTCAAAAGTGACTAAATTCAAGGAAGAATCAAAAAAAATTTTTTTAATCATTCTAGAAATGAAAACTCAACTAGAAAGAAGAAAAAATAAATCTGACAAAAGGCCTGGAAAGTCAGGAACATACTCAAATGAAAAACACAGAAAGATCAAAGGGATTTGAAAGCGGCAAGCACCGAAAACGGACAAAGAAGAACCAATATACGGTTAAGAGGGGTTCTTGCAAAACAAAATAAACCAAAGCAAGGGAACAGAATTCTGAGAATAGTAATTCATGAAAACTTCCCCCCTCCCAAAATATATATATCGAAACCTTATGAAGAGCATATTATGTATCTGTGAACACAGACTCAGAGTAAAGACATATCCTAAGAAAACTAGAAGGCATGTCTATACCTGGGAATATTGTCCCATGCATGAGCTTTTCCTCAAGATCCTAGAGAATGAACTTCAGAGGACCTAATGACGAGACACATGGATAGAGGTATCCAAAGTATTAACCAAGCAGTTATAAAGGAATAAGGCTAAGTGAGGCTTAAAAGGATCTATTACAATGTGCAACGACTACGCAATGGTATTCGCTTCCTATGGCTGCAATGACAAATTATCACAAATGAGGTAGCTCAGAATGACAGAAGCATATTCTGCTATAGGTCTGGAGGCCACAAGTCCAAAATCAGTTCCACTTGACCGCAATCAAGGTGCTGGCATGCTGTCCCCCTCTCCAAGGGTTCTAGAGGAAAACTCCATTCCTTACTCTGCCAGCTTCTGGTGGCTGCATTACTGGGTCTCTGTCTCCAGGATCACATGGTTCTTCCCTTTCTGTGAATCATCTGTCTCTGCTTCCTCCTTCTAAGGACATCTTTGGTGGCATCTGGAGCCCACCCAGATCATCCAGGATAACGTCCCCTCTCGACATCCTTCTTCCTCACCTCTGCAATCTCTGCCATTTGTGGGTGCTAGGGATTAGGACCTGGACACCGTGAGGGGCCACAGGTTATTCAGCCAACCACAATGATCTAGGGCAGCCATTCTCTTCAATGGTGGAGGACGGGGATGGCATAGGAAAACAAGGTTTTTTAATGTTTTCAGCATAACAACTGATGCTGGTCTCAATATTGCTATTCTGAGACGGCAGACTGGGTATTATGGGATAGAGCAAATGAGTAATTCCAGGATACTCCATTCCATTGTTCCCTACGCTCTTGAGAACCAGAAGGTGGTGTGGCAGAAAGAACAGAGGAAATACAGAAGAGGTTAAGTAGAAACCTCGTAGTCTTGAGTTGTAGTTGAAAATAGGAGTATGTGGGGCACGTGGGTGGCTCAGTCAGTTGAGCGTCCGACTTCGGCTCAGGCCATGATCTCGCAGTTCGTGGGTTCGAGCCCCGCGTCGGGCTCTGTGCTGACAGCTCAGAGTCTGCAGCCTGCTTCGGATTCCGTGTCTCCCTCTCTCTCTGCCCCTAACCCACTCACATTCTGTCTCTGTCTCTCTCAAAAATAAACAAACGTTAAAAAATAATTTTAAAAAAAAGAGAATAGGAGTATGAACTCACAAGTATGTTTAGATCTGTCACCTTCATTCTTGTGCTCTCTCTTTATATACCAGATTCAAGTCTGAAGCAGAAAATGTATCAGGAGTCAAAGAGAGGAGAAGGGCAAGAAAGCAGGGGACGGGGGTGGAAATCTCCGAGGCCCAGTAAAGACGTCAGCTACCAGACTGTATGTATGCATAAAGGGAAAGAAAGATGGTGTCACAGGACAGGGAATGAGGCGTTGATCGGCCCTCATCATGGTCACACACAACACAGAAAGGCAAATACTTTGGCCTACAGACTTGGGTACTCTGGCTTCACCACCGTGTGGGTGCACACCTCAGAGCCCCTAGGTCTGCTATCAAACAGATCAACCCGCCTTCTGATGGAGAAGGTGGCCCCTTGAACCCCCACCCTCTTACCTGCAAGGAGGCAAGCGCTGGGCGTATCCAGCCACTGATTCAATTACGCACCTCATCGTAAACCCACAAAAAGGCATTCTGGTCCAATAAATCAGCTTGTCAATCTGAATAACCTAGGTCTGCTCATACATGTGCCTCACTGCGTATACATCGGTTCTCCTGGCTGCACGCGGCAGCCACCTGGGAGCTTTTAAAATCACAGTGATGGAGGGACACCTGGGTGGCTCAGTCAGTTAAGCATCTGACTTCAGCTCAGGTCATGATCTCACGGTTTTTTTCAAGCCCCACGTTCAGCTCTGCACTGACAGTGTGGAGTCTGCTTGGGATATTCGCTCTCTCTGCCTCTATCATATGTTGCGTGTGTGTGTGTGTATATATATATATGTACACACACACACACAACATATACGGTAGATATGTATATATATAGATATATATACACACACACAACATATATGTAATATATTTTTTATATATATTTTTATATAGAATATATATTTATATATATGATACATATTTGTATTTATATCTTTATATATGTATTTATTTATATATTTATTTATGTTTATATATAGCTTATATGTATATATTATACATTTATATATTATATACATGTTACATATGTTCATATATTATATATATGGTTATATATACTATATGAGTGCTATATAAACATATATGTTTTTATATATTATAAATCTTTATTTTATACATATAGGAAAAGAAAATTACAGTGATGGAGGAGTGCCAGGGTGGCTCTGTCAGTTAAGCGTCTGACTCGATTTTGGCTCAGGTCATGATCTCCTGGTTTGCAGGATGGAGCTCCGCATCAGGCTCCACACGGTCAGTGGCGAATCCTTGCTTGGGATTCTCCCTCTCCCTCCCTTCCTCCCTCCCTCTCAAAATAAACACACACTAAAAATTAATAATAAAACAAAGTTACGGTGATGGAAAGACCCCAGTCCAGGAAGATGAAACAAGAAACTCTGGGGAAGCAGGATCTCTGCTTTGAAGAGCCTTGCGTGGTCCTGAGGTACAGCCGGGTGGCAAGGCCCTGTCGTAGTACAGGCTTAGGCTTCCGCGGCAGCAGGACCGAGGGCTAACCCCCGAGCAGCGGGCAGTGAGGCTGTGCCCTTGAAGGCCACGACCCTGGCCCCCAGAGCTGTCAGCACCCGGAGGCCTCTTCCTGCATGAATTTCTGCAAAACCCAAGACCGAACTCATTTTTTTTTTTCTTCTTCTTCTTCTTCCATCTTCCTGCAGAACGTGACCCTGTACGGTTCTACAGGTTTTCAAAACTTCTCTTTTGACCGCATCAGGGACAACGCAACAACCATGACTTAAAGGGTCCCCCCCCCCCCCCCCAAGGAGGAGTGAAAGGTGTAAATGTTTGAGGACACAAGGCAAGTAACGACTAAATGCTGCTTAAGGGTGGTTATGCTTGAGCAGCATATTGATGAACAGTTAAGGGAAGAAAGAACACAAGTTCCCACCTCCCACGCCTCAGAGAGCGGGCACCTCCCCACCCGGGGACGTGGTGAGTGCCACGTGCAGTCCTGCTGTGCTCTGGCTGTTTGCTCAGATTGATCCGTCTGCCAGGATGTGGACATTAGGTAATTGGGATGTGACTACCAGGAAAGGGGGGATGGTCTGTAGAAGAAACGGGAAGGATACAAGAGCCTCTGAGCGTTCGTGTGGGAAGGGACCCCCGGGGTCATGTAAGATTTAGGTTCTGAGTCGGCTCTGGTATTTTACGGGTGAGGGGACAGAGTACAAAGGCATGAAAGTGACAAGGTCAAGGCCGTTGATCCAAGGCTAGGGTTGGCTCTGCAGGCTTCCAGAGCTCTTGTGTGCCGCATCCCGTCTCCCAGACCCTGAGTACACCCTCGTGAAGAGGCACGTCACTCCCACACGGCACACCCAGTGCACAAGCCCTCTGCCGAAGAAGAGGAGAGTCAGCAGCCGCCAGTGTGTGCTTCAGACACGTGTGTCACGAGAAACAGGTACAAGGCCCTGCTGGAAAAAGGAAATCATCATGAAATGCACCACGGGCAGGAGGCACCAGACGTCTGAAGGACGCTAAGGAGCGGCCTAACCTTGGCGAACTAAATCCGTGAATTCTGCGCCTGCTTACGTGTGTTTAGGGAGCAGCTACTACGTGCCAGGCCATCTGCCAAAAATACAGAAGTTCAACCACCTCTTACAGAGCCTATGCTACGGACACAGACAACAGATTATATGTGAAATGGTGCTTAGCAATCCAAGGAAGGGCAGCAAAGCTGGGAGAGCAGTGGAGAAACCAGAATTTGAGGAGGTAAGCCCCGCAAGAGGACCGTGGGGAGGATGCGTCCATCCCAGGTGTGCGAGAACCAAGAGAGCTTCGGGCCGCAGGCTGCATCACCTCAGCGGAAGAAAAAGGAGTCTCGTACCATAGAGATCTGCAGCATCTTGAAAGGGAAAGGCTGAGAGGGCAAAGCCAAGCAGCAAAACCAACACAACCCGGGCGCAAAAACCAACACAACCCGGGCGCAAAAACCAACACAACCCGGGCGCAAAAACCAACACAACCCGGGCGGCAGCTGGGCCGGGCCAAAGAAGAGTTACTGGCAGCAAGAGTCACACTAGGGACCCCACGCCAGACACGGGCTTCCAGGGAAAGGTAAGGGGGAGCAGAACCGGGCGAACCCAATGGTGTTGGCTTCATGCATCTGGTCAAGATCAGTGGTGCGCCTGCAATGCGTCAGAAGCAAATCAAATATGGTGCTCGTTTCAGGATCGCACGCCCCCCCAGTGGGTACCATGGTGGGGGGAGGCCATAGAAGACAGAAGTCCTTGCAGGACAGGCAGTGGGTATTGACAGAAAGCCTTAGGGACACAAGGGAAGTTGCTAATACCCCTAACAACCTAATTAGCCTCGGGAACCCATTACAGACTTGTCACCAGAGACTTACAGAATCCCTGTCTGAACTTCTCATGTTTCAGCAACTTCCACTCCCAAGAAAAGGCTGGCGGGAAGAAAGGGCCACCCCTTCGCTGCGATGGCCGACTATCCAGGGGCTGTTTTTACAGCCTTTGCAAGCATCCCACTCAGCGTTTCCCCGCATGTCACAAGGGGCTCATACGGCCTCGGTCTCGTGCTCATCGTTTTGCCTCAACAGACCTTCAAGTGCCAAGTCTCTACAGCCTGACAACGTGCTCCCTCAATTCGGAGGTAGTGAAAGAGATCAGGACTGCTCTAAGAAGTAGAGAACTCCACACGGGACCCGAGGACATCGGGCAGCTAAGGGCCTAACCCCTGGCAACCAGCTTAGGACCAGATACAGAGAGGAGGCACCTTAAACCACCTTTCCAGCTCACGCAGTTCAGGTATTAGAGGATCCTGCAAACGGATGGCATCCAAAGCTTTGTCATGTGAGTCGTAACGATCCGATCCAAGTTCAGACTATTTAACTCCGCAACTTTTCCGATTCTCCTTCCCAAACATGGACTGGCCCAGAGGACACAGTAGATGCTGTCTTTGTAGTTTCTCCTACATTTATCCCTTCATTTCCACGCGCCCCCCCCCCCTTTGGTCATCCTGGTCCAGGTCCTACACCTGGGCTTTAGCAATGGCCCTCACTGCAATTTTTACAAACAGCTCTCATCCCTTTCCTCGTCCTAACACAGGACACCTGTGTGTGCGTATATACATATATATGTATATACGCGCACACACACACACACACAGGTACACAGCTCATCCCCTAAAAATATCTTTTGCTCCCCACTGTTTACAAGATTAAGCCACATTGCTCAAGCCTGGTACTTAAAGCCTCCTGGGATATAGGTCTTCCTACCTCAGTCATTTTTTCCTTTTTTTTTTTTGTCTCTCTTTTAAAAAAAAAAAAAAAAAAAAATACTAAACCCTACCATATAAACCCTCCTCTCCCCTACCCCAACCACAGGACCACCCTTCCCTGCACTTACCTAAAATCTGCCCCTTCCTTTCATCACTTTCACACGTGGTCGTTCCAAACCGAAAGATGCCTTGCGCCTCTTGGCAACTTCCGGAGTGGACCACGCGCCCTCGTTCCAGCTCTCATCTCCAGTAGGTGATGAGCCACTCTCTGGTCCATTATAACCCACCCACCCCCTGCCACAACCCACTCCTCACAGAACTAGTATAGTGACATTTTTTTTTTTTTTAATATTTTGAGAGAGGGAGAGAGAGCACACACATGAAAGCAGGGGAGAGACAGAGAGACAAAGGAGAGAGAGATTCCCAAGAAGGCTCCGCACTATCAGCACACAGCCCGACACGGGGTTGCCTCTCACCAACCGCGAGATAATGACCTGAGCCGAAATTAAGAGTCATGTAACGCCCCTGCAAGACCCCTTCCAAAGTCACAGACCAAGCCACTCACAGCTGCCTCTGAAAACTGTCCCGGGGAAGAATATAAACAGGTAAGCTCTCCCCCAACACAGCAGAACCCACAGCTCGTGAAGAAACCTCAGTGGAACATTCCTTTGGAAAAAGCAAGGCCTTGTTTTAGCAAATTCGTGGTCCAGTTTTGTCTCAGATTTGGACATGGAGCGAGCGACCTTGGACAAGTCACTTAATACCGAGCCTTCAAAACCTCCACGGTAAAAGGGAGAAGAAAACGTCTATCATGCAGTGTAGTTCAAAGGATTAAATGAGAAAGCTTAGAAAACAGCTTGCAGAAGGCCCAGCACACAGTATGTGCTCAATACATAATCCTGCCATCACACCTGTCTTTCCATCTACCCAGACCTCCCCATCTACATGGATTTCCCTTAAGTCACCATCTGGCCTTCTGACTCTCTGACCTCCACACCAAGCACTGTACCCCAAAGACAGAAGCACAATAAATACTTCCTATAGGACCGGATCAATTTCTACATCTGCATTTAGGAGCATGTATTTAGGGAACCCAAGTTAGGTTCACAAAGGGCTAAACAGAGGGGAAAAATAAATCTATGGAAGGAAAGTGAATGTAAGTACTATAAGGACTTGGGAGGGAGGACACGATGATTCATAAAGACCACCACTTGGGGAAGAGCCCAGGTCTTTCTGGTCTTTCCACCCAAACTGCCTTGGCCTGCTCCAGCGCTGACCCTGAGATTCTCAATTGTGCGTCTTGATTTGATCACAATCACCCCGGGAGCTTTACTGACGTCTGACAGGGTTATAGTTCCAGGTGTGCAAGCTGTTTCGACGATTCCATACCCCATGCTCACCAGGACAAGTGCGTTCACCATCTAATCACCATGCAACTTTATCACAATATCATTGACTGTGTTCCCTCTGCCGCATTGCTCAGCTCTGACTTATTTTTTTGTAACTAGAAGTTTGTACATCTTCATCCCCATCACCTGTTTCACCCACCCACCTCTACCTCCCATATGGCAATCGCCAGTTTGTTCTCTGCATTTATGAAGCTACGTGTTGTGTTCTTTTCCAGATTCCACATATAAGTGAAATCACAGGGCATCTAACTCAGCACAATACCCTCTCCGTCCATGTTGTCACAAATGACAAGATCTCATCCCTTTTTTATAGCTGAGTTAATATTCCATCATGTGTGTGTCTGTGTACACACACACACACACACACACACACACACACACAACTTCATCATCCATTCATCTTTTTGGTTTTTCTTAATTTTGAGAGAGAGAGGGAGCTAGCAAACAGCTAGCAGGAGAGGGGCAGAGAGGAGGAGAGCGCGAATCCCCAGCAGGCTCTGCACTATCCGCATGGAGCCCAATGCAGGACTCGAACCCATGAACCAGGAGATCATGACCTGAGCCGAAATCAAGCATCGGTCGCTTACCCGACTGAAACATCCAGGCACCCCTATTCATCTTTTAAAGTTCCAAATGTGCAAAACTCCTGTTTCCAGAAACATGGAGGAGACAAACTTTTCTCTATTCCTCCTGCTAATAACCAGCAAACTCCAGCCATTATACATAAAACTAGCAGAAGAGGACTTGGAGAGATGGAAAGAAGGCCAGCCAGCCGAGGACCTCAGCACCCAAGGCACAACGTGGCACCTGGCTTCCCTGGGTTTTCCCTCTGCCTCACACATCCCAGGCCGGTTGCTGGAGAAGCCAGAGACCCAGAAACGCCAGAAGACAATTTAAAAAGTCCCGGGGCACCTGGCTCAGTCAGAACAGCATGCGACCCTTGATCTCAAGGTTGTGAGTTCGAGCCCCACGTTGGGTGTACAAATTGCTAAATAATAATAAACTTAAAAAGAAAGGTCTAAGAAGAGACTGCTTTCTCCAGCCAAAGGACCAGGACAGGGGCAGCGTCACAAGACAGACAACAGCTTTGCTCCAGCCCAGCGCCATACAAGAAAACTGTACCTCCCACCCTCACTCCTACCTGCAGGGTCCAGAAACCCGACTTTGGCCTTCACCAGGCTGTATGGAGACGCCTGCACCCTTACCTTCCTCCAGGGCTATCAGGGAAGGCTGAACGGAAGCTGGGCCACAGGGGTAACACAGCCTCCTCCCCTCCTTGCTGGGGGGGCAGAGGAGGCCTAGGGGAGAGTCCAGAACTTTCACCACCACCCAGCAGTTAAAAAAGGCAGAGCATCAGGGGCGCCTGGGTGGCTCAGTCGGTTGAGCGTCCGACTTCGGCTCAGGTCATGATCTTGCGGTCTGTGAGTTCGGGCCCGCATCGGGCTCTGTGCTGACAGCTCAGAGCCTGGAGCCTGCTTTGGATTCTGGGTCTCCCTCTCCCTCTGCCCCTCCCCCGCTCATGCTGTCAAAAATAAATATACATTAAAAAAAATTAAAAAAAAAAAAAAGGCAGAGCGTCAGCGGAGGCCCCATAAGCGAGGCAGGTGAGGCCCTCCTGCCCGCCTCCAGCGTGGGGTCAGCCGAGGCCCAGGAGAAGACTCTAGACTTCCGCCTCCACCTGACAGTAATGAGGCAGCACTCCCCGCCAAGGACAGAGGAGCCTCGCTGAAACAGAAGATTTAATTAAGATCCAGAATCTCATAACATAATACCCAAAGCGTCCGGCTTTCAATCAAACATCATTCATCATTCTGGGAACCGGGAAAACCTCAACATGAATGAGAAAAGACAATCAAAAGATGCCGACACAAGAGGACAGACATATTAGAATTACCCGACAAAAAATTTTAAGGCAGCCTTCATTTAATGTGCTGGAGACCAAAAAAAAAAAAAAAAAAAGTCTCAGCAAAGAAACCGAGGACATAAAAACTGCAACTCCCAGGCTACAACCCTGTACTAGCTGGATTTATTTTTTTTAATGTCTATTTATTTTCGAGACAGAGACAGAGTCTGAGCGGGGGAGGGGCAGAGAGCGTGGGAGACACAGAATCCGAAGCAGGCTCCAGGCTCCCAGCTGTCAGCACAGAGCCGGACGCGGGGCTCGAACTCATGAACCGCGAGATCATGACCTGAGCCAAAGTCGGACGCTTAACCGACTGAGCCACCCAGGGGCTCCTGTATGAGCTGGATTTAAATCGCTGGGAGCCCCCAGTCATCAGTCTTTCTTTTTTTTTTTTTTTCCTTCTTCACCTCCCCAATGAGCGACGATGTTTCAGACCCAGGGCGTCTGTCAGCATTGCCTGGGAAACATGATCAAGACAGAGGTCAGGCCCTCTCACTACTTCAACAAGCCTGGGCCTCCGTATTTTTATTCGTTTCCAGATGATTCCGAGAGACGCCAAAGTTTGAGAACAGCTGCTTTCACTAATCAAAGGAATCTGCAGGTGATTCTCCTCATTGAAAGAGGCTGCAAAATTCTGGGCCTGGAGGAGGACAGAGTCGCATTTCAATAACCTTGAGTCCAGAAGTAGTTTCCATCACACTTTGGGTACGGGCGCCCGGGACATAACGTGCTTCACCTGGGCGGCCACATTGAAAAAAACGAAAATCCAGGGGCGCCTGGGTGGCTCAGTGGGTTAAGCGTCCGACTTTGGCTCAGGGCATGATCTCAGTCCATGGGTTTGAGCCCCGCTGACAGCTCAGAGCCTGGAGCCTGCTTCGGATTCTGTGTCCCCCTCTCTCTCTGCCCCTCCCCTGCTCATGCTCTGTCTCTCTCTGTCTCAAAAAATAAATAACAACATTAAAAAAAAATTTTTTTTTTTTAATAAAAGAAAATCCACGCACAGCGAGGGCCGGTTTGCAAAGAGAGCTACAGCCCAGGTCCAGGTTGTGTGTGTTTATGTGGAAATAGCACGGGAGTGAGAGATTATGTTACCTGTCACTTGGCCCCTGGGAGACATTCATCTTCCTCTTGGCAGAAAAAGAAATGCTTCCACATGAGCGCCTCTCCCCGTCCAAAGAGACCAAAACAAAAAGGGAAGAGTTTATAATCAAGAGAGAACAAAAAGACACGACTCAGGGGCTTCTCTGTTGTGCACGGAGATTTCCAAGCCAGGGCAACAGCAGCTCCCAGGCTGAAGTTTTCCAGCATTTGTAGTCTCCTGGGCGGGGGTGGGGGGGGCCTCAGAAATGCAGGAAAAGGCAGGGAAGGGGGCGTGGAAGTTGCTGGGAGGAAGAGGTGTGGTAAGGGGGGTGGGGGGGAGAGGAACCCATCGCTAGACAGGAAGTGCGTGGCAAGAGCCCAGCAAATAACACCCCTCTCCAGGAAGGAAGGGCCCCCAAAGCTCCTCTCCCCTCAACTGCTATCCCTCTCACTAATGCCTCATGTCCCTGTCTAGAGCTCAGCCACAGGGCCCACAAGAGCGGTCTCGGCAGGTGGCCCATCGCCTGCTGGCACACAGCAGACCAGTCCCTGGGCCACAGGCAAGAAGACCACCACCTTTAATGACCATTTGCCCATTCAATCTAACCTAGAAAGATGTGCCTCAGTTTCCTCATCTGCAAAACGGGTACAATAGCACCTACTCTCACGGGGCCGCTGTAAAGATTAAGTTAGTTAACATACGTAAAAGGCTGAGAGGGGCGCCTGGCTGGCTCAGTCGGGAGAGCATGTGACTCTCGATCGTGGGGTTGTGAGTTCGAATTTCACACTGGGTGTAGAGATTACTTCAAAAGAAAACCTTTAAAAACTAAAAATAAGTAAATAAAACGCTGAGAACCAAGGGTAGAAGGTGGTACTTAACAAATATTAGCTCTTGGTATTTTGAGAGATATGCAGAGATGCCTTGGGCCAAACTGCCTGGCTTTGACTGGAAGGTCTGTCCATTACTAACTACGGACCTTGATCAAGTTACTCTGTCTCTCTCTGCCTCGGCTTCCCCATCTGTAAAAGTCGGCGAGAGAACCTTAACTCAGGCAGCTGTTGAGAGGATTAACCATTTCACAGAATGTGAACAGTGCCTGGAACCCAGTAAGTGCTTTTAACGTGATAATGGCGATTCTGTTAGCTTTCTCTGATGCGGACCATACGAGGCTGAGGTAGGGGGAACATCCCCTTGGCCTTGGAGCAGCTCATAGCCCAGATCAGGAGATGAGAAATGCACAGCCAGAGCCAGCAGGGAACAGCACCCAGAATACAGAACATGGGACAATTCTGCAAGCACACGCTTCCCACCCACGTGCTCACACACGGGCTAAGGGAGCTCAGACTCTTCTGCACACAGGGTGCACTGGGTGGCAAGTGCCCCCTTCCCGGACACCCCTTAGTAGGGAGTCCCAGGTCTCCCTCACCTCTCAGGGCCGATCATTTCACCAGGTCTCCTGGAAAGCACCGTAGCCTCTAGAGTATGTGGGGGAGAAGCCACGGCCCTCAGTTCTCATGGATGGACCACAAGGGTGTAAGACACACAAGTCTCCGGGAAGTGCTGCACCAAACCACCTGCCTTGCCCGCAGCGGGAGAGGCGTAGGGGTCTGAAGCGTTCCGACACTCTGGGCACGGAACTTGCTGGAAGTGCCATTGTAAGTAACTTTTAAACCAGCTGCTCTGGTGCTTAAAAGGAAACATGATGCTGAATAGAAAAATTGCAAAGGGAAATGTAAGCATCACAAGATATTAATTAATCCCATGATGCGAGATTCCTTCTGCTTAGATTACCCCTGCTTAAAGAAATATTTATCCAAGAAATTTCAGAGACAGGGCAGACAGACAGCACACCGCACTTAATGAGATTCTGTGGTTTTTAATCCTAACGAGGCTCACGTCTGGAACACATGGGATGGGGGCATGCCCCAGGAGCTAGTTAACCCTTCTTTATTCCCTCCCAAGGAGGCTGACAGCTATTTTAAGCCCACAAAGTAGTCACGCTGCCTGAGTTGCAACTTTGAGAAGCACTCTGGCCGACTTGGCTGGATCTTTACCCCGTGTGCAGAACGGGGATGGTGCACCAGGAGGCCTCTGACTTATCAGAGAATGAATCTGCTAACTCCACAGATTACAACCAGATGAAACACACACGAAATTTAAGGTGCAATTTGTCGGATGAAGTAACAATAAAAATAGCAGCCGGGCCTGGGCCGGGCACAGCACCAGGCGTTTCCACGTGTAACTCATTTACTCGTGAACCCCAGAAGGTACGTATTCGTACCCTCTTTGTTCAGACCAGGGTACCACAGGAGAGAGGCTAAGTAACTCCCACGGGGTCACGCAGCAAGACAGGGCCAGGATCTGAACCCAAAGACAGTCTGGTTCCGGCATCCATGCCATGCCGCACGTCAACCAAATTCATGTCACCAAACTTACCAAAGAGCAAGTTAAAGGAAACAAAACAGTGAATGAGGGGGGAAAGGTGTCGATTCGTCAATGAGAACACAACGGGCTGCAAATATGTTTTTTTACTAATAAATGGCAATTAGGTATTCCTGAAACTGGCCATATGTTCCGTAATCAAAGATTCTAATTCCACCACACGCCCATCACAGGAATTCCATTTAATGCAGGAAAAAAATGCTTACTCGGCAGTTCCCCTGGGAGGAAAAGCCGCTCTGTGAGGTGGGAGTACGGATGCGTCCTGGGAGGCCGGGGAGGCCCTGAGGTCCCCAGGGACCCAGGCAAAAAGCACAGGAACTGTGCTTGAGAGGGGACTGGAGCCAGCTGAGGCAAATGCATTTCTTGGGCTCACAGCAGGGCCCTCCTGGCAGTCCTCGTAGTGAACATCCCAGGAATCATGTTCCTTCCCTCCAAATGCACATTCTATACGCAAGTTGCTGCCTGAGCACGGCAGAAGGTACAGGCATTGGGGGGGCAGAGTGACAGGGCCCCCGATGACGACATGCGGAGAAAAACATCAGAGTAAGCAGCCCAGCACCACCGTGGGGTCTGGTCAGTCCCTTCCACACAGAGGTGGGGCTGGTAACATCCACCCCACCAAGTGACACTGGGTGGGACGTGACAAGGGGGCCTAGGGAACGGGGTGTGCTCTGATTGGGTCAGAGCGCAGGGTGATAAAGGGAATTATTCAGAAACAGAGAGCGCTGAATATCATGCTAAGAATCGGGACCTAATACAGTAGGCCTAGGAACTCACTGTGTTTTGGAGGAGGAGGGACAACATAATTATACTTCGGGAAAATTACCAGAGCACAAGTTTATAGGATCAAGTGGAAGCCTCCAGAAAGTTACTCAAACAGTCCGGGGAGAGGCGGTGAGAGTGTGAACCGGCCAGAGGTGGGAAACGATGGAATGGGCAGAGGTGCGTGGATGGAGGTCACGGAGAAGATTCAAGAACACGGCAACTGACTTCGTGTGGAGGCTAGCGGAGAGAATAGCCTGGCCACGGTAGGGACCCAGTGAACAGCCAGTGAGTTTCGGCTGTTATACGAAAGGGTCCAGGCAGTGCTCCCAAGTATCAGGCCCGGGTACCCGAGAGCATGCTGGGGTCGCTAACCGAAGTCCCAAGCCAGAGAGGTTTGCTATCCAGCTTGTTGAGGGGAAGGAGCCAGCAACCTGTTCCTCGGTGCAGAGACCACGAGCAGGAAACAGAAAATGAAGATCCGGACTCTGGACTGGAGTTAGGGGTCCAGGAGCCAACCTGCACAGCAACCAAGCCCTCACACAAGAGGTCCAAGGGAGGAGAAAGAGCAGCCAGCAAAGAGGAGATTCTGCTCAGAGAGCAGACCACGGAGGACGGGCTGAGCAGGAAGAAAACTCAGGAAGCACAAAGACAGAAAAGGGTAACAGTAGGACAATTTCTTTTTTTTTTTTTTTTTAAGTTTATTTATTTTGAGAGAGCAAGTGGGGAGGGGCAGAGAGAGAGGGGGAGAGAGAGAGAGAGAGAGAGAGAGAGAGAGAGAGAGAGAGAGAGAGAATCCCAAGCAGGCTCCTACACCCAGCATGGAGCCCGATGTAGGGCTTGATCTCCCCACTCTGGGATCGTGACCTGAGCCAGAATCAAGAGTCAGACGCTCAACAAACAGAGCCACCCAGCCACCCCGCAACTCGGTAACTTTTTTTAAAAGGACAACCCAAAAAATGGGTAAAGGATCTGAACAGACGTTTCTCCAAAGAAGATATATAAATGCCAAATAAACGCGTGTTCTATATCATTATTCATCAGGGAGATGCAACTCAAAGCCACAAGGAGATAGCGCCTCACACCCACTAGGACGGCTAGAATCAAAAAGTCAGACAATTACAAGTGTCGGTGAGGATGTAAAGAAACCAAAACCCTGCTGGTGGCCAAGGTGCAGCCATGCTGGAAACCACCTGGCAGTTCCACAAATGGTTAAACCTGGCTACTACGATATCTAGCAATTCTACTCCTACTTATCTACCCACAAAAAATGAAGCCATACCTCCCTACAGAAACATGTACACCAGTGTTTACAGAAGCAGTATTCACAGTAGCTAGAGCATAAACAACCTTGGCTCAGTCAGTTAAGCGTCCGACTCTCAATTTCGGCTCAGGTCATGATCTCGCGTTTCGTGGGTTCGCCCCACGATGGGCTCTGCGCTGACAGCACGGAGCCAGCTGGGAATTCTCGGTCTCTCTCTCAAAATAAATACGCTTAAAAAAAAATAAACAACCTTAATGTCCGTCGATGGATGAGTGGATAAACAAATTGTGGTATGTCCATACAATGGAATATTATGCAGCCATAAAAAGGAATGAGGCTTTGACGCAGGCAGTATGGACCGAAAATACTATGCTAAGTTAAAGATGCCAGTCATGCGCACATGTGCACACACATAAATCATACTTTATGATCCCACTGATACGAAATGTCCTTTCTAGAGACAGAAAGTAGATTAATGGTTGCTTAGGGCTGGGATGGATGGAGGGGTAGGGGGATTATAACCAGAGGGTATATAGGTTCCTTTTCTGTTTGTTTATTCTTTTTTTTTTTTTTTTTTTTTTTTTGGAGAAAGAGAGAGATGGAGTGCAAGCAGGGGAGGGGCAGAGAGAGCGGGAGACCTAGAATTTGAAGAGGCTCCAAGCTCTGAGCTGTCAGTACAGAGCCCGATGCAGGGCTCGACCTCACAAACTGTGAGATCATGTCCTGAGCCGAAGTCGAACGCTCAACCGACTGAGCCACCCAGGCGCCCCCATAGGCTTCTTTTTGAGGTGATGAAAATATTCTAAAATTGACTACAGTGATGGTTACACGTATCTGGAATATACTAAAAACCACTTAATTGTCTACTTTAAGTTAGTGAATTGTGTGGTGTGTGAATTATGTCTCCATAAAGCTATCAGAAAGCAGGGGGAAAGGAAGCTCACTTTCCAAAAAGAGGAAGGAAGAAGGACGGCGAGGTCACTGAGGAGCTAAAAGCAGCCTTGAGGCAATGAGGCTGTGAGGAGGCAGATAATTATAGTCAAAGAAAGCATTCTGAAAGTTTGAGTTCTTGGAAGTAGCAGCATTATGAGTAAGCGATAATAAACAGTGCGTCTGATTAGGGTCTTGGGGGTAATGACTGTGGCAAAGGTCAAATTCCGTGTGGCTGCACGATTCGCATCACTAAAACAACTGGGACGTTTGGGGCCAAGGAGACCAGACCGAAAGCCATCAATTCATGAAATGTATGGCCAGGTAGATAGAAATAGACTTGCCCATCAGATCCCCAACGCCAGCTGTGGAAAAACACCCTGGGACACCTTGACGCATAAAAAAAAAAAGGCATCATTTCAGAGCAGCGCTGTATCTTTGAGACTTACTGCCCCCCAAAAGTGGTCGGAGAAGGTAACAACAGGAGGGGCGCCCGGCTGCCTCCATCCGTAGAGCATGGGACTCCTGATCTTGGGGCAGTGAATTCAAGCCCCATCTTGGAGGTCAACTTGGTTTAAAAAAAATAAATGAATAACAATCAGTTTGAAAGCATCTGGACAAATACACAAGAAGGTGAAATAAACCATGATGCTATCCGTGTATACAGCAGGCCCTGCATCTGGACCCCCGCTGGTCCAGAACCCTAGAAAAACAGGACCCTGGAGGCAGAGTTCACACACCCAGGATATAGTGAAGTCGATGGGAGCCTTTACCATGCTGCAGGCTCAAGTGTGAGTCAGAACACCCCTTTTATGGCGAGCCAATAACGTTATGTCCTAATCTGGAAGCCCTCCCAACAGCATGCTGTTCAGGGTTACCGGCATCTCTAAAATCCGCATCATGGAAAACACCAGCCAGTGAAGCCATTTAGCAAGGAGGGAAGGAAACAGGGCCACAGAATTGAGTTCAGATTTGACCAAGAGCTCCCAAACTGCAAAATCACTCCGCAGGGTGACGATATATACTTACTGCTTTCAGACTCTACAACTGGACATTTCTTGCACTTGACAAAGGATTTATTATTGCTGGCTATGTAGGTTCCTGATGCTGGGGAAGGGGGCTATACACAGAAGCAGGAGACAAGGTCCTCAACACTCAGAACACTGGAGAAGGTGTATGCAGAGGGAAAAGAACACAAAATTTTGTGGCAGACCATGACCCAAAGACAGCTTCGGCAATCTCTCCCGCCCCATGGGCACCCCTGCGATGTGACCTTAATACCCCCCCCCAAGAATGAAGTCCATTTCTTCCCTTGAATCTGAGCCAGCCTATGGCCTGATTTGACCAACAGAATACAAAAACGACCCTCTGTAACCTTGGAGGCCCGTCCCTAAGAGCTTCTACCTTCCCTGCTTGGAACACTCTCTCTTGGAAGCCAGCTGCCAAATACAAGCACCATCAGGCTGTGAGGACATCCAAGCTACCCACTGAAGAGAACCATCACGTGGAGGACCAGCCATGTGAGTGATACCTTCTAGGACCTTCCAGCCCAGCCCAGCCATGAAGCCAAATGAGTGAGCCAGTCGACATAAGAACGGCCCAGCCAAGTCCTGCCTGAATTCCTGGCGCACGAATCATGAGCCAATTAAACAGATACTGTTTTAAGCCACTGAGTTTTCAGGTAGTTTGTCAAGTGGCAACAGATTCCTGAAACTAACTTGAAGCCAGGAAACTAGGCCAGAGTCCTGGTTCCCGTTCGCATCTAGCCAGGTGACCCTGGGTCAACGACTTCCCCCTGGACTGCAATTTCCTCATCTGTAAAATGAGAAGGTTGTTGCAGGTGCACTAAAGTGCTATCCAGTTGTGACAACGGGCGAGGCCATCGGTGCTGTGGATCTAGAGGGGCAACTACTTCAGCATCAGAAGGAACCGTGGACCAGGAGACAAAAGTACTGGATGGTTAACAGAGGGGACAGCTACATGGCTCATAGTAAGTGCTCACTAAATACCAGCTCTAATCATATTGTCTTAGCAGTTCTGTGACTATAGACAAGTTAATCCCTCTGATCCCCAATTTTTTTTTCATTTGAGAAATGGAGATAAAACCAATGTTTCTGTTTCTACGTGAAGAAAACTCTTTGTATGGGAAAGTCCCATGTAAATCAAAAATCACCTACAAATGGAAGCCATAACTATGTTAGTAACGCTTGTATTGTTCTTTGTGCCAAAACCATTAGCAGTCTCCTCCTCGCCCAGCAAGGGGAGAGAGTCAGGAGATGGCACTGGCCACCAGGAAGACACCCCGGGAAAGGGAGAGGCCGGTCCAGAAGGGCCATACAAAGCGAGTGAGATTTTTACCACCCACCCACCAGCAATGATCAATGGGCGAGGCACCCATGCTGAACACGGAACGCAGGTGATCCCTCAGGAGCCACTACCAGTCCATGGGGACATCTGGAAACAGCCCAGCATTAAAAATTTAAGTAATTCCTACATCAGAGTCCAAGAGGCCAGCAGCCTGAGGATGCCCCACCAGTGAGCTGTGAATGAGGCCACTGCCCGGCATAGAGTGAACACTCCATAAAAATGACTAAATAAGCACTACCTTTGGGAGTCTGAAGCCAAAATTCCCAGGTTGAAATGCTGGCTTTGCCATCCACAGCTGTGTGCACCAAAGCAGGCAACAACCTCCCTGAGCCTAGATCCTCATTCATAAGACATGAGGAGACCCACCTCTAGGGAAGGGGTAAGAATTACACGATTCCGCTTAATAATGCACGATGTTGTTTGTAAGTGCCCAGACCCTCTGACTCCCAGACGCCCTTCAACCCCAGCCGCAACCTTTCAAATCTCTGCAGAACCCTGAAAATGAGCGGCATCCATCCAAACAGTCACTTCACCCAGTGTTGATTCTGAAAAGCTGCCAGCCCTTGGGACAGAAAGACATGGGCTCATTTTCCAAGGGTATCTGACAAGGCAGCAAGAATACATTTACATTTTACAGCCTGTGATTTTCCAAAACAAGAGACGAATGTGGTGTGGATTTAACCCTGAAATCCCAAGGACCACGCAGGCCCACAGACACTGCTCTGGTGGGAGGCGGAAACCAACCAGAGGCGGCGCTAGCCCACAGGACAGAAAAGCTTCCGCTTCCACCTCTACTCAGGTCTAGACTGACCGGGTCTGACGGTACTGGCGTCCAGCGTCAATTACAAAGGGCTGGGGGTTAAGACCCAGCTCTGAGCCCCGCCCTCGCTCCTCTACCTTGCAGAACTCAGAGCAGGCCTCCTTGGTCCCCTAGGTCTCAGGTCCGCATTGGGAACACCGCCTGGACCAACTGTGAAACCCCCTCTAATCAAGCACCACTGCGAGTGAACCCAGGGAAGTTACTAACGATCGGCACTACGTCATGCAGCCCCCCAGGCGTTCGCTTAGGAAAAAAAAACTGCATATGGGGAAAGTGAAGGTAAAGATCCAGCCAGCTGGAGGCCAGCCTCAAGCCCCATGCTTCTCAAAGTCTGGTCCCAGTCACTTGCATTAAATCACCTGGAATGCTCATTAAAGGTACACAGTCCCAGGCTCCCCAACTCCCCAGATGTAGCAAATTAGACTTGGGGGGGTGGGGGGTGGCAAGAATCAGACTTTTCAGTCCCCTCACCTGGTGATTCTTACGCATACCGGGTTCTGAGACCCAGTTGGGACCAAAGGCAGAGACTGAGAAAAGAATAAAAGGGATTTATTTTATGTACTTGTTTATTTGTGTTGCATAAAAAGGTTTTTAGAACACTTTAATTCTGATCCCCGTTCTTGCCCTCATTCTTGTGGAGCACTGGTGAGCCACACAAGGCGAAGCCAATTCCCCAGTTTCAGTACATCCAAGAAACCTGAGTGATGACCGTGATGAAAATTTCATACTTTAACATGAAAAACTTGCTCACCAAAGCAACAGGCCTCGACAAAAATTAAACCCAAACACCCCATCTTAGACCAACCAGGTCTATTCCCGGAGAAGCAAGATAAGATCTCGGCCACAGCCCCACTCTGGTCCCAGCCATACCCAGCAGTTCAGCTGTGCAACCCACGCAGGGTTTGACGGGGGGTGGGGGGTTGGGGGGCAGGGGGTGTCCTAGCGCTAGCAAATATGGCTGAGAGAAGGTTATTCGGGGGGATTAAAAAAAAAAAAAGGTTTAAGATTCACCAAGTCACACATCTCCAGGAGAAGGAAAAAAATCTAAAGATAACTGACTGCATGGGGCGCCTATCAGACACTCCAAAGATGTTTCACAAATTGAAGGAAAAAGCCACCTGACAGAGTCATCCTTGCCGGAAATCACACCCTGCATCCACGAAGTCATCAAGGAAAAAAAGGGAACGAAGAGTAAAACTGCCTCCACATCGGAAGTACTGTCTTTTCAAAACCAGCAAGAACCTAAAAAAAAACAACCCACTCGGAGGGGCAGTACTTTCCGTCACTTATCAGTGACAGGCACACTGAGAAACCCTGGACCTTTGGGGGGCGGGCGGCATAAAGAAAGAGCAGAAGCACTCTTCCCAAGTGATGGGCAGCGGGAGCCCCAGCGGGGATCGCAGAAACCAGACCGCCTCACCCCGGGGAAGTGCATCCCAGGGGGCCAGCCTTTATCCCGCACCTACTGGTCCAGTCCCGAGGCTCGCGCCCCGCCCCCTCCCCGAAGGACGGACCTGCTGGGGCTCCGGCCTCGGCCCTGAAAATTCCAGTCATCCCCGCTAAATTCTTGAGCAGCGGTTCCCTGCTGGCTGCTGAAACTTAACATTACGCCACAAAACTAGCAAATGGGCAGCTTTCACCCCTCCCCCCTTCAATGACTGGCACTTGCAAAGGAGTCGTGGCAAATCAAGCATTTAAGAAGTGACTGACACTTGGACCCGGTTACCTGGAATTAAAAAAAAAAAAAAAAAAAAAAAAAAAAAAAACACACACACCACTCCGGTATTATTTTCCTCGATCAGGAAGCAGGCATTCCCCCTTTAAAAGACCTTCCTGAAAACACCTCTCCCAAGGGATCCCAGCAGGTAAATAACACCAGAGCTTCCCTAAAGCGATTCTAAAGAACCAGGGGACCTGGCTGCGCTCCCCCGCCGGCTGCTCCTCCGCGGAAGGAGGGATCGGCAAGTCGAGCAGTCCCGGGAGGTGAGGATGGGGGAGTCTGCAGGTGGGAGGAGGGGGCGAAGCCATACCGCCCAAACTTCGCAGCTGCTCTGTAGCAGTTCTGGGCAGGAGCCCGGGGAATTCAGTCCCGAGAAGGGAAGTCACCTCCCTAACATTTAAGGCCCCCCGCCAGCCCCGCGTCCGCTCGGACGTGCCCCCTCCCGGGCAGCGCCCCCTCCCCCCGGGACCCCTCACCTTGGCCTCGAAGCAGATGCCGTGCTGGAAGGCGTCTTCGTTGTGCAAGGGGATCCGCAGGTCGTGCCCATCGTCCACAAGGTTGTACTTGGTTTTGCTGGGCATGGTGACCCGCGGTGGACCGGCTCCTCCAGAGGCGGCAGCGGGAAGGGGCCGGCCAGACCGGGCAGGGGAGCGGAGGGGAGGGGCGCGCGGCGGCCGCGGGAGCCGGGACCCGAGCGGCGCCGAGGGCCGGGCGGCAGCGGGCGGCGCGGCTGCGGGCGGCGCTGTGGCCGCGCGATTTCTGCGGGCGAGGAGGGCGGCGGCGGCGGCGGGAGCGGGCGGGAGGCGGCGGGCCGGGGGAGGGGAGCGGTGGGCGCGCGGCCCGAAGCGGGACCCGGCGCGGCGGCTGCCCCGGACGAGGAAGAAAAGGCGGCGGCGGCGGCGGCGGCGGCGGCGGTGGTGGCGGCGGAGCGGGGTGCCTGTCACGGAGACGCCGGATCGGCCGCCAGCGAGCGGCTCCTCCTGCGGGGCGGGCCCGGGCCGGCTCCTCCCGCGGGCGCCCAGGCCCCGCCCCGCGCCCGCCCCGCGCCGCCCGCCCGCCGAGCAGGTGAAAGTCCTCGGGAGCGCCGCGCCCGCCCTGCCCGGCCCGCGAGCCCTGCGGCCCGGCCCGCGAGCTGCGTGCGCCCTGCTCCCGAGCGCGCTGCTGTTTTTACGGTCACGTTCGGGGCCGGGCTGCTGAGGGTTAGACGCGGTAGCAGCGCCTTGGATGTTTTGTTTTTGTTTTTTGGAGGGGGGGGAGGGGCGGTGTTTACGGTCGTGTGTTTATGTTCTACCAGGAAGGCCCCAGTCCTGGCCCAGATCTGTGCAATCGTGAATTCGGAGCGTTCCCTTTCCCTGGAGAATCAAGACTGTGCTCACTGGGGACCCATCGCAGGCGCCTTTTCTTCCTTTGAGCGGTGATTTGTGACTTCTGTCATACAGGCTTGGGGGCGGGGGGAGTGCCTTTTAGAATGGTTGTAACATTAAAAAGCCATCAGCCCCTGGAAATGGGGTAGGCCAAAAAAGGAATACTAAAGACAAGAGAATCCTCAACGTTTTTGTTTTTCTTAATTAAACCTTCTGTAACTGGGTATGGATAAGGTGAACTTCCAAGTTCTTTTAAAAAAAAAAAAAAACATTTATTTATTTTTGAGACAGAGAGCACGAGCTGGAGAGGGGCGGAGAGAGAGGGAGACACAGAATCCCAAGCAGGCTCCAGGCTCTGAGCTGTCAGCACAGAGCCGGATGTGGGGCTCACACTCATGAACAGCAAGATCATGATCTGAGCCAAAGTTGGGTGCTCAACCGCTCAATGGACTGAGCCACCCAGGCGCCCCGCCCCCCAAGTTATTTCTGACTGTTCTTTCCACTTTGGCAAAGACTTCAGTCTATTTGCCTGTTGTTAAGAAGAGACCCATTTACTTCTTTCCTTTACATCAAGAGCTTCTGCTATGCGCAATGTGCAAATGAGGGGGTCATAGGATTACCTGTGAAGCATTATAGGTCGTGGTCCATGAAAGCTATGATCACCGTGCCTTCAAATTATTACCTCCCAAAAGCTGGTGCCAAAGCCAGTCCAGCCTGAGATCACTGAGACCAAATGGTCAGCTCCTCTGTAGGAGGAGGAATGATGGTTCAACTCATCATCTTAATCCTGCTTTTGGTGCCCTGTGGACACATCCACGCGAGACAACTCCCAAACCAAACAACACTGATTGTCATAGAGGCAAGGCTTGGAATCACCACAAAGCAACACAGTATGGCTTGCAAAAGGCATAGCTTCCTAGACGATTTCCATGATAAGTTTATATAAGAGAATGCATTACTGCCATAATTGTATTTCTCATTTTGTCTCCTAGTGCTAAAGTACAATTGTCCTTTCCTATATGTTGCCTGCTTCCAATCTGCTGAAATTCCTGGCCAAGATACAGCATCTTCTGAGATATCCCCTTAAATAAAGGCAAACTGATGACTAGAACAAATTCATCACCTACTTTATGCTGTATAGACTTTACTACAGACATAAATATTAGTAAGAGCCAAAAATCATTTGCACTGAGGAAATGCACCACTAACATTTTTATAAATACAGAACATGAAAATCTAATCGGGCATGTCTGACTCTTTGAATGTCATGGTGGTTTTAACATGCATCGTGATGTACTCTCTAAAAGCTGGCATCAGAACTCGACCACTTCAAGGCAAGACCCTAAGCAACTACCTCGCTTACATCTCCTTTTCCCTCCTGAATTTAAAGTCTTTTGACTCCAAAGGGCCTTCTTTCTAGATTTACTCGGGTCCCGTTGGACTGCTGAAGTTTTGGAATTTCCTGTGTAACTCTGTAACACTTTGTAGACCAGACACAAAAAAGCTGAAGCCCCAAAGATATTTCAGGGTCTAATACAGTGACCACTACCTAGTAGATAGACCTCTAGTAGTTATGTATGGAATCAATCACTGTAGCTAATATGCATTGAGCTTTTTCTATGTGTCAGGCATTATTCTTAGAGCTTTACATGTATTATCTCATTTAATATTTAAAACACTCCTAAGGTTCATCCCATTTATGAGGAAACTGAGGCACAGAGAGGTTATGAACGTACCCAAGGTCACACACTTAGAAAGGAAAGGAGCCAGAATTTAAATCCAATTCTATGTCACAAGGTGTTTCCATCATGGCCCGGATTGCCATGAAAGTCTTCTTTATTGCAAATGAGACGCCCGTCAAATTCAGGGTCCGTGTTTTATTCAGATGTGTATTGTTGCTAAGCTGTATTCGTTCCCTTTCAGTTAGAAGAAATGTTCCAAACAGGAGAGGCCTGTTCTCTGTTTTGGCCTCCATTTAATACGTCAGAGCCACACAGTCATGAAAACACCCTTCTTCCAGAAACAATGGGCGTCCAAAGTAAATTTCCTTATTTTTTAGCAGTGATTTCAATCTTGTTTTTGCACCTTTAAACATAATTGAATTTCCCACAGCATTTCGAAATCTATTTTTTAAATGAATCAAGTTTTATCACTCTCCATATCCTTCTGTATTTAAAAACTGCTTAACACAATTTTAATCTGAAGTACATTTAATTAAGATGTAAATTGCTTAAGCGTATAAGTATAATACTTGCTATGTTAAATTTTATTAAAACTTTGTTTAAAAGTGTTTTAAAAAATTCCTAAATCCCTTTAGAAGTGGAAGTTACTAGGGGGTCCTCTAATTCAGCTCCTCTGTTGGAAAGACGAAAAAAACAGAAACCCAGGGAGATGAAGTAGTCTGCCTAGTCCTCCCTGTAAGCTACAGCTCCTACTTCAGTAATCTTTTCATCACACGATGATGGGTTATAAGTAAACTGACAGCAAACCGTAACACATATTTGGAACTGAGAAAATTGATTTGCTTTTGGTCGTAAAATACCTGCTTTACAATGCACTTCCTGTGCATTGTCTCACTTGGCCATACGGATAAGTATGATCAGTATACCCATTGTACAGATGAGGAAACTGAGGCTGAGAGAGGGAAGGGTAGGTCATAGAGCAATAGGTCCTGGGAATCCTTCTGTGAGTTTAACCAACAAAGAATAAAGATTGTATCAGCTTGCCTAATACTGCTCAGATGCACACCTGAATAGAACTCATCAAATCTTTGCATAAATAATATAAAATATTAAGAACACAGAATAATTTCCTCCTATTAGGTAACACTTAGCTTCAAAAGGTTGATTCTTTTTTCATGCTATTGTTTTTAACCCAACAGTGTCTCCTGGGGCATAGAGAGCTAGAAATCATTAGCCCCCCCCCCCCTTCTTTTTTCCTCAATTGATAAGGAAGGTTTTATTCAAGGCTGTTGCAATAGGGGAGAGAACTCAGAACTCACATTCAGAACTCAATCTGAGCTCAAATCTACTGAAACAAAGGACTGGAGAGTTGTTTTTTTGTTGTGGTTTGTTTTTTTGTTTTTGTTTTTACTTTATAGAGTAGTGAATTGATTCCTGATAAATAACAAATGAAAGTTTCACATAAAGAACTTGCAAAGATACCTAGGGTGGGCCTACGATGTATACATGATAAAAGAATCTTAGCATAAGACTTTCAAGCTGGAAAAGCCATTACTTGAAGATCCTTTTAGTCTCTTATTTGATAGCAGAGAAACGGAGACCCATATTGCCTAAGATGTCAGTTAATGAATGGCAAAGGCAGGATGAGAGACCTGGTTTTTAAAAAAAAATATCTGGGGGGCGCCTGGGTGGCTCAGTTGGTTAAGCGTCTGACTTCAGCTCAGGTCACGATCTCGCGGTCCATGAGTTTGAGCCCCGCGTCAGGCTCTGAGAGCCTGGAGCCTGTTTCGGATTCTGTGTCTCCCTCTCTCTCTGCCCCTCCCCCGTTCGTGCTCTGTCTCTCTCTGTCTCAAAAATAAACGTTAAAAAAATTTTTTTAAATAAAAAAATATCTGGTCCAGTGTTCTATCTATCACACTGTGCTATCACCTGCTCATCAGGCCATTTTAAGCTGGATTTTTTTTTAAATTTTTTTTCTAACGTTTATTTATTTTTGAGACAGAGAGAGACACAGCATGAACGGGGGAGGGGCAGAGAGAGAGGGAGACACAGAATCGGAAGCAGGCTCCAGGCTCTGAGCCATCAGCCCAGAGCCCGACGCGGGGCTCGAACTCACGGACGGTGAGATCATGACCTGAGCTGAAGTCGGACGCTTAACCGACTGAGCCACCCAGGCACCCCAAGCTGGATTTTTTTTTTTTAAGTTAATTTATTTTGAAAGAGACAGAGACGGTGCAAGTGGGGGAGGGGCAGAAAGAGAGGGAGAGACAGAGAATCCCAAGTGAGCTTGACACAGGACTCAAACTCATGAAACCGTGAGATCATGACCCGTGCCAAAACCACGAGTCAGACGCTTAACCAACTGGGTCACTCAGGCGTCCTAATCATCAGACCATTTTAAAAGGTGACAATAAAAATATTAAGTAATTTTTCTGCCAAAAAAAAAAAAATCCTTCTATCACTAATGGTGTCTAATCCAATGGTTTATTATGATCTTTTATTACATAAGCATTAATTTGGGTTGTTTGCCCTATAAAAAAGCTTACCCTACAAGGTATCACATTTTCTGATGCTGGCCTGCATCATCTTTCCCCCTTAATTGAAACTGACTCCTGTGACCTAGGCCCCTATACCAAGGGCAGGTCACATTTCTCATTTATTTCTTTTAAAGGCAAGCCTCTCCACAAAATTATGTATATTATGTTTTTATAAATTAAGTACTCTTTCAAATCGACTTCCACGAGGAGGCTGGCGCTGGTGCCTGCCTTCCCCCCCCCCCCCCCCCCGCAGAGGAACACGATGGGAAGACACGATTAGCAAGGAGCCTACACCCCCCCCCCGCACCCCCCCCCCCCTTCTGGCCTTCTCCAGCACTTTCCCCACCCATCTCCCTGGACCCGAGAGGCAAGAAACAAACCGTTTTGAAGGTTTGAGACATTCTGGGAGGTTCTGGAAGAGGCCTAACTGCCTTCTTTCTCTTGGAACACTTGTGGGATGAGATCTGGAGAAGGGAGCAGGGCCTACTGAATTTTGACTCCAAGGACGCGAGGGCTGAGTGCCGTGCTGGGTCTGCCGGTCCTTTCTCATGGAGATTCTTCTAAGCTCTCCCTGACTATGGGACCATTGCTTGCTTTTTGAATTCAGATTCAAGTTAACAGCCTTGTTTCTTGGCCCTGCTTAGCATCTCAGGAGAGAAATATTTATTAATGCCACACCTTGTCGCCACAAAGCCTTTTGATCAAAGGCAATAAAATCATATTTAACAAAATCTAACAAAAGTTTCTATGGGCGGAGAGGCGGCGGGTTGTAAGAGAGGTATGGATACACCGTAATGAGATACTTTTAAGGGCAGGAGGTAATGGGTGATCTAAGCATAGGAGAGGCGTCGTCTCTAAGGGTCATGGGAGGGAAGGGAAGGCTTCAGGAAGATGAGGCTTGAGCCCGGTCTGAAATAGGGAAAGAATTCAAGAACACAGTAGAAGGAGCGCAGAAGACGTGGAGACTGGGTCTGCAGTGACACTGATCTACAAAGGGTCTTCCGGAGTCAGTGAGGAGACAAGCTCCCCGGAGGGAGAATCCTGCAAGATGGATGGAGCCGAGAGCGCCGTTGGGGGTGATGCAGGAAAGCAGAGGCTGGAGGCAGCGCGCAGGCGCCTTCCACACGCAGGCTTCCAGGATTGCGCTCCTCCCCCGTGGGAAACATCTGAACTGGGATGGGACCCCGCGTGCTAATTCAGAAAGAGCACCACCACCCCCCGGCCCGCCCTTCAGAAAAGGAAAAGAAAACGTATGTTCCCTGACCCTTTTATTTGAGCTACAACTGAAAAAAATGGCGCTAAAGCAGATGATTGGATTTTTCCAGATCGCAGGAGCGAGTTCTTCCGCACCCAGAAATAAAAGGAAACAGAGAGGCAACCGGTCACCCCTCAGTCTGGCGGGCCCCAGAGTACTTCCGCGCGGCTCACTTCCAGATGCTTCCTAATCCTTCCATCCCACTTGGGCGTTGGGCCTTGTCATTGGGTGGCATTGAGTATTCTGTAGGGTCCTCTGCTTGGTTCCGCGTGGTCTATTCCTTTGTCTTGGTGTTCCTTGATGGCAAGGAGAATTTTCTACTCCGCTCAAAGTTGGTTTTAGGCCTTTCGCCATCATTCCTCCAAACTTAGATCCCTGCACCTAACTCTGGGACTATTTTCCTTCGTTATCTATTTAAAACAACAAAGTAAGCCCAGCTGTTCAAATTGGAGCTTATCTGTTCCGCTAAATCTACTCTGTCGTTGTAATCGATCTTGGTTCCTCTTTATAAAACCCACATTCTTAAGATAAGAAACCATTGGGTGGGGGAGCCCTGACCATTGGGGAAGAGTATGGAAACACTTGGAAATGCAATGTAAGTAAATAAATGTTTTTTTTAATTTTTGGTAATGTTCATTTATTTTTGAGAGAGAGAGAGAGAGAGAGACAGACAGAGCATGAGAAGGGGAGGGACAGAGAGAGGGAGACACAGAATCCGAGCAGGCTCCAGGCTCTGAGTTGTCAGCACCGACCCCAAGCCCAACACAGGGCTCTAACCCACAAACCTGAGCCAAAGTCAGACGCTCAACCGACTAAGCCACCCAGGTGCCCCGATGTTAAGTAAATATTTTATTTTCAGATCTCTCTTTGGAGGTGCAAAGCTGCTAAGCAGCTTTTATAACTGCTTACAAAAATAAAGTTTCCTCCAGACCCCCGACTAGTGTGGTTTAAAAAAAAAAAATGAGAAAGAAAGGAAAATACAGATGTGCAATGCACCCAGGTGTGTTTGGGCATTTAATTTTCCCTCCCAGGTCCCGGATCACGCACTTTGGGCTTTATGTCTTCTGAGAGCTCAGTCTCAGTTACCCTAGACTCTGATCCCCCTAACCCCCCCTCCCCCGAACTTAATGTTGTCTTTTGAACCACATGTAAAGGGAGGGCACAAGATGTTCTTTAAACATCGCAAGCGTTTCAGGATAAGTAGCATAATAAGGGTTGGGGACTCATCCGGGGACGGCGTTAGTGGTTCCCAGTTAGCTGTTCCCAGTCGTCAGCAACTGCCTCATTCCCTTAAAAGGTCTTGAAATCTCCTCTATAAATCCCTTGACATCACCAGCTGGCCCCCCTCCACACCACTCTGAACATTTTCCCGGAAACAGTGCTGGAGGGGCCTCAGAAATTTCCAGGTCTCTGAGCAGCCAGTCTCTGTGCCATTCCCTGGCCCAAGGTGGCCTCTGTAATTTGAGCTTTACATACATGATAACACTTTAACTGCAGCCAAGCTTAATTCAGAACAAATGTTCCTCGACTTGTTACCTCTCTAGAAAAGCTGCCCGTCTAATAGCTGGGACACTGACGGGGTGGGGGAGAAGGTGGGGGTGGGATGGGACTGCCTGACACAGACCTGGTTGTCCACACCGCGTGCCGGGCACACTGCTGGTGCCCGGTCATCTGCCTCCTGTGGCCCGTGTCCATCTGTGAGACAGACACCATCACTGCCCACGGCGCTTCTAACACATGTTCCAGGAAGTCCTTACAAAGCCTAAGGGGGGAACGGACTATTCTAATGAGTCCCATTTTCTGGTTAGTGGGAAGTTACCATGGATATAGGATTTTACCAAGGACAAAAAGACTCTGATACAAAGCACATTTCTGAACAGATATTTGTACACCTGTGTTCCTAGCAGTATTAGTCACCGTAGTCCAAAGGCAGAGACAACCCCAGGGTCCATCAACAGATGAATGGGTGAGCAAAATGTGGTCGATACGTACAATGGATATTATTCGGCCTTAAAAGGAATGAAATTCGGACACGTGCTTCGGTCAGCCAGTCATGAAAGGACAAATATGTGTGATTGCATTTACACAGTAGAGACAGGGAGTAGAATCGGGGTTACCAGGGGCTCGGGGGAGGGGTGCAGATGGGGACTCACGGTCTAGTAGGTAGAGTTTCTGTTTGGGATGATGAAAAAGTTCTGGAGATGGCCAGTGGTGGTGCTGGTATACCAGTGTGAATGTGCTTAATGCCACTGAATCGTACATTTTATTTCGTAGTGGTAGTAATCTCCACACTCAACGTGGGGCTCAAACTCACGACCCTGAGATCAAGAGTCGCACGCTCTTCTGACTGAGCCAGCCAGGCGCCCCTGAATTGTACCTCTTAAGAGGGTTTTTAGGGGTGCCTGGGCAGCTCAGTGGGTTGAGCAACCGACTTCGGCTCAGGTCATGATCTCACGGCTCCTGAGTTCGAGCCCCACCATCGGGCTCTGTGCTGACAGCTCAGAGCCTGGAGCCTGCTTGGGATTCTGTGTCTCCCACTCTCTCTGTTCCTCCCCCACTTGCACTCTGTCTCTCTCAAAAATAAATAAACACCAAACAAATTTAATGGTTTTTAAAAAGCGCGTTCCTGAAGACGTTGTTAACACTTCCTTATGGTATTTGGGTTTCTTGTGGAACCGCAGGGTCACTCCTGCGAGTATCCGTCATTGTTCTACTGATGAGCAGAAAAGTTCTGGTTAATCACTTGTTCTAATGGAACACGTACTCTGTGAGGTTTCAGGTTCCTCTGGAGACAATTTTTATGGTTATTTTCATGGGAGTTTTGACAGATTTTAGAGCTTGAAGGATTAGATGAAAATGATTTCCATCTGAACATCGAGGGCAGGGAAAAAAGGCTCTTACATTTCCTGGCTGTTGGAAATGGATGTTGTTTCATTCAGTATGCATTTAGTGAGTGCCTACTGTGTGCCCTTGCGAGACACATCACTTATTCAACAGACATTTTTTTTTTAAGTTTACTTATTTTAAGAGAGAGAGAGAGAGAAAGCGGGGAGGGGCAGAGAGAGAGAGACAAAATCCCAAGCAGGTTCTGTGCTGTCAGCACAAAGCCCTACATG
Source organism: Panthera pardus (assembly GCF_024362965.1). NCBI lineage: Eukaryota > Metazoa > Chordata > Mammalia > Carnivora > Felidae > Panthera > Panthera pardus. The sequence continues at coordinate 6,240,112 of NW_026526777.1, read as the reverse complement.
GGGCTCAAACTCATAAACTGTGAGATCACAACCTGAGCCGAGATCAAGATTCGGATGCTCAACCAACTCAACCACCCAGGCGCCCCTCAACAGGCATTGTTGGTCGCTAACTATGGGTGCTGTGAACAGCTCTGATCAGCAGAAGGAAATAGATCAAATGATTCCTCTTCTGTGACCCCTGGCTGGCTCAATCAGTAGAGCATGTGACTCTTGATCTCGGGGTCATGAGTTCAAGCCCCACATTTGGTGTGGAGCCTAATTAGGGGGAAAGAAAAAAAGGTTTCCACTTCTCGAAGAACTCACTTCGACCTATCAAGGAGTTAACAGAGTAAGAGAAGTCACTTTGTATGGCAGCCAGGGGTGCGTCGTGGTAGAAGTTGGGAGGCGACGTAGGGAAAGCTTTGTGGGGGAGGCAATATTTCAGGCTGGCATTGGAGGACTGTAGTACGTCCATGGGCGAGAGCAGAAAAGGGCATTCCAGGCAGAGGAAATGGCCAGACTCTCGCTGTCACTGGGTGTACTTGAGGCAGCAGTGCCCCTCCCCCATCCTCATCTGCAGGTGATGCATTGTGGGGTTCCCCGAGACGCCTCTGTGGTCAGCCGGGGAACCCTGTTCAATCATCCGCAGAGCTCTGCTCTCCCTTCCCAAATTAACTCGAGGGGCTTGGCCCTTTGAGAGGGGGATGAGCAGAACTTGGCAAGACCTGTGTGATCTCAGACTTCCTTCCTCTGGTTCTGCATTATCGGGCCAGAAAATTATGGGGTCCCCACAAAGGGCATTTTCCTCCCATTTAAGCCAATAAGAGGAAAAAGGGATAGAAAACGTGGCTGTGTATTTAAAGGTCACAATTACGTACAGAAAAGAAAGACGACGTCACGCTCTGGAGCAGAGAAGAAACTGAGCTTGTCCGTGGGCCTGTCTTACCCATTTGTGCACACACACATCCACCCACGTCTGTGATTTCAGGGACAAGAAGCAATCATACCGGGGCGCCCGGGGGGCTCAGACGGTTAAGCACGTGACTCTTGATTTTGGCTCAGGTCATGATCTCGCGGTTCGTGAGTTCGAGCCCCGCATCGAGCTCTGTGCTGACAGTGCGGAGCCTGATTGGGATTCTCTTTCCCCCTCTCTCTTTGCCCCTCCCGTGCTCGTTTTCTCTCTCTCTCTCTCTCTCTCTCTCTGTCTCTCTCTCAGTAAATAAATAAACATTGAGAAAAAAAGGATTCAGCACTCTGTTCTGTACTCACCGACACCCCACACCGCAACGTGAAAGGAATAGAATCCTTCCACTTCACGAGACAAACCCCCCAGCAGCAATGACACGCTGACCTCCAAGAGTCACACTCTGGCGGTGTGTGTTTTCTTGGCGTCTGCTCCTGCGGAGGGAAGCCGGGCGCCCCAGGCCCAGGAGGGAAGGGAAGAGTATGCAGAATGACCGCTGTGGCAGGCTGCTAGGTGCCCAGCGCTGACCTTATCTCATCTAATTCTCACACAACCCTGGGGAGTGGGGACCACTGACTCTTGGACCTGAAGACTTCAAACTCAACGCCTGTCTGTTCCACACTCCACACGGCATCCGGATGTGGGAAAAGATGTAAGAAGAGGCACCAGAGGCAAACTTGTCCCAGCGTACAAGTTTGCCCAAAGTTGACCTGATGCAGGTGCATATGTGTATACAAGAACACACACACATACACACACACACACGCAGAGTTGTGACAAAGGCTCAGGAGTACAGGCCCATCTGTCATACAGAGGTTTTTTTTGTTTTGTTTTGTTTTGTTTTAATATTTCTTTTTCTTCTTCTTCTTTTTTTTTTTTTTAAAGTAAGCCCATGTCCAACATGGGGCTTGAACTCACCACCCGGAGATCAAGAGTCGTGTGCACTCCTGACGGAGCCAGCCAGGTGCCCCCACGTGCCTGAGTTTCAATCCCAGCCCATTGTTCACGAGCTCTAACTTTGGTAAGATAATTCATTAGACTCCCTGTGCCTCAGTTGACCCATCTTTGAAATGGACGCAGTCATGGCAGGTATGATGTTTGAGACATGCCTCAGAGTAACGTGGGATGAGAGAATTAGATGCGGATACAGATGAGACACGATGGGCCACGAGTCGATCATTGTTGAGGAGTTGGTAATTGTTATACATAAGGGCTCATTATATCTTCTGTCCACTTTTGTACATGTTTGGAACTTTCCATTAAAAAAAAAGCTGTAAGCAGTATAATTCGCAAGAGCCAAAAGGCGGAAATGACCCAAATGTGCATCAACAGATGAATGGATAAATAAAATGTGAATAAAATATTATCCGGTCCTAAAAAGGAAGGAAATTCTGACGCATGCCCCAACACGGATGAACCACGAGGAATCATGCTAAGTGAAATAAGTTGGTCACAAAAGGGCAAGTATTATGTGACTCTGCTTATAAACAGTACCTGGAATAGGCAAATTTATAGAGACAGAAAGTCGAATAGAGATTGCAGGGGCTGGGAGGAGAGGGTGATGGAGAATTACAGGGGTCTATTTGATGAAAGACTTCCGGAGTCCGGTAGTGGTGATGGTCGCCCAACCCCGTGAATGTACAACTTCATGCCATTGAGTTGTACACTTTAAAATGGTTAAGGAGCGCCCGGGTGGCTCAATCTGCTAAGCGCCCGACTCTTGATTTCAGCTCAGGTCATGATCTCACAGTCGTGAGATCGAGCCCCGCAGGGACCCTGCTTGGGATTCTCTCTCCCACTCTCTCTCTCTGCCCCTCCCCCACTTGCATGCAAGCACACACTCTCTCTCTCTCAAATGGATAAACATTTAAAATAAATAAGGGGTGCCTGGGTGGCTCAGTCAGTTGAGCGTCCGACTTCGGCTCAGGTCATGAACTCACGGTTCGTGGGCTCAAGCCCCGCGTCGGGCTCTGTGCCGACAGCTCGGAGCCTGGAGTCTGCTTCAGAGTCTGTGTCTCCCTCTCTCTCTCTGCCCCTCCCCCGCTCATTCTCTCTCTGTCTCTCAAGGATAAATAAATGAATATTAAAAAAAAATTAGATGATTGTTTTATCATGCCCTCCTCACAGTTTGCCAAACCCTTTTGTTTCTACTGCCTCATTGAATCCTCATGAGACCCCGTTGGGGAAGGTGCGTGTACCGCTCCCATGGTGCAGGTAAGGAAACTAAGGCAAAGGAGGTTATAGGGTTTCCTGGAGAGCACATACGCATGGAGCATGAGCATAAGCACGGAGCCAGGTCTAGAGGGTGAGCCCTCCACGCCTTACCACACACGCCCTATGCATTCCTTCTGTTTAGTCCTTGACTCCCATACTCCACTCCACGGTCAACCCATCTACCTTTATGAGAGGGACTTTGTGGAAAGGGGCATATTTGCAAAGCCAAGACCAAAGACAAGGTCCTTGCCATCCTCATGGCTCCTCAGGAAGAGTGATGAACTCTTCTGTCTCTAAGCCATCTTCCCCAGACTTCTGTCTTACTTGACTGAGCCACGTCCCGTGTGGCATCCCTAGAAAACAAGTAATGAAGTGTCTGATGTTGCCCCAGCAGAGGGATAACGTGGTTCTCCAACATTCAGAACATCCTCTCTATCGTCCGCATTTCCCACAGAGTGTCTTTGGGGTCCTCTGCCACACCCTGGACTCTACGTCTGACCTACGTTCAAGCACTGCTTGGGACAGCTAATTACACCCCATCGGCTGGCCGCCATGTTCTCTCTGCTCAGAAGCTAAGTTCTGCCACCCCAGAGGGCTCTGCCTCAATCAGAATTGCCCTTTCTCTCCTCACAGCCAACACTCCCTGTCCATGCTCATTCTTTCTTCCATCCGTTGATTCTCTCGTTCATTTATTCGGGAAAAATGCTACATACGTGCCTTATCACACGGAACTCAGGAGTGGAAATGAATTGTCAAGGAAAGCTCCTTGATACCTCAGAATACCACGGACGCTACTACCCACATTGCAACGGGGCTGGTGAGTGGTACTGACCCCCACCTGGGCAGGCCTGGGTCATACTGTGCCTCTTACCTGTTCCTCCATACACAGCAAGGCAGCCGGGGATGGTTACAAAAAAGTGATTTAATCTTTGTCCAGATTCTGCTCCCAGCATTGGCTGGGATCCCAGATGAGGGACACCTTGTGAAATTTCCACCCCCAGTTTATCTCCCGAGCCTCATTTCCCTATGTTGTCATTCACAGTCCTGACGTCACCGCCATTCCCAGCCGCCTTGCCATTCTCACTCCCAGTCAGGGAGGCCAGGACAGGGACGCGTTGAAAGGTTTTAGGAAATAAGAATCTATACTATTCTATCATTTCCCATTTTCCCTTATTATTTAGAGCAATTTAAAACACTGAAGGAAGACACTTTTTGGGCTGGCTCCTTCTACCCCCATCCTTTTAAGACAGGAGGAAACTGACGCCCAGAGAAGGTAAGTGACTTTTGAAAAACCACACAGCTAGCTGATTGCATGGCTGGAGCGAGAACTCAGGCTTCTGGGTCCTTCCGTGACCCCAGTAATTTAGCTATTATCTACCTGCCATGCAGAACTCTGCAGGGCTATGCCTGTGGCAGGACTATCCCGGCAGGCCAAACACTGACTGCTCATAGGTCACACGGCTGATGACCCAGAACCTGTCTGCTAAGGGCCGGTCTCTGTACGGTAGAGCAGTCTCTGGTGCCCTCAAGGGGCAGAACAGAGTAGTGGAGAATTACTCACACGACAGGCTCTGGAGGCCGTCTGAGAAATAAAACCCTCTGATTCACCTCCACCCAATTTTACAGAATGTGTTGGAATCACCTTTTCGTTTCAAAGATCATGAAACATGTTTAAAACCATCAAAATATGTTCAAAACACAAATTGCCCCCAAACACCTTTAAAAGCATTGATTGACTAGGGGCGCCTGGGTGGCTCAGGCAGGAGTCCAACTCTTGATTGTGGCTCAGACCATCATCTCACGGTTTGTGAGTTCGAGCCCCGCATCCGGCTCTGTGCTGGCGGTGAGGAGCCTGCTTGGGATTCTCTCTCTCTACCCGCCTCTGTCTCCCTACCCTGCTGGTGCTCTGTCTCTATCTCTAAATAAATAAGTAAATAAACGTTAAAAAAAAAAAAAAAAGCCTAGACCTGATCCCTGTTTTTTTTATTTTTAATGTTTGTTTTTGACAAAGAGACAGAGCGTGAGTGGGGAAGGGGCAGAAAGAGAGGGAGACACGGAATCCGAAGCAGGCTCCAGACTCTGTGCTAACAGTTCAGAGGGGCTCGAACTTGCAAACCCAGAGATCATGATCTGAGCTGCAGTTGGATACTTAACCACCTGAGCCACTCAGACACCCCCAGATTCAGTGACTTTAAAATCTTGGTTTTCTTTTTAATGTTTATTTTTGAGAGAGAGAGAGAGAGAGAGAGAGACTTAGCATGAGTGGGGGAGGAGCGGAGAGGGAGGAGACACAGAATCCAAAGCAGGCTCCAGGCTCCAAACTGTAAGCACAGAGCCCGACGCAGGGCTCAAACTCACATACCTGGAGATCATGACCTGAGCCAAAGTCGGAAGCTTAACCGACCGAGCCGGCCAGACGCTCTCGATGATATAGTTTACATTAAGGGACAATTCAGTGTTAATCATTATATCCCAAACAGACTGCTTCTGTTTTGGATATAACAACTAATGCTTCCCTCCTCAATCAGAAAAATAGGTACAAATATTGCCCAAGCCTAAAATCCTGCCCAAGCAGGCCCTTTGGGTGGACCTGGGAAAGAGGAGGAGGGGAAGGGTCAGTCCAAGGGCTGTATGGTGAGCTCTGTAGAATGAACCAACTAACTAGTGAGAAACGGGCCCCCTAGAAGTAAGGGGGATCCTATAGTATGCACCCACTCCCTTCCCCGGAGCTTTATACCAAACCCAGAGAACAAGAGAGGGGCCAGAACAGATACTGAAGTCACTGAATCATCACTCTCCATGCCTATCTCTGGCTACGGACCTGTGGATTCTAAAATTCTCGCTGAACGTGTGCAGGACTCATCCCAGAACCTAGGTGGGGACTGACCTGTAAGTAGGGACTGAGTTAGCTCTAAGTATAAGGGGTTGAGAAGCAAGAGCTCGGTGGACATTACATGATCATCGCCAGAGAGTACAGTAAGAAGCAAGCACCCTGTGTGGTTGGTGGTGTTTAAACTAAGATTAAACTGTCCTTCAGGGGGCGCCTGGGTGGCTCAGTTGGTTAAGCAGCTCACGGCATGATCTCCTGGTTCTTGGGCTCAAGCCCTGCATCGGTCTCTGTGCTGACAGCTCAGAGCCTGAATCTTGCTTTGGATTCTGCGTCCCACCCCCCTCTTTCTGCCCCTCCCTTGCTTGCCCTCTGTTTCTCTCTCTCTCTCAAAAATAAATAAACATTAAAAAAAAAAAGAGAGAACTGTCCTCCAGGCTGATGATCTAAACTTAGTGCATGTAAGTATCATCCTGGGAGTAGGGAGGAGAATGTGTCAAAATGCAAAGTCCCAGGGCCCCAACTAGAAGGGTGATTTGGGGTAAGACCAGAAATCTGCATTTTTAATCAGCATGACTAAGTAGTTCTCTGGTATGTGCTGGGGACTTAGCTGAAAACAACTGTCAGCTAAGAGGCTACGGTTTGGTGGATTTGACAGAAATAAAAAAGATTTCCATCACCCTCCAAGAAAAATTAAAACCTTTTTTTAAGGAAAATATTCACGTCACTCGGTATACTCTTATCATAGAGCTTTCAAAAGTTGAATATGTATGTTTCATTTGTTGGCAACGCACATTTTAAATTTTAAAGCAGTGATCCAATTTTTATACTTTTGATTTTTTGTCTCAAGAAAGCTAAATGTTGGGGCGCCTGGGTGGCTCAGTCAGTTGAGTCTGACTGCAGCTCAGGTCATGATCTCACGGTTCGTGGGTTCGAGCCCCGCGTCAGGCTCTGTGCTGACGGCTCGGAACCTGGAGCCTGCTTCGGATTCTGCGTCTCCCTCTCTCTCTGCCCCTCCCCCGCTCACACTCTGTCTCTCTGTCTCTCTGTCTCTCTCTCTCTCTCAAAAATAAACATTAAAAAAATTACTTAAAAAAAAAAGATTAAGTGTTGAGTTGCTCATTTAGGTGCAGATGGGTGGAGTCCCTGGGGGTAAAGTTCTCCAGGGTGGCAGGGGAGTCACAGGTCCTTTAGGAAACAGGTGGTAGCATTTCAACACGGATCTTACAAAACACAAACAGTTGTACAAAAGTGTTTTGTTTCATTAAAACGTGCATATGAATTCTGAAGAAAAACTTCTTCAAAGGCAGTAGTGATTCTAATTAAACTGGCCTATACTTGATTTTTTATGTTCTTATAAACTTCTTTTTAATGTTTATTTATTTATTTTTGAGAGAGGGAGACACAGAGTCCGAAGCAGGCATCAGGCTCTGAGGTGTCAGCACAGCCCGATTCAGGGCTCGAACCCACGAACCGTGAGATCATGACCTGAGCAGAAGTCGGAGGCTTAACCGACTGAGCCACCCCTGTGCCCCCGGCCTATAATTGATTTTTTTTAACTACTGTTTTTATTTTATTTTACTGTATTCTATTTTATTTTATTTTAATTTTTAAGTGATCTCTATGCCCAACATGGGGCTCAAACTCACGACCCTGAGATCAAGAGTCATGTGCTCTACCAACTGAGTCAGCCAGGTGCCCCAAAACTATTGTTTTTCATTTGAAATGTTTCTTTATTCAGAGAGAATAGCATGAAATATTTCAAATGTTAGTTTTTGTAGGAATAATATAAAACTCTAAATATAATAGGAAAAATAATAAAGGACTCTGAGTTGAAAGGGTCCTTTCTTTTAAATTTTTTAAAATAATGTTTATTTATTTATTTGGAGAGAGAGAGAGAGAGAGCAGGGGAGGGGCAGAGAGAGAGGGAGACAGAGAATCTGAAGCAGGCTCTGAGCAGTCAGTGCAAAGCCCGATGTGGGGCTCAAACCCCCGAACCGTGAGATCATGACCTGAGCCAAAGTCAGATGCTTAATCGACTGCCTGTGGCTTACGTTTTTCTGGACTTCAACGTCCCCATCTGTAACATGACAGGGTGACCGCCACTGTCTCTTTCAGCCCTAACATTCTGGGAGTATTGTCTTCTGACAATCTTTACTTTCCTCCTCGTATTTATTCATAATCTGAAGAAGAAAGATGAACTGATTTCTTCTTTGCAAATTGCCCCTCAATTTAGAATGAATGGATTAGAACATACATATGTACAAAGATTTTTTTTAGAGTCTGTACCTAAAATCAAAATGTCCTCATCTAAAATGCCTAAAATGTGAATAAATTAACTCCCAATAAACTCAGAATGGAAGAGCCGTCCCTGATATAATGCTTCAAGCAGACAATGGCAATCACCCACATCAACGATGCTGTTCCTGGAATAGGATGTGTCTCTGATGTAGACGTACGTGCTCCTCAATACAGATAAATAGGGCCATCAAACACATAGTCGTTATCACAGATGATCTCTGGAGATCATTCTTTGAGAACTAAAACTCCAGGGCACCTGGGTAGCTCAGTCGGTTAAGCATCTGACTCTTGATTTCGGTTCAGGTCACAATCTTGCAGTTCATGGGTTCAAACCCCAAGTCCGGCTCTGTACTGACAGCACAGAGCCTGCTTAGGATTCTCCCCCATTCGCTCTCCGTCTTTTTCAAAGTAAACAAATAAAAACTTAAAAAAAAAAAACTAAAACTCAGCATCTCTTTGATGCTTAATGGGAGGCACCATCCTGACTGAACATGAACATTTCCATCAGTAAAGTGGCTTCCTTTTATCTTTTTAAGTAATCTGTGTAAGAATATCTTACAAACCTTCCTTAAAAGATCACAAGGGTAATCACCTAAATTTTAAAACTATGAATTCAAGTAAATAACTTTTGTTCAGTGCTTCTCACTGTTAAAGCACACCGTATGAGCTCATTGAATGATTGAAATTGAGTAAAGCACCAGGCAGTCGACAAATTGGATCATTGGTACAGTTGAATCAGCCCTGGCATCGGAGTCTTGACTGCCTCTTGCTAGCTGCATGATCGTAGAAATTTACATAACTTCTTTGAGCCTCAGTATTCTTATCTGTAAATGGGACTAGTTCTACCCGAACACTAAGCTTAATGGGGGAATTAAACAGATAATATAGAAAAGGAAATCTAGGAAAACTTCACCTTACTTTTTTCTTATGGTGAAAGTTTGATTTCTTTTTTCCCTAATGGGTTCTGATCACCAATTCCAACGTGTGGGGCTTTCTCCCCACACCAAACAATTCTCAGACACCAGTTTGTGTCCTATTAATTCAACTCAATTCTGACACTATCTATCTGGAGATAGTGTTAGATTCTGCAGGTTAAGGCTTCGGTCCTGTAAGACTTCCCCCACTCTACTTCACGTGCTAATTGCAAGCCCAGATTGTCACCTGTCCCTTCTGACCAAATGGCTATAAATCAGAGGCTCCCATCACCCCCTCTTTGGGTTCGATTAATTTGCTAGAATGGCTCACAGAACGGGTAGCAACATTTTACTTACCTAGATGGTTTTTTATAAAAGGATATAACTTCAGAGCAGCCAGATGGAGGATGCATAGTGCAAGGTGTGGGAAAATGCGTAGAGCATCTGCCCCTTTCCAGGTGTGGCCACTCCCCCCAAATCTCCATGTGTTCAACAACCAGGAAATCCTCTGAACCTGTCCTGTTGAGTTTTTATGGAGGCTTCATTACATAGGCATGACTGATGAAGTCATTGGCCTTTGGCAACTGACTCAGCTTCTAGACCCTCCTCATCTCCGGTGGTCGGAGAGGTGAAACTGAGAGTTCTAACCTTCTAGTCACATGGTTGGTCCTTCTGGAAACCAGCCCTGCCCTTAGAATCATCTCACCAAAAAAAGACCTTTATTGCTCTCATTAGTTAGAGAATTCCAAGGGTTTTAGGAACTCTGTACCAGAAACTGGGTGAAAACCAAGTATATGTTTCTTATTACAAATCACAATGTCATACCCCAACACTGGCAACAAGTCCACTCCCATGTCTATTCAATACCATACTGGAGGCCCTAGCAATAAGACATGAAAAAGAAATAAAAGGTATATGGATTGGGAAGGAAGAAATAAAAATTCCTTATTTCTCAGACAATATGATCATCTATGTATAAAGTCCTGAAGAATCTATAAAAACTAAACTAGAGGTAGAAAATGGGTGTAGCAAGCCACAGGACACAAAGTGAATGTACAGGGAGAACATAGGAGGAAACGATGTTATTGGGCAGCTCAGAAATCAAAGCAATAGCAGATAGTGTAGACAAAAAGGACCTAAGACCAGGCAGTCATGGCACGTATCCCATACTCTAGTTTCACGAGAATGTGTGCACCTGATTTTGCACGTGGTATACTTTCATAGGCTTGTCTTGAAAGGAACAATTTAAGTTGGGTTTTTTGTTGTTGTTTTTTTTGAATTTTTTTTAATGTTTATTTATTTTTGAGACAGAGAGAGACAGCATGAACGGGGGAGGGTCAGAGAGAGGGGGACACAGAATCGGAAACAGGCTCCAGGCTCCATGCTGTCAGCACAGAGCCCGACGCGGGGCTCAAACTCACGGACCGTGAGATTATGACCTGAGCCAAAGTCGGCCGCTTAACCGACTGAGTCACCCAGGCGCCCCAAGTTGTTTTTTTTTTTAATGTTTATTTATTTTGAGAGAGAAAGAGAGTGTGAGCAGGGGAGGGGCAGAGAAAGAGAGAAAGAGAGATAGAGTGGGGGGAGGGAAGGATGCCCCAGCAGGCTCTGCGCTGTCCGCACAGACCCCAACGTGGGGCTTGACCTCATGAACCACAAGATCATGACCTGAACGGAAATCAAGAGTTGGTCTCCTAACCAAATGAGCTACCCAGGCACCCCCAAATTTACATTTTTTAAATGATCAAATATATCTGTGAGATAAGTTAGTCCTAATCATGCCTACTGTCTTACAGGGTGATGGGTTCCTTCTAGAAGTCCTGAAGCTCTTCTTGCAACTTGAAAAGACAAAAGAGGGTTTTTTCTTGTGACAGTTACTAACCTTCAGTATGAAATGAATATTGCTTATGATCACCACCTCTCTGAGAAAAGAAATCAAGAATTTGTTATAATGCAGATGAACATAGGAGAAGAGGAGGAAAAATAAGATAAAAATGGAGAGGAAGGCAAACCATAAGAGACCCTTTTTTCTTTTTAATGTTTTTATTTATTTTTGAGACAGAGAGAGACAGAGCATGATCAGGGGAGGGGCAGAGAGAGAGGGAGACACAGAATCTGAAGCAGGTTCCATGCTCTGAGCTGTCAGCACAGAGCCCGACGGGGGGCTTGAACTCAGGAACTGTGAGATCATGACCCGAGCCAAAGTCGGACACTCAATCAACTGAGCCACCCAGGCCCTCCCATAAGAGACTCTTAAATACAGAGAACAAACTGTGGGTTGCTGGAGGTGGGTGTGATGGGGGTTAAATGGGTGGTGGGCATTAAGGAGGGCACTTTTCGGGATGAGCCCTGGGTGTCATATGATAAGAGATGAGTCACCTGGGTTCTACTCCTGAAGCCAAGACTACACTGTATGGTTTTTTTTTAATTTTTTATTTATTTTTGAGAGAGAGACAGAGTACTAATGGGATAGGGACAGAGAGAGAGGGAGACATAGAATCTGGAGCAGGCTCCGGGCTCTGAGCCATCAGCACAGAGCCTGATGCGGGGCTTGAACCGTGAGATCGTGACCGAAGCTGAAGTTGGACGCTTAACCGACTGAGCCACCCAGGCGCCCCTACACTGGACGTTAACTAACTTGAAGAAAAAAAAAGAATTTATTATAATGGGATTGATGTGACACTTTTAACGGATTTGTTAAATCTTCATGCAGTTCTCTAGTGGAAAAGACTTCCCTGTGGTTACAGCAGGAAGTAAATTTTTCTATTGCTATAATAGATTCTATATGAGAAATAAACCTTCTTATTACTCTTGCAAATAACTGGGAGTTTCTGGAACAGTCTTCGATATTTTGCCGAAAAGGATGCAAACACTCATTATATGAGAAGCCATATAAGTGATCTACGCCGTGTCTAACATCAGTAATTTTCTACAACAGAAGATCCAGTTACTGGAATTTGGCAACACCCACATACTTGCCGGAGCACGTCCTGTGTTTTAGGAATTCTGACCAAGATTTTCATGGCACTCGCTACTTTAACCCCTGTCCCATGCAAAAGCCTGAGTCATCAAAGATTTGAAATATAATTCATTATACTTTCTAATAGGTGGTTAACTAAGACAACTGTTAAAATAAGAATGTCTTCCCACTTGTCACGTAAGGTTATCAGACATCTCACCAGCGGTGTGTACACCAACTTGGGAAATACTCTTACAAGGGGGAGGAGCAATTAGAATTGGAGCCAACATACCTTCAAATCATGGTTCTGATGCTTTGACCTTGAAACGCTATTTGACCTTGAAACGTTACTTAACATTTCTGAGCCTCTGTTTCACTTTCAGAAAGAAGATATGCAACAAAAAGTGTATTTGGGGGGCGCCTTGGTGGCTCGGTCGGTTAAGCGTCCGACTTTGGCTCAGGTCATGATCTCACGGTCCGTGGGTTCGAGCCCCGTGTCGGGCTCTGTGCTGACAGCTCAGAGCCTGGAGCCTGTTTCAGATTCTGTGTCTCCCTCTCTCTGTGACCCTCCCCCATTCATGCTCTGTCTCTCTCTGTCTCAAACATAAATAAACATTAAAAAAAATTTTTTTAAAAAGTGTATTTGGGGATCATCCAGAATGCCGTCGTAGATGACCAAATACCGCTACTTACTAGTAGTTCAAATAGAGAGAAATGCGGGAAGAATTGAGTCACAGGGCACAGGCATGCTGAACTCAAAATCGCTGCGTTTTAGGCATCAACACTATAATTCAGGAGTTTTATTTCTCTAAAAATATGAATAATGCTTCATGCCAATGGAAGACTATATGATGTTGCAGCGTGAATTATCCTTGCAGAAGAAAAGGTTTGTCCTTAAACCATTAGAACTCAGGGGTGCCTGGCTGACTCAGTCAGTAGAGCGTGCGTCTGTTGACCTTGGGGTCGTGAGTTTGAGCCCCATGTTGGGCATTGAGTACTTCAAAAAAAAAAAAACTATTAGAAGAATTTGCCGTGGTAACAGTCATGGGTCACGTGGGACAAATAACAGTCATGGGCCAATTATCATTTGGACATTAGAACATATCAGACTTTATCTTAACACATTAAAAATCAAGCACTGTCACTTAGGGGATCACTGGGTGGCAAAGCAACCGTCAACAGAAATGTAACTATGAGCCCTGTTCTAGCATACTCTGACATCTGACTCCTAAAATACTTTCAAAATGAAAATATAAGATGAAAAAATTATGTTGGAAAGATAGACGTATCATCAGATTTTTCCTTATTGTGACATAGACAATCATAATGTCAGATTTACCCTCACCTGTTCTTAGGTCTACACAACATGTAGGATATTTTGATATGTATATATGAGTATATGTGGTTGATAAGATCACGAGTAGAGGGAAGAGGTAGGCTAACAACGTGACCAAGAAAAAGAAAACGTCCGTAGGAAATTACAATTAGATATCAGATTTCCAAGACAGTATCACTCACAAGTAGACAATCTTTGTCTTTATTTTCGTAGGAGTTGCTGATTCACTCCTGGCCTTGAAAAGATAGTACATGATTGTATCCCACGAATGGGAACCCTCTTCCATCCATCTGTCTCTGACTAATACAAATCTAGGCTTATTCGCCCAAGCCTTGTGCAGACCCATTCTGTGAGTTTGCAGCGGGCACAGAAAATCCACGTTCATTTTGGCTTCAACAAAAACGACTCGTATTTTTTCTCTGTCATAAGGTATTCAGATGTTGGGAAGTTCCACATAGGATTCACCAACCTCCAACTCCTCGTCTCTGCAATCCTGGTAGCAAGATGGCCGCAACAGTTCTAAATGTGGTACTCAAACACGATATTCGGAGAGAGGAAAAGCATTGTCTCTCCTGGTGTGTCCTCCTTGGGAATGAGAATAACTTCTCCCAGAAAGAGCTTAGTCATTGGCCAGAACCGTGTCACCTGCTCACCCCTAAATAAGCAACCATCGATAGAAATGAGACTAACCTGTGTGGCTTCAACCAGTTAAGACCTAACCCTGAGCAGGGCATAGCGTTACCTTCTGATGAGTCACGTGGGTAAGAGAGAGAGCACTGTGAAGAAAAGGAAAGAAATGGGTACTAGATGGGAATAAATACATAAACAAATAAACCACGTCTTCCATTCACCAAAATGCCTGAACCGGACATAAAAAGAAGAGTTGGCCAGTTTAGCTCTATAAAGACTTAGCTGGATTGTTTTTCACACCTGATGAGGCTGTCTACTTTCTAATAATCAAGTAATATTATTGACTATTTTCATAATTCCATTTAATCTCCACTTTGGGTTTATCAGCTGTACTGGACGTTTATCCAGTGTACTGTACGTTCACTGGAACACCACTGGAACAAGGAATGTGGCCTTATTTGGAAATAGGGTCTTTGCAGATACAGTTAAGATGAGGTCATACTGGATTAGAATGGACTGTAATCCCATGACTGGTACCCTGATAAGAAGAGAAAGCAGAGACATACAGACACGGAACACCACATGAGGGAGACAGGGATTGAGTGTGGCATCTATAAACCAAGAATGCCAACATTTGCCAGTAACCACCAGAAGCTAGAGAGGGGCAAGAAAGGATTTTCCCCTAAAGCTTTCAGTCACCTTGGCCCTGCTGACACCTTGATTTCAGACTTCTAGTCTTTACAACTGTGAGAGAATAAATTTTGGCTGTTTTAAGCTATTCAGTTGGTAATAGTTTGTTATAGTTGCCCCAGGAAACTAATACATTAGCTATATGCCTCTTAAACTTATTTTTTATGGGGTTGCTTTAGAGTTTATAATATTTAAAAAAATTTCAAGTTTGTTTATTTATTTATTTATTTATTTTGAAAGAGAGAAAGGGAGAAAGAGAGAAAGAGAGAGAGCATTAGCTGGGGAGGGGCAGAGAGAGGGAGAGAGAGAGAATTCCAAGTAGGCTCAGCACTGTCAGTGAAGAAGCCGGTGAGGGGCTCGGACTCACAAACTGTGAGATCATGACCTGAGCCGAAGTCAACATTCGGATACTCAACCGACTGAGCCACCCAGCTGCCTCGTCTTTTCTCAGCTTCTGATTCTCTAAAGAGGTCTTGATTTTCCCTTCATCTCTGAAGAATATGTTTGCTAGATATAGAATTCTAGGTTGATGGGTTTTTTAAAAAAAATAATTTCAGCACTTGAAGAAGTTCATTCCATCGTCTCCTGCCTTGCACTGTTTCTGATAAGGAGTCAAGAAATTCTTGTGTTTTGCATTGCTATATACTGTGTGCCTTTATTTTTTTTCCTTCTGGTTGCTTCTAAGATTTTTGTCCTTACAATTGGTTTCCAGAAATGTAATTATTACATTCCTTTGTGTGGTTTTTGTGGGGGGCAGTGTGTGTGTGTGTGTGTTTATTTCTTTTTTTAATTTTTTTTTATTTAAAAAAAAAATTTTTTTTAACGTTTATTTTTGAGACAGAGAGAGACAAAGCATGAATGGGGGAGGGTCAGAGAGAGGGAGATACAGAATCTGAAACAGGCTCCAGGCTCTGAGCTGTCAGCACAGAGCCCGACGTGGGGCTCGAACTCACGGACCGCGAGATCATGACCTGAGCCGGAGTCGACCGCTTAACCGACTGAGCCACCCAGGCGCCCCAGTGTGTGTGTTTATTTCACTTGAGATTCATTTAGCTCCGGTTTGTAGGTTGTATCAAAATGGAAGTTTTTCAGTTCTTGCATTTTGAAATATTTTTCTTCCCCACCCTATGACTCCAATCTCACATATAGTAGACCCCCTGAAATTGTCCCACAGGTCACTTGGCTTCTAGTGTTTTTTTCCAGCTTTCCCCACTCTGAGGTTCAATTTAGATTGTTTCTATTGCTGTCTTCAAGTTTACAAATCTCTTTTCTATAGCCTCTAATATTCTAACTCCACTCGGTGAATATATTTTCCAGCTCTAGAAAGACCATTTGATTCTTTTATGTCTTTCATTTTTCTTCTTATACTTATATTTTATATTAAGCCTTTTTTTAAGGTTTTATTTTTAAGTAATCTCTACATTCAACATGGAGCTCAAACTCACAATGCCAAGACCAAGAGTCTCATGCTTTACTGACTGAACCAGGCAGGCACCCCCTACATTAAACTTTTTTAAGGGTTGCTTTGTTTATTTTTTGTTGTATGGGATAATCTATATATTTTTCCCATTAAATCTTAAACATATTTTATTTATTTTCATTATTTAAAAAAAAATTTAATGTTTATTTTTGAGAGAGTGAAAGTGCGAGTGGGGCAGGGGCAGAGAGAGGGAGACACAGAATCAGAAGCAGGCTCTAGGCTCTGAGCTGTCAGCACAGAGCCTGATGCGGGGTCAAACGCACAAACCACAAGATCATGACCTGAGCTGAAGTTGGACACTTAACTGACTGAGCCACCAAGGCGTCCCAATTTTCATTATTTTTTAAGTAATCTCTACACCCATTGTGGGGCTTGAACTTACAGCCCTGAGATCAAGAGTTGCATGCTCTACTGACTGAGCCAGCCAGGTGCCCCTTGAACATATTTCAAATATATGTTTTAAAATTTTGTGTACTAATTCCATCTGGGTCCTTTTTTTAATATAATTTTTTATGTTTATTTATTTGTGAGAGACAGGGAGACCATGAGTGTTGGGCAGGTGGAGCAGTCAGAGAGAAGGAGACACAGAATCCGAAGCAGGCTCCAGGCTCTGAGCTGTCAGCACAGAGCCTGATGCAGGGCTCAAACTCATGGACTGGCCGGTGAGGTCGTGACCTGAGCTGAAGTTGGACGCTTAACTGACTGAGCCCCCCAGGAGCCCCACTCTGGGTCTGTTTCTATTGACTTATTTTTCTCTTGGGGATGGATCACATTTACTTCTTTGTGTGTTCAGTAGTATTTTTTTTTTTCATTAGATGCTGGACATTGTTGATTATATTTTATGCTTTTTTAAAGATTAAAAAAAAATTTTTAAGTCATCTCTACACCCAACGTAGGGCTCAAACTCAGAACCCCAGGACTCATGGGCTCCACTAACTGAGCCAGCTGGGTACCTTTTTGCCTTTTTTTTAAAAAGAAAGTTTAGAGTTTATCTATTTATTTTGAGAGAGCGTGGGGAAGGGCAGAGAGAGAGGAAGACAGAGGATCCAAAGCAGGTTCTGTGCTGACAGCAGATGGGGCTCAAATCCATGAACTGTGAGATCATAACCCGAGCCAAGTCAGACTCTCAACCTATGGAGTCACCCAGGCACCCCCAAAAATGAAAGCTTAATTTTGTGTTCAGATGTGGTTACTTTTAGACTACCTTGAATCTTTTAAGAATTTTTTTAAAGGCTTTCTTAGGGTAGACTGTGTACAGTCTTTACTCGGTGGTATTGAGAAGTTTTTTCCTCTGACGCCAACCAATTCTGACACCAACTGGGTGTCTTATAGTGCTATTCAGTTCTGTCACTAACTACCTGGAGACAATGTCAGACTCCACAGGTTTCAGGGCTCAGTCCCACCAGAATGTCAGCAACAAGTATTGGGTCCCGAGGTTATCCACTCTTCTGTTCAACGTGGCTCCAAAGTCAGAGGTTCCCGCAACCCCTCCCCACCTTCAGGTTCCATAATTTGCTAGAATGACACAAAACTCAGGAAAGCACCTCACTCACTATTACTGGTTTATTACGAAGATACAACAACTCAGGAACACCCAAATGGTAGAGATAGAGAGGGAAAGGTATGGGGGAGCAGTGTGGGGCCGATCACACCACCCTCCCAGCACATCGATATGTTCACCAACCCAGAAGCTCTTCAAACCCCATCGTTTGGGGGTCTTTATGGAAGCTTCATTATGTAGGTACAAATGATTAAATCAGTGGCCATTGGTGATTCACTCAATCTCCAGTCTATTTCCCATCCCCAGGGGTTGGGCAGGGGGGCTAAGAATTCTAAGCTTCTTTTTTTTTTTTTTTAAGTTTACTTATTTACTTTGAGAAAGAGGGAGAGAGGGAATCCACAGAAGGCTCTGCACCATCAGTGCAGATGCCTGACATGGGGCTGGAACCCACCAACCATGAGACCGTGACCTGAGCTGAGATCAAGAGTCAGATGCTTAACCGACTGAGCCACCCAGGTGCCCAAGAGTTCTAAGCTTCTAATCAAGCCTTGGTCTTCCTGGCAACCATCCCTCATACTGAGGCTGTCTAGGGGCCTGTCAATAGTCACCTCATCAGAACAAAAGATGTTCCTATTACCCTTGTAACTAAGGAAATTCCAAGGGTTTTAGGAGCTATGGGCTAGGAACCCAGGGCAAAGACTAAGTATCTTTCTATGATACCAAAGGCATGCTGGTAATCCTATGTGAATTCTGAGATTTGCTCATCAAATATCTCTCCAGCCATTGCTCCTTCTCTCGGATTTTTACTCGCCTGGCCTTCACGGGGTTTTATTCACACGTACAGCTCAGCATCCAGGCAAGGCTTCACCTTATGCAGGTTGCTGAATCGTTCTCTTTTTACCTCCCTTCTTCCTGGCACTCTGCTTCGTGCACCCGCACCACCTTCACCTGCCTGAACGCTCTCTCCTCACCTCAGTGAAATTGCCGTGGGCTTCTTGGGTTTCCCACCTCTGTACCACATTCTAGAAAGGGCTTCCAGGCCGGAAACTGTTCGTCGTAGCACTTACTGTGTTTTCTCCCTTTCTCTCTGGGACCACGGTTCTATGTGGTCTTACCGGCCACCGTCTACCACAGGTGTTTCTCACATTTCGTCCAGTTTTCTAGTTGTTGCCAACAGGAGTGCAAATCTGCTGTCCATTACTCCGGTGCAGCCAGAAGAGGGAGTCATCTTCCTGTTCCCACTTAAGCAAAGCGGATTCCTTTCCTATAGGGAGATACCACATTTCGGGTTTCATATTTTCCTGTTACAGAAAAGGAGCTTACTTTAGTTCTGTCTCCCCAGAAACCATCAGCTTGCTACTCTTGCTTTAGTGGATGGATTGCCCTCACACTCTGGAATAAGTCTTGCCAAGCCAGCATTCTGGAAGGGGCACATTTCATCCGGGTTATCCAACCAGAGCACTGCAATCTGAGGAACAGACAGAGATGGCTATACTCAGGTACCACTGGGACCAGCATCATCCGTCACGATACCGGGAGGACGTCTTTACCCCAGGAGATTGTGAAAATAGCACGAGGACTGATTGAAAGTAACTGAATTCACATCGCAAACAAGAATAAAGGACTACGTGTTACAATTAGTCAAGCATAAAATAACAATCGCTCAACATTTGAGTTTTGTTTATATTAACTTCAAAATTTTCCTTATGAGGCAGATGGAAAAGTCTTTAGCCAAGTGTGCCTAAAAGGCTTGTGCCTGTTCTGGAACAATGTCGACTTCCCTTTTTCAGCAGCATTGTCTGGCTTGGCCGATCCCCTTCTGAGCGTCCCATGCTGTTTCTGCCTCATGGAAGGGTGGGCTGGACGTCTATCCATCAGTGCCTTTCCTGCCAGAGGCACAACTGATGTTTAGCCTCTGTCTAAAATTGCTCATTTCTACTTTGAATGTCAGGGTCTTTCACAACCAAATCAGGAGTGATATTTTTCTTTCTTCCAATAATAATGTTCTTCGTGCTCCACTTCTGCAAAAATGCCTCCCGCACCCCCACCACCAGTGGTTACTTATCGTCAAGGGAATGGCTTGTCTTTTTTCACCGGTGTCTCGTATTAGTCTCCTATGGCTGCTGTAACAAATCGCGACACATTTGGCGGCTTAGCACGACAGAAAAGTAGGCTCTCACAGTTCTGGAGACCAGATGGCCGAAATCAGCTCCCCTGGACCCACATCAAGGTGTGCAGAAGGCTGCATTCCCTCCAGAGGCTCTAACAAAGAATCTGTTCCTTGTCTCTTTCAACTTTCAGTGGATGCTGGCTTGCCTTGCCTTGGGGCTGCCTTCCTCCAATTTCCAAAGCCAGTAACTTTAAATCTCTCTCCGCTCCTTCATTACCTCTCTTTCTCCTCCGTGTGTAGCAACTCTTCCTCTGCCTCTCACCTATAAGGACATTTGAGATGGCGTTTAGGGCCCACCTGGAGATTCCAGGTAACCTCCTCATCTCAAGATGCTTGAAAATATCTCAAAGCCTCTCTTTCCAAATAAGGTAACATTTACAGGTTCCCCGGATTAAGATGTAAAGGGGGAGGGGCATTTTCAGTCTCCTGGGTAGGGAGTTGGTGTCTGTGTGTATTCCTTCAGTTACTGCTGAATTCTGTGAGCATAGTCTTCTGGTTGTGGCACTTTGAGGACAACATCTAAAGAAAGAAAACCCTAGAAAAATTGAACTGAGTAGGAATACGATGCCATGGGCCCCTGTGGACCGTCATTGAATGAAATACCCTTTCTGTCTGCAGCAACTAAAGATTTTTCTTTTGTCCATTTTGGACTCACTCTAGCCAAGGTTACCCTGTCTCTGTAAGAAGCCTGGTGACCTATCTCAGAGAGTGTTCAGGGGACATTACTATCTCTAACTGTTACACGATCTTCATTTATTCTAGAACTGCACAGTCTCCTAGCCTCAAGAGAACCTAGATCAGCAAGGCAGTGCTCCCGGCCACCCTTAGTCACCTGAGAGTTTACATGGGGAGGAAAAACTAGAAAATGCAAAAAGAGGGGTGGCCGGGCGGCTCAGTTGGTTGAGCATCCAACTTCGGCTCAGGTCATGATCTCACGGTTCATTAGTTTGAGCCCCACGTCGGGCTCTGTGCTGACAGCTCAGAGCCTGGAACCTGCTTCAGATTCTGGGTCTCCCTCTCTCTCTGCCCTTCTCCCACTCGCCTTCTGTCTCTCTCCCTCTCAAAAATAAATAAACATTAAAAAAATTTAAAAAAAAGAAAATGCAAAAAGAAACATCCTGGGTCAAGACAGATTGAAGGAGAAGAAAGAATAATAAAGAAGTGAAAATAAAGGAAAAAGTAGCCTCATCACAAGGAAAAGAGTCAACCAACAATTTAAGAAGCGTTTAACGAGCAATCATAATGCAGCGGAATGTGCTAGGCTCTGTTAAGGGAAAGAAAACAAGTATGACATCATCCTTGTCATCAGAGGACCTCCAATCTAGGAAGACAGAGATGAACTTATGAGTCCCAAAGAGGCAGTGACAAGAAGGGGCAAGGCACACAAACTCAACGTAAGTCCAACTGACAGACCGTGGCAACAGAGGGGTCTCAGGAGAGGAGGGAGGACAAAGCATCGTCAATGGCCCTGACGTGTTCAGCCCAGTACCGGGCTGCAGGCAGCGGAACAGGGGAGTGGGGGGAGGAAGAGCAGCCGGTGCGGGGATGGAGACGGGGAACCGCTGGGTTGGAAGCCCGACACCAGACAGCAGGTGTCACTCTGCTCCCAGTCTGAAAAATCACGAAGCAGCCACTGAGCTCCCAAAGGATCATAAAAAGCTGTGACCTTTTATAGCCACCTCCTGGTCCTGACTGCTGTCCTGACTTTGTCTCCAGCAGGACTGGTACAGAAGCTTTAGAGACTCACACCGTGTTAGTGACATCCACGCTGCTGGTGGCTCCTGGGAGCTCTGGGCTCTGAAGTCGCCCTACTGAGGATTTTGATCTCGGGGAAGATAAGGCCTTAAACCAGGGGTCACAGGTTCATATGCCTTCAGGGGCCCGGGGTTACCTACCTCACGTGGAGGTGAGGTCTGTGCAAACCAGATTGGGTGCCGTCCCTGAAGACATTCAAACTCAGAAATCGACAACAATCACTGCGTTGGCCTAACTAAATACATCTTCGGCCAACCACCTTGCAACCTATGACTTCGGCCCTTCTCTAAGGGATATGTTGACAGATACCTGACAGCAAAGTCTTGGATGCATAGGAGACGTGGGGGGGGGGGGGGGGAGGGGGGGCTGGGGGAGTAGATATGAGAGTATCCAGACCAAGTAAGTCTTCCGGATACACAGTTTGTTTCTTTCCCCCCCTTCATTTTTCTTTTTCTTTTTTTTTTTAAATGTTTTTTAAGTTTATTTATTTTTGAGAGAGACAGAGACAGAATCCGAGTGGGTTGGGACAGAGAGAGAGGGAGACGAATCCGAAACAGGCTCCAGGCTCCGAGCTGTCAGCACAGAGCCCAACGCAGGGCTCAAATTCACGGACCCCGAGATCATGACCTGAGCTGAAGTCGGACGCTTAACCGACTGAGCCACCCAGGCGCCCCTCTTTTCCCCCCTTCAAAGGGCTCCAAATGCCCAAGAGCTGGAGACACAGTACCAGGTGCTCAGGAAGAGGCCGTGGTCCTGCTCTGTCTTCATGGAACCAATGAACATCGGAATATATTTATCTGATTCAGCGGTCCCCAAACCTCAGGCATTTGTAAAAGTCCCCACCTTTGCGATTTTTGTCCTATCACTTAGACGGACTTAACCCTTTTCTTTAAATAGATATTAAATTAATTCACGCTTTGCACTTAGACTCTTCCTTTAGACGTTGGCCTGGATGTAGTTGGGTGTTTCAGAGTACTGGCTTTGAATAAATAAGACCGAGTTCCAATCCAGACGCTGTGACCTTGCTCTAATCACTTCTACTTTCTGAGTGTCGGTTTGTCTCCTCTATACGATGGAGAAAACTGCACCTGCTTTGAGAATCGGTAGCGACGTTCAAGCCAACTGTGTTTCAGAACGGTACACAATGGAAGGATCAATAAATCAAGTCGCTTGGACTGAGGAATCCAGAATGTTTGGGCTGAAAGGCACCGCCCTGGGAATCACTCAGTCCAACCGATTCTCTTGACAAAGAGGCAAAACTGAGGCCCGTGACTTCCCAGAGAGGCCAAGGACTTCCCGAGTTCGCATCCACAGCTGGAGTGGCAGCGTTGTGACGGGGAGCGGGGTCTCCCGATGGGACATCTTCCGGCCCGCTTGTGGCTGCAGCCAGTTGTGTTCCCAGAGGTGTGCCACTTTGCACGCCAGTGGCCAGAGAACCTGAAATATGGGCTTCTAGAAGAAGAGGTTGCGTGTAGGTGAGATGCCGAAGTTGAGTTTTAAAAGTTAAATGTGGGAGGACATGTGCTGGGTGATTCACAGCATGAACTTGGAGGCAGACAGACCTGAGGTCAATGCTGGTGGACCCCTCACTAGTTGTGCGGTCTTGTCCCTGGGCAGGTCAACCTCCCTGCTTCTGTTTCGTCCACCCAAACGCAGGACGGTGGTGAGGATGACGTAAGATTTCTGCACCCGGCTTTACTTAGGGGCGCAGACCATCCTGAACCCCAGAGGACAGACGTTACATTGCCGGGCGCCCCCTGGAGTTTCGCAAAGACAAGAGGTCACTGGACGTGCGAGTCTAGGTCAAGAAGAATCGACCCTCAGACGCTGAAAATCTCCAGTGAAGGAAGGAAACCACACCCGTCACTGAGATAATGGTTCTGAGTGGCTTTTTCCTTGCAAGCAGAACGGGAGGGAAGCAGGGTGTCATCGATGGGGTGAAGGACGGTCGGGAACGATGGGTGGAAGAGGGGGACGGGGGAGCCCCAAGGTTAATCGGAACAAGCTTGAGTTGCGTTTTCAAATGGGAGAAAGTAATTTCTTAGAGGAAGGGGGAGAAAGTCCGGGGAGATGGAAACCCGTGGCGCTGCCTCTCCGTCCAAGCGTGTTGCTGCTATTTTAGGTGTCTTCTCCTTGGACGGGAGGGTTGGCTCTCAGAGCACGGAGCTGGCTTTCCTCCTGTCTGGAGTGAGGGGTCCCTTGGGTTTTCACTCGGGACTCCGTGTCAGGCCAGGGGTGCCTCGCTCTGCTCACTGCCTAGCTCCAGGCTATGCTGCTGGTCCCCCCTGAGGACCCCCCCGCCCCCGACCTGGGCCACCGCAGCCTCCAGATGTGCCTGGGCTGTCCGGCCAACAAAAGCAAGGGGCGGGCAGCTGCCTCCAGAGGCCAGTTGCTGAAGACACTTCAGGAATCGTTCAACTTTCAGAAAGTGACCTGGTTGAACTTTAGTCCCTGGAACAAACCAAACCCCCAAAAGGGAAAAACTTCAGTTTGTCTAAACCATTATCCCCAGGTGGAAGGGACAGAGAATCAAAAATGATGGTTTCCTGGGGCGCCTGCGTGGCGCAGTCGGTTGAGCGTCCTACTTTGGCTCAGGTCATGATCTCGTTGTTCAAGAGTTCGAGCCCCGCACGGGGCTCTGTGCTGACAGCTCGGAGCCCGGAGCCTGCTTCGGATTCTGCGTCTCCGTCTCCCCTGCTCCCTCTCTCGCTCTCTCTCAAAAATAAATATTTGAAAAAAAATGACGGTTTCCTTTTTCAGATAAAGAAATCGAGGCACAGAGTTCCTGCTAAGGTCACATAGTAAATCAGAAACAGGCATAATAATATCATAGCATTTAATCAATGATTCCTATGTTAGCAGCCACTCACCATTCAGCAAATATCTGTGCACGTGGCAAGCCATGGGCTAGGCCTTTTTATGTATCTCTAATCGCAGCAACAACCTAGTAATATTAGAAAAGTGAGGTTTAGGAGAGAAAACTCGCCCAGGATCACCCACTGGATAGGTGGCAGGATTAATATCAACCCAGGTCTGTGCTTCTGAAGCCCCTCCAAAGCTCAGGCTACAATCACTTCTCTTGCTCCCAAGTAAACCTTCACCTTCGTATCAGTGTCTGGGTTTCCTCTCGATGCTCAACACGAGAACTTTATTAATCCACCTGCGATTTTTTTTTCTTTTTTTAAATTTTTTTTTTAACGTTTATTTATTTTTGAGACAGAGAGACACAGAGCACGAACAGGGGAGGAGCAGAGAGAGAGGGAGACACAGCATCTGAAACAGGCTCCAGGCTCTGAGCTGTCAGCACAGAGCCAGACGCGGGTCTCGAACTCACGGACCGCGAGATCGTGACCTGAGCCGAAGTCGGCCGCTTAACCGACCGAGCCACCCAGGCGCCCCGATCCACCTGCGATTTTTATATTTCTCATTATTTTTAGCATTGGAATTGGGGGGTGGGGTTCATTCCTCAAGGGGCAGAGAAAGCAACATTGCTGAGCACATAGTAAGCACTGGATGGTAGCTGCATGATTCCCATGTTGGAATGAAGAGACCAAGGCTCACGGAGGGGAAGTGACTCGTCCACTTACTTACTTACTTACTTGCTAGGTCACTAGTAAGTTTGGAAAGGCCAGATTCCATAGCCCATCTGTCTGAGCCCGGAGCCCGGGCTCCCCACGGCCCCTGGCTGCCTGATGAGGCTAGGATTGGAAGCTGTTCAAGTGCCCCAGTGAAGGAAAGGGAGCATCCTGAAGAGAACGTGTGTGGATTAAATATTTTCGGGGGCTCTTCTGCCAAGTGAAGTGTCTATAACGAGCTGAGAGCTATTGGCTATGGTTGAACCTAGTGAGAAGTCACATCTGGACAAGTTTCACGCCAAGCTGGAAAAGATATCTCCTGCAGATGTGGACACACAGAAGAGTTGCCTTTGACATTCCTAGATACTAATTTGGATTCATTCTCTTTTTTTATGCAGGATGATTTGGATTGTCTCTTATAGAGAGATATTTCTGCTTTCCTATAAGATGATTACTTTATGTTAAGTAAGTGCGTCTTTGGAGGTCGAGGGGACACACAGAGAGAGCCAGCCAGCCACGGGCAAGAGTGCAATGGATCCCTTTTGACTTATCTGGTCCTTCCTGGGGCCTGCGCCTCTCCCCACTTTCTTTCTACAAAGTTACCTGACCCCCTCGGCACCTACCTTATGTGATTCATTCAGGATTAGGTACCTGACCATGTGAGATAGGACTCCCTTCTTTGGGCATTTGGAATTGGCCCCGAGAAGGAGAAAGCCTTACTCTTCTCTTCACGTAACTGTGGCCTGGACATCTTCAGTCTCTTGTATGGACCCTACTGACCTTAGAGACCTCGGGTTCTGTGAGACACTCCTGTATCTTTATAATAAGTCTCCTTCTTTGCTTTGTTACTGACCACTAAGGATTCTTACCAATATCCCCAGCCTTCTGTCAACCCTCCCCTGCCGTGCACATGCACATGCTCTCTTCTAGAGACAGTTTTTCCGTCTCCCTCTCTCCCCATAGCCTTTGACTTCAATTCCAAACTGCCGGCATAGTGTAAAGGCCTCGCGTGATCTGGCCCCTGTTCTCACCTCTCTCTGTTTCCCCTTCTCTTCCTTCCCTGTAACCCCCGTGCCTGCATTTCCCAATCTGGCACGTTCCTCTCCCATCTCTGTTGAACAAGCTTCTATTCATTCCTAATGATAAGCAACAAATGTGAGTCCTTTAGACCTCATGTCAAAGTCCGAGACCTCTGGGATTGTCCCATAATGAGTCTTTTTTTTTTTTCCGAAGATTTTTAAAAAATTTTTATTTATTTATTTTGAGAGAGAGAGAAAGAGCACGTGCAAACAGTGGGGGAGGAGGGAGGGCAGAGAGAGAGGATCCCAAGCAGGCTCCGCATTGTCGGCACACAGCCTGATGTGGGGCTTGAACTCAGGAACCGAGAGATCAAGACCTGAGCTGAAATTAAGTGTGGGAGGCTTCACCGACTGAGCCGCCCAGGCCTCCCCCTGTAATGAGTCTTTTTAACTTCCCAGTGTCTTCCCTCTGTTACTTCCCTAGCAAAACCTGTTACCAATTATTTATTTCCTGGTATAGGTTTAAGGCAACGAGTTACCTCTACCGGGAGTATTTGCCTGTAAAGGCTCCCCACTGAGGCAGAATTATTAAAGCCACATTAGGCATGTGTGAGAAGGCAGGGGAGCCACACAGCCTGACGCACATTATCATTATCGGCATCAGAACTGCTCTGTTTGTGATCACGGAAGACGGGGCACCGGGAGAAGAGGGAGGTAGAGGGCTGGGGTGGGGGTGAGAGAGGGCAGGGATACGATGGTGGGCAGGAAGGAGCGGGCTGTCTGCAGTGTTCCTGACCTGGCCTGGTTGGGGGCTGTGCCTGCCTGATTCTTGGGGGGCGGGGGGTCCATTCACATGGACTGTGGTGTGACTGCTCTCTCCCGGAGCTGTGCCACAGAGCAGAGCTGGGAAATCCCACGGGAGGGCAGAGGGCCTCTGTCCACCCGGCCGTCCCTAGGTCACCACAAGGCAAGGGCGCTCCTCTCTGAGCCAGAGCAATGACCCATCCAGCATAGGACTCGGGCTCAGGCAGGGCCACCCTGGGAGGCCAGGTGGTCTGCAAACAGAAAACTGTGTTTGCCGTCTTGCCTCTCCCTCTGCGCTCTGCTCTCCGCCGCCCTGATCAACCCATCTGGTCTGCCCAGCTGACCACGGCACCCTCTTCCCGGGCCCAAACCCTTTCACGGCTCCTCCCTGCCTACCAGACACGCTCCCATCCCTCCCGCAGGGAAGAAAAACGTTTTGCTTTGCTAAAATACCTCGAGGGGAGTGAAAGCTCTTTTGTGTGCTTCCCCAGAGTTACGTATCTATAAGCTTTAGCATAGGAGCTCCTGAAAGCAGGGGTCTGGCCGTCTTTATCTTTGTGTGTTCAGCAGGCCACAGAGCACCTGGCTCCTAACGTATGTTCAAAAAGTGAGCTAAACTGAATTAAAGAAGAGAGAAAACGTGGAAGATCAAAGACGAACTAAGAAGCCGAGAAAGCAGGAAAGCGAGGTGAACGGGGGTCGGGGTGGGGGGGGGCGGTGGTGGAGAACTCTTTTTCAGCCAAGCATTCCATCACCCCTTTCCAGCTTTTTATGGCAGTTCCCTGGCAGGGCTCCCACGCTGCAGCAAGCCAGGAGAGGGGGGGCGGCAGAATGATGTTGCTCGTGGGATTTTGTCCCGTTCTTTGATTCTGCTGCTGTGGGGCAGGTGCATATGCTAAATTACCCACTTAGGTGGCAGGTCATTTATAGCCACCCCAGCCCCACCTGGCAAATGGAGCCTTGGTTTTCTGCAGGCAGACATTTCAGAGCGAGGCCAAGAGGCTCCCAGATAAACTGGAAAACAGATACTCTTGCCAGCAGCAGACTTGGCTGGGGAGGCCTGGTGGATGCAGCCGCTGACCAGGGATTCCTGGGACCCGGCAACCTGCGGGATAAGGGTCCTGGGTCCCAGGTGGCTGAAGTGGCACGTTCGGGCCTTTCTAAGACCCTCTGAACATTTCCATCTTTGAGCCTGCTTTCTCATTTGTAAAAGGGGATGACACTACCTACCTCAGGAGTATTCTGAATACCAAATAATGTCCGCACATGGGAAGCACTCTGGGCAGAGTAGCTACAATACATCTCATTGCCTTTTTTTAAAAAGTTTATTTATTTACTTATTTAAAATTTTTTTGATGTTTATTTTTTTTGAGAGAGAGAGAGACAGAGTGCAAGCAGGGGAGGGGCCGAGAGAGGGAGGCACAGAATCTGAAGCAGGCTCCGGGCTCTGAGCTGTCAGCACAGAGCCCGAGGCGGGGCTCGAACTCACGAACTGTGAGATCATGATCTGAGCCGAAGTCGGACACTTAAGCGACTGAGTCACCCAGTCAACTTTTTTTAAGTTTATTTATTTATTTTTGAGAGGGACAGAGACAGCACAACTGGGGGAGGGACAGAGAGAGAGAATCTCAAGCAGGCTCCTCACTGCTAGCACAGAGCCCGACGGGGGGCTTAAACCTACGAAGGAGCCGTGAGATCATGACCAGAGCCGAAACCAAGAGTCGGACGCTCAACCAACTGAGCCACCCAGGCGCCCCTAAAGCTTATTTATTTATTTTTGAGGGGGAAGGGGGGCATAGAGAGAGGGAGAGAATCCCAAGCAGGTTCCGTGCTTACCAGCACAGAGCCCGATGTGGGGCTCGATCCCACAAACCGCAAGGTCATGACCTGAGCCGAAATCAAGAGCCGGACACTTAACCAACCGCACCACGCAGGTGTCCCCACCTCATTATCTTAATGCCTCAATGTTTCCACCTGTCAAACAGGGAGCGTAATACCTATTTGATGCTCATCTGCTAAGGATCGAGTGAAGTCGAATCTGTAGGTGTTTTAAAGTCTCTCGAGAAACGCTTATAGATGTGAGGAAGCCCTGGGGTGTAGGCACCAGCACCTCCGACTACCTAAGCAATCACACACCAAAGGACGTAATATCAATAAGGAAATACTTTTTCTATGGGTGTAGGGCTCTAGAATCTAGCTGTATTCGAATGACTATGACTTAATAAATTAATGATTTGAATTAAGACAGAAATCATGCTTATTTAATTTGGAAAACTTAGACAGGATTTCAACAGGGTGAAAAGATGGGCCAAAAGCATGATAATCAGTGGGAAAAAATGTAAATGTCTGTACTTGGATTAAAAAAAAAAAAAGAACATAGCTGGAAAGTACAGGATGGAGGAAACCAGTATAAACTTCATGTTAAAAACAAAAAGAAAAGGAAAAAAAACTATATTAAAAAAATAAATTAATGTGAATCATTGGTGCAATGTAATGCCAAAAAGGCAAAGTCAATCTTGGGTTACAGTAATAAAATAACAGTGCTTGGAAAAAGAGAAAAAATGGTTTCAATATGCTGTAACATCTACTCAAACCTCTCTAGAGAAAAAAAAACTGGAATAATAGGGGGTCCAAAAGACCATGTGGTCTGAGAAACAGGTGAATAAAATGGGTATATAAGGTGAGTTAGTTATCTGGTTAGTTAGCTTGAGAAAGAAGGAGATTCAGAAGGTACTTAGCTTCTATATTTAAGTGAAAGAAAAACTCTCTCGTGGGAAAGGTCTGTGTATGACCACGGGACTGAACTTCATTTTAATTAAAAATTAAAAATAATTTTTTTTTAGAGCTGGTGGGGTGGGGAAGAGAAGGAGAGAGGGAGAGGAGGAGAAGGGGAGAGGGGCAGAGGGAGAGAGAGAATCTCAAGCAGGCTCCTCACTCAGCACACAGCCTGACCTGGGACTTAACCCCTTGACCTTGGGATCATGACCTGGGCAGAAATCAAGAGTCAGATGTTCAACCGGCCAAGCCACCCAGACAGCTTGAGCTTTATTTTATTTTTGAGTAGGCTCCATACCCAGCATGGGGCCCCACATGGGGCCCAATGCGTGGCTTGAACTCATGACCCCAAGCTCAAGACCTGAGCTGAGATCAAGAGGTGGACACTTAACCGACTGAGCCACCCGGGTGCCCCAGGACTGAACTGAAAAAGAAACTTTCAAAGGAGATCTATTTCAGCTCAATAGGAGAAAGGCCTCATGGTCGTGAGATGGCTGCCACAGCTCCAGGCGTCATGACTACAATCTAACACAAGAAACGGGGGCACCAGAAAGCTCCTCTCTCTAATTTGTTTCTTTTATCAGGAGGCCACATATCTTTTCTAGTCTCTGTAGGTTTATTTTATTCTATTGACCAGAAGTGAATCACGTGGCTGCCCCTAGCTGCAAGAAAGATTGGGGAATTGAGTATCTGGCCAAAGAGAATGGCAGAGGGGTATCGAGGACTGGCCTCCACCACGCGTGATTAAGTACAAAAGCCAATACCCTAAGAATAATAGTTGGGAAAACAGAAAGAGCGTGGGTCCTTGATGACCTCATTGAGCTGCTGAACTAAATTTAAAATGGCCAACTTCCAGTCTTCTTAGAATGACAGAAAAATAAATGCATATGTGATTAAGCCACCGTTGATTTTCTGTGACTCGCGGTCAAATGCACACTAATCGATACAAAGGCCGTCTTTGTGAAAGTACCTGGGATGTGTCCACCCGGACTGTTTGTAGACCCCATTCATCCAACCAGTTTTGCGAAGTGTCTACTTTGTTCCGGGCACTTGGCTAACCTCTGGGGCTGTAATGCTGAACAAACCCGGACAGAAGCCCTGCCCTCATGGAGGTTACATTCCAGTGGAGAAGAGAGGCGTCACTGAAGCAATCCACGAAGGAGTAGAAAAATGTAATTCCCATAATGCTGCGGGGCAAAGGTACAGGTGCTACGGGAGAATACAATGTAGGAATGGCCCCGGTGGTGGAGTCAGGAAGGTCTCCCTGAGAAGCGAGCAGTCTGAGATCTGAATATCCGCTTCAGGCTTGTGTCTCTGCCCACAATGCCCTCTCTTTCTTGCCTATATCTCGTTGGCTTATCTTCTCCCTTGAAGCCTTTTCACACACCCAGACACCTCCAGCGTCACTCTTCCACGAAGGCCTGACCTTTCAACGACACGTGGCCTATACCTCCTTGAACGCCCTCGGCCAATGCTCTCACCCTGCCTTACAACTCGAGCCCTTATTCTGCTTACCCCCTCACTTCCACCCCACTCCTTCTGGAAAACACGGACATTCTTATCTTCCCATTAAAGATCTAGCAACCTAGTTTGTTGTCTTGCGCTTAGCCAACATCCAACACTTATTCGAACTGAATTTGAAAACTATGTTTTATGGATGTTTACTACCGTCTAGTTTCAGAAAACATTTGCTAGCTCACACAGAGTACTTTGCATGTGTATGTGTGTGTGTGTGAGAGAGAGAGGTTTCCACAGGCCCAGACACCCAGAACCTTGGACTTTTGTCCACAAACTGAGATTACAAAAAACAAAAACAAAACCCTATTTAAACATTAATAAAGACAATCATATGTCTGTCAACTATCATCACTTACATGAGCTGAATCTCCTTAGTTCATGACTTTGACTATTGCAACTTATTCCTTAGTGTGAAAGGCAAGGTGTTTGTACTTCCCAAGATGCGTACTGACACCTTTCACATCTTTGAAGGGGTCTGGCTCTGTTCAATATTTTCAGGATGACAGTTGTCCCGGAAGGCACTGTGCCTTTCCTTGAATTCATGCAGTATTAATCTTTACAGTAGGTTCACAAAAGGGACACTAAATTTTTTAAATGTTTATTTTTGAGAGGGGGGATGAGCGGGGGGGGGGCGGGGGAGCAGAGAGAGAGGACAGAGGATCCAAAGTGTTGGTGGAGGGGGGGAACAGAGGATCCAAAACCGGCTCTGCGCTGCCAGCAGCGAGCCCTGAGGGGCGCCAAGCGGGGCTCGAACTCACGGTGAGATCATGGCCTGAGCTGAAGTCCCCCGCTCAACCGACTGGGCCACCCAGGCGCCCCCCAAAGGGACACTAATTAAGGGACACTGTAACATAATCGCACGCTGTTGAAAGTGGACGCCCTCTTGGGGATCACGTAGCGACAGACTCTGACACCTGTCCCAAAGCAGGAAGCTAGCTAAGAGCTGTTCCCTTGGACAATCATCGGCTTCTCGGGCAGCCGCTTCCCCCCCCCCCCCGCCCCGGGGACCCGCAGAGCGTCCGCGATTGACAGTCGCGGTCTTCGTATTCGATATTCGCAAAACCAGGACCCACTCCGGCAGGGAGTTCAACGGCCATCCTCCGGGTGGAGGTATTGCCAGGGTGTGACGCGGCGGCGGGCAGGCAGGCTCCCAGTGGCGCTAAGTTCAAAGCTGCCGGAGCTCGCGCTGCGAGCCGAGTCCGGGAAGAGAGACGCCGAGAGCAAGGCTCCTTCTCCCCGGGGGGCGATAAAAGGAGCGCGCGGAGGACAGGGGCTCGGGCTCGCAGCGAGCGCCCGCTGCCTGTCTGCCTCCCCCTGGGGGGGCGGGGGGGGCGCGCGGCCGCGGGCCGGAACCGCACGGGGGACCCCAGACTTCACCGGGGCGGGGGTGCGGGGAGCGTGATGGGGGGGGGCGCGCGCGGCGGCCACGGGGGCGCCGAACGGGGCCGGGAGGGGCGGGCCGCGCGCACAATGGAGGCCCCGCCCCCGCCCTCTCCCCCTCCCTCCCTCCCTCCGCGCCGCCCCGCCCCCCGGCGCCCCGCGCGCCCGGCGCCCCGCCTGCCACCTGAGCCCCCGGGCGGACGCCGCGCTCGCTCCCGGCGCCGCCGCCCCCCGCCCCCTCTCCCCCCACCCCCCCCCGCCCCGCGCCGCCCCGCGCCCCCGCCCCGCGCCCCGCTCTCGGCCGGGGCCGCACAGTCGCGGCCGCTCGCGCCGGGGAGGACATGCGCCGGGGCTCGGGGGCGCACCCTCCCGCCGCGCTCAGCCGCGCCCAGCGTCAGCAGGCGCTCTGAGCGGCCACTCCCGGGCCGCGGCCGCGCCGCCCTCCGCCTCAGTGCCAGCCCGCAGCCCGAGCCCGCCGCTCTCCCACGGGCGCAGCCCCTCTGCCCGCGTCCCTCATGGCCAAGCCCCTGCTGCTGGTCGTCTGCGGCGCTCTGGTGGTGGCCCGGGCCCAGTGGGGGGCCAGCGTGACCCCCGCCGGCACGAGCGAGCCGCCGGACGCGCCGACGGTGGCGCCCACGGAGGACGAGACCCTGCAGAACGAGGCGGACAACCAGGAGAACGTTTTGTCGCAGGTAGGCGGCGGGCCCTGGCCACCCCCGGGCCGGGGCGCTGGGTGGGGGGGACCGGAGGTGGCCGTCGTCGCTGGCGTGCGGCCGGCCGCTGCGCCCCGTTCCCGGAGGGAGGGGCGTGCGCGGTGCCCTCCTCGCTGCGTTTCTCGGGGGACGGAACGGGTACTTCAAGGTCACCGGATCGGGAGAAAGGAGAGAAGGAAGGGAAGACTCCGTGCAGCTCCCTGGAAAGAGGGACGTAACGGATAATAATAATCCAGACCTAGTTTCTAGCTCAAGGGTTGCGAAAGTGTGGTCGTGTCTTGCCTGTGTGGCTGTTCGTGGGAATTGGAATGTGACAACAGGCGGGCACGCTGGACTGGGGCGGGCGGACGGCTGCCCCAGGGGGAAGGCACTTGACGGGCCCGGAGTGAGACACCCACCAGGGAGAAGCGGGGTCGAGACCCAGCAGCAGCTGCAGGTGTGTCGCGTGGCAGGTGGCCCCGCGCAGAGGGGCTGGCGGACGAGACCCCGTGTGTTGGTGAAGGCAGGGTGGAAATGCAGACCCACTCACCTCTGGCGCGTGGTCGGTGGGGGGTGAGTGACAGCTGATAGGGACCGGCTTCGTCAAGTGCCCCTTTACAAAGTACTTGGCTCGCTTTATCTGACTCGATGGTCACACACGCCCTGGTTCCCCGGCTGTAGCTCCAGGTGGGTAGAGCCAGGTCTTCTGACAATCTGCAGCCCAGGTGACTGGAAGGGACAGTTCTCTAGAGTGTTCCGTTCAGCATGATGACGTGTGGTGGGAGTTGCCGTCATCCTAAAGAAGAGGGATGGCTGCATCTGGTGCCTTCAGTGCTGCCTGCATCTGGAGAAGCCTTTGCTCTGGGTCCTGTCTCCTTCCCGGGGGAAGAACAATCAGTTCCCCTTCCTCGGGAAGTTAGGCTACTATCTATCCCTAGAGCCACCCATAACCTCTCATTGTCCCCTAAACCGAAAGGACATGAAAACCCTTCATGTTGGGGCTCTGGAGGACCATCCACAAGTGTTCTTGAAACCGGAGTCTGAAAGGAAGGTATCCACCCGGGGCCTCAGCGCGGGCTCCGGCAGAAATCTAGGCAGAGTCTCAGAGAGCAGACAGCCACGATTTACTGTCAGCCCCTGAGGACCGGCCGCTTCAGTCACCCTGCACTGCTACCCCTTAGCCCGCTGCACCATTCTGTATTTGACAACAGCTCTAAAGCAAATATTAGTGTTAGAAGAAACCCAGCCTTTGCAAGAAAAACATTACAAGCCTTCTCCCTCCACCCCCCCCCCCCCCCACCCCGACAGCATCCCAGGAACATTTCCACTCCAGCTAGGTCTGTGCCTGCCTGCCGAGGTCATTAGGCAAGTGAAGGGAACCCTTCCCGGTGCTTAGAAAGGCTTTGGGGGGCCCCGTGGCTTTGGGGATGCGGGATCTGTGCAGAGGAGGAAGGAGGCTTCCCCACCCCCCCCACCCCCACCCCGAGCAAGTGCCCAGAATGGTGGCTCCAGAAAGCCTGCTGCTGCTGCTGCTGTGTGATTTCCAGCCTGGGGAGGCTGGCAGGGGCCAGGGCTCAGAAGGAAATGTTTAGCATCGTAGAAGCAGCAACCGCTGCCAGTTTGCTCTCCTGGCTTTGGCCTAGGGTTTGGGTTCAGAAGCTGTTCAAGGAGCCAAGTGAATCCCTAGGCTGCGTAAACCTTACTCAGCCTGTCTTTTTCCAAACTGAAGCCGTCTTTCGAGGGCCAGATGAAATACCACTTCCTCCAGGAAGTCTCCTCTGATGCTTGGCCGGAGCCCCTCTCTCCAGGTTGAGCGCCCCCTTCCCCCGACTGCCCTGCATCATCACGTCGGGGCACTTACCACCCTTTACCTGGCATGGCTGTGATCTGTGTGCCTCCTGCACGGAGAGCTCCCACGCGGGTGGGCTCTCTGGCCCGTCTGTTTACCTGGCACAGCCCCGAATGGGCATTCAGTATGTGGTCACCGAGTGAACAAGGATCAAAGCAAGTAGCCTTCAGACTGGAATATCAGCTTTCCAATCCTCCCTTTAGCCCCTTCTCCTTTTTCTTTTTTAATCTAAATCTGGATGTCCGCTAAGGCAAGGGCCGTTGGAAGAATGATGGGGCTCATTTGTTTTTTTCCTTGAAATGATGAAAGGCTAAGGCCCCCTGAGAAGCACACAGCTTTCCAAGACAAATGAAGAGAGCTGAACTCCTCGTGCCTTCAAGGAAATTTCAGAGTCAGCAAATTGTGTTCTGATGACCTCTTCTCTCCACAGTTCAGAGTTGTCTGAGGTCTTGGGCTAGTGCAGGACATTCAACAGGGTGAATGGAGAGCCTTCCTAGGTGCTGGGCTGAGAGGCACCTGTATTTGCACACCCAGCCCTTTCTTGCTTTATCTCTGTTGTCTAGTTGCTGGGAGACTATGACAAGGTCAAGGCTGTGTCTGAGGGCTCAGACTGTCAGTGCAAGTGCGTGGTGAGACCCCTGGGCCGAGACGCCTGCCAGAGGGTCAACGAGGGGACCTCCAGGAAGGAAGACTTCTACACCGTGGAAACCATCACCTCGGGCTCGTCCTGCAAATGTGCCTGTGTCGCACCCCCGTCGGCCCTCAATCCCTGTGAGGGAGACTTTCGGCTCCAGAAGCTGCGGGCGGCAGACAGCCGGGACCTGAAGGTAGGACCTGGTGTGGGGGCGAGGCCAGGGGTGGGAGGACGCCTTCGGGACCCAGGCCTCTGGCAGAAGCTGTTGCAGGGATTGTAAGGCCTTTGAGTAAATGGGACGTGTCTTAGCCTGTAAAGGTCAGGCCCTGGCATCTGGAGTACTGTGTGTGTCCAAGGCTGGTCATGTGACAAAGCAGTCGTTCGCAATCCGGACGTCTAAAGGGGATGCTGACAGCAAAGTGTGCCTGCCTCTCCCTGTGGAGCCAGGAAGGCTGGGCCTGGGAGCCACTGCCAGGCCCTGGGGCCAGAAGAACTCAGTGTTCTTCTCCCGGAGAGCTGTTGCCACGATTTACTGTCAGCCCAGCACGCACCCTAAAGAGGCGAGAGACACGGAGGGGCGAGCCCGTCAGTCCTCAGCCCGTGGGCCGGGGTGACCCAGGGTAGGAGGGGCCTGGGGCCAGCTGTGGGTCGGCATCAGACCGTGATCCTGGTCCGGGGCGGTGGGGGGGGGGGGGGGGGTGAAGCTCAGGCCTGCCTGAGGCTGCTGCAGGGGTGGGCTGAGGACTGTCCGATCTCTGCCCTCCCCGCTTCATTGCAGT
The DNA here is from genome assembly GCF_024362965.1 of Panthera pardus. NCBI lineage: Eukaryota > Metazoa > Chordata > Mammalia > Carnivora > Felidae > Panthera > Panthera pardus. Next base: position 6,203,367 of record NW_026526777.1, on the reverse strand, counting down.
GGGGGGCGGCAGGGGGGAGCGGTGGCCTGGGCCTGGTTTTGCAGTCACACAGACTTGGGTTCAGATTGTTGCTCTGCTATTCTTTGCTGTGTAATCCTACTCAAGGTGCCTAACTGCCTTGCCCCACCTTGGTCTCCTTGAGTAGCAAGTGGGGATAACAACGTCTGCTTTGGGGGGTTGCTTTGGGAACCGATGGGTGACCCTACGGAGTACTTGGCACGGTGCCTGATACGCAGTCAGGGTCGGTAGACACGCATCCTGTTCGTGAATGACCAACGTGAAGAGCTGCCTCTGTGCCCGTGCCTGGTACGCGCTCGGTAGCTGGCGGTCACGGATGCCCTTCTCGCAGAGCGGGGGTTAGCAGGACGGTGCTTTAACATCCTGCCCCGGGATCCAGTGTGCCTCAGAGCCCCACCATCAAGCCGCTTTCTGAACCACCCAGTTATAGGATTGGACTCCTGGGGGCTTCTGGAACAGCAGCAGGCAAAATTTTCTATTGGGAGCCACTCAGAAAATCATCCCAGTGCGTGCCAGCAAGATGCCTTTTGCGGCTCTCGCCCACGGTTCAGCTACTTTCCTCTGGTGGGGAGGAAGGAGGGCTTCTGAACACAAGTGTCTCATGACATGGAGTTCTTCATCTACCAGCAAGGCTGGGAGACGGGTGGGGAACAGAAATCGCAGAAGGGTGTCCAGCAGATTCTTCCAGGGACTGGTCCTCAGCAGGGAGGCCCAGTTCAAGCATCTCTCACCTGCCCCTTTGCCTGCGCTCTGGGTGACCTGGATATCACCAGATGTTCGGCCACCGTCCTCCCAGAGTACTGGCGGGAAGGACAGCATTAAAAGCACTGAGAAGGCTCGCGCCCTACGATGGCATGCTATCGCAGAGATGGGTCATGGGGCCTCTTTTACCTCGTGGTTAGTTTAGTTTTAGTGCTGAGGGAAAACTGTTGGTATCTTCCAGGGTAGACGACGAGGTTGGGTATTTCAGGAGCACATCCTCAAGGCATCGAAGTTTATGAGCCACTTTGTTGAGTATTTACAGATCACCTCTTGTGGGCCAGGTGCTGTGCTAGAGATCTTGGGGAAACAAAGATGGGGCACCACTTTCAAGGAGCTCAGCATCTAAGAGGAAAGACAAGCAGGCATACACCTAACAGCAGAAGAGGGGTCTAAGCGATTGGGTGAAGATGTGTAGACTTCAGTTTCACTTGTTCTTCTAGGATTCTTTTTTTTTTTTTTTAATTTTTTCAATGTTTTTATTTATTTTTGAGACAGAGTGAAACAGAGCATGAGCAGGGGAGGGGCAGAGAGAGAGGGAGACACAGAATCCGAAGCAGGCCCCAGGGTCTGAGCCGTCAGCACAGAGCCCGACGCGGGGCTCGAACTCGTGGACCGCGAGATCATGACCTGAGCCAAAGTCGGACGCTTAACCGACTGAGCCACCCAGGCGCCCCTGGATTCTTCCATTTTCTTATCTGAGTATTGCAGGGGGCACAATACTTCCCACCTACAAAACGCCAGTTTCCAAGAGCCCCCCCTCTCCGTTCCTGGCCAGTGGCCTCTCTGTTGAGCCTCCGGCTTGGGGGTCTGACAGGAGAAGTCTCATCTTGGGCGTCACACCCCAGCCCTCGACTAACCTGCTACTCATGTTCCATAGCTTTCCACCATCATAGACATGCTGGAAGGAGCCTTCTATGGTCTGGATCTCCTGAAGCTGCATTCTGTCACTACCAAACTGGTTGGACGGATGGATAAACTGGAGGAGGTAAGGAAGATTCTGGGTTTCCGTATCTTTCTCTCCATCAGGCCCGAAAGCATATCCAACTTCCCACAATATTTTTTCAGAAAGCGTGTATCCTGACTAGACTTCACCTATCCTGTGCTTTGGGAAGAAAACATATACATAAAACACCCATTCAAACTCATGCCAAATCGTGGGTGACAAAGAATTGATGAAATATAAATGTAAATACCTTCTTTTTTCACACACAAGAACCATATAATCAATGTATTTCTTTTTTTTTTTTTTAAGTTTGTTTATTTTGAGAGAGAGAGTGTGTGTGTGCGCGTATGTGTGCTCAAGAGGGGGAGGGGCAGAGAGAGAAAGAATCCCAAGCAGGCCCCATGCTGTGAGTGCAGAGTCCTACACAGGGCTCGAACTCATGAACCGTGAGATCATGACCTGAGCGCACATCAAGAGCCAGATGCTTAACCCATGGAGCCATCCAGGTGTCTCCATCGTATTTCTGTTTTTACCTTGACTTCCAGGGAACTCAGAGCTAAATGAAACGTAAAAGTACAGTAAGCCTCTCCCTTCCGGTTTTAAGATGGCGGCATCTCCCTTCTGGGTGCATGCTTGTTCATTTCTTCTTCCGGTTTTGCTTTGTCATTTTAGCCGTTCTGCTTTCTGTCTCTGTACGTGTGCGTGCATTTGTGTGGTAACGCATCTCCGGTTCACGTGAGAGGAAAAAGACGTGAAAACGGTTGCTGATGCATAATATTCCCCGCTGGAAAACATTCAGGCTCTTCACCCCCTGGGAGAACGGACTGATAGTGTCATTTCCACAGACAGGCATCACATGGTTATGACCGGGCTCCAGGGAGATGTGTGGCTGGCACCGTGGTTTCCAGGGGGTGGTGTGTGGGTCGGGGTGCGAGAGAGAAATCGTCACACGCCACAGTAACCTGGACACCATTCCATTGCTGTAATGCTCTAACACGTAGGTAAGTCATTTAATCACCAGAAAAGGGACATTCCCCACTCACCCTTCTTGGTCGGGAGCTTACATAGGTGTCATTGACTGGCATCCACGTCTTGAACCGATACCCGAAATGGTGACTCAAAAAATTAGGTCTGTTCAATCTTTAGAATGTTACCGTAAATGGCAAGTTTAATAACGGAATGATTAATAGACCAATATTCCTCATGAAAAAGTGGGCTTTGGGGGTGGGCTCTCGTGGAGGAGCTGGGGTTCCATGATGGCTGAAGAGCAGCCGCAGGATGTGAGAAAGGTCAGACTCTGCAGTTTGGCAGAAAGAGCGCTCGCTGGGCTGGGAGTCAGGACGGAGCGGACGCCTGTCTGTTGGCTGCTCCCAAGCGGCTGTGTCTCACCTTCCCCATCTGTAAAGCGGGAGAGGTGCCCTACATACCTTGCATGATTGCTCAGGGGATAAAAAAGTGAGCTGATCATCTTGGAAACACTTTGAAATGGTTAAACAAAACAAGGCGCTCGGGGGATGGCCAGGGAGTGAGTGGGGGCAGCATCTCTCTGCTGCTGTGTCCGAGTCGCTGGGATGCGGGTGATGAAACGTTGCCCTTGCGAAGGTTGGTTTCAGCCCCTTCCTTACACCCCAGTGTTCCCGGAAAGCGAACACCGCTTCCTTGTCCGCCCGTCTTTAGGCTTGACTCCCCCTGTGCTGTGATGAGCGTTTTCTGACCATGGCCACCGGCCCTGGGAGGCTTGGTGGGTCCCCAGCCTTTCAGTTACCGGGTCTGATGAGAAGCGTCGGGGCCCTGGAGCCTGAGCTTCACAGACAGTTCGAGGCGGCCAACGGGACCACATCAACCCACTCTTGCTGAGGGCACTTCCCAAGAGAATCTGGCCTCACCTTCACTCTCTCTGTCCCCAGCATTGGCGGCTGGCGTGGAGAGACTGGGAATGGTCAACGCCACCCTTCTATCGAAGGGCTTCGTGCGGGCTTGGGATTCTTTCTCCTGATTCTTTCAAATGGGCTCAAAAGAAGTTAAACCAGGACCCAAGTCGTCCTTGGAAATTGGAAAGTTCTTTAACCCTTGGCATCTAGCACCATCCAAATGTGCAATGCCCTTTCTAAAAGAGGGTCGCTTTTTTTTTTTTTTTTTTATAGAACAGGGCCGGCAGCCGCTTCCGCTTTCACCCGGTTTTCATTCTGTCTGCAGAACAGCCTGGAGCCTGGGAAAGACAGCTCCGGGGGGAGAGCACAGTGCTCGTGAGGCCAGAGTCAGGCGCTGGGCCTCCGAGGGCTTGGTTCAAGGGCTGTGGTCTGTTTGCAGCCTGTTAGCAGCTGAGCCCTTACTGCCGGCACAGGAGAGGAGTGGATTTAGTGGGTGAATTTGGTGCAGTCCACAATAACTGGAGTTTTGCCAAAATTGATCCTAGTTCTTTCAGCGAGACTGATCTCTTTTCCTTTTTCTTTTCTTTCTTTCTTTTTTTTTTTTGAGAGTGATCTCTTTTCCTTTTTCTTTTCTTTCTTTTTTTTTTGAGAGTGATCTCTTTTCCTTTTTCTTTTCTTTCTTTCTTTTTTTTTTTGAGAGTGATCTCTTTTCCTTTTTCTTTTCTTTCTTTTTTTTTTTGAGAGTGATCTCTTTTCCTTTTTCTTTTCTTTCTTTCTTTTTTTTTTTGAGAGTGATCTCTTTTCCTTTTTCTTTTCTTTCTTTCTTTTTTTTTTGAGAGTGATCTCTTTTCCTTTTTCTTTTCTTTCTTTCTTTTTCTTTTTTTGAGAGTGATCTCTTTTCCTTTTTCTTTTCTTTCTTTTTTTTTTGAGAGTGATCTCTTTTCCTTTTTCTTTTCTTTCTTTCTTTTTTTTTTGAGAGTGATCTCTTTTTTAAAACCATGGTATGTTTAGTAGCAAAAACTGGCCCTTCGTATTAATAATAATAATCCCCTATATTTATATAGCAATTATGGTTTTTAAACCACCCCGTATACATTCCGTACATTTGTCCCTGTGAGCTGGGCAGGATGTGAGGCCTGTGGAAAGTGCTAGGGAAACGTAGGCAGGAGCTCAGGCCTTCTGGCTCCTGGGCTGGGGCTCTTTCTAATCAGCCCCGTAAGTTGCTTTGAATCATTGCTATCTGCCCTGGAAGCATCAGTTTTTCCTAACCGGAGCTGAAAACAATAGCTCTTCCAAGGGAACTTCTAGGCAGAACTGTGGCTGTGTCCCAGAATTCCTGTTAAATAGGATTAGCAGGAGTGAGAGGTTCCGCACAGCAGGCAGTCCAAGGCTGCAGGGTGCTGTGGCGTGGCAGTCGTCACAGATGGGTCCGGGCCCTGGGCCCACGGAGCAGAGCACCGTCTCCCGGCATGACATCCAGCCTCTCATCTCCCGGCTGGCTCTGGCTGTCTGTCTGCAGTCGGTGGAGAGGCACGGTGTTGGGTAAATGGGGAAAACACTCCTTCTGCAGCCGGGCTCTGCGGGAGGAATGGAAGTACAATCCTGCTCCTGGTCTTTGGATATTCTGGAAGCCCAAGGGGAGTGCTTCGGAGGTCAGACCGGACAAAGGGGGCAGATTGAAGGGGCGTCTTGCCCAGAGTAGGATCAGGGCCTGGCAGTGGCAGTGGGAGCGGGCACACGTGTGCATCCCCGCCCCTGGGATGTAGGAGGACGCAGGAATGGAAACTCCATTTGCAGATGAAAGAGGAAGGAGAGAGAAGTCGAATCTAAACCGTTCGAGTCTCACCTTTTGGTAAAATCAACTCCGAGAGCTCTGCTTCCTGGAGCGATTTTGGTGAAGCTGTTGTTCTGAATTGTGAAAATAACACACGCATAGAAAAGTACATACATGGTGAGGGTACGGCTTAAATTATTACAAAGCCGGGCATCTGGGGGCTCAGTCACTTAAGCGTCTGACTCTTGATTTCGGCTCAGGTCATGATCTCATGGTTTGTGAGTTAGAGCCCTGCACTGTCTGTGCGGAACCTGCTTGGGATCCTCTCTCTCTCTCTCTCTTTCTCTCTCTGCTCCTCCCCTGCTTGCATTCCTCTCTGTCTCTCTGTCTCTCTCTGTCAAAATAAATAAACTTAAGAAATAAACTTAAAAAAAGATTATAAAGCAAATGCCCATGTAACTACCACCCAGCTCAGGAAGGCTCAGCGCCCCCCACATGGCCTCTCCTCACACCCCCTCCCTGAAGTGAACCTCTGTCCTGACTTTTATGTTAATCATCTTCCTTGCTTGTTTTTTTTTTAAACATTTTCATTACCTAAGGATGCATCCCTAAATATACTAGTTTTGTCTGTTTTTGAACTCTAAATAAAGAGCCCTACAGAATTGTGTGTGTCGGTGTGTGCACACACGTGTGTGTTAGGCTTCTTTCACTCATTTGTGTGTTTTTTTAAGATTTTATTTTATTGGTTTTTTTTAAACATTTATTTTTTAAATATATTTGTTTATTTTCGAGAGAGAGGGAGAATGTGAGCGGGGGAGGGGCAAAGAGAGAGGGGGACAGAGGATCCGAAGCAGGTTCTATCTACGCCGACAGCAGAGAGCCCTGGACGTGGGGCTCGAACTCACAAACCACGAGATCCTGACCTGAGCTGAAGTCGGACGCCCAACCGACTAAGCCAGCCAGGCGCCCCTCAATTTTGTTTTCAATGGTTTTTAAGTAAATTCCACGCCACGCGTGGGGCTCGAACTCATGACCCAGATAGCAAGAGTTACATGCTCTACCCACTGAGCGAGCCAGGCACCCCTTGTTTTTAATAGTTACCTACGTGGTTTTGTGTCCTGTAGTTCATTTACTTTTATCGCCGTGTAGTAGTCTATTGTGTGAATGCACCACGGTTGATCACTCCGTTGTGCTGAGGATGGATACGGGGTGTGTTTGCAGTTTTATAATTCACAGTAGCCCAGGAGTCTCCCTGTACATGCACGTCCCTGTCTGTGTCCCTGGCCCACACGCGTGTGCATCTCTCTGCGGTGTGTAAGTAGGAAGGGAGCTTCTGGGACGTTAGTTACGCTCATCTTCATCTGTAGGGCGGGGGGTTGCCAAGCTGTGTTCCCAAGTGGTAGTTCAAGTTTACGTTCCCTCCAGCGGGGACTGAAAGTGCCACACACGTCCCCGCCAGCACCTGCTGTGGTCAGACTTTCTAGCTTTCGTCAGTTTGGAGAGTGTAGCAGAGCAGGGCCATTTCACTGTATTCCGGAAACCTAACCCCCCACACATCTTTTCTGTTCGCCTGGTGGAGGCCCGAAACCCCGCGGGCGTTCCCCGAGGACTGGTCCAGGGAGAAGTAACATCCAAGGTGGTCAGCGGTCCAGGACCTTGGATGTGGCAGAGTAAGGCTGACCCTCTCCTGGCAGTGGCTGGGAAGGGGAAGGAGATCCAGGAGTATGAGTTACCTTAGAGTCAGGGGTGGGTGGGCACAGAGAATAGGTGCCAGCAGAGGTGGGAATCGGAAGTCTAGAAGGACAATCTGTGGCTTCCAAAGGCAAACCCTGTTCATTGCGTATAGGCCCGGCAGTGACAGTGATTCCGCTGAGAAGACTTTTACCCTGAGCTCTGAGTGCACCCGGAGACCCGAAACCTCGTAGGCTGCCCAGGCCCGGGGATGGATTCTGAAGGCAGCGGGACAGAGTCATGGGGTCCTATGCCCAGTGCCAAATACTGCTTCCAGGAGCAGATTGATTATCAAAGTGGAGAAAAGGACAGAGGGACAGGTCATTAAAATAATCTCTTCTAGCATCAGGGTTTTAGTATGATTAAGTCGTTCCTACACAACTTGCAGGTCTTTGTGAAGAAGTGCCCCACCCCCGCGTGGCAGCAGGACACCTGTCAGTGCTCCCAAGTACTTGGATATGCGTGTGACTGTGGATACGTATGTCCACGTGTATGTGTGGGTGCACAGCCCCTGCTCTTAACACAGCTGCGTGCCTGCAAGCTGCCCGGAGTGTGCTTTCTGTTGCGGAAGCCCTGCACCTTCTGGGAGGGTGACTCGACTCTTCTTCTCCTCACACGCGTCTGCCGGGGTTTGTAAAACTTGTCCGTGAGCACAGATGGTCACCGTGGAACCTTGTGTGTTCTCCGAAGCCTTTTCCCCTGACAGCTTTGTGTCCGAGTAAGATTTAAAATCTGTGATGCAAAAAATAAATAATAAAAGTGGGGCGCCTGGGTGGCTCAGTCGGTTGAGCATCTGGCTTTGGCTCAGGTCATGATCTCGCGGTCTGTGGGTTCGAGCCCCTCGTCGGGCTCTGTGCTGACAGCTCAGAGCCTGGACCCTGCTTCGGATTCTGTGTCTCCCTCTCTCTCTGTTCCTCCCCTGCTCATGCTCTATCTCTCAAAAGTAAACATTAAAAAAATTTAAAACTCTGTGATGTAGTTACCAGACTCAGAACTGGCCTGCTCCCCAGAATGTGCCAGCACAGGCTTTGCTGAGGCTTCTTCTTCAAACCAAAGGATTCAGTGGCCTTTGTGTTTCTGGTCTGAAAGGCAAGATCACAGGAGCATTCCTGACTCGAGGGGATGTATCTTTTCATCAACTAATAGGAAAATGTAATTTTCGTCTGTGCAGGCCTGGCCGTGAGTTAGGGGAACTGTCTCTTTCCAGGCCTTCCCTCTGTGCCTGCCTTCCATGCCCTTCTAGACACCCCCAGGATTCACTGTTTTTCCTGAGCAAATCTGCTTTCGCAGTTGGTCACGTCCTGCCTCTCCTACTCTTGGAGAGAAGTGTCCCCCACCCTGTCCGACCACTGTGTCGTCATCTGTGAAAGGGGAAAGGGTTGGAGATAATATTTCTAAGATAAATTTCGGCTTTAATGTTATTTAATTCAATTACATCTGAATATGGGTTCGAGTGAATATACTCTGTCTCCTGGGCTTGTATGTACTTCAAATCGAATTTGTCTCTGTGGAAAGAAAGGTTTTCTTTCGGCTAACCAGACTAAAGGTGTGAGAGCCCGCCCTCCGTCTGCTGGCCTGGGAGCAGCTCGTAGGTGCCAGGACGTGAAGGAGCCCGTGGCTGTTTTAAAGGGGTGAGGTTGCCCCTAAAGCAAGTTCACCAGCAGAGGCCTGGGACTTCTTGTTCTTTGCTTGGTTGGCTGTCCTTCCAGGCTCTGGACTTTTGAGGGCAACCTGGGCCTGAGCCATCTCTGTTTCCGGGTCTTGGCCCCACAGCTGATGCGGGCTAGACGCGCAGCAGCTGTCTGGGGCTGGGCGGGGGGGGAGTGATTGAAGGCGACAGCAGGTGGCCCCTGCACCCAGGCGGCCTGCCCAGCTCCGTCATCCGTGCTCCAGGATCGCTCCGGGTCCTGTCAGCTGGAGCACCGGCTGTTTCTAGCTGCTCTCCCCCACCAGCTCTTTCACCAGGGGCTGGAGACAGCTGTCGGCTGGGGCGGCTGTCCCAGGCCACCTGGTCCTCGCTGTGTCCTGGACGGCTCAGAGGGGGAAGGGCAGGCGAGTGACCAGGAGCCGTGAGTGGGCCCCCCCACCCAGGATCCGGTCACCCCCACACCTTCACCCCCTCAAGGAAGGCCAGTGTCTGGGCCCTCAGGCTTGCCATCTGTATCGGGCCCTGTGTACTCCCAGCCAGCGAGCGATGGGGTCAGGTGGCCTCTTGGGATGTGGGGACACGTGCCTGCTGCATGACCTGGGGCCCAGGCTTGGCCCAGCCGCAGTCCAGCTCCGTCTCCTCCTGCAGGTGTCTGGTGCGTCTCTTTAAGACCCAGCAGCCTCGGGGCCGTCCCCTTCCCTCCTGCCCAGCCCACCGAACCTTAGCTCACTTGCCCTTTCCCACCTGCCTGTCTGCTGCTGGGGTCGCAGGGGTCCCACTCCAGCTTCGCTGGGCGCACCAAGTCCTACTCCGTGCCTGGCACCGTGCAGGCAGCCCCTGGTTCATTCTCCACACCAGACCTGCTTGGGTTGGGGGGGGGGGGGGGGTGGGCAGCGTCATTATTCCCAGAGCGGTCCCATCACCTGCCTTCTGGTGGCAATGGCGGTGTGGGCTGGTCCTCGGAGCGAGCACCTCCCCTCACGGCAGCGCCGTCCAGGGCTCCAGGCAGGGGGAGTGGGGCCACAGCGAGCGGCCAGAGCCCTGCGCCGTGGTGTCTCTTCCTCAGGTCCCAGCAGGTCCCAGCACCGCCGGCTCACGCTCTTGCTCAGTCTCCCCCTCGGCCCTGGCCCCTGCCCCCATCCCACCCACCTGCACCAGACCCTCCATGGCTCTGGCCAACCGCGTGCCAGCTGTGCCCCCGACTTCGCCTACAACCAGCCCCTCTCCTGGTTCCTTCCTCTGGTATCTGCGCATCTGGCTGTAGTCAGCACGGGACGCTGGTCCCCTTCGCGCCCTGGGCTCGCACCCTCCCGTGCCCGGTGCCTGACCGCGTGTCCCTCCAGCACGAGCCGCCTGCTCTGTGAGCGCCTCTCAGGTCCTTGGCTCTGCTCGGGTCTTTAAGTGCTGCGCCTGGCTGTGCCCGCCTCTGGTGCCAGCCTTCTGTCCACTGGCTGTTCCGCCCTCCTCCCCGCCCTCCTCCTCATAGCACCCGGGATCCTTGGCGGCCACCGTGCGGTGTGCCGGCCCCTGCCAGGTAGACCCCCTGCCTCCCTCCTCAGCCACATTGCCAGCGCTGCCCGTGAGCCAAGCAGCACTCGCCACGGACGTCATGGTTGCAGCTGTCCCGGGGGAAGAGCCCAAGCATGAGGTCATGGGGTTCACTCTTCTGCCAGGGCTGAGTCTAGAGGGCCCTGTGTGGGCAGCCTCCCCCCGTACTTCCTGAGAAGTGCCCCACGGGGAAGCCAGACTCTCAGGGGGCCGTGGGGAGCCCTGCAGGGCCAGCACCCCCGGGGAGGGGGGAGGTGGCCGGGTCAGCGGGCGGTTGAGGAGGAAGAGCCGCTGTGCCATCCTGGGGGACACCGCCTGGCTCGGCCTGGCTGGCCGGTGGGGTGATGTCACCGCCAGCCGGGTGTTGATTCAGGAGAGTAAACTCTGTTGTTCCCGTGGGCGCTCAAGGCCGTGCCATGTCAACCCTCCCGTGCTGAAACCCAAAATAATGCTTCCTCACTGAAATCAGAAAGGGCACTGGGGACTCATACATCAGTGAGAAGAAAGCCCCTCCAGGGACCTAGAACCCCCGGGGTCCAGGGAGCAGGTGAATCTGGGGGGCCGCCCCTTTTTCTCCCAGTGAGCGCACAGGCCGATGCGGACTCTTGCAGGGTGTTCGGGAATCAGGCGGAATCTTGTTTTGGCCGTAAGGCTATGCGGGCCCTGCCACGGGATCCACCCCGAGTGGAGTCCGAGGGCCTCAGCCCCCACCTTAGAGACAGAGTCATTGACCTCGATGAGGAGTCAGAAGCTACCTCTGTCGCCTCGCCCTGCCTTCCACTTGTCACTAGTTGGTGCTTTCCTGTTTATTGCTTTCTTCCCCTCGGTGGAGGGTGGTCTTTATCAGAGCAGGATCCTGGGCTTTGTGGCTTCTGCTGGACCCCTTGGTGCCCAGCACTGAGCACATTAATGCATTAATGAAGAAGTAACACTGAACCGCTGAGCCTGCTGGGCCGTGTTGCCTCAGGATGTGGAGAATTCATGGGGGAGATGCCTGGACGCTGCTCTTAGCAGGTGCTCGTGGAGGTACAGAAAGGCGTGAATCCCGGGGTGCCTGGCTGGCTCCGCGGTAGAACAGGAGACTCTTAATCTCGGGGTTGTGAGTTCAAGCCCCACATTGGGTGTAGAGATTACTTACAGATAAAATGTTTCGGGGTGCTTGGGTGTCTCAGTCGGTTAAGTGTCCAACTTAGGCTCAGGTCATGATCTCACAATTCGTGGGTTTGAGCCCTGAGTCACGTTCTGTGCCGACAGCTCAGAGCCTGGAGCCTGCTTCGGATTCTGTGTCTCCCTCTGTCTCTGCCCCTTCCCCGCCCATGCTCTCTGTCTCTGGCTCTGAAAAATAAATAAACATGTAAAAGAAATTTTTAAAAAATGAAATCTTTAAAAACAAAAAAGAAATGTGTGAATCCTAATATTTGGCTCCGGTAAAACAGCCCCTTTCATACATTTTGGCCCTGTTTCCAGCAGATGTACCCCAAGCTTCCAACATTTAAGACAACCCTTCTCAAACTTTGATGTGTATGCACATCGCCTGGGGGTCTTGTTAAAACGTAGATTCTGATTCCGCAGGTGCCGGGCGGGGCCCCAGACTGCGCTCCTAACAGGTTCCTGAGACATGCTTTGTGTAACAAGGACTTAGGGGAATCCACCATTTCTGCATTTCTCTGCATATGCATATTCTGTCATATACCCTGAGACCACACTGCAACATTCACAGGCCCCTCTGATGGGCTCCCCACTGCTCAGAGAACTGGCTGAGCTCCAGGACCCTCCCCCCAGCCGTCTTAGTGGTTCCACAAGTGAACTGCGGAAGCAAGGGCCAGGAGGCTGGGTGCTGGGCTCAGCTCTGCCACGTTTGTGTCTGTCATCTGAGGAAAACGACATCGTTCCTCTGGGCCTCAGTTTCCCCATCTGAGAAGGGCTTGAATTCTGGGATCCCGCAGGGGCCTAGAACACCCAGCTGTAACATCCTGTCAAAAATAATCACCACGTCCCATGCACTTCCATATATATGCACTTATTTACTCCTAATAATCCGTAGGGAAAATCCTAGTATTACTCCATTTTACCCCTGGGGACACTGCAGCTCAGGGACTTTGATTTGTCTAGGATCAAAGAAGTAGGACTAACATTGACATGTAAGCCAGACTGTTCCCTCCAGAACCCCTGCTCTTAACCATTGCACTTGACCGCCCCTGACAACACCTGTCGGGAATGACTGCCCACCCGGTAAGACTGCTCATTCCGGGTATTCCTTAAAGAAGACTTCTTTCTCAGGGGCTTTCTCTCTCACAGTTAACTGCCATTTAGAGACACGAGCTTAGCCTGCGCCCCACAGAACACATCAAGCCCTTCCAGTGCTCGAAATCTGCCGTGAAATGAAATGCCAGGAGAATGGCGTGGCCGGGTGGTTCTGGGGCCTAGTAGACTGGTCAGGGGAGCCCCCATGGGAGCCATGGGAGCCACAATGCCGGGGGGTTACTGCCGGCCTGGATACTTCTACACCCCACTCGGAGCTACCGCGGCTTTCCTCTAGGACTTAGTATCCTGCCAGGCTGCAGGGCTGTGCCTGTCAACGTCTGTGCTTTTACGGTCCCCAAGACAGAAAGCAAATGCATCTTCTGTTTTACATGGTGGCTTCCTCTACCCACGTCATAAACACGGCCCAAGGAGAACATCACATCTGAAAACTCACGGGGCACCTGTCTGTGCCGACAGCTCAGAGCCTGGAGCCTGCTTCGGATTCTGTGTCTTCCTCTCTCTCTGCCCCTCCCCGGCTCGCACCCTGTCTCTCTCTGTCTCTCAAAGATGAATAAACGTTAAAAAGAATTAAAAAATAAAAACTCAGATGCTCATGCAAACTAGAATGCAGGCCAGAGCAGGACAGTGTTGGGTCTCCGTGCAGGAGACCAACCTCCCTCAGAATAACCAGAGGAGAAGGGCCCCTCTGAGCCTGTGGGTACCCAGGCTGGTTCAAATCCCGTGCTGCGTCACCGCCTCTGGGGCCCTGCTTTGTGCCCGTTCCCTCTCTGCTCTGACCCCCACGAACCCCACACTTGCCACCTGCGGAACCCATCGGTGCCCGGTCACCTTCCTCTTGCCACGCGCACCTTCTTCCCACTTATAGTTGGCACCTCCCCCGCACCCCCAGACCAAGAACCCCAGGGTATCGTGAGGCTTTGCTCCTCAGACACACAGGAGGTACTCACCAGTGCTGGTTGGCTTAGATGCGCCTTCGGTCCCTTCCGGTATGAACCAGGACTGGAACACCATTCCTTTGCCAGGTGGAAGTCATCTAGGGAATCTGTTTTTATGGGTAAATAGGAAAGTTTAAAACCAGCCTGTGGGTTTTCTATGTAAATGATGCTTTCAAAGTGCTGGGGGTTAGTTTGTGTTCACTAGAAATGCAGGTTAAGTAGATGTCTTCAGCCACCTCTTCTAAAATTGCTTTAAAAACCCTTCTTCTGTTCATTGAGCTGCTGGTACACATGTATGGGGTATGAGTGGAAGTTTTTGTAGTGTTAGTTCTCGCCGGATAAGGACGACCGTGTGCAAATGACAGAAAAGGAGCCAGGTGTCCTGGTGACCTAGAGACAAGGCAGTGTCATGACTAGGAAAGCTATGGGAGTTGGGGGTAGCATGTCCAGCAGTGGGACGCCCCAGAGCCGTATTGGCCCAGAAATACTGCCTGGGATCTGGCCCTCAGCACAGGGCCAGACCTCTCCAGAGCCCCAGTCACTTCTTGGCCGATTTCTCAGCCTGCTTTTGCATTTCTAGCTCTGACCCGAAGATGGCTGCCAGCTGCCTTCTGCTCATCTTTAGAGCACATTAATGGATCTTCTTTTTTCTTTTTTTATTGTTTTTAACATTTATTTATTTTTGAAGGAGAGAGAGACTGAGCAGGGGAGGGGCAGAGAGAGAGGGAGACACAGAATCCGAAGCAGGCTCCGGGCTCCGAGCTGTCAGCATAGAACCCCATGCAGGGCTCGATCTCACAAACCGTGAGATCGTGACCTGAGCCCAAGTCAGATGCTTACCCGACTGAGCCACCCAGCGCCTCATCATGGATTTTCTTTTTTACATTTTTTCTCTTCTCAGGAAGTTTCCAAAAACCTCACCAAGGAAAATGAGCAAATCAAAGAAGACATGGAAGAAATCCGAACGGAGATGAACAAGCGGGGGAAAGAGAACTGCTCTAAGAGCCTCCTGGACAGCATGCCGGACGTCCGCTCGGCCTTGCAGAGGGACGCGGCGGCCGCCTACACCCACCCCGAGGTACGGCCCCCGGCTCCCTGGCCTCCGAGCACAGCCTGCTTTGTGCCCATTCCCTCTCTGCTCTGATCCCCACGAGCCCCACACTTGCCACCTGCGGAACCCATTGGTGCCCGGTCACCTTCCTCTTGCCGTGCGGACCTGGCATGGCTCTCACGCGTGCACAGAGCTTTGCCGGATTTGGTTCTTTCACGGTCACGGTGTCATTTTATCTAGATAGCAGTTCTGTGGGTGTGATGGGGCAGGGTTGACTCTGCGGCCCAGAGGGGCTCCGTGAGTGAGTGTTGAAGTGTTTCACCGGGCCAAGAGTCGGTGGTGGGTGGCAGAGCCTGGATTCCAGGTGTACCGCCGAGGTGTCCCCTGGCAGGGTGTTGGGGGGCAGGCAGGGCGCAGGGCCTTGGACACTCAGAGCGTCTGAGCCGTTGCTGTGCACTGCGACGTAGAGAAGGGCTAGGCATTGCTGTGTAGGAGCCTGTTGCCTGGGCCACTAGGAACTGGGGTAAGAGAGGAAGTCAGCCGATGCTCGGAACGCTTGGAGACTCGTAAAAGAGATGCCAAGCAGGCGGCAGCTGTGGGTTAGGGGAAATCCTGGGCACATGTATTCCGAAGGCAGGACAGTGGGCAGATCAGGACTGTGGAGGCCAGAAACCCTGAAGACCATACGGTGCTTGCACCCTGCCCAAGAAGGAATTGAAAATAAAACCAGTTCCAGACCAGAAAATAAGTATAAGGAAGGCCAATAATTTTCTGGCTTTGCCCATGATGACTGCTTTGATGATTTTTTGGAAATACCATGTTTCTTAAGCAATTATTTTTATTCTCATTTTTAGTTGTCCCCAAGGCACTAGCTGCTGAGCATGTGTTTAGTCAGCTTAGTGGGTCATCCTTGAACAAGTCTGAACTTACAGATTTTCTTTTAACGTTTATTTTTGAGAGGGAAAGAGACCGAGCATGAGTGGGGGAGGGGCAGAGAGAGGGGGAGACACAGAATCCGAAGGAGCCTCCAGGCTCTGAGCTGTCAGCACAGAGCCTGACGTGGGGCTTGAACTCACGAACCGTGAAATCATGACCTGAGCCGAAGTTGGACGGTCAACCAACTGAGCCACCCAGGCGCCCCAAATCTGAGCTTCTAAATAAACCAAAAAGCTGAGGACATTTGGGCTGGAAGGGAACTTGGAGGTACCCTTTTCCCGCACCTGGGACCCAGCCACTCCTGTCTCAGCCCATCTGGCAACTTGAGCTGGCCTAGGGCCTGGCGGAGTCCGGCATTCCCTGCCCTCTCTGGCTTCCAGTTTCCCAGTCGGCTGAGCCTGAGAACCCATCTGTTGTCTTGATGATACATTATGTGGTATGTTCAGCAACCCGGCTCATATTTCCTGGGGGCAAACAGTAAACCAAATCAAATGCACCAAACCCGTTTTGTCCTTGCTCAGCAAAGCCCTTTCCCCTCCTGAAATCCCCGTTCAGCACGCTGCTGAGGTGAGCACAATCCTCCCGTGCCAGGGGGTAGAGCCTGGGCCAGGGAGGGGTGGGAAGGGGGGAAGGCCAAGGCTAGGATCTTCCTGCCCCCCCGCTTCATCTTTCTGTCTCTGTAGCGAACCCCATGACTCAAAAGGGGGCAAATGGGGTGCTGGGTTCGGTGGTTATTTTCAGGGTTCTCGTCGATGATGTTGGGGTTTCTCGGCGTGGTGAATGGCCATTTGTTGGAGGCCTCTCTCCAACAAGGTCGTTGCCTGGAGGGTTGGCAAGGGGCTCTGGGGGCCGGGTTGGGAGTGGGGACACAGGGACGCCAGGAGTTGAAGTCATACAACAGACTCTTGGATTAACAGAGAGAGGAAATCAAAGCTTGGTGGGGGCAGCGGGCCGCCCAGCACAGCCTGTCGCCAGTGGATCCAGGGAAATTATATGTTCTCTGGCAGAGGCCGCCATGGTCTTACTCCATCTGCTTGGCTGGGAGAAGGAACTGCAGTTCCCGCCTGTCCCGGAGAGCCTGGAATTAAAGACAGTTCCTGGGGTTTACCATGAAGAAATGACAACCTGCTTTTGCAATGCGGAGGGAGGCCAGGGTCCGGCAATTAGCCGGCCCACAGCGTCTGAGTCAGGCGCTTGGGGGCCTCTTCTCAGCTTCCCAGCCTCCTTTCCCAGTGGGAAATGAGGGATCCCCAAGTCTGCTGGGCAGTAGCCAGACCATGGCCTTGTGGGCTTGGGGGTGTAGACGAGTTTTTGGATGGCAGACAAGTCAGTCCCATGGTCACTGGTGTGGGCAGTGTGGCTTAATGTAAGGAAGCGTGCAGGCTCTAAAGACAGCAGCCCTGGGTCTAATTCGGAAGTGCCCCTCTCAGCCACTTCACTGATTGACCTTCAGCCGAATTTCTAAATGACCCCGAGCCCCTCTTTGCTTATTTGTAAAGTGCTCTCTACCTTGCCTCATTGTCGTAAGGGTTAAAAAATGCCATAAAGGGACGTGTCTGGTCAGAATGGGAGCCCACTGAAATTCTTCCCCACAGGCCACGTATCCCTGCATCTCTAGTCCAGCTCAGCTCACCAGCCGAAATGGGAATTGAGGAGGGGGCAGGTGGCAGGAGTGGGGGCTCCCCTGGGCACACGCCTGCCCCTTTCTGGAGAGCTCTCTGGCCCCAGCCAGGGGAGGCTGGCAGAGAGGGGCCCCTGCTTTGGAGAAGTCGGTCCCCACGGAATGCCAGGGAGCATGGGGCTGCCATGTCTGCTCTGTCACCTGGTTCAGCTCTTTTGTCACGGGAAAACCCAGTACAGCCTTGGGGGTGTGGTTGGGAAGGGCTCCAGGTTTCCTCCAGGCCAGATTTTTAAGGTCAAAACAAGAGCCTTATTTGCTTCTTTCTGTGCAAAGTGAGAAAGTTGGCCATTCGGGCTGGCTTTCCTCCAGCTCATATTCTGTGACCCTGAAGGCCCTGCCCTGCCTCTCAGGACCCTGGGCCTCCGGGGACAGAGGTGTTGTTTCTCAGTGGGCTCTGCTTCTCTGGGGGGATGTCACTGGGGTCTCAGGTAACGGGATTTAGGGGCGCTTGCCCACCTCGTCGTGGTGAGGAGGGGGCTTCCATGGCTCGGGGGGCGACAGGAAGCCTCCTCTTCATTATGGAGCCCCCGGAGCCCTCCTCCTGAGAGCAGGTCAGGGCCACACCCCTCAGGAACTGGACCCACCTGTGGGCGGCCCTGGCTTTGAACTCAGCTCCCAGGAACCTGTGCCCAAAGTCTGTTGTTTTCAGTGGTGGGTGATCGGGATCCTGGGTTGGGGGCGGCTACGTGACCAGATGGACCGAGGCAGGACCCAGAGAGCGTGCCACGCCGTGGACACAAGAGGCCATTGCCTGGGCAGCAGCTCCACGGAGGACAGGGCGCTTCTTCCGCTGGACCAGAACCAGCACGGCAGTGTCCTCGGTGCTGTCGGGACGCCTAGGTCGGGGCGCCCGGCTGGCTCCGTCGGAGGGGCGTGCGACTCTTGATCTCGGGGCCATGAGGTCAAGCCCGATGTTGGGTGAGGAGATTACTTAAATAAATGAAACTTAAAAAAAAAAAAGAGGCCTGGTCATGGGCTGCCTACTTTAAAGCATCATTTGACAGAATCCCAATGCCAGTCACAAATGTAGACTGTTCCTCGGGATTTGTTCTGATTAAAAAATTCAGCGCAACGGGGGGTGCCTGGGTGGTTCAGTCAGTAGAGTAAGCGACTCTTGATCTTGGGGTCATGAGTTTGAGCCCCGTGTTGGGCACAGAGATGACTTAAGGGAAATTCAATGTAAATATTAAGGAGCGCCCAGCCGGGGGCATCAGAACTGAGCAAGAGGTGATTGCTGTCCTTCTATTCCACAGGGTCTGCAGAGGCAAATTCTTAAATAATGCCCACGGAAGGCAGGCTGGGAGAGGTGCTGTGGTAGAAGGGATAGACTTGTGTCCCTTAGGAGCTGTGTCAGCATCTTGAGGAGAAGGCCCGAGTCTGCTGTTCTTTCGTGTAGAAGGGCTCCAGGGGCAGGCAGACCGTGGTGGGTGGTTAACTTCATGGTGCCGTCAGTGGCATCCATCCTCCAGATCCCCTCCTGGTCACAGGAGGGCTGCCCTACTCTAGCCGCCCTGTCCGCATTTCAGGCCAGACCAGTCAGGAAGAGTGCGAAAGATGCCTTCCAGCTGACTCAGCCTCCCTTTTAAGGAGCTCTTCCAAAAGCTCTTTCCACCAACTTCTCCTTATACCCCACTGGCCAGGACTTTGTCCCGTGGCCCCTCCCACAAAGCCAGCTTCCCATTAGAGAGGAACAAGGAGACGGGATTTACGTGGTCGGTTAGAAGTTTCTGCCACAAAGTGCAGAGTGAGAACTGGGAAACAAAGATTAATTATGAACGAGAAGGGCTGGGACTATTTTCTTAAGGACGTGAGAGGTTAGCGGGGCCTTGAGAAATGGGTACATTATGATAAGTAGCTAGAGGGGGGAAGAGAGGAGGCCTTCCAGATGGAGAAAACAGTCCGAGCAAAGGCCCGGCAGCTCAGGAGAGCCGAGAGTTTGAGGAGTCAGCCAGGTGACTGAAGCACCAAGGAAGGGTTGGGGCTGGGGGCACAGAACAAGACAGGGGAATGCTGAGCTGGGTCCGGGTCCGTGCTTAAGAGGGTGGAAAATGCCAGGCCAGGCACTTTGGACTTTATCCTGGATGCATCAGGGAGGCTGTGGAGCAGTTCCTTCTGATCATGGAAGGAAAAGCTTCATCCCGAGGGGTGCATCTTGGTTCTCCGGCCTCATGTCCCAGCTGGACACCATTGCCCACACACAGACCTCCCCGGAAACAACTGAGACAAGATCTAAGTCACGCAGCAGCCCTAGGCTGGAAAGCACAGTGTGGACGTTACAGAGACACGTGCTGCAGCCAGAGGGCCTGGGTTCAAATCCTGCTGCTACCACTTACCTGCTGTGGGACCTTGGGCAATTTACCTGACGTCTCTGTGCCTCAGGTTCCTGATGTGTACGTGGGAGTGATAAATAGCTCCTACCTCGTGGGACTCAGGGGAAGATTGGTTGGCGTCCGTAAAGCACGTAGGACAGTGTCCCGGCTCCAGCACTGCCTCCTCCTACCACTGCCTGTCTGGCCAGTGACCTGACCTTAACTTGTGTCCCCTCTGAACAGTATGAGGAGCGGTTTCTGCAGGAAGAAACCGTGTCCCAGCAGATCAACTCCATCGAGCTCCTGCAGACGAGGCCCCTGGCCCCGCCCGAGGTGGTGAGGCCACAGCGGCCCCTACAGAGGCAGGTCCCCCTGCGGGGCCGACCGGCCTCCAAGCCCACCGTCATCCGGGGCATCACCTACTACAAGGCCAAGGTCCCGGAGGAGGAGAACAACATCGAAGAGCAGCGTGAGTTGGGGGTCGGCGGGGGTGGGGAGGGAGTCACCGTTTGCACCCTGTGTATCTGCACATCCTCTGAGCCACACGCCCCTTCTGGGGTCCGATTGCTGCTGTGGCCTCTCCGGGCCAGCCAGGTCATGGGAAAATTGCCTGCGGTTACGAATTATCCAGAGTTCCTGCTGTATCGTCTCACAGTTTGCTGAGCAGCTTTGGGCAAGTCACTTGACCTCTCTGGGCTTGCAGAAGATCACACAGCAGAGCTTTAAGGGACTTCTGTGCACCCCCCACTCCCATCCCCCAGCCTGGTTTCCTAGTTTGCAGATGAGGACACTGAGGCTTGGAGGTGGGATGATGTGCTCAGACCCCTGCCCCCGCCGCACCTGTTCCTGCCTCCAGGTACCTGGGCTTCTCCCCTGTCCCTCCTCACAGTTGATGCTCACCTAGCTGTTGGCATAGTCATTTTGCCCATGTAAAAAAATTTTTTAATGTTTATTTATTTTTGAGAGAGAGAGCGTGCGAGCGTGCAACCAGGGGAGGGGCAGAAAGGGAGACAGGGAACCCGCAGCAGGTTCCAGGCTCTGAGCTGTCAGCACAGAGCTTGATGCAGGGCTCGACCCACGAACCATGAAATCATGACCTGAGCTGAAGTCGGATGCTCAACCGACTGAGCCACCCAGGTGCCCTTTGCCCATTTTTAACCATGTTTGTTGCCTTTTTTTTTTTTTAATGTTATTTATTTTTGAGACAGAGACAGAGCCTGAGTGTGGGAGGGGTAGAGAGAGAGAGGGAGACACAGAATCTGAAGGAGCTTCCAGGCTCTGAGCCGTCAGCACAGAGCCCGATGTGGGGCTCGAACCCACGGACTGTGAGATCATGACCTGAACTGAAGTTGGACACTTAACCACCTGAGCCACCCAGGCGCCCCTGTCTTTTTAAATTACTGACTTATGGGATTTTTTTTTTTTTCTTTTACATATTCTGGAACAAGTCCTTTGTTAATTGTATGTACTGCAAACGTTTTTGCCCTGCCCATGGCTTCAGTTCCTTAATGGTGGTTTTAACAAACAGATGAAATGCAATTCTCTGTTTATTTCATCTGTGGTTAGACTTTGTGTCCTAAGAGATCTTTGCCGCCTCATATTCCTTCTCTGCTCAAAACCGTGTACAGTCCCCCATTTCATGCACAAGAAGAACTCAAGTCCAAACAGCAGCCAAACCCAATGTGATGTGGCTCCTGTGTCCTCCCTGATGTCACCTGTTACTCTCCCCTCACACCCTCTGCTTCTCACACTGGCTGCTCCTCAGCCTTCACAGGCAGGTTCTGGCCTCAGGGCCTTTGCACTGCTGCTGTTCTCCCCAGAATACTCTTCCTCTGATGGCTGCTTGGCCAACTCTTTCACCTCCTTAGGGCCTCTGCTCATCTCCCTCCTGACCACTTTATCCATTACTGGAAGTCTCCTTTCGCCTCCCTGCTCCGGGGCATGCCTCACCCCCCTCGACTTTCTCCCCCAAGCACTGTAAGTGTGCTATTGTTTAGTGTCTGCACCATTGGACAGAAGCTCCATGAAGGGGAAGGATGTTTGTTCTGCTCACCCTTGTTGGATGTGCTCCATATGCGTCTGCCAGGGGAGTGGACAGGGGTGGGGTGACTTCCTCCAGCTCAGGTGGTGGCTGTGCGTCCTCCCGGTGCCCCGGAGACCGGGTGGAGCTCAGAGGCGGTCTGTTCAGAGACCCTCCAGGAGATGCAGAGCCCTCCCATCTCTGCTGCTTCCCACCTGCCTCTTCTGCAGTCCCAGCCGGGCTGCATCTCTGAATCAGGCCGTCATGTCGAGGAAAGAAACCTTGTTGTTAATCTGCCGAATGCATACTCTTGCCCGCCTGACAGTGCTCCTCCGCCCGAATCACAGATGACCTTCTGTTTGTTTCCCAGAAGACGAGTTTTTCAGTGGTGACAACGGAGTGGATCTGCTGATTGAAGATCAGCTTCTGAGACACAACGACCTGCTGACCAGCGCCCCCCGGAGGCCGGTGGCCACCCACCAGGGCACCTCCGGCATGACCCACATGCAGACCTCGGCCCCGGCCTCGCCCTCAGATCCCAGCTCCCCCGACCCCACCCTGTCCCCCTCAGTGACGCGGTTCCCAGACCCGCTCCAGACCTCCTCCATGATTCCAGGTCCCACGACGGGGGCAGGCCTGGAACCTTCCACTCAGGTACCAGCCACCACCGTGGCCCACACAGCCACCCAGCAGCCTCCGGCCTCGGCTTCCGTGCCAGGGGCCTCTGGGGACGCATTTACCGAGGCTCCACCCACGGCCCTGGTGCCTCCCACCACAGTCCAGACAGACCCGATGGGGAGAGACGCTGCCATGGGGCAGGGCGGGGCCTCCGCCAGCCCCACCCTGAGCCCGGAGGAGGAGGATGACATCCGGAATGTCATAGGTGAGTTCCTTCTGCCTGGCCCCCGTCTCCCGCTCGCACGGTAACAGGCTGAGCCTGGGGAGAGGTTGAATGGAGAGACAGGAGCCAGATGGTCAGACTTCTTCGGAAAGGAGAGTGAGTGGAGTTGCGTCTTCGGCCAATGCCGCAGGTTGACCCTGGGTTTATGCGTTCATAGTGTGGCCGGCGAGCCCGGTGGGAAGCTCCTTTCCGGAGTAAATCGAAATCAGTGGAGCCAGGGCCCCGCCTGCATTGGTCAGTTTTGTAAACACTTGTGTGCTTTCCTGTAGTGGGGACCGGGTATTCGGCAATGACTGAGTTAAGTTTTCTGCAGGAGGTTTACCAGGCCGTGAGATAACAAGCGGTTCCTATTTGTGGGGTCGGGGGGGGGGGGGCAGGGAGTAACTAGCACAACGGGCCCCAGGGCCAAATCTCACGAGCGGCGGCCTTGGAGAGCGTGGGGACATCGCAGCACTGTGTGGCAAATGCTCTCACAGAGGAGGAACAGAGGAGTGGAAAGGGAGCACCAGCTTGGCCCGGATGCCAAGAAGGCTGGGGAAGCTTTCCTGAGGAGGGCGGCATTTGAGCTGGGTTTTGAAGGATGAACAGGAGTTTTCTAAACAGAGAAGGGAAACATTCTGACTGTTGGGCCTAAAGGAGCAGAACGTGTCCCAGAAGCATGGAGGAGTGCAGCCCTGTTCTGTGCCCCATTCTGGGGGCTCCGCGGCCACAGGAGGACTCTGGGAACCGTGGGACACGGGGTGGGGGAAAGTCGACAACAGAAGAGGTGGGAGCCACAGGTGCCTCTCCCAAAGAGAACTACACTTTAGTTAAGTCACCACGGGTAGTGAATGAAAACACTGTTGAATCATAGTTTCATCAAAATGCGTGTTGAAAAGTGCATGAGCTTTGCAGGAGACATGGTTTGCCTTCTGCCTAGGTCTTCCTTCTTCCCGTTCCCTCCTCCCAACAAGGTGCTGGTAGCTGCTGTCGGACCAGGTGGTGGACAGAGCACTTGCCGGGAGCAAACACCTGGGTTGTAGTCTGGTCCCGGCCACTGACAGCTGTGTGACCTTGGCCAAATCCCTGCCTTTCTATGGGTCTCACATGAAATCAGAAATTTGCTAAAGACTGTTGTCTGCATGAAATCCTATGGCTTTGTGTTGTTGTTTGCAGTAGGTTTATCAGGCCATGATACGGCAAGAGATTCTTCTTGGGGGAAAATCCCAGAATAACAGCAGAGTGGGAGCAGGGAAATATCCAGGAAAAATAGACCCCAGGGCAAAATCTCATGAACCTTGAGAAGAAGGCAGTTCTTGGGCCGCAGAAGTTGGGGTGGGAACAGGAGAGAACATTTTTTTTCCTTTCCTTTCCTTTCCCTTCCGTGGTGGAAGCAAGCTGACCACAGTGTAGACGGCAGCTCCTTACTGCGTGGAAAGTCCATCCTGAAGCCACGGGTCCTACCCAATTTCTGCAGAATGTCCTGGGGTCTGAGCCCGAGTTTTCCATTTCCGCACTGGCTCTGGGTGGCCTTGACCATGCTCATGGGACCACAGGCCCCGAGATCAGCACTGCACCCCGCCCCCACCATGGAGTGAGCTCCCCGGTGCCCCCGTACCCCCACTGCTTCCCCCTTGAGTGGGAGGGACAGTTCGTCCAGAAGACTTGTCCCTCCACGGGTGGCTCAGATACTGACGGTGAAGACAGGCTACAGGTGAACCTGCACACCTGTGTGCCCTCAGCGATGCTATTTATCAGCCTGAGAGCTCTTCCCTGGGTGACTTCCTAGCCAGGAGTGGGGTTCTCTGCTGTGCCTGCCTTCGCGGGTGGTTGCCCCCAGTGTAGCTGCCAACATGTGCCTTTCTGGGGCTCTTAGGACTCTGTCCACCTCCAGTAGCCTGTCTGAGATGCTGAGGCCCAGGCGGGAGAAACCTGGCGTCCTCGTGGCCATTTACCTGGTGGGAGCCGGAGGTGGGAAATCATTTTCTCTTGTTGTTCAGTATTCTGTTTAACCAGAATGACATCGGCACGTAGAGGATATAAGGGTCTGCCTAAAGACTGGCCCAGAGGGTTTTCCAGAAGAAAATCCTTGCCTCTGGAGTCCACTGCAGAGAAAACACAGGGACGTGAACATACATGTGGTGTTTTCTTCGAACACTGAGGGGTGAAAAGAGAGGGGGGCACAGAGAGAGGAAAGTTCTGTGTCTCCGGCGGCGTGGTCTTGGCTGGCTCGTTTTGGGGGATCATTTTTAATCGTTTATCGCTGTCAAGTGGCTCCCTCGAGCTGTTGTTAGTGTGGATGAGATTTCCTTTCCGGAACCTTCTCTGCAGACCCCTGCTTGTCTGTGCCCGGCTGAGTTCGACCAGGTTGCACCCACGTGTCCTAGTTGCAGGTAAATAAAAACCATTTGGCTGAAACCGACACAGGCTACTAGTATGCTGCCCGTGGAGGCCGTTTGCTGTTTAATGAGTCTGGCAATTTTGATGTTAAGCTATTTGAGATGCAGTTTTAAATGGGGCTGCTTTTAAAAGGAACGTCCTATGCCATGTTTTCCAAATCTGATTTTGTGATGTCCTAAAATGTCTACCATGATCCTCAGGAGAACTGTAAACCTTTCAGAAAAACTCCAAAAACAAGTAAATCAGAATTAACTTTTGGTTATGAAAACAAGCATTGGCTAAAGTCTACTCACTGTAGGACCGGGAGAGGAAAGATGCTGCCAGCTCTCCAGGGAAGGGTCAGCCACCAACCTGGGGCCCAGGGAGGGGTCAGCCACCAACCTGGGGCCTGGGGATGGCTGTTGAGGCTCCTGCAGAGGAAGAAAAGCCTATGCCACGTGGGCCAGGCTCTGCAGAGCCCCAGACTTCAACAGCTGCAGCTCCTGATTCAAGATTTTCCATGGGGCTGGTTTGGGGTGGGGAAGGAGAGGGGAGGAGCAGACAAGGCGACCGTCAGGATGACGACAGTACCCGTGAGAGCCCGTCTCCTCGTTGAACCCAGGAAACCCGATCTGTGAAGACCGGTCTCCCCCACAAGCCCGAGACACTAACAGTCCCCGAGGTCTGGCGGCCCTCTGGTTATGGGTGGGGTGGCCAGCCCTGCCTGCCACGTATCAGGGGGTGCCGGTCCGGGCTGCGTGAGGAAGGTGGTGCTGACGGGCCAGGAGCAGTGCTGGCCGGACCCCCCCCCCCCCCCCCCCCCACAGCGCCCGGACAAGAACTGCCCCAGTCCCACCTGCCACCTAACAGGCTCGTTCCCCAACCCCACGGGCACTCTGCTGTCAGTTGCTTTGTCCCCAGTCACCCAAGCAGCCCCCTGAAGCCACAGGGAACTTCAGTCACAAGCAGGAGCCCTGGGCCTAGAAGCAGGAGTATGCAGTGGAGGCTTCCTTGTAAGGGGCTGAGGAATCCAGTCCTCACCTCTCTGCCAGGAAAAGGCTCATTTGGTGCCTGAAAGGGCGGGAGCTGTTTTCACGTCCCAGGGGGACTAGGCGGGGACAAGTGGCTAGTGTGGCCTGAGGGAGCCGTGCACATGGGGATGTTCTTGGTCCGGCCAAGGCCGACAGCAGCTCTGACTGTGGACCCCCATCTCCAGGCGTGGCCCCCCAGCGTACGGCCCCCCGGGGTGGGGGGAGAGCAGCCCCTGCAGGCAGAGCCACCTGCCTGGGGGGTGTGAAGGAAGCCCCCCAGGCAAGGGCACATGCTGGAGGGGAACAGGGACAGGGGCCTGATGATGAAAGGGATCACAGCGTCAACTCTGAAAGTGGTAGGGAGCTGTTGAGGCGGGACCTGAGATGCCCAGCGGAAGGCAGGTGTTCAGCAGGTTGGCGGCAGGTGCAGGAGGCGTTCACAACTCAGGCGAGGTAGTGTCCCCGCTCGTGTTTGGGGCCCGTGAACATCGTTTCAGTTCTAGCGGAGGGATGCATGGGGTGCTTTGGGTCCGAGGGGCTCTCTCCTGGAAAGAGAGCTGACCTGGCCGTCCCGAAGGATGAGGAAGAACTGGCCGGGCCGAGCAGGAAGGTGGAAGGTGGGACTGCGGGAGCGGCATGGTCGGGGCGGCCAGTGACTTGTGGATCCTCGTCCTGAATGAGAGCGCGGGGGGTGGGGCGTCACGAGAGGTAGTGAATAGAAGCTTTTCCCTTTCTTCTGCGGTGACTCTGTCTGTCTCTCTCTCTCTCTCATGCTGTTTTTCTTTGCTATTTCGTGCCAGTGTAAGTGAAGAAATACTAAAAATTCAAATTACTCGCATGAGTTTTACCACATTTACATTGTGAAACGTCAGTTTTAAATGCGAATATAAGATCTTTTAACTCCCGTGTGGAAGTCACCAGAATGACGCAATTCCTACGTCACAGCCCCTTCATGCAGGCGGATTCTGTTCTTAGCAGGACGGTGCAAGGCCGCACGAGCCCGCTCGGCTCTTTTTTCCTTCTTGGTAGGTGCGCGTGATGGCAGGACGCGCCATTCCAGCCCGCTGGGCGGGGAAGGCTAACAAGACTGGCTGTCGGTCGTTGGCTAATCCCAGGAAGTAACACAAGAAATAACACGGGGCCCTTTACTCGGTTTTTCACGTTTCTGAATGCGCCACTGTCTTCTACGTTCCGCTAAGTCCTGGCTCCCGGGGAAAGCACGGCCTCTGGGGCCGCGGGTCCCCCTGGCTCCGCCGTGGGGGCAACGCGCTCACCCGAGTCTGGCTGAACCCCCGCGCACGGTGGGTCCCCCCGGAGTCCTGTGTCCATCAGGCCCAGCAAATGCCGCGTGCAAACGGGTGACGAGGAAGGCAGACACACACGTGTTGCGTGCTCCTGTACACGTGCACGCGCTCCACGGTCCTGTTAGACTTTGCTTCTAGAAACAAGGTCACAGGTAAAATTATCAAGAGCGTCAGGATGGCGACAGCAGAGCGTTAAAGCCAGGGCGGCCCCTTCCTAGCAGGGGCCCGCTGTGATGGCACAGAGATCACAGGCCACGAAGGCCTGTGCACCCCGAGAGGGCAGCCCGCGAACACAAGCAGTTAGTGTGGCGGCCAGAGGGCTGAATTCATCCCAGGATGTTCTTACAGCCTTGAGTTTGGATGCCTTCGGGTCAGCTGCTCTCCCAACCCGCCACGGCCTCTATATTGCTGCCTGTCGTCCCACACCCCCCCGCTTCACCTGTTTCTGTCCCCGCCTGGTCCCTGGAGCCACCAGAGTTTGGTGGGGATCGGCGGGGGCAGGGATAGACTGCAGGAGGACAGGCGTGCCGGGATAGGGGCTGAGTCAGCTTCCCACGGTGGCCGGTGATGGCGATGGCGGGTTAAGGGTTTAAGCAGAAACAGCTCGTGACCACGGGGCAGGGGAAGTGGAAAGGGGCAGAGAGGAGCCAGAGGGGCCAGCGGGGTAACTGGGTGACCCCGGAAAAGGCAGTGAGGTCTGAACTAAGCCACAGTGGTGGGGAGGGGAAAGGTGGGGAGAGGGAGAGGTGGGAGACAGCCACCTGCGGGTGGGGGAGGAGGAGACAGCAGGAGGGACCAGGACCCTGGTGTGGCCACTGGGTGGTATGCGGTGCCTTTCTGGGGGGCGGGAGGTGCGAGTGCAGCAAGCTGTCAATAAGCAACTGGATTCCAGCTTTTACCCTGTGAAGTCTGAGGAACCAGGAAGGCACACGGGAGGCCAATGTCTAGCGGGCAGTTGGATGTGCCTTGAAGCGGGGCCTGGGCTGAGTCCTCAGGAGGAGCCGAGTTTGCCCAGCGGCCGCAGGAAGAGCAGGGAGAGGCTCAAGAGTGTAGCTCTCAGGACAAAAGTGAAGGTCGGGTGGGGGGAGGCCAGCCCGGGAGCTGGGGAAGCAGGACCAGGGAGTGGGGGCAGGGGAGAGCACGGTGAGAGCTGGCAGGGAAGGACCTGGCCACTGGCGATCGGAGGTGTCGGGGGTGACGGGGAGGACGGCACGGTGCCCCCATGTGTCTGCGGGGACCCTGCCCCGTGAGCGCCACAGCTGAGAGCCCGCGATGGCAGGGGGGCCTCTCTGCAGATTCAGGATGGCCAGGGACGGGCAGGTGCATGTGCTCAGGGGAGGAGCCCCTTGTTTTCAGCCCCTGGGACCCCGCGCAGGAGAGCCACTGAACTGTCTGCTTAAAGGGGCTGATACCTAGAGAGGGTTTCGTACACGTTTGCCGTCACTGAGCGTGGGGGACACTTGTAACATGAGTCACAGATAGCCCGTCTCCTCTGTGGCTCCTTTGAACTTCCTCCCGCCTTTCTCTCCCTGTCCTTGAAGAGAGTTGTTAACACGAAGCGTCTTCCCTCCGAGGCTGACAGTTTGTTGCCAAGGGCAGGAGCGTCCGAACGGCCCCAGTTCTCAGGCCGTGGTGATGGGTCTGGGCCTCATGGTTTTACTGACCTTGAACATGTTTTCAAGTGCTCTGAAACCGCGCATGTGTGCCCACTGTTTCTGCCCTCCTGCCGGCCCGTGTCCCTCTATCTGAGGTCCTGGGTGCCTGCCAGCTGGGACTCCGTCTAACTACAGAGGTAGGGACGCCTGACTCCAGAAGCCGACTCCATCCGCCTCAGTGTCTATGTCTCCTGTGACAAATTACCACGAACTTAGTGGCTTAAACAATGGAAATTTGTTCTCTGACCATTCTAGAGGTGAGAAGTCTGGAATGTGTCTCAAGGGGCTAAAATCAAGATGTCGGAGGGCTGATTCCTTCCCGAGGCTCCAAGGGAGAATCCATATCGTGCCTTTCCTGGCTTGGCGGCTGCGTCCCTCATGCTTCCTCCTGTCAAATCTCCTGCCTCCCTGTTATAAGGGAATTGCTGAGCCATTGGGGACTCCCTCGGATAATCCGGGATATCCCCATCTCAAGATCTTTGACTTAATCATATCTGCACAGTCCCTTTTGCCATGTTAGGTCACATTCACAGGTTCCGGGGGTTAGGACCTGGGTGTCTTTGGGGCCATGACTCAGCCTACCGTGCCGTCATCGGAGTGGATTCTCCGAGCACCTTTGTGAAGTAGGTAGGACGTATATTACGCTCGCTTTACTGCAGAAGAAATTAAGGCTGTATGACATTTTGGAGGTAACACAGACTCTGGGGTCAGTAGCAGGGCCAAGACCAAGGCCAGGCCTCTGGCTCCAAACCTGGGACAGATTCTAAAGCCTCCCCCACCCCCACCCCCGCCTCGGGAGCCGCAGCAGAGCCTCGGGGCTCAGACGGGACCTGTAGGGATTTAGCGGGCTGCCCAGGGCACCCTAGTGTTTCAAAAAACTCAGAGGAGTCCTGGCTCCCGGGAGCTCATCGGCAGTTCCTGAGTCTGGTCAGAGAGGGGACACGAGAAGTGCTCCTCCCTGGGGGTGCACACGAGGGCTCACCTCCGCGCAGAGGAAGCACGGCTTCCCCACCTATCAGCCGGCACCCCCGGTCGGCGCCAGGGAACGAGATATTTTCCATCAGACGCCGCTGCCTGGGCTCAGCTCTAGCCTTCTGGTGTATTGTTTTGAACAGATGAGCTCAGATGTGGGGGGATGAGGCTTTGGCTGGTCGGCTGTTGTTTGTCTAATGGAGACCGAATCCCTCCCCGCTCTGTCAGATCGGGACCTAATGAACCCCACACAGAGCTACCCGAAGCCTGCCAGTTGCACCCCACCGCGGGCCCCGCCTGGGAAACAATGTTCATCCCACCTCCGGCCGCCTGCTGCCCCGGGCCCGGGGCCAAGGGCACTGTGCCTGCCTGTCCTGCCAGCTCGAGCTCCTTCCTCAGACCACTAATGGGGAAGCAGGGTGGATGGAACGGATCGGAGCAGTTTGGAAATGAGGGTGGCCTGGAATCGAGAGCACCCTGAATCTGAACCGTAGGCCTTTGTTTTTTGTCCCAGGTGAACGTCAGGGACCAGTTACTCTTACCACTCTCGCCCATGCGCACACCAGTCTTGATGGCAGGTGGGGGTGTTCGGCCGGGAGGAGCAGGACGGGGGGCGGTGTGAGGGCCGGATTCACCTTCCCACCTCCTCCCCAACCCACCAGTGCGGGGACAGAAAGAACACACGTTCTCAGTGGTTGCACATCATTTCAGTGTCTGGGAGGGCTGTGCTCACTACATAACAACACTATGTATTAAGCACGGCAGGCTTTCCACTTGGTTTAGAACTCAACGTGGCTCCCGTGGCCTTTCAGGGCCCCTCCTGGGCACAAGAGGTCACTCCAGAGAGCCCATTAGGGGTATGTTACCGAGCTCCTGTCCCACGAAGGCAGACTTGGCTTAGAAGGGGCGCCTACAGCCAAGCAGCTCCTGACGTGGAGCTGGGTCCCCTGTTCCCCCAGCTCCCCAGAAGGGGACCCTGGCATCTTGCCCACCATAGCGACAGGGGCATGGGCTTGAGGACAGCTCTCCAGGACCCAGGGGGTGGGCCTCAGGGGCACCGACAGCCACTGCTCAACCGGGACTGACCTGGCCCCAGACAGCCTGGCCAGACACCTCTGGGCAGCTCAGGGGCAGGTGGAGCCCCGCGTCCCTGTCACAGGCAGTAGGCAAGTTGCTCAGCTCTGGTCGGGCTTCCCCGGCTGCCATGTATCCACCCAGATGCTGTATCCTGAGGACCGTGGGGGAGGAGGAAGCCCCCTGCCTGCCTCCCGCGGTGCTTGCGTTCCAGGTGGGGGAGACCTGGAGGGCGGAGGGGGAGGCACCAGGGTCGCTCGGCAGAGAAATGACGTCCCGGAGAGGCTCGTTCATAGCACGGTGGGAACAGACGGAATCCAGTAGAAGCAGGATGGTCTTTCCCAGGAGGCTGTGGTGTCAGAAGAGAACTCTGGAGCTTAGATCCTTGAGGGAGGAGTCTGTAGGGCTGACAAGCCCGCACGGGGACACTAACGCAGTGGGGATGGTGGCAGCAGGTGGCTCGGAGTGAGTAGAGCGCAGGACCGGCGGGAGGAGAAGCGGACGATGTTGAGGCGTCTCGGCTCTGGGCACCTCGAAGGCCGCTGAAGCCGCACGGGGTCAGACCCGGGAGGGGGGCGCTCGCTTCAGGTCCCCCTTCACCCCTGCCCCTCGTCCCTGTCTCCGCCGTCAGGAAGGTGCAAGGACACCCTGTCCACCATCACGGGGCCGATCACCCAGAACACGTACGGGCGGAACGAAGGGGCCTGGATGAAGGACCCCCTGGCCAAGGATGAGCGGATTTACGTCACCAACTATTACTATGGCAACACGCTGGTGGAGTTCCGCAACTTGGAGAACTTCAAACA
This sequence comes from Panthera pardus, assembly GCF_024362965.1. Classification (NCBI taxonomy): domain Eukaryota; kingdom Metazoa; phylum Chordata; class Mammalia; order Carnivora; family Felidae; genus Panthera; species Panthera pardus. The sequence continues at coordinate 6,171,774 of NW_026526777.1, read as the reverse complement.
GGGTACAGGCGGCGGGCCCCGTGGGTGCCTCTGCCCCCCCCGCCCCCCCCCCACCCCTACTTCCATCGCAGGCCCTCGTGGGTGCCCTCCCCCCTCCTGCTTTCATCGCGGCCAGATCTCCGGAAGCAGGGGGCGGATGAGAAGGGCCTTCCGCCTTCCGGTGGCGAGAGGTCCTTCCTGGTCGCGGGAGGGCCCGCTTCTGCCCGCCCCGCATTCCCTGCGCACAGCTCCTGGGTCGTGGACTGGAGGGGGCCGGTGGTGACAGCACCTCCCCCCTCCCAGGGCGCGGGGTGGGGTGGGGTGCGGGCCGGGCTCTCGTGGGTTAGCGCCCTGGGACTGGAACCCGCCAGGCGAGGGGAGTGGGCCGCCTTCTCTCCGGGTGGTGGGCGGGCGTGCGGAGGCTCGCCGTGTGCTGGACGAAACCCGTAAGTGGCAGAGCGGAGACGTGGAGACGCGGGTCCGGACCGCTAGCCGCTGGCGGGTCCCATCACACTGCCCTTCCCCCTATTCCTCCCCCCCCGCCCCCCAGAAAGTGGCAGAGCGGAGACGCAGCCCCAGGGCCCGGACCCCTGGCCGCTGGCGGGTCCCATCACACTGCCCCCCCCCCCCCGCCCCCCCCAGGTCGCTGGAGCAACTCCTACAAGCTGCCCTACAGCTGGATCGGCACGGGTCACGTGGTATACGGCGGCGCCTTCTACTACAACCGCGCCTTCACCCGCAACATCATCAAGTACGACCTGAAGCAGCGCTTCGTGGCCGCCTGGGCCATGCTCCACGACGTGGCCTACGAGGAGGCCACGCCCTGGCGGTGGCAGGGCCACTCGGACGTGGACTTCGCCGTGGACGAGAACGGCCTGTGGCTCATCTACCCGGCCCTGGACGAGGAGGGCTTCAGCCAGGAGGTGATCGTGCTGAGCAAGCTCAACGCCGCGGACCTGAGCACGCAGAAGGAGACCACGTGGCGCACGGGGCTGCGGCGGCACTTGTACGGCAACTGCTTCGTCATCTGCGGGGTGCTGTACGCCGTGGACAGCCACAACCAGCGCAACGCCAACATCTCCTACGCCTTCGACACCCACACCAACACGCAGATCGTGCCCCGGCTGCTGTTTGAGAACGAGTATTCGTACACCACCCAGATAGACTACAACCCCAAGGACCGCCTGCTCTACGCCTGGGACAATGGGCACCAGGTCACCTACCACGTCATCTTCGCCTACTGACGCCCGTCCCCACGTGCGGAAGTGCAGAGGGGCCCCCGGCGCCTTGTGTGCGTGCGTGCGCGTGTGTGTGGGTGGGTGTGTGTGGTTTAAAAAATATATAATATTTTGTATAATATTGCAGTTGTAAAATGACAGTTTGGGTCTATTTTTTTTAAGTGGATTGTAGATCAATCCATACACGTATGTGCTGGTCTCATCCTCCACGGTTTATATTTTTGTGCAAATGAACTTCTCCTTCTGACCAGGAACCACCTTCCTTCAAACCCTCAGCCCCTCCAGCTCCCGGATCTCGGCCGTTGGAAAGGTTTCTCCATCCGGGTCTTGCAGGCCGAAGGCCCCAGGAGCAGGGGTGAAGGAGGCGAGAAAGAAGCGTTAAGGGGCGGGAAAATTTTTATTATTGGAGAAGTTTTAAAAACCCAGAAAAATGCTTTTTTTTTTTTTTTTTTTTTTTTAAATAAAGAGGAAATGTAAAACCACCCCCCAAACGCGTTTTTGTTCCTCGTGGCTGTGTCCGGCAGGGTTGATCCTGTCCCTCGGAGCTATACCCGCCCTGAGCCACCTCCCCTGCTGAGGGGGGTCTGGACGGAGCCGGATCAGTCTGCTCAGTCGGCCTCCCCCTCCTCATCCTCCTGGTGACTGTTCCCATTCCGCGGGGCTCCCCTGCCCACCTTCCCCTGAGGGGGGGACTCGGCCCCGCTCTGAAAGCAGCCCCCCACCCCCTGCCGGGAAGCGTGTACAGGAAGGGAAGGCCCGGCCCCTCTCCAGACGCCGCTGAGCCCACCGGCCTGCGCTCGCCTCCTCATGACACAAAACAGACGGAGAAGCCTCGACAGGTGACTCCTGAGTTTGTGGGAAGAGGGCCGACCCTAAGGATGAGGTTGGAAGTCAGGCACATCATGTCACCACGCTGTCCCACCTCCCCTGCCCCCCACCGTTGGGGGAGCAGTTGCCCGGAGAGTCCTTCTGTACAGACCTCAGGTGCCCCCTACACAGGAGCACACACACACGCACACACACACACGGCCCGCATGGCCATCCCTGGGCTACGGCCAGCCTCCCTGTGTGGCCAGGGGGTTCCACCCCCACCCCGCCCTCCGCTTGCACCCAGTGACTTCTCTGTCCCGGGGCTTCGTGGGTAAAGTTTCCTCAGCAAATGCAGGTGCCCGTCAGGTTTGGCGGCCGCAGGAGGGTTAGAGGGAGAGAGGTGGCGTGTCCAGGGTTCAAACAGATGGCGGCTGGTGCCCGTGTCCAGAGCGCCGCTCGGCGGGAGGGGGGCACAGGTGTTCTGGTCGGGCCCTGGCTTGGAAACCATAGCAGAGACTCGAGCCCCAGGCAGGGCTGCTCTGAGGGACCGGGGTGACGCATGAAAACGTCCGCTTCTCCGTCCGTCCCTGCAAAGTGACGTGCTGACGGTTGCCAGCCTGCTGGACCGGAGCCCGCCCCACCACCCACTCCTGGCGACCTCGCCGCTGGGCGGCCGGCCGAGTCCGGCCTGTGACCTATGCCTCGCCCTTGGCCTCGGCTCTTTGCTGCTGTCCTCACGATGCCAGGGCTCCCCAGGCTGCTTCCTGTCCAAGCCTCGGCCCTAACCTCAAAGCTGGCCTGCCCTGCGGTGTCCGGAAAGGCCTCAGACCCCAGGGTTCCGGGACGGGGTGGCCTTCGGGGCCGGGCGACAGGACCGGCAACCGGGGGCAGTCAGGAGGGGTGGAGGCTCGGTCAGGGCCCAGCTGTGGTGCCAAAGAATTAATTCCGAGGGGCCCCAGCTCGCGAGGTGGGGGCGCGGGATCCCGGGACACAGGCCGCATCCCCCGGCCAGCCGGGCCCTGGCCTGAGAAGCCTCTAGGTGGGAGGGGACAGTGGTGCTGCCTGGGCCGGGGGAGCGGCTGCCCTGACTGGCCACATCGCGGTCCGGGGCCCCCGGGGGGAGGTGGTCAGCAGGTGCGAAGGGCACGTCCCCCGCCCCCTCGCTGACTCTCCGGCCTGGAAACACCTGGCCGTGGACCCGAGCGGCACTCTCCCGGCCCCTCTGTGGGGCGTCCTCACCCGCTGGCCCTCCAGCCAAGAGCCTCGAGGACCGGCCCCTGGGGTGCCAGCTGCAGCTCGTGTGTGTGAGCTCATTACCCTCGGGCCCCACGGCCCACTCGGGCCAGGTGGGCGGCGGCTCGGCTCCCACAGGCCGGAAGGAGGACGAAGAGGAAGGTGGTCGGGCCTGTGGGGAGCGTGACCCCGGCCCGAGGCCGGGTGGTCGGAAGCGGCTTCCCTGAGCTCAGGCAGGACTCCCCAGACCGCTTCCTCATCATGGGATCCACCTTTGGGAACACGAAGAATCAGAGAATCAGTTTCTCAGATGGTTGCAGAGAGAGCAACGGCCAGGTGAGTTCTGACCTTGGCCTTCCCCTCACCTGTAGAAGAGGGGAGGGCCTTCCGGCTTTCAAACCTGCTGAGTCTCCTCTGGGCTCTGCCACCTCTCGATAGTGACAGTGACGGGAAGACAGATTTACATTCGACCCTCCAACAGCACGGGGGGGGTGGGGGGGGTGGGGGGGGGGGAGTAGGACCGCCCCCCCCCACCCCGTGCAGTTGAGAATCCACCTATAACTTTTGGCTCCCCCAAAACATGGCTATTAATAGCCTACCAATAACGCAAACAGTGGATTAACACATATTTGCTATGTTTTATGCGTTATATGCTGTACGCCACAGTAAAGGAAGCCAGAGAAGAGAAAATGTTAAGGAAATCGTAAGGAAAATACACGGGCAGTGCTGTATTGTATCGGAAAAAATACACCTCCGTTCAAACCCGTGTTGTTTAAGGGTCAAGTGTGCTTTTTCCCCCCTATTACGGTACTTCCCAGCAGTGTGATTTTCTAAAGTAGAGAAAGAAATGACTAACATCCCTCTTTTTACATTCATTTTATTCGTGTGTGCGCATGTATTTGTTCGATAAATATTCATGGAGCCTCCGGGGCTGGCCGAGTCCTGACTTCACGGTGCTTCTGTTCTAGAGCAGGAGGGAGAAGGAAATGCGTTTCTGTGTAAGGTGACAGGTGGCACTAATCCCAAGCAGGGAAAGGAGCTAGAGAAAACTGGGAGAAGGGGAGGGCGTGGCTGTTTGTAAAGGCAGCTGGGGGACCGTCTGTGCGATGAGGGGACATTTGGGCGGAGGCAGAAGACGGTGAGGGGCTCAGCGGGCAGACCTCCGGAGGCTGGCAGCGGGGGGCTGGGACGGCCCAGGCCTCGGGGCGCTCGGTGAGGCCACCGCACCTGAGGCCGACCCAGCACCGCCTTCCCCGACGGCTACCACGCGGTGAAGCCGGATGTCCGCTGGAGGGAACCGTCCCCAGTGCCTGGCGTGAGTCCTGGCTCCCCCACTTGGCCTTCACGTGACCTGGAGTCAGCCTCTCTGAGCCTGGCTGCCCTCTGTAAACAGGAGCACCCTCCACCTGCATGGGGAGAGCGTTCGCGGAAGGTTCAGACAAGGCAGTGCGAGGAACCTAAGTGAAAAATACCGGCCGCTATCACCCCCCAAAGCCAAAGTCCTTGATTCCTCAAGTCTGCTCTCCTTTTGGACTTCCCTTGATGGTCCCCTGGGATATAAGCTCGAGGACCCTTTTTAAAAAAAAAAAAAAAAATCTGTTTATTTTTAGAGAGAGTGAGCCTGAGTGGGGGGAGGGGTGGAGAGAGAGAATCCCCAGCAGGCTCCATGCTGTCAGCCCAGAGTCCGACGCGGGGCTCGAACCCACGAACCGTGAGATCGTGACCTGAGCCGAAGTGGACGCTTACCCAGCTGAGCCCCCCAGGCGCCCCGGTATTAATTGTTGTCAAATCTCTTTTAGTCCAGATTTGTTCCCCGCTCTTCTGCCCCTTTCCGTTCCTGCCGTCGATTTGCTGAGGAAACGATGTTGGTTTTTCGGCAGAATATCCCTTGCTGACATGACCTGACTGCTTCCTTCAAACGTTTCTTTTGTTTCTCTCTCCCCTGTTTTTCCTTTAAACTGGAAGTTAGATCTAGAGGTTTGATGACATCCCGGTTCAGTATTTTTGGTACAAAGACTTCACGGTGATGCTGTGCGGTTGGCTCTTGGTATTTTCCACGTCCGCCCTACGACGGCCGTTGACCTTCTCCAGCCTCCCCACCCCGTGATGGCGTCTCGCAAACACCCTATACCAGTTCCACCTGCCTCCTGGGTCCCCTCCCACAAACCTGTCGAGCCCACTGCTGACAGATCTTGCTTTGATGATGTCCCTGTGACTGTCAGGCTGATAGGAGGGCCTCCAGGGCTGTAATCATTAAGCAACTTTTGTTTTGCTTTTCATGTGGACGAAAGCGTCCCCGTGCTGCCTGGTTGCCCACCCCTTCCCCTGCCCCTGGGAATTTCGTGAGACCCTCCAGCAGCATTCTGCTAAAATCACTGTCCCTCTACACCAGACCTGAGAGACCCCACGTGTGGCCATATCTGGTCCGCAGACAATGGCCAACCCATTTGCCCTGACCGAGCCTGGAAGCGGTTGCCCCCACTAAGTAATCTTTGCTGAAACGTAACAGCCAGCCCACCTTCCCTCCCTCCCAGCCTATCCCAAATGGAGTTAGTCACTCATCCGCTGTGACCCCCAAACTGTAAGGGACATGGATGAAGTGTCTCAGTGGGTCCACCTAACGCTCTGCCCGCTTAGCCTTGAGGAGACCGGCAGGCTCGCCCCACCCCAGGGAAAGAGTAGGGATCCAAGAAGCTCTCTCCCAAGGAATCCTCCCCAAACATCCCCTTTGAAAAAAGTCCAACTCCATTTTTATTTTGCACTTTTAATGCGGGTGAAGAGTTTCAAAGTCTCTACCCAGTCCCGGACGTCGCCTTGGAGAACACAGCACGCGGTCTGGCCCCGTCTCGGGAACGTGGGGTCTAGTGTCTCCTGGGGCCGGGCCGAAAGCTCCCACCCACTTCCTGTAACACCCCGAGGTTCTGCCCTTCTAGAATACCTTCCCCACCACCCCCTCCTCTCCTCCACACTCAGACCGTCTTCAAGGTCCCCCCACCGCCAAAGGGGGTCTCATCCAATTCCCCAGACAGGGCAGCAGTAGTCCCGAACGCTGTGCGTGCAAATGAAAGGTCTTGGATTGTGACTTCCTAAGAAGACAACTCAAGATGACTATTTGCTCTCCGAGAGCATTCTCCTATTCCGCGTGAATTCATTGGCACCCGTGTCTTTAGGAGCTGTGGGCTGTCGGCAACAGAAAGACTTTCGTGAGCTTAAACGAAAAAGATTTTATTGGAAAGGATCTGGGAAGTTCACAGACTCCAGGAAAACCTGGAAACTCAAGACATGGGAAAGAAAGAACGAGGTCAGGTCTGGGGCTCTGCTGGGGCTCTGCTGGGGCTCCCGCTGGACGCGGGAGTCGTCCGGAGATGCTCTCGTGACAGACTCTGCTTTAACCACCTGTAGCCCCCAGGTGTCCTCATTTCAGGTCGCAGATGCCCCGGAGAGGGTCCAGGGTCCGATGTGATGGGTGAGCCGGGGTCCACAGCCTGCCTCCCTGAGGGGGCGGGGATTCTGGGACTGACACCACACCCTGATGACACCAAGTGAGGAAAGGCCTCTCCCCTAAATGCAGGGCTGCCCCGCAAAGACAAAAAACGAACCCACAAGTCCGCCCCAAACATCTTCCTGAAGAGCAGCTCCACTCACGGATTTGAAATAGGACTCCGTGTCCCAAAGCTCAGTGTATACGTGACGCTTTGGGAAACTAATCGAATTTCTCTGTTCATGCTAGCTGCTGGGGAGTTTACGGCCAACTTGTGTCTCACCGTAGCGAGCACATTGGAGTCTTAGGGCGTCCATGCTGTCTTGGCCTCTCTCCCGGTTCTGTTTTATAGATGTATTTTGTAATTTTTTTTTTCATTTATTTTTTGAGAGACCGAGCACAAGTTGGGGAGGGGCAGAGAGAGAAGGAGACACAGAATCCGAAGCAGGCTCCAGGCTCCGAGCTGTCAGCACGGAGCCCGACACGGGGTTCGAACCCACGAACCGTGAGATCATAACCAGAGCCGAAGTTGGACGCCCAGCCGACTGAGCCACCCAGCCGCCCCTGTTTTACATATTTTAAATTACGTTTTTCATTTTAATTCCAGTATAGTGAACACACAGTGTTTTGTTAGTTTCAAGCGTACAATATAGCGACCCAACACTTCTATACGATACGTCACCCGGTGCTCATCGTCCTAAATGTGCTCTTAATCCCCTTCCCCTATTTCCCCAGTCGCCCCGCCATCTGCCTGTTCTCCTTGCCTGTTTGTTTTGTTTCTTAAATTCCACATGTGATTGAAATCACATGGGTGCTTCCCTTTCTCTGACTTATTTCATTTAGCTTAATACACTCTAGCCCCATCCATGTTGTTGCAAATGGCAAGACTGCATTCTTTTTGACGGAGTGATAGCCCCTTGCATGTATGTGCACGTCTGTGTGTGTGTAGGTATATATCACGCCTTCTCGATCCATTCATTAGTCGATGGACCCTCGGGCTGCTTCCATAGTGTGGCCGTCGTAGACAACGCTGCTATAAACATAAGGGTGCGTGTACCCCTTCGAATTGGTGTCCTTGCATCTTTGGATAAATACCTAGGAGTGCAATTGCCGGGTCATAGGGCAGTTCCAGTTTTAACTGTTTGGGGACCCTCCACACTGTTTTCCAGAGTGGCTGCACCAATTAGCAGCGCACGAGGGTTCCCTTTCTCCGCATCCTCGCCAACGCTTGTTTCTTGTGCGGTTGATTCTGGCCGTTCTGGCAGGTGAGAGATGGCCGCTCCTGGCAGCGTTGGTTTGCATTTCCCCGGTGCTGGGTGACGTTGAGCATCTTTTGCTATTTTCTGTTTCTAATGTTCCGTTTTCTAACTCGCCGTCTTCGTGTTTGCTGTGGTTTTGTGTTTTGTTTTCCTGGCATAAGGCAGAGCAGAAACGATGATCTGTGACTCTTCAGGAATGTGTTCTGGTGTAAAGCAAGGTTCATCTGCCCCGTGAGCTTTCCCACTGGAAGGGCTCTTGTCGTCTGGAAGCCAGCAGTTACACACGCCTCGTGGCATGGTGTCCCTGGAGTTCTGTCCTTGTCAAGCTCTCCCAGAGTCGCCAGAGGCAAACGAGTCGTATGAAACGTTTACCGCACGGCACCCCTATGCGTTGGGCATGTGATGTGACCTGTGGGGATGGTCCCTGTGTGTGGGGGAGGGGAGGGAGGGAGGGAGGGAGGGAGGGAGGGAGGGCAAAGGGCAATCAGCTACAGCAGCTCGGAGCAGGGCTCTCCTCGGGGTTATTTTCGATGTGACCTCAGCTGAGCTCTCTCTCCGGAGGAGGTGGCCTGGCCTGGGAGCACCAGGGAAAATTTGGTAGTGCCTGGGGGGATTAAAGTGCAGTCAACAGCAGCAGGTGCCAGGAACGGGCCGGAAAACTGGTGAACTTCCCAGAGTCACAAAGCAGCCTCACTTCGGGGCTGGAGAGGAAGCCGGGAAGTCCAAGTCCTCCTGCTGCCCTCAGAAGAACCCCGCTCCTCCCTCCTCCCTCCTCCCTCCTCGCTCCTCGCTCCTCGCTCCATGACAAGCTGGCTTTTTCCTGCCTGAGCCCGGAGACCCGGAGGGGAGGGCGTTCTCATCGGGGATCTCTGGCTCCTAGACGCTCAGACACAGGACAGTGGTTGTAAGGACACAGCAGGTGCCCCGGCGGATATTGGGTGGGGGGAGGTACCACAGTCGTTCCGGACCGAGACAGAGAATTCAGGAACCGTCCGTCCTCTGCCCACGCATCTTGTGTGTGCCTCACCCCCCCACCTCTGCCTAAGAGGCCTCAGTGAGACCCCTGAGCTTGAGTGCTCCTCGTTTGCTGTGTCTCGTCGTTCGGCACCCCTTGGCCGGCCCGGCTCCCCCCGTTCATGCAGAGCGCGTTCTCCCCTCGTCCACCAGCCCCGGCTGGAGAGAAGGTCTCCATCACGGTTAGCTCCGCTGGCTTTGCCGCTTGTCAAAGGGCCCCTGAGACGCCCCTCCAGACCTTCCGAGCCCAGAAGGACTCTTGTCAAAAGTGCTGTGGAAGGCACCCCTGGACCCCAGGGCCGCTGGGCCCAGTGAGTCTGAGGGCCACGCGGCGCCTTCCGGTTGTGGGAGGACAGCGACGCTCTTGACTTTCAGCGAAGCACAGACTCCCTTTTCGCAGATTGACCGCTCGGTCTTTCTAGGAAACTCCTCCGAGCATGACTTTCTTGAGAGAGAGCCATCCAAGTTCAAGGGACCAGTTGGGGTTGTCCAGAACCAATCTCTGCGTCAAAGCAGTGCTCTGAGATCCAGGAAGTTACCCTACCAGCCGCGTTGGTTCCCCCGGGGCACGAAAGGCCTCCCACACGGAGGCCACGCCGGCTGGAGCTCACCTTTCCTGCCTCTGCTCAGGCTGTTCCCTTCCCCTGCGAGGAGGCCCTGGCAGGTGATCCTCCGCCCCCCCCCAGCACTACCTGAGTGAATTCTTCCCCCCCACCCCCCCCCCCCTGGCCTTGCCCAAAGCCACCTCCCTCCGGAAGGCCTCCCGGGCTCACTGGGCACAGCGCCCAACCCCTCCGCCCTCTTCACCCGTGTCCGAGCCCGCACCACATCTGGCCGCCTCCCAGCCACTGAGGCCTGCATGCGTGTCCCCGGCCAGCCTGGCTGCAGCTGGAGGACGTCTCTGCCTCTGGGTGCCTGTCCAGGCTCGGCCGGGGCCTGGCTCAGAGCAGTGGCCTGCCGTGACGGGCTGACAGGCAGGCTGTCACCAGAGAGCCCCATTCTGGTTGCACAGAAGGACCTCTGACCCTCAGGCTGTGGTTGCCCTTAGTCAACTGACCCTTCCAGCCGCTCTGTCGGCAGCGGAACCCCCTCCTTAAAGACCTTAGCCGAGTTCTGACTCCTTTGTGTCTCCTGTTACGGACAGGCCACTGCCCTCCGTGCCGGATTTCCAGAAAAGACGGCCTTCACGGGGGCACCCTGGGGGTTATGGCGTTCTTGTCGGACACACTGTCCTACACACTGCCACTTTGCAGGAGGTGGGCTCCTGACCCCGGAGTCCCCTCCTCTCCTCTCCTCCCCCCTCCCCTTTGCTCCTCTCCCCTCTCCCTTCCCCTCTCCTCCCCTCCCCTCCCCTCCTCTCCTCTTTTCTCTCCTCCTCTCCCCTCCCCCTCCCCCCTCTCCCCTCTCTCCCCCATCCCCTCCCCTCCTCTTCTCTCCCTTCCTCTCCCCTCCTGTCTTCTCCCTCCTCTCCCCTCCCCTCCTCTCCCCTCCCCTCCCCCTCCCCTCCCCCATCCTCTTCTCTCTCCTCCCCCCTTCCCTCCCCTCCTCTCCCATCTCTCCCCCATCCCCTCCCCTCCTCTTCTCTCCCCTCCTGTCCTCTCCCTAACCCTCCCCCCTCTCCTTCTCTCCCCCCTCCTCCTCCCCTCCCCTCATCTTCTCTCCCCTCCCCCTTCCCTCCCCTCCCCTCCTCTCCCCTCTCTCCTCCATCCCCTCCCCTCCCCGCCTCTTCTCTCCCCTCCTGTCCTCTCCCCTCTCCTTCTCCTCCCCTTCTCCTCCCCTCTCTCCTCCCCTCCCCCTCCCCTCCCCCTCTCCTCCCCTTCTCCTCCTCTCCCCTCCCCTCCCCTCCCTTCCCCTCCCCTCCCCTCCCCTCCCCTGAAAACTAAGGGCCAGCGGCGGGTCGCAGCCCCCAGGCTTTCTGCCGCTCTGCCCCCCGGGGAAGCCAGTCCACTTCTGTTCCTCTGCGAGGCCAGGCCGGTGGTCAGGATGAACGGGAGGCAGAGAGGGGAGAGGGGGGCCTTCCAGTAAGTGGAGAGCCGAGGCCGTGGCCTCTCTCCCACAGGAAACCGCTGACCAGAGTCCCCGAGGCGCTCAGAGGTTGTGCGGATCCCGGGGCACCTCGGAGCTGGCTGGCGAGATGCCCCAGGGGAAGGGGACGGCTGGGGCAAGGCTCCGGTGGTGTGGGGGTGGGGGCGTGCAGCCTGGCCTGGCAAGGCTGTGCCCAGGGAGGAGGAGCGCCAGCTAGGGAAGGACATTCAGCATCTCGAAGCACTTGACGTTGAGATCGGTTTCCAAGAACCCCGAACGGCGCCTCCTGGAGCCCCAACAGCGTCTCCGTTGACACCCTCCGGAAGGAGCCCTGTGGGGAGAGCATGAACCCCCAGACGGGGTGGCGGGGTCTCCGGGCCCGCCCCTCCCGGCCGTCACACCGGCAGGGAGGGGACCTGCCTGCCCACCTCCCGGGACACGCCAAAGGGCGCATCTCGGGGGCCACGTCACATCGTGCGGCCCGGCTGGCACGTTTACCCAGCAGACGGCTCGTCACAGGCGCGTGGGTCGCAGTCACGCCGGGGCTCGGGAAGTCTCCCGAGTGCACAGAGCAGGCAGAAAGCCTTTCACCTGGGAATTTAAGAGCCTGTGTGATTTGGTTTTATCTGCAGGGCGTTTTTCTCCGTGTGACTTAACGCGTGGATGGCTCTCCCGGAGGGAAGGGTGAGATCGAAGAATGAGGGGGACTGCACCCCTACACAGGAGCCCCGACGCCTGTGCCCGGGACTCGCCCACCTGCCTCGGGCCTGGCTTCCTGGTGGCCTTGGCCTGGGGCCCGGTGCCCTCCTGAAGGGGTGCACTGCCCTCTGCTGTGTCTCGTCCCTTCCAGAGGGGCTGTGGGGCGAGAAGCTGGCCACTCAGCCTTGTCATGGGAGCCCCCCACGCGGCCCGGAGCTGGGTGCGTTTGGTTTTTTTAATGTTTTTTCATTTTTGAGAGAGAGAGAGAGAGAGCACGCGCACAGGGGAGGGGCAGAGAGAGAGGGAGACACAGAATCCGAAGCAGGCTCCAGGCTCCGAGTGGTCAGCACAGAGCCCGACGTGGGGCTCGAACCCGCGAACGGTGAGATCATGACCCGAGCCGGAGTCGGATGTCTTACGGAGCCACCCGGGCGCCCTTAAGTCCGTGTGTTTTCTTAGCACCGATTCCTCCTCTCCCTCCTGGCTTCTTTCCTCTGGGGCTTCAGCTTCCTCTGGTCAGCAGCTGTCCTCCCGCACCATCCCTCATGCCAATGGCACAAACCATCCCTCGTTATGTCCACCCCCCCCCTCCCCGCTTCTCTGGAGGCCGGGAGCCAGTCTCCCTCCGGCGCCCTCTCTGGCCCGGCCCTCCCCCTCCCCGCTCCCGCTCCTTCCAAGAATGTGCCATTTCACAGAAAGCCCCGTTTTCACAGCCATGGTTATTTTCATGCGTTTCCCCAGTTCTAGCATCACGGGGGAATGTGTGACATCATCTCCGCAAGTGAATCCAATGTTCACCAGCCCCCCCAGCCCTCCCTGCTCCCCCTCTCTTCTTTACCAGCTCTTTGCTAAGTCTCGCTTCTGTCTGATGACGCGGACACGTTTGTTCCTTGTCCCTGGAACCCCGCTCCCCCCTCCCGCTGCTCCATAGACATCAGAACACGAGTGAGGGCCTGGCCTCGAAAGACACCGGTCGTGGGTCCCCGGACTCTGCCGCACGTAGGAATCACCTGGGCAGGAGTCCGCGGCACCACCCTCGGCCGGGTCACACCCTGTACCAATGAAGTCACAACGTCTGAGGGTGGGAGCCGGGCAGCGGCCGTTTTGAAAGGTCCCCGGGTGATTCCAGCGTGCAGAGTTTGAGAAGCAGGAACACAGCGCTGTATCGAAGGGGTCAGAGCCTCAGCCGGCCCACCTTGTCTTCGGAGCGGTGACGGATGGGGACGAGGGGGCACGTCATGTGTCGCCGGCGGGGCCAGGGCGTTCTTGCTGGGGTGCCCAGAGTTTTTCCCTGCCCCGGGGAGGGTTTCTCGTGGCCCAGGAGACTTCTCCCTTCCAGGCGGGGGGACCCCCAGGAGCTCGGTCCCCGGGAGATCCGTGTCCGTTTCCCGGGTGTCGCCCGAGCCCTGGGCCTGCTGACGGAGCGGGTGCACCCCTGTGATCGGGGGCCCCTCTGCGCAGCCCCGATGCCCACCCCCCCGGCTGACAGCCGGGCCACCAACAGCAGGGAGGGGGGCAGGTGATGCCACCAGGGGTGCGAGGCTGGGGATGTTCAAGATGTGACCCCCGTGGACTCCCAGAAAGGGAGTGACAACGGGAACATCTTTCCTGGTGTTTCCATAAGGCCCCAGCGATGGCGGCCTGGGAAGGTCTGGCTCCGTCGGGTGCCCGGCGTTCTCCACCCCCCCAGCCTCCCTGACAGGCATCTTCGTGGGTGGTTCCCGAACTCCTGTCACCGTCCTCTGGAGGGCTCGTGGAGACGCGGGTTGCTGGGCCCAGGCTTGGCCTCTGACTCAGTGGGTCTGGGCTGGGGCCAGAGAGGTTGCATTTCTAGCGGACCCCAAAGAGCCGCTGCCACCGTGGGATGGGGACCGTGCTTGCAGAGCCACAGCCCGCGGCCTCTTTCCGGGTTCGCCTGCCGCTTGCCACGGACCGGCATCGGGGGGAATCGAAAAGCGAGGAGGAAGGCTGCCGCTGCCGCCCCTGCCGCGGGGAGGCGGGCCCTCGCGTGTCGCTTGCGGTCCCGCCTCAGCATCCGGGCAGCGGTGCCCCGCGTGGCCCAGGCTCCGCGAACGCTTGCCCGGGGCGACGTAGCGAGGATGTGCCGACGCAAGCGACAGGTGCCGGTCCGTCCCGTCCGCTGGAAAGACCGGGTCTGTCTGTGGCCTTGTCAACCGCTCCGTACTTCAGCTCAACCAAAAAGTGCCGGGTCAGCCTGAGATGCCCCCAAGTGGCACGTTCCAGGCACGCCGTGGCACCAGTGGCCCGGACGCAGCCCGGCTTCCCGGCCTCCCGGACCGCACCGCCCCGCGGGGGTGACGGGCACACCCCAGCCGTTGCAGGGGGGAGTCTGGGAAGGAGAAGGGCAAGATGCTGCCACGGGAGCCCCTGAGACCCCCAGCTGTCTTCCTAAGCGTAGATTTTCCCCTGCTCGGACTGTTCACGCTTTGCTGACTTGCACCAGGTTATGGATCCGGGGGAGACGGAATTCGCTGGAACGCGCTTCTAGTCGCGTTCGCCTGAGCCGTGACCCCTAGAGCCACGTAGCGAGAGGCTAAATGTTCCGGCACCTTCGCTGCTCAAACTGTTCCAATTAAGACGAACTTCGAGTCGCCCTCCTGCCGAGGATCTGATGGAAGCGGCCGGGCTAGGGGTGCGGGGGCCGCTGCGACTCCGTCTTCCGCGAGGGTTGCCAGGCCGGAGGGGGCAGCGTGCGGGTCTGCTGTGCACAAGTCGCTTGGCAGAGAATTCCAGCACCACCGGAAAGTCAGAGACCGCGTGGGGAAGCGCATCGTTTGGATCTTAGGACCGGCAGCCAAGTGAGTGGGTGAGCCCTGCGGCCACGACCAAGACACCGGCCAACGAATCTTCGACCCCAGGGCTCTCCCGGGAGCAGCTGTTGTGTGTCTGAGCTCATTTTTCAGGCTGTCCACAAATATTCCCCCCGTCCTGGAAGTTATCTTTACTCTTCTGTGGGAACAGCAGGGCGACCACACAGACCCACGGAAGAGACATCATTCCCACGCCTCTGGGGGCGAGGGGATCGTCTGGTTCATCTGTACGGTTTCCCACAGATCCGTGGGACAGGTCTGGGCCAACCCTGAGAATCTGCGGCGGACTTTCAGTTCTGGGGTCGCACCCTCTCGCCCGCTGGCTGTGCGGAAACGCGCCCCAAGAATGCAAGTCGCGCTGGAAGCTCAGGCCGGGTGGATAAGCCTGGAGGCCGTGGAAGTCAGGCAGGACGCCGAGGAAAGGAGAATCGGGATGGCTCTGGGGGCTCTCGGGTCTCCCTTTGCAACCAGCCGATGCCCACCGGTACGGGGCTATGCCCGTCAACAACTGGGAGTACCGTATAGTACGTTCTGCTTGTTAGCCTCGCCCGGTCCCCCATCGACATGCGCAGTTTTCAGGAGTGACAGCGCTGCCGATAGTTACTCTTACAAGATGACCCATTTCTTTCTTTTTTAAAAAAATTTTTAATGTTTATTTTTGAGAGACAGAGACAGAGCATGAGTGGGGGAGGGGCAGAGAGAGAGGGAGACACAGAATCCGAAACAGGCTCCAGGCTCCGAGCCGTCGGCACAGAGCTCGACGCGGGGCTCGAACTCACGGACCGTGAGATCGTGACCTGAGCTGAAGTCGGACGCTTAACCCACTGAGCCCCCCAGGCGCCCCCCAGATGACCCATTTCTTCATACAGCCATGTGGCTGGCGTCTCTTTTCTAGATCTGTCCTTCACTTCCGGACGAAGTGAGGTGGATCCACTTCTGGATCCAGTTTTGCATCTGGAGATCCGTGATCTCTTACAGAAGCGTCCTTTCCCGCCTCAGGTCTACATCCACACTAGACGTGAATCCCGCAGCGAAAACTTTGTAAAGACAGAACTTGCGACCCAAGGAGTAGGCACTGAACGCACCCTGGGGACGGGGCCCAACGTCCCGCTTAAGCTCTTGGACATGAGCAGGGTGGGAAGGTCAGCTGAGCCTGGGGCTTTCGATCACAGGAGCACCAGGCTGGTCTTCACCCCGCCGGGTGGCTCACCTGCCCCCGGGGACTGAGGTGCAGGAGAAGCAGGGCGGTAGCCCCCCGTGTGCTCCACCCACAACCAGCACAGAGTATGTGGCTTCGCAGGGAAGCGGCCCGTGGAAAACCCGCCGGCGTTGTTGGAGGTCACAGGCTCTCAGCTGTCGTCCCTCTTTCCTGAACCCGCCTCAACGCCCTCGTTGCCCGTGACACGTGGCTCGGTTTCTTCCTCTCTTCTTCATTGCCGGTCACGTCCTTTGTGGCTAACAGGGCGAGGGGCCACGTGGTTATCCTCCGAGATCCAAAACTTGGCCGGAACCCGAATCCCACATACAGTGGGAGGTCCCAGGAGACAACCCCGTAAGGATTTGGTGGCGAAGTTCTGGTTCCCTGTTCACCCCTGGGGCTTCACGGACTCCTCGGTTTTGGATTCTCTGCTGTCCCGTGTGCACACTTGTCACTGGTCGCCCCACGCCGCACCCTCCGCCACGTCGCTCGCCGAACCACAGACACGGCGCCGTGCGTGCGGCAGGCTTTACTGAAGGCTCAGGCAGAAAAAGCATTTACGTTAGTTAATGAATTATCTTTAACGTTTATTAATTTTTGAGAGAGAGATAGAGAGACAGAGCATCCAAAGCAGGCTCTGCACTGACAGCAGTCTGAGGCGGGGCTTGAACTCACGAACCGTGAGATCACGAGCCGAGTCAAAGTTGGACGCTCTGCCGACTGAGCCACCCCGGTGCCCCCAAGAGCATTTACATTTTAGTGCTACGGTTTGTGAAAGTCCTCTTGACTTCCCGCCACCAGGGAGCCCTCTCATGACTCCTCTCCCGGAGCTCCAGCACCCAGACACCGTGCCATGTGGCTCGATCCCCCTTTTCTGCCGCTCAGCCCGTCCTCCGGGGTCTGCTTTCTCGGCGGAAAAGGGGCCTTGGGTCTCATTTGCCCAATGTCGAATGTCTTTGGAACCACATGGAGTTTTTCCCCTAGGAGAACCCTGACATCACTTTGTGCGTTTCCGTCTCTGGCCTCACAGGCCAACTGTGAGCCTTGCAGGGCAGGACCTATATGGGAGCTGTGTCTCTGGAGGTGAAACAATACGGTGGCCGAGAATCCATGTGCTAGAGCAGACTGCCTGGGTCCAAATACTGGCTACACTGCTTCCTAGTCACGTGGCCGCGATCGGGACCGGGTTGTTGGGAGGACCGAAACAGGACAGCAGGACTGACGAGCCTCAGGTATCGTCTGAAGCATATGCTGAGTGCTCAGTGAGCGCCTGCGCTAACGACCCCCGGATGGACCGGCTGCCGTCGCTTTTCAGCGACTGTCTCCATGCACGGGGACACTTGTCGCTCCAAACCGGGAAGAGGCCTTTGATGGGATTGAGTGACCCAGTTTGTTGATGTAGGACAAAGTGTGAGTTCTTAGGCGAGTTTTTTTCCTTAGTAAGATTGTAGTTGAAATATTTGGACACAATAAAGGAAACTTTTACTTAACGAGGCTGGGGGGCAGCGCGGGGGGTGGGGGTGGAGAGTGGAAAAGCGTTCTGTTGTTTCCACCTAAACGGTAACAGGCCACGGAACCCTTTGGGTTTCCCTTCTCATAACTAATCACGTAACACTGAAGATTCATTTGGGGTCTTGTTTCTTGGTCTATACAGAACAAAATAAGGCAGGTTTAAAAATTCTTTATTTGAATCTTAGACAAAGAACAAGCATGGCCTTATAAAGACTTGCTTAAAAGCACATAAATCTGGTGTCATTTACGCATCATGAACCGACGTAACTATTGTTGGAGAGAATCGTAGCCCGTTCCTCGTCTTTTAACCTGTCCTTTGTTCAGCATGGACACGATCTTGGAAGGAAAACCCGCTGATGTGGCTTGGTGAACGCTCTCTCCTCAGGCCCTAACGGCTGCTCGGGTGAAGCACCACGGGTCTCAGCCCCACCACACTTGCCAACGTGATGAGAACTAAGTAATTGGTGTCTTAAGGCCAGATGTACGTGGCGGTTTTCACCCACCGTTCTATGTCCCCCTCATCTCTTATCCAGGTGGCTGGCCTGGCATTTAGGGCCGAGGGTGAGGGGAATGGTCCAATCTGCATTCACTGTGAAAGTCAACCTGCTCATCTCTCTGGGGTTCCCATGTGGGGGCCGTCTCAAGCCTCCGGGTTTAATTAATGGTCACCAACTGCACTGGGGACAAGAAGCAACACAGTGTGCTGTTTGTTGACCTTGGCAAATGACAGACCAGGATTTATTTACTCCTTGGTTCCCCAAACTAATATAATGGAGGCTTTTAATGCGCTGCACCTTTAATGCTTAAAGTGAGCAAACCGTTATGTCGAGACTGGTGTCCGTTATCCGCCAGTGGCTAGCCACGACACGATCCACACACAGGACCAAATTTCCCGATCAAGATGCCTCTGTCCTTCTTTTTATACGGATTATTCTGACAGATAACCCGACAGGTAACACAGCTATTTAGAACACACTGCTCAAAGTTCTAGACTTATCTAAAATAGACTTTGTTTTCAGCTTAGTCACTAAAAATAGAAGTTAACAGGATACATTCCGATTTCTGTTTGGGGGGAACAGAACACGGCATTTCTGTTATGTGCATACTTCCGTCTGGACTCCAGCAACATCCTTCTGCACAGTCCAGTATCCTGTTTTCCTAGAAAATAAAAAGTTGACCATAACCCCTAGGAGTGGGGGGTGGGGGGGGGACACAGAAACTGCCCCCTCCCCAAATGTTACTAGGGGTAGAAACGAAAATTTCTCCCATTTCCTTTCTTTAGGCTTTATTCTTGTTTTTAACGTACGTAATTAGTGTTCATATTAGCAGCAAAGATCCTACTTTCCGTAGATTAGAATGACTCGGGATGGGCAAAACTAACATTCTGGTTAAGAGCGTGGGGTGCACAGGTGGTAATAAGCATCTATCGATTCTGGCGTCGGCAGTCGTACTTGAGAGGTTAGTTCGTATAAATCAGCGGCTAGTATAAAAGGCTCCATTGGAGCTTCGGTTCCCGCGGATCTGCTGCAGGAGCCCGGAGTCAGCCCATCGGTGCGCAGTGGAGAGAGGGCGTTCCTGGGTGGACAGCTTGCGGGAGGTCGGACTGGAGGGGACGGGGGTCTTACTCTGGCTCGTCAGTAAAAAAGGGGTCACTCCTCATAGGTAGTCGACGTGGGAGTTGCTTTGAAACTTTTCAGTGTCGCGGAGTCAAATGCGGGTTTTTCCCTGTGCTATTTTTCTGCCAAGTTTCACAACCTGAGCTTTAGGAAAATGGCAAGAGCCAGAAAGTAGTGCAAAAGTTGCAGGAGCTGGACAGCTGTCCAGTGTCCAGGACTCCCAATGCCACAGCGACGGCTGTCTTGTCGGGGTCACTGCCGTGACGACCGGGCTCCTGCCCGGCAGGAAGGGTCCAGCCAGGAAGGTTTAGTCGGGACAGTGTCTCTTTAAAAATGATAGAAAAATCAGTTTGAATCCCAAGTTGCTTGTCTGTTTCTAAGTAATGTTTATTTAGAACATTCAAGAATGACTCATAGAACATTGCTGCTTTCAAATACCTCCGTGTCTACTCCTTGCTAACAAGAAAAGGCAAAGCCGTGCCAACTTGGTGTTGGGAGGCTGCAGTCATTTAGAAAAAAGTTAGTTTTCTTAGATTTTTTTGGTTTACTTGTGAAAAGACAAACCCTGACACTCAATAATCTAACGTAAAGCTTCTAAACTATAAGCCTGGCAAGCACTGGATTCGAGATGATCCTTGTACAAATCCTCACTTTGGAAAGAGGCCGTCTACACCTACTACTGTAATGCAGCTGCATATCTGTTCTGAGTGAGCTGAACGCCCCCCTGGGGAAGGAGCCCCTACGTCTGACTCAGTAGTTCGCACGGGGAAACACCTACTTCCATTAAAAGCCTAAAAACGTGGGATTTGCCACCAGGTGAAGGACCATTCCTGGCCGTCCCCATCGTCACTTCCCGAGACTGCAGCGGGGGCGGCCCCAGGGGAACAGGGTCCTGTACCTCCTGGGGGGACTGCCCGCTCTAGTCTAACCAAGTCCCTGCCAGCTTGCAAAACCCCACTTAAAAAATAAATTAAAATGATATGTACACATATATATCCTGGGGGCAGAACTCCTGGCTGCAACCCCCCAGAGGCGATTTCACCAACACACTAAACCAAAACACCAGCTTGCTGTATTAACGAATCAGGTGTAGCCGCTTGCTATTTCCCGACAGCCCTCACTGGCGGGAGCCTTACACGTGTTGGATCAAAAGCACTGTGGGGCCCAGGGCATAGTAGTGGGTTTGATGGAAACTCGGACGGTGGAATACTTCTTTGCAATTGTCAGCGGCCATTCGCTCGCTTCCTGAAACCGCACCCTGAGAAGCCCGCTCCCTCATCTCCAAACACCAAGTCAAGGCCAGGAAACCACGAGGAGCTGGAGGGTCAGCAGGGGGAGTGGGGGGGGGGGGGCTCCCAGGCTGCCGCTGAAGGTCATGACTCCTTGCTGTCCCTCCCGCACGTCCACCTGGAGGAGAGGACTTTGGGGGGGCCGACGGCATGACCGCCACCTGCCGGCGGACGGGTAGGGAGAGCTGGGACAGACGGGGAGGTGCACGCGCAGGCCGCCCTGGTGGGCAGCTCCGGCAGGCCGGGGGCTGGGGAACGAGGTCACCTTCCCACTGGCCGCGGCCACCGCTGCTTTCTCAGCTGATCTGCACGACGGACGGAAGGCACGGGGACGGAGAAGAGACTCCAAGAGAAGACGGTCCTGTGACCTGCGGGTCTCGTTGGCACGGCCCTCTCGTCCTGGTGCCCGTTCCAACTGGAGCATCCCAGGAAGACAGTCCCTGCCGGGATAGGGCTCCGGACTCTGGGAGGCTTGTGCGTGGGGCAGAGCGAGGCTCGTTATCACGGCCAACTCCAGACGGCCGGGTACCCGGGCAGCAGGGCGCTCCTCCCCCACACTGCACGCGCAAGTTAAACTGATTTCCTCGGAGAGCATCCAACTAGCTCGGGCAGAGGGGCATCACCGTCCAGAGCCAGAAGCCCGAGCGATTCTTCAGATTTCGAAGCCAGGCCTGACTGTGCGGGCTGACAACGCCCCAGCCGCACGGTCCCCTGGAGGATTAGCAGGAAGAGGCGGCCCGGGCGATTAGGGTGAGAAGTAGTGTTTGCAAAGTTTTGCAGGACGAGAATAAGGAAGACTCAGTCGAGAAACCGAAGGCAGAACATCAGAGAGAAAAAGAAAAGCAGCCAAAGTACAATAAGATACAAAGGAACGTGGGAGGGCTATTTCTTCTTCTTTTTTTAAAATGGGAGGACAAAGAAGTGAATTCCTTCACTGCCTTTTCCCTGGAGAAGCTGAAAATTATTGCCGAGTTCTGGGAGGCACTGGCCAAACAGGAATCCAAGCTCGCCTGTCTGCACAGTCTTAAGGAATAAGTACTTGTCGGTTCTCAAGAGAAAAGAAAACCTGTTTGCTTCACGTCCCTATCGGCAGAAGGTGGGTAGTGGGTGGGAATTCACGGCAAAAGTGAAGGGTCTGTCCCGGGGTCCTTGAGGAACCCGCACCAGGCTCGTAATGAGGGCGTACAGGCTCAGATGCTAACGCTCAGCGGCCTCGGCATAGATGGCTGCTGTGGCTTAAGCTTAAACTCCAACAATCGCATCGAAACCTGCCGCGTCTTCCACGTGTGTGTTCACAGAGCTGCCCCTCCTCCCACGGCCCACCTCGCTCTCGCATTTTGTCCTCTCCAACCTGCCACCCTCCCTGTGTCCCGTTTGAACCACAATCCCAGGTAAAGACCAACCTTCCCCAATGGGGAGTCTTTTTCTCCCCCCTTTTGCCTGAAGCTCCACATTGTTTTGACCTTTTGGGGGGGGTGTTTTTTTTGGCTGTTCCGGTTCCGAAATCTGTTTTCCAATCAGCACCATATCCGCAACGGATCTGCATGAAGTCGACGGGAACGCTCATCCGCGGAAACACTTGGCGTGCTGCACGGCTGTAAATAAAAATCTCTTTATCAAGAAGTGAAGTGAAGAGGAGGGAAGGGGATCTTACTGTAAAGATGACTATTTAAACCAAACAGAAATACAGAAGAGACAGCGATTCAGAAAGTACAGGAAACAGTCCACCCCAGGCGGCATTGGAGGACAGGGAGGCGGCTGCCACTGGAGAAAGGCCGTCTCCCCCGAGTCTGAATTTCAGTGCTTTCCAAGTGGAAGGGCAGATGGTGAAAAACAGCTTTTCCCACTCCCTCGAACCCCACTGCGAGGCGGCTCTGTGCTCGCCACCAAGCAGGCAGGAAGGAGCATGTCTCCCCGCCCTGCGGTCTGGCAGAGTCCCGCTGCTTTGCCACGCAGCCCCACGTCACTACTGTAAGGACTCCGGGATGGTGCTGACGACGTGGGCTGCCTCCGCGGCTGCAGGAGGGGAGCCAAAGAAGGTGTTGGTCCGATTCCTCTGCTGATCCCGGAGATAAGGAGGAACGGACGAGCTCTTGATGTGCAGAATCCTGGTGTCCATCACCTGACAGTCAATCTGCATCATCACTTCGTAATCCTGCCCGTTGATCACGTTCTCTGCGGGAGGAATACACATACGGAATCAATATTCAACAGACTGTGCGATTCCGCCGTCAGCGTCGGTCCCAGAAAGACATCAACAAGCTTTAACGGCTGTGAACTGTCAGTACGCTTTCAAGGGAACAGAGGGGCTCCCTCAGTCACCAAGCGGCGCCGCGGCCGGGCTGGGTGCCGAGACGGCCTGTCCTCCTCGGTTCCAGCTCCCAAACCGCCTCCGTCGGTTCAGTAAGGTCTCGGAGCAGTGGCCGAGTTAACACCAGAGCTTCTGTCCACAGACATCACAGGAGGATTTCTGTGGCGGGTGGAGGGAAGAATGCTGAAGCGCTCCCTTCCCCTTCAACAGTGGGAACGGGTAACTGTCCAAAGAACAAACCTATCGTGTGGGCGGCAAGGAGACCTGGGCCGAGACTACGTGCCTCCCGTTCATCAGTCGTGTTTCTAATTTCGCTAAGATTCCCAGCTACGAGTTTAAAGGTCTGCCTTAGCAGCATAAAGCACGGGAAAGACAAGCTGTAGACAGGACAGTGATGCTCTTGCCCAGAGGTCCCCATCGCTCCCCTTCCGCCCGAAGGGACTCCCATTCCAGAGTTCTTGATTCCTGGTGCAAGAGACGAGTGCATTTCCCATTTGGGATTAGAGAGAGTGCTACAGGACTTGCAGGTAAACTAGAGGCTATTTGCAGAGGGAACAGGAAAACCACACAGAGCCACACTTACCTGACACGTGACACTCATCATGAGTTCGACATATACAGACACATGCTCTTACTTCCTAAGAGGATGAAAACTCTTTGTTTTAGGGAGAGAGCCAAATCATTTCCCGGTTGGTAATTCTGGGTACTCGCTTTCCAACTTGAGGTCAATGAAACTTGGGCATAAAACTGGTGAGGGAACTGTAAGCGGATGGTCTTTCCGAGGCCAGCTGGACATTCACAGCAATGCAGTCAGAAGGCTGTGAGTGCGGAATTCACGCCTGCGTGTCCGTTAGCGTTTCCCCTGTGAATCCCGAGCTGGGAGGGGGACGGGGCAAGGGCTGAGCTTACTACCTGTTTATGAAGATGATACGCGGCCCACCGGTGACTTTTGAAGTTACACGCTGGGCTTCTCCAGGACCAGGAATTGAATTTAAAAGTAGAATTTTTCTTTTTTTGTTTTACTTTCACACTGTGTATGCCAAGTACTATTAATCTAGAGGAGGGAAACCCGGAGTCTGACATCTGATCTTCAGATTGCATTGTTATGTTTGGGAACACTGAGCCATGGAGTGTGTCACAGGTTACGATTTACAGAAATGCGCTAATCCAGGGCGTCTGAAATTAGGGTCTAATGTACAGACTTCAGGGAGTCCATACGTTCCTTCAAATTGCATGCAAACTTCTGTGTGCTTATTTTTCTGGAGAAGGGCCCCAATCACATTCTCAATGGGGTCTATGACTTCCCGAGAGTTGAAAACTACTGGATCTAATAACCCATCAACTTTAAGTTCCCTGAGCAGATGTTAGTCTATTTCAAAGCTAATGGAAGATTCCATCCCTCCACTTCTCTTGGTTGGTTACCTGCTGTAATTTTTAACACATTCTCCATGGATGACTGATTTCTCATTACAAGTATTGCAAATGTCTTCTATTACACTTGGAGCGGATTTCCTTCTTTCCCACTTTACTAGAGAGGAAGAACTGTGGGCACTGACTAACCTTACCTATTCTTTAAGACCGTCGCTCTGGACACTTCAATTTTAGGAGTCCTGCCACTATGCGGTGACTAAGTAATTTGCTTAGCTTAAAAAAAAACAAACAGGTATAATGGACATAAAATATTAGTTTCAGGTGCACAACTTGGTGATTTGATATTTATATACATTGCAAAGCCACCACCACAGTACATCTAGTTATCATGTGTCACCAAAGCTAACACAATATTACTGACTACATTCCCCCATGCTGTACATGAAAGCCACACGACTTGTTTTAGAACTACAAGTTTGTACTTCCGGATTCCTTTACTGTTTTGCTCCCCACTCCAACCCATCTCCCCCTCGGGCAATCAACAGTCTGTTCTCTGTCTAGGAGTCTGGGTTTGGTTTCGTTTATTTCTTTAGATTCCACATATGAGTGGAGTATGTCTTTTTGGGTCTGTTTATTTAACTTAGCATAACATCCACTAAAGTCCATCCGTGTTGTTGCAAAAGGCAAGATTTCATTTGTTCTATGGCTGAGTACTATTCCATCATACGTATAAATATATATGTCTAAAAAAAAATTTTTTTTTGAGAGAGCGAGAGAGAGGGAGAAACAGAATCTCAAGCAGGCTCTGTGCTGTCAGTGAGGAGCCCAACACGTGGCCTGAACCCACGAACCATGAGATCATGACCCGAGCTGAGATCAAGAGTCGGACACTTAACTGACTGAGCCATCCAGGCGCCCCCCATTTGCTTA
This sequence comes from Panthera pardus, assembly GCF_024362965.1. Classification (NCBI taxonomy): domain Eukaryota; kingdom Metazoa; phylum Chordata; class Mammalia; order Carnivora; family Felidae; genus Panthera; species Panthera pardus. Next base: position 6,146,978 of record NW_026526777.1, on the reverse strand, counting down.
TTTTTGCTTTTGTTTCTCTTGCCTTTGGAGTTAGATCCAAAAAAACATCACCGAGAGTGACGTCAAGGAGTTTACCACTTATGTTAACGTTTTCTTCTAGTTTTATGGTTTCAGGTCTTCGAGTCTTTAATCCACGTTGAGTTAATTTTTGTATATGGTATAAAATGATGGTCCTGTTTCCTTCTTCTGCACGTAGCTGTCCAGTTTGCCCAACACCATTTACTGAAGAGACTGTCTTTTCCCCATTGTATATTCTTGCTTCCTTTGTCAAAAATTAACGGACCATATATGAGGGTTCGTATCTGGGCTCTTGATCCTGTTCCACAGACCCACGTGTTTTTGTGCCAGCACCATACTGCTTTGGCTACTATGGCTTTGCGGTACAGTTAAAAATAAGGGAGCGTGGTACCTCTGGCTTTGGACTTTCTCAAGATTGTTTTGAGTATTCGGGGTCTCCTGGGGTTCCACATAAATTGTAGAATTACTTGTTCTAGTTCTGTGAAAAAATGCCATTGGCATTTTGATACGAATGGCACCAAACTTGTAGGTTGCTTTGGTTAGTATGGAGAGTTAACAATGTTAATTCTTCTAATCCCTAAGTATGAAACATCTTTCCATCTGTCTGATTCTTCTTCAGTTTCTCTCATTAACGTCTTAAAGTTTCCAGTGCAAGGTCTTCCACCTCCTTGGAGGTATTTTATTCTCCTTGATGTAACTGTAATTGGGATTATTTTCTTGATTTCTCTGATAGTTCGTTATTCACGTATAGAAACACAACAGATTTTTGTTTACTGATTGTGTATCCTACAACTTCACTGAATTCGTTAATTCTAGTCCTTTTTTTGTGGAATCTTGAGGGTTTTCTAGGCCCAGTATTATGTCGTCTGCCAATAGCGACAGTTCTATTTCTTTTCAATGTGTATGCCTTTGTTTCCTGCCCAACTGCAGTGGTGAGGACTTTCAATACTATGTTGAATAAAAGTGGTGACAGTCGGCATCCTTGTCCTGTTCCTGGTCTTCGAGAAAAAACTTTCAGCTTTTCACCACTGAGTAGGATGCTGGCTGTAGGTTTGTTGTGGACGGCCTTTATTATGTTGAAGTCTGCTCTTTCTATACCTACTTTGTTCAGAGTTTTTATAAGCAGATGTTTAATTCTGCCCAATGCTTTTTACCGCATCTTTTGAGGCGATCATATGATGTTCATCTTTCATTTTATAAATGCGGTGTATCATGTTGATTAATGTGGATGTTGAACCATACTGGCATCCCTGGAATAAATCCCACTTGACTGTAGTCTATGATCACTTTAACGTATTCCTGAATTGGGTTTGCCAGTATTTTGTTCAAGATCTTTACATCTGTGTTCAGCAGGGGTGTTGTCTTATAATTTCCTTTTCTTGTAGTGTCCTTGTCTGGCTTGGGCATCAGGGTAATGCTGGCCTCGTAAAATGAGTTTAAAGTGTTCCCTCCTCTTCAATTTTTGGAAGAGTTCGAGAAGGATAGATATTAAATCTTCAAATGTTTGGTAGAATTCACTAGTGAAGACATCTGCCCCGGGCTTTTGTTTGTTTGGAAGTTTTTGATTACTGATTCAATCTTAATAATTGGTCTACTCAAATTTTCTATTTCTTTATGTTTGGTTCAGTCTTGGAAAATTCTGTTTCTATAAATTTATCCATTTCTCCTAGATTGTCCAATTTATTGTCAAATAATTGTTCATAATAGTCTCTTACGATCCTTCTTATTTTTGTGGTATTAGTTTAACTTTCATTCCTGACATTATTTGAGCCTTCTGTTTTCCTGGTGAGTCTAGCTAAAGGTTTGTCTATTTTGTTTATCTTTTCAAAGAACCAGCTCTTAGTTTCAGGTATCTTTCCCATTATCCTTTTAGTCTCCTATCTCATCTATTTCGGCTCTGATCTTTACCTCCTTCCATGTACTAACTTTGGGCTTTGTTTGTTCTTCTTCTAGTTTCTTTAAGTGTATAAAGTTCAATCGTTTGAGATGTATCTTGTTTCTTGAGGTGAGCTTGTATCGTTATGAACTTCTCTCCTCACTTTTGCTCATCTTACAGTTTGTGGTATTTGTGTTTGTTTTCAATTGTTTCTAAGTATTTTCACCTTTTGACTTCTTCTATGACCCAGCAGCTGTTCAGTAATGTGTTGTTTAATCTCCATGTACTGGCAGTTTTTCTAGTTTTCTTATAATTGATTTCTAATTTCATACTATTGTGGTCAGAAAAGATGTTTGAAAGGATTTCAACCTTCTTGAATTTACTGATCTGTTTTGTGGCCTAATATGTGATCTATCCTAGAGAGTGTTCTGGGTGTACTGGATAAACATAATACAGCAGCAGAGACAGACAGAGACAGAGCGTGAGCAGGGGAGAGGCAGACAGAGAGGTTAACACGGAATCTGAAGCAGGCTCCAGGCTCTGAGCTGTCAGCACAGAGCCCCACACAGGGCTCGAACCCACAAACTGCGAGATCATGACCTGAATCAAAGTCTGACACTCAACCAATTGAGCCACCCGGGCACCCCTGATTTGACTAATTTTGTGTTTTAACCTCCATACTAGCTTTGTAAGTGAATGAATCCACTATTTTTACTACAGATTTAGTTTTTCTCGTGAGATTTTTACTTTCACAAGTTTTCTTGTTATTAATCACTGCCATTTCTTTGTAGCTTAAAGAAGTCCCTTTAACATTTCTTGAAAGGCTGGTTTAGTAGTGATGAAAGCTCTGGAAAGGTTTAGCTTTAGCTAAAGCTCTGGAAAGCTCTTTATCTATCCTTTTAATTCTGAATGATAACCTTGCTGGGTAGAGTATCTGTGGTTGGAAGTTTTTTCCTTCCAGCACTTTGAATATATCCTGCCAGTCTCTTCTGGTCTGCAAAGTTTCTGCTCGAAAATCTGATAGCCTTAATGGGTTGCCCTTGTATGTAACAATCTATTTTTCCCTTGCTGCTTTTAAGATTCTGTCTTTAAGTATTTTAATTATAATTATAACGTGTCTGGGTGTGGATCTCTTTGGGTTCATCTTGCTTGGAACTCTCTGGGATTCCTGGATCTGGAGGTCTGTTTCCCTCTACAGGTTAGGGGAATTTTCTGCCTCTCTCTTTCTTCTCCTTCTGGGAACCCTATAATGTGAATGTAATTCTACTTTATGTCTTTTTGGTCCCTTAAGGTCTCTTCATTTAAAAGAATTCTTTTTTCTTTCGGCTTCTCGGTCTGGATGAGTCCCACTGCCTTGTCTTCCAGCTCACTGAGCCTTTTAATGTGTTACTCTGCCTGCTGTTGAACCCCTATAGCATATTTCGGCTCAGTTATTTTTCTCTTCAGGTCTCTGACTTCTGTTTGGTCCTATCTTATATTTTCTTTCTCTCTGATGAAGTTCTCACTGTGTTCATCCATTCTTCCTCTGAGTTCGGCAATCACCTTTATTGACTACTACTTTAAATTCTTTATCAGATTTCTGAACCTCTGTATCATTAAAGTCTTTTTCTGAGGTTCTGTCTTGTTCTTTCATCTGGAACATATTTCTCTGTGTCATTTTGTTTGATTCCCCGTGTGTTTCTATGTATTAGACAAAGCAGCTCTCGCTCTCTCTCTCTCTCTCAATCTTGAAGGATTGGCCTCTGTAGGTGATGAAGCTTCTCATTCAACTTTGCCCTGGTTCATGATTATCTCTTGAACCTTTGGGACAGTCTACACCACCTGATTTATTCTTGATGTGTCCCTGTTGTTGAGAGTGTGCCAAGACCTGTCAGTGTTCCCAGGGGAGGAATCTCATTTAACACCGAGTTCAGGAAGTTAAAAGTGAAATTCCTCAGGCCAAGAGCTTTTAAAGCGTGCTGCTCAGTCAGTTGAGTGTCCAACTCTTGATTTCAGTTCTGGTCATGATCTCATGATTGTGGGATCAAGTCCTATGTCAGGGCGAAGACTGCTTAGGATTTTCTTTCTCTCTCTCTGGCCCTCTCCCCCCTCTCTCTCTCTCTCTCTTTTTTTTTTTTTAATGTTTTTATTTATTTTTGAGACAGAGAGAGACAGAGCGTGAGTGGGGGAGGGGCAGAGAGAGGGGGAGACACAGAATCTGAAACAGGATCCAGGCTCTGAGCTGTCAGCACAGAGCCCAACGAGGGGCTCGAACTCACAGACCGTGAGATCATGACCTGAGCTGAAGTCGGACGCTCAACCGACTGAGCCACTCAGGCGCCCCACCCCCCTCTTAAAAAAAAAAAAAAAAAAAAGAAAAAGAAAAGGTATGCAAAGAGACAGTCGTAATCCCTGTGCTGGCCGCCAGACCAGGAGATCTGGAGGTGTCACCTGGGCAACAGTTTTAACAAGTGGGGCTCCAGATGAACGAATAATCTCCTTTCTGGGAGGATCTATAAGATCTGTCATGAGGCCAGGGGAGTGGACACAGAGGTTATCTCCCTGGCTTACGCTCCCCGGGAGCACCTTATCAGCCTCTCCCTGTGTGGGCAACCTGAAGCCTACTGCCCAGGCAGGAGCTCGAGGGTAGCTGGCCTTTTCCCCAGGGAGACTGCTGGTCTGTGCAGTGCTCTAGGGGTGGTGGCCCGCCAGGAACTGTATTCTCCACTGTTACCTTCCCATGGAGCTCAGGAACGGCAGCCCCCTGGCACTAGGGCCAGGCAACCAAGGGCAACACCGTGTAGACTGTGCCTACCTGCTGACTTCAACTAGGCAGGTGGAGAGCGTACGGGGCGGGGCATGCTCGCCGGCTTCAGAAAGGCAGCCGGAAGATGAGCCCCCCTGTGGGCATCAGGACTGCAGCAGGAGGGCACCTTCCTGTGCCGGAGCACCGGCTGGGGGGTGGGGCAATGCTGCGCTCAGCTGCCAGGGAGAGGGGGAGTGCGGCACCTGCCTACAGGCACTTTCTGGCTGCAGCGAGGCAGCAGGATGGTCTCCTCCCTGTGTGCTGGTGGGGGCGGGAGGGGGGGGGGTGGCGGGTGCAAAACTGGCCTCACCAGTGCCTCTCCTCCGGGAGAGTTTCGACCGTCTCCCCTCCAGCTGCTGCTTTTAGATCGGCAAGTGAATTTCCTTCTTATCTAGTCTAAGCACTTGTCAAACTGCTGTCTGTGCACTGGGTCGGGGTGAGTGAGGCTGCAGGCAAGCTCTCTGAAAAGGGACCTCGGTTTCTACAGTCCTTTGGGTTCTTTGGATAATCAGCCCCGTTCACTTCCTAATAAGCCGGATGTTCTGGGCTTGTCTCTCCAGTGCAGGACTCGCGGGGCCTGATGTGGGGCACCGACCCCTTGCTCCCCGGGCAGAGGCCGCGGGCTGGTGAGCTCCTTCCCTGTTGTGCGTCGCTGTGCCGGGGACGGGGTTTTGGCACCCCTGCGTCTCTCTGCCTCTCTCACCCGTCCGGATGGGGTCTTTCTACCCTTTGTCGGGGAGAAGCAGAGGGAAACTTTCCAGAGGCAGCTGTAGGTGTGTGCGGGAGGAGGGGAGTCGGGATCTTCCTATATGACCACCTTGTGGAAGTCGTTTGCTCATCTTCAGAGAATTAAATCCGAATGCCTGCAAGTTAGCCAACGTTTCCTACCAAAGCGCTTTCTTTCCCCGCTTCTCGGGCAGCTGCGGCTCTCTGGAAGACAGACAACCTGCCCGTGCATTTGGAGCCATTTCATTTGGAACGTGCGGCTGGGCTCAGATTTCAAGGGGTCACACCAATCGTTTCCTTTTGGAACCACAGTTACTCCCCGTTTCAGAAAAACTGTGTGTGTTGCAGGGGGTGCAGTCATGCTCACGTGCACGCTGGGGCATACGTGCCCAGATAACGGAAAGCACATGTGTTAGAGACATGTAACATACATTATTAATTTTTACTGCTTTTCTGGATTAATGTGGGATCCAGATGACAATTTTGAGATCAGGAGTAGGTTCCCTCGTACATGGCCCAAGCCACCTGCAAAAGTCACTACAGCCCGTGTGCCTGTGGTGGTTCACACCGATAACTGATTTCCCTGATACCTTAAGTGCTGAGAAGAAACGGAGGACCTGGTGACAGAAGCTCAGATGCCTTGAGGGAAAAGTCAAGCTGTGGCCTGGCCCCCAAACCCGGGAGTCCCCAGCCGTGGCTGCAACGGCACTGCCACCTTAAGCCCAGCCGGAAGACTCCGACGAAGGATGGTCTAGGCGGCCATAAAGACGGGTTCGGTTCTTTACTCCTTTCTGGAAGCAACGACTTCTGGGGCAAGGAAACGATGAGTGCCATCGGAAGGCCACCAGGGAGGATGGGAATGCCTTGAGCCGAATTCAGGAAGCCCCTTCTGAGTGACAAGCTGGGGTCTCCGGGCGTGAAGTGACCTGCCGCGAGGAGCCCCAGGTTACCCGAACCTCTGCACGACAGTCGAGGGGCCACGGCGTAATCTTCTATCCGCTCCGTGGGACTCAGTAAAGAGTTCTCTGGGCGTTTCAGTACTCACCCCTGCATCTCACCACTACTGGTGAGGTTCTGACTATTTTAATTAAAGGAGGACGGACTGGGAAACAGCGTATGGTAACTCGGGACCCCTCGCCTGGGCTGTCGGGCGTGTGTTCACGCGGTACACTTGCAGGAGCAGCAGAGAGGCTCTGAAAGTCCCCTCGAAAGGGCAGGTGAGGCTCCTGTTACCTTTCACTCCAAGGCTGTGAGTGTGGTCGATAACTCGTCGTCCCTGAAAGGCCAGCGTCTTCAACTGTTGCCCATGATTCGCGCCTCAGTGTGAGTAACAGACTCCGCGCCTCCCCTGCGGGCCAGGTCCCCGCCGTCCACGCGCAGCGCCCTCGTACAAAGAGCGTCAAGCGCAGGAGCCTTGGGACAGGACAGCCGAGAGCCGAGATACGTGACAGGACGGCTAAGCTGTTTTGGGGTACTTAATAAAAAAAAAAGACCTGGACTGTTCGGGGAAAGCTGGCCCAAAAGGAACGGCATGGAACGAGAGGTTAAGGGCTCGCTGTCCGTCACCTCTCAGCAAACATGCGGCTACCGCACAGGTGACGAAAGCCCTTTTCCGTCCCGGGCCTTCTGAAGTAAGCAGGAGAATGAGACGAAACCCTGATCTGAGTCAGGAAAAAGGTGTAGAAAAAAAAAAAAAAGGATACTTCGAATACAAAATTCATCAGCCACATAAAAAGGAAAAGGAATGAAGGGCTTCAGATACGGATGCTAAAATGTGATTCTGAAAGCTCAGAAGGGTTGAGGAAGCAGCAGATGTGCCTGGACCCTGGAGGTGGAAAAACTCCAGGCAATGTGGAATTTTGAACAGCCTGTAAATGCACAATAACCGAGAACGGCCTGCCAGGAAGGAGACTGCCAGCTGGGTGGTGGCTAACCCACGCCAGAACCTTGACCATAAACAGAATTTAAAGATGCAGACGTTTCACAGGAAGTTTAATTTTAAGAAGTCACAAGACTTCAATGCTTTGCAAAGGAGCATGTGTCATAAAACAGATTTCTATTCGGGATCAGACACTAATCCTAACAAGAGGTAGTTGGCTCCGTGTAAGCTAAGCTGGTGACAGGCAGCGACAGGCTGTCGGTATCTGTGCCTGAACCCAGTGGGGTTGCATGGACAGTAGATAAAAATCCGCCAATTCACAGACCACAAGAGATACCTTCAAGCAAAACAAACAAAAGGAAAAATACGGAAGGAAGTCCAAAAGGGGAGACACGGGAGGGGAGGGGAGGAGGTGGGGAGGGAAGGGAATACAATGAACAGTGGAGCGGCACAAGGTCACGCGGCATGGCGGCTCCCAAGAACTCCCATAAGCTGGGGCCACTACGCCTGGTCCATCTTATCGCCAATTTTCAACTCGAGTCCTGGTTTTGACCATCCCAACACACCATGCATTGTATCTCTGTCGGTATTTTTTCCTCTATTTGGAAAAAAATGCCCTTTCTGCTCTTTCTCACCCAAATTCTCTCTCCGAGTTCTATTAATCCTCTAAGGTCCATTTGAAGTCCCACTTGTTAGAAACCTTCCACGAGAACTCGGCCACTGACCTTTTTCTTCACACCCAATATCTCAATGTTCTACTTAATTGAACTGTGTCAAAATACTACAGAAAAGAGCTTTGGCTCCTTTAAGAAATGACTGGCACTTCCGAAGGTGGGGCAGCTAGAACCTCTCCCCGCTCAGCTGGGAGGGACCCTAACAGTCACACTACGGATGGAAACACAGTAGGTACTTCCGACTTGAAGAGTCTTTCTGGAGACGGAAGGAACACGGACAAGCAAAAAGAGCTCCTTGCAACCCCCATGTCTGCCCTCTGCCTGAAGAAACTAAAAGCAGTGGGGGGGCGGGCAGGACTTTGGGCTGGGAGTGTCCAAAGATAGGGAGACCCGGGGGAGGGGAGCAATATCATGTTTAGCTGTAAGACAAACCAGGAACTTGGGGGGCCCCTGGGGGGGCCGGTCAAGTGTCCGGCTCTTGGTTTCAGCTCAGGTCATGATCTCGTGGCTCGTGGGTTTGAGCCCCACATTGGGCTCTGTGCCGGGGAGTGTGGAACCTGCTTGGGATTCTCCCTCTCTCTGTCTCTCTGCCCTTCCCTACTTGTGCTGTCTTTGTCTCTCTCAAAAATAAACTACTAGAATTCAGGGGGGCAGGAGGTCAGGATGCTGGACAATCTGCAAGGCACAGGGATAGTCCCACATCTCGTGCAATCTTCACATAGGTTAAAAAAAAAACCCCCCTTATTATTACTATATTAATCAAGACAGAACCTCACTGGTTTACTAGGCAGTGTGGCTTCAGAATACATTCTATAACTACCCCACTATGCTGGGACTATCGTTTCTTTCTGAACTCGAGAACTGTTCATCTCATGGACGCCTGGGTGGCTCAGTTGGTTAAGTGTCTGACTTCGGCTCAGATCACGAACTCATAGTTCGTGGATTCAAGCCCCGTGTCGAGCTCTGCACTGACAGTATGGAGGCTGCTTGGGATTCTCTCTCGCCCTCTCTCTCTGCCCCTCCCCCGCACTCTCTCTCTCTCTCAAGATAAATACATACATTAAAAAAAAAGGGTTCATCTCAGAAAATCACATCACCGGTGGCCAGAACCACTCTTGGAATCTGATCACTGTCAGGACACATTGGCATCAGTCTGCATTTCTAGCAATTGCTCTCGGGACAGTATGCATCGGTGCAAGTACCTGACTTGGTCACTACCTCTTCTATACGATATATGACGCCTGAACATTGTACATAAATAGTCATGAATTCAACAGACATTTACTGAATTCCTACCACGTGCCAGGCACTGAGGACGGAGGAGTGAACAAAACAGGAAAAGAAATTCCTGTCCTCACAGAGCTTAGTTCTTATAAAATGAGAGAGGAGGCAGAGACAGAAAGTATACAGAATGTTAAATAAGTACTACGGAGGAAAACAAAAGCACGGAAGGAGGTTAGCGAGTGTGGTGGGTGGGGAGGGGCATGCGGGTTTAGACACGGTGCCCAGGGCGCCTCTCCTAGAAGGTGATCTCTGAGTAAAAACGTCAGGAAGTGAGGGGCAAGCCATGCAGCCCTCAAGTGGAGAGTCTCGGGCACGTCTGAGATGCCAGGAGGACATTTAGTAGAGAAGAGCAGCAAACGACAGGAAACAGGTGAGGCCTGATGGGCCGGAGAGAACAGGGCTAGCACTGTAACTCGGGAGTTGTCCTACAGACAAAAGACAGATGGGACCAATGGTATCACTCTTGGGGAAGGAGTGATGGGAACATGTGGGTTAAGAAGAATGAGCATGGGGGCGCCTGGGTGGCTCAGTCGGGTTTAGCATCCGACTTTGGCTCAGGTCATGATCTCATGGTTTGTGAGTTCGAGCCCTGCGTCGGGCTCTGTGCAGACAGCTTAGACCCTGGAGCCTGCTTTGGATTCTGTGTCTCCCTCATTCTCTGCCCCTCCCCCACTCTCTCTCTCTCTCTCTCTCTCTCTCTCTCTCAATAATAATAAACATTAAAAAAAGGAGGAGGAGGGAGGAAAGGGGGGAGGAGGGGAGGAAAGGGGGGAGGAGGGGAGGAAAGGGGGGAGGAGGGGAGGAAAGGGGGAGGAGGGGGGAGAAGGGAAGAGGGGAAGGGGGGAAGAGGGGGGAGGGGGAAGGGGGAAGGGGGGAAGGGGGAGGGGGAGGGGGAAGGGGGAGGGGGGAGGGGGAGGGGGAGGGGGAGGGGGGAGGGGGAGGGGGGGGAGCATGAACAGGTCTTGAATCTCATGATTGATGAGATCGAGCCCGCATCGGGCTCCACACTGATAACACGGAGCCTGCTTGTTCTCTTCTCCTCCCTCTCTCTGTGACCTTTCCCCACTCGCATACATGCATGCTCTCTCAAATAAATAAACAAACATTTAAAAAAAGAAGGATGAGCATGAGGAGAAAAGGGAAGGTCTGAGGTTTCATCAGATCACGGAGAGTACCTTATCTGAGAAACCAAACTCAATTTGTAACCTACATTGATCCATTCATTCATTCACCAGTATTTGAGCACTGATTACAGGCCAGGTACTGTTACGACTCTTATAAACATTAGGTCCCAGACCATATTTAGGCGTATCCAATTAGACCTAGGGAGCATTTTCTAAAGGAACACGGACAACATATGATGGGTACAAAACTGTCAGTCAACATTCACTGAGTGCTTTAAACTGTGAGGGATTACAGAAGAAAACGGGGCTTCTTCCTTCCATAACTTCCTGGAGTGTTTGCAAAAGCAGAATTTAAAATATTTAAAACCTTTAAAATATTGGCAGTCCAAGATGGCGGCACAGGAAGACCCTGAACTCAATGTCCTCCCATGGACACACTGAATCTACACATATAGAGCAATTCCTCCTAAGGAAGAACTGAGGATTGGTTGAACAGCTTCTGCACAATAAGCAACAGAAGGACCACACAGAGAACGGCAGGAGAGGGAGATATGGCTGGAGTGTGCCAGCCAGTGCCATTTTTTACGTCTCCCCCCATCAAATCACAATAGCTCAGGTGAGAACAGGGCCAGCCTGCTAGGGCCACCCCAGCTCCAGCTGTCCATCCCCCCAGGGTAACCCCAGCATGGCACTCCCAGGATGCCTGGCCCGTGCCTATCTAGGCTGCCAGTAATAGTAGGGGACTTTAATATCCTACTTATAACCACAGATCACCCAGACAGAAAAATCAATACAAAAGCATTGCCTTATTAGACCAAATGGACTTAAAACTTAAGAATACACATTTCCTTCCTCCCTCCCTCCTCCCTATCCGAATAAACATTTTCAAGGGGTGCCTGGGGTAACTCAGTTAAGTGTCTGACTTCAACTCAGGTCATGCATGATCTCGTGGTTCGTGGTTCCTGAGTTCGTGCCCTGCATCAGGCTCTGAGCTGATAGCTCAGAGCCTGGAGCCTGTTTCTGATTCTGTGTCCTCCCACTCTCTCTGCCCCTCCCCCACTTGTGTGCCCTCCTTCCCTCTCCCTCTCCTCTCTCAAAAATAAATACACATTTAAAAAAACTTAAAAATGATGGCGCCTGGTGGCTCAGTCGGTTAACTGTACGACTTCAGCTCAGGTCATGATCTCCTAAGTTCGAGCCCTGTGTCGGGATCAAGACTGATAGGTCAGAGCCTGCAGCCTGCTTCGGATTCTGTGTCTCCCTTTCTCTCTGGGCCCCAACTCCACTAGTGCTCTCTGTTTCTCAAAAATGAATAAATGTTAATTTTTAAACATTTTTTTTAAAAAAGAATCAACATTTTCAAGTGTACATGGAACATTCTCCAGGATAGATCACATGTTCAGCCCAAAACAAGTCTCAATAAATTCAAGAAGACTGCAATCTTACCAAGCAAGCATATTTTTCTGCCACAATAGTACAAAACTAGAAATCAATTACAGTAAGAAAACTTGAAAAAAAAACCTACAAATAAGTGGAGACTAAATATGCTACTAAATATCCAGTAAATCAATGAAGAAATCAAAGAAAAAATTTAAAAATACCTTGGGACACAAGGCAATAGAAACACAACTTTCCAAAATCTATGGGACGCAGCAAAGGCAGTTCTAAGAGGAAATTCATAGCAATACAGGCATACATACCTCAAGAAACAAGAAAAATCCCAATAAACAATCTAACTTCACACCTAAAGGAACTAGAAAAAGAACAAACAAAGCCCAAAGTTAGCAGAAGGAAGGAAAGATGAGAGAGGAAATAAATGAAGTCGAGATTTAAAAAAATAATAGAACAATGTAAAAGTTTTTTTTCTTCTAATTGATAAGCCTCTTAGTCAAACTCATCAGAAAAAAAGATGGCCCAGATAAAATCAGACACGAAAGAAGTTAACAACTGATACCACAGAAATACGGAGAATCCTAAGAAACTCCTATGAACAATTATACACCAACAAATTGGAAATCTAAAAGAAATAATGCCAGAAACACAAACTTTCCAAGACTGAATCACAATATTTAGAAAATCTACTCTTGAGTTTGGGATGCCTGGGTGGCTCAGGTGGTTAAGTATCTGACTTTTGGCTTCAGCCCAGCTCATGATCTCACAGTCATGAGATCAAGCCCCATGTCAGGCTCTGCGCCGAGTGTGCAGCCTGCTAAGATTCTCTCTCTCCCTCTCTCTCTCTGCCCCTCCCCTACTCATGCTCTCTCTCTCTCAAAAATAAAAAACCTGAATAGAACAATTACAAGTAATGAAAGTGAACCAACAGCTTTATATTAAAAACTCTCCCCAAACAAAATCCAGCAGAAGACAGTTTCACAGGTGAATTCTACCAAGCATTTAAGAAAGAGTACTTATCCTCAAATTATCCCAAAATACTGAGAGGAAGAAACATTTCTAAACTCATTTTATGATGCCAGCATTACCTTGATGCCAAAAATCAGACAAAAGCAACATAAGAAAAGAATATTATAGGCCAATTATCCCTGATGAAACATTGACGTAAAAATTCTCACAAAATATTAGCAAACTGAATCCAATCATATGTTAAAATGATCACATGCCACAATCAAGTGGGATTTATTCCAGGGATGCAAGCAAGGATGGTTCAACATCCATGACTCAATCAACATGATACACCACATAACACAATTAAAGGTAAAAATCGTATCTCAATAGATGCATTAAAACACTCAACAAAGCAGGTATAGAAAGAGCATATCTAAATATAATAAAGGTCATATACAACACACCATCAGCTAGCATCACTCACTCAATGGGGAAAAGCTAAGGCTTTTCCTCAAAGATCAGGAACAAGACAGGGATGCCCACTCTCACCACTTTTTATTCAACATAGTACTGGAAGTCCTAGCCATAGCAATTAGGCAAGAAAAGGAAATAAAAGGCAATCCAAGTTGGAAAGAAGCAGAACGTCACTATCTGCAGATGACAATATTACATATTGAAAACTCTAAAGATTCTACCAAAAATCTATTAGAATTAATGAATTCGGTAAAGTTGCAGGATACAAAATTAAGTTGGTTGCGTTTCTATATGCTAATAACAAACTATCAGAAAAAAATTAAGAAAACAATCCCACTTACAATTACATCAAGAAGAATAAAACACCTAGGAATAAATGTAAACTAAGGAGGTAAAAACCCTAAAACCCTGTACTCTGAAAACTAGAGGACACGGACTAAAGAAAATGAAGACAAATAAATGGAAAGATATACCGTGCTCATGGACTGGAAGAATTAACAGTTAAAACGTCCACACTAAGCTAAGTAAAGCAATCTACAGATTCAATGCAATCTCCATTAAGATACCAATGGCATTTTTCAGAGAAACAGAACAATGGTTTGTATAAAACCATTAAAGACCCAAATAGCCAAAGCAATCTTGAGAAAGAAGAACAAAGCTGGATGTGTCATGCTGCCTGATTTCAAACTATACTACAAAGCTACAGTAATCAAAACAGTATGGTATTGGTATAAAACAGACACACAGATCAATGAAATAGAATAGAGAGCCCAGAAATAAATCCACGGATAAATGGCCAATTAATCTATGATAAAGAAGCCAAGAATATACAATGGCAAAAAGACAGTCTCTTTAATAAATAGTGTTGGGAAAACTGGGTAGCTACATGCAAAAGAATAAAACCGGACCTCTGTCTTACACCATGCCCCAAAATAAATTCAAAATGGTTTAAAGACTTGAATGTAATATCTGAGACCATAAACCCCCTATAGGAAACATAGGCAGTAAGCTCTCTGACATGGTCTTAGGAATATTTTTTGGGATGAGTCTCCTCAGGCAAGGGCAATAAAAGCTAAAAGAAACAGAAGAGATTACATCAAACTAAAAAAGCTTTTGCACAATGAAGGAAACCACTGGCAAAGCAAAAAGGCAACCTACTGAATGGGAGAAAGTATTTTCAAATCATACACCTGATAAGGGCTTAATATCCAAAATATATAAAAAACTTACACAAGTTAATGTAAACAAAATAAACAGCCCTATTAAAAAATGGGCAGAGGACTTGAAGAGACATTTTTTCCAAAGAAGACATCCAGATGGCCAACAGACACATGAAAAGATGCTCAACATCACTAATCATTACGGAAATGCGAATCAAAACCATAACGAGATATCACCTCGCACTTGTCAGGCTGGCTACTATCAAAAAGACAAAACATAACAATTTTTGGCAAGGATATGAAGAAAAGGGAATCTTTATACACTGCTGGTGGGAATGTAAATTGGTGCAACCACTATGGAAAACAGTATAGAGGTTCCTCAAAAAATTAAAAACAGAACTGTCACATGATCCAACAATTCCATTTTTGAGTATTTGAAGAAAACACACAAATCTGAACAGATATATGTCCCCATATGTTCACTGCAGCATTATTTACAAGAGCCAAGATATGTAACTGCCCATCAACAGATAAATGGATAATGAAGGTGTGGTATCTATACACAATGAAGTATTAGCCATAAAAAAGTATGAAATCCTACCATCTGAGACAACATGGATGGACTTTGAGGCTACTGTGTTTGGTGAAACAAGACAGAGAAAGACAAACGCTGTATGATTTCACTTATGTGTGGAATCTAAGAAACAAATGAACAAAGGACGAAGAAAACAAAACAGAAAAAGGCTCGTAGATAATACAAAACAAACTGTTGGTGTGTTTGTAAATGTTGGTTAACAAAAGAGAGAGGGATGGGGGGAGCGGGTTGGCCAGGCAAAATAGGTGAAGGGGGATTAAGAGGCACAAACTTACACTTATAGTAAGTCAAGATGTAATGTACAGCATGAGGAATATAGCCAACAATACTGTAATTAGCTTTGTGGGGATCATTTTGTATAAAAATACCAAATCACTGCGATATACATCTGAAACTAATAGGATATTGTATGCCAGTTATCCTTCAATAAAAAAAAACTATACTGGGTAAAATGTCACGCAAGTGAATTTCCTCCGAAAGGCCTTTCCTTACTACCAAAACTCAAGTAACCTCCCCGAGTCATGTCAGCCCTTTTCCTTCAAAGCACCTGTCACGTGCATAATTAAACGCTGGCCCGTTTTCTTGTCTACTGATGTGTGTCTTCCCTACGAGATCATCGGCTCGGTCAAGTCAGGAAGCAGGTCTGTTTCATTCACCACTACTCACACCCAGAGCTAGCACAGCACCTGCCCGGCACCCAGCAGACAATGAGAAATACAGAAAGTGACCTTAGTGTTAAGAAGGCTGACCTCTCATACCTGCTAATTATGTCATCAGCTAGCACTCTGCTTCCTGAAAATTCTACCATTCTTGGCTCCAACCTGAGAAAGTGCCATCCCAGAAAGGTTCCAAGAAAGGGTGCTAAGCAGCAAAGGATTTCTAATGTCCTCAAACACAAAAATAGTCCCGCTAAGACCTCGTCTCTGAAACACAGTCACTTCTCTTCAACCTCTAGTTTATATATTGAATTCCTAACCATCCACAATGATTCATTATTACTATTATTATTGTTATTACTGAAATATAGTTCATATACAATAAACAAAGACTCTCTTAAAGGTGACCAGATGAGATTGATCCCCTGGGAAATTTTGAGGCCTATGCTACAAAGGTCTACACTATCTATTTGGGCAAGTTCCTACTTTTTCTCAAGTTCAGATCCTCTAGGGCTTTTGGTAGCCTCCTAGGAGAATTTCAGGAAACCTGGCTCATTCCACAATTGTTCGGAGGTGGATGGTATTAGACTTGCTTTTCTCTGGGCCTGCCTACTCTTTCCCTGAGAATTCTGCCCACAAATAGGGTGGCTTTTTCATGGGATGGGCAGAAGAGTTCTGGTTCACTGATCTCAAACAGCTCCTGAAAGATCATTAAAGGATCATTAAAGGATCATTAAAGGATCATTAAAAAGGATAGGATTAACAAAATTATTACTCGTTTCTTCAAACTGAGTTCCTGAACTACCAAACAGACATCGGCTTATGTAACTGTAATTATTGCCTCAAAAACTGAAAACAAGTGAACTGCAGGTAGGGGACCCATTATAAGACTGGGCGGGGGGTTAAAATTCATTCCAAAAGCCGAGTGAACTGGGCCTGGTACCTGCTCTGCCCTGAGGTTGTAGTTGGGAGTGTTTGTTTGGGATCTGGAGCCCAACTCTAGGGATGGCCAGTAACTTTCTTGCTTCTAATAATTAAATCACCGGCACTAGAGCCTAGAAGACTGCTTTACAGTGTCACAATCTGAAATTCGAGACCCATAAACACTGAAGCAATGTTCAGAAGCACCTCCCTGCACAATCCAGCACCCAGGGTTCCCTGCAGGCAGATTAAAGACCAAACCTCTGCCTTTGCTGCTACTGGGTCAGAAAGCACTCTTTCCTCTGAAACACCGTGGCTCTTGAATCGCACTTAAAATCAATGTCTGGGAATTACACCTTCTTCTCGGGGCACTGACGTAGCTTTCTCTGCAATATTATTTTTGCAGTAATTCTGTGCCCATTGTGTTGGTCAGATTCAGGTTCTAAAGGGAATCCCTGAATAAGCGTTTTAGAGCATAAAGGAACCTTCCAAGGGTAATGAGGTCTGAGACTACCAAATGTCTCCCAGCCTATTAAAAGCCTAGCGTACCTTTTATTCATCAAATGGACTCCTGTCCTACAGATCTGGATTAAGCAGAGGAGTCCCTCCCCCTGAAAAAAAAAAAAAGGGGGGGCAGGAGTGGAGGCAGGAGGGGCGGAGATCGAGCTCGCAGGTTGGTGTCCAGAACGTTATTTGCCATTCCGGGTGTCATTTTCTCCGCAGAAATGTCAGCAGTTCTCAGTCGGCATTAAACTTGGCTGCCTTTCAATCACATAACGTTCAAAAAAGTCTAGGCATTTGAAAACACTTGTGTTTGCTACCCTCAGTTACTTACAACTGATAGTTTTGTGGGCTTACATAAGTGAAACCAAGGAAACAGGTCTTCATGAAGGTGTTTGGATTTATAAATAGTTTTATTGCTCTAAGTTTTGCAACATGCAGCCCGGCTCACAGGCAAGTCTGGTTAACAATAGGTAAGTCTAAATAGATGTGGAGAATCTGAGGCTGCTGATTCAATCTCACTCTTAGCTGAAACCTGGATGTTGAGTCATTTAAGATTTTATTATTTCAAAGAATAGAAGAGAATTGTTTTTTAGACATAGGTCTTTGATAACAAGTAGGATTTTAAGAAATCATAGGGCGTCTGGGTGGCTCAGTCGGTTAAGTGTCCGACTTCGGCTCAGGTCACGATCTCATGGTTCGTGGGTTCGAGCCCCACAGAAATACGATCACAGAAGAGAAGTCACTGATGAGAGCCTGACAGGTGGCTGACGCTCACCTGGGCATTTTCAATGTCCGCTTTACTCCTGCAGATGGAGTGATGAGAAAATATTCTGGAAAAGATGGAAGGAAGCACGCTCCCTTTTGCTAGGGCGAGACACCAATCTAGAGAAGCCGCCTAACAAGCGAGGAAGGATCTCTACATTATCTACAGAAGGAGGAGGATATGTGCCTGAAGAGCTAGGAAGGTCGCGCCACCAAGATCAATTAAGGCTCTGCTCTGCTATCAACTCAAGTCCCCAACCGACGGAGTGAGGAAGGCACGGGCCGTTACCCTTGTTCAGATACTCAAAAGAAACAGCTTAACGACTGTGGAGTGTTTTTTGACTTCATAACACAGAGTCGTTTGGAACATATTACTCTACACATTGAGGGATTTTTCCGTTCAGTGGATTCTGACACCAGTACCACATACGTCTGCCAAACAGCACGACTTAGGGATCTTGGAACAAATGCACCTTCTCCAAGAATTTATCATGATTTTGAATTATTATAAAGTGAGACACAGACAAGCCATCGCTTGCTGTAGTTACACGATTACTCTCTGAGCCATAAAAAGTAACTTTTCTTTTCAGCAGGGAAGCCATTCTCTCTCTAGCTCGCTATCTCTCTTTCTGTCTCTCTGTGGCTTCTATTCTTTTGGAAAAGACCAGCCGTCATGTTTACAAGGCTCCTGAGTAAGTCCTGGTACTGTGGCTCTGCAGGCACGAAGCCAGATGGCATTTTGGAAAGTTTAAAGGTGAATTAACCATAAAATGCTCTGCTCAGTAAATGCCATCCGACTTGCTGAGGACCAAGTAGGAGCAGAGAGTGAGGGGTGAAACCCGGGGGTGAAGTCCAGCGGAGAGGAGTTTCTTCCTCTCGTGTGTTTTACAAACTAACCTCGCAAAATCAAAGCAGGTGTTTGTTTTTTTAACACTAAGAGCTGCCACACGGGGAAAATAATAAATACTGGATGAGGAATGGGCACAACTGACTAAATGTCACATTCCAGCACTCCGCTCAGCTGTGACGATGACAAAGCGGGCTGGAAACTCCAACCTAAGCCTGCTCCGTCCCCCAAGGCCCTCGTGGAATGTATACAACGCGCTCTGAGAACAGCTTCGAGGCCAAAGTCCCAGAGATTCCTGCTCTTAACCACGATACTCAAATCATAAAGAGATTTTTTACCAAGGATGTCATTTTGGTGTTTTGAACTCCAGAGAATTTCTCACGCTCTCTCACGAACAGCTAATAGGTGTCACTGATAGAGCCAAAACATCATCTTTTTAGAGGACCCGCAGTTGCCTCACAGAAGCGTTAGCACCAGGGGGGAAAAGGCGGGAGGGGTCTTCCCAGCATTTACTCCTGGACGAGAAAGGCTGTAGGTTTGAAGGCAGGCACCCGGTAGCATCTTCTGGAAATACTTGGGTGGGAGGCACAGGAAATGTGCTCACAGAAGCAAGTGGCTGAGGGCTCAGCGGACCCGGGGTGGACTCGGGGCAGGGACTGCTTTCGCGGACGTGTCTAGCCAAGCTCCCGGTTACCTGCCATCGTTCACAGAACTAGCGTGGATTCTGTGCCAGATGATCTCGAAACAGTTTCTGTCTGTAAGGAGTTTACAATCAGAAAACTGGGGTATGGAAAAATCACAAGACAAAGTAACAGCGTGCCCGAGTGTAACAGAAATTAACAAAGGGTAAATCTGTCCCTGTCTGTAGTTCTGTTGTGAAGGATCGATTATAATTTCTCCCTGGGAAAAGCCACTCAGGAGTAAATATAGACGGTGTTTTGGAAACCGCAAGACCTCTTTGTGAAATCCAGACACTAGCGGGTACAGCGACAGGCCTAACGGTTACGATGGATCAAAGACACTTCAGTTTGAGCAAAGAAATTCACAGAGCTGCCTTTAACCGAGTGCAGATACGGAGGTGCTTGGGGAGAAGAAGGAAGAGATACGTTCCTTTCAGAGAAAATGGAGTAAGAGAAAGGTGACTGAAGATGCGGGGCGTGTCCTTTTAGTTTGTTTTCAGATAGAAGTTTTGGTCCAGTTACGGACCAAATCCCAAGTTCAGTAATTCACCTGCCACTCTCATTGCCTCAAACTTTCTCTGACGTGTTCTATCCCGCGACGGCGTGCAGGCTCACTTTGTTATAAACCACTGTGCAGCAATATAACAGGAGTGGGACTCACCAGCCTCAAACCGTGCATTAAGAACTCATATTTGTTTTGTTTTTTTTTTAAGCTTCTATTTTTTTTTTTTAATGTTTATTTATTTTTGAGACAGAGAGAGAGACAGAACATGAACGGGGGAGGGGCAGAGAGAGAGGGAGACACAGAATCCGAAGCGGGCTCCAGGCTCCGAGCCATCAGCCCAGAGCCCGACGCGGGGCTCGAACTCGCGGACCGTGAGATCGTGACCTGAGCCGAAGTCGGACGCTTAACCGACTGAGCCACCCAGGCGCCCCAAGAACTCATATTTGTGAAGGAGCTTGGAAAGCTCACTCCTGCTCGTAAGGATGTGGACACCACCTCCAAAGAACTGCATTTTCTCTCTGTGGAGGAAATTTTTAACAGGGAAATGAACCAGGCTGAGATACAGTGCTAAATGCTGCATTTAAGCCTCTCTGCCAAAACTGTCTACACAGCTGGACAACGATGGCCTGACTTACTGCACTTCTTTTTAGGTCTCACAACCTGTGTGCATGTCCTTAATTCAGAATGGTGGGGGCGGGGCTCTGCCGCTGACAGGCATCCTTTCAGGACCCACGTGTCACTGTTCTGACTTAGTTCCGTGGCCTTACGTGGCCTGGCCTTCTGGTCTGTTTGCCTCTTGGGAAACGCTGCAGAGGCAGTAGTTGTAGTCTTCCCGCAACAGACGATGCACGAGATGATCCCACAACGCAACACGGTGAGACGAAAAGCCTACATTTTGCACAAACATAAAGACACCGGGCACAGGGGTGTGGATCATCTACGAGAAAGGAGGAGTTGCAGGAAGGCACAACCCCAGTTCATCTCCTGAACCAACTGTGCGTACCTTGTGTGCGTGGAATTGGGCAAAGGCAAGAGAAAACGGCATCTCGTCTACTTCTGTGATTTAGTCGAGGTAAGTCAGAGCTGCAAGGGACTCCGAAATGACACAGCTCATCATTTTAGAGGCTCAGACTCAGAAGGCCCAGAAATAAGTATGTTGGCATGAAGTCCTGTGACTTCCTTATTCCTGCTGCCTGGAGACGGTCCAAAGGAAGGCTGCTCTCCATCCCAGCCTTAGTGAGGGTGATACGCCAACTGATGCAACAATTGTTTAGAAAGTGCATATTATATAAAAAGTGTTCATAATTAACTGGGTTTTCCTGGTAACACTACTTGCAACTTTTCCCCGATTTTGACCTCGCTGGGCTCCACACTCAAAAAGCATGGACCGTGTGGGTCAGGAGACCAGTGTCAGTTCAAGCTCTGGCACTTCTGGGGCCACATCATTTTCTGGGGGAAAAATTCACCTGGGAAAAAAAAAATTTACCTCTCTGAATCTTTCAATTTCTTTTTTTTTTTTTTTTTCAAAGATTTACTTATTTATTTAAGTAACTCTATACCCAGTGCGGGGCTCGAACTCACAACCCCAAGATCAAGATGCACACGACCCTCTGATTGAGCCAACCAGGCACCCCGATCTTTCATTTGCTAATTTGTTTTCATTTGCCAAATACGCACCGAGTGGCCTACCACACGCCCACCTTGTTCTGCAGCTGAGACGTGAATTAGACAGACAAGGGCGTCTCTGAACCAGGGGGCAGGAGGCAGATGGTGAACAAGACAAGTACACAGAATGCTTGAAAATGACGAAGACCAGGATAGAAAGTAAGGCATGGTCCGGAACAAGTGACCGGAAAGATGATTTCTGGGAAAAGAGAACTTTCTGGTCAAGCCCTGACAGAACCGAAGGGGCCGGTTCTGCAGGCACCCGGGGAAAGGGCACTTCAGGGCCCAGGGGACAGCCAGAGTCAAGGCCCTGAGTATCTGTGGCCCAGCGAGGAGGCCGGCGCGCCTGGGCAGAGGCAGTGAAGGGAGAGAAGGAGAACGAGTCGGAGGAGGAACCAGGGCACCAGACGCCTTACAGGCCGCACGAGGTCTGGGCCTTCACCCTAGTTAGAGGGGCGGCAGCTGGAGGGGTCAAGCGGGGAGCGCCGGGAATCGACGGTTTTAACAAGAGCGTCGGGTCCAGTGTCTTGTCTGCCACAAAGGGTAGGATAACCGCTCCTATGTCCAAAGTTTCTTAAGGGGGGAACGCGAGGGTGTCTGTGGAGGACGGCCAGGCTACCGAGTGACAGCAAATGTAACGCACGGTGGCTGTGTGGAGTCCGTGTGGCACATGGAGAGGTGCCGGGCTTCGGGATCACGGACAGGGGGCCTGGAGGCCAGCTCTCCTGATCAGAAGCCAGCAAGCAAAGCAGGCTTTTGTGACTTCATCAGGGAACGGGAAGGGTAACACCTGACCGGCAGGGTGGCTGGGAGAGCAAAGCTTAGGCCACGCGCCTGACGCGGCAGGTAACACGCGCCTCTCCGGGGAGCAAGAAACACAAGGTCCAGAGCACAGAAGAGCCCTAGCAGTCAGCGACCCTGGCGTCTAGCCTTGACCTCCCACTTCTTCGCGGTCTCATCTTCTCCGTCTCTGCCATGGATGGAGGTGACAGCGGCTGCAGTGGTGTGACAGTTGAGTTAGTGCTTGTGACACCGCCATACAAAGGATTTGCTGCAGCCTGTTTCCACTGTCAATACAAGTGTGGCTGAGCCTTACCTATGCAGGACAGCAAAAGAGTTCAGAGGAAGCTGCTGCATTGGAAAACAATGTGGGATTTATCTGTTTATCTTGAAAACATCGTCCTGTCTTTGAGTTCGATGATTTAGTGTATGGAAAGGGGAAGGGAGGGGAGGGGAGGGGAGGGGAGGGGAGGGGAGGGGGAGGGGAGGGGGAGGGGAGGGGAGAGGAAACAAAACCAAACAGATTTCGGAGCAGCGGCTCTCTATCACATAGCAGAAATGGTTCCAGAAAGGAAAACCTGGCAAGTATTAAGGGCTTCTTTAAGTCCTTTTTTAGTGCTAAGAAAGTGCTAGAAAACCTGGCAAGTTTCCTATCTCTCTTTCATTTCGAGGAAATGTTATCCCAACCGGCTTCTTGTAACTCAGTACTTCTCAGCAGGATCTGTGACAGCTCTTCCTTCTGGGGCTCTTCAGTGAACATCTGGGGGCCCGTCCTGAGTAACACAAGTGGAACCACCACGTCGTTTATGCGGGTCGCCGCTAATCTTGAGGAGAGCCAGGCTGAAGGCTTAGAAAATGCAGGCCATAAACCTTCTTGAAAGAATCTGCCTTTCTTGGGAATTTTTTTTTTTTTTTTTTTTTTTTTAGAGCAAGACTTGAAAGCAGAGAAGGCTTGCCAGCCACCCTCTTCCACGGTAGCAACAGTGACTTGTTACTTTTACACTATTAGCTCATCTAGTCAAAACACCACGAGACGCAGAAAGCCCCTAGACTGCAGCTGGCCATCGCAAATCCCAAACAACCGCACACTGTAGTCACTACCTGTTTTCGCACTAACAGCCACGATATAATCTCAACAGAACTATGAATATGCTCAATTTAACCTTTATTTTCTAAGCAGGGACTAAAATACCCAACTTCCTATGTATAGCACGGCAGCTCTCAATTAATAGACTGTACTACACAAGGGCTTTTTTCAGATACATAAGGCAGGGCTGATGTTCTCCCAGTGGGAGTTTGTTCATATGATCAATATGATTCAATTACATAAATATTTACTTAGCAGCTGTTATGTGTTGGGCACTGTGCTGGGTGCTGCAGAAACAGAGATGAGTAAGACCTGGCCCCCGATCAAGGCGTCTGCCATGCGGTTCGGGAGCCAGCTATGTAAACAGATAAAACGCGGTGGCAGTGGCCTAAGCGTGACACGGGTATGCGTGTGGCGTAAGGAGAACAAAGAGAAAGGGGCCTTCCCTTGCCTGGGGAGGCGGGCTTTTCTGAAGGAGGTGACGCTTGAGCTGAGGCTCTGAAGGCTTCTTCAGCCTGGTCTGAGGTGGCGGGGAATTCTAGAGAGGGACGGATAAGCATTAGCAAATACATGAAGTCATGGGGCAACGTTCTGTGCAAGGTGTCGCTGAAGTATAGAGTGTGAGATGGAAAGGGGGGAGCGTGGGGCTAGAGAGGCGAGAAGGGACCTGGATGTCCAAATCCAAGATCGCTTGGGTCCGCCATTTAGATGGCAGAGGACAAAAGACAGTCCGCCCGTCTCTACTCCGCACGTGCGGTCGTTCCCCGAACCCTGAATTCCTACGCCATCTGCGGCGGGCGGCTGGGTCTCTGGCAGCCTAGTTGGCGGTTATACGCCACGGTGAAGTACGAAGGAGCGGCCAAACATCCAGTAAATATCAAGCACCCGACACATCTCAGGCACCATCTCAGGGGCCAGAGGTAGAGCAACAAGAAAATCGAAGTTCCTGCCCTCACGGCACTTGTATACAGCGGAGAAATGAGAACAGACCAGAGTCCCACACAGGGGTGGTGCTAGGAAGAGACCAAAGCAGGACGGTGAACAAATCATGTAGCTCAAGGATGAGCAGAACATGGTCAGATTTCTCGGCAGAGTCGGATTCTCTCCATCTGTAATAGAGGGTCAACCGGAACGAGGGTAAGGAGAGAAGTAATGTTGTTTCGGGGGAGGAAACTTCCTGGGAGTGGGCAGCGCGGTGGGCGATGCCCCAGGAGGAGAGCAGGGAAGGTGAAAGCTGGTCCCGACTC
Source organism: Panthera pardus (assembly GCF_024362965.1). NCBI lineage: Eukaryota > Metazoa > Chordata > Mammalia > Carnivora > Felidae > Panthera > Panthera pardus. The sequence goes on along the minus strand of NW_026526777.1, from coordinate 6,122,386 downwards.
CTCCCCCGCCCCTCGGAACACACGGGTTACCTGAGGCACACGGGCTTAAGTAGACTGAGCTCACTGCCTGGAAAACGATGCAGTTTACAACATGCTAAGTACCATGGAAACATATCTGTTCTTTCCACAAGCATGTGAAAAATACAGGGGGAAAAAAAAATAAATCACTGCGCTTAAGAACAAGGGGAAAAACAATTAGAAGGGAGCTTGGAAGTAGAGAAACCGCCAAATCATAGCTCCCTTGGAAAAAACGTCCAGTAGAGCCCACGCTCCCGAGAGTCATGGGCCCTTTACACAGAGGGTGTTGGCTGTAAGCTTCCTTGAAAAGGCCTCTGGGAAAGTCTGTGGTATGCCCAGCAGACGCTGTTGCCAACACCACCGGGGAAACGTCGACGGGGCTGAGGGAGTCTCGGGAGCGAGAGCACACCCACGGGCGCCCCTGTGAAGAGCTCCCTCCTTCTAGCACAGCCCCCACGGCCTGGTGGTCTTCACTCCCGATAAAGAACTCCCTGCTCCCTCTCTGGCGCTTCCTGTTTTTATCCAGCTTCACCAGGGGTTGGGTTGTGCAGTGGCTCTGGTAAAGGGCCCTACTTACCCACAATAACGTCCCTTGCGGTCTCCAAAACGTCCTTGGCACAGATGGGTGACAAAGAAATATGTGCAAAGAAACTTTATATATAGTCCAGGAAACACAAGAACCAGAATGCCTGCAATAACAATGGTCTCAAAGGGTACGTGGGTTTTTGGGAGGCTATAGATAGTGACGGGGGGGGGGGGGGGGGGGGACCAGCCAACAGCGTGCTCAGGAGCCATGACTGCTTGATGTGAATTCTGAAAAATTCACGGGGGGTTCTCGACACAAGCGTAGAAGCAGAAAGAGTGGTCTGCAATCTCACTGAAAAGACAAAGATAACTGGACCGCCGGTTCGGGGAAGACTGACCCCGTACATTCCGTATGACAGGTAAACAGAAAGGCTAATAGCAGATGTTTTCCATTTAAGCTCAGCTATCTCCCCTGCGCTAAACAGGCATAATCGGAGTAACCATGGCCATCCCACATGTTCAGCAAGACATCTGTGTTCAGGAGGGAAGCATTTCTCATGAACAAGTCTCTGAGGCAAAGGCAATAAAATGGATAAAGTCGTATGCAAAGAGCTAAACAGGATCCTTTAAAAATGAGGTCAGTTGGCTCAGTGGGCTAAGCGTCCAACTGCGGCTTAGGTCATGATGTCACTGTTCGGGAGTTCGAGCCCAGTGTCGGCCTCTGGGCTGACAGCTCGGAGCCTGGAGCCTGTTTCCGATTCTGTGTCCTCCCTCTCTCTCTGCCCCTCCCCCGCTCTCTCTCAAAAATTAATAAACATCAAAAAAAAAAAATGAGGTCAATTAAATGGTCAAGAAAAAGTAATGTGGTTTTGGAGCACTACTTGCCATTTTCTGGAGTATATTCTGTTCTGCGTAAGAACACACAGTCCTTGGGGTGCCCGGGTGGCTCAGTCGGTTGACCACCTGACTTTGACTCGGGTCATAAGCTCGCAGTTCATGAGTTCAAGCCCCACATCAGGCTCCGTGCTGACAGCTTGGAGCCTGGAGCCTGCTTTGGATTCTGTATCTCCCTCTCTCTGCTCCTCCCATGCTCATGCTCTGTCTCTCCCTCTCTCTCTCTCAAAAATAAACATTAAAAAAAAAAAAAAAAGAATACACAGTCCTTTCTTCCACATCAGACCATTACTGATGGACACCTGTGTGAGTGTGAAAGTTCCTAACTGTTGTCTCTGCTCATGCACGTTCAGTCCAACCTCTGTGTATATACAAGTCATTTAAAACATTTTTTTAAATGTTTATTTATTCTTGAGGGAGAGAGAGACAGAGCGTGAGTGGAGGCAGGGGGAGGGCAGAGAGGAGAGGGAGACAAAGAATCCGAAGCAGGCTCCAGGCTCCGAGCTGTCGGCCTAGAGCCTGACGTGGGGCTCGAACTCAGGAGCTGTGAGATCACTACCTGAGCTGAAGTTGGACGCTTTAACCCACTGAGCCGTCTAGGCGCCCCTACGTACACGTCATTTTGCACACTGCCAGCAGAATAATCTCTCTCAAACATCATTGTTACCGTGTCCTTGGCCTTTGATGGTCCTTCCTACATCGCGAACAGTGGTGAACGGATGCCTCCTTGTGGCAGCGGTGAGGGACCAGAGAAGGTAATGAAGTAAAGCAGTGAGCCCTGTGATCATCTGGAGTAAGAGGTTTCCAGAAAGATGGAAAGGCCTGAGGCATAAATGAGCAGCCAGGGCAAAGAAGCACAAGAAGAACTGTGGGCTCTTGGTGGAAAGAACAAGGCGGGTGGGTGGGTGGTGATTGATACTGGAAAGGAAGTTGGAGAGAGGGACAGAGATCACCTGAGCTATGGAGGCCGAAGGAGGAGTGTGGACTTTCACTGCAGGTGCAACTCATAACGACTTGTAAGAGTAACTCAGTAAAGCCCTGTTGAACAAATGAATTACTGAAGTCCAGTCTGAACTACTTATTTTGTCAGATTAGGCCTGAAGTTTACAGTAAGGTTTAGGAGGAAGAAAAATATTCTTGGGCACGCCCAACATGTTCAAACGGAAATCCTCTTTACACGGGCCAAAGTCTTTCATTACTGAATCTGACCAACGTCCATCTTTCTAAGTCAAGGAAAAAAAAAAAAAATGAAGTTACACATAAAAATTTCTCTCCTGATTTTGTCCCAGGACTCGAACGCTGTCTCAATAAAGTGAATGAGTAGCAAGTATTTATAATTAAGATACTTTTAAATACACACACACATTTTAGGATGGAGACAACTTCCAATACATACTATCTGAAAATTATCACTTGTTTGCATGATGGAGTTACATATGCCAGTTTTCTAAGCACGCCATGACTCGTGGATACTTCACGACTGAACAACACATTCACCGCATGTGACAGGCAGCCTCTAACGTCAACCTCCGTGGGCCCTGCATCCCAGTATTGATACCCTTGGCACCCTTCTGTTGAGTGTGGACTGTAGTTAGTGACTTGCTTCCAGTGACTGAAAAAGGATAAAAGTTGATGGGTTATCAACTCTGAGATTAGGTTACAAAGAGACTGTGGCTGGGGCGTCTGGGTGGCTCAGTCATTTAAGCGTCTGACTTCCGTTCAGGGGTCATGATCTCACAGCTTGTGGGTTCAAGCCCCATGTTGGGCTCTGTGCTGACAGCTCGGATTCTGTGTCTCTCTCTCTCTCTCTGTCCCTCTCCCGCTTGTGTTCTCTCTCACAAATAAACATAAAAAAAAGAGAGAGAGACTGTGGCTTCTATTGGGAGCACTCTCCTGTCTGCTCATTCTGAGAGAAGCCGGATGCCATGTTGTGAGCCGTCCCACGAGAGGCTCGTGTGGCAAGGAACTGGGGGAGGCCTGTGGCCAGCAGCCAGTGAGAAAGCACAGCCCTCAGTCCAACAGCTCATAAGGAACTGAAACCCAACGGTAATGATGTGAGTAAACTTGGACATGGATCCTCCCCAAACCGAGCCTTCAGAATGGGCCTGCAGCCCCAGCTGGTGGCTTCACGGTGGCCTCGTGAGAGACCTGGGGCCGGAGGCACCCAGCTAACACCTGGATTCCTGACCCACAGGAAGCGGGAAACAGTGAATGTGGTTTTAAGCAATTACGTTTTGGGGTAATTTGTTACACAGCAATTTATAACTAATCCAGTGGGCCACATTTTAAAGGAGAAGCAGACCAGTTAAATTCTTGACAGCGGCTAAAATCTGAAAGACATTTACGATGCCTAAAATATACATTTAATTACTTTGTAACAGCAAGTTGACCTTCACAATATTTTTTAAACACTGACAAGTATTAAAATTAGTTTGGAAGAGCCAATTTGGAGGGGGGCAGGAAAAAAAATCAAAAGGTTGTATTAGTGGAAAGATCTGGTCAGAAACTAAGAAATCCAGTTTTCAAAGAGGGAAAGCTCCAAGAGCAGAAATGAACAACTAGGTTCCAATACACCCGAGAAAAATTTCGGGATTATTAGTGAATGAAGAACGCAGCTGTAAGATAACATCGTTCTACAAAACATGATAGTGTGTTATGAAGATACAAAATAAAATATGAATAGCAATTAAGAAAATAAGGTGCACTGGCATTCCAATTTCTTAGTGCGACCCAGCCTCTTCAAGCCTCTGTTTCTCCACACAGGTAACAGGAGTAAGAATTCCTACATTTTAGGGTGATAAAGCGCTCAGTGCAATGCTGGGCCCATGGTAAAAAACCAAAAAATACTGGTTCCTGTAACAGCTACTCTCTTCTGTTACAGTTTTAAATTAGAATCTAGTTCTACTTCTGGGGCACCTAGGCGGCTCAGTCAGTGAGCGTCTGACTCCTGATTTTGGCTCAGGTCATGATCACACAGTTCGTGGGATCAAGCCCCGTGTGGGGCTCTGTGCTGCCCATGCAGAGCCTCCTTGGTGCAGTCTCTCCCTCTCTCTCTCTGCCCCTCCCTCACTCGTGCTCTCTGTCTGTCTCTCAAAAGAAATAAACATTTTTTTAAAAAAAAGAATCGAGTTCTACTTTCAAAGAATATCAGGTTACTTCACAGCTTGAGACACTTAGAAAACTTAGCAGAAAGTTCAAGAGACCAAAATTTAACCAGAGTTAAGAATAAGGTTTGCTCAAGAAAGTGAAAAGACACACCCACAGAATGAGTAAAAATATTTGCGAATCACGTATCTCGTAAGTGACTTTTATTCAGAAAATATAAAGAACTCTTACAAGCCAGTAATAAAAAGACAAATAACCAAACTGAAAAATGATCTGTTGACCGATAAACATACGTGAAAAGATGTTCAGCATGATTAGCCGTTGGTAAAATGCAAATGAAAACTATGAGCTGACAAACCATTCACACCCACAGGATGAATATAATCAAAAGAAAAAAAAATAAGTGTTGTCAAGAATGTTGAAAAAATGGAACCCTCGTACACAACTGGCGGGCAGGTAAAACGTGGCAAACTCTTCAGCATTTATTTGCTTGGTTCACTTACTCATTAGATATGCACAGTGTGTGGCCATTTCCATCACTAAATCAACTGAATCGAAACAGTGAGCTTATCAGGGGATATAGAAAGTCTCCAAAATTCTCTACTTTACAATAAATATGAAGAATCTGGTGTTTCATACTAAGATAAAGCCCTTTTTGAAAGACACATGGTACCATTCTAATCCATTTCCATAAGTGCAATTTAATCCCCAAGTGTTAAATCAGATACACTGCGGCTTACTATCTATTTGAAAAATAAATTATCGAAACTAGGAAACTAACAAGGCTCTCATAGACGTAGAAGCCAAAAATAATGATGACAAATTCAGTGAGTATTTCCCCTGTCGCAACTTGAATGCTTAAACTGTACTGTGTGGGAAAATACCATTGTTTAAAAAATAAACAACAAAAAACTAAGTGGAAGATGGAGACTTAATTCTTTGAGTTCATGGAAATTTATTGTCATCAAAAAATAAACTCATGATTTACTGGCCTTCTAAAACCTACAATCAATTCAAGTAAAAATAATTGTCATTGGCCTATCATGTAGAAGTCACAGAATTTTAGAGCCCACAGGAGACTGAAGATCACCTACCTCAACCATCTCGGTAAAACTGAACTAGTTGCTAACAGATCACACATCTGGCTGAGGACTGAGCAGGGTGAACACTAGGAGCTTTGACTCCAAGCGTGGGCCTTTTTTCCTGTACGTTATACTGAGGCTAATAACCCTTTCCGAAGAGATGATAGTTCCTGTATTTGCAGAGAGTAAATGAGCCTCAAGGGGAGGGTACATTCTTTAGGATTTCTGAACTTAGGTCCTATCACCTAGCCTTCCATTAATGGAGTTTTATCAAATGGTTTAGGAAAACATGTTTATTATCATTTTTTTAATTAACTTATTTCTATATAATTTATTGTCAAGTTAGGGACCATGATTCATCGCTTTACATAAAACACCCAGTGCTCATCCCAACAAGTGCCCTCCTCAATGCCCCTATCACCCATTTTCCCTTCTCTCCCCCCCCCCCCCCCCGCATCAACCTTCAGCTTGTTCTCTGCATTTAAGAGTCTCTTATGGTTTGCTGCCCTCTCTGTTTGAAACTAATTTTTCCCCTTCCCCTCCCCCATGGTCTTCTGTTAAGTTTCTCAAGTTCCACATCTGACTGAAAACATATGACTGACCTATTTCACTTAGCATAATACCCTCTAGTTCCACCCATGTTGTTGCAAATGGCAGGGTTTCATTCTTTCTCATTGCCAAGTAGTATTCCATTGCATGTATAAACCACATCTTCTTCATCCATTCGTCAGCTGATGGACATTAGGCTCTTTCCATAATTTGGCTATTGTTGAAAGTGCTGCCATAAACATGGGGGTACGTGTGCCCCTATGAATCAGCACTCCTATATCCTTTGAATAAATTCCAGTAGTGCTATTGCTGGGTCATAGGGTAATTCTATTTTTTAATTTTTTGAGGAACCTCTACGCTGTTTTCCAGAGTGGCTGCACCAGTTTGCATTTCCGCCAGAAAATACGATTTTGAAAAAAACAACACTTCTTTTAGTGACATTAAGGCCAAATTCATGGTACTTCTCCTTTGCTTGTTGTTTTCTTCTTCTCACTTCCCGTGTTTTCCTTCTCTGATTATTCAACATGCTATTGGGAGAAGTTTTTGGCCAAAGCATCTGACCATCTTCCTAGGTTTAGAGATTCTCCTATTTTATGAGGTAGCACTTACCTCCCACTATATAAGTTTAAGTACCTGTGAGATAACAGAAAGATATATTTTGGTCTCTGCCCACAGAGTTCCTGAAACCAGGTAATTTCCTAGGTAACAGGAATGTCTTTTGTTCTAATGAGGTGACTCTGGATGGGCTCCTGGATGGGGGCTGGCCATCAGAAAGACCAAGCCAAGATTCGAAGTCTGGAATTTTCAGCCCCACTCCCCGTTCTCTGGTGAAGGGGGGAGTTAATGAATGAAAATGGAGTTAATGATCGATCATGCCTGCACCATGAAGCCTCCATAAAAATCCCAAGAGTATGGGGACCTCAGAGCTTCTAGGCTGTTAAACACATAGACAACCCCACCTCCACAGGGACAAAAGTTCCTGCATTTGGGACCCTCCCAGACCTCACTCTGTATCTCTTCATCTAGCTGTTCATCTGTATCCTTTATCACATCCTTTCATAAACTCGTAAATGTGTTTCCCTGGGTCTGTGAGCTGCTCTAGCAAATTCACTGAACCTGAGAAAGGGGTCAAGAGAACCCTTGATTTATAGCCAACGTGGACAGAAGTTTTGGGTAATCTGGGGACCTACTTGTGATTGGCATTTGAAGTGAGGTGGGAGGAATCTTATGGAATGGAGCCCTTCAACCCAGGGATCGGGTGCAATCTCCACGTAGAACTGAGCTAGACTGTAGGACATTCAGCTGGTGTCATGGAGAACTGCTTGGTAAGGGGACCGCCTCCCCAAAATGGTGGCCACAAGTGTTCTGATTATTCCGTGTGAGGAGTGAAGGAGGAAGATACAGGAGAGGAGGGCTATAGGTTTTTCCAGTACAGTACCAGATACTTTAGTTCCCAGACTTCCCTGTAACTAGGGTGTGGGCATGTGACCTAGGCAATGCCAACCAAAGGCACCAGGCTCTAGACTACATAGAAACCATGGCTATGAAACTCCTCTGGGGTGGGGGGTGGGGGGGTGGGGGGTGCTGGAAGCAGTAGCATCTGGTTTCAAGAGTCACCCATGGCACTGGCTCTGGAAGCAGAATTTGGAATCTGTGTTATCAGTGGTGCACGCTCTGTGGGCTAATTTGGGGCTCTGTTTTTGCTTAACAAACCTCTAAGTCTATTCCTCTGACTCTCCTAGAAATTCTGCTTATGTTATCAAATTCTGCTTAAATACCCCGTTATTTGAAACTAAAGAAAACTTACACATAAAAGCAGTAAAAAGTTAAAAAAAAAAAAAAAAAAGCTCTATTATATTGTGAGCTTACCTAGGGCAGGGGCCTAATGTATAATTTTCATATTAAATAGTATCTGCTCATAAAATGACTTCTAACATTTAGCAGGTTCTTCATAAATGTGGAATCAAACTGGCTATTTACAAAGTAGTACTTATTAACTGTATGCTTAATGAGGCTCTGTGGGGTAAGAGAGAGAAGACAGCACTAATAGGATAGTACATTTGCTAGAATGTGTGAGAAGAACATGATTAACTGAACTCAACTGAGGGAGCAAGAGATTTTTCATGTTCACAGCCTATTCCATTTTTTTTTTTTTAAGTTCATTTATTTTGAGAGATAGACAGAAGCAGAGAGAGGGAGAGAGAATCCCGAGCGGCCTCCATGCCGTCAGCACAGAGCCCAACGTGGGGCTCAAACTCACGAACTGTGAGATCATGACCTGAGCTGAAATCAATAGTTGGATGCTTAACTGACTGAGCCACCCAGGCGCCTCACAGCCTAGTCCTTCTAAAGGAACTTTACTAGCTATTTTAGTCTGACTGCAGGCCTGTTTTCTTGGGAAAACACAGGGCCACATCTATACAAATGCAGACAGTAACTTCATTCGTGAGAAGACAGACTGCTTAATTTTACTACAAAGTGGTATGTTTTATTTTGAACGTGGAACTGATCTATTGGTCTGGGACGAGCTAGTTTAGGGAAAGGACTAACACTGATTTCCTAGAAAATGGGGGGGAAAAGTATGTTTAAGCACCATGGAAAAAGCCAGCAAACTTTGAAATCAATGTCCACTAAACTTGGATGGAATGAATTTCTAAAACAGCGCTTTACTTACGTAAACTTAGGAGGGCAAGGAAGCTGAAGCTTCCTACTGTTTCTTCCTGTTTTAAGATAGTGGTGAAAAAGTCTTCTCAGTTTACCATGGAAATTCCAGGGAACTGTTGGGTGAGTGCGTCTATCTTTTAAGAATATAAATATGTCATCTTTTGGTTGGCCAGCACGCCAAATTATGTGCTTAATATTAAAATATTTATAGATGACTGGAACATAAACGCAGCAGCTGTTACTCTGGAATTATGGGAGCATAAACTCGTATTCAATTCTCCTGTCTTCACTAGTCGCAAACTGTGCTTGAGGGCAAGGCCGACAGGAGCCAGTGCTGGGGCCACAGGAAACTGACGGCAAAAGACTATTCAGAAAGTTCACTGATGGTTCCCCGAATTTCACAGCCACTACAGCTGCGAAACAGGGATCAAACTGTCATGAAGCCTTTTGAGGACCAAATGCAATTATGTATGTCAAAGAACCCCACGATATGCTTAACACACCTGGTGGATGCTCAAAACAGAGGAACTAAACCTGAATTTGCAACTTAAACTATTTAGTGATATAGACGATGGACGATTAAAAAGCATTTTGTTTTGGAAGGAAAAAACCCTCCAAAATATTTTAAGCTGTGGTAGATATATACTGAGTAGATCTTGTAAATGCTTTATTTTCTTTATTTCTACTCTCATTCTAACCACATAGCTCATGTTTGATTACTGTCTTTACTCATAATTTTGCACTATGATTTTTACATTATTTAACCATGGATATTTATTACTTTAAAATGGGAAAGTCTGGGGTGTCTGGGTGGCTCAGTCAGTTAGGCGTCCAACTTCAGCTCAGGTCGTGATCTCACAGTTTGTGAGTTTGAGCCCCGCATCCGGCTCTGTGCTGACAGCTCAGAGTCTGGAGCCTGCTTCCGATTCTGTGTCTCCCTCTTTCTCTGCTTCTCCCCCCACTCACGCTATGTCTCTCCCCTTCAAAAATAAATAAATGTAACACACACACACACATACATACATAGGAAAGTTTATGTAAAGATCTCACTGTCAATTAGGGTGGTCCCTGCTTTCAACACTGTAAGGTGTGTGGCACCGTGAATTATTTTGTTTACTCATGTATGATAATTCAGCCCCAAGCCACACAGTGATCATGACGGAGTGAGGTGGTTTTCTAACAAAAGACAGAAACGTCTTCCAAGACACGCCTCGCCTTTCCCCACATCAAATACTAGGTCATTTTGCTTCAAATATAAAAATGGTTTCTGCTTTCCAAGAATGTCCTTGGTGGTAGGAAAAACATTACCTTTCACATTTAACTCACGAGCTGTGCCGGGGGTGGGTGGGGGTGGGGGGATGTAAAGACGTGGCTTTGGGTCACAGCCCCTCAGTCATTTGCCTCCACCTGTTTTCTTACCTGTGTCAGGAGGCTGCTGTCTCCTGCCTTCCATAATCCCCCTCCTGCCTGCTGTCTCAGGCTTCCAGCTCTGAGATTCTCTCTGATCTACGTAGGTCCTGCTTCCCAGTGAGATTATGAGCTCTCTGAAGGCATAAATCACATGGTGGGGTACCTCCAAAATCTGTGCATTACGTAGCAGAGTGCCACGTGATGGCTACGCGTGAAGCTCAACTACAGCCGCGTTACGCTACAAAACAAACGTGGAACCAGATTATCAGAGCTCAGGAAACGAAGCCATGATGGCACACTAACCGTCACTTAACACTCACAGTGGGGGCGCCATGATCGGACCTTCCGGTCAAGCAAGTGCACTAGGCAGTCAGGGGCTGGGAGAAACGATGAACAGGCTGGATTCGAGGTGAGGTATTCTGTCCTTTTGTCTCCATAAAACCCCCACGATATTCCCGACTCCTGGACTCACTCTCTGTACACTGTGACGAGCCAGCACGGTAAGCGGCCCGAGATGCTCCCTCCGCCCCTAAGCCCCACCTCGAGGTGTTCGCACCCTGGTGCAGCCCCTCCTCCGACGTGCCAGGTTCAGTCCGTGTAATCTACAGCACGCGGGGAAGAGACGGCGTGTCACTTCCGAGACCAGGTTTAAACGACTGGCTTCTGTTTGAGGAGCTCTCTCAGTCTCTCACTCTCTTGCCCTCTTGGATCGCGGATCAGTTGCTCCGGGGAAGCCCCAGGAAGAGGCCCTCCTGGTGAGGAGCTGAAGCGGGCTGCCGACAGTCGAGTGAGCTTGGGAACAGATCCGTCAGCCCCCGTCAAACCTTCGGCTCTACCCACAGCCTGACTACAACCCCACGAGGGACCTAGAGCCACACGCACCCCGCTAAGCCGCTCCCACATCCCTGGCCCCCAGAAACTGTGACGTAATCTGTGTGTGTGTTCAAACTGCTGTTTCTTGCCTAGATGATTGTAACTTTCTAACCGTTGCTTCTGTAAAAGTATCACCCCCACCCCCCCAATCCATCCTTGCTGTCAGGGAAGTATCTGAAACACGATTCTACTGGTGCCTCTCCTCTGCCCCAAATCTTTTTAGTAGATCCCTATTACCCAAAACTCCACATCTTGTCCTCCAGGCCTTTGTGAACCGAACCCTGCTGGCCTCTCTGGCTTCCTCTGCACTTCAAGGCCCAGGCACTTAAATCCTACTTTAATCTCCCATGCAGGCTAACTAGTTTTCTTTCTCTGATATCCACTGTCCCCAGAACGTCCCCCACGCGTGGCCGATCCTATGAATCCTTCAGGATTCAGTTCAAAGATCACTCTGTGTATGTGTATTTGTTTATTTAATTAAATTTTTTTTCTTGGATACAAATGGCAGTACCTGGTATGAAGAAATGGTATCGTTTCCTAGACACCAATGACAAAGAGGCTGTACACATTTAACTCAATCCAACCCATTTTGATGAGCACCTACTGTGTGTTAGGCACATGTTTTTCAGGAGGCACTAGGACTAACGAAAAACATTAAACAAATAGGGTCCCTAACCTTGAAGAGCCTACAGTTTAGCAGTGAAGTTAGACAATAAGCTACTGATGATAAATCATATGAATGTTACACAAATAAAGAGTTCAGAGTATTCGGGGCAGTGGAGGTGGGGGAGGGGCACCAAACCCGTTCTGTGGGCTCAGAAAAGCTTTCCCGGAGTGTTTAAGGGATTTAAGAAAAAAAAAAACAAAACAACTTTATCAAAAAGATGTTAAATCAGGATAAAAAAAATGGCCCAAAAATCAAAATCAGCAAGCAAAATGGAAGAGACACGGGTTGGTGGTCATATACGTGAAAGGAGCCACGGACTAGGACTGACCAAACCCACAGTGTAACCGGGAAAAACACTTTGCTGTCCCCAACTGAAATACAGTCCACAGACTTTGGGGATACTCCATTATGTTCAGGATTCACAGCCCTCCTTCAGAGGTGGGAAACCTGAACCCACCCAGGACTGAGACACCCGGAACCCAGGTCACAAGAGCAGCTTCTGACAACTGGAAGGCCTTGGTGTCTGAAGCCTCAGAGGAAATCTGCGGACTGCAAGTAGCTGAAGGTCTGTCGTGTGGAAGAAAGACTAGTTTTATATATAATCCTGTGGATTTGTAGGTACAGGAAGGAAGAGACAGAAGAGGAACAATCTCCAAATCGCCAGAGCTATTTAAAGCAGGCAGTCTGCATCCTCGGAGGGGACCGCATCTAAAGTGGCCGGCCACGGAGCGAAGTGTCGCAGGAGAAAATCCTAACACCGGAAGGGAGTGACCCTGGACGCCTTTTAACCCTGGTACTTCATGGCTGGACAACATGAATATTAATGAGTCTTTCCTCGTCCTAATCTCTACTGTAGTGATACCAAGTGGACCGCATTTCCCACAAGGTCCTGTCCTGTATGGTAAATAGGATGAAAACAAAGCGATGGGCTTTAGACATCCTCGAAATAACAGTACGGTCCCCCTAACAACTCCGCTCCTAGCAACAAACTATCCTACGGTTCACATTTGCCTCATTATTTAATCTAAATCTTATGTTTAAGGCACGCGATTGTCTCGGATCGTAAAATCTGTAATAAATATGGAAGAAAATATCTCTACGGATATTCGGGTAAGTCCAAAGGCAATTCTTGTCTGATTCGCTCAAGATTCCCAAAGCGAAAGTTTTAACGATCCGTATCCATATTGTCAGCTGCAACATTCTAGATTCAGAAAAACCTAGATTTCTGAGGATGCTTTAACCTTTACTTGTAAAAGCCCAAGAAAAGGAGCATTCTCCAATGTGGACAGAATGACAGCGTCTGTGACACGTATATCCCTGAGATGATGCTGGCCTAGCATCCGTCCCCAGCTGTGTCTTAAGTAACAAAGAAATTATCTGTCATGCTCCACAGAAAGTTAGGATCCCTACTGTTTCCAGCTGCTATCATGGCAGAAGAGAAGGAACCGAGGACTTGAGCCCTGAGCTTAAGTAGTTCTTCGGAAAGACAGAAACTGGAGATGATGTGAGATGGTTCAATCTTCCGACTCACTACAGTAAGACCCTTGATGTTCCAGCACAAAGAAAAATCCAATCTGAGGACCTCAACATGTTAAAATAAAGAAATGATTCAGATTTTGAACAGTCAGTAGTAGGAAGCTCAAACCAACTTTGTTGGCTCAAATAGATGCTGATCTCTAGCTTTTATTAGTCAAAAGCTAAACCATCTGTTTGAGTAGAAACAGATTTTCGCCGCAAGGGAGACAGAGGGAAAGTGGCCTCAGTGAAAGTTGATGGGACTCGGAAGGTCGGCGAGGTGCAGGGGTCTCGGGAACTGGCCCCTCCGGGTGAAGAAAGAAAAGAAGTACGAATATCCGAGAAGGCGCAGCGCAAGCCGATCCGATGTAAATCTCTGGAGACTCGCAAACGTCCCCACACATTAAAAAGTTGATTAGCAAATCAAATACAGAAAAGACAAACTACTCCTGAAAAAAAAATTTACCTGTGCAACTGCCAGTAAGTCTTCAAAGCAACATCACTCTCAACAAAGTGAGAGGCATTCAAGTACAGAAAGGCAGGTCCAGCATTCACCTTCTTTTCCCCATTCCCCAAATCTACTTCCAGACTTACTTTGTACAAGAGGGCTCAGAAGAGGCTATGCCAAGTGGGGATAACCGAACGGTTTGGGAGCAGTGAAACACGGAGGCCCCGATGACTTCAACCAGAGGAAATGAGGGTGGCAAGAAACAGCCACAGGACGGCTATTCCAGAATCACGGAATCAGCTTCTCCTTCTCCCTCCTTCAGCCGCCAAGCGCAATAGACTTTTCCTTTGCAATGTCTCTGGACATTTTTCCTTTCTCTCCATCCCAGGCCTTTAACAACCTCACCCCAACACTGTTGCAATGCATCCCAGCTCACCTTGCCCCCTAACTTTTTGTTTTCGTTTACAGACCTCAGCCCGATCAGCCGTCTCTTAACAGAGCTTTCGCGGTGTAATTTTTATGTTGGAGAGCTGTCAGTCATTTCCTTCACTCATTAATGGCCTCAATCATATAGCTGCGTCTCAGGCAGTAAACACTATTTCTCACTCTCTTCAACACGCGTCCTCTCTTTCCCGTCTCCTCCCAGAGGCTTTCCTCAGTCTCAACCGAGCACATGACGAAGTGCCGCGGCAAGCAGCTGCTGCTGAGCTGTCCACTCGGTATCCGTTTCTTCCATGCTAAGAGAAGTCCACGTGTTTTTTTTCCGATCACAGTGTGCCTGGCTAAAACACTGTATTTCTGAGCCTCCCTTGAAGTTAGGCATAAGCACGTGAGCCAGTTTATGTCCCATGAGACATAAGTGAAGTCTGCTAGAAATGTCTGGACAATGTTTGCTTTCCTGAAAGACGCCATGCCCTCCTCCTTTTTCCTGCCTGGAATGCAGATGCGATGGCTTGAGCCGCAGCAGCCACTTTGAGAACATCTGGGAAAGGCCGAGAGAACTGCGGCAACCTTAGTCCTAGCATCCTTAAATTGTTGAACCAACACTGGCAACTAGACCGGTTCGTTGCTGTGGACTTCTTAATATAGAAGAAAAAATGAATCCAATTTATTTAAGCCAATGCTTAGTTAAGGTTTTCTGTTACTTACAGCTAAATGCAGTCCTTATGTAAATACATATTCCTCTCCTTATCCTACTCTAAGTTTCCTTTCCAGTCCAGTTCAAGTTTTGCTTTCCAAGGTACCAAGCGAGGTTAGTCACCAAGATTCTATCACCTCTCATATATTCTTCGAATTTTTTATCCTATGCCAGAAGCGTTACGATTTATAACTAGCCGGTACTTAACTGATTTCTCTTAAAATATTAATCAGCATGTTGTTTCTGGTTTAGAACTGATCTAAATCACCACTGTTGGTCTAGGCCTAGCTGGTGATTTAGCATGGCTAAAAAGGGACCTAAGGAAATGAGCCAAATTTTACTACATTCTAAAGACAATTTGAGTCATATTCTGCTTTGCATACGTGATTATCTTCCACTAGGAAACTGCCAATTGAATCCGAGGAATTAAAGTGAAAACTTAGGTCTTTATGAAGGTATTGTTTATCATAGCCAGTATAGTGAATATTAACACTCATCATTTTACTGCCAGTTACACATAATTAATAGATCTACAGATATACCCTGAAAGAAAACAATCTTTTTTCCGGGTGAGTAGTGTCATTTTTCTCCCTTTCTCAGTAGAAATTCTCAGTGTGGGAATTTTTGCTACTGGTCTCAGTAGTGAATCAAAAGTCAAATATTTGTGCATCTTTAAAAAATTTAAAACGTGGTATGAAGAGAAGACTCCACTCAACTGTCTGGACACAATTATAGAACACTGACATGGAATAAATTGCAAAGAAAATGCAAGCTTGCAAATGTATTTTAGGAAAGTAGGTAATTTGCAGACCTTTAAGAAAAAAAAATGGACTTATAAGAGTAAAAGGCACAACTTTCAGGCACAGTTCTCTTGGACAACCAGCCTGCTTGTGTAGAACATGTCTAAATAGGCCAGTTTCCAAATACATTTTCTTTGGGATCACAGTTTTATGAAACCGGTGATCATCAAAAGCAGTTGTATCAACATTCTCTTATTATTAGAACCAACACATTTATTTAGTTGGTTTTCTTCCTGCCCTTCTATTACGTCCTCTTCAACTAAAAAGGTGTTTCATTGCTAGTAAGTTCTTCTCAATTTTCTTCACGTGGAAATTACTTCGAGATTAAATATAAATACAGTTTAGCCTTATAGTCATTTGTTCATCTACGTGAACCCTTACTAAGGACAGGGTAGGATCTGAGTTAGAGTTTTCTCTTTATTACTCAGGTATGACACTAACTTAGGTATATGACACACAGAGGGCAGGAGAACAGTAAAACCCAATCAGTGAAAATGGTGGTCACATTATGGAACCTGTTTGCTAATGGCAGTGTTCATTCTCTGTGAAAGATACTTACAAAGCAGCTACCATTAAAAACAAGATCTCTACTATGGTCTATTTTGTTGAGTTACTTATGAAGAAAGAAAGAAAGAAAGAAAGAAAGGAAATGAACAGTTTTACCACAACATAAGTGGAAATCATTTAAAAGCAGGAAATGTTGACTTATAGTATAAGGAAAACTTCCAGAATCCTTTCTTTAAAAATAGCAATAGCCTTTAATTTATCATCCACTGCCCTGCCAACCATCTGCAATCATTTTTTAAAAGCGTTTTTAAAGCATACCTAGCATTTTATTTTACTTTAATAATTTTCAGGGTGAAGAATTCCCTCAAAGACAGCCTTTCTTACAGCTTTACTAACCTGTTTTCAAAGGTCATACGAGACAAAGGAAATTCAGTAACGAAAGGGATTGCAAAATGAAGTCAATTACAAAAATTAAACTGGCATAGAAAACAGAATGATGTAACTGCTATTTTCTAAACGGCATTAGTTTCACACCCATATCCCAGTCTCTTTAGCTATTTCTTGTATAGACTTTTTTCCACAGCTCAAAACCACAAAGTAGAATCATTATACGTTATGGTTTAAGACCCGATATTGACTTCGGAATCTAATTTACTTTGCCAAAATTGGAAAAGCAAATTCCTCTTCCCAAATATCCCTGTCCAGGATACGACATAAACCAACGGCTCAACAAAATTTGATTTTATGCCTTCTATCACCCTCTCCAAAGCCTCAGGCACCACTTGAGTCAGCGAGAGGGATCAAGCCCACAACTCATGTTCCTTCGCAAGTTACATGTAACTTCTGAACTCAGAAATGGTGGAAAATATCTTTCATTCAAATTTCTCAAGCCCTTACACTGCTCAGGATGAAAAACTTTAATGTTAGAGATGTCCTCACTACGCCTCTGCTCTTCCAAATGGTGCCCGAACGTTTCTGTGTGCACATAACTTACACTCTTCAGATTGTAAGTGATACAAATTCATACCCGCAATAAGGCCAAAGAAATCCAATTTACGGATCTTGGAGAGTTCTGTACTTCAATTTTTTTTTTTTTAACATTTTTTTTTTTTGAGACAGAGAGAGGCACAGCATGAACGGGGGAGGGTCAGAGAGAGGGAGACACAGAATTTGAAACAGGCTCCAGGCTCTGAGCTGTCAGCACAGAGCCCGACGCGGGGCTCGAACTCACAGACCGCGAGATCACGACCTGAGCCGAAGTCGGACGGTCAACCGACTGAGCCACCCAGGCGCCCCCTTCCATTTTTTGCATGCATTTTCCTTTGTACAACAAGCATTGAAAAGGAGGTTAATAATTTCAATTCACTCTTTACCGTGAATTCCAAATCTCGACCAGTGGTAGAAAGGTTAACTAAGTACACATTTAAATTAATTTGCATTTGAAAAGATTGGAAAAACCGTGCTTGCCAACTGTTTTTAATCATGTGAAGAATTAGAATAGTAAAATCTTTCAAGTGACCACAAAGTAATGACCAAATAGCATTTACCTTACTTAATTAATCTGTCATTCAACAAGCGTGAGCCTATCAAATTCAAAACACACGAATCACACTGCACTACATTGCGCTCACCGAATGTGCACAGCCTTACCCCCTAAGGGATAAAGTGGTATAAAAATCTACCTTAAATTCTGGAATCCCAAACATCTGTGATATTCACATATCTGTCTTTAACACTGAAATAACAACATTCTCATTAATCAGGTTGTATTCTATACGCTATTTAAATCCTGGCTCTTGGCTCTTGGCTCTCGGGGATGCAGTGGCTGTACAAGCAGTACAAATTACTTGGTTGAGCTTTACCGTCTTCAGCGATGAAAGGAGGATAATACTTAGCTGGCAGGTGAGCATTACCTGAATTAGCACAGATCAAAGTGCCTCGTCTTGCAATTTTCTTACGCACCAGACGTTGTGGTAGGTGCCGGGTTGTAATTGGCAAACATAACATGACAGACAAACGTGCTGTCCTCACAGAGAGGCTGGCTAAGCTGACTGGGAAGGAGACACAGAAGGAAAACTAGACGAGCCAGGGTTTCATGAGAGCACGTAAAATGAAGCGTTTCAAGAGGAAGGAATGTCAAAAAACGGACTTCAGGGGAATGACTGCGAAGGGGGTACAAGGAGACATTCTGAAGTAAGGAAAACGTTTGTATCGTGATTGAGTGGTGGTTTCACGACCGTTTACATTTGTCAAAACTCGTTAACCCGTACACATAAAATTGTTAGTTTTTATTGTATGGACGTTATACTTTAATAACTCTGGTTTCTAAAAGGTGTATACGTCACGAAAGACCAATTCTGTTTTTAAAGGCAAGGGTTCTAGAGGAAAAGGTGCTAAAGAGGGGTGACAAGTGGGGGTAATATATGGTGTCTGGATTCTGAATCCCTCCCCACGAAAAGCTGTGAGGAGTATTTTGGGGGCAAACTGGAAATGCGAGTGGACTATATGTTACACTGTATAGTATCAACACTAAACTTATTTTTTTCATGTTTATTTATTTTTGAGAGAGAGAGAGAGAGAGAGAGAGAGGGAAAGAGAGTATGAATCGGGAAGGGGCAGAGAGCGAGGGAGACACAGAATCCGAAGCAGGCTCCAGGCTCCGGGCCGTCAGCCCAGAGTCTGACACCAGGCTCGAACTCATGAACCGTGAGATCACGGCTGGAGCCCAAGTGGGATGCTCCACCGACTGAGCCACCCAAGCACCCCTAAACTTATTTTTTTAATGCTTACTTATATTTGAGACAGAAAGAGCGTGAGCAGGGAAGGGGCGGGGTCTGGGCTGACAGCAGCGAGCCAGACGTGGGGCCCAAACTCACGAACCGCAAGACCATAACCTGAGCCGAAGTCGGATGCTCCACCGACTGAGCCACCCAGGTGCCCCAAACTTTTTTTTTTTTTTTAAGTGTACTCACTTTCCTGTGTTTATGTCGAATACCCCCTGCTTAGCAGATGCATATTCAAGCATTCGGGGGTAAAACGTAAGAGTGTCTGCAACGCGGTCTCAAAACGGTTCAGAAAAAACCCCCACAACGTGAGCGTGGAGGACAGAGCCAGAGACGAGCAAACCCTTCCAAGAGTGTTTCTCTGAAGGGCCACAGGGAACCTGGGCGCTGGGAGGGCCGCCCCACACCCGGGCGGTATTAACACGCCGTGCGTAGCGATGGGGCGGAGAAGACGCTGACGGCGCAGGACGGGAAGTGTCGGTGCAGAGGCCAAGGGTCTGAAATCGCGAGAGGGGCCGCGACGCGGGATCCAAAAGGAGGGAAGCCCCTCCCGTGACGGTGAGCGTGACAACGACGACCGTGACCCAGGGGCATGCGCGGCCAGGCGGACAAGAGCCGGACAAGAGCCCAGGCGCTATTTAAAGCGCCTTCGCTCATTTCGTTCTCTCGCCAACTCAAGATAAAGGTACAAGGCATCTCTCCTTTCGCCGATGAGGCGGCCGAGCTACGGAAGAACGAACTGCCCTGCCCAGCCACGCAGGGCAGTGGGAGGAGTGGGATGCTTGGAGATGGGTTTTCAAGGGCGGTCAGTGCATCAGTGACGGTGATGAGGTCTAGAGTATGACCATATGGCTGGGAACTGGGTCCAAAGAGGCGGGGGTGCTGGATGAATCCTCTGTGCGGATGCTGAAGCTGTACAGAGAGCTAGCAGAAGCAGTGACGGTGAGTCATCAGCGATGGTGGGGGAGGACGGCAACAAACAGGGGTCAGAGGAGCAAAGCCTGATTTTATGCAGTTTAAGATGTCAGGGGGACCGAGGGGGAAAGGAGGAGAGATGATGTGGAAGTTGCCGCGGGGAGCAAGGATACACCCACCCCACCTGCAGGCTCACAGGCACCTGGGGGGAAGAGGCAAAATCAGATTCTAACGTGAGACGGATCCCCAGAGCAAACAGTGAAGGGACCGTTCAGAACAGAGCCCGAGGACGCCACACGGTGCTTAGCACATGCTATACATTCAACCAGTATCTCTTGAATTTGAATCTTAACTTTTCAAATGGTTTACTGTACTCTAAAAAGGAAAAAACTGAATCTATTTACCAAGAAATCCAAGCCAGATTAAAAAGGAAATGATCCCCTAAGTGATTGTATTCTTTAAACCCATGAAAGGCTCATTTGCAAAAACTGGTCCCCGGGCCAAGATAAACAGAGTGGAACAGCATCTTATTGTTTTTGGCTTAATAACTATGGATAGCTCACTGTTATAAAAATGACACCGGGCATTCTCTTGCATAAGAACATAATATCAGAACAAGATTTCGTGAATTCTGTCTTTTGAAGCTTAGATAACAGCCTTTCTGAGCATGAGCTGACCAGAACTTAAATCTATCATGGTTCAAAGCACAGAAACCTAGGTACCCATGAAATAAGAATAGACGATTACTTCCTAAACATCTTCTTCGAGTGTAAACATATTCTTTGGAATGTACTGTTCTTCTTGAAGTAGTTGTAGGACTGCTCCATGAAAGCTTTGGAGGTGTGTCTTTACTGAAGGAAGAGAGGTTCTCGGTGTTACGGTTTGTTTGTTTTTTAAAAATTTGTTCTAATGTCTTTGTAAGACTAAGAAAATGTCATAATGCTTTTAGACATTAGCAAAGCAAAGTTTTTCTTTTATATCTACAAAGCTGCCTCCTGAGCATTTCTAATAAGCGGTCGGGAATCGGCTCATTGAAATTCTATAGTCCTCTACGGTCTTAAAATGTACAATGAATATCTAATACTTTTTCTCCAAGACTAAATCTTACTGGAATTTATCTAGAATCCCAGTGATTTTTGTTTTGTTTCGTTTTGTTTTTTAATAATTGTATGTGGTCGTTTAACTATGACCATCACTCAGAATGCGAACTAGCTCAACTACAGGTTAGTTCCAGGAGCTTTTCATTTTTGGCTTACGCATAAACCGTGAGGTTCCTACTCCTAGACAGAAAAAGTACGGGTAGTTCCATTACATCGGAGAAATGGACTTGAGAAGGATGGCCAGTCCCCCCGGTTTCATTAGAGCCCTAATATGATGTGTCAGAGAAAGCCATTAGTCAACGATATACACTGTGCTCATTTACAACACACAGCTGGCATTGGGAGTAAGCTCTTTCTCTTTTCCATGAAGAGCCCAGCTGGAAATAATCTCTCCTTTACTAAATTTCTTTAGTACTTCGTATATTCCTTATGGGACTTTCTCTTTGGACCACAGTGATTTCTGGGCTTTTTTCTTTTCTTTTTTCTTTTTTTCTAGATTATGAGCAAGATGCCTTAACATCTTTAGATGATACCAAGGTGTCACAACATTATTTGTGTTTTCGGTAATACCCAGCACTGGTAGGAAAACAAAATGCAATCGTGACACTATTGAAATCAAATTCATCAGTATTATGGACTAAACATAAATAGGCTTCTGATGTTTGGTCTGGGAATCATGTCACCATTTATATAATACAAGAAACTGCTCGGAGTTCCTAAAACCCAACTTACAAGTTCACTCTCAGAAGCCGGCAGAGGCCTCTTATACTATGTGTATAACTAGAAAGGTCACAGAAAATAAGTCTGTAGAGCAGTCAAGATGCTAACTTTTCCAATTTTGTAAGTAAGAGAATGAATTTTTTTCTCTTAAAACTACAGTAATTTTAAAAGTAACTCTAAATGAAACCTTTTACTTTTTAAAAGAGTTATTTTCAGAAAGAGTATAGGAATTTAAAACTAGTATTTTGTAAAAACAGTGGAAAATGTTTCAAAATTAATGCAGGGATATGACCAACCAAACATTTTAAATGTCTTTTAATTAATCCAGAGAATATTGGTTAAGTAAAGCAATCTCATGTTGTTATTAAACCAAAACTTCAACTTACCATTTATGTTTATTGCTGGTAATACAATTGACATCTTTGGTCTTGTGGTCTTGTTATGGGTGGTAGCTGGTAACAGCAGGTGATCCTAAGAATAACAAAAAACAATCTGTTGTAACAACTGGCTTAGTCCTATAACAGGCCAAAGTCAAGAGTTTCTAACATGCCAACGTTTCATTGGGATCATAAAAAATGACCTTTTTTAACTTGGCAGAGAGGTAATTAACTACAAATCATCTTATGATTCATTTACTCACAATGCAACAAACATTTACGGAGTGTCTATCATTACCAGGTGCTATGTAGTAGTCTTGGAATACTCACACATTCTAATAACATACATGCTGTGCTGTACCACACAGAGGATTGGTCAAGGAGTCAGAATGGAGGGATTTTTTTAATTTTTCATTTTATTTCAGAGAGAAAGAGAGACAGCTTGAGCAGGGGAGATGGGGAGAGGGAGAGGGAAGAGGGAAGAGGGAAAGAGGGAAGACGGAGAGGGAGAGGGAGAGGGAGAGGGAGAGGGAGAGGGAGAGGGAGAGGCGGAGAGGGAGAGGGAGAGGTAGAGGCGGAGAGGGAGAGGCGGAGAGGGAGAGGGAGAGGCAGAGAGGGAGAGGGAGAGGGAGAGGCAGAGAGGGAGAGGGAGAGGCAGAGAGGGAGAGGGAGAGGCAGAGAGGGAGAGGGAGAGGGAGAGGGAGAGGGAGAGGGAGAGGGAGAGGGAGAGGGAGAGAGAGAGAGAGAGAGAGAGAGAGAGAGAGAGAGAGAGAGAGAGAATCCTCGCTAAGTGTGGAGCCTGAGGCAGGGCTCAATCCCATGGCCCTGGGATCATAACATGAGCCGAAATCAAGAGTCGGACACTCAACCAACTGAGCCACCCAGACGCCCAGAACAGAAGGATTTTAATTCTAGTAAAATGAGGGAGCTAGACGAGGTAGAATCACAAGATCCTGAAATTAATCTACTCAATAGAATCATCTTCCCTTTTTTTTTTTTTAAAGAAGAGGGACATTTCCACCACCCCCCCACCCCCCCCGCCCCACAAGTCCCAATCCAAAACTACCAACACATAAGATAGAGATTCTGAGTGGTGTTAAGGCTAGAGCCTGGAGTCTTGCCTGCTTAGCCTCCCCTTTTCCCTTTGAAACAACCAAGTATTAGACTTCTTCGGGTAAGTAACAGGTACGTACCAAAGAAGATGTATAGTTTTTGCCCTTAAAAAGTATTCAGTCCAGTGGAAGAGTAAAAGAAAATTATAGATGCACGTGTAGCACAATTTTAAAGTTCCAAATATTATACTGCCAACTTCTGATCATCTATAAGTGACCCGTGGCATCTGAAGTTTCTGGTTTCCAACCACACAAATACTCAAAGTACGAATACGCCAAGAGGAGTCTGGCTTCAAACAAGAGGGGGTGTGTGTGTTTTGAAAGAGGGATGCACCTCCGCAGGTATCCTGAAGTAGACTATAAAAGACGGAGGACTCTAATATTAACTATTGTTTGAACATCGATAACTCCTTTTTCCTAGCAAAAACAGGAATTGTCACAGCAAAAGGAAAAAAGAGAAAAGACAACAACGTACATTAATGTTTCCACTTCAGGGAGCACAGAGCCGACCCTGCTACTCAACCCTCATTTCCTTCTCCTGCTCCTCTGCCCCCTCGCTTCATCACTCGTTCGGGTGACGTAAGACTACAAGCAGGACTGAACAGAGCGGAGGGTGACAAAAATTCGGTGCAACTTGGTTCAAGGGTCAGTGTGATTATGAAATGAAATGATCAGCAAAGCTAAGGGGAAAAAAAAATCTAGAATGCAAAAATCAAATTGAAATGAACATACATGAACAGAGCTGTCCAGAACACGTTTCCAGTAACTGCTTGTACTTTGTTGAACTCAAGGCAACATTTCTGTGAGAACAGTTATTTGGTTTTTTTTTTTTTAAAGCAGGGTAAAGATGAGTGAAGCTGTTCTGCTGGATTCCAACACGGCAGCGGCAGCATGGGGGATTTTTTTCTTTCTTTTTTTTTTTTAAGTGCATTGTTAGACACAAAGATCACACATTTCTGGGTAAGATAACATAATATAGCCAAGAAAAAAAAACTTTGCGGATCTTCATGCCATGGAAATTATAAATACGATAATTCCTATAATTAAAACACTGCTTCAGGGCCCCCAAAATCGAATGAGAAAACAAACCAACAAACTCGCAAGCCCCAAATTAAAGCGACTATAAAAATAAACACGCTCAGATTCCACTGGCCATGGGTTAAGGTCAGGCTCAGACTTAAATCTGAGTTTCCGGCTCAAATCTAGATGCCATACTAAACATTGTTTTTAAACGTGATCTTCTGAACATAATGTCTCCCGCTTTCTTTCTTCATTAAATTTCAAAGTAGTTACTTTTGCAGGAGGAGGCCAAAAAACACATTATTATTTATGAAAAAGAAGAATCACATCTTGAATGCATAACAGTTATTACAGTTCACCAGCCTTACCTCTAATTATTAAAGTTTGCAAATGGGGGAGGGCATCTATCAAGTTCAAGTTTTTGTGTCCCACAGGGAATCAAAGCTGGTATAGTACAAATCCCAACGGTGCTTATATTAAAAAATAATGTAGACACACACACACGTCTGGGAGAGTGTTGTTATTTCATTTCACATTTACTTTCTCTTCCTCAAATTAAATGCCCTTGACACAACAGTGATTCTGAATCACTTTTTTCTCCCCAGCTGTGTTCATCCCACTCTTTTTTAATTAGCATATCATTAATTTTATCAATGACATTTTCAGGAACAAAAGAACTTTATTTTGGCACTGTTACTAATTTTAGGATATCTTCAACCACGCTCCTGAAAAGCTTCTACAAGGACTGAGCTACCACGGGGCATCTTTGGGGAGGAAACTTTGTGGACAGATATTATCATCAACACATTGTTATTTTTATTCCCAGAAGAAGTCAGAGAAACGCTGGTGGGAAAACACCAAAACATTTGACTGTGAGAATAAAGCATCCGTTTTCCGATGTTACGCAATATCGTGCATGAGAAAATATGCTATTTTCATGACAATTCTCCCGGTTCCCTTTTCCAAGCACTTTGTTAGAAGAAAACCAAAATATTAGTGCATAACGCAGCATCCAAAGTTATGTTTCTTCTCTTTTTAGAGGGCTAAAGCATTGGAGACTAACTTACCAAAAGAACAGAACCACATTTGCTCTGCTGAAGGTTACAATGGTAATTCACAATAAAATTAAGGTCGTAGTACTAAGTGTTCTCAAACGCTGATTCTACATGTCTGTGCAGAGTCAAAATTGACCTCAATTTAAACTGACAGCCGAGATTAAATGACCCTACTCCTTTCTAAAACATACTGGCTGATGCCCATGGTACAACTGAACATTCATAACTAGCTGTGTTTTTTTTTTCCACAACTACATTTGCTAATTGTATTTGTTAGTGTAGGGGCGCCTGGGTGGCTCAGTCGGTAAGCGTCCGACTTCGGCTCGAGTCATGATCGCGCGGTTCGTGAGTTCAAGCCCTGCATCGGGCTCTGTGCTGACAGCTCAGAGCCTGGAGCCTGCTTTGAGTTCTGTGTCTCCCTCTCTCTCTGCTCCTCCCCCACTCACACTCTGTCTCTCTCTCAAAAATAAATGAACATTACAATTTTTTTTTAATTGTGTTTGTTAGTGTAATTGTGTAATTTAAAAAAATACAGAAATTGATTTTTAAAAATGTGTGAAAAGGAGAACAAGATTTAATAAAAGTAAACAGCTTAAAAAATCCACTCACTGTAAGACAACCATAAAAGACTGGGAAAAAAAAAAACCATACCAGTCTGCATTCAGATTGCTTCAAAAGTACCTTTAAGTTCTTATTCTAACTTAAAGGAATTGTAACTGACCCTGGAAATTATGGTTGATGCACTGAGTGCAGTTCATACAAGAAAGGTGATATGGGGCTCTCGTGGATCAGAAAAGAAAAGGTGTTGGCCCTACATCAGAACTTGGCAAACAAGTCCACATTTATATAATTCAATGAAACCAACGTAAAATATACATTTGAACAATCTCCTGCTTTAACCAATTTTGTTAGCTCACAGATCATCCACTAGTCTCTGTTGTATGAGGTAAGACAGCTTCTCTTGTATTAGGAAACTCTGACCTAAGGTTGGAGCCCCTTCTCCTTGATAGAAAGGAAATGTATTTAATATCCAACGATGTTTCCTGGGGATGAGAGAAACCATCAGCAAGGGGCTGCACCATGACACCGACCATCTTTTCCTTGGATCAACATGGGCCTCAATTAGTCAAATTTTGCATGTCAGGCTCATGCTGACAACAACGGCCCCTTAACATTTTATGTTTGGTCTGTGTCCACTGGATTCCAGAGATGGGCTTGGTTTTCCAATATAAACAGTTAAAACCAGATCAAAACTAACAACAGCATCCATCCTCATTTCAAAAATAGCTTCGTATTAAATTTTTTCTAATCTATGTTCCTCCCCTGGGGAGCTTTTGTTTTCCACTATCACTCTCCCTGGCTCACCTCACCAAGTCTCCTTCAAGTTACCAAAGAGACAAGATATCAAAGCTTGGAAACAGGAGGGCCGAAGCAGGCCTT
The DNA here is from genome assembly GCF_024362965.1 of Panthera pardus. Classification (NCBI taxonomy): domain Eukaryota; kingdom Metazoa; phylum Chordata; class Mammalia; order Carnivora; family Felidae; genus Panthera; species Panthera pardus. Next base: position 6,095,669 of record NW_026526777.1, on the reverse strand, counting down.
TCAAAGCAATTTACCCAAGTCAAACATTCTGAATGTGTGTTGTTTTCTAAGAGCTGTATTGACTGTTGACTGGAAATCAGATGTGTCCATATATTAAAACAATTAAAAAGCAAAGGTAAGAAATTTGAAATCATTAAAATATACAGGCACATGGGGCACCTGCGTGGCTCGGTCGGTTAAGTGTCCGACTTCGGCTCAGGTCACGATCTCGTGGTTCGTGGATTCGAGCCCCATGTCAGGCTCTGTGCTGACAGCTCGGAGCCTGGAGCCTGCTTCGGATTCTGTGTCTCCCTCTCTCGCTGACCCTCCCCCGTTCATGTTCTGTCTCAAAAATAAATAAACATTTAAAAAAATATATACAGACACATACAGTGACGTGTCCTGGAAAAAAAAAAAAAAGGTAACAACAACAGCAACAACCAAAAAAAATAGAGGTAGTAAAACTAAGTAGAATGTAATCATTTTAAAAGTCTATTAAAATGTCTAGGATGTAGGGCTTCCCGTTATCGTAAAAACAAGCAAAGTACATTACTCACCCCCAAACTAGAAATGGTTAACATAAATAGCTAATATGAAGGCAATATTTGTGCCACTAATGTATGCAATACAATTACAGACCAATAAAAGGAAATGTTAAGCTTGTATCAGCACCATTCGTATGCATGTCGGCCAGAAGAAAGATAAATCAAAACTATGAGTGCACAACAGATGGCTCAAGAGTGAGCCAAGGTTTACACTTGACAAGAGGAAAACTTTGACACTACATTCAAATCCGATAAATGCTGCCAAGGTCACCAAAGGAAAAATCAGCTTGACATCCTAATAGATACAAACTCATTTTAAGATGTGGTTCTCATATCAAACTCTGCAGGAGCCCCCGAACCTGCTGAACGCACTGAGACCTCCCCTTTTACTCACACAAAAAAGTGTAAGGTTGTACCATACAACAAAACCATCTTTTTTGTGGGTGGGCCAAGCATCAGTAATTTCATAAAGTCAACCTAATAGTTGCTGTATATGCCTCTTTAAAAAAAAAAATTTTTTTTAATTAAACTTTAGACCTAACGTGGGGCTCGAACTCATGACCCCAGGATCAAGAGTTGCATGCTCTACTGACTGAACCAGTCACGTGCCCCGATATGCCTCTTTTTTAAAAGTAGAGTTAATTTGGGGGAACCTGGATGGCTCAGTCGGTTGAATGTCCAACTCTTGGCTCCTGATTTTGGCTCAAGTCATGATCTCAAAATTCTTGAGTTCTGAGCCCCGAGTCAGGCACCGCCCAAGCTCTGCTTGGGATTCTCTCTCTCTTCCTCTCTCTCTGCCCTTCCCTGGCTCAAGTGCTCTCTCAATGTCTCTCAAAATATACAAACACTTAAAAAAAATAAAAGTAGAGTTAATTTAGTTTCTTGGTCAAAATGCTTTCTTGTAAATACTTACCCAAGGATAAAAGAATGTTTCCAAATCATTCTTCTGTTAATAAGAGTTTGCAGGGAAAGTGTTTCTAAATCAGGTCAGGGTTGTTTTCCCTAGAGAAAGCTCTTAGACAAAATGCTGGTTATATGCTCTGAACAGGAATCAGGCCAGCAAGTCTTTGACCCTGTATTTCATATTACTCCATTTCATAACTCAAGCTAATCAAGTTCAAAACTTTGTCAGCCTTAATACAGAGCTTTTTCAAAAGCTGGACAGTGTGTGATTTAGGGAAATGAATTAGGACCCCTCAAACTTGTCATTAATCGTCATTTGTTGAGTGCCAACAGTGTGGCCATCCAAAAAATTGTCTTAAGGAGAAAGGTCAAACACTAAATGCATGGAGAGTTTAACCATTAGGAGTTTGTCGGACGTAATGTTTACAAGATGTTTCATTTCAGAAAATCCACTTTACTCAGGACTGCTGGTAGGAAGTGAACTTGTAAAAGATTAAATCGCCTCCTACAGATACGCTACCAAAGCGGCCAGACTGCGGGGGGGGGGTGGGGGGGGAGGCTACAGTGAACTGAGCCAATGAGTTCTCTGAGAAGAGACATTACAAGGAAACACCTCAAAGGAAAAGTTCGACTCCAATATCTAAGAAAATTATTTTACTTTGCATTGTACAAAATGGGGGGAATGTCGGGTTGAGACAAAAATATTTTTTTACTTTTCCCTCCTCCCCCCAAAAATAATTTTTTACAGTTCTAGGCAGGAACTACAAGAATGGTGTAAACGTGTGTAACAGTGGTCTCAAATGGTGTGTGCGTGTGTGTGTGTGTGTGTGTGTGTGGACTATCCCAGCAGCAAGGGAAGGGAGACACCATTCTAGCTGAATAGGATCTTCCTATCAATGATGCCACAACTTTCTAGAGGGAAGGAGGAGAGGGGCGTCCTCCTTTACTTTATGTTCCTAAAGTTCTCTCTGCCACATGATTCTGTGTCTGGATAGTCCTCCAGTCTCCACTAAAGACCTTGCTCTTCCTTCCAAAGGAACTTCGATCTGGGTTTCACACAAAGAAATAGGAAGGACTATGAAATCTTCCTAAAGTACCTTTTAGGAAAACATTGGTCTGGACAAGGCAAACCACCAAGTGGAGGGGGGAAAAAAGCCCTGTAAAGTTTCTTTTAAAGCTCTTAAAGATTTAACTACAATCTGCAATCATCTGATTTTTCTACTTCCGTGGACAAATTTTCTCTTGAGATCCTGGGTTATTAACTGAACGACTGGCCCACAGGGGAAGCTGAGTTTCCAGCTGCAGCCTTGCTAAGGAAGGTGGGGGTGCTATTTCACACACTTGTTCCACAGGAGTTCAGATGAGTTCTCCCTTCGTCTCACCAAGGGTGTACTTTCCAGAACCTAGCACATTTCTCTGCGTTCTCATCACAAACAGAGCATCAAGTTCTCAGTTTCCATTCCGTTCTTAATATTTATTTTTGAGAGAAAGAGAGACAGAGTGAGTGGGGGAGGGGCAGAGACAAAAGGAGACCCAGGACAAAGCAGGTTCCAGGCTCCGAGCTGTCAGCACAGAGCCCGACGTGGGGCTCAAACCCACGGACACCGAGATCATGACCTGAGCCAAAGTCAGACGCTTAACCGACTGAGCGACCCAGGCACGCCCCCACCCCCATTCAGTTTTTAAAGTGAATTTCTGACATATAATGCATTTGTGGAAAAGGAATGAAAACTGTTTTCAGTGTCTGGTCCAGTGTTGTTTAAGAAAGGATTTCAACTACATTTCAGGTAGGGATGGCTCCAAAGGCAAACTAAGGTCTTACAGTATTAATGTTAAGTTCTGTAATGATCAGGTACCCTTCAGAAAGCATTTAATCTTCTGGCCACAGGAAGCCAAGATCAGAAGTGAACATACTGACAGTAGTGGGTCCTTCTGAAGCAGAAGTTCTTAACAAAGGATACGTATCGGAATCACACAGGACTTCGTCATGTAGGCACCAGGGTCCCCACCCCCTAAAGGAAGTCTGAGGTGGGCCGAAATGGTGCAGGTATCCCTGGCGACTCTGACGCAGACAGCTGGATGACACTGCTTTCACAAGCACTGGCCAGCATGGTGTCGACAGAGGTTAGGAGCACGGACTCTGGGGCAAGACTGCCTGGGTCTGAATCCCGCCTCTACCACTCCCATCTCTAGCTGGGGGACCTACAGCAAATTCCTTGATCTCTCCGTGCCACAGTTTTCTCATCAGTAAAACGAGGACAACAGCAAGACATACTGCACAGGTCGTTTATAAAGGTTAAACAAGATAATACTTTAGAGCACTTGGGAGGGGTGCTTGGGTGGCTCAGTCGGTTAAGTGTCCGACTTCGGCTCAGGGCACGATCTCACTGCTCCTGAGTTCGAGCCCCCGCATCAGGCTCTGTGCTGACAGAGCTTCAGCTCCATCTCTCTCTGCCACTCCCCTGCTCCTAGTCGCTCTCTCAAATATAAAATAAAATAACAAAAAAAGTGAAAGCACTTGGAATAGTAACTGGCAAGTGAAAAGCACTATTGTAAGTATTCGGTAATTTTTTAAATGTTTATTTATCTTGAGAGAGAGAGAGAGAGAGAGAGAACAGGGGAGGGGCAGAGAGAGAGAAGGAGAGAGAGAGAATCCCAAGCAGGCTCCACGCTGCCAGCACAGAGCCCAATGCAGGGCTCGAACTCACAAACCGTGAGATCCTGACCTGAGCCGAAATCAAGAGTTGGACACTTAACTGACTGAGCCACCCAGGCAACGTATAAGTATCTGATAATTTTTTTAAAACGGACCAAAAAATTTGAGGTCAGGGCAGTCCTTGATGACATGTACTGGGTAGGATGACCACGGACATGGATGTAGACACTGTTGTCCGCATTTCTTCCATCCGACCTCATGGCTGAGAGCCACTGTCCCACCGCTCAATAAAAGAAACTGACAGTGACAGGCACTCACTACTGATCCAAACTCTGAGCCTAGAAATGGAAGCTCTTTATACTTCAGTCCCTCCGATCTGGCCTCTTTTCCACCATGATCTCCACTATTCCTTTTCACAAATGTTACCGCCAACTGTCAGAGATATTCTCTATAAATTCGACCAAGAAGATTCCCTCACATTTAAGTTTCTTTAATTTAAAAGGTAACAGGGGAGGGGGGGGGGACACCTGGGTGGCTCAGTCATTTGAGTGTCTGACTCTTGATTCCAGCTTAGCTCATGACCTCACAGTTGTGGGATTGAGCCCTGAGTCAGGCTTTGCTGAGCGTGGAGTCTGCTTGGGATTCTCTCTCTCTGCCCCCCCCTCCCCAGCTCATTCTCATTCTCTCCCTCTCTCTCTCTCCCTCTCTCTCTCTCTAAGTAAATAAATACACCTTTAAAAAGAAAAAAAAAAAGATGACAGGAAAAATAACTGAAGCCCAGATATTCAAAGCTTCTACTCGATTTTTTTTTTAAGTACTGCTGGACTGCATGTGTGGTAGGGGTGAGGTTACAGATGGAGAGGAGAGCTGAAAAAAGTTAAGTTGGTTTTAAAAAGGTATGAGTTATTAGCAGGGAAGAAGTGCCTGGAAGTTGGAAGAGTGGAAAAGAGATGGAAAGAGAGGGCTAGCCTGGGTTGCTGCCTTTGGGTGACAGGGGAGAGAAGGGGCAGTGACTCTATGGTGTGTGTTTGAGGGGTGGGGAGGGAGGGGCAAGGGGACACTGCTGCTGTTTTATTTAATAATTCTCTTTACGGTGTCTTCACGAGATGTCATTAAAGGCCTTACGTTACTTATCACGTTTATGAGGTTTGGGAATTGGATTTCTTGTTGATTTGTCGCTGCGTCAAAATCAGTCTTAAAAAGGGGCAAGCAAAAAAAAAGCCCAGCGTTATTTAAATTACACATGGTCTCTTCCTCTGTGGAGACCTCCCAGTGGACTTCTGGCAGAGAAGCACCTTGAAAAATAGAATTAAACCCTAGTCCCAAAGCCAAAACCAACCCCAGCAAAACAAAACAAAAATCCAACCAAAAAGAGCTCTCACGGGCCTAGTTTGGGAAGGATTTGGGCAGCCACCGTCTGTGCGACACATGCCTGTCTTTGCTGCTCTCCGTCACATGCCATGTCTCCGGCCCCTCCCAATCCCCGGCCTGGCCCAGCCACTCGGGCCCTTTGGGTCTGTTGTGGCCCAAAACCACTTTCTCCCGCCTCAACTCAGTTTGCTCTTCTGACTGTAATCTTCTCTTGCCCCACTTCCTCCCCCGCCCCGGGTCACGGCTCTTCCTAATACCCACCCAGGACAAGCTGAGACCCATCTCGCTCCCAGAAATGTGCTCCTACCAGGAGGTGCGGTAGTATCGCTTCCGCTTGCTTCCTTGGTTTGACCAGGCTTCCATCCTAAACCCCAACGGGGGTTAGAGGGGCCCCGAGAAGATGTGGGGAGAGAGGAGGACATTTACGGGCCTGTACGCTATAAGGCACAAGGCAGGAGAGATCAAAGCCAAGTTTCTAATTTGATACTTTTGATATTTATTAAGAGTAAAATAAGCCATGGAGTACATTCCTAAGGCTACTAAACCGCTTTCATTGTGGTTATGTGACTTTCAAATTAGTTTCCCTAAACCTTTAAGATTTTGTACTTAGTTTTTACAGTACTGGCTGTTGGTTTTGGCTACCCAGCATTTGAATATCTTGTCTGTTGGTGGGGTTTTGTGAGGGAAAAACTGCAGAAGCCTGAGGGGGAGACATAATTTCTCTCCCAGCTCTCTGGCCACTAGGACACAGACGTGGGACCTAAGCTCGGCCAATCAGATTTTTCCCTTAAAATTCAAAGTCTTGGGCATTACTAGCAAATAAGGACTGAGACTTAGAGTCCTCGCGATGGGAGCATGCCATTGGCGGCAGTGCTGGTGGCCGTGGGGGTGGCCAGTGACGAGCTGTTCTAACCCAGCTTCTTGAGTTTGGCTGTGTCCTTAGCTGCGTTCGGTTCCCACCCCGGTGCTGGGCTGAGCTCTCCAGCATTCGCATGGCGTCTGTGAACAAACAGCCCTCCATTAAATTCCTTTTCTGTAATGTAAGCAATTTCTGCTTTCACTTAAGTTACAGTAAATTTCTGTTGTTCGCAACCAAGAACAATCACCGGCACAGGGCTGGGATTCCATTTCTGACATATTTGAGACGGCCGGTTAGTATCTGACCTAGCATTTCTCCCCAAACATTAATTTTAATTAGATTAATCATGGTATCATAATAGGTAAACAGACGGAGTCATACATCCGACTCCCATTTGATCCCTAAAGTAATGCAAAGTGGCTCTGTCACCATCATTCTCAATGAAACTGTCTTTATAAATATTACATTCTAATGGTCAAACCCTTTGCTTTTGCCAGTCCTCCCCCTACTTGCTCCCTGCAGCACCTGATGCTTTCAACTTCTCCTCCAACTCTTAGCCTTCATTGTGCTCATTTCCCTTCGTGTCCCCACCCCCCCCCTTTCTGCTGCCTTCTCTTCCAGCCCCATCACACATTAAATATTGGGGTTTCTCAGAGGCAAATCTTTTTTCTTTTCTTGGCGTTTTCTTCTAGTCCCGTAACTTGAAATGTATGTTTGGCTTAAATCTCTTGAACTTAAGAAGCCCATATTTACAAATGCTTACCAAACACTTCCACTGGTATATTCTATAGGTCCTTAAACTACAATTCATCTTCCTCCTGGGTTTCCTATTTTAATTAATGTCATCAATTTCTAGTTAGTTGTCCAAATAGAAACCCAGAATGATCATGGACTCCTCCATTGTTCTTCCCGTCCACACGAAATATGCCCCTTTTCTTAGTCCCAAGAGTGAATCCCACATTTAGCTCCTCCCATCTACCTGTATTCACTCCTTGGTAATGTCATTTACTCTCAGGGACTTAAATATTATCTACATGCTGATGACTGTAGCCCATTGTAGCCCAAATTTGTATTCCTAGCCCATCTCACTCCCTTGGCTTTGACTCCTATATCCAACTGCCTACTCAAAACACTCACTTGGACCTTGGACCTTTCCAAGGTAAGATATCCAGAACTGGGCTCCCGATATGCCTCTCAAACGTGCTCTCCCACAGCATTTCCCATCTCTGTGGCAAAGCCGTTCTTCTCCAATGCTCAGGCCAAAGGTCCTGTAGATCTTCTCGTACTCCATATCCAATCTATCAGTGAAGCCTGTCGATTCTGCTTTCCAAATACATCCAGGATCGAACCGTCAGTCCAAGCCATTATTGTCTACTGTCTGTATAATTGCAAAAGCCTCCCAGATGATCTGTCTGCTTTCGCTCTTTCCTCCAAGTCTATTCTCATTACAGCGACCTCAGTGATCCTGTTGAAATGTACATCAAAATGTTCTGATGACTTCTAATCTCCAAGTGAAATTAAAATAACCTCGATGGCCTTTAAGGCTGTATATGTTTGACCCAGCTACTTAATTCTCTGACATCATCTTCTATGGTTCTTTCCGCTGCTTACTCTGTTCCTGCTCACATATATCAAGCATGTTGCTGTGACCCCAGAACGTCCTTTCCTAAAATATGTGCATGGCATGCACCTTCCCCTCCTTCAAATCTTCACTCAAATGTCACCTTCTCAGTGAGGCCTTTCTTGGCTGCCCTAGTTAAACTGCACAGACACATGCCCACCAAACACACTCATGTCCTTTCCTTTCTTTGCTTTACTTTTCTCCCTAACACTTACTGTTTGTCTTTATCCTTTATAAGTAAGCTTTCCAATAGCTGGTATTTTCATCTGGTTTGTTCATTGCCAAATCACCAGGATCTATTACAGTCTTTCAAATAGCAGGTATCCAAAATGGTTTATAGTATAAATAAATTAGCTACAGGACTGATAATACAATAGATTTTTAACTAGTTGTTTTTTTTTTTTTTAATGTTCATTTATTTTGAGAGGGAGAGTGTGCAAGTGAGCAGGGAAGGAGCAGAGAGAGAGGGAGAGAGAATCCCAACCAGGCTCCGCGCTGTCAGCACAGAGCCCAACTTGGGCCTCGATCTCACAGACCATGAGGACATGACCTGAGAGGAGATCAAGCGTTGGATGCTTCTGACTGAGCCCCCCAGGTGCCCCATTTTTAACTACCTCTTTGCCTCAGGGAAGCAAGGATCCATGAGACTCTTTCAGCAAGTCTGCAAGGTAAAGCTATTGTCATAGTAATACCAAGGCATTATTCGCCTTTTATCATTCTTGAAATTTACACATAGTCAAAGAGCAACGTAAAACTGCCGGGCCTTTGCATGAATCGAGGTAGTGGCACCAAACTATACCAACAGCACTGTATGCTTCACTGCCTCATACTCATAGTAAAAATGAATCCATACAAAAATTTAAAAAGCCAATTTCAATTAACAGTATCCTTGTTGGGGAGCTTGGGTGGCTCAGTCGGTTAAGCACCCAAGTCTTGGCTTCAGCTCAGGTCGTGATCTCACAGGTTCATGAGTTTGAGCCCCACTCATGGGCTGACGGCACGGAGGCTGCTTGGGATTCTCTCTCTCCCCTTCTTGTGTTGTCTCTATCGTTCTCAAAACAAATAAACTTAAAAAAAAGTGCAATACAGATCAATGCATTTTAATGTTACAGAATATAAAGGTTCCACTGACATGGTGTCAGATTCCATATTGCAATTCATCTTTCAAGAAATGATCACCTGTTGAATTCTGATATAGTATCAAAAAATAATAATCCCCCACAATGATCTGAAAACAGTATTAAAATACTCCTCCCTTTTCTAACTATGCATCTGTACAAGAGCAGGAGTTTCTTCTTATATTTCAACCCAAACAACATCCTGCAACAGATGGAATGCAGAAATACATATGAAAATCCTGCTAGTTTCTATGAAATCAGATAGTAAAAATCTGCAAAACTATAAAAAATGCCACTCTTCTCACTAAAAATAAATTTCTTATTATTTTCGTATGAGTCACTAAATTAAATATTTTTAACATTTATTTTCAACTTCTACTAACGGCTAATGATTCTGAGCATCTTTTTATGTGCTATTGGCTTTTCACATCTCTTCTTTGGAGAAAAATCTATTCAAATCCCTTGCCTATTTAAAAATTGGGCTATTTGTCTTTTTATTGTTGAGTTGTAAGATTGCTTTAAAAAATTTTTTTAATGTTTATTCATTATTGAGAGAGAGAGAGAGAGAGAGAGAGAGAGAGAGAGAAACAGAGAGTACGAGCAGGGGAGGGGCAGAGAGAGAGGGAGACACAGAATCCAAAGCAGGTTCCAGGCTCTGAGCTGTCAGCATAGAGCTCGACGTGGGGCTCGAACCCACAAACCGCAAGATCATGACCTGAGCCGAAGTCGGATGCTTAACCGACTGAGCCACCCAGGCGCCCCAAGATTACTTTTTATATTCTGGATACAAGTCCCTTATTAGATACATGATCTGCAAATAGTTTCTCCTGTTATGGAGGGTTCTCTTTTCTCTTTCTTAATGGTGTCCTTTGAAGAACCGAAGTTTTTACTTTTGAAAAATTTCAATTTATCTATTTTTAAAATTTTCTTACTTGTGTTTTTGGTATTATATCTAATGCACATTTAGTTTTATAAACTTTTCCAGAGTGGCTATATTATCTTATATTCCCATCATCAATGGATGAATGATCTGGTTTCCTTTTTTTTTTTTTTTTTAACGTTTTATTTATTTTTGAGACAGGGAGAGACAGAGCATGAACGGGGGAGGGTCAGAGAGAGAGGGAGACACAGAATAGGAAGCAGGCTCCAGGCTCCGAGCCATCAGCCCAGATCCCGACGCGGGGCTCGAACTCACGGACCGCGAGATCGTGACCTGAGCCGAAGTTGGACGCTTAACTGACTGAGCCACCCAGGCACCCCGAATGATCTGGTTTCTTTACACCCTTACCAGCATTTGGTTTTGTTACTGTTTTTTATTTTCAGTCCATTATTTTGGCACAAAATATCAACTCCATTCATAACTTGGATTCCTGCCCAACTCACTTCTCCTTCCATTTCCATTCTCTATCATGTACGCCTAGGGAAAATTAATTGCCCTAAATTATGTTCCCACAATCCCTTATACCTCTCACAGTGGAATCACCTAACATATGATAGTTTGTGCTCACATGTCTGTTTCTACTGGGTAGAAAAGGTAACATCCATAATGGTGGGATCCTCCTGAAAGTACGTAAGGCATTCTATTCAAATATGTAGATGTATTTTCCCAAAAAAGGATAAAGTATCATGGCTTTTGAGGGAGAAATGTTTCAATTTCCAGCAAATAACACCTTGTTCACAAAGACTAAAAGTACTCAATAAACATTTTAGCATGAATGGCTCTTTTAGCGAAAAGTTGCCTCACTCAAAATTGTTTCATATCTTACAGGTATGACTTCCACACTATAACAACTACTTTATTTACATTAAAGCAAAACGATTAACTTATGGACAAAATGTGTTTGGTTATTTACAGTGAAACAGTGAAAAATCTTCAGCCAGGCACTTATAAGGAACAGTTTATTTTCCCAATCAATGACCATTTCATTTCAGATTGTTGTCTTCTAACATCCCAGACATGAGTTAACAGAAATGACTAACGGCTCTGGTCGATTTGTGGTTACTCTATCATCATGATTATTACTCATATCCTTAGAAAATCTTTTTTTAACCTATTTTATAGCCTTGCCCACAATTAAATGCACTCTTTTCCTAATACATCTCAAATTTCACCAAAACAAATATTATCACATACCACATGTATGTATAGATATGTATACATAACACATGTATTCCGTAGTATAATGAAATATCCTAGGAGTAAAAGGAATTTAGGGCTAACGACTACAAAGATGACTTCTAGGCGAGAAGGAGTTTGAAATTTTTGTATCCATAGCACTAGAATACTAACAGAAGCTCATCAAGACTTTTAAAAAGTTGGGGCCGCTGGGTGGCTCAGTTGGTTAGGCGTCCGACTTCAGCTCGGGTTGTGATCTCGAGGTTTGTGGGTTCCAGCCCCGCATCGGGTGCTGTGCTGACAGCTTGGAGCCTGGAGCCTGCTTCGGATTCTGTGTTTCCCCCTCTCACTGCCCCTCCCCTGCTTGTGCTCTGTCTCTCAATAATAAATAAACGTTAAAAAAAATTTTTGTAATTAAAAAAATAACTTTAAAAAGGTGAGTAAGTGAATGGGTGAATCTCTTCTTATTGTTAAAGGGAGTCAAGTCAATAGAACATGAAGGACACTCATTTCAAGAGACTTCTATGCCTAGAGATGTTATAATGTCTAGACTAATTCATTTTTTTACAAACTTCCTTAGCTATAAAGATGTAACGAAAGACACACACACACACACCAAATCACAAACAAAGCGTAACACACATGCATAAAATAGGATAAAAAAAGAAAGTTCAGAGCACCCAACTGGAAAATATGCTCATCAGAAACAGTAACATGAAAAGAAAGAAAGAAACAGTAATATGAGAAGCACAACGGGAGGAAATCGTACGAGTTGGAAATCATTTACTCTCTTCAGCAGAGTTCAGCTGTTAAACAGATGCCCCTGTGAAAGAAGAGCCATCATTTTAATTTTTTTTTTTTTTTTTTTTTTTTTTTGAAGAGCCATCATTTTAAGACACTGCCCACCACTTACCTGTGGAAACTCTCAGAATAATGTGACAAGAATCTAAGCTGCTCTTTCAAAAAACTGCTAGAACTGATCAACGAATTCAGGAAAGTTGCAGAATACAAAATCAATGTGCAGAAATCTGTTGCATTTCTATACATTAATAATGAAGCGGCAGAAAGAGAAATTAAGAAAACAGTCTATTTACAATTACACCAAAAATAATAAGATCCCTAGGAATAAACCTAACCAGAGTGCTGAAAGACCTGTACTCTGCAAACTACAAAACACTGATGAAAGAAACTGAAGAAGACACAAACAAATGGAAAGACATTCCATGCTCATGGTTCGGAAACACGAATATTGTTAAAAGGTCTATACTACCCAGAGCAATCTACATATTCAATGCAATCCCTGCCAAAATACCACCAGCATTCTTCACAGAGAACAAACAATTCTTTTTTTTTTTTTTTTACATTTATTTATTTTTGAGAGATAAAGAGAGAGCACGAGCAGGAGAGGGGCAGAAAGAAAGAGAGAGAGACAGACAGACAGAAAGACAGACAGAATCTGGAGCAGGCTCAAACTCATGAACCGTGAGATCATGACCTGAGCCAAAGTCGGATGTTCAACCGACTGAGCCACCCAGGTGCCCAGAGAACAAACAATTCTAAAGTTTGTATGGAACCACAAAAGGCCCTGAGTAGCCAAAACAACCTTGAAAAAGAAAAGCAAAGCTGGAGGCATCACAACTTCAGACTTCAAGTTATATTCCAAAGCTGTAGTTATCAGAACAGTATGGCACTGGCACAAAAATAGACACCTAGATCAATGAACAGAAAAGAAAGCCCAGAAATGAATCCACAATTATATGGCCAATTAATCTTCGACAAAGCAGGAAAGAATATCCAATGGGAAAGAGTCTTGTCAACAAACAGTGTTGGAAGAATAGGACAGCAATGTGTGAGAATGAAACTGGGCCACTGCCTTATACCGTACACAAAAACCAATTCAAAATGGATTAACGATTTAACTGTGAGAACTGAAACCATACAAATCCTAGAACAGAACACAGGCGGTAACTTCTTTAACATCAGCTGAAGCAACTTCTTTCTAGATATGTCTCCTGAGTCAAGGGAAACAAAAGCAAAAATAAACCATTGCGACTATATCAAAATAAAATGCTTCTGTCCCCAGCAGAGGGACAATCAACAAAACTAAAAGGCAACGTACAGACTGGGAGAAGAGATCTGAAAATGACACATCCTATAAAGGGTTAGTGTCCAAAATATATAAAGAACTTCTAAAACTCAACACCCCAAAAATGTTAATAATCCAATTAAAAAATAAGCAGAAGACGTGAACAGAGAGTTTTCCAGAGAAGACATCCAGATGGCCGACAGACACACGAAAAGATGTTCAACATCACTCATCGTCAGGGAAATGCAAATCAAACCTACAGTGAGGTATCACCTCACACCTGTCAGAGTGGCTAAAATCAACAACACAGGAAACAACAGGTGTCGGTGTGGATGTGGCCAACGCTGGTGCACTGTTGGTGGGAATGCAAACTGGTGCAGTCACTCTGGAAAACAGTATGGAGGTTCCTTAAAAACTTAAAAATAGAACCACCCTATTATCCAGCAATTGCATTACTGGGTATTTATTTACCCAAAGAATACAAGAACACTAATTCAAAGGGATACACACACCCTTACGTTTATAGCAGCGTTATCTACAATGGCCAAACTATGGCAGCAGCCCAAGTGTCCATCGACTAATGAATGGAAAAAGATTGGGGTGTGTGTGTGTGTGTGTGTGTGTGTGTGTGTGTGTGTGTGTGTGTGTATGAGAACATTATTCAGCCATAAAAAGGAATGAAATCTTGCAATTTGCAACAACACGGATGGGGCTAGAAAGTACAATGCTAAGCAAATTCAGTCAGAGAAAGACAAATGCTGTATGATTTCACTTCATATGCAGAATTTAAGCAACAAAACAAATAAACAAAGGGGAAAAAAATCTTTAAGAGGGAGAAATCAAGAAACGGACTCTGATAGAGAACACACTGACGGTTACCAGAGGAGAGGTGGGTGGGGGGATTAAGTAGGTGATGGGGATTAAGGAGTGTACTTGAGACGAGCGCTGGGCGCTGTATAGAGGTGCTGAATTACTCTGCTGTACACCTGAAACTATTCTAACATAGATGTTAATTAATTATTCTGTACCGGAATTAAAATAAAAACTTAAAAAAAAGAGAAAGAATCTAAGCTGGAGATTACTCTCCAGTGTGAGACCTACACAGCACTGGCATTAGTAATTAATGGTGAAACTGGAGGGAATAAGAGGTGGTGAGCCCTGCCCTGGAATGCAGGGCACACAAAAGTGCTCCCATAAACATAGGCTCTGAAAAGACGGGCGCAAGAGTAAGGTAACACCCCTTATTCTAGAGGGGGGATTTGGGGGGAGGGGGATTTTTTTTTTTCCCCTCAGTTTTAGATCTTCACTCTTACAAGGATTTCCTTTTATTAGGAAACGTGGCCACGGCGATCGTCTCTACACCTAGCAAAACACTGTGCACTCGGACTCCACAGAAGATCATGGAAAATCCACCTACCAACACAGAGCTCAAAAGACACGTAGGATGACAGCCTAAATAAAACGGCGGACTGGAGTATTAGGCTAATTCTTGAAGAGGAGCGATAAACTAAAAAGGGAAATAAATGCCTATTAATTAGGAAAACAAATAGGTTACTGTTAAAAACAAAACAAAACAAAACAAAAAAAACAACCCCATCAAGGAAAGTGTCTAGGAAGTGAATGCTGGACCGGATAACGAAAGGAGGTGAGGATAGCCAACTAACCTCAACCCTTTCTTTGCTTCCACATTCTTAGAACGATTAAGATAGCAAACCGCAGCTTTCTACAAGGTTAGAAAAATTTCCCTGAAGTCTTTCTATTTCCCAACTCTCGCTGTGTCTGCGATACTCAAAAAGCATACAAATACAGATACAATACTCCCTGAATTCTAATAAACTCAGATTACTCCCTTTCTTTCCCACCACACTCTTTCAGGGATCCTTAACTTTACAGTGAGGTTCCCTGCGTCCGGAATGCCCTGGGTCTTTATTATTCTGTGCCGAGAATACCTATTCACCTGATATAACTCAGCGTACAATTTCATCTTTGAAGGCTTTATGATCATCTCCATCCCAACCCTAAAATCTCCGGTTTGGCCAAGTCTTACATAGGGGATTTTCCCGAAGGTCTGCCGTGACCTTCAAAAAGTCAACCAAAATATGACAGATTATATTAAGCAAAAGCACAGAGTCATGGGGCAAGAACAGCCCCTACGGACTGGGGAGTCTATGCCCTCATTTGAAAAGAATTAAGGCCCAACTGGGATCTAGACCCGGCTCCGTCAACAACAATTTTATTCCAACATCCCAGCGATCACCAAATCAAAGTAAGTGTTTCCAAAATCACCAAGAAAAAAAGAAAAAAAAGACCTTGAGACCTTCAAAGTGGAAAACACAATTCACTCACGAAAGGCGGTTTATCACATTGCTAAGAGTACTGGAATCCACCCACTAGCTGCGGGGGTTTCTGGGATGTCCCTGAATAAAAGAAAACCAACATCCATGAATGACTTCACAAACGTACTTATCTCTCGGTCATATCTGTCTAGAAAACAGAATTTCTGCTCTCTCCCTGTGTGTGCCTGGGCTTTGGGGTGTGACCAGGAATGAGATGCCCCCTTTAACATCACTCTGCATCACAGAAGATCAGGATGCTAAGGATACGGAGGAAAAAGATGGTCATCACAGTTAATCTTTTTAGCCTCTAAGTTACATGAATAACAGGTAATTATGCGAAAGTAAGCACTGGGGATGATTGTACATGAAGTTGAAGTAATTTCACATTAAATATAGAGAATTATGGATGGAACCCTCAAATGCATTTGCAATTCTAACAGAATCACATACTGAAATGTTAAAGTCAAACAGATACAGGCAGCCTTACATATTAGTAATTATTCTTATACGTTTTAAGTCACGAATCATGGAAACTGTCCTGGAAATCTCTGAATCTATTATTTCCGCAGCTCCCAGGATACATCTTTTCCTAAAGAGAATTGAGAATCGTTAAATGGCTTTCTTTGTCCACAGAGAGGAAATAAATGTATGACTCTACTACAGGCAAAAAAGAAATCAAAGAATGGTTGAAGTATGATCTGACAACTCTCAGAAAATAAAACTTTTACAGAAAATAATAATCTCACCAATATAAAATAGTAGGTTAAAACCAAACTTCAGGTGAGTATATAACTTAGCTGTTTAAAATGATCCGAAAGCAAGTTCAAATACAGAAATAAAAAAGAGCTGTTGTCTGCTACCCAGAACTATGAATATAAGCCCAAGTTATGGCTCACCTAAAACATACTTAAATATACTGGAAGGGAAAGGCTCAGGCTGAGGAATATGTCTTAGTCATTCAAGACTAACTGGCTTTAAAAATTACACAAGTACATACACGTAATTCATATACATGATAAGCAGGAACACCTGTTTTATAATAGTTAAGGGTAATGTTTGTTTAATTAATACAGGACAGAATAGGGGCGCCTGGCTGGCTCAGTTGGTGGAGCATGTGACTCTTGATCTTGGGGTTGTGAGTTCCAGCCCCACACTGGGCACAGAGTTTACTTAATTTAAATAACATAGGGGTGCCTGAGTGGCTCAGTCGGTTAAACGTCCGACTTCGGCTCAGGTCATGATCTGGCGGTTCGTGAGTTCGAGCCCCGTGTCGGGCTCTGTGCTGACCCCTCAGAGCCTAGAGCCTGCTTCGGATTCTGGGTCTCCCTCTCTCTCTACCTGTCCCCTGCACGTGCTCTGTCTCTATCTCTCAAAAATAAATAAATAAATGTTAAAAAAAATAATAAAAAATATATATAAATAGGTCAGAATAACGTATGAGTAGCCGACATAGTGGTTTATTGTAATTTTATACTCAACATCATTCCAGTGTTACTAAGATTGACCAGCAAAAGTATTCATAAACATAAGTTAGTAAATACATTAATACTACTTGTGATCCCAAGAACACGTACAGAAATAGTTTCATATACACTTGAAATCAATCCTGAGATCAATAAATCCTCAGGATATGTTCATCACGGGGTCAGTACAACTTTGTTAAAATAATACCGCCTCTTGAAATTACTGAGAAGAGAACAAGATCGTACCTAAGAAAATAAACCAGCCATTAATCTCACAGTGTAGCTAAAAATTTCAGAATTGACTTCAGAGTAAATTTAGTTAGTTTAGAAATTAGTGAAGTTTCGAAGAGAACAAATAATTAAAAGAATATATTCTGGCATTTAATCATTAAAAGGATCATCAATCTCTCATATAAACATGTTTCACTTAAGAGATCAACACAGCACTACCATGAATAATATTAAAAATCTCAAATTTATTTTCTAGGCAGAACTTTTAAATTAAATCTTTTTGAGTAAGTTCAAATGATTTCTGAGGAAGGAATAGAAGGGCAAAAATGAATGAGTAATATTTCTTTCTGACGAGGACAATTCCCATGTCCTGTGCTTTTAGCAAAGGTTTCGTTTTTTAATTTTCAATTTTCAAATTTTCAAATTTTCTTAGGGAGCTCTAGAGCGTTTTGCACAACATTTTTACAGAATGAGTATGTCTCGGGTAACGCATAGGTTTCTGTCTCAGTGTAAGGACTGCAAAGCAAAAAATTAGCACACGCTATAGAATTAAGGAGATATTCTTTTAATAAGCTACAATTATCTGCTTGCTTTAATGAAGCTATTCTGAGTTGATCTGTTGCCAGTACTCTTCATCTTCTTTCTAAAAGTTTACACAGAAATTACATTCATCAGAATTCTTTTATTCTTCCTACGATACTAAATTGTTTTATCTTTAGACTTCTTATAATAAAATGCAATCATGTGGAGTTTAAATGCAGAAGAATTCTATTCGACTTACTGGCTTCTTATTGAAAACATTAACCCTTGGCTCAGGAGGTTCATAAAAATGGCTTTCTAAGAGGTCTTTTTTCATGCCATCTGTTAATTATGAGGAGAGCGGAATCTTACTCCTCCAAGAACAGCAACCATAGAGTCAAATTTCTTCAGTTCTGGATGGTGTCTAACAGAAGCAGTGGAACAAGCTGTGAAATACACAGGTCGTGTTGTCAGTAATTTTGTGCTGGTCCCATAGCAAAAATGTAGGAGGGAAAAGCAGAAAAACATTATTTGCCAATATTAAAGAAGCAGCAGAAGGTTGTGCTGTGCAGACTTCACCACGCTTCTATACTGTGTGAAATTCATGACAGTTTTTCCGCCAAGTATTTTAAGTCTTTACATTTATTAGCAAATAAAACTTAAAACCTGAAAGAATTCCTTCTTAACTATTTAACAAACCATACTAACACTCAAGCATTAACGAAACTGTTTTAACTTTTTGAGTACCAAAACCTGGAAGGGTAAATAAAGCATTGTGGGCACGACCAGAGAGAATCAGTTCTGGAAAACAATTTTCAGGATTCTTTACTCTTTGATATACTAGACTTATTTCTCCGTAACTCGTGGCTAGAAAAGTAATAAGAGAATTACCGGTGTTGCTAATGGGGTGAGAGTCGTGTTCGGGGGGGGGGGGGGGGGGGGCTCGGGGCAGATGTTTAACAACTCGCAGCTGTCGCACGGCGAACAGGCTTAATGACATTACTGGGAAGAGAAAAAGAGCGCTGCCAGGACTACTTTAAAGAATTTATATTATTGTGACATGAAAAAAGCTTAATTAGAAGCCAAAAACTGGCCTTTGTTTAATTCTGAATCAGATCCCTCGGGGTCCCACACCATTGTCACACATGTCTGGGTACACATCCACATACGTGTTCGGCTGTAGCAAAGTTTTTCACTTATTTACTAGAAGTCTTAGGAGAAAGGGGAGAAACAATTTTTTGTCGTTTGATCTCGCTTTGGCTGGGTTCATCTTAACTCAAAATACTTTATAAACTTACTATAGGCAAAACCCCATAAGGGATAATAGAGTGAATAAAATAACTCCTCACTATTCTCAAGGGACTTATGTGGAGAGGCTATGTATGTACATAAAAATAATACAAGGAAACAATATTATGGGAACGCTGCGGAATTATGGGGATTTGGGTTCAAACGCTGTTCCTTGTGGTAGAGCCTGACGTTGCCTGTAGGTATCTGTGGGCACCAAAGGTCTGCTATTCTTTCATCCACACAAAAACAGGTGTCTAAATTTTTGTAAGATGCCAAACTTAGGATCTATTTGGTTTCTAATTTAGCTGCCCTGAATTAACCATTCAGATTACTCCCCGAAAGTCTGGGTAAGAGACACCGTATTTAGAAAAGGATGCTTACAGGGCATTCTAGCCATCCACTCCTGTAGGAATTCTAAGTTCCAAGAACAAGCAAAGTTTAGCCTCTCTCTGAATGGCTTTTACTGAATTGCACATTACGAACCGGATGGAAAACCAATAAAAATTTCACTGAAGGGGCGCCTGGGTGGCTCAGTTAAGCGTCCCAACTTCGGCTCAGGTCGTGAGCTCACAGTTCGTGAGTTGGAGCCCCACACTGGGTTCTGTGCGGACAGCTCAGAGCCTGGAGCCTGCTTCCAATTCTGTGTCCCCCTCTCTCTCTGCCCCTCCCCCACTCGTTCTCTCTCTCTCTCTCTCTCTCTCTCTCATTCTCTCTCTTGTTCTCTCTCTCTGTCTCTGTCAAAAATAAACATTTGGGGCGCCTGGGTGGCTTAGTCGGTTGGGTGTCCGACTTCGGCTCAGGTCATGATCTCGCGGTCTGTGAGTTCGAGCCCCGCATTGGGCTCTGTGCTGACCGCTCAGAGCCTTGAGCCTGTTTCAGATTCTGAGTCTCCCTCTCTCTCTGACCCTCCCCCGTTCATGCTCTCTCTCTGTCTCAAAAATAAATAAACGTTAAAAAAAATTAAAAAAATAAAATAAAATAAAATAAACATTAAAAAATGTTTAAATAAATTTTACCGAAAGTCAAAAGGTCCACACTTAATGAAATGCCACGTCCCCATAATACACCACTGGAGAAAGTTCTGTTTCAGCTTCAAGGTGCATCTCAATCACCTTAGAAATCTTAGCTCCCACACAGTGCTGACTTTATACACAGAGGTAACTTCAAACTTTCTAGTACACAATAAAAAAGGAAAAAAGAAACTGGTGAAATCGTTAATAATCTACTTATTTAACCCAGTGTAGCCGGGATATTATCATTTAACATGCAATCAACATAAAAGTTACTGAGATATTTTACTATTTTTCTGCGTACCAAGCCTTCAAACTCTGGTGCGCCTTTCACGCTGCTGGCACATCTCAACGACCAGTTCTATCTGAAGACTCGTGTCTACTGTACGGAACTCGCTTCTTTTGGGAAACGGCCCTTTCGGGCTTCCTCCCTAACAAAACACTACAGGTCTTCTCCTTACCCCGCTTCATTCTGTACGAACAGCGGTTGTAACAATTCCACTTAGCAATTCTTCGGCGGTGAAGAGTCGGGGTGGGGGAATTGGTCAGCAGGAAATTTTAAACCCATATATCACGAAAGTAAAAAACCAAACTCTTATACTAGACGTCTTCTGGTCTATGTCCAAATGCCCTCACAGCCCCATCCTCCAACAAAACGGCATCGCTGATGGTACAGAACAACTCCTCGTCAGGAGGATACGGAACTGGAGGTGCCGACGTTCCCGGGTTTTGTTTAGCGAGGATCATTTTTATGACCCACGCAAAGTTACGTTTAACACAAATTGAGAGATTTCTTAAAAATGTCTTTACATCATCTTTAAGTAAAAATATTATGGGCTTAGTAACAGTTCAACATCTCCTAAGTTTTGCACAATAACACTTTTTTACATTTTTTTAATATTTATTTTTGAGAGAGAGCAGGGGAGGGGGAGAGCGCGAGAGGGAGGCACAGAATCCAAAGCAGACTCTGCCTCTGAGCCGACAGCACAGAGCCCGATGCAGGGCTTGTACTCATGAACCATGAGATCATGACCTGAGCCGAAGTCGGACGCTCAACCGACTGAGCCACCCAGGCGCCCCTAGAAGGACTCTCTTTGAACAAAATCTCATTATTGATAACAGGGAGACAGTGTAGCTCGGCGAAAAAAAGCACTAGCCTGAGACGGAAGATGATTTGCCTTCTAGACTTTGCTTTGTCACACGTGGGTTGTGATGCTATAGAGCTCGCTGGGCCTAAATTTCTCCATCTGTAAAATTAACGGGGGCAAAAGTACATCTCTCAGTCTCCAGAGTTTACATTAAAAACTTTATCTGACAACTTCAAAATGCTTTACACTTTGAAAGCAATAGTATTTGAAGCAGATGTGACTTCTAACATAATGCCGGAAAACTGTAAAAGTGAGCTTTAATAACAAAGCCAAAACAAATGGCCAAATTGTGAAAGGAACCTAACTCTGATTATAGGCTCATTTCCTGTTCATCAGCTCCTGCTAGCTTGCCACAAATAAGTAAAAATAACACTCGACGTTCTCTGTGTGAGAGAATTCATTAAAATCAGTTTACTGGTGAGACATTTTAAATTTGACTGACTGGGGTCACGAAGTTTCACCGCTAAAATTCTGCCTTTAGGAACTCGAAGACCTAGCACAATAAAGAAAACCATACACAAATGTATGGTCATCGAACAGAAAGCGCCTAGTATTGTTGATGAAAAGATAAATCATGAAACTTTTAAACATATATTCTATTTCCCAGGAGTAATTTCAGTTGAAGGTGGGCAGATACTAATGAGTTAGCAGAATAGTGTTCCAATGCCAAGAACAAGGGTGGTCCAGCACCTGTTCCCTAACTGACTGAGTCCTTTGTTTTTTGTTTTTTGTTTTTTTTTCAAAAGGATCAGTAATTTCTAAAAAATGCCTTGATGTCAGTGCACAATAGGATCTTTCAGAAATGTTTACATGTTGACAGAGGAAATAGGATTCCCTCCCACTCATAACAAATCATGCACCTAGGAATGACTCCTCTAGTCAGTATAAAATAATGCCACTGCTCTCTTGTACACATTTCATAAAGGTAATTAATATGCATTTCTTGGGAGGAGATAAGCACTAAAGAGTGAAATTATTACAGCTATATTGCTAATGCCATATGGAGCCCCAACCCAAAAGCAGTGTAACCTCCTCATCTACGTGTCGAAACATTCTAGGCACGTGTCCTCCTGGCTACCTGATCTCGATTTTCCACACTCTGGTCAAAATCTGTGCCTCAGACAAATACTCTCACCATTAGGTGACAGAGCCACAAGAATCCCTGGGAAAGCAAATGAAAGGGGATTTATCTACTGCAATTTCTGAACCTGGGGTATCAGTCAAATGAAACTGATTTTGGCTAGATCGGATTTAAATAGAAACGCCTATCCTCTACAGAAATACGCGTAATGATTTGCAGTGATTTAAAAACGTGTATGTATTCTTTAAAATAAATGAAACCCACAAGTACATTTCAATAACTCTGAACTATAGGGTTATGAGTAATTCCTCCCTGTTTATTTTTCCAAATTTCTGAGCACTGAGATCGTTCTTTTGAGCTTTAAAACTGATCACATAGTTATCTAGTAATGGTTAAGGCCACTTGGTAAGAATGCTGTAGAAACATGAAAACCTCATAAAGACTATAAAAATTGTTGCCTCTAACAACCAAGGAATTTATAAACAATTCAGTAATTTAAAAAACCCTCTAAGCTCCAAAGTTTCAGACCTTAAAAATTAAGCCTGTTCTACATCATTTAAGAATCTTCCCTCCGTTCTAAAACCCAGATCTACCAATACCCGAGTTTCAAATCAAATCTGAGTCAGCAGCTGTCACCAGTTATAAAAAGAACTTAAAACTACCCTTATTTAATCCCAAAATAAGTTTTTAAAACCATTTTTTAAGAATAAAACATCAAGGGGCGCCCGGGTGGCTCAGTCGGTTCAGCGGCAGACTTCGGCTCAGGTCATGATCTTGCGGTTCGTGAGTTCAAGCCCCGCGTCAGGCTCTGTGCTGACTGCTCAGAGCCTGGAGCCTGTTTCGGATTCTGTGTCTCCCTCTCTCTGACCCTCCCCATTCATGCTCTGTCTCAAAAATAAATAAACGTTAAAAAAAATTTAAAAAAAAAGAATAAAACATCAAAACATGCTATCTCAATTCAGCGGTCTTTTAAAAGGAACAAAACTGGGGCTGTAAGTGCCAATAATGGGCAAATAACATGTATCAGAAACCACCAGCTGTATTCACACCAGTTCCTAAAATAGGTCTGTTATTGTAAGAGCTTTTGCAACCATTTGCAAGAAAGGGGAAAATCACAAAAGGCTTAATTTTTGCAGAAGGCACTTTACAAAAGCGTTCCGGCTCCAATTTGGTTGGGTATAGTGTTAGAACAGGGAAATAATGCAAATACCAAAAATCCTTAACTATGGAGGACATGCATCTTTTGTTAGTAAAAGGCATGCCTGGGTATGAGAGACAATTTGTTTCAATCTGGCACAGGGTTTGGCAAAGCTTAGGAGTAAAAGGAACAAGCAAAATACGATGGCTATGTTGTGCACGGAACAGATACTTTTAAAACTTCTAACGTTTATTTTTGAGAGAGAGGGAGGGAGAGTACAAGCAGGGGAGGGGCTGAGAGAGAGGGAGACACAGAATTTGAAGCAGGCTCCAGGCTCCGAGCTGCCAGCACAGAGCCAGACGTGGGGCTCCAACTCACGAAACAGGAGATTATGACCTGAGCCGAAGTTGGATGCTTAACCGACTGAGCCACCCAAGCGCCCCTGGAACAGATCATTTAAACCTGAGAAGATGAACCATGCTTGAAAACTAAGTAAGTTTGGACGTCTCTTACATTGTCCATTACGTGCCTGTGTGCAATTAAATGCCTGCCAAACTGTTCCTGGCACTTTTGTGATTCAGATAGAATACCTTACAAGGGAAATAAAGAACTCACAAGGGGGAATGTCAAGTGCAGACAGAGGTTTTTCTATTAGGCCAGATCTTTTGTTGTTGTTGCTGTTTCAAGTCAGGTTTGAAAGACTCGGTCTTTTCAGAAGTTCAACAAAACAATGAATTTATTTTACCCCAGTATCATTTTTTTTTAGTTTATTTTGAAAATAAGAGTTTCTACTAAGCCAGTTTACAAATCTTTCTGATTTATATAGAATAGAAAAATATTCATATCCATCTTAATAAGAGTAGGCCCAAGTACGAGGTATGTTTTCTAGATGTAACTACAAATAAAATTTTATTTTCCTTTGAAGTTTATTTATTTTGAGAGAGAGAGAGAGAGAGAGAGGGAGGGAGGGAGGGAGGGAACAGGAGCAAGAGAGCAACAGGGGGAGGAGCACAGAGAGAGGGAGAGGCTCCAAGCAGGTTCCGAGCTGTCAGCACAGAGCCCGATGCAGGGCTCACCATCACGAGCCATGAGATCACGACCGGAGCTGAAGTTGGACACTTCACAGACTGAGCCACCCAGGCACCCCTATAAATAAAATTTTAAAAACCAAAGGTGATTGCAACAGAATTCTACGTCGCTAACTCACTTTCCTCATGGAGAAATATCGTCTCTTTACTCACTCAGGTGAAACAGAGAAGGAAAATGAAAAAGCAAAAGAAATGCCAAGAATCATTCGGCACTTCCTAGAGAGACACTGACACCAACCTCGGGAAAACATAATGCGTATCCCTACCATGTTAGAAAAAACAAAAAATCTGCCCACCATAATGTGGTATAGTTCAAACTCGGAAACATTTCTATTTTTAAAAATATGCAAACGAAAACATCTCCGCTTTACATCTTAAATAATTCTTGCTGATAAAGAGGAAATGTTTTTCTAACAGCCTGTAGAGTCAAGTCTGTCCGTAAAGGTTCATGCTGGTTTTCACTCCTGGCAACGAAAACACATTGAAGAGAAACTCCTGAAGAAAAAGCCTCATTCAAAAGTGATTTCGTTCATTAAATAGGGAAAGGGGGAGACGGAACATTAGGATCAATCAAAAGAAGACATGAAATTATTCATGTTTTCACCCTTATCCATAAACAAGTTCAGAAGGTAATTGCATTTGTGGCAAGAACTATACCCTCACAAAGATATTACTAAAAAAGGGGAAAAGACAGAATTACAAATAAGTTTAATTTTTTTACTTTTTGAGAGAGAGAGAGAGAGAGAGGGAGAGACAGTGCAAGCAGGGGAGGGGCAGAGAGAGAGGAAGACACAGAATCCAAAGCAGGCTCCAGGCTCTGAGCTGTCAGCACAGAACCTGACCCGGGGCTCGAACTTGTAACTGTGAGATCATGACCTGAGCCGAAGCCAGACGCTTCACTGACTGAGCCACCCCAGGCGCCCCTAAGAGATGTTTCAAAATAGGCACCAGACTCTTTTATATGGTCACCTTGTTTCAGAGGATCTTATGTAGAAAAGAAATTGCAATGGGAAATACATTTTCACCTCTCACAAAAAATGTTTTAATCCCTCATAATTTTCCCACCAAAAGCTCATTTGAGAAATAATTTATCGCATGAAAGTACTACTATAAAATACTTTAAAAGACCAAGGTCATAACTTACATACGTATATAGTTTCAAAACATTATGAGGATTCAGGGTACAAGTAGCTGAACGGGAAAAAGAGAGGAAGCTATCCACCGGGCACAGAGATGATCTCATTCCTGTATATAAAAAGGCATCAAAAAGCACTCTGCTCATGCTTTTTCCCAATGGTATTTCTGAGCGATGAAGATCCTCAGATTAATATTAATACTAAAAAGCTGACTAAAGTACCTTTACTATCAGAAAACATGAAATTCGGAACAAAAACCACTAGGGAGAGAGGATCCCTCGCATCAAAAGAAAGAAGTTCTCTGTAATGCATGAGGTGACTCAAGAGTGTAATAATCTACTGCAACTGAAATCTGGAAATGTGGGGCTTGAAAAATACCAACAGTATAGATCACCAGGGAAAAGACAATGGTTTCCTCTCAACCAGACCCCAAAAGCAGGAGGTAAACACCCAAAGTTACGTTTTAGAGTCTTTGGATTTAAATAACGATCCACATCCTTTGAGATGGAAATTCGAATGAGCCGCCCTAAGAGATATCTCAAGAGGTGGGAGGGGAAACAGAGATGAAATTCAACGGAGGAAGAAAAAAAAAAAAAAAGCAAATGCGATACAAAGCTTAAAGGATCCAACAGGAACTTCTGAGGCAAGGAACACACAGAAGAAATCCTAAACTGTGTGAAAGAAAACTGGAAGACGTGGAGATGGTAGAAGGTCGTGCAAGGAAGCAGCATGCACAGATCCCTCTTCGCTCTAAGGGAAGTGTGGATGTGCATTTCTTCAGAACACTAACGATCTAAGACTCTGTATCTGCTCATTTTTCGTACACGTCAGAGCTGGAAAATCTCGAGCGTGGGGGGTCCAACCGAGGAGGAGGGAAACCCTATGCCACTGAAGACTACATTCTGATAAGCACGCTGAGTCCATCGCAAAATGTTAAAACCAAGTTTTATTTCAATCTGCCAAACTGGAGACATACGGTGACCTCGACACATCTCTGTAAACTCCTTTCCTTGCAAACAAACAAAAAAAAAAAGACGATGGTGACGAAAGGAGCGTTTCTGAGGTTTGAACAAAGTAACACATAGCAGAACCTCAGGAAGAGCTTCATTCAACTTTCTTTTAAACACTAAGGTTTTTCTTGGAGTAACCCCTCAAACCATTCAATGTCAGCAATGCCATAAAAGAGAAACCCTGGCCCACATTCGTCTACGAAGCTGTTTTTAAAAACGGCAGTCCTTTTCCTTGGCCAACCCTGCCACCTTCTACCAGATGGCTTGTCCCCATCCTCTCAGCGAAAGAAAAAGCAAATAAAAACTACACCGGATGTATCCAGTGGGAGGATAAGCTGAACGAAACCGTCACTGAACGGTCGGGCACGTTTCCAGTCGGTCCATCACCTACAGTGTCATTCTAACCCCCTTCCGCTGCCCGAACAGCTCGGCCACCCCCTGAAGGAAAGAGGGGTGGGGGCAGGTCCTCAGTAGAGGTTGTCCGTGTTGGTGCTCCGAGGGGTCTTGATCTTCTCGATGTTTTTGACGATCACATCATGCAGGGTGGCGTACTGGTTCCGCACGTGCAGCAGGATCTGGCGCACGCTCAGGTACTCGTTTTCGTCCACCTCGGCTACCGTGCGGCGATAATCTTCCACCTGGGGGTACTTCACGATCTTGGACACCAGCTTGGCCCTGGTGTTGTAGTAGGTGGAGAAGCGGCGCAGATAGGAGGCTGCCGTGCTCTCCACGGTCCACAGCTGGTCCACGGTGTCCTCCTGGATGGACACTCCGAAGTTGTTGCCGTCCTCCACCTTCGGGATGAGCAGCTGCACCCACATGCGCACCGTGTTGCATTTCTCCCTCAGCAGCTCGACCTCGGGTTTCACCCGCTCGATCAGCTCCACCAGATGCTGGTTGCTCCGCAGCAGCTGTCCCTCGCCGCCCGGCAGTGCCGGCACTTTGACCGAGGGCTGGGTCTGCGGAGGCGGCGGGTCCCGGTTGGGCCCGTCCCCCGCGGTGTCGGGGGCGGCGGGGGGCTCCGGGGCCGGCACCGAACGGATTCTGGACAGGTCTTGCAGGCGCAGCTCCCGGACCCGACTATCCAGCTCCGACAGCTTCTGAGGGAAGAAGGTGGACACCAGATCCTCGGCCTCCTGCGCGATGCGGGCCCGAAACGAATCCACTTTCCCCCGCACGTCCTGCTCCAGCTTCAGCGGGGAAGCCATGACGTCCAGGGGCGTCGAGCGTCGGGGCGGCGGCCACTACCCGGGCTCCCCCCGCGGCCGGCGGGCCGGCCTTGGGCTTCCGCCGCCACGGCCAACTCCCAACAGACCATGCCCAGCCACGCCGGAAGTGACGTCCCGGACTCCCGGCGGCGCGGCCCGGCCCGCGGTGGGTGGGGAGGGGAGGGAACCACGTGCCGACCGCGCCCTCCGGACAACGCCCCAGCCAGGCGGCCCTGGCACCTGTGTGCGTGCAGTGGGGGTCGGGGGGGGGGGGGGGGGGCTGCGGATCTAGTTCCCGGAGCAGTCCCCCACCCCCACCCCCACCCCCACCCCCATCCCCCGCCTCTCGGCCGGAAGCCTGCGCAGGAAAGACGGTTCCAAAGAACATCGGTAAACTTGAGCACTGTGAGGACCAAGCAGACAAGTCGATGTACTTTATACATAGGGGCTCAAGGAGATCCACGATCGCTCTACTTGTTTTACTTTCATTTTCCTGAAATACTTTCCTTTTGTTCTTTGCAACACCATAGTGCATACCTTTGATTTTATACTGAAATTATTAAAGTTTAGATCAAAAAAGGATTATTCTAAAGATGTTATAAGTTCTGAACGTAACCGTCACCTCAGTTGAACTGCAAACGTCCTCAGGGCATAGGCCAAGTCTTAATTTGTCTCCGCTGCATGTGGCACAATGCCTGGTGTGGAGCAGGTGCTCAATACCCGTCTGATGAAATAACCTTGAATTAGTAAGATTTTAGCAAACCATGACTTCACAAGATCTAGAACAAACAAGTATCAACAAGACATGTTACAGGTTGGTCTCCGCAGCAAGCGGACAGAGATTGTTTCCAGGAAATTTACTAGGGACTGTTCTTAACCAAAGGACCCCTGGAAAGGAAGAGCTACAGCAGAGGGAGAAGCTGATGAAATCTCTAAGCCTCAGCTGACCCCATGGGGAAGGGGAAAGCCCCTTCACAGTTGTCCAAAGTTGAGGACAAGGCAATTCCTGAAGCGGGCTGTTTGGAAAGAAATTCCTTAGCTCTGAGGCACGAACTGGGGAGTGCCTCAAAGCTCCAAGAACACATGTACCACAGTGAGATAACTAGACTAACAAACCAGCGATTTCACTTGTATTCAAGTCAACTGTGTTCAGCCCCAATTAGGGGATGAAATTTCTGTGTTTCGATCATTTCAGGTCTTGGAATGTGACAAAGGTGTGGTAGAGGGAATTATATTTTCGACGATGTGTGTATGGGGATAAAGGCGTATACATATTGTGGTGTGTATGGGGTGGGTATTGGGGAACTACTGGTAAGCTGGATCTTCAGGTACGAGGGAAAGTGGCAGGAAACGAGGCAGGAGGGTAAGCAAGGACCAGCTCCTAGAGGCAGGGCCCTGTTTGCCATGATTAAGGAACTTGGATTTAATAAAAAGCCAGTGAAGGGCAGGGAAAACACAAACACACACACATACACATACACAGATGGAGGACTTCAGTGGTCGAGGTGGATCTGAAGAGGAGAATAAAGAGAGACTGCTGATAGAATCCAAAGCATGCCTCAAAGTGATGGCAATGGGGCTGGAGAGAAGAATATAGAGTTTTAGGAAGTACAATTAATAGTACATGGTGATAGTTCTGGATATGAAGAGATGAGAAAAGGCAGAATTCAATACTCATTTTTTCTTTCTGTGGTTAAAGGAAGAATTTCTATTTATACCTACATTAAACCTCTCCTAAGAGATAACTTGGATATACATATATTTTTACACATGCAAATTTACATTCAAGTTAATGGGAATTTAGATAGAGCGATCAAACGGAAAAGGAAAAACCAATCTTGAAACATGACCACAGCTTTCCCACATCTTGATTTTCTTCGTAAGTTTGGCTATAACAGATTACAAGAGAGCTACTATAGAAATTCTCTTTAATTGAAAAATATCCTCAGTGCTATATATGGTTTACCAAATGGTTACTCTTTTTTTCTTATTCCAAATTTTTATTTAAATTCTAGTTAGTTAACATTTAGTGTAATACTGGTTTCTGGAGTACAATTTAGTGATTCATCACTTAAGTAAAACACCCAGTGCTCATCACAACAAGCGTCTTCCTTAATACCCATTACCCACTTAGCCCATCCCACTTCCTCCTCCCTCCATCAACCTTCAGTTAGTTCTCTATCATTAAGAGTCTCTTACGGTTTGCTTCCCTCTTTTTTTGCCCCTTCAAATATGTTCATCTGTTTTGCGTCCCAGATTCCACATATGAGTGAAATCATACGGTATTTGTCTTTCTCTGGTGGACTTGTTTTGCTTAGCATAATACACTCTAGCTCCATCCACATCATTCCCACTGGCGGTATTTCACTCTTATTGACGGCTGAGTGATATTCCACTGTATATACCACATCTTCTTTATCCATTCATCAGTTGATGGACACCTGGGCTCTTTACAAAGTTTGGCTATTGCTGATAGTACTGGTACAGACATCGGGTTGCACTGTCCCTTCAAATCAGTATTTTTGTATCCTTTGGGTAAATATCTAGTAGTACAACTGCTGGATCGTAGGGCAGTTTGGTTACTCTTTTTTCAAAGAGAAAATATTTCTAGTTGCTCTTTTAGATAACGGAGGACTTTTTATATTATGGCACTGACTAATGCTGCCATTTATATGAAATTATTTTCTTTAGTTGTCTGATGACAGGATATAAAATCCTTGGGGAGGGGGCTCAGCTGCTCTTTTTTCTGGCGTGGTGTAAGAATTGTATTCATTCACAACGTTTCTTGTCCTTGTTAATGAAAGCAACAGTTGGTAGGAAAATGACAGCTCCTAATGCTGCCTTCCCCACTGACCATCAGCAACCAGCAGTTGTTTTTAAAAATTATTTAATGCACTTGCATGCCATGATTCCACCCGTGAAATGGACACCGAGTGCTAACAGGTGGAAGAAAGCCATGAACAGCTGTGTAGTGTTGTCTTGTTCAGGCTTCTCCTTTCTCCACAGCCCAGCAGGGTTCAGCACGTACGGATGCCGAGACTGACACACCACTCTTCTTTCAGTAATACCTACAGATTTACGGATTGATTTATCCTTTAAATGTCCCCCAGCTCCGAAACTAAGCCTGTAAAGAAAGGATTCTGTGGTCCTATGTATGAGTTCCATTTAGCGAATTAGTCTAAGCAACTATTGTGTCAACTCTTGGATATAAATGTAACTTCGAGGGGCGCCCGGGTGGCTCAGTCGGTCAAGCGGCTGACTTCGGCTCAAGTCGTGATCTCGCCGTTTTTGAGTTCGGGCCCCGTGTTGGGCTCTGTGCTGACAGCTGGGAGCCTGGAGCCTGCTTCAGATTCTGTATCTCCCTCTCTCTCTCTGTTCCTCCACCGCTCACACTTGTGCTCAATAATAAACATTAAAAAAAAAAAAAAAATCTAAATAAATAAATAAATGTAACTTGGAGATACAGATTGGAATTTAATCCTTCAAAATACTTATTTCCTCACAGCTTTCTGTCAATAGAAGTTAGGAGAAGTATAATCAATGGGGCTAAACCTAGATAATCATAAGATTCTGATGAGCCCTTATGTTGATGAAATTCTTCATCTCTAGATTGCAATGGACCTTAAGTTATCTAGACCAAAGGGCTTCGTTCAAAACTTATCGGTACCCCCTAGTGAGCATAAAATGCTTCGTTTTCCAATGTAGTCAGTGAGAACGCTGCCAGAGTCACTTTCTAGGTTGACAAATGCCTCCCTTCCCCTTCTCATTCTTCCTCCTAGTCTGCAGCAAGCAAAGGTACAGAAATAAACAGTGTAGAAGCACCTGCTGCCATGGCCTCTGGTCGGTCGTCACTGCCAATTCAACATCTCCAGGATCTGTCTCCAGGTCTAACCTGTGCACACCTTTATGCAAAGAGGAGTGGCAAAACGGCACTGTGGTTAAGGCTGTGCCATCACCCTGCCACGTTCCAACCCCGGCTTTGCTACTTACCAGCCATGTGACCCTGCTCGGTTATTTTACCTCTCTCTGCTGCATTCTCTTCATCTATAAAATGAGCATTACAATAATAGCTATGTCATAAAAGTTGTTTTGAGGATCTAGTTAATAAAGAGTTCGGCACAGTGCCTTGAACGTGGTACGTGCTCAGTAAATGTTAGCTATTATTAAAGGAGAGGCATCGACATTCCAACATCTCCCTTCACCCTCTGGAATGGAGAACTGTGAATTCTATACAAACAAATCAAGGTATACTTTTCTTGTTCACGGTCTTGTTATTTATCAGTGATGACTCACTGTATTACAGAG
Source organism: Panthera pardus (assembly GCF_024362965.1). Classification (NCBI taxonomy): domain Eukaryota; kingdom Metazoa; phylum Chordata; class Mammalia; order Carnivora; family Felidae; genus Panthera; species Panthera pardus. The sequence continues at coordinate 6,063,452 of NW_026526777.1, read as the reverse complement.
TTGGATGTAAGCAATTAAAAAAAAAAAAAAACTTGCTTGAGTTTCTTAGAATCCGTATCACAGAGGGCGTCAGTGAAGTAAGTGCAAACGTTACTAGCTACCTTGGCTGAAAAGTACATTTCTCAGCAGAACCCTTTCTGTAATTGCCATGTCTTTATCACATTTGTATTTTCTCTTACAAATGACATAATTGGTATAATTTGGAAACACTGACGTCTACTATCAAGAATCTCTAAGATCATGGATTCTAACCAAAATCTATTAACCTCTGGGTCCCAGATGCCTGACTTTTTTAAATGATTTGGCCAATGACTCTCTACCCAAGGCACTGATGGCTCCCTTGTTTTCAAAACCCCTGTTCTGGATGAACAATGAACCCTCTAGTTCTGCATTTCACATATTGTGGTCCATCAGTTCCCTGTAATTATTTGTGTGAATTCACGGTGATGATAAAACAATCGATGTAAGCATATTCTGGGGTGATATTATAACCGCCATGCAATCTGGGGGCCAATAATTCTATTTTTTATGATTATAATGCCACCAAGTACCATTATTTTATTTTCATTTTTAAAGGTTTGTTGGATTATTTATTTTTTGAGAGAGACAGAAAGCACAAGCAGGGGAGGGACAGAGAGAGAAGAAGAGAGAGAGAATCCCAAGTAGGCTCCATGCTGTCAGCACAGAGCCCAACTTGGGTCTCAATCTCAAAAACTGTGAGATCATGACTGAGCCAAAATCAAGAGTTGGATGCTTAACCAGGGGCACCCGACGGCTCAGTCGGTGAAGCATCCTACTCTTGGTTTTGGCTCAGGTCATGATCTTGCGGTTCGTGAGTTCGAGCTCCACATCGGGGTCCGTGCAGACAGTGTGGACCCTGCTTGGGATTCTCTCCCTCCTGCTCTCTCTGCCTCTCCCCTGCTCTCTTTCTCTCTCAAAATAAATAAAAACAATTTTTTTCAATAACAAAAGATTTGGATGCTTAACCGGCTGAGCCCCCCAGGCGCCCCCAGTACCAGTACCACTACCTTAATTGATCAGAGAGAAAAGCCTATTAGGTATGGTTATCTTTGTTTCCCCTTCTCCCAAACAACTGTTAATCAGATGGAGCAAAGGTTTCCTCAGTGGGTCAGAGAGAGAAAACTGGAGGGAGAATTCGCTTCTCAGAGAGTACTCGATAGTGAGAAAACGTCTAAGTAAAAATGCAAGGAACCTGCACCGTGAGAGCTGGCATCACGCTCACTTGTCAGGCATGACTAGTTCCCACCAACATGATCTTTTACGTAAATTCATGTTGTTGGTGTTAATTTTATTCTCTTTGTAATTTTATTTCTATTTAATTTACGCAATTACTTTGGCTTTATAGCTATAAATCTAGAAGTTTAAGATGCTTTGAGAACTTAATGTTTGTATATGCTTAAAACGATGTCTAATAATGGAGAATTTCTTCTTTAAAGAAATTACTTCCTTTAAAAGTACAAACCCTCTTGTAACATCTGGTACAAACAACTGCAGTCACCTTCTTAAAATGTGTGTCTGGCCGCATTTCCATCTTCTACAGGGTACGGACCAGATTCGTTAGGCATGGCCCACAAGTTCCTCCACGAATGGACCCTGCCATCTTTTATTTCCCAGAAGCTACTCTCCATTTCAACAGAGGCTCTCTCCTACGTCCTCTACACTTACGTATTCACCTCTCTGTGTGTGAACGCCACATTGCCTCCTCCTCCTCCCGCTCTACCCTACTCGTTCCCCCTTCTAGAATCAACTCAAGGGGTGTTCGGTGAAGAAACCTACCCAGGTACCACCCCCTCCTTCCTCGGTGAGGTTAGTGTTCTGGGCACAAGTTACATAGTGTAGTAATATCTACCTCATAAAGCTGCCGAGAAGGTTAAATGAAACAACTTACCTCAAACAGCTAGGACACTAAATGCTCCAGAAACAGTAGTTCTGTTTGTAATCTCAAGAGTATTCTGCATGTATCTCTTTCACAGTTCCTATCACAGTGTTGTCATTCTAGATTTACAAGTCACTTGTCTCCACTATGATAACCTCTTGGAGGACAAGGATTTTAGCTTATTCATTTTTATACAGTCTATGGTAGCACAGTGTCTGCTAAAAGCAAGTGTTCAATGAACATTTACTGAATGAATAAATGAATTAATGAAGCAAAATAGGATAAAACTTATCCGACGGGACCTGGCTAGCAGAAGTCATGGGACTCTCGAGCAGCTCATCTTTCTCTTTTTTTTCCTCCCTGGAAAGTTGCTCAAGTGTGCAACATCCATCCTGGGAGTCCTTGCTGCCATCTTCTGGGCTGGGCTCTTCAGGGATTTAGACAGGAAAGGTAGGACACAGATTTCTGTCTCCCACCAACAGGATGCCGAGTTTGACATTCTGCTTCTGACTGTGGTAACAGACCAGAAATCTTGGAGTCACAGGATTGCTGAGTCCTACACAATCACCCTCGCTTAACTACCTGGAGCTGCTCTGTAGGAGAGTAGTTACGCAGTGGTACGTGTTTATGCAAAACGAACATATTGGGGAGCAGCAGAGAGGTACACACAAGGAATAAGGGTGATGCTGGCTCTGACTCATGCTCCTACTGTTTATTTATAGCTTCTTATTAGTATGAGATTTGTTTTATTTGGCAAGAGTACAAGATTTCAACGGACTGAGAGAGGAAGATGTAAGAAAATGCCTAAGCGTAAAACTTCTACAGCTGAATAATAATCTGTAACTCGGTGCTGTGTCAACAGGCTCCCGAGGGGCTGGTGCAAGCTGAAACCACTCCAGAATCACAGATTTCATGAGCTGCAGACTTTACTGCGAAAAGTATAGTAGTGGTTAACTCAAGATTTTATTCCTCCATAGACACTTCCATTTATAAATGCTAAATTCACTAGGTGAGGCTACGTTTTTTTTATACAAAATATGTACAATGAGTTTTTAATTTCTCTAATTTCCACCAGCAGCGATGGTCAAAAATCAAAATTTTTAATTTAACAACATATGCCGAAGATTTTATACGCTTCAACCTGAAAACAAAAGTACTTTCTCAATGTTCATTTAAAAGTATGCTCTGTCCTCTGACCCTGATTTTCCTTCTTGGCATTTCCCACAAACTGACATTCGTTTTACATATTTGTGTATTTGTCGCTAGAACATAAAAGTGAGGGCTTTGTTTTATCACTGGATTCTTTAGAATGAGAACAGCCTGGAATATAATGGCTACTCAATAAACATTTTGTTGGATGAATAAGGATAAAATGGTTCAATCTCTTAATAATTCTTTGAGGACAGCTGCATTTGGAAGAGTGTTTTTTTTTTTTTTAATTATGAAAGTAAAGCAATTAATCAAATAGTCACACTTCGCATGAATAAAAGCTTTCTGGATAATAAACTCAATTTTTTTTTTTAAGTTTATTTATTTGAGAGAGAGAGTGTGTGCATACACGCATGTGTGGGAGGGAAGGGGCAGAGAGAGAGGAAGAGAGAGAATCCCAAGCAGCTTCTGTCAGTCCAACACAGGGCTCGAATTCACAAACTGAGATCATGACCTAAGCCAAAATCAAGAGTCAGATACTTAACTGACTGAGCTACCCAGACGCCTAAAATCAATTCTTAAAAGATTTGAAGAAAGAAATCTTTTATGCTCTAAGGGTATCTTACATTCATCTTTCTCTTAAAGAGCAACGAAAGAGGCACGACTGGGTTTTTAGAAATTTGGATTTGGTATTTATCACTACCATTCACCTTCTTAAAATAGAACTGTTTGTTTCAAAATGAAATTACGAACTGCATTTTGATAGATGGAAAGTATGCCTTCCTAGCTTTATATGTTAAAGTCAGGTCAACTACCCAGAACTACAGTAAAATCTCAAAAATACAAATAAAACAATGGAGTGTGGACTTGTTTTTAGTTCTATTAACTTTTTGCTTAAGAACACTATATTCTTCCTCGGGGCACCTGGGTGGCTCAGTCGGTTAAGCGCCCGACTTCAGCTCCGGTCACGATCTCACGGTCCGTGAGTTCGAGCCCCACGTCGGGCTCTGGGCTGATGGCTCAGAGCCTGGAGCCTGCTTCCGATTCTGTGTCTCCCTCTCTCTCTGCCCCTCCCCCATTTATGCTCTGTCTCTCTCTGTCTCAAAAATAAATAAATGTTAAAAAAAAAAAAAAGAACACTATATTCTTCCTAATCTAAACTGAACACAAACTTGGTAAAATAATCCTAGGAGGAGAACAGCTTTCAAATAATTAGCGATCATCGAGGCACAGAAATTAGATTGACCGTATCTTTCTGTATGGTGCACTATTATAAATAACTAGATATTTTACTAAAAAAGAAGATAAACTGTATAACTTAAAAAGCTGACCCCCAAACCTCAGACTTCAGTGAAGCTGTTATATCAGAATAGACTTGAGCTATTTTAAAATCTGAATTCAAGTTCTTTCATCAGTCATTTTTTAATATGTTTAATAACCTATAGATTTCTTTTAAAAAAAGATTTTATTTTTAAGCAATCTCTATACCCAGCATGGGGCTCGAACTTATAACCCTAAGATCACGAATCACATGCTCTACCGAGTCAACCAGGTACCCCTAAATTATGGACTTCTATTATATATAATAATGTAAGGTAATAGGCTTCATCTAAAAATGAGAAAGAACCATAACTTTGTACAATGACATTTCTTAATAATTACCAAACCTGTGCTGATATAACTGTTTTGAAGTCTATGTTGGGGTCCCTGGGTGGCTCAGTCAGTTGAGCGTCTGACTTCGGCTCAGGTTCACAGTTCCTGAGTTCGAGCCCTGCATCGGGCTCTGTGCTGACAGCTCAGAGCCCGGAGCCTGCTTCACGTTCTGTGTCTCCCTGTCTCTCTGCCCCTTCCCCGCTCATGCTCTGTCTTTCTCTCAAAAATAAAACGGAAAAAACATATATTAAAAAATTAAAATCTATGTATGATAGTATTTATTTCATTAACACTTGTAAGAAAACAATAAAGACTGGCTTCGTGCTACACATGAAAATAATGTTTATTATATCCTCTGGATGAACTCATGACATACCACGTGGCTCTCTGATATCAACAGGGAAAGGTCAGGTTAAAGACTACATAGTTTCTTTTCAATTATCAGCTGATGTCACTAAATGCATCAAAACAAATGCGACACAGTCAATCTGAATAAACACTAAAGATAGGAGAGTGGGTTATATCCCTCCCCCATCACATGAGAATCTGGTGAAATGGGAAGACAACAGAAAGAGGGATCAAAGGAAGCCAATCTCTCACACGCTTTCTAGGCAGGGCAGAGCTTGGAGGGAAACCAGGTTAAGAGGTGGGTGGAAAGCCTGTTTGAGGTTATGGCTGATCCTGCTAATAACCTTCTCCCTGGGGGTGGGAGCCCAGGAAGAGGGAGACCCCTCTGTAGGGTCCCCAGGTGATCTTTCCTCTCCACCCCTGCATGAGGCAGATGCAAGCCGCCTGCTGACCCCCACCCCCCACCCCCCACCCCCACCCCTCGAGGAATGGCCCTGCCTGGGAATGCCCGCCACACACACCCACCCTCTCCTTTTTTTCTAGTCAAACTCTGTTCACTCCTTGGCCTGCATCCCTCCCTCCTCTCTAAATCTTTACTTCTGATTTCTATTTCATGGAATCTGGGACTAAAGTTAAACTACAACAACGCCACCAATACCAAGTCTTGCAAGAAATAATACGAAGAAACTTGATAAAAAATATTAATTAAAAAGTAAAAAAAAAAAGTAAAAGAACAGAAAACCTGGTGTCTGCTGTCACTCGGTTTTCTGTATGTCATCGAAGTCTCGAGTTTCTGCAGACATTATGTGAAATGAACATTGAATTAGCATCAATACAGGAAATATTTAAAAGAACTCTAAAATCACTTTTTAAAGGCTAGTGTAACAGATTATAGACTACTGAGGAAGATTCTGGGTATATCCGTGTTTGGAAAGCCCTTCCTTTCAAATTTATGATTCCCTTTCCCCCCCAAAAGTGACAAAGGGTAGGTCTAAACTATCGAAATCAAACCTTCATAGACCTAGTTAGAAAATGAATGGTAATGTAAAAGCCACTGTAAAATCTTGCATATTTCATTCTTTGCAAAGATGCCAATTAGGTTCTGTCTGTTGATGGATGTTAAGGAAAAACAGCATCAAAATGAATCTCTATGGTGAGCTGAAGTTGGGAGGGATCATGGATGATTTGCTACATCTAATGGAAAACATTCTCCCCTTGCCATCCATTTATAGGTTCTTCCAACTGTGGCCATATGTTTCAAAGGTCAGTCCCCCTAATGACAGACACATCACATACTGAACACCTACTATGTGTGACGTACTGTGCTAGTACTTGATTTATTATTTCATTTAAACTTATTAGCCTAGGAAAAAGTAACTATTAATATTACTATACTAGAGATAAGGACCCTGAGGCTCTGAAAAGTCTTTCCTGATAGTCTTTGAGTCTGCCTGCAGTAAAACAGTGCTGGTTGAAATCCAAATTCATCGGACCCCAAAGCCCAGGCCTCATGACTGCCTACAAAACAAATGCTCTATCAGTCCTCCAAAAGTTTTCCCAACTAAACTAAAAAGTAATGACTCCCCCAAAAGTTATTTTCTCCATTAAACTAAAAAGTAGTGACTCATTGGAAAAAAAAAAAAAAAAAGTAATGACTTAGTAAAAAGACTTTTTTTTCTTATTTCTGAATAAGGCCGCACAATGTTACAGGATGAATGAACTACCTGTATACCCTGTGCTATTTTTCTATTTAAGCCAATGTCTAAAATGTGTGTCTACACATATTCGAATGTACGATATATATATACATTTTTTTTTTTAAAGATTAATTCTAGGGCCTAATTCTGCAGCTCTCTTTAAATGAAGGGAAAAAAGTACTAGCAGATTAGACAAAAAGTAACAGTTCTTCTAAGAACTTTAATTTTAGTTCCTCTTTCACTTACTTTCTGTGTATTTCCTACTGCTGTGATATATATGTGCACATGTTATGTGTTTATTTCATCTGGTCTCCAGAATCTTGGTTTGGCAATATCTTCCGCTACCCATTACACTTTTGCTATAATTATCTACAGTATATGTTATGTTTCCAAAGAGTATAAATAACATTTCATTGGTTAAGTATAAAGACTGGAAATTTGAGGGTGAGGAAGTTCAATCACAGGATACTGTTTTAAGAAGTTCCAGCAAAGTGTACAACCTAACAAGACTTAAGTTAAGGCTAACACAAAGAAAACTGACAGCCTGGTACATAACCTTTTAAGCCTGGCTTTGGTCTAGTTCTCTTTTTAAAAGCTACTGGATGAAAGCCTAGCACTGACTATCACACGACACTGGATGCCATGTATAAAAAATGAACTTTGATTCATCCCCGCACCATTTACAAAAATTAACTCAATATGGATCACAGACCTACGTGAAAACCTAAAACTGTAAAACTTTTACAAGAAAACATGAGAAAATCTTTGTGACTTCGGGTTATATAAAGATTTCTCACAACAACAAAAACTATCCATAAAAGAAAAAGCTGATAAATTGGACTTCCTCAAAATTAAGAATTTCCACTCTTTGAAAAACACCGATAAGAAATTGAGAAGTCAAGGGGCACCTGGGTGACTCCGTCGGTTGAGCATCCGACTTCGGCTCAGGTCATGATGTCACGGTTTGTGAGCGGGAGCCCCGCGTCGCGCTCTGTGCCGACGGCTCAGAGCCTGGAGCCTGCTTCAGATTCTGTGTCTCCCTCTCTCTCTGCCCTCCCCCACACACGCTCTTGTCTCTCTCGGTCTCTCAAAAATAAATGTTAAAAATAAAAAAAAAAAGAATTTAAGAAATTGAGAAGTCGAGCAAGAGATTGGGAGAAAATGTATCCAACTCACATATCTGATAAAGAACTTCTATCTAAGAATATACAAAGAACTTTCAAACCAATTACAAGAGAACAAACAACTCGATTGAAAATGGGCAAAAGATACGAAGACACTTCACCAAGAGTCTGTGGATGCCAAACACGTATGGGAAAAGAAGGTTGAAATTATTAGTCATCAGGGAAATGCCAATGAAAACCACGCCATATGACTGCACACCTACCAGAAAGGCTACAGGGAAAGAGACTGGCCACACCCAGCGCTGGTGAGGACGTACAGGTACTGCACGCTCCTTACTTCTGAGAACATAAAGTGGTACAACCGCTCTGGAAAACAGTTTGGCCGTTTCTTAAAAAGCCAAGTACACATCTACCATGTAACCCAACCAGTCTATTTCTAGGTATTTACACAAGAGAAATGAGAGCATCTACCCCTACAAAGATCTGTACATAAACATTCAGGGGAGCTTTGTCTATAGGATCCGAAAATGGAGGGTGAATGGGGGTAAGCAATTGTGTTCTCTGCCTTCGATGGAATACTAAGCAACAGAGGAATGAACTACCAATAAAGTAACAAGGTGGATGAATCTCAAAATAATTACACTGGAAGGAAAAAATACATAATGTGTGATTCCTTCATATCAAATCATTTTTTACGAACATGTATTTTTAAATTTATTTTTACCTTGGTTTTGGTTTTGTTTGAGAACGATAAAGACGACATGCCAAATGAAAACAAAAGAACACTGCTAACGCTGCATCTACAAATTCCTGGAAATGTTCTAGCTTCCAACAGCTGGAACTAGAGAAAGGTGTGAGGGGAAAGAAGCAGGAGAAGGAAAGGAGGGATGGCGATTTGTCACAAAACCTCAAAGTGCTAACGACAGTCAGAAATTCAAAGATGCCTGATGATATTAGCAGAAAGAAAACGAGCCATTACATAAAGATGTAACAATACGGTTGTGACTATCATGCTTCTAGGAATATTTGTGTTACCATGACCTATGATGTCATAACTTTAGGTAAAGTATCTCAGAGCAGTTCTGTCTCAGCTTAGTGGTAAGTCTCTGGGAAGACTTCCTTGTATCTGACTGTATTCTAAGTACTGGTCTCTTTTTTTTTTTTTTTAATGTTTACTAATTTGTTTTTGAGAGACAGAGAGTGAGCAGGGGAGGGGCAGAGAGACGGGGAGACAGGGAGAATCCCAAGCGGGCTCCACGCCGTCTGCACAGAGCCCAATGCAGGCCTCAAACTCACGAACTGTGAGATCATGACCAGAGCCAACACAAGAGTCAGACGCTTACCCAACTGAGCCACCCAGGCGCTCCCGGTCTTTCAATTCTTTAGATTAGAAAGTCCTTGAGTACAAGGCCTGTGTCTTATTAATCAACTGTAACCCCATACTTGGCACCTTCTTGCAAAAATATCACTTATGCTGCAAATTGGCACCCCACCACGGCCTGACAATCCTGCCATTTCTCTGGCACGCACGAGACAATCACAACATACTTCAGGGGGAAAACAGAAACCCTCAGAGGTGTCCTCTCTTACCTTCCTGGAACCAAACCTCCTACCTATGAACCTGTCCGGCCCCTACTGCAAGAGGATGAAGATCCTACCTTCTGGCAAAGGGCAATCTTTCTACTTGTAACAGGAATTCGACCTTTCATTCCTTGTCAATGACCTCATTACCTCTCCCATAATACCGCTCCCTTCCTACCGACTCGTTCATTCTCTACAAATTTGCATTGTTGGGGAGCCCCAGAGGTTCAGTCGGTTGAGCATCCAACTCTTGATTTTGGCTCAGGTCATGATCCCAGGGTCGTAGAAGTGAGCCCCATGTCGGGCTCTGCTGAGTGTGGAGCCTGCTTAAGATTCTCTCTCTGTCTCTCTCCCCCACTCCTGCTCTCTCTCTAAAGTGAAAAAACAAAAAAATTTAAGTTGTTATTTTGAGATAAAAAAATCCCTGTTCTCTGTTCCCTTTTATAGCCAATGCTATTAAAATAGTCATGGTGCCCTCATTTCCTTACTGCCTGATCCACTGTTAATCTAACCTTCATTTCCATGTTGTCACTACAGGGCTCTTGTCAAGGACAAGCCAATGACTTTCATGTTGCCACAGCCAGTGGCTCTTCACCTCCATCTTACCTGACCCCTCAGTGATATTCAAGTCAACCACTACTGCCCCCTGGAAAACATCTCCTCTCCCGGCTTTCCTTCTCCTCTGCTGGCTGTTCCACTTCAGCCTGGTTTGTTAGCTTAATCTTCTCCAATGGGATCTCTCACTCAGGCCTGGACCTCCTTCTCCCTCTACGTTCTCTTCCTAGATGAGGACAGCACGCTCATGGATTTAAATACCTCTAAACAGTCAATTCCTAAATTCAACTTCTCAGCTCAGAGTTCTCCCCTCCCCAAGTATCAAATTCACAGAGCCAATCTAACATGTCCCCTTGAAATGTCTCACAGACATTTCAAACTTACATGTGTCCAAAAAGAACTCTTAAAATTCACACCTATCCTGCTCTACCCCAAACCTTTTTCATCTCAGTAAATGGTACCACTATCTACTTGGTCACTCAAGCTAGAAATATGAACATATCCAGTATGTCTCCAATTCCCACTGAATCTACCTACAGAATGTATTTAGAACCCATTCATCACAACACTGCCATCATCGTATCGACTGGACAGCTGAGAAAGCCTTCTGATTGGTCTCTGTGCTTCTAACATGTCTCCCTCTAACCCACTGCCCAGACGACAACTGAAGTCACCCTGCAAACTCTATCATTCATGTCACTCGGTTACTTACATCCCTTCGTTGGCCCTCAGGATAAAACCGAGCTCACAAGTTCTTGCATGACCTGGCTCCTTCCAATCCCTCCAGCCTCATTTTCATTACTCAGCCTACCTTCACCTCATTCGCTAGGTCTTCCGCCACACTGGTTTTCTTTCAGTACCTCAAATCAGGCTCTCTCCCGCCTTGTACAGGTGCTCTTTTCTCTGCCTGGAATCCCAGCCTCACTGTCCGTTAAATGTCACCTCTTAAGAGAGCATCCTTGATCCAGTCTTCAGTAGACCTCCCTGTTAATCTCTGATCCCACTGTTTGTTTTCTGCATAAATCTTACTGTCTTTGTATTGTATTTGTCAATTATTTTACAAATTTTTCTGTCTACTTTTTCGGTTTTCTAGTCAGTCCCATCAAGTAGAATACAAACTGCAGGAGCACAGAGGCAGATTTATCACTGGAACACTTGCCCCCAGCATTTCATCATCATACTCATTAAATTGTTTCTGGAAAAAAAAAAAAAGTTCCCTGGGTGCATGAAAAAATGAATCTTAAGATAAATATATAAGCCTTATGATCTAGTAGCAGACTAAAGGAGAAAGTCCTGAAAACATACTAATCTGGAGTTTAGTTACATGGATGCAACTTACCATCTAGATACAAGCAAGAAAGTCTATTTTGTTGTTTTGTAATAGTATTTACATTTTTTTGAAAACTTCTAAATTTTACAAGAAACTCTTATTCTTAAATTTAATATTTCCTAATATCTGCAACATGTTTTTCTCCTATTTAAGGTTGAATAATTGGCTTAAAAATGGGAGATTAGAAGACTTGCTTCCTTACCCCACAACTGTACTGTCTGTATCTAAGATGCTGAAAAAGGTAAAACTGACACTTTAGAGAATTCTGTGACTCACGGAAAGGCGGAATCCACTCCAAAGAACCTGGTCGAAACTGTTAATAAGAAATGACCATATGTTGAAAGCTATCTTTCTCTTGTACTATAGGTGTTAATAATTTATCTTACTGTCTCTGATGCAAGAAAACATTTCAAATGTTATGGTGTCAGCTAAGTTACGGTGTCATTCTGAGACCAATCACTTAGAAAAAGGACTTGAATATTTTAAACAAAGATGTGATGAATTCTTTAAAAATTAAAATGTTACAGCTTTTCCTTCTAGAAATGAAAAGACCACCGAAACATCTTGCATGTTACGCTATAACGCACTGGCTACGGAAGCACACACAATGGCTGAGAAACTAATAAAATCTTGGATAGCTGACCCTGCTCAGTGCCTGCTGGATGAAAGATCAGGAAAAGAAATCACCGCCTTGCTACTTTCTTATCTTATAGTAACTCGTCAAATTAAAGATTTCGCTGCAAATATGAAGACTAAGTTAATATTTCCACCACAGAATTGTGCTCGTTTTGCCCATAAAAGAATCTACAGACTAACGTTTTGTTTATATCCGATCAACTGCAGCTCCAAGCAGTCAGCAACAAGGATCTTTCAAGTGAATGCTTGGCAACAAACATAAACAGGACTAAAATACTTAGTGATGAGTAACTTTCTTGAATCTCATCATCCACCCTGATGGTGCAAAGGCACTGCGGGTGCCTTACCAACGCAGTGGGACCCAACTGTGTTAGAGTCCACTGTGTTAGTTCTCACCCCATGTTCGGGCACACACACACACACACACACACACACACACACACACACACAAAATCAGTTCAAATGAAGGATATCCTTGATAAAAAATAAAAATTATTAATTAAATCTTGACCTCTGATTAGATTCTTGGTATTCTGTGTAACAAACAGGAAATACACATAGAGCACTTCTGGTGCCTCACAAAGTATTATGATTGTCTAGAGGAAAATCACTTCTGTATTGACTTGTGAGCTGTATAAGCCACTGCCTTAATGGAACACCAGGTTTACTTAAAAGAATATCATATAGACAAACTGTAGTTATTTAGACGTGGATATCTGATAGACATTTACTTGAAAATAAATTAAAGGAACCTGACACTTGAAGGAAAACAACTGACAGTATTTCTGACAATGGTAAAATTTGAGCCTTTGAGCGAAAACTAGGATTTTGGAAAACTTGCATCTGCTACCATAACCTTGACAGCTTCCTGATACTTAAAGACTTTCCTGGTAAGATTTGTAAAGAATGTAGATTGTAGAGAATGTGATTTTTAAAATAATGTGTAATAAAACATGTGAACATTTGGAAGATCCGTATAACTCAGTGAGCCAAGATTCTCCAAATGACCAATGTGGGATGTTACAAAACCATGCATGGTGAAAGATCCAAAATGCAAATAAACGAAGGGATTTTAATGTACCTGAGTACTCGAATTAAAAGCTCACAGATTTGGCTTCTACACCGCAACTAACCTTTAAGAAACGATCTCTCGTTGAATGGTGTCGTATCAAAGAAGAATATGCACAACTATCCGAGAGGTTTTAAAAAGATTCCCTCCTTATCCAACTACATTATCTATGTGAGGCTAGGTTTTCTTTACAGATTTCAACCAAAAAGAAATGATTAATGTGGAAGCAGATACATGAATCCAGCTGGGTTCTAGTAAGCCATCGACTGAAGAGATCCATAACAATGGAAAACCATGCCACTCTTCTCACTCACGTTTCTTTGCATTTTGGAAAATATAAAGGAGTTACGAAACCAGAAAGCTGGAGGAACACTGGCCTACATCAAACTAAGGATCTCCAGTTTCTTATATCTCAGGTGGGTCTTAAGGCCTGATGGCAAAATGGAAGACTGAAAGGTCAGGGTCAAACACATAGAAAATGAGTACACATCTGATCGAATAAATGTGTGCCTGCATAGCTCTGACTTGGATTTTCTTCATTTCAAAGTCAAGGAAAAATTGTTTTTTGACTATCTATCATTCTCGTTAGCTCACACTGCTTGTACCTCCACCAGAATGGATACTGAAAAGCCACTAATTCAAAGCACATTTTACAGGGAGAAGGCAACCAGTGTCTTTAAGAGACTTCAAAGTAAATATCTGACACCCCTCCAAGGCAGACCCCTTCTTAATAGAATAAGCTATTGAATTCCTATTCAGTAACAAACGGAATCAGAAGAGAGATAGCTATAGAACTTAAACTGGATAACAGAGGCCTGTTTATTCGGTAGGATATATTTTAGTTTTATCTTCAAAATTTATTTCTAGGCGTATCATGATCAAACGTAGATGACTGTAAAATTATCCCCGACACGGTTTATGGAAGATTTAACAATTCAAGTTGACAAGCTTTTCTTGAATACCTTCCATATTCAAAATAAACGCTCCGCAGGGACTAAAATGCTAACATCGTCCCATCCTTCTAGGACACCACGGGCATACAGTATAGATGAGCCTCCATCAATATGGAGCTTATTCAGTCCGTGGCTTATGAATTTTGGAGCTTAAAATGACACCACGGTCTGGTTGGCGTCCTAACTGAAAAATCATCTCTCTCCGTGTACTACCGACATCAACTCTGAAATACAAGAGGATCCTCCTGAGTGGATAGCTTCCCTCATGCATAATGGTAACTAGCCTTGGCATCTGAATTCATTACTTTTCAGAGACTGGTTTTCAGATTCACCATGAGACGCAGATGGCCCTGATAAAAACGGTCAAGAAGCTGGTCTATCACAAATTCTCTATCAGGTTGTGGTGGTGGTATAAACTAGACTATGGTGTCAAGTTGGTGGATGGTATCCAGTCTGTTGGTGTGTTCAATCAGTATCTGCAATATGCCTGCTGCTCTGGTGGAGACTAGGGATAGAGTGATGACTAAGACAGAGACAGTTCTTGCCCTCAGGGTGCTTAGGGCCAGGCAGAGGAAATACACATGAAGCAAACAATCACATCATCATTTAGTTAGACATATTCCACACTCCTGGTCTCAACTAATCATCCATCCTGTTGACTTCCAATGTGATTCCCATACTAGGAGTTGGAAAACTCCTCAAAGCCTACTCCTAATAGGCTCTTCATAGATTAGCATCAATGCCTTAAAATAAATATCACGCTACTGCTAGCCTTAGGATTTTTCAGCAAAAACCAACTAAGTGTCAGTGTTCAAATTTGCTGATGGTGTTAAAGTTAAACAAATCAGAGTCCAAAATGAACAAATCACCACATATGGGGGAGGGGAGGAAATGACACGAGTGTTTCAGACCTTAATCCTGAGTCAGATCGTAAATCATCAACTTTTCCTAACCATAATAATTGCTTCCTCCATAATTAAGATTGTGACATCATCAAAAAACTTACACCAAACTTTGTTTAGACATAAAATGATTTAACAGCCTACGTTGCTAGTTTTCTGGCTTTATAGGAGGAAAAAAATCCTAGACCATCTATGTATAAATTAAATTAGAAAGAGTTCTATCAAGCTTTATATTTTTAAAACTCTTGGCCATTATTTTAAAAATGCCTCTTTATTTAAGATTTAAAAGACTTGATGCCTCAAGGAATACTTGAAATATGATTTTATTTTTTAAAAATCTGGTTTTAATTCCATACTCTTTTTTTTTGTAGTCCCACTGCAAATAAACAAACAAGAATTGTTCTTCAACTTTCTCCATGCTCTGCTTTAAACACAAAAGCATTAAGATGAGGAACGAACAATGACTTGCTTATTTTCTTTTAAAACAGCTGTCAAGAATAAAACATATGCTCCTTCTTACATTCAATATATATAAATTAACCACAACAGTCTGCATTTGCCGTATATTTTACCTTTATCCTTATCCTTAAACAAAGGCACGCACGCACGCACACACACATGCACATACACATGCACACACACACACATGCACACACACACACATGCACACACACACGCACACACACACACAGCGCGCCCTTAGCTCTCTTTAACCATATCCAGGCCGTCCACCTTCCCTTAAATGCCAAGTTTACCAAACCCACCGCTTTATTTCCTTCACATTCTCTCCTACTGCCTCTGGATTCCGTTCTGAATCTGTTCTACCACAACTGTAATCTCAAATCACCAATGACTTCCATGTTTATACAGAACAAATGGACTTTTCTCATGTCTCATTGTCAGCGAGCTCTGTAAGACCCGATACTGTTGACCACCTTCTTTTCGAACTCTTCTTCCTCAACCTCCATGTTTTAAAATCAAATAAACAAGTCAGTTTTCTCACTTCATCTGTGGTATACTATTCCAATTCTCCTTCTCCATCTCTAATCTTTTCTCTGTGTTCCCCTGCTACCTGCTGTTCCTCCTACACTATTACTTTACATAGCATGTGGCTTGGTTTTCCATTGGGCTTTGTCTTGCATCTTGTTCTCTTTGGAAAATTAACCTGAAGCAACTCAGTGTATGTTATGAACACAGAGATCCATGGAATTGAATTCCAAATTGAATACTTTGAAAGAAAAGACATTTGGATATATAAAGGTTCTAGAAAGGCAATATAGGGAAATGATCATAAACACAGACTGTGGAGCCAGACTTTCTTGGTTAAACTTGACTCTGTCACTTCCAGACTATGTCATACTAGACACCTGAGTAACCCCGCTGTGCCTCAAGTTCCCCATCTGCAACATGAGCGTAATAACTGTACTTACCTCACAGGGATATTGTGAAGATTGAAGGCAGGCACATTATAGGCACTATGAAAGTGATTATTAGACAAATTATAAGACCAGCAGCTATTAAAAACTCAACCTCGGGGCGCCTGGGTGCCTCAGTCGGTTGGGCATCTGACTTCAGCTCAGGTCATGATCTCGTGGTCCGTGAGTTCGAGCCCCGTGTCGGGCTCTGTGCTGACAGCTCAGAGCCTGGAGCCTGTTTCAGATTCTGTGTCTCCCTCTCTCTCTGACCTTCCCCCATTCATGCTCTGTCTCTCTCTGTCTCAAAAATGAATAAACGTTAAAAAAAAAAAAATTTAAAAATTCAACCTCATTAATTTATGGGCCCACCTCGTAACTCGACATTTTGTTGTTTTTGTGATAGGTGTTTTCTAAAACCCTTAAAACATACTAACTCCACTAGACTGAATCACTTTAGCTACGTCAAAAACAAACGTAATACCGGGGCACCTGGGTGGCTCGGTTGAGCGGCCGACTTCACCTCAGGTCATGATCTTGCAGTTCGTGAGTTCGAGCCCCGCGTCAGGCTCTGTGCTGACAGCTCAGAGCCTGGAGCTTGCTTTGGATTCTGTGTCTCCCTCTCTCTGCCCCTTCCCCGCTCATGCTCTGTCTCTGTCTCTCAAAGATGAATAAACATGAAAAACAATCAAACAAACATAATACCACAGATTTCTAAGAGGACGGTGTTCACACACACACACACACACACACACACACACACACACACACACAAGAATACTATAGATTTCTAGAGCTACAAACCTACTCCATCATTCTACAGATAAAGAAACTGAAGAAAGGAGACAAGCGATTTGTCCAAAGTCACAGAGCAAATAGTGAGAGGGAGAATCAGGGCTGGAATGCAGGTCTCTAAAGTATGCATCAACATATTACTGAAAAAACGTTTTTTTTTTCCCTCATCTACTCATGATGTGAAGAAATACCTTTCTTAGAATGCAGTTTTGTCTTCAGGAAATATTCCCTCATTATGAAAAATCTGAAATTTGATGAGAAGGAAACTATCAAAATTTCAAGCTATCTATTACTAAACACCACCTTTCTTCAAGGTAACTTTAGAAGGCTTGCAGAAAGGACTTTATTCTATGGTTAAAAGTCCACCCACATCACAGCAGATTATGTATTTTTAAAGTTGTCATTGCTATTTGAATTACAAAAGTAGTTTTAAACATTCAGTGAGAAAGATTTCCTCTTTTGTTTCTGCAAACTCCACCTCTACTAATCTTTTGAACAGTAGGATATAAAAAGGTTAAAGGGCACAAATAAACAGTGATTTGAGCAGCCAACATTTATTTAGGACTTGCTCTGCACAGTCTGGAGTGTGTTGCAACAGACCTTATAGAAAGAGAAAGCAGAATGAAAAGATTTTTATCCCTGCCCAGAAAAAGCATGCAACCTAAAAAGGGAGATTAAAAAGTGCACATGAAAAACATGTTATAGGGGCGCCTGGGTGGCTCAGTCAGTTAAGCGGCCGACTTTGGCTCGGGTCATGATCTCGCGGTCCATGAGTTCGAGCCCCGTGTCGGGCTCTGTGCTGACAGCTCAGAGCCTGAAGCCTGTTTCAGATTCTGTGTCTCCCTCTCTCTGACCCTCCCCCGTTCATGCTTTGTCTCTCTCTGTCTCAAAAATAAATAAACGTTAAAAAAAAAAAAAATTAAAAAAAAAAAAAAAGAAAAACATGTTATAAAACAAAGACTTAAATAGAGCACACAAATAATGAACAGTTGGAAAACTGTCCTGATTCAGATGGATCTGCCTACCACCCTGAGAGTTTTGAAGACTTTAAATTATTTGTGGGAGCTCCTGGGTGGCTCAGTCAGTTGAGCGTCCAACTCTTGGTTTTGGCTCAGGTCATGATCTCACGGTTTGTGAGTTTGAGCCCCGCGTCGGGCTCCGCATTGGCAGTGTGGAGCTTGCTTGGGATCTCTCTCTCCCTCTCTCTCTCTCTCTCTCTCTCTCAGAATAAGTAAGTTAATTAAAAGCTTTAGAAAAATAAACAAGCTATTTGTGAATTATAAGTTCTCTGTGTCCATGGCTATTCTGTATCCAAGTCTAGTCACAGACACTATCATCATTTTTCAAACATAAAACAAATCACTTTAGAATTTGCATTGAAGAGTATAAATAATAGAAATATTTATGTTAGCTAACAATCTGTTATAGAGCCAAGGAACAAATGACTAAATCCCCTAAAACCACACAACAGTAATTCATATTTAACGAGGAGCTTGAGATCAAAAGTTTCTGATCTCCGGGATCTGGCAGGCCAGATACAGAATCCATAATAAAATGCACTTATACATGTACAAAAACCACCCTTCTCTAGGAGACATTCTAGAGTACCAATTATTAAAAGGGTGTCTATTTTGGCTAAAGTCCTTTCTTTTTAAGATACACATAGATTTTTCCCCCCAATTGTTCTAAAAAGAAACCAGAAGCTCTCAATGCCCATTTATTCCATTCCCTGGATAAAATCTTACAGAGCATCAGGTTATTCTCTACTATTGTGAAAGTGTAACCTAATAAATAATCTATCATCAGGTAATCAAAAATCTGAATTGTTATTAGGTAACTCCAGTAAAAATGCCTAGCAGATCTGGCAAAGAAAATGGCTTTGGAGGAGTAATTACGCTATTTACATATTCTGTAGTATGTCTGAAGGACAGCACTAGAGTGTAAAGAAAAAAATCACTGTATTAAATTAGAAGGCCCATGGGGGCGCCTCGGTGGCTCAGTCGGTTAAGCGTCCGTCTTCAGCTCAGGTCACAATCTCACGGTCCGTGAGTTCGAGCCCCGCATCGGGCTCTGGGCTGATGGCTCAGAGCCTGGAGCCTGCTTCCGATTCTGTGTCTCCCTCTCTCTCTGTCCCTCCCCCGTTCATGCTCTCTCTCTGTCTCAAAAATAAACGTTAAAAAAAAAAAAATTTAAATTAGAAGGCCTCAATGATTGCCCTAGCTCTATTGCTTACAATTCCTGTGTCCTCAGACAAGCCACTTAACCTCTCTCTGCCTCAATTTCTTCACCTGTAAAACGGGACTAGGAGTACTTACTTTATTATTTTAAGGAACTAACAAAACTATGTCAAAAAATTTGTACACTATAATGGTCGTAAACACTGAAGGTGGCAGCGTTTGTGTATAAATGAAATGGAAGAGAAAATGAATGAAGAGAATGTTACAGATTTAATCGTTAAGTGGCTGAGCGGATACTCAGAGAATTCTGCTCTATTTTTTATAATGTGCTTCAGACCTGAATGAGATATATTTCAATGTTAAAAATTATTAGAAAAAAAAACCTCCTAAAAGGTTTTTTAAAAAAGTCTCTCTTCTGAGATAAGACTTTTTTTTTTTAAATGCAAGTATCTTTCCAAACTCATTTATTCCCATTTTTTTTTTCTATCTAGAGAAAGAATTTGGCTAAAACGCAATGAAAGTGGAGATAACAAAATGGCCAACCTCCAAGATTGATGTGTCTATGTTCCAGTTGTGAGGTCCCAAAACAAAAGGAGCTGAATCCTTTTGAAGTAGACTTTATAAAGTGACTAATATTCTTTGATTACTAAGGAAATTCCTCTTGCCTCTGAAGATTTCATACACTAAACAGTAATTCCAAGAAATAAATAACATGCATCCAAAAAAGATGCCATTCTTTCTAAGCATATAGTAGGTATTAATGTAGGTGTTACACTTAGGAAATATCATTGTTATTCTGTGAAATTCCTTTTTATGGCCTTCCATGGGAGTCAATCCTTGGCAAACATTTTGAACCAATAATATCACAAGTCAGCCTTCCTGCACTAATTAGAGCCTTTCCTATGCTTTGTCCAAGGCTCCAAGTTTCTGGCTCTTGCTGCCGGACTCTACAGATACTAGACATAAGCTCTTCTCCAAAACAAGAAAGCAATGAGGTCAAACGACAATCTATGCCAAAATGTTTCTGCCAAATACTAAACACTGAGGATGTAAGCACCTCAAAGTTCTATCTCTGAACTGTTCAACATTTCACAAACATTTCACCCAGGTGATTTCTTCAGCTCTAAACCTTAGATTCAGAGTCAAGAACGAAGCCGATGCAGCTCTGGCCAGTGCCACCACAAAGGGGCAGAGGAAAGGTCATCTCTGAATTTTCTGTTGGAATTCAGCATCGCTTATGTTATTCCTTGCATCAGTAAAGTAGATTCACATTGCTTTAAGCAAAGCAGATGTAAAAATATCCTTTAATGATTATGAAAAGCAACAAATTTCCATCACTGTGATTTCTCTTAGTGAACCATTACCCAAAATTGTTTTGCTTAATAAACACAGAGTGGCTAGGGGTGCCTGGGGGGCTCAGGCGGTTAAGCGTCTGACTCTGGATTTCAGCTCAGGTCATGATCTCACGGTTCATGAGTTTGAACCCCACATGGGGCTCTGTGCTGACGACACAGAGCCTGCTTGGCATTTGGTCTCTCTCTCTCTCTGTCCCTCCCGTTTGCTCTCTCTCTCTCTCAAAACAAATTAATAAAAAAAAAAAATAAACACAGAGTGGCTGGCATTGTGCTCAGTGTCAGGAGTGGTAATAAAAAAGCATCGGACACTTTCCTGCCTTTAAGAGGGTTATGATATAGATGAGAAGGCAAGCCTCTTAGATCCAACAATTAGGAACCAATACAAGAAAGAATTGTTTTTAAAAGCCAGATTGTGTAGTGTAATAAACACTTTATGAAGCTCTAAAGGCTCACCACAATCATTTTTTCACAAGAGTGGCCCCAGGCTGTTCCTTCTGCATAAAGTTGCTGGCTTACAAAGCAAGAGAATACATTTGAAATCAACCCTATTTCCCTGGTCACAAATCAATGAACCATGACTCATGAGGCAGGCCATCTACATAAGATTCTACATAAGAGATGATATATGCATGTACATATGCACACACACACACACACACGCATATGCGCGCACATGCGCGTGCGCACGCACGCGCACACACACATACACACACTCAGATACTCTTTCTATCCAGAAAGTCTGAATGAGCAAATGTGTGAAAAAGAGTGCCGTGGCATCGCTGGAACTGCCACCAAATCAGGAATGACGACAAGCCACTATGCTAATCTCTGGGAGGACCAGTACACATTCCAGGCTATGAAGCACAAGCCCAGGGGGACTATTTGGCTGTTGAGCCAGGTTCCTGCACCTCTTCAATGCTCATGTATCTTCCAGGAAGACCCTATTATTTAAGGTTATCCTAACAATCCATGCCATATACATACCACTAACAAATTTTTTATAAGAGACCAAGAAGGGATAAAATACCCAAATATGGGACTATATCTAAGAATACATAAAACACTCAGAAAGGGTTACTGTATCTAGAACACATAAAGTGTTCAGAAGGAGGGGGAGAAACATCTCTGAGGCAGGCACACAGCTACAGCTCACATTCTCCTTATGTGTGTTACGTTATGTATGTATCTGAAATAGATGAAAAGACAGCGTTAAATGTATGACTTTGTCTTGAGGGACAGGCAGTGAAAACAGAAAATATAAAATAAATAGTGTTCCAAAAAGCAGGCATCCATTTCATTTGAAAAGGAAATCTTAAACAAGAACGAAAAGAATATGGTTGGGGCACCTGGGTGGCTGAGTCAGTTAAGCATCTGACTTCAGCTCAGGTCATGATGTTGAGGTTGGTGGGTTCGAGCCCCGTGTCGGGCTCTGTGCTGACAGCTCGGAACCTGGAGCCTGCTTCAGATTCTGTGTCTCCCTCTCTCTCTGCTCCTCCCCCATTCACGCTCTGTCTCTCTCTCCCTCAAAAATAAATAAACATTAAAAAAAATTTTAAGAATGAAGATAATACGGTGGGCTGACATTCACAGCCATCTGAATCAGAACGAGGCTGTTCTTAACGGGAAATTGCCCCCAGGAAGATCACGAATGACTCTCTCCTGTTATTCAGAGATAACAGAGCAGCATCTAGAATAGTATTGCAATGTTTAGTGGAATTATA
Organism: Panthera pardus; assembly: GCF_024362965.1. Taxonomy (NCBI): domain Eukaryota; kingdom Metazoa; phylum Chordata; class Mammalia; order Carnivora; family Felidae; genus Panthera; species Panthera pardus. The sequence goes on along the minus strand of NW_026526777.1, from coordinate 6,041,098 downwards.
GATAAGGTAAATATCATTTTCCTGCCTTTTTTTCCCAATGTTCTCTTTCCTCCTCTCTTTAGAGTCACTTTCTTATCCCACCTTGCACGAGCCTTGCTGAGCTATTTGTCCCTGTCCCATGTTTTTGACATCATTTTAGTCTATTCTTTCATTTACTCCCTCCCTCCCTAAACAGACTATCCTATGAAAGCACAGAGAAAAAAAAAAAAAAATCAACATTAAATTTAACTAGATTTTTTTTTATTAATGTATCAGACCACACTCAAAGTGACTTGAAAGTCTGAGAAAAAGTTATTTTCCACCACTGCAGCTCCAAACCGTAGTCAAAGAAAGGAGGAAAAGACAAAATACTTAGAAGAAAATAGGTTATGAACACCTGGAACTAAATAAAGGGAGTAGAGGGAGTTACTAAGTTGGAGGCAAAAACTTAAAGCCAAGTCAAAAGAACAGGAAAAGGTTTGAGCCTCTGACAGGATTATTGGGATCACAAGCATTCTTTCCTGCTGGCCTGTAGCAGGAAGTCAGCAGTTATCCAAGAGTGAGTCTGCTTTGGAGAAAATTATTTCAGCAGCTCAACTGCAACGTGATTAAAGAGCATAGGAGTGTGGGGTGTGAGGAGGTACGAGGCTGAGACAAGGTAGGTTTAGTAAATAATGGTATCCTAAATGGTCAATGGCTATGTCTACCTTTTTAGATAATCAAATATTTCATCAAATACATATCCAATTATAAAATGAAACAATATGGCTTCTGTTATGTCTCATTTACACTAAGCCAAACCTTGAAGCTTTAGAATCTCTGTATTTCTTAAATTCCAGTGCAATCATATAGTATCAATTAAGATAATTTCTGTCAATGAGAAAAAGCCTACATCCTTCTGCACAAGAAATGATGCTCCTCACCTTTTTGATGAAACTGTTAGAATATTTTATATTGACAAACGGAAGCAGAAACCAAGCATGAGGTCATTACTTCTTTCATTTTCATTTTAGCGAGAACAAAAAGAACCATCCAGCATTTAGGAACCAAATATTCTTGTCCCATGACATAGTTTATAGCTATCATGATCAAATTAACTTCCTTATCACCACTGTTAAAACAAGAAAAAATAAAAAAGGATGTTGTCTCTAACTACTGTTACCTAATGAAGTTCAGGTTTATCCTTACTGTTCCTTGACATAAAACACCAAGATGTGATAAATCAGTAACTAGGAAATAAAAAATCCAAACAGAATGTGACAGATAGTCTCAACAGTTTTCCAGAACATGAGAAAGACTGTTTATTCCAGAACATCAAAAGGTTGGGGCAGCGAGAGGAAATCAGTAATTCTCCAACGGCACTTTCTACAGCAAACTAAAGAGAGAGAGCTCTTACAAACGCAAGAAATATAATGTGTATATTTAAAATAAAAACACCATTCATCTTCCTTTGTAGATATAATCCCTTTAAAGCTAGAATTATTGTTCTCTTCCCTAGAAAAACGTTACTAACCATGATTTCAACCCATGGCTTGACCACTGCTACTTCTAATATGTGTTAAATGTACTGTTTTAGTCAAATAATAGAGAAGTTATCTGGAACCTAAGAAATAGTACACAGCTATTCGAGTGTTAAAAACACTCTTCGGTGGTAGCTTCCATAAACATATACTTGAACACGTTCACTTTAACACCCATCAAGTCTCTCCACAGTGCTCCCACATCTCACGTCTAAAGTTTAGCTTTTTCTTCCCACTTTTAACATGACGGTGTCTGACGCTAAGGCAAAGACTTACTTCTCAGCAGCCAATACAGTTGGAACCTTGCTGAAACCCTGTTCTCAGCTGCCCCCTTGCTGCTGGAAATGAACTTTGAGGCTGATACAGTATAGAAATACACCAATCACGTCTGAGAGAATAAGCTGGGCACAAGGAACTTTGTGAAAGGGCAGAAATCATGAGATGCCATTGGTGAAGTATGCCAAATCTCCCAGTGTATTTGATTATCAGCTAAAAATATATGAAATTTCTTATTTCTCTAATCTTCAAGTGTCAACGTTCTCAGATTCTAAACTTCCAAGCTACTAGATATTCATGCCTTAGGAAAAGAATTAACTGACAATTTTAGATAGTGGTGACCATAACCAGAGAATGAATTGTTTGCTCTCCTGTTGGCACAGGTTTATTTCTAACAGTGCCCCCTCAACATTCTTTAAAAAGGAAGGAAGGGAAGAAGGAAGGAAGGAAGGAAGGAAGGAAGGAAGGAAGGAAGGAAAGAAGGAAAGAAGGCAAGAAGGCAAGAAGGCAAGAAGGCAAGAAGGCAAGAAGGCAAGAAGGCAGGCAGGCAGGCCGGCCGGCCGGCCTAGGATACAAACCACCCAGGAGTTCTAAGTCATTCATGTGTTCCTGGTTTCACACACAGCACTGTTAACAGAGATTCACATGGCAACTCCACGAAAAATGTATTTTCATTTTATAGGAAAAGAAGATAGAAAGCATACAGCCACGCATCTTATTTCCATTTAGTCTAACATTCGTAACATCCAAGAGTACTCGTGCACCCGTTTCCTTTTGCATCGACTAACACATTCTTCACCAACGGAAATAAATGTCTGATGGGGAGGGAAAAGAAGAACAGGAAGTCTTAGGGACATAAACCCAAACATTCCACATCGATATTACTGACCCACCCACGATTCACCTTAATCCCACATTTGGGAAGTCTGTTTCTCAATTACCAAAGCAGGACTACCACCACAAAGCCTCAACAGATTTTTGTTTTTTAATATTCTTACTTACTTTGTTACTAATCAAACCATATAGACACAGGAATGACAAAGAATAAAAATCAACAAGCGGTTTATATTTTCTAAACTTGGGGCCTGACATCAATCCGCGTTCGTCTTCGCAATGCTGAACAGCTCAGAAACAAGCGCGTGTGGCAGAACTGAGATAGACTGTTCCGGTCATAATTTCTCTAAACGGCTTCCTATCTCTCACATCTTTTTACCTCCTATGGTACTCAGCTCAGTGCCCTGTACATAACAGGTACTCAAAACCATCTCCTTTCTTCTTTCAGAGTGAACTTACCCTTCGAAATGACACAACATAGAACGTGTCTCCCCCTTCTGCGGATGGCTTCAAAGAAGTCTTGATAACTTCTGGGTGACGCGTAATACACTTCCAGCTCACGCCCTGAGTTCCTGCTGAAGGAAGAACAGGCCAAAGTGTTCTTAAACCAGAAAATTTCACCTCCTCTCAAAAATACTCCCCGTGCTAAGGCCACGTCTGAACTGTAAGAATTACTCTCAACCAAAATAGTAGCAGCATTCGGCAGTAATTTTTATAATAACGTTCTGAAAAGCCCAAGGTCGGGATATTTTTAAGATCCAATTCACTAAAGCAAAAACTCTCATTTCTGAATGGGAAGCTCTAAAAAAGCACCACTCAAGTTCACTGCAGAGCATGTAAAAATAATAAAGAGTATCAGAAAATAGATTTCTGCATTGGCTTGCATGATTTTAAATTTTTGGTAACAGACATTAAGTCTTAGGGAAGTTATTTTTCACTGCTCTGTCAAATCTGTAAGGCGTACTTGTCTATAAGGCTGTGTGAAAAGTGGGAAGAAGGCAGGATTTGGAAACAAACAGACCTGGCTTTGAATTTCGTCTCCACTCCTCAAGTGGGTATTCTTAGGGCAATCGACCCCTGAGCAACCTCAGTCTCCTCATCCATAAAATGAGGATAACCATGTAAACCTGCAGGATTGTTACTGGTCAGAGACGTTATATATGTGAAGCACCGAGTAAGGCCTCATAGGAGTCACTCAACAAATGCCAGCCACAGATACAGGAAGTACCACGTCAGTGCCTTCGTAACATTATTAACTAAAATTATAGTACCTCAACCACATCGTAGCCCCAAAAGATACACTCATATGATAGAGTGAAAGAGAGAGAAAGAGAGAGAATCCCAAGCAGGCTCTGCACTGCCAGTGCAGAGCCCAACGTGGGGCTGGAACCCACAAACCGTGAGATCATGACCTGAGCCGAGATCCAGAGTCAGACGCTTAACTGACTGAGCCACCCAGGCGCCCTGGCACAACACAGCTTTCTTGAACAACAGGTAGCCCTTTGGGACTGTGCTTCAGGGCCATTTTAGACAGTGAAATCACACACACACACAAAAAGCATAAAAATGTGAAAAATACGGCATTAAACAGACTTCAAAAAGAAACCTGTTTACAGTAGGAGCTGAAGCAGGAAGGCGCAGTGTGGTCTTGTTAACTGAGCCTCACCTAGGACCATCTATGCACACTTGCAAACGGCTGTAAAGGCATCTTGAGTATTGGGGCGCCTGGGTGGCTCAGTCGGTTGAGCATCTGACTTCGGCTCAGGTCACGATCTCGCGGTTTGTGAGTTCGAGCCCTGTGACGGGCTCTGTGCTAACAGCTGGGAGCCTGGAGCCTGCTTCAGATTCTGTGTCTCCTTCTCTCTCTGCCCATCCCCCGCTTGTGCTCTGTCTCTCTCTGTCTCTCAAAAATAAATAAATAAATGTAAAAAAATTTTTTTTAAAAAGCATCTTGAGTATTGATTTGGGGGCACAAATACATTTTAGTGAGTAGGCTGACTGACTCACTGATACAGAATACATGATTAATTCATTTAAACCACTTTTTTAAAGACTTTTTTTTTAAAGCAGTTTTGGATTCACACCAAACCTGAGGGGAAGATACAGAAATTAAAAATATTTTTGACTAGTAACGAAATAATATGCCATCATAATGATGCATCAAAAAATGAACGTATTTTTAAATATATATATAGTAAATGAACGAAATATTCTGATCGCTAGGAGAATTATTAGTCACTATACCTATTTGAATTATCTATTTCTACATGATAACACCGTATCTCCCGATTTGAAACATTCGTGATTGCCAATATACTGCTCACTGCCATTTAATAGAGACTCTCAGTTAACAGGATAATAAACAGCTTTCCACTTACACTGGGCATATGTTCTCAGGGCCAGGTACCCGGTCTGACACACAGCTGGTGCTCAGTAAATGTGAAATTAATAGTAAATAAATTGTGAACTCTATGTCTGTGGGAAAGCTACACACAGAATCTGAGACCCTCTACTTCCATTTCAGTGGCACTGTCATCAATATATCACATCAGCACCATCACCAGCTTTCAAACGTGCCAAGGACCATGCGAAGTGTTTTAAATAAATTACGCGATTTGATCATCCACTCTGTGTGGCCAAAACTGTGTAGATGAGGAAACTTTAAGTTCACCTGTTTGATCCACAGAGCAAGTGAGTGGCAGAGATGTTCTGAACTCTGTCCAATTCAAAAGCCAACAACTCAATCATAACACTATGTTGCCTCTGGTAATATTGTTCCTTTTAGTTGGATGTGTTTGGTCCAAACGTTTCGACCTTAGATACAGCACTCCTTCCAGATTCCTTCAAAAGCTTAAGTAGCATCAGTGTAGTGAAAAATGAATTTTCAGTCAAATTGATTTGAGTGCCAATTCTGCCTCTTGTTGGTTCTATGACTCTGGCTTAGAAAAACTAAGTGACTTGCCCAGTTTTTCTCCATATAAAATAAGGACTGTGATATCTACACTCTAAGTTATTATACAGATTTTAAAATAAAATGCATGGAAAGCAGTCAGCAAGACACCTGGCACATTCATAAAATAACACTCCCTACCCCTGGCTCATGCAATAGATGCAAATCGAGGACGAGAGTTATGGATGTTTACATTGTACAGCAAAATGACGACTGAACAGCATTCTGACTAAATCTGTATTTAAGGAATCTGAGAGTTACCCTCTTGAAATTCTCTGGGTTTACTCTGACCACTCAGAAGCAGTTTGGTCTGTGAACTAACAGAAAAGTCACTGATGAGAACAAGTGTAATTAAGACAGAAGAGAAATGTGCCTCTCAACTTTACTAAAATACTAGGTATTTGGAAGTTCTTGGCTTTCCACACTTTCTTACCTGATCCTAGTGGTTTCTGTGTATTGGACAGCCATGAGCTGAGAATTTGAGCCCTGTTCCAGAGCACCCTGGAAGAAAAAAAAGATTTAATGCCATATAATGAAATTAGATGAAGATCTTCCTATATTGACTCACTCTACATTTACTAAACTCTCATTAAAGTATTCATATACCAGGGCACCTGGGTGACTCAGTCAGTTAAGCATCCGACTTCGGCTCAGGTCATGGTCTTGTGGTTCATGAGTTTGAGCCCCACGTCAGGCTCTGTCCTGACAGCTCAGAGCCTGGAGCCTGCCTCGGATTCTGTGTCTCCCTCTCTCTCTGCCCCTCCCCTGCTCATGTTCTGTCTCTCTCTCAAAAATAAGTAAAGGTTAAAAAAAAAAATTAAAGTATTCATATGCCTTTTTTTCATGAGTATTCTGAGAGATCAGGTTCACATAACTAAATACCAACAGAGAGATTAGAACTCTTCTGGTCACGCTCTGGGCTGAGAGAAGAATCTTAAGGAGATTAAAACGTTAAGGCATTTTCCCATAAAGTTTAAAAATACAGTCCAAAAGCTTAGTTCAACTACTCTAAGTTTTATGACCGAGTCATACAAATATTACTGAACACATAACAACTTGTTTGTCTAAAGTAATTATTTTTCCAAGGCAAGTTCCTGAAGTGTGAAAGGTTCATAATGAAACTGGATCCTATTGTTCACTGAATGAAACACAAAGATCTTCTCGCCAAAATGTACCTATGGACGAAGCCATCATTAAAGAGATTTCGGCGATGACTTTTCTGGCCAGAGAACAGTCCAATCTGGAACCATGAGTGGCCCACATATGCTCTACTGGGGACCTGTCTTCTTTCAGCATCTGCCTGGCACGGAGCCTTCTTCTATTCCTTGCCGGTTTTATAGACTCATCTTCTGAAGTCTTTTTTAAGGGGATCAGAGTTCAAGGGCACGTTACCAATTATTATGTTAGGAAGTGACCTTATTATTACCCTGTCAAAAGCGGCTTAAGGAACTGTTTACTCAGAAGACTATTAGCATTTGTTCATTACTGTATCCATCCATCCATCCTGCAGTAATCAACTTTTATAGAGCACTTACGACAGGCACTGACTGGGAAGACAGACATGTGGAAACAATACAATGTGATAAATGCTAAAATAGAAGAACATACAAGGAGTTAAAGGGGAAAAAACAAAGAGGGAACAATTTTGTTTCGTGGATGGAACCAATATGCAGGGCTGAATACTGGGCTAATTTCTGAGAGTAAAATGCCAAGGGTCTAATTTTATGAAAATCTAATGTAGGGGTTACATATAACAGGTGTTCAATAAATGCTTATTTACTTATTTATTTTTTAATGTTTACTTTTGAGAGAGAGAACTCTTATCTCATGGGCTCATGAGTTCCAGCCCTGCGGCAGGCTCTGCACTGGAAGTGCTCGGGATTCTCTCCCTCCCTCTCTCTCTGCCCCTTCCCTGCTTGTGCTCTCTCTCTCTCAAAATAAATAAACTGAAAATATAAATTTGACATACCCCTCAATAAATGCTTATTTATTTTTAACGTTTATTCGTTTTTTTGGGGGGGGAGGGGCAGAGAGAGAGAGAGAGAGGTGGAGACAAAGGATCCGAAGCAGGCTCCAGGCTCTGAGCTGTCAGCACAGAGCCCGATGCGGGGCTCAAACTCATGGACCGCAAGATCATGACCTGAGCCGAAGTCGGATGTTTAACCGACTGAGCCACACAGGTGCCCCTCAATAAATGCTTATCTAAACAAAATTTTTAAAATATCAACAAAATGAAGGGTGCCTGGGCAGCTCAGTCGGTTGGGAGACTAACTCTTGATCTTGGCTCAGGTCATGATCTCAAGGTTTGTAAGATCCAGCCCTGAGGTGGGCTCTCTGACTCGGGTACTCTCTCTCAAAATAAACAAACATCTAAAAAATATGTATCGATAAAATGAAAAGGAAAAAAGAAAAACAGATACACAATAGTAAACTTACTGATATGTTTTCAAGTAGTAAATAAAGCCAAAATTAAATTATAGCTAGCTGATAAAAACAATGTTTAAAATTAACAGATTAAATATCTGAATTTTTTAATTAAAATTTTAAAATATTTTTATTTAGTTTTGAGAGAGAGAGACACACACACACAGACAGAGCATGAGCACGGGGAGGGGCAGAGAGAGAGGGAGACACAGAATCCGAAGCAGGCTCCAAGCTCTGAGCTGTCAGCACAGAGCCTGAGGCAGGGTTTGAACCCGTGAAGCGTGAGATCATGACCTGAGCTGAAGTGAGATGCTTAACTGACTGAGCCACCCAGGCGCCCCTGGTGAATTTTAATGTTTAATTATTTTGAGAGCCATGAGCAGAGGAGGGGCACGGGGGGGGGGGGGGGGGGGGGGGGGGGGGGGGGGGGAAGCAAGCAGGCTCCTTGCTACCAGCGCAGAGCTCAACCAAGAGCCAAAACCAAGAGTCCGACACTTAACCAACTGAGCTACCCAGGGGTCCCAATATCTGATACATTTTAAATGATTTTGCTAGTTTGGCACATTTGAAATTAACACAGAAGTCTGAAAGAAACCAGACTTCTTTCTCTAGACTCAGAAATGAGTACACAGACTTTCCCTGTTACAGAGACATTAGAAATAAAAATTAGATGTGCCATTTAACCTAAGATTTAGACCAATTAACAAAACCTCTGAAAGGGGCGCTTGGGTGGCTCAGTGGGTTGAGCATCCAACTTCAGCTGGGGATATGATCTCACAGTTGGTGAGTTCGAGCCCCACATCAGGCTCTCTCCTTTGTCTCCCTCTCTCTCTGCCCCCCCCCCCCATTCTCATTCTCTCTCTCTCAGAAATATTAAAAAAAAAAAAAAAAAAAAAAAAAAACTCTGAAAAACTGTCCAAGAGGCTTTTGCATTTTTAGCTACACAGAATTTAACAAAAGGTCATAATTAGCAAAAATATGACACATTTACATATAAATGATGTTAAAATTTCAATTACGCTGTAGATTTGTCTGTTTTTCCCTTTAGTTCTACCACTTTTTTGCCTTATGATTTCTGAAGCTTTGATACTATGGGTCTATATATTCAGAATTACATCTTCTTGATTAAATGCTCCTTTTATAATTATGAAATATTCTTGTCTCTTACAATATTCTATCTAGAAGTCTCTGATTAATACAGCCACACCAGATTTCTAACGCTTAATATTTGCATTGTATACATACTTTCCCACACTTTTATTTTCCATGTGGCTTTCTATTTAAAATGTTACTTCTTGTAAACAGCATATACTTAGGTCTTCCCTTTTACAAAATCTAGTTTGACAATCTCTCCCTTTTAACTGACGTGTTCAGCCCATTAAATGGAATTACTAGTATGGCTGGGTTTAAGTCCACTACCTTGGATTATATTTCTTTTTATCCTGTTTGTTCTTTATTCTTTTCCTACCGTCTTTTGGTTAAAATACTTACTTTTTAGTATTTCCTGAATTGTATTTCCTGAATTGGCTTTTTAGCCTTACTTCTTTGTGCTAGTTTTTAGTGCTTGTGTTAGTGTTTAGTAACACAGTCTACCTTTAAATATTATTTGGACAATATAACTTTATAACTCCATTTACCATTCTGTGTTCTTATTGTCTTATATTTTACTGCTACAAAAGCTATAAACCCATAAAAAATTGTTACAAGTTTTCCTTTAAAAAGACAATAATCTTTGGGGCACCTGGGTGGCTCAGTCGGTTAAGCGTCCGACTTCGGCTCAGGACTTCGGCTCAGGTCACGATCTCACGGTCCATGAATTTGAGCCTTGCATCCGGCTCTGTGCTGACAGCTCAGAGCCTGGAGCTTGTTTTGGAATCTGCGTCTCCCTCTCTTTCTGCCCCTCCCCTGTTCATGCTCTGTCCCTGTCTGTCTCAAAAATAAACACTAAAAAAAAATTTTTTAAGACAATAATCTTCTAAAGACATTTAAATATACATATATACATAAAATACTTTTATAAAAAGGCCATTTATTTCTTTTTTTTTTTTTTTTTTTTTAAGGCCATTTATTTCTAATAGATATTTACCCATTCTGGTGCTCTTCCTTCCTGCTAATCTGGAGTTGTGCCTGCTACCGTTTCCTTTAGTCTAAAAAATTTTTAGTAGTTCTTATAGTGCAGATCTTCCAGAGACAAATTATCTCAGCTTTTATCTGTCTGAAAATGTCTTTATTTTACCTTTTTAAAAAAAAATTTTTTTTTTAAGACAGAGAGAGAGAGAGAGAGAGAGAGAGCACGAGCGGAGGAGGGGCAGAGAGAGAGGGAGACCCAGAATCCCAAGCAGGCTCCAGGCTCCGAGCTGTCAGCACAGAGCCCAACGTGGGGCTCGAACTCACAAGCTGTGAGATCATGACCTGAGCTGAAATCAGACGCCCATCCGACTGAGCCACCCAGGCACCTCTATTTTTCCTTCATTTTGAATGATATGTTCACTAATTTGCCCCTTTGCCTTTTCTAGACTCACAATCTAGAAAGAGTAGAAGTATGAAATGGGACAAGCCAAATCAAGGATATAATGCTTAAGAGATCACAGAAATTTCAAAGAAATGTCAATTTGTCAAATTTACAGAATATCTTATCTAGACTAGTGGATCCTTTTAAGCATCTGAAAAGAGTGGTTGTGAGGAAAAAGAGGTTGAAATGAGGAAAGACTAGGCAAACAGTTATAACTCATTACACTAAGAAAGAGAACCAGAGGAATTCTTTGTATGTTTTAGTATTGACAACAGCACAAGCAGAATGATCCTTCTTCTGACCAAGAACTTCTTTTATCCTTGACAGATTCATCCTTGTCATTCGTTTCTCTGGAATAGCTAAGTGTCTCACACTTCTGATCGTTATCTAAGCTCATAACAGAAAGATCTGTACCCAAGATAGCAAAGAGATAACACTTGAGATTAAACCCCAGGTCTCCTCATGTTCAAAGGCTGTGAAATAAAAACAAAATTCTCTTCTTTACGTTAAAATTCCTTCAAGATTAGGGGCGCCTGGGTGGCTCAGTTGGTTAAGTGCCTGACTCTTGATTTCAGCTCAGGTCATGATCTCTGGTCCGTGATGGAGCTGAGTCCACAGGGGGTTCAGCACTGGGCATGGAACCTGCTTAAGATTCTTTCTCTCTCGCCCCCCACCCCCTCTCTCTCAAGTAAAATACAGTAAGATAAAATAAAATAAAGTAATAACATTCAATAATTAAAATTAAAAATATAAATATAAATCAGATCAAGTCCCTCCCCTGCTGAAACCTCTCAATGCTGTCTTCTCAAACCTGGGATGAAATCCCAAGTTCTCACCGTAGCCTATGAGGCTACAAATTAGCCTCTGCTGCCTCTCTGATGCCATCGTCTACTATTCGACCCCTAGGCATTGCAGTCCAGCCTTACACACTTCTCGATGTTCCTCAAATATCCAGACTGTTTTCCTCCTAAAGATCTTCATATTTGCTGTTCCAGTTTTCTGTAAGCCCTTTCTCTAGATTTTCCCTTGGATCTTTGCATTGTTTACGCCTTCGTTTTTTTCTATTGCAAAAGCAACGTTCTCACCAAATCCTGAACACACAGGAAAACGACATTTGCCTCACCTACTGCAAGGGAGACTGTGAAAAGTGACAAGAGTTTTAGCCACCTGAACACTGGCTAAAGTCTAGGCGAGATCCCTAAAACATTCTGCATAATCTTCCAAGCTCTCTCTTCCCCCACACCCAAAGCTAGAAGCAAAGAATTTCCAGTTATTGAGGTCACAGAGTAGAAAGAATCTGGATTCCCTAGCCATTGCTTGAAAAGAAGGCATTCTAGGGGCGCCTGGGTGGCTCGGCCGATTAAGCATCTGACCTCGGCTCAGGTCATGATCTTGTTGTTTGTGAGTTCCAGCCCCATGTCGGGCTCTGTGCTGACAGCTCAGAGCCTGGAGTCTGCTTCGGATTCTGTGTCTCCTCTCTCTGCTCCTCCCCCACTCACATTCTCTTTCTCAAAAGTAAACATTAAAAAAAAAAAAAGGCATCCTAGAGAGCTGTATCAGACTTTGTGTGGGTGAGAAACAAATTTTTATTCCATAAGCTACTGAGATTTTGAGGCTAGCGGTTACAACAGCTAGCATTAATTACCTTGGCAATACCTTACTCAAGTGAAGTCTCTTTATTTTTTTTTTTTTTTTAATTTTTTCAACGTTTATTCATTTTTGAGAAACAGAGCATGAGTGGGGAAGAGAGAGGGAGACACAGAATCTGAAGCAGGCTCCAGGCTCCGAGCCGTCAGCACAGAGCCTGACGCGGGGCTCGAACTCACGAACCGTGAGATCATGACCTGAGCCGAAGTCGGACGCTCAACCGACTGAGCCACCCAGGCGCCCCAAGTGAAGTCTCTTTAGAGAAGCCTTCTCCAACCATTCAATCTAACATAGCCACTTACCTCTCAATTTAACCTCTAACCTCCAACCCTATTTTTTCTTTAGAGAATTCTCTAACTTTGAATATATTTAAATATTTATTTTTTCTTTTGTGATGAGAACTTTAAACATAGACTCTCTTACTAACTTCCAAATACACTATACGGTATTATTAACTATAGACATCATGCTACATATTACGTCGTATAACGTATTTATTTTGTAACTAGGAACTTGTACCTTTTGACCGCCTTCACCTATTTCACCCACCCTGCTACCCCCCGTCTCTGCATGTGTCCTCTGTATCTAGTTCAGTTTTTGTCGGCTTTTTTTTTTTTTTTTTTTTTTTTTTTTACAGATTCCACATATAAGTGAGTTCATGTAGTATTTGTCCTTCTAAGTCTGTTTTCAACTTTACGTGTTTGTGCGTATCTCTCCCATCAAAATGTAAGCTCCAGGAAGGCAGGGATTTTATCATACTGACTACTGTGTTCCAGGATCTAGAACCCGTAGCCGGCTCATCATTACTACCATAGGTACTAATGGTGGGGAGCTTGTACTGTGCCAGCTGGTAGTCTCAGCACTTCAGAAGCAATAATGAATACTGGATGAATGATGCAATGACCACAAACGGTGCTGTGGGGTAAACCATGTTAACCTGGAAGCCCAACCGGGGTGCCTGGCTGGCTCGGTCGGTAGAGCACGTGGCTTCTGATCTCGGGGGTTAGAAGTTCGAGCCTCATGTTGAGTGCAGAGATTACTTTAAAAAAAAAAAAAATATGGGAGCCCGACTAAAGAGGCTGTAAATAAGAGTTGTCATTAACCTGGAGCCCCACGTGTGTAAGTTCCAAACGTCCTCCTTGAAGATGTGCCTCCACTTTCAAGCTGTCCTACGTCTCAACACCCTCTTCTCGAAAAGCTCTCGGAAGACCGGAGATGAGCAGTACCTTTTATCCTACCATTTGCGCCCAAATCATGCGACATACATGCCCATGTAGAGGAAGCCCTGGCTTGAAAATAAACGTGAGGGAGAGAGCAAGAAGCAGCTCCTGCCCGAGCAAGAACTACTCGTGCCGTGGAACCGGGCGGACGGCGTTCAGTGCCAGTGCCGGCCGCGTCTGAGGCAGCAGGACGCAGCGGGAAGCGGCTGAAGTTCAAGTTTTCCCAATTTTACAGGGAAGAAAGCAATCCATCTGAGGGGAGACTTCCAACAAATGTGCCAACCGTTGTTTAAAAGCAAGCACAGGGGCGCCTGGGTGGTTCAAGTTAGTTAAGCCTCCGACTTTGGCTCAGGTCGTGATCTCATGGTTCATGAGTTTGAGCCCCACGTCGGGCTCTGTGCTGACAGCTCAGAGCCTGCATCAGATTCTGTGTGTGTGTGTGTCTCTCTGCCCCTCCCCCACTCACACTGTCTCTCTCTCTCTCTCTCTCTCTCTCTCAATAAATAAACATTAAAAAATTAAAAATAAAGACAAGCACAAACAAACCTGAAGAATACGGGTTTTCTGTTGATTATTCGTCATTCTTCTGGACTTGGTCCTTTCCACTTCATGCCTGTGAACCCATCCTCGAAGCTCATGATTTAACCTATAAGATAACGTAGTTAATTAAACATGCTTCCTAGGAACAAACGTCTCACTCTTGGTTGAAAATGAATTTAATCCTATCCTACAGGTTCCAAATAGCACCCCGAGTGCCTGATGATTCAATGCTGCTTTTTGACTGGAAAAAGCTGAGACACTAATGTCCAGTTCGTTTTGACACGACATGGATTTTTATACAGCAGCCTCCTCGATCATGAGTTCAAAATTAAAAACAAAAAACAAAAACAGCCAAATACCTTCCGAATGTAAATACTGGATGCACAAGTTTTCTCACAAAGAGAGTATTTCCTACTTCTGCTCTTGGGCCACATACACACCAACAACGGCGATGCTGGAGAGCATTGAACAAGTCACAGGACCCTAACAGCAAATGGGTGCGTGGAAGCCTTTGAAAATCACGCTCTTTGGGGAGAAGGAAAAGAATGAACTCAATTGCTCGGGAAAAAAATAGTGGGGGGAGAAATAAATTTCAGTGCGCTATAACCCAAAATGCCCAACACTGGCAATATAAAAGGGCTAGTTATACCTCTAGAATCGCCGCTCTTCGAACAGTTATCTTCCTAACTTGAAGAAAAAGGTGCTGTCAATGTTACCGCCCTCAAGTCTGACATCCTGAATTTCTATATTAAGATCGTTCTGTAGTTCTCAGATAAGGCATATACTTCAATAGGCAACCCCAATACCCTCACCCGAAGCAGGCCCGTCACCATCTTTAGCAGGTTGGTGGGGGAACTGGACGGCGACGGATACGCCCGCGGTCATCCGGCAAATAAGCAGAGGTCCTCTCAGCCACTCAGCTAATCTGCACGAATAGTTTTCCCGGTTTCAAAGCCGAGCCCGGGAGCCCACTCAGATACTTCTGCAACAGTCTACAACACTCACCTGAGAGATTCTGTGGTGTTAATCAGGGGCTGACAAGGAGGGGGAGGGATATAGAGGAGTGGCTCTTCGCTGAGCACCATCAGGGCCTTGTCATTCGAAACAGAATGATCGTATCTGGAAAACATAAGCACAAAATACATCTCCTTGTGTCTTAAATTCCTAAGCCGTTTGCTATAAGAAAATCATCACTAGCATTAACGTTCTATGGAAATAAAAGTATACGGAGCAATTACTACGTACCAAAAACTAAGGACACGATGGTAACACATGGCCCACAGAGCTGCCGGAACACAGGTGACACGGTAACGGGGGAAGCAGGGGCACAGACCCACTGACAGGAAAGACAGTACCATGAGACCAGGACTCAAGTTTCATGGTCATTCACAATTCTGTGACGACAAAACTAAAGTCTCCCTAAAACCGTGTGTGACAGGGGCAAGGAGAGGCATCAACACCTGCAGGCGGTGAAGTGAAAGTGTTGAAAAGTTGAATATAAATTTTAGAGTCCTGGGGGTGCCTGGGCGGCTCAGTGGGTTAAAACGTCCGACTCTTGAGTTCAGCTCAGGTCATGCTCTCGTGGCTTATGGGATCGAGCCCCACGGTGGGCTCTGTGCTGTCAGCGCGGAGCCTGCTTGGGATTTCTCTCTCCCTCTCTCTTTCTGCTCCACCCCTGCTCACATGTGTGCTTCCTCTAAGTAAATAAACATTTAAAAAATTTTTAAATCATGAAAAAACCTGAATCGCTAATAAAACACCAAAGTAAAGTTGACCAGTCACTCCATTAGCTTCAAAAATCCACTTTCCTAACCGTCACGCTGATCTACACCACGGGAGTTGATATCCAGGGTGTGACGGAGGGAGCACAACCGAGGCTGGACGTCAGAAGCCGAGCTGCGGGCATCACTGCTATTTATTCTCACTCTGCTACCTTCACCTCTCTCACTCAAAACTCTTAGATCGGTCTTAAACTTCTTTACACTCAATGCTCTAGATTTAGAAAACTTGGTATGCTAAAACTCAGAAAGAAAAAATATAAAAACAAAATTAGACACGGCTAGACTCAGTTTTCATTAACTCGTCGAACCAGTATTTACTGCATACCAACCGTGTGCCAGGTACTGCGCTGGGAACCCAACAGGGAACAAGAAAAATGAAGTCTCTGTCCTCAAAGACCTTAAGGGGAAAGAAGGACCAACTATAAGAGAACAAACACATAAAATAAATTCAAAGAAAGAATCTAGGTCGCAAGAGAAAACCTGTGGCAGTGGCTACTTTAGATGAAATGGTCTGAGGAGATGGTATTTAAGTCAAGGCCTAAAGGAAACTACTATAGAAACAGTGGGGAAACAGTGTTCTCGACAGAGGCAGGTGGGGAGAAGGTGGCCGTCAGGAACTCAAAGGAGGACGACACACCAGCTGAAGAGCTGTGAGCAAGTGAGGGAGGCACAAGACAAGCGCAGAAAGACTGCCTGGCTCCTAACAAGGAATTACTGGAACATAACGAGAGGCTCACAGAAGGAGAGAGGTGATAGAGTTCAGTTTACGCTTGCACCCCGCCACCGTACCAAAACTGGATTCGAAGGAGATCAAAGCGGAAACCGGGAGGCCGGCCAAGAGGCAGCTATCATCCAGGCGAGAGCTGCGACAGCACGACTTGGGCGCTGGCAGTGAGATGGAGGGGAGCAAACCAATGCAAGATACTTTTCGGGAAGGTATCAATGGCACCTGTTGAAAGGGAGGAATCAGCGTTCCCGGCAAAAGCAACGACGGAATGAGGAAGACTGTTGTAGAGAAGGGGCTGGAAGATGAACAAGAAGACGGACGCAGGGGTCCACCGTGCACGTGTTAAGTCTGACGTGTTAAAAAAAAAAAAAAAAAAAAGAGAGATGTCAAGCAAACTACTGGCTGGAGGGGTCTGGAGACTCGGAAGGGAAGTCTGGGCGGGAAACACAAATTTGGGAGTTGTCAGGATACGGAGATGTGGGCTGTGCGCTAAATTGCGGATGAGTCACAGAGGCAGAAAGAAAATACCCACAGTTCCAGAGGATGAGGTTTGGATGGAGGAGGAGCCCAGAAAGAGGACTGAAGCAGTGGTCTGTGAAAACAACGGAAACTGGAACCTGGAGCGACACGAGGAAGAACGTCCCGAGGAAGGAGGGACCCCACGGCCGGACGTGGAGGAAAGACCAAGACGAAGACAGAAGTTTCCGCTGAATCTGGCAACACTGAAATAACCGGCCTCTGTGACAAAAATAATTTTGGCAGAGTAGAAAACTAACTTCAAGAGATGAAAGTTACAGACTTCTATGTAAGCCACACACAACAGCTGAGGACATACAGATCATTCTTCCTGCAAGTGGCCCCAGAACATTCTCCACGTCCTCTCTTCTGCCTCTGGGAGTTAAAACGTTTGAATAACACAGAAATGGCAGCACACACAGGTAGTAACAGGTGGCACACACACCACCCTGAAATTAAGTGTTGAGGGAGAAGGGAAGAAAACCTCTCCTTTGCACTTGATAAACTCTAAATGCCTACAAGAGGAGGCTGTTTGCTAGACTCAAAGCAAACAAAAAATACCACCACCACCACCACCACAGACCTGTCTCGTGTGCCTTAGGTTAAAAAATCAGGTCTTCAGACTCAGGAAAATATAACTGCTGCTGTCCATCACAGAAGTCTAAAATTACTTTTGAAAATATATTTTTTATTTATAATTTTATTTCTATGTGATAAACCCTAGTATAATGACTTCTGCACATCTGTGCTCACTGGCTTTTTCTAGCAGCCAAAAATATTCGTTGGAAAAGAGAAAAAAGTCTGATGGGAGAAATACCAGGAAAGGACCTGGGTGGAGCTGAAGGGAAAGGAAAAGGGAGAGTCTCAGCCAATATGCAATCTGGAGACAATCAGATCCACACTAATCCTGAGATGGCCAGCGTTCTAGGCTGCTTGCAAACAAATCATATGGATAGAAAACATTTTAGCAAATAAATCACTGCCGCAGAGGACAGTGCTAGGGAGGGAGAGTTAAGTGATCAAAGCAAGAAGATCACATTGGTGGACTGATACCTATTTCAACTTCCCAAGCTGCTCAATAATAATCTTAGATATTTCAAGAGATTTGCATGTAGCCAAGAATCCATAATCTTGTCCTTTTTTTTTTTTTTTTTTTTTTTTTTTTTTTTTTTTTTTACCACCACCAGTAAGCCGAAACAGGCCATGGTGACTTTGGGGTGGGCAACAGTGGACGGCTTGCATCTCATATACTACTTTGAAAGTTGACAAATTACAGCCTGAAGGTCATTCAAATATCTGGGTCGAACTAGGATCATCAGAGCACCGTGTTTTCCACGTCACCTTACTCTACCACAGACAGATTGATGAAGGTTTCTACTTGTTGTGGTTAGTTCAACATAAATAATATTCTAGTAAAGGCTATCTGAACTTCACTGCAAGTATGCAATCAATAACTCGTTCTACTTTTTAACGGCCTGCGATACGTAGCTGAAGGGCACGGTCTGCACTCTCATAAACCCGAAGACTATCAAATTTAGAACGTAACTTTTGACAGATCTCACGTGGACAACAGAGCTCAAAATTACACGTAGAACATGTAGGGCAAACTTGGACAAATTACTTAGTAAAATTAAAGATACTACTAAACTCTAGCAATATTTAAAGACACTGTTAAGTGAGTAGTAAGATCACTATGTCAGAAGTACGGCTGATTTGGGCACGAGAGAAAAAGCAAGAGACGTCATAGAATATCTTCCCACATTATAGCACCTGTCACGGGTGCTGCATCACACTAACTGACAAGGAACTCTCTGGATTCTCCGCCAAACTTAGCATCGTACTTTACACATTGCAGATTCCTAAAACAACGAACACTAGCATTTTTTCCCAGGAAGGCTAAATGGACACAAGCCCACAGGACTATGGTAATAATTTCATTCAATGGTTTGGCTGTCACAGTAAAAGTTAAAAAAAAAAAAAAAAAAAAAAAAGATTCCCCGATGGCTCTTGGCCTGTAGAGCATCACAGAGTTACAAGTACACAGATCTCTAAGGGTCCTAAAGCATTACACTTTGGCAGCAATGGCTGCCACACTGGGATGTCCCTTGGTTCTGTTAATCAAGGACCCAGCTCCACTTGGCTCTAATAACACAGGGAAATGTTTATCAAAAAGTATACAGCTTTGAAAACGTCCATGACGACCTTCTTCTACTTTACATAACGTAGACCTTGTGTTTTCAAAAAATTTCAAGCCTTTTACTATTTGACAGGCTATAGAGAAATTCACTAAGACAATATTAAACTGTAACAGGGGAGGGAGATCCAACAAAGGTCACAATAAACAAGTATAAATGATGTGATCTGATGACTGCACACAGGTTCAATCATAATCATTCCACCATATCATGTTCATCACAGGACGATACTATTAGATACATTATATGTGTAATCACATGATAATAAAAAGCTGCATTAGAAACATTATATATAATATAATGTCTGTTTACCATATGTGCCTCAATACGTATATTAGTGCACATAAACTGAGATTTTAAGGTCACATCTCTACAAGAATTTCAAAACTTCTCAAGGTTTCAAAAAGTAACTGTATTCTCGGAACTGATCTTAACAGTAAAATTCATTAAGGGCCTCAGTAACTTGTCTGTTCTAACAAAAACTGTGCATAAACTAGTAAATGTAAAGTTATACTATATAATTCTCTACGGCAGTTTCATTAAATCATCTTAACAGACAGAGACATGCCATCTTCTAACCTGTAGCTGTTTTTCTGGATGATACCATCTGATGTGTCTTGCACCTCTTTAGCAGAAAATTCTAGAAGATGCCTCCTCTGATTTGCAGGGTTCACACTAGGATTCTTTCTCCTGGAATCCTGTTCCAACATGCTGAAAATTGTAAAAAGTGAAACAATAATTGAAATAAAAGTAAGTCACACATATGCAAGCGACATTAGCTCTAAAACAAACCACGATTCCCTCACAGATCCACGCACCCAGCACGAACACTAGGTGCAGAAACAAAACAGCATTATCTGTGGTCAGATTCCCCCGCCTGGCATCCTGTCTGTAGGCAAAACAATATTAAGAATAATTTCTGTTAAGTATAAAAAGCACCTCATTTTTAAACAACAGCAGTAATCTGTCCGCTTTGAAAACTGTATAATTACGTTAACTATGTATAAAAAGTAGAAATAAGTACAATAGACACAGAAACAAATTTTAAACTCAGAGAGTAAACTGAAATAAGAAGTCCTCCTGAAGGCGCCTGGGTGGCTCAGTCGGTTGGGCGTCCGACTTCGGCTCAGGTCATGATCTCACGGTTCGTGAGTTCGAGCCCCGCGTCGGGCTCTGTGCTGACAGCTCAGAGCCTAGAGCCTGCTTCGGATTCTGTGTCTCCCTCTCTCTGCCCCTTCCCTGCTCATGCTCTGTCTCTCTCTGTCACAAAAATAAATAAAAACATTAAAAAAAAAAAAAGCCCTCCTGGATGCTGCAAACTAATATTTTAATGAGGGAGTACTTCAAATGAGATGCGAGCTTTTCCCCTTATCCGCAGCCAATTCATTAGCCTTTCGCAATCCCAGATGGCGGGCTAGCAGATAAAAGTAACAAAAAATTATTTTTAAAGATACTTCTATTTTTATTTACATGTAAACATCTCCTATTTACTTCTTTCTCCCCATCTGCCCCAATGCCTTCATTCATCAACGTATGTGCTCTTGGTGGGTGTTAAGTATTTGCAACAACAACAAAAAATATGTGTATGTATATATATCTATATATAGATATATATATACACACACACACACACAAAATATAAGTATATGTATGTAGAGATACATACACACACATATAAAGCAAATACTACAATAGTTGTTAAACACGTTTAATGCATTAATCATGAGCTTAGAAATTTGGCTCACCAGGAAGATGTTTTGTGTGTGTGCACTTCACTGTATAATGCCACGCACACAATTTACGCTAGCTCTATAGTCTTCTTGAAATGAAACACAAAGGCAATCTCCCTAGGGAAACACAAAAGAAGGGGTGCCAGACTCTCCTTAAAGGAAAGTAAGGCTGATGAAAGGGTCACAATTAAGGGCCTGAGGTTCTAAGAGAAAAGGAGTTCTCCGGGGTATGGCAGTTTGCCTCCACATCTGGGGAAAGCAGTGTAGGGGGAAACAGGAAGCAGGTACACCTTTCTAGAATCTTCTTCTGAGCTCTTATTATATTTCCCAATCTCCTCAGTTCCTCCCCCCCAGAATCACTGCTGTCCAGGGACCCTCACACAGCATGCCGTAGCACGTGGACGTCCTGTAAACTCTTCAAAGGTATACCACCAAATGAGATGCCTTGAGGAACATTCAGTTTTGCTACAGCCGAGGATACATTTTGTCCCCATTCCTATCTTTCAGACAGAATGTCGCCGGCAATCCCAACCCTGCTGCAAATAAGGGAAGAGAAAGGCCTAGTGGGGTAGCTAACTAAGGAAAACTTGGCTTGGTGAGTATTTAAGAAAACATGAGATCAGCAGTAAATGATAATTGTGTAGGGAAGACAAACACAGGGTGACGATAACTGCAGAATTTTTTTTTTCTTTTTGCAACTTACTTTTTTGAAAAGGATTTTACTTCTAAATCTTTCAAGCGTGGTGTCAAAAATTCTACTTAGGAACGTACGCTGTAAACAAAACAAAGTTAAGACCTTTCTCGGCAGTTTACAGCATCTCAGTTAATTTAACACCGACACTGTTAGGGACCCATCCACGTAATAACATCCCGGTTTGGGACAAGTTCGCCCTCAACCCCTCCAGAGACCGCCCTAACTACTCAAAGAGCTTAGTTTCCCCTTGTTTTAACTAGAAACGTGCTTCCTTCTAACTTTCCCCTCTGGGTGCTAGTTCTGGGCTCTGCGGCTATTCAGAAGAAGGCTAAAAAGATAAGCAAGCCTTCTTCCAATGTCCAAAGACACAGAACACCTACCTCCCCGCAGGCTCTCTTTCTCAAGGTTGTGGTTTCTTCCCCACGTTCTACTTTCCGGTACACAGTGTCACGCCCCTGTCCTGTTAACACGCCCCTCGCGAGTGGTGTCCAGAACCGACCACAGTACTTCTCAGGTATCATGACGAGTCAGGATGGAACAGATAATTCCTTTCCGCGTTCTAGATCATTCTTTTTCCACTGATGCGGTCTAATATCACACAGGCTTTTTTTGGCAATTACATCAGAAGTTATTTATACCGAGCCTGGTTTAATCAAAATCCCAACTCTCCTCACAAACTGATTTTGAACCATTCCCTTCTTTTCTAATCCAATCCTAAATTTATATAATTGAGCTTTTCTAATCCCAGCAGAATAATTTACATCCACTCCTTTAAAAATATCATTCGGCCTACTAATCAGTCAAGAACTTCTAGGACCCTAATTAGCAAAAGAAATTCTCCTTTTAAGCAAGGATCAGCATGCCATCAACATCCTCAACTGAACTGTTATTCAAATATTGAGAAGAGCAGAACAAAAAAATTGAGCCATGGTGCATGGCCCTGGAGAAAGCCTTATAAAAATTAAGTTTAACCATTTCTGAATTAATTCTATCACACAGTCCAAAATTTCCCACCTTGACCATACAGATGTTACAAGATTGTTAAATGTTCTTCTAAGATGCAAATACAGTACGACAGCAGCTGCCATTTTCTGAGCACCTACTACGTATCAGGGAATGAACACGTAAGTACAAACTGAGGCTCAAAGAGTTTTAACAACTTGACCAAGGTCGTGCTCTAAGTAATGAAAGAAGCCAAGATCTGGACTTAGGATTGGAACTACATTGCTGCATTATGTTGACGACATTTCTCAGAATGACTGATTCATTTATTTAACATGCATTAAATACCTATCATGTTCCAGGAACCATGTACGATGCTAAAGACTCAAAAATAAAAGAAAGGTGAAGATCAAATTACAGTTTAATGTGGGGGGGGGGGAGGGCGGGTACTGATACAGATAAAAGATAATAGAGTGATTAATGCCATAATAAAGGTTGATGCTAAATGCTATGGCAGCATATAGCTAAGGTGCCTGATCTTTACTAAGAGGATCGCAAAGTTATCTTAAATGAACAGCAGTAAATAAACAGGTGGAAAAGGCGGGGGGAGTGAAGGAAGACACTCGTATAGACGGAATGGTATATGAAACAAGCACACGGGTAGAAGAGAGCAGGGTATGCTCAGGGAACTGTAAGTCAAGCAGGAGAGGCTGTGAGGGTGGACACACGCATGTGTAAGCACACAGCAAGGAGGGGTCTGAGAAAGAGAGGAGGAAGAAAGGGGACCAGGACGATAATGTAAGGCTGGATTACAGATGGCCCTGCCTGCCACAGTATCACTGAGTCTAGCAACTTATTCAAGTAACGGAAACACAACTAGCATGTTTTTGGGGCGCCTGGGCGACTCCATCGGTTAAGCAGCCGACTCTTGGTTTCGGCTCAGGTCACGATCTCAAGGTTCGTGGGTTCGGGCCCCACTTTGGGCTCTGCACTGACAGTGTGGAGCCTGCTTGGGATTCTCTCCTCCTCTCCCTGCCCCTCCTCTGCTCGTTCTCGTTCTCTCTCTCAAAATAAATAAATAAACTTTAAAACAAATAATAAACTAGCAAGTTTTGTTCTTGTTTTAATTTTGGCTCTCAGGCATCATATCTCTTCCTTTTCTATTTATTTTTTTAAAGACTTTATTTATTTTTAAGATTTTTTTTTTTAAATAATCTCTACACCCAACATGGGGCTCAAACTTAACAATCCCAAGATAAACAGTCACATGCTCTACTGACTGGGCCAACCCGGGACCCCTTTCCTATCCCTTTCTAAAGCGGAATCTTCCCTATGTACTGTTCAATTCCCTGGTATTATCCCTTGTCTTTCACAAACTGGTGTTACAATCATCTCCTAGTCACCTAGACTACTTAAAAAACAGCAGATTACCAGAACAGCTCCCCTGCTTCCCTACATCCTCGCTAAGGGGTGTAAGCCTTTAAAAAGGAGGCTCCCTCGATAACTCCCACAATTAACTCCCAAGCCAGAGCAGACAGCGAGGGGGACAGAGGATCCAAAGCAGGCTCTGGGCTCACAGCAGACTCACAAACCGTGAGATCAAGACCTGAGCCGAAGTCGGGCGCTCAACTGACTGAGCCTCCCAGGCGCCCCTGATCATTGTTCTTTGGATGATTTGCACCAAAAGATGGGCAGACGTTTCAATCGACAATTTACAGCTGTTACAAGCAAACGCCTTGCGTTTAGCTACCAGTTTAGTTTATTTCACGCGTGGCTGGGCTGCGCCACAGTCACTTGGCAGCTGCACTTGCTGGACATCAGTTGGGACGGTGACTGGTCTGGCTCACAAGTGATCACTAGATTTCACTACTGCCCACACAGGTAATGATTTCACAGGGTAATGACAATTTACCTGTCACGGAGCTACTCTAGTAACTTGCACCTTTTTTTAGCCTCATTTATTATCTACCCGTTGGACGAGAATGTATTTTCAAAGGCAATATATTAAGAAACTTTGTAAACAATCTTTTAAATTTTTTTTATTTATTTGTTTTTGGTTGTTGTTGTCATTTGGCCTCCATTCCTCATACACCTTTTTTTAAGTCTTAAAATGAAATTTCTCGTAAGCTAAACTACAGGCAAGCCAACTGTCCAGTTCAGCTCAAAAGAAACTACAAATGTTTGAACCCTATGAAAAGACCTACAGAAACTAGTTTAATCATCTGAATAACTGCAGATTTCTATTTTCCTTGTTTTATTAATATTTGAAAGACACGAAAGAGCTTTATTTCACTGCCAGAATTCAAGACTGTCTTAGATACAACTGTGACACCACAAGTATTAACAAGGAATTTGACAGTCCTTATCACGGCCAAATGTACAAAGAAGTAAGAGAAAATTGTTGATGTGAACTTTTAGATTCTTGACATGAGAATTTTAAATCATTCAATGTCTCTTTTCGTTAATTCTGGAAAAATTAAATTAATTTTTTTGATTTATTTTTTGAGAGAGAGAAAGAGAGAAAAGAAAGACAGCAAGCAGGGGAGAGGCAGAGAGAGAGAAGGAGAGAGAGAATCCCAAGCAGGCTGCGAGCTGTCAGCGCAGAGCCCAATGCGGGGCTCAATCCCACGAACCATGATCATGACCTGAACCAAAGTCAAGAGCCGGATGCTTAACCGACGGAACCACCCAGGTGCCCCAGAAAAATTAAATGTCTATTGATACAAAGAGATGGCTCAGTCACAGTAAGAGTCAGTGTGATAAGGGCAATGACTGTGTATAGTTGATAACCTTAATAGTCTAATCAAACTCTTCTCATAATGAGCTTAAATTAGGTTCTATTCTGTATTTTAAATAAACTAACAAATATTAAGAAAGCGACAGTCCCTACATCTCTGTGATCAGAAACAGGTTACTCTGGAGGAGATACAACATTTTTTGGTTTTGTTTTTAATTTTTTTTTAACATTTTATTTATTTTTGAGACAGGGAGAGACAGAGCATGACAGGGGAGGGTCAGAGAGAGGGAGATATAGAATCTGAAACAGGCTCCCGGCTCTGAGCTGTCAGCACAGAGCCCGACATGGGGCTCGAACTCACGGACCGCAAGATCATGACCTGAGCCGAAGTCGGCCGCTTAACCGACTGAGCCACCCAGGCGCCCCAAGATACAATGGTTTTAAACCACAAATCAGCATTACACCAATAAACCGCTCAGGTTATGGGCCAAGGAGCCTGAAAGCATAGATTAGTAAACCACAAATAATTTCAATTATCCAAAATTCCAGACAAGGCATTAGAAGAACTGTTACTTTACTCTTTCATTTACAAAATTCTAAAAGCCAACGACTGTCTTAGATGATTGTGAAGCCACTCAATCGTTAAGATATGACACAGCCAATTTTCATACCAAGTAGCTAAGCAAAACACAGCACATTTCCAAATCCATCCCACCCTTTGCAAACCTGCTTCCTTATGGTACAAGTAGGTCAATCTTAAATTCAAGCCATCTCAGCAGGTAAGAATCATACTGGTTCTCATCTCCAGAAGGAAGCCACAAGCTGCAGCCGCTCTGTTGATCTGACACCCACCCGTGAAAACGCGAAATCACTTGAAGCTGCAAAGAGCATGCAGTTCTTCCAGTTTTAATGGAGGAGAGCGGAAAGAGCATAAACTTTGGCGTCAGGAGGTCTGGGTTCAAGGGGTGGCTCCGAGATTCCCCACTTGAGTAGCCCTGGGACAGTTGGTTACCTTCTCTGAGCTGTCAATTCCTCACGTGTAAAAGAGGAAAAATAACAAATATTTCTGTTTCTCAAAGATTCAAGTGAAATGACAGATGTGTTGGGGCGCCTGGGTGGCTCAGTCAGTTAGGCGTCCGACTTCAGCTCAGGTCATGATCTCGCAGTTTGTGAGTTCGAGCCTCGCGTCGGGCTCTGTGCTGACAGCTTGGAGCCTGGAGCCTGCTTGGGATTCTGGGTCTCCCTCTCTCTCTGCCCCTTCCCTGCTCACATTTTTGTCTCTCTCCCTCAAAATAAACAAACATTAAAAAAAGAAAGAAAGAAAGAAAGAAAAGGAAAAAAAAATGACAGATGTGAACATGCTTCTATAAATCAAAAAGTGCCATGTGTCCCAAGGGGGACACAGAGCAGTCAATCGTACAGCTGGTCTTCCTGCCTGTCAGGTTCGGCCTACTCACAACACAGCAACTGGAGTGACTGTTTTGAAATCTGGGTCAGATTATTATGTCACTCCTCTGTTCAATCCTTCAGACAGCTCCCTATTTCTAAAAAAATGGTAAAAGCCCAAACGCTTAAAATGACCAAGGCCTCACTAAACTTAACCCCTCCATCCATCTTCCCTCTCCGGCATCATCACCTGTTTCTCTCCCCCTTGCTCACTTCAGCCCAGCCACCCTGACCTCCATCCGTGCTTTTCCCTGAACATGTAAGGCACACCTCCAACCCCAGGGCACTTGCACTGGCTGTTCCCTCTGCCAGGAATGCCCTTCCCCCACATATCCATGTTGTTAGCCCTCTCTTTAAGCCTTGCTTCAAATGTCTACTTTACAATGATCGCTATTTAAAACTCCAGCTCCAACACCCACCCTCACACCTGTAAAACCACTCACTCTGCTAGAGTTTATCCCTTTATCCAAAGAAACTACAACTGTATCATTATATTTACTTATGTTTTTTGTCAGTCTGTCCTCACTAGAATATATGTTTAAGGAGTACAGGGACCTGTGTTTTATTCTAGGACAATGCCTAGCTTAGAGGAAATAATTTTTTTTTTTTTTTTTTTTTAAATAACAGATGAAATTTATGTACTATTCTGCCTCATGTCAAGAGAAAAATCCAGATCTTCATTTTAGGGACACTAACTCACAACTCAAGAATAGCAGGTGGTGAACTCATTATCACACCATCTCCAGATCCAGGAACAGGAAATTATGTTAATTTTCATTGCAACTGAGACTAAAGACAAAAAGTTCTCTAAAGTTTTTTCTGTTTATTGAATGGTTCACAGATGATTTTTGCAGGCTCGTAGTGACTGGGGGTAATTTACTAGAAACAGAAATGTGACTGAATGGAGAAATAAATCTTTAAATCAAGATTTCAAAAACTTTCTCAAAGGTAGTTCTCAGAACCTGGGATTACCAGACCCTGAGAAGAAACATGAACTTTACAGTGGAAGTTTGCCAAGTCAGCCAACGGGAGCAAGAAAACAGCATGAGATCCTGTCATTCATTCGGTGAACAATTATCAAGAAAGCAGTCTTCTAATAGGTGATGCTTATTCTTGGAACCCAGCCACGGGAGAGGCCTAACTGAAGAAGAACGGAGAACCCTGGCCCACAGCCCTGGCTCAGGTCTCAGGTGAAGCCAGCACCACCTTGCCGACCGCGATGAGTGAGCCATCTTGGAAGGGGTCCACGAACCCAAGCCACCCCAGCTGACACTCACAGAAACAAAGAGCTGTCTCTACTGAGCCCTGCTCAAATCACATAGACACTTTAGCAGAGTAAATGTTGTTTTAAGCCTTTACGTTTTAGGGTGACTTGTTACACAGCCATAGATAACTAATACACTGTGCTTACTCAACTGCTGATATCCCACTGAGTCAATGTTTAATATAAAAAGTCTGTATGCAAACAACTTTAGTATCTTTTCACCTGGGAAAGCCATCCTCCTATCATTCCAAATGTCAAAAAGATGCCTGTAAATTGGAGTGCAATCTCTTTTCTGTTACAGTTACATCAATCCATCCAACTTATAAAATGAGCATTTTCTACTCCTTTCACAGCCAATCCTAAGCTTTAGAGAGGTGAATAATGTTACTGGATAGAGTCCTGACTCCTCTCCTCATTCTGTCAATACCAACTTCTTTTCCTCGGCCTGATGGCTCTATTAGTGATTAAGACAAGGGCTCCGGACCCAGATTATGAATCTTAGCTCTGCAACACTATCAGCTGTGACTTTAGTCTCCTCGTCTGTAAAATGGAGATAATAAGGGGTGCCTGGGTGGCTCAGTCGGTTGAGCGCCGACTTCGACTCAGGTCACGATCTCGCGGTCCGTGAGTCCGAGCCCTACATCAGGCCCCTGTGCTGACAGCTCAGAGCCCGGAGCCCGTTTCAGATTCTGTGTCTCCCTCTCTCTGACCCTCCCCCATTCATGCTCTGTCTCTCTCTGTCTCAAAAATAAATAAACGTTAAAAAAAAAAAAATTTTTTTTAAATGGAGATAATAATACTGCCCTTATAGTTGTAGGAGAATTAATTTATATAAAGTGCTTAGATTAGTATGCTTGGTGCACAGCACATATTTGATTAAAAAAAAAAAAACCAGCTTAACACGGTAAACACAAAATCCTCTACCTTTACCAAGCACAGATGATATCAACATACAGCCAATCTAAATTATGCAACTAATTATCTTCTCCTTTTTATTCATCTTCTTTTCTTCCCACTGTCTTATTTCCATCTATCTATCTCGCATTTTCAAATTCACAACAACAACATCAACAAAACCCACACAGGAAAGAAAAATGAAAGTAAGTAATGCTGCTTTACTGAGAAGGGCTGAGAGACAAAGCCTTATAAGGCATACAGATCAGCTCTTCAGAGGTCATGGACTAGGACAAATTAACTGTGGACATAACGCGTTAATGCCAACTTATGTGCAGAACACAGTCAACACAGAGTCTAAATACACACCACACACTCATAGTTCATGCTACACTGACCATACTCCGTTAAAAACAACCTAGGGGTGCCTGGGTGGCTCAGTCGGATAAGGGTCTGACTCTTGATTTCAGCTCAGGTGATGATCTCAAGGTCATAAGATTGAGCCCCACATGGGGTCTCCTTGCTAGGCATGGAGCCTGCTTGGGATTCTCTCTCTCTCTCTCTTTTCCTTTGCCCCTCCCCAACTCATGCACATGCACTCTCCCTCTCAACAACAAAAAAAAATCTGTACAATGACCATTAAAATATTTATGTTTCAAATGCTTACTGAAATTACAAAACAGCTCAAATCTGGAGAAAATAAGACATTAACGGCAAACTGCCTAGAAGCTTAAATGATACATAATTACATATATATATATTTTTTTTTAATCAAAACTTTCAAAGTTATCCTATACTACCTTAGTATTAGACTAGACCTTCACTTACTACAAAATAAGGCCGTGTATTCCTTTATTGTTTATGTTTTGTTCAACTTCCACAGCAGGATTCTACACCTGGATTACTAAACACTGAAGACAGTGGTTGAGAACTCTGCTTCAGACACACCATACAGGGTAACTAAGATTTGTGGTCTAAAGAAAATTACATATATATTATGTATATATATTTGTATGTATATATTTGTATGTATATATTTGTATATATATTTGTATATATGTATATATATGTATGTATATATATTTGTATGTATATATTTGTATGTATATATATGTATATATACATAATTACATATATATATATTTTTTTTTAATCAAAACTTTCAAAGTTATCCTATACTACCTTAGTATTAGACTAGACCTTCACTTACTACAAAATAAGGCCGTGTATTCCTTTATTGTTTATGTTTTGTTCAACTTCCACAGCAGGATTCCACACCTGGATTACTAAACACTGAAGACAGTGGTTGAGAACTCTGCTTCAGACACACCATACAGGGTAACTAAGATTTGTGGTCTAAAGAAAAAATCAAAGTACCCAACCTAAATTCTGGCAGTTTTCTCACCTGCCCTAGTTTCCCAATGACCTAGTCTCAAAAGAAAGAAAGAAGTTACATTATCTCCTTTTATCTTGAAAGTGACATAGTGACTTACTCAAGGTAAAGAAGGAAATTAGCAAAGGTTTCTGATTTCAAATGCCTTTCCCCTCACTATAACAATTCAAGTCTGGGGAAAAGGTAGCCAAGCAATAAATGATAAAACCACTGGGGTACTCCTTATAAACCCGCCAATATGCAACTCAGATGAAGTCCAAAACTAAAGAAAATCATCAACAGATTTTTCCATGCCCTCAAAACTCAGCTCCGCACTTGACAGACTCTAAGCCACTTTTTAAAACAAAGGATGAAATCTACAGAGGCTAGAAGAAACCAATTACTCTGCACAGATACTTTTTTGAAGAACATGAATAAATTGGACTATTTGGGGGACAGACTGACCTTAGCTCTATTACTGCTCTGCAAAGCCAGGATTCAGTAACACCTGGTATTTAGATGTATTGTATTTCTTCAGTTTATGTGTCACTTTGATAAATGTGGAAAGTACTTTTAGCCAAGAACTTGAATTAGATTTCACTTTAAAATCTGGCTGAACAAAACCATGTATACTTGGTTTGAATTCTGACATTTAAGTTATACAGTAACTTTTAACCTACAGCCAATAATGATTTCATACAGCAAAATGTGCTCAGCAATTGAACAGGAAAAAAAAAAAAAAAATTGGAGCCAGATTTGGGGACAGGCTCATCTCAGGATAAGAAGCTAGAGTTTTTCCTATAAAAATTATGAAAAGCTGACAAACTTAGAGAATGTTCGAATAGAGACATTTCATTTCTAACCAGTTCCAGACAACTCAAATTCAGTGCCATATTTTCTGTGGTCAGCTGTTCCTTTAACACAGTCTCATAAGCAAACCACAGAGTAGCCGGCCCTTAAGTATGATTTACCCTTCCTCATCCAAGTCTGATGTCTCAAACTACACAGATTCCGTTCTCATGAAGGGAGAGTGCCTAACCCGGAACAAACAAGGAAAAAGCATCATCCACTTCAAACACTTGTTATTTTTTCTTAAGACCCAGCATGTTCAAAATCTCCTTGAGATACTGCTTTGTGTTTTCTGAAAAGGAGAATGACTACAGTGACTTTTAAAATAGGAAGGAGAGGGTTGCCTGGGTGGCTCAGTTGGTTAAGTGACCGACTTCAACTCAGGTCGTGATCTCGCAGTTTGTGGGTTCGAGCCCCGCGTCGGGCTCCGTGCTGACAGCTCGGAGCCTGGAGCCTGCTTCGGATTCTGTGTCTCCCCCTCTCTCTGCCCCTCCCCTGCTCACGCTCTGTGTCTCTCTGTCTCTCTGTCTCTCAATAAATAAATGTTAAAAAAAATTTTTTTTAATAATAATAATAAAATAAAATAGGAAAGAGAAAACATACCAAAGGAATCTATACACTGCAGTCCTGTGTGCCAGGAAGAAGTGCCTCTTACAAGGTTATGCTATGGTCTCACTCAGTCCAAACCAGAGGTCCATACATTTCCCCAATTACAGAAGGCAAACCTATAAACACAGAGGTGTCTGTCCAGAGATTTAATAAAACTTCTCCTATGTAGATTATCTTCTAATTCAATGGATAAATGCTCTTATAATTTCTACAGAGGCCAATGTAGAGAAAGAAAGAAATACTACACTATACACAATTTTCAACTCTGGACATACTTCAGACTCCCTGGGGGAAAAACATTGTGTTTCAGAGCAAATGAATTAGACCCATCCTACCAGATTCCACAAGTTTTGGGCAGGGCTCCTCCCTTTTGAAGATTTCCTACTGATTATTAACGTACAGTCATGGCTGCGAACGACTATGAGAGAATTTAACAAAAAGATCATCCCAACTTTTTTTTTCATCCAAACTTTTAAGGAGGCAAGTAAAATTTGCAAAACCTCCAGACAAACTTCTGCATCAAAAACCCGTGGTCCGTGTCATCACCCAACAGTCAACAAAACTCACGACAATAAATGACAGACTGCACGTAGGGCTCAGACTGAGGTTTCTCCAACCAGCTTTAAACACCCTGTTCTATAAAGATGGAAGTATTGTCAACACGACTTATCGCTGGTTAAACTTCATGCTGCCAACAGAACCTTTTGGAGAGTCTTTTCTTCCACCAAGATTAACCCATTTTCCTTTTCTCTTCCTTTACTTCCCCCGCTTTTCTTAAATTAATTCAACTTCCCTCCACCAAGAAATATTTTTACAAATGTCTAAAAGGAACACTGCTCATTCTCTCCACCCTACCCTATTTCCTGGATATCTGTACAAGGCTGAGATTTACATCAATTCCTGAGGTATGGGGGAGAGTTAAACCTCCCCAGTGTCAAAATGGTCTTGAGGGACAAATTTAAAATAACAACAAAACAGAAACACATCAGCACGGAGTAGCAATGAAATCCACGCCTCTGTATGACCAACAGCAGGTATGATTTTAAAAAAAATTTTTTTTTAATGTTTATTTATTTTTGAGAGAGAGAGACAGACAGACAGAGCATGAGCAGGGGAGGGGCAGAGAAAGAGGGAGACACAGAATCCGAAGCAAACTCCAGGCTCCAAGCTGTCAGCACAGAGCCCGATGCAGGGCTTGAACTCATGAACCGTGAGATCATGACCTGAGCCACAGTCAAGACACTTAACCAAATGAGCCACCCAGGCGCCCGAGGTATAATCTTTGAACATTGCTTTAATTTAGCAGGGACCCAAGAGGAGGAAATTCTAAACATTAAGCATCCCCCCTACAATGAAAATATCTCTTCCTCATTCTCACAAAATGTAAACCGGATAACCATTTATATTATATCCTATCCAATTTCAACACCCATTAGAAAGTTCAGTGTGTGAAAAATGATTAGAAGAAACTACACTTATAATGCGGAAGGTAGTAATAATGAGATAAAAACAAAGGCTGTGCAAATTAAGGTGTCATAAAAAACATAAAACCAGAAAAAAAAATTAGAAAACTTAGTCATAAAAGGCCCAGGAGGTGAAAAGGCTTTTTTTTTTTTTTTTTGCCTTATGTTACTTATTGTTTTTTCTAAGGCAACAAAAAGGGTAGAAATGGGGAAATAACGTCTTTCCCACGTCTGTATTATGCCCTGGCTCGTGTCATGTGCCCTCCGCTTCCCATGGAACGTCTGTCCCTCCTCTCCTTATAAATCTCGAATTTCACTCTCCCCGGTGAAGCCTTCCCTTGTGATCACTCTGTCCACGTACGTCCCCTTCCCGGCAGACGCTCACAACACGCGCCACTCAGCAGTCACCAGCACAATACGTGCCATGTTAGGCCTTCTCCTCTGCAGGAATAGGATGCCCCACCCCCTGCCCCCGTGTACGAACTGGCCACAGCCCACCCTTTCAGCCCTGCTGTGTCCCACCCCCCCGGTCTACGCTCATTCGCGTGCAATCATGCACTCGTTCCCTTGTTTGGCCCCTCAACTACATCCAACAAATATTCATTAAGTGGCTACACTACTTCAAGCATGATCTAGAAGCCAGGTGAGCGCCAGCCATCTCTGACTGCTGCTCACGGCAGGTGAAAGCCATCCTCCCTGAACATCCGCTCACAGCACCGCCTTTACCGGGAATGCCCATCTCTCCCCATCAGGCTGACAAAGTCCTGAATCTTAGTGAGTCAGGGCGGCACTTTTTTAGCGTCTGTCATGTCCTGTACATGTCGTGCTAGGTGCTGAGGATACAGAAAGTGCACGGAGGCACAGCTGCTCAAAAAAAAAAAAAAAAAAAAAAAAGGAAAGAAAACAACACAGAAGCTATAGTAGCGAAGACCCAGATACCAACAAATAACAGGCACAAGGTGGCAAGTTCTATGGCATGTAGACAGGATGATTGGGCAGCACGGGGCACAATACTCAGGCTGGCCTTGATGTGACTTAAACGTGCTCAATGCTTACTTGACTACTGCAAATACTCTTCTACAATTTGCTTATTCCACACAATATACTTCCTACAAGGTCTGATGAATAGCATTTTTAGCACCATTCGGTAATAATTCCGTTTTAATTTCTCCTTTGATCTATGACTTACTTAAAAGTGTGTTTTTTAGGTGTTAGGAGCGTAGGAGGTTCTTATCTTTTTGTTACTGTTCGACTTTAATTACACCAGCAGTGAATATAGTCTACGTGTTAATCTACGAAATTTGTCGAGACTTCCTTTATGATTTAGCACAGATCAATTCTCTCTTTTAACATTTCCACCTAGAGTTCAAAAACCGTGTGTTGGTAAATGCGGTAATTATGTAAATGGCCATTACATCAAGTTTCATAATGATAATATTCAAACCTTCTACACACTTGCAGATTTTCTTTTCACTGTGGTCTATCAAGGCAGAGGTACACTCAAAATTTCCCACTATGGCAGTGGAATGCCAGTTTTCCCCATAGTTCTATATATTGCAAGCTATATACTAATTTAGAATTATTAGATCTTCCTGGTAAACTAACCTTTTAATCGATAAGTGATTATATCTAATAATGCTTTCTCCTTAAAGTATATCTGCCTGATATTAATAAAGCAACGCCAGGGGCACCTGGGTGGCTCAGTCGGTTAAACGTCTGACTTCAGCTCAGGTCATGATCTCATGGTTTGTGAGTCTGAGCCCCGCGTAGGGCTCTGTGCTGACAGCTCAGAGCCTGGAGCCTTGCTTTAGATTCTGTGTCTCCTTCTCTCTCTCATGCTCTCTCAAAAATAATAAATGAATATTAAATTATTTTAATGAACAAATAAAGCAACTCCAGATTCTTTTGGCAACTATTTGCTTTTTCCATCCATCCCTTGACTTTTTTTATGTTTATTTATTTATATTGAGAGAGAGAGAGAGAGAGAGAGAGAGCGAGCATGAGTGGAGCAGAGACAGAGAAAGAGGGAAAGAGAGAGAATCCCAAGAGAATCTGACAGCGCAGAGGGGGACCTGGGGCTCAATCTCACGACCGTGAGATCACAACCTAAGCCGACACCAAGAGTCAGATGCTTACCGACTGAGCCACCCAGGCACCCCATCCATCCCCTGACTTTCCAACTTCGACTTTCTGCAGCTTGATACTTTTAGGTGTTTCTCTTGTAAAAAAGCATAAAGTTGAATTCTGCCTTCTTCCCATCCAGTCTGACAATCTGTGCCTTCTAAATGCAGGGTTCAGTCCATTTTCACATATTGTGATTACGCATAATGTCCTAGATTCATTTCTTCTATCACATTTTGGGCTTTCAGAATCTAGTAGTTTCTTTCCCTCTTTTCATGCCTTTTTTGGGGTTGAGTCTGTCCACCTCATTCAGTGATGTTGCTTCCACTAGAGTTTGAAAGGATACACTTCAACTGTATTTTGTTAGGGACTAATGTAATTTAACAAGTCTAAACAATCAATATCTTTACCTACTTCCCAAACAAGACTAAGAACTTTGAGTGTTTTAACTTGGATCACACCTTTCCCAACTTATCAGGTATTATTGTACAGAAAATTCTCCCACCTTGATGTGCTTCAACCTTGCAAGCTAAACATTGTTAATGTTTTAGATCATCGACTTTTTAAAATGCTTCATCCACAACTATTATTTTTGTCGTTGCTGGCCATTCATTTCTGTCTCAAACCTTCTTTCAATTATTTTCCTTCTTCCTGAATACGCTGACACTTAAGCTGGTAGGCCATTTATCTTACACATTATCCCCTCTGTGTGGATTTAGCTGTTTTCTCATGAGAAAATTAAGGGTATACATTTTTGGCCAGAATGTCACGTGAGTGTCACTGTATCCTGTATCACCTCAGGAGGTACAAGACCATCAGCATGTCTCCCGACCGATGTTACCTTGATTACGTGGCCATGGTAGTGTGGCCTCAAGTCTCTTGGTCCCTGTCATGCTTGCCATCTCCTCTCTCTCTCTTATGCTGTTTTGCTTCAGCCCTGTGTTCTCATTCGCTATTTCTTTCTCCAAAGGTGCCTATTTTGTTGTTTTAACCTGGTCATTGTTTTTCTTAACGTTTATTCATTTTTGAGACAGGGAGAGACAGAGCATGAACGGGGGAGGGTCAGAGAGAGAGGGAGACACAGAATCCGAAACAGGCTCCAGGCTCTGAGCTGTCAGCACAGAGCCCGACACGGGGCTCGAACTCACGGACCGCGAGATCATGACCTGAGCCGAAGCCGGACGCTTAACCGACTGAGCCACCCAGGCGCCCCATGTTTTTCTATTTTGAACTTATTATCACATTTCTAGATGTTTTTTTTTCAAAATGTCTGGATCAATTCTGAGTCTTTGGTTTCTTCGTCATTCTTTAACTCCCTTTCTTATTTAACATAGTTAGCAGTCTGTATCTGTTGATTCGAATACCCGTAGTCCTCAGAGTCTGACTCTGTTCTAACTCTTGTTCATGGTGGCTGGGTTCCTAGCTGGTTTCATGAGTTGGGGGAGAAAATGGGATGTTGGCTCATGTTCAACTGGAACTGTATCTGCAGCAATTTTTTCAGGATGGATGTTTAAAGTGCCTTCCTTGAGAAGAGTTTGCATTTGTATCTGCTGGGAGCCTAGTGGTGCCAACACAGGGCCACTTAAACCAAATTTTTGGTTTGGTTTTTTGGGGTGTCACAACAGTAGTATAAATGCAGGCTCAAACCTGTACGAGTTAAGGCTGGTGATAATGAATTCTCCAGAGGACTTTTGTTTGTCTTTATGTCCACTCTCCTCGAAGCCAGTACCAAGACAGGGACTTACCAACACTCTCCCTCTGTGGTGGAACAATCTACTTTCCCCCCCTCTTTTGGCAACTAACAATGTCATTTTTGGGAAGTTCCAGCTTTATTTGGGTTTGGGAAGGGGGTACGGGGCTCAGGTGTGACTTCCTACTTTCTTTAGAACCCCAGAGCTTTCTTTCCTGTTGTCAGACTCTAGGCCAAAAGATCAGGAAATAACTCTAGGACAAGCACCACCTCCAATGCTAGCCTATCAATGCATTCATGTTACCTTAAATTTCTGACCTCTGAGAAGGCCTTACTTTGTCTTCAGTTCAGCCATTACATAAGAGTTTTGATTTTTTAATCCAGCATTTTCTGACATATTGAACTGCAAAGAGTTTCTCCTTACCTCTAGCCCAATATGCTACCAAAAATACAAGTCCTTAAGGTTTCTTGGACAATGGTAGAGAAAAACTATGGCATAGAAGAGAAGGCAGAGTTTTCAATGATAATTTTTAAAAAGAGACCTTGGTTAAATTTCTGGCCCTTCGACTATACAATAGGACTAACGTGGGGCTCGGTCGGTTAAGCATCCGACTTCGGCTCAGGTCACCATCTCAAGGTTCGTCAGTTGGAGCCCTGCGTCAGGCCCTGTGCTGACAGCTCAGAGCCTGAGCCTGCTTTGGATTCTCTGTCTCCCTCTCTCTGCTCCTCCCCTGCTCACACGTGTGCTCTCTCTCTCTCTCTCTCTCCCCCTCAAAAATACACATAAAAAAAAAAAAAAGTAAAACAGAACTACTGAACATAGACTCAACCCCAACGAGTAGTGAGTAAAAAGGGGGTTTCCTACCAATGCATACTTGTTCCGGTTAACCATTCCCTGCTGCCCAGAGTTACTACTTTCATGGACCACCCAGAGCGGGACAGCTCTTTGAATCGTGTGCCAGAAACAGCTAGATGCCGTCTTTGCCATCCACACAACATCAACAAGGTCAGAAAAATTAACCCTTTTAAAGTCTGTTTGGTTTATTTTCTTTTTCTGTGTGATGACTATTCAGTAACCGAAGATGCTTCAAACGAGTCAGTTTTGGTGCACGAAACTCTCTTACTTTAGATGTGAGATGTATTTACATTTCATCACCAAGCGCCTTCAGACAATGCTTAAGGCATACTTATATTCAGCAAACTTGTGTATTATAGATTTTTTCACTTGGACCCATACCTATATGGCCCAGAAGGTCAATGCTACGTTGAACATCTGAAACCACACTAACAACTTTATTATGGAAACGTGGTCTGTTCTGAAAGAGTTCTGTTTCCTAAATTTAAAATGCTTTGGAAGTCTCTCATTCTCATTAAAGTGTCTCTTTGTCTGGCCAGACTTAGTTTTGTGGGACTTGAGAGAAGCTCGGTTAGAACTCACTGTCTTGCTTTTTTCCGTACCAATGACAACACAGTAACGCTCAAGGTGTACAGATCCAGGCCATAATGTGGAAGTCAGTCACCAAATACGTTCCAGGTGGTGCTAGTAAGGTTCAATTGGGGAGTTCCTGCTCCTCTGGAAGATTCCCAGCCTGAGCAGATCTTCAGTCTTGAAGTGAAGGGGCTGCAAATGACAGGGTCAATCAAGCAAGCTTCCCAGGACCATACGGGATGGAGCAGCAACACCGCCAACGTCTGGTGCAGGGGGGCACGGGTCAGTCCTTCGGACCGCTCGTGCTGCCCTCTCAGCTTTGATGCTTTCCCATCCGTGCCAGACTTTCTCTAGAAGAAACAGTTCCTGGCTTTTGAGGAGTTTCATGGCCAGTTTCTTTTCTCCTTTCTTCTCGGTGTCTGGACAAATCCCAACCTGTTAAGATACTTTGATATTTCTTCATTCCCTCCAGCTCTTTGCTGCTTTTCTTCGATCTAAGTCTTTTAAAGCATGCTTTTTTTTTTAAACTTGAACACTTCCCAGATCTGCCCAGTACTTCTTGGCTTTCTGTTCCAAAAGCCTCCACGAAGAAACAGACACAGATCTCCTCTGGCTACTCCTCAGGATATTCAAGTATTTGAGCTTTCTCCATTCTCAATTTTGCTGTTTGTACCGTCCAATTTTTTGGACACAAAACCATCTTGATAAAATGGGACCATCGTCTGTCTCCTCCTTCCAAAATCAATCAATCCTCTGTTCACAGAAATGAGAGCCATCCCCCCCCACACCCCCTTCATCCTCAGATGTAAAAATCATTAAGTCATCAAAAAACATTTTGTCTTTGTCTCTGGGGCACCTGGGTGGCTCAGTCAGTTGAGCATTCGACTCCTGACACGGGCTCATGTCATGATCTCATGGTTCGTGGGATCCACCCCTATGTTGGGCTCTGCACCAACAGTGCAGAGCCTGCTTGGGACTCTCTCTCTCCCTCTCTCTGCCCCTCCCCCACTCTCTCACTCTGTCTCAAAAATAAATAAGTGAGGAGCACCTGGGTGGCTCAGTCAATTAAACATCTGACTCGATTTCAGCTCAGGTCACGATCTCACAGCTGTGAGATCGAGACCACTTCAGGCTCTGTGCTGGGCACGGAACCTGCTTGGGATTCTCTCCCTCCCTCTGCCCCTCCCCTGTTCACGCACGCATATTCAAGCTCTCACTCTCTCTCCAAATAAACAAATATTTTTAAAAATAAATAAATTTCTCTTTCCCCCCCCCAAATCTCTATTAACTCATGAGGGCTTACAAAACAACACCTATCCCCAACCCCGTCCTCTTTACTGTTCATCGAATGCTACTGCATAAAGCCTCCGAGACGGTCATTATCAGAGTTACTGGGTACTTCTGTGTCCCTTCAAGAGTAGGCCCACATCTTGAGATGACATCTACGTAAGTCTTACTAGTGCTACAGTTGTTTCCGTATCCACTGCTTTTACTAGTCTGTACT
This sequence comes from Panthera pardus, assembly GCF_024362965.1. NCBI lineage: Eukaryota > Metazoa > Chordata > Mammalia > Carnivora > Felidae > Panthera > Panthera pardus. Next base: position 6,001,233 of record NW_026526777.1, on the reverse strand, counting down.
CGTATTCGTGTTCGCATCCCTGGCTCCTTACTCACTACCTGGCAAATTGTAAGTACCTTATAAATATCTGCCGGATGTGTGACTGAATGAATAAATAAGCACCTTATATAATAGCCTAGATGCGAAAGGAGCACACAGCACTTGAGGCAATCTGGCAGACTCCATCACGATTCCAGATATTCTGAGGTATGAATTAGAATACTTAGACTCTAATAAATATATACGCACAATATATACTTTTTCTACATATATATATGAATACATGTTATATGTATACATTTTAGATCTATGTGTTTTACATAACTATATTTTTATATGGGCACATAAACATTTATGTGTTTAAAATGTATATCTGGTACATATTTAATACGTATATATATATTTGTATAACTCAAAATAACCTACATGCCCATTAATAGGAGAACAGTTAAAGAAATTAAGTCGGCAGTTCTGTGAGGCCCTGAGGATCCCAAGATTCTTTCAAAGGGTCAGCAAGGTTCTCCCCTTTTCAACTACATACCTATGGGTATCTAGATTTTCTTCATTTATCTCAACCAAAACAATTTATCACAATGGATTACAGGAAGAAACAGGAGAACAGAGCTGGCTTCTATCAAGATTTTTGGCAAATATAAATAAAATAATGCTACTCCTCTCACTCAATTTTTGAGGGTCTGGAAAATAGTTATTTTCCATAAAAATGTCACTTATGTTTACATGGAATGGTTCCGTATTCTTTTTAATTCTTTTTTAATCTTTTAATTTAATTTTCTTTTTTTTTTTTTCTTGAGAGTGAGAGACAGAGCATGAGTGGGGGAGGGGCAGAGAGAGGGAGACACAGAATCCAAAGCAGGTTCCAGGCTCCAAGCCGTCAGCACAGAGCCCGACGCGGGGCTCGAACTCTGCCTCACCACCGATCTGTTTAATCACTTGAGGCTTTCTCCATTAAACGACATGGTTTTTCCACTAGACTTAGGGGAAGAACAAGGAAGAGGAACGAGTCTTTCTTCTCCTTTCTTCTTACCTAAATAATGTCTCCGAGGAAAACAAAACAAATCTGTTTTTCCCTCGCTTATGACTAGAGGTGAAAACAATGAGAACTAAAATTTTTAGTGTTTGTATCCAAAATAAATAAACAGTGTTTGCAGACAAAACACACTCACTTCATGGGTCCATAGTTGAGCACTATAAACGCCAACACCACCATCACACAGATAGCTCTTCGTTTCGGATTAGGAACTTTAAGCCTCTGGTTCTGAAAGAAATAACCATGTCAAATACGGTTAAACTACACACTAATCTCGCAAAAAGCAACGGGTAAGATAAGCACACTCCTCTTCAGCAGTTATTAGTTAAAAAAAAATAATAATAATAATAATAATAAACAAACCTCAAAGGTGAGGAAATGGTACCTTTCACAAGGCTAGAGCGCAGCCTTCTTAGTTCCCTAATGGTAGCAGAGAAAAACAAAGGAGCAGGAGAAAAGAAACATAGTGGCCACTGTTGCACTTTCCTCTTCCCCCCAAAAGGAAAGAATTCAACCATTTAACACTTCTATGGGTCTTCAAAGAATTTTCAGATACATCTGTAGTTTTTTTCCCCTGTCTCTTAAATCTCCCGTGCGCTCAGGGCAAAACAGAGAACCCCAATGGAAGAAGCCCACTCATTGGGCACAGGCATCCATTCGGTTCCAGACAGCGTTGCAGTGGCAAATCCTGAAACTGCAGGTTTCAGGAACAGAATCAAGGGGAAGGTCGACTTTATCGGGACCAGCATGGCAACAACACGCAAAAAACATAATGGGGGTCAGGTGGACAGAGAAACAATTTAAAATTTTATTTTGTATTTTCTTTCTAAAATTTGTTTTTAACCGTTTATATATTGAGAAACAGAGAGAGACAGAACATGAGCAGGGGAGGGGCAGAGAAGAGAGGGAGGCACCGAAACCAAAGCAGGCTCCAGGCTCCGAGCTGTCAGCACAGAACCCGATGCGGGGCTCGAACCCACAAACTGGGAGATCATGACCTGAGCCGAAGTTGGACACTTAATCGACTGGGCCACCCAGGCACCCCTGTATTTTCTTTTTTAAAAGGAAAGCCCTGGCGGGACAACTGAAGGTCCTCACGGCGATTCACTTAGTCAGAAAGAGAGGGGTACCCCGGAAACACAGCTTTTGAACGCAGGCTGGGAGGTACAATTCGCGAGCTCCTTTTCCCAATGCTTTTATTCCGATTGCAAATGCTTTAGGGCTTAACGCGCCCTCTTTTTCCTAGGACTCTTAGTTTACACAATTTAAAACGCACACCATTCCCGATGGTTTCTCAGGAAAAAAGAATGCTTGAACCCATCTTGTCGGGGCTGCGTCGCTGGCCCTCACCTCGGACACCACTTCGTCCAGCTGCCGCTTCAGTGACCCGTTCTCCTTCTTGAGCTTCTCATTCTCCGAGAGCGCGGCCTTTAACCTGGCCTCCAAGCCAAGCATATATTCTTTCTTCTTCTTGCGGGACTGACACGCAGACTCTCGATTTTTTATCATACGTTGCTGTCTCCTTAGTACAGCAATCTAGAAAAAGTTACAATGAATCAAAACATTCCAATTTTAGAACCAGATCAGAATAGACTGATTTTTATTTAACAATTATTTTTTGTTCATAGCAAAAAACAAACAAAACAAGCAACTAAAAAAAAAAAAAAAAACGACTGTTACGTTTGCTTTAAAACATATCTGTTCGAAACATAGGTTACGTTTGTTTGAAAACAGGTTTTAAAAAATATTAAGCAAAGCAAAATGAAATCAAATGGTTAAGGCCTTCTAAAACCTAAATGTGAAATGGTTTCTTCTGATGTTTTTCTAAGGCTTATTTATTGATCTTCCAATTTTCCCTTTAGAAACTCAGGGGAAAAAAAGAAAAAGAAAAGAAACGAAACTCAGAAAGTGTCCTGACATATACATATATGTACATATCCACACACCTTTACACTCAGGCTCTGAATTGACTATTTTCCAGAACCCTGTATCCAACTGCTTATAAGGCCACTTCTACGTGCAAAGTTACCATCACTTCAAATTCAGTTCCCACAAACTGAACTCATCATCTCCCTCTATCTGGATTTATCTATCCATCTTCTCTCAGTCATAAATGCCTCTCAAGATATCTAGGAGGAAGTGACCATCAACTTATTTTTCCTTCATTCCCCATATTTATCCCCTCTCTCAATCCGATTCACTCACTAAATATGCACTGAGGCTATGCTAATGACCAAGTTTCTTCCCGGGACAGTGCTGTCTCACTTAATCTGTTCTCTCTGTTCCTGCTGTCACCCTCCTAAAGCAGGCCCTCATTACCACATCCCTACAGGCTACTGCAATAGTCTCCTACACATTTTCAATGGTCTCCAATCTCTTCCTGTCTGCCATCTGCAAGATTAGTCACCCTGCAAAACAACAACAACAAAAAACCTTGCGATTCTATTGCAAAAACAAGCTATTCATGCATCATAGTTGGCCACCTGTTTTCAAGGCCTTCCATGATGTGACCACCTCCCTAAATAACCAAACCTTCTGCCCTAACCCAACAACCATTCAATCCACACCCAAATTCTTATCATTTGAGGCTACCCCCCAATCTCCACACACACCTAATTCATTCCTTTAGCCATACCACCTACGCCAGTTTGTAATGCGGTCTCCTCCACTAACCGAAATCTCAGGGTCCTCCACACTGTGCTTATGCTAAACCATCTTTCCTGAATGTCTTACGCCCTTATAGTTTGGAAAATATACCTGAACCCTTTAATGTTCTCAACTGTTTCGGGAGTGTTAAGTCTCTCTCAACCTCAATTTTTTACATTAGAAGCCAAAACTATGTAATTCTACATTTTTGCTTACTACCCACAATATCTTCCATAATCTCAACTTACTGAGAAAAATTATTTGCATCACATTTTCTAAGTGAGAACTTATGGAACCTATTTGTCCATAATGAACTAACAGCATTAGTCTAATTTATTTGAGGCAGAGGGTGAGGCAGCAAAATTAAGTCCATAAAAAGCACCAAATAATATTAAACTGATTATTTTTAAAGTACACAGATGACTGAACTACTGACTTTATATGTTTTGTAACTGACTTTAAAAAATAAACGTTCCACTCTGTGGCATTCAATGGCTTGGTGAGACCAGTAAACAGAATAATACTGATTTCTTTTAAAATAATAACACAATTCCAACCCCACACAACACTTCCTCGAAAGAGCCAAAGCCAATCTCTGTGCACCAAATACTGTCAACAAACTTTCAATCAGAAGCTACAAGGGAAAAAAAAAACAAAAAAAACTACAGGAGATGTCAAAAGAGGTTGTTTTTCTTTTTTTCCTTCCTTTACTGAAGCTTCATAGGAATGCCAATTTATGTAACCATCATCGGCAAACCTTCCCTAAGGAGTAACCATCCCACTCTACAGTAACACGGTGCGCACACGCGCACACACACACACACACACGCAGCAGCGGCCAAGCCCTGATGGATGATTCTTCACCACGTCAAAGCAGTCTCTGGACAATGCCACTTTGTTCAGTCTACTGTTATTCTTAGTGCTCTTCATGGTTACTGAGAAGGCCAGGGTCCATAATTAATACTTAATTCCAGAGTGCTAAAGTATACAGAACACTGAACAAGCGCATGAAAGAGAAGGTTCCCAGATGGAAGAGTTTATACTAACGTTAGATAAAAGGCAACCTTACTTTAAAGGCTAATTAATCTGCGGAATTTAGGGAGGCTTGCAGATGGCACACCATTTAATAAATTTCAAACAAGGATTAGGAATTTCTATAAACAATAAAAGCACCTGCACATTATACAGCATGAGAGTTTCAAAGGCTGTCAGTGCACATGCCTCATGCTAAAAAAAATGAAAACCACCTGTGGCCATTCATTGCTTCCCAGAGAAAAAGATACAATAGTTCCAAAAATAAACACTCAATACTACCAATAAACACAAAGGATAGAGAGTAAAAATAAATGAAACCCACAGGAATTGCCAAACATAAGAGTTCCAACTTTACATCTCAGCAAGCTATCTTCAGCTATTTGAATGTATAATATTTAAGTTATTCTGTATTTCCTAGACCAAAAAATTATGATTTTCAGACTACACACACACACACACACAGCCATGGTGTTTGTGTTTCCGGTGGGGGGTATATTTTACAAGAAAAATTACACTGTAGTTACTATTTTGTATACTGATTTTTGCATGAATGTATTATGATCATCTTTTTTAATTTATTTCTTTTGTTCATTCTTTCTGAGAGAGACAGAGCACAAGCGAGGAAGTGGCAGAGAGAGAGGGAGGGAGAGAGAGAATCCCAAGCAGGCTCCACACTGTCAGCGTGGAGCCCAATGCAGGGCTCAAACTCACAAAACGTGAGACCATGACCTGAGTTGGACGCTTAACCAACAGAGCCACTCGGGCACCCCGGATGTATTATGATCATCCTTGACATGCAATGAGAACGCATGGTATTTCAGTTATCTTGATGTTCTATATCAATCTCCTCCTGTTGAAGTTATTACAGTTTTCGAGATTCTTTAAAATAAGCCTCCTCATCGGATCCACTGTTGGAGAGTGGACGTGCCACAGCTAGAACTTAGAGCAGCTGACTCCAAGCCCAGCACACACAATCCCGGTACATAACAGCCTCACACTGCTTTTTATACCAAATGGGAAGTCCTGAATCTCAACATGGCACCCTAACCTCGTGAACTCCGTGCTTACTTTCATTATGTACCTGTCTGAAAAGGAAGGCTATGGAAACACGTGTATCTACAATGCTTCATCTCCTGTGTTAGCAGTCTGAAAACATAAAATCAGTACTCTGGCTCATTAATCAATTGGCACATCTCACTTAAGGGCTGTCAGATGCTTTAACAGGACTGAAATGAGCGAAGAGGTCGTCAGTCCCTGCTTCTGATCATCCTGCTTCAGACAACTCTCCCATCAAGCACTGTGCTTAGAAAAAGAAAAAGGAAAAACTTCACAGCCATAAAATACTCTCCCTTTAGTGCCACTACACTGTAAAATAAGGCGTTGCATTATTAAACGAACATTTGACTGTAAGAAAGACTTGTAGAAAAGAAGAACTTTCACAGATGAACATGTACTTTTGCTTTTGAAGGCTCCACCAATTTGAGTCAAAATTCCAAATCCGTTTGCATTTTGTTTAATTTTAAAAGTTCACGATCAAGCAATACTATATTATGTTCTTATAAAAAAAACAGACCATCTAGACTTTTGATTCTGTGATGTTGCTAAGAAATGAGCTTCAAAGTCCTGTATGGCTAAATCAGATACAAAAATAGGATATTTTAATGCTACAAAATACATTCCAACATCTCGCACAAACTCAAGCCAGATCAAGTACTGATCACCATGGATGAAATCACTGGCTTAATGGGTGCCATTGCCTTGGTTCTATTTCTTATTTCGGTGAATCTCTCCCTCTAAACTGATACCTAAAGCAGAAACGGTCACTGATTAACCCTTCATCGTATTAGACAACCCAATTTTTCCATTAAATAAAAGAAGAAAGAAACTTTGTCTCTTTGAAATTGATTTAAAAGCCAATTTCTGATTTATATAACACACACATTTTATAACTCACACATTTCTAATTTATGTAACATATATTATTGCATATCACAGTAAATATATTTACAAATACATTCCAAAAAAACGTGTACAGCTAAAATCATTAGCAAATTTAATTTGTGGCAACTTTATTACTATTCTTTTAAAATTTTTTTTAACATTTATTCATTTTTGAAAGGCAGGGAGAGACAGAGCACGAATGGGGGGGGAGGGGAAGGGAAAGAGGGAGACACAGAAACAGAAGCAGGCTCCAAGCTCCGAGCTATCAGCACAGAGCCCGACGCGGGGCTCGAACTCACGGACCGCGAGATCATGACCTGAGCCGAAGTCGGCCACTTAACCGACTGAGCCACCCAGGCGCCCCACAACTTTACTTTAAATATTCAAATCAATTAAGTATTCTAATTTGATTTCTCTTGGGAATCTTAAGAATACTCCCTTTTGGGAGCACCTGGCTGGCTCAGTCCATGGAGCCTGTGACTGCTGATCTCAGGGTTTTGAGTTTGAGCCCCATGTTGGGTACAGTGACTTAAAAATTAAAACTTCTAAAAAATAAATAAATAAAAATAAAAACTCTTTTAGGGGCACCTGGGTGGCTCAGTCAGTTAAGCTTCCAACTCTTGATTTTGGTCATGATCTCATGGTTTGGGAGTTTGAGCCCCACGTCTGGCTCTGTGCTGACAGTGTAGAGCCTCCTTGGGATTCTCTCTCACCTTCCCTCTCTCTCTCAAAATAAATAAATAAACTTTAAAAAAAAAAAAGGGAAAAAGAAAGAGGGGCTTCAGTAGCTCAGTAGATTAAGCGTCTGACTCTGGATTTCGGCTCAGGTCATCATCTCATGGTTTCATGGGTTCGAGCCCCACATCAGGCTCTGCGCTGGCAGCAGGAAGCCTGCTTGGGATTCTCTCTCTCTCCCTCTCTGTCCCCCTGCCCCCACTCACACTGTCTCTGTCTCCCTCAAAATTAATAAACTTAAAAAATAAAGAAAAAACTCCTTAAAAAAAAAAAAAAATATATATATATATATACACACACAATACTCCCCTTTTTCTCATAAAATTGTTCAAAACAGAAAAGGGGAAACTTTCCACTTATACTACCTGTACTCTTCTCAAATCTCATGACAGAAAGCCAAAATTTCATTTTACTCCTTCTATTGTGTGTGTGTGTGTGTGTGTGTGTGTGTGTGTGTGTGTGTTATACCCAGTTCCTGGTCACCAAAAATTAAATAAAGCAGTTTCATTACTGGCCACCTGAGCCATTTAATTGGCAGAGTCAAGGCAATAATCTTCAGCCTACAAACTTTTATTTTTTTAATGCGGAATGCCTTTGGACAGGGAGTATGATTTCACGAGTGAGAAAAGGTAACAGACGCAACCCCTGCTAACTGCAGGCCCGGGCTGCCCTACGCAACCGCCTGTTCTGAGCGAAGGGGAAGGACCGGCAGAAGGCAAAGGCAGAAGCGTCCACCAGACGCTCTCAGGCAAACCGCGCAGTCGGGCACGGCCTCCTGAAGGACGGAGGACGTCCTATGTACAGGGATCATCAGGGATCCTCGGAGCAGTTTCCCCTGCTTCACACGGCCCCAGAAATAAGTCAGCAGCCACCTAAGAGTAACAGTGACTGAAGTCATCAGATGACAATACAGTACCGGAAACTGGTGTCCTTAATTCTTACTCTAGGACTGCAATGAAGTAACTGGAAGATCTTAGAAGAATCCTTTCTGCTCCCAGGGCCCGTTTTCACGGCAGTAATAAAAGGGGGTTAGACCAGAATGGTGTTCTTGAACCTATTATAACCCAATAGCAAGTAGCATGATAAATTTAGTGGGTCATAAGAGACTTAAAAAAAACTTGACAGAAAAGCACAGGATAAAATAAAAGGAAACAGAATGCTTTAAATGTAGTAAGAGCTTACTTACTGTCTCCCTAGACCGTGTGTGTTGAGAAAGATGTAAAACACATTTCTTACTGCGGACTGTGGGCTGTGGACAAAAACTTGAGAGCCATCCCGTGAATCCCCTAAAGGTCTCATTCAATCTCAAACCAAAACGGTTCCAGTACTGATGCTAACCACCCATACTGAACTACCACATATCCCGGAAATGACTACTGCATCATAAGATACGGGTAAGACTAACTTTGCTGTCGATTTTGAGATCACCACATTGTTCACCTAAGATCAGTCTCTATACTTTGTCTCTCAAGACTTACAACCACGTGCTGAAAATTTTTACAAATTAAGAGAATACATTTATAGAGGGAGAGAAAAGGCAGCAGCAAGTTTTAAGACGTAATAATTTGAAATTCATGCTGCATCAGGGCTGCGTTGAAAGTAAAGCCCCGTTAATGGAGCACAGAGTAGTGACAAGAGCACTGGACTGAGACAAGGCCTAGGCTTGAATCCTAACTCAGATGGAGCAGGTCAGATGATCAGGTGAGGATTACACAGCGAATGGACACAAAGGTTCTTTGTAAACTACAATGTACCACACATACGGGAGGTTCAGTAAGGGGAGCTACCCTGCAGCTACGAACAGATCGAGTGAGGAGGCAAAAATTCTGAACTCCATCGCCAATGTGCCTCACAGCTGCTCAGATAAACTGTGCAAATAAAGCAATATTGAAAATATCTGCCCACAACCCAGCTCCTATTTTCAGATTTTAAATTTTAAAAATGACTTACGAAACCAAAACAGACAAAACCTGGGAATCACCTTTAATCGCTGCAGAAGCTGAAAAACAGCCCAAGTATAATTCACACTCCTCCAAGATCCCTCGGTCTGCCCCTTACTCTGTATGTATCGGGGCTCTCGTTCACCTCAAAGGGCTGTTAGGAAGCTTAAATATCTGTGAGTCAGGCACTTAGACAAGTGTGGCACACACTACTTTATCAATGTAGCCAATCTTAGCAAGATGACCTTGGCTAAAACACCTAACCGATTCCTTCCACAGTAAAATGGGAATCAACAGTACCCACTCTACAAGGATTTTGTAAGAATCAAATAGGTCTCTGTGAAAATAAATGATTTATAACCCAATATGAATGTGAAGTACTTATCAAACTGTATTAGAGCCGAATTCCCCTACAGCGTCAAAAAGACAAGGATTATGGAAATGTTCCAGATTTAAAGAAGCTACAGACAGATAACAACCAAATGCAGTATCTGGCCCTTGACTGGTTCTTGTACCGAAAGGGAAAATTTTCAATAAAGGAGATTATTGTGTCAACTGATAAAACTGTAATACTGACAGTTGATTGAAGTATTTTACAAATGTAAATGAATGAAGCTGATAACTATAACTATACTGTGGGTATGTAAGAGATTATCCCTACTCTGAAAAAATACACACTGAAATGTTTGGTGGTAAAGGACTACAGAGTATGTAACTTACTCTACAATAGTTCAGGGGGGAAAACCGAGTATGTGTGCGGATGGAGAGACAGGCAGAAGGAACAAACTAATAAAGCAAACGGGGTAAAATGTTAACAGGTGAATGGGTGATGGTACCGGTGTTCTCTGGAGAATTTCTGTTTCTGCAATTTTTTTTTAATTGTTTTCTTCAAATTTTTATATAAATGCTAGTTATATATATAACATACAATGTAGTATCGCCTTCGGGAGAATTTAACGATTCATCACTTACATCTAACTAAGCATCTTACATGCTCAACACAAGTGCCCTCCTCAACCTCCCCATCACTCCCCCAGCCCATCCCCCACCCGCCGCCCTCCACTGACGCCCGGTTTGGTCTCTATTGTCAAGAGTCTCTTATGGTTTCTTGATTTCGGCTCAGGTCATGATCTCATGGTTCGTGAGTTCGAGGCCCGCGTCAGGCTCTGTGCTGACAGCTCAGAGCCTGGAGTTTCCTTCAGATTCTGTGTCTCCCTTTCTCTCTGCCCCTCCCCCACTCACACTCTGTCTCTGTCTCTCTCAAAAATAAATAAATGTTAAAAAATTAAAATTAAAAAAAAGTATTTTATGGTTTGTTTCTGCAACTTGTAAATATTTGAGATATCATTATGAATATAATTAGTATTATCACCATATACAAAGCCTAACACGCATGCGCCCACGCACACACACACACCTGCAGAGCCACAGAAAATTTTAACCCTAACACTTTTAATCCTTGCATATCATTATTTAACCAGTCAAAAGTTCTCCTCCATTAATAATTAATATTCTTTCACAGAGTCATAAAATATATCTTCCAGGGGGCACGCCCCTTCCAGAATAGACAGCCATCGAAATACTTGGCCGTTCTCCTTTGTCAATTATCTAGTCACATATTTTATCCATTTGATTATTGGGTTAACTTGCATTTTTCTCACTGATTTGTAAATACTCTCTAAATCAAAAAGGGTTTGGGGGCGCCTGGGTGGCTCAGTCAGTTAAGCCTCCTTGATTTTGATCTCGGGGCGCCTGTGTGGCGCAGCTGGTTAAGCATCAACTCTTGCATGATCTCATAGTTTGTGAGATCGAGCCCCACATTAGGCTCTGTGCTGACAGTACAGAGCCTGCTTGGGATTCTCTCTCTCCCTCTCTCTCTGCCCCTCCCCTGCTCATGCTCGCTCTCTCTCTCTCTCTGTGTCGGTTGAGCGTCCAACTCTTGGTTTTGGCTCAGGTCACCATCACATGGTCTGTGAGTTGAGTCCCACATCAGGCTCTTCTGCGCTGACAGTGTGGAGCCTGCTTGGGATTCTCTCTCTCTCCTTCTCTCTCTCTCTCTCTCTCTTCCCCTCCCCACTCATGCTCTCTCTTTCTGTCTCTCTCTCAAAATAAATAAAGTTAGAAAGAAAGAACGAAAGAAAGAAAGAGAGAGAGAGAAAAAAAAAAGAAAGGAAGGAAGACACAAAAGGCCACCCTGTGTATAATTCCATGACATAATATGTCCAGGACAGGCAATTCCATACAAACAGAAAGCAGGTTAGTGATTGCCAGGGGCTGGGGAGAGGAGGGGAATAGGAATGACCACTAATGGGTAGGGAGGTTCTTTTTAGGGGGATGAGAACATTCTGCAATTAGATAGCAGCTCCTGCCATAGCACAACTTTGTGAATATACTGAACACCACTAAATTTTAGATCTTTTAAAGGTGAACTTTATCTCAACAAGCTATTAAAAGAAAAAATTACATAGAAAGCTACAGACTCTCTCTCCAGACAAATGCACATACCCAGTACTATAATCAATGATGCAAGGAAAGGGGGGACGTGAAGAAAAGGGGAGCTGTGTATGGAGACACTGTCCATGGCCCTGTGACTGGCACTCTCATACACTCAAGGTGGAAGAACAAATTAGAATTACCCTACGGAGGGCCATGTGACAATATCTGTCAAAATGTCAAAACTACCTACCTTCTGCCTCGAATTTCAGTTCTAGGAATTTCCCCTACAGATATACTTGCACATAAACAAAATTAAATGAGGATCAAGTTATTCAACGAAGGGACTGCTTATAAAGAAAAAACCTTAAGTAATTAGGACACCCGAACGAAACAGGCCACCACGCAGCTAGTAAAGGAACAAGAAAACGTTCTAAGTGCCGATATGGCAGGTACGCGAAGATATACTGAAGGGGAAAAGGAAGGCGCAGGACAGCATGTAGACACTAGTTACCATTTCTGTAAAATAGGTAAATAGGTAAAACTGTAAATACCAATATATTAAGGAACTGTCTCAGGAATGACGCATGAAAAACTAGTAACAGTGACTGCTTCTGGACAGGGGAACCCAGTAGCTACAAAGCATCTGGGGCATGGAAGGACTGTCTTCAGGAACAGGTTGTTGCAGGAAGAGAAACCAGAGAAAAGGGAATTAAGTATTAATTATTTATTAAGATGGAAATCAGCATCCCTTTAAAAATAATGATTTCCTGGGGTGCCTGGGTGGCTCAGTCGGTGAAGCGGCCGACCTCGGCTCAGGTCATGATCTTGGAGTCCGTGAGTTCGAGCCCTGCGTCGGGCTCTGTGCTGACAGCTCAGAGCCTGGAGCCTGCTTGGGATTCTGTGCCTCCCTCTCTCTGTGCCCCTCCCCTGCTCATGCTCTGTCTCTCTCTCTCAAAAATAAACGTTAAAAAAATTTTTTTTCAAGAATTATTAACCTTATCAAGATGCCAAACTGAAAAAAAACCAAAAACAGAACAATGAATGCCACAGCTGCCACAGTTCACAAATCTAACCTAATGACACAAATCTAAGTGCGGTACCAGCAGGGCGGGGGGAGAAACACCTTCTGTTCCCTTTCCAAAACCACCGTAACCACAAATGAAATGATTTGCCAAAGTTCTTATTCAAGATAAATTTTTAGAAGGCCCACACCTCCATCTAAGGAGAAACTACAAATATTTTAACAAAGCATGTTCTTCTCTGATCTGCAGAGTCCCTGCTAGCAGCAAAGCCAGAAAGCAGTCAGCACAGAAATAATCTTTTACTAAAATCTGGATGGCTTTTTCGGTCTCCAAATCCTTCCTGTTGAATTTGTTCTGATGGATTCCTTTACTTTCAAAGCCTACAGAAATATCATGATCCCATGTCTTTGTTGTCAAGGAATTTAGTCACAAAATGTATCTATTCATTATTTATCTTCTTAGATCTAAGCTGGCCACACCATTTAAGGATATTCAGCTCACTCTTAGACCTAACAGAGAACCCATTCTTGGGTGTCACAGATAACACAAGCAGCTTAAGCGTCATTAAAAAAGAAAAAGAAATTTTTTTTTCCAAAATAGAGCACAGGCACTCTCCATTTTTCTAACAGTTTCTCTGCGTTGCTTTGCACTGGAAATAAATTACGTTAGATTTGTATTTTCCTTGAAAGGGACTTCTCTAGGGTCTCTTGTGAGTCGTGTTACTATACGTCTTCCCGGGCATGCCAAGAATACAAGGCCCTGACCACTCTTTACCCAGGCCGTTTCTCAGGGCTGTTTCCAGCAAGAAACCTTGAGAGATGAGGTAATGTCTTCCTCTGGACAATGAGGAAACTTGCCCACCACTTGCTGTAAAGCTCAGCATTCCTTCACTGCAATAAAGAAACACCGTGTGCACAGCATCCGTCTGGGCCCATATCATGTGACCTCCACGCTCACAGTACTAACGTACCCGAAATCTTAAACCTAACGGTATAACGGTGTCTCCAGAGAAACGAAGTGACAAAGTTCTAGTTCACTATGCTAGAAGAATCCCATTCACGCCATTTCTAATACCTGCAGGCAGGTAGAAAGGGATCTCCCCAGCACCCAGCTTCTTATGACGGCTTTAGTGATTAGGGCAGGACCCCCCAAAGGGAGGAGACTGGGATGGGAGGGTCAAGGTCACTAAGTAAAGAATTAGAGAGTACAAGGTAATAAAAGGTTTGTAAGATGCTTCATGGGGTGAATGGGCTGAGAAGAAGGCCTGGGGCCTCCTGTCAGCAGAGCCTGTCTCTGATCAGCCTCCCATCTGATGTGATTTCTCCCTGATCGGCCTCCCATCTGATGTGATTTCTAGTTCTGACCTAGCTCCCGATCATTTTCTTTCCACTGTTACCACCTACTGATTTCCAATAGGGGTTTGCTTCACCTTGGCCCAGTACGAAGGACACACAATACAATTTCACCACACTTTTTTTTTTTTCCTGGTCTTTTATCCCAAACGAGACAACTACAACAATATAACTCCATGGACCTAAAACCAGAGCCATAATGCTTCATGAACTTTATGGAATTATGGTGGGTAGAGGGTAGTAGTTATGGCAGTGCAGATTTAAACAGACTGCTTGCTTTCAGCCCTTGGTTCCACGTCTGGCAACATTCAACGGCCCTTTAAAGAAAGATAAGCACGCTCTCCTATGAAGGCAATTCTGTAGTTCCAAGATTGCCACTTACTAAGAAACTGCATAAGAGAATTTCTACCCTGAAATGAGAGACCTTGTTCATTTTTTCCATCACGATCAGAGCCAAAAACCAACCACATTTCTTGAAAACTTAGGTGAGGTTTCCAAGAGTTAAACAGAACAGATTTACCAGCAACAGGCAGGAAGAGTGAGATTATAATTTGAACCAGGCAAACTGTTTCATAACAGCAAATGTGGCACTTAATGCAGTTTGCAGAATATGGTATGCAAAAAACGCTACTTAGGGCAGTAGCAGGTCTCCAGAGACTGAAACTAGCCAAACAAAAGAACAAAAAAGGTAGGAAAAAAGAAGCCATGTCAGCCTTACAAAGCCACAAAAGACTGATACGCTTTCTTTTGCTGAATTACTGCTTTTTCACCACACTTTTGGCTTAAAAGCACAAAAAGCACAGAATGAAAAATTTTTCTGTTGGGCCCTTTTTAATCAGAAATTTATACCACTTCAAATTTATCATAATTTCATGGGACTTGAGTCTAACAAATGCACGCACTATTAAGGTCAACCAAGTTACTAACACAGGAGACCATCCCAGCAGATCAAAGTTTCCTGCAGCTCCTTCTGGAACAAATTTACTTCGGGTTCCTGAGAGGCTTGGCCAGCTGATAGGACAGACTGATGTTTCTTCACTTGAAATAAACATTAAGTCAAAACCTCTACCAGAAAACTCATACTGAAAAAGCCTGGCTCACTTCCTGATATGCAGGCCAAGGAAAAATAAGCACAAAACCTCAACTCAGGTTGACTAGAAAATTTATTCTAATCGCCTTTAGGTCTCTTGCACGAGACACACAGTACTTGAAATCTTTCTCCTATAATACTGTCGACTCTAAACTCTGAAAAGTAGTAAGAATGCTAGCCAATAAATACTGCTTAAAAAAAAAAATCATACCTGTTGGTTCTATAATTCTGCATCTCACACATCCCCCAGTTCAATGTTGATGGAGGCTTCATCAGTAAATTATTCACCAGATTTACAGAATACTCTTAAGAGTGTGAGAGCAGAACAAACGTGGTCTTTCGCACCAGAGAAGTTATAGTGAATGTCTAATTGATCAATAAATAACCAACTGAAATGTTCAGAGATTACAAAATGGGTCAGCAGAACACAATGATGAGTACCAACATTAAGATGCTCATTATTTAGGGGCGCCTGGGTGACTCAGTTGGTTAAGCATCCTACTTGGGCTCAGGTCATGATCTTGCGGTTCACAAGTTTAGGTTCCCAGTGGGGCTCTGTGCTGACAGCTCAGAGCCTGGAGCCTGCTTCAGATTCTGTGTCTCTCTCTCTCTCTCTCTCTCTGCCCCTCCCCTGCTTGCACTCTGTCTCTCTCGCTCTCTCTCAAAAATAAACATTAAAAAATAATTTTAAAAAAAGATGCTTATTATTCAGATATTAGCTGGAAGAAAAAAATTAAAAGATCTCCTCCCGTTTTTAAATACAATGACTGGATCAAAGGATTTTAGGGTTGGAAGGACCCTTTCTAAATAACGCTAACTGTACCTGTTCTAGTTGAGTCCTCTGGAATAACCCAGATCAATCACCCTGTTTTCCACACATCAACCTTCACGTCCTAGAATCGCCTCTCAGATCTACATTCAGTGTTCTTCAGTTTACTGAGTCATTCCAAACCTTAAACGCTGCCTCTACCCAGAACATAGTTTCCAGACCCCCTTCCCATCCTGGCCACATTCCTCTGGACTGTCCCACGATCAGACGTTGTAAGTCTATGAAGACAGACTAACATTATGTTAATATTTTAACAACTGTGACATGCTGTTAATCTATATTTTCTAAAGTTCTAATTAGTCTTTACCTTTTTCCATGTCTAAGGTATTTCATAACAAATACCTCAGGGGCACTTGGGTGGCTCAGTAGGTTAAGCATCCAACTTCAGCTCAGGTCATGATCTCACAGCTCATGAGCTCGAGTCCCACATCGGGCTCTGTGCTGACAGCTCAGAGCGTGGAGCCTGTTTCAGAATCTGTGTCTCCCTCTCTCTCTGCCCCTCCCCACTCGTATGCAAGCACACACACGCTCACTCTGTCTCTCAAAAATAAACAAACATTAAAAACATTAAAAATAAAAAAATAAATACTTTAAATGTCCTAACATGGAATAAAGACAACTTTGATATTTTCTGTTGCTAGTTCCATTGCACAGAAGAAACATTCAATTTATAATTTAAAGAGGATTAAAAGGAAAACTTAAAGGATCATTTTAAAAATCCTCTTTCATCATTCTTAGCCTTCTCGGCCTCCTATGAAAAGCACACCCTCTCTTTTATTGGTTGTACCATCTTTTTTTTCTTTTTTAATTTTTTTATGTTTATTTATATTTGAGAGAGAGAGAGAGAGAGAGCAAGCAGGCGAGGGGCAGAGAGAAAGGGAGACACAGAATCGAGGCAGGCTCCAGGCTCTGAGCTGTCAGCACAGAGCCCGACGGGGGGCTCGCACCCACGAACTGTGAGATCATGACCTGAGCCGAAGTCGGACGCTTAACCGACTGAGCCACCCGGGCTCCCCCCCATCCTTTTTTTTTTTTTTTTTTGAAAAAGAGTGAGAGAACAAGTACGCATGTGCAAGCAGGGGAGGGGCAGAGGAAGGGTGGAGGGTAGAAGAGAGAAAATCCCAAGCAGGCTCCACATTCAGCACAGAGCCCAACCAGGAACTCGATTCCATGACCCTGGGATCATGACCTGACCTGAAATCAAGAATCGGATGCTCAACCGACGGAGCCACTCAGGTGCCCCATAAAACTTTTTAACTGACGATACCACGGAATTGTTTTGGACGCCGATTGTTGTTTATTTACTATGGAAATTTTCCCACACACCACAACGAAAGAAAGACGACACACCCAACTTTGATGACTGTCAACATTTTGCCGATCTTGTTTCCTCCATCTTGGGCTTCCCGCCCCACCCCCAGAGTATTTCAAGCAAATGCCAGCGTATCGTTTCATCTTCAACTGAAACACACACTGTGTATTAGTGCCTATTATGCCATAAGCACTGTGCTTAACCTTTTCTGGACCTCAAATTAAAGGAACGTTAACAGTCAAGGCTAATCCTGTACCATCCATGTCTATTCTCGTCCGACACTAATCTTCCCCCGTGTCTGGGTGCACAGTTTTCGATACCTATAAACGCTATGGGAATTACTGCAGATCTTCAATGTTCTGCTTCATCAGAAAATATTCCTTTGTTATGGGTCTTTACAATATTGCCGGCTGAGGTCACTCGGTTGTGTTTAATGCAACAGAGGAGCAATTTCACTACTGGGCTGACACGCTGGGTTAATAAATTAGGGTGGACCGATCAGACAGTATTCGATAACCTTAAGAACTCACAGCGCTTTAGGACTTTAAAAGTACTTCGCAATACCTAAAGAAAAGGTAGTGTGGCAATATTCACAGTCAGTAATATCTACTTTTATCTTAAAGAAAACACATGAGTTTGGCTTCCCAGTAACAATTTGAGAGATGGTTATTAGACTGGTTATTAGAATGGTTATTTGACTTTAACTTTCATTAAACTTTAGGCCCATGATACTCAATTACTTCTTAGTACATAACGTGAGGTATTTTTGTACCACGTTTTAAGAAAGCAGAGTTAGCTGGCAAATGCTATAACTGGCTTCAGGGAGGACAGATCTTAGGAAACTCTGTGATTTATAAATTACAAAAAAAAAAAAAAACCTTCAACAGGCTAGAAAACCTGAAGATTTGCAAAGATGGGAAAACACCAACTAGTCACTGAGACAGAATTCCTAAGAGCAGGAAGTTATTACGCAGGGGTGAAAACCCTTCATAAGTCAGGACAGAAATATAAACCCTGATGAGAAAATAGTCTACAGACTCTTATCTGGGTCTTGCCAAAGCCATTTCAATCAGGAGACCTGAAAGAATCCTGTAAGACACTAGTGTCTGCCTGGGCTGGGGAAGGGCTTGAAGAATGTGAGGAGAGGGCTCAAAAGGAGTTACAGCAAAGTATGCATACGTCACTTTTTTTTTTTTTTTTAAGCTTTATTTATTTATTTTAATTTTTTTTTTTTTACATTTATTTATTTTTGAGAGACAAAGTGAGAGTGGGGGAGGGGCAGAGAGAGAGGGAGACACAGGATCGGAAGCAGGCTCCAGGCTCTGAGCTGTCAGCACAGAGCCCGACATGGGGCTCGAACCCACAGACTGTGAGATCATGACCTGAGCCGAAGTCAGATGCTCAACTGGCTGAGCCACCCAGGCGCCCCAAAGCTTTATTTTTTTTTTTATTAATTTTTTTTTAACGTTTATTTATTTTTGAGACAGAGAGAGACAGAGCATGAACGGGGGAGGGTCAGAGAGAGAGGGAGACACAGAATCTGAAACAGGCTCCAGGCTCTGAGCGGTCAGCACAGAGCCCGACGCGGGGCTTGAACTCACGGACCGCGAGATCATGACCTGAGACGAAGTCGGCCGCTTAACCGACTGAGCCACCCAGGCGCCTCAAGCTTGCTTTATTTTTGAGAGAGAGAGAGAGAAAGAGAGAGAGAGAGCATGAGTGGGGGAGGAGCAGAGAGAGGGAGACACAGAATCTGAAGCAGGCTCCAGGCTCTAAGCTGTCAGCACAGAGCCCACTCACGAACTTGAACTCACGAACCAAACCATGAGACCATGATCTGAGCCGAAGTCGGACGCTCAATCGACTGAGCCACCCAGGCGCCCCTATACGTCACTTTTTATCAAACAACTTTAGCCTCTTTCAGACCTTTTCGCTTGGATTCTAACAAAATAATCTGCCACCAAATAACGGATGTGCAATCCCAGCACATTCTTTTATTTGAGGCAGTATAAAATAATTTAGAAAACAGAAACAAGGCAAGGAAAACAAAGCGTGTTTTGGTTCTGTTGGTTTTGAAATCAGGTGTGATAAAGCACTGGGTTTCAACACTTACATCCGAGCCCACACTTCTCACGGTGCTTTGTAGGACAGGTTTAGTCACAGAGAGTTTTCCATTCGCCAGGCTGTTGGCCACAGGGGCCGGCACCACATTCACCATGGGATTAGGTAGTTGCGTGGCTCCCCCGGTGACAGCAAGGACCGGGGCAGGAGAGGGCAGGACTCCAGGTGCCTGAAGCTGGACCACGGCAGGCGAAGAGAGCACTACTGTTGGACCTGAGTGCAGAAAGAAGGAAAGGAATCACAGCGTGCACGACCGATGAGGCAGAGGATGCCGAACACTCAGGTCTCTTCTGCGGCTGTAACAGGAAGTTGACACCGAAGGGATTTAAAACCACCAATGAAGGGGGTGCCTGGGTGGTTTAGTTGCTTAGGCGTCTGGCTCTTGATTTTGCAGGTCATGATCTCACAGCTTCATGGGTTCGAGCCCTGCACTGGGCTCTATGCTGATAGCACAGAGCCTGCTTGGGATTCTCCCTTTCTCCCTCGGTCCCTCCCCTGCTTGTGCTCTCTCTCTCAAAATAAATAAATAAACGTTAAAAAAAACAGAAACAAAAACCCCACCAATTAAAACATAACCCATAGCAGCACACACACAAACTTCTGTTGTTGTATTTTTAATGAAAACTAAATTTGTTCCCTTTGAAGTTATCATTAATAACGTATTTCCATATTTTTTCTCAACTGCATGTGTGCCAAACTTGGTAAGTTATACATAGATTTTTCTATCAACCTCTGAAATTAGTACTAAAAAATATTTTTCATATTGTAAGTAACAAGACTTTTATACTGAACACTGAGAGCCACGTATTTTATTTTATTTTTTAAATTGTTTTTAATGTTTATTTTTGAAAGAGTGAGAGAGAAAGAGAGTGAGCGCGCAAAGGGCAGAGAGACAGGGAGACACAGAATCCAAAGCAGGCTCCAGGCTCTGAGCTGTCAGCACAGAGCCCGACACGGGGCTCAAACCCATGAACTGCGAGATCATAACCTGAGCCAAAGTCGGTCATGGCTCAACTGACTGAGCCACCCAGGCGCCCCAAGAGAGCCATGTATTTTAAACTAATCGGATTTAGAAATACAACACCAAAAATATATAAACGGTGATTCAGTAACTCAATACTTGGAAAGACAGGAGCTACAAATATCAAAATGTTAAGACTTGCAGCAATATTTATAATAGCCAAAATACAGATGCAACCCAAGTGTGCATCAAGAGATGAATGGATGAGGATGTGGTAAATACAGGCAATGGAATACATAAAAAAGAACGAGATCTTGCTGTTTGCAACAACATGGATGGATCTAGATAACATAATGCTACGTGAAATAAGTCAGAGAAAGACAAATACTGTATGATTTCATTCATATGTGGAATTTAAGAAACAAAACAAACCAACAGAGAAAAGGGACAAACAGCAACAAAAACCAGACCCTTAAATACAGAGAACGGGTGGTCGCCAGTGGGGAGGAGGGTGGGAAAAGGGTGAGATAAAGGGATGTAGAGCACACTTCCTGTGATGAGCACTGAGTAACGTATAGAGTTGTTCAGGCGTTACCTGCACACCCGAAACTAGTAAGACTGTATGTTAATTAGACTTCAATTAAAAATATACTTTTGGGGGCGCCTGGGTGGCTCAGTCAGTTGAGCGGCTGACTTCGGCTCAGGTCATGATCTCACAGCTCGAAGGCTCGTGAGTTCGAGCCCCGTGTTGGGCTCTGTGCTGACAGCTTAGAGCCTGGAGCCTGCTTCGGATTCTGTGTCTCCCTCTCTCTGACCCTCCCCTGCTCACACTCTGTCTCTGTCTGTCTCTCTCTCTCTCTCTCTCTGAAAAATAAACAAACGTTAGAAAAAAAATTTTTAATATATTTTTTATAAAGTTGTTCACGATATCCTTGTTTAAAAAAATGTTAAAACCATCTGAGATGAATTCGCAGCTAACAGGCACAGGAAACATAAATCCGTAATTTAAAACAGTCTGTAGACAATACCAACTCCCCCTACACACACAAAATGGCCTACAAATCTGTTCTCAATCCTCACATTTAACATTATTTTTTCAATTATGTTAATTGGAGAATCAGTATCATTAACCTAAAGAAGACTCCTATAACTCATAACTGTGGTCTATTAAAAATCTTACTTGCCTGCTCAATGTTTCCTTTCAGATCCGGCCAATTTTATCAGGTGCTGAAAGCCTCCCCCAATATCCACAGCTGCTTGAGCAAAATATCTAACAAAATAAAGGTACTAAAGTAACCAGCAACTAAAATTACATAAATATTTATAATTCTTCTTTAAGGGGAAAAAAAAAAAGGCATTATACTTTCAGACAGTGTAACAGGACCCACGTAAAACTCAGCTCGGTATTTCAAAGGATCAAGGAAAACTGAAAATCTAAATAATACTTCGGAACACCTGTTTGTTAAGAACACCTGTCTTAGCATAAAAAAAAAGTCACATCTATTAAACCAAAGTCTTTGTTTCAGATGGCCTCAAAAAGCATACTATAAGTAGAATTTAGTTAATAGCATTACATCCCAGATAAATTATTAAATTAGCACAAAAGATGTAAAAGTAATACGTACAATTTACTTGGACAAAAATGATCACTAAACATTTTTATCTTCTTTTCCCTTGGACTCCTTTTATGAAACAAAAACGTATAAAATAAGGAAATGACTCAGAAGCAGATATAAATATGCTTAGACCAAATGTGCAAATATAAAAATAAATTAAATAAATAGCATGTGACCAAATGTCAAGTTTTTTAGTAACACTTGTTAAGAAACCACAACACTCGTTATTAACTCATTATTATGTAAAACTTCAACCAAGGGTTCCCACCCTGAATATAAGTATTTTTCTTTAACATCAAAAAGTATGGGCCAACTGGGTGGCTCAGTCGGTGAAGCATCCAACTTCAGTTCAAGTCACGATCTCACAGCTCTTGGGTTCGAGCCCCGCGTCAGGCTCTGTGCTGACGGCTCAGAGCCTGGAGCCTGCTTCAGATTCTGTCTCCATCTCTCTCTGCCCCTCTCCCTCCCTCCCTCTCTCTCTCTCTCTCATACACACACAAAAGTAAATAAATATTAAAAAGAAAAATTTTTTTTAAAAAGTATCATGGCCACCCAAGATGGTCAGGGCTGTCCATTCAGTTTCCAGGGACTGAGAAAATACATGTTGAGAAAAGGCTATTAAGAACTTAGTAAAAATTTAAAATAAATCTGTAGTTTATTACTCGGAACTATAGCCACAAAAATCTGAAAACCCGGAGTACAAAGATATATAAAACAAATTATCCAGTGTGTAGAAAATGCCTGCCCCCTATATGGGTTTGCAGATGCCTTCTGCACAATGCCCAAGGCTACCACTCCCACCACCCACACGTTAGGTCCACAGTTTGCAGGCTGGGAACCACTTGACCTAAAACCATACTTTGAGAAAGAGCATTATTAGAAGCAGTGTTGCACGTCTTGTGAGTTTCAAAAGTACAATAAAAAGGTCCCGAAATGAAACACTGTTCGGTGAACTTGGGGATTATTCCAAAGACAAGAGGGGGTAAGCGTAAAGCGTTAAGTCATTTCAAAGAGAGGGATCACACTTCTAGTTCCAGCTAACACATGCAGGCGGCTTCGGGATATTTCTTCAACTCAGAAGAATAACCCAAGTCTGTCCTGTCTGTGGCCTCGCTGGCAGCATCCCCTTGCTGAGAGAACCACATCATGCAGTGAGGGAGACAGAGCACCACTGAGGCAAGGTCTGTGGACCGAATGTGGCTCCGAGTCCAACCAGGCCACCGCCGCCTCCTGTTTTCTGTAACGCACGTCAAGCCCTCTCGTCCCAGGGTACACAACTATCCCCAAATCAGCTAGCATCTAAACCGAGGATCCTCTAAATACTCCAGGCCTGCCTGGGTCTCAAGACTGAATGGGGAGAAATTTCTAATACGACGTGTTCAAGAAAAACTCAGAGTGACTTGCTCAACACGGACCCAAAGGTGCTCACAGATCATAAAATGTAATGCAAAGAACTGTTCTGGGCCTCAGTTAGCAGCTGAACATAGTGACGGCTGTTCCTAGCGTGGAAACGGTCCAAAAGGACATACCAAAAGGCTGTTTATCCCTTTCAGCCTGCTCAAAATCCTCTTAGGCATTACACGCAAATCCCCCTTAACAGAACATGGCTAGATTCAATGCTAAATGCTTCTATGTATGACTCATCAATTGTAATAGTTCTTTCTTGTCAATCTTCTTCAGAGGCTTCAAACTATGTATCCAGCACTGCTGAATGCCTACCTTGTCTAAAATAGGACAGCTATGCGACCTGGGGTAAATAATTTCTCTGTGTCTTAATTTTCTCCTCTGTAAAATGAAGATAATAATAGTCCCTATCCTCACAGAGCTGATGTAAGGATTCAACAAGATAATGCACTGAAACACTTATAACAGTGTCTGCCACACAGAAAAAAACCTCAATGTTGGCTGTTATTTATTATTAACTGCCATTTCTGTATAATAATAGCTTCCATGAAGGGTACTGCATGAATTATTAATTCATTAGTTCTCATAGTGACTGCTATTTAACTGTTTACATAAATGTGTTAACTCCCAATTAGAATTGTTGAGATCAAGGGGCACATCTCTGCGTTCTTTTAGCGGCAACAAAGTAGTATGGTGACTAATTACAGGCCGTGAGCCAGACCCCCTGGGCCCAGGTTCTGACTCTACCTCTCATGAGCAGAATGACCTGGGGCAAGTTATATCACTTCCATCGTCCGTTTCAATGACTTGCGCTATCATCCACTCAAAAAGCCCAAGACGGGGGGTGCTTGGGTGGCTCAGTCGGTTGAGCGTCCGACTTCAGCCCACGTCATGATCTCACAGTTCGTGGGTTCGAGCCCCGCGTCGGGCTCTGCGCTGACAGCTCAGAGCCTGGAGCCTGCTTCAGATTCTGTGTCTCCCTCTCTCTTTGCACCTCCCCTGCTTGCACTCTATCAAAAATGAATAAACATTAAAAAATTTAAAAAAAAAAAAAAAAAAAGCCCAAAACAGGATACATTCCGCTCTATCCTTCGTCCCCCTTCCAAACCATCCAATCACCAAGCCTGTGATTCTGCACTTTCCCATACTCGCACTCTCTATCCTGGATCTCCGTTCTCACTGATACAGCAGGCTTTCACCAGCCCTCACCTGCACTCCTCCTAACACTCTTAGCGGACTTAGGGGCAGAAATTGTTCCAGGCAGACAGAACGGTCTGAGCCAAGAAACTAGGGAAAACATGAGAATTCAAGGGACAGCGGCCAGATTCATCAGGCTAGAAGAGGAAGTTGGGTTTATAAAAAGGAGTGATTATAATGTAAAGTTAGAAAACGAAACTAGAGCCAAACCATGGTGCGCCTGACTTCCAAGTGAGAGAATTTGAACTTAATCCTGTAAGAATTACTTCTCTTTTAATAGTAAAATATTTACTGCTGATACTTATGTTGATTACCTGTAAAATGCCTTTCCTGTATTTCCCCTCTACCTGTTTCAAATAAATGGAAGACATACTTAAAGCTGTATGTTTTCATAATACCAACTCTCTAGATTGTACAAAACCAGACAAGCACTTTATATTAGCACCTGCTCCCCAAACTAAGTACTATCTTCAGATAATGGGAAGGCACTGACATTCTGAATAATGTGTGATTCAGGTTTCTGAACCTGATAACCTGCTCAGAAAAGAAGTTTGTCTTCTATCACTCAAGCATGATCTGCTAAGAGCAAATTCTTAGCAACACCCTTTGCTTTACACACTTGTCATAACGTCAAGTGTTGCTTTGTATACTTGTGTTTTAATACATTGCGGGAACTATAACGAGGTTCTTCACAAGTTTAAATTCTTAGCCTTTGGGAAGATACAGACCCTTCTGAAATCCCGATAAAAGTTTTGGAGACTACTCCTTGAAAAATCCACATATACAATAAATCTTACATCTTATTTCAAGGAGTTCATGAACACTTTACATCCATTCACAGACCACAAGCATACCCATTCTGTAGGACCACTATTTTTCGCACGATAAAGGCAGCAGTTCTGACCCTGCACTGAAAGCACAGGTATCTCAGGTTTGTCGGGGAGGGGGGTGGGGGGGGTGGGTAGAGATTGATGGATTTTTCACTGGCTTGTCCAGTCTCCCACCTGGTTCTCTTTGTCAACGTCCTATTGTTCACGACCTTGGAATAGAACAAAACTAACAAATTAACTAGAAATCAAATTTATGACCTTTGCTCTCATTAAAACTTGCTCTTCTTGCTCCAAAGAAGTGAATGAACAACCCAGAGCTGGGAACAGCGCCATAAAGACAAGTGTAACAATGGTGGTTTGTTTATAACCCATGCCCCATTAAGACCTAGTCCTAAATTCAGGGAAAGAACATTAAACAAGTTTTCCTTTACTCTTGTGTGCACATAGCAATATGAAAAGAGTGATAGGCAATCTGCCTAAGACATCTCCATGTGCAAATGATTCCTATATCTGCACAGTTACCAAATCCTCAAACATGAACTTCTCTCAATAACTTCTTGCAATGCTAGAAGTAATTCCTGCAGAATCAAGTATGTGAGGCCATCTGGTGGATAAAATATAGAAACACACACATTCTTAACTACATGAAGACAAGCATTCAGATTCTTGTCTTTTTTTATTTTATTTTATTTTATTTTTTTACATTTATTTATTTTTGATAGACAGAGACAGAGGACAAGTGGGGGAGGGGCAGAGAGAGGAGAAGACACAGAATCCAAAGCAGGCTCCAGGCTCCGAGCTGTCAGCACCGAGCCCGATGCGGGGCTCAAACTCACAAACCGTGAGACCACGACCTGAGCCGAAGTCGGACACCCAACCGACTGAGCCACCCAGGCGCCCCCAGATTCCTTTCTAATGCCCCTACGCACGATCATGTTTACCAAACATGTTGCCTCTGCAGAGACTAAGAGCCTGATCCTTTTGCCAAAACTCACCTATCAGACCTGTAATGTTATTTTACATGCTGACCTGTTCTTAAAAACAAGAGTTCAGGGGCACCCGGGTGGCTCAGTTGGTTAAGCATCTGACTTCATGATCTCCTGGTTTGTGAGTTCAAGTCCCACATCGGGCTCTCTGCTGCCAGCGCAGAGCCTGATCTGGATCCTCTGTCCCTCTTTCTCTCTGTCCCTCCCCTGCTCGTGTGCACTTTCTTTTTCTGTCCCTCTCTCTCAAAAATAAATAAACGTTAAAAAAAAGTTTAAAAC
The DNA here is from genome assembly GCF_024362965.1 of Panthera pardus. Taxonomy (NCBI): domain Eukaryota; kingdom Metazoa; phylum Chordata; class Mammalia; order Carnivora; family Felidae; genus Panthera; species Panthera pardus. The sequence goes on along the minus strand of NW_026526777.1, from coordinate 5,974,474 downwards.
AAAAAACAAGAGTTCATAGACACAAAAACCTCAAGATGAAATGATACCAAGGAAGTTTCCCAGATTTTCTTCTTCATTACAAGTGGCTATACAAAATCACAAGCCTGACAGTTGTTTTCCTAACTAAAACTGTAAGAAAAAAGACGTATCAAACATAACTCATCTGGAGAGCGATCTCTCTTGTTAGGATAGGAACCACGTATTAGTCATCTCTGCGAATCCTCAAAACCAAGGACAATTCCTGGCACTCAGCGTGTGCTCAGAAATTATAACCCAAGATAAAACAAATGACATGACGCAACCTTAGTGCCCATCACTTAAACACACGCAGCCTCAAATTCTACTCAGGTACCTTTAGCGGGTGCAGGATGTATGCTGATAATTGGTTGCTGTTTTGCCAATGGCATCAGTGTTGGCAGTGTCTGAATTATGATGGTTTTTGCTGGAACGCTGGAGTTTGTCTGAGTCTTGGGTGCCGCTGGAAGTATTAAAGGCTTGGGCTGAATTGAAGGTTTTGAAGTCATCTGAATTTTTTTCTTTGGAGTCATTCCATTTGCTGGAGAAAATCCAAACAAATCACAAATCAATCTGAAAGCAATTCCCAGAACACAGCTTCCATTACACACCTTTTTCTACACATTATCTTGACTTCTTAGTAAGTATCCTCAACTGGAGTTTAAGCATAGCCACTCGAGATCTTACTGGACTCAAGAAAGGTCCTTAATCTGAGGTCTTCCCCTTTTCTTTTCAGGTACAATTGATATATAACCTTATATTAATTTCAGGTGTACGACATGATTCGGTATTTGTATCATGTAATGATCATCACAGTAAGTCGAATTACCACGTTAGCACAGTTACAATTTTTAGGATAATTTTTAAGATGTAATCTCTTAGCAATTTTCTAATATGCAACACAGTATTACTAACTACAGTCACCATGCTATACACGACATCTCCATGACTTATTTATTTTATAAATAGTGAGAGGGGCGCCTGGGCAGCTCAGTTGGTGGAGCGACCAACTTCGGCTCGGGTCATGATCTCAGAGTTTGTGAGTTTGAGCCCCGCGTCGGGGTCTGTGCTGACAGCTTGGAGCCTGGAGCCTGCTTCAGATTCTTTCTCTCTCTCTCTCTCGATCTCTATCTCTCTCTCTCTCTGCCCCTCCCCCCACTCATGCTCTGTCTCTATCTCAGAAATAAACAAACATTAAAAAAAAAAAAATTATAAGTAGTGAGATCTTCCTTTCTGACCAAGCCGCAGCTTTGGGAAGGGGATATATGAACTGGTAAAGGAGAATAGCTAAAATCAGTGAATAAAGCCTAAAGATTAAGAGGTAATAAATGTCACAACTAAATGGCCTTCACAATCAAGATCTTCAACTGAATCTTGGCATTCTCTCTTGAAAACGATGAGGCCTACTTCTACTTGAAAGCATTTTTCACCTAGAAAGACAAAACCACCGAAGAAGAGGATTCCCTGCCTTTCCTCTCCACATTAACTAACCATAACAAACAAAACAGGTCCACTCTTTTAAAACCAAAAACCCAGCTTAATAAACATGAACTTAATCCAACGTTTTCTTTTTAAAAACGGAACCTAAGCTCAGTCCAAGTTAGGACATGGAGTCATACCAACTCTGCTCCTAGGGCCAATGATGGGCTTATCTTCTTTCAGTGGCTCTGCCGAGGAGGGACTATGAGAGCTTTCACCGTACAAGGAAAGGGGAGACATCTGGGAAGCAGAAGACAAATCCAACTCCTCCTGTAGCAACATGAAACACAAACAGATTCATGCAGAAGCATACAGTCCTTGAGCAGAAAATTGCTTAGAGGGGCAAGATCCATACATAAGCAGATAAATGCTTCACGACAACTTCAAGGCAAAGGTGTAATATATTTGAAACTTTGTATACTAAGTACTAAGAGACTGGATAAATAAGCATTATCCATCAATACTAGGGAAAAATAACCCGAACTGCAGAGTATTCTATGTTATCCTCTCATATTAAAGATGGGAATCACTGATCTGCTTCTACGTTTCCTCCCACAAGCTTGGTATTTATTTGGTTCCTAGCTATACAAACATTTAGTATATGATAAGTCTATGGTGAAAATGCCAATATCCTTTTCCCCCAATCTCCTATTCAGTCTTACAAGAAACTCAAAACAAATAGTTCTTACTGATTTTTATTCTTTATTTATTAATGCTGTCTTTGTCCCAAATGTTTTGAAAGAAAGACAAACACTAAAAGGAACAGGGCTATTTTATTTAATGGATGAATTGGTAATACAGAGATGTACAAAGATAACATTTTCCAAGTCTTAACATTTAGCGGATCTGTCTCATTTTGTTGGCATACGGAAATTTAACATAGGATAAAAGTAGCATTTCTATTTTGAGAGAAAAAGATGTTACATATAATAATAGAATAGACATACATAAATACATCATACCATCTTCAAAATACTCTGTAAGATTATTAAAAGGAAAATTAAGAGGGGCGCCTGGGTGGCTCAGCAGGTTGAGCACCTGACTTGATTTCGGCTTGGGTCATGATTTCATGGTTCGTGGGTTCGAGCTCTGCACTGGGCTCTACACTGGTTGTGTAGAGTCTGCTTGGGATATTCCCTCTCTCTCTCTTTCAAAAATAAATAAATAAACTTAAAAAAATATTTTTTTTTAATTAAGAGAATATTCGTTTACTCTAAGCATAATGTAGGCTCCCTTAATTTAAAACAACAACAAAAAAAAAAACACCCAGAAGCCATAAAGGAAGAAGAAAGAAATTTGAACAAACAGTAATTAAAATATTTTATAATAAAAAATAGACCGGGGCGCCTGGGTGGCTCAGTCCGTTGAGTGCCTGACTTCGGCTCGGGTCATGATCTCACAGTTTGTGGGTTCGAGCCCCACATCGGGCTCTGTGCTGACAGCTCGGAGCCTGGAGCCTGTTTCAGATTCTGTGTCTCCCTCTCTCTCTGCCCCTCCCCCACTCGCACTCTGTCTCCCTCGGTCTCAAAAATAAATAAACACTAAAAAAAAATTTTTTTTAATAAATAACTAATAAAAAAAATAGACCATAAAGTTAAAAGATACATACTGGGGCACATATCTGCCCAAGATAGACAAGGACAGGAACAGCCACTTCAATGAAAAAAATGCAAATGGTAACCAAAGGCAAGTTTTTTTAAAAAATCTTTTTGGTTTTTTTTTTTTCGATCAGAAGAAAAGAAGTTAAAATGACCTGGAGAAAATAGGGGAGAAATGGTCATTCCCAGTCATGCCGGTGAGAATGAGAGCTCTGTCGCTCACTGATCCTCAACAACTACTCAGCCCCAGCCACACACTGGTCTCTATGAACCTTACAGTTTTTCAGAGTGTATCTGGGAGAAACCAAAGAGTACAAGCTAACAACACAAGAGGATACAATTATCTTCATGGCCTTAGATGCTTAAAAGGTTATTTCATAACATTCAGCAAGTATTCCTCATAAAAGTCCTAAAACACAAGAATTAGAGGGATACTTTCTTAACATCAAAAAAAAACAAAAAAACAAAAAAACAGAAACTATGGGGCACCTGGGGGGCTCAGTCAGCTGAGTGTCGGACTTCGGCTCAGGTCATGATCTCACGGTTTTTGAGTTCGAGCCCCACGTCGGGCTCTGTGCAGCTCAGAGCCTGGAGCCTGCTTCGGATTCTGTGTCTCCCTCTCTCTGCCCCTCACCTGCTTGATTGCTCGCTCTTTCTCTATCTTTCTCTCTCAAAAATAAAACATTAAAAAAAATAAAAAAAAAAATCCATTCTAGGTTCTATGACCAAAGCATTACAAAAACAGACCATCTTAGAGCCTTCCCTGTCCTCAAAGAATGTATATTCTAACAGGCAGGAGAGGGCACCAGGGAGAAAAGACAGTAAGCCAATAAACAAAAAAAAAATATCGGATACTGGTAAAGTGCAAAGAAAATGAAATCATGAAGGCAAGAACATAGGGGAAGGAGGGCAAAACCAAAGAGGCAAAGAATTTATTGCCCTCCCAAGGCCCTTCCTCGAGACTCCATTCCCTCAGGATGAAAGGAGATAATAAGATTCACAGTAGCATTTAATAAATGTTAACTGCCTCTTCCACATGCATGATTTCCAGACAGCATTATAATCAAAATCACTGTGAAATCACCGTAAAAGGGGGCGCCTGGGTGGCTCAGTCGGTTAAGCGTCTGACTTCACCTTAGGTCATGATCTCGCGGCGTGTGAGTTCGAGCCCCGCGTCAGGCTCTGTGCTGAGAGCTCGGAGCCTGGAACCTGCTTCGGATTCTGTGTCTCCCTCTCTCTGCCCCTCCCCCACTTGTGCTCTGTCTCTGTCTCTCACAAATAAGTTTTAAAGAACTTCAAAAATTTTTTTTTAAAAAATCACAGTGAAAGACTGGCTACTTACAGGAACGTGCTGGGTTGAAGAACAAGAGTCCACGGACTGAGGAGAGGAGACTGAACAACTCGAAGAGGCTGGAGAAAGTGGCTGAGGCTCTGCCTTAATGCCTTTAATGGAAAAACATGGAGTAAAAATTCTCCCGCTGCACCATACAAACTCAGAATACAATTAGGAGGAAAGAAGGTAAAATCTACTCTTAAAATCCAATCACACTGAAGCTAAGGCCACCAAAACACATCATCGAATGTAAATTCCAGATGCGGAAAACAGTGAATGGAGTAGGCTACCATTTGTATAATAAATTATATACGTGCATATGTATGTATCTTCCCTCAGGTGCACTAGTTCTCTGGAAGGATAAACATGAACACATCGGTAACTGTGGTCGTCTCTGGGGAGAACGTGCTGGCTGAGGAACGGCAGCTGAAGGAGACATCTTTCTACCATACAGACTTGTCGGACCTTCGGAATATTATACCATATGCAAAACATTACAGGTTCGTCCCAAAATCACTTTTCAAAGTACAGGAAATCGGCAAGAAGTATTTTGGAAAACACTCTTGGCAGTACGATTAAATCGCACATACCGTTCGTATCTTTCAAGCAACTACAGCCGAGGTCACGTTCCTGGGTGTCAAGTCTGCGACAGGGTGGGAATGAGAGAGGGCACATCCCTGCAACAGACTGCACTGTCCAGGGTTAGCTGCAAAACCTCTACCATCCCTCCTAATCTGTAATGTGATCTTGCCCTTCCCCAGTGAGAAGCAGCATCTGTTTCCCTCCGTTTGAAGCAAGGGGGTCTTAGGACTCCTTCCATCAACAGAGTATAGAAGTCACGCTCCACGGATTCCAAGGCTGGGAGACATCAGGCAAACGCAGCTTCTACTCTGTGTGCTGAACACTTACATCGGAGCCTCTGAAGGCTGACTACGTGAGACCACCAAGCTGAGAGCAAGCTCAGCCGCACAGAAAGACCAGGTGCAGGTGCGCTGACACTCCTGGTCATCAAGCCATTCGGGCCAGACAAGAGATACGTGAGTGAAGAGATATTAAGCTAATTCTAGCCCCCAACTTTCAAGCTACTCCAGCCTTTCAACCTTCCCAGTTGCGGTCTGGACATCACACGGCAGAAAAAAGCCACCCTTGGCGTACCCTGTCCTGACTCACTGATCCTGGGAGCATAATAAAACGGTTGTTGTTTTAAGCCACAAAGTTCTAGAGTAGTTTGCTACCTGACAAGAGTAACCAGAACACCGGCCTTGGGTAGCCCGTATTCTTTGAGGGAAGACAGGTATTGAGCAAGACACAGGAATATATAAAATGAGGGACTGGGACATGCAGGGGTGGGGAGGACTGCAATTTGGATGGGAGGACGTGCGGGTGACTGACTGACTCACTATCTCTCCGCGCTAAGTCTACCTCCTATTTATAGTCTGCGACGCACACTATTAAGACATGTCCCAGCTGGCTCCCTTTTAGGCCCCATCAGTGGGAGACACTAGAAGGACGCTAAAGGGGAGAAGGGGGTTTCTTCCCCCTCCCATCCGCTTCATCCCAGAAGTGGCAGTTTCCTCCAGGTCCCAGCCTCTCTGAGCACATCCCAAACGTACTTTATCAGGGTTCCTTAAAGATACTAGCATCAGCCAGGGGGGTGCCCCTTCCACAGAAGCATGTGTATCAGATGCGTGGGACCCCTACACCAACTTCCCAAGTTCGGGTAACCCCAAGCTTCTTCTCTTTGATTCCCTAAATTCTGTCTGGTTCTCAGACAGGCTAACCTCTTCCAGAGATATTGTATATAATTCAAAATCAAGATTTTGGGTATGAATTCTCAATTCATTATGCGACTAAAACATAACATGAAATTCTTTCTATCCATTCTGGCAAGAAACTTGTATGTGCCCTGCCACATCAAAAGTAGAATATATAGTCCCCGGAATTTTTGACCCATCAAAGTAGCCCAGTAACCCCACCTAGTATTGACTGTTACCAAACTACAAAATAAAATGGATCTGTTTAAAATATTTACCAGTGAAATACACCATTACCTGTACAGAACTGGTTGTTGATGTCCAAAATGCCTGTCTCCCAAGGCATCAAATCCAAGTCAAAATCAAGAGTATCAAAATTATTTTCCTGTAGGTTTCAGGAAAAGGATTATCAGCAAAAGGATATTAGAAGAATAAAAAGATCTAGAAATCAAACCTCAGACACAACTGGCCATAAATAATATAACTGCTACTACCCAACTTCATAACGAGACTTCAGCTGAATCTTCAATTATATCAAATATTAAAATGGTTATGTAAGCAAGAAGCGATCCACAGAAAAATGGACAATTATCTTTTTTCTACTGTACAGTACCTTTTCAAACTTCTAAAATAAAATTTCTAATTTTTTTTTTAATCCTAGAAGATAAAACTAGGTTTCTCAAAATAGAAGTCAATACACTTCTTAGAGGGACTCTTAAAGTTTTTTTTTTTTTCATTTAGATGACAATGTTTCTTACTTAAATATAAGCACATTCTGGGTCATCTGAATAGCCATCTTATACTATTATACATAAATAAAGAACTGTCACATGATTTCAGAGCCCTCACAGGTGTTTGAGATCAAGACAGTACTATTATCTTAAGTGTCTAGGGTTATGGAGACAAAAACAGAAGTAAGCAATATATAAATGGTACTACAAAGTTCAAGGCAGTTAATATTAACTTAATGTGACAGATAATAAAACAGCAACAGTAAAGAAAGTAAGCCTCAGGCAAAAATTAAAGATTAATCTCTTAATTATTAACAACCATTTGGTAATAATTTCTAAAATCATAGTATTTCACAACGTCTATTTTGTGGTTTATTTTTATTGAGAACAAAAGGAGAGAAGGTGGGGTGCCTGGCTGGCTCAGTTGGTTGAGCATGTGACTTTGGCTCAGGTCATGATCTCCCGGTTCGTGGGTTCGAGCCCCACGTTGGGCTCTGTGCTGACAGCTCAGGGCCTGGAGCCTGCTTTGGATTCTGTGTCTCCCTCTCTCTGCCCCACCCCGCTCACGTTGTCTCTCTCTCTCTCTCAAAAATGAGTAAACATTAAAAAAAAACAAGTTGTTTTTTAAAAAAGAGAGAAGGAAAACAGTTTTATCACATTGCCCTTAACTAAGTGAATATTGGTGCAAGTTATATAAAAAGAATGTATGGAAGTTCATGTGAAAAGAAAGAAAAAACTACTTAAGTCATGAAACAATCATTTTTTAAATCAACCTCCTTTGCTTTTTTCTCTTATTTGAATCTACACATCATGAAACTAAGCAACCTCATACTTTCAGCAACCAAAAACATCCTTAAACTTTGTTGGCGTAAGTAAATTAAACAACAAAGCCTACCTGAGTGCTATAGTAGTTTTTAAACATATAATAGTTTTTAAACATATAATAGTGGACGTGACCTACTTCGGAGATGCTTCTCTCAGTCTTCAGCCAAAAAAGTCAAATACTTTTCACGGCCTAAGAATTCTATCTGGTTGGAAACTTAACAGGCCTATTTTATGTAAAGGGAAACATATTTATACCTCTCTATTCTGGCTTTTCAATGACTTCTCATGGAAAAATCTACTAATGCGTGAAAGAAAAATGACACAATTTTAAAGGTAGAAAGGGCCCTCAGAAACCATCTAATCCAACCCCTTCATTTTAGACTAGAAATACCAAGGAACTGAAAGACTGAATGCCTTGTGGAAGGTAAGAAATGGTATAAAATGAGAACCATATATCCCTGAACCTTTCAAATTTACTACAGTGTTTCTTGATGGTTTTAGCTGGAGAGGCTGTAAAAGAATATCAGTTGCTTTGGCAACCGCCCAATATTTAAAGCCAATTTAGGGGCTCCTGGGTGGCTCAGTCAGTTGGGTGACCAACTCTTGATTTAGGCTCAGGTGATGATCTCACAGTTCATGAGTTCAAGCCCCACGTCGGGGTCTGCACTGACAGCATGAAGCCTGCTTGGGATTCTTTCTCCCTCTCTCTCTCTCTCTCTCTCTCTCTCTGCCCATCCCCCTCTTGCTCTGTCTCAAAAATAAATAAATTTTTAAAAACAAATAAAGCCAATATAATCAAGAGACCAAATTCTCATTTTTTTTAATGTTTATTTATCTTCAAGAGAGAGAGAAAGGATCTGAAGCAGACTCTGTGCTGACAGCAAAAAGCCCAATATGAGGCTTGAACTCACGAGCTGTGAGATCATGACCTGAAGTCAGATGCTTAACCAACTGAGCCACCAAGGCACCACCAAGAGACCACATTCTAAAACACCTCACAAAGTAAGCAAACCCATTAAAATTTCATGTACTGAGGGCACATTGGAATTCTCTCTCCCCTTCTTTCTGCCCCTCCCTGACTCATGCTCTCTCTCTCAAAATAAATAGCTTAAAAAAAAGTTCACATACTGATTTTTAAAAATCTATCCTGGGGGCACCTGGGTGGCTCAGTCAGTTAAGCGTCTGACTTAAGTGTGAGCTCAGGTCACGAGCTCACGGTTCATGAGTTCGAGCCCCACACCGGCTCTGTGCTAACAGCTCAGAGCCTGGAGCCTGCTTCAGATTCTGTGTCTCCTCTCTCTCTCTGCCTCTCCCCTACTCACACTCTGTCTCTGTCTCTCTCTCTCTCTCTCTCTCTCTCAAAAAAAAAAAACAAAAAAAAATTGTTTTAATCAATTCTATATCCTACTCTCTTCTACTGATTCATACTAAAACAACTGCTAAATTATTCTTTGAGAAATGTCTGAGAAACTCACTAAGTAAGCACTACGTATTTTTATACTCAGGTTAATAAGGGCTTAAAACGTTAAGTAACGAATCTCCAACCTCACTGATGTACATATAATATCACTCTGTTCACTTTCCAAGTGAATAGCACCTCATCCATTAAAGAATAAGACAAAATAAGAGCTCCATGGGCCAACGTACTATGTATGAACACAAAAAAGACAAAAAAAAAAAATACTTTTGAGGATTCAACGTGCTCTGATAGCTTTTACACAGACTTCTAACCACTCAAAGGCAAAAAATAAGGATATGTCTGAGTTTGAGAGCTTTCTACACTAAGGATACATAACTTTTAAAAAGGAAGTTAGTAAGTTCTACTTGAGTGGATCCACGACTCACGTACACCCTTTAACATCATCGTTTCCCTTATGCAGCAAAGTATCTATAGAAGCCAAAAAGTAGGCAGTTAACTGACTTTTCCAAGTCACCCAACCCTGGGGCCAAAGTAAACTTAGAACACAGGTCTTCTCGCGCCAAGATCGATGCAATTTCTACAATCCTGAATTTACTGAGTAAAAAATGGCTGCTGATTTTCATACTTAACACTAAGTTATTTAAACTTTAAATCACTGGCCTAAACCTGTCATCCCGAAACCATCTTGCCGTGATTAAAGATTAAATATCACGTTACTCAGTCATTCCCCTCTAGTGAATACTTACGTAAGTTTCCTTTGTCGTGTCCAACTGCAGGCCATCAGTGTCTGTGAAATAGCCAAATTCAGCAAACAGAGCAGAATCTTCGCACAAAAGAATAGAGATTAACTGTCAATTCCACGTTTCAACAAAAGAATTAAGCGCTGTAACCCAGCTCTATTGGGGTCCTCATCAGCCATTACTATTACTGATAAACTCTAGCCGTGTGAATGACAACCAATTCAAAGCTGTTTCTAATTTATGTGTTGTTCCCGCATAATTATTATCTTGTGATCTAAGTCCTTACACCAGGGATTAACAAGTTTTATGTCGGGTCACAATGGACTAAATGGCAGTAACTTTCTGGAACATTACTAACACGAATTCTGAGGCCACAGCTGGACTCAGCATGAAAATGCACTGTGGCTGATCAGCAGCGACAGTAGGAGAGGACTACGGCAGCGTATATGTACTATGTATTTGTCATCCAAGCCTTAAGTGGCGGGTGCAACCAACTTTCTACCTAAACAATCAAGGACTCACTTGTCTAAACGGTTAAATTTATTTCAGCAAATCTAACTAATTCTAATTTCCTAGTAAGATTTCATCATAGGGGCGCCTGTCTGATTCAGTCAGTGAGGCATGTGACTCTTGCTCTCGGGGTCATGAGCTCAAGCCCCATATGGGGTGTAGAGATTACTTAAAAACAAAATCTTTTTTTAAAAAACTGCAATAAATTAAAAAAAAAAAAGATTTCATTATAAACCAAGCAACTTACGGACATAGAAAATATTCTTCAATAAACGAAGTTGCAACTTCTTATAGACAAAGGTCAAGGCGCTGACAAGGCCAAAGGCAGCTGATTACCACACAACCTGTAAAGTGTCCACTTTCTCTAACATTTTTGGAATCTCAAGAACTTCAGTTTTCCAAATCGCAGTTTGCTTTTATACCCCCTAGGGGGCGCCTGGGTGGCTCAGTTAGTCAAGTGTTCAACTCTTGATTTCAGCTCAGGTCATGATCTCACGGTTCATGGGATAGAGCGCCGCATCGGGCTCTGTGATGACAGCTTGGGATTCTCTTTTCTCCCTCTTTCCCTCCTCTGCTTGCATGCTCCCTCTCTCACTCTCTCATTATAAATAAACTGAAAAAATTCAAAACAAAAACAAACTCATCCTCCCCAGTATCATGCCACTGAGACTGCTCCGGGGATTTCCTCACTTATAACATGTACAGGAGCAACACTGCCCGTCTGTCATTAACTCGGCCAATGACACAATCGTTTCACCAACCTACACCCAAATAATGCCTAGCAACAAATTTTGTGTGTAGTGATAGTGAAAGGTTATTCACACAACTCTCACAAAAGGATTGCCTCGCACTCAGCGGCAGAGCCGCAAACACAGAAGTAGGTAACTGTGGCCGTGTGCCTTACACGGCGCTTGAAACCCTGGAAAGAGTCCTCTCTACCTGCCGTCTCTCCTTTCTCTTCTCCCACTCTTTCTGGAGGCTACATTAACCAAGCTCCTCTCCCACACACAAATGGTTATTAACGTCACCGATGATCTCCATATTGCTAAATTCAACGACAGGTTTAAGGTCATCGTCTTGACCTATCAGCAACATTTGACAGAGTTGATGCTTTCATATTAACTGAAACATCTGCTTCACTTGGCTTCCAAATCACCACAATCACCTGGTTTTCCTTCCACTTCACTGCTTGACCCTACCTTGCCAGTTCCTCCTCATCTCCCAGCGTGAAATTGTCCCTGGGGGCTTAGCATAAACTCTTCCATCCATTCTGCTCCTCTGTGATCTCAGCTGAGTTCATGGCTTTAAACAGCGTCTACATGCCAAGGATTCCCAAATATACATGTCCAGCCCATACGTCAAGATGCATGTACACACACAATACACCTCTTGGGTCATCTCCTCTTGGAGGTCTCAAACTTAGCCCATCCAAGACTTAGCTCCTGATCACCACCACCACCACCACCACCCCCCGCCAAATCCCCTATTGCTTTGTCCTCATCTCAGTCAACGACAATTCAATTCTCCTGGGAGCTCAAGTCAAAAACCCTGCTCGGAGTCACTGTTTAGCTTCTCTTCTTCACTCTCCATATTCAAACCGCCAGCAACTCCCATCAGTTCTGTCTTAAAACTGTATATCCATAATCTGGCTTCCTACCTTTCCTTCCCATTCTTCCTTCCCCTCCCATCTTTCCTTTTCTTCTGTACCCTTCCCAACACTGAGATATCAGCTTCTGAGGAAGCAGGGCAATGAGCGTGATGGGGCTCTATGTGTCATCATCTGTGGCAACGTAACCGGCGTCCAAGGAAATGGGATGGTGTGATAGAGGGGGCGGCCCAGTGTCGGTGGCAGCATGCTGGGGCTGCCAAGGAAATGGGGCAGGAGGTGGGAGAACAAAGAGGCAGATGGAAGAGGCAGCCTGAGTGTTTAAGAGAATGACGACACTGAACAAATACCTTCATCACCTGAACAAGTGATCAAATACACCTAAAATAACCAGAGCCAGGTTTCTCACTATCTAAAAAAGAATTTACAAACATGGAAAGGAAAGAGCCTAAAAGAACCCTAAGATGTTGGACTGGCAGGGGAAGTATTAGTATGAACCCATGTCTAAAACATATATGTACACAGAAGACTTGCAGATGTTTTTATACATGTGTGTACGCACACACACACACACGCACGCACACACACACACACACACACGTTTCCTAGTTCTGTATGTGGGCTGAAAGTCAGAACAGTGATATCGCAGTAGCAATGAACATACTGTGTGCTCAGATCTCGGATGCTAAATGCCATCCTCCACTAAATGGAAGTCCACTAAAGAGCTCCTTGGAGAAATGGCTGATGCCAAAGCTGAAGCAGGGAAAGTGCAAGATAAGAATGGAAGATCCTGTTATGCCAGAAAATAAGGAAACTCTCCGAGAATGACTGGAGTATGTCAAAAGAGTAAAAGAGCTAATACGAATGGACTCCCGCTGGTCAAACTGGGGAAAATGTGAGCACCAAAATAAAAAGGGAGTATCGGATTTTAACCCGCTGAATCAAACAGAGGAGTCATAATGAAATAAATACATATATACACGCATACATACCTAGAGACAGTCCTTACTTACACTACAATGTCAATTAGTAAATGCGGACAAAATCACCATTTGGCTGACACAGGCAGGGACTAGGGCTGGCAGGTGGAGGTTTAACAAGGAAAAGGAGATTGGTGTCACGGCCGATTAGCTCCCCCAAAACAGCAATCAAATACAAAAGGGAAAGTAGTGACTTTACAGAGGTGAAACCTGGCAGACACCAACTTGACCATGTGATCAAGGAGAACTTCACCTTGGGACAAGTCAACATGGTGGGCCTCCAGATGTGATTCACTGAGAAGAGCACAGCATCACTCTCCTGGCATTCCTGCCATGGGTGCATGACCTGATTCTGGTGATGAGGAACGGCGGACAGATCCAGGTTTAGAGTCCTCTTAGAGAATAGAAACCTGTAGTCTTTAAGACTGTCAAGGACACAAGAGACAGAAAAAAACTAAAAAACCATTATGGACTGGAGGACATTAAGGAGACCTGACAAGTAAAAGTGATGTGTATTCGCAGGTAGGATCCCAGTCAAGAAAGGAAAAAGAGCCATTATTAAGACAGACGGCAGGGTGCCTGTGTGGCTCAGTTGGTTAAGCATCTGACTTTGGCTCAGGTCAGGATCTCACAGTTCGTGGGTTCGAGCCCTGCATTGGGCTCTGTCCTGACAGTTCAGAGCCTGCCACCTGCTTCGGATTCTGGGTCTCCCCTCCACCCCTGCCCCTCTCCCACTTGTGCATGCTCTCTCTCTCTCAAAAATAAATAAACATTAAAAAACATTTTTTTAAAAAGACAGATGGCAAAGTCTGAATGGCGTCTGTGAGATGGATGGCAATGTGGCAATGTTTATTTCCTGACTGGAAGGAGTACGTGGTAGTAATACAGGAGTATCCTTGTTTGGCGAGGAGGGGATACACACTGTAGCCTTTAAAGATAATGGGTCGACACATCTCTCTCTCTTTCTCTCGGGGGAAAGAAATGGGGCAAACACGGTAAAATTTAACAGAGTCTGTGTGAAGGGCATGCAAAAGTTCTTTGTACTGTTTTTACAATTTTTCTTTAAGTTTGAAACTATCTGAAAACTAAAATCTAAACAAAAAATACGTGTGTATTCAGAAGTATACGTAAGTATATTTGTATATCTTATGTATATTCATCTTATGTATATTTATGTAATATATTATTTGTATACTTATGTGTTCATAAATATATACAAGTATATTTGTATATACGTAAGTATATCTGTGCATCTCCATAATCCAACCACTCCCATACGTGCACGCTACCACCGCAATTCACCTGCATTGCTGTAACAGCCTCCAAATGGTCTCCCTGCTTCCGCCCTGGCCCCACCCTTCAGGCCATTCTCAACAGCACAGCTAAAGCGAGATTAAAAACAGGATATTATTGGGAATCCGGATTTTTACAGAAGAAAAGAAATACAAGTGTATAACGTAAGAAGGTGAGCAAGAACCCTGTGGTACTGGCTTTGAACTGTGGGTATTGGTATGAATCCATGCTGTTTAAAAAAAAAAAATACCTGCTTCCTTGTTCTTAGGAGGTACATGATGAAATGTTTATGAGTTTCATATTATCTGTAGCCTACTTTCAGATGATGAAAGAAGAGGGAAGTGTGGGTAATAAAGAATGTTCACAGTTGGTAAATCTAGATAAGGGAAATACAAGGCGTCACTAGAGCAATCTTTTAATTTTCTGTAGTTTTTGAACAAAAACTTTTCTGTGGTTTAAAAAAAAAATGTTGCAAGTAGGGTGATAAACACATTCGTATACCTACAGAACATCCCTGTAGTATCCCTAAGAAAGTGCTGGTCACCTCTAAGGAATCTCTAAAATCCACTGCCCATTCCTGCATCCTTTTCACCAATCCCACACGACCAGCAGTTAGATGTCCCTTCACAGTAGTAAACTATGGTAGCTGTGACCTCGACTTTGACCTCTTAGGTATTCATTTACTTCTTGTAAGTTTAGCGAGTTGACAAACGGCCACCAGGCGTCACATAATGGATATCAGGGATGACATCAGTAAGAACGGCTTTGGTGGTGTGGTGGAGCCTGGCCGCGGTGAGAGCAAGAGACGAGGAGAAACCGGAGTCGGTGAACATGTTTTGTTCTGTTTTCTGAAGAATTCTGCCGTAACATAAAGAAAAATGCAGAAGCGGCTAGAGGGAGGGGAAGTAACCTCTAAAGAGGGTTTGGAGGGGTTTTTTCTTTACTCTAAATGGGAGCAACAACTCTGTTTATTGACTAGCACAGATGATCTAGCACAGAGGGAAATGAAGAAGGCAACAGAGGGAAGAAGGCTTGAGCAAGGCTCTTGGCTAAAGAGGAGGGATCTACAGCACACGGGAGAAGCCATTCGTTCTCAACGAGAGAAGAGAAGGCAAGTATGCTGGCAGGTGGGCAGATGAGTTAGTGGGAGATTCTGGAAGTTCTCTTCTGATTCAAGGGAGGGGCAGGGGGTGACAGAGGTTCGAAGAGAGAAGACACTTCATAAAAACAAACATCTAAGTGGAGAATGAGAGGACCAGGCAGAGCCGATCAGCCAGCCGACGGCCTCGAGGCCTGGTTCAGCTTACTAAGCCAGTTAGATTTAACCGAGGTTGTGGTTCACCAGAGAGAGAGGGAGAGAGAACGAACTACAAAACAAGACACAGACCAGGGTATGGAGGGTATGAGCAACAGAGTGGTTACGACCGCCCATGGAACTGACCTGGGTAAGGAGGAAGTGACGACAGAGAGGAAACAGGGGACAGTGAAAAGATGGCGTGTCTGTAGGGTCTCAGGAACTGGTGGAGGGCCACGGGGAGTGAGCTGGTAAGACAGGGGGTGGTGGTCAGAGCGCGGGGTGTTGAAATGGAGACGGTTCTCAGTGCTGACAAGGTTTCGGCCTATGATGGGGGAGTAAATGGCTGAGACAGGGTGGAAGGCAAGATCCCTGGTGGAGAGGAGGCCCAGAAATGAGAGCTCAGGGTATGTGAAGTATCTCCTCTGAGACTCTGAAATCATCCAAGGAAGGAATATTCGAGAAGAGTGACAGTAAGCGAGGAGCTAAAATTTCTCAACAAGGGAGGGAGGGAGAATAAACTCGGAAGCAGCAGATGCCTGACTGTGACAGAGACAGAGGACGGCATATTGTGACGTGAGATTTAAACGGGATTTTCTCAGGGAGGATGAAAGGAGAGCTAGCCGAAAGCAGCGGTGAAAACCAAGGTGCTTATCCCACCTTTAGAGGCCCGAATGGCAAAAAGGTTTTGAGAATGAAAATGGCAGCCATTCCCCAAGCCTTCAGAGAAAGCAGCTGTAACCAAGGGGAGGGTCAGGCTGCGGTCAGTGCCGGAAAGCCAACTTTCACAGAGGAGACTGAAGACGTAAAAGAAACCACAGAAGCAGATAGAAGCTTCTGGTCTTGGTACATGCACCTTACATGTGGCAAAGAGGTGGTTTCTGCACAAAGCCCAGACAGGGAGGGACAGAAGAGAAGGAGAGGACATGCAAGTGACAAGCATATGAAGAAATGCGCCACATCGTATGGGATCAGGCAGCTGCACGTTAAAACGACATACCACACCCACCTATTAGAATGGCTAAAATCCAAAACACCGGCAACATCAAATGCTATGGAGGACCAGGAACATTCATTCACTGCTCGTGGGAGAGCAAAACCGGTACAGCCGCTTTGGAAGGTTCCTCCAAAACTAAATGTGCTCTTACCGTATGATCCCAGCAATTGTGCCTCTTGGTATTTACCCAAATGATTTGAAAACTTGTCCACACAAAAAGCTGTGTGTGAACATATAACTGCCGATATGTGAAAGCGACCAAGATGTCCTTCAGTAGGTAAATGGATAAGCAAACTGTGCTATGGACTGAATTGCGTCCCCCCAAATTTGTATCTTGAAGCCATACCCCCCAGTGTGACTATGTCCAGAGAGAGACAAGGTGGTTTTTAAGGGGTAATCAAGATTAAATGACAATAGAAGAGAGAAGAGCAGGGCCCTAATCTGATAGGACTGTGGCCTTCTAGGAAGAGGGAGAGAGAGAGATCCTTCCCCACCCCCCTTCTCTCTCGCCCTTCTCTCTTCTCCCCCTCCCTCTCTTTCGCCTCTCTTGCCCCTGCCTTGTGAGGATGCAGTGAAAAGGCAGCCATCCACAAGCCAGAAAGAGAGCCCTCACCGGAACGTGACCTTACTGGCACCTGATCTCAGACTTCCAGCCTCCAGAACCGTCAGTAAATAAATTTCTGTTGTGTAAGCCACCCAGTCTATGGTAGTTTGTTACGGCAGGCGGAGCGACTAACACACGGTAGTACGTCCATAGAGTGGAATATTACTCAGTGCTTAAAAGACAAAAAAAAAAAGAGCTTCCAAGTCATGAAAAATTATAGGTCTTAAATGCATGTTGCTAAGTGCAGGAAGCTACAGACTGTATGATTCCAACTATATGACATTCTGAAAAGGCAAAACTGGGGAGATGGTGAAAAGATCAGTGGTTGCCTGGGGCTCGGGAGGGAGGGAGGAAGAAACGAATAGGTAGAGTACGGGGGATTTTTTAGGTACATGAAGCTATTCTGTAGGACACTGTACGTGCGTGACATTAGGCATCTGTCAAAACCCACAAAATGTACAACACAGAGGGAATCTTAATGTAAACCACGGACTTTCGTTAATAATATTGGATCAATACTGGCTCATCAATCGTAACAAATTCACTCCACTAACGCAAGATGTTGCCAATATGGAAAATGGCGATGGGGGTGTATATAGAACTCTGTGTACTATCTGCTCAATTATTTTGTAAATGTAAAACTGTACCCTCAAAAAGCCTATTAAGCATTAAAAATAATTATGTGAAATTCAGATTTCGTGTCCAGAAATAAAAAGTTGTATGGAAGCACAGTGATAACTCATTTACACGTTCAGTTTACATTGCCCCTGGCTGCTTTTGCACTATTAACAGCAGAGTTGAGTAGTTCCAACAGAGACCACAAGACCACAAAGACTAAAATACTTACTATCTGGACCTTTACAGAAAATAAATGTTGGCAAACCCCTGCTCTAAATTTCATTACCCAGGTTAAAGGGAAAAAGCACATCCCACCATAGGCAGTTCTGAGCGAACCACTTTATTATTCAAAGTTGTTAGGGTCACAAGTTCTAATCACATAAGCTGAATTTAAAAATTTAACTGGCCACCTTCTAATATTAAAAAAAAAAAATCAGGGGCGCCTGGGTGGCGCAGTCGGTTAAGCGTCCGACTTCAGCCAGGTCACGATCTCGCGGTCCGTGAGTTCGAGCCCCGCGTCAGGCTCTGGGCTGATGGCTCGGAGCCTGGAGCCTGTTTCCGATTCTGTGTCTCCCTCTCTCTCTGCCCCTCCCCCGTTCATGCTCTGTCTCTCTCTGTCCCAAAAATAAATAAAAAATGTTAAAAAAAAAAAATCAAATAAATCAGTGAGGTATCTGAATACTCAAAATGGCAACTCCCAGAAAAAGAATCCACAGTCTACTGAAAAACGCCAGCAGACAACAGCGTTTCACTTTGGTGCCTGCAAAATCCACTCCACTTACTGAACCCCTAATGAATCAGAATTGAAGTGTTCAACTAAGAGAAGACTGTTAACAGTGTGAAAAGAGAAGCCTGGAAAACAATGGGAAATGCGCACATTCAGGGAGGGACAGGGCAGGATACCTGAGTTGAGTCAGTGAACCGACTACAAAGAATTGAACGCTCTGTAAAAGAACACTAGGACTGGGAGTCAATTTATCAGATCAATCACCACAATGCAGGCTGGAAAGAGAAAACGCTGTGAGGAAGTGCCCCACAGTTATAGTTCAAGAGATATCATAAAAATGTAATACTTAGCTAGCTGAGAAAAACCATAACTACCTGACTTTCTGGATTTATTAATAACTGATGGAGGGGGTGGATCTTGGGAAGAATCAAATCTGTAGAAATAATTTAGGAAAAGCATTCTGGAATAGTGACTAAGAGCACAGGCTTTGGAGGTAAACAAACCTGATCCTGCTTGCTCCCCTCACTTGCTACAACACTGAACATTCGCGCTCTCTCTCTCAGCCTGTTTTTTCATCTGTAAGTTAATAATACCTCCTCCTTAGGCTGTAGGGAGGATTAAAGAAGTCAATGCATGTTAAGAGCCTAGCAGGACACCTGACGCAAACGAAGGGCTAGATAAATGGTAATTATTCCTATTACCACTATATTTGGCTCAGGAAAACACATTTGGCATCGACAGTCTCAAGTTTCTTCCAGCAGCTCCTAGGAAATCTACCCAAGGACTGAAATAAAGCTCCTACTGCACATAATCTAAGAGGAGTTCTGTCCTTAGAAAATCAAATGAGGGGGCGCCTGGGTGGCTCAGTCGGTTGAGCGTCGGACTTCAGCTCAGGTCACGATCTCACGGTTTGTGAGTTCGAGCCCCGCACCGGGCTCTGGGCTGATGGCTCAGAGCCTGGAGCCTGCTTCCGATTCTGTGTCTCCCTCTCTCTGCCCCTCCCCCGTTCATGCTCTGTCTCTCTCTGTCTCAAAAATAAATAAACGTTAAAAAAAAATTAAAAAAAAAAAAAGAAACCCTTCTAATTGGGACACCTGGGTGGCCCCGTCGGTTAAGCCTCCGACTTCAGCTCAGGTCACGATCTTGCGGTCCGTGAGTTCGAGCCCCGCATCAGGCTCTGGGCTGATGGCTCAGAGCCTGGAGCCTGCTTCCGACTCTGTGTCTCCCTCTCTCTGCCCCTCCCCCATTCATGCTCTGTCTCTCTCTGTCTCAAAAATAAATAAACATTAAAAAAAAAATTTTTTTTTTAAAAAAGAAAATCAAATGAGGACTTCAGTTCAATACATAGAATTGAGATTACGCTCTTGCTACCGCGAATGGTGGCCCAAGGAGGAAAGATGAAGATCAGTCTGGATTCCCCCCGGATTCCCCCCCAAGTTCCAAAGTAGGTGAAAGGCGTAGGCTCACTACAGGGCCCACTCAGAGACCCACGCAATCCCAAATTCTCGCTGGAGCCGGAGAACAGCATTAGTCCTATGTCCCAAAACGAAGAGAAGAATACAAGTTTCCTCTAAACACCTAGATGACAAAGTTTCCCCACCGTCATTCCCACTGCCTTCCATTCCGCTCTTCCCGATCACAAAACCAAACAAAAGAGACACGAAACAACTTAAAAACAAATTGGCGCTGTTTCTGAAGGGCAGTCAGGATTACATCCGTTTTTAAGCGTTAGGTCTAGGCAGTCAGGGACCCAAGGTCAGGTGCTTTGGTTCTCTGCCAAGATGGACATCAAGTCTAGACCAACAATGGCAGCTGCGACACGAAGATCTTTGCATACATTCCCCTTCTGTCACACAAACACGTACAGACACACTCCACGGCAATCACCGCCCACATCCCACACTGAGAAAACAGCTTCCAGCCTTTCTGGTGATCCCAGCCATCCTACCCTCTGCTTCTCACCGACGCCCTTTCCGCTCCCACATCCTGACCCCCTGGTACTTTCCCAGCGCAAATGGCGAAACACGGTAACAATTCCAATCAGGCAACATTTTACGCTGCCGGGTGCCAGGGCAGAAACCGCCCGGTTCTGCTAGACTCTTCCAGGCAGGTCCACGGACGGAAGCGACGAGTTAGCCCCGGCTCCCGGGGCAGAGTTCGCCCACACCTGTCTCCCCAAGTGGGCGGAAGGAGGGAGGAAGAACCCCGCGGCCAGCGCTGGCACCTTCTCGGCCGCCACTCACCCCAATCCTCGTTCGCTCGGTGAGAAAGGCCCGGGCTAAGAGGCGACTCCATGGTGCCGGCAACGCCACCCGGCTCCCGCACACCCCACGCTCCCGCGGCCTGGAACTCGGTGACTAACAGCTCGGACGGCGGCGGCAGGCGGACAAAATACCCCGTCCCGGCGCGGGGACGGTGGCCGAGCGAAGACAAACTACGCCCGCTGCCCCGGGGAGCTTGCGCAAATCAGAAAGGAGAAACGTCAGAGACCGAGCTCCTTTTCAGCAGATCTCCGAGTAACTAGTTCCCTTTGGGAGTTTGCGGCACTTTCTGTCCCGCTGTTTCAAGGAAAAAAAAGAAAAAAAGACACATAAGCCCTACTTTCGTTAAATAAAATGTATCGATGTCGAAATGAAAAGTAAAAGCCCTTTCTGGATAGACCGGCTTGTTCCTCGCATATCCTTGTTAATACCACGGTGTAGCTATCTCGGAACAAAGGCAGAGACCCATAAAGTCAATGTGATTTAATTTTTTTGCAATCGCTGGCCGTCATTGTAAACATTCTGCGTAGACACGAGTGTGTGAAAGAAAAACTCAACTCTTGTGCCGCGTTCGTTAGACCCGCCTCTCTTCACGGGCACAGTACCTGAGGTAAACAACAAAACAACAGCACGTCCGTCGTACTTCCAGAAAGCCCCCTTCTATTTAAACAAATTTAAGCAAGGCGAATATAGAAGAGGGAACTCCTCGTCCTCACACCTATCTCCTAGATATGCGTTTCTAACGCATAGTACTTCGCAGTGGAAATCCGAGCGACCTGACCCTACAACCTAGAATAAGGTAGATTCGTAATCTTTCTATTGCTGGAACTGGAGAGTCGGTTTTGTTCCGAAGCAATTCACATCCCGAACTGCCACTGAAAGGTTGGATTGAGTTTGACGGAACAATTTCAAGAACGCTCCGTCATAGAATTCCTTCTTACAGCATTTCAGCCGCGGGTATTTCAAATACCCTAAGAACCCGGATCCCTCTAGGACCGAGTGGAATCCTTCCCATGGTTACTACACCAAACAAACGCTTCCCAGAATCCGGCGAACTCCTCGTGGCTGCGGGGTTACTACGGATTGCATAATCCGCAGTATTCAATCCAGTCCTGGGACCCCAAACCGGAAACATTTCCCCGAAATGATTCCTTGTGTCATGAGGTAACTAAACATGAGATAGTGAAATAAATATCGCTTCTATTCAAAAACGGACCATAAAAAGAAAGCCCTAAAATAAAACCATCAAGAGTCTTTTATTCTACATCCACCAGATACCTTGGTCTTTTTTTTTTTTTTTTAATCACCATGACTGAACTCCAGCCATTTTTTTTTCAAAGTTTTTATTTTTATCCGAAAAGCGCAGATGACGATGAAACAAGCATTTGCGTCCCTATCGCCAAAAATTAACAAATATTAACATTTTCTAGTTTTCTTTCAGATTTTTCATACTGTAAGAAATTAAACATGATAGATAAAGCCCAACTCTGCTTCTTCTCCTGCTTCATTTCCCCACCCCCACCCCCCCATAAACAACTTCTATTATGAATTTTATGGGAATCAAATCCATGTTTATTTTTACCTGTCTCATGTTTAAATATGTTTGTAGATACATATATTTAGTGTTGTGTTGGATTTTTAAATTTACATAAATGTGGGGCGCCTGGGTGGCGCAGTCGGTTAAGCGTCCGACTTCAGCCAGGTCACGATCTCACGGTCCGTGAGTTCGAGCCCCGCGTCAGGCTCTGGGCTGATGGCTCGGAGCCTGGAGCCCGTTTCCGATTCTGTGTCTCCCTCTCTCTCTGCCCCTCCCCCGTTCATGCTCTGTCTCTCTCTGTCCCAAAAATAAATAAAAAACGTTGAAAAAAAATATATCCTTGATTTAAAAAAAAAAAAAAAAATTTACATAAATGTATCATACTCATGTTCCCCAAGTCACTTTTCTTATTCAACATTACTTTTTGATGATCTATTCACGTTTGAACTGTTACGTGGTATTTCCTTGAAAAAAATCTATATATCACAATTTCATTTTTCATTTCTCTACTAACGGACATTTGGATTGTTTTAAATTTTTACTGTTACATACATCCTTCTATGAGTCTCTTCATGCATATGTGCAAAAATGTCTTTAAGATATACGCTGGGTCATAGAGTATGAATGTTAATATCTGCCAAATTATACCAATTTACATCCTTTCTACCAGTGATGAGCTCTCTACTCCACATTCTCACCAACACTAGATATGGTCACTTTCACATTTTTTGCCCCGTGAAGGGTGTGACTATAATTTACATTTCCCTGACAATTGAATATGGGGTGGATCTTTTCGCGTTTATTAAACTTTATTTCCTCTTCTGTGAATTGCCTATTCTTATAAAATTTGCTACTGTATTTTCTTTCTCTCAATGGCATGTACGTCTTTAGCTAGCCTACTCTATTCATTTAACTGGTATATATGTTGCCAATACCTTCTCTTAAGTTTACACTTGTTTTTTTGTTTATGGGGTTTTTGTCTTTAGGTTTCAATTTCAATGTAGTCAAATTTACCAATCTTCTGTTTATGATCTGTGCTATTTGTAACCTGCTTAAGAAATCCTTCCCTCTCCTCAGGTCACAGAGATGTTTTAAATTTTCTTTCCATAGTTTTACAGTTTTGTTTTTCACATTCTTTTTTTTCTCCTTATTTGGTTATTGCTGGGGTATAGTAGCACTATTGATTTTTATACAGCAATCCTGTATCCAAAAACCTTGCTGGATGGGGCGCCTGGGTGGCCGTGGTTTAAGCATCCGACTTCGGTTAAGCATCTGACTTCAGCTCACGTCATAATCTCATAGCTCATGAGTTCAAGTCCTGCATTGGGCTCTGTGCTGACGGCTCGGAGCCTGGAGCCTGTTTCGGATTCTGTGTCTCCCTCTCTCTCTGCCCCTCCCCCACTTGTGCTCTGTCTCTCTCTCCCTCTCTCAAAAATAAATAAACATTAAAAAAAATTTAAAAACCTTGCTGAATTATGTGACTGTAATATTTTGTCTGTAAATCTCCAGAATTTTCTATGTAGAAAAACTTGTATGCAAATACGAATATTTTAAAATTTATTTTAGCATGTAACCTCTTTTTAAAATCTATTTATTTTGAGTGAGAGAGAGCACATGTGAGCAGGGGAAGAGGGGCAGAGGGAGAGAGAGAGAGGGAGAGAGAGAGAGAGAGAGAGAGAGAGAGAATCCCAAGCAGGCTCTATGCCCAGTGCGGAGCCCGATACAGCTCACTCTCAAGAACCACGAGGTCATGACCTGAGCCAAGATCAAGAGTCAGACACTTAACCAACTGACCCACCCAGGTGCCCCCATTGTAACCTTTTTTAAATTGTCCGCTCTGTGCTGACAGCAGAGAACCCAATGCAGGGCTCGAACTCCTGAGCCATGAGATCATGACCTGAGTTGAAGTCGGACACCTAACCAACTGAGCCACCCAAGCGCCCCTTAAATTGACTTTTATTTTTTTTTTAATTTTTTTTTTTTAACGTTTATTTATTTTTGAGACAGAGAGAGACAGAGCATGAACGGGGGAGGGGCAGAGATAGAGAGGGAGACACAGTATCTGAAACAGGCTCCAGGCTCTGAGCGGTCAGCGCAGAGCCCGACGCGGGGCTCAAACTCACGGACCACGAGATCATGACCAGAGACGAAGTCGGACGCTTAACCGACTGAGCCACCCAGGCGCCCCTTAAATTGACCTTTAATGTGGAAAATTTCAAACACAAAGAAAAGGTAGTGAAGACTCGTTCTTGGCACCCAACTTGAACAGTTTCCCATTCTTTTTTTATCTACCCTCTCTCCCCACAACACTTACTTTTTATTTTGCTTTGTTTTTTCCCCTGGGGTGTTTTAAAGAAAATCCCAGAGAGCGTGTTATTTCACCTATAAATACTTTAATGGATATCCTGACAAGGCTTTTTTCAAATTTTTTAAAACATGACTACAACACTGTTACGATACCCACCAAAATTAATAATTCCTTAATATTATCTACTACCTGTTCCATGTTCAGTTTTCGCTCAGAAATGCCTTTCTACAGTTGGTTTGTACAGTTGTTTCCTCTCCTATGTTGTTGCAATGGCAAGGACCTCTCGTACCACATTGAAGGCAGATGCAGAGTGTACATCTTTTAACTTGTTCCCAACTTTCACGCGAAAGGTTTCCTTTAAAGGATTTTTAAAAATGTCTTATTTAGGGGCGCCTGGGTGGCTCAGTCGGTTAAGCGTCCGACATCGGCTCAGGTCACGATCTAGCGGTCCGTGAGTTCGAGCCCCGCGTCGGGCTCTGTGCTGACAGCTCAGAGCCTGGAGCCTGCTTCTGATTCTGCGTCACCCTCTCTCTCTGTCCCTCCCCTGCTCGTGTTGTCTCTCTCTCTCAAAAATAAATATTAAAAAAAAAAAATGAGAGTTTTGTCTAGAGACATAAAGGAGACCCTTGCCTAGATCCATACTTCTGAGGACTCTACTCTGGCGTCTGGCAGTGTCTCTCCCTGCAGGGGGAGAATCCATGGTACCAAGGTGAGATGCCCAACTGGAACACATGCCTCCTTCTAAACACACTTCTTATGCCCAAATAGCTCCACACCTGCTTCTGAAGCTTGCTTAGGTTTCTGACTCCTAAGGGTGAACTGTGCCAATGCTGTATGCCAGGGGTGTAAACAGAGCTTAGAAATGTGAGGTGGAAAGTCCACATCCGCATATGCACGGGCCATATAAACAAACCCAGGGGTGGGGAAAGGGGGCAGTCTGTAGGTCAGGGGCCAACTCTCCTACACTGTCATGTTTTGGCAAGGAATCCATAAAGTCAGAGAATTTTAAACTCCGACCTTGTCTTCCAGGTCTTTAGGAAGGCATGTTTGTCAAGATAAGGGAATAACAGTTTGGTAGCTTGATTTGTAACTTTCAAATACTAAGACAAATAGCACACGGGCCTCAATTTGCACTCGTCAGGATGCTGCAAATGTTGGTGGGATACCTGACCAGTGAATTTATAACTTGCTTAAAAATTGTATTTCAGGGTGCCTGGGTGGCTCAGTCGGTTAAGTGTCCGACTTCGGTTCAGGTCATGATCTCGCAGCTTGTGGGTTCGAGCCCCGTATCAGGCTCTGTGCTGACAGCTCAGAGCCTGGAGCCTACTTCAGATTCTGTGTCTCCGTCTCTCTCTGTTCCTCC
Organism: Panthera pardus; assembly: GCF_024362965.1. Taxonomy (NCBI): domain Eukaryota; kingdom Metazoa; phylum Chordata; class Mammalia; order Carnivora; family Felidae; genus Panthera; species Panthera pardus. The sequence goes on along the minus strand of NW_026526777.1, from coordinate 5,948,481 downwards.
CCTGCTCACGCTCTGTCTCTCTGTCTCTCAAAAGTAAATAAAGATTGAAAAAAATTTTGTTTTAATTGTATTTCATCAGTTCTATATTTTTACCGCCTGGTATTTTCATTATGACATCTTCTAGGTCACCCTAAACAGTGAATCCAAACATTAGAATACAGAGGTTAAAAGCTCAGATCTTGGGGGAGCCTGGGTGGCTTAGTTGGTTGGGTGTCCGACTTCAGATCGGGTCATGATCTCGCAGCTTGTGGGTTTGAGCCGTGTCAGGCTCTGTGCTGACAGCTTGGAGCCTGCTTCGGATTCTGTGTCTCCCTGTCTCTCTGCCTCTCCCCTACTCGTGCTCTGTTTCTCTCTCGCTCAAAAATAAATAAACATTAAAAAAAAAAAAAAAAACACCTCAGATTTTGGAATAAGCCAAATCTTGGTTCAAATCTAGGTTCAACCATTTTCTAGCAATGTAACTTTGATGAAGTGACTTAATCTTTCTGAGCCTCAATTTTACGTGTAAAAAGGGAATAACAGGACCTATCTCGTAGGGTTTGGGGGGAGGATTAAATTCCATAATACACACTAAATGATTGGTATGCTAATTAGCCCATGGTAAATTTTCAAAAAATTGTAGCTATTTTGAGGAACAACGTTGAATGCTACTAGCTAGGCACTGCATTATATCACCCAAATCCCCATAAAAACCCAGATTGAATCCTATTATCTCTCCGTTTTATATAAGGAATTAAGGCTTATGCAAATGACCTTTAAAATAATGTTTTTAAAGGACGGCAGAGCGTGTATTATTCCCATTTCATGAAAGAAAACTGACGCTCAACTTTCAAAAGACCTTCCAAGGGGCCGCCTGGGTGGCTCGGTCAGTTAAGCGTCTGGCTCCTGGTTTCAGCTCAGGTCATGATCTCAGGGTTCGGAGTTCCAGCCCCACGTAGTTCGAGCCTGCTTGGGATTCTCTCTCTCCCTCTTTGTCTACCCCTACCCCGCTTGCACTGTCTCTTTCTCAAAGTAAGTTAAAAACAATGTTTAAATCAAAATAAATAAATAAACAAACACAAGCCAGGAAGTTGGGGACAGGTGAAACCAGAATTCTCAGAGCCCACTCTACTCCTTCAATACTATTTTAACTGCGCCAGAAACATGCTGTGAAAGAAAGTTAAAATTGCTATTTTCTACAGATCTGTAAGCCCATCATGTTGTAAATGGATACTCTTAAATATTAAAAAGCGTTCCATTTGTTTGTTTGTTCTTGAGAATGAAGGCATAATGGATTTTCTATTTACCACCCAAAATGTTTTAACATTAATGGATTTGAAATCGGAAACTTTTGCTTAGTGGATGTTTCACAAAATTTCAAAATTTACATAAAGTCAATTCCCCCGAATTCATTTTCCACTGGCAAATACCAATTATCTTCCAAAAAAAGCTATCTTGTCTCTTTCTCCTGGCTGGAATGTAAATTGCAAGAAGACGGGTCTTTATCTAGTGTGCTCACTGCATCATCTAGAATTGTGCACAGAATAGTTGCTCAGTAAATTATTTACGGAATTGACAATTGCAGATCTAAATAAAACCTATGCAATTTTCCCCACGCTAGATGCTACAGCGTGGGATTGATAGGTATTAACTCAAGCCATACAAAACTCTTATTACTTGTTACCTACAAAAGGCAAAATTCATGTGTTTCAGCCTGATTGTTTTTAAGGTTTTCTAGAGTATATTATGAAGCAAAGTGAACAGATATTACAAAAGCTAAGATAAAAATGGGAGAAATTTTTCTCATAAGAAAAAATTATTTTATAAAAGTTACCAAAGGCTTCAAGTTCTATGTTAAGATATTCTCACAAATCACAACACTCCCACCATTTCAAAAGTTAAACTAGGGGGCGCGCCTGGGTGGCTCAGTTGGTTGAGCAACCAAATCTTGATTTCCTCTCAGGTCATGATCTCACAGTTCGTGGGTTCAAGCCCCGTATCAGACTCTGTCCTGACCGCTCAGAGCCTGGAGTCTGCTTTGGATTCTGTGCCTCCCTCTCTCTCTGACCTTCCCCTGCTCACCCTCTGTCTCTCTCTCTCTCTCTCTCTCAAAAACAAATAAGATGTTAAAAAAAAAAAAAAAGGTTTTTAGAAAAGAAAGAGAAGTTTCAAAATATGTCCAAACAAATCTGCTTTGCATTTCTAGAAATAAATCTATTTAAACACAATCATTTCCAATTTTTGTACATAATTTTGTCCATCCAGACCTTAAGATCACTTAACATTCCAAAAATCAGAACTCTTCAAAATATACGAAACAAGGAACGAATCTGGGTTATACAAAATTTTAATATCAAATAAAGTACAATTTACTTGATTAAAAGTTTTGATTTGCACATAAAGTATTCTACTGAAATAAGAGACTAACAAAGCACAGTTTCCAAGTCACAGTAAATGAAATGTTGACGGTCTAAAAACTAGACAATCGGCCGTGAATGACAACAAGCAAGGGAAGCACGTATCAGCAAGTTTCTTTCCAAGCTATCAAAAATGTCACAAGTTCAAATTTTTCTTGTCTGTGGTCCCAAAACCGGCAGCGTCTTCATTTCATCCACTCTATTCTTATGTATTTGAAAAGCAGGTGTTATCCATCTACCACAGGAGCACTGTTCACCATACCAATTGAAAGAACCCAACTTGGCATTGCATTTGGGGCAAAGAAGCTGAAATAAAGCAACTGTGTTACTTCATTCACTCACCTGTATATAAAACAAATAATTACCACTGGCAATATAGGATATAAAACAGGTAAGACACAGCTCTTACCTCCACGGAGTTTACGATCTAATCAGCAAGATGAAAGGCGATGGCAATTCGCCATACTAAGATGGAGGGCTATGATAATTGTGCAAGAAGCATGTTGTGTCCTGGGAGTATGGCAAAGGACCAGATGAATCCGCGCATGAGGGGAGAAAGGTGACGGCGGAGATAGGAAACCCAAGGTTGCAGGATGTGGCACGTGCTGGCTTTTAAATCAGCCTGCGGTTTAGTATCTCAAACTAAGATCATCACGGCTACAGAACAGGAAGGCATGTTAGGAGTCTCACGTTCTATTAATGATATTGACGGCATGTAAGTTAGGTCTCAGCTTCCTGGCTATTTTAAAACAAATAAACAGGGGCCCCTGGGTGGCTCAGCCAGTTAAGCATCAGACTCTTAATTTCGGCTCAGGTCATGATCTCCCTGGGGTTCATGGGATAAGGTCCCATGGTCGGGCTCTACACTGTCAGTGAGGGATTCTCTCTCTCCCTCTCTTTCTGTCCCTCTTCCCCAGTCATGCTCTCTCTTTCTCAAAATAAATAAACATTTAAAAATAATAAAGGGATGCCTGGGTGCCTCAGTTTGTTGAGCATCTAATCTTGGCTCAGGTCATGATCTCACAGTTTGTGAGATTGAGCCCCGCGTGGGGCTCACTGCTGTCAGCACAGAGCCCACCTCGGATTCTGTGTGGCCCTCTCTCTCTGCCCCTCCCCTGCTTGTGCGCTCTCTCTCTCTCTCTCAAAAATAAACATTAAAAAAAATAAAAAATAAAAATAAAGAGATTAAAAACAAAAGACTATATCTTAGATTAAGATTAAGAATATCTTTAGGGGCACCTGGGTGGCTCAGTCTGTTGAGCATCTGACTTCAGCTCAGGTCATGATCCCACAGTTTGTGGGTTCAAGCCCCACGTTGGGCTCTGTGCTGACAGTGCAAAGCCTGCTTCAGATCCTGTGTCTCTCCCTCTCTGTCTGTCCCTTTCCTACTTGTGCGCACTCTCTCTCTCTCTCTCAAAAATGAATGAATAAACTAAAAAAAAAAAAAAGGGTATCTTTAGATTAATATTAAGCAAACCTAAATGAGAAATGTGGCCGTCACAATGCTCACATGAGCTGCATTCTTAAGAATTAACAGGAAATGAAAACAAATCTCTCAGCAAACATACAAACTGAAAGATCAGGAAAAAAGAGAGACGTTATGGAGCCAAAAGAAAAAAAAGAGGGAAGGAAAACTTTAAATATAATTTTAAAATCCTTATTTGCCCTTACCTATTACTAAGTTTGCGTTTTGTTAAAATACATTCTAATTGGCTTATATTAGTCTTCTACTTGAAAAAACATAAATAGCCTTGAAAGGAATTAACTTAGACCAAGAGCCCCCAACTAGAAGTGGTTCACTATTTTAGATCAGCTGGGTTTTATTTAATTAATATATTTGATAGAGTCTTATCTACACTAGAAAGATATAATCTTCATCAAGAAGGTAGTTATGATGGTTTAAAGTCCGAGAGAGAACAAAATATAGATGATGTAATGAAACTGCAGAAAATATAATGTGTTCCTACCTGTCCATCCATCACGCCCAGCAAGGCAGATTCCATCCACTGTACAGGTTCGATGAAATACGATGTACATTGAGCCTGACCCCCTGTGGTGAGCATCAAAGATGGCGTCACTCTCTTGTGGGCAAAGGCTATAGGACCACTTCCTTCATTATGATCCAAAATGCTAGAACTTCGAAATAAAGATCGCCTGCAAGCCCCAAACAAAAACATTAATGGCTTTCAAAACAATGAAAAAATAGATGCAGTGTGCAGTATTTCTTAGCAAAATAAAATAAAATTGATTATGCTACTGTAATTTTCAATAACCTCTACAAATAATCTGATTTATTTTCACTCTTAAGAACTTATTCTCTTCTTAAAAGCAGATGTGAAGGGGCGCCTGGGTGGCTTAGTTGGTTAAGTGTCCGACTCTTGATTTCAGCTCAGGTCACGATCTCACAGTTGTGCAATTCAGCGTCCGGTTGGATTCCATGCTAAATGGGGAGCCTGCTTGGAATTTTCTTTCTCCTCTCTCTCTCTCTGCCCCTCCGCGCGCGCGCGCGCACACACACACACACACACACACACACACACACACACACGAGAAAGGAAGAGAGAGAGAGAGAGAGAGAGAGAGAGAGAGAGAGAGAATCCCAAGCAGGCTCCACACTCAGCATGGGCTCCATTCCACAACCCTGGGATCATGACCTGACCTGAAATCAAGAGTTGGGCGCTTAACCCACTGAACCACCCAGGCACCCCTGATTTTGACATTTCTACGTTACTCAATTAAACAAGTTCTCCCTACAGATTTTAAGAAAACGAAACTTTCAATACTTTTCAGCTACTGAGACAAGGCAAAATCTCCAGAGGATAGAAAATATTTTACCTGCACTTTCTACATTTGTAGAGAACCTCGTCTTTCAATCCTTGTGAAATGGTCGTTGGGTCGACAGCAAAGAGTTCTTGAGGTAAGTTCTGTAATTCTACAGGACATAATTAAAATGTATCTAATTGTTGAAGTTAACTCTGCATTGTCAGGCAAAGTTCAGCTAATGTCAAACTAAGGCAAGAAGTGCTAACCTCAGAAATTAAAAAAGAAAAAAAAAAAATCTCCAGTGAGGAGAAATCAGGGGGAGGTAGGAGAGCATAGTGAAGCCCTTGGGTTCTGGGACAGACTGCCTGAGTTCAAATCCCAGCCCACCACTGACAAACCATGTGACCTGGAACCAGTTATTTCTTGCTAAATCACAGTTTCAAAAGGAAATAATAGTACCCGTCTCAAGAGATGGCTGGAAAAGTGAGATAATACACCTGAAGCCTTTCGTGTCAGAGCAAGGAACATCTAAAAAGGGCCCAATAAGCAATTATCACCAGCAATTATCACTTACCTGGATACTTTTCTGTAACCTTTTGTAAACGATATTGCTTATAAACTGCACTCGAAGTATCTACTTCATATCCCATTGCCTGGTATAATTTTAGTTGCCACTCAAAGCCCTCATTCATCCTGTAAGGACAAGCAAATTTAAAGTTAAGTTTTCATTAAATGAGTAAAATCACACTGCAAAAACAATTATTACTATAAAAAGAACTCACTTAGCCTCTGGTTGGATGGTCTGGAGATTTTCATAGGCTTTTTCAAAGGTAAGCTGGTCAGTCTTCATCAGAAAAGCAGTTATTATAGCCACACTTCGACTGACTCCTGCATGACTGAAAAAGAGACCTCTAAAATAAAACAGCAAACAGCAGCAATTAAAAAAACAAAAAAGCCCAGCTCCCTATCAGTGGTAAAGTTCAGGTCCACTCCATGTCTGCTTCTTCTGCCCAAGATAAACTCTTTGTCTCTGAAATACTAACGACATACAAAAGAATTATTTCCTTTTTTTTTTTTATTTCTTTAACATTTATTTTTGAGAGAGAAAGAGAGAATGAATGAGCAGAGGAAGGGGCAGAGAGGGAGACACACACGGGATCCAAAGCAGGCTCCAGGCTCCCACCTATCAGAGCTGGAGGCAGGGCTCGAACCCACAAACCGTGAGATCGCTGAGTCAGACGCTAAACAATCGAGACACCCAGGCACCCCTATTTATTTCCTTTTTGCTTTTGAATTCTGAACTATGTGAATGTATTACCTTTTCAAAAGGTAATACACTAATTTTACACTAATTAAAATAAATTATAATGGCTTTGGAAAAAATCCAAGCTCCCTTGCTCTTGGCATTAAGGGGCCTGGAAACCCGGTCCCAGGCTTCTCTCCATTTTACCTTATGTCCTTTATGTAAATATTTAGAACGAGAGCTGGCACACAGTAAAAGTGCTGGCTCAATAAACCGAAACTCCTGTTACTACACTCCAATCCAACTAAAAAGGACTACTAAGAATTCCCAAATACCTATCAAGATTTTCTTTTTGGCATTGCTACGACGTAACTCCACCTTTCCCGTGGGCGTGGCTTAGGGATCCCTCGTGTCCTAACCAATTTTTCTCCCCCCATTTCTCCCCTTCATCAACCACCCTCTGCCCCAAACAAAAACACTGAAAAGAATCTACTTTTCCTCTGAAGGTTGAATAACTTTTGTTCATCTCCTTTGGCACATGACTCGCATCACAGTCTGCATTACAATCATCGGGGTAGGTGCCTGGCTTCTTCTGAAGAGCTTTAAACTCTCTAGGTGCAGGGACTTGGCCGTTTATGAGCCCACCCCCACCCACCCCCACCCCCCCGCTACAAAACAACTCCGGGTTGGGAGGGGGGGCTGCAGGATGCATCAAAATACACAAGTGTGAATCATCAAAACAGGAATGAATGAGAGCCAGCACGCCTTCAGGGGCCCCGCCCCCTGCCCCCTCCTTTCTCCCGGACACCCGCCAGCCAAGGGAGGGAAGGAGGGAGAGGAGGTCCCGGTGGTCTGACAGCCCCTTCGCCCTCCCCTAGGATCCTCGGAGGAAGGGGGGCGGCGGCAGGCTGGAAGCGAAGCGGGGCTGCACCCCCTCGTGCGGGCCGCTCACCAGTGCACCAACGTCGCGCGGCCCTCGTCGCGGGCCTGGCCGATGAAGGCCACACACCGGTCCAGATGGCTGAGCAGGTCGGTTTCGGGCTTGTCCAGCGCCGGCACAAAGAGGCGCCGTAGACCCTCGATCCCGGCGCCCGACCTGAAGTCGGGCTCCTCCGAGTCCACCGTCAGCACGGCCGTGATGCCCGCCTCCCTCAGGTGGTCCGGCTCCGCCGCGGCCGCGGCTCCACCCAGGTACAGCCCCGGCCGCACCTCCAGCATCTGCCCGGCGGAGCTGGCCCCGCTCTGACTGTCACCCGGCCGCGGGCAGCCATGACTCCCTCCCTGCGCCTCCAACATGGCGGCGGCCAGAGGCCGAGCGGCCAGGGGCCCTACCATCGAGTAGGCGGCCGGCTAGAACGCCCTTCCTCTGGGACGAGCCGGCCTTAGATGCGCAGCCGCGCCCTCGGAGGACCGCGGCCGTGGCAGGAATGCGCACTTCTGGGGCAAGGTGATGCTGTGGCTGAGGCAGAGCAGCCTTTAAAGCCCGAGTCTGGCCCCAGCTTCCCTAGATTGGTGGTAGAGGATAAACTTGCCCATATACAGGGTTTCTCGGGCTTATAGTGTTGAGACTTCATGGAAAGGGGCGAAAGAGCAGCTGGACTCAAATTTGAAATAATGGTCCCACCAACCGAATCAACTCTCATTTTATCCAACTGGGGTAAAACCGTTTTTTCAACATTTATGAAGCCTTCTGTTTGTGTTTTTTTCTCTTGTGATTAATTTTTCTTTTCTTTCTTTGCCCAGTTTTTTTTTGGTATGTGAATCTCTTTCTTGTTGATGTACGCTGTCCTATATACTTTTAAGATACTAATCTCATATTTTTGTGTGTCAGTACCCTCCAACCCAAGAACACGGGGAACCTATCTCACTTTCTTATCATTTGCATGTTCCCTGAAGTAGCATTTTTAATTGCTTTTAAGAATTTTTCCGTTGCATTCACATGTTAGCTGTTGGGTGCAAAAGGCCTAGTTTTCAGCCTATTTTGGCTTTTGGCATGATCATTTCTAGCTTTTGATTTAAAGAAAGAGACCTGTGATTCTTCCTTTCACTTATACATCTAGAGATCATTGTAGGGTTATTAATTGGCCTAATTACAATATGGTTGCATCTCAGGGACTAGGAAGGCCTGAAAAGAGGAAGCCAGATGGGGGAACATCTGGTCTGTGGAGCAGTCAGAACATATATCATGTTGGGGCACCTGGGTGGCTCAGTTGGTTAAGCATCTAACTCTTGATTTAGGCTCAGGTCATGACTCAGTCCATGAGATCTGTCTCCTCATCAAGCTCCACATCAGGCTCTGCTCAGAGCCTGCTTGGGATTCTCTCTCTTTCTCTCTCTCTCTCTCTCTCTTACTGCCCCTCCTCCCTCTCTCTTTTTCTCCCTCTCTCATAATAAGTAAATAAACATTAAATATATGTATACACACATTTATTAAGTTTGTCATCTTATATGGGTATGATTTGTGGCACCCCAAAACAATCACAATAGTAACATCAAAGATCACTGATCACAGATCACCATAACAAATATAATAATAATAATAATAAATTTGGAATATTGGGGCGCCTGGGTCGCTCAGTTGGTTGAACGGCTGACTTTGGCTCAGCTCATGATCTCATAGTTCATGAGTTCAAGCCCTGCGTTGGGTTCTGTGCTGACAGCTCAGAGCCTGGAGCCTGTTTCAGATTCTGTGTCTCCCTATCTCTCTGCCCTTCCCCTGGTCGTGCTCTGTCTTGCTCTCTCTGTCTCAAAAATAAATAAACATTAAAGAAAAAAAGTTTTTTAAACAGGTTAATTGTGACATCAGAAAACAAAAAGGGGGAGAGGGCTAAATGGGTTGAGCTTTTGTATGTATTGAAGTTATTATCAACGCAAAATAGACTGTTATAGCTATAAGATGTTTTATGTAAGCCTTATTGTAACCACAAAACAAAACCTACAGTAGATGCAATACACATGAGATGAAGAGTAGGGAATCAAAGCATAACACTGTGGAAAATCATCACTTCAGCAATGAAGGAAGCAAGAAAGGGAGAAGGGAACAAGAGTGCCGGAGACCAGCTCCAGCAACCAGGGGTTCCCGAAGGAAGAACGGCGTCAGTGAAAATAAAACAAAACTAAAATAAACAACTAAAACTAAAATAAAAATGGACACAGACAACAGCAGTGTGTTGAACTGGCCGATTTATTGTAGTAGATGTGGCATTATATTTGCTAGTGATTTCCTTGTAACATATGTCATCTATGTTTTTCTAACATTACTTAATTTTGAAAATGTTCCTATGTGTAAACAACCTTTAAGAAATAACATGGTGATTTTCCCCTAAGTTTCCCGCATGCCCTTTGATTACTGATTAATTTCTTACATTATTCCATTATGCATCTGCCTTTATCTATAATCTACAGAGCATTTGCTTTGCTTTGCTGGACCCTGCTTTGGATTCTGTGTCTCCCTCTTTCTCTGCTCCTCCCCACTCACACTCTGTCTCTGTCTCTCTCAAAAATAAATAAACATTTAAAAAATTAAAAAAAAAGAAATAAAGAAGATCTGAAATGAATAACCTAACTTTATACCTCAAGGAACTAGAAAAAAAAAAAGCAAACTGGGCCCAAAGTTAGCAGAAGGAAGGAAATGACAAAATGATATGGAGACCAGAAAAACAATCAAAAAGAGCAATGAAAGGAATATGTGGTGTTTTGAAAAGATGAACAGAATTGACAAAGCTTTAGCCAGACTCACTAAGCATGAAGGAGGGAAGATTAAAAACAAAATCAGAAAGAGGAGACATTACAACAGACACCACAGAAATATAGAGGATCATGAGAGACTAGGATCAGCAATTGTCCGCTGACAGATTGGATAACCTAGAAGAAAAGGATACAGTCTAGGAAACATGTAACCTACCAAGACTGAATCATGAAGAAACAGAGAATCTGTTCAGACCAATAATGAGTAAGCAGATTAAATCAGTAATCAAAAATTTTCCAAAAAAATTAAAAAGAAGAAGAATCCCAGAGCCAGATGGTATCACTGTGAATTCTACCGAACATTTAAGAAAAACTTAATGCCAATCCTTCTCAAAGTCTTCCAAAAAATTGAAGAGCAGGGAACACTTCCAGACCCATTTTACAGGGCCAGCATTACCATGATTACAAAGCCAGATAAGGACACTATGAGGAAAGAAAACTACAGACCAATATCCCTGATGAATACTGATGCAAAAATTCTCAGGGGCCCCTGGGTGGCTCAGTTGGTTAAGTGTCCAATTTCAGCTCAGGTCAAGATCTCACAGCCTGTGAGTTTGAGCCCCATGTGGGGCTCTGTGCTGACAGCTCAGAGCCTGGAGTCTGCTTTGGATTCTCTGTCTCCCTCTCTCTCTGCCCTTCCCCCACTCATGCCCTGTCTGTCTCTCAAAAATAAATAAACACTAAAAAAGATTTTTTAATTCTCAACAAAATATTAGTAAGCAGAATTCAACAGCAAATTAAAGGATCATACACCACGATCAAGTGGGATTTATCCCTGGGATGTAAGGATGATTTAACGTCCACAAATCAATAAATGTGATATACCACATGAACAGAATGAAGGATAAAAATCACATGATCATCTCAATAGATGCATAAAAAGCATTTGACAATATACAACATCTTTTCATGATAAAAAAAAAACCTCAACAATTGGGTATGAAGGGACATGTCTCAACATAATAAACAATTTTCTAGGTAAAGAATCTGGCTTCTATGCTGGGAATGATGATGGAAGTTTCAGAAGAATAGCCAGTTTGAGGGAAATCTGCCTGAAGAGAGTACAGAACAGGCATGGAAGCTGACCTGTAGGATCAGACAGCCGAGGGCCTGGTTAGTGTTTGCATCATAAATGTAAAACTCTTGGGGCACCTGGGCGGCTCAGTTCCTTGAGCGTCTGACTCTTGATTTCACCTCAGGTCGTGATCCTAGGGTCATAGGATTGAGTCCCATGTCTGGCTCCGTACTTAGTGCTGAGTGTAGAGCCTGCTTGGGATTCTCTCTCTCTCTCTCTCTCTCTCTCTCTCTCTCTCTCTCTCTCTCCCTCTGCCCCTCTGCCCCTCTGCCCTTTCATGCTCTCTCTCTCTCTCTCAAATAATAAATAAATAAATAAATAAATAAATAAATAAATAACGCTTCTGTACAGTAAAGGGTTAATTCAGTAGGCCTTGGTGGCTCACGCTCAAGCCTGAGGGTAGTCTTGGTGACCCCTGATATAGAATCTATTGTCTAGAATCATGAAAAACTGGAAATACTAAATGACTATAAGTAATGGATTTGTTACACAAGTGGTCGTATCCAGCCAATGAAATACTAACCAACTATTTCAAAGATAACAAAGGAAGTGGTCCGTGCTAGTTTTTTTTTAACGTTTATTTATTTTTGAGACAGAGACAGAGCATGAACGGGGGAGGGTCAGAGAAAGGGAGACACAGAATCTGAAACAGGCTCCAGGCTGTGAGCCGTCAGCACAGAGCCCGACGTGGGGCTCGAACTCATGGACCGCGAGATCATGACCTCAGCCAAAGTCGGCCACTTAACCGACTGAGCCAGGCGCCCCTAGGTTTTTTTTGTTTTTTGTTTTTTGTTTTTTTGAAGCTGGTTTGCAAATAGAAAATACATCTTGGCCATATATATGTATACACATAGATAGATATAGATTATATAGATACAGATATAGATATAGATGTGAAAAATATTGAAAGATACATGTCAAACATAACAGTGGTTATTTCTGGGAGCTGGCTTAAGAGACTTACAGGATAGCCTTCATACACTTCTTTCTATGTAGTTTTTATTTTTTTTTTCGACTACTATCATTAAAATTATTCACTGTAAACAATTATAGCTATTTATATTCTGGAAAGGGGGGAAAACACTATTAGCGGCTCATCTCCTGAACATTTTATGAAGTTACCTTAATCATTCCCGCAGCCTTATTAGTTTTCTGTTGGAAGCGAGCTTTCTTTCTTCAACTCCCTAAAATGACTATCATCTCCTTCATAGCCAGGGGTAGGAGACACCTCTGAATTGTTACTAACTACCCACAGAGTCTGGTCCAGTAAATGTCTGTAACTGGATAAATAAAAATACCTAGATTCCTGCCGCTGAAGATCTTTTCCAGTTTCTGCATTTGTATTTGTGGCCACTAGGTGACACAATTTACCCTCTGGCAAGATACATTTCCTGTCCCACCCTCACGATAGGGTTAAAGGAATATGGCAGCCTGTGAGAAAAGTAAGATGTTAAGGTTAGGAATGGAATGCTGTCTTTAGGGAGGGAGCTGGATTGTTTTCTGTCAAGGAGAAAGGAGCTTCTCTGTCCTAGGATTGGGAGTCCCCACCCCCACCCCGCAGACACAAAGGCAATTTATCTGTTCATTGTATCACCAGAAAACCTACAACCTTGATAAATATTAAGCAAAAATTCTTATCATTGTTAAGCGATCGTCACATATGTGGGGGCCTGCATGTTAAGAAGACAGCCGTTTTATGTAACGCGACCCAGTTGTACGAGAATACACATTACCCTAGCCTTCCCCTTCTTTGGTTGTTTCTCGGAAATGTTTGGCTACAGTCACATGTGTCATGTATCGCTTTCATCTTTAAAAATGTTTTCTGTAAGTGGATATCTGTGCTGAGCCCTGAGCAAGGAAATTTCCCCTCTTCTGCCCCATCCTGTCCCCAGCAAAGTCCCAAGAGGAACTTCCTCTTTCTGTTCCTAGCACATTTCCCAGGGCCCTCCTACACCCAGCGCGTTATCAGGAAATGTTTGTCAGTGATGTTCTCAGTGGGGCTTAAAGACAGTTGCGAAGATACACATGAAACGTACTTTGAGGCCAAGTAAAAATGAACAAAAATATAGATGACAACATAACTCTATTATTTGGCCTGTGTTTGTGAGTGGGAAGCGAACACCTAGAAAGTGACGAGCTGGGACTTGGTGTTGCTTTTGAGGGGCACGGTCTGAAGCCAGAGGAACACCTAGGTGTGATCCTGAGCTGCACAGGCCCCCGCTACCCACCAGCGCGTGGTCCCGTGCCTTTAGAAAGTTCTATGATTCCGCGAAGTCTCCGTCTCTTCATCTGCAAAATGGGAGTAGTTAGAGCCGTGTTGCAGAGTTCTGATAAGGATTAACTTGTTGGTATGTGTCACTAGGTGGCCACAGAGAGATCTGCCACGCTAAAGCTGTGCACCTGGAGGGAACAGCTGGAAGGGGCTGCCAGAGGGTTGCTGAGCTGGGGGGGGGGGGGGGGGGGAGGGGGGAGGGGGGGGGAGGCTGGTGCAGCTGAAGCTGTTGAACAGAGATGAACCATGGGGTGTGCTCAGTCCAGGAATTCAGCGGTCATGAGGATTAGGAAAAGCGGATCCTAAACACCTACCATGCTGCAACCACATCCCTAAACTCACTTAGTCGTTGGGATTCTGGGTCTTTGTAGAAGTGCGTCCTCTTGACAAAGGGGCACCTACTGTTGAGATTCTGAGGAAGAAGCATCAACTCTACCTACAGACCCTGGGAGCAGAGACGACTGAATGGAGTGGGAGCACCCTCATTGTGTCCGCTGAACCAACAACTGCCCTGCCTTACTCCCAGGCCCTCCCCACCCTGCAACATTTGCCAACTTAGCACCCTGTAGGGTTGAGTTGCAGGTGAAGGAGGTGAGAAGAAGGGGCTGGCAAGGTGGGGTGGGGGGTAGCTGTGAGCAGGAAACACTGAGGTCTGAGGGCTGAGACCCCAGACCGTCTCATTCATGGTGCCCAACGTGGCTAACTAAAGGGACGATTTGTTGTCAGACTTCACAGGCTGTCCTGGGACGTGTGTTCAGTCACACTGGCCACATGCAGCCCTACCAGTGGCTGCATAGAGCTGAGCCTCCGTGGAGGGAAAGGGCTCCTACACGATGAGGGAGCGTGGGGCAAGCTGAGAGCAAAGTACAAGCTGGCACCCCTGCCCCCTGCACCCCAGGTGGGATAAGTGTGATTGACACTTCCCAAGAACAGATGAAAGGGGTTTAAGTGCTTGCCTTAAATGACAAAGATGACCCCATGGGAATACATTTTAAATGGATTACGGAAAAAAGATTAGAAAGCTGCATTTTGTCAAGCTAAGGTTGTTCTCCCCCTAGGAAGGCATTAACATTACCACAGCAGGGGGTTCCTGGAGAAAGGTCTTACTCCTTATTTGCCTCAAGTATTTGTCAATGGGCTGCAGGCCATAAAGAAATTTAATTTTACCTGCCATTTCCTCCTTGCCTTTGTTCCCACATCACTGTGGAGGGGAAAGTGACGTTGGGGCTCCAGAAAACAGCCCAGAGGTTTCTGGAGATTAAGCTGTTGATAAGATTGCCTTTTGTAATTTACGAAGACGGAGACTCACAAATCGTATGACGGGGATCTCCCGTGTGTCCTGTATGTTAACCTTTTGTTTTCTTTCTCTTTCTTTGTTCTTGGGCAGCCAGGAATACCTGAGGAACAACACACATATCCCACCTGGGGGGGGGGGGCGGGTCTTGTTAGCTTGTGTTTTGCCCTCAGCTTGCCTTCTGCTCCCTCATCACTGTCGTTAATAACACTGTGGTTAATATAGCTGCTCATTTCTGTAAGTGCTAATGGGCCATTCCTGCCGTAACCAGGATACCAGGCAATCTTACTGGTTTGACGGCTTAAAGATATATATGGAGATGGGGGCAATCCACTTAGCACCGGGTGGACTGCCCAAGGGATCCTTCCTAGGGGGAGAACAACCTTAGCTTGACAATAGCAAGGCCCCTGGCATCCTATGAGTCCTCTTTAGCATATGAAAGTCCTTCTGGAGGCTTCCCCTCGGTCTTTCCCTCCCCCAACTCCGTAGTACATAAGCAGTCACTCTTTACAAGCCCAGTGCAGCTCTTCCTGCCCATGGGTCCTGTCCCTGTGCTTTACTAAAATCACCTTTTTGCACCAAAGGCATCTCAGGAATTCTTTCTTGGACCTCCACCATTCCAAGACCCCATCAGTAGCATGGTTATGAACTATAGTTAATAGTTGTATTAACTATATATGGTGGGCATAGTGATTTTAGTTAATAATACTGTATTGCGTATTTAAAACTTGCCAAGAGAGTAGATCTTAAAAGTTCTCATCACGAGAAAAACATTATGTAACTATGTGTGGTGATGGGTGTTAACTAGACTTAGGGAGGGGATCATTTCACAATACACATAAATATCGAATCATCATTCCGTTGCCCGCCTGAAAGCAATACAACGTTATGGGGCTAGTAGACCTCAATTTAGAAGCAGAAGAAGCAGCGTCCACTAGGGGGCAGCATGAGCCTACCAGGATGAGTCTTGCCCTGATAAGCCCGTTAATTCCCTGACAGAATGACTTCATAGGCAGGTTAGAGAAGCTGCCCACCGACCTTCTGCAGGCTTTGGGACACATCTCAAGTACACAATTCAAAAGAGATAAATACAAGGTTCTACACTTTGATCTCCCAAATGGACTGCACCAACACCAGTTGGGGTGCAAAGAGGTAGACCTTAGACAGAAGCAATCTCGTCGGTAATCTTTCCCTGCCCCCAGCATTATGCTGCTCAGAGCATGGCCCGAGAATCAGCACGATGGGCATGGACTGGGAATTTCTTAGAAAGGCAGGCCCTCAGACGCCTTGCCGGACCACCTGAGTCATAACCTGCATCTGAGGAAGAGCCCTTGGGTGGTTCCCGTGTTCATTAATATTTGAGATAAGCCATGATTTCTTCTGCCTCTCCTGGTAATGGATAGTCCTATAATGGCTGTAGGTTGCCAGCGTAGTTTGAATTTATAAATGAGAATGCCCAGACCTCAATCTGAATTGAAAGGTAAGTCTTTGTCCTCCTACTTACTTACCCAGCTGAGGTCCTGACTTGGGGAAGGAGCTAGACTGGTCTCCCTCCCCCTTTCCTCTGTCTCTTCCCCTTCGGCCAGCCTCCCCACCTCTCTCAGTGGGCGGTTTCCCCCTGTTTCTTACTTGAGCCAAAGTTGCTGGGAAGAGAGAAGGGAGGGAGGACGGGTAAGGAAACAGAAAGCTCTTAGATACCCTGGCAGGTTTCTGCTCTCTGAACTTGGCAGGTCACTAAAGCCCATCCGTTCTCCCACGGGCACTCCTGTGGACTCTTTGGAGATGTTTCTTTTGGAGCGCTGCGCTCCTCTGTGGTCCTGACTCACCGCAGATGCAGCATGCCTCCAGGTGTCCCTTTGTACCTCTTCCCTCAACCCCTGGAATACAGATTCACCTTCAGCTTTTTGGTGCCTTTGACAACCCTTCCCGGTGGCCTGACTGTACAGGAGCCAAGACGACTACTGAGACATCAGATACACAGCAAGGAAAAGGTTTATTGCAGAGGCAGCCAAAGGAGGAGACAGAAGGGCAAACCTCAAATCTGCCTCCCCCAGGAGGAGAGTCAGGGATATTTAAAGGCAAATGAAAAGCACAGTTGCCTCCTTCAGGAGCTGGGATTAGTCCCAAGGCCGGTTGTCTTTCAGGAACCCTGGAAATACACAGATGGCTTTGCTCCAGGATATTTTGTAGCACAGGCTGATCCCCCCAAAAGGCTCCTATAACCTACAGCCACAGCTCACCTGAACCTTCTCGGGTGTCAGCCAGGCCAGGTTCCTTGTGTCTCCCAACCACAGGCGACACATTTCAGACCTCCCTGGGCGACTCCATGGGCATCTTCCTTGTTAAGCTTGAGGGAGATGTACGGGCTTCCCACACCTTCCCACTATGACGAAGAATTGTGATGGGATCTCACATCGCGGCAAAGGAGTCTCTGCCCAGACCTTCTCCATACTCTGATCTCTTTTTATCTCCTTCGTGGGACTTCAGAGGCCAAAAGTCAGGGGGCAGATCCTCAACCATTCCCTGTGTAAGTTCTGCACGTGACCATCTGGATTCAGATGGTCACGTCTATCGTGTCGTGAAATACCACTTTTGACACCCTGTCATGAGTGCGATTGCTTAATTGTAAACAATAAAACTAAAATCCTGCCTTCCTGCCTTGTTCTCCCCAGACACAGCCACCTGAGGAGCCGTAGTCTGTCGTGGCTCCCACATTAAAAAAAATTTTTTTTAAGGTTTATTCATTTCTCAGAGACAGAGGGTGAGTGGGAGAGGGGCAGAGAGAGGGAGACACAGCATCTGAAACAGGCTTCAGGCTCTGAGCTGTCAGCACAGATCCTGATGCAGGGCTTGAACTCGTGGGCCACAAGACCATGACCTGAGCCGAAGTCGGACGCCCAACTGACTGAGCCACCCAGGTGCCCCATGGGTCCCACATTTTAAAACACATACAGCAGCTGCAGATGTGCTCAGAAAAGTCGGGATGGAGAAGAAACTCCAAATTAGGGACAGTTGAAAACACTGAAAAAACAAACAAACAAGAAATAGAGTGTCTCTCTCTCTCTCTCTCTCTCTCTCTCTCTCCCTCTCCCTCTCTCTTTTTGCCCCTCCCCAAAAAGGCTGTCTTTAATAAAACCTAAACATGACCTAACCAGTGTCTTTAAAGTATTTGAAAAGCTAACGAGAGGATCAGGAATTAGTTCTGTGTACCCCTAGGAGGTACAGTGACTAAAAGTTATAACAAAACCATTTTGCTCCTTATCTATAAGGAAGAACTTTCTAAATGCCAGAGCTGTCCGATGGTAGAGTAGGCTGTCCTTGGGAGGAAACAAGGACACATCTTCACAAAAAGGACTGGCTGCAAGGATCGGGCCAAGCTTGGCTGCATACATGGCCCAGTGGCAGAAATATAGAAAGGAAAAGTCTTGGTTGAACTAAACAGTCTTTAAATTCCATTCAGCTTTTTGAAGTCCTGCAATACATCTCAAAAAGATGTCCACATTTAGTTTCCGGCTACATGTAGGGTCATATGTGGCTTATTTTCTAAGGCATTTTGAAATTTGCTTTCCTACATTTCCTTTCAGGGTGCATTTTGTATTTTATTAATTTTAAGACATTAAGAAAAATTTTTTTAATGTTTATTTATTTTTGAGAGAGACAGAGACAGAATGCAAATGGGTTAGCGGCAGAGAGAGAGGGAGACACAGAATCCGAAGCAGGCTGCAGGCTCCCAGCTGTCAGCACAGAGCCTGCCATGGGGCTCGAACTCACAGGGTGTGAGATCATGACCTGAGCCGAAGTCGGACGCTCAACCAACTGAGCCAGCCACCCAGGTGCCCCAAGACGTTTTGTTTTTTTTTTTTTTGAAACTACATTTTAGGGGTGCCTGGCTGGTTCAGTCAGTGGGGCATGTGACTCTCAATCTCGGAATTGTGAGTTCAAGCCCCACATTGGGTGTAAAGATACTTAAAGATAAAAACTGTTTTTATGAAAGTAAAATACAATCTTAAAAAATATTAAAAACTAAAAACAATTTAAAACTCCATTTTAACATCTGTGAAGTCGTGATGCATTGTATCATTGCTAACTCATCAGTTTTCATTACTTCCATAAATGTGAACATTAAAAGGCCAGCATCAGAATTTACAGAATGAGTATGAGCAGCTTGGAAGAAATTTCCAGAGACAACAGTGAACCAATTGTAGGTTGTGGGGAGAGGTGAAGTGCGTGCTTAATCAGACATGTTTAGCAACATTCCTGAAGCAGAAGTCAAAAGTAAGTTCTTCCTAGTAATTGCTGACTGTTACTCTTTTTCAGGCTTCTTCTTCTTCTTTTTAAGTTTAATTATTTATTGAGAGAGAGAGAGAGAGAACAGGGGAGGGGCAGAGAGAAAGGGAGACAGAGAATCCCAAGCAGTCTCTGTGCTGTGCTGTCAGGGTGTTGCATCCACACGACTCCTGAAACAGAATGCTACGGGCACCAGTGACAGTCACAACAAAGTTTATTACAATGAGAGGCAAGGCCAACCGATCGGGACCAACACTCTTGATAAGAGTGAGGCCCCGAACAGTCAGGGTACAGAGTTTTTTAAAGCCGATCACATCGTTTTATCATTACCTGGGAACAGAACAGAGAAACAGTTCCCAGCTGAGTTAGAAACAGTTGCGGAATGAGGTGATTATTTTAGACTTTCTGCCGCTAAGTTGCAACCAGTGGATCTCCTTGACCTTGCCTCTGATGCTCTTTTCTTTGAGCTTTTGTTTCCTTCTTTGGTAAAGCCTGATTTACAAGAGTAGAAGCGTAATTTACAAGAGTAAAGCAAGGCTGTTATCTCTTGACCTTCAGTGTCAGAACAAAGCTGTTATTTTTCAAGCTACCCATTAGCCCTACACTACAGTTTAACCCTTACAAGGGCACAACACAATGCAGGCACCGGGACTGTGAGATCATGACCTCGGCTGAAACAGCGTCACAAGCTCAACTGAGTCACCCAGAGGCCCCCAGGCTTCTTTTTAAAGAATTACTGATGCTCTTCATAGGAAAGTTGTCAGAGTGGGAAAATATGGATGTTGATAAATCTGACTCAAAAAGTGATTTAGAAAAGTCACACTCTGTGCATGTGAACCACACTGGAATTAAAATAAAAACTTCAAAGAAAGAAAAGTCCGATCCTGAAAATGCAAAAGTTTTAGGAATACCTTGCCCAATTTATTTCCCTTATATTTTCCTTTTTTTTGTGCATGTATAAGAGGGATTCATGATACTTAAAATTTCTAATTAAACTTCAAACACAACGTGTGGTTACTTGGCCACGATTTCCTTCGTTAGTATTCTCTTTACTGGTGCATCCTGCAATCGATGTCCTTTTGGATTCACTGAATTACAGTCATAATAACAATTTACTGCTTCCTATGTATTATGTTACTTGCATAATCTCTTTTAATACTTCTAACAATTCTGTAAGGCAGCTACTGTTCTGCTTTACAGGTGAGGAAACGGAACTTCAGAAACAAAGTATCTTGCCCAAGACTACACAGCTGGTAAGTAATAAAAATTACATTTGAACCCAAGTCTGAACTCCTGAGCCAGGGCTCTTAACCTCTGTAGTTTGCCACCTCTAGGTCCAAAGCCTACATTCTCTAGGTCCATGCTACATTAGGGGCATATTTACTTAAAAAGATAGGAGAATGGTTATCTCCCACATCACTGTAATGAGACTGGCTCCTCTGAACTGAAAAAGACAAGAGTGTATTTCACCTATTCTTCTGCCTTAGATGTGAGCTGAATCAGGGACATACAATTATAGGAAGCTTCTTACGATGAGGAGGATGTCAAGCATTGAAACCAATGATCTCTGCAGGTGTTGTGACTGGGGAATAAACTAAACCAATATGGGATAACTGTAGTATATGTTGGGATTAAGAGCTCTACTTGGCAGAAAGTCTGCACTTAATAAGTACAGTCCGGGGTGCATTTTCCTTTAACCGTGGACCAGCCAGCAAGTAATTCAGAAGACGGGATGGGGTAGCATTACAAATAGGGGGCATTGACTCAGGGGGACTCTACTGGTAGGCTGCGAAATGACACAAGATGTATGGTGCAGGATCCAACTGGGAACATTCTAGAGTGGATAAAGAGTCAAGAGGTTCTCTGGGTCCAATTAAGACATAAAAGTATGATGATGTGCTCTCTTGACTAGGGTTGGGGAGACAAACTCTCTTATGCATAACTAGGGTTAAGTTCCAATGGCTACAATCTCTTTGAAGGATAACTTGACAATATCTATTAAAATACAAAAGACCTATCTCCTTCAATCCAGCAATTCTACTTCTAAGAGTTTATCCCACAGATTAAGTCAAATACATGCATAAAGGGGCACCTGGCTGGCTCAGTCTGGTTAAGCGTCTGACTTTGGCTCAGGCCATGATCTCTTGGTTCGGGAGTTCAAGCCCTGCGTCGGGCTATCTGTCTTAGCACCACCTCTGTTCGGATCCTCTGCCTCCCTCTGTCTCTGGCCCTCCCCTGATTGTGTTCTTCCTCTCTCTCGAAAATAAATATACATTAAGAAAAAAAAAACCTTTTTTAACACAAAGGCAAAAAAACAAATACATGCATAAAGATGTAGGGGTAAGGATATTCACTGTTGCATAATGTAAAACAGCAAACGTTTAGAAATAATCTAATACTCCGTCAGTAGGCACTGGCAGATATCATTTCTCCAGGAAATGATGTGTGAACCTCCACTCTGGGTTTAGCGTCCCTCCTGTGTGCTTCTAAGCACCTTAACATCTTCTGTCTTAAAACTTCCAGTAAGGAGAGAATCTACTTACTTGTCTGTCTCCCCCGTGTAAGGTTACTCTATTTCCCTCGTTTTGCAGATGAGGAAGCTTGGGCTCTGAAGGCCTGTGCGGCCCCCCATCGGGGTTGAGGCGAGAGTACATGCCAAGGCACAGACGTGGGAAAGGTGCTGGCATGTTGGGGACAGAGCAAGTGGTCAGTGTGACTGCTCTGCAGGGTGAATGGGCTCCATAGGGAGGGAGTTTGGACTTTAACCCAGAGGATGTGCTTCAACCTCTGAGGGAAAGAGTCCTAAATGTAGAACCCAGAGTTCCCTCTTTCCAGGGAGTTAAGTCCGGCTAAGAAACTCAGACTCAGGCAGGACAGAGTAAGTGAGTAAGGCTGAGATCCGAATGCAACAGGATCGTCTCTGCTCTCTGCTCTCTGCTCTCTGACTGCAGACATTTGGTTTCCTTGTCTGGAATCTGGAATGGACCCCTGCAGGTTTAGGGAGGGTCTGAGGCCGGAGGCTCCGAACTGATCTGAGAACCAAAGAGAAGCAGCTTCCTCCCCAGGCTTCTCCAGTATTTTGCTGCTATCCCTGCTGCTTGGGAATGAGCTCTGAGCTCTCCTTGTGCGCGGCCGGGCTAGCCAGCCTTCTGTTTCCCTAAATGCATGTTGGAATCTCAAAGAGAGGCTGGATGAGGACTTTTTTTTTTTTTTTTTTTAGCCTAAGGGGCATGGACAATAAGTTGTCTGTCTGATATTTCCTTTTCTTTTCATAGTGTAGGCCTTCCTGGAAATCTTTAAGGTGCTGCGGGGGATGATCTACGAAAGCTGGGGGGGTTCAAACAGTGGTCTGGAGGGTATACGTGTCAATCCCTCCTGCCCCGGTGACACACACACACACACACACACCACACACTCAGAGAGAGAAGTCACGAGTGACTTCCATTCTCCCCCTTAAATCTTTTTCCTCCCCAGCCCCACATTTCTAGTGCAAACAGGACAGGAAGAAGGGTATTAAGGCTGCTACCTTCATGAGTGAAGGAGATTCTGCCATTCTCACTCTCCTGTGAGAGGCTATTTCACTCCCCCCCTCCTTGAAAAATGACCAGTTGGTTGTTTGTTTTGTTTTGTTTCGGGGTGGGGGGGGGGGGGTTCTGACTTGAGATCCATTGATTACTAAGCTTCTTGGCACTAATATTGGTCACTTCCTATCTAATTCAGAGATGGCAGAAACTTCAGGGGAACAAAACTCAGGAGGAGGAGGAGCCTTGTCCGGCAAGTGGGTTTATGGGGGGGGGGGAAGTCGTGCTGGGAGGAGAGTTCTGAGAAGAGATAGCCTGTTTTAGAAAGCTGGAAGTCAGAGCCCCAAGACTCTTGTAAACCAGAACCCAGTACCGGATTTAGGGGCCGGGACATATCTTCTCAGAAATAAGCAAGTGTCCACTGAGATCAGTTTGAGTGTTTCTTCACTTCTAATTTTAAATTGGCATCTCCACCACTAAGGCTCATGGATGCTTTCAGTAAAGAATGTTTTCAAAGACGCATCGCCAATGTCCAACAGGCTGGAGGACTTCTTAACAAGACTTTCACGTTCTGGTGCCCTTTTACTTCTTTATGTTCGTCTCCTGCCACCTTGCCCCTAAAATTCACCTCCCCGCACGGAAACACACACACTTCTCCAACCACTCTCAATGCTTTGCAGTTCTACAAACACACTCGGGCCTTTCAAATCTCCATGCCTTTCCTTCCCCAGCCTACACACCCACTCTCACTCTTTTTCCCATCTCCACTTGCATTCTTACTCTTCTTAAAGATTCAGCTTCCTTCTCTGGATTTCCATTGTGTTTCAGACAGCACTTACCGCATTGCATTGGAACTTACGCGTGAGCCTGCCTGCCTCTCTCCCTGTATAATTTCAGTGACTTTGTAACAATACGGTGAAGAATAATACTAAGAAGAATATGAGGAAGCATGTTGGTTAATCACTCAAAAAGAAAGGAGAAGTTGGGTTGTGGCAAGGTCAAGTAGAAATAAGAGATGGGAGGGTAGAGTTGTTACCGGTCCTTAACCTTTGTCGGTGCCCCTTAAATGTTGTGAGGCATGAACTCAATGACCTTCTGGGAAGAAGTCACATCAGCCCTGCAGAGAACAAATGACTCTAGCAGGCAGGTGAAGGACTCAGGAAATAAGACTTATAGTGAACACATCCCTGAGATGATCATGTGGTCTCTTGCTTTCTTCCTTCAAGTAACATAAAATCACCGTGCAGGGCAGGATCTGGATCTGGTCATGTGTGTCTAGATGTGTTAGGGTTGGAGCAGCTCTTAGGGGAGTTAAAAAAAAAAGCTAAAAACTAAAATTCTGCATTTTTAAGGATTTGTCTTGAACTTCCTCCAAAGAAATTTCTGAATGGTAGATTTACCATCTGGATGGTAAATAGTACCACTTGTTTAAGTTATGGCTAAACCGAGCATGGCCTGCCTGCTGCTACCAAAGTCCATCAGTCTGTCCAGCTATACTGGGGCAGGGGGAGCATCTGGGTGAGTCTCATAGAACTCTGACCCTTATAGCCTGGAATGAGGGCCACACAAGTACCATTCCCTGTAAAACCAAATAGAATTGGAGCACCTGGGTGGCTCAGTTAAGCATCTGACTGCCACCCAAGTCATGATCTCATGGTTGGTGAGTTCGAGCCCCGCCTCTGCGCTGTGCTGACAGCTCGGAACCTGGAGCCTGCTTTGGATTCTGTGTCTGCCACTTTCTCTGTTCTTCCCTTCCTCATGTTCTGTCTCTCTGTCTGTCTCTCAAAAATAAGTAAACATTAAAACTAAATAGGTTCTGGGACTTTGGGGTATACACTCGTCAGAAATGGGACTGAAAGCCTTTTTTAAAATCAACCTTAAAAATTCATTATGAATAATTACAAGTTGACCCTAGAAGGTTCCAAAGGGCTCATTACCTCAATGACCTTAAGCACCAAAATAATATTGCTTGTGCTGAAATACGCAGGGGGTGGGCATGTATGAAAAGCTGAGGGTGGGGCACCTGGGTGGCTCAATCGGTTAAGCGTCGGACTTCGGCTCAGGTCATGATCTCTCAGTCTGTGAGTTCAAGGCCCGCGTCGGGCTCTGTGCTGACAACTCAGAGCCTGGAGGCTGCTTCAGATTCTGTGTCTCCTTCTCTCTCTGCCCCTCCCCAACTTGCACTCTGTCTCTCTATGTCTCTCAAAAAATAAATAAATGTTAAAAAAAAAAAAAAGACTTTTTTTTTTTTAAAGAAAAGCTAAGTGTGGCCTAATTCACTTGCAAGCATCAACTCCGGGGTAGAGAGTAACAGGAGGGAGGTCTTGAGAGGGGAAGGAAGAGCTCAGAGGACTGGAGTGTGATGAGAACGGCTCAAACACGCTGCGTGACACGGAAATGGTCAGCCACCACACTTTATGGCGCTTCTTGGAAACTACCGCCAAAGGACCGCAGGCCAGCAGAGGTGGCTTGGCGAGGTCTCTGCGGGTGACAAGCGGGAGAGGCTGCAGGTGAAGGAGCCCGGGGAGGGGACAGTGGCGCCCCGGCGCCCTCAGCTCTCCACAACGGCGGTCGCCTGCGTTGCCGGGCTCACAGCCAAGTGGGAAGTGGGGGGCCCGGGGGTGTCCCCGTGCTCTGGGAAGGCCTGTGGCTCCTTCAGTTCCAGCACCACCCGGCTCAGGAGGCCTTTGAGCAGCTGCATTTCCCGGAGCAGAAGGTCCACGTCGGGTTTCAGGGCGCCGGCGGCCGATGGCTCCCAGGGCGTCGGCGGGGCGCAGGCCGGGGGCCCAGCAGTGGGGGCTCTGCCCGCGGGGAACCGCAGCCCGGGAGAGGTGATGTTCGGGACGGAGGTGACCGGAGCGGCCGATCGGGACACAGGGGGCTTTCTGAAGGAAAGCGGCTGGTTGCCGGGCGCCAAGGCTGCGGCCTGTGGGACTGGGGCGGTGGTGGACGCCGAGTCCGGGGCGGCACCTGCGAACGCAACACACGAGAACCGCGCGGCTGCTCTCACCCTCCCGCGGCCTGGGCGCTCGCGTGGGCACGCGGGGTACGCGGGCCGGAGGGGAGTAAGGAGGGACGGCGTGGAGTGGAGGGAAGGGGGGGGGGTCGTTAAGGAAGGCAGAGTGGATGGAGCGGAGAGGACGAAGGGAGGGTAGCAGTGAGGAGGGTGGAGAGGATGGGGTGAAGAGGAGGGAGGGAGGGGAGGGGAGGGATGGGGAGGCGGGGATGGGGAGGCAGGGAAGGGGACGAGCGGAAGAGGAGGGAGGGAGGGGAGGGCTGGAAAGGGGAGGAGGTGCGGGGGAGGGGAGAGGGAGGAGGGGAGGGATGGGGAGGAGAGGGGGGATGCGGGGGGCAGGGATGGGGACGGGGTGGAGAGGAGGGAGGTAGGAGATGCTGCGCAGAGAACAGAAGAGAGGGGGAGTAGTGAGGAGGGGAAGGAGGTGGAGAGGAGGGAGGGAGGGGAGGAGTAAGGAGGGCAGAGGGGGTGAGGTGGAGAAGAAGAAGAGGGGTAGAGAGGAGGGGTAGAGAGGAGGGGTGGGGAGGACGCAGAGGGTAGGGTGGAGAGAAGGGAGGGGAGGAGTGAGGAAGACGGGGTAGGGATGGGGAGGAGAGGAGGGGGGAAGGGAAGGGGTGAGAAGGGCGGGGGGGGGGTACTGGGGTGGGAAGTGAGGAAGAGAGGGGAGCAGTGAAGAGGAGGGGTGAGGTGGAGAGGAGGGAGGGCGAGAACGGCGAGCTGGAGGGGTGGGGTGGCTCGAGGGAGACTCGGGGCGCGGAGGCGGCGGCGAGGCTGCGGGCCCGGGGTGGGGGGCGTCCCCGGGGGTGCGGTCACTCACCGCGCCCGGGGAGCTGCAGCCAAGGGCTGCGTTTCCGGACGCTCCGCGTGGCGGTGGCGGCCTCGCACCAGTACGATTCGAGCTCCTCGACCTCGGGCTCGGGGACCGTGTACTCGGCGCCCCAGTCGAAGCGGCGCACGGGGCGGCTGTACTTGTAGAAGGCGAACTGCAGCGGCGTGTCGCGCTTCTGCGGGTGCAGGCGGGTGTCGCAGCGCACCGCCACCCCGCCGCGGGCCTCCGCCCGGCCGGTCACCCTGAGCACCGGCGCCGGGAACAGCTCTGCAGAGAGGGGTTCCAGGGGCTGAGCGTGCACGGCGGGCCGGCGCAGGGGCCCCAGGGGACGAGGTCCCCGCGTCCGCGGCCCCGCGACCCCTCTGTGCTTCGGGTTTCCCGCGAGCGCTCCTCGCGGACGCGGAGAAGGGGTGGGAGGAGGCTGGGTGCGCGCCGAGGAGGGAGGAAGCCTCCCGAAGGGCGGGGCAGGGGGCTCGAGGGACGGGGAAAGCTTGCAAGGGGGCAGGACCCGGCCAGACGCTTCCTGTCACATCCCGATGACCTCCAGTTGGGGTCCCGCGGCCTAGAGGGGTGGCTGCGCCTTCTGCCTGGGGCTGTGGACTGAGCCGCCGCCTATATGGAGTCCCCACCCCGAGTGAGAAGCCGGAGCGCGCTGCAGGGGAGTGACACCCGCCCCCGCGCAGGCTGTGCCTCGGTGTCGCCTTCACTGCGCAGGGGAGGAGAGGCGAGAGCGTGCGTGGCCGGCGGGAGAAATCCGCTGGTGGCAGCTACCTGACCCCCGCCCTCCCTGCCCGCCCGGTGCCCGTCCCCGAGTTTCCCGGGACTCGCTCGCCTCCCTCCTGGGCCCCAGGTGCCCCCCACCTTGCACGGTCACGGCCACCTTGGCGGAGAACATGGGCGCGCTCTCCACCGGGATGCGCATGGTGCCCGAGCACTGGTAGCGGCCGCTGTCGCTGGCGCGCGCCTGTGGCACCGTGTAGTTGGCGCTGGAGTGGAAGTAGCGCACCGCCTTGCCGTCGTGGTAGTAGTGAAGCTTATACACCACCTTGTCGTACCAGCCGCGGCAGCGCATGACCAGCGGCTCGCCCTCGAACACCGCGGCGTAGGGCACTTGCAGGATCAGCCAGTCTACGACAGTCCCCACAGACAGGCCTGACTCCGAGAGAACTCCAGCTCTGGGAGTCTCCCTTCTTCTCCGCCTCCCCGCCGCCCTCCCCGCACGGTTGCTCTCCTCGGCCTCGCCAGCTCCCTCCCTGCTCCAGAAGCAGCCGGCGCCCGAGAAGACTCCCCCCCGCCCCCGCCCCCACCCCCAGACACACACGTTTTAGTTGAGACCTGCTTGTCCCCTAGATCTGGGTTTAGACGTTTCCCCAACCCCCGCAGGACAGTCTTCGGTACCTCCCACCCTACCCCGTATTTATGGGTCACCGTCACCATCATCACCATCACAGCTAATGCTTATGCAGCCCTAACATGTTCTGGATGCCATTTTAGGAGTTTTACGTTGAGGAAGAATTCTGGAGTAACAGCCACAGTCCCTATGCTCCTCTATTCCACAGGCAGTAATCACCTTCTCTCGTGGCCAGTATTTTGTATTACCAACTTCCAAAACACAGAGTATGGACATGAAATGTATGTAAATGCTAAGTAATGATATTTGACTTCTGAATACAAGTTGTGGCCCGTCGAGCTAAGGGGACATAATACTCCCTACAAAATAGCCAATCCCCTGCCCTAAAGAAGGGATTATTGCTATTTTCTCATCCTGCTTCGGAAACCCTTTACTGTATCCCCAGGAAGTCAGCCTCCGAATTGGCCCCTATGCGCACACGGGCACGTCCACAATAAGCTTTCAAGCGCTTGGTTCAACTGCTGCTTCTGCCGCCCCCTTAACAAGTCATCTTTCGTTTCTCGTCCGCGCAACAGCCAAAGGCACAGATACAATTATTTGGCTGCTGGGAAGCACAGAGAAGCACCGCCTTGCTCAGCCGGGAGTGATTCTCCCAGCTGCACGAAGCCTGCACGGGACTCTCACTTTCCGGGCTTGGCTCTGCCCTTTCCCTGGCTGAGCCCTCCCCCAAAGCTCCCCGTCCAGTATTACAGGTCCTCAGAGCCTCTCCCCTTCTGAGCTAGTCCCAGAAAAAAACACAAATGTTTATTTGCCTCCCACTGCGGCAGAGGGGTGCGGGGACCTTTGGGGCCAGGCAAGCCTTACCACGCGTCTCGCGTCTTAGCGCCAGGCAGGGCCCTGCCTGCTCCAAAGGCTCCAGACAGCCCCCATTTCCTGCCCCAATGGGAGTGGCCCAGTGTCCCCTCCTATAGGAGGGCCAGTATGGCCAGAGGAGATGTGCGCAGTCCCTGCCCTCTGTTCAAACACTCACCATTGGAAACAGACAGGTGGATGGGGTCACTGACGGGCGCCCCCCGGGTCTGGCATCGATACACCCCTGGTGTCTGCACCTCGATGCTCTTCTTGTGAGAGGGCAGAAGCAGGTGGCCCAAATACCAGAGAGTGCTGATGGGCCGAAGCTCCAGGAGCGGAGGGTGGTACCCATCACATCGCAGGGTCACCCGCTCCCCCTTGAAGATTGTGGTCCAGGGCGGGTGTAGAGACAATACGGGCTTCTCCAGAGTAGCTGGGGAGGGATGCGGGAGGGGGCAAGGTGGAAAAGAGAATCAAGATGAGGTGCCCAAAATGTGGTCTGGGGTTGGCAAATCTGAGAAAACTCCAGCTCCCAGGACCCAACCCGCGTTACTAAAGCAGTCCGATTGTGGAGACACCACGCTGGGTTACACACTGCCAGTCCCTTGATCTGTAGCCGTTTCTCGGTGCTTGGAGGCAAACTGAGTCACAGGGACTGAGGAGGCGTGGGAAGCGACACTGTCCCACGGCCGCCAGGAAGTGGGGAGTACCCAGGGAGCTCCCTTAGGGGGATTGGTGTGGCGGGTGTAGAAAATTGGGCTCAGGGATGTGGAGGACTCACCAGCTTGCCCACCGCTTGGAACTGCGACACAGGAATTGAAGAAGAAGAAGAAAAAGAACGTTGGAGGTGAGAGGAAAGCAAGGGCCCTCTTGACCGTAGGAAACCCCCCATGGGTCTCAAGACCTGTTTTGCTTCTGCTTTTAGTTTCCCCAGCCCCGAGAAAGCCCCCTCCTCTTTATCCTCCCGAAATAGACAGGGAACTGTTGTTGGTAATAGAGGAATATTCCCCAACACACACACACACACACACACACACACGCACACACACACACCTTGGCCCATACCCTCCCCCACAGCCAAAGTGCTTGGGTCGCTGCTGACGCACTGAGGACTCACCCAGGAGCAGTAGGGCCGTCAGAGACCACATGACGGACCTGCCTGCAGAACGGTGCAGGTGCCCTGGCGTAGGGTGGGGGAGGAGGGAGAGAAGGTGGCCAGTGCTGCCGCCTGAGTCCTGGGAGGCATTGCGGCTTCGCTCACCCATTCCTGATTCCTGAAGATGGCGGACTGGAGACAGCGGGACGTGGGCTGGGTCAGCGCAGCCCTCCGGTGTCCCAGGCACCAGGCGCTGTCCCACCTGCCAGCCCTACAGCCACGGCACATCTCAGGCCAGCGCCAGCCTCTGTAGAGAAGGCGTGCTGAGCAGAACCCATGCCGTCTGCGGCCCGAGGAAGCCATAGAGAACCCCAGGCGGTGGCAGGCGACCCTGCCACCTTCGGGCTCCCGTTGACACCCCCCTCCCACTCTCTCTCCTCCCCACCTTCCAGCTGGCCCTGTAAGCCTCAGTTGAGGAAATACCTCTTCATGTCCTCAGGGTCTACCCAGGGCCTTTATGATGCTGGCTCCCTGGTGACAAACATGGGTGTGAGGCCTAGTGAGGTTGACATCGGGTTCCCTGCACCCAGAGCTCACAGCTGCCCACAGATGAGTGGATGGAAATGTGTGATTCGCCAACCACCTTCTGTGTCGCTGTCTTCCGAAGTTCCAGTTATGAATAGAAATGGGGGGAGGGGGTGGCGCCTGGGTGGCTCAGTCAGGGAAGCATCCGACTTCCTCTCAGGTCACGATCTCACGGTTCATGGGTTCGAGCCCCGCGTGGGGCTCTGTGCTGACAGCTCAGAGCCTGGAGCCTGCTTCGGATTCTGTGTCTCCCTCTCCCTCGGTCCCTCCTCCACCCCACTCTGTCTCTCTCTCAAAAATAAATACACATTAAAAACATTTTTTTTAATTAAAAAAAAAAAAGAAATATGGGGTGCCTAGGTGGCTCAATCAGTTCAGCAGCCAACTCTGGATCTTGGCTCAGGTCATGATCTCACGATTTGTGAGTTCGAGCCCTGTGTCAGGCTCTGCACTGAGTGTGGGGTTACTTGGGATTCTCTCTCTCCCTCTCTCTCTCTGTCCCTACCCCACTCATGCTCTCTCACTCTCTCAAAATGAGTAAATAAAAAAAAAAAAAGAATAGAAATGCAATGTGTTTCCCCTTCTTCCTCCCTTCTGGAAAACTTAAACCCTCAGAAATGCGAAAATTCTTTACTACCCACCCCAGTGATCTCGCCCTATGGCACCTCCACTCACTTGTGCCTTCTTTCCTTCTAACCATGCCTACACGCCTCCCCCAACCATTCCCCTGTTCCGGGACTCCTTACCTGTGTCCCCTGTTCCGGGACTCCTTACCTGTGGCAGAGAAGTCACCACATCAGCCCCTCGGAAGCTTCTCAGGTCCAACCTCCCAGCTCTACTTCTCGAGCTTTCCGAGCTATGTGATCATACCCTGGGCAAATGGGCACCTGAATTCTCATGTAAATACTTAATGAAGTTTCCAACCTGATTGTATGTCTCTTTGGACTGTCTCCTGTCCTCACCTGTAGTGCACTGGGGCACCTCCCTCTTCTGGAGCTCTGGCAGGAAGCAAAAGGATTGTCAGATGCTGTCACCTCTTAAACACAGTCTCTCCCCTCTTGCTGGCTGATGGCCGGCCTAAGCTCCGGTCTGAGAATTCCCTCAAGTTTCTCTTAAGGTGTCAGTTTTTGTTAAAAATGCAAATGCCTCTTAGGGAAATGTGATTGGCCATTTAAGTTTTGATGGCCACTTTAGATCCTGTGTGAGAGCAGGTTTTGATAAAAGACAGGTAGTCATATGGGTCTGAAAAAGAGGGAGGAACCTGATACAGGCTCAGGGGTGAGGGAGGGAGAGAAGAATTCGATACTGGGAACAGAGATTATAAACTGCCTGCTTTAGGGGTGCCCCGGCTAGACAAGGCTCCCAAACACCCTGCCTGACTCCTCCTCTAGGGCCAGTGTGGGCCTCACCACATCCTGACTCAGGGGTCTGACTTCTGCACCAGGCCACCGCCCCCGTGGTCAGAATGTAATGCACCTGTCAGCTGTCCTTGCTCTCTGCAAGCAGCCTCTCTTGGGGCTTCTTATCACTCAGAACACAGATCTCAGCCTCTTTACCAGATTCCACAAGAAACCTAATCAACCCACATATTCATGAGCCGTATCTTCTCCCTGAAAATCTCTAGACCTATCCATACGGTGCCCATCACACACTGCTCAGAATTGGACTTGAAGAATCTCCCACCCAACATTTCATTTTTGTTGTGGTTCATTTATTTATTTTGAGAGAGAGAAAGAGAGAGACAGTGCATGCGGGAGAGGGGCAGAGAGAGAGGGAGAGAGAAAGAATCCCAAGGAGCCTCCCCACTGTCAGTGCAGAGCCCGATGCAGGGCTCAAACTCATGAACCTAACCGTGAGATCCTGACCGGAGCCGAGGTCAAGAGTCGGAAATCAAGAGTCAGACGCTTAACCGACTGAGCCACCTGGAGGCCCCCAACATTTGGTTACAGTAGGCTTTTTTTTTTTTTTTTGCATTTTCCCCAACTTGGATCTTTTTCTCCATGCCAGACTTTCCCCTGCAGAATTTCCAATTCTTCACCCCTTTGCTATATGGAGATATGTAGCAATTATCATTTTGTTACCTGAGCAATTCTTTGGAGCTTATCATGACCTAATTTCTGGGCAAGATATGCCACCTTCTGATAAGAATTCTGATGACTAAAATGCTTTCAGTGATGATGATGACAAGGCTGCTGTTGCTGACAGTAAGGGCACCAGCCCGCTCTCCGGGAGCACTGGAGGGTGAGCATCCTGTCTGCGGCCGACACCATATTACTGACACATTTCATCCTCGCAAGGGGCCTTTCAGAAAGGATTATTATTACCTCTATTCACACGACCCTTCTCTCCTCCCCATGCGCATCCATTCACGCATATGTTTATCTGTGAGAAATATCTCGTTATTGATTTACATAAATGGTATTGTGTTTTAGGTATTATTTTCTCTTATTTTTAAACGGTTTATTATTTATTTTGGAGAAAGAGAGAGTGCGAGCAGGGGGAGGGGCAGAGAGAGAGAGGGAGAATCTCCAGCAGGATCTGCACTGTCAGTGCAGAACCCAACGTGGGGTTCGAAGTCACAAAACCGGGAGATCGTGACCTGAGTCGAAATCAAGAGTCCGCAGCTTATCCGTCTGAGACACCCGGGTGCCCCATTCGAAGCAGGCTGTGCAGTGACAGCAGAGAGCCCCACACGGGGCTGAACTCAGGAACCAGGAGATCATGTCGGGTGCTTAACTCACTGAGCCACCCAGCCACCCCCCCCCACCCCCATTTTCTCTTTTAGAACAAAAGTCAGAGTTAAGAGAAATTTGCCCCAACCACCATTTCCACCCCGCCCCCTCCCCACCCGCCTGCATCTATGATTGAACTGGGAAATCTCATCTTCTCATCTCTGGCCCTTGGACTGGGATTTACATCATCAGCTCTCTTGGTTCTCAGGCCTTTGGATTAGGACTGAATTATACTTTCCTGCGTCTCCAGCTTGCAGATGCCAGGTCATGGGACTTCTCAGCCTCCATGATCTCGCGAACTGATTCCTCGTCCTCATTCTCTCTCTCTCTCTCTCTCTCTCTCTCTCTCTCCCTCTCTTTCCTAGCCTCTGACAGCCACCATTCTACTCGCTGCTTCTACGAGTTTGACGATTTCAGATTCCACACATAATGAGATCACACACGATTTGTCTTTCTGTCTCTGGCTTATTTCACTTAGCCTAACGTCTTCCAAGTTCATCCATGTTGTTGGGAGTGGCGGGATTTTTTTTAAGGCTGGATACTATTCCATTGTGGGCGTGTGTATGTGTGTGTGTGAGTGTGTGTGAGCATGTACACATACACACATAAATCTCACACTTTCTTCATCCGTTCGTCTTTCGATACACACTGAGCACTATTTAGGTTGTTTCCATGCTTTGGCTATTGTGAGAAGGGCTGCATTGAACACAGAAGAGCAGATATCTCTTTGAGATACGGATTCTACTTCCTTTACACATATACCCGGAAGTGGGGTTCCTGTTCGTAGGGAATATTTTTAATTTTTTTTTTTAATTTTTAAAAATTTAAAAATTTTTACTTTTTTTTGAAGAACCCCACTGTTTTCCATAGTGGCTGCACCAGTTTACATTCCCACCAGCAGTGCCCAGGGCTCTCTTTCCTCTACGTGCTCATCAATACTTGTTACTTCTTGTCTTTTTTGTTGTTGTCTTGAGAGAGAGAGAGAGAGAGCAAGAGAGAGAGTGCATGGGCACAAGCAGGAGAGAGGGGAAGGAGAGAATCTTTTTTTTTTAGTTTTTAAAAAATGTTTATGCATTTATTTTGAGAGAGAGAGAGAGAAGGGAGGGGCAGAGAGGAAGGGAGAGAGAGAATTCCGAGCAGGCTCTGTGACGTTAGCACAGAGCCCCACATGGAGCTCGAACCCATGAATCATGAGATCATGACCTCAGCTGAAGTCGGACACTCAACCGACTGAGCCACTCAGGCGCCTCTTAACTTTTTTTTTTTTAATATCCATTTAGTTTTGAGAGAGAGAGAGACAGAGACAGAGCATGAGTGGGGGAGGGGCAGAGAGAGAGAGGGAGACACAGAATCCAAAGCGGGCTCCAGGCTCCGAGCTGTCGGCACAGAGCCCGACATGGGGCTCGAACCCACAAACCGTGAGATCATGACCTGAGCCGAAGTCGGACGCTCAACCAACTAGCCTTCCAGGTGCTCCGAGAGAGAATCTTAAGCAGGCTCCATGCTCATCACGGAGCCCAACAGATTGATCCCACGACATTGGGATCATGAGCCCAAATCAAGAGTCAGTAGCTCAACCAACTGAAACACCCAGACAGACACCCCCCTTCTTGTCTTTTTGATAGTGGCCATTCTAACAGGTGCGAGGGGATATCTCCTAGTGGGTTAGATTTGCATTTCTCTGGTGACCGGTGATGTTGAGCACCTCTTCAGATACCTGATGGCCATTTGTAGGTTTTATTTTGAGAAGTGTCTATTCAAGTCCTTTGCCCATTTTTAAATCAAGTTATTTGGTTTTTTGCTATTTAGTTGTATGAGTTCTTTATATATTTTGGATGTGAATGCCTTACGAGATACGTGGTTTGCAAATATTTTCTCCTACTTCAGAGGTTCCCCTTTCACTCTGTTTACTGTTTCCTGTGCAGAGGCTGTTGTTGTTTTTTTCCCACAGATGTATAAAGGAATAAAGGAACATATAGTGTGATCAACTTAGACTTTACAAACTTCAAGGGAACTCTTTTTTTTTAAGTTTATTTATTTATTTTGAGAAAGAGGGAGAGAGAGAGAGAGAGAGAAACCCAACGTGGGGCTCAACATGGAGTGCGAGATTATGACCGGAGCCCAAATCAAGAGTCGGTCACTTAACCAACTGAGCCATCCAGGTGCCCCAAGTAAATTCTTCTTTGAGAGCAGAGATCATGTTAAATTTATATTCTTTTCCCCTATATAGCGGCTTCTTTTTTTTTCTAAGAGCACAATACTCTGTACATAAATGTTAGATTAAGTGAAGTTTCTTCAGTACTGCAAAAAAAAAAAAAAAAAGAGCTAGTTTGTCTGACTTGATTGAGGCTGGGGAAAATGTATGAAACATATATAGTCATGACTTTAAGGTCAACAAACAAAGGTTCACCAAATCCAGCAATACCGAGGGTACGTGGGACAGTCTTTAATAGGGTGGTATGGTTCCTTGAGGAGCGATAAAGGAAGGAACAACTCCACATTGTAGGAGGTAAACTTGGCTTCTTATCACCTCTAAGAAAAGCTAAAGGGAGAAAACACATAGGAATTTGAAGATATGTACAGAGAGATATATATTTAAAGGAGACTTAAATTTCTACTCAGAAGATTTTTTAAATCACTAATAATTTGTATTTACCTATGCATTTCTCCCTCATGATCTCCCCAGTCAACCCCTCAAAGGTAACTATCCTGATCTTGGTATTTCCATTTTCATGCCTTTTTAAAAGGTTTATCCTACGTATATGTGAATGCCTGAACAATATATTCTTTTGTTTTACTTGTTCTTAAGCTTTGTATAAAGGGCATCACACTGTGTGGTATCTTCTGGGACTTGTTTTTTTCACTCAAAGTTATATCCCCGATATTTTTTATGTTGCTTCATTTTAACTATGGTTTGCTAATTTTTACTGTCGTACTGTATTCCATTCTGTGAAAGTTGCACAATTTGTCCATTTTTCTGTTGGTGGACAACTGAATTGATTCCAAAATTTTGCTTTTACTATCTGTAAGAATTATGAACGTTATTATACCTGTCTTCTGATACACATATGCTGAAATCTATTTGGGGCATATACACCCGGGCATTGGATTCTGGGTTATAGTGTATGCAAGTATTCAATTTTCCAGGATAATGGAGGTGCTTGTTACCTAGTGTTGATTCCAGAGGCAGCATCTAGCATGGCCGCATTGGGACCTCTGTGGGTTACAGAACCCTAAACTGCACTGGCCATAACCCAGACCCAGTGTAACAATTCCTCTTTTCCACCCCCTCCCAAACTCCCCAGGCTAGAAGGGCAGATGGAGACAGGTAAGAGCCCCTCGCCCCCATCCTTTCAGCTCTTGTCTTGCCTTCCTCATCCCTGATGATAGGAGATCCTCTCCCCGAGGCTTCCAACTTCCAAGTAGGCTGGGTCCCCTGGGCAGAGTCTGGAGATTTTTCTGATGCCAGACAAACCACTCATTCCCATCTTCTTCAAGATATATTCCCTTGTGCTGGTTCAACTCAATTCAACTAAACAGAATTTTAGAGCTTAACTATGCCTCATTAAACTAGACAGCAAAGAACCAATGAAGAACAAAGAGCTCCAGGAGCTCTCAAAGAGCTCACCCTCCAATGAATAGAAATAATAAGGATAATAACAAATTCAAATGCAGCGTGATGACAGAGGTGCACATAGACCCACGGTTGAGGAGCGTGACACCCATCTCAGCCAGCTGTATCCATTTCTTCCTTCTCTGATCTCTAATAGCTCTTATTATCTGTACGTGAATCCCTTGTTTAGCATGAGAGCTTGCAGGATGCATTCATGAAAATGATACCATTAGCTGAGATAAACTCCAAGTAGGATGGTTATAACATAGTATCTTTGGAGGTACATCCAGCACCATCCTTTGGCAATTGAACTTCCCTGTTTTCAAAGCCACCAAAGTCATGGAATATCTCTGGTCATCATTTCTTGCAACTCCCATTCACAGTTGTGAGTTGATCCTCCCACTGCAAAGATGTTTATGGGCTTTTACCAATTCCCAATTGCCTCCTGATCCTTCACCCTGAAGGTGTTAAGAACCACCAGAGAACATGAATTTTAGAGTACGAAGAACCACCATAAAACGTGTATTTAAGAACCACCACAAAACTCAAGTTTTAATATCCAGCACGATTCTATTCCTTCGTTTCTTTGTGGCATGTCTGGAGAGATCACAAATCATTATGGGTCAAAACTGCACAGAATAAATGGCACAAAGAAAGACTAGAGCAGATAACATCGTACCACATGATTTAGGATAACATGGGAAAATGCGTGCTGGCTGAGGTCATTGTTAAATGGTGTGCTAACCCACCGACCAAAGGTTATCGTAAAAGCTGTCAAGCTATCTTTCATTGGCTGTGAATGCACAGTAGCAGTCCGAATGTAGAAAAAAAAGTCTTATTATGGTACCAAAATAGACATATGTATTTTTTTAAAGAAAAACATTTCAGACACAAGTGTATTAAAACCCATAATTACTGTTCTGGCAATGTTATGCTCAATCACATATTTCTGAGTCCAGTAGGATCCTGCAGGAAATTTTCCAATACCCTGCTTTAATTGTTTGATGGGAAAGGGTATTACTGCTTCTCTATCCCAAAGTCTAAACCCTCTACAGGCAGGGACACTATCTTATGAGTATACTTAACAGAGAACAAACTTTGGTATGTGGTGGAGGCCAACAAAATACCAGCATGTAATCAATATTTGCTGAACGATGCTGGAGGGGGGCAGCCAGCAAAGAGGTAAAGTCCCACCCCAGAGCCTAACACCTAGCTTCCACTAGGTTGAAGTTTCTCAATCTCAGCACTACTGACATTTTGAGCCAGATAATCCTTTGCTGTGGGGGCTTGTCCAGTGTGTGTTACCTGATGTGTAGCAGTGTCCTTGGCTTCTACTCACTAGATGCCAGTAGCACCCCCCCCCTCCGCAATGTGAAGACCAAAAATGTCTCCAGACATTGCCAAATATCCCCTTGGTTGGGGGTCGGGGTTGCCTCCGATTGAGATCGCTGCACTAAATCCATATCATTGATTTTCTTTCAATCACCAGATTCTGGTCTGGGCAGCAGAAGGCAACTCCTGGTTTAGAGACAACAGGATTATGTTGTCACATTGTGAGAGAATACACAATTCTAGTTAGACTCCAATGATCGCCTTGTGCAAATTTACATCTACTCATCTGTCTCTGTTACTCTACCGTAACACTGGGCAATTTGTGAAGTTATTTGTGGGTATTATGTGTATGTATAGGACAGAAAGAGGAAAGGTAGAAAAAGTTGAGTTTATCGGGAGTAGTTGGGCAAAACTGCGAGTGGATTGTTTACTCCTATTTGGCATGACTCTTTGTGGTCTCAAGCTTCAGGTGGCCAGATAAGTCCCTCAGCTCCATGACCAGGTGACCGAGGAGAACTCTCATATCCTGCATTTGTTTGAGAAGAATGCCCATCTGGTGATTCAGATGGGGGTCTGGCACCCGCAGAGGAGAGGAGAAGCCTGGATTCTTAGAAGGAGTGGACAGTGGAGGGTGAGGTCCAGGTGACTCGGTTGGAGTAGATTCTGGAACGGTCGATTTCTGAGGAGCTGGACTCAAGGTGGGGGCTGCAGTAGAGCTGGAGGGTCCTGCATTATGGGGTAGGAGGCACATGTAAGAGTGAAGTCTGGCTCTGTCCCTAGACTCATATTCATGGTCAATCTTTCTTGTTTTCTGAAAGTGGCTTTCTTGTTTTGTGTGTGGGGGCGGGGGGGAGGGAGATCTAATGACAACAGAGGTTTGAGGACCCCCTCATGGTCAAAGTTTGAATCTGACACTTGGCTACCTCAGTTTGAAACTCTTCAGTGATGAGGCATCAACATTACGGGCACATGCATATTAGCCTACTCTCAGAACGTAATTCCCTACAGCATGGATGTGGTACCTGGTCCTAGGTCAACCTCTTCACTATATGTGACCTTAGTGCAACTCTTCATCTTTGTGCCAGCCTTCAGTGTTTTGAGGACACCTCTGCTGGCTGCTTGGGTCACATCCTCTTCAAGATGAACATCTTCCACCCCTCCCCATTATTTTTCTTACGACGTGGCTTTAAGCCCAGTCATTGCCCTCGTTACCTCCTCTGGGCATATTATATCAGGCCAAATGCAACCTTCTTAATTGGGGGTCCCAGAACTGAACACAAACCCCAGACGACCTCATCTTCATTCTAGATACTATGTTCCTGCTGATGCCCAGAGTTCAGGTAGGGAGCACAAGGCCTCTGAGGCAGCAGCTGTGGAGCTGGCTCAGGTCTTGGTTTGGTGAAGTGTGCACCATGGTGTGAGGGAGAAGTTCCCTGTCTGTGCTCTCTTCCATCTCTGGAAGACTCTGGATTATTGCTCCTGCCTCCTCTGTGTCCTTTCTTAACCTGTTCACACCAAACGCTGGCCCATGGGTCCAGTCTTCCTTTCCCTCACTTTTCACAAAGGCCAGACAAATACCTACTAACTTACCCTGCACCCGGATCTCCAGCTTGGAGCTCTGTTTCCCAACTTGGTTGTCCTCAGTGGCTGCTTCACACCAGTAGGACCCAGAGTGTGCCTCTGAAGCTCTGGGGATCTGGAATTCTGAGGAGAGACCCCTGCCGCGCACTGTCCTGCCGTCCTTGTAGAAGGAGAAGAAGAGGCGGGCAGTTGACCTATGCAGGGGCAGCTTTGTCTGACAGCTCAGGGTCACTGGACCCCCCTCTTGGGGCTCAGCTGAGGGGGCGGCTCTGAGAAGTGGGGTTGGAAACAGTTCTGGAGGAGAGATGGGGGGAAAGAAGCACTCAGCCATCTTGCATTCATGCTAGACAAAGAACGAATACAGCAGATAACATTGTACCGCATGATTTAGGATAACATGGCAGAATGCGTGCTGGCTGAGGTCATTATTAAATGCTGTGCTAACCTACACGCCAAAGGTTATTGTACACAAAGAACCCCGTCACGTGTTCCTCTCCCTATTTCCATCAGCAATGAGCATTCTTAGAAAAGCTCCATTTGAACATTTGGAATCTTCTCTCTCTTCAAGTAGATGAGATTAGAAAAGACCCAGAGGTGGGCAAATCTGACAATGGTCCAGATGCCCAAACAGCGAACACTGGGGAACATGGATCTGTAGGATAGAGCTGCAGGAAGTGGGCGGAGCTTGGAGAGTGCTGGCTGACTTGCGAACATAATGCTGAGATGATGCCCCTCCTGACGCCTAACAGGTTGCATTTGCCAGCAACCTGTTCCTTAGCCTCCAGTGATCTCGCTACATCCAATGAAAGACTGTCTTGGTCCCTCTGTGTCTCCATACCTGTCTCTGCTACAATATCATTCCCTCCAGGTCTCACCTTGGACCTTGATAGCCACGGAAGATGCTGTTTCTTGTCTCCCAGGACCAGGGCTCCTGAAGATCCCACTGCAGTGATAGTGCCCGCTGTCAGTCTGTTGTACCACGGCGATGGAGAATTCCTTATTAGGTCCAGGGGGTCCCAGAGCTGAGCCATCTCGGTAGAAGGTGATCTGGGTCAGTGGCCAGTCTTGCCAGGCCTGGCAGCGTAGAATTAGTGGGTCTCCTTCAAATATAGGGCTGACTGGACCTTGGAGAATCAGCCAGTCTGCGACCCAAAGCAAGAGCTGAGTGTGACCCCCTGCCTTCCTTGGGATTTCCCCCAGTGCTGCCCACACAGACCGCCCCCCGACCCCGTCTAAAGTTTCTCAGGGACCCAACCCCTGGTTGGGATTGTGGAACAACTTCTCTAGGAGCTAAGACTGAGGAAACCCTCACTTTTGTGGGCTGAATATGGGGAAGAAGGTAGAGTAGTCTCCCCTTAACCACAGTTTGGCTTTCCATACTCAACTGCAGTCCAGAAGCAAATGATTGTCCTTCTGACATGTCATCAGAAGGTCAATAGTAGCCTAACGCTATATCACAATGCTCATGTCATTCACTCTCTTCATCTCATCACATAGGCGCTTTATCATCTCACATCATCACGAGAAGAATTAGTATTAGTACTATAAGATATTTTGAGAGAGGGAGAAGCCACATTCACATAACTCTTATCACAGTATATTGTTATAACTATTCTATATTATTAGCTATTGTTGTTAATCTCTTATTGGTCCCTTACTGTGCCTAGTTTACACTTTATCACAGGTATGTATGTATAGAGAAAACATAGTATGTTTAGGTACTATCCCCAGTTCCAGGGACCCACTGGGGGTTTTGGGACATATCTCCCATGGATAAAGGCGAGGGGCTACTCTATCCCATCCCATGGCGAGTTTCCTGGGGGCACCCTCCTGAGTGGGCCGTCAGGCTGAAAGGACAGGGTTGGAAAATGGGAGAAAGAACAGGCCTGCACTGTCCCTCCTAAGACCTCACCGTAGGACACAATCAGATGGAAGGGTTCACTGAAAGTGTAGCCTTTGAACTGGAAGTCAACTTCCCTTGGGCTCGTCAAGTCCTCCTCCGTATCGCAGCTGCTGTCCTGGGTGCTGACAGGTCCTTCACACTGCAGTGTCTCAAAACTGGCAGCTGGGGAGAGCGTGGTTTGAGACCAGAAAACAATGCCGTGACTTGGAAGAAGAAGACAGAAAACTGCCTTCCACAAGGAGCCCTC
Source organism: Panthera pardus (assembly GCF_024362965.1). Taxonomy (NCBI): domain Eukaryota; kingdom Metazoa; phylum Chordata; class Mammalia; order Carnivora; family Felidae; genus Panthera; species Panthera pardus. The sequence continues at coordinate 5,906,746 of NW_026526777.1, read as the reverse complement.
CCTCTCTGGGGGAATCATCCTCTTCACAGTGATAAGGGGGAGACGCCAAAACCCATATGTGTCTCTTGACCCATACTTCTGACTTGATTCACTGGCTTCCAGGTGCTCTTAGTGAACGGACTGTGGTTTGGGGAAGAGGGTGGGGAGGGGATGGAGGCATGTGAACTCACCAGCAGGACATCCAGCCGCTGGTGCATGAAACCAGAAGCCAAAGACAACTATGACCCCAGAGCAGGCAGATGCAAGACAAAAGGGAAAGGGAGATGGTCAGATTTTGACACTTACTGGGTGCCGGACACTGCTGGGCACTTTTACACATTATTTTACTTAATCTTCACAAGATTTGTAGGTATGTGATTTCACTCTCATTTTATAACTCAAAAAGAAATAGGCTTAGAATAGTTAACTAACTTATTCAAAATTTCGAAAAAGAGAATGGAGCAAGAAAGTAAGGTATACCTGAGTCCAAAATCAGTGTTCTTTTTACTTCACTGTTTAGACTTGATCTACTGCAATCCTCGGACCTTCCTTGGGGGGGGTGGGGGTTCTTCCATATTTTCATTTTCTTAACATTCCCCTGGCTCTTCATCCTTGAATATATCATCTACCCAAGAGCTTTCAATACCTAGCTGTGTCTCCTTCTTCCTTGCTCTTCCTTTTGGGAGAGCTCTCCCATCTCTACCTTGATGTCCTCTGGACTTGAACTTTCCACGGCAACTCTAGAGCTCTCCCTATGTCCTTCTCTCTATCCCAAGCCTCTCCTCCCAGGCTGTACTGGTGACTATGGAACAATTCTTTCTTTGCTTTCAGGTTAACACAGTTAAGGATTTCTCACTGCATCTCTTCAACCATGGTTGACTCAGGCAAAGTAAATTCCATTTTCCCCATGTTCACGACTGCTTCTTGTCCCTTAATCCCTCTCCCCTTCTTCTGCCTCCACGGCCGTTCACATATATTCAAGTCTTCAATCTGTTCTTTCCTGACCCACTTGCCTTTGCTCTCTTCCACTCCCAGAGTCCCAGTACTCTTCTTTGACCCTGTAACTTCTCCTAGCAAGGCCCTCTCCACTTCCTAATTCTCATTACACCGGTACCAGGTGTTTTCTTTAGCTCCGCTCTCAGGTCCCTTCACCACCCTGATGCTACCTTTTTCAGTTCCTCTGCTGTCACTCAACTGGACTCCACCGCCATTCCTTTCTGAAAATGAACTTGTGGGCTGCCAGGCACTTTCACTCAAAAAACTGTGGTAGGTATTCGTCTCATTTTATGCATAAGAAAATGGAATTCAGAGATACAAAAAGTGAATTTTCCAAGGCGACATAGAGCTAGTAAGAACAGCTTGAAACCAGAATGTCTGGAGTTCTCGCCATAAGGCCGGCGTTGTATCGTCATATGGTCACCCAGTCCTGTTTCTATGAGTTTAATAAAATGATTCAACAAAATTGTTGTGCAGGGACAGTGTAGGATGTTAAAAATTCAAGCATGAACACGACAAGGTTAAAAAACAAAACCAATAAAGCATTGTCCCTATCTACAAATAACTCAGTTTGGTGGAAGGCACAGGCACATGAAGAGATTCTTTCAGCATGAGGAGGAAATTAATGACAAAGAGGTATGATAGGCAGCAACTGGGGCAGAAAGGAGGGTTCAAAGAAGGTTCCCTGGTGAAGATGTCACCTCGGCTGAATCTTTAGGGATACCAGGAAGCTTGTGAGTGAAGGGAAGAGACCATTTCAGGCAGTATAAGTAAAGCTTGGAGATAGGTAAGAGTCCAGTGTGTGAATGAATTAATATAAGCAGGTTAGGGTTTATTACAGCATAATTTACAGGTAAGGGTAGAGGCTGAAGAGGTGAAATGGGGGCCGGCTATGGTGGGCCTTGTGTGCATTGGTTGCAGAGTGCAAAATCCATTTTAAGGACACAAGGCTGAGACACAGGGATTACTTAGGAAGTTATTGGACTATCCAAAATCAGAAATGATGACGGCTTGTCCTAGGATACTATTAGTTCTGTTTCAAGGAAGGCACTGGCTCTAAGAACAGTTTAGAAGGTTCATTTTGCCAAACTTGCTGATGGATCCTATGCAGGGGACGGAGAGGAAGTGTCTAAGTTATCTCCCCAATTTTTGGCCTGGATGTCTGGGCGGATGCCATGAGCCAAGGTCAGAAATAGCGAAAGACGCAATCAGGAGAGGCAGGAGCCAAGAAAACAGGTGAGTTTGGCTCTGGTCATATTGTGCTGAGATGCCTGTGAAACATGCAGGTAGATACGTCTCGTGCAAAATTTGATCTTGGACTGAAACTCAGAAGCACAATTAGGGGTGGAGATCGGGCTGTGGACTCTTAAATAGATAGCTGTAGTGGTAAAAAGTATAGAGATAAATGAGCTCACTAAGGAGATTGTGCGAAGAGAGAGAGGAGTAGGGTGGCAGGAATGCAACCGTAGAAAACACCAGTCTATAAGGGGAAGAGAGGAGAAGACACCAAAGGGACAAAGAAAGGTACATGGAGTACAAGGAGAAAATGGTGAGTGGAACCCAGCTGAGTAGAGAATGCCAAGAAAGAATAAGTGACCAACACTGCCCAATGCGGCAGAGAAGTCCAGCAGGATAAGAATTAAAAAATGGAAAATGGTGAAGTCAACACAGAAGTCACTGCACCCTGGGCAAAGCTGATTCCAGTGGAAGCCAGACTGGGAGCACTGAGGCATGAGTGAGTGAAAAGTGAGGAAGTGGAGAAAACAAGTGCAAACTACTCTTTCAAGAAATCTTTGAGAAGAAGAAGGAAAAGAATTGAGAGGGTAGCTAAATAGAGAGCATCATAGTCAAGGGGACTTTTAGAATGGGAAAGGCTTGCAGATTTTTATATTCAGAAAGGGCCATTCAAGCCAGCACACCGGACTTTGTAACGTCTATCCTTCACGTCCCACCTGAACATTGCTTCTTTGGGCCAAAGTCAGTCCATGTTTCTTTCCCTTGATCCAAGTCAGGCATATCTCTGTTCCCACACCAGCATTCAAACATTTCACTTACCCAGCAGCATCGGGCCTGCCCAGAGCATAGTAGGAGAAAAGTGGAAGGCCCCAGCCGTGCAGACACAGCCCAGCTTCATGGTGACTGTGTTTAGGTCTCCAGCAGCCTCTAACGCACTGATTTTCTTCAACATGAAACCTCTCAAATTAGAAAAGAGGAAGTTAATCTAACTGTCTCATCTCCTTGCATCTGGGGTCTATTTTCAACTTTGTGATTGGCTTTCATCATTCAGATTCAGCTAGGTTGGCTCCAGGATCATTTACAACCAAAGGGTTATGGATGAAATAGTAACACTCTCAGTTGTTCAAGAATTCCCCCATAGAGCTCAAGACCTTCCAAAGCACCTAACTGTCTGATCTCCTTTTGGCCTTTGTGGCACTCTGGCAAGGGTCAGTGCACTAACCCTTCATCTCACTAGTGAAACAACAGGCAAGAAGCAGGAAATTGCTTGAAGGCAACACAGACATTCACTGGGAAAGCAATGATGAGAATTCACATGTCCTGCCCTATCCTGCCGCAAGCCTTACATGTTTCTAGTGACCAGAGTGACAGAGCGGGAAGATCAGTAATGGCACCCAATCAGATATCGGGTTAGTCCCTTGTAGGCTCCAACCATCCAAAGCCCACACAGATTTGTGCACAAATTTCTCTAGTCTCATGTCTCTGCTGGCATTTTCTGTGGCACGATTAAAGCTGGATATTCAGGGGCACTTGGGTGGCTGAGTCGGTTGAGCGTCTGACTTCAGCTCAGGTCACGATCTCACAGCTTGTGAGTTTGAGCCCCGCGTCGGGCTCTGTGCTGACAGCTCAGAGGTTGGCGCCTGCTTCGGATTCTGTGTCCCCCTCTCTCTCTGCCCCTCCCCTGCTCATGCTCTGTCTCTCTCTCTCTCTGTGTCAAAAATAAATAAGCATTAAAAAAATTTTTTTAACTGAATATGTTAGGAATATCCTAACTCAGGAAATCTGAGTATGAAGCAGAGAGAGCCCCCTGGGAAAGAGGAGAGGAAAGAAGGACATTGACTTCTAGAAGACACAGCAGTAAGCCCAGGGCTCAGGCCCAGGGCCAAAGCTTGAGCCACTGATCCTGAGGAAATCAGAGATAGGAGGCATCTGATAGCTTGAGAAACCTAAGGAGATGCAGGAATAAGGGCGATAGGGAGGCCCTAGCATCTCTCTTCAGCTCCAGGTGGCCTTATGGGAACCGTTGTCCTTGCCTCCGAATGTTTGCTGTTTGTTCAAGGCCTACTTAATGGCAGGGCCCAGGCCTCTGGTCACAGGGACCGCATTCCTCACCCCTCCCCAGCATAACACCCACGTTGAGATGAAACAAATCATCAGAAATGGGAGAACGCAGTCCTGCTTGAAGTCAGAGGGAGGGCCAGCGTGCCCCTTCAGCTGTGCAAAAACCACAGATCAGAGCAGACCTGTTGGCAACACGGCCATGAGAGAACGGATACTTCTCAATCTAAAATAAGCATTTAGAATAGATTTTCCATTTTCTGAGAGACATGTATTTTTGTGCAGGTGGCCCCAGGGACTCCAGTGGGGGTTGAAAATATGGGCGTGGGGAGAGTCAGTGAGGCAGTGAGCCCTGCAGCTGACGTGATGTGAAAGACTCTGAAGCCTCAGAAGAGGAAGAAAATTCTTGGCCGGATCTAATAAAAATCAAGAAAATGAAATGTGTTTAGATGGACCTCCACTCCTAACACTCCCTAAAACAGAGTCCCGGGGTTAGATAGGTCTTTAAGGGGCTTCTAAACCAACCACAAAGATCTTTCCCTCTCTTTGGCATCCTCTCGACTTAACTGCCCTTGCCACAGTGTCATGACTGGATAGAGACCCTCCTCTGTACCGTCTGCATCAACTCACGAGATCTCAATATGGGAAACGAGATGGCCTCTGAAGATGTGGGGCGAAGCTATCGTATTCTCCGCACTTAAATTCCTACGACGGTCTCTGGGAAATTTTACTCCCTTGAAGCCTAATCAATGAACTAGTTAGTGGGGAAAAGCCACCCCGGGCCTTGCGATGTGCTTATGAAGACCGAAATCCAGTTCACGGAGGGAGCCCTGCCACCAAGATCATCCCAGAACCCTCACGGGGAACTGGGACAAGTCCCTGCCTTCACCCCATCCCAACACCAGTTAGACTGCTGCCATTCCCAGCTGCACCTGGCTTGTCACTAGTGGGCTGGTGTTTCTTTTTTCTTTTTTTTTTTTTTTTATTGAGTAGGTAAAAATATTTATAAAGATGTGAAGGTCTAAAGACTAATGATGCAATATGCAGTTTTGTGCCCTCACTCAGTGGAAGAAATAGAATATTGCCATTATCCATGAAGTACGGTGTGGGTCCCTTCTGATGACACTTCCTGCCCCATGATCATCACCCACAATCCTGATGGTGTATCTGTCACTCCCTTTATTTTATCGTTGCAATAACTTTGTACTTTTGAACCTTTAATAAATAGAATCACATTATGTTGATTGTTCTGAGACTTGCTTTCTTCTTTTTTTTTTCTTGTGAATTTCTTTTATTAGCCTTTTGCTGGGCTTGGACAAGAGGTCCTTAATTCCTTATCTGCCATTCTTCAGGTCAGGTGTGTGTGTGTGTGTGTGTGTGTGTGTGTGTGAGTGAGTGTATGTGTATAGGATGTTAAACAGGATTTTTTAAGAGTAGTTTTAGATTCACAACAAAATTGAGGGGAAGGTGCAGAGGGTACCCCTGTGTCCCCGGCCCATGCACAGACTCCCTCATTAGCAACATTCTCCCAAGAGTGGTACATCAGTTACAGTTGATGAACCTACATTGGTATATTACCATCACTCAAAATCCATAGTTGACATTAGGGTTTACTCTTGGGGTTATGCATTCTATAGGTTTGGACAAATGTGTAATGACTTATATCCATTATTATAGTATCATACAGAGTATTTTCACTGCTCTAACCACCTTCTGTGTTCTGTCTATTCATCCCAAACCCTGGTAACCACTGGTCTTTTTATACTGTCTCCATAATTTTGCCTTTTCCAGAATGTCAGAGTTGGACTTCTACAGCGTGTAACCTTTCAGATTGGCTTCTTTCACTTAGCATTGTGTTTTTGTGTTTCCTCCATGTCTCTTTCTGGCTGGATCGTGCAAATATTTTTAGCCCCAAATAAAATAAATAAAACTGTGATGGACATTCCTGTACAGGTTGTCACATGCACACTGTCTTTCTTAATTCCTTAATTAGTCAATTATTTATAGTGAGATATCATTGGCATATAGCATATTAGTTTCAGGTGTACAACACAATAATTAAATATTTGCATATATCACAGAATAATCACCACCTTAAGTCTAACTAACATCCATCACCACACATAGTTACAAATTTTTTCTTCTGGTGACGAGAACTTTTAAGATCTACTCTCTTAGCCACTTTCAAATATACAATCCAGCATTATTAGCTCTAGTTACCACGCTGTAGTTCTTTTTTTTTTTTTAATGTTTTATTTATTTTTGAGAGAGAGAGAGAGAGACAAACAGAGTGTGAGTGGGGGAGGGGCAGAGAGAGACAGAAACACAGAATCCTAAACAGGCTCCAGGCTCTGAGTTGTCAGCACAGAGCCCGCCGCGGGGCTCAAACTCACAAACTGTGAGATCATGACCCGAGCCCAAACCAGACGTTTAACCAACTGAGCCACCCAGGCGCCCCCACCATGCTGTCGTTCTATCCCCAGGACTTAGTAGCTTTCGTTTGTATTGAGTAATTAGGAGTAGACTGGCTGGCTCATGAGGTGTAGGTGTATGTTTAACATTTTTATTTCTGAATTTTTACTCTTCTATGTAAGTAAAAAGTAAAAACGCGTGTATTTGTGTAATTTGCATAATTTTTTTATTGTCGTAAAATACGCCATCTTGATAAAATCGACCATCTTAACTATTTTTAAGTATACAGTCCAGTGGTATTAAATACGTTCATCCATCCCCGTAAGGCTTTCATCTTGTGAAGCTGAAACCCTGTCCCCATTAAACAAGAACTCTTCATCTTCCCAGTAGAAGGGTGATCACCTTTCGACCTTCTGTCTCCGTAATCCTGACTACTCTAAGTACCTCACATCAGTAGAATCACTTCTTTTCTGTTGGTTTTTCTGAGCGTAGCCATCCTAATGGGTGGGAGGCAGTATCTTATTATAGTTTTGATTTGCATTTCCCTAATGATTAGTGATATTGAACATCTTTTTATGTGCTTATTGCCCATTTGTTTATCTTCTTTAGAAAAATGTCTATTCAGGGGCTCTTGGGGGGGGGGGTGGCTCAGTCGGTTGAGCATCCAACTTCAGCTCAGGCTATCATCTCACAGTTTGTGAGTTCCAGCCCTGCATTGGGCTCGCTGCCGTCAGCTCAAAGCCCAATTCGGATCCTTTGTCCCCCCACCCCCCGCCCCTGCCCCTCCCCACTTACACGAACTCTCTCTCTCTCAAAAATAAATAAGCATAACAAAATAAAAAGAAATGTCTATTCAAATTCTGTGCCCATTTTAAAATCTGATTTTTCTTTGTTGAGTTTTAAGAGTTCTCTGTATGTTCTGGACATTAACGCCTCATCAGATTTATGACTTGCAAATGTTTTCACTCATTCTGGGGGGTGTCTTTTCATTATGTGGATGTTTTTTGATGCACAAAATTTTTAACTTTTAGAAAGTCCAACTTGTCTATTTTCCTTTTGTTGCTGGTAACTTTGGTGTCACACCCAAGAAATCAATGCTAAGTTCAATGCCATAAAACTTCTGCGCTATGTTTTTTTCTAAGCGTTTTATAATTTCAAGTCTATATGTTTAACTATTTAAGAAACCGTCAAACTGTTTTTTCAAAGTCACCGGGCCATTTTACGATCCTACCAGCAGTGTAGGAGAATTCCACTGTTTGTTCATTTCTTATAAAAGAAAGACAGAAGAAATAAAGGGAGGGAGGGAGAGGAGGAGGAGGAAAAGGGAAGGAAGGAGGAAAAAAAGGAGGAAGGGAGAAAAGGAGGGAGGCAGGGGGAGGGGAACAAAAAGAATACTCTCAGGTCTATTTCAGATTGTGCAGATAGAAGCTGGAAGTGTCCAGATAAGCCAGACATCAACTGACATGCCCCAGATGCGTGTTTTTTTGTTTGTGTTTTTTTAATGTTTCTTTATTTATTTTAAGAGAGTGAGAGGCAGAGGGGGAGGGAGAGAGAATCCCAAGCAGGGTCCATGCTCAGCCCCACAAGGGACTCGATCTCACAACCGTGAGATCATGACCTGAGCCGAAATCAAGAGTCAGACGCTCAACCGACTGAGCCACCCATGCACCCCACAGGCATAGAGTTTAGAACATACATTCAGAAACCAAGCACAAGGATGCTCTGAGCCTCCCATGCACCAAGCCTCTCGCTCGATTGTTTCCCTCTCAGGGAGTGGTTCCAGTTCCTCAAGCAAGCCGATCCCTTGTCCCCAGGACACTAGAAGTATGAGAAACTCATTCTGCTGCCAGGTGAGCCTCAGTTTCATGAGGAAAACACACATCTTCCTGGAAGATCGTGTCCTGAGCTTTTCCTTTAACTTGACTGCCGGCAGCAAATGAAAGAATCAAGGCTATTTCACGGAGGATAGTGCCCTGAGCTTTTTTCTCCTGGAGAAATTAATACTGTTTGAGGTTCTTGGGCCATAGAGGATTAAAAAAATACATATGCGTGTATTTTTTTCTTACTCCTTTTGTGATGGGTCTGCAGGCTGATCCAGCAAAACAGAGGAATTCTGAGCAGACTCCTTTCATGATGGGTCTGCAGATTCATCCAACAAAACAGAGAAATTCTGAGCTGCCTAGAGGTGCATCACAGAGGCAGGCCGGCTCCTGCTGGGGCCCAAGATGACAGTCTACCTCCCTTCTCTTGGCCGCTTTATTTGGGCCTGTCTTCAGTTCTCAGTTGCTCTGTGTATTGGTTAATGAAATGTGTTAGTTGAAATACATCTCTCAATTTCTTTGTTGAAGTAATAATTCTAGCAGAACCACAGGCTTTCCCCCCACAACACACACACACATGAAAAAAACTCAAGGGTCAATAGAGCAATTTTACAAGTATTTACTCTGTGCAGGAATACAGAGATGTCAATTACCACATTACTGCCCAGGCAACAAAGTAAAAAATAAGATAACCAGGTAGAATTATGGGTTTCCTTTTGAAGGGTCATTTTCGCCGAACATGGCCATCTTTCAAGAAGTTCTTCCACAAGCCCGCCCTTAGTCACATTTTACTTCCATAACTAGAATTTAAGTAAAAATTTGCAAAAGAAAAAAAAATTAAAAACTTGATTAAAAGAAAAAGCAAAAAAAAAAAAAGTTTTACTTCCAAAGACAGGTTGATATTAACAGAAGAAGTTGGTAAACAATTAGGAATATTCACACAAGTCTCTTTTTCCGCTCAAGATAACAGGATTGATATTCCCATAAGAAGTCTTTACTTCGACACCTTCTCGAGTTGGATTCTTTGGGCCAGGTTTATGATACAGAAGGATCATGCTCCCTCTATTGATTCAGAAGAGAAGGGACATTTATTTCATCTCTTTTAAGGCTCCTTTTAATAGTTATGAAACCTTGCATTTTTTTTTTAAGGTTAAAGCCTGCAATTTTGTTTGTTATCACCGTAAGCAAAAAGAAGGCTTACAAAACTCTGTTTTACTGGCAGAAATGATGTAGAAATGATTAAGATTTTTCTTCACCCAGCTAGTAATCTTATTATTGTGACTCTAAATTCTGGTTCAGACATCTCACTTGTATCTGTGTTGACCAAATCTCTGGCTGTCATTCCTTCCTGTTCTTTCTTTTGGGGTGAATTGTTTCGTTTCATCATTCTGAAGGAGGAAAAGGAATGAATAAAGTAAAAAAAAAATTTAAGAATTAAAAGCAACACAAAAAAATCAAATAAAAGATGCTAGATCCTAGATGTCTTTTGGTCTGGTTGTTGAAAGAAGCTTGATAGAGTAAAAAGGGAAAGAAAAGAAAAGGGGGAAATGAAGGGGAAAAAAGGAAAATGATTGAAAATTGGAAAAAAATGAATACAATCAAATGAAATGAAAATCGAATTTTAAAAAAATCACAATAAAGTAAAAAATATAGTTGAAAAAATTAAAGGAAATTTTTTTTTTAATAAAGACGGAAAATAAAAATAAAATTTTTCCCTTTCTGCTAAGTTCTGTAGTACAAGTTGTGCAGATTGCTTGTGTTAATCCCCAGGTCAGTTTTCTAGGTGTGCAAGATGGTTTGGTGTTGATCTGGCCACATTTCAGGGATGAGAGATAAAAACAAAAAACAAAAAAAACCCTTCCATGCTATTCCAGATTTTTCTTAATAATATAACAACATAAGGCACATAGGATATCAAGCTTCCAAATGTTATTTGCAATGATACATGCTAATTGTAGAAAGTGAAGAAAATACAGAAAAATAAAATAAAGAAATAAAAATCATTTGTATTTCTTTTACCTAGAGACTTTTCCTGTTGATAGTTTGGTTAATTTTCTTCTTAGGTGTTCCCCCCACCCAACAAGCTCAGGAATATAGACCATGATTAATCTTATGTACTGGTAAAAAACATAAGATTAAAAATGTATACTAAAAATATAAAGCTCTAATATATATGTATATATATATATATATATGTACACACACACACACACACACACATATATAGCTCTAGATGTCTAAAGTAGGGAATATAGAATACAGGCACTCTTCCTTATTCTCCTACTAAATACAACTAAAAATTCTGCACATTACATATAAAAATAAGATCTTTAAAACCTTTTAAAAGAAGGGGAGCTTGGGCGGCTCAGTCTGTGAAGTGTCTGACTCTTGATTTCAGCTCAGGTCACGATCCCAGGATGGTGGCATGGAGCCCTGTGTCAGGCTTCATACTCTGTGAGCTCTGTGGGATTCTTCTCTCTCTCCTTTCTGCCCCTCCCTCCCCCTTCTCTCTCTAAAATAAATACATACATACATAAATAAATAAATAAATAGAAGAAAGCAAACCAGCTAGGGATCTTGGAACCCAAGGAACAAACGAAGGTAAGTTCCCTGGATTTTTTTTTTTTGGCTTAAAATTGTTTTTTACATTTATTTATTTCTGAGAGAGAGTGGTAGAGTGCAAGCAGGGGAGGGGCAGAGAGGGAGACACAGAATCCCAAGCAGGCTCCAGTCTCTGAGCTGTCAGCACAGAGCCTGATGTGGGACTTGAACTCACCAACTGCAGGATCATGATCTGAGCCGAAGTTGGACACTTTAAACTGAGCCATCCAGGCCCCCCTCTTTTTGCTTTATATATGCCAGACTCGGAGCTGAAAAAGCCAGCAACCCAGAAATGCAATGGCACGGTGGGGGGGGGGAGGGGGGACCCCCAGCAAAAGTCTGCTCTCTTTAGCCAAAGGACTGGGAAAGGAACAGTTTAACATGACAGAAAACATTTAGACAATAAATGTTCCACTTCAGCAACATCACAGGAAAAAACTATGGCCCCACCACCACCCACAAAAGCATTAGAAAACTGGGGCCCCTGGCCGGTTCAGCCAGAAGAGCATGTGACTCTTCCTCTCAGGGTGGTGAGCTTGAACCCCATGTTAGGTGTAGAGATTACAAAACACAGACTTAAAGAACAAAAGCAAAAACATTGGAGAAAGCATCAGTAGACTTCAGAGCAGAGGAAATTACCACGGACCGAGAGGGACATTACATATTAATAAAATGATCAACCCATAAAAGACATCTCACATGTATATGGACCAAACAACAGAGCTGCAAAACACGTGGAACAAAAACGATAGACTAGGAAAGTTGACAGATCCACAGTTACAGGTGGAGTCTTCACCAGTCCTCTCAACAACTGTAAAAGCAACTGGATAGAAAATCAACAAAGATATGGAAGAAGGTACCACACCATCAACCAACGAGACCTAACCAATGCTTGTAGAATACTCCACTCAGTAAGAGGAGAACACACATTCTCTGTAAGTGTCCACAGAGTATATACTAAAATAGACCATAGCCTGGGCCCAAAAAACTACTCAACAAATTTTCAAATTTAAAACCATACAGGGGCACCTGGGTGGCTCAGCTGGTTGATCGTCTGACTCTTGATTTCGACTCAGGTCATGATCCCAAGGTCGTGGGATCAAGCTCCACATCGGGCTCTGCGCTGAGCATAGAGCCTGCTCGGGATTCTCTCTCTTTCTCTCTGTCCGTCTCCACTGCTCGTGTGATCTCTCTCTCTCTTTAAAATAAAATTAACAACAAAGTTAAAAACATACAGAATGTGTTTTCCAGTCACAATGGAATCAAACTAGAAATCAATAAGAGAAAGAGAACAGAAAAATCTCTACACAGTTGGAAACGAAGCAACAGACTTCCAAATAGCCCATGAGTCCACAAAATTTTAAAAAAGATACACTGAACTGAATGAAAATGAAGATACAATATATCAAAATTTGTGGGACATGGCTAAAGCAGAGTTGAGAGGGAAATGTAAATTTTTATTAACATTTATTTATTTTTTGAGAGAGAGCAACAGAGCATGAGCAGGGGAGGGGCAGAGAGAGAGGGAGTCACAGAATCCAAAGCAGACTCCAGGCTCTGAGCCGTCAGCACAGAGCCCGATGTGGGGCTCAAACCCACAAACCACAAGACCATGACCTGAGCCAAAGTCAGATGCTTAACTGACTGAGCCCCCCAGGCACCCCTGACAAGGAAATATATAGCAGTAACTGCATGTATTAGAAAACAGAAAAATCTTAAACCAATAGTCTAAGCTCCCTAAAAAAAGAATAGTAAAGTAAATCCAAACAAGAAGAAAAAAGGAAGCACAAAGATAAGAGCAGAAAAACAATGAAACTGAAAACGGAAAAGCAATAGAGAAAATCAATGAAGGTAAGAAATGAGAAAATCAATCTTTCTTGAAAAGATTAGTACAATGGACAAACCTCTAGCAAGACTGGAAAAGAAACACCGGAGAAAGAAGACATATATTGCCAATATCTAGGCGCAGCTGAGGATATCACTACACAAAGTGCAGATGTCAAGAAGACAATAAGGAAAAACTATAAATAATTTAATACATAGAAATGTGACAACTTAGGTAAAATGGGCCAATTCCTTGAAAAGTCCGCCCTATAATTATAAAGGAAATTGAATTCATGACTTTAAAACTCCCCCAAAAGAAATCTCTAGGCCCAGATAGTTTTCTTGGAGACTTCTACCAAAAATTTAAAAAATTAACCTCAGGGGCACCTGGGTGGCTCAGTTGGTTGAGCGTCCAACTTTGGCTCAGGTCATGATCTGACTTTCATTGGGTATGTGGAAATCATAAATTGATGGGTTTAATTTATTTGACTCACATAGTTACAGAAATGTATGTAACGAGGTGTTTGATGAAGTCTTAAGCCATCTCGTTGTATAAACCATAGTATAAACATAATTTATAGCATAAGTTATATGTATATTATGTGTAGTATAAACTATAAATTAAACTCTGTCAAAATTATGCTTTTTGCAAAAATAAAAGACGAGAAATAAGGAATTTTTAATTCAAGCGGACACAGGAGTACAGTAAACAGAGAACACATTAGTGGGGTAAATATCTTAGATGGTTTCAAAAATATATATATTCCTTGGTATTTAAAAATATAAAAGTATTAGAAACAAGAAAGGGGATATTATTAAGACTAAAAATTAAGACTAAAAAAGAAGAGACTATAGTGTGCAAGCTAGAAGAAACAAGACAGAAGACTTGATCAAAATATCAAAAGTTAATTCTGCGAAAGCCATAGGCCTTTGACTAGTCTGATTAAGATCAACTGAAGTATGAGGATGTCTAGGGGCACCTGGGTGACTCAGTGAAGCATCTGACTTTGGCTTAAGTCATGATCTCATGGTTTGTCAGTTCGAGCTCTGCTGTGCTGACAGCTCAGAGCCTGCAGCCTGCTTTGGATTCTGTGTCTCCCTCTCTCTCTGCCCCACCCCTGCTTGCACTTTGTCTCTCTCTCTCAAAAAAAAAAAAAAAATTGAATAAATGTTCAGAAAAATTTTTTTAAGTATGAAGATATCTCTCATATTCAACCGTTAAACAACAATGTTTTGTTTAATATCTATGAAGTAAAGTGATGACCACTAATCTTGGTCCTGTTGTTATAGAAAATTGGGTTGTAGGGAATCGAGTTTATTTCCCTAATGAGGAACATACCAATGAGAAGCAAGATGATTTTCCTGAAAGGTTCAGGAATAGGAGGAATTAGGTACAACACAATATATAGATCAGGAATGATTTTGAAAATAAAAGGCTAGCTGGAAAGTCTACACAAGGAGAAATTAGACACTTAGAGCCTCTCTTCCATCCAAGGAGGGGTGGGTGTTTCCAGGAGACTAATTTTTCCCCCACCAAAGTTAAACGCTCAAGAGAAATTAAACCCACTAGCAAGTGCAGATGAACTCAGGTGAGCTCAATAGGTCGACAGCTGGGGCATCATTGGCACCTGGCATACCACCCAGACACTCTTTTTCTTTGCCCTGGCAAAGGTGCTTCAGCCAAGCAAGGAAGTAAATTAAAAAAAAAAAAAAAAAAAGGAAGACATAAGATTCAGGAAAAAAAGAGGTTTAACACAAAAGACAGATGCAAGGAAGTCCCAGGACAGCAGCATGGCAGGGGGCCTAGAGATAAGACAATCCAAATTAGTGTCAAAGACCCGTGGATCCCAGGGGACACTTTTTGCTGATGAAAATCAAATAAAGAAAGAAAGAAAGAAAGAAAGAAAGAAAGAAGAAAAAGAAACCAAAAAACTTCTTGGTGCTTTTACCCATGTGGGAAACAGTATTAAATGGCTTCAGAATGTTTTTCAAAACTTTGGGGGAAAGCTAATAATAGGCACATAGAAAACTAACCAAATGACAAAAATGAAGCAGCTATTATCTCTAGAGAGGAAAAGATTGTTCGGGAAAGGAAACGTAATCAGCGAACACTGTGTGTCTCAGTAACGAGCAGCAGCCATAAATTGTGATAAAGCTGCATTGGAGCGGTGGCTAAGGAAAGAGGGAAGTTACTAATGATGGTTTAAGAGCAATCTTCATATTGTATGGTAGGAGTTCAAATGGATAATATCTAATGTTGAAAAAAATCAAGAAATAGCAGCATATTACATACCGAGGTAAAGTAACGGAAGACACAGCTAAAATTGTTGAAAATTATTATTATTTAATTGCCTCTGGGGAACAGGGCTGAGGGGTGTGAGGAAAGGGCCAATAAACAGCTATCTTCTTACATGCGTTGCATTCTATTATACAATTCAAATCGTGTGTGTGTTCCTTTAACTGAAAAAAAATCATTTAAAAATGAAAGAAAGCAAAAAAGAAAAAATAGAAAATAAAAATGAAAGAAAGCATTGTCTTCCCACATACATTTAAAGATATTTCCATGGGAAAAAAAATCGCATAGGCCACATCACCGTGCAGCGAAAGTGGAAAATAACAACAAAGGAGATAATGCTTATTCCTCTTGGAAAGAAAACCACAAAGAAAATAAAACAGGCTTCTATATCAACCGTGAGTTAAGAAGGGAGTGAAACTGAAGTTATAGATTATTTAGAAATAAGGAACAAAGACAGGAATACATACAAAAGTCTAATGAATGTGGCCAAGATAACAATAAGAGGAAAAGTGATAGCCTTTGTGAGTTTGTGTAAAAACATAAGCTTAGGGGCACCGGGGTGGCTCAGTAGGTTAAACATCTGACTTTGGCTCAGGTCATGACTTCATTTGTGAGTTGGAGCCCTGAATCGAGCTCTCTGCTGTCAGCACAGGGGTTGCTTGAGATTCCCTTGCCCGCCCCCCCCCCCCCCGCCCCGCCCCTGCACTGCTCTCTCTCTGTCTGAAAAACAAATAGACATTAAAAAAAAGAGAAGTTTAGAAATAAATGAATAATGAGGTAAATCTAAAGTGGAGGAAGGAAATAATGCATGAGGAAATAAAAGGCAAAGACCTGATCAATAAGACAAAATCTATGACAGGACTAAGAAGACAGACGAACCTTTGGCAAGTGTGATTAAAACAGATAGAGTGGTCAAGGGGGTTGCCTCCCCAACAGTCATTCCACCTCAGAATGGGTAAGCTGAGGAAGTTATGGTGGCCAATCTCATTCCCCTTTCTAGTGATTGACTTAGAAATGGGCAGGTTACCCCGTCCTGACCAATATGGTACGGCAAGATCGCTGGACAAAGTTTCAACACTCAAGAAAGAGACATGTAGAAGAGGTACTTGGTCCCTTTCTTTCTCTATATTTCGGGTCTGATGCTCGTTGCTGCTAGAATCATCTTGCTGCTAGCCCAAGGGCCATGCCCAGAGAATTGCAGAAAACTGGGTCCAGAGTCATGTACTGGAGACATCCTGTCTCTAGACTTTTTGTTGTGTGAGATAATACATTTCCTCACTGTTTAAGCCAATTTGAATCATGCTTTCCTGTTATTTCCAGCTGAAATCATCTTGCTGATAAAAGAAAGAGAGCTCCAAAGTGAGGTATGAGAGGGGGAACGATTTATGTGGACAGACACATAAACTATTACCAAAAAATAGAAGAAAATGTGTACAGCCGCATACCAGTAAAATGGATGATTCTTCAAACTTGATTCCAAAGGAGATAGAAAAGCCTGATGAGACCAATAATAACAGGGAACAAAAGTTTGTCAAAGATGTATCCCAAAAAAGGGTATCGAGTCCATGTAATATTATAGGAGAAATCTATCAAACCTAAATTGCCTATCCTAAGGGGAAGATGACTGACCTTAGAAAGTACAAGAAACAGGGCAGGTTCGAGGATGTAGGAAGTTGGTCTCATCCAGGCAGCGTCACTGGGATGAATGAACCTCACCTGCCTTCCGTCATGGTCTAATCTGTTCCAGATTTACTTTTTTTTTGATGTTTATTTATTTTTGAGAGAGAGAGAGAGAGAGAGAGAGAGAATCCCAAGCAGTCTCCAAGCTCTAAGCTGTCAGCACAGAGCCCAACGAGGGGCTCAAACCCACAAACCGTGAGATCATGACCTGAGCCCAAGTCGGGTGCTTCACCCACTGAGCCACCCAGGCCCCCCCTAATCTCCAGATTTAAATTCCAGGGAGACGGCACCTGCTCGACCCACTGGCGTGCATGCTGTCCTCTGGGATCCGATAGGTATACAGTGAGCCTACCTACCCACATGGACTGACAGAGGCAGCAGAATCGTGCCAAAGCAAAATCGTCTGTTACGAAAATTGGGGGGAAATTCATGCTAGGTCAGGAACAGTAACATAGTCCATTATAATCAGATTGGCACAAATGTAAAATTTTAAATGCCCACCATGGACAAGGGCGTCAGGAATTGGGCACCCTAATATACTCCGGGGGGTGGGGTGGGGCACGGAGGCTGCTTTCTTAGAGACAATATGAAAGTATCTTTGAGCCAATGATGCTACATTTTGGACTTTATCTTTCAGAAACAGTCACACGTGCAGTCAAAAATATCCCCCGCCCAAAGCATTGTTTATTGCAGCATTGTATGTAACAATGAAAAATTGGTAACATTTAAAGTGTTGGCTAAACAAAATGTGGTATAGTACTTGCACTGTGGAACACTATATAATCCTTAAAAAGAAAAAAGTTCCATGGAAAGAACTCCGTAATATGCGGTCAATCGAAATAAACCAGCTGCATAAGCATTTGTAAAATATGGTCCCACTTCTGGTCTTAAAAAGACCGTAAATATGTGTTAGATGCATACCAAACAATTCAGAAATACACACATGTTCAAGAGCAGTTACCCACAGAAAGGGGAACAATATGGGGATGGTTAAAGGGAGCATTTGCTTTTACCTGATATATTCCTGTATTATTTGCGCTACGTACTTAGAGTGAGCATGAATTTCTGTCTATGTGCACTTATGCACACGTGAAAATACGATGTGATCCGATTTTTAAAATACATATACCTCTTGCTACAGATGGGAACACGGATTGGCACCCTTTGAATGTCGGCATTGACTGTTTCCAGTTACTAGGCGTATAGGTGATTTTAATGATCTCTTTTGCTTACCTGTATTTTAATTTTATGCAAAGAATATTAGTGTAGTAAAATAATTTACCTAGAGATCTTGATTTCCTTTTGGAAATAAGTTGCTACCAGGAAATTTATAAATAGATATACATTATTCCCATAAAAATGAGCATGTGAACAGGAAGAAGAAATGTGAATGGCTAACACTCTGAAACTCTCTAATTCTAAAGCACCTAGTCTGGCATAAAGTAAGCCCTCAATAACCTAGTAATTAGGTTATTGCATTACTATTCCTTATTATTATAACACTATGTGCATGTGAAATCTGATTGTGGGACTATGAAATGTATCCTAGAAAGATATGGAAACTATACCGAGAAGGAAGCTGCTAAATCCCAAATGCAAGGATGCTGTTCAAGGAGGCTGTGTTAGCGTCCCAGGAAAATGAGGCCGCTCCAAGGGCACCCACCAAACCCTCAGGGGAGCTGTCGGTCGTGTTTCGAACCTGCCAGGATGGCTTCTCTGAGAGGGTCATGTCCTGCTGGTAAATATAGGAGGACCTCAGCAACAGGAAGTCAGCAATCTCTCCTGAGGATTCATCTGAAGCTTGGCTTCCTGAGAACAAGTGTTACAAAACAAAGCGATTGTTTTCTTTGCCATCAGAGGAAAAGAAAGAAGACATGGAAACCAGAAGATGTGTTTGCTGAGAGTAGTCAGTTTTTTTTTTTAATTTTTTTTAATGTTTATTTATTTTTGAGAGAGACAGAGACAGAATGCAAGTGGGTTAGGGGCAGAGAGGGAGACACAGAATCAGAAGCAGGTTCCAGGCTCCGAGCTGTCAGCACAGAGCCCGACTCGGGGCTCGAACTCACGAGCCGTGAGATCATGAACTGAGCCGAAGTCGGACGCTCAACCGACTGAGCCACCCAGGTGCCCCAAGAGTAGTCAGTTTTAAGTGGGACACTCACCCTATACTCCAAATCTTCCCTCTCCTCCACCTCCTTCCCATCACCACCTGCCCAAGATTTATATCGCTGGAAAGAAATAGACCTGTCTACACTCCAACCAATACGGCCTTTAAAAGGGAAAGGGAAAGTTGTTTTTATAGTATTTTATTATAAAAGGAACACACGGTCCGTGTAGAAAAATAAGGAAGGAAAATGGAAAGCACCCATAATTAACGCCATGACCCTGAAACAACCACTTTTAATGTGTTGGCCAATGTTAGTCTGTTTCATCATTTCTGAAATTGTACATACTCCCGTAATGTTTCTCATGTGCCTGTGACATAAATATTTCCCATGTTGCTACAATCTCTTAATAAATGTAATTTTTTATCTGCCGTGTGGGTGTATGCAGAAGAGTCTCGATGGTGAGAAGGACAGAGACGCAGAAGGACTCACTACAGTCAGTTATCTGGGGCCGTATTATCTTTGAGGACAGGGAGCTTCAGGATTCACACAGGTCGCTCTGGAAGAGTCCTTCTCCTTCTTTGGAACCGCAGCAGCCTCTTGTCCTCCCCAAGGGGAGTTCAGGCCAGGCAAGAATTCTGATTCTCCGATTCTGGCCCCTCTGATTCTCCTCCCCCGGTCTCAGGCAAGACAACGGAGATTAAATGTGGTTCTGGTAATCCGGCTCCTCTGCTTCTTCCTCTATGGCTTCCGGGTGCAAGAGAAGTGAATAGGTGATGGCATTCTCAGCCTAGAGAAAGCAGAAAGGAGAGTCACAGGGATGGAGGCAGCAGAAGAGGGGGGAGAAGGAGACGGCTGGGACAGCTCACCTCAACTTTGGCGGCATCTTCAGCATCCGTGAGATTGGCTGTGGGCAACAAGAACAGAGATCAGCCAGGGCACTGTTGCAGAAGAGGACCTACCACACTGCCGCAGAGGCTGCAAAGACAAAGCCCGAACCAGACCTGCAAGAAGGACCTGTAGGCCAAGAGCTTCGCTCACCACCCAGGCTCCCCACCCTGGCCAAGCTGGCAGAAGGAGGCAGTCTGTGCCGCGTGCGTTTCAGAGAGTGGCTGACTTTTTCTAGAGGCAAACTGGCCAGCTTGGGGGATCTGAGAACCGGGGAAGAGCTGGGAGCTGTTCAGTATCACAGGGAAGTCAAGTCCAGATTTTTGCCAACCCCAGGAGACCGGGGGGGGGGGGGGGTTGGGGGGGCGTCTGGGCATTGGCCAGATGCCCTGCATCTTGCTGGGAACTCTCAGAAGAAGGTGATGCTCCCTGACGTTAAAGGGAAAGAAAGCGCAACGGTGAAAGCGAGGGAGGGAAAGAGGGAAGCAAGCAAATCAGGCCAGTCGGCTCCCTGGTAAATCGCTAAAACACACCAAATTCCCACATGTGTTTTGCCAAAAAGCTCACTTCGCCAGGGCGGGAAGTAGCCTCAGTATCTGCGAAGCAGCATTCCTCAGGAAGGGGCTGGAGGGTCTGGGACAATACGTTTAGTGTCTCCACTCGCCCTCTGAACACAAAGAGTCTCTGTTCGCCATGCTGCAAATTCTGGGGCAAACCTCTTCCCCAATTCTCCTTCCAATACATTTCTCAATAATCCCCGCAACCTCGCCAGCTGATGGGAAACAACCAGCCCCAGTGCCTGGCTGTGAAATAAATACTTGTGGAATATATTTATGCCGGTATGGACGGAGCCAGACCTCCAGGTGGCTGTCCCAGTTGTGCTGGGGCTTTATTCTACATCTGCTTTGGCCTGGTGTGGGCTCAGGCCCCGCGTCCCCGCGTGACCTGGCCAAGAACGCAAGGGCCTTGCTCAAAGCACAGCGGGACGAACGCCATTTTGCTCAAGCTCTCGAATCTGTTGGTTCTTTTCTGAGTCACACTCCTGCCGTCTGACCCAGAGTCCTCGAGGGCCTCCTGTTCTTCTCTTGCTGCTGCTGGGGAGCCCCTTGAGAATGTCTTGGGTTCCCTCATGCTCCAGCTAAACTACAGTCAGGAGGTCGCCTCGAATACTCCTGTTCCTACCTCAGCCGGGGGTTGAATGGCCACTGACTCTCAGAGTGTCAGGCCTGGAAGGGCTTCGAGGTCATCCAGGCCACTCCACTCCTGTCCTCAGGGAGGTCCCTGCACCCCCATGGTGGGGAACATTCAAGATTCCACCTGATGATGATGATGACAGAGCTAGGACCACATCCATGTTTAATAAACTTACTCAAGTGGCCATCAGAACCAAGCTTTGCCCACAGGTGAAGCTCACTGGTGAATGCACCCAGTCCTCTAGAACTTCCTCAAGCCCAGATCTCCTCCTGATGCCCCACCCTTACCCCATCACTCCCAGAGACTCCTCACCATGTCCTGGGAGTATTCCCTAGGCCTCCCCCTCCTTTCCTCTCAATCCTGTTTGTCTCAGTCTTACCACTTCTAACCTCTGTCCCGTGCCAGCTTGGCCAACCCCCACAGAGAGGCCCAGATATCTCTTATTTCCTGCTCTGGAAACGTTCCCAGCGTTCCCGGCTCCGAAATTCGGACACGGCCCTCCCCTCTCTATCTGGGACAGGTGGTCTTCTGCCCCTCATCCCCCGTGAGGTCCTCTTGAGGCCCAGGAGTTAGTCTCAGAACTGACCAAGCGATTTGAGCCCCTGTCCTCCTCCCGCTGCCCCCTCCCTCTCCTGCGCTCCCAGCTGAACTCACACAAGCCGCTTCCTGCTGACTCCAATCCACCTGGCAGCCCCAGGCAGGGCACCTCAGGCCCCCAGGCGGGGAGCTGCACTCACCTGGTTCCTCAGGGAGGGTCTCTCCCATTTCCCTGTGCTCAGGGTATCCTAGGAGAGCCAGGGGGGAGGGGGGGGGGTGCACATAGAAGGTTAGTAGGACTGTGGGCTGGGGCCTGAGTCCTGGGACAAGGACCCAGGGCAGGAATGGATTAGAACCAACACAGACCCCTCCCCCACAGAGACTCCTCCCCACGCCCTGGCTCTCCTGCCCAGGCCCTGCCTGTAAAAGGGCCTGGTCCAGAGAGACAGGTTGGGCGCTTGGGTTAACCGTGGCGTCTCCTGGGACCGCCAGAAAGGCCCCTCCGAGGCATCTTTCTCAGGCTCGTTCTGCCTTTTAAAAAAGCACTACTTTCTCCCAGTCAGTGTCTCTCTCCGCATCTCCGCATTTGCTTGCCATCAGTGGCTGAGGTGCAGGCTTGCAAAGTGCTTTGCGAGGTGTTAGTAACAGTCTTTCCTCCTCTCAATGGCTCTGAGTCATTTTCTGCCTTCCTCCCCTGGGTGTCTTCCGACTTCCTCTCCAGCAAGCCGGCTTTTCCACGTGATGAACAGCAACGATTTGCCTATTAGATCTCTATGGCACCTGCCCTCCTCTCTCAGCTCCTTTGCGTTAGTGCTAAGCGGGAAGGAACTGGTTTCCAAGGGCCCAGAATCTTCAGCGCGCCCATCAGTGAACGGAAGGCTGCCTGGCAAACTGTGCTGGGTGGTGCTGAGGGGAAGTGAGCGAGGAGTTACGGCTACTTCCCTCCTGTGGTCTTGCCATCCTCTTTGGAACACAGTTTCGTTCTTTAATGTGGCCTCCGCGGTCTGCGTGACCCGGCCCTCGTCCATTTGCCTGCCTGACTCAGGCCTCCTTCCTTCGTGCCTTGCAATTCATGGCCTCAGTGCCTCCAACTGCCTCCAGCGCCCTCCTTGCCCTTCCCTCAAGTCCCAGCCCAGCTGCAGTGTTCCCCATTTCCATGTCTAGAATGCTCTTCCGGCCCACTTGGCCTGGCTAACTGCTCCCCTCACGTACGGCCTCCTCCATAATGACAACGGCTCTTACTTGCGTGCTGTTTGCTAGGTACTCGGCACCGTCGTGAGAGCTCAGCCTCGTTTATCCTCCTCCAATCCTGCGAGGTGGGTTCGATTAGCGTCCTCACTTTCCAGATGAAGACACGGGGGCCCAGAGGTGGGGAATAACTCACCCAAGCCCACAAAGCGGGGGAGCCGTGGAGCCAAGATCTAAACTCGGGTGGTCTGGCCCCACCACGTGCGCGTGGGTCACTACATGTGCCACCGCGTCGCGAAAAAGCTTCTCTGATGGCTCACCGCGTGCTGCCTCGTGTGGGCTCTCGTGTCCTCTGAACCCATAGCCTTTGCAACTCTCTACCATTGCTGTCATCCCACCCAGTTGTAACGATTCGCTTGTACTTCTGCTGTTCCCACATCTGTCGTTGCCCCTGCACGGTGAGCTCCTTGAGAGCGGAGCTCGGACTTAGCCTCCCCTGCCTAGCACGGCGCTGTGCACGTACACAAGTTCGTTCGAGCCTTGTTGAATGAATGAATGAATGAATGAATGAATGAATAAAACGTGGGTTGTGGGGGCACCTGGGTGGCTCAGGAGGTTAAGCACCTGACTCTTGATTTCAGCGCACATCATGATCTCACGGTTCGTGGGATCGAGCTCCGCACTGGGCTCTGCACTGACAGCAAGGAGCCTGCTTGGGATCCTCTCTCTCCCTCTCTCTCTGCCCCCCTCTCTCTCTCTCTTCCTCTCCCTCTCTCTCAAAATAAATAAATAAACTAAAAACAAAAACAAAACAAAACAAGGGGCTATGTCCGAATTACAAAGATTCTCTTAGCCCCAAGAGAAGGGTTCTGGAAATGTTTGGGGTTAGGGCGTTGGCCAAGTAGGAACTGATAACAAGAGGAACCAAGAGAAGCCACAAACCTGAAGTCTGCTTTTGCCTGTGGCGGAACCAGGCCACAACGGCAGCAAGGATGGCCACGGCAGCAATGCCAGCGACCGCGACCGCAATCATCACCGTCACTGAGGAGTCGCTCCAACTGGACCCTGAAGAGGAGAGACTTCAGGACAGGCAGTACTCTCCCACCTCCCACAGTGCTCAGGGCTTCTCCCTGGGAGCTGCTTTGTGTCTGGGTCCCTTGCAGATGCTACACTCACTTCCTCCCCCACCTCCCCTGAATGGGGTTGCTGTGGCTGGATGTGTGCCTCCCCCACACCAGGTGCCTCCTAGAGGCACTCGAGGGCCTGTGTGGGGGCAGAGGGAAGGGCTCCTGTCAGCTTCAGGGAGAGAAGGGAGGGGGGCCTGAAGCCTTCCTTGGTGGGAAGCACCACCACTGGACCCAGCAAGACCTTGAACTGTCGGGGACACGCCGTGCCTTGGGGAGCAAGCCAATGTACATGGCACGAGAACTAAGAAGAACCGAAACCCTCAGTTCTTGGGGACGTCCAGGAGCTCAAGGAACCTCTGCACCAATGAGGGAGCTCTGTGCCATTGCTGTCCTTAGTAGGCGCCTGCATTTTCAGCGGCACCCAGCCTTTTCAGCTGGGACCTGAGGCTGGGGGCTCTGAACCGTAGCCCCTACTGCTGCCCCTTGGCCAATATTTATCAAGCCCCCCCGCCCCGTGCCTCCCCCCTTTGCCTCAGCGCCCAACTGCTTCGGCTGTGGCATTTCTCAGGCCTCCGAGGAGGCCCGTAGGACCTCGGCCATAACTGTCCAGCCCCCAGTCCTCTCTCCATCCTGATGGGGCTCCCACCTTGGACGGTGATGGCCACGGGCTGTGACGCCTGCAGACTCCTCCCTATCAGTCCCGTGCAATGGTACTCGCCGCTGTGACTGAGGTTTGCCCGTGGGATGGAGAAGGTGGAATTCATGGGGGAAAACTGCTTGGATTTTCCATTCTGGAAGAACGTGATCTTGTACAGAGGCTTGTTCCTCCAGCTGTGGCACCTCAGCACGATGGGCTCCCCCTTCTGGAACACCAGGCTAGGGGTCTGGAGCACCAGCCAATCTGAAAGACACAAAGGGACCCCAGGACCCAGCAGGTCTTGACTCAACTCTGAGACCCACCCTGTCCTTACTGGTGGGACACAGTGTGTGGAGGGAAGAGCTTGAGATCGCAATCCAGCGGCCCTGGTCTCCAAAGCTGGCTCCATCATTTGGGAGCTCGGCAATCTTGGGCCTCTTCTAGATTCCTCAGCTGTGAAAATGGATGACGTAATACCACGCATCTACAATAGTTTCTGGCACGTAGTAGGTGTTCAGGTTACGCCCGTCTTCTCTTTCCTGTCCTGAGAGAGGGCAGCTACAGCCCCGTCCTGCCCAGGAGGCCCTTGTGAGAAGGATACAAGAGACCGCACCCAAAAAGGGGGGGGCGCCTGGGTGGCTCAGTCAGGTAAGCTGTCGACTGCGGCTCAGGTCATGATCCCACAGTCTGTGAGTTCGAGCCCCGCGTCAGGCTCTGTGCTGACAGCTCAGAGCCTGGAGCCTGTTTCAGAGTCTGTGTCTCCCTCTCTCTCTGCCCCTTTCCTGCTCATGCTCTGTCTCTCTCTCTCAAAATAAACATTAAAAAAAGAAAAAACAAAACACCAAAAAAAAGACCCCAGGATGCGGTCCCTTCCTTGGGGGAGCGATGGGAGAGATCCAGTCTGACCTAGGAGGTAACATGTGAGGGGACACGGCAGCGACACGCATCTTCTGGGAGAGTATGAAATCATGGACATGAAAGAAATATTAGTTTATTTGGCGTATGTTGGTAACGTGGAGTTTTACTTCAGCGGGGTCTTTGCCTGAAGGCAGCATTGTCATGGGCGGGGCACTAGCCTGCTGCGTACCCCTTCCCCCCCAATTTTCATCCTTTTACCGAGGAAGAAAAAAATATTTAGTAATTTTGTTGTATAGGGAACAGAGCCTATGAGGGATATTTGTACTCCTGACCTCAGCCCAGGTACTCCTTTTCTTTTCTTTTCTTTTCTTTTCTTTTCTTTTCTTTTCTTTTCTTTTCTTTTCCTTTCTTTCTTTAATTTTTATTTTTGCGAGGGAGAGAGAGAAAGAGAGACAGAGACAGAGCATGAGCAGGGGAGGGGCAGAGAGAGACGGAGACACAGAATCCCAAGCAGGCTCCAGGCTCCAGCTGTCAGCTCCAGGCTGACGCGGGGCTTGAACCCACGAAGATCATGACCTGAGCCGAAGTCGGATGCTCAACCAACTGAGCCACCAGCCACCCCACTCCTTTTCTCTAAAGCCGGAGGACAGAGCTGAGCACGAGTTGGAAAGAGAGGTGGAAGAAGAGAGCAGAATTAGAGGGAGGTAGGGGTGGAGGGGGGTGGAGGGGGCGGGAAGAGTGACAACAGCCAGGCGCGGGCCGGCCCCAACCAGAATGAGGCCAACCAAGTCTCTACACTGGCTGGTGACCCTGCCGCGGTTACAGGAAGAGATACTCAGTACCCAGGGGGTGCCCCAGCTACAGCGGGAAATCTGGGCACAGAGGATGACACCAAATCCTGCTACTTGGGTCCCACCGGCTAGAAAAGCCTACCCCTCCTGCTGGGGAGACGCGTTCCACCCACTTCCTCCCCTTTCCCTTCTGCAGATTCCTCCTCTCGGAGAACCGGGACCCTGGCTGGACACTGCACTCCGGGGTGAGGCCAGGCGGCCCTGGTCCCCTGGACTGACTGCCTCTTTCAGAAGATGGGACGAGGGTAGGCAGGAATGCTGAGACTGTCAAGCTTTTAAAAACTAAAGTAGAGGGGCGCCCGGGTGGCTCAGTCTGTGGAGCATCCGATTCTTGGTTTCAGCTCAGGTCACGGTCTCACGGTTTGTGGGATCCTGCCCCGCGTCGAGTCGGGTTCTGCGCTGACAGCTCAGAACCGGCTTGGGATTCTCTCCCTACTACGTCTCTCTCTGCCCCTCTCCTGCTCACGTGCTCTGTTTCTCTCTCTCTCCCTCAAAATAAATAAACTTAAAAAAGTAATAATAATAAAGTAGAGCCCAGAGAAAAAGCCAAAGCTGCTGCCACGTGGCCCCAGCAACCGATTCCTGCACATCTCTTCCCTGTCTAGGTGACTGGCCCTTCCTTCCCTGCAAAGTCTGTGCTCGTACCAGGTTTGGACCTGAATACTGGGGAGTGTCCGCCTCAGGCTGGGTTGCGAGCGGGCCACCTGAGGTCTCCTTGAGCACATGGGTCTTGGGGCAGATCTTGAGGGCAGGGCCCAGTTTCGTGTTCGCGGCCCCCATATGTTCTTCGGGTAATCCAAGGGCCTTTCTGTCAATCTGGGAACGAAAGTCCTCTGCAATCTTCTGGAAGCCTCGCAGAGAAGGCGCACACAGCCCCTCCCTGCTCCAATGGCTGGCTGCGGACGCACTGGGGGGGGGAGGGGCTGGGGGGGCTTGGTTGAGGGGGATTGTCTCACCTCCTTCCCTTCCTGGAGGGACAGGGACACACAGGTCAAGGCCCTGCCGGTCCTCAGAGCTTTCCCTCCAGGCCTGTCACTTCCTGCTGGGCTGAGAGTGGGCCGTGGGGGTGGGGTGGGCAGCAGGCCCCGTGCTTTTGAGGAAAATTCGGGAATCAGGTGAGGGAAAGGGACGACAGGAAGAGTAACAGGGACGGTGTGCATCTCAATTGCCTGGTGGCTTTTCTTCAGGGAGAAACTACTGTTTTGCCCGGAGCTTTGTATAAACGGTCCTCTGTTTAGCAAACATCCTTTAAGGCCTGCCCTTGTCAGGGGCTGGAAATGCAAAGATAGTTAAAACACAATTTTCAGGTCAAGTTGCCTGGAGGGCAGGGGGCAGGGAAATGCTGGTACCACCAGGACCCGGGGAAGGAGGCATAATTAGCCCCCAGGAGCAGATGAGGAAACAGGCCCCAGGGCAGACCGTAGCTGGTAACGTCCAGGCCAGGGACCCAGCTGTGGTCCGTCTGCGCTCCGTGACTGCTACAAAAATGGGTTTCTATGCAGTCAGAATTTCCTTCTGCTTCTCTCACACCCCGGGGCTGCTTGTTTGTAGCCCTCGTAAGGTTCTCGCTCAATCAGGAATCTCTTAGGAACACACACCGAGCAAAGGGGGTGGGTGAAAAGGGAAACAAGTGGAGAAAACAACTTCAAACAGCTCACGGCGATGCTTCCCGGTAAACAGGCCACCTCGCTTCCCTAAAAAAACCTCTGTAAGCAGATTCCGTCTCTCCTTGCCCTCCCGGACCGTCCCCGGGGCCTTCCTCCACTGACCGGAAAACACATCCAGATACACGGGGTCACTGAGGCTGGTCTGGTCCGTCTGGCACGCGTACTCCCCTCTATCCTTCTCGGTGGCCTTAAAGCTGTAGTTGGGCCGGACCTGCGTGGGGATGGAGCTCCCATTATGGAACCACCGGATGGAGTGGTCCCCGGCTGTGTGGGCCCCCTGGCACTTCAGAGTCACATTGTCCTCCCGGAGCACGAGGATCCACGGGGGCTCCAGGTCCACCACAGCCTTCGGGAGACCTGCTCCGGGGCAGAGAGAAGGGGAAGCATGAGGAAAAGGGGCCCCAAGAGCCTAAGCGGGCCCCGAATTTCAAGCACCTGAGGTCCCGCTGGGGACATCAAGCGTGGAACCCGGCCCAGAACCGTTCTGCAAATGTAGGCAGCTCCTTTTACTCGTACACCCCACCGCAGGGGCCCTTGGGAAGCCAGGTCCCCTCAGAGAGTGTCGCCGTTCCTCAGAAAGATAGGGCAGAGGTAAGAGAAAGGGAGAAGGGGCAAGGCAAACATTCTGGAAGTGTATCTCACCGGGGGCCATCCAAAGCAGGTCTTTCTTTCTTTCTTTCTTTCCTCTTTCTTTTCTTTCTTTCTTTCTTTCTTTCCTCTCTTTCTTCTTTCTTTCTTTCCTCTTTTCTTTCTTTCTTTTCTTTCTTTCTTTCTTTCTTTCTTTCTTTCTTTCTTTCCTCTTTCTTTCCTCTCTTTCTTTCTTCCTTTCCTCTCTTCTTTCTTTCCTCTTTCTTTTCTTTCTTTCTTTCTTTCTTTCCTCTCTTTCTTTCTTTCTTCCTTTCCTCTCTTTCTTCTTTCTTTCTTTCCTCTTTCTTTTCTTTCTTTCTTTCCTTTCTTTCTTTCCTTTCTTTCCTTCTTTTGTTTCTTTCTCTCTTTCTTTCTTTTTTTCCCTCTCTTTCTTTCCTCTCTTTCTTTCCTTCTTTTTTCTTTCTTTCTTTCTTTCCTCTCTTTCCTCTCTTTCTTTCTTTCCTCTCTTTCTTTCTTCTCTTTCTTTCTCTTCCTTGTTTCTTTGTTCCTTCCTTCCTTCCTTCCTTCCTTCCTTCCTCTCTCTCTCTCTCTCTTTCACACACACACACACACACACACACTCCACATACATGCCCTTTTGGAACTCACTTTCCTCCCCTGTAACCTGAGGCATGTGAACACTGTGGATAAAGTCTCTGCAGAGCTGGATGAAGACCGTGGGAGCATCTGGTGAAAGTGTCAGGCATGAGGCAGACATCAGGTTTCCGTTCGGACCTGATGTCAATCTTTATCCCTTAGACTAGACCTATCCTCACCCAGGTTCAGTGGAGGATCTGTGGCCTCAAATGGATAAAGAAAGAGAGAGAAAGGCTGGGGTGGGGGGGGGCAGTCTAGGGATCCTGGGTTCAGTGCCCCAGGGAGAACCTCCGCCTCACCCCCTGGGGGGCCTGGGACCTGGGGAGCTTAGTGGCAGAGAGAAAGAAGGCCCTGCAGAGTTTGCTTCAGCAAGCTGCACCCAGGGGTCTCTCCTCCTATTTCTCTCCAGGGAAACAGGCCCTGAAGCCCTCAGATACACCCAAAGTGGAAAATTTATCAACACGCGGAGACATCCCAGGCAGATGATGGGATTTTGTATGCAGCTGAAACTAAAATTGTCCGGGCTCTTGATTTTACTTGGGGAGAGGAAGGTGCGAGAGAGACGACGACGAGTTACAGCTCACCAGCAGGGAACCGGAAGGGCTGAAGCCACCTATGCCCCCAAGGCTCCCCTGCTTCCCTGGGAGAAGGGGAAAGAGAAAGGAGGGGAGGGGGCGGGGCATCTTCCGGGAGACTCCACTTCAGTATGGGGTTACTGGTGCATTCAGGGCACCTCCAGATGGGGTGCTGGGAGTAGAGGAAGAAGGTGGCTGGGGGAGGGAGAGGATGTGGGGGGAGCACTTACCAGGTGTCCCAAGGACTGGACCTGTAAGAGAGAAAAGCAAAGATCAGCCTGGAGTTTAGATCTGATGATTCATCATTACAAAGCATCCCCTCAAAAAAAAAAAAAAAAAAAAAAAGGCCCCCTATGCAAATCCCCTTAACTTCCTTACCCTTGGCTGTCTCTGTATTGTCCCTGTCTTTACTGGTTCAGCTGTGTGTTACTAAAATCACCTACACAAGCAGGCAGATGGATGTTTCTATAAATTTGCGGTCACCATATTCAAAAGGACACTGAACTGTCATTCTGAAAATTTTTTTTTAATTTTCTTTTTTAATGTTTATTTTTGAGAGAGACAGACAGACAGAGACAGAGACAGAGCCTGCGCAGGGGAGGGGCAGAGAGACAGAGACACAGAATTGAAGCAGGCTCCAGGCTCTGAGCTGTCGGCACAGAGCCCGACGCGGGGCTCGAACCCATGAACCCCATGAACCGCGAGATCACCACCTGAGCCAAAGTAGGGCGCTTAACCAACTGAGCCACCCAGGCGTCCCTCGGACAATTTTCTCCAGTAAATTTGCTCTGCTGCCCAGTAACACTCATCTTTTCTCGCTGACAAAACTTCCCTGCCCTCTGCCTTGGAACCCTTCTCTCCTAAAGCCCGACTCCTTCCTCCATAATTCACAGAAAACAAAAGCTGGTAGGAAACCTCACGCCTTCCCCCAGCTCAGTCTGCACCTCTGTCCAACTTCCTTTCTCCCTGTTCTCTGGGCAAAGCCTCCCTGCGTCTCTCCCTGGTCCGTCTCCAGGCTGTGTTGTCCTCTCCGTCACCCTGGCAAGCATTTCCCTCTCTCTGTTACTCCCACCCTCTTCTGCATCATCAATTTCTCCTTCTCATCCGGGTCTGGCCCGTCAACGTAAACATATCCCAGGATCTTTCATTAAAAGAAAAAAAAAAAAAAAAAGCTTCTCGCTTGATCCCACATGCAATTCTAAAAGCGTTTCTCTGCTCCCTTTCAGAGCCAGATTTCTCAAAAATGTTTTTTCCCCCGTGGGCCACCCTCGTTTCTACTCCTTCCATTCACTGTTTCGTTCGCCGCAGTTTGGACTCTGCCGTTGCCGGTTCGCTCTAACGTCTCTCTCCCGTTCTTCCCCGCGAAATTGTACGTCTTCACTACCTACCCAGTTAGCCAACCCTGGAAACTGCAACTCACCTCTATTCCCCTCCTTCTCCCAAGCCCCCCACCCCCTTTCACATCAGTGAATCTTGTTGATTCTGCTTCCCGCTTAGGCCCGGAGTCTGTCGGCTTCACTCCGTGCCCGTGACTGCCGTGCAGGTTTAGGTCACCACCAGCTTTTTTCCACCTCCTAACTCCTCTCCTCACTCCTGTGTCCCCCTACAATCCACTTCCCACAGAAAGGCCGGAGTTATTTGTAAAATATCACATCCGGGGCGCCTGGGTGGCTCAGTGGGTTAAGCGTCCCACTTCGGCTCAGGTCATGCTCTCGCGGTCCGTGGGCTCGAGCCCCGCGTCGGGCTCTGTGCTGACAGCTCAGAGCCTGGAGCCTGCTTCGGATTCTGTGTCTCCCTCTCTCCCTGCCCCTCCCCCATTCATACTCTGTCCCCCTCTCTCTCCCTCAAGAATAAACAAACATTAAGAAAAATTTTAAATATCAGATCAGAGGGGCGCCTGGGTGGCTCAGTTGGTTGAGCATCTGGCTTTGGCTCAGGTCATGATCTTACAGTTTATGAGTTCAAGCCCCATGCTGGGCTCTCCACAGACAGCTCGGAGCCTGGAGCCTGCTTCGGATTCTGTGTCTCCCTCTCTCTCTGCCCCTCCCCTGCTCGTGCTCTCTTTCTCTCTCTCAAAAATAAATAAACATTAAAAAATAATAATAAAAGTATCAGATCGTATAACATCACTCCCCTGCTTGCAAGCCTTCAAGGGCCTTCCTTTGCTCTTGAAATAAAGTGTACATCTTTATGAGGCCACACAGGGCAAGGGCTCTGCTCCCCTCTCCCCTCCCATCTTGAGGCCCTCTTCCCCTACTCACTGAGCTCCTCTTTAGATTCCTGACACTTGGGGCTTTTGTGTAAGCTCATCCCTCTTCTCTAGACCTACTTCCTTTTTCTCTTCCAATGGCTAGATCCTTGCTATGCTCAAAGTCTCAGCTCAAGGTCACCTCCTCAGAAAATACTTTTCCTATCATCCTGTTTAAGTGAGCCGCCCTCTCTTCTTCCCCACAAGGATTTTTCTTATAAGAGTATCTTGTTTACATCTTCACGGCCCTTTCCAATTTATATTTACGCCTCTGTGTTTGCTTACTTGTTGTTTATATCTCCCAGGAGAATGTAAGCTCAAAGAGGGCAGTAGCCGTATCAATTGTATTGGCCAAGGCTCTGGAAATCGCTTATTGAATGAGTCTAGGTGGGAAATAAGAGGGGCCACAGTCGTATTGACAATGGGAAGTGAAGAAGATACACACACGAGAGAAATTTAAGAGGCAGAACCGGGGACGGTGGTAATGTAAGCAGATGGCTAGGAGAAAGTTACTCCCGTTCGCACAGATATATGTGTTAGGAGGAGGTGTGCATTCGTAAGGCGAAGATGTTAAGTTGAGTTTGAGTATGTTTTGTTTCTGAGCTGGCATATCAATGTGGAGGCATCCAACCGGCAGGTGGAAACACGCAATTGTAGTTGATACAAACAAGAGGGATGGGTTTGGAAGCTTTGACGTAGAGGTGAGAGCTAAAAACCAGTGTGGGACTGGCGAGAGGGACAGTGCGGGACAGGAGAGCAGATAAAGAAGTAGAGCCTACGAGGAGGGGAAGAGGAGAAACAAGAAAAAGATGAGAAGAGCAGAGAGAAGTCATCGGCCATTTATTCATTCCACACTCAACAAATGGTAGGGAACACACCCTCGGTAGAATCATTGTAAGGGAGACAAAGACCGCGTGCTTTAGGTCAGGAAGGCCGTCTGTCTTATTCATTGGTAAATCCCCAAGTCGTAGAACAGGGCCTGTACATAGCATTTATTTAATGTTTCAACAGGGCAGTTTGTGGAATCTGTAGAAATTCTGCAGGAAACGCAATGCACACATTGCCTGGCTGGAGAGGAAGATCCACTTGGGGCAATGGGAACATGGTTAAGAGGGTAGAATTGGGGCTTTACTGGGGCGCCTGGGTGGCTCAGTCGGTTGGGCGTCCGGCTTGGGCTCAGGTCATGATCTCACCGTTGGTGGGTTTGAGCCCCGCGTCAGGCTCTGTGCTGACAGCCTAGAGACTGGGGCCTGCTTCGGATTCGTGTCTCTCTCTCTCTCTGCCCCTCCCCTGCTGGGTGCTCTGTCTCTATCTCTCTCAAAAATAAATACACATTAAAAAAACAAAGAACAAAAAAGAAGGGAGGCTTTATTCAGTAGAGCAGCACTGGAGGCGTTTCTGAAGTGCCAAGACTCAGCTGTGGCCGTACTTGAAGAGGTCATGGCCTCAGTGTAAAGCATGGATTCAGAGTAGAGGAGACAAGAGACTCGAGGTGGGGTCAGAGGCCGTTCTAAAAGTTGAGTGATCGAGTGACGAAGACCTAAATGTGGTGGCCCAAGGAAGAATGGGAAAAATGGACCAAACCCTCGGTGACTTAGCAAAAGGGCAAACGGGAGAAAACATCAAGTGTCGACCAGGTGACCTGCACGTCAGTAGCACTGTCAGCAGAGAAGCATAGCCCCTCTCCAGGCCTGAGCTTCCCCCTGTGAAAAAGGAGACCGTCCAGCGCCCTTTTGACATGCTCTGCCCCTTCAGTCCATTTTATCCTGCTCCTGAGGGAACACCCTCTCTTTCTCACCTCCACCCCCTATCCCGGTATCATTCAGCACTGAGGGCCGAGGGCTCCCAGAGATGCCCAGATTTCATTATCAGTCAGAGTCCCTGACTTGCGGGGTTCTGGGGCCATCCTGAGGTGTATTTGAGGCTGGAAACTCTAGCAGTTGAGCTTGGAGAGACAATCCCGGCAATAGAGCTCCCCTAGTTGGTCTCCCCCGACTTCTGCCCAGCCGGCACCATCAGTCTTTGGCTCTCCATCTTGGCCTAGGACTCTGGCTTTCTCCACGATCAGACCCAGGACCTAGCCCCGCGCGTGTGTGCAGTACAAAGAGGCATGCGTGGTTTCTCTGGTCCTACGATGGGCGATTCCAGAATTGTCCAGGTTGGGTGTCCTCTGAGCCCCTGTTCCCTGGATAACCCAGACCCTCTTGTGCTCCTTCCCAGGGAAATCTGACACATGAACAGAAGAGGCTTCTGCTGCCTGAAGTGGTTTCAGGGGCACAGAGAATGGCTATTGCTTCCTCCCTACCCCTTGTCTCAGACAGCCTTAGCCCTCCCGCCTGAGATCTGGTCCCTGGGAAACACAAATTTCTAAGGAAGGGAAACGTGCTGGCCACTCATTAGTCACTCAAATCTAGGTCACTGGACTTTTCGGGTGTAATGAGTGGCAGAGCACCAGTGACCTGACTGCCCCGGGGATCCTGGGCAAAAGACACTAAAAACAACCACCAAAACTGCCAGTGTTCTTGTTTGCCAAGGCCAGCCGGGTTGTCCGAGTTTGCTCTTCATCAGCGGGCCTTCACCCTCCTCGTTTCCTTGATGGGCTTCCCGTGCCACCCCTCATCCTCGCCCGACCTCCGCCCAACCAGGGTGGCAGCAGCTGAGGTAGGAAAGTGCACCTGCCTCTGGGGACCCGGACTCACCCAAGAAGAGCAGAGCTGTCCACAGTAGCATGTCGCCCAAAGGGGGGCAGGGCACACACTCGGCTCGGTCACTCCGGGCAGCAGGGAGGGGGCGGGTTGAAGGGATCTGCATCAATTCCTGGCACACGGTGGCCCTGGCAGCACCGGCGTGGCAGTCCCAGACTTCTCTCGAGGCCTGACCGATTCCACCCGGGGGGAGGACAGACCAATTCTGAAGTCCCAAAGAGGAAGTGAAAAGAAATGTTGTTTTACCATAGGCCCCTCCCCTTCCACCCTTTTTCCTCTCAACCGTTCCCTCCCAGAAGATTCGGAGCTTCCCAGAATGGATCTGGCTCAGCCCAATTCCAAATTCACAGAAATTTCAGCAACTGGGAAACAACTTCTTCCTCTTCTTTTGGGACACAGCCGGGCTCAGCCTCTGGGAGCAAGAGGGGAATGGCCACCCAAGCTCAGCTCGGACCCTCCTATCTGTTCCCAGGTCTTTAGAAAAAGCAGTGGGAAAGAATGTGGAGTCAGTCTTCTCTGACTTCTAGTTCCATTTGGAGGCCCAGGCGCCCACCATCATTTGATTTTCTTTATTATCCAATCCCTGACTCACTCCTGGATGGTGGAACAAGAACAAAGAGGTGTGTCAGGTGGAATCAGGATGATGATCCCCATCCCCTTATTCCCCTTGGACATGCGTTCTTTTGCTCGTTCCTTCAACAGGGATCTTTTGAGCACCAAGCTGTGCCCTGGTTCTTTATCTTTGCCACCCTCGTTCCCATCCCTGTCCCTGTCACTATGGCCAAGCAGCGCGGGCCTTGGAGCTAGATAAGTCTAGTTTTGAGTGCTAGGTAGCTTCTCAGAACCTCAGATAGCTCATCTGTAAAAACGAAGGTAATCAGGGGCACCCGGGTGGCTCAGTCGGTTAAGCGTCCGACTTCGGC
This sequence comes from Panthera pardus, assembly GCF_024362965.1. NCBI lineage: Eukaryota > Metazoa > Chordata > Mammalia > Carnivora > Felidae > Panthera > Panthera pardus. The sequence goes on along the minus strand of NW_026526777.1, from coordinate 5,871,117 downwards.
TCAGGTCACGATCTCCCGGTTCGTGAGTTCGAGCCCCACATCAGGCCCTGTGCTCACAGCTCAGAGCCTGGAGCCTGTTTCGGATTCTGTGTCTCCCTCTCACTCTCTGCCCCTCCGCTGCTTGCACTGTCTCTCTCAAAAATAATAAATAAACATTAAAAAAGAAGAAGAAGAAGGTAATCAGGACTACCCTTCAAGCAGAATTTCCCAGCCTCAGTACTTTTGATATTTGGGGCCAAACGGTTCTCACGGGGAGGGCCTGTCCTATACATTGTAGAATAATTAAGAGCACCTCTGGCCTCTACCAGCGAGATGCCAGGGGCCACCCTAGTTGTGAAAATCAAAATGTCTCTAGACTTGGACAAATGTTCTCTCAGAGGCAGAGTTGCCCTGGGTTGAGAACCACTGCATCCAAGGTTCTTTTAGAAGAGAAATGAAAATTGGAGGGCTAGCCAAGTGCCTGGTGCATCATGAGTACCCAATGAAGGCTAGTTTCCTTTTCTTGCTATCACCATCCTCATCACCGTTTCATACCCAGAACATAAGATTCTCTTCTCAGGGCCCTTTCCTGGGGCCTCTTTCCCAAATGCCCTCACAGGAAGCAAGCTTTAATACTCAAGGAAATAACACCGTCACACCTCTTCTCACCCCCGTAATTTTCAGAAACCTCAACAGCCTCGGCCCATCAGCTGCAGGCTTTTACTACTGGCTTCATTCAATGCTCCTAACCCCAATCTATTTCCAGCCCTTATCTGATTTTCAGGTGAATTTCTTCCCCGGTGACAAGACACCAATGATCGGACATCAATACTTGAAACATATCATTAGAAACCAATCAGGTTAATTTGTATCTCGAGACTCACAAAATGGAAGCCCCCCTGCCAGTGGCCTGGCCCACGTCACAAAATCTAAATCTAAGTCAGCCTGTGCTTACAGGAAACACCTGTCAAGGAAACCTCATGTACACCAATCACAATCTATCTACGTGGCTTTGGCTAGCTTTCCATATCCTAGAAAAGAGGGAACTGCCAGCCTTATAGGGAAATCTCCAACCTTCCAGCTGATCAGGCCATTTCCTAGTTGCCTCTTCCAATGATCTATAAAACTCACTGTTCCCCCAAATCCCTCAGGAAGAGTGCTCTACTGCTTGTGAGGTCCTGTACTCCCCCAACCCATGGAATGTTTTCCCTTAAATAAAGGACATTGAACTCGTTATTAATTGTTTTAGTTTTGTCATTTGGCGGTCTTGCCAATGAGGATGGGAGCCCAAGACGGTTACTAAGAATCTGGGGTTGGTGCCTAGATGCAGGCGAAGGTCTCCACAGAGCCGTTTTCATTCCCTGCCCCTTTGGCTGCTTTCTGGGATCTCCGGCAAACTTCCTTCCAGTTGAGCTCTGCCCGTTTCATACGCTGAGTTCTTCAAGTGTGTTTGTTCTACTCCTTCCAGGAGGAAAATCAGGGTGTGAGAGACCGAATTTTTCACGGTGAGACATAGTGAGCCACCATATTTGGGTTTGGAGTCCACCTCATCTCCAAGGGAAGTGTCTTTCGGAGGTGCTGATAGGTCTCAGGGACGGTGCTCAGGCAGCCTGAGACAGCAAGTCTGGTTGAATTAAGGAGGATTATTTCAACAAGGGAAAATAGTGGGTCTTCTTCAATCAAAGAAAAGTGTGATGGGAGCCATTAGGGGGACGTGCAAAGCCTCAAGGCAAGTCCACAGCATAAAGAGTTGGAGGACCTAAGGAAATAAACAGAGACAAAAATGTGGACCTTTCTGGTGGACAGCACATCAAAATCTAAGAAGACACAAGCAGACCGCTGAAATTCACTAGAGGGGCACTGGCTGACTCGGTGGGTAGAACATGTGACTTTTGATCTTGGGGTTGTAAGTTCGAGTCCCCCATTGGGTGTAGAGATCACTTAAAAATAAAATTTAAAAAAAAATCCATTTGAGTGTCTGCCACTATAAAGAAATATTCTCGGGGGTGAAGGTGGGGGGATAATCTTTGTAAAAAGGATAAGAGATCTATTGCTAATGAGAATCTTGGAAGCCAAAGCCACAAAATTAGTAGGCATGGGTCAAGGTCTTAAAAGCCATTAGAGCACTTACCACCCAAATCTAAGGTTCCCATGCTAGCAGAAGTTTGGTCATGGAACAGTTTAGACCGACACTAGGTCACCTGCTAACCCAAGAAAATTCCCAAGCACTGATGTCTGCTGGACAACACTACACAGCCCTCAACCCAGTGGCACATCCCCCTCGGTTATTAATTTGGCTCCGAGAGACCCACGCCTTGGCTAACGAAATGGGATCCTCAATTTTCAAAGAATCAAGCATTGTCGTCTGCCAGCACACCTGCGTCTTTGATGTCTGAGAACCACGGTCCTAGAAGCTGTAGACATCTATAAATAATGGCAAAGTCTTACTAAAACACACAAGAATGACCACAGCTATTCCGGGAAACATTCTAATAAGGCAAGATCATTCATTTAAGAAGTGCACTTGAGGGGCACCTGGGTGGCTCTGTCAGTTAAGCATCGGACTTCAGCTCAGGTCATGATCTCGCGGTTCATGGGTTTGAGCCTGGAGCCTGCTTCGGATTCTGAGTCTCCCTCTCTCTCCGCCCCTCCCCAGCTCCCCCTGGGTGTGTGTCTCTCTCTCAAAAATAAATAAACATTAAAAAAAAAAAAAAAGAAAACAAGAAAGAAAACAAGAAGTGCACTTAAAAGTAAGGTTTCCAATTCAATTTTTTTTTTTCAATGTTTATTTATTTTTGGGACAGAGAGAGACAGAGCATGAACGGGGGAGGGACAGAGAGAGAGGGAGACACAGAATCGGAAACAGGCTCCAGGCTCTGAGCCATCAGCCCAGAGCCTGACGCGGGGCTCAAACTCACGGACCGTGAGATCGTGACCTGGCTGAAGTCGGACGCTTAACCGACTGCGCCACCCAGGCGCCCCATGGTTTCCAATTCAAACAGAGTGAGCTACCTATTTTTTAATTAATCAATTTATTTATTTATTTATTTATTTATTTACTGAAAACTAGACGTTACAGTTCATTCCATCTTCATAATTACAGACCTTACAAGGCAAATACAGCAAACTCTTCTCCCGTTTAACCAGGTGCAGCATTTGGGCACTTTTCTGATAAACACAGGTTGGCCTAATTAATCGGCCTGGGTTGAAAGCTGGCAACCGCAAATCTTTGCAACGCAGGATGTTCCTCCACAGTGACTCCAAGGATCTTAACTCCTCAGCTACACTGTGAGCTCTGAAATGGTTTTTACTGCAACATTTTTCAAGCTTTCACATCTTAACCTGAAATCTGACCCCTCGTCTTACGGCAGGGAACTCTGTTCAAGCGGTCTTCCTGTTGGCCAACCCAGTCCGCCAGCGATCTTAACAGTTATGTACAAATACAGCCGTGCTCCCGAGCGCTGATTAAAACTTGTGCTGGGATCCCATTTCAGAGCATCAGCTCCCTGAGGGACAAGAGAGATCCAACCAATTGCTTCCATGAGTCATAACCCCAGGACCGTGTACCTAATGTCCTTTGCAGCAAAACTCAAGAGGTCAGGCAATCTTCATCATCCTGACAAGTTTATCAGTGTTTCCATACAAAGGACATTCGGAGCTGATCCCAGACCAAGCACTGCAACCACAATCCCAAGAAATCATTCCGTTTTAGCACAAAGAGTGCCTGCAAGATGCCAGAGTATGCGAGAAATCATCTCGAAGCAAAGAGTGATGGTTCATCCTCTTACAAGCGAGAGGAAATCCAGGAGGAAAGAAACCTCCTCCCTCCTAAACTCCTCATTCACACTGATGGCTACTTTCACAGCCTTAACTGACGAAACCCAGTGCCCTCTACTTCCTGATTCAAGGAGTCTATTTTTAAGGTGACCGTCAAGGTCAAGAAGAACTGTGATCTATGAATTCTAGTTCTTCAATGGGAAGCTCCTTCTCCATTATCGCTTTCTGAACACATTGCTGGTAGCGCTTGAAGAGGTCGGTGCGCGGGTCCCCAGAGCCGTCCCCGTTGAGGAACCTCTCGGCAAACCAGTGATTAAAGCACTTATCTTACGGGTGCTTCCTGTCCGTGCAGGCCTCCCCTGCGCTGTTCATGGTCATGGCGACGGAAGTGCTGGGCTACCTATTTTAATTGGCGTGAAGAAGCTTCCAAAAGTCTTCAAGATTCGAAAATAACTTCGTTGAGAGATTCACTGCAAAAGGCCAATGAAAAGTTAAGGACATAAGAGGCATCTAAAACAAAAGACTGTGAGACTAGCATGACTCCCCTTTTTCACTCGCGTATTCACACCCTACTCGTTCCTTATCTGAATTGCCTTCCACTCTGAAAAGACTACAAGGCCATAAACACGAGCCTGACAAGGTAGTGACCTTATGGACACCTCCCGTATCTACCCTCAGAGGAATTCTCCAGTCAATTGCTATCAGTTATTCCCTTAAATAGCCGAGGGGAAACTAAAATTAAAATTAGGGGTGTCTGGGTGGTTCAGTAGGTTAAGCATCTGACTTTGGCTCAGGTCATGATCTCAGGGTTTGTGAGTTCGAGCCCCGCGTCCGGCTCTGTGCTGACAGCTCGGAGCCTGGAGCCTGCTTCCGATTCTGTGTCTCCCTCTCTGTCTGCCCCTGCCCTGCTCACACTCGTTCTTTCCCTCTCTCTCTCTCTCTCTCTCTCAAAATAGTAAGTAAACATTAAAAAAAAAATTCTTTAAGCTATTTTTAAAAAATTAGTGGAGGGGCACCTGGGTGGCTTAGTCAGTTGAGAGTCTGACTCTTGGTTTTGGCTCAGGTCATGATCTCATGGTTCATAGGATAGAGCCCTATGTCAGACCCTGTGCAGACAGCTCGGAACCTCCTTGGGATTCTCTCTCATTCTCTCTCTCTCTCTGCCAAAATAAACAAACTTTTTTTTTTTTTTTAATTAGTGGAAAACCTTTCCAAATTCAGATAGATAATGGAGCTACCCTCGACTTCAGATCCCTCTCAGTCTAGAATCTGCAGATGGGATCTTGGGGAAACTGGCAAAAACTGGCCAAGAGTAAGAATTTTTTTTTTTTTTTTTTTTTTAGAGAGAGATGCAGGGGCTTGATCCCACGACCCTGGGACCATGACCTGAGCCAAAATCAAAAGCCAGATGCTCAACTGATGGAGCTACCCAGGAGCCCCAAAGAGTGAGAATTCTTATCTGAGTCAGCTCTCCTCCATCTCTGTAGTGCCTGGCCAAGAGAAGAAAATACAATTTCGCATTGTCTTTTCCTTTCTAAATTCAGGCTCCTGTGACTTTGGTTTGGGGGTATCCATTACTTCCCAAATCTTTCTTTCTCAGGAGCATCTACTGCCTTCTTATTTGTTTTGTGTCCTGAGAACTTCATGTGGCAACTGTGAGGTTGGAGGCCCCCAAAATACAGCTAGACAGAAACATGGGTTGCCCCTGTCTCTAGCTGGAGTCTTTCCAACTGCTGCCAGCTCTCAGAGAATTGTCTAAGTCCTTCTTTTGGCTGTCTTTGGGAGTGGCTCTGGATCTTGGGAGGATTAATACCTTTTGCACCCTCTTTGGGGGTGCCTCTTAGGTCCATGGGATTGTTTAATATTGCAGGGACAATGGGGTGCCTAGGTGGATCAGTTGGTTAGCCTTCCAACGCTTGATTTTGGCTCGGGTCGTGATCTCAACAGTTTGTGAGTTGGAGCCCCATGTCAAGCTCCACACTGGCAATGGGGAACCTGCTTGGGATTTTCTGCCTACCTCTCTCTCTATCCCTGTCCTGCTCACTCTTTATCTCTCTCTCTCTCTCTCTCAAAATAAATAAACATAAAAAAAAAAAATACTGCAGGAACATTTACAGTTTGTTCTAGCTGAAACCGGACAAGATATTTGAAATGATTTTTTAAGTAGCTCTATGATCAGAAGTTGACTAAATTTGAAGCGGATAATCAGAGCCCAGTAGAAACTTTGTTTTTTTCCTAAAGATGATGCATTTATTTTGAGGGAGACAGAGAGACTGCGAGCGGGGCAGGGGTAGAGAACGAGGAAGAATCCCAAGCAGGATCCCTGCTGTCAGCACAGAGTCCATGCACGGCTCCAACTCACGAACTGTGAGATCATGACCTGAGCTGAACTCAAGAGTCGGATGCTTAACCCACTGAGCCACCCAGGCGCCTCCCGATAGAAACTTTACATACTCGGAGGAGAAGAAAAACATTCCACAACAAAGAACTGTAAATCTAGAACATAGGTTCTTCTGATTTCTAAATTAGTTGAGATCTTTTTCCTGACATAAAGAAGCAAATTGAAGAAAACGTAGCTGGCCTAGTGGGCCAGCCCTTTAAATGTCATTCAGGTTGCAACCCAATTCTCTGAGGAATTAAAAACAGCTCTTTTTGTCTTGTTGAATCTTTCAAGAACAGAAGGTCAGCTCTATGAGCAATTCAAAGCCCACCTACCCTTTTGCTGATTCCAAAACTTCCTCTATGTATTTCAAAAGGTTTGTGGGTATTGTCGAATTCTAATTTACGGAATGGAAGTCATTCTCGAAGAAACTTGCATTCTTTCCCTGTGCTTTCAAGATAGAAAATTCTACCCACTCTTCTCTAGGAACCCTTATCTGGGCTAGCTCTGTGAAGTGTAAGGTTTAGGAAAGCAATTCTTATCAGAAAAAAAAAAAAGAAAGAAAGAAAAGGAAAGGCTATTTGGAAACTAAGCGAATGAAAAATCTTTAAACTTTTCACAAATATTAAGGAAAAGTTTAGGGGCGCCTGGGTGGCTCAGTGGGTTAAATGTTCGATCGTGATCTCACGGTTCCTGGGTTTGAACCCCACATGGGGCTCTGCGCTGACATTTCGGAGCCTGCTAGAGATTCTCTTTTCCTCTCTCTCTGCCCCTCCCGTGCATGTTCTCTCTCTCTCTCTTTCAAAATAAATAAATAAACTTAAAAAAAAAAGTTTCCAGGGGCGCCTGGGTGGCTCAGTCAGTTAAGCGTCCGACTTCGGCTCAGGTCATGATCTCACAGTTTGTGAGTTCGAGCCCTGCATCGGGCTCTGTGCTGACAGCTCGGAGCCTGGAGCCTGCTTCGGATTCTGTGTCTCCTTCTATCTCTGCCCCTCCCCCACTTGTGCTCTGTCTCTCTCTGTCTCTCAAAAATAAATACATGTAAAAAAAAATTTTTCCAAAATCTTTTCGGTAACTTGAAATCTTAATGTCGTACTAAGATAAGTTAAATGATGGGTATCTGTTGCCTATCTAGATCATTTCTAAATAAAATACTGAAACGTTACTTCCTGAACAGAGGTTTATCCACTTTTGGCTTCCTTTTACAGAGTAAGTAAAGGTGTCTGGGTGTATTAGTAAACGTGGTTGGTGCCACATTGAGTGAGGAAGAAAATGCTAGAAATTATGAAATGTGTTTGTAAATTTGCCAGTCCAAAGAATGCTAGCCTAACAGTCCACAATTGTTTACCTCTTAGTTTTCACTAAGAATTAAGGATTCTGAGGGTTAAGAATTCTAATTAATATATGTAATTAAATCTACAAGAAATAATAAGGGAAACGTCTCTAAGCAAGCAAAGTAGTATGTGTTTTTGGTAAGAAGAGGTATGAGAGACGGAGATCTTTTTGTTAAGGGAAAAAGAGAGTAAGCTTGTCCTAATTAAAATAATTGTTCCAAAATGAGAAAGAGGAACAAACAGGACAAACTTTAAATGGAGATAAAAAATGTATAGAAGACTTATGGAAAATGAATCTTGGGAAAGCAATTTTAGGTGTGGTCAAGCCGGCTAAGATTGGAATGGGTCTATTTAAGTTTTGTTTTGTTTTTTGTTTTTTAAGAATTTTAACGTAGGAACACCTGGGGGCTCAGTAGGTTAATCGCGTGACTCTCGGTTTCGGCTCAGGTCATGGTCTCACGGTTTGTGAGTTCGAGCCCCACATTGGGCTCTGGGTTGATGGCGCGAAGCCTGCTTGGGATTCTCTCTCCCTTTCTCTCTGCCCCTCCCCGGCTCTCTCTGTCTCTCTCTCTCAAAATAAATAAATAAAGTTGAAAAAGGAATTTTAATATAAAAAATACACCGATGCAAAATTAGAATTTGGCTTTCTCTTTGTCGAAAATGTAGCTGGGGTGCAGGTGTACAAGAACAGCAGGCTCTGGGAGTCCCAGACAGACGAGATCCGGCCACCCGCCCCTGACAAAATCCAAAGGCAGAGAGTTGAGTAGTGGTAAAAGAAGAAAAAGAATTTATTTCAGTGAGGCCACCACCAGGAAGACAGCAGAGGAACGGCTCGAAGACGGTCTCCAAAGTGCTGAAAATACGTCCAGGTTTATATAAGGAAAATGTGGGACAAAGATGGGGGAGTACATGCATGTGGGCAGTCAAGGTCAGGTGCATCGTTGTCTTAGGTTCAATCTCAAGCTGCGTCTTGCTGGCTCGGGGCACTCCTGATTGCTTGAGGGGTAGTTTCAGTTCCCATCACGGGAAGCTTTGCCCGCAAGGTCTTTTGCCAGAGCTGAGTTAAAGAAGCATTTCATCAATTAGAAAGTTTGAGGTCAAAGTGAAGGTAGTTGAAGTCCTCTTCCAAAAGGACAAAGTTTCCTTGGACTCTTGGTCAGCTCCCTTTTTTTTTTGATGGAAGTATCGTTGACACACAATGTTACATTAGTTTCAGGTGTACAACATAGTGATTAGACAAGTCTACACTACGCTATGCTCAGGCAGGTGTAAATACCATCAGCCACCATACAGTGCTTTACAACACCATTGACTATATTCTCTGGGCTGTATCTTTCATCCACATGACTTATTCATTCCATAGCTGGAAGTCTGTACCTCCCATTCCCTTTCGATTTTGCCCTTCCCCCCACTCCCTCCCTTCCGGCCACCAGCAGTTTGCTCTCTATTTATGGGGTCTGTTTCTACTGTTTGTTCATTTGTTTTGCCTTTTAGATTCCACTTATAATTGAAATCATCTGATATTTTTGTTTGACTTATTTCACTTAGGATATTCTCTAGGTCCAACCATATTGGTCTGTTCTCGGTAAGAGCTGTGAAAGATTTTTTTTTTTTTTTAGTTTCGTTATTCTATTTGAGAGAGAGACAGAGAGAGAGAGAGAGAGAGAGAGAGAGAGAGAGAGAGAGAATCTTAAGCAGGCTCCACGCTCAGCACAGACTCTGACAAGTCTCCATCCCACAACCCCAGGATCATGACTTGAGCCGAAAGCAAGGATCAGATGTTCAACCCACTGAGCCACCCACGCTCCTGAAAGTTGTTTTTTGTTTTTTTTTTTTTAACCTTTTGGGTAATCTACCTGGAAAGCAATGATTTTGTGTCTTACCAAAATAATTTCCTGTGCTTCATGTTGTCTTTTTCAGGTCTTTGATTACTTAAGAAAATTCAGTCTTCTCAATATTAAAAGAGCTAAGTATTAGCTCATATTAAAAGAGCTAAGTATTAGCTCTTTTATTATCTTATTAAGCTCAATAATATTTTATTAAGAGCTCATAACTATGTAACCTTCCATATTTGCCTTTAAAATCTTTTATTGTCACTTTTATTAAATAGGTAATTATGTATTATTTCATAATGATCTGCGATGTTATTGAGTCAAATGTTCAAACCCTTTGCCATTTTGACAACTTTTCTAAATCATTCTAAATAGAGTCTTTGTGATTTGAGATTTCCTACAGGGTCCCTGGAAACCTCAAAGGACTTATCACCTCTGTGAAGGAGAGCTAGTAAACTAATTAGGCTTATTTGGTGTGTTAAGTTATATGGGAAGCATTATAAAGTAAGAAGTGATGTTAAACCTTCTTAGGTTATACGCATGTGGATCTATTTACTGATTTAGGTATTCCAGAAATTGTTTAAAGGTTCTAGAAATTTGTCAGTAGCCTCATTGTTCAGTTATCACCCTAAATTATTTTTTGCCACAGAAATAACTACACTTGCTTGTGAAATGAACTCTCATCAGATCTTAACCCACGGGCATTTTTAGGTTTTTTGGTCATTTACAGGCAATCACTGTTCCAGTCTGATGCTTTTGTTACTGAACAATCTATCACAGCCACGAACTCAGGAAATGAATGAGTCAGCCCCGGTGCACTGCCCTGGCCAACTGCTCCAACTAGGGGAATGAATCCCAAGGTTCATTGACCTAGACAAATCAAGGTCACCTGTCCTGTCTGGGTTTGCCAAGACTGTGGCCTAACAAGCAGCCAAACTCCTCACTCAAGAAGACAATAATGCAACAGATGAGGTTTGGGAAGAGAAAGGGGAAAATTGGTTTTGGTGCCAGCAGCCAGGGGAGGTGACAGACAACCAAGCCTTCCCAACCAACTGCTTCACTTACAAGATGGACACCTAGAATTTCATAAGGAGAGGTGGGGGGGGAGGGGCAGTACATACAAGAGAGCAGGCGGAGAGCACATGATCATGGGTGGGGGTCAGTATGTGTTCTTGATCATTGACCAGGAAAGGGGTGTATGGGGGTGGTCTTCTAAGCATCTCTTGCTATCAGGGCTTTTCTGGCCTGATGGTTGGAATGTTCTCGGTCCTTGCAAATACTTTCATCAATGCTTCAAGAAAGTGCAATAAGAAATGAGCACAATGGGGGGCACCTGGCTGGCTCAGTCAGTGAAGCATATGACTCTTGATATCAGGGTCCTGAGTTCAAGCCCCACACTGGGAAAGGAGCCTACTAAAGAAACAAACAAACAACAACAACAAAAAATGAGCACCATGGGTTTCAGTTAGAGCATGAATTAAGTGGTCTTATTTGTTTCTGTTTTTAAATGTTGGGATCTACTTTTGAGCAAGAGAGTCCCTAACACTTTTACAAAAGTGAGACTCATAGAACCCTACTAAGAATTCTTGACTACTAATCGTGGGGTTTTGGAGTAGTGGGGGTCCGGAGCTGATGGCCAAGAAAAAAGACGTCTTTGGTGCAAAAAGGTGATTTTATTAAAGCACAGGGACAGGACCCACGGGCAGGAAGAGGGACACTGGGGTAGTGAGGAGTGACTCATTATATACTATGGAGTTGGGGGAGGTAAAGGCCAAAGGGAAGCCTCTACAAGGACTTTCATATGCTAAAGAGGACTCAAAAGATGCCAGGGGTTTTGCTATCGTCAAGCTAAGGTTGTTTTCCCTCTAGGAAGGCATTAACATTACCTCAGTAGGGGGTTCCTGGAGAAATGTTCTACTCTGTTTTTGCCTCAAGTATTTGTCACTGGGCTGCCAGTTATAAGGAAACTTAATTTCACCTGCCATTTCCTTCTTGCCTTGGTTCCCCATATCACGATGGAAGGGTGAGGTTGGGGCTCCAAGAAACCGAGTCTACAGGTTTCTGGAGATTAGGCGATTGATAAGATCGCCTTTTTCTTGTAATTTACCAAGATATTTGTAAACTGATGGAGACCCCAGTGCTCCGTGACTGTGATCTCTGATCAGCTAACCATGTTTTCCCCTTTCCTTTGTTCCTGGGCAGCCAGGAGAGCCTGAGGAATGTCACACCTGGGGTGGGGGCCCTGTGTTTGCGGGTGACAGCTTGCCTGAGGCTCCCTCCTCGCTGCCACTGTTGCCAAATTACAAAGTGTTGAAATTTGAGTGTATATTTCACAACTGAGGGAGGCCCCACCTGACATCTGGTCCTCTACAAATGCCAGAGACATCAAAATCAAGCTCATTAGAATGAGAACATGCTGACACCACGGCAGGGACTTCTTCCGCCCAAGACACTGGCATTAGAATCCTGGTGCCTCCCCCTCTCATCACGACCCCCTTTCACCCTTTCACACCTGCTTTGCCATTCTTCTTTCTCATTCTGCCACTTGGAAATGTAATGCTGTTGCAGGATTTTCTTTACCTCAATACCCAGGGTTGGTTGTCCCGCGGCTTCGAAGACTACCGAGATGGACACAAAATGAGTAGCAGGCAAGAGCTTATTAGAGTGTAAGGTCAGAAAGTAAGAGTAGGAGGAAAGCTCACTTTACAGTGCGGACATTAGAAAGCGAATGCCCGAGGATCACAGGCCATGGGCCTCGTTTTGGGAGGTTCTGGTCACCACCCCTTTCCCTTCCCCCTTGTTCCTTCTCAGCTCCTACCCTTATTGGCTGGATAACTCTGGGTGCTGGGTTGTCCATTCCTGATTGACTGGTTTCCACTGTAGGAGGAGTGACCTATGGCCATACTTAGGTCTTTCAGTCAAATTCCTGAGGGAAACCTGAGGGGGAGTAGGTGGGGTCTGTTACATTCTTTTTTAATTTTTTTAATTTAGTTTTTTATTTTTAAAATTTACATCCACATTAGTTAACATGTAGTGCAACAATGATTTCAGGAGTAGATTCCTTAGTGCCCCTTCCCCATTTAGCCCATCCCCCCTCCCACAACCCCTCCCGTAACCTTTATTCTCTATATTTATGAGTCTCTTCTGTTTTGTCCCCTTCCCTGTTTTTATATTATTTTTGTTTCCCTTCCCTCATGTTCATCTGTTTTGTCTCTTAAAGTCCTCATATGAGTGAGGTCATATGATTTTTGTCTTTCTCTGACTCATTTCGCTTAGCATGATACCCTCCAGTTCCATCCATGTCGTTGCAAATGGCAAGATTTCGTTCTTTTTGATTGCCGAGTACTACTCCGTTGTATCTATATACCACATCTTCTTTATCCACTCATCCATCGGTGGACATTTGAGCTCTTTCCATACTTTGGCTATTGTTGAAACTGCTGCTATAAACATGGGGGTGCATGCGTCCCTTTGAAACAGCACACCTGTATCCCGTGGATAAACGCCTACTAGTGCAATTGCTGGGTGGTAGGGTAGTTCTATTTTTAGTTTTTTGAGGAACCTCCATACTGTTTTCCAGAGTGGCTGCACCAGCTTGCATTCCCATAGGGGCCTGTTACATTCTTAAGAGGAACCTTAAGCCTGAGGGAGTCAGACACTCCCAGCATTGTTCCAAAATAAGTGTTTTTCCCCACCCAGGGACCTCAAATCCTAATCCTTCCCTCTCTGCATATTTTATCCTATCTTTTCCTATCATAATGCTATCGTCTGTATTTCTGGAGCTCTAGCAAAGGGGGTAACCTATATGATTTTTGGGTTTGCCACCAAAGACCACACTTGGTCCACGATGCTGCTGATCCTGTCATTCTGCCCATTAAAAACTTCTCAGTGATTTCCAGTGCTTCAGTTTAATGGACCAAATGAAGCCCCTCTCTGATGACTGAGCATGAGGCATGCTGAGGGGCCAAAGCACAAACTAGCACCCCACCCCACCCCACCCCCACCCTGGTGGGATCTGTGTGATGGGACACTCCTGCTACCCAAGAACAAAGGAAAGGGGTTTAAGTGCTTGCCATGGTGATGTGGGAAACTAAGGCAAATGAAAAATTAAATTCCCTTACTGTCTATATTCCATTGACAAGTCCTTGAAACAGGCAGAGTGACCTCCCTCTAGGAGCTCAGCTGCAAAAAGGATGACACTTTGCTAGTGGCAGAAGAAAACCTTGGCTTAATACTGTCCCAACCTTGAGGATCCTGTAATTCACTTCCTTTATTTCAACTGCCCCAGGTTATATGCTGGCAATCATGCTCCAAGCTTATGCCCCCCCACCCCCACCGCCCCTCATATGCATCTGAAGGGTCTCAAGACTGAGGTTTCATTAAAGGTGATAAATAGTGTTTCTCCACCAACAGCTAGCCCCTCAAGGTCCTGGAATCCTTGCTTCCAAAATTCCTTAGACTTAATCTATCCCTGACCCTCTCCCAACCTGAGGGCATATAATGAGTTACTGTCACAACCCCAGTGCAGCTCTTCCTGTCCACGGGTCCTGTCCCCGTGATTTAATAAAATCACCTTTTTGCACCAAAGACATCTTCAAGAATTCTTTCTTGGTCGTTGGCTCTGGATCACCCCACCATCACTCCAAAACTTCATTATTCTCTATCATGTCAGACTCCCTAAAATAAAGGACATCAAACTTGTTCCTTCATTGTCATTTGACAAAACAAAAGCATAGAGTAATATATAGTTAACACATTAAGAGACCAAAACTAATAGTTATGTAAGCATATGAATGCTTACCGGGGAGGAGGTATTTTATACATATTATCCTTAACACAACAATTTCAGAAGGTAAAGTATATCATCCTCTGCACATGAAGAAACAGTTAAAGGATAAACCGAGGCATATTAAAATGTCTTAGTTTATTTGAGCAAAAATCAATTCCTGTTGGGAATCTGGACGTGTTTTGGAGCAGTCCACCGACAGAAGCTTGGGGAAAGACTTCTATAGAGAAAAGGTGATAGCAAAGCAAGGTAATCATTTTATTGGCTCTTGCTTAAGCAGTTGCATTATTTGCAAAAGCCTAGTTGGCTGTTGTTGATTTTTTGTGAAGGGGAGCAGAATATGCTGCCCCAAAACATGCCTCTTTAGCATAAAGATTATCTTGAGCTGGTTATTTTTAAGTAAGAGCAGACACAAGAGAAGGTCTGAAACCAAGTAGGAGTTAACTTTACATTTACATTTATAAGGGAATTTCCACTTTTTAAGGGTGTCTCTCTCTGTACCAAGATGAGAAGGATGACTCTGAATCACAAGAAACCCTTATCAATGGAGAGGGCACAGACTTAAGTCTCTGTAAGAACTTTATGTTTTCCTGTGCTTTTGCCAGTAACTTCCTATAACTGGTTCCCCCTTCCAAATTTTATTCTTTTGTCTTTAGCTGAAGATAACATTTAAAGTGATGGCTTGGGCCATCTTGGGGAGTCACTCAGTTTTCCTGGATGTTTCCGTTGTTTTTTTTTTTTTTTAATTTTTTTATGTTTATTTATTTCTGAGACAGGGAGAGACAGACCATGAGCGGGGGAGGGGCAGAGAGAGAGGGAGACACAGAATCCAAAGCAGGCTCCAGGCTCTGAGCTGTCAGCACAGAGACGATTTAAAAATCAGGAAGTCCCCCCCCACCTCCCCCCACCAGAAAGTCAAGAAATTCCAGTGATTACATGCATAAATTTTGGAGACAGACAAACCCAGATGATCAAAAATCTCACCCTTGCTAGCTGTGTAATCTGTAAAAAAAAAAAATTTTTTTTATACTTTATTTATTTTTGAGAGAGAGAGAGAGCACAAGTGGAGGAGGGACATAGAGAGAGAGAGACAGAGACGGAGACAGAATCCGAAGCAAGCTCCAGGCTCTGAGCTGTCAGTACAGAGCCCGATGCAGGGCTCAAACTCACAAACTGTGAGATCACGACCTGAGCCAAAATCGGACGCTGAACCGACTGAGCCACCTAGGGTCCCCGAGCTGTGTGATCTTTGATTTGTTATCTGATGAGGAAGCAGAAGGCAAGCTGAGGGCCAAGCACAAGCTAACAACCCCCCACCTCCAGGTAGGATATGTGTGATAGTCCTCTGGCACTCCTGGCTGCCCAAGGACAAAGGAAAGGGACAGAAAACCAATGGTTAACTGATAGAGCTCACAGTCCTTTGGGACATGAGACTCCTTCAGTTTATAAATATCTTAGTAATATTACAAGAAAAGGGCAATCGTATCAATAGCCTAATCTCCAGGAACTCCTACTGTGTTAACGATAATGCTTTGCTAGAAGAAAGACAACCTTAGCTTGACAATAGTAAGGTCCCTGGCATTTTATGAGTCCTCTTTAGCATATGAAAGTCCCTCTGGAGGTTTCCCTTTGGCCTTTACCTCCCCTAACTCCACAGTATATAACCAGTTACTGTTCACAACCTCAGTGCAACTCTTTCTGTCCGGTCCCCATGCTTTAATAAAATCACCATTTTTGCACGCCAAAGACTTCTCAAGAATTCTTTCCTGGCTGTCAGCTCTGGACGCCCATCACTCCAAAACCCCATCAGTCATAACTGTCATTAAAGGACCGGGAGAGTCTAGTCTACTGCTTCCAGTGGGGAACATTATCTATGGACCCACTTTGGAAAGGGCCAATTAATGCTATAAACTCCAAGGACCCCAGTGCCAGACACTCTCCGATTCTGGCCACTTGATACAGAAGGTGCTCTTTGCTCTTCTCTGCTTGGCTGGGTTTTGTTTCTCTTCCTCTTAATACTCTGACCACCCTTTTAGTGGATCCCCGTGATTGTTTTATCAGTTCTCTCTAGGGTTTCCTCATTACAGCCACTTCCTTAAGAACTGAGCCACCCCATGCAGCACTACAATCAGCTGCTGATCCAAAAGAAGAGAAAACCTGGGAGGAAAGACAGCCAGAAGGGAAGAAAGGAGAAAGAATGACTGAGTTATGGAGACTCTGGTTTGAGGTATCTCGGCCAGGTCACCGCACTAACCTCACCAGCCTACCCCAGAAACTTCCTCTGAGAATTCATGTCTTTGTGCTAAAACACTGTCATCTTTAACAACCTCTTAGAAATGCAAATGTCCTAAGCTAAGTGGGTCATTAACTTCAGACTATGCATTTGTTTACTGTTTCCCAAAGCAGCAAGGTACTGAAGAATTTTGATGACAGGAGAAGGAACTACTATGACAGAAAGGCTATTTCCCAGGAAGCTGAGAGCCATGACAAAGTGGCGGGGTGGAGGGGGGGTGGGGCTTAGACAACAAAAGGCTATCCCTGGGGACCTAAGTTAGGAAGAAAGAGATGAGACCTGATTTTAGACCTACCTTTCCCACTCAGTGGTCTTGGACAAGGCATTTTGCTTCTCTGGACCTCAGCAGAATGAAGGGAATGGACAGGATGCTCTTTATCAGATAGGACTTTTGCAAATATTCTCTTCCAGTCTGTGACTTGTCGTCTGATTCTCTTGACAACATCGTCTGTAGAGCAGAAGTTGCTAATTTTAATAAAATCCGTCTTGTCAATTCTTTCTCTAATGGAGCATACTGCTGTGTTACACGTAAAAAAGTTATTGTCATATCCAAGGTCATCTAGATTTGTCTCCTTTGTTGTCTTCCAGGAGTTTTAAAGTTTTGCATTTTACATTCGGGTATATGGTCCATTTCATGGGCAGGAGACACAAAAAAACTTCCATGTTGTTCCACCATCTTGGCTCCTCTCAGGTCAATGGTCCATTTTGAGTTACTTTGTGTGAAGGGTTTTAGGTTGGGGGCTAGATTCACTTCTTTGTAGGTGGGTGTCCAGTTAGCTGTTCCAGCACCATTTGTTGAAGAGACTCTTTTTCTCCATTGGATGGCTTTTGCTTCTTTGTCAAACATCAGTTGAGTGTATTTATGGGTCTATTTCTGGGCTCTCTATTCTGTTCCATTGATCTATTTGTCTATTCTTTTGCCAATAACCAGATGTTCCTTAAGAGTTCTTGTTCTAACCAGTTCTTCCTATTCACTGACCTATATGTTAATGAAGATAAACGTGGACTTATATTGGGCAGGAAACGTTTCCTCTACCCTACAATATTCTTTTGGTTAGTCTAAGAATTGATTTGACATGCAACAGATTAACAGGGGAAAATCAATTTAATTGCATTCATACAGGGGCTCCATCAGGATAGGAGGCCCCCAGTCAGTCAGGCAATTAAGTCTTATATGCCATCCAGAGCTAAGGAGAAAGAGGTAAGGGCCTGGAACTTCATTTTTTTTTTTAATTTTTTTAACGTTTACTTATTTTTTTTTGACACAGAGAAAGACAGAGTATGAACGGGGGAGGGTCAGAGAGAGAGGGAGGCACAGAATCTGAAACAGGTTCCAGGCTCTGAGCTGTCAGCACAGAGCCCTACACGGGGCTCGAACTCACGGACCGTGAGATCATGACCTGAGCCGAAGTCGGACGCTTAACCGACTGAGCCACCCAGGCGCCCCGGGTCAATTCATAAGGGAAGGAAGTCAATTCATAAGAAGATGAAAAAGAGTACATTTTTTGTAAACAAATATCTGCTGGACCATACAGAAACAATGGAACGTAACTTCCTCCCTGTGTACCCCTAACTCACATCATACTGTAATCCTCTATGGAGATATGGTGGTAGCTCCCTTTCTGGAGAAGATCCTTGGTCTAAGTTCCTTTAGGCAGTTACTGTAAGATCAAAAGTTCTTCTTGAGCCTTTGGTTTCTTAAAAGTAATTAGCCTACAATTATCCACATGCCAAAGAGACTCATTTTGGGGCGGTGAATTTTGCTCCTTTGAAACTTCTCCAAAAAGTTTCTTAGTCCAGAGGCTAAGTTGGTAGATGATTTCATCTTACTGAAACAGTCTCTTAGTCCTGACAACAAGTCAGTTCAGTTAAACTCATTTCAGAAGGCAGCGATGCAGGTATGCTCCCAAAGTTGGGCCAATGGTTCAAGTAATCAGGTATTAAATAAGAGACATTTTTATGGGGATAAAAAAAAACATTAGTTAATGATTGGAGCAAATTATCAACTCAGCTTCTGAGTGCTGAAGGCAGCCAGTTGAGATGACTTTTAAGTGTCCATCTTGAAGCACCTCTAGACAGAGTGAGAGCAGGCCGTGTCAATCTGGCATGAAGATTATCCATGCATGAGCTGTTGTGGTGATTTCTCTAAACTTTAGGTTAAGTCATTCATATTTCGTTGGTAGGGCTTCAGGTAAAAGAGTAGCTTCATTTCCCGATGATTTCAAGTCAGATGGGTGAGACAAAAATTGAAAGCATTCGTTTGGAGAGTTGTCAACAGACATTAGAGGTCCCTGGTAGAGTCGGGATCTAGTCCACTTTACAATGAACAGTATCAGAATCTAGTAATCCCAAAGGTGTGCTACTGAAACATTTTTCCCCTCCATAATCACCTCAATTTCTGGCAAAGATAAACAAAGTAAGAGCAATCTATTTGCAACATAAGTCTAGTTTCAGCAAAGTTGGCCTTTATTATTTGCATAATTTTATGATTTGCATAATGCTTTATTATTTGCAAAAAGAATGGAAGTTAATCATATAGGCGGCAACTTCTCATAAGGAATCTCCAAATTAAACTTCTGATCTCGAGACCAAGAAGCCAAGCCAAATACTTGGCATCAGACTTCACCTGCAAAATTTATAGATTTGGGTTCATTCTTCTCTTCTCAAGGTCCCTGAAATATCCTGAGATTCCTGCACCTGCCAGGAAGTGGCATTCTTTACTCACCCGGTAAGCTGCTGGGAACCCTATAAGCAAGGTATCAGGCCAGTATTTCCAAAGGACTTCACTGGCTCCATAAAGTCAATCTTAGTTCCTTAAAGCTCTCTGACCACATCTGGGTCTATAGACATCTCTCTCAAAGATGACATTCCAGTCAAAGCCTTGGTAATATAAGCAGTATTTCCAATCATGTCCTGTTCCAAGGAGAATAGATTCTCATATGCAAATAAATATACTGGCATAAAAATAAGAATATTCACTAGGTTTTCCAATTCTGGAGGGGTCCAGAGGGAAGAAAAAGATAAATGTTTCCATTCTGCTTACAATTTGCCAAATTGCTATAAGTCATAGTTAGTTTAAGAAGAAAAGTTTTGTTATATCTGAAAAAACAAAAAATTAAAGAACCAGCAATATTTGAAACAAAAAGTCATAAAAGTTATAATCATCCTCAGTCTATTCAGTCCCATGTAATTAATTCTTGTTCTCCTTAAATCCATTTTTTTCCCCATTATTCCTTTTTCTGGAATACTCAGTTCAGTTTCAAGATCTTTTTTTAAAAAATGTTTGTTTGTTTGCTTATTTATTTATTTAGAGAGAGAAAGAGAGTGTGGGGGAGGGGCAGAGAGAGAGGGTGAGAGAGAATCCCAAGCAGGCTCTGCACTGTCAGCCTCACAAACTGTTAGATCATGACCCGAACCAAAATCAAGAGTTGGATGCTTCACCCACTCAACCACTCAGGTGCCCCCTGTTTCATAACCTTAAAGGTGTTTTCTAACAATCCTTATCAAAATAACACTAGCATTCTTCACAGAGCTACAACAAACAATCCTAAAATTAGTATGGAACCAAAAAAGGCCACGAATAGCCAAAGCAACCTTGAAAAAGAAAACCAAAGCTGGAGGCATCACAATCCTGGATTTCAAGATATATTACAAAACTGTAATCATCAAGACACTGGCACAAAAACAGACACTCAAATCAATGGAACAGAATGGAGAACCCAGAAATGGACCCACAAACATATGCCCAACTAATCTTTGACAAAGCAGGAAAGAATATCCAATGGAATAAAGACAGTCTCTTCAGCAAATGGTGCTGGGAAAACTGGGCAGCAACATACAGAAAAATGAACCTGGACCACTTTCGTACACCATACACAAAAATAAACTCAAACTGGATGAAAGACCTAAACATAAGACATGAAGCCATCAAAATCCTCCAGGAGAAAGCGGGTAAAAACCTCTTTGATCTTGGCTGCAGCAACTTCCTACTCAACACGTCTCCAGAGGCAAAGGTAGCAAAAGCAAAAGTGAACTATGGGGACCACATCAAGATAAAAAGCTTCTGCATAGCGAAGGAAAGAATCAGCAAAACTAAAAGGCAACCGACAGAATGGGAGAAGATATCTGCAAACGACATATCAGATAAAGGGTTAGTATCCAAAACCTATAAAGAACTTATCAAACTCAACACCCAAAAAACAAGTAATCCAGTGAAAAAATGGGCAAAAGACATGAATAGACAATTCTCCAAAGAAGACATCCAGATGGCCATCCAACACATGAAAAAATGCTCAACATCACTCATCATCAGGGAAATACAAATCAAAACCACAGTGAGATACCACCCCACACCTGTCAGAATGGCTCACATTAAAAACTCAGGCAACAACAGATGTTGGGAAGGATGCAGAGAAAGAGGATCTCTTTTGCACTGCTGGTGGGAATGCAAACTGGTGAAGCCACTCTGGAAAACACTATGGAGGTTCCTCAAAAAATTAAAAATGGAACTACTCTATGACCCAGCCATTGCACTACTAGGTATTTATCCATGGGATACAGGTGTGCTGTTTCAAAGGGACACATGCACCCCCATGTTTATAGCAGCCCTATCGACAGTCGCCAAAGTATGGAAAGAGCCCAAATGTCCATTGATGGATGAATGGATAAAGGAGATGTGGTATATATATATATATATATATATATATATATATACAATGAAGTATTACTAGGCAATCAAAAAGAATGAAATCTTGCCATTTGCAACTACATAGATGGAACTAGAGGGTGTTATGCTAAGCGAAATTAGTCAGAGAAAGACAAATACCATATGACTTCACTCATGAGGACTTTAAGAGACAAAACAGATGAACACAAGGAAGGGAAACAAAAATAAAAACAGGGAGGGGGACAAAGCATAAGAGACTCATAAATATGGAGAACAAACAGAAGGTTACTGGAGGGGTTGTAGGTGGGGAAATGGGCTAAATGGGTAAGGGGCATTAAGGAATCTACTCCTGAAATCATTGTTGCACTATATGCTAACTAACTTGGATGTACATTTAAAAAGTAATTAGTAAATTAATTAAAAAATAAAAAAATTAAAAAGAATAAAAAATTTAAAAAAGGTGTTTTCTAGGGGTGCCTGGGTGGCTCAGTCAGTTGAGCGTCTGGCTTCAGCTCAGGTCATGATCTCATGGTTTGTGAGTTTGGGCCCCGTGTCGTCAGTCTCTGTGCTGACAGCCCAGAGCCTGGGGCCTGCTTCGGATTGTGTCTCCCTCTGTCGCTGCCCCTCCCGCGCTCAAGCTCTGTCTCTCTCTCTCTTTCAACAATAAACATTAAAAAAAAATTTTTTAAAGGTGTTTTCTAGGTTCCATTTCATGAGTCTCCCTTAAGATGAAACACTTTTTCAGGAATTCTTTTGTAAAATCATCTGAGTAAAAAAGTAAATGTCTGTAAATGATAAAAGACTTAAAAATGGCATAAAAGTCTGATTAGAGTTCATTATAATGCAATTGCTGAGGAAATTTAGTTATTTCTGTGACATACAATATTTTCAGACAATAACTAGATTTATGACTGATAATGTTATACATATCACATATCATAATTTTAGGAATTTTATAGAATTTCTAGAACATTTATATTGATAATATTTACCCACACAGCATAATCTAAGAAGGTTTTACGTCACTTATTTGACAATGTTTCCCATGTAATGTAACATATCCAATAAGCCTACTTAGTTTAATAGCTTTCTTCTATAAAGAGAGAGAACAAATGTTTTGGTTTTTTTTCAAGGACCCTCTGAAAAAAGTTATTCTGAGGTTTAAAAAAAAAAAGCTTCGTGTAGGATTTGATTTTTTGGAACTTTGTGAAAAATATTAAAATTTGGGGTGCCTGGCTGGCTCAGTTAAAAGGGCATAAGATGCTTGATCTTGGGGTCATGAGTTCAAGTTCCACACTGGGTGTAGAGATTACTTAAAGATAGATAGATAGATAGATATAAATAAGTAAGTAAATGAACTTAAATAAATATGTGTGTGTATAAAAGTTTTAAAAACAATCAAATAGGATCATAAGTTACTATGTAGTATTAATGATACTTAGTTATCCATTTAACCATGGTGACAAAGATTTTGCAGGCAAACACAGAACATTAAATGGCTGTAAGAAGGGAAAACGTAGGTCTTATAATATTGAGAAGATTCAGTTTTCTTAAGAAATCAAAGACAATCTGATTAAGACCACATGAAGCACCAAATATTATTTTGATAAACACAATTTTTTTTTTTGTTTTCTGGGCACATTACTTTAAAGGCAAAGAAAAACCCTTCATAATCTCTTGATATTAAGAGCAGACCAATAGTCCAAGAAAAGTTTGTCCTCCTAACCCATAGAAAAACCAAATTTGGAGGTGCCTGCTGGTTTAGTTGATAGAGAATGCAACTCTTGATCTTGGGGTTGTGACTTCGAGCCTCGTGTTAGGTGTAGAGATTCCTTAAAAATGAAATCTTAAAGCCAAATTTTAATTTTGTACCAGCTTACTTTTGACATTAAAACTCATTACTTAATTAAATTCATTCCAATATTAGCCAGTCTTCGAATTTTGTGACCATACATAAAATTTACCTTCAAAGATTTCTTGCCCATAAACCTTCTACAACTTATTATTATTTTTTTTGACATTCAGATTTTGTCCTTTCTCTTTCCCATAACCAGTTTTACTTTAGGACAAGTTTTCTTTCTTTTCCCTCGACAAAACAAATCCATATCTTTTTCTTATCCTACTTTAATTGTACTATTATTTCTAGTAGTTTTAACTACATATATTAATTAAAATTAACCCTTAAAACTTTAATTTCTGGTGAAAACTAAGTAGCAAGCAACTGTGAAATATCTGTTACATGAGCATTCTTAGATTGGCAAATATATGAATACATTTCATAATTTCTAGAAACGTGCTTCTCTATACGCAATCTTTCAATAAAACCCAAAACGTGTTTATTAACAGACCCAAACTTATCTTTACTTTCCCTGTAATAAGAAACCAGAAGTCGATAAACCTAGCTCAGTAATTAATGTTTCATTATTTTATCTTATGTGGAAATAATCTGGATATTTGATAAATTTCCATTATTTGACTTAACTTAGCAAAAGTTTAAGGTTTTAAGTTACCAAGGAGATTTGGGAAACTGTTTTTAGGTATGTATACTGGTGCAGAGAACAAAGGCAAAACAAATACAGAAAAAGTTAAAGTTTCTTATAACTTACAGCCTAGTGGTAAGTACTTGAGACAGAGTGACCTTCCTCTGGGACTTCAGCTGCCTCAATGTGAATACTTCCCTAAAAGCAAAAGACAACCTTAGCTTGATCTTAGCCCAACCTCCAGGATCCGGTAAGTCTACTTTAACATATGAAAATCCATTTGGAAACTTCCTTTATCTCTACCCCTCAAGATATATATTGGTCATCATCCTCCAAGCATAGGGTCCCCTGATACACATCTGAAGGGTCTCATGACTAAGGGTTTACCAGACAGTAGGAAATGACCTTATCCTAACAACAGCTTGCCCCTCAAGGGGGGGAAACTTGGCTTCCAAATTCCTCAGAGACTCAAGTGTCCCTAACCTCCTCCCAACGTGAAGGTATATAATCAGCCACTCCTCACAACCTCAGTACCTCTCTTTCTGCTCTGGATCCTGTTCCCGTGATTTTTTTTTTCCCCAAAGAAATATGATTTTTAATTGTACTCAGTTTTCATCGTACTCATTTGTTGCGTGTATATTAAGTTCTATAAAATTGTATAACCAGTCTGGTTTCGTGCATCCACCACTGCCATCAAAGTACTAAACAGTTCCAACATTAATCGAATCTCTTGTGTTCCCCTTTTGCGACCACACTCATTTTCCTCCTCTGTTCTGCAAGCCATAAACCCCAGCAACTCTTACTGTCCTTTTTCCAGAATTTTTTCATTTCAAGAATGTTATATAAGTGGAATCATACAGCATGTAACTTTTTGGGATTGGCGTTTTTCATTCGGCAGGATTCTTGGAGATTCATCCAAGCGGTGGCCTATACGGATAGTTTTTCCTGTGGGTAGTATTCCATGGTATGTATTCACTTGTTGAAGGATCTCTGGGCTGATTCCGGTTTTTGGCTATTATAAACAAAGCTTCTGCGAACATTTGTGTACAAGTTTTCGTGTGAAGATACGTCTTCATTTCTCTGGCATAAATGTCCAAGGTGCTATTGCTGGCTCATCATATAGTTGCGTGTTTAGTTTTATCAGAAACTAGATTTGGCTGTACTATTTTGTCTTTCGACCAGCCACAGATGAACGATCCAGTCTTTTCATATCTCTACAACCGTTTGGTCTTGTCATTATATTCTGTTTTAGTCATTCTGGTAAGTGTGTAGTGATATCTCATTGTAGTTTTTTTTTAATTTAATTTATTTTTTTAATTTACATCCAAGTTACTTATCATATAGTGCAACAATGATCTCAGGAGTAGATTCCTTAATGCCTTTTACCCATACAGCCCATCCCCCTCCTACAACTCCCCCATCAACCCTCTATTGGTTCTCCATATTTAAGAGTCTCTTATGTTTCTTCCCCTTCCTTGTTTTTAATTACGTTTGCTTCTCTTCCCTTCTGTTCATCTGTTTGGTATCTTAAAGTTCTCATATGAATGAAGTCGTATGATATTTGTCTTTCTCTGACTGACTACTTTCGCTTAGCATGATACCCTCTAGTTCCATCCATGTAGTTGCAAATGGCAAGATTTCGTTCTTTTTGATTGCCAAACAATACTCCATTGTGTGTGTGTGTGTATATATATATATATATATATATATATATACACCACATCTTCTTTTCCATTCATCCATCGATGGACATTTGGGCTCTTTCCATACTTTGGCTACTATTGAAAGGGCTGCTATAAACATGGGGGTGCATGTGTCCCTTCGAAACAGCACGCCTGTATCGCTTGGATAAATACCTAATAGTGCAATGGCTGGGTTGTAGGGTAGTTCTATTTCTAATTTTTTGAGGAATCTCCATACTGTTTTCCAGAGTGGCTGCACCAGTTTGTATTCTCATCCCGTGCTTTAATAAAACCACCTTTTTTGTGCTAAAGAGTTCTCAAGAATTCTTTCTTGACCGTTCCCTCCCAAACTCCAAGATTTTACATCATATGCCATAACATATAATTATTGCTAGAAATGTTCATCTAAAATCTTGTTCTCCTTACATCTATTCAATGTACTGGTTATCAATAATTATCCCTAAATTACCCACGAAGGGGCACCTGAGTGGCTGAGTTAGTTAAACGTCCAGATTCTTGGTTTCGGCTTAGGTTATGATCTCGGTGGCTCATGAGTTCAAGTCCTGTGTTGGGCTCCACTCTCACAGTGCAGAGCCTGCTTGGGATTCTCTCTCCCTCTCTCTCTGTCCCTCCCTGCTTGTGCTGTCTCCCTTTCTCTCAAAAATAAATAAATAGACTTAAAAATTTTTTTAAATAAATTACCCATGGAAATTTCATGAAACATTAGACAAAATCAGCCATTGTTTTTTGCTTTATTTTTGGCCGACAATTTTGTAACAGAGATAATATAAACTTGTAACTGAAGCAACGTGAGTTCACTCCTTGGTGAGTTAGAAACTGCAAGTTGAGGTGTCCCACAAAGAAAACTTTCATTTGCCACAACTAAGGAGATCACAGGGAATGGTTTCCAAAGCTATGACCTTGAGAGAGGGTGAATGGATTCCTTTGTTTGGAGTTAGGATGAATATTTAGATAGGAAGCTTTTGTCATAAGGTTGCCCGTGTGCCTTAAAATAATCCTAGATCCTAGAACTTGAATGCATCTGGGTTAGTTTCTAAGTATTGTTAAGATTTAGAAATGCCTAATTTACAAGGTCAATTAAACAGAACTCTTTTAGAATTAATTTTAGCAATACCATCCAGTGGTTTAAAAAAACAACAAAAACCTTGTGGCACCTGGGGTTGCCAACTTAGCAGTTGGCTAAGCTCAGGTCATGATCTTGTAGCTGGTGAGTTCAAGTCCCATATGTCTCTGCTGTCAGCAGGGAGCCTGCTTTGGCTCCTCTGTCTCCCTCCTCCACTAACGTGCACACACATGCTACATACTCTCTCTCTCTCTCTCTCTCTCTCTCAAAAATAAACATTTAAAAACATTAAAAAAAAAAACAACCCATATCTATAATGTACATACATATAGACACATACAGAGTTCTTATAGCTTCTGTTTCAAAACAATATAAAACACACTAGCTTATAAGTACTAGTTGGAATAAACATAATTTTACTCACTCAGATGGCTGGTCTTTTACTTTTTGTAGAGAAGACTTTTAAGATTTATATTTGTCTGTGTAAATAATCTTAAGGAGGCTTTGGTGTAAAGTTTGGGCACAACAACCCTTTATACAGTTTGTAGTAGTTGGAATAAACATAATTTTACTCACTCAGATGGCTGGTCTTTTACTTTTTGTAGAGAAGACTTTTAAGATTTATATTTGTCTGTGTAAATAATCTTAAGGAGGCTTTGGTGTAAAGTTTGGTCACAACAACCCTTTATACAGTTTGTAGTTTTGAAAATAACTTTTTTCCTTTCCTTTCCTTTTTTTAAATTTAGTCTTAGGTGAGTATGGGCATTGTTTTAGATACTTCTGTCATCAAAATCTAACCTTTATGCTTTGGAGCCAAAATATAAAGCAAAGACAGAGAATGGGTATAAAGAAGGGAGATAGGGACGTCTGGGTGGCTCAGCCGGTTAAGCGTCCGACTTTGGCTCGGGTCATGATCTCACAGTTCGAGTTTGAGCCCCGCATCAGGCTCTCTGCTATCAGCACAGAGCTTGCTTCGGATCCCCTGCACCCCCCTCTCTCTGCACCTCCTCTGTCATTCTCTCTTTCTCTCTCTTGAAAAAATAAATAAACTTGAAAGAAATAAAAAAATAAAGAAAAAGAGGGGCATCTGGGTGGCTCAGTCAGTTGGGCGTCTGGCTCCGGCTCAGGTGATGAACTCACTTTCTTGGGTTTGAGCCCCGCGTGGGGCTCTGTGCTGACAGATCAGAGCCTGGAGCCTGCTTCGGAGTCTGTGTCTCCCTCTCTCTCTGCTCCTCCCCTGCTCATGCTCTGTCTCTCTCTCTCTCTCAAAAGTAAATAAAGATTTTAAAACATAATAATTAAGAAGGAAGATAGTAGGTTGCTTTGCTGGGCAAAGGAGTTTGCAGCAGGCTAAGACTGCTGGAGGGAGGGACTGGGGTTGGGAGATTTAGAGGGAAATACAGGATCTAGCTGGTTTCAACAGGAATTGTGTGTGTGCTGCTAACCTCCTTGGTCGTTTTCAGGGTGTTACTGGGTTCCTGAGACAAAAGGTAAGAGAGGAGGAGGGGAGGCCTGCGGAAGAGAGGGTAAAGTTTACACTAAAACCGTGCTTCACTGAAGGATTCATGCAGCCATTTTAATTTTTGTTCAGCTTTGTGTTTTAAGTGAGAAGGAAAGCTGGTAAATGCGAATAAAAAGGGCCAGCCAGATGTCCGAGGCTTCTGCAATCTTGCTTGTCTCTTGCATAGCCAGCAGCCAGGAACCAGAAGCTTGAGTATACTAGTCCCACCCAACGTGGAAACACATATGTATAAAAGGTCAGTAAAACCCAAGCCAGATGCTCAGCCTTTGGAGGTGACTCCGCTGGGCCAGGACCAGTGCAAAATAAACAGTCTTTTCTGATTCCCCCGAGTGCTTGTCGCTTGTCTCTTCCTGGGCGCCGAGTATTTGCTATAATATAAGTGGTTTCAACTTCTGGAGTGTTTACATTTCAAAGGTATGGTAACATTTATATGTTCAAGGACAGAAAAAGAACATAAGTCCCTCCAAGAAGTACTTTGGTTTCCTAAGGTCATTGATTTACAAATCCTTGTGATGAAGTTTTGGGTGATGGTGCGGTTCGTGGGGTCCAGAGCCGAAGGCCAAGAAAGAATTCTTGAAGACATCTTTGGTGCAAAAAAGTTGATTTTATTAAAGCATGGGGACAGCACCCAAGGGCAGGAAGAGCTTCACTGTAAGTGTGGGGGGTAACCAATTTATGGAGTCCAGGGAGATAAAGTCAAAAGGGAGTTTCCAAAAAGACTTTCACATGCTAAAGACTTACTGGAGGCCTTGGCTAAGGTCAAGCTAAGGCTGTTTTTCCCTCTAGCAAAGCATTAACATTAAGACAGTAGGGAGTTCCTGGACTTTAGGCTCTGAGGGGATTGCCTTTTTCTGGTAATCTGGTGGAGACTTTTATCAGTTTGACCATTTGTTTTTTTGTCCTTTCCCCTTTGGACACTTAGTCGGGAGTGTCCAAGGAGTATCATGCATGGCCCTCCTGGTGGAGCGGCGGGGTGGGGCGGGGGGGGGCTACCTTTCGCTTTGCCCCTCAGCCTGCCAGATGTTGGACTGCCTCTAGGGCTGCCTTTGTTTTTTGTTTTGTTTTTCTTTTTTTTTTTTTTTAATTTTTTTTCAACGTTTTTATTTATTTTTGGGACAGAGAGAGACAGAGCATGAACGGGGGAGGGGCAGAGAGAGAGGGAGACACAGAATTGGAAACAGGCTCCAGGCTCCGAGCCATCAGCCCAGAGCCTGACGCGGGGCTGGAACTCACGGACCGCAAGATAGTGACCTGGCTGAAGTCGGACGCTTAACCGACTGGGCCACCCAGGCGTCCCTGTTTTTCTTTTTTTTAGTTTTGCACAGCTTTGTAAGATCAGGACAGGTGCTCTCAAATTTCTTTTCTTTTCTTCTTTAGTGCAGGGCAATTGTAGTTCCAATGCCCTGATTTTTTTTTTTTTTTTTTTTTTTTTTTTTACAATATCTGCAAATGTCTGAAAGCCAAGAGGAAGGGGTCTGAGTGGACTTCAATTTTTGTTCTATGCCTAATTTCTGTTTTCCATCTTGTTAAGGGAGTCCCTAAGCCCAGCTGTTACACCAATAAGACAATTGTTTAGAACGAGAGCTCTCCAAAAAAATTTTTTTTCTTTCAAATACAGCTAATTTAAAGGATCCATCATCTGACCATTGGTGAGTAGGATCTTATATCAATCTCAACAAGCCTTTTTATGGCTTAACCAAAGGTGTCCTCCAAGAGAAGGCAAAAATGCCGACTTCACAAGATCTAGAAAGTTCACACCCAAAGATAGTCTAAGAAAGTACAGACAGTAACTATGAAGGGCCCTATTCTAAACAACTGTTTCAAAACACAGGAAATCATGTGTTTTCCCTCCTTTTGAACAGAATAGAGTGACTAACCAAGTCGAAAGTTCACCACTCCCCCCCCCCCCTTTTTTTGATTCCCTAAACTTGGGTCCACAGCTTATTCCGCTGCCTGCCAGCTGATGGAGACCAGAGAAGATTCTCACTGATCATAAAGTAGACTAAAGAAACCAATGACCAACCCTGGGAGAAAGATCAATAGAAAATATTTACAACAAATTTTTACCAAAGTTGCTGTACCCAAGGAACCAGTTTCAGAAATATTTTCTCTTCTTAATCTAAATTTAGATTTTAAAAAATGTACTCCTACCACTGTCACTTCGATTAGACCCTGCAGGCAAATTTTCAGAAGAGGGCCTTGGTAAGAAGTCTCACCTGAGCAGGTTTTATCAGAAGTCCCAGGATCTCTCAGCTGTAGGAATCCTGGGGCAAACAGTGTCCAGTCAAAGTTTATCCTGGCAACTACACTAACTTTGGGGTAAGGAAAAATAGTCCCCTATTCTACGGTAGTCTTTTGATTGGCCTCAGAGTTATATTGATATGCGACAGATTAACAGGAGAAAATCAATGTAATTACATTAATACAGGGGCTCCATCAGAATAGGTAGACCCCAGGCAGTCAAGAAATTGAGGCTATCCAGAGCTAAGGAGAAGGGGGTAAGGGCCTGGGACTTCAAAAAGAAGGAAGTCAATTCATAGCGAGATGAAAAAGTAAATGTTTTGTAGACAAGTGTCTGCTGGACCACACAGAAACAATGAGACATAGGAATTTTAACAAACCAGCTTTGCTAATTTCCTCCCAGTCTACCACCTCTAGTTCATATTATATTGTAGCTCTTTATGGTGATAGGGTGATAGCTCCCTTCTCCAAGAAAACCCTCCGTCTAAATCCCTTTTAGGCAGTTAGTGTGAGATCAAAGGTTCTTCCTGAGCATTCTGTTTATTTTTTTTCAAGCTTATTTATTTATTTTGAGAGAGAGAGAGAGAGAGAGAGAGAGAGAGAGCATGCAAGTGGGGAAGGGGCAGAGAGAGAGAGGGAAAGAGAGAATCACAATCAAGCTCCGCATGGTCAGTGTGGAGCTGAGATCCCATGAACCATGAGATCATGACCTGAGCCAAAAACAAGAGTTGGGTGCTCAACCAACTGAGCCACCCAGGGCACCCTGAGCCTTCTGTTTCTTAAGATTTGCTAGCATAATCCACATGCCAAAGAAGCACATTTTAGGATACAAATTTCATTCTCCTATGATTATTTCCAATTTTACCCGGTACAGATTCCAGACTCAACTTTCTCTTTAACGTTGATTCCCAATTTTCCATAACCTGTCAGGAACAAGAGAGAGCTGGGATCCTAGATCATACCCAGGCAGGCTGCCTTCTGGGGCAACAAACGGAAGGATGGGAACTAAGATATAGTATACTCTAAGTGCTAAATAAGGTGCTGTGCCAGGAGGGAAGATGTATACCACGACCTGGACAGAAAGCAGAAAAGACAGTAGCTAGAGAGGCCCACTCATGAGGTTTCTAGAGCAGAAGTACTGGAGCATGAAGAATCAGAGACAGATGGAGGTGTGGTGGGTCTAGACTCCGTTTGGAACAAATCTTATCAACACTAAGGCCCTACCATTCATTTTTCTTGTGCATTGACTAGAAGATTGCTAGGAAAGGACAAATCTTCAAAGTACAGGAATGTAAATGAAAGAGATCTCTCCTGACTATAGCAGTTGAGGGAAGTTGCAAATATAAAACGTATGTTGGGGGCACCTGTGTGGCTCAGTCGGCTGAACATCTGTTGATTTTGGCTCAGGTCATGATCCTAGGGTCATGGGATCAAGCCCCACATGGGGCTCCATGCTGAATGTGAAGCCTGCTTAATATTCTCTCTCTCTCCCTCTGCTCCTTTCCTCAACTTGTGTGTTCTCTCTAAAGTAAATAAAATAAAATAAAAGGTACGTTGTTGCTCATTGGAGACACTTAAGAAAAAGTCCCTCTAGGGAGTCTCAGTTTATTAGTCTAGAAACTGAGAAAAGTCATTTTGTACAAAAAAATAGTGGGAGTTGTTTGCTTAGCACCTGTGCTTTCCTGTGGCCCCTAGTCTCAGCAGAAGCCCCAGAAGAAGAGTTTACCCTGGTAAAGGTACAGAGCAGGTGGAAAGGGTAGAGGGAACTTGTGCCCTGGCAGAATTGCAGAAGTGAAGCTGGTCTTCTGGAACCACTGGAGGGAAATGATACTGAGGCTAGCAATAACACCAAATGCTGAGCAAGGGATAACTTGCCCAAGGGGAAGGGGTTACCTAGAAACTGAGTGATTCAGTTAATACCCAGTACTCAAGCCCTACGATTCTATGCTCATAAAAGAGGTGCGGGAAGGGTGGGAGGGGAAAATTAAGGAATAAAAAAAGACAAGAGTCTCTGTCCTGAGGAACTCTCAGTATAATGGGGAAAAGCTAATACATGCCAGAGACAGATATAAAAACAGCAAAACTACATCCTCTCTTTTACCCGTATTAGCAGAATACAAGGGAACTTTGAGCTTATGACTAAATCAAAAATTGAGGAAAAATATGAGTAATTAGAAAAAAAACATGATTATTGATTGTACAGCCAAAGAATTTCATCCAAAGGGTTTTGATTTTGGACACAAAATCAGGTTAGCTGCAAGGTAGGTCTGAGTATCAAGCAGTAATAACATAAATGTGAGTAACACTGAAGAACATGGTAGCTAAGAGAATGGCTTGTGCCATAAAGGGTTGGTGGGGGGAGGGAGTCATAAAATTAACATTATGCTTATATTACAAACAACATAGCCTCAGGGAAAACAAATATCAATATCCCATGTGGTGAGTACTTAGCACAGGAGAGATTTCAAACTGAATGTATAGTGGTGAAAAGAACATATAGAAAAGCCTGCCACCATAGCATGGCTCCTGCTTGCATAGCTCCCTTGTCATAGATGGGGTATAACTCTTAGTCACTTTGGATGAGGACTTTGAAAACACACCCTTTCTAGATAGAAACATGAAGAAAAGAACAATGAAGATTCAAAACAACCAGAAGGCAAGCAATAGATGGCAGTAGTAAGTCTTTACATGTCAATAATTACTCTAAACACAAATAGGTTGAATTCACCAATCAAAAGGTACAGAGTGGCTGGATAGATGTAAAAAAAACAACAAAACAAAACAAGACCTGGCTCCGTCAATAGACTATGTGACTCTTGATCTCAGGGTTGTAAATTCAAGCCCCACATTGGATGTAGAGGTAACTTAAAAAAAAAAAATCTAAAAACAAACAAACAAACAAAACAAGACCCAACTGTATGCTGCCTACAGGAGACTCATTTCAGCTCTTAAGGCACATATAGGCTCAAAATGAAGAAATGGAAGAGGATATTCCATGCAAGAGGAAACCAAAAGAAAGTGAGCATAGCCATTCTTATATCAGACAAAATAGACTTCAAGCCAAAGACACTAACAAGAGACAGAGAAGGCCATTACATAAGGATGAAAGGGTCAATACAAGAATATATAAGTCATAAATATATATGCAGTCAACATTAGAGCACCAAAGTATATTAAGTAAATACCAACAGATCTAAGGAAAGAAATAGACAACCGTACAATAATCCTAGGGGACTTTAATACTCCCAGTCAGCAATAAATAGGTCATCCAGACAGAATATCAACAATGAAACCTTGGAATTGAACCATATTCTAGAACAAATGAACTTAACAAGTGTATACAGAGCATTCCATCCAATAGGAGCAGAATATATTCTTCTCCAGTGCACATGGAATATTCTCCAGGATAGATCATATGATAAGACACAAGACAATTTTAGCAAATCTAAGAAGACTGAAAACATACTATCTTTTCTGAGCACAATGGAATGAAACTAGAAATCAACAACTGAAAAAAAATGGAAAGTTACAAATGTGTACAAATTAAACAACATACTTCTAAACAATCAATGGGTCAAAGAAGAAATCAAAAAGAAATAAAACTTATCTCAAAACAAATGAAAATGCAAATACGCCATACCAAACTTATGGGATATGGCAAAAGCAGTTCTAAAAAGAAAGTTTATAACAATAAATGCATATATTAAAAAGTCAGAAACGTCTCAAATAAGTGACCTAACGTTACACCTCAAGGAAATATAAAAAGGACAAATTAATCCCAAAGTTAGCAGAAGGAAGGAAATAATAAAGATCGGAGTGGAAATAAATGAAATAGAGATCAGAAATACAGTAGAAAGGATCAATGAAACTAAGAGCTGATTCTTCAAAAAGATAAACAAAATTTACAATCCTTTATCTAGACTAACCAACAAAAAAGAGAGAAGATTCAAATAAATAAAATTAGAAATAAAAAAAGAGACATTACAACTGATACTGCAGACATACCTACGATCATAAGAGACTGTTATGAACAATTATATGCCAACAAATTAGATAACCTAGAAGAAATGGATACATTTCTAGAAACATACAACCTACTAAGACTAAATTAGGAAGAAATAGTAAATCTGAACAGATCAATAACAAATAAAGAGATTGAATCAATAATCAAAAACCTCCCAGGGCACCTGGGTGGCTCAGTTGGTTAAGAGTTTGATTCTTGGTTTTGGCTCAGGTCATGATCTCACGGTTTGTGAGTTCCAGCCCCACAATGGGCTCCATGCTAACAGTGTGGCACCTGCTTGGGATTCTCTCTCTCATTCTCTCTGTCCCCCTACCCCGCTCGCTCTCTCTGTCTCTCTCTCAAAAATAAATAAATAAACTTAAAAAAATTAAAAAAACAAAGAAAACACACACCAAAAAACCCACAAAAAAACCTCCCAAACACAGAAAATCCTAGAACCATATGACTTCGCTGGAGAATTTTACCAAACATTCAAAGAACAACTAACAGCAGTCCTTCTTAAACTCTTTCAAAAAGTTGAGGAGAAGGAGATACTTCTAAAGTCATTCTATGAGGTCAGCATTGCCCTATACCAGAGCCAGATAAAGACACAAGAAAACTATTGACCAATATCCCTAATGAATATAGATACAAAAATTCTCAACAAAATATTAGCATACCAAATTCAAGAACACATAAAAAGGATTATACATCATGACCAAGTGGGATTTATCCCTTGGATGCAAGGATGGTCTAACACATGCAAATCAACAAATGTAATATATTGCATTAATAAAATGTAAGATAGAAATCACATGATCATCTCAATAGATGCAGAAAAGACATCTCACGAAAGATAGCATTCTTCCATCATAAAACCCCTCAGTAGATTGAGTAACATACCTCAACATAATAAAGGCCATACATGACAAACCGAGAATTAACATTCTACTCAATGGAGAAAAAAATGGAAGATTTTCCTCTAAGATGAAGAGGAAGATAAGGATTCCCACTCTTTCCACTCCTATTCAATATAGTACTGGAAGTCCCAGCTATATCAACTAGTCAAGACAAAGAACTGAAAGGCATCCACACCAAGAAGGAAGAATTAAAACTGTTGCTATTTGCAGCTGATATGTTTTGTATTAGAAAGTGCCAAAGACTCAACCATAAAACTATTTGAACTAATCAATGATTTCAGTAAAGTTTCAGTATACAAAATCAACACACAGAAATTAGTTGCATTTTTATACACCAATGATGATACATCTGAAAAAGAAATAAAGAAAAATATCCAGTTCATGTTAGTATCCAAAACAACAAATACTTAGGAATAAATTTAACAAATGAAATAAAACATCATTCAACTAAAATTACAAGACTTTCCTGAAAGAAATCAAAGAAGACATAAACATATGGAAAGACATCCCATATTCATGGATTGGGAGAATTAATATTGTTAAAATGTCCATACTATCCAGAGCCATCTACAGATTCAATACAATCCCCATCAAAATACCAATGGCATTCTTTAGAGGAATTAGAAAAGGAAAAAAAAATCTAAAATTTGTATGGAACCTCAAGAGTCCCTAAACAGCTAAAGTAATCCTGAGGAAAACAAAACTGGAAGTATTATATCTCCTGACTTCAAACTATACTACAAAGCTACGGTAATAAAAACAGTACAGTGCTGGCACAAAAAAATAGATACATAGACCAAGAGAGTCCAGAATTATGTTTGTATGGTCAACTAATATTCAACAAGGCAGTCAAGAGCACACAATGGAGAAAGGGTAGTGTCTTCACCAGATGATGCTGGGAAAACTGGATGAACACATGCAAAGTGATGAAATTGAATCCCTGTCATGCACGCTCCCAAAAATCAACTCAAAATGGCTTAAACATAAGACCCGATAATATAAAACTCCTAGAAAAAACTGTAGAAGTTCCTCAAAATTGGTCTTGGCAATGATTTTTTGGATATGACACCAAAAGCAAATAACAAAAGCAAAATTCAATGGATGGGACTATATCAAACATAAAAACTTTTGCACAGCAAAAGAAACAATGGACAAAATAAAAAGGCAACCCACAAAACGGGAGAAAAATTTTGCAAACCATATATTAAGTAAGGAATTAATACCCAAAATATATAAGTAATTCATACAACTCAACAGCAAAAACAAAACAAACAAGCAAACAAACAAAACAAACAAACAACAACCTGATTACAAAATGGGCAGAAGAACTAAGGAGACATTTTTCCAAAGAAGATATCCAAATGGCTAACAGGGACATGAAAAGATGCTTACCATCACTAATCACCAGGCAAATTCAAATCAAAACCACAATGAGCTGTCACCTCACACCTGTTAGAATGGCTTTCATCAAAAAGACAAGAGATAAGGGTGCCTTGGGTGCCTCATTCGGTTAAGCATATGACTCTTGATCTCAGCTTAGGTCATGATTTCATGATTCCTGAATTTGAGTTCCGCATCGGGCCCCATGTTGATGGTGTGGAGACTGCCTGAGATTCTCCCACTTTGTCCATCCCTCCCTCATGTGCTCTCTTTCTCTAAAAAAAGTAAATTAATTAAAAAAAAAAAGAAGACAGATACAAAGTACTGCAAGGATATGGAGAAAAGGGGATACTTATACATTGTTGGTGGGGATGTAAACTGATTCAACCATTATGGAAAACAATATGGAGGTTCCTCAAAAAGTTAAAAATAGATTTACCATATGATTGAGCAATGCCACTTCTGGCTAAATACCAAAGGAAATGAAAAAAGAATTTTGAAGAAATATACGCACTTCCATATTTACTGCAGCATTATTCACAATAGCCAAGACATGGGGACAACCTAAGTGCCCATCACTGGACGAATGGATAAAGACGACGTGGTGCAAACACACACAGACATGCGTGTGCGTGTGTGTAAATGTGTGTGCTCATGCACAATGGAGTAATATTTAACCATGAGAAAGAGGACATCCTGCCATTTGTGACAACATTGATGGACCTTGATTGAGCACATTATGTAAGTGACATAGAGAAAGACAAGTACTGTATGACATCATTTATACGTGGAATTTTAAAAAGCCAAATTTATAAAGACAGACAGTAAAATGGCAGTCACAAGAGTTGGAGGTTGGGACAGATGTTATTTAAGGGTACAAACTAGACAGCAATATTGTATTATAATCATCAAACTTGATAAGAGACTAGAACTTAATTATTCCAACTGCTAAGGAAAGGATAATTATGTAATGTGCTAGAGGTGACGATCACCACTATAATGGCAATCATATTACAATATATAAATGTATGAAATTAACATGTTGTATACCTTTAATTTATACAATGCTATATGTCAAGTATATTTCAAATTTTTAAATATTTATTTTGAGAGACTGGGGGAAGGGCAGAGAGGGAGAATCCCAAGCAAGCTTCGGGCCATCAGCACAGAGCCTGATGCAGGGCTCAGACTCACAAACCATGAGATCATGACCTGAGCTGAAATCAAGAGTCGGACGCTTAACCGACTGAACCACCCGGGCACCTCTCTTAGCTTTTTAGATTATCAAGTCCTGTGAGGAACAGATATCCTCACCTAATTCCTGTGCCTACATGCATCATGCCTGGCCCTTCTGGTGATTTTTCATTTTGGACTTGGTCATTTTGGTTCAGTGGTATAAAAACAGCTTCAAAAACCAGCCACCTTAAATTACTTTAATTAGAAACACACACACACACACACACACACACACACACACACAACGCCAGATAAGATTGAGACTCTTTCTTGAGAACCCTTCAGAGATCTGAGGCAAGAGTTTCTTCCAAACAGAGCTAGGACGGACGTGCTCACCAGCAACAGAGTGTAGGGGGAAGAAGGGGCTGCCATACAAATGGGTTAGAAAAATTCAACTAAAAGTTTAAACAAATTGCTAAAACCCAGGTGTGGCCAAGAACTGAGGGCTGCTGATGCAAGCGCCATTCACACCCGCTTCCAGGGTCTTCTCTGTGGATCTTCACCCGATGCTCATGAAGAGAACAGGAGCAGAGAGGGAAATCAGAGAAAGCCTCTCTGGTGACACACACCTAGATAACAGGAATACTGTGGGAAGGGCGTGAAGCCCTTCTCCCCGACCCCTTCTCCCTAAGGGATGACAGATACCCTTCCATCACTAGAAGAAGGGCCCAGGGCATAGGTGAAAAACCATTACACCTGAAGAAGGGAACAAAAAGAAAGCTTCTACCCCTGGGGGAGGGCCTCCAAACCATCCCAGGCCCAGAGCATGAGAAGGCTTCTATCATTGGAAGGGGTGCAGGATTATTGACAGGGTCCTATTCGCAAGATCTAGGGACAGAGAGCTGGCCTAAGACTGAGGCAAGTCCGGCATGACAGAGAAATCCCTGTCCCCACCTCCCAGGCTAACAAGTCCTGAATAAGAAGCAGACACACCCTACCCTGTGGAGAGACCACCTGAGGTGCAGACACGTAGGAAAGCCTAAAGTGGAAGGGGGAGCAGAAACATTGAGAAAAACCCTCCAGGAAAACTAGCCCCGTACCTCAAGCAAAGATGACACTACAATAGACACCAACCATAGCAACCAGAAAATCCAAGCCCGGGTCTACTCCTGACAATTGCCTCAGTCCTCCACACTTAACAGAAGAAGGGGTGCTCATTTCCAAGCGTAAATAGCATTTACTCCAGTCTCTACGGTCCTATATATGATGTGCAGAATTCAATGAAAAATTATGAAACTATGAGACGCCCGTGTGGCTCAGTCGGTTAAGCGACGGACTTCAGCTCAGGTCATGATCTCAAGGGTTCATGAGCTCGAACCTGGCATGGGGCTCCATGCTGTCCCCCTCTCTCACTGCCCCTCCCCTGCTTACATTTTCTTTCTCTCAAAAACAAATAAACATGAAGAAATAAAATAAAATGGGGCGCCTGGGTGGCTCAGCCAGTTAAGTGTCCGACTTCAGCTCAGGTCATGATCTCACGGTTTGTGGATTCAAGCCCTGCATTGGGCTCTGTGCTGACCGCTCGGAGCTTGGAGACTGCTTCGGATTCTCCCTCTCTCTCTCTCTGTCAAAAATAAAATAAAAACATAAATTTTTTTAATAAATAAAATAAAAATTATGAAACTATATTTGCGCCTGGTTGGCTCAGTTGGAAAAGCATGCAACCCTTGATCTTGGGGTCGTGAGTTCAAGCTCCATGTTGGCTGTAGAGATTCCTTAAACAAATAAAAACTTTAAAAAAATTATGAAACTACACAAAAACACAGCCCTGTCAAAAGACAATGCAGGCAACAGAAACCATCTCAGAGATGATCCACATGCGATACTATCAAACAAGAAATTTAAAATAACTATATGTGGGGTGCCTGCGTGGCTCAGTGGGTTAAGTGACTGAATCCTGATTTCAGCTAAGATCATGATCTCACAGTTTCGTGGGTTCAAGCCCTGCGACGGGCTCTGCACACTGAGTGCCTGGAGTCTACTTGGGATTCTCCCTCTCTCCCTCCCTCTCCCGCACTCACGCTCTCTCTTGCTCTCTAAATAAATAAATAAATAAATAAATAAACTGTAAATAAAATAAAACAGCTATAAGTAATATGTTAAACGCTTCTGTTACATGCTCTGGTGGAAAACACAACAACTTGCGTGGACAGATAAGGACTTTCAACGGAGCGATAGAAACTGTAAGAACAGTCAAATGGCAACGTAAGAGTGTTGTGAACACAACAGGAGAGAGGAAGGAATATATTCCACAGGGTCCTTCATGGACTCCATACAGCTGAGAAATAATCGGTGCCTTGAAGATGGGTTCATAAATACTAACCAAAGTGAAATCCAAACTGAAATTCAACAGGAAAAGAAAGTAGAAAAAAAAAGAGGTAGAACAGAATGTCCAAGAAATGTGGAACAATATAAAATGGTCTAATATACGTGTCATTGAAATTCCAAAGAAGAGAGAAAGAATGGGGCCGAGGAAACATTTGAAGAAATAACAGATCAAACCAGAGATCTAAGAAGCTGAGAGAACCATAGACAGACTAAGCATATACACACATACGCATATGCACACGCACACACATACACACACACCCCAACACATCTGATCCAAACTCCTACAAACCAAAAATAAAGAGAAAATCATTAAAATACCAATAGACTTTTCTTTTTAAAAATCTTAGAGAGAGGAGCGCCTGGGTGGCTCACTGGGTTAAACATCTGACTCTTGATTTTGGCTCAGGTCATTATCTCATGGTTTTGTGAGCTTGAGGCCCAAGTTTGGAGAATGCTTGGGATTCTCTCTCCCTCTCTCTCTGTCCCTCTCCTGTTCACGCTCTCTTTCTCTCTCTTTCAAAACACAATGAGATATCACTATATGCACAGCTGATGGGCTAAAATTAAAAAGATTGGCAATACCCGTATATACTTCAATTAAAAACAAAACAAAACCAAAATTGGCTAACTGTTTGGGTTACCCCTCCTCAAAATCCTTCAATGACTTCCCATTGCCTTCAGGATGGGAGTCCTTCAAGATGGACCCTTCTTTTTTTTTTTTTTAATGTTAATTTATTTTTGAAAGAGAGAGACAGAGCACAAGTAGTGGAGGGAGAGAAAGGGAGACACAGAATCCACGAAGCAGGCTCCAGGCTCTGAGGGGTCAGCACAGAGCCCGATGCAGGGCTTGAACCCACAAATCGAACTCATGCACCACGAGATCATGACCTGAGCCAAAGTCAGACGCTCAACCGACTGAGCCACCCAGTCGCCCCCAAGATGGACCCTTCTCAGTGGCACCTATACCCTTCAGGGTAGCACACATAGTGTGAGACAGCTTATCTATCACTGGTGTCCTCACCCCAATCCTGTGCTCCACGAATACCAAATGTCTTGTTGTTCCCTAAATCTGCCATGTGTTGCCATGTTTTTGCCCATCCCGTTTTCTGTGAGTAAAGCTATTTTGCCAACCCATAGTCCTTCTTCGAGGCCACTCCACGAGTGGCACACAGCTAAATTCTTGTTTGCCAGAGGAGGAGTCATCTAAGAGTTGCAGACTTTCCAGGGGCTTCCCTCCCTTCACAAAGATCTCTCCCGTCCAGTTCATGAATACATGAAGCGTGGTGTGTTGTATTTGGGGACCACTGGGGTCATGGAAACTGACTTTTTTTCTCTGAGCTGAGAAATGTAATCTGTCAGTGGCTCTCTACTGCCCTCTGTTGAAACAAAGTGGACAATGTGAGTCTCTTCTGCCGGACAAAGATCCCCAGTTTTCAAGAAGACTAAAGATCTGAGTGAATGGTTTGACACCAGTTGACAGCCAGCCAAGGGGCTAGGGAAGCAAGAGTGAGTCAGGTTCAGAAGCAAGAAGAACCAATCGGAGGACCCTCTTGCTTTAAGCCACCTGCTCTGCCCTTCTTGAGTGACTCTTGACAATGCCATTCAAAAATGGTCTTGCTTTCATTCATCGGCACTCTGGCTTTAGTAGTGAGGGTAGGATTTGAAATTGTAGCAGGAAGCTAGGAGGTAGAGCCCAATATTTAAGGTCTGCAACTCAGATAAGCTTTGACCTCCTGCTCAGACCAGCTTGATACAGACTTAACTGTATCAAGTGCACAGGTCTCCAGCGAGCGTGAAGATTCAGGGAGGTAGGAACACGGTCCTAAGCCAAGCATGCTGCGGGCTACTTCTGCAGAGAGCAAATCTGCCCCACTCAGTAGCAAGTAAATACTTGCCCAGAACATTCGAAGCACTGTAAACAAGTTTCTAAGCGGTTCAAAATTATCTTCTCATCCTGGAAATCCATCTACCTCAAGGCCTCAGCAAATAAGGGAATCACTTCTATGGTTCCCAGTTAATTTCCTAAAGTACAACTCAGCTCAAGTCTCTGTCTCTGGTTCTAGCCCAGCCCTCTCCTTCTAGCCGATTCCGACCACTCACTGGTATGTCCCGCAGGCATCCCAAGCCCAGAGTCTCCACATCTGGACTTATCACGTCCCTCCAGCTCCATCCTGGCTAAATTTCTTCCCTTCATATTTCCTACCTCAGGGAATAGCGCCTGCTAAGCCAGAAATCTGGGTATCATCCTGGCTTCCTTCCTTTCTTTCAGAACTCGCATCCAGTCTTACCAGTTCTCCTTGCTGACTAGCTCAACCCCACCACCATTACCTTAGCAAAGGAATTCAAAGCAGGATTTTCAAGTGATATCTGCACCCCATGTTCATTGCAACATTATTCACAATAGCCCAATGCAAATGCCCATCAGCAGAGAGGCAGATAACGAAAACGTGACATATTCATTCAATGGAATCTTAGGCAGTGTGAAAAAAGAGGGAAATCTTCTCGCACACGACATCATGGATGAACTTCAAGGACATTAAACTAAGCAAGTAAGCGAGTCACAAAAGGACAAATACCGTATGATTCCACTCATAAGGAGTATCTAAAGTGGTTAAAACCATAGAAGCAGAAAGCACAAAGGTGTCTGCTAAGGGCTTGGAAGAGGGGAGAGGGAGAATTAGTGTTTCATGGGTAAAGAATTTCAGTTTTGCAAAATGCGAAAATTCGAGAGATCCGGTATACAACAGTGTGAATAGATTTAATACTACTGAACTCTATACTGCAAAGTGGTTAAGGTGGTAAATTTAATGCTATGTGTTTCTTACCACATTTTTTTCTTAAAATTAGGAGCATAGTAAGGTAAGTTGTTAGACCACTGTCAAAACTCACAAATGCGTTTCAGAAGGAGCACAGAGTGAGTCACAAGAACCAAGCTATAGGAAGGGCCCTTGGGTGGTTCAGTCGGTTAAGCGTCCAACTTCGGCTCAAGTCATGATCTCGCGTGGTTCACGAGTTCAGGCCCTGTGTCGGGCTCTGTCTGTGTCTCTATCTCTGCCCCTCTCCTACTCATGCACGCTCTCTCTCTCTCAAAATAAATAAGGAAAACATTTCAAAAAAAGAAAAAAGAACCAAACTATAGGCAACCCAGAATACAATAGAACTGAACAGTGATCAAATTATCTGAAGGAAGAAAGATTTCTAAGCCTGGGGTGGGGGGAGAGGAAAAGATCCTCATAAAACTTTTTTTTGAGAGAGAGAGAGAGAAGGAGCAAGTGAGTGAGGGGCAGAGACAGAGGCAGGGCTCGCCAGAAGCGGGGGTCCAATTCTTGAACTATGAAATCGACTTGAGCCAAAGTCATATGCTTAACCCACTGAGCCACCCAGGATCCCCTCCTAAAACTTTTTAAATTTCTCAGTAATACAAAACTAAAACCAGCTCTAAATAAACTACCAATTGCAATCTGGAAAAAAAAAAAACATTTTAATTATGCCCCAAAGAGGTATTTTTGTCCTATAAGTAATTAAAGAGAAAAACATAGAGTTTCGAGAACTAGGTGGGATGGGGGAGCCAACAGACATCCAAAGACATTTGATTACACAGACATTAAATGTCTAAATGTGCCAGACACTGGCTTAAGTGCTTCCCACCACCCCTCCTCCACTCATGCTCTGCCCCTATCTCTCAAAAATGAAAAAAATATCAAAAAAAAATTTTTAACAAAGGAATTGTTTTGGAAAGAAACATGGAGGCACTATCAGAAAGCTTGGAGATGTGCAGAGCTACGACACTACAAACGCGGCCTTTGGAAATATGCCAAAAAATAAAATAAAATAAAATCTTGCTGCTCTTTGCAGAACTCTTGAGAATACCGAAAACTAGAAACAACCTAAAAATGTACAAATTCTAGCTTTAGGTTCACTGCTGTACAACTACATCAGCTGGAGTCGCCCTAAACACTGAGAGAGAGGTTTCTCTCTGCAAGTGCTAGAAAGTTCCACTCAAATGGCTTAAGCAAGAAAGAAATCTTTTATGATCTCACATGTCAAAGTTGTAGGAAGATGGGGCATTTCCAGCGCTGGTTACTCTATAACTCAGTAATGTCACCAGTAACCCAGATTCTTCCCTCTTTGCTTTGTTATCATTAGCCTGTCAGCCACTTCCCTCATGGGAGCAAAACAGCAGCAGCTGCACCCAGCATCACACCCGCAAACATCATCATATCCAAAGACTGACGGAGAATTCATTGCTTCTTGTGTTCCACAGCCCCCCAGCAGGTTGCCTCCGGAGGGTTCATTGTCCAGAACTGCATCACACGTTCTGTCCTAAGTCCATCACCGGCAGGGGGAGTGGTTCTCAAAGTGTAGTTCTTGAATCTGCAGGGTCAGCATTGCCTGGAAACTTATTAGAAATTCAAGCTAAGGGGTGCCTGGGTGGCTCAGTCGGTTAAGTGTCCGACTTCGGCTCAGGTCATGATCTCACAGTCTGTGAGTTTGAGCCCTGCATCTGGTTCTGTGCTGACAGCTCAGAGCCTGGAGCCTGCTTCAGATTCTGTGTTTCTCTCTCTCTCTCTGCCCCTTCCCCACTTGTGCTCTGTCTTTCAAAAATAAAATAAAAACATTTTTAAAAATGCAAGTTAAATACAGAAAACAAACTGAGGGTTGATG
This sequence comes from Panthera pardus, assembly GCF_024362965.1. Lineage (NCBI taxonomy): Eukaryota > Metazoa > Chordata > Mammalia > Carnivora > Felidae > Panthera > Panthera pardus. Next base: position 5,826,526 of record NW_026526777.1, on the reverse strand, counting down.
GGGGAGGCAGAGGGGAGGGGAAAGTGGGTGATGGGCACTGAGGAGGGCACTTGTTGGGATGAGCACTGGGTGTTGTATGTAAGCAACGAATCATGGGAATCTACTCCTGAAACCAAGAGCACACTGTATACACTGTATGTTAGCTAATTTGACAGAAAATTACATTTAGAAAAGAAAAAGAAAAAGAAGGCAAATTCAGGGTGCCTGGCCAGCTCAGTTCACAGAGCATGCAACTCCTGATCTCAGGGTCGTGTGTTCAAGCCCTAGGTTGGTGAAGAGATTTTTTAAAAAAATAATAAGCAGAGGCACCTGGGGGGCTCAGTCGATTAAGCATCCGGTTTCAGCTCAGGTCATGATCTCACAGTTCTCTAGTTCAAGCCTCGCGTCGGGCTCTGGGCTGACAGCTCGGAGCCTGGACCCTGCTTCAGATTCTGTGTCTCCCTCTCTCTCTGCCCCTCCCCCGCTCTCTCTCTCTGTCTCTCTCTTTCTCTCTCTCTCTCAAAAATAAACATTAAGAAAAAAAATTTTAATAAATATGAAAAAAAGAGGAAGAAATACAAATTCTCAGGCCCCACCTCAATCAGAAAATCTGAGAGTCAGGCCCACTAATTTGTATTTTAACAGGACAGCCAGATGACTCCGATGTAGATCAAATTGGAGAAGTACGACTTGGACGGATGAAAAGTCACCTCCTGAGGCTGGTAGGAGGTTGAGCTTCCCCTAAAGCTCCTGGCCTTCGTATTTCTGAACATAATCATGTTCTGTTGGCAAGGGAGAGACAGCGGCAGGGCTGGCCGACTTCTTACCAGAGAAATCCCGTTCTGGTGCCCATGATGAACTGAGTCTCTTAGAAATAACAGGTCAAAGTAGTAACACTGCCTCTTCCTTTCCACACATCCCTCAAAAATATTTTTGTAGCATTTTCCCCCTCCCGCTACCTAGTAAGGTGTACCTATGTATATGTGGAATTACTGTAAAAAAATCTAGTTGCAGAAAAAGCATGTAATACAATATGTAAACAACGTCGGCAAAAATGAACAAAATATAAATATATGTAGGTAGGTCTGCGCCTCCATGAATCTGAATGCACAGGGAAAGTTCTGGAAGAACACAATAGACTTCTGAGTGGTTACCCCTGAGGAACGGGGTACAGGTCATTAGAAGTCACTTTCACTTTTGCTTTCTTGCCTTCTGAATTGTTTTGCTTATTCCGCAGCAAGAGTATATTATAGCTTCGCGTGCATATTTTCCAGCAGAAAATGTTTAAAGCAAACAACGACCAGACACATCGTGGAGAGGGACAGGGACTGAATCTCTGGGGATGGTTCTGGGCTCTGCTCACACTCCTGTGGATGCCTCCAAACCCCCCTCATCTCCAAAGGGATGGCACCCAGTAACCAAACGAAACCATTTCCGTTTCTTTTTCCGAAACCTTTCTTTTTTGGTGTTGCCTTTTGTTTTCCTAGGTAGTGACTAGTGCGTGGGTGAGCAAAAGCGTGAGTTCAGGTTTTGTAACTGATTTTTAAATCTTAGAGGTATTAATCTGTTAGCTTTGCTAGAAAATTCCCTTAGCTCCTAAAATTTGTCCAGTGGCCTTTGTTACGATTTTTTTTTAATGTTTATTTTGAGAGAGAAGACAGACAGCGTGAGCAGGGAAGGGGCAGAGAGAGAGGGAGACACCGAATCCGAAGCAGCTCCAGGTTCTAAGCTATCAGCACAGAGCCCGACACAGGGCTTGAACCCATGGATCATGAAATCTTGGCCTGAGCCAAAGTCCAGAGGTTCAACCCACTGAGCCACCCAGGCGGCCCTTCATTAGGGTTTTTAGAAGCCAAAGCCTCCTGCATTCTGCAGTGTCTGGAAATCACATGGGAAGCCAGCATATTTAAGATAGAAGGGGGCTAGACATAATCATTACCTCATTTGAGGAAACAGAGGTTTAGGGAAGAGAAGTGGCTTGACAGCCAGCAGTGGTCATGCTGAAACCGAAAACTGGATTTCCTTCCTCCTTGGCTAATGTCCTCCCCATAACACGGCAACACCTTCTTTTGAAACTTTAAATGTTTGCAAGTCCAGGGGGACTCTAAGCATGTTCTGACATCGGATGAGAAGGTAGGGCATTTATAAGTCACTCTAGCAGATAACATCGAATTTCTGGGACACTCTTTTATGTCAATAAGCTATATTATTAAAAAAAATTTTTTTTAGTTTATTTACTTTGGGGGGGGGGCAGAGAGAGAGAGGGAGAGAGAGAGGGAGAGAGAGAGAATCCCAAGCAGGCTCCACACTGTCAGCCCAAAGCCCAATGCGGGGTTCGATCCCACGAACCGCGTGATCATGACCTGAGCCGAAGCCAAGAGTCGGATGCGTAACCGACGGAGCCACCCAGGCGCCCCGATAGGCTATATTATTTTAACGCGCACAGCCAAAGTAACAGGCTGTAGCCTAAGGTCGCGCCACAAAGTCAGTTTTATTTCCTTGTGGCTTCCCACCCACCCCCCCCCCACCCGCCCTTGCATCGATGACTTCCTGTTGTTTGGAGGTGACCCTTACCTTTCCCATGACTTCTTGCATGTGTCCCTGTAGGTGTGTCCGATTCCAGGCCTCTGTGTGCCTGTCCTATTATGTGTGTGTTTTCCGTCTACATTTGAGACTCAGTGTCTGTGAACCCAGGTAACTTTCCTGCTACCTTTTACTTCTCCAGGCTGTTTCGTGTTACCTTCTGTTCCCATTACATGTCTTCCCACCACACTCTCTGCCTTTCCCCTCCCTTCTCTGAGTCTGCCAGTCTCCTTTGCTATTTCTTTTCCTAACTTTACGGGACGTGTAACGGTGAATATTTTCATTAAATGACTTTGATGTCTATTGCAGTCGTAGTTCAGAGATTGCTATATTTTGCTATTAAAATGAACCGGTAGAATATTTCCTTAAAAGGCCATTACATTTCCTTTTGCCGCTCTGTGGGCTTTCATTGTTCATTTCTTGGCAGACCATCTTTCCTCTAGTTGACGTTCATTAAGACGGAATTCTTTAACCAGAGGGGATCTTGGCAAACAAGATCCTTCTACCTTCTTAGCTCACGGACCTCAGAGACTGAGATCTGGTAAGATTCAGTGCCTTGTTCCAGTTCACATAAACAAGGTCTACAACTCCTGGCTTCCCTGTGAATAGTTTCTCTTCTTCCTTAAATGCCAAGTTTTCTCCCTTATTAATTAGGAGGTCTTTCCAGGAAAAGAGGGGGTTTTTAATGCTTATTTTTGAGAAAGAGAGAGAGAGAGAACATGCATATGCAAGCAGGGGAGGGGCAGAGACAGGGGGACAGAGGATCCCAAGTGGACTCCAGGCTAACAGCAAGGAGTCCAATATGGGGCTCAAACTCACAAACTGTGAGATCACGACCTGAGTAGAAGTCGGATGCTTAACCAACTGAGCCACCCAGATGCCCCTCTTCTTTTTAAATGTTTATTTATTTACTTTGAGAGAGAGAGAGAGAGAGAGAGAGAGAGAGAGAACAAATCGGGGGAGGGGCAGAGAGAGAGAGGGAAGGAGAGAGAGAATCCCAATCTCAAGCAGGCTCCACGCTATCAGCACAGAGCCCAATGTGGGGCTCGACCCCATCAACCGTGAGATCATGACCTGAGCCGAAATCAAGAGTCGGAAGCTTAACGGACTGAGCCACCCAGGCACCCCAAGAAAGAGAGTTTTTTATTCTTTTAGTTGGTACTCGGCAAATACCTGCGTGTCCATTAGGATGCCTTCCTCTGAAAGCCACAAGCCCTGACTTAAATAGGCTTAAACAACAAGGAAATGTATCTCAAATTATGACAAGTCTAAATTGGTTGCTTCAGAAGTTCAGTGATGTCACCAAGGCCACATTCTATCCCTCGCCTCCCTCCTCTCTGCCCTCCTTGGTATTTTGGCTTTGGCCTCATGCTCACTATCCCCACAGTCTTAACAACAGCTGCCAGCAAAACTTGAGACATAATGGGTCCTTGTTCACAGCCAGTGGAAGAGAGACACCCTCTCTCCCAAATATGACGTATAAAAGCCATTCCTTTCTGCCTGAATGGATCTTTTGGACAGTGTCCCCTCTGCCCCCACTTAACCAATAAAAGCCAGGAGAACGCTACACCCTCAGTGGCTTAGACCAGTCAGGAGACACCTCTGCGTATGGGGTGATGCCAGTTTCTGAATAAAATCAGCACTGTATCGGGAAGGAGGAAGGATGGATGTTGGGTAGTTCTACCCCCTCACTGTACATTGTATAAGACTTGTGACGTCAAATGAGTCAGAGCAATTTTTGAGTTGCAAAGAACTCAGAGGTTACCGTGGATTCAAGTTCAAGACGTCCTTGTTTCCTAGATGTCTCAGCATTGTACTGTAGCCCTGAGCTAAGACAGTGCTATGACACACACTATTTCTTTGCTGCTATAATCTTACCCAAACTTTTGAGTCTGGGACGAGAGTCATGGATAATGTCTGTCTGGCTTTCTTCTCTCCAGTTAACACCGACTACCTCCCTTCTTCCTGTGGTTATTCTTTCTTTTAAATTTTTTACTATTGTGTTTCCAAAAAAAAAATTTTTTTTTTTTTTACATTTATTCATTTTTGAGAGGCAGCGAGAGACAGAGCGTGAGTGGGGAAGGGACAGAGAGAGAGGGAGACGGAATCCGAAGCAGGCTCCAGGCTCCGAGCTGTCAGCACAGAGCCCGACGCAGGGCTCTATCCCACAACCTGCAAGATCAGGACCTGAGCAGAATCATGAAATCGGATGCTGAACCAACGAAGCTACCCAGGCACCGTGGGAGAATCTTAAGCAGGCTCCATGGAGCCTCAAGGCTTGACTTGACTCAAGGCTTGACTTGAGCCCTGGGGATCATGACCTGAGCTGAAATCAAGAGTCGGACACTCAACCGACTGAGCCACCCAACCCTCTCTGTTTTAAATATTTCCACTTTAGGGGCGCCTGGGTGGCGCAGTCGGTTGAGCGTCCGACTTCAGCCAGGTCACGATCTCGCGGTCCGTGAGTTCGAGCCCCGCGTCAGGCTCTGGGCTGATGGCTCGGAGCCTGGAGCCTGTTTCCGATTCTGTGTCTCCCTCTCTCTCTGCCCCTCCCCCGTTCATGCTCTGTCTCTCTCTGTCCCAAAAATAAATAAAAAACGTTGAAAAAAAAAAAAATTTAAATATTTCCACTTTAATCACCAGACCCTCAAAGGATCAGGAAATCCCCAAAAAGTTACTAAAGCGGCTGGTTGCGACAGTATTGAAACATCGCTACAAATTCTTTGACACTCTTTCCATCGAGAGGTGGGATCTATATCCCCTACCCTTGATTCAGGATGGGCTTTTAACTGGTTTTGTTGCCAGGTGAACTGGGGAGACACCAGGCCCCGGGGCTCAGCCCAGCCTGTCCCAAAGATGTCGCTGAAGGTTTTTGGTCTCTTCATGAGAAAAAAAATTCAAGGACAGACACACCAGTGAATGAGTGACAAAATGGGGACAGTTTATTAAAGCGAAAAGTACACTCTCAAGATGTGAGAGCCGGAGAGCTCGAGAAAGAGAGAGCTGCTCCCCCTGGGGTTGAGTTTCTATCTTTTATTGGTAGTTGTTAACTAGGAGCTAGACTATTCATTTCTTGGTGTGGTGCAAGGTTTGGCTATTTTCTTCCTTATTTGGTCGGGGGTTTTCTGCCGTGGCACCCGCTATCTGGGGCTTGTCTGGTTTGATCCGGCTTCCTGGGGAGTGCTTCGAGCCTCTGACTTTCCCCCCAACCATTCATCATAATGGCCATTAAAAAACTTAAGTGGCCTGTATACGAGTTGGCCGGAAGCCGAGCTATCCAACCAGCCTGATGGCGGGGCCTTGGCGGTGGACGGATCGGGACTGCAGGCCGCCCACCGACAGCGAAGCTTCTTATATTCCCGCCTTTACGTAATTTGGCCTTAATAAAAGTACCTGGGGAATTGTCTGTTGGAGAATTGCCCTCCACAGGCCCCCTGGGAAAAGAACCATTGGGGAAAGAAAATAAGGTTCTGCAAGGAAATTGTGCGGCCCTACATTTAGCCCTTGCCACCCCCTATAAAGACTCCTCTACCTAAAGGAAGGATAGCCTCCTACATTTCCCAGCCAAGGAAGGAACAAATGGATTTGAAAGCCCCACTCCCGCAACAAAGGAGTGTATCTATGGGCACAAATTACTCCCACCCCTAGGCCCACTTGGCCCCCAGGAGGCATTCCATATGATGACTGAACCTAGTCAGTACAGAATGGTACATTAGTTCCTAGGTGCATTGTCTCTCTGAGAATGTGTAAGGTGTGGGTTCCTAAGGCCCTCTTGGCCCCCTTCTAGCACCTTGGACCAAGGCGAACACTTTTGTTCCCCAAACCACCAATGGTTAGGGGAAACAGCTAAGAGGTCATGGCCCCGTAACTGTTCCACTTGAGGTGTTGAGAGATAGATGACCTTTCATGAAAACAGCAAAGCAAATGCTCTATAGATTATGGATAAACGTAGATACATAATGAAAATAATGTAAGAAATTAATCAATAAGCAAAGGGCAGGAGGGAACCTTATGAGAAAATAACCACGTTATTCCTTAAGGGGTGATTACACATAGGAACATTTTCAGAATTAGGTAATGCCAGAAAACATAGATGACGCACGCTACAAGGAAATTGCTAACAACTATAATGCCACGTTTGCCACAATAAAGCGGCCACTCTAACCCACTGCTGTGGTCTGTGTCCATTTTATTTTTGTTTTATTTTATTTTCACTTTTCCGCCGACGCCGTTCATCCTTCGGGAACCCCTGGACCCGCTGGAGCTGGACTCCAGCACAAGTTCAAGTCTTTCACTTCAGGCAACAAAACAAACGAACAAAAACAAAACTCCTCGTCTTTCCTTTCTTTGATCCCCTCTAGTTACCATCTTCTGGTCCTCCTTTCCTACTGTATCACTCAGGACTCTTGACTGTAAGCAACTGCACCAGAATCTAGACATACGAAGTAAAGGAAAGGAATTTATTGGACGGAAACTGGAGGCAGGTCAGCCTGTCCCACCGCTGTGATGATTAGGACCCAACCATCTCCTTCCCTTAAGAACGCATCTTCCTGACATGTGAATAATGTCAGGTATTCGGGATTCAGCATCCCAGAGGAGACAGGTTGGCCAAGCCTACGTCACAGGTCTGCTCTTTGACTTCCTGTATTAGTCAGCTCAGGCTGCTATAATACATATATGGTCTGTAAAAATACCACAGACTGGGTGGTTTAAACAACAGAAATCTATTTTCTCATAGCTCTGGAGTTCAGCGGTCTGAGATCAAGGTGTAGACAGGATTGGTTTTTTTCCAAGTCCTCTTTCCTTGGCTTCTAGGTGACCATCGTCTCCTTATGTCTTCACATGGTCTTCCCTCTGTGCATGTCTGTGTCCTAATTTCCTCTTCATTTTATTTTATTAAAAGAAATTTTTTTAATGTTTATTTCTTTTTGAGACAGAGAGAGACAGAGCATGAGCGGGGGAGGGGCAGAGAGAGGGAGACACAGAATCCGAAGCAGGCTCCAGGCTGTCAGCACAGAGCCCGACATGGGGCTTGAACTCGTATACTGAGAGATCATGACCTAGGCCAAAGTCGGATGCTCAACCGACTGAGCCACCCAGGGGCCCCTACTTTATTTTATTTTATTTTATTTTATTTTATTTTATTTTATTTGAGAGAGAGAGAGAGAGCATGAGCAGGGGAGAGGGGAGGGGGCAGAGGAAGAGAGAGATTGAGAATCTTAAGCAGGCTCCACGTTCAACGTGGACCCTGACTCGGGGCTCGATCCCACCACCCTGGCATCATGACCTGAGCCAAAATTAAACGTCAGACACTCAACCGACAGCATCTCCCAGGCACCCCAGTAATCTCCTTTTCTCATAGGGGCACCAGTCATGTTGGATTAGGATGCATCTTAATGACTTCCTTTTAACTTCACCACCTTTCAAAGTTTCTGTCTTCAAATGCCGTCACTTTCTTGGATACTGGGGGATTAGGACTTCAAAATATAAATCTCTGGGAGACACAGTTTAGCACATAACACTGGTCCAAGTAGGGAAAAGGGGGATGTGGCCTGTTTGGTTTCTGCAGTAGAAACCAGTCTCCACTTTCTATTAAGACTACTCGAAGTGGGAGCTTCCTCAAGGGGGGATGAGATGCTGATATGGACCCTGGACAGTCAGGACAAAGGTCCATGATGCCTTTCTAACAGAGATTCTTTTTTAAAAAAATAATTTAATGTTTATTTATATGAGAGAGAGGCAGAGCGCAAGCAGGAGACGGTCAGAGAGAGAGGGAGACAGAATCAGAAGGAGGCTCCAAGCTCTGAGCTGTCAGCACAGAGCCCAACACAGGGCTCGAACTCACGGACTGTGAGATCATGACCCGAGCCTAAGTCAGAGGCCCAACCGACTGAGCCACCCAAGTGCCCTCATAGCAGAGATTCTTAAAGGGAGTAGCAATTCATTAAAACCCTTTTTCAGGAGCCTGGGTGGCTCAGTAGGTTAAGCAGGTTAAGCATCCAACTCTGTTTCAGCTCAGGCCATGGTCTCACAGTTCATGAGATCAAGCCCCGAGTCAGGCTCTGCACTAACAACGCAGAGCCTGCTTGGGATTTTCTCTCTCTCTCTCTCTCTCTCTCTCCCCCACCCCCCCACTTCTCTCAAAATAAATACACACACACACACACACACACACACACACACACACACACACTTTTTCACTTCTACTCAATCTTCAACCAAAAGTTATCAAGTGTCTGTTCCCCCACCCCAGCCCCTGAAATTATTCAGGGAGAGGTCATGAACAGTTCCTGGATTGCCTCATTGAAAGAGCTTCTTGAACTTTCTACGGCACTTAATATGGTTGACTTCTCCCTTAATACGGAAGCCCCTGCTTCCCTGTTCTCCTCTCTTCTTTAGCCCCTCCTACCCAATCTCCTTTGTCAGCTTTTCTTCCTTTTCACCCTATGAAAGTTGCTGTGCCAATTTTCTCTCATTGTTTCCCCTTATCTCCTGCCCCTCCTCTCCCATCTCCTTCCTTGCCTCCCTGAAGCTCCCCTTTTTTCTCTCTCTGATAATCAGAGAAATTTTACCCCTGCTTTATCTTAACCTAGGATCTCTACATGGGCTTCACATGGGACTTCTTAAATCACAAGGAAATTTATGTGTATACTTATTTGCATTTTTTCTTAGGAAAAGGATCGAAGCTCTTATCAAAAGTGTAAAACACCATGCTGGTACCTCATAAACCTTGTGTTTTGTCCAGACCTGCCTCCTGAGTTCCAGGGTCGTGTGTCCAACGACCTGCTGGGAATCTCCACCTAAACTCACAGCTATTTCCAGCTCAACAATGTCAAAAGCTGAGGTCATTATCTCCCCACCCAAAGCCTGCTCCTCTTCCTCTATTTCTTAGGTCCATGAAATGTACCACCCTCCTCCTCATCAGGCAGATCAAAAAGCTGACTGAGCATCACCCCCAGACCCCTCCTTGTCTATTACCCTCACAGCCAATCCCTTGTCCAAATCCTGTCCATTCTACCTTCTTCACACCTGTCTTACATGCTTCCCTTGCATTTCCACTACGTTAATGGCAAATCTCCTCTCAGCTACACTGTTAAAATAACTTCCCAACTTTTCCTTCCACCTTCAATCTCTCTCCTCTCCAATCTATTTATTGGACTATTATCAGGATGTTTTTTAAATGTTTTTTAAAAATTTTTTACTGTTTATTTGTTTGACAGAGAGAGAGAGAGAGAGTGCTAGCAGGGGAGGGGCAGAGAGAGAGGGAGACACAGAATCTGAAACAGGCTCCAGGCGCTGAGCTATCAGCACAGAGCCCGACTCGGGGCTCGAACTCAGGAACTGTGAGATCATGACCTGCGCGGAAACCAGGAATCGGAAGCTTAACCGACTGAGCCCCCCAGGTGCCCCCAGAGCAATTGTTACAATACGTGAAACTGATCATGTCATTCCCCAGCTTTGAGTGTTGATGACTGGCTTTTCATTTTATGAACATTATTCTGGCAGCAATCTAAGAAGGTATAGACTGTTCACCGTGACAAAGTCCTCCATGATCACCCAATGAATACTGAGTGCCTAGTATGTTTCAGTCACTGCACTAAATGCTGAGGATACAATATAAACAAAGAAGAACAGTTTCCCTGCCCTCAGAGTCCTTACGGTTCACAGGTATTATGAGTACCACAAAGGAGAAGCGCGGGCTTTTAAAGGAGAAGGGACGAGGGTGTCATCCTGATTCAGATCACCAGGGACGGCCCCAACCTCCATGTTGCACTTCGAATAACAATCAGTAGATACGCGTCCGGATATGGAACCAGTGCCTTTGCAGACATTGTTTCATTTAGGCTTCACCTCGGAGTTACCACCGCTATTGTTAGCCCCATTTTACAGATATGAAAACCGAGGCCCTAGAAGGGTTAAGTAAGGGATGGAGTTGAGATTCTACCCCAGACTCATCTGAAACCCAGCGCCCTTCCGCTTCCACTTCTCCTTTATGGGACTCACTAACCTCGTGGCACTGTACGTACCCAGCTCTGAGAACATGCCAGCCTATTTCCCTCCATCTGTGGTCACGCTTCTCTGTTTGCCTGAAATGCCTATTTCCCTCCAAACCTGCCTGCTGAACACGCAATTACCTTCTGTGATCCAGTTAAAGTGTTCCCTCCTCCCACAGATGCCTTCTGTGGGCATAAACAGAACCGTGTCGATTCTCTCATAGTCCCCGTGGCGCATCTGGTGGTCTCCCCCTGAGAAAGTGTGAGTCCCGGGGTGGGGGTGGGGGGATGATAACTGATTGACCTCGGTAATCTCAAAACCCTGTGCTCTGGCTGGCGTTTCAACGTTGAAGGCAAAGTAAGGGAAGAGAAGAAGCCGGAGAGGAAAGCACGAAAGGAGAAAAGAAAAGGCAAAAGGATGAGGACAAACACTCGAGTATAAGAGATCCCAAGACTATCTGTGCTTCAAAAAAAAAAAAAAAAAAAAAAAAAAAAAAAAAAAAGTGCATTCTACCCACACCATAAAAGTAGCCCTTACAACCTCAGGCTGGAGCTGAGGCTTGCTCAATGAGTGCTTCATGCAAACCTGCAGACAGCTTCCCACTCTTGCGTCCTCCTGTGCTCTCTCCTTCCTGTCCAGCCCATTTTCTGCAGCTAGCAATTCATTCCTCCCTCCACTGGAAGACCATGGACAGAAGCTGAGTCAGAGGCAAAAATGCAACTGCAAAGAAGGAAAGCTACAGTGAATGCCATGCGCCACGACTCATGTGCCCGAAAGCCACTCCGACAACTATGAGGAACAGAGCGCGCGCGTGGAGGGTGTCCCCTTCGGCCTGGGAAGCCTTCCACGGACGGCCCTGAAGGCACTCTCTGCGCGTGGGTTTCCCAGATAAGGACCTGAAGTGCCAGGAGAGGTAGCTAGCCGGATACTAATCTGGATTTTGCGAGGTGTAAATGCGGCACCTGAAAGGGAGCACCAGACCTGCTGCCTGGTGCGTTTTCACTGTTGATGCTAAGCACACATCGAATCCCAGGGCCTGTGAGCGGAGAGGTTGCTGCAGAATGCGTGAAGGGGGCGGGTGGATGGGAGGGCGGCACCGGGAAACTCTACCTGGGAGCAACAGGAAACGAAAATCAAGTCCTGAGAAGTGGTTTTGAATACGACTTTGGAGCGGGGAGGGGCACTGGTCCAAAGCAGAGGTCACGGGCTCCTGTGCCGGCCCCGCCTCCACGCTACCCCTGTCAAACATCGCATCTGTCTGCTGTTCACCTCCCAGGCTTTCCCGCGGCTTTTATAAGCGAGGCCTGTCCCAGATGTCCAGGGACCCCCTGGGGCCTTGGCACTGCTAAGCAGAGCCATTTGATGCTGTGTCTGGGACCAGGATTTAAGCGAAGAGGGGGTGGGAGGGGGAGGGCACAGAGGTAGGCGCGGGTGTTGGGGGTGGGGCGCGCTAGGGAAAGCAGAACAGGTTAGCAATCTCACGACTTCCTGGCCACAGCGCCTCCACCTTTTCCAGTCAGGAGCCCTGGGACCGTGGCTACAGGCTCACAGAGCAGCCCAGAGGCTCCCTGACGGGCTAAGCTCACCTGAGCTGCTGTGACTCAGCCCACCCCTGGTAACGGTGGATTGAAGGTAAACAGCTCCCGGCCTCCCCTCCTCGCTGCTTTCCCCACCGGTCCCCCTTTCCTGCCTTCCCTTCAACCAATCAGTGGCATCCCAGGGCCCCGTTTCTGTCTCACTGCCCGGGTTTCCTTTAACAGAAGGTGTGAATCTCATGGTCAAATTCACCCTAAGAAGCGCATTACAGACCCCAAGGCACATGCTTTTTGAATTTTGAAAAACACGTCAGTGGAGAGATCGCTGGGGGGACAGACATACTTCTAGGGGTCTGAAGGTTTAAATGACTACTTCCCGTATGCAGGCAGGTCCAGGCTGGCTGGAGGCAGGTCTGGGCCAGGCGGGAGAGTGACAAGGTCTGAAGTAGAGCACCAGATCCCTCGATGAATGCCCTCCCTCTTGAGTCTCATCCCCAGGGTCCCGATATCTTGTTCTTGGCACGGAGTAGATCCAAACCTACCAGGTGGGGGAAAAACCTTGAGATTTACTGGGACGCGTTCGGACAGACCCTGTGTCACTAGACGCTTAGCTGTAGACCTATGTGGACCAAAGGGGGAGCCTCCCTCAGCTCCTCTTCCAGGCTCTTCTCCTCTTCCTGCCCTATCTTGGGGCTCACTGGTCAGAATTCAGATTCAGAAATCAGATGACTTTCCGGGAAAAGGAACCTAGAGAGTAATGAGCTGGGGGTGTGGGGGAGGGGGGGTGAGGGAAAGACTGTTTACTTCCTCTCTTTGACTCAGCTCTGTCCCTTCAGAGCTCAGTGCATCTGCAGTGACTTGTTCATTCTACCGTGGCAGCATGTGGCGGCTGCTGTCCCCGACAGCCCTGCTCCTTCTGGGTAAGTCAGAGTCACCTTCTGGGTAAGTCAGGGCCACTCTGGCTGATGGAGAAGCTCAGGACGCCCTGGGTTCAGCAGATCCCACTTCTCAGGTCAGGGAAGGGAGCCCTCCCAAGGAATAGGACCCCTTACCCCATCTCTAGCGCTAGATTTCCTTCCCAGGACAAACATTTGGGGGCTAAACATGGGAGCCCTCTGAGGTGGGCATAACCAGGAAGTAGAGGGGGACTGTGAGGTCCCTGTGCCCTCACCCTGCGGGGTCTCAGTTTCCCTATCCGTAAGATGAAGACTGTGGACCCGATAGATGCTCTTTTTTTTTTTTTTTTAATTTTTAAAAAAAAATTTTTTTTTTTAACGTTTATTTATTTTTGAGACAGAGAGAGACAGAGCATGAACGGGGGAGGGTCAGAGAGAGAGGGAGACACAGAATCTGAAACAGGCTCCAGGCTCTGAGCTGTCAGCACAGAGCCCGACGTGGGGCTCGAACCCACGGACCGTGAGATCATGACCTGAGCCGAAGTCAGACGCTCAACCGACTGAGCCACCCAGGCGCCCCCCGATAGATGCTCTTTAATTTCTGTCTCTTCCATTCTGACATTCTGGGCTTGCCCGCTAAGACTTTTAATTTCCACCCTTTTGGGGGGGGGGGGACACGGGTCGAGGTTGTTTCTATGGCTTGATTCAGGGAAATTCAGGCTGTACCCTTATTTTGGGAGTTTGACTAGGGACTAAGGAGTAAGGTTATGGTGTTGAAGACAGGGACTTGGCTGGAGAGGAGAGCAGGGGGCACAGACACGGGAGAACAGAGGGCGGGCAGCGGGACAGCTAGCCATGTATACGCCTTGATTCCTGGCAACGCTGGACTCTCAGGAAAGGGATGGGCTAAGGAATTTACACCCGCTCTGGCCGCCCTGCTCTCTGCCTCTGCTCAGTATTTGTTTCCCTCTTTTGTCTTGCAGTTTCTGCTGGCACGCGAGCTGGTGAGTTGGCTTTGTGCCCTTGGATTGATCAAGCGAGGCACATATATGGCGTGTAATGGCCACAGGGTGTTGGGAAATGCCTTCTGCCTGGGAAGCTGTTGAGGGTTGTCAGGGGCACTTCCCCCGCACAGTGGGGCTTGGCGCTAGGCTTCTCTGGCTACTTTTCCTCAAGATAAGGAGAGGCCAGAAATGGGACTAAGCGCCCTGAAGCCAAGATGCTCCAAGCCTGAGTCACAGGCCAAGGCTGAGTCGCCGACGATGGGTTTGCAATGGGCTCGCTCTGGCTCCGAGCGTCCCCGGGGAGTGCCGGCGTAGGGCCTGCTCACCTCCTTGCCCTGACCCACCTTCTCCTCTCCTGGCTCCTCAGCAGACCTCTCGAAGGCCATGGTGGTCCTAGAACCTGAATGGAACAGGGTACTCTTTTCGGACAGTGTGATTCTGAGGTGCCAGGGGGCCTACCCCCCTGGGGACAATTCCGCACAGTGGTGGCACAACGAGAGCGTCATCCCCCATCGGGCCCCCAGCTACTCCATCAAAGCTGCCAGAAGTGAAGACAGTGGCGAGTATAAGTGCCAGACGGGCCTCTCCGAAGCCAGCGACCCGGTTCAGCTAGAAGTGCATATTGGTGAGTAGGGGAAGGGAAAGGAGGGAATCTCCAACAAAGGGTGAAAGGGGAGACGCTGAACGACTCGGGGAGAGCCAGAAGATGTCATTCTTGAGGGTTACAACTGAGATGAGAGCCTCTGTGGTCCCCCTGAAGGGTATCAGAGTTGTGGTTCTAACCATAAGCGGGCCTCCGGCAAAAATGTCAAAACCTGGGGGGTCATGGGTACGGGACCGCTGCGGGGCGCAGTCCCAGCCACTGCGGCTCACGTAGGACGCGCCCGGCACCCACGGTGTCCTCCGAAGGTCGGCACCTGACACCGGCGCTCGATAATATTTACTGAATAAAGTGACGAATCTGTTTTTCTGTGAGCTCCATTTCCTTCTGACTCTCAGACACACCGCGCCCTAAGCTCTCCTCCTAACCTTCCTAACCGCCTAGGGTCATATCTAGCCCCTTCCACCCCCCATCAGGGCCCCCTCTCTCACTCACTCTTCAGTGCAAATCACCTAGTGGAGTGCAGTGTCGCCTCGCAAGCCCGACTACTTCCGAGGCTCACTTGCCCACCGGGTGTGGATGGGACAAGGCGGGAGAGGGGAAGGAGGGCCTGACGGAGGTGGGCTCGCAAAGAGTTTCACGGAACTGGGCCTCTGGAACTGATTTTGTTTTTAATTTTTTAATGGTTATTTACTTTTGAGACAGAGACAGAGCACGAGCCGGGGAGGGGCAGAGAGAGGGAGACACAGAATCCGAGGCAGGTTCCGGGCTCTGAGCTGTCGGCACAGAGCCCGATGTGGGGCTCAAACCCACGAACCGTGAGATCATGACCTGAGTCAAAGTCAGACGCTCAACCGACTGAACCACCCAGGTGCCCCTGGAGCTGATCTTTGTGGTTCCTTAGCCCCTGGCTGTCACGCAGCTGACATGGTCGTCACACTACAGAATTACAAGGAGGCATGTCTCTTACTAATGAGGTGAGAGATGGCCTCCATGGACCAAATAAAAGGGGGAATTATCAGCAGGACGTAAGAGAAAAATCAAGTCTGAGAATTATAAATTTGCCTTGAACCTTGATCTAGAAACTGGCTTTAGAAGGCCCGTCAATGAGGGGGCACCTGGGTGGCTCAGTTGGTTGGGCGTCTGACTTCAGCTCAGGTCATGATCCCACACAGAGTTTGTGAGCTCGAGCCCTGTGTCGGCCTCTGTGCTGACAGCTCAGAGTCTGGAGCTGCTTCAGCTCTCTGCCCCCTCCCCTCTCTCTCTCTCTCTCTCTCCCTCTCTCTCTGCCCCTCCCCCACTCACACTCTGTGTCTCTCTCAAAGATAAATAAACATAAAAAAAAAAAAAGAAGGCCTGTCAATGAGGACCATATGAAAACGAGACTATGAGCATTAACTTCACCAGGCCAACACTTGATTATCATTGTTATTACTTCACTTACCTCCTCCTCTGATAAGTCCTCTTTACTTTTTTGGAGATCACCAGTCTCTCTCTCTCTCTCTCTCTCTGCACACAATTAGATATACACACATGTATATGTATATATTCTTATAACCATAATCTTATGATAATAATGATGTATCTCTTCACTGAAAAAGTAAATGGATATATGGGTACATTGTCTTTTGATAAATATCTCTGGATAAGTAATTAAGGTTACTTTCTGTTTGGCAAATCTCCCAAGCAGAGAATTTTTGTGTTCTACCAATTTTGTGTAGCGTAAGGCAGCAGACTTTTTTTTTTTTTAATTATAGGAAGTTTTATTGTCCTGTTCTTATTACAAAAGTCGTTTGGGTTCAATCTCAAAACTATGTAAAAGAAACGAAAATAACCGTAATCCCATCCCTCAGAGGAAACCCCTGTTAATATTTCAGCACATTTTCTTTCTTTTCCTTTTTTCCGTGCTTCTGTGCTTTCTGTATTCTGTCTTTTTCACTTAGCATTATCTCGTGACTGTTTTCTTGTGTCATTGTAAAATTTATCTGCAATGTCATTTTTCATTATTCAGGTCAACCTCCTGGCGGTGACTGTCGTGTTCTCTCTGTGTGAAATGTGGTTACTTGGTGACAGAGTTGTGAGAACAAGTATCCTGGTGATACACGAATTTTCTCTCTAGCAGGCTGTGCTCAGTGATGAGGGCCCTGGGGCCCTTCAGAAAGTAGCAGTTACCATGAACACTACCGTTCATGCCCCTCTTTCCCCTCCTTGACTTTTTTTTTAAGCTATTTGAGCTTTTATTTTAATTTTTTTGTTTATTTATTTTGAGAGAGAGAGAGAAGTCACGTGTATGCAGGTGCGCGTGTGAGCGGGGGGGGGGGGGGGGGGGGCAGAGAGAGAGAGGGAGAGAACGAATCCTAAGCGGGGTCCATGCTGTCAGTGCAGAGCCTGATATAGGGCTCGATCCCACAAATCCTGAGCCATGATCTGAGCCGAAGTCAAGAGCTGGGCGCTTAATGGGGCGCCTGGGTGGCTCAGGCGGTTAAGCGTCCAACTTCAGCCCAGGTCATGATCTCACAGTCCATGAGTTCGAGCCCCTCATCGGGCTCTGTGTTGAGGCCTGGAGCCTGCTTCAGATTCTTTGTCTCCCTCTCTTTCTGCCCCTCCCCTGTTCATGCTCGTTCTCTCTCTCTCTCTCTCTCTCTCTCAAAAATAAATAAACATTAAAAAAAAAAGAGAGAGTTGGGCACTTAACCAACTGAGCCACCCAGGCGCCCCTCCCCTCCTTGACTTTTATTTTGAGTTCTACTTCACGATTTCTGTAGCAACTCCCGTGGCCATCCAGTGACCTCACTCCTGACTGGCAGGAGTCTTCGAATATTCCTATAATTATCTATCCTTTCTGATATCTACCTTTCCTTGGATGGGGCAAATCATCACGTTCAAGTGCAATGTTTACTCTTTGATCTAGAACCTACGGCGGCTGCTTATCAGCTGCCGTAGCAAACCCCAGCGCAGGCCTTAAGGACCCTGTGGATAGCTCCTCACCTACCTCATCACTTAAGTCCCTCAGCTCTAACCTTACGGTTTGACGTGTGCGTCTCTCTTTCCCATTGGACAAAAAGTCTTGGTGCGACTTGAGCTCTCCTGCGGGGCCCAGTGGCCTTTTTCCCAAAGGGAACTCTGCAGGGATGGCTCCCAGTCTGGCTCTCCACGACGTCCCAGGATCTGGGTGGTGTCTCCTTGGGAAGGTGTTTGCTCTCATCGCTGAGGCCCCCGGGGCCTGTGGTCTCGGTGTCTTTCAGGCTGGCTGCTGCTTCAGGCCCCCCGCTGGGTGTTCCAGGAGGGAGACACCATCCAGCTGAGGTGCCACAGCTGGAAGAACAAGACTGTACAGAAGGTTCAATATTTCCAGAACGGAAGGGGCAAGATGTTTTTTCATAATAATTCCGACTTCTACATTCCAAAAGCAACGAGCAAACACAGTGGCTCCTACTTCTGCAGGGGGCTTATCGGGAATAAAAATGAGTCGTCAGAGGCTGTGAACATCACGGTTCAAGGTGAGGCTGTGCAGCCCTAAGAGGGCCCAGAGCCCCCTGTGCGTGGGGTCTGCGTTCACCCTGGGAAGAAGAGTTCAGAGGATCCTATGCTTTTTGCTTTGCGTCCTGATTATTGCCGAGGCTTCTTTACGAGGGGTGCTGAGGGGCGTCATTCACTCTGCAATGTGACGGCAGGAATGGAAACCGCGTTTCCTTCCCCATAAATGCACCTGTCCTCACTTACGCCAGTCACACCATGCCCGCAAGGGTATGTGTGCACATGATGCTGGCCATCTTGACCTGCCTTCCTGTCCTCTCCAAGCCCAAGGCTTAGCCACAAGCCCACCTGGTGGGAGCCTCTCACCCCCTCACGGAGAGGGCCTAGAGACGGGGTTCTGGTTTTGTGGCTCATTCATCGTGTGACAGTGGGCAAGCCACTTAGTCTCGCTGAATGTCAAGTTCCCCTTCTGTAACAAGGACGAGTTGACATTTATTGGGCAACTTCCGGTGTGTTGGACACTGTGCCAGGTGCTTCCTCACAGGCACCCAGTGACTCTTGACAACAACGTTAGGAGATCACTAGCTAGTTTGGAGTCTACTTTGCAGATGCAGAGACTGAGGGGAAAAGGAGCCGGGGCGGGGGGGCGGGGGGCAGTGGTCGTGCAGGGAGCGGGAATAATGAACTTTTCTCCAGGATCATTCCCAAGATTCAAAGCCTATGTAGTTAACCACTGGACGAAATGAAATAATTGGACAGACACCAAACTTCTGCCTTAACGACTGTCATCTTTCTCATCCCTGTGCTTCTCCCGTTAGGTCCGCCAGTTCCCTCCACCTCAACGTTCCTTCCACATTGGTACCGAATCGCTTTCTTCCTGGTGACAGCACTCCTGTTTGTAGTGGACACAGGGCTGCATGTGGCTGTGCAGAGAGACCTTCAAAGCTCCGTGAAGGAGCGGAAGGACGGCAAAGTCACGTGGAGCCAGGGCCCGTAGGACAAACAGGGGCGATAAAATCGGCACCCCCGAACCTCTCTCTGGATTCACAACCCCGTCGTCCCCGACAGGCAGCTCTGGGGGCAGCGTCCAGGCTGAGGGTCCCTCACCCCATTCCATTTGCTCTCGGTCTCCGCTGGGAAGGCAGGGCTGGCGACCTTCAGGTGCCCACAGTGACGCCCCAGTGAGTAGCCGCATCCCTCAGAACTGAAGTCTCAGAGCCACACAGATGCTCTCTCTGCACGACTGCCCTGTCACAGCAACGCGACAATGCAGAATCTGGACGGTGACCCAACATGCGAACGTTGTTCTTAAATAACCGAATGTGTAGGTAAGAGAATTATGGCCGAGGGCCAGCAGGCTGATGGTCTACGTTTGTTGTGAGGCACACTAAAACTCCTTCCAGACAGATCGTGGGGGCTGTGGAGGGTCTAGGGGAGACGGCAGAACCAGTGAAGCGGGTGACTGAGAAAGAACACGGCAGTCCAGGACAGATCAGAGAAGACCTCTGTCTTCCTAGGATATGAGCCATGGTGTGGGTGGCAGAAAGATCACAGGGGTGGTATAGAATTGAGTTTTTCAGGGGGGCTCATGCCAGAATTGGGATGGTCTGTGAGTATATAATGATGGACCCTCTTGATGTCATGAGCCGAAGATGGTCCTGGAAGGAGGTTGGGGATTGGAGGGTGTTGGAAAAGAAAGCACAGAACAATCCCTACGTCCGCAGGAAGGAGGGCAGCATGGCTGTCCCAGATTGAGCTCAGTGAACAGAGCCATCTCGGGTCTGAACTGAGAAAACATGGCAGGAAAGAGTCCACTACAGCTGCTCAGGAGGCAGGACACCTGGCCAGGATAAGCCACAGTCGGAGAGAGGAGAGGCAGGGAACAGCAAACCAGCTTTCTGCTTCAGTATCTAATTCAGGTGCAGTTTTGTTTACATCACTCACCAAACAAACCTTGGCTAAGCGATACTCTATGCGCTCAGGTCTGCTGAGTTAAGCTAGGACAGTTGGAAATCCGTCCGCCTGTCAGTGACAATGAGTAAGGGTGGGGTCACCAGCATTGCTTGTGGAAGAAAGCTTAGCGACCTTATTTCTTTGTACAAGCTTTAAGCACATGTCTTGATTCCAATAAAGCATTTTACAAGATTTTGTGTGCTACTCTCAGCCAGAAGATGGAAAAACCGTGGTAATAAGACCTGATAATAAAAACCCATTTTCCCTCCTGTTGTCCGACATTCTACCAGGGATTAGTGTGGGGGTAACTAAATCATGTCACCGCAGCTCATGTGAATCAGCCAGTGGTGAATTCACCAGTCCTGCTGAGGCAACGGGCACAGGAGACTTTTACAGGTGGTGTGGGATGGGAGTAGGGGAGGGGGGAAAGTTAGAAGTAGTTCCAGAGCAGGTGCTGGGCAGGAGACGGCACCCCTGGGAAGGAGCCAGGGGCCTGGACAGAGGTATAGGGGCAGCCTAATTGTTATGAGCCATATGCCATAGCTCATAACTGAGTTATGAGCTATAGGTCAAGTTATGAGCTATAGGTCAAGACGATTCAAGCTTGATGTATGAATATCGGATGAGATTCAGACATAAGGCAGGTGCACTGGGAAACCCTGGGCATCCACCTCACATCTATTTAGGGCCTACAATATGCCCAGCTTGAGTCCAAGTGCTGAAGACAGAGACGTAGAGCACAGGGTCAGTCCCGGGAGGAGTCTCCATTCTAGGGAGAAAAGCCTTGAGGAGAGAGTGGAGAAAAGGCTGCAGTGTTCTTGTGGTGAAGGAGGAGTTCGCCAGGCAGAGAGGAGGAACGCTGAAGATCCGTGGGCAAAGATTCCAAAGCCAGATTAGGGTTCAAGAAGGTGGTTCGGCCCTTTTCCAGTGTAAAGAGCCAGTGAGGGAGAAGAGGGAGTTCAGCGGCCAGATCATCAAAGGCACGGCCTTCCAAGCAGAGGAGAGCGCCTCCGGGCCCCCAGCCAGCCTTGGAGGGATTTCAGGCAGAACGAGTTTTAGGAGGCCTCTCAGACGGTTCCCTCCGTGCAAGGAAGGGAGAGGGGAGTTGAAGACAGGAAACCGCCTAGAAACCTAGGTAGTTGTTGCAGTAACTCAAGGGGGGTGGGGGGTGGGGGACTAGATAGTGAGGAAGTGAGTGGCAGCGAGGCTGGGGACGCAGGTGCCTATTGGAAAGATATTTAGAAAGCAGACTCTCCAAAAACCGGCAACCAGTCGGACGTGGCACGACTAGGGGCCCAGGCTCCGGACAAGCCCGTTTGATGAGTTAGGCAATACAAGGTCAAAGGCGAGGCAGGCACAGGTTTGGTAAGGAACTCACCTTCGGATTACCAGTGCTGGCTTCCTTTGGTCGCCAAACATTTTTAGAACAATTTCACGAGGCAGTTTTCGTAGAACTGAAGTCAGGCGGCTAAAATTCTCACTCCCGACCGCAACCCTACCCAGGCGGACCTCCTGCTAGGAAACCCAGGCCACGGGGGCGAGGGACGAGCGAAGAGCGAGAACCTGGCCACGCGGAGGATGCCCGCGGCTTCCGGGAAGAACACCCACGCCCGCGGTTCAAAACGGTCAGGCCCCGTCCCTGGGTGGGCTCGAACCACCAACCTTTCGGTTAACAGCCGAACGCGCTAACCGATTGCGCCACAGAGACAGGCAGAAGCCAGGGCCTCTGCCAACCCAGTTCACCGAAGGAAAAAAAACTCGGCCGCGCTTTCTGCTTCGCCCCGAAGAGGTGCTCGGGGCTGGCGTGGGAACCCGCGGGGCGGTCCCCTTCGGGGGCGCCGGGTGGCCCCAGCCAAGCAGGCCTTTCCCCCGCGCTGCGGAGGCACCTGCCTAGACCTGGGACAGGCCTCGGTGCGGACCCAGATGATGCTGAGAAGCCGCAGCAGCCCAGCTCCTTCGGGAGTCCAAAACGAAGTCTCTCCGTGCGCTCGCGAGTTCACTGGGCTTTGCTCCGGGAGGTACAGTCGACTTTCCTGCTGATCTGGACGATTTATGCGCTCGTGCCTGGGCGAGTGGTAACTCACAATCAGCTTGCTCTTGTGAATGTTTAAAATACCGTATCACGTGTCCAATCACGCCCGGCGAAATGTAACGTCTAAGCAAGGAAGCCCAGTAGAACAAGACTAATCTCCAAGCCCAGCGGTTTTTGAAAGGTTGCTACTCGTGCATTAGGCACCGGGACAGAACACAGAGTTTGTAACTGCCTGTAATTTAAAGACTCTCACACTGGCAAATCCAGATCTAAATATCTGAGGGCAGAGACCCCTCATCCAACATCACCAGCACAGGGATCCTGGTCAGTGCCTGGCCTCTTCTCTGCAGCCTGGAGGGAAGCTTCTCTCTTGTTCTTGGGTCATTTCGCAGCCGCAGGCTTCCTGAGTCACATCACCTCCGCCCCTGGCCCCCCGAACCCCTCTACCGAGCCACACCTCTGACGCACCCAGGCACCCACAGGCAGCCCTTCTCTGTGGTGCCAAGTCCCCACCCTCCGCCCAGAACCTTCTCTTCCTTCTACACCTCTGCGCCCTACTCAGTGGATTCCAGTTTGGGTGCAGGTCGGTGTCCAATGCTCTTCAGAGAATGAGAATACACAATGCCCATATAGGCCCAAATTATGTGTGTGTGTGTGTGTGTGTGTGTGTGTGTGTGTGTATCTCAGAGAAGTTTGCCAAGAGAACTCTATATTGAGATTACCTTTTTTTACACTTTTAAGTTTGTTTTAAAATGTTCTTTGTTTTATACAAAGCAGTGTCTGCGGTTGTTTTATTAATTTCCTAATTCGGCAAAATAAAAAGTTGGCAACTCTATATTGGTCACCAACATTTTATTTTATTTTTTTTTAATGTTTATTTATTTTTGAGACAGCGAGAGACAGAGCATGAACGGGGGAGGGGCAGAGAGAGAGGGAGACAGAATCGGAAGCAGGCTCCAGGCTCTGAGCCGTCAGCACAGAGCCCGACACGGGGCTCGAACCCACGGACCGCGAGATCATGACCTGAGCTGAAGTCGGACGCTTAACCGACTGAGCCACCCAGGCGCCCCGGTCACCAACATTTTAGGGGAAATTCAACTTATCTGCAAAGTCCAAGTTTGGGAACCGCTACTCTCACCTTCACCTATTTATTGGATTGGCAGAAGAAATTAAAAATTACTTTCCGTTTATTCTAAACACGCATACATTTCCCGTGTTTCGCTTTGCAAGTACAGTCAGACAACAATCTAAAAGAAGGCAAAACAAGAAAAACTGAGTTATTAAAAAAGAAAGTACAGGGGTGCCTGGGTGGCTCAGTCGGTTGAGTGACTGACTTTGGATCAGGTCCTGATCTCACACCTCGTGAGTTTGAGCCCCGCATCAGGCTCTGTGCTGACAGCTCTGAGCCTGGAGCCTGCCTCAGACTATGTGCCTCCCTCTCTCTCTGCCCCATCCCACTCGCATTCTGTCTCTGTCTCTCTCAAAAGTAAATAAACATTAAAAATAAAAATAAAAAAGAAAGTACAAAATGGGATGATGAAATAAATCCAAATATACAGTAATCACAATAAATATAAATGGAGAAAATTTGCCAGTGAGAGTGGATTTTTTTTTAATATATTTTATTCTGTTTTAGACGAATGGCATTAAAACAGGAAAAAAAAAAACACAGAAAGACTGAATGGAAAAGAATGGAAAAAGATATGACAGGAACAGTCTAAAAGAAAGTTGGCACATAGCTAAGTAATATCAGACAAAATAAAGTTTAAGAAATAATGCATCACAAGGGATAAAGATGTCGCCACATGATGATAAAAGATTAAACTATGATAAACATATAACAATTCTAAATACATATGTATCTAATAAAATGATGTTAAAACATAGAAGCAAGAATTATTAGACCTCTGAGAGAAAACTGGCAAATTCATCTATAGTTGATTCTTCAAATTCTACAGTGAGAGAATTCAACTTAACTATTCTCAGCATTCAATAGGTCAAGCAGAGAAAAAAAAAATTAAGCATATGAACACAATTAATAAGCTTGGTTTAAAAAATATATATTTAGGGGCGCCTGAGTGGCTCAGTTAGTTGAGCCTCCGGCTTCCTCTCAGGTCATGATCTAGCTGCCCGTGGGCCCGAGCCCTGCATTGGGCTCTGTGCTGACAGTTCAGAGCCTGGAGCTTGCTTCGGATTCTGTGTCTCCCTCTCTCTCTGCCCTTCTCCCACTCGTGCTGTCTCTCTCTCTCAAAAATCAGCAAACATTAAAAAAAAAATATATATATATATATAATTAGAACTCTGCAACCAATAATTTTTGGCTACATAGTCTTCTCAAACATTTACAAAAGTTCACTTTATTATATGAAGCCATAAAACATGGCTTCATGGAATTGGCACTATTTAGAACACATTCTTTGAACATAACGGGATTTAACTTAGAAAGCAACTACAAAAAAAAACCTTTTCAAACCCTCATATATGTGGAAAATTTTCAAATGTATGCTTTTAAAATAATTCATGGATCAAAGAGAAATTGAGTGGAAATTGAAAAATGCTTAGATCGGGCTGTCTGGGTGGCTCAGTCCGTTGAGCCACTGACTTCCGCTCAGGTCATGACCTCATGGTTTATGAGTTCAAGCCCTGCGTCCAGCTCTGTGCTGACAGCTCGGAGCCTGGAGCCTGCTTCCGATTCTGTGTTTCCCTCTCTCTCTCCCCTCCCCCATTCATGTTCTGTCTCTCTCTCAGAAATAAATAAACATTAAAAAAAAATTAAAGAGGGGCGCCTGGGTGGCTCAGTCGTTAAGCGGCCGACTTCGGCTCAGGTCATGATCTCACGGTCCGTGGGTTCGAGCCCCGCGTCGGGCTCTGTGCTGACAGCTCAGAGCCTGGAGCCTGTTTCAGATTCTGTGTCTCCCTCTCTCTCTGCCCCTCCCCTGTTCATGCTCTCTCTCTGTCTCAAAAATAAATAAACATTAAAAAAAAAATTAAAGAAAAGAAAAATGCTTAGATGGAGTAGTAACAAATATATAACATACCCAAACTGTTGATTGTTCAGGGTTTTACATGTGCACCAGGGAACAGGAATGCTATACCGACCTTCAATGCTTAGCATACGTATTGCACGGGATCTGCGGGTCAATAAATCTGCTAGAAAAACAACAACGACGACGACAACAGAAAACTTTTGGAAGACAATTAATCCTGTGACAAGGAGGGAAATGTATAGACGGTAACATTCTGATCGGTCAGTGCCATACCCGTTAACTCCCCCTCAGAAAGAATCGTCGTCTGGGTTCTGCTTTGGCTGTCCCTAGATACCAGAAAGCCAGTCCCCATGCCAATGCTGGCCAACTCTAAAGAATTCTACATGAGCACTGTCAAGAGGCAGCTCAATGCCTCCCAGCCTACAGGTCCAATTTAAGCCAGCCTACTGCAAGTCCTGGTGATAGGACTGTCCTATCCCAGGACAGGGCCACCCGAAACCCTGGTCCAGTTAACAAAGGCCCAGCGTCAGTTTGGCTCCCCGACACTGTGGCTGTCTGCTACCACTCATTACTACTCAGTAGCCACCCTTGCCTGTGGCCACTTGTAGGAACCACAGCCTCCACCCAAACTTGGTACCGAGAATCAGGAAATAACAGAGAACGGGCAGGCAGTAATGCGTCACACAAAGTATCAGCCACATGTTGTGGCCTCTGCTGGCCGTCCCGTGATAGGATGGAGACTGGGACGCAGACTGGAACATAGGGGAAATTGGGGGCTAACGGGTGACGGAGGGGCAGGTGCCCCTTTCCCCCATCTGTATTGTGGTTCACCTTCATTTCATGGAACAGGTTTGTTTGTTTGTTTTTCAAACCTCAAACATCCTCCCACCGCAGGTAATTGTTTTAGTAATAAAGAGGATAATTAATGCTTGCTCATTGCCAGACACCATTCTAAACGCTTATTAACTCATCTGAGAATTATAATCGTCATCATTACCCCCTTTTACATATGAGGAAACTGAGAGAAGGGGAGCCAAGTCCAAACACGGGAAGCACAACAGAGCCCATGTACCCCACAATCCCGTTAGTTGCCTCATCCAGCCTGATGACACATATCATTCCAATAAATGACTATTGTGTGATAGAGAAAACAACCCTCAGACAGTATTTCAAAGGCCGGAAAAAAAAAACTTATCACCATTGCTGTTAGTTTAACAGAAGATGTCAAAGGATTCAGTATCCTAATTTTAGGAAAAAATGTTCAGCTTACACAAGTCACTGCATGACTATCAGTGTATTGGACAGAAAGTGGGGGAATTTGACGCAGGAAAAGCAGGGTTCAGAGAGAGGCATCATTTAGCCAGTGACAGCTGCATCAAACAAAACCAACAGTTATTAAAAATCAAACAGTTTGGAGATGATTTGAAAGGTTAAATAGGACTCGCACGACAACTACGTCGCCTGGAAATCGGTTTTATGAGACCCGTAAACACACAGATCTATACGTGCAGTTAAGGACTAGTAGGGAATAGTTGAAATACAGAATCCTGCAGCTGTTTTAAATCTTCTGAATACCATTAATGGCTATGTGTCTCAATATAAATGAATCCTATAAAAATAATATTTAGGGGGAAAAAACGCTGGTTGCAAAAGAATACATACTGCCTGGTACCAGTTATAAAACCTTTAAAAGCATGAAAATCCAAATAATACATATATTTGGCAACACATACACATGTATTGAAACTGTTATACAGGCCAAAGGAATAATGAATATAAAACCCAGAATAAAGTGTGCTCCTTATTGGGAGAAAGAGACACCCGATTTAGAGAGATTCCTTAGATGGCTTCTCATTCAAGGATGAGCACAGTAGGATCCTTAACTGCAAACAGCAGAATCTACTGTAGCTTGTTTAAATACAAAAGGATTTATTGAGGGCTATGGATAATTCGCCAGGCATCCGGAAGACTGAAGAAACAGACTCTAGGCTAACTTCCGGGAATAGCTCCCCAAACTATTCTGTATATCGGGCTACCACACTACCCAGCAAAACCTGCTATAAAACAAATTAAAAAGCTTCCCCAGTCTCTGGTCTCTGGCTCCAGAACACTGGCTGCAATGGCCACTATTTACACAACCCAAATTGTATCCCCATGTCTCTCCCATGTAACTCAGTTACAAATCAGATCTCACTAAAGTACATCTGGTTGGTGGAACGTAAGTCATAACCAGAACCCCCGCTGCAAAGGAATCTAGGAAATGTAGTTTTTAGCTTCCCAGCCTCAATAGCACAGGAAAGCAAACCAGAATGGTACGGGACCGGGGGCTGAGCAAACCAGGGGACATATCCACTACAGTGAATAAACTGAAAAGCAAAAATAAAATAAAACCAACTCCAAATTAAAACAAAAGCAGATAACGCTTCCACCTCCACCTCTGATGCGGGGCTATTAGATACTGAGGGGATGAAACGATCTAAAGAACTATGTAGTCTTGGGCTACAGTTGTGGGTATATTGTGATAATATATACCTTGCCACCAAGGATCTGTGTAGCTTTTTGTTCTTAAAAGACAACCCGGGTGCGGGAGGAGGGAGGGGTTCCAGGTCCCTGTGTTGGACTCTTCCCAAATTCCTGTGGAAAAGATCCCAACAGTGGAACAGAGAAAAGTTTATACCATCCCGTTGATCCACGATACCTAAGAGAAAGCATGCAATCTACTGGGTTCGTGATAAACAGCTCATAATCCAAGATGGAGTCAAAACTGTCTTGGAAATCAGACCGGGGCGCCACTCACATAGCCAAATATCAAAAACGTGAGCAAGAAGAGACAACAAGGGACGGCAGCCTAAGGGACTGTAAGCCATTGACACCCAGTCATTCACAGTATCCAAGAGGAAGCTTGATATCTTCTGGTTTCACGTTTAGCTCATGGATCCAAGCTGGGACTGGAGTCAAGTGTGTCCCAGAGTTTTTGTGTTGTCTTCTTTGAGAGGGATGGATGCGTTAGTACCCATCAATGATGTCATTTCAAATCAGTGGTTGAGGGGTGGGCTATGCAATGAATTGAATGGAGAACCACCAGGTGGAGGGATGGGAATAGAGTTATACTTACCCATGTTACATCTCAAAATGGTTTCAAAAAGAATTAAAGGGATAATACCAAAAAAGCAAAAGGAAACACTTAAGAAAATAAAGGTAAAAACTGATCTGATATTGGGGTGGGTAAGAGTTTTCTACTTATGAAAAAAGTTAAGAAACTACCAGGGAAAGTGTTTGTCTCCATAAAAATTAGAAACTTCTGTTCAAAAATGCTATGAATACAATTAGAAAGTTAATTCCTTTCCATACTGGTGGGGGAGTTTGTGTGGTACTAACCACTGTGCCCATAAGAATTATAAACTCTGGACAAATTAAAAAAAAAAATCTATAAAACACTGGAAAGCGATCAAAGGAGATAGAAAATAAAGAGGATTTTATATGTTAACTAAATTGGATATAAATAAAATTTAAAAATAAAAAAAAAAAGAAAAGAGGATTCAAGCTATAGAAGGAGGAATCATACGGGTAAGATCCTCGTTCTGAGGGCACTCTCCAGGAAATGAGACTCGGGAGCATAAATTCAGGCAGAAAACCAGTCTTATACCTCATGCATTGAGACAAAGTTGAAGGCTGCTAGACTGGCTGGATATTGAAGGAGCAAATCTCAGAGAAGAGATAGCCTGATTCCGGAAAACCAAATCTGCAAATAAATCTCTCCTATCTCTGGCTTACCCTCGAACCAAGTATCTACCCAGCACAGATTTCAGGGAGGCCATGGTGAAGAAAGAAAAAAAAAAAAAAAAAAAAGCTTCGTCGTCTCCCCGTCGGGGAATCGAACCCCGGTCTCCCGCGTGACAGGCGGGGATACTCACCACTATACTAACGAGGAAAACCGCGAAACGACCGCCAAAGTCATTGTTTACAAACTTACTTTTAACTTGCCAGGACAATTTCTTCCATGAAACGTTACTGGCTGCTGGCAACGCTATGCCCTTTTTCCTGCCTCGACTGGCGCGTCGCAACCGACACATGCCGAATGCCCTACATGCAATCTACATTTTCTTGCAGCCACACTAAAAATTAAGAAACGGGTGGCTTTTAATACCACATCTCCTTTAGCCCAAGATCTCCAAAATATTATTTGGACATGTAACCAATATGAAGATATTAGAATTTTTTTATACTTCGTCTTCAAACCAGTATGTATTGGACACTCAACAGACAGCAGGTTGCACACTCGGGCGTTAAATTTTCATCGGAAAAACTGGATGGGTACTTAGATTTCATAACGTTTACAGTTGAAAAAGGGGATTCATATGCCCAAGTTGCTCCCAGCGTACTTAGACTTTCTTCAGTGGCTGAACTGGGTGTCCATTTATTGACTTCTGCTAATTATTTAGTTTACTGTCGTACACCTGCAAGCGCAGTTCTCCCGACGCACTCGCAGGGCAGCCGCACGGACCTCGCGCACCTGCACGCAGGGCCCTCCGGAGACCTGGCTCCCGGCGCTCGGCACTCGGTACCTGGCACCCGGCGTCGCGCAGGTTCCTCCAGAGGTGGCAGCGGGGAAAGAAAGGCGGGGAGGAGCGGCAGCCAGGAAAGAAAGCCTTCCGAGTCGGACACTGGACCCAAACGCGGCTGGGCGGAGAAGGGGCTCCCCAGCGACAGATGAGTCCGGGAGAGAAGGCAGTGCCTGCGGTTCCTAGTTTGGGTTCAGGCTTTTAAAAAAAAAAAAAGGAAATCCCATGTGGCTTTCCTCGGGAAGGGGAAAAAAGGAAGAGCTGCGTTGGCCGGGAATCGAACCCGGGTCAACTGCTTGGAAGGCAGCTATGCTCACCACTATACCACCAACGCCGGCGTTCTTAGGTCTTGGGAATTTTCTATATAAGGCAAATGGAGGCCGTGGCTTCTCGGACCACGGTGTTCCACGATTCTGAGGTGCGTGGAGCTTTCCTTTAACGAGAATGGGTCTCGGCCTTGCTCCTAGTCGATCCTCCAGCTACGGACAGGGACTGGAGGCCGGGGCAGCGCGGAGCCCAGCAGGAAAGTAGACGCCTCGCTCGGCCCAGGGATCTTTCCCGCCCCCTGCTCTCGTCCGCGCTCCCAGCTCTGCCACTGGGCTCGTCCCAGCGCTGGATCCGCGGGGCGTGGGATTCGGTACCGACGATTTGGGACGGAGGGTCTGAAGGAGACCGGCCGGCGAGGGGCCCACCCTGGCGAGATTCCGCCGCGCTAGAGGAGTGATTGGAGGGCTCAAAAGGGCGACAGTTAAAATGGATCCTTACCGTTTAGGATGGTGAAGTAAGAAAGAGGAGTCGGAGACAGTTTTATTTTCCGTGCTTTGACAAGGATCCCATGGAGAGTTCTAATTTTATATAAAACAATAAATACAACTTTGATGTACGTTAACGTCATGATACAGTACTGTGGAATAATACTAAAGGAAAATAAGACGACGATAAACGCCAAGTCAGGATGGCCGAGCGGTCTAAGGCGCTGCGTTCAGGTCGCAGTCTCCCCTGGAGGCGTGGGTTCGAATCCCACTTCTGACAAAGTGTTGCTTTTACTTTTTTTTTCCCACCAACAAATAGAATTGAATTCATGGAGAAGGGAGTATTGATTAATCGACACCTCTTTATCCTGAGTATCTACATATGAATATTATGCTTCATTGTAAATATGAAACAATCAATTTTTTTCTGTCATAGGCAGGAGACTGGTCTAGGAAATCAGGAAACAATTGACACTAAGATCTATCCCTAACTGGAAAAAAAAGTGTTTCTGCCTTAGACTCCGTCCTCTTGGTACCTATTTATCCATTCCTTTATCTAACAACAATATATTGAGCCCTTCCTATGTGCCAAGCATATTAGGGCAGGCCGTTCATCTGTCGCAGGGTGGACTGGGGAGACCCCTTGGCCCTGAGGCCTCCGCGCAGCCCCTCCCTGGGATGTCACCTCAGGCTCTTAGGCTCCTCCCAAGAGAAAAATTCAAGAACAGACCAGACACTGGTTGAGTAGTGCTGGAAAAGAGATCATTAAAGGGAGAGAGAGTGCACTCTCCAGATGTGAGAGCAGCCCGCTCAAGGGAGAGCAGGGCCCAGGGTTTGGGTCTCTATCTTTCATCAACAGTTGTCTACCAGGCGGTGGAATATTATTTGGGGAGGGGATTTCTTTGGGAGCAGGGTTGCAGGCCTTCTTTGTCTTGGGCCTGTCTGATTTGATCCGGCTTTCTTCCGGCTTTAGTTTGGGAATGTTGCCAGGACAGGTATCTGACTTTCCCCATAGCTGACCCTGACTCCTCCCTTGCTGGCGTCCAGACGTGGGGTTGAAACCCGACTACCTGCTTGCGCTAAAACCACCACCAACTCTAATTCAGTAGGTTTGCTGTGTCACCAAAACCAAGGAAAATAAATCAACAGAAAAAATCTGGGAAAGTAATACAGAGGAAAGGTAAACTCGTGGAGTTGGGTGTTTCGAGAGCTCCTTTTTCCTGAAGGTCACAGATAAGATGCTTTCTGATAGGAGGAGGAAGTGGCTATGAAAAAAATCTTGTTGCCCTTCTGGGAAGAGGGACGAGCTGTCAAGCTGAATGTGTGAGGTTCACAGGTGTGAGATTGGAAGGATCTTTAGGTCAATTGGTGAAATTGGTGAAACTTTGCCAGATAAACTGCATTCTTTGTTATTTACTAGACCAGACCGTGACCTCAGGAAGCTGCCAGCAGCATAGTAAGTACACTGAGCTGGTGGGAGGCTTAGGTGAATACCTAGGGGCTTATTAGAAATGCAGGTCGCAGGCCACAACCTCAGACCCACCAAATCCAAAGTTCGTAAGGTCTCCAGGTGATGCACACCCATCCGAAAGCTTGAGCAGCACCGATCCAATTTAGGTGCCTTTGCACAGGCTGATCTTGAACTTGGACTACCCTTTCCCTTGCTTCTCACCAAGGCAGTTTCAGATGAGCACTCACACTATGTCAGACACCGCGCTTAGAACAGAAGGTGTCTACGCTAAAGCCGATGGCAATGCATTCACAAGAGAGACATGTAAAAAAACAAAGTTGAACCTTAACCATGTGATCAAGGTCACAGTCCCACTGACCGAATTCATGGAGATGGGCACTTCTTAAAAACCTCAGTCTAATCATGAAAGAATATCACATAAACCCAAATCGAGGGACAATCTGCCGAATACTGACCAGTGCTCTTGAAATGTCAAGGTCATGAAACACAAGGTTGGGAAACTGTCACAGATTGTCGGGAATGATGTACAAAACAAAGGCAAAAGAAAAAAATTAAATGTCCTTACTACCTATAGCCCATTGATAAGGCCTTGAGACAGGCAGAGTGACCTTCCTCTGGGAGTTCAGCTGCCTTGAAGTTGACACTTTGCTAGGGGCAAAAGGCAACATTAGCCCAACCCCACAGGATCCTGTGTAACATATAAAAATTCTTTTGGAAACTTCATTTTCGCTGCCCCCCAAGATACATGTTGGCAATCATCCTCCAGGCATATGTCCCCCAGATATCCGAAGGGTCTCACGACTGAGTTTTTTTTTACTAACAGTAATAAATGACCTTTTCCTAAAAATAGCTAGCCCCCTCAAGGTCCTAGAAACCTTGTTTCCAACATTCCTTAGAGACTTCTGCTATCCCTAATCCCCTCCCAACTTGAACTTACATAATCAGTCACCTGTCACTACCCCAGGACAGCTTTCTGCCCACGGGTCCTGTCCCCATGCTGTAATAAAACCACATTTTTGCGCCAAAGACGGTTCAAGGATTTTTTTCTTGACCATTAGCTCTGAACCCCAACCCACATCAGGGAAGATATGATAACCAAAACCAGCATGGTATCCTGGATTGGCTTCTGGAAAAAAAAATTAGTGGAAAAACATGAAATCTGAATAAAGTCTATAGTTCACTTAACTGTATTGTACCAATGTCAGCTTCTTGGGTTTGATAAGTGCACCATGGTTATGTAAAAATCTTAACATTAGGGGAAGCTGGGTGAAGGATATATAGTAACTTTCTTAACGTCTGAGCCACCCAGGCACCCCTGGATATATAGTAACTTTCTGTAGTATCTTCCCAACTCTCTGTCAATCAAAAGTTATTGCGCAATAAAAAGGCCCTAAAAACAAAAAAAAAAAACAAAAAAAAAAAAACAAAAAAAACCCGAAATGAAAAACGCTTGAAAGTAGCTGCCTGTGAGGAATTGAGAGTAGGGCAAGAAAATGCTGTTTTTACATTAGAGGGATTGTAGCAAGATTTCATTTCTAAGTAATGGGCATGTATTTTGATTTAATTTGTTGTAATATTTTTGGGGAGGAACTGGGTGACACGGTTGTTATTACACTAATCAAACTATGTTAAAAAGAAAACGACAGACCCAAAAACAAATAATCCAGTGAAGAAATGGGCAAAAGACATGAATAGACACTTTTCTAAAGAAGACATCCAGATGGCTAACAGACACATGAAAAGATGCTCAACATCACTCATCACCAGGCAAATACAAATCAAAACCACAATGAGCTATCACATCATGCCTTTCAGAATGGTTAAAATTAACAACTCGGGCAAGGACAGATGCTGGGGAGGATGAGGAGAAAGAGGAACATTTTTGCACTGCTGGTGGGAATGCAAACCAGTGCAGCCACTCTGGAAAACAGTTGGGAGGTTCCTCAAAAAATTAACAATAGAACTACCCTAAGACCCAGCAATTACACTACTAGGTATTTATCCAAGGGATACAGGTTTGCTATTTCGAAGGGGCCCATGCACTCCAATGTTTATAGCAGCACTATCAACAATAGCCAAAGTATGGAAAGAGCCCAAATGCATCCACGGATGAATGAATAAAGAAGATGTGGCATGTATATACAATGGAGTATTACTCGGCAATCAAAAAGAACAAAGTCTTGCCATTTGCAACTACGTGGATGGAACTGGAGGGTATCACGCTAAGCGAAATTGGTCAGTCAGAGAAAGACAAATATCATGTGACCTCACTCATATGAGGACTTTAAGATACAAAACAGATGAACAGTAGGGAAGGTAAGCAAAAATAATATAAAAACAGGGAGGGGGACAAAACATAAGAGACTCTTAAATATAGAGAACCAACTGAGGATTGCTGGAGGGGTTGTGGGTGGGGGATGGGCTATTTGGGCAAGGGACATTAAGGAGGACACTTGTTGTTATATGTAGGGGATGAATCACTGAATTCTACTCCTGAAATCATTACTGCACTATATGCTAATTTGGATGTAAATTTCAAAAAAAAAAGAAAGAAAAAAAGAAAAAATCAACATACATCAAAAGAAGAAAGAAAGAAAGAAAGAAAGAAAGAAACGACAGGTCCAAGGTGGAGTCACTTATGCTGGGCCAAGCCACCAAACTGGGGCTTAAATCCTAACCTAATTGCAGTTTAAACCTCTCCCTGAAATTTAGTCCTAACCAGTCAGTCAGGAATTTTCCAGTCTGCACCGATTAGGGTAAGAAACCCCGCCCTTGCCCCTAAGGGAGGGTGACCTTATCTGGAGCAATCCTTTCGTTTCTTTTGCTAATAACTTGTCACCCCACCCTCCTGCCTATAAAAACCTTCGGTTTTTGTAAAAGGCCTCAGAGTTCCCCTTGACTTGCTGGAATGGGTGTTGCCCAATTCTTGAATCACTTACAAAAGCCAATTAGATCTTCAGAGTTACTCGGTTAAAATTCTGTCCTTTGACAACTATATACAATATAAAGATGTCTTATCAAGGACACCTGAGCGGCTCAGTCGTTTGGGCGCCCGACTTTGGCTCACGTCATGATCTCTCGGCTTGTGAGTTCGAGCCCCTCGTCGGGATCCGGTGACAGCTGAGATCCTGGAGCCTGCTTCGGATTCTGCGTCCCTCTCTTGCTCTGCCCCTCCCCCGCTCGTGCTCTGTTCCCCCCTCTCTCTCTCAAGAGTAAATCTTTAAAAATTTTAAAAAAAAAAAGATGCCTTACCAGGCATACAAGGAATAGTCCCCAAAGAAACTAAACCATTAACAACAGTCTCATTCAAAAGTAGATGAAGTAGTGTGTTTAAATCCCTCTATGGAAAAATAGATCCCATACAAATGAGAGGATCTGAAATGTTTTCCCAACACAAGACGATTTTCCTTCTTACACCCTGTGTATGTTTTTAAGGAGAGAGAGAGAATATGTTGTTGGAATGCTAAGAAACTATCTTGACCCTGTGAGTGTTAGAATAGGAAGTTACTTAAGCTCTGACAGGATACCTGGAGGCCAGCAACCAGGAAGCTGTGGCCGGCTGTGCGAAGGTCAGAGGCCTGTCCAGGCAGCACTCCACAGGAAGCCCCATCAAAGCAACAGGCCCAAGTTGGCAGATACCCTAACAGGAAACCCCTGACCAAATTAGGAAGAAAAAGCGGGAAACCCTGCTTTCTGCCCCAAGTGATAAATATTCTGCCCCCCTAGTTAACAACTGTCAATAAAAGACAGAAACCCAAACCCCACCTCTAGAAGGCACTCGCTCCCTCTCTCTGTCTCTCCCTCCACCCCCCCTTGCTAGCCTGCTCTCAAATCTCAAGAGTGTACTTTTCGCTTTAATAAACTTTTCCCACTTGTGTCACTCGACCGCTGTGTTGCATGTCTGTCCTTGGATTCATTCTTGTGACAAGACCAAGAACCTTTGGTGACTCCTTCAGGTCTGACTGGGTCAAGGCCCCGGGCCCAGGGTCTCCCCAATTCACCCAGCAACACGAGTATCATTCCTCTTGGGAAGTCCAAGTTGGAAGTTGGGAGGAAATTCTGGGAAGGGAAAGTGTAATATAGAATGTGTATGTGATGTCATCTTTTCTGGGCAAGTTCTCTCACTGTGAAACCAGCATGGCCAGCACTAAGCCCAGGTGCAGGAAAAGAGAGCAGTTAAAAATGGGAAGTGACAAGTATGGGGCCAAGTGGGTTGTTCTGCAATCTCCTCGTCACCCGCAAGAGGCGCCCCTGAACCAACTGTAATGCAGCCTTGCTCTGGCCAAACCCGCCTGCAGTTCTGAGATAAAAGTCTATCTTCCCGTTGCTCACAGGAGAGACCCAGTGTGGACTGCGTTAATTGGGAACTAGCTGACGCGAGTTTATCCTTGTTCTTACATCGGCACTTGCTCAACTGGCAGTAAAATTGAGCCCGAAGATACTTCCCAGCTTCAGCCACGTGCTGTAAAAAACATGTATCAGTGAATAATATAACTAATAAAAAAAATATATACCTTTTCTCTCCAACTGTGTTCTAGAGGAATAACATAGCCAATTTCACGACATATTGGGAAGTTTTGATAACAAGTAGAGTCACCGCCTGTTTGTGAGGTGACAAGGCACAGGCTCTAGAATCAGGCAGGACGGGATTCTCAATTCCAACCTGCCCCTCCCCCACAGTTAACAGCTATGCGAACTTGAGTAAATTGTTTAACCTCTGTGAACCTCAGAATCCTCATCTCCCCAAAGAAATAAAACCCTGTGATGTTGCCGTGAGGATTAAATTAGATTGTGTATGTCAAGTACCTGCTACATAGATGATGCTCAACTAAAATAATTAGTAATAGCTAATATTTGTGGCTCATATGCTGTATGCATAACTTTCTTCATCATTTCTTACATGTACTAATTAACTGAACCCTCTTACCAATCCTGAAATAGGTCCTATTTCATCATCATCCCCTCTATATAGAAGGAGAGACCGAACCTCGGAGAAGTGGTTTTTTTTTTTTTTTTTTTTTTATGTTTTTTTATTTGGGGGTGGTGGGGAGGAGAAGAGAGGGAGACACAGAATCGGAAGCAAGCTCCAGGCTCTGAGCTGTCAGCACAGAGCCTAATGCAGAACTCAAGCCTATGAACCATGAGGTCATGACCTGAGCCGAAGTCAGACACTTAACTGACTGAGCCACCCAGATGCCCCCAAACCTTGGGAAGTTTAACTTCCACCAGATATAAAGGAACAGAGCTGAAAACCTAAGCAATCTGGTTTCAGTATTGCTATTATGATACAGGGCTGGCATCATCATCATTATTATTAATCATCACCCTTAGGGCCCATCAGAAGAAACCAGAAACTTCTCACACACAAGATCAATAGTAACTTTAATTACACCCCTAGATGTACTCTCCAGAGACAGGATACACTACATCCCAGAGTTCAGGACGTGGGGTTTATTCTCTAACACGACATGGATAGGGGCACCTAAGGGTCTCAGTCAGTTAAGCCTCAGACTCTTGATTTCAGCTGGGGTCATGATCTCACAGTTCTCATGGTTCTCATGGATCGTGCGTTCAAGCCCCAGCATCAGCATCGGGCTCAGCAATGGCAGTGTGGAGCCTACTTGGGATTCTCTCTCCCTCGCTCTCTCTCCCTCCCCCACATGCGCACGCTCTCTCTTTCTCTCTCAAAATAAATAAACAAGCTTAAAAAAGGAACAATGGATAAAGTAACTCGATTAGAGCCAGCTAATTATCGTATAAACTATCTTGTCAGTGTATTAGGACATATAGACAGACAAACTAAACTAGAATCCCAATACAGGATTTTTTTTTAATCTTAGGGTCACACGTGGGAACCTTGCTGGGACTTAAAGTTTCTCTCCATTCTCTACTTTTCCAACTCTCATCTCCTTTCCTCTTGCAGCAGATAACTCACAGCTCGCTCCTATCAGCCCTCAGACTTCAGTACCCACTGGACATGTCTGCCTCAAACTCTCCCTTAGCCTGTTTTCCCCTGTGGAAATCACACGCACAGGCTTGTGAGTTTTCTTCACTTCCTTCCTTCAGCACCCACCCTGACATTTTCTGCTTCTGAAAGCCTTGCCTCTTTATGTATTTAACTGGACTGAAAACCAAGGAGGAGTTTTAAATGTTTATTTCCATGTATGTTTCACAAAACCCATATATTAACAAAATCCATACATGCAGGTAACAACAGCACCAAAGTAGGCAAAAGCGATGGTAAAGTGCCCCACAAATGTTAATAATGATGACTTCTGCCGGTCTGAAATGGGAGAGAAAAGGATTTTACCAAGCGACGCGGGCACAGGCCTCAGTGGGACACCACGGCGAGAAGAAAGCTCCCTGATTGGAGGATTCCTCTGCACTCCCATTCTTCAAGTTCAGGGCAGGATCACAGAAGACAGAGGGACCACAAGCCCAGGCCTTACCATCACAGATGACCTGCCAGGAGGGACCATTCAATCAACCTGCTCAGTGCGGAGGCCACTACCGGGGAGGGGTGGGGGGCTCCCTGGCCGGTGTCAGTTCCACAGCGGCTACCCCCAGGGACACGTAGGGCCTGGGGAAGGTGGGGTGACAGACTTTGCTCCAGCTCCCTCTTCTGATTCTCATAGTCCTCCTTCTCTGCCAGCTGGTTGTGCTCTGGCCAGGCAAGGACTTCCCGACACTTGTACTCTGTGCCTGTCCTCTTGGGAAATCTTCCCTTGCTTCCGTCGGAACTCCTTCCCGAGGCGGCTCACCAACCTGTCGTCGAGCCCTCCCCACCCAGCCTCAGGAGCCTCGAAGACACCCGCGTCGACAGCGAGAATGCATACGGTCGAAGGTGCTCCCGCCCAGGTCGAAAATGAGCGCATTTTGCTCCCCCGCGCCGCGCTGATCAGCCCGTCGGCGATGGTGGCCGCCGTGGCCTTGTTGATGATCCGCAGCCCGTGGCGCCCCACGATGGCACCGGTGTCCTTGGTGGCCTGGCGCTGCGGGTCGTTGAGGTAGACGGGCACCGTGACCAATCTCCTGCACCTGGCCCAGCACCATGGAAGAGACCTCCTGGGGGTAGGAGGACGTCTCCTGCCCCCGGGGGGGGGACACGCGCACCCAGGCCTTGCCGCCCTCCCTCGGCCCCCTGCAAGGGTCAGTGCTTCAGGTCCGCCAGCACCGCCGGGACCGCGAACCTGCGCGCGTGGCGTCCAAGCAGGTGGTGCGCCGGCATCTTAGCTACGCGCGCACCAGCCGCGCGCGGTCCTGAAGGCCACCTAGCCGGGCGCTGGGCGCGTGCCCTGGTCGTGGGTGACTGGCAGCCGCCACCCCGCCTCCCTGCAGCACGCCGACCCACGAGCACGTGGGGCTAGGGTCGGTGCCCACGGCCACTTCGCTGGTGGTTTCTCGCGCTCCCGGGCCGCGTCGGACGCCTGAGCCCTTGGGACTCCGGGCTGCTTGGCTGGGCCTCCAGGAGCCCTTCATCCCGCGCCGTCGCGCCGCCTGCCGGTTACCCGCTCCTGGCTCGGCGTGGAGGGGAAAGTTCCAGCTCCTCCCCGCCGGCCCGAAGCGAGATCCGAAACCACTTCAGGTCGCAACTCCCCACGAGGACAAATGCGCCCCCTGGATGGTTGATGAGCCGGGAGAGCCGAAAGCGTGTCATCGTCATGCCAATAGAGCCTCAGAGTCAGGACTTTAAATAGCTTTTGTTGTTGTTGTTCTTTTTTGAGTCCTAACGTTCTCTGTCTTGGAACATAAAGACAATATTTTCAAACTGGTGGCTCAGCGGTGACTCAAGCGGGAGCCTGATTCACATCGTGGAACGGAGCTCGGGATAGAGATGAAGCTAAGGGATGCCACCACGAAACGCAAAGCGGGAGCATTGGTGGTTCAGTGGTAGAATTCTCGCCTGCCACGCGGGAGGCCCGGGTTCGATTCCCGGCCAATGCATCACAGCCTTTTGTTTTCTGATCCAGTCGTTTTAATTCAGTCTTTTTCTATTCTAGGATTTGCAACACTGAAATAAGCGAAACCAGCTAGCTGAAGCCTGCATTGATTGGATTTGATTCCCCTCCTTTATCAAGTCCCTTTCCTCTGAAGGCCGAGGGCGGGGGCGGGGGCGGGGCCGGGGAGGGGGAGGGGCGCGCCGGAAGGAGGATGTGCCTGAACTGTGGGAACGCCCTCCTCTTGAGCCACGTCCTTGTCGCTGGCGTCCCGAGGGGCATCGTCCCAGAGGCCTGCTGGAAAGGCTCTGCATGACAAAAGGAGGAGACTTTTCGAGACGTGAGGGTAGAAATGGAGGAAAGAAAACAAAATGTCCTTGTCATTTGCCCGACGGCGAATGGAACCTGACTGTCCCAGGTGGCAGGCAGAGACACTAGCGGCTACACTAAACAGGCGCAGCGTCTCAGGGCTTTAAGCTTCAGTAAAGTTGGCTGTTTTGTAATATATTGTTATTTGCCTAACTCAAAGGAAACCAGTTTTTTAAAAAAGAGAAACTGAAAACCTGTGTCCCATAAGTGGCTATTTTCTCCTCAGGCCCGAGAACCCTGTGGAAAGCTCAGGGGGTCCTTGGAAGGAGGTGGGAGTCAGGATGCAGAGGTCAGTCCAGCTTCTGGACGGGGTTTCTTAGTCAACCTTCTCCCGGTGCAGTGGTGCGAAGGCTTCGCAAGGTTTGCTGCTGGAGAGATCAGCTCTACTGGGATCAGTCCAGGTGATCGGTCCAGGAAAAAAAGGGAATGTGAGAAGAAGTGTGCAGTGAATGCCTCCCATAGTGGAAAAATCAAACCATCCTCAAAAAGGAAGAAAGCTAGTCTATAGCCCCGGAAGAAAGAAGCCGTCAGCTTTAAGTTCATTCCCTCTTAGAGTCTAGGCCGGTCCGGCCTGGCTGTCACACTCTGGACACTTGTAGCAAAGGGTCTGCAAGAGAAGGGTCCTCACCTCAGAAGGAAAGGTGGCCTGGCTTGGGATCTGTGTCCTGGCCTGTTCAGGGACTGTCTTGTCCAAGTTCCTCCAGCATTCTCTCCCAGCCCTCAGCAACTCAAAACCCCACCCACCCACCCACCCACCCCCCAGAGCTCCAGGTGTAGGCCTAAAGTGAGCACCTCTGTACCTGGACATGACCCACACAGTACATCACAGGCACTCTTCCAAAGTCATTTCACGTCTTTACTTTTTAATTCAGAAAGTTTCCAATATAGAGGAATGTATGTTGCAGGGCCGTCTTCTCCCATGCACTGAAATATATCCACTTACGTTTCGTAACTTAGCCTGAGTGTCTTTAGACGTAGAACAGATTTTTTAAGCGATAACTTACCTGGACATCATGAAGTGGAGGGATGCTTGTGATACTGAGCGCACTATCAATACTGAGCGCAAAAAGCAAGCTGTCGGAGTGCCTAGGTGGCTCGGCCTGTTGAGCGTCCGACTTCAGCTCAGGTCAGGATCTCATGGTTTGAGCCTCGCGTCGGCGAGGAGTGTGGACTATATCGTTTATACAGGACTTTCTAGGTTTACATTTCTGATGTCAAACGCTGAAGAATTTTTATTGAGTGCTTTATAATGTGCCAGACACTCTAAGGCAGAAGGCAGTGAGCAAATTCAAAGGCCCTGCTCTCCTGGAGCTGTCGTTCTGATGGGAGGCAGGGTAGTCAGGCAATACACAGCTAAACAAGGGAACACAGGGTACTTCGATTGGCAGGAAGTACAATGAGGGGAAATAAAGCAGGAGACAGGGGTTAGGAGATGGTGAAGGGGTGGGTTGGAGTTCTAGTGAATGATCGGGGAGGCCTCCCTGATAAGGTGACATTTGAATCAAGGCCATGACGAAGCATGATGTGGATATCTGTAAGGAAGAACATTCCAGAAACAGAAGTTAACATAAGCCCTGAGCAGGGGTCTAATTGGTGTGTTCAAGGAAGAGCAGTAGATGAGGTCAGACAGTGAGGTCAAGATCATGGATCACGTCGTGGAGCCCTGCAAAGCTTTAGCATTTGTTCTCAAGTGCAGGGACAAGCTCTTGCTTAGTTTAAGCAAGGAAGCGGCAAATACAACGCACATCTTAGAAGGACCACTTTGGCAGTCCTGGTGAGAGCAGACTGTAGGGTGTCAAGGGCGAGTGTAGGGAGACCGGTCAGAAGCCTGTGCAGTAATCCGAGCGAGGGACGACAGTGGCTTGGACCCACTTGCTGGTGGTAAGTTTGCTGGACTTATTTTGAAAGTAGAAGCAGAATGTACTGAATTTTCATCTATTTAAGGAGCCTCTGTCTAAAATCTGTGAAAATACATTTGCCGTGAGTCCTTACAGAACTGGGTGGGCTGAGACCATGCTTTGATCTTCAGAAACCCAGTGAAGGTGGGGTCTGTTACCGGTTAGGTCTGGAGATCAAAGGCTCTTTTTATTTTTCCTCTGGAGGCTAATGGGTGGTGGAAGGCTCCTTAGCCAGGTTGCTGTCAGAAGAGGGGCTAGAGGAGGAGGAAATCTATGTCCTGAACAGATGCTTCTACTGATGAGGGACGATGGGGCAGGCTGGGGGCAAAGTACAGGCTGGCACGCACCCCCCTCCCGGTGGGATGCGTGTGACGTTCTGCGGGCACTCCTGGCTGCCCCAGGACAGGGGAGGGGATGGAGAACAGATGGTTGGATGATAGAGTCTCCATCAGTTTACAGGGATCTTGGTGGATTGCGAGAGAGGGGCAATCTTATCAATGGCCTAATCTCCAGAAACCTATAGACTCAGTTTCCTGGAGCCCTAACAGCACCCTCCCCTCCACGGTGGTGTGGGAAACCAAAGCAGAAGGAAATGGCAGGGAAAATTAAATTTCCTTATAACTTGCAGTTCATTGACAAATACTGGAGGCTGCCAGAGTAGAACATTTCTCCAGGAACCCCTACCGTCTTGATGTTGATGCTTTGCGGGAGGGAAGGGCATCCATGACTTGGCAGTGGCTGGGCCTCCAGTGATCTGTGGGTCTTTGACGTGTGGGGACCCCTTTGGAAACTTACGTTCTGGCTTTGCCTCCCCCAAGTCCAGAGTGTAGGGCCAGTCACTCCTCATAACTCCAGAGCAGCTCTTTCTGCCTATGGGTCCTGTCCCCGTGCTTTAATAAAATCACCCTTTTGCACCAAAGATGTCTTCAAGAAATCTTTCTTGGCCCTCAGCTCCAAATTCTACCCTCACCCTAAAACCCCATCACAACCCGGTGCTGTTACACCTTGAGATGAGAGGCCGTTTGCCCTGAGGGCCCTGGCTCCATTTGACTTTACAATTTCTCCAGTTTCCCTTTGAGCTTTGAAAGTCTCTCTGCACAGAAAAAGATGGTTCCGTGCCCACTGCCACTGCAGGAGTCCCATCAGCAAGCAGAAAGTGATTTGACACCAAGGTGGAAAAATGAATACAATTGCTAGACCTCACAGGAGAGGGATGGGGAAAAGGAGTTGTTAAGTCAGAGATTTGGAATAAACAGGTTCCCTGTGGGGAAACCTTTGTGAAGTCCCTCAGGCCAGGGGCTAAGACCAAGGCCAATGGCAGTCGGGGAGCCCAGGATGTCTTCAGAGGTTCTCTTCTTCTCTCTGACTTCCCAAATAAAGCACTGGGTCAGCATTTCCCAAAGGGTGACAGTGGCCACATCTGGTCTGAACGACACTGATAAAAGTTACAGAGGAAAAAAGATTCTGTGGTTATCGAGGTTTGGCAAATGCCTTATAAAATTTAGTTTGAAAGTTCTCTTTGCAATAAGGCTTCTTGGAGCGTTTAATGGGCATTATGAATACACAAGGAGAGGAACAGTGTATGCAGAATGTCTGCATTATTTTGACCACGGAGCCCTTCATTCTGAAAAACCTCTCTCAAGGAGTTATGTGGCTGGGGAACAGCTTTTGGAAAACACTGAACTAGGGAATCCAGACCAAATCTACAGATATTCACTTGCCACGTCCTCTGAGCTCAGGACTGGGTGGTACTCACTGGCTAACACTGGTGAGAAAAAAAGACCCCAATGATTAGACAGCAACAGCTAACAAACAAGATGGACTCCTTCCTGTCAAGGGAAAGCACCTAAAATTTTAATCAGGCCAAACGACTGTGGGAAACAAAGCCAGTCACCATGTTAGAGTAGGCAGTTAGGTTCTAACAGGATGCCTGGACGTCTGCAACAAGGAAGTCGTGGCCAGCTAGGGGGAAAGTCAGAGGCCTGTCCTGGCAGCACTCCACATGAAGCGGGATGAAAACAGACAGGCCCAAGATGGCAGATACCACAGTAGGCAACACCTGACCAAATAAGGAAAAAGAGGCAGAAACCCTGCGTCCAAGAAATTCCTGCCCCAAGCAATGAATATTCCACTCTCTAGTTAACCAGTGTCAATAAAAGATAGAACGCCCATCCCCACCCCACCAATGACTCCTCCCATATACTAAGAGAGCCCAGGGTTTTTTGTTGGTTGGTTGGTCTTTTTTGGTTTTTTTTTTGGGGGGGGGGGTTGGGTTTGGGTTTTGGGGTGTTTTGTTTTGCTATTAGGAAATGAAGTCAATGGAATTGATAAAGAACCTATGAAGATTGGTTGTTTTTGCAGCCTTCTGGGACAGATTTGCAGAAGCAGAGCTCTTGACATGACAGTGTAGAAAGTAAAGGAAATTGCTCTTCGGCCTCAGGTAGAACTTTAAAGGTATGTGTGCTAAATTCAATGTGTAAGTGTGCGATGAGCAGAGGAAGAGAGATCTATCCCTTCCAGAAGATCCAAAGCCTTTATGTGCACATATCTCCTAGAGCCTTGTTCTGTTGCCTCAGATTAGACAGAACTGTATGTATCCTGGGCTTGCATTTTTAATAATGCCTCCTATAAGATTTCCTGGCCACCTACCCCAACACATTTATCAGAACTTATAGAAAATTCTATTCAGCATTCCAAGGTCAGGAGCGGCATTTCTGAGGCATCAGAGAGCACTCTAAACTGTCTATGCAAGATCTACAGTGGTTTGAGGATTAAGACAACCTGTGAACAAGGGCAGGAATACAGGTGGTGTGGTTCATGCTCATAATCAGAGATACAATATCTTCCCCCATTTCAG
Source organism: Panthera pardus (assembly GCF_024362965.1). NCBI lineage: Eukaryota > Metazoa > Chordata > Mammalia > Carnivora > Felidae > Panthera > Panthera pardus. Next base: position 5,781,638 of record NW_026526777.1, on the reverse strand, counting down.
AAAGTTGTTCGCGAATATTCGGAATTCTCTCTGAGGTAGGAAAGTTGAAATGTCTGAGCATGATTGTTTGTCCATGGAAAGGAGTATCTTTTTTTCCTACTATATATGTTAAAAAAAAAAAAAAAAGGAATCATAAGACTAAAGAGTTGAAGTCCAACCCTTCATTTGTGTAAGCGAGGAAACCATAGTCCAGACAAGGGCTGTGAGTTGACCCAGGGCATCGCTCTCTCTTTTTTTTAATGTTTATTTATTTTTGAGAGATACCGAGACAGAATGCAAGTGGGTTGGGGCAGAGAGAGAGGGAGACAGAATCTGAAGCAGCCTCCAGGCTCTGAGCTGTCAGCACAGAGTCCGACACAGAGCGCAATGAGGGGCTTAAACCCACGAGCTGCAAGGTCATAACCTGAGCCGAAGTTGGACGCTCAACTGACTGAGCCACCTAGGAGCCCCCAGGGCATCTCTCTCTTCAGTGCTAAAACCTAGGTCCCCTTATACCTCCCTGTCTCATTCTCTCATCTGCACTTACCACTTATAGGTTATCCTGTCCATTTCTCTGTCTCTTTCCACAACTCAAGAGTAACCTCAACAGACTGAATTCTCCAAGGCAGAGATCCTAATAGATACGTAACGCTTATTTTTGCTGAATTACATAACGGTAGTAAGATGCTCTCTATAATTCCTAGAACAATGTCATTGTTCATGATTGAATAATATGGCATCTGTTTAGTTCTCCTAAAGCAAAATCAAGCACACCTGCCCAATAGGATAGCTCCCATGGGATCAGGATGGGCGAATAACCATCCATGTTGCCAGCAAAAATGTCTACGGCTAGAAGTTTGTGGATTTGAACGGCAGATTCAAAAACATGCTCAGAAGAGAGTATCAAGTGTCAAAGTCAGAGAGTTCTTCCAAATAGATCATCAAGAGGACCTGAGATTTTGAGAGCTAGATTACATATAAATGGGAGAGTGTTCTAGGTAAATATCAAAGGCAGGACCAGTTGCTGTTTGCTAAACAGAGACTGACTTTCCGTATTTACTAGGGATGTGGAGTAGATAGGCATCACCAGATAAAGGACTAGGAGCAGAAGAAACAGCTCTCCGGTAAACCTGATGGGATCCATTTGTTGCTAAGTATACCCGTAGAGCAGTGTTGTCCAGTAGAAATGTAATGTGAGCCGCATATTTAAATTCACATATATAATAGAGCATTTTGAAAAGTAAGAAGTAAAAAAAGGGAAGGTAAAAAAAAAATCATCTCTTCCCCAATGGGGATGATCTCTCTAGCATTTATGAAATCGTAAGTATATACTTTTTACAGTATTTTTCACAATACATCCAGACCCACAGGGGCACAATAGGTAATGTCAATATCTATTTTCAATAGGTAACGTCAGCAGAAACCTGACACGCGTGCTCCACTGCCTGCGCCCCGCTCCTAGATAGAAGAGACAGCCCTCCGTCTTGCAGGTTGGAAAAGGCCTCTCCTAACTCCTTCACTCCCCTCCCACCTCAGGGCGACCAGGGCCTATCACTACCCAGGAAGGAGGGAGCTCACGACGACCAACGACCAATCAGATGCTCTTTGAAATTGAACCGCGTTGCAAACGCTTTAGGTAGGTTACGGGAGGTCCTTAATTGAAAGAGCTTTTCAAATCACGCCACGTTAGGTCATGTGAAAGTAAAAGAAGCCATCTGAGAGAAGGAGACGGGAAGGATTGGAGGACGGACAGGGGAGAGAGTGAGAGAGCAAGAGAGAATGAGGGAGTTGGTCGAAACTGGAGAGAAGTAGAGAAAAAAGCAGACGCGAGTGGTCACGTCTTCGAATCGTGGCTTCCCAAACACACTTCCAGTCTCGCTTTCAGCCGGCTCACGTCATGCTTTTTCTCCCGTCTTTAAATAGCTTTGAGGTTTCCTCTCATCGGCTTACGGTCACTCTTTATTTAATCTAGTTCGAGTGGGTTTTGTTTTCTTATAACCAACCTTCATCCCTAGCTGAGGACAGTCATTTAACACCACAGGGAGAATCACCTTCTCAGGCTGGTAGTTTCACCAGAGGAGACAAAAATCCAGAATGCTGGGAATGCCAGCAATTAGGGAGAGGGCCAGTGAGAAGACAGGGTAGCTCAGGGAAGGGTTGGAAGGAGAGAAATAAAAAGCAATTGACTGACAATTTTGCTGAGGGCTCACCTCATACGTTTGATGATTGGATAGCTATTTCCTTCTTCGTATAAAAAAATTAGAAAAAAAGTCAAATAAATGACTTATTCTTACAGACTTTTGTGCTACAGTTCACCTCCACCATAATTCTTTACTGTGATCTCATCACAACTCCTTATGTGGTCACAATACACACTCCAGAGGGGCAAGGGTAGGAATAGGTATCCGTTCCATCGTAGGTGTGGGGAGCTTGATTCCATTCTTGTTGCCTTAACTATGGAAAAGTTTCCTCTGGGGGTCTATATCACCTTAGCCGCCATGCCACAAAATAAGGAATATGCTTGTTGTTTTGTTTAAAATGGGATTGCTTGGTTTTTCAGAAATTCGTACATCTGTTCTGTAGGGTGTTTGAAGAGGGCAGATTCAGGGCCTTCTTCAAAAGGGAGTATTTAAAAAAAGGCACATATAAAATTAATTTATAAAATTTTAATGTTTATTTTTGAGAGAGAGGCAGAGACAGAGAGCAAGCAGCAGAGGGGGCAGAGAGAGAGGGAGACACAGAATCCAAAGCAGGCTCCAGGCCTCTGAGATGTCAGCACAGAGCCTGACACAGGGCTCGAATTCACAAGCTGCGAGATCATGACCTGAGCCGAAGTTGGACACTTAACCGACTGAGCCATCCAGGTGCCCCTAAAATTAATTTAATAACATACTTTTTGAATCCAATGTATTAATTTTTTAAAAAGTTTTTATTTATTTTGAGAGACAGAAAACAAGCTAGGGAGGGGCAGAGAGAGAAGGAGAGAGAATCCTAAGAAGGCTCCTCAAGGTCAGTGGAGAGCCCTACGTGGGCCTCAAACCCCCAAACCATGATATCATGACTTGAGCCCAAATCACGAGTCGGACGTTTAACCAACTGAGCCACCCAGTCGACCCCAACATATTAATTTTAAATAGCTGCCATAATAAAGTACCATGAACTGACTGGCTTGACCAACATAAATTTATTGTTTCACAGTTTCAGAGGCTGGAAGCCAGATCAAAGTGTCATCAGGGTCATGCTCCTTCGGAAGATACTAGAAGGATATGTTCCGGGCCTCCTTCCTAGCTGCTGATATTTCCTTGCTCGCAGCAGAACTCCAGACTTTACCTGGTGTTCTTCCCCCGTGAGTATGTCTGTGTATTTGAATTTCCCCTTTTAATATGGGTGAGTAGCATCCATATTGATGACGGGTGAGTAGCATCCACATTGTATTAGCAGCCCACTCTACTGCAATCTGACTTCATCCTCATTACAGAGGAGAGAGACATCCTATTTCCAAATAAGCTCCCATTCGGAGGTCCTGGGACTTAGGATTTCAATATACGGATTTTGAGGGGACACAATGTAATCCATAATACCCAATATACCCCATATAATGCTAATTCAATGTAGAATTGGTATAAAAATATATGGATGTTTTACACTCTTGGCTTCATATTGAGTCTTTGAAATTGAGTGTGTATTTCACACTTACAGGATTTCTCAGTTTGGACGAGCCTCTTTTCAAGTGCTCAATAGCCATATGTGACTAGTGGCTACCATCGTGGAAAACACAAATATAAAACATTTTTATAATCACAGAAATTCTAGCAGACAGCATGCTCTAGAAAACAAAAGTACTCAGTGGTGACAGAAAAAAAAATTTTTTTTAACGTTTATTTATTTTTGAGACAGAGAGAGACAGAGCACGAACGGGGGAGGGTCAGAGAGAGGGAGACACAGAATCTGAAACAGGCTCCAGGCTCTGAGCTGTCAGCACAGAGCCAGCACAGAGCCCGACGCGGGGCTTGAACTCACCGACCGCAAGATCATGACCTGAGCCCAAGTTGGACGCTTAACCGACTGAGCCACCCAGGCGCCCCCAAAATAGTGCACTTTAAATGTGTCCATTTTATTGCATGCCATTTATACATCAATTTAAAAAATTAATTGTAAAAACATTTAAAAACATTTTAAAAATAAATTTCATTTATTTTGAGAAACAGAGAGAGCATGAGCTTGGTTGGGGCAGAGAGAGAATCCCAAGCAGGCTCTGTGCTGTCAGCGCACAGCCTGCCGTGGGACTTGATCCCACAAACCACAAAACCATGACCCCGTTAAAATCAAGATGCGGACCCTTAACCGACTGAGCCATGTAGGCCCCCCTAAGCACATTTAAATAAGACTCGGGGACAAATGATACGAGCCCCTACTTGCCATATTATTGTATTTTGAATTTCGAGAGTTTCTATGAAAATAATTATATGATTTATGATTTTTCATGATTTATCATTTTTCATATTATAAATTCACTATGGTACAATTTACTTTTTTAGCATGTAATTTGTATTAGTTATCTGCAGACAACTGATATATCGTTAGTTTGTTCTCTACGGAGCACATGTTATATTACTCCAAACCTTAGCAGCTTCAAAGAAGAAACATGTATTATGTCACAGCTTCTGGAGTGAGGAATCCAGGAACAACTTAGCTTCACGGTTTCTGCTTCCGCGTCCTCGTGAAGTCGCTGTCGAGCCGTTGCCTGGGCCTGAAGTCACCTGAAGCTTTAACTACAATGGGGGGCCCAATTCAGAGCTCGTGTGGGTGGTGGTTCACTTAAGCCCTGTTCCTCCCCCTCTGGGCCACTCCTAGGCTGCCTGTGAATCAGCGCGAAGTGTTCGCTGGCTTTGCCCAAAGAAAGTTATGAGAGAGAAAGAGAGAGTGAGAGAGAGCCCAGGGTGGAAACCATAGCGTTTTCTAAACAAATCTTAGAAGTGACATACTTACATTTTGGCTATGTTCTGTCATTCACAAAGACAAATCCCACTACAATGTGGGAAAGGACTGTGGCGGGTTTGGAAAACCAGGAGGTGGTGATCATCAGAAACTATCTTACAAGCTGACTACCACAAAAGTATAACTAATATATTCACTTACCTACTGACTCTTTTAAACAGTTATATTGTGTTGTATATTTCATAAACAAGTTCTTAGCTATGAACATGGGGAACATTGCCTAGTTTTCTAGGACACCAATAATGAAGTAATGAACATACAACTTTGCCCACCGGTGCAAATATTAAGATAAATTCCCCCAGTTGAACTGCTTGATAAATGATAAACACATTTAAAATTTACATAGATCCAAATTTTTCTCTAAAAACTTTGTCCTATAATTTGACTTCCAAAAGACTGGATGATATGGACCACTTCCTCGAATCCTCACCAGCACACTTTCTCATATATTGCAAATTTTCAGATTCTTCTCTGAGTCCCTTTGCCTTGCAAGATAAAAGTGTTCCTTTCCTCCACGTACAAGGAGGGCACATTTCACAGGAGGGTTTTACTTTATTTTAGCTTTATGCCCTACAGGCTAAAATTCATTACCCATGAAATCAAGAGTCTGCTGGGACCGCCAGAACCCCAACAAATATCGATAAAAGCTAATAAGGCTAAAAATATGACAAGCCAGAGACTGGCCATGTAGAAAGGCAAGAGATCAAAGATATAAGATATAATTCCAAGACCTAGATGGCAATTACACAAATGATATTTAATTCCTAGGGCTTCCAAAAATATTAACCACAGTGAGACCTTAAAAAAACAGAAATTTCATCCCACACAGACTGAAAGGGCTACAACTCATAAATCAACCTGTCAGCAGGAGCATCCTACCTCTAATGTTCTAGGAAAAAACTATTTCTAGGACCGACCAAGCTTTGGTATCTCCCACGATTCCCTTGGCTGTTAGAATATTAATGTGTGACTCAATAATCAATTTCACAACCTGATGCATTATTGTCTGTGGTGGAAATGTCTCTTTTAAAGAAAACTTGAACATCAAGAAAAGATACATACATGCTGAGGAGAGACTTGGAACATATTGAGGCTGGGAGTAAGGGAAGGTGGGGACATGAAACTGTTAACAGTGAAACCAGGGTTTGGAGGGGGGTGCTGCTGAGAGCGGGTAGCTGAACACAGGTGGAGGAAGCTATTTCTGGGTACCACGCTGGCAACTGTGCCATAGGATGGAGAGTATGGGGCCTCAAATTGAATAACACCATAGATAGAGGTCCTCCCTGTCCCCAAGGTGCCTCTGCCCACACCGAGCTGGGTGGACGCTGCGTTTTCCCCCTCCATTCCGAATATCTCCACGCTCTCTCACCTCCACTGCCTCTGTGCTGGCAAAACACCAGTGCCCACATTCCCTTTCCCTCCACCAACCACCTGGCCCAAGGGTCGAGCTCTGAGGTCCAGCTAGGACTAACAACACCGTGAGGTGGGGACTGATGTGGCAGGAGAAAGACTGAGGCGTGCAATGGACCTTGGGAGGCACCCACAGAAGAGGACGGATACAGGGGTGGACAGAGGGACGGACGACGCCTATCATGGCGAGGAACAGGGTGAGGCGGGATGGGAAACTGTGAAAAGCGCAACTGTGGAAAGTGTGCGTGAGTGGGGGGGGGGGGGTGGAGGACGCCGCTCATCGGGGGTGGGGGGGTGGGGCGCGGAGGTGTTGAAAGGGACCTCTGGGTAACACGCTGGCCCCTTTGCCAAAGGATGCAGGGGACCGACGTGTCCTGCAATTGGAATGACAAGTTGGCGACAAGTGCGCCCAGTCCCCCGGGGTGACTGCACCGCCACCCACCTGCCTGGCTGCTGGGGTTTCTTCCCCCGCGGCTCCCACGACACCTCCCCGCTGTGTCACCTCCAGTGCCCGCGGGGACCGGGCCGGGCCCGGATGCCTCTTCCCTCCTCCACCTCCCGGGCCCGGCGGTCGGACTGTGCGCTCCCATCGGGGCCCAAGACCACCGTGCCCATGGGGTCTGCTCTCCGGCGCCGGGGAGAGACGCAGCCAGCCAGGTCGTGGCGCTCCCGCCCCGCGTGGGGCAGGGAAGCCGCCCGAGAGGTCGCAGGCCCGAGGGGGGCGAGGGAGGCAAGGCCCGGGGGGCTCGGCCAGGTGACGGGACTCAGGGCTGCGCGTGGCTCACCTGCCCCACGCGCCCAGCACCGCCACCGCGGGCACCTCGGGAGGGAGGACGGGATGGCTCGTCAGCCTGGCCAGCTAGGAGCGCCACCGGCGGGGGCGGTGGGGGTCCGAGCACACTCGGGGGGCCGGGGCCTCTGCGCACACTGGTGGTCCCGGCGGGGGACAGAGGTCGCCCCGGCCACTCGCGTCTCGGGCTGTGGAAGCGAAGGAGCCAGGCGAGCGCGTGCGCGGGGGGCGAAGGGGAGAGGCGATGCCGAGGGCCTCCAGAGGGCCAGCCAGGCCAAAAGGCTCGGAGGGGCCGAGGTGGCAGGGCGAGGCTTGGGCTGCCCGTGGGGGCGTGGCAGGTGGCCTTGTGCGCACACCGCCGCGGCCGCCGTCGTCATCGTCGTCGTCGTCGTCGTCGCGACGGCGGGGCCCACGACAAGCTAGCCACCTGTGGCCTGGCGTGCTGGCGTGGGCTAAAAGGGGGTGGTGCGGGTGCACTGGGGACCGGACGGTGGGTGGCTCGGCCTGGCAGGCCGGGAGGGGAGGCCCCGGAGGGCCAGAGGAAGAAGAAAGGCTTCCCTGACCGGGAATCGAACCCGGGCCGCGGCGGTGAGAGCGCCGAATCCTAACCACTAGACCACCAGGGAGCGACAGGCTGCGCGCCTGGCCTGCACCCCCTGGACCCAGCGCCTCCATTCCACCCACGCGGCTCCGCTTGGGCCCCGAGGCCCCTGCCTCTGCACGTCCAGCCGCCCGCGGGCCCCACGCAGTCCACCCGGCCCGCTGGCAGCACCCGCAAAACGCTGCGCGCCGGTCGCCCTCGCACCCGCACGCCGGCCGCCTCGGGCCACGTGCCCAGCGCCCAGCGGCCGGCACGCCGTCCCCCACTGCCAGCGCCCGGCGGGCCTGGCCAGGAGGGCCCCGGAGGGGCGCAAAAGGTCGGCCGGCTGCGTTGGCCGGGAATCGAACCCGGGTCAACTGCTTGGAAGGCAGCTATGCTCACCACTATACCACCAACGCTGCACGGCCCGGGCCGGCCCGACGCGGCCGGCCCAGGGTGCGCTCCGGCGCCTTCTCGCCTTGGCGCTCTCTCGCCGCCGCCGCCGCCGCCCGGCGCAGCCCTGCCCCGACGTCCCGGCCGGCCGCAGCTCTGCCCGGCCACCACGGGCCTCCGGCCACCACGGGCTCCGGCCACCCGGAGCCCCAGCCTCGCCCCTCCGACTCCGCTGCGCCGGCCGGTCGCCTGGCACGCCCGCACGCCCACCTGCCCGCCCTGCGCCCGGCGCCCGGCGCCCGGCGCCCACCGCCGCCCGCCTCTGGAGGGCGCTCTGGCCGCCTGGCCGCTCTCGGGCCCTCGGAGGCCGGCTGGGGAGCCCCGCCACGCCCCCGGCCCGGCGTCTTCCGCGTCCTCCGCGGCCCGCAGCTAGCGGCCCGGCCCGGCCCGGCCCGGCCCGGCCCCGCGCGGGAAGGAGCAGAGGGGGCGGGCCGCCAGGCCTCACACACCACCTCCCGCATCCACACGGGACCGGACCCATCTGCCTCCCACCCGACCCACACCCACGGCGGCTGCGCGGCTGCGCGGCTGCGCGGCTGGGCGGCACGTCGCCAAGGAGCTCGCTGTGGCTGCCGCGGGGACCGCACGAGGCCCCGGCTGCGCGGTGGCGACCCAGCGTCCGGCCTCGAGCCACGCAAAGGGCTGGGCCCGGTGGACGGTGGGCAGGCCGGGCACGCGCCGCCGGCCGGACGACGGACGGCCGAGAAGAAGCGCCCCTGCCCCTCCCTCGGGAGCAAGAGGTGGGACCCAGAGCTGCGCAGGCCACCAAAAAGGGCGTCTTGCCTCCCCGTCGGGGAATCGAACCCCGGTCTCCCGCGTGACAGGCGGGGATACTCACCACTATACTAACGAGGACGGCGGCGGCCGGCCACCCGGGCGCCCGCCCGACCCCTCTCCGGCTGCCTCCCCACGCCTGCCCCTGCCCGCCCTCGACGCCCTGCCCTGCACGGGCGCCCGGCCCGGGCCACGCCCCACCCGACCCCACCCCCGCTTCGGCCCCCTCTCCCGCACGGCAGCCCCCGGCCCCGACTCGGAGTCCACCCGCACCCGGGCCCACACACGGACCCGGACGGCGCTCAGTACTCCCAACGAGCGCTGCCTCTCTCTCGTCTGCCAGGCGGGCATCGCGCCGGGAGAAAAGGCCCCAGACGGCAAGCGGGGCTGCGAGGGCCAGGGCGAGGGCGAGGGCGAGGGCGAGGAAGGCGGGGTGGGGAGCAGGGCAAGGGGCGCCGACGCTGGACGGGGCCTGCAGGGAGCTGGGGGTGGGGGTGCGACAGCGACGGGAGCCGCGCTGGCGGCGGCGGCGGCGGCGGCGGCGGCGAGGCGGCTGGCGGTGCTCCTCCGGGGCCGCCGCGCGTGGCTCGCCCCTTGCGCACCCACACAGCCGCCAGCCAGGCGCCATGACGGCCAAGGACACCAGCGTTAGCGCCGCGTCCCAGCCAGGCCAGCGGCGACGCGCCCACACCCGCCGTCAGGATGGCCGAGCGGTCTAAGGCGCTGCGTTCAGGTCGCAGTCTCCCCTGGAGGCGTGGGTTCGAATCCCACTCCTGACACGCCCACCTTTTGGCCCGCCCCACACAGCAGCCACGCCACCCGGGCCTGGACCACACCCTCTCGCCGCCGCGGCCCGCCTCGCACCCGAGCACACGCTGCCCAGGACCGAGCTCCAGCCCCTCCACCCTCGCCGCCTCGGGCTCGGAGCGAGCGCGCGCGCGTGCGCGAACGCACACGCACTCCCCGGCGACTCGAGCGCCTTTCCCACACCCGCGGGCTTCGCTGACTTCGCACCTGCTGCTTTCTGGAGGCTCTTTGGTCCTCCTTCTCGCCTATTCCCGCCCCTGCCCTCGTCACCCCGGCACTCGCGGACCAGCCCAGGCTGCAAAGCTCCCCGCGCTTCCCGCTCCCACTTGTGGCCGCTGGACAGCGCCTGGCTCTTTCTTACAGCCAGCCGTCCGCTTCCGCCGCCACCGGGAACACGCACCCACCCCACCGTCACCCCGTGCTTTCCCCCCCGGCCCCAGTCCATTCTCTCCACACCCTCCCGAGGCGGCCCACACGATCCTCCACCTGGGGGCCTTCCCCTGGCCACACCTACCTGCCTGCCTGCCTGCCTGCCTCCCGGGAGCCATACAGCCCAGCCGTCTGCTGGCCAGCCGGCGGCGTGGACCCCTCCCTTCTGTGGGCCTGGCTCACGAGTCCAAGCCGGGAAGATGGCTGCAGGGAGCAGGGAGCGGAAGCCCTAGACCCCCCCAGGCCATCCAGACGGGCGCCACAGCGCATCTCCTGGCTCGGGGAGGCCGCCGGCCGGCCACTCCGCCCCAGCGTTCCTCCCGGATCCAAGATCGCCCTCCTGGCTCCCAACCTGTCAAGGCACCGAGCCGGACCCCTAGGGAGAGCCGCCGGCCAACGCGCTCAGGCCTTTGCTCTCTCGGCCCCAGACGCACTCAGAGGCGCACGCGGCGCTACCTGGCCTCTAACTCCGACAGACGCCGGCGCGAGCGCGAACACACACACACACACACACACACACACACACACAGCCCACCCATCCCCGCCCCCGGCCCCACGGCTCCACACACGAGAGGTCCGTTCCCCACCCGGTCCGCCGGGACACACACTGCACGCGCGAGAAAACCATCCGCCAAACGGACTTTGGCTCGGGGCTGGGAGTAGCTGAAGGCAAGGTCCCTCGCCTGCCTGCACCTGCCACAGATGGCTCCGGCTGTTTGGGGTTCGGGCGCTGGCCAGGCTGGGTCCGGCTCCTGGCTGCCTCTGGCGACACTGGGCAGGCTGTGGCGGCGGCCCTGGACGAGGGACAAAGCACAGGATGAGCCCAGTCCGCCTCCCTGCCTTCCTCTGCCCGGACGTCCGCGCCGCGCCGCGCCCCAGGGGCTGGCTCTCCGCGTGCCTGGAGCCTGTCTTGCAGACCGCCCGCCTCCTGCTCCCACGGAGCAGACGCTCATGCTCACGCTCACGCTCACTACTGGCGGGGACCGGCAACGGAGGCGGCCGGCGCCGCTGGGGAAGCCCTCTGTAGACCACGTCCGTGGGTGCATGGGTGGTTCAGTGGTAGAATTCTCGCCTGCCACGCGGGAGGCCCGGGTTCGATTCCCGGCCCATGCAACGCGCCATCCCCTTTTGGCCCCGCAGCGCCAACTGCGCGCTACGCTTCCTCTCTCCCTGCTAAGCTGCCTCTCTCCCAGCTTCAGAGCACCTGGCCAAAGCCACCTCTGCTCCTCTCTGGGGGCCCGCCCACGCCCCATCCCGTCCCCGCCCCTGCCGCACATTCCCTTCCTCCTCCCTGGCTCGCTCGCCCTGGGGACAAGGGACAAAACTCCGCCCGGGAGCCAAGGGCCCATCCGCGCCCGCCCACACACCTGCCTTGCCCTTCTTCTCTTTAACGACGCTCGCCTCGCTCGAGTCTCCCGATTCACTGCAAGGGACGCATCCACGCACCAACTCGACGCTGCCACCCACACACTCCTCCCCTTCCCTCGGCACCACCTCGCGCCCCCGCCCCTGCCATCAGCCCCCAACCCCCCCCCCCCGCGCGCGCACGCGCGCGCACACACACACACACACACACACAGGCTCTGGCTCACTCTATCCACACTCCAGAAATCCTCCCCTTTTGCAACACCGGCAGAAACCAAGCTGCCACGCCTAGGTGCGCTATACATCCCATTGTCCGGGAGGGTCGCCCACAGACTCCAGGTGGCACCGACACCCGCACCCGCAGGACCCCAGCGTGCCTAACTCAGGGTCGCGCAGGCCCTTGATTCTCTGCGTCCCGATTCGCCGCCGCCGCTACCGTGCCGACGCGGCTTCCTCTTCCACCGCTAGAGCCGCCCACGGCACCAAAGGCCACCGCCGTCCTCCATCCCTCTCCCACCCCGACCTCCACCCCTCCACACACACCCACACCCACACCCACACGCACACGCACACGCACACACACGCAAAAGCAAGGACTCCGAGGAAACTTGCGGCGGGCACGGGAAGCACCCGGAGACCCACGGCCGCCGCGGCCCCTCCGCACCGGTGCAGGGGGGTCGTCCGGTTGAAGCGAGTGTGCCCCAGCAGGTGTGCGCGGCGCACCGGCTGACCGCTTGGCCTCGAGAGGGGACACCTCTGATCACAGAGCAAATCCCTGGCGGACAAGGGTGTCCAAGATGGGGCGGGAAGGAGACTGAGGTGTGCGATGGACCGTGGGAGGCATCCACAGAAGAGGACGGATACAGGGGTGGACAGAGGGACTGACGGCGCCTATCATGGCGAGGCACGGGGCGAGGCGGGATGGGAAACTGTGAAAAGCGCAACTGTAGAAAGTGTGCGTGAGTGGGGGGGGGGGGGGGGGGTGGAGGACGCCGCTCATCGGGGGTGGGGGGGTGGGGCGCGGAGGTGTTGAAAGGGACCTCTGGGTAACACGCTGGCCCCTTTGCCAAAGGATGCAGGGGACCGACGTGTCCTGCAATTGGAATGACAAGTTGGCGACGAGTGCGCCCAGTCCCCCAGGGTGACTGCACCGCCACCCACCTGCCTGGCTGCTGGGGTTTCTTCTCCCGCGGCTCCCACCACACCTCCCCGCTGTGTCACCTCCAGTGCCCGCGGGGACCGGGCCGGGCCCGGATGCCTCTTCCCTCCTCCACCTCCCGGGCCCGGCGGTCGGACTGTGCGCTCCCATCGGGGCCCAAGACCACCGTGCCCATGGGGTCTGCTCTCCGGCGCCGGGGAGAGACGCAGCCAGCCAGGTCGTGGCGCTCCCGCCCCGCGTGGGGCAGGGAAGCCGCCCGAGAGGTCGCAGGCCCGAGGGGGGCGAGGGAGGCAAGGCCCGGGGGACTCGGCCAGGTGACGGGACTCAGGGCTGCGCGTGGCTCACCTGCCCCACGCGCCCAGCACCGCCACCGCGGGCACCTCGGGAGGGAGGACGGGATGGCTCGTCAGCCTGGCCAGCTAGGAGCGCCACCGGCGGGGGCGGTGGGGGTCCGAGCACACTCGGGGGGCCGGGGCCTCTGCGCACACTGGTGGTCCCCGCGGGGGACAGAGGTCGCCCCGGCCACTCGCGTCTCGGGCTGTGGAAGCGAAGGAGCCAGGCGAGCGCGTGCGCAGGGGGGCGAAGGGGAGAGGCGATGCCGAGGGCCTCCAGAGGGCCAGCCAGGCCAAAAGGCTCGGAGGGGCCGAGGTGGCAGGGCGAGGCTTGGGCTGCCCGTGGGGGCGTGGCAGGTGGCCTTGTGCGCACACCGCCGCGGCCGCCGTCGTCATCGTCGTCGTCGTCGTCGTCGTGGCGGCGGCGGGGCCCACGACAAGCTAGCCACCTGTGGCCTGGCGTGCTGGCGTGGGCTAAAAGGGGGTGGTGCGGGTGCACTGGGGACCGGACGGTGGGTGGCTCGGCCTGGCAGGCCGGGAGGGGAGGCCCCGGAGGGCCAGAGGAAGAAGAAAGGCTTCCCTGACCGGGAATCGAACCCGGGCCGCGGCGGTGAGAGCGCCGAATCCTAACCACTAGACCACCAGGGAGCGACAGGCTGCGCGCCTGGCCTGCACCCCCTGGACCCAGCGCCTCCATTCCACCCACGCGGCTCCGCTTGGGCCCCGAGGCCCCTGCCTCTGCACGTCCAGCCGCCCGCGGGCCCCACGCAGTCCACCCGGCCCGCTGGCAGCACCCGCAAAACGCTGCGCGCCGGTCGCCCTCGCACCCGCACGCCGGCCGCCTCGGGCCACGTGCCCAGCGCCCAGCGGCCGGCACGCCGTCCCCCACTGCCAGCGCCCGGCGGGCCTGGCCAGGAGGGCCCCGGAGGGGCGCAAAAGGTCGGCCGGCTGCGTTGGCCGGGAATCGAACCCGGGTCAACTGCTTGGAAGGCAGCTATGCTCACCACTATACCACCAACGCTGCACGGCCCGGGCCGGCCCGACGCGGCCGGCCCAGGGTGCGCTCCGGCGCCTTCTCGCCTTGGCGCTCTCTCGCCGCCGCCGCCGCCGCCCGGCGCAGCCCTGCCCCGACGTCCCGGCCGGCCGCAGCTCTGCCCGGCCACCACGGGCCTCCGGCCACCACGGGCTCCGGCCACCCGGAGCCCCAGCCTCGCCCCTCCGACTCCGCTGCGCCGGCCGGTCGCCGGGCACGCCCGCCCGCCCACCTGCCCGCCCTGCGCCCGGCGCCCGGCGCCCGGCGCCCACCGCCGCCCGCCTCTGGAGGGCGCTCTGGCCGCCTGGCCGCTCTCGGGCCCTCGGAGGCCGGCTGGGGAGCCCCGCCACGCCCCCGGCCCGGCGTCTTCCGCGTCCTCCGCGGCCCGCAGCTAGCGGCCCGGCCCGGTCCGGCCCCGCGCGGGAAGGAGCAGAGGGGGCGGCCGCCAGGCCTCACACACCACCTCCCGCATCCACACGGGACCGGACCCATCTGCCTCCCACCCGACCCACACCCACGGCGGCTGCGCGGCTGCGCGGCTGCGCGGCTGGGCGGCACGTCGCCAAGGAGCTCGCTGTGGCTGCCGCGGGGACCGCACGAGGCCCCGGCTGCGCGGTGGCGACCCAGCGTCCGGCCTCGAGCCACGCAAAGGGCTGGGGCCCGGTGGACGGTGGGCAGGCCGGGCACGCGCCGCCGGCCGGACGACGGACGGCCGAGAAGAAGCGCCCCTGCCCCTCCCTCGGGAGCAAGAGGTGGGACCCAGAGCTGCGCAGGCCACCAAAAAGGGCATCTTGCCTCCCCGTCGGGGAATCGAACCCCGGTCTCCCGCGTGACAGGCGGGGATACTCACCACTATACTAACGAGGACGGCGGCGGCCGGACACCCGGGCGCCCGCCCGACCCCTCTCCGGCTGCCTCCCCACGCCTGCCCCTGCCCGCCCTCGACGCCCTGCCCTGCACGGGCGCCCGGCCCGGGCCACGCCCCACCCGACCCCACCCCCGCTTCGGCCCCCTCTCCCGCACGGCAGCCCCCGGCCCCGACTCGGAGTCCACCCGCACCCGGGCCCACACACGGACCCGGACGGCGCTCAGTACTCCCAACGAGCGCTGCCTCTCTCTCGTCTGCCAGGCGGGCATCGCGCCGGGAGAAAAGGCCCCAGACGGCAAGCGGGGCTGCGAGGGCCAGGGCGAGGGCGAGGGCGAGGGCGAGGAAGGCGGGGTGGGGAGCAGGGCAAGGGGCGCCGACGCTGGACGGGGCCTGCAGGGAGCTGGGGGTGGGGGTGCGACAGCGACGGGAGCCGCGCTGGCGGCGGCGGCGGCGGCGGCGGCGGCGGCGGCGGCGGCGGCGAGGCGGCTGGCGGTGCTCCTCCGGGGCCGCCGCGCGTGTCTCGCCCCTTGCGCACCCACACAGCCGCCAGCCAGGCGCCATGACGGCCAAGGACACCAGCGTTAGCGCCGCGTCCCAGCCAGGCCAGCGGCGACGCGCCCACACCCGCCGTCAGGATGGCCGAGCGGTCTAAGGCGCTGCGTTCAGGTCGCAGTCTCCCCTGGAGGCGTGGGTTCGAATCCCACTCCTGACACGCCCACCTTTTGGCCCGCCCCACACAGCAGCCACGCCACCCGGGCCTGGACCACACCCTCTCGCCGCCGCGGCCCGCCTCGCACCCGAGCACACGCTGCCCAGGACCGAGCTCCAGCCCCTCCACCCTCGCCGCCTCGGGCTCGGAGCGAGCGCGCGCGCGTGCGCGAACGCACACGCACTCCCCGGCGACTCGAGCGCCTTTCCCACACCCGCGGGCTTCGCTGACTTCGCACCTGCTGCTTTCTGGAGGCTCTTTGGTCCTCCTTCTCGCCTATTCCCGCCCCTGCCCTCGTCACCCCGGCACTCGCGGACCAGCCCAGGCTGCAAAGCTCCCCGCGCTTCCCGCTCCCACTTGTGGCCGCTGGACAGCGCCTGGCTCTTTCTTACAGCCAGCCGTCCGCTTCCGCCGCCACCGGGAACACGCACCCACCCCACCGTCACCCCGTGCTTTCCCCCCCGGCCCCAGTCCATTCTCTCCACACCCTCCCGAGGCGGCCCACACGATCCTCCACCTGGGGGCCTTCCCCTGGCCACACCTACCTGCCTGCCTGCCTGCCTGCCTCCCGGGAGCCATACAGCCCAGCCGTCTGCTGGCCAGCCGGCGGCGTGGACCCCTCCCTTCTGTGGGCCTGGCTCACGAGTCCAAGCCGGGAAGATGGCTGCAGGGAGCAGGGAGCGGAAGCCCTAGACCCCCCCAGGCCATCCAGCCGGGCGCCACAGCGCATCTCCTGGCTCGGGGAGGCCGCCGGCCGGCCACTCCGCCCCAGCGTTCCTCCCGGATCCAAGATCGCCCTCCTGGCTCCCAACCTGTCAAGGCACCGAGCCGGACCCCTAGGGAGAGCCGCCGGCCAAACGCGCTCAGGCCTTTGCTCTCTCGGCCCCAGACGCACTCAGAGGCGCACGCGGCGCTACCTGGCCTCTAACTCCGACAGACGCCGGCGCGAGCGCGAACACACACACACACACACACACAGCCCACCCATCCCCGCCCCCGGCCCCACGGCTCCACACACGAGAGGTCCGTTCCCCACCCGGTCCGCCGGGACACACACTGCACGCGCGAGAAAACCATCCGCCAAACGGACTTTGCCAAACGGACTTTGGCTCGGGGCTGGGAGTAGCTGAAGGCAAGGTCCCTCGCCTGCCTGCACCTGCCACAGATGGCTCCGGCTGTTTGGGGTTCGGGCGCTGGCCAGGCTGGGTCCGGCTCCTGGCTGCCTCTGGCGACACTGGGCAGGCTGTGGCGGCGGCCCTGGACGAGGGACAAAGCACAGGATGAGCCCAGTCCGCCTCCCTGCCTTCCTCTGCCCGGACGTCCGCGCCGCGCCGCGCCCCAGGGGCTGGCTCTCCGCGTGCCTGGAGCCTGTCTTGCAGACCGCCCGCCTCCTGCTCCCACGGAGCAGACGCTCATGCTCACGCTCACGCTCACTACTGGCGGGGACCGGCAACGGAGGCGGCCGGCGCCGCTGGGGAAGCCCTCTGTGGACCACGTCCGTGGGTGCATGGGTGGTTCAGTGGTAGAATTCTCGCCTGCCACGCGGGAGGCCCGGGTTCGATTCCCGGCCCATGCAACGCGCCATCCCCTTTTGGCCCCGCAGCGCCAACTGCGCGCTACGCTTCCTCTCTCCCTGCTAAGCTGCCTCTCTCCCAGCTTCAGAGCACCTGGCCAAAGCCACCTCTGCTCCTCTCTGGGGGCCCGCCCACGCCCCATCCCGTCCCCGCCCCTGCCGCACATTCCCTTCCTCCTCCCTGGCTCGCTCGCCCTGGGGACAAGGGACAAAACTCCGCCCGGGAGCCAAGGGCCCTTCCGCGCCCGCCCACACACCTGCCTTGCCCTTCTTCTCTTTAACGACGCTCGCCTCGCTCGAGTCTCCCGATTCACTGCAAGGGACGCATCCACGCACCAACTCGCCGCTGCCACCCACACGCTCCTCCCCTTCCCTCGGCACCACCTCGCGCCCCCGCCCCTGCCACCAGCCCCCAACCCCCCCCCCCCGCGCGCGCACGCACACACACACACACACACACACACACACACACACACACACACACAGGCTCTGGCTCACTCTATTCACACTCCAGAAATCCTCCCCTTTTGCAACACCGGCAGAAACCAAGCTGCCACGCCTAGGTGCGCTATACATCCCATTGTCCGGGAGGGTCGCCCACAGACTCCAGGTGGCACCGACACCCGCACCCGCAGGACCCCAGCGTGCCTAACGTCAGGGTCGCGCAGGCCCTTGATTCTCTGCGTCCCGATTCGCCGCCGCCGCTACCGTGCCGACGCGGCTTCCTCTTCCACCGCTAGAGCCGCCCACGGCACCAAAGGCCACCGCCGTCCTCCATCCCTCTCCCACCCCGACCTCCACCCCTCCACACACACCCACACCCACACGCACACGCACACGCACACGCACACACACGCAAAAGCAAGGACTCCGAGGAAACTTCCGGCGGGCACGGGAAGCACCCGGAGACCCACGGCCGCCGCGGCCCCTCCGCACCGGTGCAGGGGGGTCGTCCGGTTGAAGCGAGTGTGCCCCAGCAGGTGTGCGCGGCGCACCGGCTGACCGCTTGGCCTCGAGAGGGGACACCTCTGATCACAGAGCAAATCCCTGGCGGACAAGGGTGTCCAAGATGGGGCGGGAAGGAGACTGAGGTGTGCGATGGACCGTGGGAGGCATCCACAGAAGAGGACGGATACAGGGGTGGACAGAGGGACTGACGGCGCCTATCATGGCGAGGCACGGGGCGAGGCGGGATGGGAAACTGTGAAAAGCGCAACTGTAGAAAGTGTGCGTGAGTGGGGGGGGGGGTGGAGGACGCCGCTCATCGGGGGTGGGGGGGTGGGGCGCGGAGGTGTTGAAAGGGACCTCTGGGTAACACGCTGGCCCCTTTGCCAAAGGATGCAGGGGACCGACGTGTCCTGCAATTGGAATGACAAGTTGGCGACAAGTGCGCCCAGTCCCCCGGGGTGACTGCACCGCCACCCACCTGCCTGGCTGCTGGGGTTTCTTCTCCCGCGGCTCCCACCACACCTCCCCGCTGTGTCACCTCCAGTGCCCGCGGGGACCGGGCCGGGCCCGGATGCCTCTTCCCTCCTCCACCTCCCGGGCCCGGCGGTCGGACTGTGCGCTCCCATCGGGGCCCAAGACCACCGTGCCCATGGGGTCTGCTCTCCGGCGCCGGGGAGAGACGCAGCCAGCCAGGTCGTGGCGCTCCCGCCCCGCGTGGGGCAGGGAAGCCGCCCGAGAGGTCGCAGGCCCGAGGGGCGCGAGGGAGGCAAGGCCCGGGGGGCTCGGCCAGGTGACGGGACTCAGGGCTGCGCGTGGCTCACCTGCCCCACGCGCCCAGCACCGCCACCGCGGGCACCTCGGGAGGGAGGACGGGATGGCTCGTCAGCCTGGCCAGCTAGGAGCGCCACCGGCGGGGGCGGTGGGGGTCCGAGCACACTCGGGGGGCCGGGGCCTCTGCGCACACTGGTGGTCCCCGCGGGGGACAGAGGTCGCCCCGGCCACTCGCGTCTCGGGCTGTGGAAGCGAAGGAGCCAGGCGAGCGCGTGCGCAGGGGGGCGAAGGGGAGAGGCGATGCCGAGGGCCTCCAGAGGGCCAGCCAGGCCAAAAGGCTCGGAGGGGCCGAGGTGGCAGGGCGAGGCTTGGGCTGCCCGTGGGGGCGTGGCAGGTGGCCTTGTGCGCACACCGCCGCGGCCGCCGTCGTCATCGTCGTCGTCGTCGTCGTCGTCGTCGCGGCGGCGGGGCCCACGACAAGCTAGCCACCTGTGTCCTGGCGTGCTGGCGTGGGCTAAAAGGGGGTGGTGCGGGTGCACTGGGGACCGGACGGTGGGTGGCTCGGCCTGGCAGGCCGGGAGGGGAGGCCCCGGAGGGCCAGAGGAAGAAGAAAGGCTTCCCTGACCGGGAATCGAACCCGGGCCGCGGCGGTGAGAGCGCCGAATCCTAACCACTAGACCACCAGGGAGCGACAGGCTGCGCGCCTGGCCTGCACCCCCTGGACCCAGCGCCTCCATTCCACCCACGCGGCTCCGCTTGGGCCCCGAGGCCCCTGCCTCTGCACGTCCAGCCGCCCGCGGGCCCCACGCAGTCCACCCGGCCCGCTGGCAGCACCCGCAAAACGCTGCGCGCCGGTCGCCCTCGCACCCGCACGCCGGCCGCCTCGGGCCACGTGCCCAGCGCCCAGCGGCCGGCACGCCGTCCCCCACTGCCAGCGCCCGGCGGGCCTGGCCAGGAGGGCCCCGGAGGGGCGCAAAAGGTCGGCCGGCTGCGTTGGCCGGGAATCGAACCCGGGTCAACTGCTTGGAAGGCAGCTATGCTCACCACTATACCACCAACGCTGCACGGCCCGGGCCGGCCCGACGCGGCCGGCCCAGGGTGCGCTCCGGCGCCTTCTCGCCTTGGCGCTCTCTCGCCGCCGCCGCCGCCGCCGCCCGGCGCAGCCCTGCCCCGACGTCCCGGCCGGCCGCAGCTCTGCCCGGCCACCACGGGCTCCGGCCACCACGGGCTCCGGCCGCCCGGAGCCCCAGCCTCGCCCCTCCGACTCCGCTGCGCCGGCCGGTCGCCGGGCACGCCCGCCCGCCCACCTGCCCGCCCTGCGCCCGGCGCCCGGCGCCCGGCGCCCACCGCCGCCCGCCTCTGGAGGGCGCTCTGGCCGCCTGGCCGCTCTCGGGCCCTCGGAGGCCGGCTGGGGAGCCCCGCCACGCCCCCGGCCCGGCGTCTTCCGCGTCCTCCGCGGCCCGCAGCTAGCGGCCCGGCCCGGCCCGGCCCCGCGCGGGAAGGAGCAGAGGGGGCGGCCGCCAGGCCTCACACACCACCTCCCGCATCCACACGGGACCGGACCCATCTGCCTCCCACCCGACCCACACCCACGGCGGCTGCGCGGCTGCGCGGCTGCGCGGCTGGGCGGCACGTCGCCAAGGAGCTCGCTGTGGCTGCCGCGGGGACCGCACGAGGCCCCGGCTGCGCGGTGGCGACCCAGCGTCCGGCCTCGAGCCACGCAAAGGGCTGGGCCCGGTGGACGGTGGGCAGGCCGGGCACGCGCCGCCGGCCGGACGACGGACGGCCGAGAAGAAGCGCCCCTGCCCCTCCCTCGGGAGCAAGAGGTGGGACCCAGAGCTGCGCAGGCCACCAAAAAGGGCGTCTTGCCTCCCCGTCGGGGAATCGAACCCCGGTCTCCCGCGTGACAGGCGGGGATACTCACCACTATACTAACGAGGACGGCGGCGGCCGGCCACCCGGGCGCCCGCCCGACCCCTCTCCGGCTGCCTCCCCACGCCTGCCCCTGCCCGCCCTCGACGCCCTGCCCTGCACGGGCGCCCCGCCCGGGCCACCCCCTTCCCGACTCCACACCCCCGGCTTCGCTCCCCTCCCCCGCAGGGCATTTCTGGCTCCGACTCTGAGGGGACCGAGATCCATCACGGATCGGTTTGGCGCTCGGTACTTCCAGCACGCTGCCTTTTGCCAGCAAAGCGGGCATCGCGCCGGAATAGAGGACGCGGTGTGTGGATGAACGACGGCAGTGGTGTTGGTTCAGGGGCGGCGGAACCAGCCGTGGCAGAGGTGGAGTCCTCCCTGCGGCGATTACTGTGTCCCACGGGAGTGGTGTGTTGGGGGGAATGGGAGAACTGAGACCGACCGTGGAATCCGAACCTGGTTGTGAAAAGCAAATTCTCGCCACGTCCCTGCATTGGGACCATCAGGCAATGATAGTGAGAGAGCACGCAGATACAGGTGGAGCCGGTGAGGGAGATCCAACCCCAAGCAGGTGGGAGCCTGTGCATCACACGGGAGGACAGAGTGGACTTCTCGTGTGCGTGTTTTTCCAGTTGCGTGACTGATACCCTCCCTCATATGGCCCAGCGGCCAGCGTGTTACCCAGAAGTACCGTCCTCCCCCTCCTCTCCCCACCCCCATCCCTCGTTCCACTTGCCCGCCACCAAGATTTCACTTACTAGTTTCCCGTTCCTGCCTTACCTTACACCTAGCCAGGATCTTCCCGTTCCTTCTCACCAGCTCCGTACCCTTCTTCTATGGGTGCTCTCCAAGGTGAATCGCACCCTCCTGCGTTGTGTGCAACTTGTATCCCAGTGCTACGTGCATTACATTAAAACTATTTAATATATCCTCCTTATACTAGCTTGTCTTGACTTCTTTAGTTTTTCCTTTCTCTAAAGACCTTTTATTTTGATTTTTTTCCCTTTTTCAGAACTCCTCCCTTTTGTTAATCTTTTTCACACCACTTGATTTTTTTTCCCCCCCATCCGGCATCCTGGCTATATTGCAAATAGTGCCTCATATTGTTTGTGATCCTGGGAAATCAGTTCTGTGCTCTGTATTTTCTGTATTTTCTTCCTAGGCTTTTAGCTTCTGGTCATATGGGAAAGCTGGCTTTCCCTTCAGTACCCATGTATTCTCTGAAGCTACTGGGCTTTCTTCCTTAGTACAGGACGTGGATCCTCAGAACCTGGTAAGAAAATATATGGGTGGGAAAAAGCCCTTCGGGTCTGTTGACTCAGCCATCTGCCATGACCCCTGTACCTCTAGGTAACTTGGCCTGTGAATTTTTATAAAATCTTTTGAGTCAACTGCAGATGTATCCCTGAGGAACCAGTGTGTTTCAGTCATATCTGCTTTGTTGTCTAGCAGAGAAATGGCATGCTAATATTTTCTACTTCGTGAAGATGACTTTGATCTGGTTTTACAAGCAGCTGAAGTTTCCACCTGTTTACATCTAGAAGACTAACTATATGAGGTGTACCTGTACTCGTGTTTTTCTGAGCCTAAGTCTGTGTAATGAACGATCTGTGTTTCTCTAGCCAGGAATTTCTGAGTCACGGTATCTACCCCTGGAAATGCCAGAGGGTTTCTCCCAATGCCCACAGGCTCTACAAAATTCTGAAAATTTACCTGTTCTTAGAATTTCATCCAATCAGTCAAATTACGTTCATTACTAAAACTTATTTTCTTGATTCAAAGTAACTTGCAGATTGGTTTCAATGTAAAACATTTTAGTTGTATCAAAACCGCAATGAGATACCACCTCACACCTGTCAGAATGGCTCACATTAACAACTCAGGCAACAACACAACGTTGGGGAGGATGCAGAGAAAGAGGATCTCTTTTGCACTGCTGGTGGGAATGCAAACTGGTGCAGCCACTCTGGAAAATAGTATGGAGGTTCCTCAAAAAATTAAAAATAGAACTACCCTATGACCCAGCCATTGCACTACTAGGTATTTATCCAAGGATATAGTTGTGCTGTTTCAAAGGGGCACATGCACCCCAATGTTTATAGCAGCGCTATGGACAATAGTCAAAGGATGGAAAGAGCCCAAATGTCCATCGATGGATGAACGGATAAAGAAGATGTGGTATATACATACAATGGAGTATTACTCGGCAATCAGAAAGAATGAAATCTTGCCATTTACAACCACGTGGGTGGAACTGGAGGGTATTATGCTAAGGGAAATTAGTCAGAGGAAGACAAAAATCATATGACTTCATTCATATGAGGACTTTAAGAGACAAAACAGATGAGCATAAGGGAAGGAAAGTAAAAATAATACCAAAACAGGGAGGGGGACAAATCATAAGAGACTCTCAAATATAGAAAACAAACAGGGTTGCTGGAGGGACTATGGGAGGGGGGATGAGCTAAATGGGTAAGGGGCATTAAGGAATCTACTTTTGAAATCATTGCGGCACTACATGCTAACTAATTTGGATGTAAAATTTAAAAATTAATTAATTAAAAAATAAATTTATTAACTTTAAAAATGTTTAAGAAGAAATTTAGTTACTAAATTCTTATAAGTTACTAAATTCTCTACCGAGAGCCAGGGCCCATTGGCGATATTTTTGAATCACAATTGTGAGTAGAAGGAGGAGCACTGGGGGAAGTGTTCAACCTAGTCTGTGTGTCCGGTCTCCAGAGGTTGTCTTCCCTCCCCCGTGGAATAGTCACTACTACTTGAGAATCACATTCAGGAAGAGCTTTGAAGATCACTGCCCTCTTGAAGTTACGTTTTTAAATAAACGCTCGGCATCTGGGTTTTATAATTCACAGAGAGGTAATGTAAGTGGGTTTCATAGAAGTTTAGCGAAGTAGGAGTATCAGGCTGATGTCCCAAGCAGGGATGTCAGTTCAAATCAGCAGCAAGCTGTCTCCCCAGCACTCATTAATCCCTGCTTAGTTCTCCACTCCGTCCCGCCATTCTCCATTTCCTCCGGTGGTGAATCTGGTCTTAACTCGTGTCCAGATCTCTACTTGGGGAGAAAGAGGACGTCGCTTCCCGCTGGTGCTAAGAGATTGGGAAGAAAGGAAGCAAGGATTCTACTGTTGTAGGACAGGGATGGTTTAATGTTCTGGCTTTTAGAATCACATAACTCGGAACCTACTTGCAATCTCAAGATGAAGAAACGAACCCAGATGGCGGAACGCTAGTGTTTGGTTAATGGTCTACACATACAGAGGACGTGCAAAATTTTGCCAGGGGTTGTGGGTAGTCTCTGTGGCGCAATCGGTTAGCGCGTTCGGCTGTTAACCGAAAGGTTGGTGGTTCGATCCCACCCAGGGACGCCTGAAGTGATAACCTCACTTTTTTTTTTTTCCTTCATTTTAAAAATCAGAGTTCCATTTCCAATCCAAAATTCTGCGAATTACTTGTGTACTAAGAGAAATTCTCTGAGTGCCACATCTTATGATCAGGAGCTTTCTATGGAGAATCTAGAGGTATCTGTACTTCCCTTTCCTCTAAAATCAAAACCTTTTTCGAGCTGCTTTTTTGGCAGAATTCCACAGCAAGTGGGCCTTTGCAAATGGGCACTGCTAGTACAGAAAACAGTTAAGGCTCTTTTGAGTTCAGTTAATTCTTGTAGCAGATGGCAAGCACCTGGAGAAACCCAATGATCTCTGGCCGCGTTTTAAAGGGATTAAAGTATAAAGCATTCCCTGCATTAATGTGCTCTCACACTTATCCTGCTACTTACTTAGAACTGGACACTGCTCTTATATATAAGGCTGCAGTGAAGGTCCTAGAAATAAACCTTCAAGGCTTTGACTGTGGCTCCAACGCTTCTCGTTTTCATATTGCGCTCTCTTTTAGTGATCTTGTTGACTTTCAAATTTGTGTCTCCAGAACCTCTCTGAGTTCTAAACCTACCCACGCCTCCACCTGCCTGCTTCACGTGACCCGTTGACCTCAGGGTTATCCTCTCCCAAGCTGAGTTCATCTTCTCCTCATCCCCGAGGCATGAGAGTCTTTTCCAGTGTTTCCTCTCTTAGTGAATGGCATTACCACCACCTTTAGGGAAACAAGCCAGATGGGAAGGGGACTTCCTTCAAGTCTTTTTCCCTCACCCAGCAAATCC
This sequence comes from Panthera pardus, assembly GCF_024362965.1. NCBI lineage: Eukaryota > Metazoa > Chordata > Mammalia > Carnivora > Felidae > Panthera > Panthera pardus. Next base: position 5,756,563 of record NW_026526777.1, on the reverse strand, counting down.
ATCCGTCGTCAAGTTCTTCCAATTTAACTTCTCTGCCTTCCATTCCTGTTAGCCCACTGCCAGGTTCCCTCGGGGACTGGACCCGGGTCACCTTGAGAAGTCCTGTTATAGTGCAAGGAATGTGTTGCCAGGACTCCTGTCTGTGAGTGTTCTCATGCCAGGAATTCCTGAGAGCTGGACTTTCCCCTCAGCCAAAGCTGACCTTTCATCTCTCAGATGCCCTTCTTAGCTCAGAAGTCAGGACAGGAAGACCACAGAAACGAAACTGTTGGCTAAATCAAACTTTCTCCCTGAAGGCTTTTCGAAAAACACAAAATCCTGGCTTGTCCCTAGTCTTTAAATATGTACCTGTTATTCATCTATTTATTCATGCACACATACATTCATTCAACAAACATATGTTGACAACTCTTATATGCCAGGCACTCTGTAAAGAGCTGTAAATAAAATGATGAGTGAGAAAACAGATACAGTTACCATACTTTTTCAGTTCATAACCTACTTTCTGAAATTCCTACCAAGATCAGTGTGATCCAACTGTGCCCGCTGGGGGGAATTTCCAGAACAAATGGGGCACCATGGTCCCTAAATCTTTCTCCTGCCGTTTACAAAGCTATGGAGGCTCCAAGGCTATTCTATGTACTCGCCCCATATTGGCCGAAAGAACTTGGCTTCTGGAATCATCCAAATCCGTTGTACTGCCAGGTTTTCAGACTCAGGAGAGCAGGGCAGGGTCTCTGACTGCCTAGAGCTGAACTCCCCAAAGTGCTGCACCCAGGAGCTGGCAGTTAACCCAGGAGTACAGTCTGGTGTTTGGCCACAAGTTATTCAATAGGAAATGCCAGCCCATGGACTCTGCCTGATCTTTGTAATGAGTTAGACTTTCTGCTGTTAGGTTAAAGCTTGGTGGTTCACAGTCCACCCAGAGACTGCTGTCCTTTGAGCCACAAACATGCTTCCTTTGCCTGCAGAACTCCATGTTCCCCCTCTCTTCGTAAGCTCCTTATCTCATTTCTGAGTTGTTCCTGCTATACCTGAGGCCCCGTGAGTAGTTTCTTCTTGGTCAAAAGACTTTTGAGCGAAAGAATAAGTTATCCGGCCCCCACATCTCCAACATACAGTGTTGGGACAGGCATGGGTCAACCTCTGTTGCCAATCCCATTTGAAAGAGAGAAATTGAAGACCAATGGTCCACATCAACTCTGACATCCAGTCAGATTCATGTGGCCAGTTCCTTGATTAAGCCCCATTACTACTTACTGGGAATTCCTCACTTCTGCTTCCTGAATTCTGCTTACTTTTCCAGAGGAATAGTCGGTGTTCACAGCTGATCATTTGCTCAGCCTGCTTCCTGCTCATAGGCGTTTGCAGGTCCAGAGGCTTCTTTTAATTTTGTACTGCCTCTGTCCCTTTCGATCCAAGCTGATATACTTCCTTTAAAAGCTTGAAGAGTTTCTTATAAATATATCAATATATACTTCACTTATTAGGCAAAAGCCACACTCACAAATCTCTTTGAGATCAGCCCTTTTCTACATTGGGCCCCTGGTAAGGTTGCTGTGGGTCAATGTCCTTAAGATCCTTAAAAGCCTTCTTAACAGGAAGGGTCTCTGAGGCAAGCCCTTAAGATTCATAAAAGGCCTTCTTTCTTTCTGAAAAAGTCTAGGAGGCACTCCTTCAATCTTCTTGAGGTGCAAAGGCTTCTGTAGATACAGATTTAGGTTCCTCTTTCCCCTGGACCATGTTTCCTGACAGCACCTGGGTTTGATCTCCTTGGCCTTCCCTTTCTTCCTGAAGCATTTGCTGGATGGAAACTGTCCCAAGTCTTACATTTTGTCCAAATTCCAGCTGAAAACTGAATACTCAGTCCTTACTTCATGTCTCCTTTCTAGTGTTTCATTATAGGCAGTGTAGAGGAGGAAAAATTCTTCTTGGTTCTTTTAGCTAGAAGGTACTTCCCCAGATTCTGATTCAAGAGCCAATGATGTGTAGACTCACAAACAGTTTAGAATTCCTTTATCCAGGAAGTCAAAGCTAGCGTGTAGTTTTGACAGATTCTGTAGTTTCCTTCCCAGACTCTTTCTTTGGCATGAGTTTGGCTATATTTCTGGCCTCTTAGCTCCCCTTTGGTTATTCCCTTTATCTGAGTCTGGTTGTTAATTCTCATAAATCTATGACCGCCCAGTGATCTCTCAATTAATTCCTTTTCTGCTTAATTTGCTAAAGTTTATTTATGCATTTTCTATCCAAGACCACTAATATTTAGACATCAGTAACAGAAAAATATGGGTATACGAAATAGGTGAAAGGGCTTTGTTGGCTGGAAAGCAGGCAAGATATTTTGAATACTCTGGAAAGGGAGTCTAACAACCCGAGAACTGCTGTGTAACAGTGAAGGGTCATCTGTTGCCATCTGGGAACCTGCATTGCTAATGACTTAGGACTTTGTCCCAGCTGTGAGAAATTTAAAGGCTCAGAAAGTCTCCTTTTAAAACAGTCTTAAAAAAAGAGAATGGTGTAATCAGTCCCCTACATTTTCAAGTTATGGCACCGTTTAAAATGAAGAGACTTTAGTGACCTCCAAAAGGTATATGTAAAACTGTTTGGCTTTGTTTCCTTTTTTTGGTGTTTTTTTTTTCTTGAGAGAGAGAGAGAGAGAGCCCACACAAGTGGGAGAGGGGCAGAGAGGGGAGAGAAAGAGTCCCAAGCAGGCTCTGCGCTGTCGGTGTAAAGCCTCACGTGGGGTTCCATCTCAGGAACCCGTGAGATCGTGACCTGAGCCTAAATCAAGAGTCAGATGCTTAACTGACTGAGCCACCCAGGCACCCCTCACCTTGTTTTTTTTTTTTTTTTTTTTTTTTTTTTTTAACACTTTAGTATTTAACATACAACCAACTGCCCATATTTAAAATATATAATAAAGGAGCACCTGGGTGGCTCAGTTGGTTGAGTGTCCAACTTTGGCTCAGGTCATGATCTCATGGTTCTTGGGTTTGAGCCACATTGGGCTCTGTGCTGACAGCTCAGAGCCTGGAGCCTGCTTCCAATTCTGTGTGTCCCTCTCTCTCTGCTTCTTCCCTGCTTGTTCTCTGTCTCTCTCAAAAATCAATAAACATTGAATAAATTTAAAAAAATAATAAATAAATAAATAAATAAAATATACAGTTTTGACATATGTACGTACTACTGAAGCCATGATTACAATCAAGATAATAAACGTACCCATCATCCCCAGAAGTGTCCTTATAGCCCTTGATAATTCCCCCTTCTGCCCTTTGCTAAGTCACGTCCCCACTGACCTGCGCAGCATCTCGAGCAATTACGGATCTGCTTATTGCCACTGTAGATTAGTTGGCATTTTCTAGATTTTACATAAATGGAGTCATACCGAAGGTCCTCTTTTTCCTTTGGTATCATGAATCTTGTTAATTTTAGTCATTCTAGAACACATGTGGTGTTAACTCCATACCCACTAAGATTGCTGTCACTTTAAATACAACAACAACAATAGAAAATAGAAAGTGTTGGCAGGAAGGAGAAATGAGGACCACCAAACATTGCTGGTGAGAATGTAAATGACCCCACGATTTTACTTACTAGGTATATACCCAGAGTAATTAAAACCAGGGGCACCAAGGGGCGCCTGGGTGTCTCAGGTGGTTTGAGCCCTGTGTCAGGGTCTATGCTGACAGCTCAGAGCCTGGAGCCTGCTTCAGATGCTGTGTCTCCCTCTCTCTCTGTCCCTCCTCGGTTCTTTCCCCCTGCTCTGTCTCTGTCTCTCAAAAAATAAATACACGTTAGAAAAAAAAAAAAAAAAAAAAAAACCTAGCTACTCAAACTAGTCCTTGCATGTGAATGTTCACAGCGCCACTACTCACAGCAGCCAAGAGGGAGAAACAATCAAAAGTTCCATCACTGGGTGGATGTATAAACATGTCACATATACACACAATGAAATGTTAATCAGCCATAAAAAGGAATGGAATTAACATTTAAATGATACATGTCGCAGCATGAAGGAACTCCAACCACAAGCTAAGTAAAAGAAGCCACAGACAGAATGTTACCTGTTGTATGATTCCGTGTAAATGAAATATCCCGAATAGATAAGTCCACAGGAACAGAAAGCAAGATGATGGCTTCCAGGAGGAGCGTGTGTAGAGGAGTAATTGCTTCATGGATGTGGGGCTTTATTTTGGGATGATGAATATGTTTTAGAACTAGATAGTTAAGGTAGTTACACAAAGTTACTTGGTACATTGTTAATGTACTAAGTAACTGAGTACTACTCAGTAACTGAATAGTTCCACTCTAAAATAGTTAAACTTCTATGCATGCCACTTAAAAAAAAAAAAAAAAAACTCAGCCGCAGAGTCCTTGAAGTCCAATGGTCAGCTGGTTTGACCATAAATCAGTATATTGGTGGTTCGAGTCCCCTGGGGGAGGTGTGTTGGTAACCTGCTATTCTCCAGCCCTGCTGTTGCTCTGTCAGAACGGACTTTTTCTTTTTAATTCATCCCTCTTATGTGACCGGATGAAAGCAACTTTGCACTATATCCAGACAGAGCAGAGGCAAAGGCAAAAGTGCTCTGAAGAAGCAACTATCCTACACTGAAGCCTAACCAAGGCAGATCTCTCTTCTGTCTCTTCTGTGTGTTTAGTATAAGGCATCACCTTCTAAGATGTTTAATTATATGTGTCTACCTGACTGGGTCATATGGTGCCCAGATATTTGGTCAAACATTATTTGGAGTGTTTCTTTTTTGTTGTTTTTAATTTTTTTTAATTTATTTTTGAGAGAGAGAGAGAGATGGGGAGGGACACAGACAGAGGGAGACACAGAATCGGAAGCAGGCTCCAGGCGGTCAGCACAGAGCCCAACGCAGGGCTCGAACTCACGAACGTGAGATCATGACCTGAGCCGAAGTTGGAGGCCTAACCGACTGAGCCACCCAGGTGCCCCTGGAGTGTTTCTGTGCCGATGTTTTTGGATGGAATTAACATTTAAGTCAGCAGACTGAGCAAAGCTTATTGCCCTGGCTAATGTGGGTGGGCCTCATCCAATCAGATGAGAGAACTCCTCCTGCCAGACTGCCTTTGAACTAGGATATTGAGTTTTTCCTGCTTTTGGACTTGGACTGGAACACCAGCTCTTCCTGGGTCTCGAGCATACTGGCCTTGGTCTTTGGACTTGAACTACACCAGCAGCTTCCCTGATTCTCAGGCCTTCAGACTCCAACTGGACCCACCGACTCTCCTGGGCCTCCAGCTTGCCAGCTCACTTTGCAGACCTCGACACTCCATGATCATGTGATCTTCAGATACAGAAACATATATAGATATAGATAAAGATACAGATATACATGTAGGTACAGGTATAGGTATAGATATACACACAGACATAGATACAAATATACGTGTGGATGTCGATCTCTGATTTGTTCTGTGTCTCTGAAGAACTCTGATACACCACGCAAGCAGGTGCCTTCTTCTCCCTCCTCTCATTAACTCCTAGCAGATCTGAGGGTTCCTCAAATTACAGGAAACAGAAACAACTTTACAATTTCTTTTTTTTTTTTTAATTGGAAACATGCTACTGAATACAATTTTAAGGAAAAACTGCATACCTGTTACCTGCTAGCCCACTACCTTAAACCACACGCGGGCTGCTTGAGCTGCTGAGGTGAAAATACCCCCCAAAGAACTTGGCAGTGTCCTCACCAGAGGGAGCGCCACAGAGGTTAAAACAGAAAGGACCGTACGTTCAACGGATATGGTGGGTAGAAAAGGTTCTGAGCTTATTTCCAAGGGTGCTGTGGGGGTGGGGCCGTGGGAAAGGTTCCTGGTTGGGGGAATGGAGGAAGATGACTTAGTTTGGGGGAGCATGACTTTAGATCCTCCCAGTGGTGGGGTAAGGAGCTGAGAGCTCTGTTGGGGGTGGGCCTGGAAGGTCAGAGAAGCAGTGCAAACGGAATACAAAAGGGAAGAGTCCAAAAGACCCTCCATTGGTGCCTCATATTTGTGATTGCGGGGAACAGTACAAATGGAGGGCCACATACCATATGTCTAGATGCTTTAAATTGATCAATTAAGCTCATAAGCAGTAACATACAATGAGAGCTTTCCATCTACATTGACAAAAATATTTTCTTAAGGACCTGTGGGTCCAGATTTGCATTTAGAATTGTGAGACTCCTCATAGTTCTGCCTGACCACCGTGGCCCAGGAAAGACCCTCTCCTCTCAATTCTAGCTCCTTCCTGCGCTGAGAGGGGTCCTGTGCAGGTGTATGGGCACCAGGATCTGTTCGAACCCCTGCAAACAGCCTCCCTTTGGCCACCTGTCGAGCCTTACTTGCACGCACCGGAGGCTAACCCACTTCCACCACGCGGGTGGGGGAGAGGGGCGCCCTAACCAAACGTCAGCCATTTGTGCAGGTCATTCTACGTCCCAAATAACAGAGCCTGGCCGGGGAGAGGGGGGCGGCTCCCGGTGGGCGTGTCCCCTTGGCCCTGAATGCTCCTCCCTCTGCGCAGGGGAGGGCCATCATCGGAGAAGATCAGGAACAGCATCCTTTTTGGGGGGTGAGGGAGCAAAAGAGAGACATGGGTTTCCTCAATCAACCACGGGGAAACTTGAAGTGAGAGACGCACAAATATTTTAGGAATGAAGAGAGGGGAAAAAAGAAAGAAACCCGAGCGAGCCCTGCGGTCAGAGGGAGTCGGTGACGAAAATGTAGGAAAAAGTGTCCTCTTCCCTGGCTTGACTTGTGACGGTCTTTTTTGCAACTTTTCTGCCACTAAAGTTTCCTGCCACCCTCTGACCCACGTGGCAGTCGCTGCATCCAGCACCACACACCCCCCTACAGAACATTCTCCAGACGTTTCTAAAGGCCCCTAACAGGTGGCTGCATCATTCTTAAGATCTTATTCTAGGAGTTGACGCTCAGGGATGCTAAATACCTCTCCCTGGTGGTCTAGTGGCTAGGATTCGGCGCTTTCACCGCCGCGGCCCGGGTTCGATTCCCGGTCAGGGAAGTGGGTTGTGCCTTCCTTCTTTTTTTTCTCCCCCCCCCCCCCCCCGCCTTCCTTTCTGTCCACCACTAACATTTTGCTACTGTTACGGCTCCTGAGCCTGGTTACCCCCAAGGCCGGTTGCACGCAGCCTTGCAGGCCAGCCAGTGCTCCCGTGGCTCCCCACTCCTGCCCGCCAAGGCCAAGCTCACGGATCCCCGGATTAAGACGATGCCTCGCAGAATCTGCCTGCCTCTCAAGCTTTTCCCAGGTGATCCTGAAATCAGTGCTGAGAACCGCAGACAAAGTCACCAGGGAGCCAAAGACTGGTGTCATATGAGTTGCTATCCGTCTTTGTATTATAGTTCCTGTCTTACAGGTAAAATGAACTAATCAACATATAGAAATGTATTCTTGCGCTTACAAAAGACCGAACGGCCCCAGATCTGGTAAAATCACCTGAGCTGTCTACACCTCTCGCATGTACCTTAGGGTTTCAATGAACAGGGAAAAAATTACATCCATTACTAAAACCGTACCTATCCCAATCAAACCGTAATAGATGTGAGAGTCATTTGATAGAACTCGTTTCATGTAGAAATTTTCTTAGATGGAAAAAACAAATCCATAATTCCCAATAGAGTGAGGCAGAGGCGAGTTTGGCTAGGCTTAGAGGAATTTTTCATTCTTCACATACACCCCGTGTACCCCATTCCCGTGATATTGACACACCTCGGGACAGGATGGCATGTGAGGTGCGCGCACGTGAGCCTTGGTCAAAACCGAGTTGTTGGCGGCAACAGCAGAATGTCGGTGGGGATCAGAAAGAAAACAGACTTCCCTGACCGGGAATCGAACCCGGGCCGCGGCGGTGAAAGCGCCGAATCCTAGCCACTAGACCACCAGGGAGCGGTGCTCAACAAACGTAAGTAGCGCCTTCTGGAAAAGGAGCTTAGGACTGATTCTGTGTCTTGGAATTCGGGGGGGATGTCCGGGAAATGTCCTTGAAATTTTAAATAACCTTTAAATGTGGGTTTCGTAACAGAGTCCATTGGAACCAGGGCGCCTGCGTATGAGCAGAGAAGATACCAGCAACATTCGTGTCGACCTTCCTCGTGGCGCATTTGTACCTAGCATTTGCTACCTTTGATGAACACAGAATTCGGGATGGACCCACTGCCGCAATGGGAGTTCAGAGACTTAAGGCGAGTGCACAGTAAGCACGTTGTCTTGGTGACAGAATAAACTGACCTGCCAGCCCCGAGGCCACGCTTTCCTTTCCAAGCAGAATTTGCTTCAAACGCAAAAAGAAGGTTATGGCGTTCTAAGCAAAAAGACCAAAGACCAAATAATCCTATCATATCCTTTCTTCCCTCACTTCCTGTATTAGCCAACTGCTTAGGGGGGAAAGGATGACACAGAAGGAAAGGTGAAGACAGCACAAGCCAGAGTTCCTTTTCCTTCCAGTCCTTCCTTCCATATCAGCAAGCTGAAGGCAGAAAATGGCGGTAGGATGGGCATATTCAGGAGTAAAATAAAAACAGTTAAGTCTGTGCAACATGTTCTGGGAGTGCGGGGAGAGGGGACCCCCCTCTTACACTGCTGGTGGGAATGCCAACTGGGGCAGCCACTCTGGGAAACAGTATGGAGGTTCCTCAAAAAGTTAAAAATAGAACTACCCTGACCCAGCAATTGCACTACTAGGTATTTACCCAAGGGATACAAAAATACACATTTGAATGGGCACGAGCACCCCCATGTTAACAGCACTATCAACAACTGTGGAAATTATGGAAATTTCCAAACTATGGAAAGAGCCCAAATGTCCATCGACAGATGAATGGATAAAAAAGATGTGAGATATATATATATATATTATATAATATTTATATTATATAGATTATATATTATATATAATTTATATTATATATAATATAGATATTTATATTTATATTTATATAAACAATGGATTATTAGTCATCAAAAAAATGAAATCTTGCCAGTTGCAAGGATGTGGATGGAGCTAGAATGTATTATGCTAAGGGAAATAAGTTAGAGAAAGACAAATACCGTAGGTTTTCACTCATATGTGGAATTTAAGAAACAAAACGGATGAACATAAGGGACGAGAGGGGAAAAAAAGAGAGGAAGGCAAACCATAAGAGACTCTTAAATACAGAGAACGAACTGAGGGTTGCTGAAGGGAAGGTGGGGGGGGGGATGAGCTAATTGGGTGATGGGTACTAAGGAGGGCCTTGTGATGAGCACTGCGTATTGTATGTAAGTGATGCATCACTAAATTCTACTTCTGAAACCGATATTGCACCATATATTAACTAACTAGAATTGAAATAATTTTTTTTTTAATTCATGTGCGTGATTCTGGTGATTCTGCCTATGAGTTAAACGCTTTTGTATTTGCACTGCCAACCAAAACCAAATCCGGACTTAGTTAAGGAGACACTTCTCAAAAAAGACTACCGCAATAGAGAGAATGCTCCAATCTCAGAAATCTGCAAATATCTCAAAATCAAACAGCAAAGGGCGTTTCTGTCATAGGGTGAGGTAAGCAGAGCTTAGCAGAAACTTTTAAGGGGAAGTTGAGGCAGCAAGGGAGAGTGAACAGAACACGATGATGCTGCAGTTTCCCAGGAAACGTGTTTCCCTTTGGTCACCCGATTGTCAGGATCAGCTAGTAAATGGGACATGTTCTGCATAGGGGTGCCTGCTCAATCTTGGGGACACGTCAAAGTCCAAGGACCTACGGGGAGGAGAGAAGCTTGACCATAGGAGCTCAAGATAAAGCAGAAGAGGGGCACCTGGGTGGCTCAGTCGGTTAAGTGTCTAACTTCAGTTTAGGCCATGATCTCCTGGTGGGTGAGTTTGGGTCCCGCGTTGGGCTCTGTGCTGACAGCTCAGAGCCTGGAGCCCGCTTTGGATTCTGTCTCCTCCAACTCTCTCTGCCCCTCCCATGCTCATGCCCTGTCTCTCAATAATAAATAAACGTTAAAAAAATTTTAAGAAAAAACCAGATGAAGTAGAGGATAAGAAATGGGCCTTGTACAATATAAAGATGACATGTAACATTTGTGCAAATCATTTTAATTTTTCTTCACACAGAACGACATTAAATAGCAAGTAAAAACGACACCACGACAGGTTGGGAGGGAGGCCATGGAACAAAGGGAAAAGCTTTATATTTCACTACCTTTCACGGCCCTTTTCCTGCCGCTTTCTGCACAAGGCCTAAGAGCTCAGGAAGCCCAGGCTGCAACTCCCAGCCAGGCGTCGGGCTGGACTCTGGACCCAGTTGATCGCTCTTTTTGCTTCGCCTGTAGGATAGACGCCAACAGAGGGCTCCTTGCGATCGCCCACTGCCCTCTCCGCCAGCAGGAGCCAGGCAGGCAGGCCTCTGGCCTGAGCCCGCGGTTGGATTTTGCTGACCCACCGCTTCCGCAAGGCCAAGCCTCTGCTCTGCTCTGCCCACTCCCACACGTGGGCCCCACACCCCCCGGGCCACCTCTTCGTCCCCAGTGGGAAGAGGGGCTGTCTATGACCACCTTCCACAACCTTGTGGACTTGGGAGGGGGAGGGGTGGAAAGCCCGCAGTGTTTCTGGCATTTCCACCTTGTGTGACTCCTATGCTGGTCTCTCAGAGCTAGAGAGAGAGAGAAAGAATCCCAAGCCGGCTCTGTGCTGCCAGCACGGAACCCAATGTGGGGCTTGAACCCACAAACCACAAGATCATGACCTGAGCTGAAACCAAGGGTTGGGCGTTTAAGCAACTGAGCCACGCAGGCGCCCCTACTTTTAAAATATATTTCAGGGTTATAGGTTAAAATATATTTCAGTCGGTTAAGCGTCCGACTTCGGCTCAGGGCATGTTCTCACGGTCCATGAGTTCGAGCCCCGCGTCGGGCTCTGTGCTGACAGCTCAGAGCCTGGAGCCTGCTTCAGATTCTGTGTCTCCCTCTCTCTCTGACCCTCCCTCGTTCATGCTCTGTCTCTCTCTGTCTCTAAATAAATAAACATTAAAAAATTTAAAAAAAAATAAGATCTATTTCAGAAAGAAGTTGATGAAACTAGCTTACAGAAGAGGGCTTCTAGCTTACAGAAGAGGGCTTACAGAAGAGGTTGCCGAGAAGCTGTTATCATCAGGCTGAGGGCTGGTGGATGGGAATTCCCTCCCCCGCCCTGGCACCCCCCCTCCCTCAGTCCAAGGGAAGGGTCCCTTCAAGCCAGCACAGGGTCCAGCCTAATTCTCGACCTGGGTCTCGACTCTGGGTAAAAGAAAGAGTGGCTTTCAGCCGGAGCGGGGCTTTGGGAGACATGAAGCGAAGTGCTGGGCTCCCGATGATTTCCGCGTCTGGCTTTTGCCATCACCCGAGTCCGTCCTGCTACCAGGCTCTGGATCACAGTGCTGGGCCCTGGGCGGTGCCGAGGGCCGGTGCTGGGCCCAGCAGGGCCGAGCGTGAAGTACAGCCTTCCCTCCCTGCGGCGAGCGCCTGAACAAGACAAGACCTACCTGGGAAGCCCTGCCCGCGACCGCACGTGGCACCGTTGGCGGCCACCTTCAGCTTTGAACTCAGGTTGGCGGGTGCGATCCTGTCCCTGGACAACCTTTTCTGAGGTGACCATCCTGTAACCTCATCCTGAGTTGACCTGCCCCCTACGTTTCAACCTGCCTTCGTTCGTTCTCCAACTTTCTGAGTCTTAGTTTTGGTCTCTGCCGAGGGCCCCAACTCCTTCCTGGCCCCGAGTGAAAGAGAGAGAAGGTGCTAGCATCTGTCTGACTTAATAGTCAGTGTTATAAAATAATGAGGCCCCGCCCAAATGCGTAGGCAATGTGATACTGTGACATAACGAGAAATGTATACTTTGGTCTTCATCCCAGGCTCCGGGCCAGAGCTCCTAAAACTCTTGTAATTTTCTAAGAAAGAAAAGTGCTAGGAAAACAAACAAACAAACAAAAAAAACCTGCTTCGGATTCTGTGTCTCCCTCTCTCTCCGCCCCTCCCCTGCTTGTTCACTCTCTCTCTGTCTCTCTCTCTCTCAAAAATAAACAAACACTTAAAAAAAATTCTTTTTAAAGGTGCTAGGAGCATCTTTTGTTCTAACATTTGCTCTTTGACCTGGTTCCTGTCACAGAGCTCCTAAATCCCTTGGAATTTCCCGGAGAGGCGTCTGTCATGTTTTAATGGGGTGATTCTTGGTGGGCTCCTGGATAGTCTCAGGATGGGGGTCCAGTCACCAGAAAAACCATTATGATTAAAAGTTTGGGGGGCGCCTGGGTGGCTCAGTCGGTTAAGCGTCCGACTTCGGCTCAGGTCATGATCTCAGGGTCTGTGAGTTCCAGCCCAGAGTCAGGCTCTGTGCTGACAGCTCAGAGCCTGGAGCCTGTTTCAGATTCTGTGTCTCCCTCTCTCTCTGCCCCTCCCCTGTTCACGCTCTGTCTCTCTCTGTCTCAAAAATAAATAAACGTTAAAAAAAGAAATTTTTTTTTAAAAAGTTTGGACATTTCAGTTACACCCCCCCCCCCCACCACCACTCTGGAGAGAGGCTGGAGACTGAGTTAATAATGGGTCATGCCTCCTTGATGAAGTCTGCAAAAGATCCCTTAGGTAGGGGGTTCAGGGAGCTTGGGGAACACAGGGAGGGTCCGGAAAGGGCAACAAAGCCCGTATCTATGCCCCTTCTCCCGCACCCCTCCCTATGCATCTCTTCCGTCAGGCTATTCTTGAGTTACATCCTTTTATAATAAAGGGACACTCTGGTAAGTAACCTGTTTTCCTTAGTTCAGTGAGTCATTCTAGCACATTGTCAAATCCCAGAAGGAGGTGGTGGGAACCTCCGGTTGGTCAGAAGCACAGGTGACAGCGTGCCCTTGTGATATGTACCTGAAGGGGGGCAAGGGGTGTCAGGTGGGACCGAGCCCTTAACCTGGGGGATCTGACGCTGTCTCTGCGAGCATCGTGTCAGAATTGAGCTGCTGTCCCAGGCTGGGCGTGGGGAGGCCTCCCACCCAGGTGGGGAGCGGACAGGAAGTGTTTGAGCGGAAATGAGACTCCCAGGAGGAAAGACATAGGAAAGAGAAAACGGAGTTTTCCTGCCTAAGTGCCTTCTAAGTTGCGTGCTGGGCGAACATCAAGTGTATTTGTATTGTTTCGAATAGAAGCTGGCTTTCCTTACCCTGGCCAAGTCCGTCACCTGTCCCTTCCCACCTGTAGTTACCGCACGTCGCCAGCGCGGCCAGCATCCGCGGGGCAGACTGCGACTCTCCACCCCGGCGACACCTGCCGGGGCCCGCTGGGCCGGGGGCTCCCGGGGGAGGCGCGCTCGGGTTCACCGCGGCCGGCCGGCCAGCGGCTCCCAGCCGTAGAGCTTCAAGGCGGATTTCCAGGCGCCCGCTGCCGACCGGTTTCCGTAGTGTAGTGGTTATCACGTTCGCCTCACACGCGAAAGGTCCCCGGTTCGAAACCGGGCGGAAACAACCGTACTTTTTTTTTTTTTTTTTTTTTTTTACAAACCCCCACCCCACCCCCGTCGGGAGTCCTGCGGAGGAATCCGCCGAGCCCGCGGGGACACTACCGGCGCCCGGGAGCCGGCGGCGGGTGGGCAGGTGGCTCGGCCCCGCGCGGGTCAGCAGGCACCGCCGCAGCCCTTCGGCGCGCTCCGCTGCGGGGTCCTTTTCCGGCCGGGAAAGGGAGAGTTCTTGGCTGCTCAGTGAGCGAAGCCCCTCGGTTCCTTTGCGGACCCCCGATGAGCAGGTTGTGCTTCGGACCCTGCTCGGTTCCGCCCCCTTCGGCTGGGGCCGCGGCGGTCGCGCTTCCTGCGGACAATCTGCCAAAGCTGTGCGGGGACCCAGCCAGTGCTTGGCGACGGTCCGGCTCTCGGGTGCCGGGATCCAGGAGCCGGGCCCCCAGCCCAACCTGCCTTCACTGGGCTCTCTCCCCCATGGGTCCCCCGCCGGTTCTCAGTCGACGACAGCGATCTCCTCCCTCCCTCTTCTCTGCCCCTCCCCACGGGGATCCTAAGGCCCTCGGTTCTCAACCAGGTGAAAAGGAGACATTTTCTTCTCATTAAAGAGTTATGCTCGCCATCCAACCCCTCCCTCAGACACCTCGCCAGAGAAGACAGAGGAGTAGCACATGCTCACACGAAAAGGTGTTCGACGTGGTTAACCAGAGAAACGCAAATCAAAAACACGCTGGGATTTCACTAGACGCTGTTATTAACGCCTGCCGTATCAGGCTGTCCAGGATGCAGAGGAATCGATACACTCGTACGTGTTGGTATGAATGTAAAAGTCCACTTTGCAGTTTCTTTGAAAGTTAAACTGCTAAAATACGACTGAGCCATTCCAATCCCCGGTATTTACCAAGCAAAAAGAAAATAAATGCCCATATGAAGGCTTGTCTACAAATGTTCATAGCAGCTTTATCTGTAATAGCCAGAAACTGGAAACAACCCAAATGCCAATGAGCAGATGAAGGTAAATTGTGGTATCCCCATGCAAAAGAATATTCCTCAACCCCTCCGCGAAAAGGAATGAACTAGTGATACAACATGGACCTCAAAATAATTATGCCGAGTGAAAGCCCCACCAAAAAAGAGGGTTAGAGGAGTCCATTTGTGTAAAATTCTAGAAAATGAAAACTATAATGACAGAAGCAGATCAGAGCTTGCTTGGGAAATGGGAGGATAGCAGGTGATAAGGATGAAAAGGGGGCCCAGAGGTGCCTAGGTGGCTCAGTCGATTAAGTTTCGGACTCTTGATTTCAGCTCAGGTCATGATCTCGCAGTTCATGGGTTCAGCCCTGCATCAGGCTCTGCACTGTTTGGAATTCTCTCCCTCCCTCTCTCTGCCCCTACCTCTCTCTCTCTCTCAAATGTATTTTGTGTATTTTTATTACTTTTTTAATGTGTATGTATTTCTTTCAATTTTATTTTTAGGTGTATTTATTTATGTTGAGAGAGGGAGAGGGAGCACATGAGCAGAGGAGGGGCAGAGAGAGGGGAAGAGAGAGAATCCCAAGCAGGCTCTGTACTGTCAGCACAGAGCCCGATGTGAGATCATGACCTGAGCTGAAATCAAGAGTCCAAAGCTTAACTGATTGAGCCACCCATGAGCTCCAAAATAAATAAACTTTAAATACGTAAATAAAAAGGGGCCCACAGAAATTTGAAGGGGGTGATGAATATGCTCATTGTCTTAACTGTAGCAGATCTATATTGTGACTTTCATTGGCCATAGGCACCTGGACGTTGTAGGCCACTTCCTTCATAAAAACTATTTTTTTAAATATTAAAAACCTTTCGGGGTGCCTGGGTGGCTCAGTGGGTTGAGCATCTGACTTGATTTCGGCTCAGGTCCTGAGCTCCGTGCTGAGTATGGAGCCTGCTTAAGATACTCTCTCTGTCTCTCTGTTTCTCTCTCTCTCTGCCTCTTTCACCTGCTCATGCGGTCTCATTCTCTCTCTCTAAAATAAACAAAACAAAAACAAGGGGCACCTGGGTGGCTCAGTTGGTTGAGCATCCAACTTCAGCTCAGGTCATGATCTCACGGTTCCTGAGTTCCAGCCCCGCATCGGGCTTTGTGCTGACAGCTCGGAGCCTGGAGCCTGCTTCAGAGTCTGTGTCTCCCCCTCTCTCTGTCCCTCCAGTGCTCATGCTCTCTCTCTCTCTGTCTCTCAATAATAAATAAGCTTAAAAAAAAAGTTTGTATGAAACAAGAATATATATTCACAACATTAATTAGTTCTTGGGCGGACCTCAGGTACAGTGTTAATCTCAATTCATTGTCCTCTATCCACATGGATGGGTACAAAACTCTTTATTTTTGTCTTAATCTTCTTTCCTTTATCCCTATTCCTTACTCCCACCCCCTCTAATGTGTTTGATATGTATCTTGGATTTGTATGTATCCTTGTAAAGTGTGCAGTTGATAGGTGTGTAACACTCAGCGCTGTAACTTTAGGGTCTACCCACGTGGTTGTACGCACATTTAGTCCTTTGTTTCCAACTACTGTAAATAATTCTATAGTGAGCACCCACCCATTTTACTGTCCCTTCCCCCGTGATGGATACCAGGCTGTCACGTACTCCTTGCTAGGACAAACAATGCCGTCATACATTCTTTATTAAATAAATATTTATAGAGTGTCTAAGTGCCAGGTACTGTTCTAACCCCTGGGGATTCGGTAATGACAACGAGAGACAAAAACAAATCCCTGCCTGCATGGAGTTTACGGTCCAGTGGGTGAGACAGACAATGACAAGATCAAATATATAGTATGCTCGGTGATAACAAATACTAAGAGGAAATAGAGGGCAGCAGAATAGGAAGTGTCGGCGATATGCGTGTGTGTGTGGGGGGGGGGGGGAGCATGGGAAGTTTTAGACGGCACGGCCAAGGAAGGGGTCCTGAGAATGTGACTTTTGAGTTAAAACCTACAGGAAGTGAGGAAACTAGCCCTGTAGATATCTGGATGCCCAGCTTCCAGCAAGCGCAGCAGCAAGTGCAAAGGTCCTGTGGCAGGCGCTATTGTATTCTGGAAATAGCAAAAAGAGCCCTGTAAGTGGATCAGAGTGAGCTAGGGGGCAGTAGAATTCCCTGTGAGACATATTAAGAAATTTGGCTTTTGCTTTGCAAGCTTGGGAAATGCATGTCCCTGCAATGCACAATAGGGCAGAAAATGGATATACGGCCATTGCGGCTGTACATGGCGAAACAGCAGCCAAACAGCAGCACAGAGGGAATAACTACAGCTCCCTCAGTGGCCCTGCTTTCTTCTCTATCCTGAGCCCAAAGTGGTCGACTGCTCTTCTTCACCCTTGTTCCAGACCAACTAACCTAGCATTCCTAGGTTACCCATTCCGCTAGCTGCTTTCTGAGTAGACGCCAGAAACCCGGGCCAGTCGGGGAGAAGGGCAAATTCCTCAGAGCTTTGTGCACCTTGAAATGAGTCCCTCCCTGTTGGTCAGAATATTTCAGGGCTTTATGGAGAGCACAAAGAATTAGTAGGGCGATAGGCCTGTGCTACCCAGACTGGTCAGCATCTTCCGAAGTCTGATCCTTGGTGGAATGCAGAAGGGAAATTCGGGGGGCAGGGACACAGACCTTCTTTGCGGGAGCAAACAAGTCCCCTCTCTGCCGTCAGGCAGAACCCAGGCTGCTGTCGCCCCAGGTCCGAGGAAAAGTGTGATGAGCCTTCTGCGGAGTTTCAGGATAGAATCCGCGAGGCTTGCTTAGAAATAAGAAAATGGCTGGGTCGCGTGTGTTTTGGGCCTGAAAAGGGTAGTCTGCAGGTCAGCATAGACAGTTAGTTAGGCTCTGACAGGACACCCGGAGGCCAGCAACAAAGAAGTCGTGGCCAGCTGTGGGAAGGTCTGAGGCCTGTCCGGGAAACACTCCCCAGGAAGCCGGATCAAACCAGACAGGCCCAAGATGGTGGATGCCAAGACAGGAAACCCCTGGCCAAATTACGAAGCAAACGTGCAAAACCCTGTTTCCCACCTCAGGCAACAAATATTCCATTCCCTAGTTAACAACAGTCAAAAAAAAAAAGATAATGAAACAACTGATGTGGGGAACAAAGGCAGAAAGAAATGCAGATAAATTAAATTTCCTTATAAAGGCTGGCAAAGTAGGTCATTCCTCCAGGAGCTCCAAACTGTCTTAATGTTAATGTTTTGCTAGAGGGAAAAACCACCTTAGCTGAACCCTAGCTGGGCCTCTTTAGCATATGAAAGTCCTTTTGGAAACTTCCCTTGCCTTTCCCTCCTCCAACCCCCAAGGATAGAATCAACTGCTCCTTACAATCCCAGGGCAACTCTTTCTGCCCGCAGGTTTAACAAACCACTTTCTTTGCACTGAAGACATCTCAAGAATTCTTTCTTGGCCATTGACTCCAAACCCCAACGTCTTCCACATCACAACCACCAAAGGCACACAGCTCTCTCTCTCTCTCTCTTGAGCTTGGCCTCTCTCCTATCTCAAGAGTGTACTTTTCACTTTAATAAACTTTCCAGCTTGTGTCACCCATCTGCTGTGCTGCGTGCATGTCCTTGACTTCATTTTCATGATGAACCAAGAACCTTCTGTTGTTGCCTAAATGGGGTGTCTGTCCGGTTGGATGGGGGCCCCCAAATGTGGGGTAATGATGGGCCGAAGCTGGTGGCATGAGAGGTGAAAGATTTCATCTGAGGCAGAACAAAGGAGATTTTTATTGAATCCACCACAGGGGAGTGGTGGGCAGGACAGCGGAGGAGACTCTGTCTGCAAAGAGAGTGGGAGGGGGACTTCTTTTAAGCAGGGAAAGCGAGGCGCACCTGGGTGGCTCAGTCTGGTTGAGCATCTGACTCTTTTTTTCTTTAGTTTTTTAAAAACATTTATTTATTTTTGAGAGACAGAGTATGAGTGGTAGAGGGGCAGAGAGACAGGCAGACACAGAATCGGAAGCAGGCTCCAGGCTCTGAGCTGTCAGCACAGAGCCCGACGTGGGGTTCAAACTCACGAACGCAAGATCATGACCTGAGCCGACTTTGGATGCCTAACCGACTGAGCCACTCAGACGCCCCAAGCATGTGACCCTTGATTTCGGCTCAGGTCATGATCCCAGGGTTGTTGGATCAAGCCAGTGTTGGAGCTTGCTTGGGATTCTCTCTCCCTCTGCCCTGCTCATGTGCACATGCTCTCTCTCTCTCTCTCTCTCTCTCAAAACAGTTTTTTTAACATTTTTTTTAACAATTTATTTATTTTTTGAGAGACATAGAGAGAAAGAGCACAAGTTGGGGAGGGGCAGAGAGAGAAGGAGACACCGAATCCGAAGCAGGCTCCAGGCTCTGAGCTGTCAGCACAGAGCCTGACGTGGGGCTCGAACTCACAAACCGTGAGATCACGACCTGAGCCGAAGTTGGACGCCCAACCGACTGAGCCACCCAGGCGCCCCCAAAAAGTTTTTTTAATGTTGAAAAAAAAAAAAAAAAAAAGGGAAAGTAAGGAGGTATGGCAACTTTTGGAATTTTCCCTTTTTTGGTAACAGTGCCTAGTTGTAAATAGTCCGTCCATTGGTTAGTTACGGCCTATGAATACTTTGAGGGGGTTATTTTGAAGTGGGTTGCCTGATGGGCCTGTTTGTATTCAGCTAAGTGCTAACTGTGGGCCCTTTCCATATTCCATTGCTCTAGCCTGTCTGCCTGAACGTGGCCTCCCGGGCAACAAGCATCACCACCACCTATTTGGTGAGGCCCCAGGGAACCCCCACTGATGCAAAAGCAGCCTTGGCTTTCGAAGAGGCCACGCTACACAGGCCAGTAGTTCTACTCAAGTTTTGGTGCTTCCGGTAAGAGCCGCACACACTGCTGGGGGGATGGGCTCCACGTGGCTGAGTCAGGAGTCTCAGGCTTCACCATCCTGCCCAACTCCAGTGAGAAGACTCAACAAACCTTTTCCCTTTGTTTAGGAACAGCCGGTGCATGGCAGAGGCCAGAAATGCATCTATAATTCCCATGGCTGGGACTCCTGCCTAAGTTGTCAAAAAGCTGAAAGCACGCACGTTAAAGCCCAACCATAGAATCTTGCAGAGCGCCTCACTTTTGGACTCATTCAGGGGCTCTAAGTTATGTTAATTGAAAGACTCGGGGACAGAGCCATGTGTGTAATATGTGGTGTTTGGGGAAGGAAAAATGGAGGACATATATGTAAGTGATGTGGAGAACAAGGCAAAAGAAACTAGAGGTAAAATTAAATTTCCTTATACGTAAAGCCCATTGACAAATACTTGAGACAGGGAGAGTATAACATTCTTCGAGGAACTCCCCGTCTTTACGGTAATGCCTTGCTAAAGGGAAAAATCTTAGCTTGACCCTAGGCAGGCCTCCAGATTCCTGTAAATCTTCTCTAAGGTCGGAAAATCCTTTTGGAAACTTCATCTGGTCTTTACCCACCCCACCCCCAACTCCAAAGTATAAAAATCAATTGCCTTCACAATCCCGGGGCAGCTCTCTCTGCTCAGGGGTCCTGTCCCCCTGTTATAATAGAACCACCTTTTATTATGCAAATGTCTCAAGAATTCTTTCTGGGCTGTTGGCTCCTGAGCCCTCCTTCAAACCACATCATATGCACAGAGAAATATGCACATGCGTGGATTATCCGTGCAGTACCTGCGAGACACTGGTAACTGGTTGCTTCTGGGAAAGGGAATGGGGAACTGAGGGCACAGGTGGAAAGATTTACTTTTCCTTGCATGTACTTTAATGTTTGAACTTATTATTTTTTTTAAAGCCATTTGTTTTTTAAAAAAACTGGTTTGTCAAACCACATACACGAGCAGATACACAACTACCAAAGTGGCCCTGTAAGAGACACCAGGGGGGGCGTTCACCACGCAGTACCTGAAAAATACAGCTGAAAAAGAGGAGTCCGTTGAGTATTGAATTTCAGATACCTACTGGACTCCTTGTTGAATGGCTTTAAGGCAGCATATAGTGAGTGAGAGGTAGAGTCCCAAGTATAAGAGCTGATGCCTCAGGGCTCCATTTAAAAACAAAACGAAAACAAAAACCATTTTCCCCTCCGCACCAGGGAAGCCTATCCTATTTTTTTTTTTCCTTTGTGAAAACGGAGGCCAGGTTTTCTCTTAAGTGGTTCCGCACTCCCATGAACTTATTTTTATCACGTTAACATAGTATCTACCAAATGACAAACGTTCGTAAAAGAAAGGTCAGTGCGCCCCGAATTGCGAGTACGGTAAAAAGACGGGCGGCATCATGTCAAACGAGCCAGGAAGAGGAAGAGCCAGGAAGAGTCAGGCAGAGGCGAGATTATGAGTACCTTTTCATTACAAAGACAAACGGGGCCACATTAACGCGTATTTCCCCAAAACTTATTCGTCACGTGGTGATTTCGCCTTCCTACTTCTGGGGGCGTCCGAGTTGCGCCTAATCCCTGACCCCTCTCCCCCAGGCTCAGGGCGGGTGCCCGCAGTGCGCCAGCCACGCGTACGTGCCCAGGGACACGGAAGTGTCTTCTCCGGGACATCGACCCTGCACATCGGCCAACCTCGCCAGCCTCATCAAACATCCCGGGGAATCCAAATCCCGGATGAGACGCTTGAGGCCCGAGAAAAGGTGAGCCAGCGTTTCCCGGAAGCCCGAGGACGCCCGACGACCGCGCCCACCGAGGTCTCCGCCCGCACGCCCCGCCCCCTGTCACGCGGCCCCCGCCTCCTGCCCGTGGATGTCCCACCTCCCTAGCCTCCTGTCACGTCCGGCCCCGCCTTCCGCCGGCGGACGTCCCCGGTCCCCCGCCCCCGGTCATGTCCGGCCCCGCCTCCCGCTGGCGGACGTCATCGTTCCCCCAGTCCTCGTGTCACGTCCGGCTTCGCCCGCCTGTCTTCCGCGAAAGTCCCGGCTTCCGGGTCCGTGGTCACGTCCAGCCCCGCCTCCCGCCCGCGGTCACGCCCGCGGACGCCCCCGCCCCCCGCTCGTGTGTCCGCCCCGTCGGTCGGGAGGCTTCCCGCCTGCGAGGCTGAGTCACTACCGGAGGGTGGGGAGGGGCTGGTGTCGTTTCCCGGCAGTGCCGGTAACACGCCGCGGAAGGGAATCGGAGCAGAGCCGGGGTGTCGCGGTTGGGGTCATCCAAATCCGCCGCCCTTGTACCCAAGGCCAACACAGCTGAGGGCAGTAAGGTCCCAGAGGCCAGTCACAGCGACCTGAGGTTGCCTCCTTTTCTCTGCTACCATGGTAGTTCCACACTCACCTAGGTGCTACCTTGAGTGGCATTAGGGGGTGTCCTAATGAACTCCTGCTGTGTAACAAACCACTACAGGGCCAAGAGTTTGGAAGGAGTGGAAACAGCCTTTGTCTGGTCCAAGAATCTCCGGGACTCCATCTGGGAAGACGGAGGCTTAGAGGTGACTTGCCAGGTCGGTGCTGGAATCATCCGGAGTCACTCGTCCGCTCCTCCGTTGTGCTGGCCGTGGGCTAGGATCTCAGCGGGAACACCTACAGGCTGCCTCCCCATAGGGTCCCCCAGCCTCCACACATCAGGGTGGCTGGATGCCAAGAGAGAGGCTCCCGCGAGAACCAAGCAGAGGAGATCATCTTTTTTTTAAAACTTAGTATCACTTCCACCTTAGCGATAGGCACCCCCAAATTCAAGAGGAGACTTGAATATAGACTCCGGCCCTCAATGGGAGGAGTGTCCGCGTCACATTTAAGAACAGCACGTGTTGTGGAGTATCTTGTTACAGGCTTCATGAAAGATTGAAAGGAATGACGAGGGGCGCCTGAGTGGCTCAGTCGGTTAAGCATCAGACTGCGGCTCAGGTCACGATCTCACAGCTCGTGAGTTCGAGCCCCATGTCGGGCTCTGTGCTGCCAGCTCAGAGCCTGGAACCTGCTTCTGATTCTGTGTCTCCCTCTCTCTCTGCCCCTCCCCTGTTTGTGCTGTGTCTCTCTCGCTCTCTCAAAAATAAATAAACATCAAAAAATTTAAAAAAAAAAATAAAATAAAATAAAGGAATGACGAGAGCTCATTTACCAAGAACGACTGAGTTAGGCTCCACACACTATGTTTTGGTTCTTTTTACGTAACCACTTCAGAGTTTAGTGGCTTGAAATAATTTACCATTTCTCGTGGTTCTTTTGTTTGGCTGGGGCTTAGGCTGGGCTGTTCTGATGGGAGTTTGGCTTGAGCTGGAACGATCAAAATAGCCGTTGGCCTCTCTCCACCATGGCCTTGATCTCTGGCAAGGTGACTGGACATGGAACTGACTTCCAAGAAGAAACGTTCCAACCAAAAGAGACGGAAGCTGCCGGTCTGTTAAGGCTTGCACCCCACAAGCTACACGTTAGTGCTTCCATCCGGTTCTATTGGTCAGAACGGGTCAGAGGGCCAACCCCCACGCAAAGGGAGAGGAAGTAGACTCCATCCCTTGAAGGGTAATTGTCTAGGTCACATTGCAAAAGAGCTTTTGGGAGGGGAGATATTGATGTGGTCATCTTTGGGAACACAGTCACCACTACTGTGCAAAACAAGAAAAAACAGATATTTAATTGGGCAGTTAAATTTTCCCCTATTTCTCCCCATCTTGTGGGACAGAGACTTAGGAAAAAGATCAGTTGTAAATATGCCACTTTTTCTCCCCTGCATATTTGAGTATAAAGAGTATATGGGGGGGGGGGCGCCTGGGTGGCTTGGTGGTTAAGCGTTTGACTTCAGCTCATGTCATGATCTCATGGTCTGTGAATTCAAGCCGTGCATCGGGTTCTGTGCTGACAGCTCAGAACCCGGAGCCTGCTTCAGATTCTGTGTCTCCCTCTCTCCCTCTGCCCCTCCCCCACTTGCACTCTTTGTCTCTGTCTCTCTCAAAACTAAACATGAAAAAAAAAATTTTTTTTTTAAGTAAATTGTGAGCCACTACATATGTCAAAATACTTGGGGCGCCTGGGTGGCTCGGTCGGTTAAGCGTCCGACTTCGGCTCAGGTCATGATCTCACGGTCCGTGGGTTCGAACCCCGTGTTGGGCTCTGTGCTGACAGCTCAGAGCCTGGCGCCTGTTTCAGATTCTGTGTCTCCCTCTCTCTGTGGCCCTCCCCCGTTCATGGTCTGTCTCTCTCTGTCTCAAAAATAAATAAACGTTAAAAAAAATGTTTAAAAATTAAAAAAAACACTAGTATGCATTAGAAAGAGTCTTGGTCTGAAGAAATAAAACTGGATAACAAATTTGGATCAGGATGGGAAATAGATTAATTTTGGTTTTGATGCTAAAGCTTTTATACCTGCATCTATCCATCACTTCAGTACTTGCCGTGACTTAACAAACACCTTAAGGTGGATCAAAAGATCGGGTGAGACTTTTAAGCCTCATTCACTTGTTCTTCATTTCCTTTGCTCTCATCCTGGTTCAGTTTTCCACCATCCCTCACTTAAACTACCTCAGACACTCCTAATGAGTGTCTGCACCCACAGCTGTCCTCTTCCAACCCATCCTCCATTTCTGCATCTTTAAGATACATATTTAAACACTTAATCCGAAGAATATGGCTTTACTACAAAAAGAAATTTAAATAACTTTCTGGTTAGGGATTTTGCTGTAGTATTTTCAGATCCTTAACACTGGAAGGGAACGTACAGACCAACTCTTTCATTTTAGGGATGAGGCAAGTTAATCTCACAGAAGTTAAAGAAGTTGCTTAGAAGTGTGCCACTCATTATTGGCCTAAGATGGAACATGAGTTCCTAATGTAGTGATCTTTTTACTCACCCCATTACCTTTCAAGGAATGAGGGAATACATGTTAATAACATCATATTTTTATAACCCTTATTGACACTTTTCAAGCCTTTTTTTTTTAAATTTTTTTTAGAGAGAGACAGAGCATGAGAGGGGGAGGGGCAGAGAGAGTGGGGAGACACATAACGGGAAGCAGGCTCTAGGCTCTGAGGCATCAGCACAGAGCCCAATGCGCTGCTCAAACCCACAGACCTCGAAATCATGATCTGAGCCAAAGTCGGTCGCTTAACCGACAGAGCTACCCAGGCGTCCCTCAAGCCTTTACTTTGTTTAAATCTCATCTTATCTTTATAGTGACCCTGTGAAGTCAGCAGGGTGGTGCTATTATTCTCAGTTGGTAAAACTAACACAAGGAGATACTGAGAGGCGTGGTGAGTTGTCTGAGGCTGTAACTAGCTGGTAATAGATTTGGGTCTAAGAATACAAGTCTTCAGGATACTCTTTCATGGCTTTTACATTTTTTCCGTTCAAAAAAATACGTATATAATTTTTACAAAAGTAACATGTGCTTATTGTAACCAGTCAACACAGAAATGAATGATAAAAACTTTCTTAAGAATAACAAAAACAGAGGGGCGCCTGGGTGGCTCAGTCGGTTTTGCGTCGACTTCAGCTCAGGTCACGATCTCGCGTTCCGTGAGTTCGAGCCCCGCTTCGGGCTCTGGGCTGATGGCTCAGAGCCTGGAGCCTGCTTCCGATTCTGTGTCTCCCTCTCTCTCTGCCCCTCCCCTGTTCATGCTCTGTCTCTCTCTGTCTCAAAAATAAATAAACGTAAAAAAAAAAAAAACTTTTTTTTTTAAAAAAAAGAATAACAAAAACAGAGAAGCCACAAAGGAAAAGACATATTTAACTACCTTAAAAAAAATTAAGCCAGGGGTGCCTGGGTGGCTCAGTCAGTTAAGTGTCTGGCTTTGGCCCAGGTCATGATCTCAGGATTCGTGGGTTCAAGCATATCATAAATAGAATTTAAAAACCCAAGCAAACAAAAAACCACTAAAAACATGCTCTGAGAAATAACCCAACACATATGACTAATAAAGAGTATCTCTAATACACATAGGGTACCAACAACTTGAGAAGAAAAAGGAACAAAACAGGTCGCCTGGGTGGCTCAGTCAGTTAAGCATCTCTTGATTTCGGCATCGGGTAGGTCATGATCTCACAGTTTGTGAGTTCGAGCCCCATGTTGGGATTCCCTGCTTGGGATTCTCTCTCCCCCCTCTCTCTCTGTCCCTCCCTACACCCCTTGCAGGACTGCTATAGTGCTCTCTCACTCTCTCTCAAAATAAACATTAAAAAAAAAGGAACAAAAGAAAAATGAGCAAAGGATAGGAATAGGCAAACCATCAAAAAGGAACTCCGTGTAGCCAATAAACAATATGAAAAGGTGCTAGTAGTCAAGAAACCAGAAATCAAAAGAATACTGATAATGTCATTTTTCACTCATCAGATTGATAAAAAGAGTGATAATATTCAGAAACTGAAAGGATGGAAGAAAAAGGCACTTTTGTATCTTGCTGGTGGGAATCTAAATTAGTGTATATTTTTAAAAGTAATCTGGCAACATATACTAAACATAGACACAACATATTCACAGTTGTCCAGATCCTCCACTTCTAAGAATCCAGCTTACTGAAATAAAACCGTAAGTACATAAGGTCAAATGTACAAAGCTGTCTGTGAAAACACTAGTAGCAAGAAAGTGGAAATATCTTAAATGCCCATCAACAGGGCAACGACTGAATAAATTACACTATGTCTCCACTACAGAATATTAGACAGCTATTTTTTTAATGTTTGTTTATTTTTGAGAGAGAGAGAGAGTGTGTGTACAAGTAGGGGAGGGGCAGAGAGAGGGGGGGGGGCAGAGAGACAGGGGGACAGAGGATCTGAAGCAGGCTCCGTGCTGACAGCAGAGAGCCCAACGCAGGGCTGGAACTCACAAGCCATGAGATCATGACCTGAGCCAAAACCAAGAGTCAGGTGCTTAACCAACTGAGCCACCCGGTGCCTGGCAGCTATTTTTTTTTTTTAAGTTTATTTATTTATTTTGAGAGAGAGAGTGAGAGAGAGAGAGAGAGAGCACAAGTCGAGGAGGAACAGAGAGAGGGAGAGAGAGAGAATCTCAAGAAGGGTCTGCACAGTCAGCACAGAGCCGGATGCGGGGCTCAAACTCACGAACCGTGAGATCATGACCCGAGGTAAAACCAAGAGTAGGACGATTAACCAACTGAGCCATCCAGGTACCCCTAGACAGCTATTTAAAAGGATGTGACAAATCTATACATACTCACGTGGCTCTATCTTACTGAGCAGCTGTGATTCCATTCAACTATTGAGCATCTGAACCTACTTCCTATGTTTGGGGGACTACCACCCACCTCTACCTTAGAAGATACAGTTTTCCTCCCACCATAAAAGACTAGATATTCATTCTTCTAGCTCCATTGCAGCTGGAAAACCTGCAGGTTAGAAGCAGGGGTCCCATATCTTGAATTGGAAACAGGGGAAGGAGAGGGCCATGGAAGGAATGCATGAATGCATCCTGGTGAGGGTTAATGACAACAGGGGCAAACTTCGTCCGTTTCTAGAGGTGACAGTGACTCTAATAGCAGGCCCCCAATGTCCAGAACCCAGGACTGACTGCACGATTTGCAGGGCCCGGTGCAAGACGAGAATGCGGGGCCCCTTGTTAAACAATGATTAGGAATTTCAAGATGGAAACAGCAGAGTATTCAACCAAGAGCATGGCCTTTCCAAGTGCAGGGCCACAGGCGATCGCACGGGTCATGTGTCCATGGAGCCAGCCGAGAGAGTACCAGTGAGTCACACGTGCAAGATGCGGTGGTTGTGCCCAGTGGCAGTGACAGTTCAGGGTAGCCATTTTGCAGGACAATCGGGAATAACCTAAAATCTAATAATCTAAAATCTAATGCTCCTACTTTCCAGAAATTGTACGAACTACACAATGGCCTTTAATAAGCTACTTTTCTGCTGAATTAGCCAGATTTAGTTTGTGTTTCTTTCCTTCCTTCCTTCCTTCTTTCTTTCCTTCTTTCTTTCTTTCTTTCTTTCTAGATGTTTATTTTGAGAGAGAGCAAGAGACCAGTGGGGGAGAGGCAGAGAGAGAAAGAGAGAGAGAGAGAGAGAGAGAGAGAATCCCAAGCAGGCTCCACGCTCAGCACAGAGCCCAATGTGGAGCTTGATCTCCAAACCATGAGATCATGACCTGAGCTGAAATAAAGAGTCAGATGCTTAACCAACTGAGCCACTCAAGCACCCCAGTTTGTGTTTCTTTCATTTAAAAGAAATTTTTTTTAAACGTTTATTTATTTTTGAGACAGAGAGAGACAGAGCATGAACGGGGGAGGGTCAGAGAGAGAGAGACACAGAATCTGAAACAGGCTCCAGGCTCTGAGCTGTCAGCACAGAGCCCGACACGGGGCTCGAAGTCATGGACCACGAGATCACGACCTGAGCTGAAGTCGGACGCTTAACCGACTGAGCCACCCAGGCGCCCCGTTTGTGTTTCTTTCAACTAAGGACTCCGTTATCTCAATGATATGTTAAATGAAGAAGGCAAGTTGCCGAGTAATGTATACAGTACAAGAAGACATAACAATTTGAAAGAATACATAACAAGCACTTCAGATTATTTAGTGCCAACCTGAAACCGTAAAACTCCCAAAAGAAAACTTCAGGTGGTAAACTCCTTACCATCAACCTTGGTGATAACTTCTTGGATCTGATTCCAAAACCAAACACAACAAAAGTAAAAAATAAGCAAGGTGGAAATACAGCGGACTAAAAAGCTTCATCCTTGCAAAGGAAATCATCAACAAAACGAAAAGGCAACCTAGTAAAGGGGAGAAAATATTTGCAAATCATACATCTGATAAGGGGTTAATATCCAAAATATGTAAAGAACTCATTCAACTCAATAGCAAAAGACACAAACATTCCAATTAAAAAAGGGGCAGAGGGCCTAAGAATAGACATTTTTTTCCAAAGAAGACATCCAGATGGCCCACAGGTACGTGAAAGATGCTCAGCATCACTCATCATCAGAGAAATGCAAATCAAAATCACAGTAAGATACCAGGCCACACCTGTTAGGATGGCTGTCCTCAAGAAGACCAGAAATAACAATTACTACTGAGGATGTGGGGACAAGGAAACCCCCCTGCACATTACATTAGTGGGAATGTAAGTTGATGCAGCCACTGTGGAAAACGGTATGGAGGTTCCTCAAAAAATTAAAAATAGAACCGCCATATCATCCAGCAATTTGCTTCTGGGTATCCAAAGAAAACAAAAACACTTAATTTGAAAAGATATATGGGCCTTCATGTTGATTGCAGTATTACTCAATAGCCAAGACATGAAAACAACCTAAGTCCCCATCGATGGACGAATGGATAAAGGTGAGCGTGTGTGTGTGTGTGTGTGTGTGTGTGTGTGTGTGTGTGTGTGATGGAATATTACTCAGCCATTAAAACAAATTAAATCTTGGGGCGCCTGGGTGGCTCAATTGGTTGAGCGTCCAACCTAGGCTCAGGTCATGATCTCATGGTTAGTGAGTTCTAGCCCCACGCCAGGCTCTGTCTCTCTCTGTCTCAAAAATAAACATTAAAAAATTAAAAATAAATAAAAAGAATTAAATCTTGCCATTGTGACAACATGGATGGACATCGAGGGCATTATGCTAAGTGAAATGAGTCAGATAGAGAAAGGCAAACATCATGATATCACTTATATGTGGAATCTAAAAAAACAAAAATAATAAGCTAAGCTCATAGATACAGAGAAGTGATTGGTGGTTGCCAGAGGTGAGGGTTAGGGATGGGCAAAAAAGGTTAGGGAGATCAAAAAGTACAAACTTTCCATCATAAAATAAATAAGTTCTCGGGATGTGATGTATAGTGAGTAGAGTTAATAATACTGTATTGTATATTTAAAAGTTGCTGAGAGAATAGACCTTAAAATCCTTACCACAAGAAAAAAAAATTTCTCGGGCGCCTGGGTGGCTCAGTCGGTTAAGCATCTGACTTTGGCTCAGGTCACAATCTCACGGTTTGTGGGTTCAAGCCCCGTGTCGGTCTCTGAGCTGACAGCTCGGAGCCTGGAACCTGTTTTGGATTCTGTGTCTCCCTCTCTCTCAAAAGCAGTGTTGCTTATTACACTGTTTAATGGATGCAAAGTTTTGCAAAATTGCAGCCGGGAGAGTTCGTTGAGATGCTTCGTGAAAAAGAGGCCCAGTGGTCAAATAGGTTGAAGTGACGCTGCATAGTATAGCCCCGTCCCCCCCTTGAAGTGTCCGTGTGCCTTAGGAAATTAAGCATCTGAGAAGCCTGTTTCCCTTCAGTAGCCCAATCAGATTCAAGGAGGGCTAGAGCGTCCAGATTTCAGAGTCTGGACTTTCAGGGCCGGGCCAGTCCGGGAACGTGAAAGCTGGTTCTGCGTCTTCCTAGCTGTGCTGCTGTGGACAAAGTATTTAACCTTCCTATGCTTCCGTTTTCTCCTATGTAAAACGTACTAATGCTATTCCCTTTCTCTTGCGGGATCATTGAGCGTGGCAGTCGGGAAAGAATTCTTGAGACACCTTACTGCGCAACTTAGCTTATTTCAGTACGTAGCACGGGGACAGGAGCCGCGGGCTGAAAGAGCCACGCTTTGGCTGTCTGAAGCTGGTGGTCGTACGCTCAAGCGGGAGGCGACAGACATGCAGAAGTATTGGATCAAAAACATTTCTCCGAATTTCTACTCCTAAAACCACTTTTGCAAGATGTCTGTGGTGCTTATCATTCAGCTAGAGGTTAACTATCGGTGAGAGGCACGGGCAGTCATGAGACCCTTGAAGAACGCAGCACCCGGCACTTACTGGATCCTTATCGGGACGACGCAGGCTGTGGGTCAGTCTTCTGGGCTAAAGGTGAACATTCTTCTGCTTCTCTCCACCAATTTTGCATGGGGTCGTTGGAAAAGTAAGTTAAAACACTGGCATTTTGTAATTGCCCAAAAACTGAGGATTGATAATGAGGAAAGTAGTCTGATCTAGAGTTTTTAGGAAACGACTGACTCTGTGCCCAGTTCGTTGACAAATAAAAAGGAAAGGGTAACGTTTGGGAGTGGTTTGAGGCCAGATGTTTCAGACAAGGGGCCTGAATGATGACTGTGTGTGATCTATGCACGTGGAAGGAAGGATACGGAGGCTCTGGAGAGAAGGGCTCCTGATGGCGCTGGGTAAACTGAGGCGAGAGAGCCTCTGCCAGCATCGGGCCCTGGTACCCTCCTTCGGTACCCCTGGCAGCCTGCAGTGAAGCTCACAGTACTCCCCGCTTGTTCTTCTTCGATTTTTTTATTGTGCTAAAATACACATAACATAAAACTTACCATCTTAACCGTTTAAGAAAAATGTTTAGTGTTTCTTTATTTTGAGAGGGGCAGAGAGAGAGGGAGACAGAGGATCTAAAGCGGGTTCTGCGAGGACAGCAGAGAGCCCTAAGAGGGGCTCAAACTCACACACCGTGAGATCATGACCTGAGCCTAAGTCAGATGCTTAACTGACTGAGCCACCCAGGCTCCCCCCATCTTAATGTTTATTTATTTATTTTTTTAATATATGAAATTTATTGTCCAATTTATTTTTTTAATATATGAAATTTATTGTCCAATTGGTTTCCCTACAACACCCAGTGCTCATCCCAAAAGGTGCCCTCCTCAATACCCATCACCCACCCTGCCCTCCCTCCCACCCCCCATCAACCCTCAGTTTGTTCTCAGTTTTTAACAGTCTCTTACCCATCTTAATGTTTAAAAAAAAAATTTTTTTGTAAACATTTATTCATTTTTGAGAGACAGAGAGCAAGCGGGGGTCGGACAGAGAGAGGGAGACACAGAATCCAGAGCAGGCTCCAGGCGATGAGTTGTCAGTGCAGAGCCCGACGCGGGGCTTGGACCCCACGAACCACGAGACCATGACCTGAGCCGAAGTCGGGACACTTAACCGACTGAGCCACCCCTTAACCCTTTTAAGTGTATAGTTCAGTAGCATTAAGTACATTCATATTGCTGCATATCGGTCACCGTCTTTCCATCTCCAGAAGTCCTGTCGTCTGGCAACACTGACCCTCCGGACCTCCCAGTAGAATGGCCACCACCATTCTACCTCCCGTGTCCACGATTTTGACTAAGTTCCTCATATAATGCAATCATCCACTATTTGTCTTTTTGTGTCTGGCTTATTTCACTTAGCATAACGTCCTCAAGGTTCATCCATGTTGTGACATGTGCCAGAGTTTCCTGCCTTTTCAAGGCAGAACAACACTCCTTCGTATAGGGTTCCTAATACTTTTTGTTATATTAAAAACTACCATCTTAAAGAGAATTATGATCCGGGGGCTGTCCTTTAGCGACATGCTCAGGGAAAGAAATAGCCTTTCTCCATCAGCTATCTTCCTTGTCAATGGACTCCTAGAGAAATATGTTGCCTTTTGCACCCAGAAGCATTGCCACAGCTAGTTAGTCCAATTTTTTTCCCTCCAGAATCTCAGTGTCTGGAAGCTCACCTTTTTTTTTTCTTAAAATGTTTAAGTTTATTTATTTATTCTGAGAGAGAAACGGAGAGAATGGGCGGGAGAGGGGCGAGGAGAGAGGGAGAAAGAGAATTCCAAGCAGGCTCCCCACTGTCAGTGAAGAGCCCGATGAGGGGGCTTGAACTCACCAACAGTGACATCGTGAACTGAACCAAAGCCAAGCGTTGGACACTCAACCAAGGAGCCACCCAGGAGCCCCTGGAAATTCACCTTTTAAAGAGAAGAAGTGGGAGGCGCCTGGGTGGCTCGGGCCGCTGAGCATCAGGCTCTTGACTTTGGCTCAGGTCCTGCTCCCAGGGTCTTGGGAGCGAGCCCCACCCACGTCAGGCTCCGTGCTGAGCCTGGAGCCTGCTTAAGAGTCTCGCTCTCCCTGCGGCCTTGTCTGCTGCCCACGTGCTGCGTGCTCTCTGTCTCTCATAAAAATAAAAATGAAGAGAAGAAGTGCAGGCAGGACAAAGAGAGGTGCAGGAATGGGCAGAAATAATTATTCCAGGGTGGCTCCCTGGACGGCATTCTCCAGCTAGCTCTGCGAAAGAGCAAAAGGGCCGAATTGAAGAGCTAGCTTTTGTAGGACCAGCAGTCGAACTTAGGAAACCAGACTGTCTTCCTTGCTGCCAGTGTTGCGGTTGAGTGCAAAGGGGACTGGAGATACGCGCACTGACGTGGCGGCCCCCAACGTTCCTCACCCGAGGGGAGGGCCACAGTGTGACAGAATGTGGAAGCCTGCGTACCTAAGTCTCGGAGACCGGAGGAGACGCGGGGCGCCTGGGTGGCTCAGTTCGCTAAGCGCCCCACTTCTGCCCCGGCCCCACGCGGAGCTCGCGATGACCGCATGGAACCTGCCTGGGATTCTCTCTCCCTCGCTCTCTGCCCCTCCCCCCACCCGTGAACCTTCTCCCCAAAGAAATAAATTTAAAAAAAGGG
Source organism: Panthera pardus (assembly GCF_024362965.1). NCBI lineage: Eukaryota > Metazoa > Chordata > Mammalia > Carnivora > Felidae > Panthera > Panthera pardus. The sequence goes on along the minus strand of NW_026526777.1, from coordinate 5,723,733 downwards.
GGGGGGGGGGGAGAAGAAGAAGTTCACGTAAAGGCTTCCCTGCTGAGGGAGTTTCCGGCCGGGTAGTTTCCTGTAGGTGAGGTCAGATGAGGGCTAGGGTAGCCAGGGCACAAGGGCCCTCCCATCCCCCCTCCCCAGCCCCCTCCCCCCCCCCCCCCCCCCCCCCCCCCCCGCCAGGGGCCACTTTCAGGGTGGGCCAGGCTCTGCCCTCCCTGCCAGGAACCGGGGAGAGGCCGTGCCACGGCCTTTCCCCCCATCAGTCTCTGGGAAGGCAGATCATCGCGTCACTGGGGCTCTGGGGGAGTCCGGAGGGACGGCGGGGACGCCGGGAATTCATCCCCATGACACCTAACCTGGCTCCTGAGAATCCCTACCCGCGCCGTCCACTTCTCCCCAGAAAAGCTGTTGCCCCAGAGCACAGTGACGTCAGCATGTTAATCACCTCCTTTTGGCCCGAGGCGGTGGGAAACCTCCACCCACCGGAAGCTCAAGTTCCCCCGCCCCCAAGTCATCAAGGCTCTTAGAGCCTTTCCAGTTAGTTCCTCGTCCCCCCGCCGCGACCCCTACTTCCTTCTAAAACTTGACTCAGCCCTGACGCTTTGCTCAGTACCCTCCACCACGTCCTCCTGCTGGCCACTCGGCTACCGACGTGATTTACAGACGGGGAGGCAGGGGAAAGCGGGCAGATTTCTTCCTTTGTGGCGCGGGGTGGCCGGACTAGTTGTAAAACCAGCCTCCACTAGGGGGAGACTTCGCCTCACGAAAGACAAGGTGGAACTTTGTACCCAGGGGAAGCAGAGGTGTTACCTTCGTTTATACAGCTTTTATACTGTAGACACCTCTCTTTAAAAAAAAAAAACAAAACTCTTTTGTTAATGCAACTCATTTTTTTTTTTTTAGTTTTAGGAGTTGCTTCCGCTTTTAAACTAATTTTATAATTATGTAATTACATGGTTCCAAACTCTGCAAAAGAAGGTACAAAGTTTATCTTCTATCCCTGTCTTTTCCACCTTATTTCTTCTCTTTCCCCGGTCATCACTCTTAATTACACCGTTTATTTTCCATAATTTTTATGTTAGAAATACTATTCACATGTCCGACACCTTGCTTTATTCACTTACAAGTATTTCTTGATGATCATTCCATAGTAGCCTCTGCCTCCCTACTTTTTTAAAAAAAATTTAATGTTTATTTTGAGAGAGGGTGACAGAGAGAGAGAGAGAGAGAGGGAGAGACAGCGCGAGTGGGGGAGGGGAAGAGAAGGAGGGAGACACAGAATCCAAAGCAGGCTCCAGGCTCTGAGCCGTCAGTGCAGAGACCCCACACAGGCCCAAACTGCCAGATCATGACCTGAGCCAAAGTTGGACGCTCAACTGAGTGAGCCAATGAGGCGCACCTCATTGCTTTTCTTTTTTTTTTTTTTTCTTAAGTAAGCTCTACACTCAAGGTGGGGGCTTGAACTCAAGACCCCAAGATCAAGAGTTGCATGGTCTACCAACGGAGCCAGCCCCCTCTTTGCTTTTTTACAGTTGCATAGTATAGTAGTTTAGGTTGTTTCCAGCTGTTACAAATAACGCTGTGTTTAATGGTGCACACTTCTTTTCATATTTTTTTGCTGGAGTATCGCTGGGACAGATTTCTCGAAGTGGCATTGCTTCATAAAAAGGTATTGCTGGCTGTGGTCAGCCGGCCAGACATGGCCCAACTCCCTGTGATGGAGGTTGTACCGGTCTGCATTTCCACACTAACCGTATCAGAGAGCCTGTTTTCCTCACAGCCTGGCCGGCAGAGCGTGCTCTCTACATTTGGATTTTGGATTTATGCCAATCCCACGGGTGAGATATGATATCTCCATGTAGTTTTAATGTGCGTTTTTTACAGTTGTAAACAATGTCGAACGTTTTCATATGGTTCACAGCAATTTCTTTCTTTCTCTGTGAGATGTCTGAGTGTATCTCTAGCTCGGTTTTCTCTGAGGTTATCAGCATCTTTCTCTTCTGGTTTTCTTCTCTTTTTACCAGAGATGTTAACTCTTTGTCTGTAATTTATACTATTTTTCTCAGTTGACTTTTCACTTTGCTTTTGTTGCTATTATGTATTAAAATCTGTCATTCTGCATCTGTGGAGATAATCATATGTTTTGGTTCACTTTGGATCGATTAATAGGATAGATATTAGATTTCCTAATTTGATTGTCCATTTAAGAAAAAAAATTTTTTAATGTATATTTTTGAGACAATGCAAGAGACAGAGTGCAAGCGGCCGAGGGGCAGACAGAGGGAGACACAGAATCCGAAGCAGGCTCCAGGCTCTGAGCTGTCAGCACAGAGCCCGACGTGGGCTCGAACTCACAAACCTCGAGATCGTGACCTGAGCCGAAGTCGGCCGCTTAACCGACCGAGCCACTCAGGTGCCCCTGATTGTCCATTCTTGCATTCATGGAGTTATCCATTTGGTCATGATAAATATATGTGTATATATATGTGTATATGTGTGTGTATATATATATATATATAAATATATATATAAATATAAATATTTTTTTAATGTGCTGTTGGATTCTGTTTGCAACATTTTATATAAGATTTTTGGGGTTTTGTTGTTGTTTTTATTCTTATTTTAGAGAGAGAGTGCAAGCGGGGGAGAGGGACAGAGGGTGAGAGAATCTTAAGCAGAACTCTGCATAAACACAGAACCGGATGCGGCATGGGGCTCGATCCCACGACCTTGAGATCATGACCTGAGTGGAAACCAAGAGTTAGAAGGTCAACCCACTGAGACACCCAGGCGCCCCTATATACGATTTTTGCATCTGGGCGCCTGCTGGCTCAGTCTGAAGAGCGTGAGACTCTTGATCTTGGGGACGTGAGTTAAAGCCCCATGTTGGGTGTAGAGATTACTTAAACAAAACTTTAAAAAAAGATTTTTGCATCATTATTAATAAGTGAAATGACCTATACTGTTCTTTTTTGTTATAGTCTTTGTCACGGTTCCAAAATTCAGGTTTGGGAATTCATAACTCATTTCATAACATCAATTTGGGAGTTTTCCTTCTTTTATTTCCTTCTTTTATCATTCTCTAGAATAGTTTAAGAAGGTTTTATTTTTTTATAGTTTGATAGAATCCCCTAGTGAAACTGTGTGAACCTGTTTTGTTTTGTAGGAACTCTAGCTAGTAATTTTTTTTTTTTTTTAATGTTAAATAGTCTGTTTAGACTTTCTGTCCCCACAGGGGTCAATTTTGTTAAATTGGATTTTCCTACAAAATTGTTCACTTAATGTAGATTTTCAGGGGTGCCTGGCTGGCTCAGTCAGTGGAGCGTGTGACTCTTGATCTCAGGGTCATGAGTTCAAGCCCCACGTTGAGTGTAGAGATTACTTTTAAAAATAAAACCTTGGGGCGCCTGGGTGGCTCAGTTGGTAAAGCATCTGACTTTGGCTCAGGTCATGATCTCATGGTCTGTGGGAGTCTGTGGGTTCGAGCCCTGCATCGGGCTCTGTGCTGACAGCTCAGAGCCTGGGGCCTGCTTCGGATTCTGTGTCTCCCTCTCTCTGCCCCTCCCCCGCTCATGCTCTGTCTGTCTCTCAAAAATGAATAAAAAAATTATTTTTAAATTTTAAATAAAATTTTTATTTTAAAATTTTTATAAATTATTAAAATATTGAAATTAAATTTTGAAATATTAAAAACTATTTTCAAATATATTTACAGAGAATATTTTTAAAATTTCCTCTTCTATGTCTCATCATTTCTAATTTCATGTATATGTGTTCTCACCTTTTTCTTGAGTAGTTTAGCTCAGAAGTTAATTTTCTTGTTCCCAAGAAACTGCGTTTATTAGTGTTACTTTCTGTTGCTGTTGCTTTCGAGCCCATTAATCTCTGCCTTTCTTTTTACTTATTTCTTCCTTCTGCTGTCATTGGTTTACTTTTTTCTCTAGTTTCTTGAGTTGTAATGTTTATTCATTCCTTTTTACTTTAATCCATATAGGTATTTAATGTCATAAATATTTCTCTGATAGCTGTTTTAACTATTTCCCAGAGATTCTGGTTCTCATTATTACTATTTTCAAAAAAACTCTACAATTTGTGTTGCATTTCCCCTTTGACCCAGGAGTGGTTTCACAGCATGTTTTTACATTTCCTGTTAGAAGAGCCTTTGGGTTTTTTGTTGTTGATACCTTGTTACATTACACTGCGGCCAGAGACTACGATTTTATTTTTTTTTTTCCCCTTTGAAATTCACTGAGATTTTCTTGATGTGAATGTGCTACATTCTTGTGGATTTTGTGAATGCCTGAGAATGCATTTGGGGAAAAAGTGTGTCCTGTATTACCAAGGTTCAGAGTTTCATGTACATTAAATCTTACTTATTATGTTATTTAGGTTTTCTACACCCTTACTAATTTCGTGCTCGCTGCATCTGAGAAGATTTGTTAAAATCTCCAATTATTGGTATGCCTATATTTCTCCCTGTGTTACATCTAATTCTTTCTCCTTTTTTAAAATTGTGGTAGAACTTTCTCTCTTAAAACATTTTAGTCAGAACTCTCTTTTCCTGGATAATTACAACTGTAATCCCTGCTTATGTTTAAAAAAAAAAAAATTCTGGCCTGTTTTTGTTTTTGTCATTTATTTGTAGCCTTCCTGATTTTCCTCATCTCAGATGTGTTTCGTTTACACGGCATACTCTTGGATTTTGTTTCGTTACTCAACGTGAAAATCATTTTCCTTTGATGGGCATGGTGGGCTTGTTAATATATTTATTAACGTGATCAATATGTCTGACTTCAGATCTGCCTTACTATGTTATATTCGTTATATATTTTAGTCTTATGCCATGTGATCTCTTTCACTTGTTTCCTCCTCTCCCTCCTCCCCCCACCCACCTTTTTTTTTAACATACTTTCTGGCATTTTGGAAGAGTTTCTATTTTTGTTCTAATGGTCACCTTGATCCTAAAACTTTTATATCATACGTAAGTTCTCTCTCTTTTTGGCTATTGTCTGTGTGAGAAGAAATGGATCTATTGGTCTCGGCCCCTCCCATCCCTGTTCCCAGCACAGGGCTCCTAAAACACTTGTAATTTCCTGGGGAATAGGAGTGTCTTTTGTTCTGATGAGGCGACTCTGGGTGGGCTCCTGGGTGAGGGGCTGGTCAGCAGAAAGACAGAGCCAAGATTAGAAGCCTGGAATTTTCAGGCCCACCCCCATTTCCCAGAGAGGGAGGAAGGGCTGGAAGTGGAGATAATGATTGATCATGTTGACACGATGAAGCTTCCATCAAGATCCCAACAGTACAGGGTTTGGAGGGCTCTCCAGGTTGGCGAACACAGGGAGGTGCCGGTGAGGGGCCTGCCTGGAGAGGGCGGGAAGCTCCACACCCCTTCCCACATCCCTTGCCCTAAGCATCTCTTCATCTGGGTGTTCCTCTGTGTCCTTAATCATATCCTCTTACGGGAGGCTGGTAAACAGTAAGTAAACAGCTTTCCTGAGTGCTGTGAGCCGCTCTACCAAATTAAACTCGAGGAAGGCGTCATGAGAACTTCTCACTTATAGCTATCAGGTGACAATCTGGACCTTGCAACTGGCACCTGAACTGGGGGTGGCTGGAGAGGCGCGGTCTTGTGGGACTGAGCCCTTCGCCTCAGGCACCTGATACGATCTCTAGGTGGACAGTGTCAGAACTGAGTTCAATTGTAGGGCACCCAGCTGGAGGAGCCACAGATTTGCTTGGTGTGGAACCCACACACACATCTGGTGCCGGCAGTGCTGTGAACGTGGTAGCAGTGTGTTTGAAAAACTCCTAATATGGAGAAACAGCAAACCCATCTAGGAGTCTCTCCTTTAAAAAAAAAAAAAGAAGTCTTGCTGAGGGGCTGCCTGGGTGGCTGTCGGTTAGGCGTCCGACTTCGGCTTAGGTCTTGATCTCGAGGTTCCTGAGTTCAAGCCCTGCGTTGGGGCTGTCAGCACAGAGCCTGCTTTGGATCCTCTGCCCCTCCCGGCTCATGCTCCCAATCTCTCTTTCAAAAATAAGGAAACGTTTAAAACATCATAAAAAAATAAAAAAGATTAAAAATCTCTTGCTGAGTACTTTTATACCTGCTAGTCCTAGCTGACGTCTGTGCCTGACAATCAGGACGTAGTCTACTTCTTACATATTCTCCCCGAACTCCCCTCGCTGATGGCTGTACTACATTCACAGGGTTACGAAACCTGACATAAGAGAATACATATTAATGGTCTGTGGAGATTACATTTCAATACGCTGGAGAATAATCGTATCTGTTCTCAAAGGGAGGGCTGCCCCGCGTGCTGTCCCAGCATATGGCTTAGCACATGCCACACTGTGTCCATCACAGCCGTCGCTATGCTTAGTTGTGCAAGGACACGTAAGTTTAACTCTCACCACTAGTGACACATATTGGTGTCTGCTCGTGTTGGTTGCATACAGTTTGTTCTCTAGATTCCTCACGAAGGGTTCTGATCAAGAATATTCTTTTCCGGTGTGTGCGGGGTGCGGGGAGATGTAATAGTTTCCAATAGAGGGAGCCTTAGATTCCTCGCAGGAAGAAAACAGAATAGGCGATTTGTAATCTATAGAGAAACTTTGAAATAGCTTCTGTATTTGGGCCCTCCATTTCTTCTGTGCTGTGTCTAGAACTGTCCTATGTCTGGAACTCTGAGGGAATATACAGAAGCCAGGGGAGATAGATAGTTCAAGGTTGGGCCAGTACTCGGTGGGATAAGATCCTTTTAGCCCAGGAAAATAGCCACAAGCCAGGTTTCTCAGCTAAGACTCACCGCCATCTGCCCCAGTAAAGTAGCATGAAGGTACCCTTGGAACTATCTGGAAGAAACCTTCGAGAGCTGATGGTAGGACCAGAGACAGTGATTCAGGAGGTCAAATCGTAATAGATAAGATGCCCAGAGTTTTACTCATAAGGGGTTACTCATGATTTTTCTGATTTAAAAAATTACCGGGGGGGGGGGGGGGACACATGAAAAGTATAAGTTGCTGACTTTTGGCTGTTATAAATTAGAAAGCACCAAATAAGGGAGTTTGTCTAACAATGCAAATTTTTGAGGGAGAAGTTGCTCTAGATCCCTTTAATTTCTGGGAAGGAGTATGGGATGAAAGGAAACAACTTGGGAGATCTGATCAATCTATCAACATTCCAAAATTTGCCTGAGAACTCTGACACATTGCTGGAGGGAGTGTAACCTCTTTGGAAGACGATTTGGCAATGTCTGTCAAAATGCAACACCCTTTGGGCACCCGGCTGGCTCAGTCAGTGGAGCATCCAGCTCTGGACCTCGAGATTGTGGGTTCAAGCCCCACGCTGATGGGGAGAGCACCTCAAAATAAAATCTTTAAAAAAAATGCAATACCCTCTGACTTTATAATTTCATTTCTATAAACATATCCCACAAATATACTCAGAGATGCAAAACAACACAAGTACAAATTATTCATCTCTGCATTGTTGTAATAGCAAGAAACAAACTAAATGTTCAATAATAGGACACTGATTAAAGTGTAATATATCATCCATGTAATACTATGCAGTTATAAAAAAAAGCAAGGAGGCTCTTGATACACTAATATGTAATGATATTCAAAATACATTTCTTTTAGGGGCACCTCAGTGGCTCAGTTGGTTAAGCTTCCGACTTCAGCTCAGGTCATGATCTCATGGTTTGTGGGTTTGAGCCCCACGTCGGGCTCTGTGCTGACAGCTCAGAGCCTGGAGCCTGCTTAGGATTCTGTGTCTCCCTCTCTCTGCGCCACCCCGCCCCCCCCCCCCCCCCCCCCACTCGCATGCTGTGTCTCTCTCTCCCTCTCAAAAATAAACTTTACATTTCTTTTCAAAATGTTTCTTAAAAAAAATTATTTTTAAGTAATCTTCACACACAACGTGGGGCTCAGACTTACAACCCTGAGACCAAGAGTCGCACGTTCCATCAACTGAGCCTGCCTGGCACCCCAAAAATGTATTTCTTTCTTCCTTTCTTCCTCCCTTCCATTTTTTCTTTCTTTCCTCTTTCTTTTCTTCCTTCTTGAAAGTGCAAGCAGGGGAGAGAGAGAAAGAGAAAAGGAGAGAGAAAGAGAAAGAGAGAGAGAGGGAGAGAGAGAAAGAGAAAGAGAAAAAGAGAGAGAGAAGGAGAGAGAGAGAGAAAGAGAGAGAGAGAGAAAGAGAGAGAGAAAGAGAAAAAGAGAAAGAGAGAGAGAAAAAGAGAGAGAAAGAGAGAGAGAGAAAGAGAAAAAGAGAGAAAGAGAGAGAGAAGGAGAGAGAGAGAGAAAGAGAAAAAGAGAGAGAGAGAAAGAGAGAGGGAGAGAATCTTAAGCAGGCTCCGTGCTCAAGCATGGGGCCTGACTCAGGGCTCATTCCCACAACGCTGGGATCATGATTTGAGCCTAAATCAAGAGACAGACGCTCAACCAATTGAGCCACGCAGGTGCCTCCTAAATATATTTCTTAATCTTAAAAGTAAGTGGTATAGCATGCTATAATTATTGTAAAAGATAACAGTGATGAATAAAATACATGTTTGTATTTATTATTTCTAGTTTTTGTGTAGGCACAAACTACAACGTGTAGTTTGGAAAACTATACAAGAACTGATCATTGGTTTTGGGAAAGCTATTCCTTATTTTTAAATTAATTAATTAATTAATTAATTTTCATTTATTTGTTTTTATTATTTATTTTTTTAATTAAAATTTTTTATCACTATTTTTTTTAATTTAAATTCCAGGTACTTTTTTTTTTTTTTTTTTTTTTTTTTTAAGATCTGCTGGTTCAAAGCAAAAGCAGGAAACTTTCACCTTCTGTGGTCTCTCTCCACTTAAACTGACCAGTATTCTTTTTCTTCTTCCCAAATTCTATGACATTAGTTAAGACTCTTACTAGGTTGCAAGAAAGGTACAAGCCCAGGGTGCCTGGCTGGCTGAGTCGGAAGAGTGTGTGACTCTTGATCTCAGGGTCATGAGTTTGAGCCCCACATTGGGTGTAGAGATGACTTAAATAAAACTTTAAAAAGAAAGGTAAAGCCTATGTTATTTCAGGATGATGGCTGCCAACGAGGGAACGCTGGCTTTCAGAGAGGAAGAAAGCACTTCCGGGAAAAACACAGATGGAGGAAATGCAATCTCTCTTCATGATCACGTTCTACCTTCTGCATTCTAGAACCCTTTAAGACCCAAACATCTGCTATCTGGGCATATCAGATGTGTCTACCGCTCAAAACGAAGACTCTCCCCAGTTCACACCACAAGGGAACTGAGACGCAGAAAGATGGAGTCACTGTCCAAGGTCACGTGTTTAGGCAAAACCAGAATTTAAACCAGGCAGTTTGACTCCAGGGTCCAGGCTGGTGGTTACCCTCAGCTAGAAACAATTTACACATTACCTACGGATACAAAGCAAACTTGTAACTCCACAGCAGGTGATCTGAATCCAAATGAAAGATTTCCTGAGGTCTAATTTCAGGCATCAGAGAACTGAAGCAAACAATGAAAATATCTTGAGGCATATTTTGTGACTGGGACCTTTATGGGGCCTTCCAACTTTGAAAGAGTTAAATCTGGTCCAATGAAAGACCATCTCCTGTTCCGGAAGTCAACCGATCAATCTGAAGAAAGACTAAAATTTCAGTACAATTTTATGAGAAGCTTGAAAATTGCCTGTTATTATTTACAATTTCCTAGTCTTTGTGAAATTCTAACTGGAGAGTTGACACGGGTTCAAGCCCGGATTGGATTTTAAAGAGACAACCTAAAATGGTTACCCTTCCCCCAAGAACAATAGGTTAGAGGATCCAGAAATAGACCTAAATAAATTAGGAAATAAAATAAAGGTGGCATTTCAAGTCAGCAAGGAAACCATGGTTTATTCAATGAATGATTCCAAGACAGCTAGTTAGGCATCTGGGGCCTGATCTCAGTCTAGTCACCAGAATAAATTCCAGGAGGAATTTAAAGCTAGGGGCACCTGGGTGGCTCAGTTGGTTAAGTGTCTGACTCTTGGTATCAGCTCAGGTCACGATCTCATGGTTCATGGGACTGAGCCCACTTTGGGCTCTGAGCTAACAGCATGGAGCCTGTTTGGGATTCTCTCCCTCTCTCTCTGCCCCTCCCCTACTTGGTCTCTCTCTCTCTCTCTCTCTCTCTCTCAAAATAAATTTTAAAAAAAATTAAATATAAAAAATGAAACTATGAATTATTTTTTTAAACATTCAAATTTACAAAAAGCCATTCAAAGCTTAAGATACAGAAGCACAGAAAGAGTAATCAATTTGACTATGTAAATATTAAAAACACATCCATGGCCAAAAAAAAAAAAAAAAGCCCACAACAAAAAATTAAATGACAAGCACACTGGCAGGAAATGTTCGCAATGTTTGCAGCATATTTGACAAAAGAACTAATTTCCTTAATATATAAAGAGTTCAAGATTAATAAAAATGATCAACAGCCCAACTGCAAGTGGCAAAAGACACAGAAGGTTATTTTCAGGGAAAAAAAAATATGAGAAATAAAAAGGCTAATAAACATATGGGGAAAAAAATCATAATTGAAAAAATGCAAATTTAAAACAATGATAAGCCATGGTTTGTTCTTTGAGTTTATTAATTAGAGAGAGAATAAGCAGGAGCAGGGGAGGAACAGAGACAGAGGTAGAGAGAAAGAATCCTGAGCAGCCTCCACTCTTTCAGCCCAGACCCTGATGCAGGGCTTGAACTCATGACCTGTGAGATCATGATCTGAGCTGAACCCAAGAGCTGGACACTCAACCGAGTGAGCCACCCAGGCGCCCCCAATGATTTACCGCGGTTTACCTCCAACTTTAAGAGATAATATGGTGGAAATGGTTAAAACTGATGGCTCTAGAATCAGAATACCTGGGATGAAATCCTGGCTCTACTCCTTCCTGGGTATGCCCCGGTTTCCTTGACTGGGGTGGTTACGAGAGCCAAGTAAGAAAATGTAATAAAAAGCAATTAAAACCGTGGCTGGTATATAGTAACTATGCTCATTATTGTCAGATTGACAAAAACAGGAAAAACATTAGTAATAGTGTTAGAAAGAGAGTGGAGGACTAGCCCTCTCATGCACTTCTAGAAGATGTACAAACTGGCATAGTATCTTTGGCAACGTGACATTGTCTACTCAACGTTCTAAATGCACAAGCCTTTTGACTTTCCAATTCACGTTTAGGAACGTATCCTATCAATCCCGTACGTTCGTAAGAATACATACAGGTCTGGGGCGCCTGGGTGGCTCAGTCGGTTAAGCAGCCGACTTCCGCTCAGGTCATGATCTTGCGGTCCGTGAGTTCGAGCCCCGTGTCGGGCTCTGTGCTCACAGCTCAGAGCCTGGAGCCTGTTTCCGATTCTGTGTCTCCCTCTCTCTGACCCTCCCCCGTTCATGCTCTGTCTCTCTCTGTCTCAAAAATAAATAAACGTTAAAAAAAAAAATTAAAAAAAAAAAAAAGAATACATACAGGTCTATCTATATCTATTCATAAAGATATATATGCATATATAGATTTTCATTGCAAGCACGTCTATAACAGCAAAAGGCTGGAAATAACCTAAATGGTCAAGTAGTTACGACAGCAATAGTAACAGTAGTTGCCTCTGAGGAGCAAGACTGGGGGTTGAAGTCAGGTAGAGACTTGACATCCTTCTGTAAAACTGGAACTCCCCCCCACCCCCAGCACATTGCTTCTCCCATTAAACAACAACTAATTAATTCTTAAAAATAAGAATGCGGTCATCAGATAATTACAACTCTATCAGAAGAGCGAACCAGCTGAAGGCAGAAGTTCCATGAGAAATGCAGTTGCTTAACTGTCACTGTGCTTTCAGGACCACGAAGGATACCCTAGAGCACAGTCCTTGGTTCTTAACAGTATCACCCTAGGGTGTTGAGGACCGCAGGGAATGAGCACACACGTCCTTTCCAGACTTCAGGTTATCCCGGGGTTAACTGCCAGAGCCTACAGAACCACGGCTCTTTGTACCTCCAATTCTAGAAGCGCAGGAGTGTTCTTATACCCGGTGTGCTGGTTGGGGTGATGACTTGGGTGGGGGTGCGGGAGAGGAAGGGAGAAGGGACTGACGACTCCCTTATGACGCTCTCTTGGTTCTCCATCATTTCTTTGAACAACTGACTTTTTTCATCTTAACATCTCATGTATGAACAGACTTTACAACTTATGTGGCAGTGCCACTTTCTCATGAATTCTGACAACCCAGTAAATGGATATGCTGATGCCATCTTACAGGAGTCTCAGAGGGCTTGCCCAGTCCTACAAACATTAGGTTTGTGCCCTGGCACCACCACTTAATTCCCCAAATCTGGTGCCTTCCACACCATGGTTTTCTCACCATCCCTGCCCGATCTCCCCCCACCGGCTCCTGATCCTACCCCATCCCTGCCAACACCAAGTATCTGTGTTCTTAAGCCCTGAGATTCTGAAGTGATGGAGGAGACAGGAGCCATTTAAGGACAAAGGACAAGAGATGCTTTCCTTCTGGGGATAAATCTAAGTCGCGTTTTAAAACATTATTCCTCTGTCCGAGAAAATGAAGTAGGGGACCTATAAACAGTTGTCCTAGTACGGAGTACCTCCTATGCAATGACACTGTTTAGACACTTTGCACTTTATCTCATTTACCCTGTAAAGGGAGGCCCTATTATCTTCACAATACAAATGAGTCTACACGAGTTTAGAAGGGAGGGTGGTGCCTGGGTTGCTCGGATCGATTAAATACCCAGCTCTTAGTTTCGGCTCAGGTCACGATCTCATGGTTCAAGGGGTTCGAGCCCCATGTCGGGCTCCGTGCTGATAGTGCAAAGCCTAATTGGGATTCCCTCTCTCCCCCTCTCTGCCGCTCCCCTGCTCACTCTCTCTCAAAACAAACTTCAAAAAAAAGTTTTTTTAAAGAAGAGAGAGGGCTGCTATTTAGCTAACTTTTTCATGTTTAATTACTCTGTCTCTCACATCCCTAAAACGAAAATGAACCAAAGTGTCACGCGAAAGGTTGGCGCAGTGTCATCCGAGAAAACGAAGAACAAGTAGAAGGGACCGGCAGTCCCGGAAGGTCCGCCTTCTGCAGTTGCCAGGCAACAAAGGTAAACAGCGAAAAGTGGCAGGATCATGGCCACCAACTACAGTGCAAACCAGGTAAGCTCTTTTCCCATCTCTAACATTTCATCTTGCCTTCCAGACTCCAAGTTTGGACTGACCCTCCCATGGGATTCTGATTATTGAATGGACAGCTGAAAGTGGGGTGAGACTATTTTTCACCTCCTTAGCTCCTCACGGTAGAGGGCCCAATGAAGAGCAAAAGGTATTTCAGGGTTAAGTTTGTAGGATCTAAGCAAGAGGTCAGCAAGTCTTTTTTTCTGTAAAGGGCAAAGGGATAAATATTTTATTTTTAGGGCCAAGAGACACAATCAGAGATATTATGTGGGTACTTACATCAGCAAAATATTTTTCCATAAAATTTTGACAAGATTGAAAATACAGTAACTGCATTTTTTTGGTAATACTAATGAAAAAAACGATTTTTTTTTTTATAGATCGTGTTTATTTAAGTTCGAGAGAGACTGAGGCAGCACCAGCGGGGTGGGGGAGGGGGAGAGGGAGAGAGGGAGAGAGGGAGAGAGGGAGGGAAGGAGGAAGGGAGGGAGAGAGAGGGAGAGAGAGAAAATCCCAAGCAGGCTCCGCACTGTCAGCACAGAGCCCAATATGGGGCTGGAACTCATGAACTTGCAAGATCATGATCTGAGCCGAAACCAAGAGTCGGGTGCTTAACTGACGGAGCCACCCAGGAGCCCCGAAAAAAATGGAATTCTCATGGGATGAGGAAACATTTTAGTTAATTGGGATACAAAGCTAGCGTCACCTTTTATCGTATCAATCGCAAATATTCATCTATAAAAACCATTCTTAGCTTTCTCAGGTCATCCCAAGACAGACTGGAGGATGGATCTGGCCCACGGGCCAGTTTGCTGACCCCTGTTCTAGACCAGGGGCCCCCAGTAAAAAGATAACGCGAGTCACAATGTAATTGAAAATTTTCTAGTAGCTACATGAAAAAAATTAAAAAGAAATCAAATTAAGTTTATTTTGAGAGAGAGAGAGAGAGAGAGAGAGAGAGAGAGAGAGAGAGAGAGAGAGTGTGTGTGCGCGCGCGCGCGCGCGCACGCGACCAGGGGAGGGGCAGAGAGAGGATCCCGAGCAGGCTCCGCACTCTCAGCACAGAGACCAACGTAGGGCTCAATCCCACGAACCAGAGATCATCACCTGAGCTGAAATCAAAAGTAGGATTCTCAACTGCCTGAGCCACCCAGGTGCCCCCGAAATAAAATTAATTTTAATGATACACTTAGTAAGTCCAAAATATTATTTTAATGTTTAATCAATACTTTAAATGTCTGCATTCTCTTTTTTGTACTGTCTTCATTGTATTTTCCATTTCCAAAGCACCTCCATTCAGACTAGTCACGTTTCAAGTGTCCACTAGCCACATGTGGCTAGTGGCCCATGTTGAACAGCACACATGTAGACCAAGAGTACGTACCCTTCTACAGTGAGTTAAAGCCTTCAGATCTTTGGTCCTCTGCTCTCAAGAACTCGCCTGGTTATCATTTCCTGGGCACGGGACCTTTGAGCCTCACAGAGATTCTCGTCTTTCTCTCCACAGTATGAAAAAGCTTTCTCACCCAAGTATCTGCAGAACTGGTCTCCCGCCAAGCCAACAAAAGAGGTATTCATGGGCAGGGCTCCTGCAAGGCCGGTTTCTGATTCTTTACCCCATGTTGTCTGTCACTGACTGGCACCTAACTCCTTTAGCCTGTTCTAAAGTCTAAGACCCTCCTCTCCCTCAGCCCTTACTTACCTCAAGCCCCTAGGACACCTTCTCTCTTTTCCACTCCATTTTCACAAACGCTTCTCTCCTCGCTTCTACCCTAGAGAATCTCTTCCCACGAAGGCTACACTCAGTTTATCGCCAATGATCGTGGCCATCTGCTGCCCTCGGTGCCCCGTTCCAAGGTGAGATACTGATCTCCATTCCTACTGAGAAAGGTAAAGAACTGAGGCACAGAACTGGGGTGACCGAGCCTGGAGGTTTGCAATCTAGCACAGCCACTATCTGGAAATTAAAATTCCATCTAATTCGCCACTGCAACACGACCACCCCCAAACTGCCAGTTTATCCAACACGACAGAGTTAGCACCCAGAATTCCTTACACTGATGAACACCTTCACGTGATGATACTTATGCAGTGGGCACTCTGCCAGACTTAGCCCAAGGACACAGGATTTAATTTAGGCCCTCCGAGTTAATATGCTGAAAAAAATAAGAGTGACCTAAATGAGAAAGGGGGTAAAGCGAGGGTGGGGAGGCTGTGTCTCGGCCTGATTTCGTCGCCACGCCTCCAGAGGGTACAGGGTGGAAGGGAGACAACAGACCTGCCAACAGGTGCGGTACTGGGAGTGGGGACCCTGCCGCAGGACCGCGTCGTCTTCCTTTTAGGCAAGTCCTTGGGGATCCTTCATGGGCACCTGGCAAATGCCTCTGAAGGTGCCCCCCGCCCGGGTGACCCTGACCTCCCGTACAGTGGCTGGTGCTGCCTCCCTCACCAAGTGGATACAGAAGAATCCGGATTTACTCAAGGCCTCCAACGGGCTGCGTCCTGAAATCTTCGGCAAGGTGTCTATTCCTCCCACCCAACCTCAAATCCTATTACCCCCCGCTTCTTTTCGACCTCAAAAATGCCTCTTGTTATGGCATCACTATCACAGCAGGGGGAGCCTCTAACCAGCTCTGTCTTAGCCTGTCTAGTGTCTTCTGACACCTAAGGAGAGGAGCTAATGACATTTTACGCCCTCCCCCCCCCCCCAAACCCCCCCCCCCCCGGGGAAAATGACCTGATCTGACCTTTTGTCCATGGTACGGGGAGAAAGGGAGCTAGAATTCTAAGGATTCTAGGGACCAGGAACGATCTAGGCCTGACCAGAAACAACTCTTGCATTCTACCCGGCAGCCTCGCGACCCAGACAGTCAGAGGAAACTCGGGAAGTGGACCACAAAGGCCGTACAACAAGCACCAAGTCCCATCATCATCCCAAACTCCCCAGCTGTAAACCTCAGTTCCCCAGACCAACCCCAAAGCTCACACCCCTCTTCAGGTCACACTCCAGGCCCCCAAAGCCCAGCCAGCTCTCCCAAGAGCCCACCTGGAAGCCCACGCGTGCCGGAGCACTGGGCAGGTCCTAATTTAGCTGAGGTCCAGACGTACAAACCTGGGACTCCGGAGACACCCAGGGACCCTACTGAGAAAACCTGTCTGGAGACTGAGTGAAGGAAGCAAGACCCCTGGTGAGGGATATAGAACGGGGAAATTTCAGGGTGGGGATAAAGGTACGTTTGGAAAATAAACATCATTTGTTGAATCTTTTACTGACTTGGATGTTTTCCTCCTGTTATGGTTGCCCCCGGTAACCCGTTAGGAGGAGGAGGGTTGGAGGAAACAGAATAGGAATAAGAACACGACAGTGGCTTGAGGCGGAATACGTTTTTACAAAGGTTGAGCCACTTACACTCCAAAAGTGACCAAGAGTAAGTTGGCCTGAATCGTAGCAAAAATCTCAAACCACCAGTCCCTCACTGCCACTCCTCATTTTTCACCCCGAGCATTCCTACTACAACTTCTGGGTCAGAAGTACAGGCGTTGAGTAGAGGCTGCATGCGTGTGTCTGGAGAAGATGGGGAAGAAAGGGTAAGGAAAGCCAGACACGGGCAGAAGACACTACCCTTGTGTAAGGCTTCACGCCTGAAGATGGTGAACACACCAGGAAGACAAACTAGAGAGAGCTATAAAGGTGAAACTCAAGCAAACGTACATCCATAGTTTGAAAACTGAAGATACAAAAGTGATTAGAAGACAGAGGGGGGAAAAAAAAACCCTAAAAAACAAAGAGAGACGGTAAGTAGGAATTGAGGGCAGAATAACAAACTTGATGACCACCGGACCCCAACCCCAACGAGTCAAATGGTTAAGAAGCCACCAAAAAAGTTAAGATCTGCTTCCCGCCTTCTAACACCTGTTTACCATTCTCCTGTTCTGCATCGTTCTGGTGCTGACTGTTCAATGCAATGCCCTTGCCGAACCTTTCCCAGTTCCGATGCCAAAACCTTCCCTCATGGACGTTTGTCCCTCACTCCAAGGACAAGGACAAAGGACATAGGGTTTAAGCGGGAGGAAGGCTACAAAGACTCTTCAGGGCTAGTTGCACAAAAAGGGAGAAGCAATCCGCGTGGAAAGCCAAAGACCCCTTGGGGGCCGGGAGGAAGACTCTTGTGGCAGCAGGTCCCCGCGGTCTTGGCTTAAGTGAGGTCTTCCTGCCCAACGGCCACCAGTTATACAGTCCCCGTTCCTCCTCTCCAACCCACAGCGTTAACCAGTTGGCCAACAAGTCAGACAGACAAGACAGATGTTACCCCTGAGTTTCCAAAGAATATCAAAACAGCACTCCCACCAAGGGAGTTAGGGACCCAAGAGCCTGGCTCATATGGATTTTCAAAGCAGCAAGTCTTCCGATTAAATTATAAATGTTTGCCGGGTCTTGAATAATCCCTCCTGTCTCGTCTCTGCCCCCCTTTCTCTCCCGGTCTATGTACCCAGCTCATGATCCCTCAGCTGCCACCTCTGGGGCTCTGGCTCCCTTCCTGGCTCACAGTGTGTTGAACTGCACCAGGAGGTTTAAAAGCAGTTCTCAGCGGGATTCTGGAGCCTGTGGTAACGCCGAGCTTCCACATGCTAAGCTTCCTTTCTCTTGCTCCTTCCGTCTCTGAGGCTTCTGTATGATATTCGATCTCTGGCTACTTGCATTTGATTCCCTAAAGACTGTTGCAGTGGTCAGTGGCAGAGGGACGAGCGGTTTCCCTCCTGTGAAAGGTCAGATTGGGGGATGTGAACGCCTGAGAGCAGAGGGAGTGGGGAGGAAACTGGCTCCTCCCCGACCGCCATTCTCTGGGTTTCTCTCGATTTCAAGGAGAGTCAAAGACAAAACAATTTTTTTAATTCCGTTTCAGAAAAAGATGCTCTATGAGCTTGGATGAGCAAAGAGGCTCGTTTTTCCAGAAATGCAGGGAGGAAAAAATAACCCTTCACAGGTTCGGCGATAACTTTCTGGGTCTTCCTTTTGCATCAAGAGCTGTGTATCTCCCCCCCCAGAGCACCTGCTTCAAGAGTCTACTGACTCTCTTTATCTCCCTGTAGCTGGGACAGGCTAATTCCCCGCTACCCCCACCCCTCTGCTTTCGGTCATGCTGTGTGGGCGCTGAAGACCCTGGGCTCTGACCAGTGAACAGAACTGTCCTTTAAGCTAGCAACCCACAGGCGGTGGCGCCCACAGCCCCACTCCCAGTCCCCGTGGCAGAGGCCACAGAGCTGGCATTGTTTCCACTGTCTCAGGAAGAAGGAGCCAAAAGCTGACCGTCAGCACAAATCAAGGCCCAATATGGACAGAGAATGAGGGCTCCCAGGCCCGGAGTAGGCTGTAGGCTGGGGGCAGGAAAAGGGAATTTTTGAGTCATTCCATCTTTAGAAACGAGGGGAAACTGGGCCCTTTCCCACTGCCATGGCTCTATAAGGTATCTACTGCTACTGAGCTCCAAGGGGATGTGCGAGCACAAAGGGTCTGAGGAAATCAGAAGAACTGCGCCTCGGCTGGAGAAGAGAGTCACCAACAGGAAGACAGGTCAGTGAATCATTTATGGGAAGACAATGCTGGGAACTTCACTCTTCACATGGCTGCCAGCCCTACAGAGGACAACACAGTAAGAACCAAGACAGCCACTCCAGACTGGTACAGCTGGGGGATCTTCAGACCTTTCCCGAGGTCCCACATCTGCAGAAAAAAGAAGAAAAAAAAAAAAAAAAGAAGGAGAAGAAAGCAAGCAAGAAAGGATTTCAGCAATCAGTGTCCTGGCTACTGTCCTTTCTGACACAGGAGCCCCACCTCATGGAGGGCAACCGCCCTCAGCCCGGGTCAAGGGGGAAAGCGCTTCTCTCGCACCCGACCCACCTCCACCTTTCTCAAAGCCCGTGCGACATGGCACCCACCACCCCCTTCTCCCGGGGACAGGAAAGGCATCCTCGGCCCCTACATACAGAAGCTTCCAGACTGAAGAGATGTAACTCTCCCTCGTGACACCACCACCAAATCAGTGTTTCCCCAAGTGTGTCCCTCCACAAACTAGTCCCTCAGAATGCTGAAAGTTACTGCACGAGAAAACTTCTATGGTCAAGTGAATTTGGTGGCCGTTTAGCTGCAAGACTTCTGAAACAACTTATTGACGTACAGCGCGAAGCTCCACAACGGGGGCGCACTACACGTGATTCCTCAGTCACAGTTGCTCACGGGACCCCCGCTGAGAAGTCACATCTGTCAGAGAACCAGTACCCTAAGAAAATACTCTCGGATCTAGAACACCAGGTCTCAATTCTGTTTGTCAGTATATTTATAGCGAAAGTTCACGAAAGAATAAGCGATATTTACCATTAGTGTGTGTGTGCTACGTTCTGTATGCCGCATCCTACTAAATTCCTGTTTTGTTGTTTTTTTAAGAACCTCTATGCCCAATGTGGGGCTTGAACCCACGACCCTAAGACCAAGAGTCGCACTCTCCACCGACTGAGCCAGCCAGGCACCCCTAATTTCTGGTTTTGTGGGTAATAACCCACTAACCTGATTTTCTACCCATTGCAACAAAAACCAGGGGTTTAAAAACACTGATCTCGACTCTCTTGCACCCCAGGGACACTAACATACTGTACTCTGAGTCACTAAAAGATCCCCTAGGGCAAAAGCAGAATTTCTAGGTTCTACACTTTCCACACTTGGCTGCCCCCTGCACAGCACCAACGCCCACGCTCTGGGTTAAGCTAAGTCAGGAGCACTTCAGAGAAAAGTCAGGGAGAGCCCAGCGCAGGATCAGGGAGTAGGAGTCAGGCCTCTCTCTACCTGGATCAGATTAGGAGTCAAGCAGATTCCACATAGAGCTGTTCTGCCTACATAGGAACGGTGTTTTACCAAAAAAAACCAAACCAAAACAAAACAAACAAAAAAAAAAAACCCAAAACAAAACAAAACAGAAAAAAGGAGCCCTACTGGCTGGTAGTGATGGAGGGACACTCCTCAGAACGCCAGAGACCCTGTCACTTCTCAGTCTCCTACATCAATGCCACTGACCACACCCCATCAGGTCTTCAGGGAAGGTAGCTATCAGGCTCAGAGAGGCTCAGAGGGCGAGAGCTAGCACTGTCCGTGCAGAGTAGACCAAATCCTGTCCCACACTCAGAGCCAGCACTCGCCACAAGAAAAAAAAATAAAAGCAGATTTAAGGGCTTAAGAAAAGCCTTTAGGCTCCCCACTTGTGTCAACAAAGAGATTACCATTACAGGCAGGAACCAGGGCAGAAAAACCTTGACTGCATTCTGAGATTTTGCAAGACCTCCTCCCCTAACCCCTCCTCTTACTGAGACCAAAGCAGATACAAGGCAAACCCCGCCTGAGCCAGGATGTGAACAGAGGAAGCTGATCGGCTGATTTTCATTAGAGAGATCTGTTCTGCGGGATAAGAAGTCATTAATGGAAATGCCCTCCTTCCCTATCCCCTCCCAGGGGGCAGTGAAGTCATTGTGAATCAAACTGAACACCACCCCAGGGAACAGTTGATAGATACACTTAATTAAATAGGTCATTCAGTCCCTCACTTTTCTGATTCCATTAAAGTGTCTTTTGGACCAGACTGAAATTTAGAAAGTGCTTGTCTCTAGACTCTGATGTGGAAGGTTTAAAGGTCACATTAAGGCAAAAGTATCCATCTGGCAGATGACTCAGGTTCAGAAGGAAGGAAGATGAGAAACAATGGAATCAAAATTGTCTTCCTGGGAAAGAAAGCAAGGCTGGGGTAGGGAGATCACAAAATCTTAAAACGCTGGAGGAGAGACTAATCTCTGGCCCGGGGCAGGCGTGATTAAGCTTTAATCCCTTTATAAAATAGAGGCGGAAACATTAGTTTTGAACTGACCCAAAGGTCACACAGGAGGCAACACCAGGACAGCTTTTAGGCCATCAATTTTTAACCCCAATATTAAAATCTAGGATCCTAGCTACCCAGCTGCTGTCAAAGGTGGCCCCATTCTCTCTAACAGCTCAACAAAAAAACAAAAACAGTTCGGGCATCTGGGTGGCTCAGTCGGTTGGGCGGCCGACCTCAGCTCAGGTCATGATCCTGTGCTTTGTGGGTTTGAGCCCCGCGTCGGGCTCTGTGCGGACAGCTCGGAGCCTGGAGCCTGCTTCGGATTCTGTGTCTCCCTCTCTCTCTGCCCTCCCCCACTCACACACACACTCTATCTCTCTCAAAAATAAACACTAAAAAACAAAAACAAACAAACAAAAAAAACAAGCACTCCCCCCCCTTATCTCCAGTTAAAAAAAAAACAACAACAGTCAACGGGATCCGATGTTAAGATAACAGAAGTTAACAGAAGTTAATATATTTGACTCCAGCAGTTTGTCACCTGGATTGACAGGAATCAGCAACCATCTAGCTCGTAACTGAAACCCCAGGCTCTAGAACAGAGGCTGACACACAGTAGGTACCGTGTACTAAGTACGCCTCCTAGGCCAGAGGGACGTCCTGGCTTCAGGGGTCTCTTGTAGTGACGCGCCTCACACAACGGACGAGTTCGCAGTGAGACCAAGCAAGGGTCTGGCTGGCCTACACCCAGTGCTCGGGGGGGGGGGGGGGGGGGCTGCCGAGCAGGGCACGGGATCCGGGGACCCGTCGAGCTTTCCCCAAGAGGCCCCCGGGCAAAGGTCAGCACAACTAACTTCAGGGGCAGCACCAAACCCAGGCAACAAAGGAGAGAACCCTACGTTCCCCTATATTCCCTTCACCCAGAAAGCGTGTAGACAATGAACTTACCAAGTGTCGGATCCCATTCCAGGTGTGATACATGAGAGGGAAGACAAGAGCGAACTTGGCTGTGTAGATCAGCGATGGCCCCAGACACAGGGACTTGACAAGTTCCAGATGAGACTCAAAGTTCCCAGGGACCAAGAGGGCCGACAAACCAAACAGAGAGACCCCTGAGGAGAAAACCAAATAAGCCCATTAGAGCTGCCCACCAGCTACGGCTAACATAACACATAAAACTGGTTCTACGACAGACCCTGGCACCCGTCGTACAATTCTCACCCATTTTGAAACGGGCAAGATTTAAACTAATGCTCGTGTCTGTGGTGAGCGGGATGCTGCCTGGCACCTGACCCTAATCTCTGAAATCTGCCACACACGTTAGCACATTATTCCTCCTGTCAACATCCCTCTCTACAAGAGCGACACCTGCCAGTCCAGAAGTCACCTTCTGACTGTATCTAGATTATCATCTCAGGAAGAAAAAAATAAAAACAGGATATTCAGTCCTATGTCAAGACTGAGAAACATTTTTTAAGCCGTTCAAATCTCCACCACACACACACACACACACAAAATGTAACTCAAAATGGATCAGAGAGCTAAATGGAAGAGCTAAAACAATAAAACTCTCAGGAGATCACGGGAGTAAATCTTTATGACCCTAGATTAGGCGCTGGCTTCTTAATATGATGGCAAAACCATCGGTGACAAAAGAATAAATTGGGCTTTTTTTTTGCTGGGAACCATGTCACCAACAAAGTCAAAAGACGAATAAAAGGATAGCATAGGGAATAAAGTCAATGACACCGTAACAGCGACGCAGCGACGTGTAGTGACATGGTGGCTACACTTGCAGCGAGCACAGCGTAATGTACAGAGAAGCTAAGTCCGCGTGTTGTGCACCCGAAACACGCAACACTGCGTGTCAACTACACTCAAAAGAAAAAGTAGGAGAACACAGAAGCTGTTTGTAAATCGTCTGTCTGATAAGGGACCTGTATCCAGAATACATCAAAGACTCTTACAGCTCGATAATAAAAAGACAACCCAATTTAAAAACAGGCAAAGGAGGGGCACCCGGCTGGCTCAGTCAGAGGAGCGTAAGACTCTTAATCTTGGGGTCAGGAGTTCGAGCCCCACACTGCTAACAGACATTACTAAAAAAGATAAACTTAAAAAAATAGGCAAAGGATCTAAATAGTAAAGATAAATAAATGGCTGATAAGTACGTGAAAAGATGCTCAACACCATTAGCCATTAGGGAAACGCAAACCAAACCCATAATGAGCAGCCCCTGGGTGGCTCAGTCAGTTAAGTGTCCGACTTTGGCTCAGGTCATGATCTCAGTTTGTGAGTTCAAGCCCCACACTGGGTTGTCTGTCAGCTCAGAGCCCACTTCAAATCCTCTGTCTCTGTCTGCCCCCCCCCCCCAATAAATTTTTTAAAATCTTAAAAAAACATCACAGTGAGAAGCTACTTCACACCTACTAGGATGCTCCATCTAAATGTAAAATTACGTGCACCTTTATATAAAATATGCACATTTATATAAACATCAAAAGCGTCCAGTCTGTCTTTAGTAACATAAATATAAAAAGACAGATAATAACAAGTGTTGGCAAGCATGCAGACAAATTAGGATCTCAAACACTGACGGTGGGAATGTGAAATGGTGTTACAGTCACTTTGGACAACAGTCCGGCGTTCCTCAAAATGATAACAGAATTAACACATGAACTAACAATTTCACTTCCAGGTATATACACAAAAGAAATGAAACAGAAGTCTACTCAAACACTTACACACAACAGCAGCATTACTCACGGTAGCCAAAAACTGGGAACAACCCAAATACCCATCAATCGGCGAATGAGTAAATTAAACACGGTCTAGCCGTATACTGACACGTGCTACAACACGGAGGAAATTTGGAAATGTTATCCTAAGTGAAAGACCTGTCACCGAGGACCCCGCGTTGCAGAATCTGCTTATATGAAATGTTCCACACAGACAAGTCTACACAGACCGAGTAGGTAAGTGCTTGCCTTGGGCTAGACGATTGGGAGGGAAATGGGGAGCGATAAACGATATGGGGTTTCCCTTTGTAATGATTAAAACGTTCTAAATCTTCACTGAGGAGGGCACTTGCACTGGGTGTTGTATGTAGCGATGAATCACGGGAATCTGCCCCCAAAACCAAGAGCACACTGTATACACTGTATGTTAGCCCACTTGACAATAAATTATATTAAAAAAAAATATGTTCTAAATCTTATCATGGTGATTGTTACACAACTCTGGGAAGGTACTAAAAACTGAATTCTACACTTTAAGTGAATTGCATGGTGTATGAATTATGTCTCAATAAAGCGGTCATAAGAAACAATCCCTACTCCAATAGCTGCCACCTAGTTCCCACCCCTACACATTTCCACCAGTAACTGTGGCTCATTACAGAGTGATTCTGAACAGCACGGTGAAAGGCTATTAACTTTATTTTAACAAGCATCTAATTTTCCATCTCCACTCAAGGTAGAAGAGGGACCAGAACTGTGGCAACTGAACACCAGAAGGAATCTTGTGCAAGTCAGGCTATTGAGATGGCTATGCAAACTCTTTCCAAGAAGATCTGTTTTCCTTCGAGCGAGCGAACAAGAGAGAGGGGGCAGAGGGAGAGGGAGAATCTTAAGCAGGCTGCACGCTCAGCATGGAGCCCATTGAGGGGTACGATCCCGCAACCCTGGGATCGTGACCTGAGCCCAAATCCAGAGTCGACACTTAACCAACTGAGCCACCCAAGCGGCCCTCCGAGAAGATCCTAAAGAACATGAAATATTTACAGCGGCAGGAGTTGGAAGACAGCGTGCAGGGAGCGCAACTTCTAGAAGGCCATTCTACTCCACTCTTGTCAAGTGTGGCAAACATGCACGCCTCCATTCCACAGACACTTACGAAAAGCATCCTTCGTACTAAATCTGTATGAAGCTTGCAGACAGAAAAATGAAGACCTGGTCTTTGCCCTTAGGAAGCTTAGTGTCCAGCTTTTTTTTTTTTTTTTTTTTTTTTTTACTTAGGGACATCAATCCACAGGACCAAGTAAGGGGCTAAAGGGCACCAGCCCACAACCAAGGTATCTGTGTGCACAGGGCGCTAAGGAACGCAAAGACAACAATCAAGATCCATCTGGTGGGAGGAGCAGAGTACCCTGAAAAGCTTTTTCGCGGAGGTGCATTTTAGCTAAGTTCAAAAAATCTTTTGTTTAAGTTTATTCATTTATTTTTCAGGGAGGCAGAGACAGTGTGAGCAGGGGAGGGGCAGAGAGAGACAGAGAGAGGGGGACGGAATCCCAAGCAAATGCTGCACTGTCAGCACAGAGCCTGCCACAGGGTTCAACTCACGAAACCTGAAGATCATGACCTGAGCTGAAACTGAGTCAGGTGCTTAACCGACTGAGCCACCCCGGCGCCCCTGAGCTGAGTTTTGAGAAAAGAGATAAGGGGACAGCAAAGTGGGGAGTGGCGGGATACATCCAAGAGGGCCTTACATGCCAAACTACAGAGTTTAAACTTGATCCTGCCAGTTGAGGATGACAGATTTCAGGGGCACCTGGGTGGCTCAGTCAGTTGAGCGGCCGACTTCGGCTCAGGTCATGATCTCGCAGTCCGTGAGTTCGAGCCCCGCGTCAGGCTCTGTGCCGACAGCTCAGAGCCTGGACCCTGCTTTGTCTGTGTCTCCCTCTCTCTCTGCCCCTCCCCTGCTCACACTCAGTCCCTCCCTCTCTCTCTCTCTCTCTCTCTCTCTCTCTCAAAAATAAATAAAAACATTAAAAAAAAAAAAAGGATGAGATTTCATCCTGGTACCAATCAAACGCAGTTCACCTCAGCGCCAATCCGTACCAATTAATAATGACTGTCTCAAGTGTTACACTAAGACATGCAGACAGCCAACAGGCACGTGAAGAGATGCACGCCAAGGGTCACCTGGGAAACACAAATCAAAACCACAAGGACACATCACCTCACACCTCTCGGAATGGCTAGTATCAAAAAGAAAAGAAATACCAAACGTCAGCAAGGATGTGGAGAAAAGAGAACCCTTGCGCACTGGTGAAGGGAATGTAAATCGGTGCAAACACTGTGGGAGACAGTATGGAGGTTCCGCAAAAAATGACAAACAGAAATGACATATGATCCAGTAATTCCACTACTGGGTATTTACCCAAAGGAAACAAAAATCTAATTCAGGGCCACCCAGCTGGCTCAATTGGAGGAGCATGTATCTCTTGACATCAGGGTCATGAGTTCAAGTCCCACATTGGGTGTAGAGATTACTAAAAAAACAAATACGTGAACTTAGGGCCCCTGGGTGGCTCAGTTGGTCAAGCGTCCGACTCAGCTCAGGTCATGATCTCACGTTTCATGAGTTCAAGCCTCGCTGTGCTGACAGCTCAGAGCCTGGAGCCTGCTTCGGATTCTGTGTCTTCCTCTCTCTCTCGCTCTCTCAAAAATATCAAAAAAAAATTTTTTTTAAATAAATGAACTTAAAAAAATTCACTAATTCAAAAAGATATATGTACCCCTATGTTTATGGCAACATTATTTACCGATGGCCAAGATATGGAAGCAACCCAAGTGTTCACTGGTAGGTGAATGGACAAAGAAGATGTGGCGTATGCACCCAGTGGAATACTACTCGGGCATAAAAAAGAAGGAGACCTGCCTATCTGCTACAACACGGCTGGAGTGAGAGGGTATTATGCTAAGTGAAATAAGTTAGAAAAAGACAAATAGCATATGATTTCACTCATACGTGGAATCTAGAAAACCAAACAGACTCTTAAATACACAGAAAAAATTGGTGGTTGCCAGAGAGGAGGTGGACGGGGGAAGAGGTTAAATAGGTAAGGGGGATTAAGAGGTACAAACTTCTGGGGCGCCTGGGTGGCTCGGTTAAGCGTCCGACTTCCGCCCGGGTCATGATCTCACATTCGTGAGTTCGAGCCCCGTGTCGGACTCTGTGCTGACAGCTCAGAGTCTGGAGCCTGCTTCAGATTCTGTGTCTTCTTCTCTCTCTGCTCCTACCCCGCTCATGCCCTCTCAAAAATAAACATTAAAAAAATTTTAAGAAAAAAAGAGGTACAAATTTCCAGTTATAAATTAAACAAATCACAGAAATGAAAAGTACAGCACAGGGGAGACAGTCAGTAATATTGTAATGACATTGTACGGGGACAGGTGGTGACTTCACTTATACTGAGCACTGAGAAATGTAGAGTTGTCAAATCAATATACTGTACACCTGAAACAACCAACCAGAAAAAGGTGTTGTAGTGAGAAGGACCGTGAGGCTGTATCACATACACAAACACTGATCTGCCCTGGGCTCAGAAGGAGGAGATGTTTACTTGAGCCAAAACCTGCCGTTCTTTTTTTTTTTCTTTTTAATGTTTATTTTTTTTTTTTCTTTTTTTCAACGTTTTGTTTTGTTTTTTTTTTTTTTTTTATTTTTGGGACAGAGAGAGACAGAGCATGAACGGGGGAGGGGCAGAGAGAGAGGGAGACACAGAATCGGAAACAGGCTCCAGGCTCCAAGCCATCAGCCCAGAGCCTGACGCGGGGCTCGAACTCACGGACCGCGAGATCGTGACCTGGCTGAAGTTGGACGCTTAACCGACTGCGCCACCCAGGCGCCCCAATGTTTATTTATTTTTGAGAGAGAGAGCGAGACAGAGACAGAGCATGAGCAGGGTAGGAGCAGAGAGAGAGGGAGACACAGAATCTGAAGCAGGTTCCAGGCTCTGAGCTGTCAGCACACAGCCCAATGTGGGCTTGAACCCAGGAACCACAAGATCACGATCTGAGCTGAAGTTGGACACTTAGCCGACTGAGCCACCCAGGTGCCCCAAATCCTGCCATTCCTAATGGGACTGATAAATCCTCAAGAGTTTTAAACTGGACAGTGATATGGTCACATACGCCCTTTGAGAAGGTCAACCTGGCAGCCACAGGGGACAGAGGAGAGTAATCACAGGGGAGGCAGGAAGTCTGAACAGGAGGCTGTGGGTAATTCCGGGTCTTCGGTGGATGAAGGTGGTAGCCTGACTGAAGACAGTAACAGAGTGAAGAATGGACAACTAAAAAAGATATAAGGAGGTAAAATCTGGGGACATGGGGTAAATGAAGGAAGTCAAGGGTGGTGGTCTGCATGGGCGACTGATAATGCCCTTTACCCACGCAGGGAACGATGGAAACGCATTCAGGTTTGGTTTGTCAGAGGACTGACGTTGATACTCTGGGAAGGGAAAGACAGGTTCAATTCAGAGGACACCTAAGGTGGAGGTACGGGAGGAACGTCAAGGTTGCATACGCAGTAAGCAGCTGGACCAAGGTCTAAAGCTCTGGCCTGAAGACACAGATTCGAGCGTCATCCCAAGGTCAGTGATAAGTGGAGTCGGAAGTGTGGACGCGGCAACTGGGGGGAGGGAAATCCACCTGGCGATGAGGTCCTCAAGAGCAAGGGCCATGGCTTACTCATTTCTGTAACCACAGCATTTCACACAGTGGTCGGCACAAACCAGGGTCTCTACGCGACTGGGTCGAGGAGTACAGGTGGCAAGCTGGGACTTGTGACTGGAGCCCAAAGTGGGGGACCATCAGCCCGAAGGGCTGAACCCTTAACCTGTGAGGTCTGCACTAATTCTGAGTGGTGAGTATCACTACTGAGCTGAACTGGAGGACAACTGAAAAATTTGTCGTTAATGGGAAAAATGTGAATTTGGTGTCAGAGTGCTGTGTGTAAAACAGTTCGGAGAAGAGCCCCCGTTTTTTGATGTCTATTTATCTTTGAGAGAGCGAGCAAGCGTGCATGGGTGTGTGCGTACAGGCGAGGGGCAGAGAGAATGGGGGGACAGGGGATCCAAAGCGGGTTCTGTACTGACAGCAGAGAGCCAGATGTGGGGCTCAGACTCCCAAACCGCAAGATCGTGACCTGAGCTGGAGTCGGACGCTTAACTGACTGAGCCACCCAGGAGCCCCAGAAAAAAAAAGCCCTTTTTAAAAGAACAGAAAGGCAGCCAGCCAACACGGTCTCTCCTCTAATTATACATAGATTGGAATTTGTGTGATGATCCCCAGATCTCCCTGACCTCCCAGAAACATCACTTAATTTTTTTTTTCTGATTACAAAAATACATTGCAAAGAACTACAACATTATAGAAGAGTATGGTTTACAGAGGTTCCCCATAATCCCACTACTCAGAGATCACCATTTTGTGTATATCCAGAGACACTGTGTCATTTCATGTCATTTTCATATCAGAAAAACACCACCTACTGCAAATACCATTATTGCTACAGCCATCGTTCACTGAAAACTTACATAATTATTTAATCCTCCGAACCACCTGAAAAATTAGTACCATCTTCACTTAGCAGTGAATGAAATGAGGTTCAGAAACATGAAGAAGCGTATCCGAGTTTACTTAGCATCAAGTGAACGGGCTGGGATTTGAACGCAAAACTCAGATCCTTTCCGCTAACACCACACTTTTTTCTTAAGCACTTATAAACTCCTGACTCGTAATTGTTTTTTTAGACTTGCTGGTGTTTCCATTGTTTAAAAAATACTGATCTTGAAAAAACTGGCTCGGGGTTATGGAGGAGAATGGTGTCGAGAACAACTGATTTATTTTGAGACATTTGTTTGCTTTTGAATTGATTAAGCTGACAAAATTCTATGACATTCATAGAAGCAAAGGCTGAAGACGTTGCTGTTCACATCCCAGGATTTCCATTAGTTTTGACTCTGGAAGGTTATCCCAGAGTAGGTGGTGTTATTCTAAGATGAGGCAGCCTGACCAGTCTGGTCTTCTGGGAGGGGAGTGTTGCTATGAGCGGCCATTCCTGGGACTCAGCAGTTAGACTGCTGTCACATGGGGTGCACAGACCAGAGCGGAGTCTGTCTGGATATCCTAGGCATACGTGTGCCTATGAAAGTTTCGGATGAAGGTTTGCACTGGAATTCCAAGAACAGTGGAGGGGTCCTGTGACCTTCTAACTTTCTATCCAGACCAAATCTATCCAAAGATCCTTGAATCGTCTTGGGCCATATCTTCTCAAATCTTCTCAAACTCTCTCAGTTCATGGTACCTCAGTGTTTTCAGTAATTTTTTTTAAGGGTACCCCTAAGCCAAAAGAGATACCTAACAGTTCTGTTTCTTAACTAATTAGATCCAAACAACTCAAGTATTTATGTCCTGACAATTCAGCAGCCATCTGGAAAAACAAAAAACAAAAAAACTATTCACATAATGGCAAGAGGAATTTTCTTTTTAATTTCAGTTGTCAACAACCACAATGACTTACTAATGGGATGTATACGCTGTTGGATACTGCACAACTTCTCCAACCCCGGCTATCAGACTGGCCGTCACCGTCATCATTTCCAGGTCCACAGATTCTCACACAGGCCAGGCTGAAGGATCAGCCTTTCAGTGAGAGACTGCTTGCGTACACGGGCAAACCTCTGCTCAGGCAGTCGGCTTCCTTTCTGGAAAAGCCAAAGGCCTTACGTACAGACCTATAGGTAATCAGTGGAACTCTGAAGTGGCTGCTTTTCTCTTCTGGGCTTGGCATGAGAGGGAAGGGACATCGGTCACCGATTCTCAAATGTGGCGTGTTATGGACACAGCAGGAATCCTGGCCACTGAGGCGGCGTGGAGAAAGCAGCAGCACAACCTGTGCGGTAAGACAAAGGAGTCCAGTTCTTACTGTCACTACCGGCCACTTACTCCTCACTTCCCTTTCTGCTTGTATTCATGCCAGTTAGGATGGTGAGAATTAAATTAAATACTAGACGTGAATTTCCTAACACAGGCCTGGTGGCGATTATTATTTCTGTGAGTGCTGGGGATACTTCCGCACCGTTCAGAAAATGTCTCATCATCTGTAGCTGAAGAGCTTGTTCTCGGCCTTTCCTGCTCACAAGTGCTACGGTTCTGTCCTCGCATTACCAGGATGAAATGGCCTGGCAAAATCGATGGTCTCCAGAAGAGCAAATGCTTCTCCGAAGGGTTTTACTTTTTCTCAGTGCAGGAACACTCCTGCCGCCGCCCCCTCCAGAGGCTGCAGGGAGGCCGACAGGCACAACAGGACACGATGGATGAGATTAGTGTGCGAGCACTTCGGATACAAGAACAATCAGGTGCTGTCACCGGGGCTGGGTGAACCATCACGTCGACGGCTCCGGCAAGGCTCTTGCACGGGTTTCCGTTCTCATCTGCAGGGACATCTGCAGGGCCGTGCTGGGAAGAAGGGTCTGAAAGGGCTTCGGATGGCTTCTGGAAGCGGCCACAGGACTTGCTGCCAACCTGAGGGGCTCTGTATGTAGCGCTTTACTGCAGTGCAGCAGGCCAGAGCTGGTCCCCACAGCCCAGGGAAAGCACCACTTAATTTGTCTGACTGATTACATGGGACAACTTCAGTGGCTTTGTTTTCCTAATTTACGTTGTTTAGCTGTTAGAGGAGCCCCCCCCTCGGGCACTGAGGTCATTGGAGGAGAGGCTATCACCAGCTTCCTGGTATACTAGGCATCAGAGGGGAATTTGGGAAATCGCATATTTGGTTTCCTCTCATATATTTTTTTCACTTGTAATGAGGAAAGCTTTGGCCAAAGTCACTTTTGACTGAATTAACTGATTGATATTCCTTGTTCAAAGATGTGCTATGGTAAGAAATATATATTTGGTCTCTCCCCCTAGTTCCTGGCACACCAGTCCTGACACCTTTGGAACTTCTAGAGTGGGAAGAGTGTCTTGGGATGACCGGTGGCTGGGGGCCCCTAGACAGCTTCAGGACGGGGGCTAGTTGCCAGAAAGACCCAGGCAGGGATGGAGGGTTGGAACTTCCATCCCCGCCCCCCACATCTCTGCAAAGGAGTGGCTGGCGCTTGAGCTAATCACCAATGGCCAATAACGTGATCAATCCTGCCTAGGTGAGAAACCTCCATAAAACCCCCTGAACGACAGGTTTTGAGCTGCTTTCAAGTTGTTGAACACATCAGGTGCAGAAAGGGTGGTGTTAGAAAAACCCACAGGCCGACCATGGTGACGCTTAGGGCAATGCAGCAAACCTAACTTGATACCTAAGCTAACTGCAGTTTCAACTTCCCAGCAGTGTAACCAGTCAACACGGAATTTCCTGGTCAATCTGAGCAAATTTACCGATAGGAAATTTACTGATAGATACCTTCCATGCCCCTCAGGAGGGCAACCTTGCCTAAACAATGCATTCCTTGCTAAAAAATTCCTTTCCTTCCTTTCCTTTTTTTTTTTTTTTTGAAGATTTTATTTCGGGGGCGTCTGGGTGGCTCAGTCGGTTAAGCATCTGACTCTTGATCTCAGCTCAGGTCATGATCTCACTGTTCGTGGGTTCAAGCCCCACATCCGGCTCTGTGCTGACAGTGCGGAGCCTGCTTGGGATTCTCTATCGCACTATCTCTCTGTCCCTCCCCTGCTCGCTCTCTCTCTCTTTTCTCTCTCAAAATAAATAAATAAACTTAAAAACACGTTAAGATTTTATTTTTAACTAATCACTATACCCAATGTGGGGCTCAAACTCACAACGCCAAGATTGAAAGTCACATGATCCACCCACTCAACCAGCCAGGAGCCCCTCTTTTTTTTTTTTTTTTAATGCCTTCTCTCTACCTTTAAAAACCTTTCTTTTGTTTAGCTCAGCAGAGCATCTCCTTGCTAAAAGGGATGCTGCCCAATTCATGAATCAATTCATAAAGCCAATCAGATCCTCATTTTTACTCAGCTGAACTTTGGTGTTACTTTAAATATACCAGAGAGGGCATGGGAGCTCCACGCACACTGACAGCCCCCCAGTCCACCCCTATATGTTGTCCTACATTCCTCTTCCATTTGGCTCTTCTGAGGGGCATCCTTCATTTAAAAAAATCACTAAATGTAAGTAAAGTGTTTTCAGGAGTTCTGATGAGCCGTTCTAGCAAATTATCAAGGGAGGGGTCATGAAGACTCTGATTTACAGCCAGAACCTTCTATCTAGTGTTTAATTCCCACAATCCTAACTAGGCATTAATACAAGCAGGAAAGGAAGTGAGCCTATATAGCACCTGGTTAGTGACACATCGGGAACCGAACACAGATCTGTCCTACTCTCAAAGTTTACTCTTGTTACTTTGTCTCCACTGCCTCGGTGACTAGGATTCCTAACACATTCGAGAATCAATGACTAATGTCCCATCTCATGACAAGCCCAGAAGACAAAAGCAGTCATTTTCAAGTTCCATTAGTTACTTTAGAAATCTGTAAGGCCTTTGGCTTTTCTAGAAAAGAAACGGACTGCCTGAGCTGAAGGCTTGTGTATGCATTCAGGCAATCTCTCACTGAAGGTCTCTGACCTGACCCGTATTTCCTAACAACCCCAGACCTTCAGGACCATTCCCACACCCCTGTGAGGTCACTGTAAACTTCATTTGCAGTCGCAATTCCTCTGAATACCTGCTATTTTGCACCCGCCCGGGCTTCTGCTAAACTCATGGGGTTTCCGGTGGTGTTGCCGCATCCTGACTGCCTCCCCCAGCCTCACTCTTGCTGCAGCTTCCGCTACCTGCCACTCTCAAGGGACTGACCTGATCGCATCAAGACTGTTATACCATCCGTCACTACGAAAAGCCATGAGTGTTTTACTCCCTACAGCATCTAAGCAATGGAAGAGTATTACTGGCCATCTCTTCCCATATTTTAAAGGATTGTTTACGAAGTCCCTTTGCAATAAATTCTATTTTAAAGTCAAACTAGCGTCATCACACTTTTCGGTTCAACATGCTTTTCACAATTTACATATTGGCTGCAAAATCTCTACAGTGGATTTGTCCCAGCCAGCCTGTCCTATTACTGGAATGAGAACAGGAACTTTTCTTTCTTTCTTTCTTTCTTTCTTTCTTTCTTTCTTTCTTTCTTTCTTTCTTTCTTTCTTTTTTTTTTTTTTTAATGTAAAGCTCTATGCTCAATGCGGGGCTTGAACTCACAACCCCAAGATCAAGAGTCAAGTGCTCTACTGACCGAGCCAGCCAGGCACCCCAAAAACAGGAAACTTTTATGACTTCCAAAGATCTACAGGATCAAGTTCCAACTTGTCCACACGGCAGTCAAGGTCCTTCACTGTCTAGCACATTTTCCAGCCTTACCTTCTGCCACTTCTCCCGTAAACACTACTCTCAAACAACCAGACCCAGTCATCACCATCCAGTGACTGTGGACACTTCCCAACCCCTAGGCCATAAGGTAGTTTCTCTGTTGGAATGTCCTCCTCTACCACCTCTTAATGAACTCTCCTCCTCATCCTTCTCTCAAGCTCTCCAACTCCTTCACAGATGGTCTCTCTTCAGGGACCCCATATTTCTATTAAAAAGTTATTGCAGAGAATTATATATATTTATTAATCTTACTCCTTAGACTCCTCTGCCCTTGAGGGTAGGGGCCATTACTATCACTATTTAATGTCTAATGCAAGCAGGAGGTGAACTAGAAGGCAGGAAAAATGAACATTTCTGAAATGACCACTATGAGCAAAATGACTTAGACGGTTGTATTCATTTAGTAAACAGAGATCTACTAAGCACCTACTGCGTGTCTGCCAGTGGGTATGGAGGGTAAAGAAGGTACATGCAGTCCCCACTCTCTGTAGAGTTAGCAGTCTAATAAAAGAGACAGATTTATAAAAAGTAAGCAAACAAAAGAATTACAAATATGTAATAAAAGCTCTGAAAGAGGCGACCAGTGCAATAAGAACTATGAAGGAACAGTGCTGGAAACATAAAATTAACAAAAGAACTAGAACTGGAAACTCCTTAATTACAGATGGTGGTAGGCAAAGTACTTTTTTTTTTTTTTTTTTTAGGGGGGAGAGAGAGAGGGAGAGAGGGAGGGAGGGAGGGAGGGAGGGAGGGTGGAAGGGAGGGAGAGGGAGAGAGAGATGAAATAAATGAATCCCAAGCAGGCTCCACACTCAACACGGAGCCCGATGTGGGGCTTGATCCCATGACCCTGGGATCATGACCTGATGATTCTGGTCAATGCAATCATGCAATGATTCTGGGGTGAGAAAGGCTTTTGCTCATTCAAAGGAATTCAAAGACCAGTGTGGCCAGAGCACAGGAAGCAAGGGGAGGCAAGGCCAGACGAGGCAGGGCACTTTATGCCACGGTGGAGATTTGAATTTTAATCTAAGCGCAAAGGCAAATGCAGTGATAGGGTGACTCTAAGTGTGACACGATTCAATTTATTTTCATAAGGTTTTGTTTCTCCTGCTGTTAAGTGAAGAACAGATTGGAGGAGAGCCACAAGAATGCAAAGATCACAGATGCTGGGACTGACTTCATTTCAGGCCAAATTCACCATCTGGTCCAATGCACTTCATCTTCTAAGAGACCGCTGCCATTAAATTTATCATACTTCTCATTCCTGTTTTTGTAAGTCAACATCCAGAGTGTGGTTTCTTGAAATCCCGTCAATTCTGGGAGAGGCATTAATAAGATGCTCATTTTAACAAGGAATAAAACTGAGGTTTAGAGAGCTGACCGGGTTGCCTACGTCACCCACCTATTGAAAATAGGTTCCCTTCCAGTTTTGAATGGACCTTCAGCATTTGAGGGAAACAGGAGAACTACTACCATATACACAACAGCCACTACGTTCCATCCTGGAATCAGGGGAGAACGTTAGGGATAAACTGGATACGTGCTGATGAATACAAGGTCTTTCAAGGGGGTAAAGATAGGAAAGAAGTAAGTTACTGCTAACTACGGTTGTGAAAAAAATATGTATCACCGTTAGCTATGTTTGGCAAACGAATATTTTTTAATTAGTATGGTCTATGAAAGAGTCAACATCCTTTGTCTCATTCAGTGGTGATAAATACACTGAGATGAAAAGGGAAACTAAAGCCTGATAAACTGCTCTTGTTCTTTCAATGATTTTTAGGATTAAATTTGTTCATCAACACCACCAAACTAAGCATAAAGAATCAATCTAGCAATTATAAGATTCAAAGTAGGCAGAAAGAAAGTAACTGTGAATTTACAGCTAGCATAACCTAATCTTGAAGTCTGTTATATTATTTTCAGTCCAAGTGGGTTAAAAACCGGAAACTATACACAGATTCCAAGACAATAGCAATCATCCTTCTACCTGGATTCCATCATCCCTTTACCAACCAAAGGAATGATAAGTAGGGATGATAATATCCGATCTTAGGTAGGAGTTCCTATCCCTACTTGATTACCAACAAAACAAATCTGACTTTGAACGGCAAAGACATGGCATTAGCTAATTTCTGCCAATGTCTTAGCAGCAGCTGCCTAAATACAGGGTCCCTACACTTGAGCCAGCAGTCCCACTGATGAGCACTTCTGTAAAAACACAGTCTACAGGAGTCCAGGGGGGCGGTCCCTGAAGAACATCACAGAAAACAAAAATATGTCCATATTTCCTGTACCAGCCAGGGAAAAATTTAAAATACAGCTGATCCTCTTGTGAAGTATCTCTCTATTGTAGAAAGATGCATCAGATCCCAAAACCTGATTAAAATCTGCATCCTTCCTGCCTGTAATAAACCTGACTACCTGAAATGGATGCACTAAGACCAGCATACAATTCATACCACGTAAGTAAATAAATAGACATTCTGGGCCGTAAACCAAGATTTTGCGAGACTGGAGAAGGACTTGGTTTTTCGGGCCTAATCAATTCTAGGTGATACAGAATGGGTGCTAAAGCTGAGTTTCTGGAAGAATAAGGCTGATGACTAATCTCGGACGGTGTTTGGTCAATGTGTAGTCGGCCCACACATCTCTATGACATTTCTACCTCTGTTCTCTGTAATTTCAATAAATATATAATAGTGTGCTAGGGATAGGAGCGCCTAGGTGGCTCAGTCGGTGAAGTGTCCGACTCTTGATTTCAGCTGAGGTCTTGATCTCAGGGTCGTGAGTTCAAGCCCCATATTGGGCTCCTCGCTGGGTGTGAAGCTTACTAAAAACCAAACAAACAAAACACCTGGCTAAGGAAAGAACATAAGCTTACTGGGAACTCACGATGAATTGTTAAAGGAACAAATGAACAATAAGCTTAAATGGACTCGTCATTTTCTCTAAATCAAGTTGCTGATTTGCACAGGAGGGGGTGCTAAGAGACACAGAAACAGCAAAGTTCTTCAAAGTGCGTGTGCCGGTGTGCACGTATGTGTAAATACACGTGTCCATACCTGCACTCAAGGCCATACCAGTACCACGGTGGCAAATGGACATCGCCATGGGAAGCGACCAACTGCAAAGAAATACACAAAGGCAATTAAAAAAAGGAAAATATGACACAATAGAGAGTTCATTTTAAAAAAAAATTTTTTTTAATGTTTATTTATTTTTGAGAGAGAGAGAAAGAGAGAAAGAGAGAGACAGAGCTCAAGAGGGGAAGGGCCAGAGACAGAGGGAGACACAGAATCTGAAACAGGCTCCAGGCTCTGAACTATCAGCACAGAGCCCCATGCGGGGCTCGAACTCACGAACTGCAAGATCATGACCCGAGCCGAAGTCGGACGCTCAACCGAGTGAGCCACCCAGGGACCCCGATACACAGTCCATTTTGGCGAAGAGAAGATAAACTACTTGGATATAGGCACTATTTACATATAAAAACGAAAACAGCTTTTGCATTCTTGTTTCCACTTTCTAGTGTGAATACATGAAAACTGATTTATTTCAGGAGAAGCATCCCTCCCTTTCACCAGAAGGAAACTCCTCCTTTCCTAAGAAGGAACAATATGGGTGGGTCAAAGACGCCAATTAAAGTTGCATCAAGTTAGAAAATAATCACTAGACTACAACCACCTGGGTCTTCCCTTGCTCTAGTCACAAGATTGGAGGAAAGGGAAAACCAAGTGAGTTTTGTTTATCTAGTTTCACAGAACACACAGTCACCCCTGAACTCTTACTATATGCCCGTAAATATTCCAATTGAGCATACCATTTACTCCCTGATAAATTACCTATCCCAAATTTTTAAATCCAATTTTTCTGGATTTAGTGTATGTTTCCTAATCCACGGTAGTTTTGAAATACTTTGTCATCAAACCCCTTTCTAAATCACGCTCTGAATCATTAATCTGCCAAAGCGTTTCCACAGAAGGACAACTAACACTGCTATATTCTGGACCTGGTTCTCATGCTCGAGAGAATTGGTTAGTGAAATGGAAAGAACAGAAGTCTTTGGATAAAGTGAACGTTCACCCTAGAAAGTCAGCTTAGATAGGAAATGCTGAGCCTACTCAGACCATATTTTCAACACTCTAGAGGGAAGGTACCCAAGCAAGTTGAAAAAAATCTCAAAAAGAAATTCTAACTATGTAATGAAAATGGTCACAGTAAGAAAGGAGTAACGTCCAAAGAAACCAAAAAAACTGGCTAGACACCACTCTGCTTAACTCAGACTTAACAGGATAAATATAAAAGGCGGAAGAAGAGCCACATAACAAAGGACAAGCAGAGAACAATGACATAATTTGGTTAGATAAATCAGGAGACTAAAACCCAGAATGAGCTGAGGCTTGCAAAAATGTCAAGGACAACAAAAAGGGGCTTTTAAAATTGTATTCAGGGAAAGAAAGCCTCCTAACCGGGATGGACAATTTTATGTTAATAGATGACAGAGTACAAAGCAGATTGCTCAACTATTTTATTTGTCAAAGAGCATGATTATCAGACTGAAAAAGACAGAACAAATATTGATTTGAGAGAACTGAAAAAAACAGAGGTGGGGAAATTGTAAGACACTGCTTAGCATTCCGAATGCACTTAGGGCCCATGGCCAGTGAATGAAATCCCATGACTGAAAGAGCTACCCGATAAAACATGAGCACTGCTCTGGTATTTAGACATACTGAAGTGGAAAATGGGAGTGATAGGAGAAACTGCTGAAGTCAAATGTTACCCTAATTTTCAAAAATGGTTAAAACCATAGCCTGGGTTAGCTTAGTGCTGAGTAGGTAAAGGAGATTTTATTTCCCAAACAACCACAGTCCTAGTTCCAGTTTCACGTGACCTTCCAGAATCTTGTCACTCCTTATAACTCCTTGTAACTCAGGCAAGTAAGTGTTTAGCCCTTTGAACCTTCACGACTGACTCCCTCAAGAAACAGAATGTAGCAGAATGGACATTGGGTGACTTCCAGAACACACTCTCTCCTGCTAAGAGGAAGCCCAAATAGCCTATGCAGAGAGATCACGGAGAAAGACTCAGGTGGAGAGAAAATGATGGTGCCTTTAGAAGCCAAAATCAACCCAAGACATAGGAGTGAATGGATCTTCAGATTAATTCAGCCCCGGCCTTTGTGTTTTCTAGCTGAGGCCTAAA
This sequence comes from Panthera pardus, assembly GCF_024362965.1. Lineage (NCBI taxonomy): Eukaryota > Metazoa > Chordata > Mammalia > Carnivora > Felidae > Panthera > Panthera pardus. Next base: position 5,684,285 of record NW_026526777.1, on the reverse strand, counting down.
TATCACAAAGACAAATCATTTCCACGATTTCCTGTTCACACATTAAGTAAGAGTCTAGTATAGAAAATCAAGATTGTTTTAATTCATTTACAGAAAAGATAATCACTAAGAGCCACTAAAATTTTCCCTTAGGAAAATTTTTTTTCAGGACATGAGATCCCTTTGAACACAGATGATATCTTATTCATCTCTGTATTTCCAACTCCTAAAAGAGTATCAAGCACACTGAACAGTCAACAAATACTTGATTTGAAATGTATTCATTTTATTTCCTTTTTGGACTGTTAATAGAACGCTAATCAAGGAAAAGCTAGAGACCTAGGATATATGAGTTTCAGCATGTGACTTAACAATCGTGCTGCAAATAATACCATCGACAAAGTAAACGACATTTCTCCAAGGAAGATATACAAATGGCCAGTTAGTATACGAAAAGATGCTCAAAGTCACTCATCATTGGGGAGACACAAATCAAAATCACAACGAGATACCTATTGTTAAAAACAATAAAGAATGAGCGTTGGTGAGGATGTAGAAAAATTGGAACCCTCAGGCAGTGTTGGTGGGAACATAAACCAGCGCAGCTCCTGTAGGAAACAGTATGGCGGCTTCCGCAAGAAATTAAACCATTACCATATGTCCTGGCGGTTCAATTTCTGGATATAGGCCTACAAGAACTGACAGCAGGGATTCAAAGAGGTATCTGTACACCGATGCTCACTGCAGCATTATTCCCAATAGCCAAAAGGTAGAAGCCACACAAATGTCCGTGGACAGACGAATGGATAAGCAAAATGCAATGTATACATACACCAGAGCATCTGTTCAGCCTTAGAAAGGAACGGAATTCGGACACATTCTACAATATGGATGAACCTAGAAGACATTGTGCCAAGTGAAAGAAGCCAAGCACAAGAGGACAAACATTGTATGATTCCATTTCACAAGGCACCCAGAGTAGTCTAATTTACAGAGACAGAAACTCAGTGGTTAGGGGTTGGTGCTGGCGGCAGAGAATGGGAATTATTGCTTAATGAGTATGGAGTTTCAATTTAGGAATATAAAAGGATTCTGGAGATGGATAGTGGTGATGGTTTGTACAACAATGGTGAAGACATTTAATGCCACTGAACTGTATATTTAAAAATAGTCAAAATGACAAGTTTTGTGTATTATGCATATTTTACCACAGTAAAAAAAAATGTTAAAAAATAAGACAACCCAATTAAACAAATGAGCGTAGGATTTGAATATTCCTTCCTCCAGAGAAGACATACAAATGGCCAATAAGCACATGAAAATCAATAAATGGATGTTGGAGAAAAAGTGTGCTTGGATTTATTTCACATGACTCAAGGTAAAACCAGAGCCACTGGATAGAAGATATAAGTTGTAGCAACTTCTGCAGTGCGTGGGTGGCTCAGCCATCAGACTTTGGCTGGGATCATGATCTCATGGTTTGTGGGTTTGAGCCCTGCGTCGGGCTCTCTGCTGTCAGTGCCCTGTCTCCCTCTGTCTCTGCCCCTCCACTGCTCACTCTCTCCCTCTCAAAAATAAACATAAAAAATTTAAAAATATAATAATAAGTTGCAGCAACTTCAATAAAAGAAGGGTCTTTCTGATAAACAAAGAAATGCCCAAACTGGAAAAGGGCGGTAGGGAGTTCCTTGTATGCTAGAGGGGTATAAGCCCAGGCAGAGACAACCATGTGAAAATAACGCAGAAGAGATTCACTCATCAGGTACAACCGTGACTTTTAAACTTCTTTTCTGTTTTTTTTTTTTGGTGAGCAGCACCTTTCTTAAAATGCAAAAACCCAATACAGTGAAACCTTGGATTGCGAGTAACTTATTCTGCGAGTGTTCCGCAAGACGAGTAAACATTTCCAGTAAATTTTAACTTCATAAACGAGCGATGTCTTGCAATACGAGTAGTATGTGACGCGGAACATCACATGATCCCAAATGAGACAACGGTTCCTCTCTCTCTCTCTCTGAAGGATTGTGAGTGATAGTCTCCCATGCTCAGATGCTCAGTCTCAGGCCATGGTGTTTGGCAGAAATCGGTAATTTTTTTCAGATTGTTGGAAGGTGCCCACACTGGCACCACTGTATTTTTTGTCACTTCAAAGCACCTATGGGCAGTCCTTTGCTTTTCCATCCAAGAGTAAGCTTAGGAATGCTTTGCTTCATTCTAGGTCAGGCTGCCTGCCGATATAGACCTTTTCCTCTGCTGCCTTATTGCCAGTTACATTAAATACAGAACATGACAAGAGTTTATTAATACTGTACTGTAGGGGCGCCCAGGTGGCTCAGTCGGTTGAGTGTCCGACTTCGGCTCAGGTCATGATCTCACAGTTCGTGAGTTCAAGCCCCACACCTGAGCTGTCTGTGCTGACAGCTCAGAGCCTGGAACCTGCTTCAGATTGTGTGTCTCCCTCTCTTTCTGCCCCATCCCCACTCATGCTGTCTCTGTCTTAAAAATAAATAAAACATTAAAAGAAAAATTAAAAAAAAAAATACTGTACTGTAGCCAAAACCCATTGGTGATAGTGAAAGACGTCCTACACAATAACCCACCTCTCTCTTGTCTCCCTCCCACCAGCCATGAAGGTTTGGAAAGGAAAGTGCAGGTTAATTTTTCTTTATACTTTGTATTTTCTTTATTATTTGGTATTATGTTACAGTATTATAATCATTTCTTTATGAATATTTTTGGGCAGGGGCGCTTGGGTGGCTCAGTCGGTTGGGCGGCCGACTTCACGGTCCGTGAGTTCGAGCCCCGTGTCAGGCTCTGTGCTGACAGCTCAGAGCCTGGAGCCTGTTTCAGATTCTGTGTCTCCCTCTCTCTGACCCTCCCCCGTTCATGCTCTGTCTCTGTCTCAAAAATAAATAAACGTTAAAAAAAAAAAATTGAGTATTTTTGGGCTGTAGAACAAATCATCTGAGCTTCCATTATTTCTTATTGAGAAATTCGCTTTGATATACAAGTGTTTTGGATTACAAGCATGTGTCTGGAACAAATTATGCTTGTAAACCAAGGTTTTACTGTATATAAAACAGATCAAAGTGAAGTTGCTTTGGTTACCCAGGGCCGGGGCCCACAGTGCAATCTGCATGTTGGCCAGCCACACACAACTACCCACAGAAGCTTAGTGGAATATCCAAAGTCCCAAGGAACATTCTTAAAACAGTGAGGTTGGGGCTCCTGGCTGGCTCAGTCAGTAGAGTGGGAGACCCTTGATCCTGGGGCTGTGAGTTCGAGCCCCACATTGGGTGTATAGATTCCTTAAAAAATAAAATCTTAGGGGTGCCTGGGTGGCTCAGTCGGTTGGGCATCCGACTTCGGCTCACGGTCCATGAGTTCGAGCCCTGCATCGGGCTCTGGGCTGACAGCTCAGAGCCTGGAGCCTGTTTCGGATTCTGTGTCTCCCTCTCTCTCTGACCCTCCCCTGCTCATGCTCTGTCTCTGTCTCAAAAATAAATAAATGTTAAAAAAAAATTTTTTTTAAATAAAAAAATAAATAAAATCTTAAAAAACAAAAACAAAAAACACCAATGAGGTTGATGAGGAAATTAAATGTTATGGCCCCTTTCATCTCTAAGTTTCAACCCTAAGTTTTAAAAAGTTTTCTAACATCCTTTTCAGTGGCTCTTGTTCTCCTGATAACTTAAGCCCTGTATACGCTTTTGCTTTGATAAATTGATGCAATTTAGTGAAATAAATAATACTTCATAAAGTGCTACCTTGACCATTTACTCCCTCCCATGCCTCCTCCAAAAAACTCTAAAGAAGTTAGTAATAGAAAATATGATTTCATAAAACATAAATCAGACATCTTTCCTGGACATATCACCTTGGAAACAGCCCCATGCTCTCTGATGCTTTTTTCCCCCCACAAGTATGTCTAGAAGGTAGTGAGAGACTCACGCCACCAGCTTACTAACATTCGTTACGTGACCCAAGCAAAAAGGCCAGGGCTTTAAATACGGATTCAGAGTAATTTGAGAAGTTCTTCATCATTATCATTTTTCCCCAAATATTTTCTCTCTTAAAAAAAAAGTTCCACCAAGTTGCAAGGCTTAAGATCACCTATTAGTCTCCTTCTGTTTTAGAATGCCCAATTTCTGCAATCAGAATTATTTCTGGAATCTGGCTTGGAAAAAATCTGAAGGGTTGTGGTATTTGCGGAGGTGGTAAAGAAACGGCCAGCCTCCCTGGCAGGAACCCAAGTAGAGAGGGTAGCGGGGCTCCAGCTGCTTTGCTGCATGAACTGGAAAGGAGCAGACCTAGAAGGGTTTTTCTTTGAAGACACCAGCTTACCAGTTATCGATGCGACTTCCGAGGACAACGGATGAACAGCTACAGATGCATCTGTGTTTATGTATACACTCACACCTACACGGACACCTGCATTTGCATCCACACATATCCTAGCTCTGTCTACTGAAAAGGCCCTACAAGCAATGACATCCTGGTAGCAATGAGCACATCTAGCACCCAGATCTTGATTTCGCGGGAGCCTTCTTGAAGCACTCCCACCGGCTAAGTGTGGGACAATCTGAACATCAAAATAAAGGAGAGTAACAGTGTAACCCTTTAGGCAGAATAGGCACTGGGAAATAAGAACTATGTATCTACACTGTCTCTCTTCCTGGTTCTTGACACAGAGCTCCTAAAACCCTTATCAACTCCTTAGAGATAGGAGGGCTAGGAACATCTTTTGTTCTAATATTTGGTCTTTGACCCTGATTCCTGACACACAGTTCCTAAATCCCTTGGAATTTCCTGGGCGGTAAGAGCGTCCTTTGCTCTAATGAGGTGACTCTGGGTGGGGGCTGGTTACCAGAAAGACCAAGCCACGGTTAGAAATGTGGAACTTTCAGGTCCACTCCCTCTTTTTCCAGGGAGGGAAGAGGGGCTAGGGATTGAGTTAATAATTGATCATGCCTACGTGATGAAGCCTCCGCAAAAATCCCAAAAGTAAATGGTTCAGTGTCTCCAGGTTGGTAAACACAACCACATGTCACGAAGGTGGTGTACCTCAACTCCATGGGGACAGAAGCTCCTGTGCTCAGAACTTTTCTGGACGTAGAGGTGCGTCAAAGGGTACCTCATGGTTGATCTGTATCATGTGTAGTACCCTTTATGACGAACTAGTAAATGTTAAGTAAATGTTTCCAGGTTCTGAGAGCAATTCTAGCAAATGATTGAACCTAAGGAGGGGGTAGAGAGAACTCTTGATTTATAGCTGGTCAGTCAAAAGTACAGGACTTGCCAACAGGCATCTGAAGTGGGGGACAGCCTGTGGGACTGAGCCCCTAACCTGTAGGCTCTGCACTAACTCCAGACAGTAAGCGGCACGACTGAATTCCTGGATACCCAACTGGTATCCGCAGAGATGGAAAACTGGTTGGTGTGGGAAAAACCTCCACACATTCGATGTCAGAAGTACCAAGAGCAGAGAGGAAACGAGGTTGTTTTTCCTTTAGTTGGTGTCATCACAGTAGAAAAGAGTTTTTCCTTTTAGGATTCCTTGAGTCTGCACCGATAAAGTATGCTTCATCCTATTAATTTATTTATTACAAATAAATCTAGAAGGGATGACGGAATTAGAAAAATTACAATCTGGCAACCGTCACAGTAATAACTCATTGTAATAACTAATAAATGTTGATGATAAGTACCATCAACATGGTGGTAAAAGTCTCCCCACAAAATAATGATCAATTATAAGCACACTATCTTTATTCATTAACTTTACAGAGAAACCGAAGCAGACACATTTATTTATTAATGTTTATTTATTTTTGTGAGAGCGAGCACGCACGCACTCTCAAGTGGAGGAGGGCAGAGAGAAAGAGAGGGAGACACAGAATCCGAAGCAGACTCCAGGGTCCGAGTTGTCCACACAGAGCCCAACGTGGGGCTCGAACTCACAAGCCGTGAGATCGTGACCTGAGCTGAAGTTGGACGCTCAACCAACTGAACCACCCAGGTGCCCCTGGTGATATAACTTTTATCATTAGTTAAAATGTGTCTGCTTAGGGCACCTGGCTGGTTCAGTTGGTTGAACGTCCGACTTCGGCTCCAGTCATGATTTCATGGCTCGTGAGTTCGAGCCCTGTGTCGGGCTCACTGCTGTCAGCATGGAGTCTGCTTTGGATCCTTCGTCCCCCTCTTTCTCTGCCCTTTCCCTGCTCACGATATCTCAAAAATAAACAAACATTAAAAAAAAAAAAAGAAAGTTGACATCACCAGTAACAGGATAAATCATCATCATGTTTATCCCTGGCCCCACACACTGAGAAGAGCACAGCATCACGTTAGAGGCATTCCTGCCAAGAACATCAGGCAAACAACCCAAGCTGAGGAACATTCTAAAAATGTTAAGGTCATAAAAGATAAGGTAAGACTCTTTCCTTACCAAAGGAGATCAAAGAGTTAAAGAGATAACTAAATGCACTACATGATCCTGGGTTGGATCTTGGACCTATAAGGGACAATATTAGGACAACTGACAACACTTGAATGAGATCTGATGATTAAATGGTAACAGAGGGTCAAAGTTAACTTTCTGATTGTGATGGCTGTACTACAGAGTGTCCCTGAATTTATGAAACATGCACTCAAGTATTAAGCCTACTTGAGTAATGAGTAATGATCCTCCTAAAGATGTCCGCATTCTAATCCCTGAAACCTGTGAGTATTTTACCTTAAATGGCAGAGGAGAATTAACAGTTGCATATGAAATTGAGTTTGCTAATAAACTCACCTTGAGCTAAACAGACTAGCCCGGATTATCTGGATGGTACCAACATAATCACAAAGGTCCTTAAAAGTGGAAGGGGCTGGCAGAAGGGAATCAGAGAAGAAATGTGACAATGGAAGTAGGGCGGAAGTGGTGGGAGAAGAATGTCACCCATCACTGCTGGTTTTAAAGATGGAGGGAGGAGGCCACAAGCCAAGGAATTCGAAGTAGCCTCTGGAAACTAGAAAAGGCAAGGAAACAGATTCTTCACTTGAGCCTCCAGAAGAGAATGCAGCCCTCCCAACACCTTAATTCTAACCCAGTGAGACCTGTCAGACTTCCGCCCCACAGAGCTGTAAGATAACAAATGTGCTGTTTTAAGCCACAGAGTTTACGATCACTTGTTACAGCAGCACAAGAGCTAACACAGGAGTAATGGGACACGATCATCTCTGCACTTGATCTTAAATCACTTGGACATGTTCACAAATTGGGAATGTGCACAACAGTATGCAGGAATTGAGTGTATTGTTTTTGCAACATCTATATAAATTTGAAATCATTTCAAAATACTGGTTTTCGACTAATAGAAATTACATTTTGACTTGCCATTTTCCAAATGGTAGTTCTTCAGGATAGATTACCCTCTAAGGCCAGAAGGCAAAAAACAGTCGTCTTCTTATAAAAAAGGCCTGAGCGAAATAATCAGGGGCGCAATGGCCCAACCTCCAGGACCTTCACCCATTACCTCTAGATTCCCTGGTTCCAGAGCGCTCACCTGTAGATAGTGATATGCGGAGACAGAGGACGGTTTAAACCAGCGTTCTTATTCCAGAACCTCTCCATCTCTTCTTTGGCTGTGGTTCCCAAAGGAACAGCACTAAAATAAAACCAGAAGATAGAAGACTTTAAAATGATTAGAAATATACTTGTCTCAAGATTTTACATAACAAAAAGTTAAAATAAAAAAAGCTAAGCTGGGCTGGATGAACCCATTGTATAAAGAAAACATGTCTGTCCAATCCTCTTATCTTTATGCCAAGTTTGACTCAGTTATTAACAACCTCAATCACCCAAGGAAGTCCTAGCAGAGGAAAACTCTTCTTTCCAATTCCCCACCACGCAGGTCCTGCCACAGAAGCTCTACTTCTTTCGTGCCAGGCAGCAGAGCAAGTACAATATTTCAAAATCATTTATATAAATGGATCATCCTTTCCCGAGGGCACGGGTGTGGTCTCATACATCAGCACCACCTGCTCTCATCTGGTTTGTCAAGACTCCCTTTCACATCCTCAAAAATCAAGACCTCAGCACCTCTGAACAGTTTCTTGGGTTTCCCTTGTCAATGGGGTGGATGGAAGCTAAGTGTTGAACAGCTACGTCCAATAATTTATTACATGCCTGTATTAAATACATTCCATCCCCCTCAAGAAAATATAACCTATGCACAGATGACCCATTAATTATAAAAAAAGAAAAAACCCAATAACTTCATAGTGGAAAAATACCTAGCAGACATTCCATTATTCAAATGATCAAAGTTAAAATCACTGACAATGGGACAAATGGCATCACATGCCCTTGATGTGAATATAACCAGGAATATAACATACTTACCTATTACTCCTGCCCAAAATGGGTAACCTGACTCTAATCATAGCAAAGAATCATACAAGCCCAACCTAAAAGGCATTCTACAAAACAACTGGGCCGTATTCTTCAAAAACGTCAGTAACGGGGTGCCTTGGGTGGCTCAGTTGGTTAAGCATCTGACTTTGGCTTAGGTCATGGTATTGTAGTTCGTGAGTTCAAGCCCCGCGTCGGGCTCTGTGCTGACAGCTTGGAACCTGGAGCCTGCTTCGGATTCTGTGTCTCCCTTCTCTCTCTGCCCTTCCCCTGCTGACACTCTCTCTCTCTCTCTCTCTCTCAAAAATGAATAAACTTAAAAAATTTTTTTTCTTACATAAAAAATTAAATAAAATACATAGAGCTCTAAGTAAACATAGCAAATGTCTTCCAACTTTTCTGAAAGTATAAAATATTTCCCAAATTTAAAATTTAATATTCTAATCCTTCCTTCTTCTACTACCAGATGAGAAAAATAGTGACCACAATCACTAAATTTTCAGCCAACCATCTACAACTATTTTCTTCCACACATACCCCCCAAATCTAAACAACAACTCACTGCTGTTCCCGAAGGAAAAAATGTTAAGTCATAATAGCCTCCACAAATTTAGAAACTTACTTTCTGAAACAGAGCTGAGGACTAAGGTGGGCACGGAGGCAATGACGGCCAACCTGTCTGCAAGATAAGAGAAGAAGGAGTCAATGGAGGGCACCTGGCTGGCTCAGTCAGTGGAGCATGTGACCCTTGATCTTGGGGTTGTAAGTTCAAGTCCAATGTTGGGTGTAGAGATTGCTTAAAAATAAAATCTTAAAAAGAAAAGAGAGAGAGAATAAAGAGCAACACACATTTCGAGATCAATTTCAGTTTATCAAGTTCTCTATTTTTGTACCATATTAGACTTAGGAGTGAAAGGAAAAATTAAGAGTAAGATGAAAACAATGACAGTATCACTGTCCTTGAAATGATTTTTTAGTTGGAAAGCTACAACTTTAAATAACTTGAGAATAGTCACAAATACAACCTACAAATGCAAAATAAAGTTTTAGCCCAACACAAATAATACAAGGTAAAAGAATAATGAGCGTTGGTAACGTTCAACAGAGAAATATAGAATGTGATTTATTTTTAAGTGAGGTTTTAAAGGAGGTCATGGTTAAAAGATAGGGGTTGGGGCGCCTGGGTGGCTCAGGTGGTTGAGCATCCAACTTCATCTCAGGTCATGATCTCGCAGTTTGTGAGTCTGGGCCCGGCTCAGGCTCACTGCTGTCAGCGCACAAAGTCGGCTCCGGATCCTCTGTCTCCCTCGTTCTCTGTCCCTCCCCCACTCACACTCTCTCCCAAAAATAAAAATTAAATGTTAAAAAAAATTTTTAGAGAAAAAAAAAGATTGGGGTAAAGAAGAAGAACAAGAATACAGCTCAGTTAACTGCTGCAAAGGGAGGAACTAAGAAGGCTGAAGAATAAGGGGTTTGTAGAAAGAGGGTCTTAAACATTAAGCTGTCATTTTAGGAACTACCATCAAGTTCCCGACAACACAGATGAATTTCAAGTCAAAAAGTCTGTAATAGGGGCGCCCGGGTGGCTCAGTTAAGCACCTGACTCTTCATCTCAACTCAGGTCTTGATCTCAGGGTCCTGAGTTCAAACACTGCATTCATAGAGTCTACTTTAAAAAAAAAATAAAAAAAGTCTCTAATAGTGCAAAAAGTATGGGAACGCAAAGATTTCATGGACCACATGAAGAGTTGCACCAAGAGGATACACAAGTTTTCTACTAAAAAGTTGCTATTTTCAAAATGCATCAAAACAGTACCAGAACTGCTCCTCAAGCCTAAAACTAAGATGTGCCTGGGCATTCTATGTAAAGAGAGTTTAACTGATCCAGAGAGCACACACGAACTGAAAAATACGACCACTAGGCCCCTCTATTCACATTATCATATCAAATCTTTCCAGAAGTATTTAAGAAAGGTATCAGAGTGAAGCGCTGGGATTAAAATGAAAAATATGTTGCTTCCACAAAAGTTTACTGTAGATCCCCTATGCGCAAGGCACCGTGGGGAAATAAAATCGCACTGAGGTCCGACGACCTTGTAAAAAAGCTCACAGTGTCCATCACACCATCGGTATTAGAGGCACAAACGTTTCAAAATCCCTCTGCTTGACACTAGGACAGTGGAAGGGTACGCTATTTGAAGGTAAAATAATCCAGCCAACACTTCCTTCAGCTCCTCTCTCTCTCCAGCCCTGGAGACGAGAGGTGAATGCAGACATTGTGTACCCCAGGCTCCCAGAAGGCAGTGGGAACAAATCTCTTTAATCAATCGAAGTAATTGTGGTTCTGAAGTTCGCAGGACATGCATTCCGCACACCAGGCTAGGTCCAGTCACTCGGCTGCCCAGCAAGAGTTTGCAGATGTGGGCTGGAATCTACAGCACTCTGTCTAATGCTATTGTTTCCCAGACAAATACCAACGTAAGCTTTCCACACGGCCCTCACAGAAACTAGGTGCGCAAAGTCCATAGCCTTATCTGAAACAGGACCAAAGTAGGTATCGATCCTTGCCTTTTGTGGGAAACCAGGAACTCTGGCAAGTTCCACCAAGGAACTTGGCGTTCTGTGTTATGGCCAAAAAGTAATCGTACTTTGTTTTCTTTTTAATGAACAAGCCAGAACTTACCATTCTAGTTAGCACTGTCCCTTTCTAAATGCATTATACACGTGTACCCAAAAAATGTAATCGCTGTTCAAATCATTTGTGAAACTCTTCTCTGGACTGGGGTGACAACAGCGACACAGGAAGAATATTAAAGTAAAAACTGGAATTCCGGTTCTGCATAAATCATGTAACTTTAGGGGACCACTGAGCTTCAGCTTCTTTATTTGTAAAATGGGACTGAAAAGACCTACCTAATTGGTTGCTGGGAGGATTACGTAAGAAAATGGCCAGAAAATCATTCTCCAAACTGCAATTCGGCCCACATGTATAAGATACGACCAGTATTTCACTGGTTTCCCCCAAGGTCTTTAGAATTCACATCACATTCTTTTTAAAACCATCAGTGGTGATAAAAAGATTCATCTGCTGAAAATGGATTTGACTTTTGGGGGGAAAAAAAGTTATTCAAAGCCAAGTCTATGCGATCAAACTAAATAAAACCATTTTTGGTCCAAAACAAGATGCGACTATAATATAATGAGTTTCTCTTATATGACCTCTAAACTTGATCTGATGGTATGCCAAAAAGTTTCAGAAATATCTGGGGTAAGAGCAACACTAAAACAGATGTATAACCTCAAAGAACAGGATGAAGAGAAATCACTTAAAGACAAAAATTCTGATTCATGACTGTTAGCCCCCACCCACTCCCAAACGACAACAGAAGTCATCCTTGATTTTTTTTCTCTCACCCCCATATATACGTGAGGCATCACCCAGTCCTATCAATGCTATCCAGGACTTCAGTCCATTGTTTTAGTCCTTATCCTCTCCATTTCTCACAAAGAGAACTGTAAGAGGAGCTCCTGAACTGATCTCCCTACCATCAGTCTCTTCCCAATCATTCAATATTACCAAAGCTAACTTACTGAAAAATAAAGCTGATTTCATTGGTCTTCTGCCCAAAGTCTTTTAAGAGTTCCCCGTTGCTTGTAGTGTAAGGTCCACACCGTAGCCAAACAAGGCCCTTCTCAACACGGCCCACTCCAACTCTCTGGACCCATTCTCCTCCAAATTCCCGTCAGCCCCTTATATGTCTGCCATGCTGAGTACTGCACTACACCCAGACAGAGCAAGCCCTCTTAGGACTATGTGCCCTCGCTCATGCTCTTCTCTGATTGGAACCTCCCTCACAGTCTGATTAAACTCATCTTTGAAAACCCGACAACTCCTGGATGGCAACTTCAGTTTCTTTCGCCTTACTTGCTGCCCCTGCCATGCCTCACACCGCTTCTTCGTATCTCTATAGCAACACATATTGTGGTACTTAATAATTAATCTATTTATCGCCTCTACTAGACTTTGAGCTCCTCAAGGATAAGACTGGAATGCTCTGTGTCTATAACACCTATGATAATGTCTGACACGTAGAAGAGGCTCAAAAAAAAAAAAAAGGTTTGTAAATGAGGTATGCTTATTTTAAGAAGCAGCCTTATATATTTAAAGTTAAGCCTTATTTTTAGAGGGTTTCACAGGTAGTATTTTATATGATGAGCAACATGCACATAGTTAACAACTCTTGGCGATTTTGTGCCTAAGCGGCATGAACTTTATTAGACAGAAGCCTAGCTGTTCTTTGCTTAGTTCTCCATCTCCGTCTTGGCTTTGGCAAATCATTCCTTGACTAAATGCCAATGGCGTTGCATTACTCGGCTGGTTATTCATTCCTGGCTAGTCTGTGAACTGTTTAGGGAATATACAAAATATAGAGCACTATTTAAAAGCCATGATGTACGGTACTTTGAAAACTAATCATTTTTAGTTAGCCAATTAGCCAACATTAAAAATGTTTAGCCAATACTTCTTTTAAGTAGGCCCAAGTTATTACTATTTTCACTCACAAATGAGGATTGATGACCTTGACTTGTCCAAAATAAATGGAACTAGTGACACTAGAACTAGAATCTAGCTCCTAGCATTTCTTAGAAGGTATTTTTCTTTGAGGCTAAGTTAGCACGTTATAAACAGTTCCAAATCCCTCTAGTGAAATGGAATTAGACTCAGAATTTCAATCAGAAAAAGAAATTGTTGTTGTTTTTTTAACTCCCTATGCCCCCTCCTAAGAAATCCCTTGTGAAAAAAGAAGAGAGAGGCGCCCTTCCCATGAGCTTCAGATTAATACTAATGAAAAAGAAGTCTATTTCTTGGCATTGAATCCTGGCGGTGACAGTCGTACACATCTCAAAATGATACTGTCTGGACATATTTACTGAGTATGATCATTGTCACCTTCCAAACAATAATCCTGAAACTCCTAAAACGAACTGTTTAGAAACAACGTGATCATTTCAAGCTAAACATTAATTCTACCAAAAGGCCCCCGACATCCACCAAAATACATCAAGGATTCAAAATCATTCAGTTACCGTAAAACTACCTGGAATAAAGAGTGCAGTTCTGGCAAGACTGGGGCTGGCAACACCTTAGGAAAAAAAGATACATTTGGAAATGAGAGGGAAGGAGGAAAATGATGGATTAAGATACCCCACTCCTGATCTCAACTCCGAAAGGAATCGTTCTGTCACAGAGAAAAACTAAATAAAGTCCCTCTATTTTTATACTGGGTGTACTGCTGTGGAAAGAGAAATAAGAAGGCATTTGGGGAAATCAGGAATTAAATCTCAACGACATTAAAACTAACTTTCCATAACAAATAGTTTCCAAAAATAGGCCTGGCACGAAACTATGCTGGGATTTGTACCGGGTGTGTCTAAAGTCACTCGAGTTGCCGCGCCTAGAAAGGCTCTGAGTGGAGAACGAGGTCTAGACAGTGGACGGGACAGAATAGAAGAAAATCTAGGATACTTCTCCGGGCGGCGAATGACCTTGTATAGAAAAACTGAGACATCCACTCCCTACCCCACATAGAAAGATAAACTGAAACTGAATTCCCTGGGCTGCTTTAGGACAGTAGAGCGACCGCTATGGGCGCTATTTCTAACCGCCGGCGCGGTAGGGATCCAGGACTCCTGTCCCCTCCCCCAGGGGCCCGTTAGGAACTCAGTGTCCACTCGTTGCCAGCAACTAGTGTCTGCAGGAGTTCGAAGCAAAAGCAAAGTACACCAAGATCTCTCTTCCCGAGGCCCGAATAAGAGCTCGAAGTCGTACGACCGACGGTCCGCTGACCTCGAAGTCCTAACTATTTACTCTCTCGGAGCGTGGCTCTGGGTGCAGCCCCGAACGCAACCTGGGGGGGAAAGTATTGAAGCTGGGGGAAGGAGAAGGGGCGACAGCCGCGCGACTCCTCGGTAAGGAGTTCAGGAGGAGATAACGGGCCCGTGACCCCGGGGACCGGAGCAGCTGGGAGGGGAGGGAAGGGGCCCTAGGACGCCAGAGCGCGCGACCTGCGCACCCACGGGCCCTTCCCCCGCCCCGGGACGGTGCAAACAGTCGTCAGCAAGACAGGAGGGGCAGCGCAGTCCTCCCCAGGGCCGCGGACACAGACCCCCAGCCCCAGGATAAAGTCACCTCAACAGGAGCGCAGCCATCTTGAGTTCCGGCCTGGACGGAAGTGACGCACAACGTCTCCGCCACTTGGGGGCGGGGCTATGTCACGTGACGCCTCCGGCTCTTTAAAAGGCTCGCAGCGGTCCGCCTCAGCGTTGTTCACGCTTGATTTTTTCTGGTTTTGTGTGTGTGCACGGCTCCCCTCGGCTGGCTTCTGCTAGAATTTGCCAGGGGGTCGGCAGAAATGGCGCTGACTCACACTCTGCGGTCTGCGTTTCACCTGTGAACATATTCATTTTGCTTCGCACCACTGAACTTCTGACTTGCCCTGATTCTTCACCAGGGACTCCAGAATAGTTTCGCTCTCCCTCTTTCCCAGGTAGGCCAGCCGAGGCTCCCAGGGAAACGGGCTCCATCCGTTCTGATGGGAAGCTCCACAACAGAGTACAGAGAACACGAGTTGAGGCCCAAGTTGAGGAAGGATCGTGAGAACTACGTAGACCACCATCCCAAGGCCTGGGAGCCTCGTCTAACCACCTGGATCAGCTCTGTGCCCACAATTCCTGGGCTTGAACTGCCGCCTGAGCTGGACGCCCACTAGCCAAATACAACACTCCTTTGTTCCTTGTTTCAAGACTGTGTGGGTGACGCCCACAGCCAGAAGAACCTGGAGTGGGGGAGAACTCGCTTTGATTTATACACACACACACACACACACACATATATGGTTTTGAGGAACCCAAGCACTGCAATCAATTGCAGAGCATTTGTGACTTAAGGAAGAAAAAGGGAGACAGGAATAGAAAATTGAAAAAGTTCTTGAGTCTTTTTGCGGGCGAGGGCGGGGCAAAGAGAAGTGAAGGAGACAGCCTAGAGCAACTCCTATTCTACCATAAAACATTCAGCTAACATTACTATTCAGATCTCATTTATATTTAGCACTCCTGCACTTTCAGGATTTAAATAGCACAGATTCACTTATCTCTGCATCAAATGAAAATCCTGTTGTGCATTTCTATAATACTTGACAAAGAAAGCACTTTTATAGACTTTTGGACTGTTCAGAGACCTTAGCGGCTCTCTAACTTTAGTTTCTATTCAGTGCAGGGATCTCCTATAAAACATTGATGGCCACTCATCTTCAGCACTCTTAACACATTCGGTAAAGGTTCCCTCAAAACACAAGTTTGTTGTTTTTTTTTTTTTTTAGTAAACTGCTTAATCATTAGAAAGTTGTTACATTCAAATAAAGTTTTCTGGGGAGCCTGGCTGGATTAGTCAGTGTAGCATATGACCCTTGATCTCAGGGTTGTGATTTCGAGCCCCACATGGGTGTAGCGATTACTTACAAGTAAAATCTTTAAAAAAATAAAATACAGTTTTCTGCTATTGAACTTCTAGTCATTGGGGTGCCCGAGTAGCTCAGTCAGTTAAGCGTCCTACCCTTGATTTTGGCTCAGACAGTGATCTCACAGTTCATGGGTTTGAGCCCAGGGTTGGACTCTGCACTGACAGCACAGGAGCCTGTTTGGGATTCTCTCTCTACCCCTCCTCTACTCACTCATGTGTGCACACAGAATAACAATAAATAATAATTAATTATATGTATAATGAATTTATTTAAAGAGCTAAGTAAAGGAGGCATCTACATATATGCCTATATATATATATATATATATATAAACTTTTTGTAGAGGATGTGAAAGTGCTTCAGGGGATTCAAAAACACAAACGTAATTGTCCTCAAGCAGCTTATGCCTTAGCAGGATCATTAAGTAAATACAACAAAGAAAGTAGCAACCCCGTGAAAGAGGTATAGGTAAAGGGGTGGATGAAAGCAGAAAGTGGGTCATTTGCAGCTGGGGAGACGTGGTTAAGGAGGTGTAATTGACTACAACATCCTGTGGTTAGGGAGGTGTAATTGACTACAACATCCCCTGAACATTTACTGATAATTTTGCCTGTGGAGTTTATGATCAAGTCCCACATTTAGAGTTCCACAGTTCAAATCCAATACTAATCATGGAACCCTCCATCTCCTGTGTAAGGAGATGACCGGTAGGTACCAGGAGCCTGTGGCTTTACAGGTGAACCTGCAGTGGTCCCAATCGCAGGAAAACAGTGGCCTCTTCCCTCAAATTAACCTGTAGGGCTCACAACTGATTGAAATTAATTACACTGAAATTCAAACAAGATACTAAGTCAAGCCCCTTATCACCAGGGTTTATCTTTAAAATAAGCAGGAGAGAAAAGCAGGGTCTATCCAAGGCCTGAGATCAGAGAAAGAAAGGGGGGAAAAGAAGGGGAAACATTTCAAATGGAAGTATGAGAGGTTCAGTGAAAACCAAAATCATTTTAGATAATCCCAAGAAGGGAAACAAAGGAGACAACAATTAGGAGAGCTCTGGTGGGAATGATTTTTTTTAGCCAGGTTTGTCTTAAAACTCAGCTCTGACCATGTGGACACTCCCATCTCTAACCCAAAATATCACCCTC
Organism: Panthera pardus; assembly: GCF_024362965.1. Taxonomy (NCBI): domain Eukaryota; kingdom Metazoa; phylum Chordata; class Mammalia; order Carnivora; family Felidae; genus Panthera; species Panthera pardus. Next base: position 5,667,243 of record NW_026526777.1, on the reverse strand, counting down.
AAACCATCAGGAAATTCTTATGATGAACCAATGAAGCCCACCCTCTTTCATTTGCCGTTTAATGCCTTTCACCAATTGGCTTCAACTTTCCTGTACAGACTTGTTTCCTATGATGCCCCTCATGTTCCCCTAAATCAAGTCAAAGTGGAGGCCACAAGATCTGCCTTGAATATCCTCAGTACTTCAGAAACCTACACACACACACACACACACACACACACACACACACACATTTTCTTCTGGCTTTGTTTTTGCTTTTGCTATATCTGCCTGGATAACTTTACCCATTCCTTTTCTTCAAAATGGCACACATCCTTCAAAGCTGGTCCATATCTAAAGTTGCCTTCCAGACACAACTCCCCTGCCTCTGAACTTCATTTAGTAAATGGCTTAGTTTTGTTTTTAACCCTCCGTTACTAACTTAATCTCCTGGATGTTTGTGAACTACTACGCATGTTCAAGCAGATCTGGTTGTGCCCTCCTTGGTATACTAAGCACTTGGTTCATCACTCTGCTATGGCAAGAATGATGGTTGATCGTGTTGGGTATTGATGGATTTGTCCTTTGGTCCTCCCCTCTCTGCCCCCCGCCAACTAGATTTTAAACTCCTTCAAGGAGAAACTTAATTTTTATTCCTCTTTCTGTTACCCACAAACCCATACTTTACATATAGCTGGCATTCAATTCAATTGTGTTGCCTTGTCCTAAACCGCAATGGACTTAAACTGCAGCATGAGGCATTGAAAGATTCCCTGACAAAGAGGGAAAGCTCGGGGAAACTATTTCCTGGATATTTTCCAGTGGAGAAAGCTTCTATCAGGGAAGAATCACCCAGGATGCAGGGAGATGGGGGGTGGGGGGAAGGACTCCCAAATGACCTGGTCATCTCAAGAAGCCTATAATGCAACCAGCAGTCATCGAAAAAATTAAAAATTAAAATTAAAAAAAGACAAGGGATATCCCATTTTCAGAGTTCTCTGGGGGAGCCATTCTCTGGGAAGGAGGCTATAGAGAAATTCCCTCTCATGGCCTAAGGATTCAGGTTCCCCTGCCCATCTATCCCTCGGAGAAGTGTGTTTATGTCCCTTTTTCTGTCCCTCTCCCTCACCCCCCCCCCAGGCATTCCAGCCTAGGGCAGGGGGAGGCCATCAGACACAAAGCCCTCTGTGTATGGGGTGGTATGTGTCCCCCCACCCCTCCACCGAGAGGACACAATGCCCCTTCTGCTCCCTGTACTCTTCCCCCCTCCCCACCACCTCTCAACTGCACATGCCAGGCTGCAATTGGTTACTGGCTCAGGACAGCCCCCTCATACTGGGGCCCCAGGGGATTTTAAGCGGATTCCAGGAACCCCCCGCTCAGTTCCTTGTCCCCCACTCTCCCATCCCCACAGACGCTCCGAGCCCTTGCCCCTGCCCCAGCTATGGCTCCTGGGGCTCCCTCGTCCAGCCCCAGTCCTATCCTGGCTGCGCTGCTCTTCTCCTCTTTGGGTAAGTGGAGCCACCCCAGTCTGGGAGCCCTGGAGCTCAGCTTGCCTCTCAGCAACCTTCTCCTTGCCTTCACTGCATGCCCCACCGCCACCAAAGAGTGAGCAGGAGCAGGAAGGTGATATTATAGTCGGAGAAAAAATATATATAGCTTAGAGGGAGACAATAAAGGTATTCTGTGAAGGGAGAAGGTAAAAGAGCGTAGAGAGCTTCCCTGAGGTGGACCTGACTGGACCCAGGTTGGAAGGTAGTAACATGCCCCCAAAGCCATGCTGAGCACCTGGTGGGAAGCAGTGTTATGGTGTGGTAAGGAACAGGACAGACACCTGGGTCGGGTACCTAATCATTCCCTAGCAGTGCCTGAGGTACTTAACCTTAGTTCCCCTGAATAGGAAGGTCAGGAAATGTGATCTAAGGAAGGAGCCCAAGGTCTGTGGTCCCAACTCCTCGAATCTTTGTCTCTTGGTGCCTCAGTTTCTCTCTGTGGATCCATTGTCTATTATGCAGGCAAAAGGAGTAGGAGGGAGGTTCTATGAGATTCTAAGATCTTGTCCATCTAAAGCAGTCTTCCTTTATAAGGTGACCAAACCCTTTCTCACCCCATGGCAGATGTTGGGTGGGCAAATGAAAGTCAAAAGTAGAGATATTTGAATGGACAGTTCCCTTCTCCAAACGACCCCAAAGCCTAACACGATAGATGAGTAGTAGGCAAATTGGGGGTCGGGGAGAACGGCTCAGAATATCAGCTCTTTGAGTCCTGACCCCAGAATCCAGACCCTTCTGGGTGCTGTGCTGGACTAGTCTGGGACACCCAGAGAAAATGTTAAAGATAAGGAGTTGGAGAAGGTCATAGTGAGGGCAATGGGGAGAAGGAGTGTTGGAGAATAAGGAAGAGGGTTCTGTTCTAGCACCTGTCCCTCTCATAGTACCATTGAGCAGGGCTGAAGGGCAGTGGTTGATGTTAGAACAGGAGGAATAGAAGTTAGATCCAATGAATAACCTTCGTTGTTGCATTTGGGATTCCCAAGAGACCTCTAAGGAGAAGCGGGCCACTGATCTTCCATGCTGAGGTGGGAGATTTGAGACTATGGAGCAGGAGTGGGGGGTGGTGATGGGGTCTGGGGATGGCAGGAGCCCCCAACATTGGTCAGACAATGGGTCTCTGTTTGTTTGGTCGCTTCCTCCCCCTCCCATAGAACAAAAGGGTCTACAGTTGCCCCCACCCCGGGCCAGCCCACACACATAATCTCCCTGGAATGGCCTTCCTTGTGTGGGTGAGTCTTGGGAGTGGCACTGGGCCAGCATGGCCAAGAGGAGGGTGACAAGGGTCAAGCCACAGAGGGCTCACATGCAAAGTCATCTGAGCTCTGAGCTTGGGATCTTCCTCTGTATCCAACTTCCCCTGAGAAGCTCCCTGACCTCCCAGTCGACAGCAAGCTGTATGGCAACCAGGGATGCAGCAGCGAGGACAGTTGGGCCAGGAATAAACAGTCTTAATTATCTTCATTTTTTTTCTGTGAGAAATTTGAATGTGTGATGCTGTGAAATACTACGCAGCTGTTAAAAATAAGATTGATCTCTATGAATCAACATGGGAAGTTCCCTCAGACACATAGGCATATTATACATCCTCTTAAGTGAAAAAAGCCAAGTACAATATAATGCAATGTATCGCAAAAAGGAAAGAAAAGCTCCATAAGACAAAACTATTTCATGTTTTGAGTTTGTTGGGTTTACACTGCACTCGATACATAGAAAACGGTTACTTACTAAACTGATCGACAGTGGTCATATTTGGGAGGGGACTACAGGAAAAGCATTTGTTGGGGGAGGCGTCAAGAAAGACTCTAGCGGGGCGCCTGGGTGGCCCAGTCGGTTGAGCGTCTGACTTTGGCTCAGGTCATGATCTTGCGGTTTGTGAGTTCAAGCCCCATGTCGGGCTCTGTGCTGACAGCTCAGAGCCTGGAGCCTGCCTCTGATTCTGTGTCTCCCCCTCTCTCTCTGCCCCTCCCTGACTCATGCTCTCTCTCTGTCTCAGAAATAAAGAAGCATTAAAAAACATTTTTTTTAAAAGAAAGACTTTAGCTTTATCTCTATTTGAATGGTTTCTAAAAAAGAATGCAATATGTATTACCATATAACTTATAAACTAAAATTTTTTGAAGCCTGCATCTTAGGGGTACCTTAAGAGTTAAATACTGACCCAAAGGGAAAGGGAGACTTGGAAACAGAATCCACCTTCTGGAAGTCCTCAAGAGAGTTCTGTTACTGCTGATTTCATTTCCTCTTATGAACACACTGAACTTGAACCCAACGCAGCATTTCTGCCTAACTCTTCAGCTGGCCCAGAGAAATCTGGGCTTGACAGTGGATCATTTCTGCCCCAGCTTTGCTGTGGTCTCCACTCAGCCCTTGGCTTCCTATTGGTCTCGCTTCCTCTGGATCCCTTAGTGGGTCCCGGGCGCCCATCTGACTCCCCTCTCTGCTTGCAGTGCTCCCCCTGGCCCAGGCCATTGTGGTTTACACGGACAAGGAGGTCCATGGCGCCGTGGGCTCCCGGGTGACCCTGCATTGCTCGTTCTGGTCCAGCGAGTGGATCTCAGATGACATCTCCTTCACCTGGCGCTACCAGCCCGAAGGGGGCCGTGATGCTATCTCGGTGAGTGCCTGGGGGCGTCCTGGGATTGGATAACCAAACGGTGCTCTGAAGAACAACAGAAAAGAGCACTTGGGCAACCGAGGGGACATCCTTTGAGCCCTAACCCTAACTGTGGCAAGGTAAGTAGCCATCTGACTAGGGCCTATCTACACTGTCTCCCCCACCCCCAACTACCCTCTCCAGCCCAGGAGCCCTTACCCTGAGGCTAGACCCACATACTTCCCCTCATTCCTCATAGATCTTCCACTATGCCAAGGGACAACCCTACATTGACGAGGTGGGGACCTTCAAAGAGCGCATCCAGTGGGTAGGGGACCCTCACTGGAAGGATGGCTCTATTGTCATACACAACCTGGACTACAGTGACAACGGCACTTTCACCTGTGACGTCAAAAACCCACCAGACATAGTGGGCAAGACTTCTCAGGTCACACTCTATGTCTTTGAAAAAGGTGTGAGAGGAGATGGCCCAGGGGGTCTGGCAATACAGGGAGGACTGGGGGTGGGGGGTGGGGGGGAGGGAAGGGCTGGGGGAAGAGGCAAAATACCTGGGCTAATGCCCTTCAGGCTCTGGGAGGGCGGGCAGAAGACAGCCGTGGCTGAGCGCTGTATGTCGGAAACAGCAGGGAATGGGTGTGGGGCCAGGAACCGAAGGTGCGTGGCCCCGCTCACCCCTTTACTTGTTTTCCCTCCCCTCCTAGTGCCTACGAGGTACGGGGTGGTGCTGGGAGCCGTGATCGGCGGTGTCTTGGGGGTGGTGCTGTTGCTGCTGCTGCTTTTCTATCTGACCCGATACTGCTGGCTACGCAGACAGGCGGCCCTGCAGAGGAGGCTCAGGTAAGGGGAGCCTGGCGACCCTCCCTTTAACCCCGCTGTTCCCCATCGGGGCAGAAACTTCTTGGGGGGGGGAGCGGCAAAGGGAGGAGGAAGCTATAGCTGCTCTCCAGGGGGGCCCGGGCCTGGAGCGGGGCAAACCCACAGCACCGCCTTTCCCTGCAGCGCCATGGAGAAGGGGAAATTGCACAAGGCTGCGAAGGACTCGAAGCGCGGCCGGCAGGTCAGTGGAACTCGGGGCCTGGACAAGGCGCGGAGCTACCTGGCAGCAGTAAGGGATGGGATGGGACCAGGGTGGGGCTGGGCCCCCCCAGAAGGGTGACTGAGGTGTGACCCCCTCCCTGCAGACGCCAGCGCTGTATGCCATGCTGGACCACAGCAGAAGCACCAAAGCTGCCAGTGAAAAGAAGGCCAAGGGGCTGGGGGAGTCTCGCAAGGATAAGAAATAGCGGTTAGCGGGCCGGGCGGGGGGTCGGGGGTCAGGGCGGGAGCCCACCAAAGGCTCTCAGGTGGTGGTCATAGAGATGGAACTGCGGAAGGATGACCAGAGCTCGGAGCTCCGGCCTGCGGTCAAGTCCCCCAGCAGAACCAGCCTCAAGAACGCCCTCAAGAACATGATGGGTCTGGACTCCGACAAGTGACCACCCCCCTGGGCCCTCCCAGAGCAGGGGGACCTAGGCTCCTCTTCTTCCCCCCGTCTAGGTGCTTTCCTCCTTAACTCCCCAGCCCTGCCCTGCCCTCAGCACCCTTTGAGATGTAAGTTTCATTCCAAAGTTCATGCCCCAGGCCCCTCCCATCTCCCCCCACCTGCACCCACGGCTTTCTGGGAACCCAGGGGCCTCACCCTCCCCTTCACCGGCCCCAAGGACTGTGTGTTTGGTGCCCGTCCCTCTGGCACCGAGAAGAAAGGGACCTTGATACCCCGTGCCTCAGCTCCAGGCCACCTGGCGTTCCCATCCCTTGCGGCACCCGGCCTGTCCCTCCTTCTTTTCTTTCTGACCCTCCCTCCCCTTCATCAGGTGGTCCAGCTCCATATTCTGTCCTCCCGGCTAACACCCAGAACATCCAGATCAGACTCTCCTTCAGGGTTTATTTAGGTTGTTAGTTATTTTTTATTTTTTAATCCAGTCTTGTTTGTTTGTTTACCGGCGCCCTCCCCCCATGACTGAGTACCAATGACGTCATGTGGTTTTTGCATTTCCCCCTCCCCCCTCCCCATTAAATCCTTCATGGAGAGCTAGCCCAAGCAGAGGGGCCCCTGGTCCTCAATCCTCAGCTACAGGACTGGTGCCCCTGACCACTTTAGGGCACCGTTCCGGGACTTGAGGTCTTGGGGAAGGAGAGACAGAGAGAGACAAAGAATCCTCACAGGTCAGGGCATTGAGGACGGGGCAAATAAGCCTTAAGAAAGGGCTTTAAACAACCAAACAGAAAGGAAAAATAAACGGGAAGTGGGGGGGGAGGGGAAGGCTGCACTCCCAGCCACAGGGGACTCTTAGGATTTTTCTACATTCTGTATATTTCTTCTCAAACTCCCAAATGTCCTTAAATGTTTAATAAACACTGACATTTCCAGAAGTGCTGCCTCCATCTCCAACTTCCTCATTCTCCTGGGAATATCCCTGCCCCCTATTCCATCCCCGGCCCCCTACGTTCCCCCTTCCTTCCCCTCTCCCAGTCCTCTTCCTCATCACCTGGTTTCGGTTGTTAAGAATTTGGCTTTATGTTACGGACCTCCCATAGTACAGTGGAAAGATCTCTGAAATAGGCTCCCAAGACGCCTTCAGCAAATATCCAGTGAGTTTATCCTGTGTGCTGAACTGTGTATCAGCCTCTGTGTTTACATGGGTTAGAACACAGACTCCCTCTTTACCAGGATCTGAGTTTTTAAAATATGCCCACCCATCTGTGTGGCCCATGGCTGGTTATTTGACTTTTCTGTTTCTGCCTTTGTAAATTGAGATGATACCTGCCCTGCTTAATTTTTTTGAGAAGCAAATGAGATCCTGTATATGGAAACCTTTGTAAACCATAAATGGATATGCAACTAAGATATTAAGGATCAGTCTTTTAAAGATGTTTCTACAGGGGCGCCTGGGTGACTCAGTTGGTTGAGTGTCCGGCTCTTGATTTCGGCTCAGGTCATGATCCCAAGGTCATGGGATTGAGCCCCACAGCAGGCTCCTCACTGATCATGGAGCCTGCTTGGAATTCTCTCTTTCTCTCTCTTTCTCTCTCTCCCTCTCCCCCTCTCTCTCTCCCCCTCCTCACTGTCTCCCTCTCTAAAAAGATTGCTTGAAGATATTTCTACATCTTGCCTAAAGGATTACACTTTACGAATTAGCATAAATCCCATTCCCCCTACCAACACAGGCATGTGTAACTTTAGTTGGTGCATTATTTTAGCTATGCTATTAATACCTCATTATCTAGTTTGTTGGTATGCTAACGTAGGTACACCATTAATGGCCTGGGATACTAAGATGATTGTGGAAAGATATATATAAAAGTTTCCTGGGGGGTCACTGATGGCAAAAAAAACCCCAAGATTCCTGCAAGTCATTTCTTCACCTTATTAAGAGGTTAAAGATAAGATTTTTTTAACACCGGCTTTGCCCAAATCCAGAGTGCTTTCATTTATTTCAAGCCATGTCTTCTGCTTTTTTATTTTTTTATTAAAAAACATTTTTTTTTATTTTAGAGAGACAGTGTGCACAAGTGGGGGTGGAGAGGAGCAGAGTGAGAGAGAGTAAGAGAGAGAGAGACAGAGAGAGAATCTTAAGCAGGCTTCATGCTCAGCCCAGAGCCCCCAACACAGGGCTAGATCCCATAACTCTGGGATCAAGACCTGAGCCTGAAATCAAGAGTCGGACGCGCAACTAACTGAGCCACCCAGGCAGCCCGGTCTTCTACTTTTTTATAAAGAAAAATTAACCCAAATTCATTTCAATACAAAAGCGAATAGATTTCATTGGATAAATGCAAATCAAAACTACAATGAGATAGACCACTTCACACCCATTAGGATGGCTCCTATCAAAAAACCAAAACAAGGGGCACCTGGGTGGCTCGGTTGAGCATCCGACTTCGGCTCAGGTCATGATCTCACGGTCTGTGAGTTTGAGCCCCACGTTGGGCTCTGGGCTGACAGAGCCTGGAGGCTGCTTCGAGTCTGTGTCTCCCTCTGTCTCTCTTCCCCTCCCCCACTCATGCGCGCGCATGCGCGCGCGCGCTCTCTCTCTCTCTCTCTCCCTCTCTGTCAAAAATAAATAAACATTAAAAAAACCCAACAAAACAAAACGCAATGACAAGTGCTGGAGAGGATGTGGAAAAATTAGAAGCCTTGTACCCTGTTGGTGGGAATGTAATTTGGTACAGCCCCTGGGGAAAACAATATGGAGATTTTTTAAATAATGAAATATAGAATTACCATATGATTCAACAATTCAGCTTTTGGATGTATACCCAAAAGGATTGCAAGCAGGGCCTTAAAGAGGTATTTGTACAGCCCTGTTCCCAACAGTATTATTCACAGCAGCTAAAGTGTGGAAGCAACCCAAATGTCTGTGGATGGGTGATCAGAGAAGCAAAATGTGGTATATGCATGCAATTGACTATTCTTCAGAAAGGAAGAAAATTCTGACTTATGCTACAACGTGATTGAACTTGAGGACACTATGCTATGTAAAATAAGCCAGTCACAAAAAAGACAACTATCGTGTGATTCCACTTATAGGATATGTACTTAGAGTAGTCCCGATCGTCCAGACAGAGAGTAGAATGGTGGTTTCCGGGGACTGAGGGAAGGGGAGACAGAGGAGTTATTGTTTAATAGGTGTAGAGTTTCAGTTTTATAAGACGAAGAGTTATGGTGACGGAAAATGGTGACGGCTGCAGAGTATTACAGATGTGCGTAATACCACTGAACTGTACAAAAAAAAATAGTTAAGGTGGTAAATTTTTTAAGTGTATTTATTTCTTTTATATTATAAACATATATTTATTTTGAGAGAGAGAGTGAGTAGGGGAGGGGCAGAGAGAAAGGGAGAGACAGAATCCCCAGCAGGCTCCACACTCTGAGCACAGAGCCCGTTGCGGGGCTCTGTTCCAGGAAATGAACCATGAGATCGTGACCTGCGCCGAAATCAGGAGTCCGGACGCTCTACCGACTGAGCCACCCAGGTGCCCCAAGATCGTAGATTTTATGTTAAGGGTATTTTATCACAATGCCAAAAAAATGGAAAATCAAGGCTAATAGAGGCCATATAGCTTTTTTAGGGGGGGGAGAAGAAGTTTAGTCACAACTCAATGAAATTGAGAGTCTGAGCTGAAGAGTCCTTACCAGTGGAACAGACTACAGAGTCCAGAAACATGCAAATAAGTGTGAGGCTATATTATATTATGAAAGTAACATTCTAGTTCAGTAGTAAATAAATGGATTATTTAATAAAAGATATCAGCATAATTGACATGTGTGTCTGGAAGAAAACAAAGTAAGATCTTTATCGTTTTGTATTCAAAATTAAAATCAAATGTAAAATATATACATATATATATATATATATATATACACAAATATCAAAAGTGGGGGGGGGAAGCAATATTCAACTTAAGATGATTGTTGCCCTGTGACAATCAAATGTAGCTTTCATTTGGATAAACAAATAACACATCATGTATAAGAATATTTGCTTAATCTCCAGATGAGGAAGTCTTTTAAGCAAGTCAGGAAGTTCAGAAATCTTATAATAAGCGCATAAAATCTTGAACCACTTTAACGGAACAATATATTAGAAATGAAACTAGGGGCACCTGGGTGACTCAGTCAGTTGAGGAACCAACTTTTGATTTCGGCTCAGGTCATGATTCCAGGGTCGTGGGATCGAGCCCTGCATCGGACTCCATGATGAACGAGGAGCCTGCCTAAGATTCTCTCTGTCTCCTTCTACCCCTCCCCCACTTGAGTGCAGGAGCGCTCGCGCGCTCTCTCTCTCTCTCTCTCTTTCTCTCTCTCTCTCCCTCTGCCCCTCCTCCCCTTGTCCCACCCCTCCACTCCCCAGCCCCCACCCCCCCACTCATATGCACCTGTCTCTCAACATTCAACATTATCAACCACTTCCTCTTTCTGGTACCACTCTAATTCTTGGCTTCCTTGAAACACTATCCTCGTGTTTCTCCTCCCTATTTGAGAAATCATGAATTCGTCTTAAAGTAGAGATTGAAGCAACCCCGGGGGCGCCTGGGTGGCTCAGTCGGTTAAGCGGCCGACTTCAGCTCAGGTCATGATCTCGCATTCCGTGAGTTCGAGCCCCGCGTCGGGCTCTGTGCCGACAGCTCAGAGCCTGGAGACTGTTTCAGATTCTGTGTCTCCCTCTCTCTGACCCTCCCCCGTTCATGCTCTGTCTCTCTCTGTCTCAAAAATAAATAAACATTAAAAAAAAATTAAAAAAAAAAAAAAGAAGCAACCTGGAAGACATCTTTTGTTTGTCCCACATGATGTGTTATTTGTTTATCCAAATGAAAGCTACATTTGATTGTCACAGGGCAACAATCATCTCAAGTTGAATATTGCTTCCCCTTCCCCCCACTTCAAGTGAGGCCTCCATACTCACTGCTCACTTCCCTACCTGCCTGACGACTCTTAGTGTATGAATTTGCTACCCTGCCTGAAAACACCTAAGAAATTGGACAACTATTCATGTGTGGAGCGAGGGTGGGGTAGGGAGGCTGCAGTCAGACTTACACACACAGACTTACACACACACGCAGACTTACACACACTCCTCACGGCTCCTCAAACAGGCCATCCGTCACGATGCTCATCCGGCTACATTAGTTACTCCTCAGAATAAAATGCCTAATTTAGACCAACACATATCTAAAACAAGCAAATAGAAAATGTTGTCACAGGGGCGCCTGGGTGGCGCAGTCGGTTAAGCGTCCGACTTCAGCCAGGTCATGATCTCGCGGTCCGTGAGTTCGAGCCCCGCGTCAGGCTCTGGGCTGATGGCTCGGAGCCTGGAGCCTGTTTCTGATTCTGTGTCTCCCTCTCTCTCTGCCCCTCCCCCGTTCATGCTCTGTCTCTCTCTGTCCCAAAAATAAATAAAAAAAAAAAAAAAGAAAATGTTGTCACATCGCTATAGTCCTCATTTCTGTGACTGATCAAGAAGCCATAATTGATATCTATGAACTGCTTCCCCCATTCATTCCGTATTTTCCCTGCCCTCAGCCAGAATCTCAGATAGTCAAGGTTCTTTACCTGGCAAAGTGACCCAAACTTCCAGTTCCGGCTCAAGGTCTGAGCCCTCAATTGTCCTGCCTTTTTTTCCGCTGCTACATTTTTCCATTAACCTTTACTATTAGGCATGGAAGTACTAAGTGGGCCCAGAGAATCCCCTGGGTTCTCCGAAATAGTTCTTGCTGCTCCCAGTGGGCAGCAGCAACCCAAATTCCCCCAGGTTATCAGGATCAACCACACCAGCCAGCTGAGTAATCCCTGGACCTCTTGGTTCAGTGGTACATGGAGTCCCGAAGGACCAGGTGACAGTCTCATCTTCCAAGTCAATGGAACCATCGTGTTCCCTGGTGGAAACATTCTCCGTTTGGGAACAAAGTCCTTCAAACCAACAGAGCCCGAAGTTGCTGAGAGAAACAAAAATTCTGTGAGGGGGTTATTAGGTGTAACAGTGAAAGAACCACTCCACTCCCACCCCTGACTTCTGAACCACATACTCTGCTGTAGTAGGGGAGACGACACCATATAATGGTCTCTGATTCAAAGCGTAGGTTGCGTCTGTGAGACAGAACTCCATTCCTTTGGTGTTGTCTCCCAACCGTTGCTGTGGTCTTCAGTAAGCCCTTCCATGTTTCAAACAGGTATCGGCTTCCAGGTGATGGGGGATATGGTAAGACCACTTCATTCCAGATGGTAGGGTATGTGGTAAGACCACTGAATTCCACTTCAATCCCATTACCGCACCTTCCCTTGCTATGCAGTAAGTTCCTCGATTAGACACAATGCTATAGGAAGTGCTACAACTGTGTGTAAAGCATTCTGTGAATTCACCAATGCTTTTCATTCAATTTTCATTGCTTCCACCAATTCAGATGTCTGGCTGGTTCCCCCAGGGAATGGTACATATCAGGGACTCAGTGTTGGTCTCTGCTGTTGACATATTGGCATTCGGCAATAGCGCTAACCAGATTAGCCTTGGTAGAGAGAAATCTATGTTTTTGAGCTCATTCATAGCCTCCATGTCTGTCAACATGGCCACTTTATTCAAGAGACCATTGAGCAAGCACCGGGGTGAGCAAGGACAGAGGCCCTTGGTGGACACACACAGTCTGAGCCCATTCTCAGCATTCCATTGGAACATCTCTTCCCCAGGCTTCCTTGCCACCAGTGTTAGAACCCTGTGCTTTCTGGTCTCTGACCATCCAGCCAAACCATTAGTAACTGCCCTTGAATCAGGATAGATCTATACCTCTGGCCATCGCTCACTGCCGACAGTGAACAACCAAATGTACTGGCCACCAAGACTAGTCTTTTTCCTTCACTGAGAGAATTTTCCTTTACCATTGTCCTTCGGTGTCACTCCTGAGTGGGGCTGTAATGGTATAGCTCTTCCCTTTTGAAGTTTTTTTTTTTTTTAAATAATCTCTACACTTAATGTGGGGCTCAAACTCATGACCCCAAGAGCAAAAGTCTCATGCTTTTCCAACTGAGCCAGCCAGGCACCCCTATAGCTCTTTGCTTTGGGGCACTACCAGCACATATAAACCAGGCTGAAATTTTTTTTTAATTCAGCCAACTGGTCAAGCATTGAGGAAGAGAAGCAATACAGCAGGAGCAGTGTGAAAGGATCTTGAACCTCCTGCTCATACAACTTACCTTCTGGAGGAAAAAAAAAAAAAGCTTGTTTTTTTATATATAGTTTCCATTAATGGTAATCTGATATTGTGTATACCCAATCTTATGGCTAAGTGGATTAAACAACACTTGGTTCAGGGTGACTGGGTGGCTCAGTCAGTTAAGCGTCCGACTTCGGCTGGGGTCATGATCTCACAGTTTGGGAGTTCGAGTCCTGCTGTCAGCACAGAGCCTGCTTCGGATCCTCTGTCCCCCTTTCTCTCTGCCCCTACCCTGCTTGCACGCACTCTCTTTCTCTCTCAAAAATAAACGTTAAAAAAAATTTTTTTTTATTATTACGTTTCTTTATTTTTGATTGGCAGAGACAGAGCATGAGTGGGAGAGGGGCAGAGAGAGAGAGGGAGACACAGAATCCGAAGCAGGCTCCAGGCCCAGAGCCCGACGCGGGGCTCGAACCCACAAGCTGTGAGATCATTACTTGAGCCAGAGTCGGACGCTTAACTGACTGAGCCACCCAGGCGCCCCAAAATAAACATTTTTAAAAATTAAAAGAAACCACACATCTTTGGTCTTTGTCCTGTTTCTTGAACTTCCTGGTGACTACAATAAAGGTATCATTTGTTATGTTAATGAGGCAAAGTTAGGGAAGCTCTACTTAACCTAAAGATGATGCTGGGTTGGGAGAAGCAGCCAAGTGATTAGAGGTTTGGAACTTTCAGTCCCGTCCCCCTGACCTCCAGAGAGGGGACAGGGGCTTCAAGGTTGACTCGATCACCAGTGGCCAATGAGTTAATCAGTCATGTCTATGGAATGAAACCTCCATAAAAGCTTAAAAGGAGGGGCGCCTGGGTGGCTCAGTGGGTTGAGCGTGACGACTTCAGCTCAGGTCGTGATCTCACAGTTGGTGAGTTGAGTCCTGCATGGGGCTCACTGGTGTCAGCGAAGAACCCACTTCAGATCCTCTGTCCCCCTCTCTGTCCCTCCCCAGCTTGCACTGTCTCAAAAATAAACTAACATTAAAAACAAAACAAAACAAAAAACTACAAGGAGAGCTTCTGGGTTGGGAAACCCTCGGAAGTGTGGGGACAGTGGTGCACTTGGCAAGGGCACGGAAGCTCCTTGTCCCTTCCCCATACATTGCCCCGTGTATCTGTTCTACCTGGCTGTTCTAGCATGATGTTTTTTTAGAATGAGCCAGTAATCTAGTAAGTAAAATGTCTCTGAATTCTGTGAGCTGCTCTAGCAAATTAATCAAATCCAAGGAGGAGGTTATTGAAACCTATGACCTATATAGCAGGTGGGTCAGAAGCCCAGGTAAAAACCTTGGACTCCCAACGGGCATCCGAAGGGGGCAAGGAGCAGTTTTGTAGGACCAAGCCCGTAAACTGTGGGTCTGACATTATCTCCGGGTAGACAGTGTTAGAATTGAGTTGAATTGTAGGATGCCCAGCTAGTGTCAGAGAATTGCATGGTGGTGCGGGAAAATCATACACACACAAAAACAAACCCTCTGGAATTGGGAACAGAACCTGTACAAGAGATGTACTGAATGTCAGATTACTAGATTGGTGTTAGAATGAAAGGAATTATGGCCCAAATCAGAAAAGCCTTCCATAACAGCTTCTTTCCTTAGAAAGTGCTTTGGAGTCATCTAGAAGGTTTTATTTATTTTAAAGATTTTAGTTTTTAAAAATGCTTATTCTTGAGAAAGAGAGAGAGAGCATGCACCGGGAGGGGAGGGGCAGAGAGAGAGAATCTCAAGGAGGCTCTGTGCTGCCAGCGCAGAGCCCGACCCGGGGCTTGAACTTACTAACTGTGAGATCATGATCTGAGCCAAAATCAAGAGTTGGACGCTTAACCAAGTGAACCACCCAGGTGCCCCTAAAGATTTTATTTTTATTTATTTTTTAATTTATTTATTCATTTTTAAATTTACATCTAAGTTAGTTAGCATATAGTGCAACAGTGATTTCAGGAGTAGATTCCTTAATGCCCCTGACCCATTTAGCCCATCCCCCCCAACCCCTCCAGCAACGCTTTGTTCTCTATGTTTAAGAGGCTCTTATGCTTTGTCCCCCTCCCTGTTTTTATTTTTTAATTTTTTTTAACACTTATTCATTTTTGAGAGACAGAGAGAGACAGAGTGCAAGTGGGGGAGGGGCAGAGAGAGAGGGACACAGAATCTGTTGCAGGCTCCAGGCTCTGAGCCATCAGCACAGAGCTCAACTCGGGGCTCAAACTCACGAACCTCGAGATCATGATCTGAGCCAAAGTTGGACGCTTAACTGACTGAGATACTCAGGTGCCCCTGTCCCCCTCCCTGTTTTTATATTATTTTTGTTTCCCTTCCCTTCTGGTCAGCCGTTTTGTCTCTTAAAGTCCTCATGTGAGTGAAGTCATGTGGTATTTGTCTTTCTCCAACTGACTAATTTCACTTAGCATAATACCCTCTAGTTCCATCCACGTAGTTGCAAATGGCAAAATTTCATTCTTTTTGATTGCCGAGTAATACTCCATTGTGTGTGTGTGTGTGTGTGTGTATACGTGTATATATATATATATGTGTGTGTGTGTGTGTGTGTGTGTATATGTACATATATATATACATATATACTGTCCCCACGTATATATATATATACATATATATATACACATATATACTGTCCCCACGTATATATATATACCATATCTTCTTTATCCATTCATCCATCGGTGGATATTTGGGCTCCTTCCCTACTCTGGCTGTTGTCGATAGCGCTGTTATAAACATTGTGGTGCATGTGCCCCTTCGAAACAGCACACCTGTATCCCTTGGATAAATGCCCAGTAGTGCAATAGAAGTTACACCAGTATAAGATTAACAAGTTTGGGGATCTAATGTACAGCATAGTGATACTAGCTAATAATACTATCATAGACTTGAATGTTGCTAAGAGAGTAGATCTTAAATGTTCTCGCCACAAAACGGAAATGGTAACTATGTGATCAAATGACGGTGGTAGCTAATACTATGGTGTTCATTTTGCAATTTAGAAATGTGTCAAATCAGCAGGTTGTATCCTCTAAACTTACACAATGTAATGTGCCAGTTGTATCTCAAAAAAATCTGGAAAAAAGAAGTTCTATCAAAATCTATGTTATATATTCCTTCCCCGAAGACAGTTTCCATGAATTGAAATGAATGGAACGTGCAATGCTTGCAAAGTCCTTGTGAGAAATTACAGCTAAAAAGCAGTGTCTTGTCCATTGAGCCAGAGGCTCCACCAAGACAGTGGAGTTCTCACTGGATCTCCTCACTCCTGGTTATTCACACTCAGGAAATAAAAGCGATCAGAACACCTCCTTAGGAAGCAGTTATCCAGTGTGGGTGAAGCCAAATGGCCGTGCTTCCCCCAGAAGAGTAGGGAGTCTGGGAATGAGCAAGTGTGTGTGTGTGTGTGTGTGTGTGTGTGTGTGCACGCGCATGCGCGTGCATGCATGCATGTGCAGTGAGAGAGAGAGAAAGAGCAACCTCATAAGTAAAGGGTTGATTCTAGTGTGTGAATGTTGTTTAGTATTGCTTTAGGGTAAAATAACGATTCAGCAGAAGCTCTTTGCTTATTCTGAAAGAACCACAAGTTAGGAATGGCCTGGAGAAGGAACTCACCCCTGCTTTTGGCAAGACCCTAAAACAGGCATCAAACCAGACCTGGTTTAAATTCCTGCTGTAGCTCTCTGTGATCTAGGACAAATTACCTGACTTCAGAACCTGGAGCTTGGTTAAGTTAGCACCTAACCTATGGTGAATTTCAAAGAAGAAATTGAGCGTTGGTGGCATAGTGGTTAGCATAGCTGTCTTCCAAAGAAGAAATTGAGAATGTGGGTAAACCACGTCACTAGGCACTTTGCGTGGAGTCGAAGCCTTATCCGTGCTAGTGCCTCACCATCTCTACCTCCCTCCCTTTTCTTCCTCTTTTCAGTTGAAGGAAGTGGGGGAACTCTCCCGCAGGACACCTAACTCCCTGTCCACTGGTCTAGATCTCCATCTGTCACTGGCTGCTTCACGATACAGACGCCATCACAATACAGACACCATCCTTTTGTCCTGAAGATGCTTTCCTTTCTAGGCATTAAGTATGGCTCTGGCTGAGCCCCAATTATTTACCTTGGGGTCCCTCTCTGAGCGGCCAGCCCATTGTAAAGACTCACAGCCTGGCCGTAATGTTTGGGGGTCTCTTTTATTTTTTTTTTAAATTTTTTTTCTTAACGTTTATTTTTGAGACAGAGAGAGACAGAGCATGAACAGGGGAGGGTCACAGAGAGAGGGAGACACAGAATCTGAAACAGGCTCCAGGCCCTGAGCTGTCAGCTCAGAGCCCGACGCGGGGCTCGAACCCACGGACCGTGAGATCATGACCTGAGCCGAAGTCGGACGCTTAACCGACCGAGCCACCCAGGCGCCCCCGGGGGTCTCTTTTAGAGAGAAAAGGGGTGGAGGCAGGAGAAAGGCAGGTTCCCAAATCCTCAGGCTGGTGCTGGGCCTGGCTTTCCAAAGGCTCAGGACATTAGTTCCCAACCCCCTCGGTCCGGTGCCCCTTTCACTCTCCTGAACGATATTCATATGCAATATAAACTATATACCTAATTTCAAAAAGTAAGTTTAATGCTCTGATATTATAAAGGTGAAACAAAAGATTAATTTATAATACAAAAGAAAATATTTTAATATGTAATAGCAGGCATGGCTCCACATCTAATCTAATAGTCAGAGCCTTGGACTTAATACAGAATCACTGTGAACGCGACAGCAAAATGAGCCAACGGATAGGCGTCGGTAACTCTGATACCGTTAAGCAGCAGTGTTTTAGAGGACACGGATTTCTGGAAAGGGGAGCAGCTCTTGGCAAAGCCCTGAACAGAACAAATGATAAGTTCCTTCAATCTACACATCAGTTGCATTTCTGGCAAATTCGGTGTTTAAAATGATTTAAAAAAAAAAAACCCGGTTTGTGTTCTTTTGTGCAATTAAGTGGAGTTCTGGGCTCTCGCAGACAAGAACGGGTTTTTCACCTATGTTGGTATCCAGTGGGGCTTTGCCAAGGCGTGTGGGCTGTGGGACATTTTGTGCAGTCCTGTCCCGGTCACTGCAGTATGTGCTGCATCTTTGGCCCCGAGACCCTGAACAATACCGGGAAAAAATAAATAATACCTCCTCCTTGCCCACCCCACCCCCCAACATCTTAAAATAACCACGAATTACCCTCACGGATTTCCAAAACATCCTCTAGAGGGCAGTACGTCCCCCTGTTGAGAAGTGGCTTAGGCGACAAAACGTGACCCGGAGCCCTCCCAGGAGCTGGGGAAGAGTTTGGTTTCCTTTCACGAGGCCCACATCTGTTCACCCTTGTACCTGACGTGGGCCTGTTGACCCTCCCTCCTCTCTAGGCCCACATATCGGCCCTCCCTCCCCAGTTCTCTACCCGTTTCGCCTCGGGCGGCCTACACATTTCCTGGAACACGAGGGGAGGCAGCTGGAGGAGACCAGGCGCTGATAGAATTCTGGAAGGAGTCTGGCAGAGCAGTCGGGGAAAGCTAGGTCTGGTCCTTTCCTGGAAGGATGGGGCCCAGACGGGACCCAGATCTTCCCGCGTGGCCACAAGGGCCCAAGCAGGTACGCCCGAGCACAGCTAAGTTTGCCCTCAAACTTGGCTGGACAACATCCCCGCCTTCCAAGCCGTCCGCCTTCGCTCATCCAGTCCCTTGTTAAGGTGGTACAAGGAGCACAGATTCTGGAGCTAGACTCCTGAGTTCCAGTCCTGGCTCAACCATTCGCTTTGCTTTGGGAAGGTTATTTAGGCTCTCTGCGCCTCCGTTTCTTCATGTGTGAAATGAGGATAATGATAGTTATCCCTGCCACAGGGTTCCAAGAATCAGATGAGTTGATATACGTAAAAGTGTTGGGGGGCCTGGGTGGCTCAGTTAAGCAGCCGACTCTTTTTTTTTCCTTCTAATATTTATTTATTTTTGAGAGAGAGACCGGACACGAGCGGGGGAGGGGCAGAGAGGGAGGGAGACACAGAATCCGAAGCAGGCTCCGGGCTCCGAGCGGTCAGCACAGAGCTGGACTCGGGGCTCGAACTCACGCACTGAGAGACCACGACCTGAGCTGACGTCAGCCGCCCAACCGGCTGAGCCACCCGGGCACCGCAAGTGTCTGACTCTTGATTTCGGCTCAGGTCACGATCTACGGTGAGACTGAGCCCTGGGTCGGGCTCTGTGCTCACAGCATGGAGCCCGCTTGGGATTCTCTCTCTCCCTCCCTGCCCCTCCCCCATGCATGCTCACTCACTCTATTGTATATGTATATACACTTATATTTATATATTTATATTATATATATATGTAAAAGTGCTTTGAACAGTGTCTGCACATACTCTTTTGCAAATCTTAGATATCATTATCGTCACCACCATTCATGCCCGTCAGGGAGCATCAGGCCAGCAAGTTCCCCCAACGTGGCGGCCGAGCATCCCTAAGGCCCCCAACTATGAAGAGGCCGAAGCTGACGGAGTTCATTTTCTGCACAGGAGAGAACGCTCGCCGCTAACGTGGCGGACGCGGCGCCCCGTGGGCGGCTCGCGAAGATCTAGGAGGCTGCGGAGCAAGAAAGGCCAATCATCACGATCACGACCGTCGCGATCACCCACCAGCGTCACCATCCTCACACCAGGGGAAGAACAGAATCCTGGAAGGAAGACGGAGGGCTGTGAACTCGGGCAAAAGGCTTGCTTTCCGACCACCTGTGGACTGTGGGTCTAGGCCTTTGGAGACCCTGAGCCCGAGCTGCTTCCCAAGTGACCAGAAAAGAAAGGAACCTCCTGACCCCTCCCCCCCCGTCCCCCCCCCCCCGCCCCCCGCCCTCAGGCAGCAGACGGGCTGGCTTTGGGGAGAGGTCAGGGAAGACGAGGAGGAGGCCAGCGGCTCACTGGACAGCGATTCAGGGAGGGCTGGATCTCAGGGACCGGGAACAGCAGGGGCAAAGACGATGCCAGGAGCCACTGCCCCCCACAAAGGATCCCAGACATAAAGGAACCGCAGCAAGGGCAAGAGGGGCAGAAGTGGGCCGGAAGGGCGCCCCCCCCCCCCAAAGAGGGCGGAGTAAGTTAAGAGAGGACAGTGGGAAGGCTGCCTCCATCCCAGGCAAGGTCAAGGAGAGGTCAAGAGTCCCACCCAGCAAGGACACCAAGTCCCTCAAAGTAGCTGGTCCCGGGAAGCTGGAGCCTTGTCCGTTTCACTGCCGGAATTTCTCGCAAAACCTTCGCCTTCGAGTCTGGGCTTTGGGAACGTCCTCTGAAGGTTCTCCCCGCTCAGATCCGTGAACCTCTTGCACTTTGGGCAGGGCTCCCCTCCCGGCTCTGTCACCGCTCCCTACACCCCTACACGGCCAAAAACGCGCCAAGAGGCATGTCCGGGAACGGGGTGCGGTAACTGAATTTGCTTTCTTCCTTGACTATTTTCTGCCTGTCTCTTCTGTGAAGCCATTTATTTTATTTATTTTGAGAGACAGAGCACACACAAGTGGGGGAGGGGCAGAGACAGAGAGCGAGAGGGGGAGAGAGAGAGAGAGGATCCCAAGCAGGCTCCGCACCACCAGCGGGGCTCGAAGTCACTAAACCGTGAGATCATCACCTGAGCTGAAGTCGGCCGCTTAACCGACTGCCCCCCCACCACGGGCGCCCCAAGCTTCTGTATTCTGGACTCAAGAAAGGGGGGGTGAATACTAAGTGAACAGGGTGTGTGAGATCGAGCCCTCCTGGCTTGACCTTCAGGCACGCAGCTTCTGGTTTCAGCGTGTAGAGGTTAATTCTCAGCAGTGCAAGCCCGCTTCAGCGCCATCCCTTTATTTAATTCATGGTTTGGAATCTGCAGCGCGACAGCGGTGGTCTCTCCTGAGCCAGAGCCTTCCTCTCCGGCCCCTAAGTTAGACACACAGTGGGAGGGAGGGGGGATGTGGGAGGGACAGCAAGGGTAGGTCACCCGGGGATGGGCAGCAAGGAAGGCTTGTTCTCCCAGGGATAGACCCCAAGTGCGCTCCGAGCCAGAAGGCGACAGGGAGGGAGGCGAGCACCCTGCAGGTGTGCACGGGGGTGGTGACAGCAGCAGAGAAAGAGCCGGTGTGGGCGGCGAATCAAGGTGAGGGCGAGGTCAGGTGGGGGAGGGGGGCTCAGTCTAATTGCTCAGGCAGCGTTGACTTCCTGTGCCACCGCGCCGCGTAATCCTTGCACCTTCTCCATCACCAACCCCCACGCCCCCAGGCCAGCTCAGGCTCGCACTCACATCCCCTCCAAGAAAAGACAGAAGCGGAGGTCGAATGACCCCACTGGAGGGTTTGTTTTTTTCTTTAATCATCATTGAACATGCTAAAATCACACAGAGGGGCTATGTCACTTCCGCTCGGACTCCGCGACGGGGTAGGTGGGGACTCCAGGGGTCACTTGGTTTGGCGGCCTTCAGGGATGGCCAGATGTGGGAGGTTAGAGGTAGGCAGGTTAGCAAAGTCCCGGAAACCCTTCATCTGGGTACACATCTCTCAGCAGTAGCTGGGTCTCCAGAAGGCCCCCCTCCCCCACGCTCCTGTCCTCTCCAGATCGGCTCTAGTCCCGTCTCCCTGCCCTTGACCCTGGGAACCCGCTCTGCCTCTGCCTCTTATGGTCGCAGACTGGATGATGAAGCGTCCCTTCCTGGGAACTCCTCTACTCGGCATGCAATAACGTGGAAGGTGCTTGATTTGGGTCCCCTGGGGGGGGGGGGGCTCCAGTCCCCACTGTCACCCAGCTCCTAAGAGGGTGGGTGGATGCGGTGGCGCAGAAGGATGTGAGCGGCAAAACCCGTTACCTGAAGTGTGAATGTTGTAGCTGGCAGAACGGTGCTGGTGCCCCCCCCTCGGCGCCCTGCTCTGAAGGCTTTCCCCTCCCTCCCACGCTGGCGGGGGCCCCTGTCTCAGCCTCAAAGCCTCTTGCCCCTCAACCTCACAGGCGAGGCACAGGTACCGACGAAGGAGGCTTATCCCAAGGAGAAACCGGCCCACCTCAGGCAGGTGGCTGCCAACTGGGTTCTCCATCTTCCCCATGTTCCTCGTGCTTCCACTGCGGCGATGGCTGGAGGGGGCGATCAGAGAAAATAATATCTAAGGGTCGAACTTGCCTCGACAAGAGGCGAGAGGGACACACAGGAGTGGGAACTGTGGAGGAGGGGAGAGAAGGGAAGGGGGGGAGGGCAAGCCTGGTTATTCAGGGGCTAGGATCCTTTTTCCTTTTCTGGAATCTCCGGAACTTGCCCTGAATGGCAAGGGCGGCCTTCTCTGTTTCCGGTGCTGTCAGATCAATATCAATCTCCTCTTCCTCCTCAGCCTTCTTGGCACTGTTGGCCTTCCCTGCAGGGGGTTGAGAGACTCATAAATGGGTACACGGGCATTGCCCCCGCCCCTTTCTCCAGGCCCCCATATGCAGCGGTTAGGGTCCACTTCCTGCTGGGCTCTGTGGGGTTCCCCAGTCTTTGCTAGGACTAAGGACGCCCGGTAAGTCTCCTGCAAACTTGAGTCAGGGGACGGAGGCTGAGAGCTCTCTCTAGCTACGTAGGAGCTTTGCTGCTCTTAGACCAAGATGGCAAATGTCTTCTGTCACCACTCATTCCTAAACCCCGCGCTTCACATCCAGAGCATGTTCACTGTCCCCAGCGTGTTCTCAATTTCTGATTGACACAGTGGCCCGATTACCTGGCGAGTTTCTTCCTCTCACAGTGCCTGTTTCCAAGCACTCCCGAGCCAGTTTCTAAAATCAAAGAGGCAAGGCCGGTAGGTTTACTTCTGAGGAAAAAGTGGAAGGAGTTCTAACCGAGTGCTTTGTTTCACTTATCCACGTTCCTATTCCGACTACGTCTGACTCTGGGAGCTTCCAGACTTACAGCCCTACCCGTCTTCATGTCCGTGTATCTACCCGCTCCACAGATTGCCTCGCCCAACCCCACTCACCCTTTTCCTCCGGGCCAGGTGCCTGGTTGGCTGCTGGGGACGTTTTGGTATTAAGCTGGAAAAGACAAATCAGAATGTTAGATATTCACAGAAGCACTAAGGTGCCATCCCCTCGGACTCCTTACCAACACTTTGACGTCCTGCTACCAAGCACTTTCCCCTAGGCTTTTGAAGAAGCGGGTCTCGAGATCGAGATCGGAGGGAGGGAGAAAGTCGTCAAAACTCATTCAGCAAGTATTTATTGGCGCTAGGGAAGTCGTAGAGGATAAAACAGACTAGCTCTGTGCTCACGGGGTTTACATCCTAGTGCACAGATAGACCTACTATGCTAGTATGCTAGGTGGTCATAGGTGCTGTGTAGACAGAAGACAGGCAGAGGGGTAGTGAGGGCTGGGGTGGGAATGGAGAAAAAACAGGTGTGCGCAGAGTGGTCGGGAAAATCCTCTCTGAAAGTAGCATTTGAGCCAAGAGCGGAAGGAGATCAGGGACCCTCCAGTGGCTGTGGAGTGGAAGTGAGATGAGCCGTCAAGAGGAGGGAAGCAAGAGAAAGGGGGGGTGGAGACAAGATCAGAGATAAACTGGGGTGGGTCGACCATGGGGGGACTTGGGAGCTTTTTTTTAAAATGTTTTATTTATTTATTTTGTGGGAGAGTGGGGGGAGGGGCAGACAGAGAGGGAGAGAGAGTCCCAAGCAGGCTCCACGCAGTCAGCCCAGAGCCCTTAGGCGGGGTTCGATCCCACAAACTGGGAGATCACGGCCTGAGCCGAAATCAAGAGTCAGACGCTTAACTGACTGAGCCACCCAGGCACCCACGCCTTGGGAGCCTTCTTAAGGATTTTCACTTTTATAGGTGAGATGAGAAGGCACAAAGGGGCACGTGGGAGGAAGCAGGAAAACCCGGGGGGGGGGGGGGTTCCTGCAGAAAATGAGGCAAGAGATAGGGGTAGCTTGGGTCAGGGTGGTGAGGAGTTCGATCCCGGGTATATTTTCATGTTATGACCCAAGGGATCGGTTGATTGGATGAGTGGCCTTCTGAGAAAGGGGTCAAGGATGACTCCAGAGTGTGTGGCCTGAAGAAGTGAGGAAAACGGAGTTGTCATTTCCCACAGTGGAGAAGGTGGCAGGAGCAGCAGATTTTAGGAAAAGGGTCAGGAGCTTGTGTTCGGACAAGTCCAAGAGGTCTACTAATTACTCAAGTGGAGATTCTTCTACGAGCTGCTGGATGTCCAAGAGGAGGACCCGGCCCAGAGGTATAAATTGGGCAGTTGTTAAACATATGGGTGACATTTAAAGCCGTCAGGGGCGCCTGGGTGGCTCGGTCGCTTGAGCATCCGGCTTCGGCTCCGGTCACGATCTCACAGTTTGTGGGTTCGAGCCCCGCATCGGGCTCTGTGCCGACAGCTTAGAGCCTGGAGCCTGCTTCGAATTCCGTGTCTCCCTCTCTCTCTCCTTCAAAAATAAATAAAAACTTAAAAAAAAATTTTTTTTAAAGCTGTCAGACTGCATGAGAGCACCATCAGATAAAGAGAACACAGTCAAAGCCCGGGACATTCCAGTGATTTGAGGTTGTAGAACTAAGGAACAATCAGCAAGGGAAATTGAGAAGAAGTCAGGTAGGAGAAAAGCCGAGAGATTATAGTAATTTAGAAGGCCTGTGAAGAAACTATTTCACGCAGGAGAGAGTGATGAACCGTGTCCAATTCTGCAGGCCAGCCAAGTAAGATGAAGACGGGGGCTGACCCGGTGACCCCGACAGGAGGGTCACCGTGGAGGAAGGGAGCAGACGTCTGGTTATAGTGGGTTCGCGAAAGAAATGGAGGAGAGATTGAGGCAGCAAATGCAGAAGGCGTTGCAAAAAAATGGGGATGGGGGTGTGTGGTTTGAGGGGGATACGGCTCACGAGAAGATCTGCCCGAAGATGGCAGAAATGACAGAATGTTTGTGTTTTTATGAAAATAATCCAGTAGAGAAGGACGCACTACAGTATTGCAAGAGCCTCACTGCTGGAGAAGGAGAAAGGGGATGAGATCTGGTGCGTAAGTAGAGGCGGCCCTGAACGGGGGGTGAACTGGAGGGAAGGCAGAGCTTACGGGTCCAGAGGCAACACGTGGGAACATTTGCGAGGTCTCTTCTCATTGCTTCTGGGTTTTCTTTTTAAGTTTATTTATGTATTTATTGGAGAGAGAGAGAGAGAGAATCCCAAGCGGCTGATGGCTCACCCGACACGGGGCTCGATCTCACGAACTGCGAGATCATGACCTGAGCCAAAATCAAGAAACGGACACTTAACCAACCGAACCGTCCAGGTGCCTCTCATTGCGTCTGTTTTCGAAGTACAATAGGTAACATGGTCATCATCCAAGAGGAGGAGGGAAGAGGTACTGAAGGAAGGAAGCAGGGAAAGAAGGTATGAGATACTCATCCAGGGAAGCAGGAAAGTGACTGAAGTAGGAAACAGTAACAGCATTGCTGGGAAGCACTGGGGCCCCTCCTAAGGCCAAGGACATGAATTTGAAATAAGATTAGTCAGCGATACGTGTGCTCTTCTCTGGCCTTTCTGCCCAGATGGAGAGTTAAATTCAAAATAATAGTAGTTCCCCTTCCTCAGAATTGTGTCACTGGGGCTGCTTCATCTGGACATTCCTATCGCAAGGTACAATTCATCTTGAGACAGAGGCATGCCTGTGGGCTCCTGGGCACCCTTGGAGTCTGTGGGCTCATTTCCAAATCGAATACCTGATATTTCCCAAAATACAGGAACCGAGTGCTTTCACGAAGGTTCTGTCATCTCATCCGTAGGATAGCTCAGTGGAGTCTCCAGCATTATCCCTCATTTTAGCAAATGCAAACCTTTGCTGAATGACTGCCAGATAGAAGGGCTCTGCTTTAAGAGCGGATAGAAAGAACCCAGTGTATGACACGTAGATTATGCCATTTATACCCTATTTTGATGAATATTTATCAACCACTTACTGATGTTTGACTCTACGCCCTAATGGAGTATAGAAGAAACACAAGATCCATTTATTCAAGAAACGTATCACTGCCTAATACATGCCAAGCATCATTCTAGACACTGGGGATGAAGCGGTGAGCAAAATAAAGTTCCCGAACTCATTAAACACTTATGCCAGTTAGTGACATGTTCCAAGAAGGAAAATGAAGCGGCGTATCTAGGAAGGGCTCTCTGATGAGTGACATTTGAGCAGAAGTTTGAATGACACATAAAAACAAGCCATGTGAACGTGTGGGAGAGAAGCCTTCCAGGCGGATGAAACGTCAGGTGGAAAGTCCCTGAGGCAGGTTTTGTGCCTTCTGTGTTCAAGGAAGAGTAAGAAAACCAGCATGGCTGGAGCCGAGTGAATGAGGGAGAGTGTAGAAGAAATGAAGCTGGGTGGGGAGCCAGAATATGAGTATCTCTGGACCAGAGCCAAGGCTTTGGTTTTTTTTTTTTTTTTAGTTGATGGAAAGGCATTACAAAGTTCGGGGCACAGGGAACCATGGCCTGATATATTTTTAAAGAATCACTTTGCTGCTCAGAGAACAGACCCTAGAGAGGCAAGAGAGAAACCAGGGGAAAGAATTATGAGGACGATAAGCCAGTGAGTGGAGAAGCCAGATCATGGGGGTTTGGAATAGGGCTGGAGGTGATGAGAAGTATTCAGACTGGAGACAATTTTCATGGTAGGATCCATGGGACTTTTTGATGGATGTGTGTGTAACGATAGCTCTTTCAAAGAGCTCTGCTTTAAGAGCAGCAGAGAAATTTGGCGGAAGGTGGGGAAGAATGCGGAGTCGTGGGAGAGTGTTTCAGCAAGTGAGTTGAGAAGGAAAACTTGATGATGCAGAAGAGAGAGAGCATAGTCGCTAGAACAGTGCCTTGAACAGGCAAAAGGAAATGGACCTAGCACACAAGGAGAGGGGTTGGCCTCAGAGATATAGACAGTCCATCCATAATACAGGAATGAAGGCAACGAACATGGGTACGGAGGCAAGCAAGGGGGTACCTGTAATGGGACTGCGTGAAAGTTCTCTTCTGATTGCTCCTATTTCCTCGGTTAAACAAGAAGCACAGTTGTCAGCTAAGAGCGAAGAAGGGCCACAAAGGAGTAAAGGTTTGAGGAGAAAGGAGAAGGAGTGACATAATCACGTAAGAAAGTAAGAGAGCGAATAATGAGATGTGGTAGGGTCACCACGCAGCCCTAAGGGCCCACTTGAGGTTAATGGACATGGATTTTTTTTTTTTAATTTTTTTTTTGACGTTTATTTATTTTTGAGACAGAGAGAGACAGAGCATGAACGGGGGAGGGGCAGAGAGAGGGAGACACAGAATCGGAAGCAGGCTCCAGGCTCTGAGCCATCAGCCCAGAGCCCGACGCAGGGCTCGAACTCACGGACCGCGAGATCGTGACCTGGGCTGAAGTCGGACGCTTAACCGACCGCGCCACCCAGGCGCCCCAATGGACACGGATTTAAAGTGAAACCAATTCAGATAGTTGTCCCCAGCTTCCAGGCTGAGTGAAGAGCACCCAAACGGTATTTACTGAGAACTTCCTAGGTGCCAAACATGATCTCATTGGATCCCCTGAAATTTCTGAGGAGTCATCCCTATTTCATAGTTGAGGAAACAGGCTTAGAGAAGTTAAAGGTCTTGTCCAAGGTCAATCCACACTGCTAGGAAACAGTGGAACTGGCTTTGGGACCCAGAGTGGCAGACTCCACGTTCAACCACCAGGCTCTGCTGTTTCCACAGGATGGAATATTGTCACACGCTGGCCCAAATATGCCATTATGCTAACAACGACCGAATCTGGGTGAAAAGCACATAGATGCACACTGAATTGTTCTTTCAACTCTGATAATTTTTTCTAATAAAAAGTTAGGGGGAAATAAGAAAATCATAATTTGAAGTAAAACAAAAATTACTAAGACATGTTTTAAAAGTAGGCTATCAATTGGTATGGTCCAATTTTTGTAAAAGATACAGACTGCTGGGGCGCCTGGGTGGCTCAGTCGGTTGAGCGTCCGACTTCGGCTCAGGTCATGATCTCACGGTACGTGGGTTCGAGCCCCGCGTTGGGCTCTGTGCTGATGGCTCGGAGCCTAGAGCCTGCTTCACATTCCGTGTCTCCCTCTCTCTGTCCCCTCCCCCACTCACACTCTGTCTCTTTCTCTCTCAAAAATAAAACATTAAAAAAATTTTTTTAAAAAGATATAGACTGTTTATCTATCTATCCATTTCAGTTTACAAATCTGAAAGAAGGGCTCCCGGCTGCCTCAGTTGAAAGAGCATGCAACTCTTGATCTCAGGGTCAGGAGTTCAAGCCCCACGATGGGTGTAGAGATTACTTAGAAATAAAATCTGAAAAAATTAAAAAATGATAATAGGGTGCCTGGGTGACTCAGTCAGTTATGTGTCTGACTCTTGATTTCGGCTCAGGTCATGATGCCAGGGTCGTGGGATTGAGCCCTGAATTAGGTTCTGTGCTGGGTGTGGAACCTGCTAAAGATTGTCTCTCTCTCTCTCCCTCTGCCCCTCTCCTATTTGTGTTCCCTCTCTCCACCTGGGGGGTTCAGTTGGTCAAGCATCCGACTTCGGCTCAGGTCATGATCTCACTGCTTATGAGTTCAAGCCCTGTGTTGGGCTGTGTGCTGACAGCTCGGAGCCTGGAGCCTGCTTCGGATTCTGTGTCTCCCTCTTTCTCTACTGCTCCCCCCACTCATGCCCTGTCTCTCTCTCTCTCTCAAAAGATGAATAAATCCTTAAAAAATCTTAATAATAATGAATAAAAATCATAAAAATCTGGAAGAACATTCACAAAAGTGTTCCTGAAACTCTACAGAATTCCTGCTGGTTCCCCTTTCGTTTTGTTTTTAAGTTTATTTATTTATTTGAGAGAGAGAGAGCACAAGCAGGGGAGGGTCAGAGAGAGAGGGAGAGAGAATCCCAAGCAGGTTCAGTGCTGTCAACATGGAGGCAGACACAGGGCTCGAACCTGCAAACTGTGAGATCACGACCGGAGCCGAAATCAAGAGCCTGACACTTAACTGGCTGAGCCCCCAGGCGCCCCTGTTTTGTTTTGTTTTGTTTTTTAAGTAAGCTCCGTGTCCAACACGGGGCTTGAACTCAACTCACGACCCTGAGGTCAAGAGTCATGTGTTCTACTGACTGAGCCAGCCAGGGACTCCTTGGCTAGTCCCCCTTTGACCAAAAGAAAGGGCCCCTGAAAAGAAACGTTGTTTCTGAGACTCTTGGGGGACCAGCCAGTCACTGCTTTCTTTCCCCATGATCTTCCTGTGGTCAAATTTATTTTTCATTTCCGTATCTTTTTGCACACGATCGATATAATGGCCCAGTAGTCGCCTACGTGACACGTTGCCCTCTGGTACGCCGTCATCACGAGCGCTTCGTCCACACTGCAAAAGCAGGGCGGGGACGGTAACAGGATAACAGTCAAT
Source organism: Panthera pardus (assembly GCF_024362965.1). Lineage (NCBI taxonomy): Eukaryota > Metazoa > Chordata > Mammalia > Carnivora > Felidae > Panthera > Panthera pardus. The sequence continues at coordinate 5,637,924 of NW_026526777.1, read as the reverse complement.
AGTCCAGGCAAGAGGGTCATGGGTCAAGAGGCGAGTGCATGACCTCCTAGTTCAAATCCTACTTTCTCGATCGCCAGCAAATCCCCGGCTCTGATCCTTGCTTTAACTGTTATCCCTCTGACTCTAAGCCTGTTCCCTTAGAGTTCTCTCACCCTAGCGCCTCCCCCTTTGGAGGACAGTCAGGGCCCAATGTTGAACATCTCTCCTCAGATGGCTAGCTCTTCCTCTACTGTGCTTCTCATCTTGGCTACTCTTGAACTTCCTCTGAGCGGGAATAAGTGTGGGGACAGACCCACACCGGCCACCGCTTCCCCTCTGCCCTGCCCTGCCTCAGTCTCTCCGGAGATGACCGACCCTGGGACGCGGGCCGTGGCTCAGCTGCTGTCTGGTCCCCCAGGGGTTCCCGGTGCGGCTTCAATTCATGAGGGGTCACCGGGGAGACCAGGAGAGGGTGCTTGCTCTAAGGAGGAGAAAGGCCCTATCACTCCCAACGCCCCCCTCGAACCTTCCGCTGAGAAGCAGGGTGCTGAGTCTCCCACCTCCTGGCCTCCTCCCTCGGCCCTTTCCAGCCAGTTCTCAAAACAGCCGCTCTGGACCCTGGATTTCTCGACTTGGCTTTTTGGGATTTGCTGAGGTTGGGGGGTGGGGGCAGTTAGATCGCAGGTTGTCAGCTCCCACACTCCATACGGTACTCGGCCCTTTCCTGCTCCCTGGTCTCTGCCCCAACTCCCCTGTTTGTTCTCCAGAATCCCAGCAGTTTTCGATGAGTCAAGGTCCTGCAAGCAGGCTGACTACCTGCATTTCAGATAAACCAGGGAGGCGTGGCGGGGAGGCGGAGGGGTCCACTCTGGGTGAACCAGAAACCACATGCCCTGTAAGAGTCCCTCTCCCAAGAACTCACATCTGCGAAGCCACAAGAGCTGTGACAGGTGAGCGTTTCTCAGCCTCTGCCCACCTCACATCCCGGCCAGGGATGCGCGACAAACTCTCGGGTGGTCTTCTCTTTCTTTCGATCCTGAGTTCTTCTGACCAGTAACGGCAATGAAATGGTTTAGCGAATCCTCTCCCTTACAGGACCCAGCAGGAGAACGAGGAGGAATCGAGGACCGCGTCACGTCGCCCTGCCTTACTGGTCATCACATATGTCATACCTACTCCGTGTCAGTCACCTTTCTACACACGTTATGAGCGTGGACACGAGGGGTCTTATCACAGCCCTACCAGACGGCTATTGTTGCCCTTCTCATTTTACAGAGAAGGAAACTGAGGTCAAGAGAGTAACTTGCCTACGGTCACCCAGCTAAGAAGTAGCAAAGCCAGAACGTGGAGCCAGACGGTCTGACTCCAGAGTCCAGGCTTTTGAACACCACGCTGTGAACACCACTCTCCCGTCTCTAGCCAAGGAAGGACAGCGGGAGGGAAAATCCTAATCATTCCCACAGGCAGCCAGAGTCAAGGTCAGTCTCTCAATCCACGGGCCCCAGCACTTTCTTCACGTACTCTCCACAGGGAACACAGGGAACAGTATCACGTCCTCCCATCGTGGGGAAATCTTTATTTATTTATTTTTTTAAGTTTATTTATTTTGAGGCGGGGAGAGGCAGAGAGAGAGAATCCCAAGCAGGCTCTGCGCCGGCCAATACGGGGCTCGAACTCACGAAACGTGAGCTCGTGACCTGAGCTGAAATCAAGAGGTGGACGCCTAACCACTGAGCCACCCAGGCGCGTCCCCCCACCCCCCCCCCCCTACTGTGGGGAAATCTTACTACACAACCTGCTCCCAGAGCGTGCGTACTGACTCAGATTCCGGCCCTGCCGGTTGACCTGACCACCCCGATTCTGGCTTTTATCTCAGCGTGTGCTCTGTGGGCCACGTGACACACAGCAGGCTGACCTCTGGGGGACAGCTATAACCCGACGTATGCTCTCTACTCGCGGTGACGCTGTGAAGCGGACGCTTCAGATGCCGAGAATTCCACGTGCGGGGCCATCGCCCTGGTTTCCGCCTCGAAGGACTCCCTCGCCTTCATTCAATCTGCGATTCTGTGTCTCCGGTGCGCTTAGAGCTGGGTGCGGCTCAGCCTCCGTGCCCACACCAGGACGAGATGTTTCTCACGTCTCAACACGCACCAAACGCTAATTAGCAACTGTGAGGCCATCAACTCTCGCCTTTCCCCAGAGGGTCCCACTTCTTTCCTTGCCTACCTCCCTGCACTCCTCTTCCCCTCACCTCTGGGCCTGACCTACTCCCAAGTTCCATTCTATCACGTTGGCGGTAGCTGCCAAGTTCCCCATGAGTATATTCTGGTTTCCTCTGCAGTTCAAAGTTGTGGGCCCTCCCTTCCCCTGGGGAAGGAGGAAAAGGAGAGGCCAGGCCTGTTAGCTTAGGGGTCTTGGGGCTCTGGGACTGCAGAGAGGATTCTGCCAAGGCAACAGCCTCCCTTTCCCAGTGTGGTACCTCCTCCCGGGGCACTCATTAGCATTCAGATGAATCCCGATTCTTCCATTTAGCTTCCTCCTTTCTCCTTCTCGGGAGTCTTTACGATTAACTCCCCTCACTCTCTTATATATAAAGTCTCCCTGTCTTTAAAAAAGGGGTAAAAAAGACTTCCTCGAGCTGAATTCTTTTTTCAACTACCATTAGAGGGAAAAGCAGCAGGTCTAGGACCATGCCTGGAGGAACCCCAATACTCAAAGGTTAGAGGGATCTTTTCAACAAATACAAATATTGCAAAAAAAAAAAAAAAAAACGAAAAACAAAAAAAACCTCCATCTGTACCTTGTACTTCACACAAAAATTAACTCCAAGCACACATAAAACCTAAAACTGTAAGACTTCTAGAAGAGAATATAGGAAAAAAATCTTTCCAACCTTGGGATAGGCAAACATTTCTTAGATATACCACAGGTAAAATCCATAAGAGAAAAAAATTATAAATTGGACTTCGTCAAAAGTAAGAACTGCTCTCTGAAGGGCGCCTGGGGGGCTCAGTGGGTTAAGCGTCTGACTTCAGCTCAGGTCATGATCTCACGGTTTGTGGATTCAAGTCCCCGGTCAGGCTCTGCGCTGACAGCTCAGAGCCTGGAGCCTGTTTCAGATTCTGTCTCCCTCTCTGTCTGCCCTTTGCCTGCTTGTGTTCTCTCTCTCTCTCTCTGTCTCTCAAAAATAAATAAATAAAACATTAAAACAAAAAAAGTAAGAACTGCTCTTAGAAAGACACTCCTAAGAGACTGAAGAGGCAAGGCACAGATTAGGAGAAAATGCCTGCAAATTGCCTGCAAATCACATGTCTGACAAACGCCTTATATCCCACATACATAAACAACTTTCAAATCTCGGTAACGTGAATGCAATTTGTAAACACGGGCAAGATATTTGGACGCCTTGCCAAAGAAGATACATGGGTGACAGATGAGCACAGGAGAGAAGATACATAACATCATTAGCCGTTTGGGGAATTCAAATTATAACCCCACCGAGGTACCATTACACGCCACTACTCTCGTGGTTTTTTCGTTTTGTTTGTTTGTTCTAACCACACGGCGTGCTGGCAAAGATCCAGAGTGCCTGGAACGCCGTCTACTGTTGCTGGGAACGCAAAAGGGCACGGCCACTTGGTGGTTTCTCAGGCACCGTCACTGCTGACCCCAGCAATCCCCCTCCTACGGATTTTTCCCAGTGAGATGAAAACCCCTACACGTACACCTGGAAATGAATGCCCGTAACAGCCCTACTTGTCATCACCAAAAACTGGAAGCCGCCCACATGTCCCTCACGTGGGGAAGGGATAAACGAAGCGTGGTCCGTCCGTGCGCTGCGATACTACTCGGCAGTTAAAAGAAGGCATAAGCCACTGATACAACGATATGCATGATGGATGAACCTCAAATTCATTAGGCTAGGGGGCGCCTGGCCGGCTCAGTCCATAGAGCGTGTGACTACTGATCTCACGGTCTTGTGTTCAAGTTGGGCGTAGAGCTCACTTAAAAAAAAAAAAAAAAAAAAGCGTTAGGCTAAGTGAAAGAAGCCAGTCCCAAAAATCTACGTATACATAGTATGATTCTAACGATATGACATCTCTTGTAAGGGCAAAACTATAGGGAACATAGAAAGATCATGTCAGTGGCGGCTGAGGTCACGGGAGGGGTGGTGACAAATGCGAAGGAGGGATCTGGGGATGATGAAACTGACCCGTATCTTGATTGTGGTGGTGGTTTCATGACCACATGTGTTTGTCAAGATTCACAGACCTACACACTGATAAGGGTCCATTTTACTGCGTAGAAATTTTATGTTAATGTCTTCAGTGTGGAAAAGGGTTAAGGGGAGGTCAAGAAGCTAACAACGACTGAGAAGGAGCACTTAGAAAGGCAGGGTAGTAGGGGGCACCTGGGTGGCTCGCTCGGTTAAGCGTCCGACTTCGGCTCAGGTCATGATGTCACGGTTCGTGGGTTCGAGTCCCGTGTCGGGCTCTATGCTGACGGCTCAGAGCCTGGAGCCTGCTTCGGATTCTGTGTCTCCCTCTCTCTCTGCCCCTCCCCTGCTCGCATTCTGTCTCTCTCTCTCTCAAAAATAAATAAACATTAAAAAAAAAAAAAGTCAGGGTAGTAAGACAGACTGGGGGGAGGGGGTGGGCCTAGGGCCTCTCACGGCTCCCCTCTTCACAGCAGGGCTCTCTGAACACTTACTGTCTCCGTCTCCTCACCTTCCAGACTCTCCAACCCATTTCAACCCCTCCTCTGCCCCTCCTACTCCAGTGAAATGACTCTTCGGACAAGCAATGACTCTATGATACCAAGTCAATGCAAAGGTGCCAACTCCATTTGGCTTGACTTGAGGCATTCGACACGCAAATCGTTTCGCCTTTCTCGACCCACATGCTTGCCCTGGCTCCTGGGACATCGTGATTTTTCCTGGTTTTTCTCCTTCCTGGGCACTTCTGCCCAATGCTTAAGTATTGGAGACTCTCGAGGTTTGGAGCCAGACTCTCCTTCTGTTCTCTCTTCCTAGAGGATCATATCCGTACCTCTGACTTCAGTCATCATTTATGTACCGTCCCGGAGAATGGGGGTTGGCAGACTACAGTCTCCCTGACGAATCTGATCTGTAGCCTATTTGTGTAAATAAAGTTTTATAGCCACACCGATCGTTTACATGTTGTCTATGGCTCCTTGGCTCTGCATCAGCAGAGTTGAGTAGTTGCAACAGAGACCATATGGTCCACAGGGCCAAATACATTTAGTATCTGGCCCATTACAGAAAAAGTTTGCCATAGAACTGCAACAGATCTTTCTGCAATGATAGAAATGTTTTGTTTTTATTTATTTTTTATTTTTTTAAAAGGTTATTCATTTTTCAGAGACAGAGAGACAGAGCGTGAGCGGGGAAGGGGCAGAGAGAGAGGGAGAGGGAGACACAGAATCGGAAGCAGGCTCCAGGCTCCGAGCTGTCAGCACAGAGCCCGAGGCGGGGCTCGAACCCACGGACGGTGAGATCGTGACCTGAGCTGAAGTCGGACGCTTAACCGACTGAGCCACCCGGGCGCCCCATGATAGAAATGTTTTAGATCTGTGCGGTCTGGTATACGGCATCCATGTGGCTGTTGAGTACTTATGTAATGTGGCCCGTGCAACCGAGGAATAAAATGTGTAACTTTATTTAATTCCTAAGTTAAGCGTTAGTTGTCAAGCGTTGGTTAACTTCAATAAGTTAAAGAGCGACAGGTGCCTAGTGGCTGCCATTCTGAACAGCCATTCTGAACGGCCACTGCCGACTCCGATGGACATCTCTGTCCCAGAGCCCTCCTGTGGGTTTCAAAACACCTCCACCCGATGGCCTCCAGAAACCTCAAGCTCTATGCATCTCAAACCGGACTCATAATCCTACTTACCCAACCTTGTCTTCTGCAAATATTCTCTATCTCATCCAGCTGCACAAGCCAGAAACCCGGAAATTGTCCCCGACGACTGTCCTTCTTTCCGTCACACTGTGTGTCCCATTCAGTATGAACGCCTGTTAACTTCATCTCCTAAGGATTTCTCACTCCCGTCACTTCTTTCCACCGCTGCTGCCCGAACGCACTTGCTTCCTAGGTGGGCCAGTGCAATAGCCCAAGCGGTTACCGATGGTCTTAGGATGAAGAATAGAATCACTACTGTGGTCAAAAGGCCCCTATACTATGCAGCCTCTGATTGCCTCAGTAACCTCATCTCTGGAACATACCTTATGCCTTCCTACCTCAGGACCTTGGCACAGGATTCTCTTATCTTTACTCCCTTATCTAATTAATTCCTGCTTATCCTTCAGAGCTCCCCTCAAGGGGTCCTTCTTCCGGGAGGCTCTTCTTGGCTACCCAGACTTGGCCAGGGCCCTCATTATGTTTGTTGTTGTTGATGTATTTACTTTGAGAGCAAGAAAGAGAGAGAGAATCCCAAGCAGGCTCTGCACTGTGAGCCTGGAGCCTGACGCGGGGCTCAAACCCACGAACCGTGAGATCACGACCTGAGCTGAAATCAAGAGTTGGACGCCTGCCTGAGCCCCCCCAGGCACCCCTCATTATGTTTTAATCAGCGCCGAGGATTTCCTCTTGGTAGCACTTATCGCTCGTGTAACTAAATCATAATTTTGTGGTCAAATATCGAATGTACGTCCCCTCCATTTGGGTGTGAGTTCCTATGAGGTGGGGGCAGTGTCCACCTTAACTCACTACCGTACCCCCAGGGTCTAGCACAAGGCCTTTATGTACTCAGGATTTGTCGAATGAACGAAAGAGTTCCCACTGTGCTCTATTTGCCACCTCATCTGGACTTCTGAAATCAAATTTGTTTTCAGCTGGCTGAGGGCCTCCACTCTATAGCTAGTTCAGAGGCTGTTAAGAGTATCAGAAGCCAGGTCACTGCTCTTCCTCGCGTCGGTACGTCGTGCCTGAAAAGGAGTTGAGGACGAAGGAGAACCTGTCCGGAAGCGTACCTCCTATCGCCTGTTCGACAGCTACCGTGCATTTGGCTTCCCTTCCCCCACCCTCACCACCTACCAGATTCCACTGCCTCGAAAGCACAGTCCATATTTACCGCTTATTTCCGTGTCACAGTAACTGCAACCTAGGCCTTGCACAGAAGAGGTACCCGACAGATATTTATGTGAACTAAAAAGTTCTCCAGCCTCAAATTCCCGGAAGGAGTGCTATGGCACATTAGGTGGAGCTAGACAGATCTGGTTTCATATCCCGGGTCTGCACTGACGATCTTCAAATCCCAGTTCTGGGGCGCCTGGGTGGTTCGGTCGGTTGAGGGTCTGACTTCGGCTCAGGTCACGATCTCATGGCTCCTGGGTTCAAGCCCCACGTCGGGCTCTGTGCTGACGGCTCGGAGCCTGGAGCCCGCCTCGGTTTCTGGGTCTCCCTCTCTCTCTGCCCCTCCCCTACTTGCTCGCTCACTTGCTCTCTCTCTGGAAAAAAAGAAAAAAAAAAAAATCCCAGTTCTGCCATTCCTAGCTGTGTGACATTGGGTAAATCGCTTAGCCTTGCTGTGCTCAGACCTCTCACCTGCAGAAAAGAGACAGTATCTGTTCTGAAGGGTGAAAAGAACTAGAGAAAATGTATGTAAAATGCCTAGCATGTATTAAAATAAATAGTTAGTATTTTGAGGTAATATAATCCTGGGTTAAATACAAGAATAGGTCAAGTTACTGGGGAATTGCCTGGTTAAAGTCCTGGAATCAAAGACTAAAGTTGCTACAGAGTTTATCTTCCCTAAAGAGACCTGAAGGCCGAAGACTATGCCAGGATTGGTCTAAGGGGACTTGAGGCTTATTCTCCAACCACAGGACCTTCATGACGGAGCTCTTTTCACTCTAAACCAATGCTGGAAATCACAATCTCCATCTTCCCAATGTTTGTCCCCAGAAATGCTGACGATGGCTCTAAACTCTGATAAAGGGCCCAACAATAGTCTGCGTGGACAGAAACTGTATTCCGTGCAGCAGCCGCCCAGGTCTGCAGTCCTGGAGACTCCTGGAGCCACTCCCGGGTACACAGGAAGGGGGTCCTATACGGCACCTCCGTAAGTGTTCACGTTTCATTTCAAAATTTTTTTTAACATTTGTTTATTTTTGAGAGACAGAGACAGAGCATTAGCAGGGTGGGGGCGGAGAGAGAGGGAGACCCAGAATCCGAAGCAGGCTCCAGGCTCCGAGCTTGTCAGCACAGAGCCCGACGCGGGGCTCGAACTCACAAACTGGGGGATCATGACCTGAGCCGAAAAGCTGGACGCTTAACCGCTGAACCGACCGAGCCACCCAGGTGCCCCTGTTCACGTTTCATTTCAAAGAACTCTAGGGGCGCCTGGGTGGCTCAGTCAGTTAAGCATCAGTCTCTTGATTTGGGCTCAGGACATGATCTTCTAGTTCGTGGGTTTGAGCCCCGTGTTGGGCTCTGCACTGACAGTGCGGAGCCTGCTTGGGATTCTCTCTCTCTCTCTCTCTCTCTCTCTCTCTCTCTCCCTCTCCGCCCCTACCCTGCTTATATGTGCACGCACACTCTCCCTCTCTCAAAAATAAATAAATACACTTAAAAAAAAAAACAAACCTCTAAGACACAGACACGCATTTTATTTTTTGAATCCAAACGATGATTGTGCAAATCTGTTCATTGCAAATCTGCTCAATCAGAAGGATGGCTTGTTAGTATTGTCTTGGCAAAACGCCTGAGAACAGTCAAACTGGTGGTGACTTAAGTGCCGTTTCCCTCCTGCCACCACTGGGGAATAGGTACCTTATCACTTTAGGCCTGACTCCCTCTGCCTCCTTCAAGGGCTGCGTTTCTTCCTTTCTTTGTCTTCTTCATCTGTAATGGTGTTGCCACGGCAACCACTGTCACCAGAATAGGCAAGACAGTGTCACCCCCTCTGCTCCGAGCAGCAAGTTAGAGCCAACCTTGGAGAAGGTAAACTACCCACATTTCCCCGCACTCCTCTTCCCCCTGGGCTCTTGAAAGAGGTTGTTCCGGGCGGCAACAGAAGGAACAAAGGAGGACCTCACCATACCTGGATTTGCATGATCCGGCTGGGATGCTTTGCACATGAAAACATATCATCTACACATTCTGGTGCTGCTGGAATCTCAGAGTTCAGATGAAGAAGCACAGGGACTCAGCGTCCCGCCCTACAGCCCAGGGCAGGAAACCTCAAAAGGGCCTGAATCGTCAAACTCCGAAACAGGAGCCCCCAAAAGACCCCAACCCCTTCCTTGGTTTGGTAGAGACATAAATCACCGGCTCCGTAAGCTCCCCGCCTGCGTTAGAGGTGCAGAAAGGGACGGGAGACAGGAGTTCGTGCAGCTGCTTCCAAGTGGTGACAAAGAGGGTCCCCAGGGACCCTTGCACCCCTGCTGACGTATCTTCCCCCAATGCTAGATGAAGGTCGCTGCCGAAGGACTTCAGAGAGGCCCGTGGGATGTCCGGGTGCCTCTGCGAGACCCTAGCCTGCTGTTGGGAGCACTGTTGGAACCGGTTCAATTCCTTCAGTGCAGCAACCAGCTGCAGTCTTCAAACAGCCTCTGAAAGACTCGTTCAAGGTCACCCTCAAGATAACAACAGAAGGAGAACTGGGAATTCTTACTTCAGGTCCTACACACACACATTCTTCTCCTCATATAAGGAATGTGAGCCAAATATCCTGGAACCCAGATGCCTCTTAAAACAGGAACTGGACCTGAGCGTTCGGAGCTCCCGAGCACCCCCCCACTCTGCCCCCTCCCCCCGGCCCCTCAGACACCCCAGCCCTGCTGCCTGGAATAGCATACCCCCCACCGGAGCCAGAGGCAGAACTCCTCGGGCCAGGCTAGCTCATGGCACGCGGTGAGTCAACAGCCCCGCCGTCCCCCCAGCATGGGCTGCCACAGTTTAATGAGCGGTTCTTTGCGGTGCCCTGCACACAGCTTGGAGCTGTGCCTTCTACCCCACACTGAGGGTAGGGGTGGGGGAGAGCGAGCAGCGCCAGGCATCATTTATTACTATAATCTTCAATGTGCATCCCACCCATGGCGTTAATGTCCCAAAATAAACGTATTAATCCCCCCACAGCCTACAAAGCAAACACTCAGCTGGAGGGCTTTGTGTGGGAGGGAGGCAGCACCAAGGACAACAGAGTGGGAAATGGCACCTCTTTCCCTGGGGTGGGGGGGGGGGGCGCTGCTGGGAAACCCAGGTGGGCATGCCTTCAGGAGTCAGCCTAGAACGAAGCAATAACGAGGCTTCAAGGAGGAGAATGTGACAAGGTCCAGGATTTGGGGCACCTGCTCATGGGCACCCGCAGGGATGCAGAGCTCTTGGAAAAAGTGGTTTGGGATCTGCTTCCGACTTGGCTTACTCCCTCGGGTAAAACAATTCTGGGGCAAGTCAAGGCATTTTGAGCAGCCCGTCTGGAGCATGGATTTAGAAAAGCACGCGCTTCGGATCCTGGAATCCTAGTAGGCTGCTAACACTTACTTTGCAGGTCTAACACATTCTTCTTTCCCCCTTCGTAGACTCTTCCTCCCAAAGCCTTTGTACTACTCTTCTTGGAAGTCAAGTGGCCCAAATGAAAGGGCCCTTGTTTGGTTAGCAGGTACACCGATTTTATCGCGAGATCTTTTGTCCTGCACTGGGCCCTCCAAGTCGAAACTTCACCGGACGTCAGAGAACTGCTCTCGTTTCTTTCTTTTCCGACAGAAAACCGCTCCTTCTGGCCCTTGATGCTCTGCAGTTCCGGGGATCGATGATGGACACCGGAAACTAAGAACCCAGGAAAAGGGGGCCTCCAGGTTTCCCCTCACCGTCTCTCCTGTTAGCTTGCCTGAGCCACTTGAGCACATTCACTGCACCCATTTTCAGGGCGACTGCACATCCTGCATTAGGGGCAGTAGTTGCCCTGCCTAGTATCCTACCAAAATGTACCCTGTCGATAAATATTATCTCCCGTGGATCTCTCGTCTCCCTCTACCCTCCCGCTCAGCAGGTATTAAATCACATTGCTTAGATTTCCTGTAGAAAGTACTTGGGACCTATTCCTTGAAGGTTGCATATAAATCACGGCATTCTATGCTCGCTGGGGTAACATATTAAAGGGCTCATATGGAAAGTTCTTTTGGAATGAGCAGTCTGTGCCCTAGTCTTCGTTGTAGTGTTGTGTACACTTAGCTCAGCTTTGGGCCTCAGTTTCCTCATTTCTAAGATAGGAAGATGGGATCAGATGATCTTTAGGGCTTCTTAACATATCTAAAATCATATCACTAAAACGTTTGGACGGGGACGCCTGGGTGGCTCAGTCGGGTAAGCAACTGACTGTTGACCTCAGCTCAGGTCTTGCTCTCAGGGTTGTGAGTTCAAGTGCTGGGCTCCACACTGGGCATGAAGCCTAGTTACAAAAATGTTTTTTAAATAATAAAATGTTTGGTTATTTCAGATTTTCTTGGTGAAAGATATATCTGTATTTCTATCTTGAAGATTTTTTGCAAACCAAGCTTCTTTCTTTCTTTCTTCCTTTCTTCCTTTCTTTCTTTCTTTCGTTCGTTCATTTATTTTGAGAGAGAATCCCAAGCAAGTTCTGTGCGGTCAGTGTGGAGCCCAACACAGGGCTTGAACGCACAAACTGTGAGATCATGACCTGAGCCAAAATCAAGAGTCAGCCACTCAACCAACCAAGCCACCCGCGCACCCAAAATTTTTTTCCATGAGAAAAGAAACTCATGAAGGGCAATTTGGGACTATAGAGAAACAGGAAACAGGGAGAGGCATTCATAGAACCACTGCTCTGAAAGGACAATTACTCACCTGACCCTTCTTCCTCTTCTTCCCCTTCAACCCTATCTCCATCACTTGCATTCCTGAAGACCCTCCACAGACCGACAGGAAAGATGCTTCAGGTTTGCATATTTCAACTCCAGCCACATTGCTTATGGGCGCCTGCCCTTATAGAGCCGTGACATTCTACGACGCAACAGACCACAGCTGCGGCTTAGGAAAAACAGTCGTCCCAATTCCTGGCTAGGAGATAACAGTCATCCACTTTTACCAGCGAGAGGCTCCCACTCAAGCAGCTAAAGCCAACGACCTGGATGGGTGACTGAGAAAGCAAGTTCTGGAACCAAGTTCTGATTTCCCTCGCTTTGGAAGACAGATTATTTTCAGAGGTGGAGGGCATTCCAATATTAAGTAGCTAGCCCTTCTGTTTTATATGTCCAATAGAACCGTAATAATTATAATAAAATACCGAAGAGAGAGGGAAACTTGGATTTCCTCCAAGTCCCTTCCAGGTTCCCTAACAACTGGCTCACAGAAGACAACAGAATGGTATAGGCCTGCCCAAGCTTCCGTTGTGAGAAAGGTTGCAGACTCTGACAGATATGCGCACGAACGAGAACGTGATCTCCCAAATGCGATATCCCATTGCCAGTACCTAAGACGAGAGCCAGCAGGAGGATAAAGGAGGGAGTACCAGTTCTGAGCTCTCTCCTAGCGAGGCTTAACGGATTTTTGGCCCCTGCCAGCCGAAACACAAGACAGACATTGTGAGCACAGTTCCCAGGCACCCACGACCCCCGTTTCAACAGAAGGACGGCCAGACCAAGGGATCGCACCAGCTGGGCCCCTCACAGTTGAAAAATGCGACAGGATCACAGGAGAACTTGCATCTGTGCTGTAAGCAGCCGGCTACACCGTAGGAGTGTCACGAGGGGTTATGGGACAGAGCCCCCGGGGACGGCGTGCATCTCCCATTCCCATCCTTCGTTGAAACCAGCGAAAAGTTATGAAACGACAAGAGATAGACCGTGATTCACAGCAATCAAGTCCTGCCTGCAGCTGTGAATACAGCAAGCTGAAGCTGAGTCCCCTGCAGCTCCCCTGCGCGTGGACACACACACACACACACACACACACGCACACACACGTGTACGTTTATGGGGAAATGCTCTGCTGCAGTACTGAGGGACAGCAAACAGCCATGGAGGCAAAGAGGAGCTGGAGATCGTCCCCAGCAGCCCCACCGGAACCCCTGCTCCTTGGTTGCACTACGTCTGAAGACTGCTCTCCGGTTTTGGTTCTTCAGTTGAAATGGGAATCTCGTAAGGAGATCCCAAATCCTCTCGTTTCAGGCAGTTTTTCTGAAGCAAGAAAATAAACAGGTGGTGTGTGTGTGTGGGGGGGTGAAGCTTATATAAGATTTAGGGTGCACGGGGCTTTCCTGGGCAGCCCGAGGTGGAGAGCCTTGGGGCTGCCCAGGGAGAGGTGGAGAGGTTTGGCGTCTCCCTGGAGCTCCAGAGCCCTGGGCAATACTTCCGCTTTTTATCGTATTGTTTGTTTTTTTTTTTTCCTACCAGAGGAAGAAAACAGGCCGGGTCTTGGCCTCTCAGGGAGCAGAGACCCCTTGGGGATCTGGTTCAGAAAGAGCTAGTCTCTGCGTAGACCCAGGTGGCTGCTTCTGGATTTTATAAATACTCATCCCTGAAGCCAGGCTCAGCTCCATATTAGAAGGCAGCCTTGAGAACTAAATTGCTAGTTAGAACCAGTTCACTCTGACGGCCTGGGCACCCCTGCGCACGCAGACAGCTAGTCCCCATCCGAGGATCCTACAGTCATCATTCTACGGAGCAAGCTCCTGAGTGAGGCTAGCCAAGTTCCGCCACGAAGTCAAGGCTTGACTTTCCCCTCACACACCAAACGGTCTTCCTGGTCACCGAAACAGCTTCATCCCTCCACCAAATGCCACCCTAAATGCCAGCCCCTGTAGCGTGCCCTACAGAGAGTCTGCGCACTTCCCCCCCCCCCCCCCCCCCCCCCAAAGCACAGGCTAACCACACATATTCACGCTGGCATAGCCTTCAGGTCACAATCTCCCAGGGGGCGGCTTGAATTGCAACTTTCAGATTTAGAAACACTAGAGGGGGCCTTGAACTCCAGAGCTCACTGAAAAGAGGGCAAAGGAAACCTCTCTTCTCATATCAGGGCTGCTCACATTAGAAGCAAGAGGAAAGGGGACGCCTGGGTGGCTCAGTCGGTTAAGCATCAGACTTTGGCTCAGGTCGTGATGTCACGGTTCATGGGTTCGAGTCCCGTGCTGACAGCTCAGAGCCTGGAGCCTGCTTTGGATTCTGCGTCTCTATTCGCTCTCTGCCCCTCCCCTGCTTGCTTGTGCGCTCTCACTCAAAAATAACTATTTTTTTAAATGTTAAAAAAAAAAAAGAAAGAAGTGGAAAGAAGATTGAACCATTTTTCTTTCCTTCTCTTTCTGAAAGGCTGCCCTGGTCACAGTCACAACTAGGTGAGGGACTTGAAGCCACTTTGGTTCATCTGCAGCCCCCAGACTAGCTGAATTTTCCAGGATAAACTCAGTGGACATAGCAACCAACACAACACAGCCGTGGGCACTAATTGGTTCCCTGGACGACAACTCTTAGCAGAGCTCCTACTAGAGATAAAGATCTAAATTGAGACCTAGGTTCCAGGGTCCTGTCCCCTCACTAACCTGGTATTCTTGAGAATTCTCGCGCTCATTTTCTGTAATATTCCAAAACAGAAACGGGGAGACAGTAACGATAGATAGCTAATGTGGATTGAGTACCTCCTCTGTGCCACTGTTCTAAGTCTTTTGCATATTATTATCTCATTTAATCACTTGAACGATCCGTATTGCCCCAATTTTACAGATCAAACAACGAAGCAGAGAAAGATCTAGTAACCTGCCTAAGACCACATAGCTAGGAAGTCGTAGGGCTGGGCCCTGGCATGTGGCTGAGACGCCGGATTTATCACAAGATCTTGGGTACTAGGAAAGGGGGGTGCAGAGGGCAAGCTTGCGGTGCTACTTAGCCCATACTGACTTCACTTGGGAAGGGAGATCCTGGTTTTTGGATCCTCCAAATGCATTCAAACAATGGGAGAGGTCTTTCCAAGTCTCTGCTTTGACCCCCACCTAGGGACAGTGTCCTTGGAAAAGAGAAAATCCCAGTTGATGGACTGGCTCTGTCTCAGATGGATGCCACGGAGCCAGCCAGAAAGACCTAGGCTGTAACAAACACTGCAGAGGGAGACCTCTCCGGAAGGGGACGTGGCTCCAGGAGTGGACGTGCCCCCACAACAGGCGCTTCTGAATAGCAGCACCGGTCCCTCCAATGGTTGGCTCCCGTCTGAATGGGGGGGGCGGGGGGGATGCCACCTTCCCCAAAGGGGGGAGGTGACGCCCACAGGGGGCGAGGGCTGGGGTTGTGGCTGAATGCTACCTAAGGAGCGAGTGCAGCACAGCCTGGAGAAGGAGGGTACAGGCGAGCCTTTCTCTCCGAAGTCCGGGGAGTGCAGGGAAGCCCGAGTGGCCTCGCAGCGCTAAGACAGATGCAGAGAGCGGTATCCCGAGGAGGCGACTTATCACCTGAGACCGCAGTCCCCCCCCCCCCCCCCCGCCCCCTCATCAAAAGCTCCATCCAACGCGCCGGGCTGAAAGCCTCCGTCTTGCAGTCGCTTCCCAGCGCCCGGGGCGGGAGCTTCCCCGGAGGGGCCGTGGGGCGCCCCCGGAGGGCTCGGGGACTCGGGGCTGCCGCGCCCTCCCTCGCTCCCGGGTTCCCGCGCCGCGGCCTCCCCGCCGCAGGCTCGCCCGGAGCTCACCTCGCTCATCGCGGCGGCCGGACGGGGCGCGGCACGTGCAGCAGAGGCGAGGGGCCCTCGGGGCTGCGCGGGCGACGGCCGCGGGTGGCGGGGCTCGGAGGCGGGAGCCCCGGCCGACGAGCGGAGCAGAGGCTGGTGCGGGGAAGGGGGGGGGGGGCGCTGCTCCGGAACCCGCACCCCGGCTCTCGGCGACCGGCTCCCCGCCGCCCGGTCCCCTTCCGACCCCGTCCTGTCGGAGCCGCTCCGCGCGCCTCCGCCGGGCGCTCCTTTTATAGTCGGCGCCGCACCCGCCTCCGGCCCGACCAATAGGAGCGCCTCCTGCCGCAGAGTGACGGCGCGGCGCATCCAATGGTGGCGGGCCCAGCGGTCTGCTGCATTTCCAAACTAGGGTAAGAAGGTCCGAGAGCGGGAAGGAGGGGGAGACCGTCGGGGGAAGAGAGCGCGGCAAGTGAAGTCGCGGGAGCAAAGAAGGAGGGAGAGGAGGGAGTGGTACACGAGGGAGGGGAGGAGGGAGAGGGAAGGAAGGAGTGCGGGAGTTCGAGACAGCGGAGAAAGAACTGGAAGGAAATCAAGAGGGTATCCGAATGAAAGGGGTAAAGCCGAGAGTTGTTGCAGATTAAGATTTAGTCGTAGGACGGCAGTCTGATTAAGAAATGGGAACAAAGGAGGAAGAGAGGGAGAGATAGAGAGGAGGGAGGAGAGACTCAGAGACAGAAGCAAGTGGACCGGATTCCATGGCAAAGAGCTGGGAAATTGTGAAGTGCTTGTTTGAGAATATTCTAGATCTTAGGAGTAGAAAGACAGTTTACAATTCACCTGTCTTACCTCCCATATAATGCAAAAAAAAAAAAAAAAAAAAAAAGGTCCCTTAAGCATCCACTTGAATAGGTAATGAGCTCCCCAGCAGCGTGAATTTACAACTGCTTATTCATTCAGTCTCAGTCTGACGATGTGCCCTCCACTGTATCAGGCATGATGCTGAGAGCATTAAAAAAAAAAAAAAAGGAGACACACTTAATATGACTTTGCACCTATTGGTGCCATTGAAATAGGGTTCAACATGCAAGTCCCGTTGGCCTGTGTCTTCCTGCAATTTAGGTAGGGTCATGATCTCGCGGTCCATGAGTTCGAGCCCCGCGTCGGGCTCTGTGCTGACAGCTCAGAGCCTGGAGCCTGTTTCAGATTCTGTGTCTCCCTCTCTCTGACCCTCCCCCGTTCATGCTTTGTCTCTCTCTGTCTCAAAAATAAAAACGTTAAAAAAAAAATAAAAAAAAATAATTATGTCGTCTAAGTTTCAGAGGGAAAATATGGTTGGAGCAAGATGAAGGGAAGTCAAACACAGAGGCGAGAGTCATGAACTCCCCAAGAACTTCCACTGATACTCCCTTTTATCTAACTATCTAGCTTTCATTTCTGCTTTAAGGAAATCCTTCAAATCCTCTTGCCTAGATACTTCTAGGCACTGTAAAGCCATTGAAAAAACTTTTAGGCGGATGTAAAGCCTCCATAGAGTTTCAGTGTGCCAAAACCAAACTCTCTCAGCTTCAGCTATGACGTCCTTTTGATAGTTTCCTTCATGGCCTGTAACAACTGAGTCATTATAGTTGGGCTACTCTCAGCCAAGAACCACTGCTCTCTTTTCAACAACCAGATTCAGATAAGACCTCAATACTCTTTCTCTAGCTGGATCCTTGGTGCTTTCACATTTTCACTTTTTTTTTTATTCCTTGGTAATGAAAAAGACTTTAATTCCATTATAGTTAACATACAGGGTTATATTAGGTTCGGGTGTACAATGTCACGATTCAACAATTCTATCCATGACCAAAGTGCTTTTACACTTTCTCTGCTAGATCAGAAACAGAGAAGAAGGGGGAAAGATCACGTCTTTTCCCCCATCCACCTGAGATCCTCTGACTCTCAGTTACCAATGGGAATCTGGTTGCCTAAGTTACCCAGTTTCTAACCAGGCTAGCTCCTACTCACTCTATGCAACCTGCTCCTCTGGCTACCCCCATCTTTCTAATGAATGGTTAATTAGTATTGAAAAGATTGCCTGTAACGAAGCACACCTCTCCCAAGTTCTTAAACAGCTCTGCAAAGATTATAAAGAGAATTTAAGGTCCTAGGTCAGAGATCATCAGCATGCTTTTTCTGTAACAACCAGAGAGTAAATATTGTAAGCTTTGCAGGCATCGTGGTCTCTGTTAAAATGATTCAAGTCTCCCGCCACGGCCTGAAAGCAGTCATAAACAATAAGGGTGGCTATATGCTAATAAAACTTTATTTGTGGACACTGGAGTGTGAATTTCACATAATTTTCATGTGTCATGAAATATTCTTTTTCTTCTTTTTAAGTTTAAATATAAAAACCATTCTCAGCTCATAGGTTCTGCAAAAAAAAAAAGCAGGAGGCCAGATCTGGCTTACTTAGATGATTATATACCCAGCAGTGTGTACAACAGTAAGTTGCATCATAGTAAATAGTAATCGATCAAAGAAGATAGACATGGTCCAGGACCAAAAGACCAAAACCTTCCTGCAGAAAATGGGATTTGGGTTGGGCCTCAAGGGAAGGATAATATTTAGGCAAATAGTGGAAGGAAATGGAAAGAAGGGAAAAAAAAAGATGTATCTATCTGGCCTCTGGGTGTTAACAAGAGAAAAATAATGAAATAAGACTGTGGTTGATGAGGGGCACCTGGGTGACTCAGTGAAGCACTAAACTCTTGATTTCAGCTCAGGCCATGATCTGGCAGTTTGTGAGACTGAGCCGCCCATCAGGCTCTGCGCTGACAGTGAGGAGACTGCTTGGGATTCTCTCTCTCTCTCTCTCTCTCTCTCTCTCTCTCAAAATAAATAAATAAACATAAAAATTTTTGAAAACTCATTAGTGGCATGTTTGTTTGTCTGTTTTTTTAAAAAAAGACTGGTTGGTGAATAGGGAAGCTACAGGAGATGTATAGGGCCTTGAATATCAGAATAAGGAACTTAAACCTGACCTTTGTACAAACAGCATTTTTAGATTATTCTTCCAGAGGAAACAGGGCTGATCTGGCAAGAGAAAGGTGAGGAGCAGGGAGAGCAAGATGGGGATTTTGCAGTTGGACAAAATATGAGTCTGGGGGAGCGTAGGGAAAGTGACAGAAGAGAAGGGAAGTGTTTGAACCGGAACCTGGGGGACCAAACAGAATAAAGCAGACTGAGACTGGAGGTTTGGCTCAAACCCGAACACCTGAGTGAGGTCAGCCACATGTCAGATGCGAACATGGCAGGTAGGAACGGCTCAGAAGCCAGAATGGAGTCAGGAATCAGACTAGAAGCCTAATGAGTTTCCCGTCGGAGAACCAGGATAGCAAAGGATGATTAGCTGTAAAAGACAGTGACTACAAGGGAAACAGGAATGCGTCCCGGTGACATCATGGAACCTGGAACTGCTAGAAAATGCCTAGTATAAGGTGGGTGTCCATTAAATACCTGCTAAGTGAATGCAGTCACAAATAATAACATGTGGAAAGAGCGTGAGTTTGGAATCAGACCGTAATGCATGTCCTTTTTCTTCATTCCATAAGCATTTATTATATGGGCCTGGCATATACAAACCCTCAGGGTCTGAAAAACGAAAGAAAGAGGCCGCTGTTGGCTTCAACGACTCACAGTTGATTGACAGAATCTGAAAGAAACAATTGCTCAGCAATGTGTAAGTGGTGTGACTGATAAGTGTGTGCAGAGGTGTAGCTCTGACCCGCAGTCTCCCAAAGGCAATCTTCTGTGCTCGGGGGCCTGAAGGGCCACGCGGATCGGGAGGACCAGGGAAGTGGTGGGGGGGGGGGGGGGGCGGTGATGCTTTGGAAGCCGAGGTGTGTATGGCAACTCCAACCAGACAGAATAACAAGGGCTCGTGTTCAGGGGTGAGTGAGCCCAGCTTGTTCGGGGATCTCTAAGTGTTCAAGCACCTCTAGAGCCAGAATGTGATGTGTTAGATCAGGAGAGGGAAGTGGGGTTGGAATAGATGAGACCAGAGCGACAAACAGGGGCCAGGTCGCAAAGGACTGTGTGTGACATGCTAAAGAGATTGGCTTTTATCCTGAAGGTGATGGGAAGCAAATGAAGAATTTTAAGCAGGAAAGAGACATGATCCAATTTGCATTTTAGAAATAGCAACAGCATAGAGGATGGGCCAGAAGGAGATGGCACTGGGTGTAGGAGAATAATTTAGCAGGCTACCGCAGTAATAAGTAGAAAGTGATGAGGGTCTGAACTCAGCTTCGAGGTAGTGGGCATGGCAGGTCAAGAGACAGGAGTGACCGGCACGGCATGTGATCATTTTCAGGGAGGGAGGGAGAGAAAGGAGGCTGGGTGACTCCCCGGCGGCTTCTGGCTTGGCATCTGGGAGCAGGTGGCAATGGAGAGGAAGGAAAGAAGGAGGGTAAGAGGACGATTATGTGTCAACTTCCTTCCTTGTTCACAACAGACCTGGCGAGTGTGGCGTTATTAACCCCCTTTTCCAGATAAGAAGACTGAAGTTCAGAGAGTTTAGCCCAGTAGGTCATAGCCAGCAGAGCTTTTTTTTTTTTTTTTTTTTTTTTCCAGTCCCTGGGACAGGAATGTGGGAAGAGGGTAAGGACCCCAGTTAACCCTGAAAGTCTGCTCAGCATGGATGTGAAGGGCCTACCACAGCGGCTCCCAGCCTCAGTCTGCTTCGTGGGGAAGACCTTAAGGCTGGGAGCACTTTTTTTTTTTTTTATTGATTCAAGTAATCTCTACACCCCACATGGGACTCAAACTCACAACCCGAAGATCAAGAGTCACATACTCTTTCATCTGTGACAGCCAGGTGCCCCAAGGCTGGGAGCACGTCTTTTTTTTTTTTTTTTTTTTTTAATTTTTATTGATTCAACTAATCTCTACACCCCACATGGGACTCAAACTCACAACCCAGAGATCAAGAGTCACATGCTCTTTCAACTGTGACAGCCAGGTGCCCCAAGGCTGGGAGCACGTCTTTTTTTTTTTTTTTTTTAATTTTTATTGATTCAAGTAATCTCTACACCCCACATGGGACTCAAATTCACAACCCAGAGATCAAGAGTCATATGCTCTTTCAACTGAGACAGGCAGGTGCCTCAAGGCTGGGAGCACTTCTGTACATAGAAGACCAAGCTCAGAGATGTGTGTCCCCAAGGCAACTGCCAAAAGAACAGGGCTCAGGGTGGTCCCTGGGCCCCAGGAGAAGGGGCAGCCCTGGGCCCGAGCATCCTTCCACCAGCCTGAACTCCTCCCTAAGCATCTAATACCCATCCAGGAGGAGGAAGTCAGCCTCCCTTCCCTTGTCTGGGATTGGCCCAGCCTGATGAATTCAGACTCTCATGGAGCTGGGTCTCAGTGATGTCAAATAATCACAAAAGTAACTCAGCTAGCACGAGCCTAGTCAGAATTTGAACCTAAGTCTTATGACGCCCAAACTCACGCTCTTTCCACTTTCTCGTGCTGGGATAGCCACCAAGTTGGGTAACATAGAAGTTAGTGGGAGTCGACAATGATTTTCTTTTTTTTTTCAGTATTATTTTATTTTTTTTTCCTTTTTTTTTCAGTATTATTAAGATATAATTGACAGATAACATTGTATAAATTTGAGGTGCACAACATCATGATTTCTTCATACACGTATGGTGAAATGATTCACCTGACAGCGTTCCAAATTCTTTTCCTTGTAATGAGAACTTTGAAGATCGACTCTCTGAGCCACCTTCGAATTGTACCATATGGTTAATTATAGTCACCATGCTGTGAATTTTTTTTTATCGTATAACTAGGCGTTTGTACCTTTTGACCAACTTCACCCAATTCCCGCACCACCTCCCCCCTCCACCTCTGGCAACCAAAAATCTGATCTCTGTTTCCATGAGTTTGTCTTCGATTCCACAGGTAAGTGAGATCCTATAGTAGCTGTCTTCCTCTGACTTACTTCGCTTAGCATAATGCCCTCAAGTTCCCTCCATGTTGTTACAAATGGCAAGATTTCCTTCTTTTTATGGCTGAATAATATTCCACTGTGTGTGTGTGTGTGTGTGTGTGTGTGTGTGCGCTGCGCGCAGGCTGCTGCGTGCGCGCACGCTGCGCTCACATCATTTTCCATGTATCTAGTGATAGACACCTTTTTTGTCTTCGCTGTTGTAAATAATGTTACAATGAACAAGGGGGTGCATGGATCCGTTCAGGACAGTCATGTTTTCCTTTGGCTATATACCCAGAAATAGAACTGCTGACTCACATGCTAGTTCTATTTTTAATCTTTTGAGGAGCCTCCATACTGTTTTCCATAGTGGCTGTGAATTTACATTCCCACACACAAGGGTTCCCTTTTCTTCACATTCCCTCCACCATTTGTTGTCTCTTGTCTTTTGGATGTTGGCTCTGACGGGTGTGAGGTGATACCTCATCGTGGTTTTGATTTGCATTTCCCTGTTGATCAGCGATGCTGAGCACCTTTTCATGTACCTGTTTGGCCATTTAAACATCTTCTTTGATCTTTGAGAAAATGTCCACCTCGGTCCTTTGTTCATTTTTCATTGGATTATTTGAGGGTTTTTTCTATTGAGTTGTTTATATATTTTGGATATTAACCCCTTACGGGATGTGTTCTTTGCAAACATTTTCTCCCATTGTGTAGGTCGCCTTTTCATTTTACTGATGGTTCCCTTTGCTGTGCAGAAGATTTTTAGCTTGACATAGTCCTACTTGTTTATTTTTTGTTTTGTTGCCTGTGCCTTGGGTATCGTAGAGCTCCATCGTTAAGACCTAATGAATTTGAGATGCCCATGTGACACCCAAATAAAGACATCTAATAAACTGGTGGGTCTACTGATCCTCCTGTAAGTTATTTAAACTCTCTGAGGCCTTAGTTTTCTCTTCCGTAAAATGGTGATATTATCTATCTGGTAGAGTTAACGCTCACCGAGAATAAATTAATGGAGCGATGGATGCCTAGCCTATTATATAATTTTTATCACACAACTTAGAGCTCGATTCTTTCCTGTAAGATGTAGGAGTTCAATTTGTTCGTGCACGCTCCATAATTAGACAATACATTCCTCAGTAATAGGGACCTTCTCTTTTGTCCGTCCCAATAAAGTGTCACCACAGAGTGGGCACGTAATAGCTTCCAGCTGTAGAAATGGATAGAGGCCCAGGATGCAAGGCCGTGTCCTCCTCCAGCCATCTCTTTCGCAGTGGGTGGGACCAGCATCCATTTCATCACTGGTGCTAGAAACCTGAAGTTCTGTTGAACTCCCCTTCCTCTTTCTCCGGGCAGACAGTCTAGCAGCACCAAGTTCCAATGATTGCACCTCTGGGAATTTCTCAAACCCTCTCTTCCTCTAGGTCCTCCCACTGTCACTAGCTCAGGCGTAATCTTCTCCCAGTTATGGGACAACAATAGCTTTCTTACTGGTCTCTTCGCCTCAGGTCCAGCCCCATCAAATCCATCTTCCAAACAGCCAGCAAAGAAAGATATTTACAATAAGATAGATCTATCCAGAATAGATAGCCTAATGTCACTTCTCGGCTTCCCCTTTAAAAGCTTTCTGGGGGCGCCTGGGTGGCTCAGTCGGTTGAGCATCCGACTTCAGCTCAGGTCATGATCTCACAGCTCATGGGTTCGAGCCCCGCGTCAGGCTCTGTGCTGACAGCTCAGATCCTGCTTCAGATTCTGTGTCTCCCTCTCTCTCTCTCTCTCTCTCTCTCTGCCCCTCTCCCGCTGGCGCACTCTCTCTCTCTCTCTCTATCTCTCTCTCTCTCTCTCTCTCCTCTCTCAAAATAAACATTAAAAAAAAAATTTAAAAGCTTTCTGATGGACTCGGGGCACCTGGGTGGCTCAGTCGGTTGAGCATCTGACACTTGATTATTGGTTGAGCTCAGGTCATGAGCTCAGGGTCGTGGGATCGAGCCCCATGTCAGGGCTCAGCGCAGAGCCTGCTTAAGATTCTCTCTCTCAAATAATAAACAAACAAACAAATACAAGCTGTCTGGCGGACTCAAGCTGCTTAGTCTGGGAGACAGGAGGTCCCCTGCAAACTGGCCCTGCCTGTGTCTCAGCCTCCCAGCCCGCCTCTCCAGAATTCTCTCCTCCCACCTCCAATCTGAAGGGCCAGGCTCCTGCGAGAGGGAGCTATTTGAGGTTCAGCCACACCCACTTTTGGGTCTGGCTTCGTGAACTTCCGCAGGTTGCGCCCTCTGCCTGAGCTGCATTTTGCTGTCACCTGGCTTCCTCGGTCCCCTTTCCAAATCGGCTCAGTTGTCACGCCTCCAGGAAACCTTTCCTGCCTCCTCTTCAGCACCTTTTTGCCACAGCGGACTTAGGTGCCCCTCACCTGTGGTCCCATATGCTCTGTGCACAGCGCCGTCCTTGCTCTGACTACGTTTCGCTTTATCTGTGCGAGGGTCTGTCTGCCCCACTGGCACATGTAAATTCCATGAGGACAGAAGAACATCTCAGTCATCATAGATCTTGGGAGTATGTGTATATACATATACATTTATTCATATATACATATTTATTCACACACACACACACTGTTCACACTTGTGAAAATATTCTTTTTTTTAAGTTTTTTTAATGTTTTATTTATTTTTGAGAAAGAGAGAGAGAGAGAGACAGAGAGCAAGCAGGGGAGGGGCAGAGAGAGAGAGGGAGACACAGAATCCGAAGCAGGCTCCAGGCTCCGAGCTGTCAGCACGGAGCCCAACGCGGGGCTCGAACTCACAAACTGTGAGATCGTGACCGGAGCTGAAGTCAGATGCCTAACCGACTGAGCCACCCAGGTGCCCCGAAAACGTTCTTCAATGTTGATGGAGCAGGCAGACCAACTCCAGTGAAGGCTCCAACTTGTGATTCTTTTTTATTTATTTTTTACACAGCAGTTAACTAAAGCAAAAATATATATTCAAGGTGGGAGAGTGGGCAGATTCCCAGAGGTGGAACTGGCCCATACTTTTGATTCTTAAACTTATTAATTTGAAGTCCTTCATCTGGAGGCGCCTGGGTGGCTCGGTCGGTTTAAACATCCAACTCTTGAGATCAGCTTAGGTCCCTGATCTCACTCTTGTGAGACTGAGCCCTACATTGGGCTCTGTGCTGAGCGTGAGCCTGCTGGGGATTCTCTCCCTCCCCCTGCCCCTCCCCCTGCTCACATGCTCTCATCCCAGACAGGACTGAAAACATAATTCGCAGGACCCACATAAAAACCAGAAATGCAGATCCTCTTGTTCAAAATTGTTAAGAATCTCAAGACAGCAATGGCAGAGCATCAAACCAAACCCAAGGCTCCTCTGAGCCCAGGGTCTTGTGTGACTGCATAGGTCACATGCCCATGAAGCCAGCTCTGGTGCAAGGGTCCTCAAATCAACCTAACTACTACCTCTAATGTGTTAGGGGCCACTCTGATTTGATTCTCAGCCCTCCCTAGTTAGGAAGCGTGGACCTCGTTAGCTCTTTGCATACACTCTTCGTTAGACCTGGTCTCTTTTTAAGAACTTTCACTTTGGGAGCCTTGTGCCACCGTTACGCCCACCCTTTTACCGTCGTCATACTGCACGTGAAAAAAGCGTGCTCTGTCTCTCCCTCTCCCTTCCCAGTTTGTCCAAGATCCATGTTCAGGGGCGGCTTACAGATCTAGCCTGAAGCTAACTAGTAAGGAACATCTCCACGGGTCTGATGAGAAGCAGCTTCCAGCGAGTCGTGAGGGTCCCCACCCCCCACCAGCGTCCCGCCCCATGTGCCAGCAACCTGCACCCTGGGCATGCTGGGAAAACCTCCCACCCAGGCCTTTGCCCTGGGTCCAGAGTCTGATGCCCTATCTAGGTAGTCGCTGGGAACCACTGGAGGCCACCCACAACAGAAGTGCCTTCTCCCTAACTCCAAACCCTGGCAGCGTGGAAGTTTGGGGAGAGGTGTCCCACACCAGATGCTGAGCCCTGCAGGTGACTGGCCCAAGAGTAGCAGGTAGGACATCTTTGGGGGGAGGCAGAGTCTAAAAGCAATAAAGTACAGGGGCGCCTGGGTTGGGGGCGGGGGGCTCAGTCGGCCGACTTCAGCTCAGGTCACGATCTCCCGGTTTGTGAGTTCGAGCCCCGCGTCGGGCTCTGTGCCGACAGCTCAGAGCCTGGAGCCCGCTTCGGATTCTGGGTCTCCGTCTCTCTCTGCCCCCTCCCCCACTTGTGCTCTGTCTCTCTCTGTCTCTCAAAAATACGTAAATGTAAAATAAATACACAAAAGCAATAAAGTACAGATAATGCAGAGGGTCAGATCCAGGGCGGGTTCGGGAAGGGGGTCTCTAAGAGGGGGAGAAGGGGGTCAAGGGTACCAGGAGCTGACCGCTGACCCTTCCCACATTCAGGGGCCCGTGACGGCCACTCCAACATCTGAAGCCATGGCCGGTGGGGAAGACGAGCCGAGGAACTGTGCGGTGTGCGGGGACCGAGCCACAGGCTACCACTTCCATGCCCTGACTTGTGAGGGCTGCAAGGGTTTCTTCAGGTGAGAGCCCCCCTCCCTGTAGAAACAACCTCCCAAACCGCCCGCCGGGCAGCCTTTAAGCCCCGGCATGTGCGCGAGCTTGTCCAGCTACAACCCCCCTGCATCCCAGAGCCCGACTACCCCGTGGCCAGCATGTTCTATCTTGCCAACCTCAACACTGAGCCAACAGGTGATACGATAACAGAGGGAAGGCCGAGGGTTTGTGCTATGGACACAACCCCTTAGTTGAGAGTGCTGATCCCGTGCCCTACGGAGATGCTTGCGTTGTACCCTACCCCCCCCCCCCCCCCAGGGACCCTTGGGCACAGCTCGGATTAGCCTACGTCACCGCCGATCCTTTTAGACCACGTCATCTCAGACCCTCACGACGCCACCCGTTCGCTGCCATCCCCGCCCGCCCTCCCAAACGTCTCTGTCTCCCACAGACGAACCGTCACCAGAAGCACTGGTCTCACCTGCCCCTTTGCTGGACGCTGTGAGGTCAACAAGATCCAGAGACGTCACTGCCCAGCCTGCAGGTTGCAGAAGTGCCTGGATGCTGGCATGAAGAAGGACAGTGAGTTGGCCCCTCCCAACACGAGCATCCATGGACCAGGTCTCTCGGCCTTGCCCTTGGTCCCACAGCGTGTACGTCACACAAGAAGAGTAGGAACAAGTCCGACGATGTTACTATTCCGCCCAAAACCCCAGCGGCCCCTCGTCCGCCTTACGGTCTGTGACCCCACGATCCTCTCCCTCCTACTCTTTCCGCCTGGCTCAGCCCATCACGGCCACACTCCAGCCACGCAGTGCGGCTGTCAAACACACCCCTCGGGACCCGTGTGATGGCATTTGCCGACCCCTCCACCAGGAATCTGCTTGCCCCAGATGTTCACGTGGCTTAACCTTTCTCTTCTATGTTTCACATATAGTGCCTGTCACTCAGTAGGTACTTGATAACCGTTAATCACTTGCTGTCATTTCTCCGCGCCAGGTACCCAGGCTATGCTCCCCACAGATAGTCTCCCCGGGGGCTCGCAGAAGTCAATGTGCCCCGGGTTCGCTCAGCTACAAAGCTACACCATCTGTATTTAATCTCTTCTGTCTGACTCCCAAGGCCTTGCTTTTTCCATGACATCACACGACTTTTCCATACGGAGCAGTGGAAAGGAAACCGTGGAAGTTAGAAACAAACAAACAAAAAAATTCAAGCTCCGTCACTTAAGTGTTTGTGACTTTGGACCTGTCACTGGGGTGTCAGCCCGCTCATGTCTCTGAAAAACATGGATAATAACACCCGCCCTGTCTTCCCAGAGGGTTACTGCAATCCAAGGTAGGGAGATTTAACCTCAGAACCCTTGAAATGAGAGCGCTATATGGAAACATACGGTGACGTTTTAGGCATCCAGGGCCCTCCCTCGTCAGTGTTGGCCCAGGAGCCAAACATCTCCCTTCACGACGACCCCCTTACCCTCCACCCTTCCTTTCTCCACCGCGGTGCCCTCTTTTCTGCCGCAGGGCCCGGCAGGATGGAAAAGTGGCCAGGAATCCCCTGCGGCCCGGAGCCTCGAGGATTTCAGCCAAGCCCTCCCGCCCCACATCCTTCACCCTGCTGGGTACCAGAGGGGTCCCGGACGTGGGGCTGGCAGAGACAGGTGCTCTGGGCTGGTCTCAGTGGCTCTGTCATCTGTGTTCCCCGGACACAGTGATCCTGTCGGCAGAGGCCTTGGCGCTGCGGCGAGCAAAGCAGGCCCAGCGGCGCGCACAGCGAGCACCTAGCCAGCTGAGCGACAAGCAGAAAGAGCTGGTCCGGACTCTCCTGGGGGCCCACACCCGCCACGTGGGCACCATGTTTGACCAGTTTGTGCAGTTCAGGGTGAGCCTTGACAGGCTTCGGGCCGGAAGGTGACCAAAAGGGTGCCCAAGGGGGCCTGACCCGAGGGAGGGGGCTGTGTTCCAGGCACCGATACGGAGGACGAGGCTTCTCCAGAACCCCCGGTGTAGACAGACGCCTCAGCCTAGCGCCCTTCCAAGCCAGGGCCGGAGCGGCCTAAAGAGAGCCTCTCACTGAGGCTCTGATCTCTGCAGCCTCCCGCTCATCTGTTCGTCCGCCACCAGCATTTGCCCGGCTCGGTCCCTGTACCGCCTCTGCTGACGCACTTCGCAGAGATCAACACCTTCATGGTGCAGCAAATCATCAAGTTCACCAAGGATCTGCCCCTCTTCCGGTACGTGACCTCCCCTTACCCTTCAGGAAGAAAACACTCCAGGAAGTCATAATCCCCAGACGCACGCCAAAGGAAAAAAAAAAAAAAAAAGTCACTGACCCCCCCCCCCCCCCCCCCGCCCATCACCCACCCTGCATCCTGTCCGAGCACCAGGTCGTAAATCCCCAGCTTTAAGTATCTCCCTCAGAACCGGGGGGGGGGGTGGGGGGGGGGGGGGCTCCTCTCCCTGTCTGAAGTTCAGGGCGGAGCCTGAGGTGCTCTCGTCCCCTGCTCCCCACAGGTCCCTGCCCATGGAGGACCAGATCTCCCTTCTCAAGGGAGCTGCTGTAGAGATGTGCCACATCGCCCTCAACACCACCTTCTGCCTCCAAACACAAAACTTCCTCTGTGGGCCACTCCACTACGCGATAGAGGACGGAGCCCACGGTGAGACGGCGCTAGAACCGCAGAGGGCACGTGCCCTTCGAGGTATGGTGTGCGGCCAGGTGACCCGAAGGATCCTAAGCCTGGCGTCTCCCACAGTGGGCTTCCAGGAACAGTTTTTAGAGCTGCTCTTTCGCTTCCACGGGACCCTGAGACGACTCCAGCTCCAGGAGCCCGAGTATGTGCTCATGGCCGCCGTGGCCCTCTTCTCTCCCGGTGAGCGTCCCCAAAGCCCAGAGGGGCGCCTCCGCCTCTGCCCCCACTCCCAGCCCCGTGAACCCACCCACGACCGGGGCTCGGTCTTCAAACCCAGCCTGGGCCCGTTCCGCATGGCAGGCCCGCGCCCGACCCCACCCCGTCCTTCCCCGCCACCCCCACCTCCTTCCAGACAGGCCTGGGGTTACCCGGAGGGAACAGATTGATCATCTGCAAGAGGTGACAGCACTGACCCTGCAGAGCTACATCGAAGGCCAGCAGCCAAGGCCTGGGAGTCGGTATGGGGGACCCCGGGGGGGCTGGAGGCTATGCCAGGGCACGAAGGTGAGGGAAACGCTGAGCTCAGGGGGAATGCTTTTACTGTCCCTTCCTGTGGGAAACCGGGTCCCTCGGGGGCTCGAGTCCTTCCCTCGTGCCTCGTCTAGTTCTGGCATCCAAAGTGCTCCTACGGGCGTTTCACCTGATTTTTTCCAGATTTTTTTTTTTTTTTTTTATTCGGTAGAGATGCAAAGTAGGAGCTGGCAGGCTCTGTATAACAGCATTCCTGAGATTGATGAAATCCAGTGTCTCACCCGTCCCCTCTCCAGGCTCAAGCAGCCGGCCAGGTCTCTCTCGTTCGCTCTCTTTCCTTGGCCCTTCCCCTCCTCTCCGTTGGGCCCATTAATGTTTCATTCATTCCCCCTTGAAGTCAGGGTCGTTCAGTTTCATGGCCCAGGCCGGTCCCCTGGCCCAAAAGTCCGTGATCTATTCAGGCTCTGAGGCACACTCCCCTTGTTCTCGGCTGTTCCTCAATGAGCCGGTTTGGCCAGGAGAGGGATGCTTTACACCATAGGACGCACCCACCTTCTAGAACCTGCTCTAGGAGACCCGATGCACAGACTCCACACAGGTGACGTCCTGGCCACATCTGGGGCTTTCTTCACACTTGGCCCTCAGACCTCTGGGTTCAAGAAATACGGCATGGTGAGAGAGGAAAGTGTCAGAGGACCCCCTCGGGGACCTTTTGGAATTCTGGATAAATTCGTCCTACCAGAGCGTGATTTTCTCTAGGGGTCAGACCTAGCTTCGCCGAGGGACAGTTCAGGGGCTCAGGACGTCAGGGCAAGACTCTCAGCTACCTCGTTCTCCTCCTCTTTCCCTGGTGACCCCACCGCTTCCTCCAAAGGTTTCTGTATGCGAAGCTGCTGGGCCTGTTGGCCGAGCTCAGGAGCATTAACAACGCCTTTGGCTACCAAATCCGGCACATCCGGGGGCTGGCCGCCATGATGCCACTGCTCCAGGAGATCTGCAGCTGAGGCCCCAGCCCATGTGGACACACGGGACTGGGGAAGGGGGAAATACTGGGGCCAGAGGTTGGGAGCGGTAGAAAGGGAGCCCAGTGGTTGCAATGAAAGACCAAAGCGATAACTGCCTCTTCATGCAGTCTTGGGGGCCGTGGGGGAGGACCACAGGGACAGAGTTGTTCTCCGGAAGCACAGAAAATGAGGAAGGAGGGAGCCTCGGGGCGAAGAGGTAAAGAAGCGCCTTCCGGGAAGTGAGGGGGGGGGCCCACTTTCCCAGGGCAAAGATTTAGCCCTTCGGCCCTCGGGAGACTCTGGGATGGAAAACAGGACGGGGAGCTGATCCCATGCAGACTTTTCTGCTCTGAAGAGGAAGACGCTGGGAGCTTTAATCGACAGGGAGATGTAGAAGGTGGGGGGGGGAGTGAGGGGAGAGAAGTCAGCCAGACAGACCCCCTAATCCTTCTCCCTCGGTCCAGAGCCACAAGAGCACGGGAAGAGGACGCCGGCGGGGGGGGGGTGGGGGTGGCAGAGGTCGGAGTCTCACGCCAGCCCCTCGGCAGCCGCCCCTGCGGCAGCCCCAGTTCTGAGGAGGGCACGGCCCTGTCCGCCACTCTGCTCCTGGGACCTAGAGGTCACCCAGCAGGGTGGGCTCTGGAGAGGGGCCTAGTCTCTGGCCCTCGGGCACCTGACTCGGAGGCTCCAGCTTCAGCGGGTGCCGGCTCTGGGACAACCTCAGCCCACAGTGATGCTGAACCCACAATGGAACCTGTTCCGCCAGTGGTTGAGGAAGGCTCCGAGGGCTAGGGTGACAGGCAAGGGGGGCATCTTCTTCTCCAGCACGGCACCCACACACCAGTTACTGTCCACCAAGCCTGTGGGGGAACGGAATGTAGACCGGGTTAGGTATTTATTTTTTTAATTTTTCTTAACGTTTATTTATCTGGTGGGGGGGCGGGGCGAGAGAGAGAGGGAGACACGGAATCCGAAGCGGGCTCCAGGCCCTGAGCTGACAGCACAGAGCCCGACGCGGGGCTCGAACTCAAGAACCCCGAGATCATGACCTGAGCCGAAGTCGGACGCCTGACCGACTGAGCACCCCCCGCTCAGGTGCCCCTGGACCGGGTTATTTAACAGGCTTGCAGAAAGGGGTCAGAAGTAAGGCGGACCTTCCCTCCCTCGGTCCCCCCAAGCCCTCAGCACCTGCGAATGCCGTCCGAATGACCCTCACCTCTAAACACCATGTTGGCCTGGGGCAGAGTCAGGTGGTAACCAAAGGAGAAGGTTGTGTCTTGTAGCCTCGTGTTTGCCTCAAACTCCACCCCGACCTGAACCTGAGAAGCAGGGCAAGGGTGGGAGAAGGATCTGTCTCAGTGAGGCCTCGAGGAGCCCTGACGGGGGACCCGCGGGATGAAGGCAGGCGGGGGGAAACGTCTGTGCCGTGTGGGTAGGAAGAACAGTAGGCCAGCGGGGCCCGTGGCCGTCTGGAGGGGTCAGAGTTCACGACCGACTTGCGGGGGCGGAAGATGGCGTCGGTAATCTCACCTGTTCGTTGGCCCTGTGGTAATAACTTGCATGGGCCCCACCTGATCCCACATTCAACGTGGCCACCCAGTGCAGGGCTGTCGAAACCAAAGGGGAGGAGACGAGGGGCGTTACTGTAGCAGGACACGGGCCAGGAGCCCTCGCCAAGGCCGGCATTGCCCCTCCCCATCGCTGCTCCCCCCTCACCCCATACCCGAGTACTTCCCAGCCAGGGTCAAGATGGCCCCCTCTTCGCCTGGCCGCCGGTGATAAACTAACTCTCCTCCCAGCACCAGCCGATGGGTGAGGCTCTGCAGGAAGTGAGCGACCATGATCACTGCGGGGTAGTGGAGACACATGGCATCGGTCACAGGGACAACGTCCGGGCCTGCTCCGCCGCCCCGGCCCACCCAAGAACTTTCCAGTCCCCGATCTGCACAGACGACGACGACGACGACGAGGCCTAGCCAACGTTAGCAAGTGATCGGCCAAGATCAAAAGAACCCTGTGCCAATTCCTCACCCGACTCCCCAATCAGGTCAGGATTCCCCAGGGTCAGAGTAGCCGTGTAGTCATCTCCTCGATACTCGCCATCGAACTGCCACGTCAGGAACTTGGCCTGCTGCGTCTGCAGCGGGGAGAAAAAGGAGTGAAGCCTTCCTCCTCCTTCGCGGTCACCGGGGCCTCCGCGCCTCTCGCTGGAGCCCCCAGAGCAGGACACCCGTGGAGGAGGACAGGCTTCAGCGGATAGAGGCGGGGACTATGGGTCACCTGGAAGACAGCCTTGGCTCGGAGCCGCTCTGCCAGGAGGAGCAGGACCTGGGCGTTGAGGCTGCCGCTGCTGTCCATATCCCCTACCACAGTGGGGAACACCTGTTGGAGAGGGTCCCCGGTAAGACCCGGCTGGTGGGGGGCACCACTCCGCCTCCATCCAACTCGCTAGGATTTCTTTAACAGTACCCAGCGCCCCCTGGTGGAGCCACAGAGGTAGACTTCTTCTCGCGCCACCTTTCCCCACTCTCTCCCCTTCAGAGGAAACACAGAGAAGCAGGCGCCCTGGACGCTCTTCCTCATAACACACACATTTCCTCCTCCTCCAGGCCCGGGTCCCGGCTGGGCTTTCAGGGAGATGACCCGGGCGTGAGGAGTCCTCACCTCGGTGGGGCTAAGTTGCCAGTCCCCCGCGTAGGCCGCGTGGAGGTGATAGCCTGGCAAGCCCAGAGCACTCATATGCACGGTGTGAGCCACCTGAGGAAAGAGAAGTCACTGGAGGAAAGCGTTCCTGCCGATTTCAACCCCCTCCCCCCCAGCTGCTCCCCAGCCAGATGGCCTTTTAAGAATCCCAAAGATTCAACATAGCCAACACCAGACAAAAAAGCAACAAGTCCCACAGGCAAGGGAAGCAGGGAGAGCCCCACATCCTCCCTCATTTGTCCCATAGAGCCTGCTTAAGGCTTGAGTACAAAAGGCAAGGAGGAGAGGATCCAGGGATAGGCGGGGAGGGATAGTGAGGAGGGCCAGAGAAGTGGGAGCACCTGGAAATGGCTGCTCAGAACCTTGTTGACAACGAGCTTCACTCCCTCCATCTGTGCTGGGAACACATCTGAAGGGGGTGGAGGGGAGGGGAAGGGGAGCAATAAGCACAGACAAGGCACCCCTACCCCCAGAGGTAAGTGTCCCCTTCCAATCCCATAGAAAGCACTTGGGAGGATCTGACCTCCTTTCGAGTCCTATCACGAAATGCTCCACTCCATTCAGGCACGGGATCCTCCCAGGGGCTGGATGCCCCGGCTGTGATCTCCCTTTCCTGCTCCCATCACTGGACACCCAGCATTCAGGACCCTCCCCTGCTCTGCCCCTTCAACTTGAGACACCCACATGCCAAGTTCTCACCTTTGCATAGCCGGTGCAGCTCATCGAAGCTCCCAGGGTTGGGCAGAGGTTCCTCTCGCCGGGGGCTCCGGCGGGGCAAAGCCCCCATCGGTGCCAGGCCCAGCGTGTTCCCCATTTCAGTCCAGAGGACAGGGGAGGGGCCGGGGTTAGCCTGAGAAAGGACGCTATTGCTCCCTCTACCCCCCACGGGCCCCACCCCCCATCATCCGACTCCCCAGTCCCAGAAACTTCCACATGGTCCGACGCTACACCTGGAACAGGAAGAGTGGGGAGAGGGCGCCGGTGGGGAGATTGAACCCCAGACACCCCCACACTCCCGTCCCATCTTCGATCCTTCACCCCCACCTGTCACCCCCTCCCCTCCCCCATTCTCTAACCCTAGCTCCCACACAGACCTCACCCAGCTTCCCAGTCTTTCTGCTCTCCATTCCTAGGCCCCAAGGCGAGGCTTGCAACGAAGCAGTAGCTCTTACCGTCTCAGACCATCCTGCTGCCCCCTTTCCCCCGGCACACCCCGGTCATCTTGATGGGGGCAGCCATCTTGAGTGATGGCAGAACTGCGGCTTCACGCTGCATCCCCAGCGTGGTCATCCACGCCATCTTGGAATCGGGCAAAAAAAAGACATCAAAGATCCGACCGACCCTCCCTTGATTGGGCCCCGCCCAATCGATAAAAAAAAAAAAAAAACTGCCTCCCTCTCCCCGCGGCCAATGGGAGAGGAGGAAGCGAAGGAGTGACAGACGCAGGTCCAGGGAGCTCCAACCCAGGCACTGCAGAGGCGGGCGGGACTTGATTGGTAGCTCCTTAGACTTACTCAAGTGGATGGCCTTAGATCGCCCGGCGTCTACAAGGTCGGGGGGAGAAAAGCCGTGAGCGCACAAGACACTAGAGGGAGCATCTTGGAACTTGGGCCACTTTCACCCTACGGCCTGGAGACCCGTTTTGTGAAGGGCGGCGGACGGAATGATTGTGAGGACTTCATTCGGACCCTGGTTCCTATGGCTCCTGGGTGCCCCCACCTCGAACCCCTAGGGACTCCTGACAGCCCTCCCCAGTACAGCACAGTACACAGTGCACCTCCAGATGAGTACTGCTCGCGAGTACTGCTCTCCCTGGAACATGGCCCCACACCTGGAGGTCTACACCTCCCCAAGTTCACCTTCTAGTTCTCTTGGCGGAAGGGAAATGGGTGGGAGTTGCGGTGAAAGGAGCAGGGGCTGCAGCCTTCCTACTAACGAAACCATTTCCTGAGTTAGGCGTCCGACTGGGGCTCAGGTCATGATCCCACGGTCGGTGAGTTGGAGCCCCCGCGTCGGGCTCTGTGCTGATGTCTCGGAGCCTGGAGCCTGCTTCCGATTCTGTGTCTCCCTCTCTCTCCGCCCCTCCCCCGCTCACGCTCTGTCTCTGTCTCTCTCTCTCAAAAAACAAATAACACATTTTTAAAAATTAAAAAAAAAAACCCTATTCCCTAAAACAGCTGCCCCTATGGGTTAATCCCCCCCTCCCCCCCCCCCCCCCACCGTGGCCCAGGTGTTGTTGGCAGATAAAATCTGTTGGTCCCCAAATGAACTCCACTCCACAGGCAGGGACAGTCCATGGAGGGCTCTTCAAGTACTAGGCATTCCCCAGAGGAATAATTGAAGATGGAGTAAGAATTTGGGGCCCCCCGGTCACTTCCCCCACTAGCCCTCACCTCTCCGACCCCTTCTCTCCTCCCTCACAATCAGAGCTGGCACGGGGGGGCTCGGGCCTTGGTCAGAGGGATGCCGTGGCCCCTGCTGACTCACATTGGCTGACCACCACTGGAGAATGGCCAGGGAACTTCGACCTTTATCCTTGGTAGAGGACTCTCGTTCCCTTCCTTTCTTGCCAGGGCCCGCCGTTTGGGAAGGAGAAGGCAGAGGCTACTTTCTGAATTTGTTTTATTGGGGGTGGGGTGTCCTCATGTATCAGCAGTCGGGAGGGTCATTCTGGGCTCTCGTGTTTTCTCCCCCGTCTTGTCACACATTAACTGAACACTGGAGAGAGGCGATCATACCTGCCCTTTGGCCCGTCCCAGGACTCTCCTAATCCTCGTTCCCCTCACCCCATCCCCTGATTTCTACTCCTTTCTCCTTTCTTCGGTTCCCAATTCCGGTCTGCCAAGTTACAGTCAAGGGGATGATTCCGGGGAGAGTAAATCTACCCACGATGGGACAAAGTTACCAACGGCTGCTGCTGCGGGCTTCATATGTCAGGGCTTCCCAGGGGAGACTAGGAACCCTTCCTGCAGCATTCATTTTTTAAACACATTTTTGTAATGTTGATTTTTGAGAGAGACACAGCACGAGGGAGGGAGGGCCAGGGAGAGAGGGAGACGCAGAATCCTAAGCAGGCTCCAGGCTCCGAGCTGTCAGCACAGAGCCCGACGCGGGGATGGGCATCGGGACCACAAGCCGCGAGATCATGACCCGAGCCAGAGTCAGACGCCCAACCAACTGAGCCACCCAGGGGCCCCCCTGCGGTATTCAGATCCGAGGACTGCCAGCCCCAGACCCCAAAAGAGTGAATGTTGAATAAGCCTGGAGTGTATCCCTTTGGACTCCACTAAGGCCTGCCTCCCCATGCCCCGCCCCCCCCTCACCATGAGTCCCCCACGTGCTTATCCTCTCCTCCCCCATTTCTCTGACTTGTTTACTCCAACATGGCCCCTGCCCCATCGGGTCCTTCCACAGTCCTTATCACCTGACGGGGGGCGTGGGGAAGCAGCAGTATATATAGCCCCTGTCTCCCCAGTCAGCAGGCACAGACAACGAGGACACACGCACTGACCCGGTAGGGGAAGGGAGCAAGGGGTGTGGTCGGGATCCGAAGGCCAGGTTTTAATTGTGGGAAGGGAGGGAACCCGGTCGGAGTGGGTACTTAAGTAGCCATCTCCGGAGAGGGGCTGAAACTGAATGAAGCTCGTTCCGCTTCAGCCCCTCCCCTACCCCCACTTGTTTCCAGGCCACCTTCCCCACTGTCACCACCATGAAGCTGCTGGCAATGACTGTGCTACTCCTCACCATCTGTAGCCTTGAAGGTGGGTGTGGTACAGAGAGGGGTCCCGAAGAAGGAGAAGGAGAAGGTGCTGGGGGTCGTAGCTACCCATCTGGCTGTACTCCTATGCCCCGCTCTAGCCACCAGAGAGCTCAAAAGATAGATCGTCCCCCCTCTAAAGCTCCTGGAGCTGGGTACCCGTTTGGGGAGGGGCCTGAGAGCTCATTGATGGGTATCCAGCTAAGAAGGTATGTGCGCGTGCGTGTGTTTCCGTGCGTGCAGGGGCTTTGGTGAGGAGACAGGCAGCGGAGCTGAGTCTACAGAGACTGGTCTCTCAGTACTTCCAGACGGTGACTGACTACGGCAAGGACCTGGTGGAGAAGGCCAAGGGCCCAGAGCTTCAGGCCCAGGCAAAGTAAGTTTCAGTGAAAAAGGTTCAGGGGACACCTGGCCGACTCAGGAGAGCATGCAAGTCTTGGTCCCTGGATTGTGAGTTCAGGCCCCACATTGGGTGTAGAGATTGCTTAAAAATAAAATCTTGAAAAAAAGAAAAGAAAAGAAAAGAAAAGAAAAGAAAAGAAAAGAAAAGAAAAGAAAAGAAAAAAGAAAAAAGGTGGGGGAGGGGGTGGTGGTGGTCAGGAACCAGGGAGCTATAGAGAGAAAGAAGGGAAGATCAAAGGTTGCACAGAAGACTGAGCTCAAGGGTGGGGGTTAGGGAGGATTAATTTTTTGTTTTGTTTTGTTTACTGTTTGTTTATTTTTGAGAGAGAGACAGAGTGCGAGCAGGGGAGGAGCAGAGAGAGAGGGAGACACGGAATCCGAAGCAGGCTCCAGGCTGTGACCTGTCAGCACAGAGTCCAACGTGGGGCTCAAACTCACGACCTGTGAAATCATGACCCGAGCCAAAGTCAGATGCTTGACCAACTGAGCCACCCAGGCGCCCCAGGGAGGATGGGGTTTAAGTGGGACGGAAAGATTCCTTCACCACCTCATAGGTCCCATCGACCTCTTGGACAGGCTTTGAATTTCAATCTCTAGGGTCTGTTCCTCTGCCCAGGGGAGGGCTTGTCTCTCCTCCTCCGAGTGTGGTGGTCATGACAGGATGGACCAGGCACTAAAGTCTGGGGAGCTGGGTCTCATCTCCCACCACCCACAAGGCCCCTGGTCTCTCACACTGACCTCTAATCCTCTGAATACACAGGGCTTACTTCGAGAAGACCCAGGAGCAGTTAACACCCCTGGTCAAGAAGGCTGGAACTGACCTGATTAACTTCCTGAACAACTTCATGGACCTCAAAGCACAGCCTGCCACCCAGTGAGGTGTCCAGACCACTGTCCTCCACCCCCAGCTGGGCCCTGGAACTCCCACTGGCCAGGCCTAGAGCCCTCTCCCAACCCGCCCCTTATTTTCTACAATAAATATCGAAGGAGTCAGGTGTGAGCCTGGTGCTTTGGGAGACCGGGAGGAGTCAGGGAATCGGTGAGGGGAGAACAGAGAGATGGGCTCCCACTGGGAGAGGGGTTCGGTGAGAGGAGAGGAGGGCTGAAGAGACAAAAGAGGGAGACAAAGGGCGGGGCGGGCGGGGTGGGGGGAGCTCTGTCTGGGATTCTTCTGCCCACAAGCCTGGGAACTGCTTTGCAGCAGACAGAAGAGCCTCTGCATTGCACAATCTCTCACCTAGACCCCCTGTCTGGGGAACAGCCCTTCCAAACCCCTCCCCCACTATAACCCGGGTGCCGTTCACAGAACTGGCCAGGGAGCCAGACCTGAAACTAGCAGACAGGATAGCCAGCTAAGGTCTCCTGGATTAAATCAAAATGGGGTGGAAATCAGGCCGGGCCGACGTGGGACACTCACACACCAGAACGCAGGGCAACGAAAAGTAGGCGTGTTCCAATAAAAGTTCGCTCCCACTTTGCATGTCAAACAGTTACCTTCCGGCCGTGGCTCATTTCTCGCATCTCCTCTGAGATCACGGTTTCCCCAGCCGCCCGCGCTGGCTCCACGTTCTTTGGCGGATCGATCAGCCTTTTCAGTCTGGCCTTCGAGGCCCTCACCACTCATGGTTATTTTCCTCCCTCTCTTTCCCAGTTTCTGGTTTTTTCTCACGGGGTAAGATGTGTGGGGACAAAGAGGTCTCAGTCTGTCACTTGCAGGATGACCTCGGACAGGTTAATTACCTTCAAAGAGCCTGAACCCCCTCCCCGCCCCCCCCCCTCCCCCACCGGGTTACTGACCAGATCAAATACTACAAGCAAGCTGGGAAACACTCTCAACAGGGTGAGTCGCCGCGTGGTGCACAGTCTTCCCCGACACGGGGAGTGCCAGGGTAGTCCTACTCTGACAGGGCTTCCGGGTCACAGGTAGGAGTGGCAGCATCTGGTGGGATTCAGATACCACAGGAAATCCTGCCCTCCTGGCACAGCCACAAGCAGGGCGGGGACTGACAAGGGTGAAGCCCCGGCCACCCACCCACGTGCTCGGAGGAGCTGCCCTCCCCCCATCTAGACCCAATTTGCTCCCCTTTGCTTCACCCGCCCGCACCCCCGGCCTGGCCCTCTGAGGTCCCTCTTTGCCCCAGACGCACCGAAAACCCACTGTTCCCGTGAAACCTTCCAAGGCTCTGTCACACCATTATCCTGCATGTTTGGTTTTGGCTTTTCAGCCACGCCACTGCCCACATATGTGTGCGTTGCGGGTTGTCCCCACGCTGTTCCCTGAAGCCCACTCCGATCTGGGGGGAGGGGGGCGGCGGGGGGAGGGTTGGACAGTCCGGCTTCTCCACGACCCGACCTTGGTTCAGTTGCCAGACACGGAAAGCGGGTGCGGGCGTCGTTTCTTGGGTTCCAATGTTTCTAAATGGGCCCAGACTCCCAACACTTCGCTCCCTGTTCGAGCTCCGTGCCAGAGAACCTGGGGCTGGGGGTCTCATTCCTGCCCACCCCCCGGGCCCGGCCCCAGCCGCCACAGTCAGCTTTTGTCCCTCTGACCAGGCAAGGGTCAGCCTGATGTCTGTTGGATTGTGAGCTCTGTAAGGTCAGGGGCTGTTTACTTAAAAATGGTATCTTCAGAACCCAGCCTAGTGCCCAGTGGAGGCTGAATAAATACGTGGTAAATGAACGAATAGGGTCCAGTCTGTGGCGGCTTTATTGGTGGTCCTCTCTTGTCATTGTCGAGTGGGGGTTGGAGACGGGAAAGAGAAGGGGGAGGAAAGGAGGGGAGGCGAAAATATAAACGTTCATGACTAGCATCTGAGCACAGGTCTTCGACGGGGAGGAAGAACCAGTGTGCACATTAACGGGGGGGGCAACGGGGGGGGGCGGGCATAGCATCATTGCAGAGACGGGGTCAGCTGGCATTAACGGGAGGCATGTGTGACGCCGACCATGAGGGCTAGGAGGAGAACAGGCGCGGAAGGATGCGGCCAAGGGCATCTGTCCTAAAGTTACTGGGGTGGTTTCTCATGCTTCAGGGTTTCATAAGTCTCCTGGTTCCGGGTGCTCAGCCCCTGGAGTCAGAGGTCAGAGGATGGTCAGGGCTCCCACCCACTCCCACAGACCCCATGTCTTCCAACAGTCACACAAAATCCCACCCTCTTCTGCCGACTTCCCAGGGCTGGGGTGGAGGGAGACAGGGTCACTCACCGTGTAAATGCCATCTGATTTCTGCGGAGGCAAAAGGGGCAAAGGCATTAGAGACCCACCCCTCCTTCAGGGTCCCGCGGCAGCGTCGTCCCCTCCCGGGGAGGTGGCAGGCCCCTGGGGCGGGAGGGTCCTCGCAGCGACACTCCAGGGCAGGAACGCCACGTGCCCACATGGCCACCAACGCACATATACACACCACATCCTACCCGCCCGTGCTCATGGTCACTCTTCACGTGACCCTCCCTTGTCACCCGCCGAATATTCCACTCGTGACTTGGCTAGGGATGGGGTGTGGGGGCGGGGGCTCTGAAGCTCGTGCCGGTCCGCACCCAAGACTCACGCCCTCCCGGAGGCCACGGACCCCGAGGCCGAGAGGCCGTC
Source organism: Panthera pardus (assembly GCF_024362965.1). Taxonomy (NCBI): domain Eukaryota; kingdom Metazoa; phylum Chordata; class Mammalia; order Carnivora; family Felidae; genus Panthera; species Panthera pardus. The sequence goes on along the minus strand of NW_026526777.1, from coordinate 5,597,167 downwards.
AAACAGACCCCCACGCGTGGAAGGGTCCCTACCTCATAGCTGGTTATCGCCGCCTTCCGCACCTGGATCTGGAGTGGGGGAAAGGTAATCAGTAACGGCGGAGTTAGTGGCCCAACCCCGTCCCTCCGAACTTCGCGGGGAGCCCCTGTCATTCCCGCTCCTCAAAGCCCTGCTGCTCGGCCGGCCCTCCCATGCCTCTTCCAGCCCTCTCCCCCCTCCGAGCCTCCCCCAGCCTTACCTTGAGTCGGCAGTAGAGCAGGGTGAGGACAATACCATACAAGAACAGGATGGCATCCAAGATATAGCAGAGCTGAGGCTCTCCCAGGGCGGCTGAGGGGATAGAGGGGGCCCGAGGGGTCGGGGCATCAGGGAAGATCTGGCACCAGGGGACAGAAGGGAAAGGGCTCCGGCAGGTAGGACGGGGCCTGGCGGGGAGGCTCCGAGGAGAGAGACACTGGAGCTTCCTCTCTGGATCCTATTCCTCGGCTTACCCTCTTCTCCCTCGCACTAGGGCAGGGCTAGGACAGGACGCATGGGGGGTACCACCTCGATGGCGCCCTACAGGTAGGTGCTAAGAGCCGAGCCCCCTGGGTTCGCGCTGTCGGCTCCTCAGGCGCCACTGAGCACTTCACAGCCCTCAAGGGACTTATCTGAGTTCACTGGGCTGAGACCGAAACCTCAGCCCAGAGGGGCAGGGTGACGGACAGGCGGTGACAAATTTCACTGAAGAAACCACAGGAGTGTCTCTGCTGAGTCCTGTGACCTGTGGCTGAGGGCTGGACAGGAAGGATGTGAGCCGGGGAAGGGAGGGAAGGCAGCTATTGGTTATCCCTGAGCCCCAGCCTCATCACCCTCGGGCCCACAGCAAGACACGTCGAAGTGGAAAAACAGGTGTCTGCTCTCCTAGGCCTCACAGATCCCGACGGCTCTGCGCACGGCCGGGAGAGCGTCTCGGCCCAGCCTCGGCGGGATGACAGCAGGCTGGATTCCGCGTCCGGACACTTGCCCTGTTACTCACTCACCCTGGGCCGCGGAGAGAGGAAGTTTTGTGCAATCAAAAAAAAAAAAAAAAAAAAAAAATCAAACAGCGGGGTGCCTGGGTGGCTCAGTCACTTAAGCCTCCGACTCTTGATTTCGGCTCAGGTCACGGTCTCGCGGTTGGGGAGTTTGAGCCCTGCAAGGGGCTCCGTGCTGGTGGTGGGGAACCTGCTTGGGTTTTTTCTCTCTCAAAATAAATACAGAAACTTAAAACAAAAATCAAACAAGGGTGGGGGGGGGGGCGCCTGGGTGGCTCGGTCGGTTAAGCGTCTGACTTCAGCTTGGGTCATGACCTCAAGGTTCGCGGGTTCGCACCCGGTGTCGGGTCTGTGCTGACCGCTCGGAGCCTGGAGCCCGCTTCGGATTCTGTGTCTCCCTCTCTCTCTGCCCCTCCCTTGCTCATGCTCTGTGTGTCTCCCTCTCTCAAAAGTACATAATAAAAACTTAAAAGAAACAAATAGGGTCTGAGCACCAGCCCCCGTCTGCCCTCAGCCCCTATCTGAAGGGCTCGTGGGCACACGAGCGAGGTCAGTGGAGTAATTTCTATGCCCTGACGCGCTTTCACGCAATACCGCGTAAATCTCAAAACTACCCCGTGGGGGGGGGGGGGGGACATCGTGGTCGCCATTTTACAAATGAAGAAACTGAGGCTGGAGACAGCTAAGTAACTCCTTGAGGGCCAGAGGATGAAGGGAGAGAGCTGGAGCTCAACTCCAGGCTCTCTGCTGTCAGAGCTCGTGCCCCTCCCTCTGCCTCAGTGCCCCTGCTCCGTTCTTGCCTCACGGCAGCATGCTGGCAGTCATGGAATCCCTCCCTCTCTCCGCTGCACAGGGGCGCTGCTGGACCCCCCCAATCTTTCAATGTCCCATCTCCCTGACGTTTCACTCACCCCCTCCTCCCCAAGCCTCAGCGGCAACCCTCTTCAAAAACCATACACACGGGCGGCACAAAGCGAGCGAGGGGTGGCGGATCAAGAAACTGAGTGACCGGGGCGCCTGGGTGGCTCGGTCGGTTGAGTGTCCGACTTCGGCTCAGGTCAGGATCTCACAGTTTGTGAGTTCGAGCCCCGCGTCGGGTTCTGTGCTGACAGTTCAGAGCCTGGAGCCTGTTTCAGATTCTGTGTCTCCCTCTCTCTCTCTGCCCCTCCCTTGCTCACACTCTGTCTCTGTCTCTCAAAAATGAATAAACATTAAAGAAAGAAAGAAAAAGAGAGAGAGAAAGAAAGAGAAAGAAAGAAAGAAAGAAAGAAAAAAAAGAAAGAAAGAAAAAGAGAGAGAAAGAAAGAAAGAAAGAAAGAAAGAAAGAGAACGAAGGAATGAACACTGAGTGACCGGAAAGAAAGAAGGAAAGAAAGAAAGAAAAAGAAAGAAAGAGAAAGAAAGAAAGAAAGAAAGAAAGAAAGAAAGAAAGAAAGAGAAAGAAAGAACAAACGAACACTGAGTGACCGGAAACCTAGAGCTGCTGAGAACTCCCCACATCTGCCCCCATCTCTTGGCCGGTGCTCAGGCCTCCGGAGCCGGGCATCGAGTGCTGCCCACACTCATGGCGGCTGTTTGCAGAATGGTCTATGCCAGAGATGGCCCACGGAGGCAGAACACGGGTCTATTTTGGTTGTCCTTGCCTCACTCCCAAGCCTAAGGACGGGCTCCCGCCTTCCTGAAGGGGCTCTGTCAGTATCGTTAACCAGCTAGAGATCACCTCCCGGCGGACCGGCCCAAAGACACCACACAGGAAATGCTGATCATGGGGAAGGGAGCTTCTCCCCAGACCGGCCCTACATCACACAACCATTCCCTGCCACACTGAAGCCTTGCCCGCTATCGATCCTAAAGGAGTCCAGACCACAAGGGAGGGAACCAGGACTCTCGCACCCCGATGGGGACCAGACGGGACCAGCCTCGAGGTCTCGGTGTCCATCTGAGCCCCGCGCCCACCTGCCCGCCACCAGCCCCCCTCTGCCCCTGCCTCGGCCCCCAGACGCGTGCCCTTGACTCCCAGCCCGGAGCCCGGCTTGCGGTCCCGCACCAAACCAGCTCACCTGCTTGTTCCACCGAAAGGAGGACGATCAAGAGCACAGCTGGAATCATCTTGGGCCGGAGCTGAAGGGCGGCGAGCCGGGGATCGGACGCGCTGCCAGCACTGTGCAGCTGTGCTCAGCGAGTGGCTCCCTGACCACAGAGTTCCCCCCTTCCTGCCCCGCCTTCCCCCAGCTTCGGCCCCTTCCCCTTCCTGCATTAGAGCCCGGGCGGCTCCCGGAAGGGCCGACGGAGGGAGCTCGATATGGGCTCTCACGCCTCAGGCCTTCAGTGACCAGGCCCCTGCCACCAGGGGAAAGGGGGACTCCCGCACTTGAGAAAGACCGCGTCCACCCGCCGTCACCCCCGCCCTGTTCAGATACATCTGGAATAAACCGTCCCTTCGAATTCCCTGAGAGCCCACCACAGCCCTTTCCCTTGCATGTGACGCTTGACCCAGGACTTGGGCAGAGGCAGAGGGGTTTACCAATTTGTGTAGGCAGCGAATTCCGGGCAGGGGGGAACCGAGAGGAAAAGAGGAAACGGGGAATGGAGAAGTGGGAAGGACAAGAGTCAGAGAAGGGGGTGGCGAGGAACAAGAAAGACTGCCAAGAACCGAGTCTCAGACAGAAGAGCAGGGTTAATTAATTAACATTCTTGAGTTTCCTAGCAAAGTGAAAGGCAGTAAGATACTGAGGAAGACATACCAGAAGTTTGGGCACAGGGGCCGGAAGGCGGCTTATTTATTATAATTTCTCCTTTTCTGGTACATGCACGGAAAGCCTGACAGCTAACTGTTCACGCACGTGTACACACACACACACAGAGTCCCTTTCCAGAGACGGCCAGGCTCCGAGGAGGAAGCAGACCGGCAGGGAGATCCAACGCTGTTCCCCTGCTCACCGATCCACTTCTCCAAACACAATATCTTGGGTACCTAAGAGACCGACGGGAGGAGGAAAAACGCGGTGTTATCCAAAATCCAGAACCCATCACCGTGCCCAGGAGATTGAGGATGTGGCTCTGGGCCCATTGTCTGTGCTGAACAGGAAGTGTTCGCTTTCCGCCCCCAATTAGAGTCCTGAACTCCCTCATCTGTGGCATCTCTGTTACAAGACAGGCCGCGTACCTATGATGGCAACAACATCTGCCAGCATGTGTCCCTTTGACATCTTGTCCAAACCGGCCTGGAGAGATTGAGACAGCAACAGTGTTAGGCAAGATTAGCAGGGTGGGAGGAGAAGCAAGGAAAGTGCGTGAAAATCTCAACCAAGGTCAGAAATTACGGACTCCTCTACTGGAGGGAGAGTCACCGGGGTCGGTTCTTACCAGGTGGGCGAAACCAGGAGCCTTGATCTTGCATCGGTAAGGGCGGCTGCTGCCATCGGACACCAGGTACACCCCGAACTCTCCCTGTCCAAGGAAGAAAGGTCGCTGCCTCCGTTAACAGGAAGAACACTCTCCTCTGCCCAGAAAACCTCTCTATTGGCCCGCGTGTCCTCTCTCGCGCTGGTGACCAAGCAGCTACTTGGACATCTGTCTCCGGTCCCCCAGCGCACAGACAGCCTTATCCTTCCCCGTCTCTCCTCACCTTAGGAGCCTCGATGGCGGTGTACGTGGCCCCCGGGGGAACCTGGTAGCCCTCTGTATACAACTTAAAGTGGTGAATCAGTGATTCCATGGAAGTCTGGAAAGAGGAAAAAAGGAGCATCAGGAAGCCGGTCCAAAGGTTTCCCGGGCCTCCCCCTCCCCAGCACAGACAATAACCTCTACCCTCGGGGAAACTAAAACCCACACAGCGAGCGAGAAAGCAGAGAAGACAGAGTGACAGAGGAGGCTACGGGAGGTTGAGACTCATATGGCGAATTCTTCCAAAAAGGAAAACTGAGGAGGAGGAGGTCATCTGAGGGTACTCCTCCCTGGCTGCTGGCCCCTTTCCCTTTGCCCTCTTCCCGGGGCCAACCTTCATCTCTGCTCGCTTAGGCGGAGACACTTTGGCATCATCGACCTTGATCTCCCCAGGAGGCATCTTGTTGAGACATTGCAAGATGATTCGAAGGGACTGGCGCATCTCCTCTACCCGACACAGGTACCTGGGGTGGATGAGACAGGCTCAGAGCAAGAGAGGACCGGTCAGGGCACGGGACGTGAGGCTGGGAAGGACGCCCGTGGCTGACCCGCAAAGGGCTGGCTGACTTTTTCCCCTTCCTCTTTTCTCCTAGCGCGGGATCTCTGCTTGGCTTGGCCCCAGGTAAAACCTACAGTCTTCTGGTTCTGGTCCTGGCTCCTGCCCCCTGTCCTCTCCTGATCTTCTCCCCCTACCGTGCCCTGCACTACTTCCCTCTTCAACTGCCCTCTTAGACACTTCCTGGACCGCAGAATGGGTAAGGGTCAAATTGACTCAAAAAGAAAACAAGCGAATCTCATTCAGGGTCAGCAAACAAGAATGGAACGTGAAGCTTAGACTCTGGTGGCAAGAGCCCCGGGTCAGGAGGATTCTAGTCTCAACCCCCACTAACAGGATAATCCAGGCCGATCGCTCCCTTTTTCATGCCTCGGCTTTCTCAGCCAAAACTAGTTCCATCTAAAACACGAGGATGAGGGCAAAAGAAGATGTACACCCGTGAAAGTGCTTCAAAAAACCACCTTGTTTAACAGACCAAGAGCTCCAGCAGATATGGGAAAATATGGGCATAAAGAAAGTAACCGAGAGACAGGTCAGACGAGGGGAAGCAGCTGGAAAACGAGCCGAGGGGACGTGGGCCTTACCTGTCGTAGCAGTCCCCTCGAGAGCCTATGGGAACATCAAAGTCCACCTGGTCGTAAACATCATAGGGCTGGGTCTTCCGCAGGTCCCACTGGATGCCTGAGCCCCGCAGCATCACGCCACTGCGGGGCACGATGGGAACAAGGGTCACTTTCCACAGACCAAGAGAGGAGGCGCGCTTTCTTCCGCCCCCACGCTCGGAGCATGGCCCGGAAGGCGCCACACCGTCCCGAAGCCAAGATTATCAGGCTGGAACTACCCCGTGCCCAAGGAGAGAAGTCTTTTTTTTTTTTAAATATTTATTTTGAGAGAGAAAGAGAGAGAGTGTGTGCAAGAGAGCAGGGGAGGGGCAGAGGGAGAGGATCCCAAGCAGGCTCCGCGCTGTCAGTGCAGAGCCCGATGCGGGGCTCGAACTCACAAACCGTGAGATCGTGACTGGAGCCAAAACCGAGTTGGATGCTTAGCCGACCGACACCCCCCCCCCGGCGCCCCCTAAGGAGAGAAGTCATTCCTCCCACCTAAATCCATAGTTCAGTGCGTCTTCGGCTGTTACGACCCCAATGTCGACTGTCCGATTTCGCCAGATCCTGTTGTTGGTCAGCATCTATCGATCAAGAGAACCGGCGCGTGAACACCCTCCACACCTCCCTCCAAACGCCTCTATATCTCTTCACAACTAGGGACTAAAACCCACAAGCTGCTTCGGCAGCACATACACTAAAGCCCACAAGCCTTTCTTGAGAGGGAAAGAGGGACTCTTCCCACCAGTTCCTATCTTACCTCTTCCAACTCATCAATCCGAAGTGAGAAGTTCTTAGAAAACTCATAAATGTCATCCATAAGCCCAAGAGGCAGGTCCTAGAAGCCAAACGGAGAAGGACAGAGAGTACAGCTCAGCCTCCCTGCCCCAGGGCTACAGGGTTGGCGTTTCCATCAGCCGGGGCTGCCCTCCAGTGGCCACAGAGGATACAGGCGTGGACCGAAAGTTCAAGAAGGCAGGGGAGTCCGCTCACCTGGTGCACACCTCCTGGCCGGACGTAGGCAGCATGCATCCGAGCCCCAGACACGCGCTCGTAGAATTCAAACATCTTGATAGGACACACTGGGAATTAGTGACAAAGTCCTGGGCCCCTAAGTCCAGCAACATGGTGGTCCACTCTCCTGCCCTCTGCCTTCTTGTGCCCTACCAACCCCTCATGACACAGAGTTCCTCAAGGACAGAACCCAAGTTAAATATACCTTCTTCCTCTACGTGTTCTTCGTTCTGTCTCCTTTCCATCCCTTGGCTCCTTCCTACCTTCTCCACTTCCTGTACCTCCCTGCCTATCCTATCCTTTCCTCCTTCTCTTACCTTCTCCCTCTCCTCAAACATCCAGAAGAAAGGGGTCATAGCCCCAATGTCCAGGGCATGTGTGGTCACAGCCATAATGTGGTTCAAAAGCCGTGTGATTTCTCCAAACAGCACTGTAGAGACAGGAAGACAGCGAGAGGATCGACAGCGAGTGGACACAGCGGTTCTGGGCAGCGTCTAGGGTCTTCGAACTAAGCCTGGGTTGGATGCTCCCACGATGGGAATGGTGCGGGAGGGGCACTAGGCTGCGCTCACAGCGGGGCCACAGGAAGGAGACGGGCATACCTCGGATCCACTGTGCCCGGGGCGGAGGCTGGATATTGAGTAACTTCTCCACAGCCAGTGAGTAGGCCTGCTCATTACACATCATGGACACATAGTCTAGCCGGTCAAAGTATGGAAGAGCCTGGGAAGAAGGAAGAACCTGGGTCACACCTGACAGGTCAGGAGCCCTCAGACTGCCTGCCAAAAGCATTGCTCTCAGTGGGCATCAAAAGTCTACGCTGCATTAACCTTCTAGTCTCAGGAGCTAAACAAGGCAGTGCCCGATATCCAGCAGCATGCTGGTAAATGTTTCTTTAACAGTCAAATCTCTGAAGGGGTGATTTGTTGCGTGTGCCCATTTCCACGGTGAAAATACTCCAGCAGGGCCAGCTTTAAGCTACCAACGTTACATAACTGAGCACAGCACTGGGCAGGGGAGCACAGTCTCTGCCATGCAGAGACAATAAAATCACTTAGGAGCACAGAGGAGTCAAGCAAGAAAATGATGAGCTCTGAGTACTTCTTACCCTGGCTTTTGATATAATTTATTAAATCGTAAGCCAAGGGGCGCCTGGGTGGCTCAGTCGGTTAAGCGGCCGACTTCGGCTCAGGTCATGATCTCGCGGTCCGTGAGATCGAGCCCCGCGTCGGGCTCTGTGCTGACAGCTCGGAGCCTGTTTCTTTTTCTTTAATTTTTTTTTTTAACGTTTATTTATTTTTGAGACAGAGAGAGACAGAGCATGAACGGGGGAGGGTCAGAGAGAGGGAGACACAGAATCCAAAACAGGCTCCAGGCTCCGAGCTGTCGGCACAGAGCCCGACGCGGGGCTCGAACTCACGGACCGCGAGATCATGACCTGAGCCGAAGTCGGCCGCTTAACTGACTGAGCCCAGGTGCCCCCCCTGGAGCCTGTTTCAGATTCTGTGTCTACCTCTCTGTGACCCTCCCCTGTTCATGCTCTGTCTCTCCCTGTCTCGAAAATAAATAAAACGTTAAAAAAAATTTATTAAAAAATCAATCAATCAATCAATCAATCAATTGTAAGCCAAGATCATTTAATTTTTAGTAATGGCTACGTTTAACAACTGGCTCACAAAATGCCCGGAAACATAACACTCTGTTCTCGCAAGCAGGCTTGAGCTGGCCCCGGCACACCACAGCCAACGCTCCTCTGGCCCACACGGCTGTCAGAGTGATCGGGTGAGTGAGAGATTTCAGGAAGACAGGGCCCTGAGAAGGACTGGATTGGCTTCTGGCGGGAACAGTTGGGGAGAAAGGGTTCTTTCCCCGGGACACCAAGAAAGCCAAGTCTAGCTGTCTGCCGAACCACTGAACCAGCTTCAGCTTCCAGGAAGGGGGCGGGGCTACGACAGCCCTCTCGGGGACAGCCAGTTCTTGTCCTGATGTCACTGTGACGCGGGTTAGTGCCGCACCGTTTAGCTCCACGGTCTCTGGGACCAGAAACCATCGGTGCCTGGACTCTCGGGGGCAGCGCAGTCTAGTCAGCTGGCTCTGTCCTAACCCCGTCACCCTGTGTCATCAAGCCCTCTCCTCATGACACTAAGACAAAACTTTCAGATGCTCACCCCGGCTCCAATTCCCTCAAACCTGACCCTCACCACTGGGGGTCACACAGCTCTCCTGAAACACGGCACACTGCCACAAACCCTCTCTCGGTCACTCTGACTCACTGAGTGTTTCGAAAACAAACCTAAGACAGCCGGAAGATACGAGAATCGGCTGTTCGTCCTAGGGAACTGACGTCTCTCCCCCCTTTCCCTGCCCCCAGGGATCGCGGCTTTGACGTATTGGTATGATAAGAACAGGGAAACTGAGGCATTCGAAAAAGGGCAAAGGGGTCAGCCAAAAGTCAGCCGGAGAAAAGCCGGTGGTGTGGTTCCGGCTCCAAAGCATTTCTGCTGGATAAACCAGATCTGGATGGATTTCAAACATCCCTTGCCACGTCCCTCCGTCCTCCAACCAAAACGGTCCTTGCATCCTCAACACCCTCCTCCCCCGGGGTTTTGGGGGCAGCAAACCGGCAATGCCCCAGGCCACAGCATGCCTAGGTCCCGTCAGCAGGCCCCTGTTCGCCCTCACACCTGCAGATAGGTCTTGTATTCAATGAGCTTCTCGGTTCCTCGGTGCAGAAGCCCGATGTGGGGGTCACACTTGCGCACCATCTCCCCACTCAACTCCATCACTAGTCGCAGGACTCCATGGGCTGCTGGGTGCTGGGGCCCAAAGTTCAGGGTCAGGTTCGTCACCATTGTGTCCTTTGGAGGGTCCACATCTGAGAAGTGGGAAATAGTTCAGAGCCAAATGGTGACTCCCCGGAGACAGCAAGGAGTCAGCCTCTCCCCGTCCCTCTTTCACCTCACCAATCCACACCTTGTTAACTTCCCAACTGCCAACATAACGGGGAAGAAGACCATCACACGGAAAAACGGGAAGGGAGATCGAGATTTTCTCATGAGGGGGGACCACGCACAAACCTTGCTCTTTCTTTTTCTGTTAGAGTTTATTTACTTTTCAGAGACAGAGAAAGCACCAGTGGGGGAGGAGCAGAGAGAGAGACAGAGAGACAGAGAGAGAGAGAGACAGAGAGACAGAGAGAGAGAGAGAGAATCCCAAGCAGACTCCATGCTGCCAGCACAGAGCCCAATGTGGGGCTTGAACTCACAAACTGTGAGATCATGATCTGAGCCGAAATCAAGAGTTGGGACACTTAACCGACGGAGCCACCCAGGCACCCAAATCTCGCCCTTCCATGTTTCCCAGAGTCCTTTTCTTTTTTTTAATGTTTTTTTGAGAGAGAGAGAGAGAGAGAGAGAGAGGGAGGGAGAGAGAGAGCACGAGCAGAGGAGGAGCAGAGAGAGAGGGAGACACAGAATCCAAAGCAGGTTCCAGGCTCTAAGCTGTCAGCACAGAGCCTGCCGCAGGGCTCGAACCCACGCACCGTGAGATCAGGACTTGAGCCGAAGTCGGACACTTAACAGACTGAGCCACCCAGGTGCCCCCCCCCCAGACCTTTTTAAAGATGATAATACTGATAACACTTGTATAGCTCTTACTGCGTACCAACCACCAACCTAAGCCCTTCACTGATTTTAATTAACTTAATTCCCCTAATAACCATACGAGTAGTACATTCTATTATTATCTTTATTTTGTTGGGGATGCTGAGGCCAGAGAGGATAAATGACTTCTCAGACAGCTAGCAAGTGGCAGAGCCAGGATTTAGCTCAGCTCGTTCAGCTTTTTTTTTTTTTTTTTAAGTTTGTTTATTTTGAGAGAGAGAGAGAGAGAGAGAGAAGAGAAGGAGGAGGAGAGAGAATCCCACGCTGTCAGCGCAGCGCCTGACGCAGGGCTCAACCTCACGAACCGTGAGATCATGACCTGAGCGGAAATCAAGAGTCAGATGTTCAAACAACTGAGCCACTGAGGCGCCCCTCAGGGTCCACGCTCTTAACCACCATGATACCCGGCCTTCCAAATCTATCTGATGAATGCCCAACTACTCAGGAAATGTCTATTTAGTTCTTGCTACCACTGAATGACAGCTGTTACCCTCAAAAAGCATACGATTTAATTTGGGAAATAAGTACACGTGAGAAACTAGTAACAGAGTTACCAACTAAGTGGCTTAGCTGTTAAATATTTAAAGGAAGAGGGGCGCCTGGGTGGCTCAGTCGGTTAAGCGGCCGACTTCGGCTCAGGTCACAATCTCGCGGTCCGTGAGTTCGAGCCCCGCGTCGGGCTCTGTGCTGACAGCTCAGAGCCCGGAGCCTGTTTCGGATTCTGTGTCTCCCTCTCTCTCTCTGACCCTCCCCCATTCATGCTCTGTCTCTCTCTGTCTCAAAAATAAATAAACATTAAAAAAAATTTTAAATATTTAAAGGAAGAAAAGAGTACTGTGAAGAATTCACGAAGGCAGGATCTGAGCTGGTTTTTGGTGTTGTTTTTGTTTTTTTTTAACTTTTAACATTTATTTATCTTTGAGAAAGAGGCAGAGTGCAGGTAGGAGAGGGGCAGAGAGAGAGAGGGAGACACAGAATCCGAAGCAGGCTTCAAGCTCCGAGCTATCAGCACAAAGCCCGATGTGGGGCTCGAACCCACGGACTGTGAGATCATGACCTGAGCCCAAGTCGGGGGCTTAACCGACTGAGCCACCCAGGCGCCCCAAGAGCTGGTTCTTAAATACAGGGAATGATTCAAATAGGCAGAGAAGAGCATCCCAGGCTATGGAATCAACAAAGATCAAATCTCAGAAACAAGGAAGTATCTGTGAAACTCTCACCTACACAGCGATGGGTGTGAGTTGGGACAGGAGCTCTGGGAACTCACCATTCCAAGGTGGAGGCTTCCAGTGGGCCGTTTCCTTGGTGGGGTACATGACCGCTCCCCCAAACTGCTCTGCCCATTCCATATCTGGCTGCCATTGCCGAGAACCTCTAGGGAGTTAAAGACAGATCCTGGACACAGGGGCCTCAACAGGGCTTGGTTCCTCTGTTCCCGTTCACTCTCAGGTGGGCCCAGGGAAGTGCCTGGGATTCTCCAAAGCCAAGTGACTGACACACAGCGTAGCTTAGGCAGAACGAGCTGGACCTCTAGAGGCTCCGTTGCTACTAACTGCCTAATTCCTGGTCACTCCTGGGCATGCAAGGTTAGGGATCCTAATTCCTTCCACTTCTCATCATGTTCTTCTTTCCACCTTGGTGAATATGAACGCAAGAAAGGTGCTTATTCACGGTCAACCAAAGACTAAGAGGTGTCCCGGGCCGGTGCATGGCGGGGGAGGGGCATGCTGGCTCCGCGGCTCGGCCCAGGTAAGACCCGAGTGATGCCCTGGGACCGACGCGGGGACAAGGGAGGTGTCTTGGCTTGTGCTCCTCCTTTATCTCCCTCTTCTCGTCTAACGAGACTTTTCAGCAGTCCCACGCCACCCGTGATGAGTGTTCAGCAAGGCACAAGGGGAAGGTGACACTATCACTAACGTTCAAGGGCACGGGCGCCCCTCCGCTGATTTCACCCCTGGCAGAAAGAGCTCGAGACCCTCTTTCCTCCCTCGGCCAGGGCGGGCGCCACTGCATCCTGGAGCCCGAGACAGAAGGCCTGGGCGAGGGGGTCACCGGCCTGGGTCATTCTTTCCTGGAGGGAGGGGGGGGGTGTCACAGGGCCCGCGGAGACCCCAGACCCGAGAAACCCTGGCCTCGGGGGCTGCGCGTCGAGGGCTGCCCGGAGTCTCACCTGCTGGGCTGAACGGGCAGCCGGCCCCCGACCCCGGACCGCAGCGCCTGGGCCGCGACGCCGCGGAGGCTGCGCAGAGCCCTGAGCGCCGCCATCTTGCCCCGCCGCGGACTGCGGGAAGGAGAACGGGCGGAAGTGCTTCCTGCGCGCCGCCTCGCGGGCTTCCCGCCCATTGGCGCCACGGGGCCGCCCTCTTGGAAGCTGGCAGGGTCGCGGGCGCCCGCCGACTACATCCGGGGTCGGCGCCAGGGCTTCACTTTCGCTCTCAGAGCGGCGGCGGGGCGCGGTTCACCTGGCCGCTCGTGGCTGACTCGCAGAGGCGGGAGCCGGAGCAGCTTGCGGCCCCCGCGGGACCCTCTGTGTGTGCCCTGCCGCCCCCCCCGGCTCTCCCTCGCTCTCCTGCGCCCCGCCGGGGCCGCCCCCTGCCCGAGCCCCGCTCCCGATGGCGGCTTCTGAGCCCGGCCCTCCCGGGGCAGCCCCAGGCTTTGCCAAGAGACTCGGAGCGGGGAAAGCCAGCTCGTTTCCAGACGGCCTGAGTGGGTTAGGGAAGAGGGGGCCCAAGCGGGGCTGGGCGGGCCCGAGAGCTCCCGCCAAACCCAAATGAAAAACGAGGAGGACGCCAAGGCCACCAGCACTGGAGTGGGCTGCTGGGTGTGTAGGAGCCACCTCGGCCAAGAGGCGGGGAGGCCCCCTGTGGGTGACCCTGATGTCTGCCAGGCTTCCAGAAGCTGCAGAATGACAGACCCAGGAAGCGACCTGAGAGATGCCTCACACCCCACTTCCCTGGGGGTCAGCCCTTTTTCCCTCCGGTCTTTCCGACCCCGCCTTAGTCCTGGCCCCTGGCGACGGCGGGGTAGAGATGTAGTACCACCAGGAGTCCGATCCCAGTCCTGTATGGAACAGACAAAGCGTTTTGCAGCCTTGGAGGCCAGTTCTGTTCTCTCCTTGTGCCTCCAAACCCAGCTCCCGCTGGGCCACCCGCTGAGTTTGCACATCCCTCCCGCTCTGAGCCTGGAAAGAGGCCTTCCCCAAATCTCTCCCCCTCCCCGCACCAGGGTCCCTGAGAGCCCACCAGCAGTGCAGCAGGGTGGGGCCGACGGACCAGGAAAGTGGCAGAGGCAGGGAATTCTTAGCTGTGGAGAAAGAGAGGAAAGCCAGACTTCTAGCCTGGGAGTTGACCTAATGGGAACCATACCAAAGGGTGGGGCCACATCCCTGGCTGTGGGAACTGACTGGGCCCGGCCCCGGGGTGGACTGGGCAGCCAGGCAGAGGCTCTGCCTCCGTCGTCCCCCCCACCCTTTCCCTGGGCCTTCTCTTCCCCTGTAGTTGGACACAGTGAATGTGATGGGGGGGAACTGCATTTCTTTACCCTAATCCAGCCCCAGGAGAAGTCAGGGTCGAGTCCGGGCTGCTTAGCCTTGGAGGCAACTTGAGCCGGCACCGGGGTGAGGGCTCCTGGGGGGCTACCTAGGACACTACATCTTTTGTGCCCTCTCCCTGCGGCCGACACCCCCACACGCTGCTGCTCTGATTCTGAGGCCCTTTGTCTTTCATTGCTTAGTCACCCCCTTTGTCCTCATCTCAGATGGGGGGTGGAAAGGGGCAGTAAGAGTCCTCTGGTGATGGCTCCTCTTGCCCCTGCCCCTCTGGTCTCCTGTCCTTTGTCTGACTCCTGCAACCCCAACCCCCTCCAGAGTTAGAGCCAGAGTCAGGGCATGTGGTGGGTGACTCCGGAAGTGGTGGGCACCAGGGCAGGTATTAGTGACCTGAGCAGGAAGGGAGGGGGAAAGGAAGTGTTCTGGCGGATATGATTTGGGAGACAGGAGGTGACAAGGCAGAGAGTGGATAGGGGAATGGAGGCAGGGGCAGGTGATCTGCCTCTGGGAAAGGAAAGGCACGGCTGACTGCATTCTCTTTCCTGGGGATATCCTGGGGAAAGGAGTGGCCACAGCATGGGGTGGGCAGAAATTTTCCCTCCTTCTGTACCCCTTGCTTCCGTGCCTCCAGAGTCCACCCCCCCCGAGACCTCTTTGCTGAGTTCTCTCCCGTCTAGAACCACTTCCTTCTCCGAATACTGCCCCTTCCTCCCCAGGCACTCTCCCCACCCCAGGCACTGGGTTCCTGTTCCTCTCCAGTACCCTAATTTCCCTATACACACAGTCCTGCCTCCACCCTGTCCCTGTCTCATGGGCAGTGAGAAATAAAAGATTACTAGATATTCCGGGAACAGTTGTGTTCTCGGGGCAATGTGAGGCCAAAGGAGGGAGCCAGGTGGGGGGATTCCCTAGGATGGGTTGACTTTGGGTGCATCTGGGTTTCTGAGAGAGCAAATCTTTCTGTGCTGGGGGCTGGCTGACTTGGGGCTGGGGGAGGGTTTTAGGGCAGTTGGGAGTGGGCAGGAACAGGGCCAAGAGCCTGGGGGAAGCTACTGGGAGCTGGGCCAGGGAAATGGGGAGCCAGGAAGTGGGGAGGGGGAGCCCTGGGGGGAATGGAGGCGGAATGGCTGTTCCGGGCTTTGGAGGGTGTGGGTAGTGGTAACTCAGGAACGGGGGAGCCCGAGGGAGAGCGGGAGTGTTAGAGAAGAGGAGGTGCCACCCTGGATCCTCCTTCTATAAAAGGAAAAGTCGTTAACCCCTCCTGCCTTATCCTCTGCCTGCTCCACATGCCCATTCCAAGCCGACTCATCCTACCTTTGGGCAGTAAATTCCCTGATGGCTGTCTCCTTGCCTGCCCCATCTCCCGCCTGGCCGACCGGCCTCTCTCCCACTGTTTGTTCCCGTCCTGAGCCAAAGGCCGGCCACCTCCTTTGTTCTGCCCTCTCGGTGCTTCCTTACCTGTTGCCCACTGCCTTTCCCTGGGCAGTTCTCTCAGTTGCCTCAGCTCTGGAAAGCAGCCTCTAGGGGCAGAGGGCAGCTCATGAGGGAGCCCTGAGAAAAGGGAGGCCATGCCAGATGAGAGAATGGGAGCGAGAATTCTCCCGGGACCGTGGCCTTTCTGTGCGTGTTGACCAGGCCCTTTCCCTGACTTCCTACCCCTCCTGGGGCTCTGTCCCACCAAAAAGGGAAAGAGACAGCTGAGAGCCGACTGTGGGGTTTGGGGAAAGGCTATGTCATCAGCTGGCCCGGTGCCTATGATCCATCCGGCTGCTAGAGATTCCCCTCCCCTGGGCAAGTCCCATTTTTTTTTTTTAAAGGAAAACAAAAACTAGGATTTTTGGGAAGCAATGAGACACCCATCTGAGTTCCACCAACCAAGCTCCTGTCTGAATGGCTTATAGCTCAGCCAATCGCCGAAGCTCGGGCTGCTTAAAAGAGCTGGCGCGGAGAGAGGCTGGGAAGAACCCACAGGGAGACCCACAGACACATAGACACGGGAGAGAGAGGAGGAGAGACAGAGACAAAGGCACAGCGGAAGGAGCCAGAGACAGGGCAGGCACAGAGGCAAAGCCAGACAGTCTGAGGGAGCCCAGAAGGAGAGGCCAGAGAAGCTAAAGAAGACACGGGCAGGGAGAGACAAAGACATAGGAGAGGAGGGGGTGTGAGAGGAGAGTTTGGGGGAAGCCAGGCCACTAGGCGCCTCTCCTAAGCCTAAGGGCCAAGTTTTCCCCATCTCCTCTGACCGGCCCCGGCCCCTCTGAAAACTCTGCCTCTGACCTTGGCACAAGTCCGAGCCCCCAGGCTGCAGAGAGGAGCTTTCCAAAGCCAGGGCGGGGAGGACTTGGTGCCCAGACGGCCTCAATCCCTCCCAGCCGCGGCACCAGTGCCATGAACAGGACGGACCGGCATCCCAGGAGGGGCTTGGCGGGGTGCTGGCCGTGGGGAGCCCGACCCCGCCTGCCGCTCCCCCCTGCGCCCGTCTCCCTGCCGCCGCTGCTACTGCTGGCCTCCCTCCTGCCCTCGGCCCGGCCGGCCAGCCCCCTCCCCCGGGAGGAGGAGATCGTGTTTCCAGAGAAGCTTAACGGCAGCATCCTGCCGGGTCTGGGCGCCCCTGCCAGGCTTCTGTACCGCCTGCCAGCCTTTGGGGAGACGCTGCTGCTAGAGCTGGAGCAGGACCCCGGCGTGCGGGTCGAGGGGCTGACGGTGCAGTACCTGGGCCAAGCACCTGAGCTGCTGGGAGGGCCAGAGCCGGGCACCTACCTCACCGGCACCATCAACGGAGACCCAGAGTCGGTGGCATCTCTGCACTGGGACGGGGGAGCCCTGTTAGGGGTGCTGCAGTATCGGGGGACCGAGCTCCACATCCAGCCCCTGGAGGGAGGCACCCCTAACTCTGCCGGGGGCCCCGGGGCTCACATCCTACGCCGGAAGAGTCCTGCCAGCGGCCAGGGCCCCATGTGCAACGTCAAGGCTCCCCCCGGGGACCCCAGCCCCAGCCCCCGAAGAGCCAAGGTAGGCAAGCCCTGGAGTCTGTGTCCTGCAGCGTCCTCCCGCCATGTCTGTCCTACTGACCCCCATTCACGCTCTCTCCACCCACTTCCATTGCTGGCCATTCTGCTTCTTCCCTGCCTTCTGTCTGCCTCCGCTCTTTCCACCAGCCTCCCTTCTCGGGAAGGCTCTGGCTTCTCCCTGCCCCATCCCTTCTCCTGGCCGGACTGCTGATCCCACCCGAGGAGGGCTCTCGGGGTTCTCTGCCGGGAGTGACCTCCCCTCTGGCCACGCCAACCCCGCTTGGCCACAGCATCCTACTGGTACCGTCTCCTGCGATAAGGCTATCCTGAAGGCCCCTTGGCCGTCCCAAACTTTCCGTGCCCCAAATTTGATTTCTACCCCCCCCCCCACCAACTATAAAGGAGTGAGAGGTTTGAAAGGAGTGAGGATTGGCCTCTGGCTTCTGGTGCTGCCTTCACGATAGTTCTGGCAAAGTGCAAACTAGGGCCGAAGTGGACGAGGAGGAAAGGCGCCCCGTTACCTGGTCAGTCCCCTTCCAGCACTGCGGACTGACTGCAAGGCGGCCTGAGGCTCCATCCTTCCCTCCCTCCCACGGCCGGCCTCCCCCCCCCCCCTCCCTCCCTCTCTCGCTTTAATCCAGACCAGCCGCTCTCCCTCCACACCCGCCACGCTGAGATCTGGCCCTGGCCCTAGCTGCTGACTGAATTGTTCCTCCAACCACACAGGGCAGACACGTTGCAGCCCGGCCCTCTAGCTCCAGGCCTGCAGGCCCCGTCGCACCACTCGGGCCTGGGGGACCCCCAAACCCCTCCCAGAGGCATTCTCACTGCGCTTTCGCCTCTGGGGCTCACGCAGCCCTGGGACGTGGCATCCCCCCCCCCCATCCCCTCCCCTTCTCAGAACCGACAGCTGATTTCTCAGAGTTACCACAGAAGCCCTGGGACTTTGGGGTTGGGGGGAGGGCCCAGGCGAGACCCGTGGGGAACGTGTGGCACCACTGGCTCTGCTGAGCTCCAGACCCAGGAAGTAAGGGGGCGTGGGGGGTAGTGATCCGCGGGGCTGGGCGGCTGTTTCAGGGCGCCCCCCCCCCCTCTTTTCCAATCCAGCGCTTCGCTTCACTGAGTAGATTTGTGGAGACTCTGGTGGTGGCCGACGGCAAGATGGCAGCATTTCACGGCGCCGGGCTAAAGCGCTACCTGCTGACGGTGATGGCGGCAGCGGCCAAGGCCTTCAAGCACCCAAGCATCCGCAACCCCGTCAGCTTGGTGGTGACTCGCCTCGTGATTCTGGGGCCAGGCGAGGAAGGGCCCCAAGTGGGGCCCAGCGCCGCCCAGACCCTGCGCAGCTTCTGCGCCTGGCAGCGAGGGCTCAACACCCCCGAGGACTCGGACCCGGCCCACTTTGACACGGCCATTCTGTTCACCCGGCAGGTGAGGCCCCAGTCGGCCCCCACGGGCCACGTGCTGCGTTAACTCCCCAACCAGCGGCGCTGCGGAAACCGTGCCGGAAACGGCGCCCCTGGAGCCGCACGACGCCGCGTCGCCTCGGCCCCGGGCCACGCGGCCGGGGCCATCCAGGCCCCGACGGTGCCGGGGGCCCAGCTGACCTAGATCTCTCGTCCCGGCGGGCCCCGGGGGTCTTGGTTCCTCATGCGTCTTCTGTGACCCCCCCTCTCCGCAGGACCTGTGTGGGGTCTCCACCTGCGACACTCTGGGCATGGCCGACGTGGGCACCGTGTGTGACCCGGCTCGGAGCTGTGCTATTGTGGAGGACGATGGGCTCCAGTCAGCCTTCACCGCTGCTCACGAACTGGGTAATTGGGAGTGGGGCTGTGGGGCACCCGGGATGGATGAGAGAGGTAGCAGGCCCGGGGAAAGGGGACAATGGGCTCACTAGAATGCAAGTAGGGGTCACAAGGCCACCCGGCCTAGGCGCAGGGCCGTTATCCTTCTCTGCTGTGGATGTAGGCAAACATTTAGCTTCGTCTATTAAATGAGATAGCGTGTGGAAACTTACCGTGAACTCTGTGTGTGTGTGTGTGTGTGTGTGTGTGTGTGTTTGAGGACGGCACAATATTGAGAGAGAGACTATTCGTCAGAGTCAGTGATAGAATGTTGGGAACGTTGGCTACAAGGCAAAGGGGGTAGGGAGGTGCCCTGAGTGTGTTTGGGGGGAAGGGGAGACAGAGACATGGGGGGTACATATGGAGGAACCCTGGAACACCGGAAGGAGATGGGGGCGGGGGCAGTGTGGGATGCGGGGAGAATCTGACCATCCACAGCTGGAACCAGGTTTATCATGGGCTTGAAGCCCCCCGACGGCACAGAGAGGGGACCCTTGGACCCTAACCAGGCCTCTGCTCTCACAGGCCATGTCTTCAACATGCTCCACGACAACTCAAAGTCATGTGTTGGTCTGAATGGGCCTGGAAGTACCTCCCGCCATGTCATGGCTCCTGTGATGGCTCACGTGGACCCCGAGGAGCCCTGGTCCCCCTGCAGTGCCCGCTTCATCACTGACTTCCTGGACAATGGCTATGGTAAGCAGATGGCTCACCCCTTTCTCTGTTCGGCTCTGGGCTCCTGCCCCGCCCCCCACCCCCCACCATACTCTCTCTTCTGCTACGTTCTGCATGGACCCAGTTGACTACCTCAAGTGTGTTTCCTCTGCAGTGTGGGACGGGGTGAGAAATGCTTCTGTCTTTGCGTGGTTCCCACTTCCTCTAGAATAAATAGCACAGCCAAGGCAGGCAACTTTTGGTGCGGTAGAATTAGATCTCACCTTTTAAGGGTCAGCCCTGTTCACACCAGAATGGGCCCGCTGTGAGGGGGGTGACTGCCCGTCACTTGAGGTGTGCAAGCCTGAGGGACGGCCTGCTACTCGGCAGGTTGCTGATAGGAAGCAGACTCCAGAGCCCTGTAGTTGCTTAGAGCAGGTAGGAAGACTCAGGGCTTTGGGTTCCTGTCCTGATGCTGTTCGTTAGACACGCGTAGAGAGTGTAAGTTTCTTCGCGTCTGTGTGTCCGATCTGTAAAACAGGTCTCTCGGTTAAACGAGAGAGCGTCGCTCAGGCATTTAGCCGAGGCTCATCACGTAACAAGCACCCAGGCAATTGCCTCTGCTACTGAAAGCTTTCTCCGGCCTCGGGATTTGGATTCTAGGATCCCTCAGGCCCCAGGGAGTCCAAGCTTTCAGCCGGCAACCTAGAGCGTTCCCTCAGCCCGCTGCTGACCTCACATCCCTACCCCCTTCCCAGGGCACTGTCTCTTAGACAAGCCAGAGGCGCCCCTGCATCTGCCTGTGACTTTCCCCGGCAAGGACTATGACGCTGATCGCCAGTGCCAGCTGACCTTCGGGCCTGACTCACGCCATTGTCCGCAGCTGCCTCCGCCCTGTGCTGCCCTCTGGTGCTCCGGCCATCTCAACGGCCATGCCATGTGCCAGACCAAGCATTCCCCCTGGGCCGATGGCACCCCCTGCGGCCCGGCGCAGGCCTGCATGGGTGGCCGCTGCCTCCACGTGGACCAGCTTCAGGATTTCAACGTGAGGTCCCAGGCCAGGGGTGCAAGCAGGGGGCCAGGGGGAGTGGGGACTGGCCCTGGGCCTGGGAGACTGTACTTACTGGCACGGCACCCTTTCTGCTTCTGCAGGTCCCACAGGCTGGCGGCTGGGGTCCCTGGGGATCATGGGGCGGCTGCTCTCGGAGCTGCGGGGGCGGCGTCCAGTTCTCTTCCCGGGACTGCACGCGGCCGGTCCCCCGCAACGGCGGCAAGTACTGTGAGGGCCGCCGCACCCGCTTCCGTTCCTGCAACACCCAGGACTGCCCAACGGGGTCAGGTGAGCAGTGGGAGGGACAGAGGCCTTCAGGCGGGGACGGTGGGGCTGAGGCGGTCGTCCCTTGAGTGTAGGGACTGTCCCCTGCTGTCGAGGGGAGCGACCTCACCGTTCAGGGCTCAGGGACCTCCTCTGGCAGTCTGTGGGGGGAGAGCGGTGCCACGCCGTCCAGGGGCCTGAGGGGCTGGGACGGAGGGGCTCCGGTGGGACGTGGTAAGGAAAGAGGACCCTGACCGGCCGTTTTACCCCGACAGCACTGACCTTCCGCGAAGAGCAGTGCGCCGCCTACAACCACCGCACCGACCTCTTCAAGAGCTTTCCGGGGCCCATGGACTGGGTCCCGCGCTACACGGGGGTGGCCCCCCGGGACCAGTGCAAACTCACCTGCCAGGCCCGGGCCCTGGGCTACTACTACGTGCTGGAGCCACGGGTGAGGCCCGGACGCCCCCGGGCGCCGTGCGTTCACGGTCTTTCCCGCAGCCCCCCTACCTGCTGAGCTGGCACAGTTCCCCCAAAGCAGCCCAGAGCCGTGCGGGGCCAGCCCGGGCTCGGTCAGGCTCCTCTGTCCCCCGGGTATTGGGAAAACAAGCCCCAGACTCTAGATAAGTTTCCCGTGGTTTCTTTTTCTCTCTCTTCCCGTCTCCCTGGGCTCTGCTTCGTGAGAAGGGATGTGGCCTTTCGGGCAAGTCTTTGACCCCGTTTCCTTGGGCTCCTCTCTGAATTCCAGGGGTGGCCTCGTTCAGCTCGCGGATGGCCAGTCCGTCACTGGACAGGCCTCTTGGAGACAGGGGCGCCTCCCCACTCCCTCCCTGCGCTAGGGCGGTTTGTTGAAGGCCCAAGGGAGGAGCCCTGGCAGATTTTTCACCCCTACCCCGGGGAAAACTCGTACACGTCGGCCGCCCCCTAGCGTCCATGTGGGTCGCTGCCTTCGAGGTTCAGGGCTGGTGTAGAGACTTGGACGGACTTGTGGTGTCCGCCTGGGCCCCTCTACTTGCCAGCTGTCTCCCCTTTGGGAGACTGTGCTCATCCTTCTGAAACCTCCGTGTTCCATCTCTGGAAACCTCAAGGAGTGCTTGTGAGATTTGCATTCTTGTTTACAAAGCACGTAGCACAGTGCCTGGTCCATAGGGAGTATTCTGAAAACGGTAGAGTTTTAAATCTCTGTTGTCGCCACGCTCATCACCCCTTACAGAGGTGGGGCTCACGCCGCACCCCGTTCACGTCCCCCCCCTGCCCAGCCTTTACGACGGCGCCTTCCTGGCGGGATCTGGCTTCACCCAATCCCTCCTGACTTGGCATTGCTGCTCTCTCGGCAGGTGGTAGACGGAACGCCCTGTTCCCCGGACAGCTCCTCGGTCTGTGTGCAGGGCCGCTGCATCCACGCCGGCTGTGACCGTGTCATCGGCTCCAAAAAGAAGTTTGACAAGTGCATGGTGTGCGGGGGGGATGGTTCCAGCTGCCGAAAGCAGTCCGGCTCCTTCAGAAAATTCAGGTTCGTCCGCTATTTATTTCCTCCCCTCGGGCCCCTGGGGATGCCAGGATGAACTTAACGCTGTTTCTCCCCTCACAGAGCTTCCTGTCTCGCAGGGGAGACAGATGAGTAGCCAGGTACAGCACAGGGTTCCACGTGTTGAGCAGGTGGCAGCCTGGGCTGCTGTGAGGGCCCTGGTGGGCCTCTGGGAGGGCTTCCCCAGGAGGTAACTTGCTCCTGGAGGGAGAGTGGGAATCGGACCGGCATCGAAGAGGTGGGCTTCAGTGGGCACCTCAGTGAGGGGGCACCGGATGCAAAGGTCTAGAGAGAAGAGGGGGGAGGGCACGCTTGCACACAGCTCAGACCTACAGATCTGAGACGATCGGATCTCAGGTCTATGCAGACCCCTTACACAGTTTTAGGGGGACGACCCTCTTTGCACACACACTCACACATATGGCCGTACAAACACAGCTCGGAAAGGCTGGAGGGATTCCGGAAGATGCTGAGCTCCCCCTCTATTCCTCCCACGCAGGTACGGGTACAACAACGTGGTCACGATCCCCGCGGGGGCCACTCATATCCTTGTCCGGCAGCAGGGGGCCCCCGGTGTCCGCAGCCTCTACCTGGCCCTGAAGCTCCAGGACGGCTCCTACGCCCTCAACGGTGAATACACCCTGATGCCCTCTGCCACGGATGTGGTGCTGCCCGGGGCGGTCAGTCTACGCTACAGCGGGGCCACCGCGGCCTCAGAGACACTGTCAGGCCACGGGCCGCTGGCCCAGCCCTTAACGCTGCAGGTCCTGGTGGCTAGCAACCCCCAGAACGCCCGCCTCCGGTACAGCTTCTTCGTGCCCCAGCCGGCCCCTTCGACGCCGCGTCCCACCCCCCAGGACTGGCTGCACCGCAAGGCACAGATCCTGGAGATCCTCCGGCGGCGCCCCTGGGCGGGCAGGAAATAACCTCATCGTCCCCGCTGCCCTCTGCGGGCACCGGGGCCTCGGACTGAGTTGGGAGAGAGAGGGGGCTTCCGCGGCTGCCTCACGCTGCCACGGCGGGGAGGGGCTGAGACTGTGAGGCCTGCCCTCCTCCCCTGCCCTGATGCGCAGGCTGGCCCTGCCCTGGTTTCCTGCCCTGGACGGCAGTGACGGGTGGTGGATGGAAGGGGCTGGGGACAGTCCCCCATCTAAACTGCCCCCTCCACCCTGCTGGTCACAGGAGGGAGGGGGAAGCCGGGGGCAGCAGTTGTATTTATTTAGTATTTATTCACTTTTATTTAGCACCAGGGAAGGGGACGAGGGCTAGGGTCCTGGGGAAACTGACTTCCGCCCCTCATAACCCTCACCCCGGCTAGGAAATCCAGGGTGGTGGTGATAGGCATAACTGATCCGTGTGTATGTGTGTGTGTGTGTGTGTGTGTGTGTGCGTGTGTGCCTGTGCGTGTGTGTGTGTGTGTGTGTGTGTTCACGTATAAGGTACATCCTGCCCTGCTTTCTTCTCCCTGAACTTTGTTTTCTGGGAAAGGAAGAGTCAAGGGGAGGATAGGCCTTCAGGGAGTAAGGGATTATCATATTTTTTAAATATATATTGAATTCTGCTATTTATGTGCTCCTTTGGGAGTCAGACACATGTGGGCTTGCACCCCGGCTCCACACCTCCGAACGTTCGTTTCCTCAGTTGCCAATAATAATACCTCCCTTGGAAATTGTTGTGAGGACTAAGTCATGTAAATAAAGGACTAGCATCGTGCCCGGCGCTGGGTCAAGTGCTCTGCGGTGGCCGCTGCCTCTAGGTGGTGTCACCGCCGCTCTGCCTGCCTCCGGCGTCCAGGGGCTCGGAGGTGGCGGAGAGCACGTCAGCGGTGCCCACCCTCAGCCCCAGGCCACGCTCCTCTGGTGGGCAGAACGCCGTCCTGCACTCGGAGGGACTCTCAGAGAAAGGACGGCTGTGTCCCTGATCCCTGGAGACGCCCAGCCAATGGAGACAGAATAAACGCTCGACCCCAGACACAGTTGATAAGAACGAGAAGGCGCAAAGGAAAACAAGAACAGCTCCATCCACACAAAAGGCACTTAGGACTGAGGGCCCCTCGTGGGGTCTGGTGGGGATGTCATTGTAGGAAGGGCACTGGAGAGGGAGTCCCCGGGCGTGAATTTGAGTTGGGGTTCAGTCTTACCGGCTAGTGGTGTTGGGGAAGTCACTGGTGCTGAGCCTTCGGCGGCTCTTATGCGTCAGGGGGCTGATAATACCCATCCCCACCGGGTTGTTCTGGAAACAGTTGATAACCACAGTTTCAGAACAGCAAAGGCCGAACCGCGTGAGAGGTTACCCTTGTGACTACTGAGTGATTAGGACAGGGGCCCCCAGAATCAACCGGGGCAAACACAGCAGACGTCTCTGAAGGTGTGAGGGTAGAACGGCATTTAACAGAGGGCAGGGCATGGTTTGGGAAGTCCAGAGGGCAAGGAGAATGGCGGGGAGGCGGGTCTGGGGGGGCGGACAGCCAGGTGTTCCCTGGAGGTCGACACAGGGAACACAGACTCGAGGGGCAGGAGGGCACCAGACACAGCTGTACTTTTCCTTCCGAGCAGGTGGCCTTGCTTAAGAAAGAACCGGGGCAACCCTGTGTGCGTCGTGGAGGACGCGCGGTTGGAAAAGGGGTGACAGGTGGATCGGAAGGATAGGCAGAGCCCTGTGCGAAGTCCGTGCGAGGTACACACACACACACACACACACACACACACAGAGCGTGACTGACGGGGCTCACCCATCGGAAACAACAGGACGTTGCAAAGCTCTGCATCATAAGGGCCAGATAAGCCATAGAGCCTGAGCCCAGACTCAGTGGGCTGTGAGGGGTAAGGAGGGTGAGTCTCAGGCTGCGCTGAGCAGAGGGCCACCCTGACGGCCTTCTCGCCTTTCCGTCGTGCTCGCGGGAGTTCACACTTTGAAAGTCACCTTCACGTGCAGCCTCTTAACAGGAGGCCCTTCCCTCACCGCGTCGGGCTCTGCCTGGCATAAAGAGGAAACTTTTCTCAGGGGTGCATGGGTGGCTCAGTCGGTTGAGCGTCTGACTCCCGGCTCAGAGGGCGTGATCTTGCAGTTCAGGAGTTCGAGCCCCGCAGCGGGCTTGCTGCTGTCAGCACAGACGGTGGTGCCTGCTTTGGATCCTCTGCCCGCCTCCCCCCCCCGATCTCTCTCCGCCCCTCCCCTGCTTGTTCTCTCTTTCTCAAAAATAAATAAAACATTACAAAACATTTTGGTTTCAACTTACGAAATTTTTCCCAGAGAGGGAAAGAGCTTAGGGACCGTGTCTGTGATTGGGTGGGCGTGAAAGCGGAGGACACAGAGAGCTAGCCTCTCAAAGACGAGTAGTGGGCATCATGGCCCTCAATCCCGGGCGACGCCCGACCCCTTTCTGGAACGCTCTTCTCCAGACCACCCTTCCCCTACCTCGGCTAGAGACTGGCCTGAAGCCCCCCTCAGGGATCCAGCCAGTTCTTGCCAGGGATGGGGCGAATTCATACCTTCTTGTAAGAGCCAGATGGGCTCTTGTCTCTCCAGTCTGCCTACTTATTGCCTTCCCGGGCCTGTGCTACATTGTGGGCGAGCAATCGGGGGGAGAAACAGGAATACCAGGAAGTTACGTTATGCACACCGAGCTCCAGTATCTGGTCTTAGAGGGAAAAAGAGAGAACAACAGTGAGCTGATGAAAGGGGGGTCTGTGACTGTGGGAGGACGAGGGCAGCGAGCGCCCTGTCCCTGGAGAAGTTCAAGCAGAGTTTGGACAACCATTTTTTTTTTAACGCGTATTTATTTTTGAGACAGCAAGAGACAGAGCACGAACGGGGGAGGGTCAGAGAGAGAGGGAGACACAGAATCCGAGGCAGGCTCTGTCGGCTGTGCTGACAGCTCAGAGCCTGACGCTTGGCTCGAACTCACGGACCGTGAGATCATGACCTGAGCCAAAGTGGGACGCTTAGCCGACTGAGCCACCCAGGCGCCCCTTGGACAACCATTTTATGGGGTGCTAAGTGCTGTGCCTGTGTGTTTGGGGTGGGGCGGGGGGCTTGAACAATAACTGTGAGCTGAGCCAATTTCTTAAAGCTCCTTCTGCCCCTCAGATCTTCCACCTCTGCGGTTAGAGCAGAGGAAATCCGGGCATTTGTCCAGCCACGATTTTCGCGGTGGGGGGTGAGAAAGCCAGGTTTCTGGGATGCTCTGCTCACACGTCTACCCCAGCCCCAGCCCCTCTTTTTCAATCTTCATGTAGTATTACAGTGTTTGGCCTTCTAAACTACCAGACTGACAGTCAGTGACTAAACCCAGCAGCTCATTGGTCAGGGCTGGGGGGGGGGGGGGGAAGGAGGGGGAAGAAAGTGGAATTCGATGTATTAACATTTTATTGGCTACGAGGATGCTTCTGAACCAATTGAATACTTTCCCCATTGACTGTTGCTAGAGGGGTAAGCCAAAATCATTTACAGCAAGACTCAACCAGCTGACAGCTGAGGGAAACCACCAGTTCTAAAAATGCTCAGAGGAAGCCCGAGGGGTGCGGGAGGGTGGGGGGGGGGAGTGGGTGGTGGCAGAGAGGAATTACTGAACAATTTCCCCAGAAAGGACCTTGTATAGGGACAGGCCCAGAGGACTTAAGTAGCCTTCGGAAGGAAAGGGAGGAGAGGAAGCATGTTTAAGACATCCCTCACGGTCTTTGGGAAACCAGCACCCGGCCCTGCAAACGCAGGGACGCAGCCTGAGGTTGGCCTGTCCAGCTTCACAGAGATGTATCAGCACATCCTCCCGATAACGTAGAGGCGTACAAGCATCGAGAAACTGCAAATATGAGAATTTTGGCCTGAAAGTGGGTCAGAGGAAAACATATTAATTGGAATAGCACTTCCTACGGAGAACTGACTGTTTCTCCGTTTGTTCAGTAACTAAGCCATCGGGTTATGAACGGGAGTCAGAATCACGCTCTCACGGCATCTGGAAAGGACACCGAGTTTTGGAGTCAGACTGAATCTAAGCTTTGCTACTCACACGTGATGATGTGATCTGAGATTCCTTGATCTCGGTGACCCTCGGTTTCTTAATGTGTAAAGTGGGTATTACTACTACCTGCCTTACGGAGAGGTTGTCAGAACTTAAGAATATAATGGCAGGGGCGCCTGGGTGGCTCGGTCGTCGGGCGTTTGATTCTTAATTTCAGCTCAGGTCATGATCTCACGGTTTGTGAGTTCCAGCCCTGCTTGGGATGCTCCCTCTCCCTCTCTCCCTCTCTGCCCCTCCACTGCTCTCTCTCTCTCTCTGTCTCTCAGAAATAAATAAACATTAAAAAAAAAGAAGAAGAATATAATGGTGTACGTGTTTGGCCCTGTGTCTGGCTTCTAGTAACTGCCAATACATGCTGATTCTCTTCCCCTCCGATCTCTTCCTTTGCCTGCCCCCTCTTTCCACTCCTGTATTAGCATGAGAAAATAAGTATACTGAGGAACCGTCTAGGTCAGATATAAGATGGGCTATTTTGTAGAGTTTGTGCTACAAATTCTTGGTTACGTTCAGGGGATGATAAAAGGAAGCCATGGTCCCCGTCCTTGGAGTTCACAGTCTGGTGGCTGAGACGGTCAAGTAAGACCAAAATGCCAGCCCCCCGTGACAGATGCCATGAGATGAGGGACGCCTAGCATAGAAGATGGGGCCACAAGTGTTCCTGGAGGAGGTGTCTGCCTCCCCTTCTAGAAGGCTGTGAGACTGCAGGGCCCCCAAGGAGAGTAAGCGGGTGGTGGAAGAAGAAAGAATTTCTGCTCCGGAGGGCAGCTCAAGGGTTCTTCTCTGTTATGCAAAACCAAAGACAAGTAAAACAGCTTTGAAGCTGGAGGATAATATTGTAAGTGGCCCAGTAGGGTTGGAAGGGGTGGTTGGGGTTAGAAGCTACATCTCAGTGGACAACGTTGAATGGGAGAGCGAAGATTTTAAAGACATTGGGCTGTTCCATAGAATGTGCTCCTGGTCCGTGCTGTCTCCTCCCAATGCCTCCGATGTTTCCTTGAGAAACTAGAGATTTATATGCCTTTAAATTCATTTTGAAACGAGACCAGATTTCTTCTATTGCGTTGTGTGTCATGACTGGACCACTAGGGGTCCTAGGATTTAAAAATTTTTATTATTGTTATTTTTTCTTTTTTTAATTTACATCCCAGTTAGTTAGCATCTAGTGCAACAATGATTTCAGGAGTCGATTCCTTAGTGCCCCTTCCCCGTTTAGCCCATCCCCCCTCCTACAACCCCTCCAGTAACCCTCCATTTGTTCGCCATATTTAAGAGTCTCTTCTGTTTTGGCCCCCTCCCTGTTTCTATATTATTTTTGCTTCCCTTCCCCTATGTTCATCTGTTTTGTATCTTAAATTCCTCACATGAGTGAAGCCACATGATATTTGTCTTTCTCTGACTGACCAATTTCGCTTAGCATAATACCCTCCAGTTCCATCCACGTCGTTGCAAATGGCAAGATTTCGTTCTTTTTGATTGCCGAGTAATAATCTATTGTATATACATACCGCTTCTTCTTTATTCATTCATCCGTGGATGCATTTGGGCTCTTCCCATCCTTTGGCTGTTGTCGATAGTGCTGCTATAAACATTGGGGCACATGTGCCCCTTCGAAACAGCATACCTGTATCCCTTGGATAAATACCTGGTAATGCAATGGCTGGGTAGTAGGGTAGTTCTATTTTTAGTTTTTTGAAGAACCTCCATACTGTTTTCCAGAGCGGCTGCACCAGTTTGCATTCCCACCAGCAGTGCAAAAGGGTTCCTCTTTCTCCGCATCCTCCCCAGCATCTGTCCTTGCCTGAGTTGTTAATTTTAGCCATTCTGACAGGTGTGGTGGTATCTCATTGTGGTTTTGATTTGTATTTCCCTGATGATGAGTGATGTGGAGCATTTTTTCATGCGTCGGTTGACCATCTGGATGTCTTCTTTGGAGAAGTGTCTATTCACGTCTTTTGCCCATTTCTTCACCGGATTATTTGTTCTTCGGGTGTTGAGTTTGTTAAGTTCTTTATAGTTGTTGGATACTAACCCTTTATCTGATATGTTCTTTACAAATACCTTCTCCCATTCTGTCAGTTGCCTTTTAGTTTTGCTGAATTCTTTGCTGTGCAGAAGCTTTTTATTTTGATGAGGTCCCAATAGTTCATTTTTGCTTTTGTTTCCCTTGCCTCTAGAGACCTGTTGAGTCAGAAGTTGCTGCGGCCAAGGTCAAAGAGGTTTTTGCCTTCTTTCTCCTCGAGGATTTTGATGGCTTCCTGTCTTACATCGAGGTCTTTCATCCACTTTGAGTTTATTTTTGTGTGTGGTGTAAGGAAGTGGTCCAGGTTCATTCTTCTGCATGTCGCCGTCCAGTTTTCCCAGCACCACTTGCTGAAGAGTCTGTCTTTATTCCATTGGATATTCTTTCCTGCTTTGTCAAAGATTAGTTGGCCATATGTTTGTGGGTCCATTTCTGGGTTCTCTATTCTGTTCCATTGATCTGAGTGTCTGTTTTGGTGCCAGTACCATACTGTCTTGATGATCACAGCTTTGTAATACAGCTTGAAGTCTGTATTATTATTATCTTTTAAGTTTATTTATTTATTTTGAAAGAGAGAGAGAGACTGTGCGAGCGGGGGAGGGGCAGAGAGGAGACAGAGAATTCCAAGCAGGCTCCGCACTGTTAGCATGGAGCCCGGCCCTGGGCTGAAACTCACAAAACCTGGAGATCATGACCTGAGGCGAAAGCACGTGTCTGATCCTTAACCAACTGAGCTCCCAGAATTTATTCAGAACGTAGAAAGACAGGATACTGTGGTAGAAACCAGCAATATTAGAATTTACGTTTTCAGAGACATAGCATTTCTAGGTGATGATCAAGTCTGGAGTGTGGCCAGGGTGAAATGGAATAGAGGTGCAAGTTCTTGAAAATGAAGCTTGCGAATTAATGCAGGAGAACTGCAGCAGAAGGCAGGTGGAGATGTGGGATAGACGATGAAGTTCAGTTTTTCTAAAACTGAACACCATGGAGGAGTAGAGAGGCTCAGGGGAAGGGTCCTGTGAGTGAACCACATTTCCACTTTCTCTAGGAGTCTGTCTTTTCCACGACACCGTGAACTCCTTAAACAATCAGGGCTTTTATTCTGTTCCTACTTTGTGCTCAAAATTCAGATAGACTGAATATCTACTTCTGCTGGCATTGTTCCCTAGTTCACAGTATCACAAAACCCCTTAAGATGGGGTTCATTTTATAGATGAAACCTAGAAAGTGTATTGTTCAACATCACACAGCCAGGGTGTGTATGATCAAAAGCCGGTGATTCTGCTGAAACCCACCATTATCTCATTTTGAACCTCCCCAGGCATCTCCAGTTCATGAAGTCCAAAGTTTAACTGGTCATCTCTACTGTTTCGCCCAAACGTGCCTCTTCTAAGTTTTGTTTCTTACTGAATGATGCCACCATCCACCCAGCGGTCCACACGAGAAATCGGGGAGTCTTGGGGCGCCTGGGTGGCTCAGTCGGTTGAGCATGTGACTCTTGGTTTCAGCTCAGGTCGTGTGATCTCTCTCAAGATAAATAAATAAACTTAAAAAAAAATTTAAAAAATACAGTTTTCAGAAAAAGGTAAAATGATGACGGTCATGCTGCTAAAGAAACAATTATTCTGACGACAATTGTTCAAATGGTAAGGAAGACTTTCTTCAGGACCATTGTGATACGTGTAAAGACTATCCCAGTCAGAGAGGTTGGGCTCCACTCTGAGTACAATAAGGACAAGGGGCTATTTAGAGCCAATGAGAAGTATGAGAGGGTCAGTGGATGGAAAATTACATCAAGGATAAGGAGATCCTGGCTAAACTGACTTAGCAGGTTTCTTGCTGAAAGTGGCTGGTGGTCCAAGGATGAGGCCTATTTGAAAAGAAACCTCAGAGGATCCTGTCTGAAGTTTGGTCGAGGAGAGTCTTTGTCAATATCTAAATAAAAATGAACACGTGTGAAAGATGTTATTTAACTCACGAGGGAACTGGCAGATGGTATAGTTAGTTTAAAAGAAAATCTGAAGAAGAGACATTTACAGATCAAGAGTACAGAATTGAATATGAAAATGGAGGCAAAAACTGCTTGTTTGTTTTGTGTGATATGGGGAATAGGGGGTTAATTGAACCTGATATCGGGACAAAATTTGCATGTCGGATCAGTTACCTACAGAGTTGTAAAATAGTTCCCATGGAAACAGAATCTCGTAAGGCAGCAGCGGGATCGTCACTTCTGGGAAGTGTTTCCCGAGTCTCTACGTGAGAATGGGTTGCAATTTCTGGGCAATCGTGTTTATCACACTATATTGTTTATATCCTTCCCTTCCTCCCATACACGCTCATGAACTTTTTGAGGCAGACACCGTGACTTACTCCAAGTTTCCTGGCTCTGAACAGCAGCTTCTTAGGAACATAACATGCTAAGAGGGTAGTGGAAGCCGCAAGATAAACATATTGGGTACTAATGGAGCGTCCATTTTATTCTAATATCTGGGAAAACGCAGTTTTACATTGAAGCTGGCGCTTCCCTCTTCACTCAACGTTTCCTTGTTTTATTAACTAACCGTTTCTATTTCAAGGTCGCGGGACACCCTGGGGATACAAAAATGCGCCTGAGCAGTCGCAACGAGATACCCTGAGCAAGAAACAATTGTGAGACTAAGTGGCACTAAGTCGCAGGGGCACCACGGACACGCCGGGAAGGGGCTGGCCCGCCGTGACAGGTCTTGGGGCGCGCCAGAAACTGTCGCACTGGCCTCTGGGTCAGGCTCGGCCCGGCAAGAGAGCCCTGGTTGGAGCTGATGTCTTCCCAGTCTGAGGGGTGGGAAATGGCATCCGGGCCGGAGCGCGTCCAGGAAGGAGAGCCCCCCGCCGGCTCTCGGAGCGCCCCAGCCCCGCCATCCTGCGCTCGGGCCTCTGTCGGCCTCTGTCCCCCTGTCTCGGGCGCCCCGCCCGCCAGGCCCCGCCCCGTGACGCCAGGCCCCGCCCCGTGACGCCAGGCCCCGCCCCGCGGCGCCCGCTTCCAAGATGGCGGCGGCGATGCCTGCCAGGCAGTCCGGGTGGCGGTGACGACGGGAAGCTGGAGAGCAGGTATGTGGGCTGGGGGTGATGGGGTGAGAGGCCCGGGAGAAAGGTTCGGGCGACTGGCGCGTTGAGAAGTTTTGGGCAAAGGCTGGAGACCAGCTTGAGCGGGGGTGGGGGGGGCGTCCCAGGTGGACGTTCGGGCAGAGGCCGGTGGGCTCACGTTGCAAATGCAAGAGGAGGTTGGGGTGGGATGGGGGTGCGCGGAAAGAACCCGTCTGTGACCCTCTGCAGCGCGCTGGCCACGCCCCTTCGGTGAGCCAGGCCAGGTATCCCCGACAGGTTCTGCCCAGCCCTCCCTCTCCCTGCCTCACTTTTAGCCGTAACCCTCCTCCCCACCCCCGCTAGGACGGGGATGGGGTAGAAAAGGTAGAGGAGGCCACCCCCACCCTCCTGCCCGCCGCGCTCCGGGGCTGTTTGCTTGCAGCTCCCAGGTGGTCACGCTGCCTGCACCTGCGGAGCTAGCTCCCAGGCACGTGAAGAACGGAAAGGAGCCTGTTTCCTACTCCGCCCTTGGTCCTCCTGAGGCCACTCCACAATCCTGTCGTGACTGCCTCACCCCTCGGCGAAAATAATGGTTCCATTAGCTGCCTTGTCCCTACTCCCCAAACAGGTTGGTCCTGTTGGGGTGGGGTATGGTTAAGCAAGCGTGAACCGACACTCTAGGGCAGCCGGGGCAGAAGCCAGGGACCTACGATCTCTGGCTCCTCCCCTTGTCTTTCCAACCGCTTTCCCTCACTTCCCAGTTTCACCCTGATGTTGAGCTCTGCCCCTCTGGGTGGGTGGTTATCCTTGACCACTTGTGTTACAGCTGGCCCCAGGATCGCTGTTGGAGTGTTGGATGGAGCCCTTCTCTGTCCTCTGTGACATTTCCAATTTTAGATAATGCCTCACATCTCTGCCCCGCCGGGACCCCCCGAAGCTCCCATGACCCCGAAGAAGACAGCTTGAACCTAGGTGAGTCTTTCCCCCTCTAAAATTGGAAGGGAGGTTCTCCAGGGACTCCTGTGAAAGGGACATGGGACCTGAATGATGTAAGCATTCTTGGGGGTGGGGACCGAGAGTAGTTGGCTGAGTGGTTTGGGGAGGAGGTGGAGGAGAGTGAAACTTGGGCTGGAAATGGCAGGTGGTAGGGCTGCTGGCGGTTACATTCTGTTTCTTTTTCGTGCCTGACCGTTCACCTGTGTGCTCCCTTCTGCGACTTTGTTCTTTGTCTCTTCTTCCTCTTAACTTCAATTCTTAACTGAGGATCTCTCTGCTGGCTTGCTCGTTGCCTGCCTGCCCCCCAGAACTCTCCTCTCTCCCTCCTCAGACCTCACCCCAGGATGTTGCGGAGGCTGCTGGAGCGGCCCTGCACACTGGCCCTGCTTGTGGGCTCCCAGCTGGCTGTCATGATGTACCTGTCCCTGGGGGGCTTCCGAAGCCTCAGTGCCCTATTTGGCCGAGAGCAGGGGCCGACATTTGACTATTCTCATCCCCATGATGTCTACAGTAACCTCAGTCACCTACCTGGGGCCCCTGTTGCCCCAGGGGGTCCTCCAGCTCCTCAAGGTCTGCCCTACTGTCCAGAACGATCTCCTCTCTTAGGTGAGTGCAGAAAGGACGAGGAAGTAAAGGGAAGGCCAAGGTGTGGGGACAGGGCTGGGGCGGCAGGAGTGGGCCTTGGAGGATGTTAAAGTACCCGAAAGGTGGGCTGAGGTTGACGTGGAGCCCGTTCTGAATTTGGAATTAGATTGGGCTCCTGGGTTGAGCCACAGCTTTCCATCGCCTGGCCATTCTCGTGCTCTCCCTGCCTTGGGCTGGGAATTGCTTCCTTTGTAGATGAGCTCTGGTTTAGTTAGTTGCAAGTCCTGTGTTCTCCCATCTTCTAACGGTAGCCTCCGGCCCAGCGAGGCAGGAGAGAGGGAGCGTGAAAAGAGGCAGGCCGGGTGAAGAGCCTGCACCTTCCAGACTTTGTAAAGCTGTCCCAGTGACGGCTTGTGAGGTTTCTAACGAGCCCTTGGGAAAGCTGAGCCCCGGCAGCAGACTGCCAGGGCCAGAGGCGTTCCCAGGCCTGGGGGTCCTTTTCTCATTGCCCCTCGAATCCCTGACCTGGCCGTTCTCTCCCTACAGTGGGTCCTGTGTCCGTGTCCTTTAGCCCGGTGCCGTCACTGGCGGAGATTGTGGAGAGGAATCCCCGGGTGGAACCGGGGGGTCGGTACCGCCCCCGCGGGGTGTGAGCCGCGCTCCCGAACCGCCATCATTGTGCCCCACCGTGCCCGGGAGCATCACCTGCGCCTGCTGCTCTACCACCTGCACCCCTTCCTGCAGCGCCAGCAGCTTGCCTACGGCATCTACGTCATCCACCAGGTACCCCGGCCCCGCCCCGCTCTCTCTGTGACGGAGCCTCAGGTCCCTGCCCGCCCCCCCCCCCCAATTCCCATGTAGTAGGTCCCCGGAACAGTGCTGAGGGGGTCGGACCGTCGAAGATGGGGAAACACGCAGCACTGCTCGGCCAGCTGGCTCGCCCCGTAACTCCTCCGCTTCTGTGTAGGGTGTTGTTCCCACGGTCTTCCGTGATTTCTTCCTTTGTTGAACTTGCAATGGTGCAAGTTTGGGACCGGCCAGACCTGGACTAAAGTTAGTTCTGCCATTTGTCCCACACGTGACCTTGAACACGTTTCTTAACCCCCTGAAATGAGGCAAAGAGTGAAAACTAATAGACACCTGTTTTCCGTGGCTATTGGTTGTCAGGATGAAAATGCTAGACAGCGGCATGTAAGTATCAGACACACGCTGATGCTCCACGAGTATTTGCTGAACGAAAAACGAAAGTTTGTCTTTCTCTCCATTCGGCTCGCCACCCTCCCTTCACCCGCCTTTGATCTCCCTCCTTTCATTTTTGTACTTGGGCCCCTCTTCTCCATGCTGCCTACAGACACGGTCTGGTTCTCCCCCATTACCTTCCAGGCTGGCAATGGGACCTTTAACAGGGCCAAGCTGCTGAACGTTGGGGTGCGGGAGGCCCTGCGTGACGAGGAATGGGACTGCCTGTTCCTGCACGACGTGGACCTGCTGCCCGAGAACGACCACAATCTGTATGTGTGTGACCCCCGGGGACCCCGGCACGTCGCTGTCGCCATGAACAAGTTCGGATACAGGTATAGAGGGCACGAGAGGGCGCGGGGAAGTAGGGAACCCCACCGTCCACTGGGAGGAGGGCCAAGGGGATGTGGGTGGGGATGTCTCCCCAAAAGACTTGTGGAATCCAGGCACCTTTCTCTCCCTAGCCTCCCGTACCCCCAGTACTTTGGAGGAGTCTCAGCGCTCACTCCTGACCAGTACCTGAAGATGAATGGCTTCCCCAATGAATACTGGGGCTGGGGCGGTGAGGATGACGACATTGCTACCAGGTCAGACTTCCTGCCCCCGCTCCCTCCCCTCACCCTCGCCTGGGGGCCTGTCCTCGGAGACCACGCCTGACTCTAGCAAGCCGGACCCCGACCCACACCGGGCCCATTCTTCTCCCTTAGCTTTTTCAGTCCACCCGGGTCAGGCTTTGCGTGCCGGTCTCCATTCTGTCGTCCCCCGGTCTCCTAGATCCTGATGACTTAAGGGAGAGACGATGAGATCAAGAGGCTACAGTATCACGGGATTCCTTCCAGAGTCGGAAGAGGGCCTAGCGATACTGCAGTCCTGCCTGCCGCCAGGCTTGCATCCAGACCACTTCCGGTGGGGCAGGGGAGGAGGGGCTCTGCTCCATACCGCCCAGAACCACTTTGTTGGTTGGAGTCCGTGTCGCTGGCACGGTGCCAGCTCATTTTTAGCCTGTGAAACGTTTTGACCTTCAGCCTCAGCTGACCCAGTTTCCCATCTGTGGCGTGAGGATTTGGGCTTGCTGTGCTAGACCCATTGCGTCCCCTCCCCCCTTGGCCCCTCCGGGACGAGCTCTCTGAATTCTTGTCCTCTGTATGTGTGTGAAGGACCCAGCAGTTTCTAAACGTACGTGTGCTTTCAGTACCTTCCCAGGCCATCTTCAGGTCTTGCTTCTGTGTGTTCCAGATGGGGGTTTGTTTCTTTCCAGGTCCTGATTATTTGGTTCTGTTCTTTTCCTAATGACGGGGACAGGTGGAGGGGTCGGGGTGAGGGAGTTGAGGCAGCTCGGCCGCCGTTCTAGATAAGAGTTGCTGAGCTTGGGTCCGCGACTCTCGGTCTTGCCCTGTCCTTTTGATCAGATGGCTCCTCTCCCTGCCCTTCCTGGACTGCCAGGGCGCTTCCCGTTAGCCACTCAGAGAGCAAAGGTGGGACGTGCGAACCCACCTCTGCCCGTTGTTTAACGAGGCCCCAGGGTTTGGATGCACTGGCACCAGCCCAGGCTTTGGATACATCCAGCTTCTGTGTTCTCTCGTGCCACTTCCTTCTTTCTCTTTGACTTTCTCTCTCCTTCCAGTACGTGGCACTTTTTTGCCTAACCGGCGAGAGTGGCTCTCTGTGTACAGAAACACGTAATTGCTTCCTTGCTGGCCGGACGTAGCTCCTGTTGGCCTGTCAGGAGCTTTCCTCCACTCCGGATCCTCCACGGTGCCCTCACTTTTCCCATAGGGTACGTCTGGCTGGGATGAAGATCTCGCGGCCCCCGACATCCGTGGGGCACTATAAGATGGTGAAGCACCGAGGAGACAAGGGAAATGAGGAAAACCCCCACAGGTAGGGAGGACTGCCCGCGAATGGTGACTGGGCCCTCAGGGTTCTGCATCCCAGCCAGGAAACGCCTAGAGGTCCCTAAGTCCCCGGCTGTTTCTCTCTGGGCCTTAGTTCTCCAAACTCTGACCCTCAGATTTGACCTCCTGGTCCGTACCCAGAATTCTTGGACACAAGATGGGATGAACTCACTGACATACCGACTGCTGGCTCGAGAGCTGGGCCCTCTCTATACCAACATCACAGCAGACATTGGAACTGACCCTCGGGGTCCCCGGACTCCCTCTGGGCCCCGTTACCCACCTGGTTCCTCCCAGGCCTTCCGCCAAGAGATGCTGCAGCGCCGGCCCCCAGCCAGGCCTGGCCCTCTGCCTACTGCCAACCACACAGCCCCCCAGGGCTCACACTGACCACTCCTTCCTGCCCACCTCAATCATGAAACCGAATCCGAGGGGTCGTATCCTCCCCGCCCTCGGCTCCTCACTGCTCTCAGAGGGGACGTGGGGGAACTGAACTCCAGTGCTGGGCTGGAGGCAAGGGCCTCTCCTCACTGCTGGACTGGAGCTGGGCTCCTTTAGACCTGGGGGTCCCTCTTTCTAGGGTCACCTGCCAGGGCTTATGACTGTGAATCCTTGATGTCATGATTTTATGTGAGGACTCCTGAGAGTCCCCGGCCCCAGGGGTAAGAGCAGGGCTGGACCCCAAGTCCCTTCCTCTTCCAGGAGAGAAGAGTGATCCGGCTTTTCCTGGGACCTCTGTGAATATTTATTCTATTTATGGTTCCGAGGAAGTAATGTTTGGTGAAGGAAACCCCTCCCTGGGTACTTTTCTGCCAGTGCTGGAGTAGCTTCCTCTTCTGGACCTGGCGCAGGGGGCTGGGATTTTGATATATTTTCTAATAAAGGACTTTGTCTTGCCTCTGCTCCTGCTTGCTGCATCCCAGGCACCTCGTGCCTATCTTTGCGACCTGCCCCCCTGCCGCCTCGTGCCTGTAGGTGACAGAACAACCAGATCCAGCCAAGCTCCAGCAACTTTTATTTTCGTGGGTCAAGAACTGCCACCAGCGGGGCCAGGAGGAGGTGGGAGTTGGGGATCAGCTGTTCGGTTCCGAGCCCAGGACCCGGGCTGCTGCCTGGCGTCCGCTCTCTATACAGTCGTTGACAGCAACCCCCTCATAGGAGGCTCCGGCCAGAGTCAAGGGCAGCCTCTGAGAAGCCAAGAATTCCGTAGCTGCCTCTGGAAAGAAAGGATGAAAGGATGGTTAGAGCTGGGGGTCTGGTCTCCTTGCCCTCCTCAGCACACTCGCTCTCCCAACTCACCCAGTTTTTGCCAGTGGCCTAGTGTATACTGGGGGATGCAGTTCTGGGGAGAGAAGAGGGGATACGGGGAAATTTTTGCTGCTGATGTCCAGGCCCAGGTAGACGGTGACAAATGCACCGCTTCCTGCCTTCGGTGGGAGTCGAGGAGCGTTTGCTCAACTCACCTTGTGCAGATGGACCAAGCAGTGGCTGGGTGGCTCTTTCAGTCCTAACTGGGTGGCAGCTGCTTCCTGGGCCTGTTGTTGGAGCAGCTCCTGAGATAAGACGGCGCCCCTGGCTTCCAGCATCTGTAACCAGGACCCTCCCAGCATCACCTAGGGAGAGGATATGGCACTGAACAGCCTGGCCTGACCTGCGCTGGGCACGGAGGAGCCCTCTGGAAACCCCCGCTAAGCAAAGCTATCGCTTCTCACGGTCACTCGGAGGCCAGGGGGGCTTCCGTCCTGCTCAGGGAAAGCAACTGAGTCATACACGATTCCCAGGACGCCCGGGTCTTCTGAGGATGGCACCAAATGTCCGAATCCCTGGGGCGAGGAGAAGACCGGGTCAGGAAGGAGAGGTTCCGGTTGAGCCCACGCCTCTCGTTCCTCTGTGTCATGGCTACCTGCACGGGCAGACGGGCTCCTCGGTACTGCAGGTTCACCACAGCCACAGACACCGCAGTGATGGCGCTCAGGGCCCGGGCCAGAGGCGCAGCCTCCGCAGGGAGCAGCTTGCCGAGCACTGGGGGGGAGAGCAGGCGGGGGCCCGCGTCAGGAGGCCTGCCCACCAGTCTCGCCCGCCCTCCCCGGGGTTGGACCCCCCACAGGGATGACCGGTTCAGGGGCGCAGGATGGTCCCGTGGGTCCCGGAAGCTGAACTTTGCCTCACTCCTGCCGGGGAAGGGGACGGTGGCTACCTCGTTACCTGAAGCCGGAACAGCACTGATAACGTGGTCAGCATCCAGACTGCTGTCCCCTAGAGACACCTGACGGGACGAAAACATTTGAGGGACAGACAGAATGGGAGCGTTGCCCCACTTTCCTAGGCACCAAAAGGGCAGGAGAGACTGAGTGCTGAGCCAGGATGAAGAGACTGTGCGATCAGCACAGAACCCCCGCCCCCTCCCCCCCCCCCCCCCCCCCCCCAGTTACTCCAGGAAGCAGACCAGACAAGCCAGCGTGGCCTCTCTGAGATGCGTAATGGAGCTGGGCTGGCCCTTCCCCTACCTAAGCCACTTACAAGCACTACTTCTGTCTAGAGTTGGATCAGGCAGATCTCGGAGGAAGGTCTACAAATAAAGTCTAAGACCCCGGGGTAGCCCGTACTTAAACAGCATCTAGGAAAACCATGAATAACTAGTCTGGCCCACCCCGGCCTGGTTAAAACATAGAGGCAAAGATGGAAACTCTAATTAGACACACATTCCACACCAGGGGCCTCTCCTACCTTCCAGCGCCTGTCTGCCTGGAGGCTGAGCCCACAGACGGGCTGGCCTCTGAGAATACGGACTCCTCTACTAGTCAGGTGGGTGTTAAGGGCTTGGGGCAACGTTTCCAGCCCTCCTCGGAGGGACCACTGGCTCCAGCGCTCGGCTCGGGCCTGGCTAATGAGTGCGGAGTCTGGCTGCGGGCTCTGCCCTGCACAGGGGGAGGCAGGGAAGAATCATTAAAACAGCACCCTGGCCTCCAGTCCCTTACTCTGGCGGTCCTTAATATCTTCACCCCTTGAACCAATCCCCACTCACCTGCTCCCAGCAGCAGCCCCAGTAAAACGGAACGATGGGTTTGCTCGGCTTGGAAGAGACTGGGAAAGCAGGACCTGACGCTGAGCTCTCGGCTGTTGCCTGCAAACACTCCTCGGCAGAGGCTGTCCATGGCTAGAGACGCCACCTTAAGGGTGAGACCAGGATTGAGAGGCCAAGGAAGAAGCCGCACAGCCTACTTCCCGCTGGCCCTGCTAGGTAGGGAACAGGGGTGGGGTAGGGTTTCGGTTGGGGAGCAGTCCCGCTGTAGCAAAAGAATGGGAAGCAGCGGAGAGCATCCACTCCCGACTGTTCTGAGGACTACTGGATGTGAAGAGAAGGGGGCGTCCCTAAGCCCTACAGAAGAGCCCCCTTAGGTGGCAGGTATGAGTGGAGGGCTCTGCAGCTGGTTAGGAGGGGAGGGATTTCGGGGCCTCTGGGGCCACGTTACCTCGGGTCCAAGGCGGCGCTGGGCAAAACTGTGCACAGTCTCATCAGGGTCTTTGCCCCTGGGCGCGGTCAACTCCCTCAGCCCAGCCCAAAACAGAGGTTTGGAGAAGGGCGGTGAAGGGCGGAAGAGCCCCCTGCACTGAGGAAGGCATAGTCATTTCCATTCATCTGGCTCCTCTTGCCGGGAGGGCTGACAGACTGGGAGATGCAGTGGTGGAAGGGGTGAAAGCCAGGCGGGCAGGGGTGCAGTAAGGAGGTGACGGCGTTACCTGAGGCCCGAGGGCAGCGCATGCAGGGCGCCACCTACGTACAGGAACCTGTTCTTGGCAGCTGGGTGGTCTCCCCGGACAGGCAACACTTCTGAGTCCAAGCCAAGCTCAGAAACCTGCTCTCCACACATCCTCAGGAAGAGGAGAAACTAAGGAAAGGACTGGCCCACCAATGCTCCCTCCCAAGCCTGTCCTCTAGTGAAGGGCCCTCCGCAAGCCCTCCTAGGCATTCCGTAGCCTTCTCACCAGGAGCAGGGTCCGGGCCCCCAGGGCTCCCGCCGGCCGAATTCCTCGAGGTCCAAGTTCAAAGATAGCACCACCTGGCCCTCGGACTGAGCGGATCCAGCCTCCCAGACGCTCGCTGGCCTCCACCAGGACCACCTGGGGACAAGAGGGCGGCACGGCCTACATAGCCTCGGGGTAAATGGTCTGCAGGGGAAGAGGGCAGCGCACTCCCTTTTGCTGGAAACGGGAGGAGGGTATTAAAGCAGCCTCCCTCTGGCACGACGGGGCACTCACCTTGGGGGGACAGGGGGCCCGGCTCAGGTGGTAACTGGCGGCCAAGCCGCTGATGCCTCCTCCCAGCACGACCACGGTCCGGCCCATTAGGAAGCCTGGGCGTAGCCTGGGTAGGGGGCGCGGTGGGGGAGGGGGATCGGACAGGCTGACGGGGCTGCACCTGCTCTGCGGAAGCCCCCCAGGTTCCACGTTCCAACCCCCGGTCCGGGCCACTGCTCCAGGGGAAACCCGCAGAGCCCGCGGACGGGGTGGGGCCGGTGAGGTCCCCGCCCAGGGCCCAGGACCCACCCGCGAGAGGGCCGAGGGAGCTGGAGGGAGAGGTCTCCGGGTTCCCCGGCCGGCGCCCGGCGTGGAGGCGGATAAGGACCCCGCCCGCGCTATCTGCCCGCGCAGGGTTCGTGGCGCCGTGAGGGGCCCCAGGCCCGCGGCTCGGGCGCCGCCGCTCCGGCCGCCCCCTTCGGGCCCTCCGACTTCGCGTCCACTCCCTCCCGCCTCCGGATTGGCGGGCCCTGGGAGGCCCCGGATCACGCCCACCAATGAGAGCACAGAGCCGGAGGTGGCTCCCCCCCCCCCTCCGCCCCTGCCCCGCCCCGCGGAGGCCGGCCCTGCGTGAGGCTGCGGCGCCGGGCGGCGGTTAACTGCTTAGGTGCCAGTTGGAGAGGGCGGTCGGCCGGGCCCTGCCCTCCCCGGGGGCTGCGGCGGCGAGGGCTGGAGCCCGGTCAGCGGGCCCCGGCTCAGGCGTCCCAGGCCCGGCGACGGTGACAGCCCAGAGGCGGGGGGGATGGGAGAGAGGCGAGCGTTGGGTGCAGGGAGAGCGGACAGGGACACGGGCCGCTCCGTGGGGAGGAGGCTCCGTAAACAGCTCCTTGATGTTAGCAGCAGCCCGGGCCTACGGGAGCCGGGGCCGCCCGGCAACGCGCCCCGTGTTTGTCAACAGGGGTCCTCGGGTGCCTCGCCCTCGAGGGGCAGCCCCGTTCCGGGCAGAAGACGGCGCCCCGAGCTTGCACTGGCTTCCCCGTAGCTTCACGAGTCGCAGGTGTGCCTTCCCTCTTTGCCCCCACGTTGGCCCCCGCGTGTCCGGGTCCGGCACCCCCACCTCCGCCCGAGAGCGCCCCCGTCTGTCCAGAGAGGGAACTGGGTCCCAGGGGGACTCCCGTTCCGCCGGTTCTCTTATCTGCCCCCTAAGCGCAAATACAGAGAAGGACATCACTTTTTCTTAATAAATTTATTCACAAAAAGTGAGGTTGTAGAGGGTCTGGGGGCTGTACACGGGCAGGGACCTGGGCAGCTCTGTACATGGGGCTGGGAGACGAGGGAGCCTCCAGGTGGAAGGGTACTTCTTAATAAAAAAAATAACGGGAGCTACAACCACCGCCTCCCCCCTCCCCGATTAAAAAGACACAAAAATAGACGTCTCTGAGGTAAATGGGGAGCCTGGGGCTTAAGGGTGTTGACAGGGCGTCACAGGTGCCAAGGCGTAAAGGGGGTGTCACAGGCACCGGGGTGGCTCCTGCATCAGTTGGTAGAACAGCACGTAGCCCTCACTGGACGCCACCTGGTTTTCACTGACAGGGGAGACACTGGGAGGAGGGGAGAGGGGACGGGGCTTGTGACGGCTCCCGGGTCTTCCCTCCTCCCCGCAAGATCAACCTGGGGCATCTAGGAAGAGCGCCCCGCCCTTCTGGGGCTTCACACGGAGGACAGGGGAGCAGCGGTGGGGATGGGGCAGGA
The DNA here is from genome assembly GCF_024362965.1 of Panthera pardus. Lineage (NCBI taxonomy): Eukaryota > Metazoa > Chordata > Mammalia > Carnivora > Felidae > Panthera > Panthera pardus. The sequence continues at coordinate 5,553,943 of NW_026526777.1, read as the reverse complement.
ATGCGGGGGGCGGGTCTCACCGAGAATCATTGTAGACGTGCCAGCCAGTCTGGCACCGGCACAGGGCCGTGTAGTGGCCGTAGTGGACGCTGCCCGAGTGGTTGCAAAGGGCATACAGCTGATAGATGGGGCTTCCTGTCGGGCGAGAGTCGACCACATTCCAGGGCCAGAGCTGGGCCCGCTCCCGCCCGCTCTCCCTCCCCTTCAGAGGAGCTCTTCAGGACCTTCCCTTCCAGACTTACCGGCTTTGTCACTGGCAAAGTCCCCTAGGCTCAGTCGCTGCAGCGGGAAGTCTACACCTACTGAACTTTTCTTGATGGAGCCTCGGGAGGCAGAGAATCGATTAAGATCTAAGCCCTAGTTAAGGAGCATGTGCGTGGAGGGGGGGGGGGGGGAGCAGAGGGCATTTGAAGGGGACTGAATGCTGTCCCCTCCCCTCCGGGAGCAGGGCAGGAAAAGGCGGAGTGGCAGGCTTTTCCTAAGGAAAACTCAATTGCCAAACGTCCAGCCTGGGCAGACATGGAAAACGAGGGGGGCCAACCGGATGGGACAAATAAGAATCTGAAGATCAGGATACGGAGCACGAGGATTCGGGGGAATCTTTGTACTGTCAACTTTTTGGTACTTCGTGTTTTCTGCCGACATCGATCACACACCTGAATGAATGTCAGATAACGTCATGTTAACGTGCTCCGCCCCTCAGCCGGCTTTTCTGACACCTTAACTCACAAATTTACCACGCTTCCCATTACTCCCTTCTCCTCGGGGCCACTCCCCTGGGCCCTAGGATTCCTAGGCCGTATCTGAGAGCCCGACACAAACCCAGACATACAAATATTACGCCCGTATCAAAGCATCATGCGACCCCTTTTACTCAGACGGGCCCCCTCCCCAGGCCTCCCACCCTTACTGTATCCCTCGTGGAACCCCACATACTGGAGCATTCTCTGACTCCAGCTCTTCTTCCTTGGTGAAAAGGTTGAAACAATCCCGCAGAGATACCTTGCCCCCGGCAAATCCTTTCTGGGGGGGGGGGGGAAACAGGAATGAAAGGTCAGCATGTTCTGGATGTGCTTCTCCAACTCGTCCCCATCAACCCAGGCTTCAGTGCTTCCCACAGGGCTCCCTCCCACGCTCTGGGGGTGGGCAGGGACGGGTCACAGAACCCATGTCCCATCCAACCCTGGAATCCTCCGGACTCCCACCTTGGGGATGGGCAGGGACAGGTCACAAAAAACCTCGAAGGTCGTGGAGCGATACCCACAGGCCTGGCACTTGAGACAACTTTTCAACTGGCCCACAAACAGGTCTAGACAGAAGCGAAGAGGCGGGACAGACAGTCATTCTGGGATGCCAGAGGTGCTCCCTTGGCCCCTCCTCTCTTCCCACCCCTCTTCCTGACCCTTCTTTTCCTAACCCCCCTCGCCCCTCGTCCGCATTTTCACCCTCTAGTCTCGCTCCCACACCCCTTCATGGTATCAGTCTTTCTCCCAAGCCTGCACCCCTCCCCCACGCTGATTTGCCCGCGTGGCTTTGCCCGGTTCCGTACCCACAATCTTGCTGTCTTCTCGCTCCAGGTAACGCTTCCACATTAGGTTGGCTCGGTCATCGTCACTACCACAGGTCAAGGGAAGCGAGGAGCACCCATGAGACGGCGGGGACACCGGGGCGGCCCCCCAACACCACGGAAACGACTCACGCAGCCCTGCACCCCACCCACCCCCAGCTCCTTCTCTACATTTCAAAGAAGCGTCAAAGGAGTAGGTCAAAGAAGTAACGCTTCAGAAGGCTCAGAGGGCTTTCCGGGGAAATCCAAGGTGAGGGAAAAGAAGGGAATAAGGAAGGACAGGGAAAGAACAGCTGTCTTCACCTGGCTTGAAACTCTTTAGGTCCCTGGTTATAAATTATCCCCTCTGCCTCAACCCAGGGCCATCCCAGCACTGCCCTCTGCCTCCAGCCGTACCCTTGGCCTCCCTCCCTCCTCCGACCTCTGCGCTGCTTCTCCAACCAGCTTCCGGGCTAAGCGGTTCCCTGGACCCTACATCCTCCATCCGGACTAGCCCAGTTCTGTGTGGGGTGAAGGCTGCCAAGCGTGTACGGGAAGGTGAAGGAGGGAGAGTGACCTCACCTCAGCTCTGGTTCTTCTAGCAGAGCCCCCCCGCGGCGGGGCTGAGAGGCAGCCGCACCACTGGCCAAGATGGGTGCAGCCCGGCGGCCTCGTCGGTTGATTTCGAGGTGCAGCCGCTCCATGAGGAGCTTCAGGAACTCTTGGGCATCCTGCTGGCTGCGGCCAGAAACAGGGTGTGGGCCACCGACCCCCACCTGGTCCCCAGACATGACCCCCCGCCCGCACGTCGATCCCCACTTCTCGGATGAAGGACATCCGAGGGCCCAGAACAACGCTGCCAGGGCCCCTGCTCGGCCCAGAGAGGAGCCTCCTCCCCTCCGGCTCTCCCACCTGTATCCAGAGAAGGAGGGAACGTATTTCTGGAAGACAGCTCGGAATCGGGTGGGATTCACAGCTTCACAGGAGTCAGGATGCCACAGGGCACCGATCACATCCGCAAAGGCTGTCGGGGCAGGCGTGGGGAGACCGAGGTTAGTGACTAGAAGAGGCGGGCCAGGGGTGGCTCAGAGGGCGGAGAACCACCTCTAGGGAAGCAGGCAGCAGGAAAAACAGATGGCCAGATGCAACGGTCGGGGCCACCGTGCCTGGCAGGCGGACCCAGAGGTCGGGGAGAGGACCCGGAAAGGGGGGAGCAAGAGGTGTTGCCCTACCTTCAGTGAGCTCTTGCGCTCGACCCCCTCCAGGCACCTCTTGCCGGAAGTCCCTCCGCAGACAGAAGTCCCGAAGAGGCCGAGTGCTGCTCAAACACTGTAGCACTGCATTCAGGAAGCACTGGGAGGCGCGAGAGACACGGCCATCATTGCTGCAGACCACTGACCTGACGCCTAGAAGGGCTTCAGTGCGCTCCTTCCCCACCTCCCCCAGGTCGGCCCCCCCGCCACCCCCAGCCCGCACCATTTCTCATTCCCGTTAGGGAGGAAGGACAGGAGGCTGGCTCTCACCGTGTTCCCCAGGTTTCGCAGGCCAACGTGACCAGAGCCCAGGAGCAGTGTGTGATGAGCCTGGAAGGTCAGAGTGGAGTCAGCGGTTTCCCATCTATCCCGCCCAGCACTCCGACCTTTCAACAGCATGCTGCCCACCGCTTCCCCACCCCTGCACTGCACCCCCAAGCTCCACCCTCTTTCCCCCACCGGGTACTGGGGGCTCCCCTACCTCACTGGCCATGAGCACGTAAGCCCATCGCAGCTGAGCGCAGCACGGACTCGGCCAGGGCTGTCCCACCTGCTCCCCACTTACTCGCCTGCCCAGCTGGCCGGCGCTGCAGCTCCTGGGGCAGCTCCCCAAGCACGGGCATGGCTGCCCAGCCGCTCCCCATGCCCACCTTGCTTCCCCCAAGGCCCCACTCCCGCCCCCCGGGGCCCCTTCCTGAGCCCTCTCCTGATGGATACAACTGCAGTCAACCTAGCTCACTTAGCTTGGGAAATGGACAACCACCCTAACTCAGATGCTCTGAGCCCGCCTCTCTTCAGCTCCAGAGATTAATTAGGCCCAGGCAGCATCCTAGGAGAGAAGGGGAAGCAAGGGAGAGTAAGGGCCCGGGGACCGGGGATGCGGAGAAGAATTCCAACTGGTTGGGTTAATTCTCTGGGGACTGAAACGGCACACCGTGCTGGGGACTCACAGACAACCCCGAAAAAAAGGTCTGCGAGGCTCGAGGGTACTTAAGTGAGGGAGAGGAGAGTCCCAGCTGCTGCAATGAGGGACTGGGAAAGGAACTCGGGGAAAAGAGGGAAAGGAAAGCCACCTGACGGCAAGAAAGCTGGAGGCACAGAGGAGCACGGGCACGGAAGGCCACGGGTGCCGGACAAGTCCTCACCATTTTGTCATCGGAGTAGAAAGACTCAGAGGGCCGGGCCGATATGACGTGAAAGGAGCCATGGGAAGTAGGGGGCTCCGTCCGTATACTGAGCAAGGTTGGGGGACCGGGAAAGCCCCCGAGGCGGCGGAGAGAAGCGCTGCGTCTCAAAGCCGGTGGCTCAGGCCGGAGCGCCAGGCGGCTCAGAGCAGCCCCGAGCTCCCCAGCGCCACGGTGCCCTCCCAGGGCAATCCCCATAGGCCGCAAGTCCCCACTGCTCACAGACTTGGAACGGGCTAGGTTGGTCCTGGAAGGGAGAGGCAGAGCCACGGTGGTCGGGGGTGGTGAGCCAGGCAGGGGAACTCCATGATCTGCCCGAAGGGGTCCTCTGGGACGAGGGCCTGAGGTCCGACCCCGTCCCAGCTCCAGTTTCTTGAGCCGTTCCTCAGGGGGCCCCGGCCGGGGAGGCAGAGGTCTTAACATGGGGTTCGGCCCGGGGGCTGGGTTTCGGCGCTCCTTGCTTCGGGCCCGTGGGGCAAATGGTAGCTTGGATCCCACTCGGGGCTGGACATTAACAGGTGGCTCTCGGGTCCGGCCCAGGCGGTGCTCAGAGGCCTGGGGCATTGTGGACACCACAGGCTGGACCTGGGAGGAGAAGAGAGGGTCAGTATTTGCATGTGGAGGGAGGCGGGAACCTAGGTTACCACACTAGCTTCTACATACTCCACAGGCAAGTACCCCGTCTGTCACGTCAGTCACTGTATCCCCAGCACCTGGCATCGTATTGGGCACAAAGTAAATACTCGGTATCCGTTGAGTAAGGGAATGAATGACAGCAGCCCCCCCGCGTTGGCTCTTTCTGTATTCCTCGTCCCCTTCCTGCAGAACACAGCTTGACTGAAAAGCCCAGGACAGTCTCTATCTCGGCGGTCTTTATGATCTAAACGCTCATGACGAGGGCCCCCATACCCGGCTAGTCAACGGGAGGTGCCCTGGGTCACTGGGAACCTCTGGACAAACGAGGGTGTGGATGCAAGGAAAACAGCCCCAAAGACAGCGTCCCACCCTCAAACCCCTGCCTGCCCTCCGGGCTGCACTGAAGCGGACTAAACGGGTGCCTTGCGAATCACTCCCTCCCCCACGTCTGAGCTGCAACGAGGTGTTGGGGCTCAGGGGCAGTGGCGGGGAGGGAGGTCGAACGAGACCCTCCTCTCCGCACCTCTCCCACCACGGCAGGGCTTCAGCCGGGTCCGCCCCCCTCGAGGGCAGAAAGGCCGAGGCCGCTGATTGGCTACGGGGTCCGGCGGCGTAGTCCCTGCGGTCCACGGATGCTGTCCCTCCAGCCCGGATCCCCCAGGCCTGCTGGGCCCCCCGCGCCCTGCCTTTGTGGAGGGCGTCCTTTCGGGTCTGGAGCGGTCTTCCCGCGGCCCCCCCCTCCCCCACGCCATAGCGCCCCGGCCCGTACCTGTCCCCCGGTGAGGCGACGGGGGAGGCCAGCCGGGGCCAAGCCCCAGCTCAGGGCCACCCCCTACTACCCCCGTGCAGCCCCCCCGAGGGCCGGGCTGCAGCTTTCGCTGCAGCTGTTGCCCAGATCTCTCCCGCCGCAGGGGCCGCCGCCATCTTTGTTGGTCCCGCCCGGCCACCGGCCACCGGCTTCACCGCCTCTCACGGCGCCTGCGCACCCACACTCGGAATCCACCCACCTCCTTCCTCGGCGCCTGCGTGAACCCGCCCCCTTGGCTCCGCCGCCGACACCATGGAAACGCAGCCAACTTTAGGACCGCCGGTTCCCAGATCTGCTTTGAATGGTTTTTAAACCGTCTCTCCAAAGCAAGTCCCTGCAGCCATAGGGTCCTGTGACCATAGGGATGAAGATCCGAGGGTCGTAGTATGGCCCCCAGGCTTGCAGACAGATCCTTGCCGGGGAGTCCGGGTGCCAGTGTGGGAAGCTGCGATGCTTGGGTCCGGCCCTCAGACCGGTGGAGAAGCATCCGGCACTCCACACAGGGATGGGAAGATCCCTGGAGGGCGGGGAATGCTGGTCCTGCAAAACCATTCCTCAAGCATCTTGCAGACCAAAGCAGTAGGCACCCCGCTAAAGGACACCAGCAGATCTCTGCAAGCAGATCTCAGCAGGAGGGAGAGCAGTCAAGATTTCCTTTCATTTCCCAGCTCCTCACCACAGCACCCCCCATCTTCCCCTCCCTCCACACTAAGGTCGTTGTACATGTGCCTTGGGTCTCAGCCGGCTCACCGTCTCTTCACAGTCACCAAAGAGAACGACGGGTCATCAGAGGAAGCAGCTTTTATTGATGAGTTATCTCCAGAGACCAAAAAGACTATGCACCCACTTTCCAGCCTGCTTCCCATCCTTCCTGGATCTCACATTGTTCCACCTGGGGAAGGGATATGAATTGCCTTGGTTTTCCAAAGCCCCCGTCTTTCCCCTCCCTGTGTAGCCTTAGAAATTCAGTGGCGATTGTGTTGTTTATTTTTTTCAGCAACGCCTGATGCGGCTACTTAGTAACAATTATGGGTGGAGGGGCTTGGGGGGGAAGCAGGTGGATGAGTAGGAGTGAGGCACAGAAACAGGAACAGAACATAGCCCGTCAAAGGTCCCTCTGTCCTGCCTCAGTGGCTTGGTCCTTCATTGGTTGCATTTCTCTTTATGCTGAATCACGCCCTTCTGAATCAGATCGGGGATTTCCACTGCCAGCCATGGACCCAGCTGCAACACAAGGGAGACCCTGTGAGATTACTACCACCGAGTCAGTGCCTCTTGTCCCATCAGAAGCTCCTTCCTAGACAGATTTTTATGAGCGTGCTCACGGAAAACACTGTTATTCCCTGTTTACTCTCAGTTACTTTTCTTACATTGCTCAGTGCCTAATTCCTCTCCCTCCCCTAATATGCCAAATATCCCAAACTTACCCCCAGAGCCATGAGATGAGCGAGTCCAAACTTGGGCACGTTCCTGGCCCACAAAGGCTTAAAGTGATCAGTCAGGCATATTTTGCCACCCCTATGAGAGGGACAGGAGAAAGAAGGTGTTGACATGCAAGGTTTACCATAAAGCATAGCAGCCTCTTGGAAGCACAAGATGATAGCCAGTGATCAGAATTAGGCACAAGGTTAGCTGAGTACTTTGCCCAGGTGCGGTAGAGGGGAGCGTGGAGGCCTTCTAGGCGCTAGGACAATTGTTGTCTCCCAGAGGTCTTCCCTAAGGCCTCTTAGACCTTTTCCCATCTCCTTTTGAGTCCTACCTGTACATCTTTGCTGTTTTTCCATCCAGTTCAGGGACTGCAATTTCTGGAGCAGTAGTGGGGTATGTGATAGGAATCTGGAGGAAATATAAGGCCTGAATGACACAAGCATCGGGATAGAAAGGAACTAATCTAATCACACGTATCTCTTGGTTGAACTGAAATGTGCGACAAACCCCCCAAGCAGCATGCCGACGCAGGGATGCTGGACATGGAGAGGAGTAGCTGTCCTCTCTGCCTGCTCCAATCCTTAGCGTTTCCCTCCCATTTTGAAAGTTTTCTCTGGTTCCTCCAAGAAAGGTTAGCTTGTTAACAGCCACCTAATCCCTCCCCTTCCACTAACTTCCGTATTTCCCATTCCATCAGACTTACGTCAAACTCAATGTCAAACTCATATTTGAGCAGGTCATGGATGTACCAGCATTTTCCAAACCACCTGTAACAAAGACCAAACCTCAGTCCAATCTGCCCATTCTTCTCATGCTCAAATAACATCTTCTTGGCTTAGGTGATCAGCTTGGGAGACTCATGGGATGGGAACTGGGGCACTCTGGACTGTGGGCGGGAGGCAGCTAACAGGAGGCAGGGAAGGCCTGGCAGTGGGCTCTGGGACATTAAAGTGCTCAAGCCACGTAAGATTCCCACCCCCCCAAACGACCAAGAGGGTCTGCCTACCGAGTCCCTTCCTTGTTGGACTCCAGTCGGAACCAATCATTGTCGGCATTCTTGTTGTTCTCCACGTACTAAAAGCAGAGAATGAGGTCTTTGAGGAGGGAGTTGAGACCAAGGGCAGTCCTCTTCCCTCAACAGAAAAGTGTGTGGTTACTTTCTTAGTGTGTACCCAACTTTCTTTTTTTTTTAAAGCTCATTTATTTTGAGAGAGCATGCACACAAGTGGGGGAGGAGGAGAGATAAAGGCAGAGAGAGAAAGAGAGAGAGAGAGAGAGAGAGAGAGAGAGAGAGAATCCCAAGCAGGCTCCTCGCCAACAGCGCAGAGCCTGACTCGGACTGCATCCCATGAATCATGAGATCGTGACCTGAGTCAGAAGCTTAACCAACTGAACCACCCAGGTGCCCCTGTAAGTTGAAACTTTTACTTTCCCTTCACAGGCACCTCAAACTCAGCATTTCCCCCTGGTCCTTCAGACCATTTCTTCACTGCACCAATTTCAATGACCGCATTCACTCAGTCATGCAAGCCAAACCCTGGGAATCATCCTTGACCTTCCCTCTCCTCTCCTCTCCCCAGACCTTCACGATGTCCTGCTGATTTTACCCTTTGAAGGTTCTTCAAATCTACCTCTTCTCTCTATCCTAACTATACCTATCCCGTTTAGATCATCACCTTTCTTTCGCCTGGATTAATGACAGCCTCCTAAATTTGCTTCCTCCCTTCAATCTCATCTCTTTCAATTCCATTTTCCTCTCCACTGCCATTGTGATTGACCTAACCCCAATCTGACCATGCTATCCCTCAGCTTAAAATACTGTAAAGGGTATCCCAGTGCCTACAACAGAAATTTCAAGAGCTCAAGCCGATCTCTCAAGCCTTGTCTACCATTCCCCGCCATACACTTGATGCTTTAGCAACTCTGAACTGCTTCCATTTCTGTTTCTTCATAGGCATCGTGCCCTTTCTAGCTTCTATGCTTTTGCTCATGCTGTTTCTTTTCCCGTCAACATCTTTCTCTTATCCTCATGTTGATCAGATTATGTTTACCCTTTCAGGCTCAGCTCAAGCACTGCCTCTTCGAGGAAGCCCTCCCGGACAAGACCCAAGCTGGATTAGGTATCTCACCTTCTGTTCTCAAAACATCCTAGCAATCTTTCCCTCCCCCTCTCCCGCCCCTTAACGAATTGTAAGGATTTGTTTCTACCCATCTCAGCAGGCTCCGGCTTATTCGGCTTTGGATCCCGTTCCTAGGTGCTAGGTGTACAATAAATGTGGTGTTTTTTGTTGTTGTTGTTGTTGTTGTTTTTAGCGAATAAAGTGCTGCTGCCCTTTGAAACAGAGGCCACGGCAAGGAAGACAAACTTTCTTCCTTTTCCACGAAGGGAGATGAGCCGGGAAGATAGCTCATTTCCTGACTGTGAGCTTCACTCCTCAACTCTTGGCAACTAACGCCTGAATTTTCAGCCTTAGCCTGTGCCTCCCTCAGGAAGAGTGAAGGAAGGAGCAGAGCGACGAGCCAGGGACTTGGAGCCCCAGGAATCCCTTTTGACCGCCTCCCCTCCATCCAGGACAGCAAACACCTGGAGCCAGAGGGACACGTCACCTTCCGGGGAGGCGTATCCCTAAAACAACTGCTGCTTTGGCCCCGCCTGGGCTCTCAAACTGAGTTTCCTTTGCCCCCTCCCATACCCTCCTAAGCCCCCCAGCCCCACAATCGTCCAGTTTCTCTGAATTTGGGACTTCAACTTTATAACCGGAAGCGGCTTCCACACGGAGCGTATTCCCAAGGACACCCGATTACCCGCAACCCTTCGGCGACGCGGCCGGCCGCAGAAGCACAACTAACCCGGATAAGAGACTGATATTCCTCTTTGAGTCGCTGCACCCACAACTCACGATCTCGAGGTCCGGCGTTAGTCTTCAGCACCGGGATCTCAGACACCACACGCCGGGTAGCCTCGTCCGCCATCTTGGACGAGGGCGCCAGAGAAACGCGGAAGTGGTACTGCCTGCAGTTTACACTCAGGGGGCCGCCATCTTTACTGTGGGAAGATGGGCTGTTTGTTGGGCTGCCTTCGGGCTTCTTTGAGTGCGGTCTTTATTTTCTTGTAACGAAGACAAATTCGTCACCTGGTCACTTGCTTGTGGGTGCAACGGAAAAAAGAGAACGTAACGGATTGCTTCTTAATATGGTACCTATTATCTAAAAAACCCGCAGATTGCTCAAAGGGTGACTTCCGCTCATGCTCAGAGAAGGAGTTTCAGAAAACTCGGCCGCCTTCCCAAACTTGGGAGAGTTGTTAGAATTTCAGGCTGGTGTAGGCACTGTGCGGGGCACTGTCTTCCTGAAACGCGCTGTTCACGTGTTTGGATAAGCTTCCTTAGCTTCCATGTAGTTCGGTTCAGGCAGCAGGGGCAAAGCAGTCATCCAACAGAAGGATATTGATCTCGTGATAATGATTGGAAACCATGGGGAATCAAAGTATACACACCCTCGGTCCTGAAGAATTAACACAATCGAATTAGAGAATTCTTAGTAAGTTCCCAAGCAGTTTAAAGATCGCAGGAAAACTTGCCTTAGTCTAGCCTAGACATTTTTTAATCTGGATTTAAATCACCCAGGAAGGATTCTGGTGCATGGCACACAGTAGGTATCTGGTCATACTTTTGCAGAATTTTGTATCTTCCTGTTGGCTTTTCAACCCACACACAATTTTGGCTTTAATTTACATATCATGTTTACTCCCTTAATCAGCCTGTGGCAGTAACTTTGAATCAGATTCGTCAAATTCTATCGTCCATTTACAAAGCTATATCTTAATTATAAGCATGCTATATCTTCATTTCTAATGGCTGTAACTTCCAGTACAATGTTGAATAAAAGTTTTGAGGGCATACATCCCTGTCTTGTTGTGATTTTAGGAGGAAAAGCATTGGCTTTTTTCGTTATGATGTTAGCTGTAAGCTCTTCATAGATGGTCCTTTATCAGGTTAAGAAAGTTCCCTTCTTATTGTGGTGTTGAGGGTTTTTTATCATGAATGGATGTTGGATTTTTTCCAAATGCTTTTTTTGTATGTGTTCATTAGGATGATAATGTGGTTTTTGTCTTTTATTAGCATGCCATATATTTCTTTCTTAAAAAAAAAAATTACGTATTGGATAAAGCTAAGGCAAAGCCTTGCAATACCTTACTAGCAGCCTCTCTTCTCTGGGAAGTAAAGATTTATTCCCTTTTGGGTGTAGGCACTGTGGAGTGGTACAGATTACAGAGATTAGGAATGAGGCTTTGCAATTTAATTGTCATATGACTTTGGTGATGGGGTGAGGGGTCGATGGGGAAATGTAGGTTAAATGGTGCAAACTTTCTAATAAAAATAATAAATTCCAAGGATCTAATGTACAGCATGATAACTATAGTTGATGATATGGTGTTGTATATTTATTTGAAAGTTGTTGAGAGTAGATCTTAAGCATTCCCACTATACACACATACACATACACACACGCACACACACAAAGAATTAACTATGTGAGTCAACTATGTGAAGCATGTGTTCATTATCTTGATCTTGGTAATCATTCCACAACGTATATGTATTTATAATCATCATGTGTACATGTTTATGATATATACATGCATGTATACCAGATCGTCACTTTAAATATATACAAAAATATTTGTTAGTTACTCCTCAATACAGTTGGGGGGAAAAGATTTTGGAGAGTAATTGTGCGAACAGTATTTTCTCACGTGTAAAAGGAGGATAGTGGGGTGCCTGGATGGCTCAGTTAAGCCTGCAACTCTTGATTTCAGCTCAGGTCACAACCTTGCAGTTTGTGAGATTGAGCCCTGCATCCCAGCTCCTGCTGAGAGGAGCCTGCTTGGGATTCTCTCTTTCCTCTCTCTGCCCCATTCTCAGTCTCTCAAACAAATAAACTGAAAAAAAAAAGTTTTATTGGTTGTTGTTGTTGTTTTTACAGTTCTGTTGCTATGTTTTATGAAGTGTTTATTTATTTATTTTTGAGAGAGAGAGAGAGAGAGAAAAAAAACACACACAAGCAGGGGAGGGGCAGAGAGAGAGACACAGAATTTGAAGCAGAGCCCGACAAGGGGCTCAAACTCATGAACTGTGAGATCATGACTTGAGCCACAGTCAGATGCTTAACCAACTGAGCCACCCAGGTGCCCCTGAAGAAAAAATGTTTTAAAAGGAGGATAGTAATGCTTATAGGGTTGTAACTATAAATGCAATGTCTCTTTATTCATTCATTCCTTCATTCATTCACTCACATAATAGGCTTTCAGGATGAAATTCAGATTAAATATATAGCAGTAATTTTCTTTTTTTTTTCTTTTTTTTTTTAAATTTTTTGTTTAACGTTTTTTATTTATTTTTGAGACAGAGAGAGACAGAGCATGAACGGGGGAGGGGCAGAGAGAGAGGGAGACACAGAATCGGAAGCAGGCTCCAGGCTCTGAGCCATCAGCCCAGAGCCTGATGCGGGGCTCAAACTCATGGACCGCGAGATTGTGACCTGAGCTGAAGTCGGACGCTTAACAGACTTAGCCACCCAGGCGCCCCTATAGCAGTAATTTTCAAACCTTCTGTAGTAGCAGAGCCAAATTTACAAACAAAATCTTAAGTTGGAATCTCAAAATACAAAAACGATCAATGCAGTCCTGCCCCCTCTCAACTGCAGCCAGACCACTAGTCCTTAGAATACTTCCTCTATGTTAAGGACTCATCACACTTTGTTAATTGTTTAATTGTCTTAAAAGACTGGAAGTTCAAGGTAGGGACTGTGTGTCTATCTGGTTCATTGCTGTATTTCTAAAATGTAATAATGTACTGTAGTGCCTATCACAAAGTAGGCGCTCAGTCAGTATTTTTAAAAATAAATGAAAATCTGGGACATCTGGCTGGCTAAGTCAGAAGAGCATGTGACTCTTGATCTTGGGGTTATAAGTTTGAGTCCCATGTTGGGTGTAGAGATTTCTTTTTTTAAAAAAATAATTTTTTTAACATTTTATTTATTTTTGAGACAGGGAGAGACAGAGCATGAACGGGGGAGGGGCAGAGAGACAGGGAGACACAGACTGAAACAGGCTCCAGGCTCTGAGCTGTCAGCACAGAGCCCGACGCGGGGCTCGAACACACGGACTGTGAGATCATGACCTGAGCCGAAGTCGGCCGCTTAACCGACTGAGCCACCCAGGCGCCCCGAGATTTCTTAATAAATAAATATTTAAAAAATAAATAAAATGAATGAAAATCTTAGTGGGTAAGGTAAGCACTAAAAAAGCTGTCTTTTAAAATCTGAATCTTATTTTTGTTTAATTGTGTTGGAGAATTACCTTATTAGACCATTTAGTAAAAAGCAGAGTTCATAACGTGTATGAAAGTACAAAGAGCCATCCCTATGGGAGGCATAGTTGCAACTCTGTAGGGTATATTTACTTTTGTGAAATATTTATTTTTAAATTATGGACTTAAGCTCATTCTTGCTTTGTGTAATTCTGATAAGTGATGAGAAGCTAGGACCTAGAAAACTGAGAGAAGAGTATGCAGGCCTGAACTTCTTTTTTCAAAGGAAGAACTCATTCATGAGCAAATGTTTATGGAGTCCCTATTACCTCCAGGCACTGGGAATACAGTCATGTACAAGGCAGGCAGAGTCCTTGTCCTCACGGAAATGACCCTAAAACAGCTATAAAAAAGGATTGATCAGGATTGATTGGATAATTCAAGTCTAGAAAATTCACTGATGCGAGACCTTTCTTTTGATGGGATAGTACAGTTGGGTATATAGGGGAGGCCCTGAAAGTAGTTGAAAGTCCCATTGTCAGCCATCGTAGGAAAAGGTAGCTCCTGGACGGAAGGAGAAATAGACCACAGATTAGAGAAGAAATTGAAAGTTTTCCCTGCTCTGGTCTTTATGGGGTTGGTCCAGACTCCAAAATGCTGGAAGACACCTCAAAATGGTGAAGGGATTGCTGGCTCTATTAGAGGGAGGGAGCCACCCTAAAGAGGATACGTGCAGATGGGCAGCCAATTTTGGAAATTTTCCTGTTATTGCCTAGCAAAGAATTATCATAAATTATAACATTGTCTCCGTTATGCCCTGGGAAAAATTGGGTCCGCACTTAGAAGCACTTGGTAAAGAGAACCATAACAACTAACGTTTATATAGTGCTTACTGTGTGCTAGGCAGTGTCCTAAGCATTTTGCAAAATCAACTCCCTTATATCTGGCCACAACCTCAAGGCAGGTACTCTCATTGTCCTCATTTACATTTGAAGAAAGTGAGGCACAGTCAGCCTCCATGAAAGAAAGCCCTGGGGTGCCTGGGTGGCTCAGTCAGTCCTACTCTTAATTTCAGCTCAGGTCATGATCTCATGGTTTGTAAAATCGAGCCCCGAGTTAGGCTTTGGGCTGACAGTGCAGAGCCTGCTTGGAGTTCTCTCTCTCTTCTCTCTCTCTCTCTCTCTCTGCCCCTACCCCCACTTGGCACATGCTCACTTTCTCTCTCTCTCTCTCTCTTTCAAAATAAATAAACTTTGAAAAAAAGGAAGAAAGAAAGAAAGAAAGAAAGAAAGATAGAAAGAAGGGAAGGAAGGAAGAAAAAGAAAAGAAAGCCCTATATTACATAGCCAGTAAATGGTAGGGCTGGAATTCAATCCTGCTCAGTCTGCATACAGAGAGTCTGGTGGTTCTGAACCAAGCACGGCAGAACTGCAGGAACACGTATGTGACAACCAACCTCTTCCCTGGAGTGGGCTGACGTGCGCGTGGGCCCCCCTGAGGTGCTCATAGGAACTTGGGAACTGTGGACTCTGAGTTTCACTGTTAATGTGACTTCCCTTCTACCTACCAGCTGGGAAGCTCTGGGGGTGCCAGAGGATTTGGTTAACAGAGATGAAAAGACCTCTTTTCATTGGGGAGGAGGAACGAATATGCAGACAATTACCATCAAAAAAAAAGTCTCTGTTCCCCAGGTGTACAAAGTACTGTCTGAGCGACAATGCCTGAGAGAACAGCGTAAGGCTGATGGCCTTTGAACCCCAACTCTTAGGATGAATCCCCTGGACGTGCAGGCGAGGAGAGAGCAGGGGAGGTAAGGCGTTCTAGGCAGACCGAGAGCACAGGTAAGGCAGGAAGCCACGAGGAAAGATCATTATTTATCATGGAAGGGGGAGAATGCTCGTAGGAACCATTAATTAATTCTATGCGATATGCTATATGAAAATAGTTATGAGACAAACATCAGAACACAAAATTTTATACACCTGGAGTTCAAAAATATTTACTTTTGAATAGCTAATCCATGCACCTGCTCAGAATTCAAAAGGTGCAAAAGGATGTAGAGTCAAACGTTAAGTCTCCCTCTTACCTCATTCCTTGGCAGCTTAGGTCCCTTCTCTAGGGGCCCTCTCCTCCAGCTAGTTATATATATATTATTATTATATATTATAATATTATAATAATATATAATACAGTAATATATCATAATATACAATTATTATTAATATAATGCATATACAACTATCTCATTTTTCTTTTCCTTCTCTCTCCCCCTCTTCTTCTTTAGGAAGTACCTCCCAATGTAGGGATTTGCCATAACTTCTCCAACCAGACCCTCATGGAGAGATATTTAGATTGTGTTCAGTTTTTTTGCTGTTGCAAACAGTGCTGCAGTAAATAGCCTGGTCTATCCACCATTTTGTACATGTGCAATAAATACTCATATATGGAACTACTGTCTCCAAAGATGTGTGCATTTTAAGTGTTGCTAAATATTGCCAAATTACCGTCCAGAAAGAGTAAAGCAATTTGTAGTACCGTTAGCAATAAATGAAACAACAAGGTCTCCCCCCGCCCCCCTCCCCCAAACAGGTCATGGTTAACAAAAGAGCTGTTTTTGCTAATTCCGTGATTGAAATGGAATCTCAGAACAATTTTAATGTCCATCTACCTCTTTTATGAAGAGTGAGGCTGATTTTTTTTTTCTTTTTTTTTAAGTAAGCTCTGTGTCCAATGTGGGGCTTGAACTCAGGATCTTGAGATCAAGGGTCACATGCTCTGTCAACTGAGCCAGCCAGGCGCCCTTAGCTAAATGTCTTCTGATAAGCTTAGCGTTCATTTGTATTTCCTTTTTCGTTTTCTGTGAATCCTTATAGCCTTTGCCTCTTTTAAATGACCATTCATTTTTTTCATAGTCATTTATGTGAAGGCTTATTGTTTTCTTTCTTTCCTTTTTTGTATGAAAGCAATTAGACATTTGTGATGAGTTATAAATAATTTTCCCAGTTTACTGTCAGTCTTTGCTGTTCTTAACAGCATTTTTAAAAAAAATTTTTTAACGTTTATTTATTTTTGAGACAGAGACAGAGCATGAACGGGGGAGGGTCAGAGAGAGAGGGAGACACAGAATGTGAAACAGGCTCCAGGCTCTGAGCAGTCAGCACAGAGCCCGACGCGGGGCTGGAACTCACGGACCGCGAGATCGTGACCTGAGCCGAAGTCGGATGCTCAACCGACTGAGCCACCCAGGCGCCCCTTTAACAGCATTTTTAACCATTTAGAAAATGTTCATGCACGAGGTGGAGCGTACCAGTCTTTTTGCTTCTATGGCTTCTGGTATGTCGCTACAACAGTCTAGATTATTTTATAAAAACAACACCCAGGGTGGGAATGCAAGCTGGTGCAGCCACTCTGGAAAACAGTATGGAGGTTCCTCAAAAAACCAAATAGAACTACCCTACGACCCAGCCATTGCATTACTAGGTATTTATCCAAGGGATACAGGTGTGCTGTTTCAAAGGGACACATGCACCCCCATGTTTATAGCAGCACTATCAACAATAGCCAAAGGATGGAAAGAGCCGAAATGTCCATCGATGGATGAATGGATAAAGGAGATGTGGTATATCTATACAATGGAGTATTACTCGGCCGTCAAAAAGAACAAAACCTTGCCATTTGCAACTATGTGGATGGAACTGGAAGGTATTATGCTAAGCGAAATTAGTCAGAGAAAGACAAATATCCTATGACTTCACTCATATGAGGACTTTAAGAGACACAACAGACGAACATAAGGGAAGGGAAACAAAAATAATATAAAAACAGGGAGGGGGACAAAACAGAAGAGACTCATAAATATGGAGAACAAACTGAGGGTTACGGGAGGGGTTGGGGGAGGGGGGATGGGCTAAATGGGGAAGCGGCACTAAGGAATCTCCTCCTGAAATCATTGTTGCACTACACGTTAACTAATGTGGATGTAAATTTTAAAAAATAAAAAATTAAATTAAAAAAATATACGTATGCAAAAAACCCCACAAAAAACAAAAAACCAGGGCACCCGGCTGGCTCAGTCTACAGAGCGCGCAAGTCTTGATCTCAGGGTCGTGAGTTCAAGCCCCACGCTGGGTGTAGAGCTTACTTAAAAAACAACAAAAAGATTATCCTGTATTTTCCTCTACTACTCTCTTTCCTAACGTGAAAATGGCTTTGTTTGTTGTAGCTTATTTAAACAATATAGAAAAGTGAAATCAATTCAAAATCCTACCCCAGGAGATTAAAAACTTCTATTATTTTGAGTATATGTCCTTCCCGACATTCTGCACGCACACTTTCTTTCTTCTGCTTTCTTTGGGTTTAATTTACTTCTAGGTTTTTGAGATAACACGAGGCTCACCCATCGTCAGCTTTTCTTTTTTCCTAATATATGCATTGAGTATACATTTCCTTGGTAAAGCATAGCTTCAGCCCCATCCTGTAAATTTTGGCATGTACTATTTTTATTATCATTCAGTTCAAATTCTCCTCTAACTCCAATTATAATTGGGTGTTTTTTCCCAAGATTTTATTTTTGTTCATTTATTTATTTTGAGACAGAGACAGACAGAGAGTGCAGGGGAGGGGCAGAGAGAGAGGGGGAGAGAACCCCAAGCAGGCTCCGGGCCGTCAGTGAACAGCCCGATGGAGCTCAATGCCAAGAACCGTGAGATCAACACCTGAGCTGAGATGAAAAGTCGGATGCTTAACCGAGGCTATTTCCGAATTTGTAAAACAGAATTTGTAGTTACCTTGTCACTGATTTCTAGCTTACCTGCAATGACAGCAAGAAACATGCTTTGTATACGTTCAATCCATTGAAATTTGTTCTACAGCACAATACCGTCTTTTTTTTTAAATGTTCCAACTGCAGGGCACCTGGGTGGCTCAGTCAGTTGAGCATCTGACTTCAGCTCACATCACGATCTCATGTGTGACTTCGGCTCAGGTCATGATCTCACAGCTGGTGAGTTCGAGCCCGGCATCGGGCTCACCGTTGTCAGCACGGAGCCTGCTTCTGCTCCTCTGTCCCCTGTTCTCTCTCTGCCCCGCCCCTGCTTATGCTCTCTCTCTCTCTCTCTCCCCCAAATAGACATTAAAAATAATAGTAATAAAATGTTCCAGTGTGCTTGAAAATAATTTGTAGTTTGCAGTCGTTAGGTATAGTGGACTATACGTGCTTGCTGAATTCCATTTGATCCTTGATATTGATATTATTGATATATTGATAATAATTGATATTATTTAAGTTTTTTTCTACCTTACTGATTTTTTTTGGGGGGGGGGCCTACTGATTCTGAAAGAGATACTCTCTATCAGTTTAGCCTTGCTGTTTACAGTGAGGTGTGTTCAGTCTCCTCTTATGACTGTAAATTCGTCTATTTTTTCCTTATAGCTCTGTTGCTGTACGTAATTTGAGACTGTTATTAAATATATACAAATTTACAGCTTCCTGGTAAGTTGGACTTATTGATATGAAGTGCCCTTCTTTATTTCTAGTAATGCTTTTTGCCTTGAAGTCTACTATATCTACTTTACATAATTTTCTTTTTGGTTTATGTTTGCGTGGTATGCCTTTTTCCGTTCTTTTACATTCAGCATTGTTGTGCCCTTAAGTTTAGATAGCTTCTAGTATTTTACATTAATTATGATTGGATATTCATCTATACGGGATTGATTTGGATGAAGGGTATGCGGTATGGACCCAACATTTTCCCCCTGGGTGTTGATTCAGTTGCACCAACACCACTCATTAAATAATGCATATTCTTGGGGCGCCTGGATGTCTCAGTTGGTGAAGCATCCAACTCTTGATTTCGGCTCAGGTCATGATGTCCTGGTTCATGAGCTCGAGCCCCGCATCAGGCTCTGTGCTGACAGCTGCAGAGCCTGCTTGGGATTCTCTGTCTCCCTCTCTCTCTGCCCCTACCCCGCTCGCTCTCTGTCTCTGCCTCTCTCAAAATAAATAAACATTTTAAAAAGTAATTAATGAATTCAATAATGCAAACCTTTATCAATACAAAATTTCGACATGTATTTGGGTCTCTTTTCATTTCTATTCTGTTGCATAGAGTTGTTCACACACAGGACATCACCCACAGCTTTAATTAGTGTCGCTTCATAATATTTTCTTCTTTTTTTTTAAGATTTTAATTGTATTATTTTTTAATGTTTATTTATTTATTTTGAGAGAGTGTTAAAGGGGGAAGGGCAGAGAGAGAGAGGGAGACAGAGGATCCAAAGCAGGCTCTGAGCTGACAGCGGAGATCCTGACGTGAGGCTCGAACCCATGAACTGTGAGATCATGACCTGAGCTGAAGTCAGACACTTAACCCACTGAGCCCCCCAGGGGCCCCTAGATTTTTATTTTAAAGTAATCTCTACGTCCAGTGTGGGGCTCACACTTACAACCCCGAGATCAAGAATCACATGCTATATGGACTGAGCTGGCCAGGAGCCCCTATAATACATTTTTCAATCTGGCTGGGCCAGCTTCTCTTTGTTACTTTTCCAGGATTTTCCTTTCAATCCTCTTTTATTTCTCCATGTAAACTTAAAATAAGCCTGTTTAATTTTAAAAACTCCTGCCAATATTTTTCTACGGATCATATTAAATTTATAGACAACTTTGGAAAAGTGACATCATTATATATTCTCTCTATCCAAGAACATGATGTTACTTTCCATTTGTTCAAGTTTTCTTTTATGTGGGTAGCATTTTAAAATTCATACAGATCTTGCACATTCTTGTTAAGGTTATTCCTAGGCATTTTATCTGTTTTGTTGCTATGGAGTCTTTTCTTTAATTACATCTTTAACTTAGTGTTTATATATATAAAGGATATTTATTTTTACATGTTGCTTTCCTCCCACTTTACTAAATTCTACTATTATTTGCTGTAATTTTAAAGTTGATTCGCATGAGTGATCTAGGTAAATAAGATATCTTCTGTAATAATGCTAATTATATTATTATTTTAACGGTATGGAAACGTATATAAATAGCTAAAGCTTGGAACATGAAGAAATGATGTAAAATGAGGAGTGAGGAAAATTCTTTATGTTAGTTATAAGTTCATTAATGATCAACTAAAACAGTATTTTAGGATCCTTGGCATTTTAAATGACAGGATCCTTAGCATTTTAAATGAGTTCAGCCCCTGGACACATGGTATTCTAGAAATCAGAAGTATTATGTAAGTGAAATTTTGTCCCCTTTACATAATCTGAAGAACTCACAATACAGCAAATGTCCACATTTTCAAAGGGTGCAATTCTCGATGGTGAATTCTGGAAACTGAAAAACAGATGATTGATTCTTAGTAAAATTACAGAACATGTATTAAAAAATGGCTTATCAAGACCACAATGAGATATCACCCCACACCTGTCAGAATGACTAACCTTAACAACTCTGGGAACAACAGATGTTGGCGAGGATGCAGAGAAGGAGGAACACTTCTCTCTGCTGGTGGGAATGCAATATAGGTATACACACACACACACACACACACATATATATGTAGGTATATGTGTAGGTATATATGTGTTATATATATATATATAACACACATATATATATATAACATATATATATACATACACACACACACACACACACACTGGAATATTTCTCAGTGATTGAAAAGAATGAAATCTTGGCCTTTGCAACAATGCGGATGGAACTAGAGTGTATTGTGCTATGTGAAATAAGTCAGCCCGAGAAAGACAAATATTATATGATTTCACTCATATGTGGAATTTAAGAAATACAACAGATGATCATAGGGGAAGGGAAGAAAAAAGAAGATAAAAACAGAGAGGGAGGCAAACTGTGAGAGACTCTTAAGTACAGAGAACAAATTGAGGGTTGCTGGAGGGGGGATGGGCTAACTGGGCGAGGAA
Organism: Panthera pardus; assembly: GCF_024362965.1. Taxonomy (NCBI): domain Eukaryota; kingdom Metazoa; phylum Chordata; class Mammalia; order Carnivora; family Felidae; genus Panthera; species Panthera pardus. Next base: position 5,532,836 of record NW_026526777.1, on the reverse strand, counting down.
CATTAAGGGGGACACTTGTTGGGATGAGCACTGGGGGTTATATGTAAGTGATGAATCACTAAATTCAATTGTTGAAATCATTATTACATGTCAACTAAAAAAGAAAAAAAAAAAGTGATTTATGCGCACTGAGAAAAGAAGGCTGTGGTCCCCAGATGCCTACAGCCGTTTACCGCAATCCACTACGCGATGTCAAGTCTTCCTCGCCTTTGGTCCTCTTGCCTAGGTATCCTCAGCCTAGGAGTATCCTATTCTCTGCAGGGTGGTTAGCTGCTTTGTGGCCTTTGGGTCTCAGTTTCCAAGTCACCTCTTCAAAGAGAGACTTTCCCTGGGGCACCTGGCGGGTTCAGTCAGTTAAGCGTCAGACTCTTGGTTTTGGCTCAGGTCCTAATCTCACGGTTCGTGGGTTTGAGCCCCGTATCGGGCTCTGCGCTGATGGTGTGGAGCCCGCTTGGGATTCTCTCCCTCTCCTTCTCTCTGCCCCTCCCTGCTCGTTCTCACTCTCTCCCCCTCAAAATAAATCAATAAACATTTAAAGAGAGAGAGAGAGAGAGAGAGAGAGAGAGAGAGAGAGAGACTTTTCCTGATCACTCATTTTTCTGTCACAGACTTCTGTTCTTTTCCTTCCTAGCACCTCTCTCAATTTAGAATATTTATTTTCTTTCCTTAGTGTCTGTATGCTCATGTAAACAGTGAGCTCCATGAAGACCTACCTGTGTCTTTTTTTAAGATTTTATTTTAGTATTTTTAGAAATGTTTTATTTATTTTGAGAGAGAGAGAGAACAGAGCACACACATACGGGAGGAGCAGAGAGGGAGAGAGGGAGAGAGGAACTCCTAAGCAGAGCCTGACGTGGGGTTTGATCTCATGAACTGTGAGATCATGACCCGAGCCGAAACCAAAGAGGTGAATACTTAACTGACTGAGCCATTCAGGCGCCCCTAAAGATTTTATTTTCAAATAGTCTCTACACCCAGTGTGGGGCTCAAACTCACAACCCTGAGATCAAGAGTCACTCCACCGAGCCAGCCCAGGCGCTCCAAGTTAAGTAAATCTAAGTGACATTCTTTGCCCGTGTTACTTTGTTACAAACTAGGAGAATGTCATAGAGGGTATATCTTTTTTTTTTTTTTTTAATTTTTCAAGTTTATTTATTTATTTTGAGAGAGACAGAAACAGCATGAGTGGGGAGGGGCAGAGAGAGAGGGAGGGAGAGAATCCCAAGCAGGCTTTGCACTGTCAGCACAGAGTCTGATGTGGGGCTCGAACCCACAAAACTGTGAGATCATGACCTGAAACCAACCGGCTGAGCCACCCAGGCACCCTGATGGTATATCTTGCTTTCAGAAAAACATAGGTTTCCTGACAAGTTCCTTTAAACAGAGAATGGGCTAGAATATAGAAGCGTTTTTATTTGACTGAACAACCAATCAACCAAAGAATTGATTCTCTAATTAGCTAGCCGGGGAGGCCGATTTAGCAGGGCCGTTTTGGGTCATGGCCTGTAGGATACCCAGTGGCTTAGAAAAAGTCATCCACATGGGGGCAGCAGAGAGCACTGGTAAAGAACCCCAGGGATTTCTGAAACCTGCTGAAAATTCTCACCCATAAATACTGGGTAACATTGATAGAGCACTTACCATGGGCTGGGTCCTATGCTAACAGTTCATATATGTTAACTTAATATAATCACTAAAACAATGACCTATGGGGTGGATGTTATATTTGCCCTTTTACAGAAGCTCAGAGAAGCGAAGGAACTTGCCCAAAGTCGTTATCAGTGAGTCAGAGCAGGGGAACGGGCAAAGGGAACAGGTTAAGGAGATTTTTACACAGGTCACTAGGATTCATGACTGATTGTGGTCCCATTCAGAAGCCAGGAGATACTGGAGTTCTAGCTAAGGGCTTATAGTTAGGTTTGAAGTTCAAATGAAACTAGGAGCTAACAAGATGTCTGGCTGAAAAAGAATAACATGAACAGATTGCAGTTAACAGACCCAAGAACTAGAGAGAACTGTCAGGTCCACAAGTCACTGAAGGGCCAACATTCAAGAGTAAAGCCCAGGCAGGGACACAGGAATCAGAGTGGTCCCGCAAGAGTCAAGAGGATTTTTTTTTTATGTTTACTCATTTTTGAGAGAGAGAGAGAGAGAGAGAGAGACAGAGACAGTGAGTGCGTGCGCATTACGGGGCAGAGAGAGAGGGAGACACAGAATCGGAAGCAGGCTCCTGGCTCTGAGCCGTCAGCACAGAGCCCAGTGTGGGGCTCGATCCCATGAACCATGAGATCATGACCTAAGCTGAAGTCTGACGCTTAACTGAGTGAGCTGCCCAGGCACCCCAGAGTTTTGTTTTGAAGTTTATTTATTTTGAGAGAGAGCACGGGCAGGGGAGGGACAGAGAGAGAGAATCGCAAAAAGGTTCCGCACTGTCAGCACAGGGCCCAAAGTGGGGCTCAGACTCAGGACTGCCCGAGTTCATGACCTGAGCTGAAACCAAGAGTCGGATGCTTAACTGACGGAGCGACCCAGGTGCCCCAATTTCCCCAAATTTCTAGTGGAAGCAAGGAGGGGGTAGAAAGGGATCATAAGGCAAGAGACGAAGTTGTTGCTTTCACTGTAGAGGTGACGGAGAGGTTAAGCCAAGGGGGAAATGGTTTAGCTATGGCTAACACAAAACCTTAATGTGTTCGAAACACTTTTTCAGGTGACAGGTGTGACAGTGCCCGTTTCCACACGGGTCTCTCCGCTTTAGCTCGTGTTTTTACAGTTCATCTCAGGAAATCTGCTCAGCTCTGACGTGGCCATTACGATCTCGTCAACACCTATTACATCTCAAGGCTTCATGTCGAGAGAGTGAACTTCCGAGGCTCCCCAGACAAGACATTCCTACAGACCCAGCCACCGATGGATTGACTAGCTTAGGGACAGCCGGCCGGGCCCTGGGATTTGTAAAGCTCAGTTGCTAAGTTGAAGGGGAGCCCCAGCCCTCCCTTTCGTTTTCCATTCTGAGCTTAGAGGCACTGTGGTTTCTCCCCCGTAGGCTTCAATGGGCACACTGGACACCACACTATTGGAGAAGGCCGTCCTCAGCACGCCATTTCCTCTCTGAACCTCTCAATGCGGTTGCGCTAAGTTTGGAGAGGACGGGTGGGCTCATGGAGAGGAATTACTGCCATGACGTCCGCATCGCCAGCATGTCAAGCCACTTTCAGGATGTGGGTATGGAGAGAACGTGAGGTTAATTTTAGTAGTAGACCTGTTTTTCTTTTGGGGGGGGACTTACGTATTTGGGGGCACCCCCCCCCCCCCCGACATCACAGCTACCTATGTCCTGATGAGTCTTCCTCGAGGGAAAGCGAGGGAGCAATCTATGAAGAAAATGAGGTGAGAGAGGAGGCTGTTTACAGAGGAGGAGTTCCCATGGGCTCAAGGGGGGAAATGAGTGGGGTGGAAATTTTTGGTTTTTCTAAGGGAGACCTCTTCCCTTCGATCTTCTTTTTTTGATAATGTTTATTTCTGAGAGAGAGAGACAGAGACAGAGACAGAGAGACAGAGCATGAGGGGGAGAGGAAAAGAGAGAGAGGGAGACACAGGACTGAAGCAGGCTCCAGGCTCTGAACTGTCAGCACAGAGCCCGACGCGGGGCTCGAATTCACAGACTGCGGAGATCATGACCTGAGCCGAAGTCGGATGCTTAACCGACTGAGCCACCCAGGTGCCCCTCTTCTTCTTTTAATTTAATTTTATTTTCTATTTTATTTATTTATTTATTTTATTTAATTTTATTTATTTTTGAGACAGAGAGAGAGCATGAGCAGGGGAGGGGCAGAGAGAGGGAGACACAGAATCCAAGGCAGGCTCCAGGCCTTGAGCTGTCAGCACAGAGGCCAACGCAGGGCTCGAACTCACATGACTGTGAGATCATGACCCAAGCCGAAGTCGGATGCCCAACTGGCTGAGCCACCCAGGCGCCCCACCCCATTCCTTTCAACCTTTTTTTTTTTTATTTTTTTTTTTAACGTTTTATTTACTTTTGAGACGGGGAGAGACAGAGCATGAACAGGGGAGGGTCAGAGAGAGGGAGACACAGAATCCGAAACAGGCTCCAGGCTCTGAGCGGTCAGCACAGAGCCCGACGCGGGGCTCGAACTCACGGACCGCGAGATCATGACCTGAGCTGAAGTCTGCGGCTTAAACCGACTGAGCCATCCAGGCGCCCCCCTTTCAACCTTCTAAAGTAGAGGCTGTTCATCTTCAGAGGATTGTGCTTTCACCATCTTGCTAAAACTCGTTCCCCCTTGAAGCTCCAGCTCTCCTGCTTTTTGAGGACCCCCAGCACCTATTCAGTAACCTCTGTCTGCCAACTCCCCTATCGTTCTGGGTGGTTTTAGGAAAATCCACGTGACCTCGAGTTAGTTGTTTTTCTTTTAATGAGTCGCCCCGCCCCCGTTACTTCTTGACTTGCTCAACTCCAGTCTATACCCCTACTTTCCTTATCTTCACCATTTCGGCTACACAGGGTTTTCTTTCTTTCTTCCTTTTTTTAAAAGAGAGAATCCACTTCCAATTTTATTTTTTAAGTAACCCCGGCACCCAATGTGGGGCTTGAACTCGCAACCCTGAGACTCTTGAGTCGCATGCTCTCCCCACTGAGCCAGCCAGGTGCCCCAACACGGGTTTTTTCTTGAGGGCAGCTTCAGGGCCATGGCAAGGAACGGGAGAGGCAGCAATGCTGAGTGTGGAAACATGGGTGGTGTCAGAACCGGATTCTGAGATGGGACTGGCAGCCATGATGCACAAGGGTGGAAAGCACAGGGATCAGATTCCACATATGTGGGGGAAGGTTCATGATCTGCATGTGACCTCTGTGCCAAGCTTCCAGAAAAAGTAGGTCTGGAACTAAAAGCACGTTTCCTGTTAGGTGCCTTCCTGAGGACATCTGACACTTTTAACAACTGTGATCCTCTTGAAACACTCACTCTCTTCCGTCAGATTCTACAACAGTTATCACCCCATTTCTACTCTTTCTCATTGGCTGTTCCTCTTCAAAGATTCTCCGAGGGCCCTTTTTCTACTTGGACTTTAAAAAAGATTTCTTTTTTAATGTTTATTTTTGAGAGAGAGCAAGCAGAGAAGGGAGACAGAGACAGAGACAGAGACAGAGAGAGAGAGAGAGAGAGAGAGAGGATCGGAAGCAGGCTCCAGGCTCTGAGCTGGCAGCACAGAGCCCGATGTGGGGCTCGAACCCACGAACCGTGAGATCATGACCTGAGCTGAAGTCAGACGCTTAATCAACTGAGCAATCCAGTGCCCCTCTACTTGTACCTTAAATGTTGGAATTCTCCCCAAAGCACTCTCCTTAGCCCTCTGCTGTTCTCTGGAATTTACCCAAATCTACAGCTTCAACTGCCACTGAAATGTTCGTAATTCCGAATTTCTGACCTATATATCACTAAAGTTTAAAAAAAAAAAAAAGTAGTTTTCTGTAAAGACCACATATGTACATAGGAAAACAAATTCAAACAGTAAAGACGGATCTAAAATAAAAAGTATAAATTCCAGCCTTCTCAGGCCCACACTCTTCATGGTCAATTTTTTAATGCCTGTGTAAATGTGCTGTATGGGTTCTTCTGGCATTGCTTTTTTTCCCCAGGTAGTAATTTCCATTTAATTTACTTCTACTATTAGATCTGTATATTCAATCGCCATTGGTAGTTCTGGCCTTCCCACAGGCAGCGAAAACTCCTTCCCTTTCTTTGGAATTCAGCCTCAGGCTACACTCGACTGCCAGCCCCTTTTTTTTACAGACAACACCGTGAGAAAACGGTCTTTACAAACTGTCCTTTTCCAGTCGCTCAATTCAACTTACTCTGGTTCCTATCCCACCGCATCTCTGAAACAAGGTGCTTCAAAATTACTAAAGGCAATTTTGCAATACCCACTGGTCACATTTTAGTCCACATTTACCTAATCTCTTACGTTTATCACTTTGACCAGGTTCCCTGATACCTCTCTCCTGGATTCCTTCTTCCCCTCGTCTGCCCCTTCTCAACGCCCCCCTTTCCTGTTCTCTCCCCTCATTTTTCAGACGCAGACATCCCTCTCCAGGCCGTCTTATCCACTTCCCCGGCTTCAACAACTATCTACGTTCACACGCTCGCTCGCGCGCACGCACACCTCAAACTTTTCTGTCGGGCTTCCAATCCACGTTACCGAATATTCAATTGTCTGATAGGCATCCCACAGGCACCGAAAACTCATTCTCTCCCCCCAAACAAAACAGAAAATGGCATCACTTTCGCCCAGTTGTCCGAGTCAGAGCACTGGGAAATAACCTCGGCCTCATCCCCATCTCCGATCTAGTTTTCTCCGCCTGCAGTCGCCCTTCTCTAGGGCGGACCACCCCCGTCTCCTGCCTGGGTAAAAAAACTTCCCAACTGGTCTCCTTGCCTCTAACGTCGTTCCCTCCTATCCATTCTCCCTACTGCAACCAGCGATCTTTAAAAAACGCAAACACAATTGTTCCCTTCTCGGCCAAGGCTCTTCGAATAAAATCACGGCCCTTCGGATAAAATCAACTAATTTACAAGGCCTTGCGCCATCGGCCCCTCCCATTCTCCCAGGCCTCCTCTGTTACCTCTCCTTTAACCCACAGGCTGCTGACAGCTCCAGAACGTATCCGGCCCCCCCAGCCCCAATTCCCACCAGTCCAAGGTTCGGCTCTGGCGACACTTCCTTCGGGAAGCGGGCGCTTAAAAGGCAAATGCTCAAAGAGTGAAATCCGAGGGGGCATCCGAGCAGCGCTCTCGGCTCCGGACTGAGGTTCACGGAAAGTCCGGATTTACCGGAAGTTCAGGGCAAAGGTCAAATCCCGATCGTGAACCTTTCCCGAAGTTCGCGGGGGCAGTCCGACCCTTGCTAGATTCCGCCCTCATGAGTCATGGCTGCTAGTCCCAGTCTTTCGATGGGTCTTGAAGTCGACACCGGCCGGCTCCGGCGCCGCCAACGTCCTCACACCCGAGAACGCAACCCGCACTCCCGCCTCGTGACGGCGCTGAAGCCGCCGTCGGGAAGAACTTGCGTTGCCCGCTTGCCCCAAAGCAAGATGGCTGCCAGTCTCTAGTCTCTCGACCCAAAGTGAAGCTATCCACGCCCCGGTTAATGCCGCTGCCAGGCTGCCCACACCTAGCATGGCCACCCCGGCTCATGCCTCACTATGGTCTCGAAGCCGCCGCTAACCGGCCGGGTTCCGGGAGGCGCTGCTCCGGACGCGGCCGCCCCCCCCCCCTCCGCCTCCCCCGCGCCCGCGGCGGCGGCGGCGGCGGCGGCCGGAGCCCGGATGCGGCGGCGTGCGACGGCACGGGAGGGCGGCGCGGATGGATCCAACATGGCGGCGCCGAGCCTGAGCCGAGAGTGAGGCGGCGGGGCGGCGGGGTGGGGAGGGGGAGGCGAGCGGGACGGGGCGGGGCCGGGCGGGGCCGCGGAGGGCTAGGGGAAGGAAAGTGGAGGGGGAGGCGGAGGCGACGTCCAGCCCGAGAACCTCGAGAGAGGGAGGTGACGGGACGCTGCGAGGTGGGGGAGGGGAGCGGCCGAGGGGGCGTGCGGGGGAGGTGGCAACTGTGGGAGAGCGCAGGGGCGAGGCGTAAACAAGGGCCGGGCCGGGCCCGGCCGGGGGTGCTGGCGCGGCCGAGGTGGGAGTGAGGCTGCGATCCCGCCGGATTGAGGGCGGTGGGCGCGGGAGGGAGCGGCCGAGGGTGCGGAGGGGAAGGGGCCGGTGGCATGTGGTGGGAGGGACTGGACTCTGGAGAGCGGTCTTGGGAGGGGGTGGGAAAGGGTGAGGAGGGGACTTCAGACGTGGGGGGGGGGGGCGGTTTTGAAAGTGTGAAATTGGAGGTGGGAGGGGGAAGGGCCTAGGGGAGCATTTGGGTGGAAAAGGAGAGCGCGGAGATTGGGGGGAATGGAGAGCGTGGCGGTGTGACGAGGTAATGGGGAAAGTGAGAGACTAAGAGGAAAGTTTGGGAGGAAGGGGAATGGGCTGGGAGATAGGACAGTGGAGCTGCACGGGGGATAGAGGTTGGGGGTTTCCCTTTCCCCGTGGAAAGGAAGAGCGAGCAGAGTTAAGCAGCCTCAGTTGCAACCAATTCTAATGGCCAGGCCTTTAGCTTTTAATAGGGTGGGAAGGGCAGAAGGGAATGGTTTGGAGAAATGGGGAATTGGGAGAATTAGGGAATTTGGAGAACGGATGGGGGTTCAACTGGATTTGCTTTCCAGAGGCTCCCTGACTTACTGCTCCCTTGTTTTTCCTGGTCAGGGAAAGAAGGGAGAACGGGGAAGCCGGTGTCACGGCCGCCGAAGTGTAGAAGGAGTAAAGGACTTTTCTAGTTTCTAGCAATTAGCAGTGTAAGAATGGGGAAACAGCCATGCTGGTTTGGAGCCCTACATGCCAGGGTGGAGGCTCTGGAAGTCTGAGAAAGGGAACAGAAAACAGGATGGCATCTGGGCAGCCTGGATAATTAAATGATTGCTTTAGTTTCCAGACTTTTTTTTTTCTTTTTTTTTTTTTTTTTTCTGTTTAAGTGCTAAGAGGGAGGGGTCAGCGTTCACATATAGGAAAGGTTCCCTGGTGAAATGTAGATGTATCAGGGAGCCCGGCCTCAGTGGATATTTTGTTTTCACTGTGTGCAAAGGGAAAGGGTGAAGACAGAATTTGGAGGCTAGGTCTGGTCTGATAAGGGAAGGGATAGAAAGTGCCTTCTTTGGCTGTAATCATTTCCCTGTCTCCAGTTCTCCCTAAAGTTGAAAGTCAGTGTTAAAATGTAACAAAAATGTAACGAAAGACGTGGGTCTCATAAGGCATTGAGGAGTCAGGTGAGAAGGTATCAGAGGATGATTGGTTTTCCCGCAAGTTGTCGAATTTGGGACCTTTCTTGCCATGAGCCACCCAGGCTGGAAATTCTGGGAGTTGGTATTGTTTCGTGAATTGGCCAGTAGAGCGTTAGGGAGGCCTGGGGACTTGGTTGGGAGTGAGTTCTCCCCTTTGGCTCACAGTGGATCATTTTAATCGAAATGGCTTTAGGTGTGTCTGTGTATTTTTAGAACTGGGACTAATTCTTTGGGCCTTTGATGTTTCAAAATCACGCTGGAAAATTGACTCTTTCCCCCTCATTTGTTTTTGTTTTGCTGCTGGCTTCCAACCTTGTGCTAGGAAGAGACCTGGGAAAATAAGTTTCTTGCAAAGGTAAGTCTGGAACTTTTTATGGTTTGTTTGTTTGTTTGTTTTTTGGTTTTTTGGGGTTTGTTTTTTTTTTTTTTTTTTTTTTTTTTGAACAATGGAAGGGGATGGGAATGGCAAGAGAAATGCATTGGGGTTGAGCCCAGTAAGGGGTTCGAGGCCAGGGAACGTGTGTTTTCACCTACCCAGCTGAGTGCCTAAGACCTGTTGCAGTCACTGTGTCTCTGGATAACTGGAAATTGGTAGGAGGAAAAGGAGAGCAGAAATCAGGTGTGTGGGGGCAAGCCCCCAGCTTTGGTTTGTCATTATCTGGTCTTCTTGGCGAGCTCTGAGAGACACATTTTTTTTTTTTTAACATACGGTACTGGTGCCCTTGTACAGTGTCTCTGAGTGTTACTCTTGGAGGGCTGCTGAAGCAGCACCTCACCTTTGTCTTTTCGTCGTTCAGGGTTCCTGGAATCTTCCTTTTGAAAACATACTGTGTAATTCTGACTTCCAGATATTTGGCTACATTTTCCCTATCCCACCAGCAGGAAAGCTCTTTCTGCCCTCTTCAGGCTTCTCCGTGCTGTTTTCATTCCAACTTTCTAGACCTCACTCTTTTAGTTCTTCCACATGACTTTCGTCCCCCAGGGCTTCGGAGAGAGCCAAATACCTCTAGTTCTACGAAAATACAGATGTCATCCTGGTTGCGATGATACCAGAGTTGCGTCTTCCTTTCAAGAGATCATTCTTTTTTGTTTCCTCCGCGGGACTGTCCTCTAAGGGCTTCTGAGAGAGCCAAGTACCTCAAAAAATACGGATGTCATTCCTGGTTGGGATGAGACTAGAGTTTGCTTGGAAGTAGGAACCAGACAGACAATTCTGTAGGTATATAGGCACCGTCTGTTGGCCCTGGGCTGGCTTGGGCCTCCCTAAAGAAAACAAACTAGCAAAAAACTACAACTCCAGGAAATGTGGCGGTTCCTCGGAATAAAGAATTATTCTTGGGGAACTGTAGCGGGGGGGACCCCTGTTAGGTTCTCACGTGGACTCAGAGCAGCCCGCGGGATCAGGACTCTCGTTGAGCGGAGCGTTTGGTCCGTTTCTTGTTATCTGGCAATATTTCACATACCGGGACTCAGAAGGTCTCTTAATTCTGTTGTTTAGAGGGGGTACGTTCTCCTCACGACTCTGGTCTCTCTGGGATCTCTGTATAATTTAAGCTGTGTTCCCAAGCTTCACTGCCACAGAAAGCTGAGTATATTTTGGTTTAAGAGGAAGTTGGGCATGTTCTTTCAGCACTGAAGTTAGATCGATTCTTGGAACCCCATCTGGATTGCTAACTGAGTGAACTCACCATCCCAGATGATAATTAAGTGGGGTGGGGGGGGGTGCGTATTAGCTTGCCCGTCAGCCTCCTGACAGTTCTCTCAAGGACACGGCCTTGGGAAACTCTAGCCTCTTCTGCATTTCGCTTCATAGAATAAGCAGGATGTCTGATGAGCAGTCAAATAAGGAAGGGTCTGCAACTCTAGGTTCAGGACTTGAAAGGTGGCTGTGAGGCCTAAGGGCAGGATCCTTTCTGTTTGTCTTGCACAGGATGGCATTTCTCTTATCTTCGTAGAGATCCAGATTGAACTAGGTCACATTCGACCTCCTGGGATGGGGCCGAAGAGAGTGTAGGCCCACCGCTTGCTGCTCACCTGAATGGCAGCCGCAGGTGTTAGAGAAGCCAGGGTTGGAGTGGGTGGGACTCCTTCGGGTTCGTTGGACTTACGAGTTTATAGTCTGTGTCTGACCGGCTTTGCTTTTCTTCTGAAATACTGTTCGATGGGTTTGGGTCAGAGGGACCCAATGGCTTCCGTCTCTAGATCTAGGGGGGACGGTGACATACTGTCTCTCTTCTTTAGCCCCTTCGTGTCATGGTCCGTCGAGAACAGGGTTTCTCATCCTCAGCATTATTGACATTTGGGGCTGGATAATTCTTTGTTGTGGGGGCTCTTCTGGGCATTCTAAGATGTTTAGAGACATCCGTGGCCTCTACTCACTGCATGCCACTGGCACAGTCCTTTACCCCTTCCAGTCATAACAGTCTGAAATGTCTCCAGACATCGCCAGATGTCCGGGGGGGGGGGGGGGGGGGCGGGGAGGGAGGCAGCGTCCTCCGTGGTTGAGAACCACTGACCTAGAAGCGCTGATAATTCCTGGCACTTTGAATGATCCAGCCTGGGGTCTAGGACTTAAGGTGGCTGTTTCTTCCATCCTATCTAGGGAGTTAACCCTCAGAGGACTGAGGTCTATTACAGAATTGCATCCATTGATATATAATAATTAGGACTATAATGCTTTCCTGCATTTTGCCTCATTTTCCAGGGGCGAGGTATGTAGGGACCATATTTCTTCATTTCCGGGGACTTAAAGTCAGAACAGTTTGAATTAGGGAGCTCTCTAGCAACCTGCTCTTAGGATTGGTTGAATGTGAAACCTGCCCATCTGCTTTTTCTGAGATCCTCATAATCAGCAGCTGGCCAAGAGGAACAGGTGGGACAGGGAACAGGGAGACGCCTAAGGAGGCTCGGTTTTCTCATGTTGCCTGCTATGAGCAAGGAGTTACTTTCCTTCAGCACCCCCCCCACCCCGCCCCCATTTGTACCCAGTAAGTACAACAGGTGAGAGGAAGATACAGAGAAAACTACCCTGTAGTTGGGTAGCTGTTTTCCCAGCTGTTCCCATGCTCAGCAGGCGAGTGGGGGGTGGGGGGCATCTGGGCTCTCCTAAGTAGCTGTGAGCCATATTTCTTGTCCGTATACCAAACCCATGTTTGGGGGCTAAGTGAGTGCGGGATGGAGCTCCCCTTTTCTTATGGGTATGAGTCTTTGCTTCCCTTTTAGGTTCTTGAGGAAGGGAGGATTGGGTTCACTTGCTCTGCAGTTTTCTAAGACCCCATCAACTTGGCTCTTTGGAAGTGGCTCATTTTATTCTCTCTCTTTTAAACTTTATTTATTTTGCGAGAGAGAGCGTACACACACACACTGTGAGCAGGGGAGAGGCAGAGAGAATCCCAAGCAGGTTCCATCTGGTCAGCGCAGAGCCTGACCCGGGGCTTGATCAAACCGTGCGATCATGACCTGACCTGAAGTCCAGAGTCGGACGGTCACTTAACCGACTGAGCCACCCTGGCGTGCCTTACTCTCTTTTGTAACTTAGCCTCAGTGTCTCGGTGTATAAAACGGGACCACCAATCTTCTTGCTTAGTAGGGTGCCGTGGTATGGGTAGTTCCACACAGCGTAGGGGAGGCTACAGCTAGCTAGAGTGTATGCGTGGTAACCAGGGTGTGTGTATCTGTTTTTTGTTTTTTGCTTTTAATTTTTGAATTTATTTATTTATTTAAAAAATTTTTTTTTCAACGTTTTTTATTTATTTTTGGGACAGAGAGAGACAGAGCATGAATGGGGGAGGGGCAGAGAGAGAGGGAGACACAGAATTGGAAACAGGCTCCAGGCTCCGAGCCATCAGCCCAGAGCCTGACACGGGGCTCGAACTCACGGACCGCGAGATCGTGACCTGGCTGAAGTCGGACGCTCAACCGACTGAGCCACCCAGGCGCCCCAATTTTTGAATTTATTTTTGAGAGAGAGAGACACAGAGTGCAATTGGGGGAGAGGTAGAGAGAGAAGGAGACACAGAATCCGAAGCAGGCTCCAGGCTCCCAGCTGTCGGCACAGAGCCCGACGTGGGGCTCGACCTCACAAACTGCAAGCTCTTGACCTGAACCGAAGCCAGACGCTCAACCGACTGAGCCACCCAGGCGCCCCTGTGTGGGTTTGTTCCTTAATTGATGCTGCTTTTGATGATTTCTTGGAGACTAAGCTCGGTTCAGTAGGTTGTGAGTACTGTGTACCAACCTCTATTCATTGCTAGGCACTGAGAATATAAAGGTGAATGTGACTTAGTCCATTTTCACGAGTTGCTTAAGATGGGCTGGGGTGATAAATACACAAATGGGGTTTAAAAGAAATACGCATGATGTTCCATAGGAGCACAGAAGAGGATTACGTATCCCAGCATGGAGGTGTGGAGAATGAATTTGAAGATGGTATCTGAGCTGACTCGTAAAGGACGAGTAGGAGTTAGCCGTGTGAAAAAGAGGAGTGGTATAGGGGGGTAGGGTACAGAGAAGGGAGAGGGGCACTCAGGCAATGGCAGTAGCCTGAAGAAAGGGACAGAGAAATGAGCTGCCTGCTGTATGTGAGTTATAAACAAACCGATAACGGTAGAGAATCAAAAGTGGGTTATGAGGTTGAAAAGGTAGGCAGGGCCTGATCTCAGAAGGCTTGGTGTGTTGTGTGAGGAGTCTGGAGTGTTCTAGGTAAGGAGGGGGCTGTAGATAGGTCTTAAGCAGAAAAGTGATGTGGTCAGTTGTGCATTTTATTTTTAAAAAAGTGGGTTTTTTTAATGTTTTTATTTATTTTTGAGACAGAGCGTGAGCAGAGGAGGGGCAGAGAGAGAGGGAGACACAATCTGAGGCAGGCTCCAGGCTCTGAGCTGTCAGCACAGAGCCTGATGCAGGGCTCGAACTCACGGACTGTGAGATCATGACCTGAGCTGAAGTTGGATGCTTAACCGACTGAGCCACCCAGGCGCCCCCCAAAAAATGTTTTTTTTAATGTTTATGTTTGAGAGAGAGAGAGAGAGAGACAGACGGAGCATGAGTGGGAGAGAGGCAGAGAGAAGCAGAGACACAGAATCCAAAGCAGGTTCCAGGCTCTGAGCTGTCCGCATGAGCCTGACACAGGGCTCAAACTCACGGACTGCAAGATCATGACCTGAGCTGAAATCGGACGCTTAACCGACTGAGCCACCCAGGCGCTCCTCAGTTGTGCGTTTTAGATAGCGAATTCAGCTGGATATGAGGGATGGACTTAGGTGGGTTAAGATTGGTGGGCAGGGGAGCCCTCGAGAGGCTGTGGCCATAGTCCACGTGAGGGATCATCAGGACCTGAAGCAGGGCGGTGGAGGTGATTGGAGACGTATTTAGAAGTGGCTTCAATAGGAATATATAATGGATCAGGTGATTGGAGCTGTGGTTTGGTGGAACAGTATTGGGCGGCACGTGTGTGTGACAAGTGTGGATGTGGAAGCCTGTGGACTTCAGGCTTGGTCACAGGTCATTGACATTACCCAGCTTGATGCTGAAACTTGGTGAACCAAACACTGAATTATGGGGGCGCCTCGGGGGCCCAGTCGGGTGAGCGTCTGACTCGATTTTGGCTCAGGTCACGATCACGACTGTGGGATTAAACCCCGCGTCAGGCTCTTTGCTGAGCGTGGAGCCTGCTTGGGATTCTCTGTCTCCCTCTCTGCCCCTCTCCTCGTTCTCTCTCTCTCGTGCTCTCTCTCTTCCAAAATAAATAAATATTAAAAAAAAAACCCACAAATGCCAAATTATAGAACGAGTGTCGGCTGCTGTGGGTCATTGCGAGGGGGTGGGGAAATGACAACCACGAGGAAGGAGTAGAAGGGGCATATATCCAAATGGTGCGTGAACATCATTGGTGAGTTCACCTGGCATAGGAGGGTCACGAGCGTGCTCAACGTAGTAATGTTCGTTGATGTAAATCCGTGAGTTTGGGTGAACATTATTGGTTAGCCTCCTGTGCAGTTAGGCTTTTGAACTTGGTTGGATTGCAGGAAGTATGAGGATAAGGTTGGGGGAGGGGGTGGCTCTGGGCTGCAGAGGTCAGGGGTGCTTATCTCTTTGAAATCTCTTTCACAATCATCGCCCCAGCAGTTTCACATGTATTTTCTAATTGGATTCTTAACAAGTCTGAGGAGTAGCTTCTTTCCTTCATGTTTTGTAGATGGGGGACAGTGCGACTTTGAAGTGAGGTGACTTGCCTGAAGTCACACAGCTACACAGCTAGCTTGTTAATGATACGGGCAGAATGAAAACTAGGTTTACCTAAAGATTTTCAGTTTCCCTACTGTCCGTCTGTAGGTTTGTCTCCTGCAGCTTCCATATTAGTTAAGGGCGAATTCTTGGGGCGCCTGGGTGGCTCAGTGGGTTAAGCATCTGACTTCAGCTCTGGTCACGATCTCACAGTTTGTGAGTTCGAGCCCCGCGTCGGGCTCTGTGCGGACAGCTCAGAGCCTGGAGCCTGCTTCGGATTCTGCGTCTCCCTCTCTCTCTGACCCTCCTTGGCTCACACTCTGTCTCTCTCTCTCAAAAATAAATAAACATTAAAAAAAGAAAGTGAATTCTCTACTTTTCTCGGGATTGCCTACCTTTAAGAGGTGAGATGGTTGGGGGAAGGAGGGAGAGCACAAAGGGACCAAAAGCAGTATTTGGGGGGCAGGGGAAGAATCGGGGTACCCTCTAACGGCAATTCCTGCTGAGTCTGCAGCCTGAAGTTGCATATAACACTCTCAGGGATCGCGACCCTGTTTCTCCAGTAGGGTCTGGACTTAAGGTAACAGCTGTTGGATGTGGAGAGCTCTGGGCTTTATTTTGCAGTAATCACTTTTTAAAACGTGATAAACCCTCGGTGTTGCCGCGCGCCAGGCACGGCGTTAGGCCCTGGGGGTACGGGAGCGAACAAGACCAGTTCTTCCACCGGGTGGCTCACAGGCTCTGTTTCCTCGTCCCTACAGTGTAGCGGGGCCCGCGGCCGCCGAGCGGGGACTCTGGACCGCGCCGCGCACCTGAGCCCCCGGCATGGCGGGCCTGAAGCGGCGGGCCGGCCAGGTGTGGCCCGAAGAACGCGGCGAGCAGGAGCACGGGCTCTATAGCCTGCACCGCATGTTTGACATCGTGGGCGCCCACCTGACACACAGGGACGTGCGCGTCCTTTCCTTCCTCTTTGTCGATGTCATCGATGACCACGAGCGTGGCCTCATCCGAAACGGACGTGACTTCTTGCTGGCGTTGGAGCGCCAGGGCCGCTGCGATGAGAGTAACTTCCGCCAGGTGCTGCAGCTGCTGCGTATCATCACTCGCCACGACCTGCTGCCCTACGTCACCCTCAAGAGGAGACGGGCCGGTGAGGGTGCACGAGGGGCCAGACCGCGGGGGCCCGGGGACCAGTGGTGGGAGGCCTGGAGCCGGCAGCACGGGAGCCCGGGTGGGAGGAGGCGATGACCCTGGGGCTACCTAGGAGGAGTTAGGAGGCCCGTGGGAGGGTTGGAGCGGGGGCGGGGGGTGCATCTTTTCCTGAAGGACCCCCTCCCCTCCTGTAGTGTGCCCCGATCTTGTAGACAAGTATCTGGAGGAGACGTCAATTCGCTACGTGACCCCCAGAGCCCTCAGCGATCCAGAACCGAGGCCTCCCCAATCCCCTAAAACAGGTAAGAAGATAGGAACTCCTCTGAATTCTCCTGGCTGGCTCGGTCAGCGGGGCATGCACTCTTGACCTTGGGGTTGTGAGGTCAAGCCCCGTTTTGGGAATAGCGCTCACTTAAAAAAAAAAAAAAAAAAAAAAAAGAAGACCCTAAACTCGCCATTTTTCCAGCCTCGCCAGCCTGCATGAAAGGGCGCCGGGTCTCTCTCACCCCCGCTTCCCCAGCATCTAGCCCTATAAAAATTAGGTGAGGTGTTAATGCTTCACCTGCGTCCTGTGATTGTCCCCACATCGTGCGTCCTCTTTTCAGGTCCCGTAGGCTCTTAGTGCTAAGTCTTGAGCGATTCCTTCCTCATTCCAAGAGATCGGTTTGTATTTCTCCCTTTCCCCTACTATGTTTTTTCCCCTTTTCCCCTCTGGCCAGTGCCTCCCCACTATCCTGTGGTGTGCTGCCCCACGTCGGGCCCTCAGATGTGTAGCAAGCGGCCGGCTCGAGGGAGAGCCACACTCGGGAGCCAGCGAAAACGCCGGAAGTCAGTAACACCAGATCCCAAGGAAAAGCAGACATGTGGTGAGGAAGTTTAAGGGCTCTGGAGGTGGAGCA
The DNA here is from genome assembly GCF_024362965.1 of Panthera pardus. Taxonomy (NCBI): domain Eukaryota; kingdom Metazoa; phylum Chordata; class Mammalia; order Carnivora; family Felidae; genus Panthera; species Panthera pardus. Next base: position 5,515,677 of record NW_026526777.1, on the reverse strand, counting down.
GATGGGAGGGGGAAATACGGAGAAGTGCTGGGACCCCGGGCAGTTTATGCTGTTTAGTGCCAGGCTCGCATTGAATGGGTGAATGGTTTAGTGGGATTGAACGGCCTCATCCGTGGGGAGAGAATTCCTCTGTCTTTGTGGCAGAGTCCAATTCACGTCTTTCTAGTTAATACGAGATCAAAGGGATGCTGTTACAACATCCTTATTGTAGGATGGACCAAGTTTTGATCGAATACTGAAATGAACTCGTGTGCCTGGGGGCGCCTGGGTGGCTTAGTCGGTTAAGCCTTGGACTTCGGCTCAGGTCACGATCTCAAGGTTCATGGGTTTGAGCCCCGGCATCGGGCTCTGTGCTGACAGCTTAGAGCCTGGAGCCTGCTTTGAGTTGTGTGTGTGTGTGTGTGTGTGTGTGTCTCTCTCTCTCTCTCTCTCTCTCTCTCTCTGCCCCTCCCCCGCTCACGCTCTTTCTCTCTCAAAAATAAATAAAGCATTTAAAAAATATATTAAAAACAAAATGAAAACAATTAAATGAACTTGTGCCTGTTAGGAACATACTGCCTAGAAGCAGGGTGCTCCTCGTGAGGGATGGCAGTGATCTGGCCTGGGCCTGGCCCGTTTAAAGGAAACTCGTGTGTTCGGGCGAGGATTTCAGAGGCGCTTGGGAAAGGACTGGTCCCGGGGGGAGAGGCAGGAAAGCCGTCAGGTGACGCTCCCAGCTTTGCTCCTCCGCCGGTCTTCCAGCCTCTCGAGCCCGCGTGTCCGCGCCCCCTCCGCAACCGCTTGTGCGTGTCTTCTCTTCCCCACAGACATCAGACTGCGGGTTCGGGCCGAATACTGCCAGCACGAGACCGCCCTGCAAGGCAACGTGTTCTCGAACAAGCAGGACCCACTGGAGCGGCAGTTCGAGCGCTTCAACCAGGCCAACACCATCCTCAAGTCCCGGGACCTGGGCTCCATCATCTGCGACATCAAGTTCTCCGAGCTCACCTACCTCGACGCCTTCTGGCGCGACTACATCAACGGCTCGCTACTAGAGGCGCTCAAAGGTGTCTTTATCACAGACTCCCTCAAGCAGGCTGTGGGCCACGAAGCCATCAAGCTGCTGGTGAATGTGGACGAGGAGGACTACGAGCTGGGCCGGCAGAAACTGCTGAGGAACTTGATGCTGCAGGCACTGCCCTGACCTTTCCCCTCTCACCTCTCACCTCTCGGGGGACTGCTCCCCCCGCCCACCTCTGGAGCTCACATACCGTTCTGGGGTTTGTTCTCTACCCTTCCGACCAATCACACCCCTGCCTTTTTTTTTTTTTTTTTTTTTAAAGGAAAAGACAAAGGAAAATGGAAGCGGTGTTCCCCACCCCTCCCTGCACCCACGTGCCTGGGCTTCCCCTCTGTTTCCCTTTCCCACGTCCCCTCCTGATGTGCGTCTACAGCCACCTTGCCACTGAGCCGTAAGACAAACGTAGAGGGAGAAGCAAAGTCTATAGAACATAGTCTTTGTAGGGGATCGAAGTGAACACTGCTTCCGGGTGCATTGCGGGGTCATCAGTACTTCTGGCTTTCTGAGGGCTCTTAAATTTTGTCTGCAAAAACCAAAGGGCTGAGTGAGGGAGCTGTGTGGAAGGTGGGACTCTGAAGCGTATTTTGGAAACTAATCACCACCCTCTCCCAAATTATAGAATTTTTAAAAAACAAAGAAGCTGTGGCCCTCTCCACTCTCTGCCGGCCTCTGGTGCTGCTCCTCTCTGCCTCGTTTTCCTCCATTCCATGGCTTGAAACCTCTGCCTGGGGTGGCGCCTTCCTTTTCCCCCCTTTGGTCAAACCCTCCGAAAGGGAGTCTGAGGTAAGAGGACTAGGGCAGCCTAGTTCCCTGCTCCCGCACAGGGCGGATGGCAAAGGGGTTGCTGATAAGAATACACTCCCCCTGGAAAGGGGAAGGGGGAGTGTGAGACTTCCCTTCCATGTTCAAGTGAAAATAAATCATGTACCCTGCAGCCCTTTCCCCTTTGCTTTCTTCTGGCTTGGGCGAAGGGCAGTCTAGGTGAAAGTGAAGTCATTCAGTACCCACCCCTCTCTCCTTTTTCCTCCCCCCCCCCCCCCCCCCCACTCCCACGCTCAAGCTTGGGAGCGTGGGGCCGGGACATGCACTGAGTGTCGCACTTTGATCGGGGCAGGGAGGCTTGTCGAAGGAGCCAGAAGGCCTAGAACTGGAGCCTCGTCCGGCTGGTACGACCCCACCTCCCCTTTTCAGCTCCCAAAGGAGATGTCCAGACACAGACTTTCTGATGATTCTATTTTTTTCAATGCCAGTGCTGCTCAGCCCTCTGCATAACTTCAGTTTTCATGAAATAAACAGTGACTGTAGAAAATTCCACCTTTCTGAAACTGAAATGGGAGCTCAGGCGAAAGTTTCTTCTTTCTCGAGAAGCTGAGCCTGTGTTCCGCCAAGGCAGTCGAGCTTCTCCACGTGAGGGGAGCCGCGCCTGGGTCCTGCCATCAAGTCACGGCAACGCCAGCTCACGATGGGAGTGTCAGCTCCCAGAAGTCAGTCTTAAGACCGTGGGTGGCCCAGACTGCCGTAGAGGTCCGGCCTGCGGTGCCGGAACACAGGCAGCTGTTGGCGCAGCTGTCGCAGATAACGGAGGTCGATTCGGGCAAGGCAGAGGCCCGGTCCTTCAGAGCAGCGGGCCACCACTGTCCCCCAGGGATCCACCACCATGCTGTGGCCATAACTTGCTCTCTTCTCGTGGTGGCGTCCACACTGTGCTGCTGCCACGACGTAGCACTGGGTTTCAATGGCACGGGCCCGCAGCAACACCTGGGGATGAGGAGACGTGCGTTCACTCACGTACATGGAACGTCCAGTGGGGAATCGATAGGTGACGGATGTTACAGGCCAGTCTACTCCTTGTGACCATTCTGATAACTGCCTAGGAATGATTTACTGTTACCTGTTCTCTAACGTGAAGGGCAGCAATCTAGGGAATGAACGCTTCCCCCTGGGTGGGAAGGGGAGGAAAATCTTTTCTTCGGCTGGTAGGGCCAAGGGTGGAGAAGGAAGTTTAGAGGAGGCCCTTGGGTTTTGAAGGGAGGGTCTCTTACCTCCCAGTGGGCTGGGCCCGTAACAGATCCGAAAGCTGAAGGGTAGGTAAGTATTTCTGCTCCAGCCTGAGCCAATGCCAGAGAGAGTTCAGGAAAGCGCATATCGTAGCAGATCGCTAGACCAACCTGCAACGAAAAAGAGCCTGACACCCCTATTCTGTTCGTCACGGCATCTAGTCGTTACCTCCCTACCCCGCTCCTTAGGGCTTTCCAGCCTCTGTTACCACCTCAGAGTGTTCCTACTCTCCTCCCTCGTGTTCCTGATCCCGCATCTCCTCCTCTCACAACTCCCACCTTGCCTGCTGGTGTGCTGACAGGAGACTCGAGACTGGGCCCCGGGATGGTAGAGTTGCTCTCACGCATAGGCCCCTGCCCTGGAATCTCCACGTCACACAGATGGGTCTTCCTGTAAGTGGCCACTACTGACCCTGGAGCAAGATGGAGAAGGAGTGCTCAGTGCTGGTGCCCTAGAAGCAGCCAACCTCGTTCCTCTCCTCCCAGGGAGCTAGCTTGTAAGCTAGGATGCCAAGTACAAATGCCCCTTGACCAAGCAAAGAGTTGCGTAACAGTTCTGGAGGATCTTACTTTAGGTAGCGAAGCCTGGGAAGAGGGAGGCTGGAGAGTTCGGAAGTCTCACCCTTGTTGTCCAGAAGCACATGACAATTGTAGATTTTCTGAGTCTGTTCCCAGTCCTGGCCTCGCTCGTGGAAACCACCCAAGGACAGCCAGAGTCCACATTCCCTGGGGGAGGAGGGGGGCAGGGGGAGGAGGCGACACGGACGACTCTTCTCAAGGTTCTACCCTCCCACCTGGCAACTCAGGGACAAGTGCCCAACAAAGAAACTACCTTTTCCTCCCCCTTGCCCTGATACCTGGCAAGCTGGGTATATTCTCCTAAAAGGTTCCCACCCAGTGGCTCAGACAGGCGGAGCGTCTCTGCAGGGTCCCTCGCAACGAAGTCAAATGCCTCCGGCAGGAAAGCCAGGCAAGCACCCAGTCTGGCAGCCTCTCGAACAAGCTCTGCGCATGTTTTAAAGTTCTGCTGCTTGTCTGGGGTTGAGGTTACCTGGCACACAGCCACCAGCGGTAGTTCCCAGGAAGAAGAGAAGATGGCCATGGCTCTGGGCCTGTGAATGGCACAAGGCAGGACTCAGATTTCCCAGCACGGGAAAATCCCAGTTTAATGATCAGGGTCTCAAATGGGGAGGCGGGAGGGCTGGACTGCCCTTTGATTTGTGCTCTTAACGGGGCACAACCACCCACTGATGAAATGTTCTGTGGATGGTTGGTACCCCAGTGTTTCCCACCATCTGGTCATTTAACAAACATTTACTGAGCATCTACTGAGGCACTGAGGACAGAACAAAACGTGTTACCTGGGCTGTGCACAAAGTACTGACGGTCGAGGGATCCGGAGTCCAGGACACAAAAGAAGGGACAGGAGCTGGTGAGGAGGCCTGATGATGAAGCCCAGCCTGAAGACGGTGAGAAATCAGGACACCGGCCCCTCCCTCAAGGAGTACATTTCTAGGCTTCTCTGACTTTTCACACTGTGGGGCCGAATCGGGGCCCTGCCAGTAACACCCCCTAAGTCTTCAAAACACTCTTTACTGTAAGTAATTATGGGCTACAGGAAGAGATCATAAAGTGGGAAGATGGAGGAAAGGGCTTTACTGGGCACCTGAATACCTCGACTTCCAGTGATCTCATATTAAACTGAAGCCATTTTCCTCAGCCAAACCTATCCGCGCTTCAAAAGTCATCTCCATGAAACTTCCTTGTTTTTCCCAGCCTCTCTTCCTGACTGCACACCTGCACAGCTTTGCTGCTCAAAACATCCCCCCCCCCCCCACCCCGGAATCTCTGAGGGGAAATTCACCTTCCCTCCTTTCCCACCGCCCCGTGCTGGGCAGAGGGCACTGGCACCCAGATCCCAACCCACGCCCCCACTCTCCGGTTAACCCGTCCGAAAGGGTTCTGCCCCTCTCCCAGGGGCAGTGTCTCTGTTGCACAAGTTAAAGCACCGCAGGCGGAATTCACCGCGGCCGGCGGGGCAGACGGTAGGTCCTACATGGAGACACGGCCAAAACCATCCGCAGGATCCGAACCGAAGAGCGGCCTGGAGGCAGAGGCACCAGGGCGAGTGGGCGGTAACTGCCAGACCGGATGTGACGCACGGCGGGGCGGGGCTGCGCAGGCCGGAAGCCCAGCAGGCGGCGAAGATGGCGGAGAGCAGCGGTCGCGCCGGCAAGAGCAGCGGCAGCGGCGCGGGGAAAGGGGCGGTGTCGGCAGAGCAGGTGAGGAGCGGAGAACGCGAAGGAGGGCAGCCGGGCCGGGTCCGAAGTCGATGCGGAGAGAGGGGGGGAGCCTGTGGCCGGTGCAGGCCTCGCTCCAGTCCCACCTTTGCGAGGCCGCCCAGAGAGGGGAGGGTCCTTGGAGAAGCTGGCCGAGCCCCCAGGGAGAGAGCCAAAGGGTTGGTAGGTGAAGGCCACGCCTCCCTTGGGGGTGTTGGGTGAGCCAGCAGGAGGCGAGAGCCCCGAGATGCGGGGTGTGGGAGGATGCACAGTTGTGAGGGGAGATAGGTCGTCACTTTCCCCACTTCTCCGCACCCTCAAACAGGATAGGCTGGGCAAGGCCGCTCGTAACGAATCCCAGGGGATTAGTCAACGGGCTGGTTGTATGTGGTCTGTTACGTGACCCTGAAACCACGTTGACAGTCGCCCTCACCCTGCAGAGCCACGTGACTCACATACTCGAACAGTCTAGTGTTCCATACTGTTTTGATTCGGGACTCATTGTAAGATTGAATTTCTTTAGCGACCAGAAACCCTTTCCTAACCCGAGTTTGCATTTCCCCCAGTCTCTGGCATCGCGAGATGTTTGATAAATAACTCAGAAAGCCTTTTGTGGCATGGGAGCCATTTGCTAATAGTGAGGCTAGTGTTTTAATGGGAGTGGGAAGAAATCTCCATGATAGAAAGGAAAACATAAACAAGAGCTCTTCTAATTACAGGTTCGTTTATCATTTATTTGTGGAACAGTTGCTACAGGCAAAGGTATCCGCATAAGGGTTTTTCAAATTGCCCCATGCAAAGAGCCCGTAGTAAAATAACACATACAAAATGCTAATATGAGGCAGAAGGTGAGTGTTCTAACAGGTATAAAGTGCTGTGGGGTGGGGTTTTGGGGGGGGGGGGGGGAAGAGTTTCTGCGGGGGAGGGGGGGAGAGAGATGGAAGGGAAGGGAAAAGACACCTGATACTTTCTGAGGGTCTGCCTTGTGCCAGGCCCTCTGCTGTGTATAGGGAAACCTAGATCTTGTTTTCAAGTTAGCTCACAGACTCAATGTACAGTATTCCACATGGGCCCCTCTTTATGGTAGCTAAAGGAGGGACCCCCTAGCAAGAGGTTATGAGATTCGAGGAATGGGTGGGAAAGGGAAGCTGTGGTATAGTGGGGTGGCTTAGAGCGTAAGAAGTGCACTTGGGTTTGACAGATCTGTGTTTGAATCACATTTCTGCTATTTATTTTGTATGGGTGACTTCTTTCACCTTGCTCTCCTGTGAAAATATAATGGTGCAGGGGCGCCTGGGTGGCTCGGTCTCTTGGGCATCCGACTCTTGATTTTGGCTCAGGTCATGATCCTAGGGTCGTGGGATCGAGCCCCAAGTCGAGCTCCGTGCCAGGCGTGGAGCCTGCTTAACATTCTCTCCCTCTGTCCCGCATGTGCACACGCTCTAAAATAAAAATTATGCATAATGGTGCGTACCTCATCACTATTTTGATTATTAGTCAAAAAAGGTATTCAGAGTGTTTTTGCACAGTGATTGGAATATAGTATGTGCTTAATAAATGCTAGGTTTTGTTTTGTTTTGTTTTTCTTCTTTCCCCTTCTGGAAGAGATATTCCTTCCAGTGAATTCTAAAGGATGAGAGGAGTGAGTCAGGCAAAGAAGGAAGTGGGGAGTTTCCTAGGTAGAGGGAATAAGGTACTTAAAAGCACCGAGGCATAAAACCGCCTGGCACGTTTAGGGTGCAGGTAGACAAAGTATGGCATGGGGTGCAAGACTCGAATGTGGGGGAAAAGGGATAGAGAGGGATCTAGGATATTTCTCAGATCTCTGTCTTTGATGGATGCTGGTGCCGTAGAGAATGTAGGAAGATCGGAATTGTCTGGGAGGGAAAATACGTTTATTTTAGGGGGTTGAGTTTGGGTTTCTTGTAGGACGGTCAAGTAGAGACATCTAGTAGTTGGTTTGATTTATAAATCTTGAGTTACAGAAACCTGAATCAGAGATACGGATTAGAGAATTATAAGCTTATGGATGGTAGACAAAGCCACGGTTGTGGGTGAAATCCTCTAGGGTTTGTACAGAAAGTGAGAAGAGAAGCAGAACGAGGATGGAGCCAATATTTAAGGGGTTGTGGAGAAAGAAAAGAACCCCTCAAAGAGGGCTGAGCGGGTGTGATAATTGAGTTCGGAGGCTGTTGTTGCTTAACATTCTGTGGTCTTTGTGTTCTAGAGAGAACACTGGGTAAAAAAATATAAGATTTATCAGGGCGCCTGGCTGGCCCAGTAGGTGGAGCATGTGACTCTTGATCTTAGGGTCATGTGTTCAAGCCCCACGTTGGGCCTGAAGCTGACTTTAAAGGGGTGTGTGTGTGTGTGTGTGTGTGTGTATGATTTATCACTGCTGCAAACGTGAGCTACATAGGTCCCTTATAAACAAGATAGAAGGAAGTAACATTGTACTAGGCATTTGTTTGATCTTCTGTTAATTTATTATGCCATTTGGGTAGGTTATGTTGTCTTCCTATACCTTACCTACCTATATTGTAGGTAAGGACATTTGAGTTTCAGAGACTTTGGTTAACTCACCCAAAGTCAGTAACTGGAAGGGTGGGGCTTTTAACTGAGTGAGCGAGTTGAGAATCAGACAGACCTATTTTTCCATTTACACCACGACCGTATTAAAGATATTTGAGCTGGGCCTGAAGGATTGGATAGATTTGAACAGGTGGTAATGGAAATAGAATATAGGGAAGAGGATGAGAAGAGGACACCTAGGGAAAGCACAGGCTGACAGTGAGTGGTTAGTTTAGCTAAATCACAAGGTATAAGAAAGTTGTGGTGCTTAAAGCAAGCTGAGTCTTTGCATGGCAAAGAATTTGGAACCTTTTTTTTTTTTTTTAAGTTTATTTTGAGAGAGAGTGTGTGTGACAGAGAGAGAGAGAGAGAGAGAGAGAGCGTGTGCGAGCGAGCAGGGGAGGGGCAGAGAGTGAGGGAGAAGAATCCCAAGCAGGCTCTGCACTGTCAGCTCAGAGCCCTATGCGGGGGCTTGAACTCATGAACTGTGAGATCATGCCCTGAACTGAAATCAAGAGCTAGATGCTCCACTGACTGAGCCACCCAGGCGCCCCAAGAATTTGGAACTCTTTAATGTAAGAAGTGCCCGAGTCACAGAAGGATATATGGTATACTATTGTTTTCGTTTTTTTTTTCTGCTACCTAAAATAAGGCATGTTTATTATGGAAAATGTGGGAAACACAGGAAAAAGTACAAAATAAGTGAATGTACCCATGAGCCTACTGTCCAAAAGATAACTATTATTACCATTTTGGAGTATATCCTTTGATATACTCCAAAAGAGGTTTCTCCCCTCTTTTATGTTTTTGTATATGCATGTGTAGATGGAAAGGGAGGATGTGTGTTCTTTACGTATTTGCATACTTTATAATGTTGGTCCAGTACAATAGCATCGTACGGTATATACCATTTTGCAATCTGCATTGTAAGCCTAATATGTCACGAACAGTTTGCTGTGTCATCCAAGTGTTAGGAAAGTTAAGTCACCAGCAGCGTATAGGATGAATTTGGAGAGTCCAAAACTAGGGAGATAATTTAGAAGACGACGGGAGTAGTTTAGACAAGAGATAATGAAAGCTCGAAGTGGGGTGATGAGCCAAAGAAAAATTGCTGAGATTGATGCAATGAACTTGGCAGTTGTTGCGATAAAGGTGTGTTCAAAGACGAAACCAGGGTTTCCTACCTGGAGGGCCAGGGTGGTGTCATTAGCAGAACTAGGGGAGACAAGAAAAGGGAGCAGTTTAAAACGGGGTAAAAGATGATCAGTTCAGCTTTGAATGACCCGAGTTTAAGGTACCCGTAGGACATTTAAGTGGAAATGTTCCGTGCTGATTGTTACCATTTAGTGACAATCTGTTTTCTGCTGGATATTGTCCTCAGTTCTTTTTTTTTTTTAATTTTTTTTTTTTTAACATTTATTTATTTTTGAGACAGAGAGAGAGAGAGCATGAACAGGGGAGGGTCAGAGGAAAGAGGGAGGCATAGAATCTGAAACAGGCTCCGGGCTCTGAGCTGTCAGCACAGAGCCCGACGCGGGGCTCGAACTCACGGACCGCGAGATCGTGACCTGAGCCGAAGTCGGACGCGCAACCGACTGAGCCACCCAGGCGCCCCTGTCCTAAGTTCTTGATGTAACTAGTTGATCTTCACAAACATGCTAGGAGACTGATACTACCTTTATGTTCTTGGTGAAGAAACTGAGATTCAGAAAAGGGGTAACTCGCTCACAGATTTTGAAGCCATTGCTGACTGACTTCCGAATGCCTTCCTCTAACTTGAAATTTGGGTCTAGAATTTCTGAGGCCTGGATTTGCAGGCAGTCAAATGAAGGCAGTTGTTGGAACCACAGAGGTAGCTAAGAATACCAGTTGAAATAGTATAGGTAATAAAGGGAGAAGTGCTATGAAAAGAATCTTAGATCCTTCTCCACTGTTGGGATGAGAGGAAGAACTTCAGGAAGGGGAACGGAGTGTTAAGACAGGTTAGAGAACCAAGGGACTGAAGGGTCCTGGAAGCTAAAAGTGAGAAGAGAATGTACATTACACTGGGCCTCTCAGTTCAGTCCTCATTGCTACCCTGAGACAATGGTTCTCCACTTGCTGGGACTCCCCCCCCCCCCCCAAGAAATTTGGCATTGCCTGGAGACATTTTTGGTTGTCACAAGTAGGAGTTGCTGCTGGCTTTTAGTAGGTGGAGTCAGGGAGGTTGCTAAATATCTTACAATGCACAGGACAGCCCCCCATAAGAAAGTATTTTCCTGCCCAAAACTTCAGTAGTGCTGACGTTTAGAAACCCTGCTTTATGGTGTATTAACTGCATTTTATAAATGAGGAAACCAAGAGAAGTTAAGTAGCTTGGTCATACAGCAAGTAAACAGCAAAAACACTAGGATATGAACCCGTCCACAATAGACTCAGAAGTCTGGGCTAGTTCCACCTTACCGTGTGCTACTTAAGAGAGTTTCAAAGCAGCAGAGTGAAAATTGAGAAAAAATTGTTGGGTTAGGCAGGAGGCCATTCGTGATCTTTGAGAAGTTAGTTTAATAAGTAGTAATAGTTTAATAACTAGTATAGATAGAAAGCAATTTAAAGTGGGCTGGGAATGAATGGGAGGTGAGGAAGTCGAGGCAGTGAGTATAGACTAGTCCTAAAAACATGATGAAGGGGCGACTGCGTGGCTCAGTCAGTTGAATGCCCTACTCTGCATCTCAGCTCAGGTCTTGCTCTCTGGGTTGTGATTTGGGGCCCGCAACAGGCTCCATGCTGGGCGGCAAGCCTACTTTAAAAAAAAAAAAAAAAAAAAAAAAAAAGATGAAGAGAAGGGCTTAGAACCATTATTTGTTGGAGTAATAAGGTCAAAGAAGTTTTCTTTGACAGCTGAGTATGTTTGTCAGGAAAAGAGGGCACTGAACTGAAAAGAAGATATTTAGTGAGTGATACCCTATAAAATGCTTTTCCAGACGCATCCAGTCGTAATTCTTGACCTGTTATTCTATTCTTCAGTGAACCAATAAGAGTAAATATCACGTAGGTAAGAAGACCAAAGGACAAGAAAAAAAAAAGACCAAAGGACATTTTGGGGATAAAGGTATTGATTGCAGATTTTTTGTGAAGTTACCAAAACTATACGGTAGTGATTAAACAAAAGAAAAAAGAAAGAAAAAATAAAGCAGGCAAATAAATCATACAAAACTAGTTTGACTTCTTTTTTTTTTTTTTTTTTTGAGATTTTATTTTTTGAGTAATCTCTCCATCCAGTGTTGGGCTTGAACTCACAATCCCTGGGTCAAGATTCACACGCTCTTCCAAATGAGCCCAGCCAGACACCCCCTAGTTTGACCTCTATGAGAGGTGACGGATGACAAGCCAGGAATAATACATCAGCTAGAAAAGGGTCCTTAGAGTTCCACAGAGCTGGGGAGAGGTACCAGTTCCGCAGCTTACTGCGCTAACACATTCTCTCTCTCTCTCCTTCTCCCCTCCCTCCCCTCCCTCCCCTCCCTCCTCCTCCCCTGCTGCCTGTCCCCTCCCCTGCTGCCTATCTCCTCCCCTCCCCTCCCTCTCCCTCCCCTCCCTCTCCCTCCCCTCCCTCTTCCTCCCCTCCCTCTTCCTCCCCTCCCTCTTCCTCCCCTGCTGCCTGTCCCCTTCCCTGCTGCCTATCTCCTCCCCTCCCTCTCCCTCCCCTCCCGTTCCCTCTCCCTTCCCTCCCCTCCCCTCCTCCCTCCTCCCTCCTCCCTCCTCCCTCCTCCCTCCTCCCTCTTCCCTCTTTCTCTCTCCACCATCTTTGGTCTACTGACCCATAAAATGAAGGTACAGGTCTTATACTGTGCTTTTTTGTTTGTTTGTTTTAGAATTAAATGAGATAGAGTCGAGCAGAGTGCCTGGCATATAGTAGTGTTCTTTTCCTTACAAACCTTGGGCGGAAGGTGCAATATTGTAGGACTGTGGAAAAAACAGGTATTTAAAAAGAGGTTGCAGGGGTGCCTGGGTGGCTCAGTCAGTTAGTCCGACTTCGGCTCAAGTCATGATCCCACGGTTCTTGAGTTGGAGCCCCGCGTCAGGCTCTGTGCTGACAGCTCAGAGCCTGGAGCCTGCTTCAGTTTCTGTGTCTCCCTCTCCCTCTGTCTCTCTCTGCCCCTCCCCTGCTCAGTCTCTGTCTCTCTCTCAAAAATAAACATTAAAAAAATTTTTTAAAAGAGGTTGCATTTGCATATTTAAAATTTCAAAGAAGACAACAGTAAAGATTAGAAGGCAGGCCTGCATAGTTGAAAATTAGAAATGCACTAAAATTGGAAAGCTTTTCTACCAAAAAATTTAAGGAATTGATATGCATTTATATGTGAACACACAGAGAGGGTTAACATATGGGATGTATTAACTAACTTTATTATCAATCATTTCACAATATATACATATACTAAATCATAATGTATACCTTAAACTTACACAATGTAATATGTCAGTTTTATGTCAGTAAAGCTGGGGGGGCGGGGGTAGAAAACCATGTCCTGTATAAAAGTGTGCCAAGAATGTAAAGAGCTCTGTATAGTTGCCAGGATTGAAGTTACTTTTGAATAGGATAAACAGTTGGTATTTTAATTTAATTGGATTCTTTTTCAGTAGGGATGTTTACATGTAAGATGAAGATTTTAGTAGGGCTGAGGGAATCAACACTGACCTAACCATCCCTTCTCACGCCAGACAACTTTAGGAGAATGGCAATAAGGGAAAGAGAAGGAAAATAAGTCTGGCCATAAGGGAAAAGACCATTAGAAAAGTATTTTCAGAGGAAGAACGTGGGAATACATCACAGCCTTTCTGTCTTCATTGGCAGGTTACTATGGGCTTATTTTGCATCTAATTTACAGTTAGGTTACGGTTAGCTGCTAAGAGATTTCATTTCCTTTAAGTGCACCAGTGGCTGAAATTTTCCATAATAACTGTAGATAACTCATACACTGAAATAGATTTATTTTAATTTGCCATTTGATTAAAAGTTCATAAACTGGGCCAAGAGGAAGTAGGGGTTGTTAATTAGCAATAATGTTTGAAGAAAAATTGGAGTTGAAAACAAAACCTCTTCTTGCCTTTAGTTGTGTCAAATTGGTGGCTGAAAAGTAGATTCCTACTAATTACTAAGGAAAATAAGTCTAGGCCTCCGAAATTTTAGACTCTTAAGCTGATTTCACTGGTGTGTTCAACAAAATACATCCAGAAGAGAGGGTCATTTGGATGCTGGGAGAGCATCTAGAATCTGGTTTCGTTGTGGAATTTCCATAGATGAAATTACTTTGATCTGTAACATCGATAGTGAAGGAAAAGCTAACCATAAATGGAATAGTTTGGTATAGGTAGTGGAGTTAGGTTTCAAAGCGTTTGTTGCAATGAGTGCGAGAAGTACACGGAGATCAAAGGTTGGTGGCCGGGAGGAGGCAGCATACGACTGGGGCGACGGCCTCCTAGTCAGACTTATTTCTTGGTTTTTTGAGCAGGAAAAGAGGTGTAGGGGTGGCACAGGCCAGCCAGCAGGGTCTTATCAGCTGTAGATGAGCCTTGTGGAGAGAGGTACGGGATAGAAGGTCCTCGTAAAGATGAGGCGGTCACCAGTAGCATGAGACTGGGCAGGATATGGCTGGGAGCGAGAGCGTGGGCGGGCCCACGGCCCTCAGCTGATCAGGAAGGGCCAAGGGGGCACTTGGATTTGGGGAGAAGGCCATGACAGCAGTTAACGCACTTTTCCTGCCTACGAAGCCCTTTCCTAACTAGCCCGCACCATACAGCAGTTCTATAAAGTAGGTGACCCTGTGTGTGTCACAGGTGAGGGAACTCAGGCCCAGAGGGGGAAACCCGGTGGTTCTCCTTTCTGGATGCACATTAGAATTATGGGGGAGTGTTAGAAGTGCTGAGATCCCAGGGGCCTCACCCAGTGATCGTGTAATTGTTCTGAGGTTCCACCATTCGTGTTTTGAAAATGCTCTCCTGGGGACTTTAACGTGGCGCCGGGGTTGAGAACCATCGGATTAAATGTCCAAGGCCATAGAGCCAATATATGGCACAGACCAACTTGAACCTGGTTTTTTGTCTCTGGGCCCCATGTTTGCCCCCCACACACCCCCACGATCTTCTTTCCTCATTACATTTTCCGCCTTTCATCTGGTACTTCTTTCTAAACACAGTCATCAGAGCCCTGTACTGAGAGTGACGGAGGTGGTGATTTTAGTACCCAGTCTGGCTTTCACGCTGTTTTAGGTTCCCTGCTCTGTTTCTGGGGAACAAGGAGCTGGTAGTAATCATTTCTCTGGGCCTTTATGTGTGTTACTTCTTATGCCTCCTTTGCACCCTTTCCTCCCCCAGTTTCTCGTCCTTCAGGCTTCAGTTAAGGCCGTGTCTCTCAGGAAGCCTATGTTAGTTGGGGTTTCCAGGCTACAGACATGGACCCTGAGCAACCTTTTCTTTTTTGAAGTAGTGTTTTGGAAGGCTGGCGGGTAGTTCACAGAATTGACCACAATGAAGAGAAAGGTTAAATAACTGAGTCCCACCAAGTTCAAGAACTAGGGCAGCTTTGGGGATTTCAGGAGGAGGAATGGAGGATCGTCTCTGCAGGACAAGTAGTTGCCTTCGCTGCACCTGTCTTCCGTACCCGTTTCTCTCTACCCCCCAAATCAGTTCCTGTACAGAGACTCTGGTATAGAACAACAGGTCACCGCCCTTGTGGTCAAGGGCCAAGGGTCCTGTGAATGGTAGCCCCACAAGCACCCCCTGAGCTAAGGAGGGGCGGCTCCCCTGTGGGAAGAATGCCGGCTGGGCAGGTCCAAACAGGAGTTAACTCACCACAGAGTCTTTCCGAACAGCCTTCTTTACCTGCAAGTCTAAGCCTCTCTGCAGGTGCCCCAGTGGCTCTCCACCCCATCCTGAGTTACACATGCCTGTTCCTCACCACACGGGAAGCTGCGAGAGGGACTAGCAGAGCTCTCTCTCACACCGGGCAGGCTCTCAGTGCAGGGTGAGTGGCTTCCGGACAGACTGAAGGTCGAAATGACAGACGTGGGTTCTACTCCTTTTCTAAGGGAGGTGTCCAAAGCTCGCCGTCCTGTGTTGTGTCTTGACCCTCTGCCGTGCCCGCTGTCTCCTCTCTCACTTAACTCTTTCTCACCTTCTAAGGTCATTGCTGGCTTCAACCGCCTTCGACAGGAACAGCGGGGTCTGGCGTCCAAGGCAGCCGAGCTAGAGATGGAGTTGAATGAGCACAGGTGAGGGCGTTGGGGAGGCGCAAACAGGAGCGGCGGGCGGGCTGCCGTGGAGCGGGGCTGGATTCTCCGAGCGGCCTTGTCCTCCCACCCCAGCCTGGTGATAGACACCCTGAAGGAGGTGGACGAAGCCCGCAAGTGCTACCGCATGGTGGGAGGCGTGCTGGTGGAGCGGACGGTCAAGGAGGTGTTGCCGGCCCTGGAGAGCAACAAGGAGCAGGTGAGCGGGAGTCCCTGCGGACAAGCTCTGGGCGCCGAGGGGTGAGGGAAGGGAGGCCGGGACTGGGGGAGCATGGTGGAGGAAGTGGGCGGGCACCCATGTTGAAGATGGCACGTGCAGCCTGTCAGCCTGTGCTTTTTATGCTGTGCAAAGTCTAACTCCTCACACAGGAGGGACTGCTGGCTGGCGGCCTCTTCCCCGGCACTCTGTGACCTGGCTCACAAGCCTGGCTCTCCCAAGGGGGAGAGGCAGCAGTGAGAGCAGGGTCTCTCACAGTGTGGTCCGGGGACACCTGCATCCAGGTCACCTGGAGGCCTGACCCAAAATGCAGCTGCCTGGACCCACCGATTCAGAACAACTGGCTAGGGGGCCTGTGGGGTGGCATCCTTTTTTTTTTTTTTTAAAGTCCTCTCTGCACCCAACATAGGGCTCGAACCCACAATCCCACGATCAAGAGTCACATGCTCTACTGACCGAGCCAGCCAGCCAGCCAGCCACCCCACGGAGTGGCATTTTAAAAATAAACAGCCCAAGTGGTTCTTAACGTACATTAAAGCTCACACGCCGTTGTGTTTGAGAAAGGCATACTTTTAGGGTCTCGGCTCTACTATTAATACTTGGTAAAAGGTGAGGTTACAGGTGTCCTCTCTCCTTCCCGTCCCCCAACTATAGTCCATCCCAGGTAGGGGAAGGTGGTTCCTGAAATCCTCATGTAATCCTATCGCTGGCCCTCTAGATACAGAAGATCATTGAGACACTTACACAGCAGCTTCAGGCAAAGGGAAGAGAATTAAATGAGTTCCGGGAAAAGCACAACATTCGTCTCATGGGGGAAGATGACAAGCCGGCAGCCAAGGAAAACTCCGACGGGGCTGGGGCCAAGTCCACCTCAGCCGGAGTGTTGGTCTCCTAGGGACCAAGGCCTTTGCGTTTTTTTTTTCTACCCTGACTCCCACTTCTTCTGATTTCTCTTTATTGTTATTATTATTATTTTCTCTGCTATTGTAATATTTTTTTGTTAATTAAATGTTTTGGTCAGAATGCTCAGCTCCAGCCTCAAGCTTTCTCCCAATATTAGGGGCGGGATCTGCATGAGGCATGGAAAAAAGCCCATGATCTGTGGGGTTTGGCTCCATCGGGCTGATGGTTCACAGTTTCGGAGGAGGCCCCATATTTTATCCTTTCCCTTGCAAATAAAGATGTATCTCCTTATTCACTGCCCTCCCCCACCCCCCCAAAAGATTCAGAGACAAATGTTGACTCTCAGATTGAAATTTAATAAGCAGGTGAAATGAGGCAGATCGCTCTGGTGGTAACGCGCTGCGAGTTTGCAACAAAACGGGGGCTTGGCGATGTGTCTTGGCATGTTCTTTAGATGAAAAGGTCCAGGATGCAAACCTGTGGACTAGGCGTCCTGCCATCCTCACCGAAACCCCCAACCAGGTAAAGCTGGTCATTCCAAAGGCAGGTGCGATGGCCCACGCGCTTCAGCCCTTGGTCTGCGCAGGGGAAGTGGAACCACGAAGGAGGGGACCTGCCTGTTGGGGAAGAGCAGAGGGTGCTTATTGAGGCGGTACCGTTTTGGCACCATGGGGCTCCTCCTCGTCTTCCCACCTTCTCCCCACCCTCTTCCCCGCCTCAACCAGCCGGCCCTCACGGGTGTCATAGATGTACAGGTCATTGCAGATGGTGTCTCTGGCTCTGGTCAGAGTTTCTCCGCCAAACAGCACGGCAAAGGGCCCCACCACGGAACACGAGTGATGCCGCAGGCCCCGGGGCCCCTGCCGGGACCCCTGCCCAGTGCTCACAAGCCTGGCAAGCTGCTCCCTCAGACGGGGGGCAGCAGGTGGTTCCTCCTTGCGGGAGAAAGAAGGGGTGTTGGCTGGAGGGATTTGGGCCTCCCAGTTTTTGCCCCTTTCCACCCTAACAAGTTGTGAGTCGACAGGTACCCCAAGCTTCCCGTGACTCCAGTGCCCGGCTACTTCTGGTTCAGCCGAGTTGCAGCCCCCAAAGAGCAGGAGCTGGTGGCCTGGGCGGGGCCCGGGAGTTTGGAGCAGGGCAGCGGAGTGACCCGAGCGTGAGGCTGTGTGACAGCCCTCTTCCTTATAGCTGTGGATATGCAGCAGTTCGGGCCTGAGTTGGGTTTTCTGGAAAATACAAGTGCTGTACTGCCCTTTCCCCAGCCCCTTTCTGTGGTGCCAAGCATGGAAAGGAGGCAGGGACCGAGCAGCGGTCGGATGAGAGAGAGAGGGTAGCAGCGGCAGAGAACGAGCTCGCTATCGTAGTCACGGTGGGTGCGGGGGGAGGCGGGTGCCGGGGTGCGGCTGTGGCCGGAGTGCTTGCGATTCTGTTCCCCTGCGCTTTTCCAGAGCACAGATGAAGGGACGGGGGACGGTGCGGGGCCCGGGGTGCCATACCTGTAGGTGCGGGCGCCGGGGTCCAGCCGTAGCGTGTAGACGCTGCCGTAGCGACGCTGGGTGCGGGTCCCGCCCTCCCGGCCCGCCACCCGCAGCTCGCGGTCGGAGACGCGGGTACAGGTGTGGCTGCTGAGGCCGGCGGGGGGGCGGCTGCCGGGGGCCGCGCTCCACGCCTCCCACGCTCCGCGCTCCGTGTCCAGCGCGGCTACGGTGGCCACGCGGCGCGACCCGTCCCAGCCGCCCACCACGCAGAGCCAGCGCCCGCCCACCGGCGCCGCGTCGTGGTGGCTGCGCCGCGGGCCGCCCCGGGCCCCCAGCCGTACGGCCTGGCCCCCCGCCGGGTCGAAGACCACCGTGTCGCCGCTCGGCTCCGTCGCCCCTCCGGCCGGGAGGCCCCCCACCAGGTAGAAGCGTCCCCGCAGCTCAGTGCAGGAATGGAAGGCCCGCGCCAGGAGCGCGTCCCGGGCCACCGGCCGCCAGGTCCAGCCCGCGCCCCCCGGGGGCCCCGCCAGCGCCATGACCCCTCCCCCCACCTGCCCCCCAGGAACCGCCCGGGTCCCTGCCACGCGCCGCCGTCGCCCAGCAACCACTGCCGCACTGGCAGCGCGACCGGCTGCAAACCGAAGGTCGCAAAGCACCGGTTACCGTGGAGACCGGGAGACCCGGGTAGCTGAGGGAAGGGACGGTGTTGTCACCGCGGCGACGGGAGCTGCGCGAAGTCCAGAACAATCCTGAAAGACTGTCAGAGGGCGGCCAGGTCCTCAGACGGACCCCCGTTATCAAAGCCGCGAGCTGATTTGAGGTGCAGGCGTGGCTCTGCGGGGGGCGACGAGGGACACCCTTTTCCAATTGCACCTGCCCTCCCCCGGGATGAGTCTGGGGGAGGGGAAGAGGGGGCGTGAAAGTGGGAGTCAGGAGACTTGGGTTCTGGTCCCAGCCGTGCCCCTGACTCTCGGGGTGACCGCGGGCACCCTCAGCTTTCTCATTTATCAACTGTGCTGTGGGTTTTCTGTCTCAGGCGTCTTGCAGACGACTTTCCCTGCTAGAGGCTGAAGATCCCGGTGGGCTGGGTGGAAGCGTCCTTTCTGTTCTGGCCACTAGAGGGTGGTAGAGCCTGCTGTCAGGGCACACCGCGCGTGCGTGCGTGTGTGTGTGTGTGTGTGTGTGTGTGTGTGTGTGTGTGTGCGCGCGCGCGCGCGCGCGTGTGTGTGTATGCGCGCGCGCGCGCGCGTGTTGGGGGGCGGGGTTGGGATGGGGTTGAGGAGGAATGCCTGAAACTTGGAGAACTTTCCACTACGGTGTCCCGGGAAGAATAATTCCTTATTTCAGCTCGCCTCATAGGCTCGCAAGGAAACTGAGGTGCTGTGGCATCTGGAACTCGAGGTTAAGGGCAGGGAGTTTCTCCCGAGAAGATCCAGGCCAGCAGCTGCCCAGCCCTGGAAGCTGGAGGGGGGCGTAGTGGGGGAGGGGGCAGAAGAACAGAAAAACAAGCATCTGTTACTCCCTGGTATCTCCCTTTAATTCCAGCCAGGTCCCCTGCCCTTCCTCCTGACTCTGTCCCTCCAGGACCCGGTGAGGGACCAAGAGGCCCGGATCCAAGCTGAGGAGTTTGGGCCCCAGGAGCCAATGCAGACAGATTTCTGCTCCCAGCACAGAAACCGGACGTGTGTCCCCAGCCCTGGGCTGCAAATGCGGGTGATGGCTGCTATCGTCGCCTGTGGTCTCCACACATCAGCTCGTTCCCCATCACGCCCCAGAAATGGAGGCACGAGGGAGACCAGGACTGCAGGCGGGGAGGACCTGTGATTCAGGGGTCTGATGGTGCGCGTCCTCTGAGCGCGCGTCCTCTGAGCACACAGCATGGCAACAGTATGTGCGGGAAGGCGCGGAGAGACTGGAAGGTTACGAGACCCGTTTCCCACTTGTCCTTGAAGCCGAGAACCAGTAAGAGCTTCGAAAGTCCCCGTCCCCCCCAATTCCAGCTTTCCTGGAGTCTGGCGGAGATGATCCTCAGTTTTACCAGATCATGGTAACGAAATCTCTAGAAAATCCCCAACTGCTAACATCCCCGACTGAAATCTGAAAGCCAGCCTTCTCCCTAAGACTGCTCTGACTGGCTAGCCTCCAACCAGCTAGGATTTAGGCAAGGAGTTGCCTGGGACAAGGGAGGCGGGGTGGTCATTTCACTTAAGCCTTGTGGGCCTATATGCCCATTTTGCCAGACTCCTTTTCTTTTTTTCTTTCCCAAAGATTTGATTTAATTTAATTTAATTTAATTTAATTTAATTTAACTAACTTCCTTCCTTCCTTCCTTCCTTCCTTCCTTCCTTCCTTCCTTCCTTTTTCTTTCTTTCCTTCCTTCCTTCCTTCCTTCCTTCCTTTTTCTTTCTTTCTTTCTTAGAGAGAGAGAGCGTGCACTCCAGAGCAGGGGAGGAGTAGAGGGAGAGGGAGGGAGAGAATCTTAAGCAGTCTCCATGCCCTGCATGGAGCCCAGCCGTTGGGCTCGAACACACAAACCGTGAGATCATGACCTGAGCCAAAATCAAAAGTCAGATGCTTAATCGATTGAGCCACCCAGGCGCCTCCAAAGATTTTATTTTTAAGTAATCTCTACATCCGAGGTGGGGTTTGAACTTAACAACCCCAAGATCAAGAGTCACATGCTACTGACTGAGCCCGCCAGGCGCCCCTGGCCAGAGTCATTTTCTGCCTCTCCTGGGTAGAGCCGGGAACTCCCCACCCCAGGGGCCTTTCCAGCTTCTCTCTCACAGCTTTGTGTTCCTTCCCTCAGCTTCCACCCTGGCTCTGAGCCCTCAGCGGTTTGCATTTCGCTTGGATGTAGAGCCTGAACCCCACATCCTCCTTGGTGGTACCCCCTCCAGGGCCATCTAGAAGCTTGAGGTGTTTAGCCACTGCTGTTCCAGACATAGACCCAGGGAAGGAGCTGCTCAGGACTCCCATCTCCTTTGGTTAGTCTGAACCAAGCCCATAGTTTGGAGGAGGTAGAAAAGAGTCTAGGGGAAAGAAAGAGAGAGACGAGGGTGGGAGGGAGGGAGGGAGGGAAGAAGGAAGGAAGGAAGGGAGGGAGGGAGGGAGGAAAGAAAGAGGGAAGGAAGGAAGGGAGGAAAGAAAGAGGGAAGGAAGGAAAGGAGGGAGCCAGAGATGGAGGAAGGAAGGAAGAAATAAAAGACAGGAAGAAAAGAAAAAACACAAGCCAGTCTGCCTTTGTATGACTTATTTTATACCCAGAGCAGCATCTAAAGTGGTCTATGATGACCCTGTCAGTGATCCAGAAGCTGAAGGGGCATTAGGATAAAGTGAAGGGTAGGCCTGACAAAGGACTTTGGGAGAACAGGAGAAGGGCAGCCACAAGGGCCCCTCCTTTTCTGGACCTGCTTTCACCTGCTAATAATATCCCGGGACGATGTCTGTCCAGGGCTGGGGGCTAGGGCAGATCATTCTGAAAGTCTCACAGTCCTGACATGATCCCATGAGTTTGGTCCCAGTTGGCCATTTCTGGTACAAGGATGCCCGCTGCCCAGCTTCCCAGTCTCAGATGTCTGTCCCAGGCCCAAATCTGTACCCAATCTGTCTTCAGAAAACTCTCTTTTCTCCTTCCCTTAAATTCAGTCTGGCCCTGGAGCCATCCCCGGTTCTCAGCATTGTTCAGGACACAACCGCCCGCCTGCTCAGGACTTGCTCAGTTCCTTCTGCCGATGTGTCCCCGGCTGTGCCACCCTTCAGGCCGGCCCG
This sequence comes from Panthera pardus, assembly GCF_024362965.1. NCBI lineage: Eukaryota > Metazoa > Chordata > Mammalia > Carnivora > Felidae > Panthera > Panthera pardus. Next base: position 5,494,073 of record NW_026526777.1, on the reverse strand, counting down.
CACTGCCTCTTCTACTGTCCTCTGACCTTTCTACATTTTTCCCCACAGCTCACTCTGGCCAGTTGTCTTCCTGGCTCCCTGCTTCCCTGGCCCTAATTCTGGTGCTTTGCTCTCAGATCAGCCAGAATAAGGACACGGATAAACAGAAAGGCAGAGGAATGGCTGGGAAAAGAGACCGCAAGAGGCCAGATCTTGAGAGCTCATCCGATTGTAACTGTGACCTGAGCTGGAAGGGGTTTGAGAAAAGGTGGACCTGTCAGCAGACGGAGTGGGGGGTGGGGGGTGGCATCAGTCTAACTGGAGGACGGTGGAGAGATGGGGTAAGGATGGGGAATATCTTGAATTTTTGAAAAAAAAAAATTAAATGTTTATTTTGGAGAGAGAGAGGGTGGGGACAGAGGATCTGAAGCAGGTTCTGTGGTGACAGCAGAGAGCCTGATGCGGGGCTCGAACTCATGAACCATGAGATCATGAACCTGAGCTGAAGTCGGACGCTTAACTGACTGAGTCACCCAGGTGCCCCCCAAATTTTGAATATTTAAGGGACTTGGCGGTATTGAAGAGGAAACGTCGTTGGGTCCCACTGTTGAGTGGCTGAAACTCAGGTAGATGAGGACACCTAGGCATTCAGAAACTTCTCTTTAGGGTCTTTGTGTCTCTGCTTCAGGCCTTGTCTCAGCGTCTTTGTCTCTGAATTACGCCCCTCCGTTACTCCGTGTGTGTGTGTGTGTGTGTGTGTGTGTGTGTGTGTGTGTGTGTGTTTCTGCCCCAACTCCTTTCTTTCTCCAGGTTTCTACCTGGTCTTACTGTGCCTTGAGATCTGTCACCATTTCCAAGTTTGCTCTTCCCGCCCCTCCCCGCCCCCCCCCCCCCCCTTACTGAACAGAGGCAACCATCTGACTTTCCTTCAAGGAGGTCTGGAACCTTCCAGGAGTGACCAGGCTTCTCCCCTTTGGCTGTGTTCTAGACTGTATACTCAGTGTGGGGCCCCTGGGCACAGTCAGAGGGTATATTGATGACTAACGAGGACCCGAGGGAGCTCCGATGTTTGGGGCCTTTTCAGGGAGTAGGATTTCCCCACAGGAGACCTTGGAGGGTGGAGGCCTAGGCCCAGGGAGGGAAGCTGACAGGCAAATGGAGACAGATTCCGGTCTTTACTCCTCTATCCTTTCCTTTATGGACCTGATCTTGCAAACTGTCGCAGGAGGGAACTCGCGCTGTTTCCTGATCCCTAGTCCTTTTTTTTATGCCACTTCTAGAAATGAAGGAGCAACTGGGGTTCAAAAAGGCTTCGGGGTGATGCTGGAGGGCAGTCACTTAAGGGTGCCTGCAAGGGGAAGGCACGCGTGCATCTTGGGGTGTGTGGGGTTGTGGGGGGCGGGGAATGCCCAGCAGGGGAGTGGGGGGCCTGCTCAGCTTGCACCTCTGCCTCCCGGGACTTCTCAAGCTCCCGGCCTTGCTGTGTGTGGGGCTGAAAACCGATGCAGGATGGAGTCCAGGTCTCCCAAGTGTGGCGGGAGCAAGGCCAAGAACGAGTCGTGCTGCCCCAGGACGGCCGGAAACCGGAAGTCCTGGCCCCTGCTTCCTGGGGACCGGGGAGGGGTGGGGGGGCGCAGACCAAGATGGAACCTGGGCGCCCGGGACTGGGCCCCTCGACGGCTGTGACGCGTCCTGGCCTCTGACCAGGGCAGCCACGCGGCTGCTGAGTGCTGGCCATGGAAACAGGCCGGCTGCAGGTCTGAGGCCACCTGGGGCTTGGAGGGGAGAGGAGGAGGGAGCTCGGGTTTACAAGACGGACAGGTGAATGTTCCCAGGCCACACAGAAGGAAGATTGTGCCAACAAACTTCAAAAGAAGATGTGCCCTCAAATTACGGGGAGTCCCCAGCTCCTCCCCGTTCCCCCCTCCCCGCCCCCCGTGCCGCGCTCCCCCTTGGCCCCCGTGCTCTGTCAGCTTCGGCCCCTCTCTGCTCCTGTGTCCCCTCGAGAACATCCACCTTTCCCCTCAGGGGCTTCTCCACTCTTCTCGCAGCTCCCAGCCCTTCCAGGCTTCTCCCCGCGCTGGGCCTTCTGGTCTCCTGGATTCACAGGGCCATTTTCCGCTCTGCAGCCGTCCTGCCACCCCCAGCGCCTGGTCTGAGGCGGACACTTGATGGCAGGGCCTCTGCAGGCTTGCTTTCCCCTGGGGCAGCTGCGCCGGGTGGTGACAGGGGCTCAGGCTGATGGCGGGGGGTGGCTGTCTGGTTTGGACAGGCACCCTGCCCTGGGCATCCAGGCCGCTGTTTGGAAGGGAGCAGAAGCCCCAAAGGCCGGGAGCACCTGAAGGTACCCGTCTGGCCCCTGGGGAGCTCCCCCCATGATTCCCCGCAGCCGGGCTTCCCGGGAGGAGCCTCCGCGGTTGGGATGGAGACTGGGAGGATGCATGGGGAGCACCGCTTGGGGTCCGAGCTCTCAGGATCCTGCCTGCCTTTGCTCCTAATTCCTCCTTTGCTGCTACGTCTCTCGCTGCTGCTCCAAAGACTGCTCTCCGTGAGGGCTCCGACTCTTGTCCTAGACCTGCCAGCACCCACTTCTAGAGCATTCTAAAAGGGCCAGCCCATCCAGAGACAGGGGGTCAAAGAATAAGGGCATCTGTCTCCTACCCCATGCTCGAGGTCCCTGAGTTCACGGTCGTGTATTTGCAGACGCTTGGGGGGTCCAGGGGGTGACAGCCAGCAGGTGGGGCTGCGCACGCGGAGGCCGACTGAGAAACGGAGCCCACGGGCGCGCCTCTAGCTGAGCCGTCGCCCTGGGTGGGTCACCCCAGCTTTAGACCTCTTTAGCGGCAAACAAACCCAGCCCCCTGGGCTCCCAGGGATGTTGTGAGGCAACCAGGAAGTGTGGTTGTCGTTGAAGGACCGGGGCTGGGTACCCGGGATCCCTGGGCCTGCAGAACGGGGCGAATGGGAACAGCAGAGCGCGTGCCAGATGGAACGTTTAGATGAAACCTTCCGGAAAACTGGGTGCCACCATTCTAACAGTGGGCACAGCGAAGCTCCGGCTGCAGGGGTGGGGGGCGAAGGGGTGTCTCCGTGGCAGAAAAGCTCCGGGAACCCCTCCTCTGTGCGGGACCCTCTGTGTGAGGGGGGCAGCCCCGGAAGGAGCAGAAATGAGCTTGAAGCCTCTACCTGAAGGAGCCGCGGTCCCGGGGGACGGAATCAAACCCCTTGTCGGGAATCTTCTGCCACAGTGTCGGTCAGCGCCCCCGAAGCCTCTCTGTGCAAAGTGCAGAAGCCAAGGCGACGAGCGCATCGGAAGCAGCTTCGTGTCGCGCAGGGCCACACAGCGGGGCAGGACTGGGTCGCAGACACGCCGTCCACCCTCGTGCCTCCGACTCGGTCCACTCTGATTGGACTACCCCGTCTCTCCCAAAGCCCAAGGTTCTCCCCCCCACCCCGCCCCCGTGTCCGCTCCTCCTCCCCCTCGCTCAGCCTGACCCTCGCTCTCACTCTCCTCGCCACCCCACCCCACCCCTCCTCGTCCCTCCCTGACTCACCTCCCAGTCCCACTGACACAAACAAAACTTTCAGCACGACCCACCCCGACCGGTTTGGCCTAGGTGTGCAGCCTGCCGCGGGGACAGACAGGAGTTGCAAGCGGGTGCCCGGCCACAGGACGGTAAGCACCTGCAGCTCCGCTCGCGGAAACAGCCCTGAGCCTGGACCCGGCACGTGCACGAGGACGCGAAGGGAACGCACGGTGGCGGGACGTGGCGTCTGCCGGCCGACGCGGCCCCCTCCCCCAACGGAGGGGCTCGCGGAGGGCAGGGGCCGTGTGTGCTGCGGCCCCGTCCCCTCCCTGGAGCCTGGTGCTCAGCGGTGCTCACTAAGTGTCCGTAATTGAACTGAGGCAGGCAGGCCCGGTGACGCCGCTCAGACACGTACGCACGTTAACGATGCCACCGCGGCTTGAATTGTTCCCATTCTTCGGGCCCAGAATGTGGGTGGGAGGAAGGTAGGTAGCGAGGCATGAGGGGAATGGGGGTTCGATGGGGAGCAAAGAACGGAGGGCAGGATACCAGGCACTGGCCTAGAAAGGCTTCCGCAGCCAGGATTTTCTTCCAGCCCCAGCCCTAGAATCTGCCTTCCGCAGGACTCATCCCAAAAGAGGGACAGAAAGGCCTGCGTATGAGGGCTTGTCCCCCAAGCGCATGGCCCTTGTGAGACACACAAGATGGCCCAGGGAGCAGAGAGATTTGGAGATGGATATTTGTTTGGTGAGGGAGGGCAACACTTTGACTTCAACCAGAGGCCTGGCTGGACCACCTTGGGTCCTCGGCCCCAGCGACACCTCGGGCAAGTCCCGCCTCCCGTCAGCTCTCCACATGGCTGGAGCTGGGGGTGAGTGGACGAGGGGCTCACAGACTCCCTGACTGGTTGCACTGTGGCGGGGTTGGGGGCGTATGGTGCATGGGAAGGCTGAGGAGATACGGAACCAGAACTGGAAACCCACTGCTGTCCCCCTGCCCCCCCACCCCATGCCTCGGTTTCTCCGGTGGTTTCCCGGACCAGGAGGGGTGAATCCGTGGGAAGGAAACCGTGCGATAGGATCCGAGGTGTGATAATTATAATTATAATACAGGATGCTCCCCCCTCCCATAGCCCCTGGCCCTACCCCACCCCTGCGACACTGCATCTCAAAGCAGCATCGGGGTGAGGCCGCTTCCCCTGGCACAGGTGGGGACCTGAGTCCTAAAGAGGGGAAGGGGTTTGCCAAGGTGGAGGTGGAGAGGAGCTGGGGAGTTTTGGCATCTGGCCTGGCCCTTGAGGAGGGCCTGCCGGAAATAGCCCTTGAAGAAGGGGTCACTACCAAGGTCACTGCCAGGAGTTGGGGTCATGGTCCTGAGGCCAGGGTTAGAGTCCGGGTGACGGCTCAGGTTCGGGAGAGTCGGGGTGTCCCCTTCCCTGGCCCTCCCTGACCACCCTTTCCACGCTGACATCCATTCATTCACAAACGTGCGCCAGAAGGGACAGAAGTGTGTCCCGTGCGGGCCTGGGCGACTGCGACAAAGGTTATAAAACAGGCCTGACTTTCCAGGAGCTCACAGACTACAGCTGCCCGTCCTGGCCCCCGGTTTCACACGTTTAACTGAGTCCCTGGCACGCAGCAGGCCCCAATCCATGTTTCTTGAAACCGAAGCTTACATTTAGTCAAGGAGATAAGATGTGCACAAATTATGGGCGCACAGGCTATAATAAAGGGACTAGCAGAGGCTGGGGAAGGACAGAGGAAGATCCATTTTGGGTGGGAGGCGCTGAGAAAGCCCCACGGAAGACGTGGCCTGTGAGGGCAGCTTTGAAAGATGAATAAGATTGTGACAGAGTTGGGGGTGTGGGGTGTGGAGAGCACAGTCTAAGCAAAGTGACCCTCCCTTATTGCTCTCGAACCCTGCTTCCTGCCTCCGGCCAGACAAAAGGGTCCTGCTGCAAATTGTAACCTATATATATATATATATATATTTTTTTTTTTTTCCCTCACGTTTAGCTCAGTACTTTTTTCTTTTTCTTTTTTTTTTTCTTTTTTTTTTTTTAGCCCCAGTCTGACAGTGAGCTTGTGGCTCCTGGTCACTCAGTTTTCAGGGAGTTCAGAGCCTGCCCCCGTCCTCTGGCTATCCCACATTGGCCAGCAAGGTCTTGTGTCATTTGGCGGCTATATTGTTTGCATCCGGAATGGAAACCCGGGGGCTTACAGGTAGGAAAAAACTTACAGGGATACAGGGGCAGAGTATTTGAAATCGAGCTTGACCTTGCAAAGTCCAGACATGTGGTCTTGTCCCATGACCGTGGGATAAGAGGGTAAAATGACCGTGGAGTGTTGGGCTGGTGCACTTTGGGGACTCCTGGCCAGGTGACGAGGAGGCCTTGAAGTGGAGAGAGGATCCAGCGAGGGAGGCCAGGAACCCGCAGGGCTCATTTCTTGGTCAGTCCATCAGCTTCCATATACGGTGGCATTGGGGACGGTGTCACTTAAGCTCCTTCTCGGGAGTCTTGGAACCAGCCCCCTGTCTGAGGATACAGGCGTCTGAGAAAACCGTGTTCCTACCTAAGCTGTGTGTCCTCCAAGGCCGTTCCCCTCCCTGGGCCTCTGTTCTCACCTAAAGCAAGAGGTATATAGGCCAGTCCCATACTTCCCAGTTCTGGCCCTTCTCTGGTTCTCAGCTTCAAAGCCGAGCCCCTGCAGGAGACTGGGGAACTTGGCAAGGCCCCCGGGAGGCAGCGAGGCTGGCTGGGGTGTGGGATGCTTGGGCTCCTTTCCACCCACAAGGGCCTTGCCCCTGTTCCTCCTGGCCTGGTGCCTCCCTCTTTGAGCCACCCTGGGCCTTTTCCTGCCCCGCCCCCCGCACCCTGCCTCTCCCTCCCCAGCCCCTGCCACACTGCCCGGTGAAGCCTGGAGCTGACGATGGGATCCCCCCCCACCCCCCCCACCCCCGCCCCGCCGCCACCACCACCACCGCCGGGTCCTTCCCTCCTGCCCTCCCTCCCTGGCGCCCATTAGCTAGCCCAGGCCGTGGGGGCGGTGGCTGGTACGTCTTCGTGCCAGGCCCAACCCCCGGAGACGCACCTGTTCTGACCTGCTGAGCAGGTTCCCAGGTTTCTGCCGTCGTCGTTGGCCACGGCGTGGGAAGCAGCTCTGGGGGAGCTCGGAGCTCCCGATCACGGCTTTTCGGGGGTAGCCGGAGCTGGGCGGGTAGAGGAGGGCTGGGTCCCCAGCAGAGACCCTGGAGGGATAGGCAGGCGAGGCAGTGCCTGAGGACTCCGTGATTTCCTGCCTTCCGGGTCGCGCCCTACCCAGCTCTAGAGCCGGCTCCCAGGGAGAACTCAGGGGACCGTCAGAAACACTGGGCGGCTCTGCCTTTCCACCGATGCCCCTGTCCCTGGGAGCCAAGATGCGGGGGCCCGTGGCCTTGCTGCTGCTGCTGCTGCTGCTGCTATCGTTTCCAGGTAGGACTTGCCCGAACCATCGGGACCCTTGCTTCTGAGCCCGAGCCAGCACAGACACGCACACGCACGCACGCACACGCACACACGGACACACGCACACCTAAACATTCTCTTCCCTTTGACTCTGGACTGAGCAACCAATCTCTCTCTCCCACCCCCACCCCCCCACCGCCGATGGCGCCCCCAGAAGGGCCAGCCTCACTCTTTCCCTTCGCGCCCTCTTCCAGCCCCAGGCCACAGCCCTGCGTCTGGGGGCCCTGCCCGCCTCTGCCACAGCCTTGCCTCAGCCCGGGGAGCGGACGTGTCGACCCAGTGCAGGTGGGGCAGGGAGGTGGCACAGGTGGGGGACCCTCTCACCCCAGGGTTTCCTGGAGGCTCCTTCGCCTGCTCCCGGGGCTCCAGAAGTGCTGACTGGAGCTGGGCTGACTCAGGGCGGAGCTGGTGTCAGCAGTCATCAGGGTGCAGGAAGCCTGATGCCCAGACCGTGGCCAGGGCCCTTCTGTTCCCTTCTCCTTATGAGGTCCTACAGCACCGGCTTTGGAGCACCTGCTGGGAGACAAGGGGGGGAGCTGGGGCACCTTCCCTCGGGCCCCTCTCTTTCCCTGGAGACACTATTTAATGGGGGCGGTGATGCTTAGATGAGGGGAGGTCTAGGGTAGAGTAGCTTCTAGATAGGGTGTGGTCTCCTTTTGTTTATTCCCTGTCTCCTCATTTTCTCATCTGGATGCCTTCGGTTACTCCTGTCTAATGTGTATGTAGTAGATGTAAATTACAGGAATTGACAATCTCCAGAGTGGGGGACAGAATGCGTGTGTGTGCGTGTGTCTAAGCATGTGTAGGCACAGTGACACCACAGTGGGATTCCCTAGGCTCTTTCCAGAGTAATGAGTAACTGGGGAATCTTTGTCCTGGGAAGACAGAGCCCTGTCTGGATAGGCCCAGGAGCAAGGAAGTGTCATTGTCCAGCGGGGCCCGGCAGGGATTCCTTCTCCCTCCGTCACCAGCTGAAGCTGTCAGGAGCATGAGGCACAGATGGGGGGTGGGGGGGGGGGGGCACTGCTCCTGTCTGATCTTATAGTGGAGGGGGGATGCAAGGGCATCGGCCAGTCTCCAGTCACAGGGTCCTGAGCTCCAGCCCCTCTGCTTTCCACCCCTGCCTTAACTCCCATCTTCCAGACAACCCTCCTCACTTGCTCAGGCCCAGAGGGTGGGGTCTGGTCGCTGGGGCCAGAGAACTCGGCAGCCACTTTTCTGGGGGACCTGGCCACCCTTGAAGAGTGGAGCCACAATGTCTCAGGACATGGAAAGGGTCAGAGAGGCCGCCGCTCTAACTGCCTCATTTTACAGACAGCAAAACTGAGACAAACAGGCAAGCGACGTCTCAAGACGACTCAGTGTTAGCAGCAAGACCAGGGCGAGTGTCCAGGGTCTCCCAGCCTCCAGTCTGTTAAAGGCTAGTAGGTCTGAGTGTGCACGGGGCACAGCCAGGGGACTAAATGCTGGAGATGTGGTGGCAAACGGGACGTGGTCCTGCCTTCTTTTTCCAGGACGTGAGGCTGTTCTTTCTAAGAGAAGCCCAGGGAAGGGGAGAGGAGACCTCCTGCAGTCAGGGCATCACCCCGACCTTGCCCAATGCCCGATGGACAGGTGCCGTGGCTACAGGGGCACCCTAACTCCAGAATTATCCGGGGTAACTGGGGCCCGGTGAGCCGCCCCCCCCCCCATGGCTGCGAGGACCTGCACAGAGCTGGAGGGTGCTCTGAGGCCTGCAGCGCGGGCCCCAGGTTCCCAGCCTGACGACCACATCCACTGCCGCCCCCCTTCTGGCTCCTCTCTGTGGAAGCCCCCAGAAAGCCGGAGGTCTTGCCTCCGAAAGAGCTTTGGGCTGGGAGTCCGGAGGCTTGCGTTGTGGCCCCATTTCTGGTCTCCATTTGCTAGGTGACCTTTGGCAACTAAGAACGTAGACTTCGGCAGCCCACGAGGTGGGACCCCGGGATCTCTATGGGCCTTCCAGCTCTGCAGTCCTGTGGCGGTGTGCCTGTCCAGCCGCTGACCGAAGGGGGGTGCTGGGTGCAGGAAGAGGCGGTCAGTCTGGCTGCGGTGATGGCGGGGGGAAGGGTCCTGGCCCATCTCTCAGTGGGGACCAAGGTAGCTTTATGCCGGATGCTGCCTTCCGCCCCTGCCCTGCTGCAAATCAGTGCCCCCCCACTCCTGGGCCATTAGAGCTCTGAGCCCCAGGGCCCTGCCCCACCCCTGACAGGGAGAGGAGCCCAGGCTTGGGAGGTGCCTGACACCACAGTTCTTTGTCTCTCCTTAATGGGATGAATTTCCGGGTAAGGTCCCCTCCCTACTCCCTCCATCTCCTGTCCTGCAGCCGACCGGCTCAAATCTACAGACACCCCTCCAGTGGGATGCTAGTTTCTAGCTCTTTGTCTGGACCCGATTGTAGGGCCAGAGTGTTGGGAGGGGGGGTTGCCCTGAATTCTGTGCCCTCCAAAGATTAGGATCGGCTTTCTACCTGAGGTTAGTTTCCTAGAAAGGGAGGGGCCCCCATCCCTGCTTTTCTGTTCCTGTTTACAGAGGGGGGCAGGCCCTTTCCTGCAGGACCTACCCTAACCCAGGGAAGCCAGAAAGGGAAGCTAGCTTCCCCACCCAAGGTAGCGGGGACTAGGAGAATCACAAGGGAAGCCCCGTGGCCCCAGTGACCTTGGTCCCACCCGGTGTTTCGCGGGAGCTGGGCTCAGAGGACCCCAGCTACAGAGATGGCGGTGAGGAGTTTGTGGCACAGCGCATGGTCCCAGCTTCTGGAGCATCATCTCAGGACCCTGGAGTCCTCCAGGCTGAGGAGGACAGCCACTGTAGGGAGCTAGGCCTCGGGAGGAGAGACTGCCTGGGCTTTCCGGCCGCCAAAGCTTACTCTAGCACTGACCAAAGGCTAGCAGAGTAGAAGGCTGGGGGTGGGGTGGGGAGCTGAGTCAGGAGGGAAGGGAGGACAGGAGCCTAGGGGCTGAATCTAAAACCGCACGCGAAGGTCAAGTTCAGAACTGGGGCCGGGCCACCAAGCCTCGTAGAGGAGGGCTGTGAAGGAGGTGGTTTGGATCGTCTCTCTCTCTCCCTGGGACGGGGAGCCTCTGGCCCCAGGAACTTTTCCCAGCGTTTTCTGGCCACCCCCTCCTCGCTTGCCTTTGTAACTGGTGTCCTGAGAGCTGGGTTGATTTGGGGTCGGGCAGAGCTGGCCCCCACTTTGGGGGGAGGTGGCTGGCAGGATTTAGGGGTGCGGGGTGGCTAAGATCTCAGGAGTTTGGGAGAAGCTGAATTCTGGGTCTCCCACCCACAGTGTGGCTGTTGTCGTGACTCAGCCGGGCTCAGACTCTGGCTCCGGGGGGGTTTAGGGGACTTATCTGTGCTGGGAGCTGTGTCTGGGCCAGAGCCGGGCTGCCTCAAGGCCTGTCCTCCCCCCATTGTTCTCAGCTGCCTTTGTGATTGGTGTGGCCCCCCTCCCCAGACACTAATCTGTGGGTGGGCACTTTGCCCGGGTTGGGAAGCTGTCACTAAGCTGGGGGGCTTAGGACGATGGGGGCCAAGTGAGGGACGTGGATGAAGGCAGACGGAGAGTCTCCTGGTTTTCCAGGCTCCTTAGCACCTCCAAGGCCAAGGTTATGGGAGGAAGGGTGGAAGAAAAAAGGGCTTGCCGGGTGGTTGATGTCACCTGTCTTGAATGGGGGGCTTCAGGGCTCCTCCCAGGTTCTTTCTTACCCCAAACACTCCCACCCATTCCAGCTCAGTCTGGTAGAGGCTGCCACTGTGGGGCGAGGGGAGGCAAGAGTTAACAAAGGAGCCTGAGCCCCTGGACCGCTTGGACCCCTCCCCCTAGCCCTAAGCAGGAGTCCCCCCCCCCCCCCGCCCCCTCCCTTCCCACCAAACCCACACCAGACAACCCTCACCCCAGGCCCGGAGCTAGAGGAGCTAGAGCTGGTTTTTCTGGTGGTGGCAGCAGCAGAGACCTGACAGAGATTCCCAGGGAGAGGCCTCCTGGGGGGCCGAGGGAGGTGGTTGGGGGGTCGGGGGAGGGGGGGGAGTCCTTCTAGCAGGAGCCTGAGGAGCCAGGGGAGGGTGAGCCTCTGTTTTGCTCTGCTGAGGAGTCCTTGACGGCAGTTTCCCATCACCTGGAGGGACAGTGACCTCATCTCTGGGTACCTCCGCCTGAGATGAATCTGCCCTCAAGTCTGGGGTGAGGTGGGGAGGGGTGCCTGGCTCGGCTCCAGACCGAAGAGGGCCGCAGAGGCGAAGGGGCAGAGCCAACCCACCACTGACCACGGGCAGCTAAGACAGACAGACACGTGGAAGCCAGGAGGGACCAGCATCAAAACATTTACCCTGTGTTCAGAATTCCGCGGGACGGGAGCGCGCACGCTTGCACACAGACCACTCCGTGGCTCTTGTCTCTGGAGGCAGGCGAGCACAGACACCTTCCTAACAATAACACGTGAGCGCTTAGAAGTGCAAAACACCCCCAAGTTCAGTAAGGAGTCGGCCTCACTTACACCCCGCCAGGCCCTCTCCCAAAGTGATCAGACATTCACACGCAAAAGACTCATGCACAGACTCGTCGCCAGGACCCCTAGATGCAGGGGATACCGAGGGAGAAAGGCCCCTCACAGAGGAAAGCCTCCTTGCCCAACGACGCTGTTATCTGCAGCTGCTAGCCTCAGTTTCCCCTCCTGAGATCAGAGGCCAGGCCCCCCACACAGAGGAAAGCTGGGACCCAGAGAGCCAACCCAGACCAGGAATGGAGGGCCTGTCTGGGAGCGGGCGGGGTACACAGAGGGCAGGGCCCCAAAGAGGCCCGTGGGGGCCTGGCCAGGGGTGGGGGAGGCCGAGGGCAGGGATCCCGTCTGGCCAGTTGGGCCTGTTCTTTCCTTGCGCAAGGTGATGGCTGGTGGCGGCTGTGGCTGGGCCTGCTGCTCTGTGGCGGCATCTGAATCACCAGGGCTCCTGACCAGCGTCCTGTGCTCCCGGGAGGAGGGGTGGGGACGGTCAGAGGGAGGAGTGCCCAGCCAGCAGAGTCCACCAGCCTCGGCGAACAGTTCGCAGCAGAAGGGTCCGTGGGCTTGGCCCGGCCTGGCAACTACATGCCCGCAGGGTGACCTCACCAGGCGGGCGGCGTGTCTCCTTCGCTCTGGTGACATCATCATGCTGACGCCAGGCGGGCACTGGGTGGGGGAGAGAGGGAGGAGGCAGCGCCGGCCTGCCCTGGCCTGGGAGTCTGGGCTTCTGGGTCCAGTTTAGTCCAGGATGGGGATTCTAGAGCCCAAGTTCTCTCCTCCTTCTGTCGCAGCCCCTGTGTGTGTGTGTGTGTGTATGAAGTGTGAGGGGCTGTTGCCCGAAGCTGTGATGCTCCTGGTGAATAGGGGACTTAGGACAATGGGGGGCTGTGGGAGAGGTCCTGAAGGGGCTCTCCTGTTTTATTGGGTTCTTCATTCTGCGAAGCGTGGGCTTGTTGCTCGGCGGTGGGGATCTTGGACTTACGGGGAGGGACGCAGAGGACCGCGACGCGGGCATATGGTTTGTTGTGCCCTAAGGGAGACATATGTTGGGGAAAATGTGGGCGATGGGTTGTGGAGAGGGGCCGGATGGTTGGCAAGCATAGGGATAGGGATGGGAAATACGCCATCCGACGGTGTCCCGTAGAAGGGTCTGAGTGTCCCAGCGGAGCAGGGCTTGTGACCCCTGTGCCTGCGGAAACCAGTGCTTGAAGCAGAGGATGTGCTGGGGCTGAGCCCCCATCTCCAGCCCACCTCCAGCCCTTCCTTGGCAGCCCTGCTCCCTGCCAAGGAAGGGTGCGGGTGGTGAGCCGGACTCCCAGGCCGGGCTGGGTGGGACCCACACCAGCTTAGGCAGGTCAGGGCCCCGGTATCTGGCCCTGCAGGTCTGTCCCGTCCCGTTTGGGTCCTCCCAGCTCCTGACAGCACCCTCCCTCCCTCCGCCCCGGCTCACAGGGTCATGGGACCCCCTTCCTCTGGCCTATGCTCAGCCTCCCCGGAGCCCTCTGGTCCATCCGAGTGGACCACTTCCTCCCTCCATAACTGCCCCATCCAGCCCCGGCCTTCTCCCTGTGAGCGGTCAGAGCTGTTCCCTCTGGCATCGAACCCAGGTAGCCAGCCCAGCCTGCCTCCACCCCGGGCTGCCATGCCAACCCCCTCCCTGTCTGCCCAGCCCAGCCCAAGGTTCATTCCTGCTCGCTCTACCTTTTCCTTCTTCTCCCTGTCTCTCTCTCTCTCTCATTCATTCATTCATTCCATAAACATTCATCGAGGTCCCCTTATGTGCCAAGAAGGCAGACCACCTGCCACTGAGCCCTAAGTCAGAAAACCGTGTTTCCCTATGTGATGTGAGACCCAGCTTCTTCTCTTGGGCAGCTCCGTCCGGCGGGAGAGGCAGACGGGAAGCGCCCAAATGCAATCCAGGGGGGATACAGTACGGTGGCGAGGTCAGAGCAGGGCGCTAGGGCAGGACGGAGCGAGGGCCCCTCATTCTGCCTGAGGTGGGGGTGGGGTGGCGGAGGAAGCGTTGTCTAAGCGGAGTCTAAGGCTGAGTAGGAGTCATCCCTCCAGACACCGGGAGGAGCACCTCCCGGGAGGGGCCCGGGTGAGCCAGGCATGTGTGGCCAGAGGCAGGGGCTGCGCACTGCGGGGCGTTGCTGGATATACATCCCAAGGCAGAGAGCTCTTGGCTTCCCAGAGAGAACCCTCCCTCTGCCCCCAGCCCTGCGTTTCACATGCCTTATTCCACGAATTTATTTATTCCTCCTGGACCATGAGTTTCCCCAGGCCCCGCCCCCCCCTCTACGTCACTCATCCTGGAACCGGTAGGAGTTGTCTTTGTCCGGCCTCTCTTTTCTCTCTTTCTCTCTCTGGTCAGTGATCAAATCCTGCTGAGGGTCCTCCAGGACTGTCCCCTCCTCCCTGTCCCACAGCATGAAGGGTTCCTAGAGAGTCTCGGGGCTTCAGTCTCCCTGCTTTCCAGCCAGAGGGCACACAGCCACTGGCCTCTTGCCGCAGTGATGGCTCCCCATGAGTTCCTTCCCCTGGTGTGCAAGGCCCAAGCACGCATATCTGTCCTGCTGGATGCACACCGCCTGCCTTAGGTGCATCCTTTCCGCCCTGCTTCCTGAGCCAGCCAGCCTCTCCACCCCTCTGGGTCCCTCACCTGGAATCCCTTTCCGGGGTCTCCCCCTCCTGGTCCTACCCAGCTCATGCACGAGGCCCTCCCGCAGGACGCGGGTCCACGGTGACTGTCCCATCCCCCAAGTGGCCTGCAACACACCCCTGAGCACTAAATCAGAGACCGTCACGCCTTTCCATACACGTCCACAAAATGTGTCTCCAGACCTCAGGTTCCATGAGGACAAGACAGGAAAGGGATCCTTCTTTGAAAACAAGGTGACCTGATAGATGCCCCTGGGTGCTGCGTGCTGTCCTTGTCGATGCACAGAACGCTCGCCCTTCCCCGCTGGTCCCCGTCTCTGCCCCTCTGATTCCGGCTCGCTCGCCACCGTTCTGACCCTGTCGCTGGGTGTCTGCCCTGACCTCATCTCTCTGGGCTTCTGACCTGGGGCCTTTCTGTCTTCAGTGACTTGTCATTCCTGTCTCTGAGCCTCCGTTGCGGCCATTCCTCCCACAGAGAAGGCCTGCTCTCTGGGAATCCAGATCGGTCATCTTGAAGCCATGAAAAGAATGTTCCGAAGGGCCCCTTTCGCCCCCTACGTGCCCCATCCCAGCCGCCAGCTGCCTTCCATCCCTGCCTCGTCTCCCGGCCACACTTCCTGAAAGCGTTCACTTTCCCCCCCGCCCCCGCCCCCTCCTTGGTGGGTTGAACCTTCTGTGAAGGTTTGCCCAGGGCTTCCCCGGTCTCTACGCCCAAAACCCATTTTCGTGAGAGGACTGGGAACTCCCTGAGGGCGGAGGCTGCCTCTCTCCAGCTGCAGCCTCCACACTCCTGGGCTGAGAGAGGGTGTGGTTCTCCCACCCGGTGTCCCCGTGGCCTTAGGCAAGTCACTTCCTCTCTCTGGGCCTCAGTTTCCTCATCTGTCAAATGGCGATAATAACGCCCACCTCGGGAATGCTGTGTGGATCTAATGAGGTAATGGACTGAACGCGCTTGGCAAGCAGAAAGTGCTCCAGGAGTTCCGGTGGCCTCCTCGCCCCCGGGCGTCTGCATGAGGAAGTGCTCCCCCCGGGGTTCCCGCCGCGCCCCTAATCTAGGCTGCTCCTGTCTGCCCCCTGCAGGCCGCTGCCGGGCGGGCGAGCTGGAGACCTCGGACCCGGTGACCGTGGTGCTGGGCCAGGACGCCAAGCTGCCCTGCTTCTACCGAGGGGAGCCCGGCGAGCAGGTGGGGCAGGTGGCGTGGGCTCGGGTGGACGCGGGCGAGGGCGCCCGGGAGCTCGCGCTGCTGCACTCCAAGTACGGGCTGCACGTGAGCGCGGCCTACGAGGGCCGCGTGGAGCAGCCGCCGCCTCCACGCAGCCCCCTGGACGGCGCCGTGCTCCTGCGCAACGCGGTGCAGGCCGACGAGGGCGAGTACGAGTGTCGCGTCAGCACCTTCCCCGCAGGCAGCTTCCAGACGCGGCTGCGGCTCCGCGTGCTGGGTAAGTGGGGTGCCGGGCGCACGGGGCCACCAGGCCCTCGCCCGCGGCTTCGCAGGCGAGAGCGGGGGTGGGGGGCGCCGAGAGGCGTGGGGCAGCGGGCGAGCGGGAGTAAGAGGTGGGGTCCCGTAGGGGTGAGGGAGCCCGGCGCAGCCCATCCTCCCACCCAATCCAGAAATTCCCTCCGAGTGACCTCAGCAGCTTGCCACGCACACAGCGGTCAGCCTGGGGGAAGAGTCCACGTAATAGAACATTCTTCTGTTGACTTGCACCACCCTCCCTGGTCGCTGTCGCCCTCCGAAGCAAGGTGGCACAGGCTCATTCTCTCCTCTGCCCGCGAGCCTTTCGAAGAGCTGAGGACCTTTGCCATTCCCCACGCCCACCCCAGCCCCCAGTCTCCTCTTCCGGAAGTTACACTTACTAGTTCCCGCAGTGGTTCTACCAAAGGCACTGCTTCGCAGCCTCCCTGGCCATCGACGATTTTAAAATGTGGGGCTGAGATATGAACCACGGGGACCCAGCCCCCAACGGGCGTGGCTGTGCCTGACCAGTGGGGCTCATACCTTTCCTGGTCTGGACCTTCAGTGAATGTGGCTGGAGATCACAATCACCTTTTATTTTACCTTATTTTATTTTTAAGTTTATTTGTTTATTTTGAGAGAGAGAGAGAGAGCGAGCGAGCGCCTGCACCTGCCTGGGAGGGGCAGAGAGAGGAGACAGAGAGTCCCAAGCAAGCAGGCTCTGCACCGTCAGGGTAGAGCCTGATGCGGGGCTCGATCTCAGACCGTGAGATCATGACCTGAGAGCCAAAGTCAAGAGGCAGACGCTCAACCAACTCAGACACACAGGCACCGCTCACCATCACCTTTCTTTTTTTTTTTAATTTTTTTTTTTTAACGTTTTATTTATTTTTGAGACAGGGAGAGACAGAGCATGAACGGGGGAGGGTCAGAGAGAGAGGGAGACACAGAATCTGAAACAGGATCCAGGTTCTGAGCAGTCAGCACAGAGCCCGACGCGGGGCTCGAACTCACGGACAGTGAGATCGTGACCTGAGCCCAAGTCAGACGCTTAACCAACTGAGCCACCCAGGCGCCCCCACCTTTCTTTTAAACCACCATTTTGCGCTGTGGGCTCTTGTGGTCGATGGATGCCCTAGACCTATGGTCTACTTAAGGCTTTTGCATTTTGTGCTTGAGCTGTTCATGTCAAGAAGATAGAAATAAAGAACCTTCTTCAGTTTCCCTTGATCTGCGTGGAACTTAGTAACACTAGCCTTGGGGGTGAAAATCCTGAGTGTGAATCTGGGCCCCATCCTCCAACAGCTGACCATCTGGGACAAATCCTCTCACCTCCCCAACGCGCTGGTGTCCTGACTTGTAGAACAGGGGTAGGGATGCCCACCTCGCTGGCCCGCCGGCAGGATTAATGAGACAACATCGATCGAGTGTTTAGCACGATACCCGGCACATAATAAGTGCTCACTAAGTGCTGGCTATTATTATTAGCACAGAGATGTTATCTGGTCAGCTTTTTATTTACTTCATCATTTTTTATTAAAAAATGATCCCTGCTCATTGTAAAAAAAATTTTAAAAATCAAAACAATGGAGAAAGCTGAAAGCCTACCACTCATCTGGTGGTGTCCACGTTGGTGAGATAAGACAACGAACAGGGCCTGGAAATGTTTCCCTGCAAGACCGAGCTGGGACGGGCCAGGGCCTCCGGACGGGTGTGCAGACCGTGACCCCTGCCTCCTCCCCCCTGCAGTGCCTCCCCTGCCCTCACTGAACCCTGGTCCGGCGCTAGAAGAAGGCCAGGGCCTGACGCTGGCAGCCTCCTGCACGGCAGAGGGCAGCCCAGCCCCCAGCGTGACCTGGGACACAGAGGTCAAGGGCACGGCGACCAGCCGCTCCTTCAAGCACTCCCGCTCAGCTGCTGTCACTTCGGAGTTCCACCTGGTGCCCAGCCGCAGCATGAATGGGCAGCCACTCACCTGCGTGGTGTCCCATCCTGGCCTGCTGCAGGACCAAAGGATCACCCACATCCTCCAAGTGGCCTGTGAGTACTTGAACCTTGGGTAGAGACTCACCAGTCTGGCCAGGCTGGATCGTGAAAGGCGGCCTCGTGTGGCCGGGAGACCCCTAGTGCAAAGGTCGAAGACCAGGAGGCCGTCCCGGATGACCTTGACAGATCACTCAGACCTCTCTGGCCTTTGGTGTCCCGTTTACAAAGGGGGTTGTCCTACGCCACAGGGTTGTGGGGAGAATCCGGTACAAACACAGACTTGATAGCACTGTGTGACGCACACGAAGAGAGACAGCTTCGGGCCCCACAGCTTGACCCTGGTTCTGGTCGGACAGGCCCTCTTTCTGCCGTGCACCGGCTGTTAGTCAATCTTGTCCGTCTTCATTTTCCTCCGCAGCAGGAGTATAATTATACGAACTTTACAGGGCTCCGATGGGAATTAGAAACCACGAACGCAAAGCATCTCACACGACGCTGAGTGCTTGAATGGTCCTCAGTCCGCAGCAGATACCGTTTTCCCAGCACTAAGCTCAGAGCCTCTCCGGGCACAGGGCTGTTTTCTATTCATACGAACCCAGCATTTGGCACAAAGTAGGCCCTCGGCAAATGTTTGTCAAGGAAATGTAGAGAGAAGTAGGATGCTTACGTCTTTGGAGAATCAGGGAGCATTGACGGAACACCTGTTCCGCGACCAGCACTGTGCCGGAGGGACCACAGGGGATTCCGAAAAAGCGTGACTCTTTGCTGAGGGACTTCTAGGCTCGTTGCCCGGACAAACCACAGTGGGCTCTGAGCTCAGAGCTCCACACGGGAGCCGGGGGGCCAGGACCCGGCGGCCAGGCTGGGCTGGGCTGGGTTTGGAAGCAGATGAGAAGGACAGAGAAGGGCAGGGTGGGGCCCGAGCAGGGGGCTCCTGGAGGAGCAGATGATGGAAAGCCTCATTCCCCTTCTTCCTCCTCCCTCCTCCCACTCCAGTCCTCACCGAGGCCTCTGTGAGGGGCCTCGAAGACCAAAAGCTGTGGCAGGTGGGCAGAGAAGGGGCTACCCTCAAGTGCCTGAGCGAGGGATACCCTTCTCCCTCGTACAACTGGACACGGTAAGGGCCTGGCCCCGGGGGGAGGGCCTCGCTTGCGGCCAGGGTCCTTCCCTCGCAGGGCTGCCGTGTCCTCATTAGGGGCTGGGACGGTATATTCTGGACCCCGGATAAAGTGGGGCACGTGTTCAGGCCCACTCAAGAATACGTGTGGTCACCAAATATCACGATGGGCTTGCAGCCGGGGGCCCACGATGCACGCGGTCGTTGGGAGGGAACAAGCTAGTAAGTCCTTGGCTTTTCCCCCTAACTCTTCAATCGCGAGACATAGCGCAAGATTTAAATATTAATGTTTTATATGTTTACGTGAGTACCTGAGGCGGAGAGGACAAAAAGGCACTGCTGTGATCTTGTAAGACCCTTGGAAGCACCTTAGAAGTGCCAGCCGCCCGCCTCTGCCGGTTCCTTGGCTTTTTCCCGGGTCTCAGGTGTCCAGGGGGTTGGGGAGGGGTCAGGTGCACACGTGTGTGAGCCCCCGACAGGCACATTCTCACACGTGAGCGGATGAACCGTGCGTGTGGCCTCGTGCGTGCCCCGGGCTCCGTTCAGGTCCCCTGCCGCGCAATGTCGTGGGTGTTGGGGCCTGCGGTCACACTCTCCCAGTCCGTCTGAGCCCAGAGAGGGACGGGGTGTCCTGCGGTGTGGACCTCATACCGTGTCTCCCTGGTACCCAGTGCCGGGTGACGTGTGTGTGTGTGTGTGTGGGGGGGGGTGCCCGGGTCAGCCTGG
Organism: Panthera pardus; assembly: GCF_024362965.1. Lineage (NCBI taxonomy): Eukaryota > Metazoa > Chordata > Mammalia > Carnivora > Felidae > Panthera > Panthera pardus. The sequence continues at coordinate 5,474,601 of NW_026526777.1, read as the reverse complement.
GCGGCAGGGAGCAGGGGCCTCTGCCCAGACCTGCCCGGGGGAGGGAGGGGCACCGTGGGAACAGCCAGCGGCTCGGGTGACGTCACGGGGGCGGGAGGGGAGAGCTGCCCGGGCACGTTGGGTGGGGGCAGCCTCGGGCCGCCGCAGCCTCCCTGTCGTCCAGGTTGGATGGGCCTCTGCCCAGCGGGGTGCGAGCGGAAGGGGACACTCTGGGCTTTCCTCCGCTGACCCCCGAGCACAGCGGCATCTACGTGTGCCACGTCAGCAATGAGCTCTCTTCGAGGGATTCCCGGGTCACTGTGGACATCCTTGGTGAGCACCGGGGCAGACACGGGGGGGGGGGGCCCGGCCGAGAGCCCAGAGGGGCAACGGTGACAGACAGAGAGGGTGAGCTGGGGGCGGAGGCGGGGGGGGGGGCTGGACCGCGTGTATTTTGCAGAAGGTCAGGCTGAGGGGGTGGTTTGGGGGGTGTGTTGGGAGGACACGGGGGCAGGGTTGGGGAGGGCGGGGGTGTGGGCAGCCCCCCCAGACCGAGGCCTGTCTCCCGCAGACCCGCAGGAGGCCCCCGGGAAGCAGGTGAACCTGGTGTCGGCCTCAGTGGTGGTGGTGGGCGTGATCGCCGCGCTCTTGTTCCTCCTGCTGGTGGTGGTGGTCGTGCTCATGTCCCGGTACCATCGGCGCAAGGCTCAGCAGATGACCCAGAAATAGTGAGTCATGGCTGCTGGGGGGGGGGCGGAGCTAAGCTGGGGGCAAAGCCGGCGGGGCCGAGCGGGAGGTGGGGGCCGGCACCCAGGAGAGAGGGGAGAGAGGGGAGAGAGGGGAGGTGGGCGGGGGGGGGGGGTGGTGCTGATGGCTGGGGAGCTCATGGACCGGAGCTGGGCAGGGTCCTTCGGGGAGCCAGGGGGGCTGGGGCCACAGCTGAGTTGGGGGGGGAGGCCCAGATCCACGTGCCCGGGTATCCCCAAGCACACACACCCTAGCGGGGCTCACGCTCGCTCTGCAGCCACTCACTCACACTGGGAGGCGGGGGGGGGGGGACAGCACAGCCCCCACACCCTCCAGCCCCGGCTCACATAGGCTCTTGGCCTGCCCACCTTGGGAGCCACCAGTACCCTCAGCTCCTAACAAGGGCGTGTCTTTCCCAGTGAGGAGGAGCTGACCCTGACCCGGGAGAACTCCATCCGGAGGCTGCACTCCCATCACTCGGACCCCAGGAGCCAGGTGTGTGCCAAGGTCGGGTGCATCTGGGAGCGGGATGGGGGAGGGGAAGGGTGGGGAAGAGAGGTGGGGGGAAGGGGGGCTCGGGGGGCCCTTCTGCAGACGAGGAGGACAGACAGCCCTCGGCCAGGTCTGGCCACTGACTCGCGGCCTGGGCTGGGGGTAGGGCTGTTTTGGGGTCCACTCTGGGTCCACCTGGCCCCCCTTTAGCACTGGCCCCCGGGGCTGCTCGGGGAAGCCGCCGTCAGCCCTGGCTCCAGGGTGGGGCTGGGTGGGGGGGCGAGGACGGGCGTCAGGGAGAGCAGACAGGCAGACAGGTGGACAGGTCGGGTGGGGGGAGAGGTGATGACGGAGGAGGCTGAGCCCTGTTCTGACTCCTCCCCCATGTCCGGGCCCCACAGCCGGAGGAGAGTGTAGGGCTGAGAGCCGAGGGCCACCCCGATAGTCTCAAGGACAACAGTAGCTGCTCTGTGATGGTGAGGCCCCCCGGCCCCACCGGCGTCCCCACCACTGTCCTCAGGCCCCTCTCCTGCTCGGGGATGTGGCGCGCCAGCCGCCCCTCACCAGACCCTCTGTCTCGGGCCCGGCACCTCGGCTGTGCCTTTGTTCACCTGTGGCTCTCCTTCCCCCCCCCTCTGCGCCTGACGCTCATTCCTGGCCCCCGTGTCTGAGCCCCTGACCTCTGACCCTACGGCTCCCCACCCGGCCCCCCTCCCGTCTGGCTCCCCTGCCTCGGTTCCTGACTTGCCCTCTGCCCTTGGCGTCCAGAGCGAAGAGCCGGAGGGCCGTAGTTACTCGACGCTGACCACGGTGAGGGAGATTGAAACCCAGACTGAACTGCTGTCTCCAGGCTCCGGGCGGGCAGAGGAGGAGGAAGATCGGGACGAAGGCATCAAACAGGCCATGAACCATTTCGTCCAAGAGAACGGGACCCTGCGGGCCAAACCCACAGGCAATGGCATCTACATCAATGGGCGGGGGCATCTGGTCTGACCCAGGCCTGCCTCCGTCCCCTAAGCCTGGCTCCTTCTGCTGACCTGGGGATTTCTGTTCGGGGAGAGGGGGCTCTCTAAACACCCTATTTCTTCAGGAAGATGCTCCCCATCCCGACTGCTCGACCTTTTCCTCCAGCCCCTCTGTTCGACAAAGGGGGGGCTCTGCTGGTTGAGTCCTTCCCTGTGTGTGTGTGTGTGTGTGTGCGCGCACAGATCACCGTGTGCATGTGTGAGCGTTCGCTGACCTTGTGCCTGTGCGGGGGTGATGTGCCCGTGCTTCATGTCAGCCTCCAAGTGAACTGTGGTGGGTTTGCTGGCGTGTCGTGTGGCTGCGTGACCTCTATCTGTAAGCGCAGGTTATCTCCTCGGACCCCAGAGCAGTATTAATGACGCAGAGGTTGGAGGCGAGAGGTGGAGACGGTGGGCCAGACGCAGGTGCACAGGCCAGAGCTGGATTCTGGCCTCCTCTGAGCTGGGGAGCTGGGCTCCCTCCACTTGAAAGCCAGCGGGGGCAAGTGTGAAGGCCAGCTCAGGGGCCTGCCAGGCTAACCCTGTTCGGGAAGAAGCCCCTGGCCCTCTGGTGGCCTCTGGTGGCCTCTGGGCCCTGCTGCACCTGCCTATTTTCTATAAATAGACCCGCTGGGGGAGTTTCTGTAGGGAATACTGCTCCGAATACTGTAATAAGAGACACAAAAATTTGAATTTCTTTCAAATTGTCTTTGAAAGAAAATTTGCGCTGCCTCTGGATGTTGGTTACTGCTTGGACTGCTTGGAGTATGACTAGCCGACAACCCTGGGAGTCAGCCACTGGTCAGCCACCCCCCTCCCGGGAGACCAAGAGACTGTGCTCAGACCCCAGCAGGGGGCCAACGCCCATGGTTCTGAAAGGTGTTCCTGCTAAGACACTTTAATTTAGGCAGCCTCTTGGGAGGGAGCCTGGAGTTGTGGAGTCTGAGTCAACGGTGTGAGCCCCTGGGTCAGGGGCTGCAGGAGGACAGGGTGGGGTCCCTGGCCCTAGAGGCTCCCCGGTCCCTTCCCTACCGCGTCTTTTTTCTTAGTTGTGTCCCCAGTTGTTTGTGGTCCCTTGGGGGGGAGGTGCGGGGACTGGGTGACAAGGGCTCCTGGTTCGGAGTTGGTGTAAGGGAGAAAGGGTCGTGATTACGGACCAGGGCAGAGGGGGGTCAGGTGGGGCAAAGCTGCCGCTGGAGGCAAGAATGTCTCCTTTCCCCCAGGGGCCTCCGGGCCACTAGCCTGGGGCTCTTTTGGCAGTTTTGGGGGGGGGGTGCTGGGGTTAGATACGGTCCACCGTTGCCTTGCCCACCCGAAACACACTCAGCCAGAATGCCTAGATTTTGTACCCAAGCCCCACTTGGCCCGAAAACAGCTGGATTTCACCCCCTGCTCCCTGGCCAGCTCAGGACTTTGGATGTGGAGCCCAAAGATCTGGGGTCCTAGTGTGTACATTTTGTGTAAATATGTGCATATTTGTATATAAAATGATATTCTGTTTTTAAATAAACAGATAAAAGCTGTTCTGCCTGGTTCCTGTCTTGCCCCTGAGCTGTGTAAGCCTTGAACAACTCGATTTTCCCTCTGCATCGTCCTCCCTGCGGCCCCGAGTAGGGCAGGAGGAGAGAGCATGTCTGTGGCTGGGAGGTAAAGGGGAAAGACGTGTCCCCGCCAGACCCTCTGCCGTCTCCGAGTCCCCGGGTCCTTCTGGGACAGCCGGCGCCCTTGTGCGCCCTGTTGTCAATCCTGTGTCGTGCCCCAGCGTCACCAAAATGGGCCTGGGAGGCAGAATGCTGTGCACGCTCTTTCCAGACAAAGAAGCTGGCCCTCCAGTGAGTTCCGTGGAAAGAGCTGGAAGGATTAGAGATCACCTAGTTCACCCCCTTCCTTGTCACATGTGTGGAAACAGGCTCAGCGAGGTAATGTGACTCGTCACAGGCCCGCCAGGGGCCCAGCCTGGCATCCACCTGGGGGCTCCGCACGGCCCTGTGCCACCTCGCTCTCAGGCCGGCCCCCTGTCTCCGCCTCGGAACCCCGAATTCTGATCTCCGAGGGTGTCAGCCACCTGCTCACGCCCCAGGAGCCGCCACCCCACCCCGGGGCTCTGACATCACCTCCCCTTGACCAATGAGCGAAGTCCCAGCGCTGGGTTGAGGATGTGAATGTCGGCTGCCTCCCCCACCCCAGGCCCTGTGGTTGCAAAGATGCTCTAACAGGAAGCGGGTTTGAGGAGCCACACGGCTTCCTGCTCCCCCAGGGCTGAGCAGGGCCGGAGGGGCGAGTGCCAGCCTGGGCCACGAGACACAACTTCTTGCCAGGGTCCTGGCGGCTTCCTCTTCCACGGCCGCTTCCGTGTGGCCGGGGCCCCCAGAGGCGCGAGCTGCGGCCCGTGGCCCAGGCCACCCTCCACCCCGCCCTGGTTCGGAGCCCTGCCCCCTGGGGCCGGGCCAAGCCCAAAGACTGGCTTGGGATCCTATGGGGGACCGGTAGTGCAAAGGTCTTGGGGGGCAGAGAGGTGGCTGGGCCAGGACCTGGGGGCTCCAGCCATGAAGTCTCGGCAGAAAGGGAAGAAGAAGGGCAGCTCCAAGGAGAGGGTGTTTGGGTGCGACTTACAGGAGCAGCTGCAGCGTTCCGGCCAGGAGGGTAAGGAGGTGGCTCAGGGCTGCTGTTGGGTGGGGGGCCTGGAGCCTCTCCAGCCCGGTCCAGCCTCAGGGACGGAGGCAGCTCCCAGGTGCCTGTGGCGAAGGGGCAGTGGCTCGGGGTCAGCGCCCAGGCGGCTGTCAAGCAGGTGCGGCAGGAAATGTGGCTCGGCGGCCGAGGAGACAGGGGAGCCCCCTTGTGTAACTACCTGTGGGTGGGGAGGCCGGAGAGCTGGGAGACCGAGAGGCGTAGGCAAGAGAGAGGGGAAGGCATCACTGCTGGGGACGGGAGGCGGCGGGACAGGGCCAGGAGACGAATGGCGAAAGGGCCCATGGACGGGCCTTGGGTCTGAATGAAAGGGGACAGGAGAAGGGTGCCAGGAGAGTTTGAGGGTGGCGCTGGGGCGCACGGGGGTTTCCTGGTTGGAGGAGAGCACCCCAGGGCCGTGGTCGCAGGGCTCGGGGCCCTCTGCAGCCTTGGCGGGCCGCAGGTGAGGGTGTGGGCTGGCACCTCCCTCTGCCAGTCTCTGTGACTCTCCCTGTGCAAAGGAGGAGCGGGTTTGGGTTGGGAGTGGAGGGGCGAGGGCAGAAGCGGCTGAAATGTGGGCTGCAGGAAGGGTCAGAGAGATGCCCCGAGGCTGGTCGGAGGGCAGGGGTGCAGGGTGCAAGGAGGTGGGTGTGGGGCCTGTCGGCTGCCTCCCTGAGTTCCCTGGAGGGGCTCGGAAGCCAGCAGGACGGGGGACCACTCGGGGCTCATCCCCGCATGGAGTGGCCACTCACAAACTTCGCCTTGATTTGAAATTGAACACAGGTATCCCGGCTTGTTTGTGCCCCTCCGAGCTCCTCCCAGAGAAGGGCACGATTTCCACCCCCCCCCCACCCTACCCCACCCCAATCTGTCATTTCCTCTTCTCCGCTCTGGGTTGTGGTGCCTTCAGTCTGGGAGGGTGATGGTGGTTCCCGGCTCATTTCCTGCTCTTAGCCCCGCCCCCTCATCCCCAGACACCTCCTTCCCCTTTTCTCCTCCCCCAGGGGCCCCCATCCCCACCGGCCTCCGTTCAGGGAAACTCAGGGCCCCAGAGAGTCTTAAAGAGCTGAAGTCCCGAAGGCTTTGCTCTGCCTTTCTCTTCTCACCGTGAAGAGCCTGACTGCCAGCACAGGGCTGACTCCTTTACAAGGGATTCCTCTTGAGAATGATGACTTCTGGGCCAAGCAAGGGCCACATGATCCAATGGGGCTGATGTGCTTCCAGTTCTCTGCAAACCCTCAGTTCAGTCTCCTCATCCTGGGGCTGCCCTTCCCCGTGGCCCCCCCCAGCGCCATGTTGAAACATGGAACCCCCAGCCGGCCCAGACCCCACTCCTGTATCCCCTCCTGGCCTGTCTGCATTCCCAGCAGGTGAGGGGCATGTTCTCTAGAAGGTTGCTGGGGCCTGGTCCCAGAGGAGGAGAGGAGCACCCGCTTCCCTTCCCCAGCACCTCACCTGAGCCCAAGGGTGGAGTGATCTCGGGCCCCTCTCCCTATCCACCCCTTCCCTGGGCACAGACAGGTGGACAGTGAAAGGTCAGAGAGAGTCTGGTGATGGCTTCTCTCTTCAACCCAAGACTCATGGTCTGTGTTTCTGCTTCATTTATCCTCCCTGAGGATCTTGGTTTTCTCCATCTGTCTTCACTCTGTCTCAGCACCCTCTCCCAGCTCCTTGCCCCGGGGGCCATCTCTTCCTTCCCCAAGCCCTACCTCTACTGAGTTCTTTCTTTTCCTAACGTTTAGCTCTTTGCTACCCTGGTCAGGTAGCACTTCTGATCCTCGAAGTCTCTAAATTCTGGGCCCTCCTCTCGGACCCCGCCTCCGTTCCCCGAGGTCTCCAGCCCTTGACTCCATCACCTCAGCCCTGTCTCTTACTTTCGTCTCTGATGCCATGGCTCTGATCTCTATTTCCTTGACGCTCCCCCCGCCCCGCCCCGTCTCTCGTCTCTCGGCCTGTTATCTCTCCTTTCATCTCCATGACCCACCTCCTCCGTGGCTCTGACTCCTTAGGCTCTCTAATACCTTCTTTAAGGGCCTTTTCTGGAGATTCAGAATCAACAGAGAAGGGCAGGATGGGGAGGATCTGGCTTGGATGTAGTTCATGTGAAAAGGACCTAGGCCTTGGGTGACAGCGGACTATCTATGAGTCAATGGAGTAATATGGCGGCCAAGAGAGTTGGTGTGGCACTAGGCACCTGAGGAGGGTCCACCCCATTTCTTCAGTGCTGGGAACCTGAGGTCAGGGGGCCCTGGCAAATGGGCACAGGTCGTGGAAGGATAGATGGTGAACTGTAGGGCCAGGACTAAGGTGAGGCAAGAGAGGTGACCAAGGCGCAAAATTTAAGGAAGCCCTCGACCTAGGGCCACCACAGTACCCAGGGTGCCCCTTTCTTTGTCCCTCCCCCTTCCTTCCTTCCTTCCTTCCTTCCTTCCTTCCTTCCTTCCTTCTTCCATCCTTGCTTCCTTCCTTCCTTCTTCTGTCCTTCCTTCCATCCTTCCTTCTTTCCCTCCTTCCTTCCTTTCCTCCTTCCTTCCCTCCTTCCTTCCTTCCTTCATTCCTTCCTTCCCTCTTCCTTCCTTTCCTCCTTCCTTCCTTCCTTCCTTCCTCTCTCTCTCTCCCTCCCTCCCTCTTTTAAAAAGTTTACTTATTAATTTTTTTAGTACTCTCAATGTGGGGCTCGAACTTATGACCCCGAGATCAAGAGTTCCATGCTCTTCTGAAGGTCGTGTTTGTGCACAGTTGGCACTTGCACAGGTCTAGGAATGGGTGCTTCCATAAATTCTGCACCTGGGTCTTCCTTGTCTCACCCAAGTCCTGGCTCTGGGGTGGGGATGGGGGACAAAGGGTGTGGACACCAGGCCACATGAGGAGGGTTTACAATAGTGAATAATGGGTTTATTGATTATTTCCTTCACTCTATATTTCTCTAATTAATTACTTCATCCCACCAAGAACTTGGGATGGATGATTCCAAAAGCTAACACTTTACAAAAACATAGAATAAAATGACCGAGGGAATTGGGTTGAAGGGGGAATGAGAGGAAGGTCAAGATCCGTGCCCAGAAGCGCGTATCGGGTGATTCTACACGGTTTCTAGATGTGGGCTCTGAGCTTCCTGGTAACCAAAGAGGTGAACATAATCAGGTCTAAGACTCATAAAGCCCAGAAGGAAAAAAAAAAAAAAAAAGGAGAGACAGCTTTTCGTGACACTGACACGGGAGAGGGATTTCTCTAGAAAGTCTTGGTGAATCGAACTTAGTCTTTTGTCTTGGGCAATATTCTCTAGTTCAACCTCCAGGGGATGTTAGTCATCCTCATACCTGATGGCTTTCTTTCCCAAGTCGTCAATACACCATTATCAAGCACCTGCTGTTTCCACCCCGTGCTAGATGCTGGGGAACATGTCACTGGTTTTCAGAGGTGGAGACACAAAGGAAACCAGTGATAACGAAGTGTGGTAAGTGCCATGATACAGATACAAGCAAGGGGCTCAGAGTTGGAGGTGATCTTTGAGGCGTGTTTTGGCGAACGCATCGGAGTTCACCCGTCAAAGACAGAGGGAAGGGTATTTCCAGGCAAGGGAACGACACGAGTTACGGGGCCAAGGCGTGTTCACGGAGCAGCAAAAAGCCGGATCCTAGGGCTCGTCGGAGAGGCAACCGGAGCCGAGGCTGGGAGAGCAGCTGGGCCCGGCCTTTGCAGGGCCTTATGCACCAGGCTGAGGGGTTTCTATTTTATCCTCCATCTGTAGGCCGAGCAGTGAAGACTGGGCTGAAGCAAAGTGTTTATGGAGCAGAAGATTTAAGGCAGGGAAAGCTTTCGCAAGAGAAATACACGGCCTTCTGGAGACAGGGTTTCACACAGGGCGTTGGAAGATTTCCCGAGTCTGAGACATCATGTCAGAAAACATGAGGGATGTCGGGGCGCCTGGGGGGCTCAGTCGGTTAAACGTCCGACTTTGACTCAGGTCATGATCTCTCGGCCCGTGAGTTCGAGCCCCGCGTCGGGCTCTGTGCTGACAGCTCGGAGCCTGGAACCTGCTTCCCATTCTGTGTCTCCCTCTCTCTCTCTGCCCCTCCCCTGCTCATGCTCTGTCTCTCTCTCTCTCTCTCTCTCTCTCTCTCTCAAAAATAAATAAACGTAAAAAAAGAAAAAAGAAAACATGAGGGATGTCAAAATCAGTAACATTCTGTTTGGGCCTCAGAGAGGGTGCACACACACACACACACACACACACACACACAGAACAGGTCGCACTTAGATCTTGTCCTTCCGGAGCTTACGGTCTGGCAACAGGGGAGGGGGCCCAGGGTGGGAAAGAGAACGCGACTTTTGGCACCCCTGGATGGGAATCCTGGCGCTAGCTGGTAATGCTGGGCACTCGTTACTTCTCTGACCCTCTGCAGAATGGGGACTAGGATACCTAATGCACAGAGCTTGGCACATCGCTGCTTCTCTCCTGCCCCGACCTGTGTGCAGGTTTGCCGCGATCTTGTGCGCCTTCCTATGACAGACCTACTACGCACGCGCTGGCCTCCTGGCTTGACAACAGTCCCCGTCAGCCCTGCGCCTTGTGGGTCCGGACAACTCATGCTCCTTCATTTTCTATAGAGTGTTAAATAAACGTACTTTCCTTGTTTTTTTAAGTTTAGGTATTTCCTTTGAGAGAGAGAGAGAGAGAGAGAGCAGGGGAGGGGCAGAGAGAGGGGGGAGAGAGAGAATCCCAAGCGGGCTCCACGCTGTCAGCACAGAGCTCGATGTGGGGCTCGGACTCACGAACCGTGAGATCGTGACCCCGGGCCGAAATCCGGGGTCAGACCCTTCCTTGACTGAGCCACCCGGGCGCCCCTAAATAAATGCACTTTCGAGACCCGTCCTTTTACTCCGAGTCTCCTTCCAAGCAGACTGCTGCCCCTTCGAAGATTCTGGGGTAGCAGGTAGTAATTACAGAGAGACAGATTTCAGCTCAACAAAAGGCAGAACTTTCCAGCAGGAGTGGGCGGTCTGGACAGGCAGTGTGCTCCCCCCTCACCTGGGGCATTTTTGCAGACGCTCTGGACCCAATGGACGGAGAGACCGGGGGCTGAGGTCCTCTGAGCCTCCTTGCGACAGGTTGCTATTCCGCGAGCTCTGCCTTCGGTCTCCCCCAACCCCCGTCCCCGATGCTTCCAGCTCTCAGATCCCCTGCGGTCTCTGTCCTCCCAGACCTGCTGATCTCTCTTCTCTGTGTCGTCTGTGTCCCCAGTGCCACAGGTGCTGAGGAGCTGTGCAGAGTTCGTGGAAGAATACGGGGTAGTAGATGGGATCTACCGCCTCTCGGGGGTCTCCTCGAACATCCAGAAGCTCCGGTGAGTCAGGCAGGGAGGGGAGGGCTCCGTGGGCCCGGAGGGGCGAGGGAAGCGGGGAGAAGGAAGCGTGGACTCTGGAGTCTCCTCGGGAGGTGCATGTCTCCACTCCCATATACGCCCACCCAGTTCTAAAAAATTGCATATAACTCGTACACCATAAAACTCACTATTTAAACGTGTACGACGCAGGGGCGCCTGGGGGGGCTCAGTGGGTTGAGCGACCGACGTCGGCTCAGGTCATGCTCTCACGGTCTGTGGGTTCAAGCCCCGCGTCGGTCCCTGTGCTGACAGCTTGGAGCCTGGAGCCTGCTTCCGATTCGGTGTCTCCCTCTCTCTCTGCCCCTCCCCCGCTCTCTCTCTCTCTCTCTCTCTCTCTCAAAACTAAACAAAAAAAATAATTCTAAAAATAAATACGTATGACTCAGCGATTTTTAGTACATTCACAAGGCCAGGCATGCCACCATCACCACTCATTCCGGAACATTCATCAACCCCCAAAGCACTCGCTCCACATTTCCCCTTTCCCGCAGCCTCTGGCAGCCACGGGTCCACCACCTGGCTCCGCGGGCTTGCCCGTTCTGGACGTTTCATACACACGGAACCGTATTACCGTCCCCTTTTGCGTCTGGCTTCTTTACGTGGCGGGCCGGCAGGGGCTCTCGTGCACGTTGTCGCACCTGCCGCTACTTCATCTCCGTTTCCGGCTGAGTAAGCCGTCCGTGTGCGGCTCGACCACATTTGGTTCATCTGTACATCGGCCGATGGGCAGTGCGCCTCTTGGCTGCGAGCAACGGCGCGGCCTCGAACGTTCGCCCGCCGGTGTTGGTGCCGACGTGCGGCTTCGGTTCTCTGGGGTAGACACGTGGGAGCGGGCTTGCTGGGTCGCATGTCGAACTTTTTAAGGAGCTGCCGGACCGTTTTCCGTGGCCGGGCGTCAGTTCGCACCCCCAGCAGCCGGGCACGAGGGCTCCAATTTCCCCGCATCCCGCCGGCCATCCCAGCGGATGTGAAGTCATGTTTCACCTGGGTTCGCATCTTCCCTAACAGCCAATGACGCCGAACATCCTGTGTGCTTCTCGCTCACTTGTAGATCTTTTTATTTTTTAATTTTTTTGAGGCTTAGTTATGTTTGAGAGAGAGAGAGAGACAAAGTGTGAGCAGGGGAGGGGCAGAGAGAGGGAGGCACAGCATCCGAAGCAGGTTCCAGGCTCTGAGCCGTCAGCCCAGAGCCCGACGCGGGGCTCGAACTTACCAGCCGAGCTGTGAGATCGTGACCGGAGCTGAAGTCAGATGCTTAACCGACTGAGCCAGTCAGGCGCCCCTCCCTTGCTCGTTTTTTGTTTTTTTTTTAAGTTTATCCATTTACTTTTTGAGAGAGAGACAGAGAGCCCAAGTCGGGGAGGGGCAGAGAGAGAGGGAGAGAGAGAGAATCCAAAGCAGGCTCTGTGGTCAGTGCGCAAACCCGGACGCAGGGCTTGAACTCACGAAGCCATGAGATCACCACCTGAGCCGAAATCAACAGTCAGATGCTCAGCTGACTGAGCCACCCGGCCACCCCTCCCCCCACCTCCCGGCCTCGCTCATTTTTAAATTGGGTTATTTGTTTCCTTTGAGCTGTAAGGATTCTTCATACGGTCCAGATACTAAACGCTCCGGCAAATCTATGCTTCGCACATGTTTTCTTCCGTTCTGTGGGTTGTCCTGGCTTTCGTGACACTGTCCTCTGACGCCCAAAAGTTTGTCACGTGACGCTCCGTGTATCTGTTTGTCCTTTGGCCGCTTGTGCTTTTGGCGTCTTATCTGAGAACCTGTGGGCTGTAACCACGAAGGGTTACACTTACGTTTCCTTCCAAGATCTGCGTCCCCTCCACCTTTTCACGAGCCCAGAAGCACGTGCAGGCGCACCCCCCCACCCTTACTGGCTCGGACGCCCCCCTGCCTTGCCGCTCACCCCCCCGCGGCTCCATCCCCGACGCGTCTCCCTGTGCCCGCACGCACGGTCCCTTTCCCTACCCACCCGGCCGCCTGCACACCCCCCGGGCACCGCGACAGGTGCCCCTGCGTCTGCTGCCTTACGGACACACACGCCCCAACGTCCTCCTCCCAAGTCCCGAGCCTGCTGACCGCTGACCCTGCCTGGACCCACCCGCACAGCCCCCGCCTCTCCCACTGCCCCCGACCCCCCTTCCCCCACGCCTCACACTCCGCACCTCCCCAGGCAGGAGTTTGAGGCAGAGCGGAAGCCGGACCTGCGAAGAGATGTTTACCTGCAGGACATCCATTGTGTCTCTTCCCTGTTAAAGGCCTACTTCAGGGAACTTCCAGACCCTCTGCTCACTTACCGGCTCTATGACAAGTTTGCTGTGAGTTGAGAGGCCGGGGGGGGGGGGGGGGGGGCGGAGAAGACGAGGCTGAGGGGTGATCGTCCTGGCGCCGATGTCCCAAGTGGGTGTTCACGGCCGGACAGAGTGCTGGTGATCCCGAATGACAGAGACCACGTGAAAAGGAAAAGACCCCCCCGCTCCCGCCTATCTCCCCCCTCTTCTCTTCGCCTCCCCTCCTTCCCTTGGGGCCTGCGGCTCACGCACGGTGCAGGGACGAGGCTGGGGGACGTAGAACCCAGGCGGAGAGCAGAGGGCCCTGGGAAATCACCTGGGCCAGAGCTTCCCTCCGTGGGAGAGAAGGAGAACCCTTCTTAGACGTCAAAACTTGTCCCGGAGCGCGCCTCCACCAGCGGACTGGATGCTGGACAGCTTTTGAGTGAGGGAACCCGGGACAAAAATGCTATCTTGAGTTCAGTAGCATTTAAACAGTGAGTTGCATTTTGTCGAGCACGATAGGGTTTTAGGGGCCGGGAGCAGCGGCCCACACAGTTCAGCCCACACCGGCCAGACCGCGTGGGCGCAGGCCTCCCTGGGCACCTCGGAATAACTCCACGGCCCCTGGAACACCCGCAGGGAGGGACCACGGAGGTATTCCTGTACCGGAGCGGCACCGGGGGAGGAGGCCAAGGCAGAGCGGCAGGGAGTTGCTCGAGGTCACAGAGCTCTGGGGTGGCGGGGCTGAGACCCAGCAGCAGGTGCCGTGGGCCCCCCGAGCTCTGGGCTCTGTCTGCTCATCGCGTGGCTTCCGAAGAGCTGGGCTGGGGGATGGGGTGGGGTGCAGCACAGGCTCTTTCCGACGGTTGGGCTCAGTGCTCCGAGGAGTAAGCAAGGGCGGCGCGGGCCGGCTGACCTCCGAGGAGTCAGCAAGGGCGGCGCGGCCGGCTGACCCGGTTCTTGAACCTTCCTCCCCACCAGGAGGCCGTGGCAGTGCAGTTGGAGCCGGAGCGTCTGATCAAGATCCTCGAGGTGCTTGGAGAACTCCCTCTCCCAAACTACAGGTGCATGGGGTTCCTCCCTCCCCAGAGGGCCGCCCCGCGCCCCACGCAACCCTGGGGCGTCGATTTGTCTCTTCCCTTCCGGCTCCCAGACCTCAATCCGACCCCGGCCCTGGGCGTCCCCTGTGTGACCCCCGGCCCACAATGCCCCCCTTCTGCAGGACCCTGGAGTTCCTCACGCGGCACTTGGTGCACATGGCCTCGTTCAGTGCTCAGACCAACATGCACGCCCGCAACCTGGCCATCGTGTGGGCCCCCAACCTGCTGAGGTGGGCACATGTGCGAGCAGCCTGGGGGGGGGGGGGATCCTGGCAGAGCCCAGCCCCCAGAGGCTGCCCCAGGAGCGGGCGTGGCTGTGGGGGTGCCCTGGGGAGGGGGGTGGGGCCTCCTAGAGCCCGGTGAGAAACAGGGGGTTTCCCAATTACGTTGAGCGGGACGGGGCTTACCCACTGGACACGAGGACTTGTTCCTCTGGTGCCGTGTCCCCGAGCTCAGAGTCCTTGTTGAAGGTGTGTCGAGCAAACGTCTCGCGGTCTATTGGAGATCTGGCCTGTATATCACCCCCCGTGGTGTAAGGCAGACCATGAGAAGTCCTGAGAGTCATTATAACGAGGCACCCTCGCGTGCAAAGGTTAGAGATGAATTCTGACGGGAGTAAATTCCCAGAGGGCTTCCTGAAGGAAGGCATTTGAGGCTTGCATCACGCATGTGGTTTAAGAGGTGGGGACGAGGTTAAGGGCACGCAGGGGAGGGGGGGTGGGGGCATTTTTAGGGAGAATTCAGACGGGGAAGTGTGGTGGGGCTGGAGGGGAATAATTCCACGTCTCCACAGGTCTAAGGACATAGAGGCCTCGGGCTTCAACGGGACAGCAGCCTTCATGGAGGTGCGGGTGCAGTCCATCGTGGTCGAGTTTATCCTCACGCATGTGGACCAGCTCTTTGGGGGCGCTGCCCTTTCCAGTGAGTGTCCCTCCCAGCCACCACACCACCACCGTCTGTCTGGGGAGTCATGTCAGGGTCACAGGGGGCCTCAGAGGCTACCTCGTTCAGTCTCCCCGTTTTGCAGATGAGACAGCTGAGACTCACAGCTGTGGTCACACGGGGAAGATCCTGGAGAGGTGATGGCCTAGTCCGTCCTTGAGCAAACCTCTCCTGCATAGCCTGACCTTCTAATCACCATCCTGGCTCTCGGGGCCAGTGACCGATCATTCCTGCCCCAGCCCACCTGGCCGGTGGGCTGGGATCTCCTGACCCTTGTCCCCGAGGACGCCCTCTTGAGGAGCCAGACACAGAGGGTCTGTCTCCCAAGGCCTCTGAGTATATCCTTAGCCTGGCGGTCAGTTGGTGGGTGGGAGGGTGCTACAGGGAGCTGAAGCCCTCTTTCAACTCTTTTTAAAAAAAAATGTTTATTTTATTATTTATTATAATTATTTACTATTAAAAATTTTTTAATATGTATTTATTTTTGAGAGCGAGAGAGCGAGACAGAGTGTGAGCAGGGGAGAGGCAGAGAGAGAGGGAGACACAGAATCCAAGGCAGGCTCCAGGCTCCGAGCCGGCAGCACAGAGCCCGACGCGGGGCTCGAACCCACGAACCGTGAGCTCATGACCTGAGCCGAAGTCGGATGCTCAACCGACTGGGCCAGCCAGGCGCCCTGTCATCTCTGTTCTTGGCCGGCCAATTCCTCTTCTTTCCCTAGGTGGTGAAATGGAGAGTGGATGGCGATCACTTCCAGGGGCCCGGGCATCAGGCAGCCCCGAGGACCTTATGCCCAGGTCCCTGCCCTACAATCTGCCTAGCATCCTGCAGGCTGGTGATGGACCCCCGCAGATACGGCCCTACCACACTATCATTGAAATTGCGGAGCACAAGTAAGGTCTCCTTCCTGGCCCTCCTCCCCGACATTGACCGCCAGGCTCCAACCCCAATGATTTCTCCATTCCTTCCAGGAGGAAAGGGTCTCTGAAGGTCAGGAAGTGGAAATCTATCTTCAATCTGGGTCGCTCTGGCCATGAGGCCAAACGTAAACTTCCGCGGGGCGCTGAGGACAGGGGTGAGTCTGGAGGGAGGTAGTGGGGGTGGGGGGTGCTCTGCTGAAGGCGAGCAGGACCCTGGCCCTACAAACATTCATGTCTTGCAGAGGACAAATCCGATAAGGGGACTTTGCGGCCAGCCAAGAGCATGGACTCACTGAGTGCTGCGGCTGGGGTCAGTGATGGTGAGTACAGGTGTGCACGTGGTGTGTGTGTGTGTGTGTGCGTGCGTGTGCGCGCGTGCATGCAGAGGCTGGCGAACACCTGCGTGTGCGTGTGTGGGTGTCTCTGCAAGGGAATAGCAGTGTTACGGATGAGACCATTGTGTGTGCACTCCTGCGTGTTTGTCTGTCTGCACACGTGGCTGTGTGCTCGCTAATTTTAAAGAAAAATATACACGTAATGCGTGCTTATTATACACCAGCCACAGTACCCGATGTTGGGTTTACAATAGTGAGTTGATCATCTGATCAACAGGTGTGTTCAAATGAGCGTCCAAAGGGGGAGAGAGCGGGGTGTGGGTTTGTGGGGGGGGGCAGGGACGGCCGGAGGGACGGGGGGGGGGGGGTTCCTAAGTAAGTGTCACTGTGGAAGGTTCACAGCGGTGGCCAAGGGAAGCCGGGCCCGGTGCCTTCCAGGCTGTCCTAACTCTCAGGCTTGAGAAAGCAGGGCCCGCTCTCCAGAGCCTTCCTGAGGTGTCCGGGCCCCTCTGCCGCCCTGCGCTCTCTCCCGCACAGAGCCGGAGGGGCTGGCGGGACCCAGCCATCCCCAGCCGAGCGCGTTGCTGCAGGACAGCTTGGAGAATGACTCCGTGGAGGCGGCGGAGGGTGACCGGGAGCGGGAGCCGGAGGCGCTGGGCGGCACCAACTCTGAGCCTGGCACGCCGCGGGCGGGCCGGTCGGGGATCCGCGCCGGGAGCAGCAGCCGAGCAGAGCGCTGTGCTGGAGTCCACATCTCGGACCCCTACAACGTCAACCTCCCACTGCACATCACCTCCATCCTCAACGTGCCCCCAAACATCATCTCCAACGTCTCCTTGGCCAGGCTCACCCGCGGCCTTGAGTGCCCGGCCCTACAGCCCCGGCCAAGCCCTGCCTCTGGCCCGGGTCCTGGCCCCGGCCCCGGCCCCGGCCCCCCAGGTGAGGCCCCGGGGATTTCCCAGGCCTGGGAGAAGGGACTAGAATTCCAGGCTGAAGCTCTGATGCAAGGTATCTGTCCCGAGAATGGCAGACGCCTCAGTCCTCAGGCTCTGGGTGGTCACCTTCGGCTGCCTCCCTGACTTCCAGGTTGGGGGAGGGGGGGATCCGGTAATATTATCAGGTTCTGTGAAATCCACAGAGAGAGGACCCCCGGCAGTCTTCAGATCACTGATATACCCGAGACTGGGAGTCCGGGTCAGACTCAGACAGTAGGGATCACGGAGTACAAGGCGGGGCTGTGTAATAGACGCTGGTGGTAATATAGGATTAACACCAATCGCTAACATTTATTGAAGGTTTACTGTATGCCCTGTGCTGTGTTAAGGACTTTGCAGGCATTCGCTTGTTTTCTTCTTTTGCGATCTTACGACACCGTCATTGTTGCTGTGCTTCTGTCACAGCAGTGGGACTGGAGACCTAGGTTAAGTTATTTGCCATGGAGTTAGTTCAGAGGTTCTGAAGACTCACTGATGAGAAGTATTGAGGCAGCACAGGGCAGCGGGGAAGGACTCGGGCTACAGAGTTAAGTAGACTTGGGTTCAAAATTGGGCCGTGCCACTCACTGTTTGCGTGACCTTGGACAGACCTCTCTGGGTCTCGCTTTCCTCGTGTGTAAAATGGGGACAAATACCCTACATTATCGGGCTGTGTCGTGGGGGGAAGAAATAAGACAGCGCACTGTAAAACGTACAGGATGGTGCCTGGCACCTGGTGGGAGCGATAAGCCAGTAGGTAGGGATGCTGGTCTGAAAGCATTGGCCACGGACCAAATCTATGCCGGGGGCGTTGGTCCCGATACGGTAGCAAGGCTAGGAAGATCCATTTTGTAAAGGGTCAAGGCTGGTCTTGACCTGTGTGTTCCTGGGACTACCTTTCTCTCAACAGATGAGAAGTTGGAGGCAAGTTCGGCCGCAGGTCCCCCGGCGGACGTGGCCCCTGCCCTGGAGGACTGCCTGTCCCAGGAGGTGCAGGATTCCTTCTCCTTCCTAGAGGACTCAAGCAGCTCAGAGCCCGAGTGGGTGGGGGTGGAAGATGGGGAGGTGGCCAAGGCAGGAACTGCAGGAGCAGCCTTCTCCCCTGGGGAGGACGACCCTGGGATGGGCTACCTAGAGGAGCTCCTGAGAGTCGGGCCTCAGGTAAGAAGGAGCTGTGCTGGGTTTGGGGTGCCGGGGAGGCCAGAGGGTGGGCAGGGCCCCCCGGTCCTGAGCCACGGTGCTATGCCCGCAGGTGGAGGAGTTCTCTGTGGAGCCGCCCCTGGATGACCTGTCTCTGGACGAGGCACAGTTTGTCCTGGCTCCCAGCTGCTGTTCCCCGGACTCTGCGGGCCCCGGGCCTGAAGGAGAAGAGGAGAGTGGGGAGGAAGTCTTCCTGAGTGCCTACGATGACCTAAGTCCCCTTTTGGGGCCCAAACACCCAAACTGGGAGGGTCCAGGGAGCCTGGAAGAAGAGGCAGCAGGATGCAGGGGACGGGGGGCTCCAGGGCAGGCTGAGGGAGAGCAGGCCTGCCGGGAAGGTGGGGAGGACCGGGAGGCTGAGCCTGAAGGCAGATGGGACGTCCCAGAGGAGGCTGAGGGGAGTCTGGAGAGCGAGGTGGAGGATGGAGAAGCAGGTGAGGGAGGAGGGAAGGCTGGGGAAAGCCAGGAGATGATGGTCAGTGTGAAGGAAGGGGGTGGGGAAGAGCCAGAGGCCAAGGAAGAGGAGTCCCGTGGTGAGCAGGAGGAGGGCAGCATGGAGGAAGCTAAGTGTGCGGTGGGAACAGGAGGAGAGCAGGGTAAAGACGAGGAGAAAGAAAGGAAGGAGGGAGGGGAAGAGGCTGAGGGAGGAGAGGAAGCCCAGGTACAAGCCAGAAGGGACCCGGAGTGCGGGGCCCAGGAAACCCAAGTTGCCGAGGGGAGCTGGGAAGCTGTACACAAACAAGAGGCTGACGGAGGCAGAGAGGATGAGGCCAAAGGACAGCAGGGGCCTGAGAACCAAGGGGCAAGAGAAGCCCAAGGAGGTGGTGAAGACGGCAGAAGCCCTGAAGCAGCAGCTGGAGGAGGAGCAGGGAAGGTCAGCGAGGGACAGGAGAGTGGGGACGGGGAGCGTGAGGGAGACCAGAGTGCTGGAGGTGACCGTTGTAGAGAAGGACGCCCTTCCTGAAGGGTCACACGCAGAGCCCCTGGAGGTTGGCAGTGCCGAAGAGGGCAACCCCCAGTCCTCTGAGGCAGAACAGGCGGTCCCGCAGCCACCCCGGCCACAGGAGATGGAGCCCGGGGGGGCCGCTCGGTCCAGAGGGCTGCAACCCGTGTCCCTGTCCTCTTGGCTCAGCTGGTGGTGTGGGCATGCGCCTGGCTTCCAGCCTGGTCCAGGTCCAACAGGTCCGCTCTGTGCCTGTGGTGCCCCCCAAACCACAATTTGCCAAGATGCCTAGTGCGATGTGTAGCAAGATCCACGTGGCACCTGCAAACCCATGCCCGAGGCCTGGCCGGCTTGATGGGACTCCTGGGGAAAGGGCTTGGGGGTCCCGAGCCTCCCGTTCCTCTTGGAGGAACGGGGGCAGTCTTTCTTTTGATGCTGCTGTGGCCCTGGCCCGGGACCGCCAGAGGACTGAGGCTCAGGGAATTCGGCGGACCCAGACCTGTACGGGGGGTGGGGACTACAGCCTCGTCCCCAGAGCCTCCCCGTGTAGTGTGATCCCTGCCTATTCTCGGCCACTTAGCTGCCTGGAGCTCCCACCCGAAGAAGACACAGAAGGGTCTGGACACCGGAGTCGGCTTAGTCTGCCCCCCCGGGAACCCCAGCCCCCCGACCCTCTTCTGTCCCCCCAGCGCCGATCATATGCGTTTGAAACACAGGCCAACCCTGGGAGAGGTGAGGGACTGTGAGTAGGACCACAGTGCTGGGCAAAGGGGACAGTAAGTCGTCTTGAACCTCCAGATTCCCAGACCGGCTGTTTCTCCTGCAGCCTGAACGGCTGGAGTGTCCAGCACCATAGGCTTTGACCCTCCAGCTTCTCTTTTCGACTGTGGGAAGCATTGCCTCCGTCGGTTTACTTGAGCTTGTCTCAGACACAAAGCACTTATCCCTTAGGATATTCCCAAGGAAGTCACCGAGGTCCTGTTACCAAGGAGCGGGGGTCATTGGTCAAAGGGAACAAAGAGTAGGCAGAAAACTTAAGAGGTTTCTCGAAGTGAAGAATGAAGAGGGAACTCCAGCTAAGTTCCTGCCTCCTCTGGGGCCGGGCACTTCCCTTCATGGAAGCCCAGGGTGGAGGAGGGGAGGGTGGGGCCAGGTCAGAGGCTCTCACACATCAACACTTCCGAGTTGCCCATCCTTATTCTGCTCTTGGACCCTTGGGTACCTCCTGACTCTCCTAGCTCCAGATTAGGAGGACCACGTCAAGGAAGCTCTCTGAAGTCCTCAAAGTGTGTTGGGAGGGACTGGCTCCCTCTCCAGCATCCCCACCCTCTGCCTCCAGTCACCGTTAGGAAGAGAGATCTTCTGCAGATCTCCCTGGCTTCTCCTTTTTCCTTTGGAATAACTTCCTCCTATTTCAAGGAAGGGGAATAGCATAACTCAGGCCCTGGGACTGCTTCTCCAGACAGGCTGGGAACAGATGTTCCATCCCAGTAAGAAGCAATCTCAGAATAAAAGTTGTACTTTTATACCTACACAGCGTGAAGCCTCGTGGTTTTTTGTTTTGTTCTTTTTTTTTTTAACTAGAGTCTTAGGTGACGGGTATTACATTTTCATATTTGGCAAGATGTCTTCTTGCTGTTGCTGTTAGGGTGCTCTTCCTCAGTTGTTGTCATGGAGACCTGTGGCTAGAAACTAGAGCTGGGTTCATGGTGGTCAGGAAATGGGGAAGAGAAACTTTTATTTACATAATGCTCATGACCTACCAGTAGAGGCGAGGTATTCTACGAGCATAACATCTATACCCTTGATTTTACTTAGTCCGTATAACGATTCGGTAAGTTTGGTATTGGTGTCTCCATTTTACAGATGAGAGAACTGAGGCTAATTAAGCCAAAAGGCTTGCCAATGTTCTCAGCGGTAAGAAGCGGCAGAGACAGGTTTGAGATCCGAGTTTGGCTCCAGAGGCTAAACTCTTCTGATCACACCACACTGCTCCAAATCCATTAAGAGTAGGTCTTAACTAAGAAGGAATGGGAACCAAGATCCCTCTCACAGAACCTGAGGGCCTCACAAAAACTGGAAGTTCTGGGGGGGTCTTTGGGTGAGCAACTGCTGACGCTACTACAAAGGAATATACCCCAAATCTATCTTCGTCTCCAGTGGACACCAAAAAAGCGTCCCGACCCAAGATGGCCTCCCAAGTAGCCCTTGTTAAAGATGGCGCCTCCGTCCGACGTCTCCTCCCTTGATCTAAGCCAACCTCCCTCCCTTCTGCCCCTAAAAACGCCTTGTCCAGCAGAAAGATGGAAGCACGCATCAGTCGTCGTTCTCCCGTTCTTGCCGAATGCCGCAAATACTCCAGTGTTACTCTCCCCGGGCCCCAGGAAGTGACTTCTTCTATGCCCCGGCGACAGCCCCACCCAACCCGCTCCTTTCCTCAAGCGGCCAACGACCGGAAGTGGGGCCGCTCAGAGCCTGGGCGGGTCGAGAGAGACACTTCCGCCCCTCAGCAACATGGCCGCAGGCCGGGAGTGCGCATGAGCAGCCGTCCATGGAGCTCTCCGAGTCCGGAGAGGGAGAACACGGTCGGGGGAGATCGGCGGCTGAGGCCCGCTTGGCCGGTGAGTTCGGGACGGGACGCGAGCCGGGAGTCTAGGGGCTGGGTGGGCCGGCAAGGCAGGGCAGCGTGGGTTTTGTTCCCGTTTTCAGGTGGCGGACCTCCCGGGGAGGAAGCCTTTGTTTTGCGGGAGGGGGCCGAGCCCGGTTCTTTCTCTCCCGCCCCCCTTTGTGGGCCGAGCGCACTCCCCGCCCCCGAGCGCGCGCGTCCCCGCCCTCCTGCGCTGCCTGCCGCGGGGCCGGGACCGCGGGCCCGCCGAGCCCCGCGCCCTTTCCGGGCCGCCGAGCGCAGCGCCGGGCCGCCGGGGGAGCGCGGCGGCCGCCCGGGCTCGCGGGCTCCCGGGCTCGCGGGCTCGCGCCTGCTGGCTGCGGGGCCTGCAGGGACGCGCCGCGTTCTTGGGCAAGGTCGGGCGCCCGACTTCTTTCGGGACTTGGTCGTTCTCCCCTTTGTGTCCAGACGTAGCAGGGGCTCTTGCCGGGCCCCGCTGGCCCGAGCGTGCACGCCACAACATCCCGCCCGCGTTCCGTGTCGCATCCCCTAATGCTCAGGAAATGCTTCCGGATGTCCAACTAAGATTTGAATAAGCGGCCTGACCCCGTTGCTGGGTGTCCTCCGAGGCTGCCCCTGGCTGACAGCTGTGGGCGATAGAGACGCCTCCTGTGCCCTGCCGTCTCTTCCATCGCCTCCTCCTGCAGTCAGCGCAGCAAGCCTCGGAGGGGCACTTCCTCCGTAGGTTTGGGGATGGACAGGTAGGTGGTCCCGAAACCCTGGTCCTACTTCCCTTAGGGACTGGGATCTTCTCGCTGCGCTGCTTCCTCCGGACACTTTCGCTTTCGGTTCTTCTTTTTTTTTTTCTTCGCCCTTTGTTTTTGTTTGTTTGGTTGGTTGGGTTTTTTTTCTTCTCTTTTCGGTCAATACTTTCCTTCGATGCGGGCTTTTCAGTCATCCGCTGAAGATTTCCCTTGGGTAGGAGAGGTTTGGGGGACCTTTGACAAAAAAGCTTACCCTCTCGTGCGGGGATCGTTTTGTCGTTTTGTACGTGTAGCTGTATCTTTCTGGAGACATTTGTCTTCTCCGCTCTTTGTGTTTCCTGCCCTCCGGCCGGGTGTCAGGATCCTAAGGCGGGCCACCTTGCAAATGAGTTCCTTTTCCATTGTCTCTCCTTCCCGAACCTTGAGCCTGGAGTGTTGTTTTTTTTTCTCCCCCTTCTTGCTGGGATTCAGTTGATCTGGAGTTGTCATGGCAACATTTTAGCAACCCTGTTGTTCCATGGGAAGGCTTGGTGAAGAAAACAGAAGGGGCTTGTAGATGACACACTTGGACTCTAGGGTCTTGAACAGATGACACAAATCTGGACACCCCGAAACAAGAGCCCAAGGGGCTAAGCAGAATGAGGCCCAGGGGCCACGGATGTTCTTTATGGTTCAGGGAGGTTTGCCAATAGCAGTGGATTTCAGGTGTCCCCTTCCTAGATTTGAAAACAAATTTCTTGGTACAGAAATTTCTGTGGCCGAGAAGCGGGAAGAAGCATCAGTGCCCACGTGACTTGGAGTGATCGTGGAGGGCCGAGGAGCACTATCTGTAGAGTTACTTTTTCAAATACTGTAGCCCACCTCTCAGCATCAGAACGGGGGAAACTGTCCCCTGTAGATGACTGCGCTTTGTTCCTGGCTGAGTCTTCATGGAGCCTGGCTTCTTGAAACAGGCTGTTCAGTTTCCTGGCCTCACCGCAAACTCCCTGATTTTCTACCAGGACTTAACACTCTGGCCTGTGAGGCGGGAGATACAAAGGCTTCCAAAGAAGGACCAGCTCCTTGGATGTGCCCCCTTACAGAGAGATGAAGGGGTGAGTGGAGAAGAGGTAGGGTCTGGGGCGGGAGGTGGGAGGCCGGGGAGGACGCACAACGGCTGAGAGCACTGGCTCTGGAGTCAGGCAGACCTGGATTCCGGTCTCAGCTCCATCACCTACTAGTGTTGTGATCTGGCTCCCCATCTACAAAACGCAAGTGACGCTGCTTAGCTCATTGTGCTGTTCTTAGTATGAGCTAAAATAACGCGTGTTCAGTGCTGAGTTCGGTGCCATGCACACACAATAAACACTCAGTAAATACCAGTTAGATTGTTATTCTAACCTAACCCGGCATCTGTTGGGAAGGCCATGGGAGTTTGGGAGCCACATGTAACTGGGTCAGTGAGCTTTTTATTCACTTCCTGCCTTATTCCCCCCCCCCCCCCCATCACAAACAGGCAGCAGAAAACAGCTGAAGCGGAAGAGGGGACAGTGCAGATTCAGGAAGGTGAGTGGTAGAAACAGACCTGAGACCCAGAGCCCATCGCGGCCCTTCCCCGCCCCCCCCCTCCCCCTCCCCCTCCCTCCCCCCCTCCCCCTCCCTCCCCCCCCCTCCCCCCTCCCCCTCCCTCCCCCCCCCCCCCCCCCGCGGGCGCACCTCCTGTGCACCCTTGTCCTTCGTGGAACAGGGGGAGAAAGTCCATACCTCGCAGAGTTTTCCTTCGCTCTTTTAATTCAGGAGCGGTGGCAACTGGGGAGGACCCCACCAGCGTGGCCATTGCCAGCATCCAGTCAGCTGCCACCTTCCCTGACCCCAACGTCAAGTACGTCTTCCGAACTGAGAATGGGGGCCAGGTAAGGGAGGGGGCCAGGCGCCTGCAGGTGTTACCTGGGGTTGGGGTTGAGGGAGGTAATCGAACCCTCAGGGGGAGACCTGGCTTGGAGGTGGGGGTGGGGCGAAGGTGTGGACCCCTGCGGGGTAGGGAGGGGCTTGGAGGATGAGGTTTGGAGTAGGGATTGGGGGCGTGCTGACACTTCTGGGGAAAGAGGGGAGAGTGGCTGAATCTCTGTCTCTGACGCACTCTTGTTTTGGGGCATTATCTGAGAGAAGCTTTACGAGGGTCCTGGGGTCCCCAGCATTTACTCTCCTGCTCTCTCTCCCTCCCCACCGCTTCCCTTTCCTCCTGCTTCTAGGTGATGTACAGGGTGATCCAGGTGTCTGAGGGGCAGCTGGATGGCCAGACTGAGGGGACTGGCGCCATCAGTGGCTATCCTGCCACTCAGTCCATGACCCAGGTACCAGGGTACGGGCTGGGGAGGGGGCCCAGGGCTCCGTGGAGGAAAATGAAGCTGAGCCCATGGGCTGGGGCTGGGGCTGGGGCGGTGAGGCACCTGGGGCTGCTTTGTCCCAAGGTGCTAGGTTCTCCCTTTCTCGATATTTCTCCCTCCTTCCTCTCGGGGATAGGAGCTGTGCAGTGAGTAGTTCGGTGGGAAGTACCCGACTGTCGTTGAACTTTGTTCTCATGTTCCCTTTCCCAGGCGGTGATCCAGGGTGCATTCACCAGTGACGATACGGTTGACGCCGAGGGGACAGCTGCCGAGACGCACTACACTTACTTCCCCAGCACTGCCGTGGGCGATGGGGCCGCGGGTACCACCTCGGGGAGCGCGGCCGCGGTTGTCACGACGCAGGGCTCAGAGGCACTGCTGGGGCAGGCGACCCCTCCCGGCACCGGTGAGACGTGTGAGGGTGCGGCTGGAGGGACAAGGCTGGGGGCAGGGGGCCTTTCCTCATGACCCCCTAACGATCGCTAAGACCCGGGCAGGCAGTGAGTCTGGGGCTGCCCTTCCAGCAGGAGGAAGTGTGTCCTTCTTAGAGGATCCTAGGGCCTTGGCCTCAGAGCTCGATGAGGTTCCTGGTCCCACGTCCTGACAGAACCGACCCCGCATCTTCACAGGCCAATTCTTTGTGATGATGTCGCCACAAGAAGTGTTGCAGGGAGGAAGCCAGCGCTCCATTGCCCCAAGGACTCACCCTTATTCCCCGTGAGTGACCCCTGGTTCTCCTCGGCTGCCGTGGTGTTCTTGATCCCCGCCAACTCCTGTGTCGTCCCCTAACCCCACCTCCAATCTTCTCTCTCGTCCTTCCCTTACCCTGGCCGCCCTGGGCTCTGTCGTCAGGAAGTCAGAAGCTCCGCGGACCACTCGGGATGAGAAACGCAGGGCTCAGCATAATGAAGGTGGGTACTGCTTGGTGGCATCGGGGACAGCGTGGTGTCTGAGCGAGAGAGCTTGGGGAGTTGGACAGGGCCGGGGGTGGGGGTGGGGGCGGTTCTCACAGAGTCGCCTTGACCTCCGCTCTGCCCCACAGTCGAACGCCGCCGCCGAGACAAGATCAACAATTGGATTGTGCAGCTGTCCAAGATCATCCCAGACTGCTCCATGGAGAGCACCAAGTCTGGCCAGGTCACGGGAGGGCCCCGGGAGTGGGCCGGATGCCTGGGTTCTGTCTCCTGGTATCGCCTGCAGAAATGGTGGCGAGGGCACCCGTGGCAGGAACCCGTGCTTCTCTCTCTCTGAGGTTCCCCGTGTCCTTGTGAAAGGTTACCCCGCCGTCCTTAGGGGAAAACGAGGCCCAGGGTGTGTGTGCGCTTTAGGAAGGCCAGGCAGGGAGCACCTTAGTCCTCATTTTGTTGGCTTCTTCTTGCAGAGTAAAGGTGGGATTCTCTCCAAAGCCTGTGATTATATCCAGGAGCTTCGACAGAGTAACCACCGGTTGTCTGAGGAACTGCAAGGGCTTGACCAGCTGCAGCTGGACAATGATGTGCTTCGACAGCAGGTCAGACCCCTGTCCTCCGTACAGCCCTCCTCGACTCCAGGGCCCCCGAGCCAGTTTGGGACTCCCTCCTTTGGTTTCCATAGAGCGGGCCTCATCCTCTTCCCCTCACTAGTGGATGCCTGAAGAAGGTCAGAAAAGTGCCAACTTTTCTATTTACTCTCCTCATCGCCTCCTTTCCGCGTCAGGTGGAAGATCTTAAAAACAAGAACCTGCTGCTTCGAGCTCAGTTGCGGCACCACGGAGTAGAGGTCGTCATTAAGAACGACAGCAACTAACTATGGGGACTCCGGGGCTTTGGGCCCTACAGCCCCTTTCTGAGAACTACAGATAGCCCAGGAGCAGCAGGCCAACCCCGTGCCCCTTTCCTTCACTGCCCACTTCTGGCGTGGGACCAGGGGGAGTCAGAAGGCGTGGCTTTGAACTGAGGCCCTGTGACCGAGCAGCCTGCAGTGGCCTGAAACACACGCGTGGGCGGGCGCGGACAGCCTTGCCCGGCCCCGCGCCATGCAGCCCCTGGGCCCTTGTGCCCCTCTTGCGCATGCATGTGCTGTCTCCGTGCTGGATACTGGACACACAGAACCGGGGGTGGGGGGAGCTTGCCCCGTGCTCGCTTAGAGTGCCAGCAGAGGGTCCGCTAACGAGTGATGCTCTGGCCTGCCCCAGGACTCTGGCGCTCTCTTCCACTGGTTCTTCCTCACCCTGGAGCTCAGATGTGCACCTGAGGACTCTGGGGAACAGGCTTTAGCGAGAAGTGGGGAAAAGGATGCTTAGCAGCGGCCGCTGCCCCCAGGAAGAGGAGATTGGCCGGCAAGCATCTAAGGCCTATGCAGAAGTCTCTGGAGCCTGGGAGAACAACAGACAGGGGCCCACTTGGGGCCTTCCCCCTTGTGGGGACGGTTTTTCTTTTACTTTCTTTTCTTTTCTTTTCTTTTTTTTTTTTTTTAAAGATAAAATGTTCAGAGCCACATTTCTCTCCTGGTTTTCCTTTTTTGTGGGCCCCAGGGCGGAAGGGGGGGGGGGCACATTGCACTTTGCCCAGTAAGGGTTGGTCGGCCCAGGTTAGGGTGGGGTGCCACTCCCGTGTTCATGACTCTGAGTCCCGGTGCCTGGGCCAAGCCTGACCGTCCGCGCCGGGCAGTCGGGCAGTCGGGCAGTCGGGCAGTCGCAAGAATCTCGGGCCGGCGGGGGTATCAGCTGTACCGCGCGCGCGAACAGGTGCCGAAGGGGCAGTTCGGGAGGCGGTGCCTTCGCTTCCGGTTCCGGTCCCGGCTGCGGGAGGCGGGGGAGATGCTGCGGGCACGGAGGGGGCGGCCCGGGGCCGCATTCCTGCTGCTCGCCGTCGCGGCGCGCGCCATGGCCGGAGGTACCTGCGGGGAGACGTGGGGCCTCGCCCCGACCCCCGGGAGCGCGCGGAGCCCCCGGGAGGAGGCGCGGCGGCGGGGGGCGCGGAGGTCCGCGCGCTCTCGCTCCCGGGCTGGGGCGCCGCGCTCCGCTCCAGGCTCTCGTGCCTCCCTCCTCAGCGCCCACGGTCTCGCTCCCTGAACTGCGTTCGCTCCTGGCCTCGGGCCGGGCCCGGCTCATCGATGTGAGATCTCGGGAGGAGGCGGCAGCGGGGACCATCCCGGGGGCGCTCAACATCCCGGGTATGGGGCCGAGGGGACGCCCGCGCGGGTGGCCGAGAGGCCGTGCAGGAGGGGCGTCTAGGGCGGCGTGGGGGAGACACGGCTGCGGGGGTCCCGCCTTGCCTTAAGCCGCCCGCATCCACCCACCCACCTACCCGCCCACCTCCCAACTTCCTGGAGAAACGCTGGTGGGAGGCGGATCCTGGCAGCGCAACCGGCCCTTCCAGTTTGAGCCGATCGCAGGCGGCGAGGAAGGGGCGGACCCGCTGCTCCGCGCTTGACCTCCCCGAGGCCGGGCGCCCGCCCGCCGCTCCTCCTCGCCGCAGGGGAGGTGGCCCCCGTTCAGCTGTGTGCGGCCGCCTTCCCGCGCGGGCGGGCCTGCCTCGTCCTTGAGGTTGGGGTGTGGCGTGGTCACCGGGTGTGGTTTGGGGGCGCTCCGGAGACGCGCTCGGGCCGCGGGAGCCAGTCCTGCCGGGCCCGGTGTGAACCTGAGATCGCCAGCTGCCGGCTTCCCATTCTGTCCCCTCGACTCCTCCCAGTGTCTGAGCTGGAAAGTGCCCTGCAAATGGAGCCCGCCGCTTTCCAGGCTGTGTACTCCGCCGAGAAGCCGAAGCGGGACGATGAGAATCTCATTTTCTTCTGCCAGATGGGCAAGCGGGGTTTGCAGGCCACGCAGCTGGCCCAGGGCCTTGGATACACAGGGTACGGGGGAGGTGCGCATCGCCAGCTGGGGGTGACTGGGGACTGCCTCCCGGGCCTGTCCTTCCCTCACCCCCTCCCCCTTTTGTCTCCACAGGGCTCGCAACTACGCAGGGGCCTATAGAGAATGGTTCCAGAAAGAAGGTTAGGTAGAAGGTGGCTTACTGATGGCCCCCTCTCCCTCCCCACCGCGGCCACCGTAACTGCGGCTGGTGGAGGGTCTGACTCCCCAGCTGGCGCACTGCTTACAGTGCTCTGCGCGCAAAAGCATCAAATAAAGACCGTTTACTCGAAGCATTGGAAGCAGTTTGTCAGGTGCACTGCGAACACTCCCAATCTTGATCTAGACTTCACTTCAGCCCTGGGTCCTTCTCCAGCATTCTCTGTCCCCCACCCCCACCCCCACCCCAACCTCCCAACCCCCTGCAGTTTCCTGAGAGGATGATTCTCCTGGAACAACTGTTTTCAGCTCAGGATGCACATCAGAATCAACTGGTACCTTAAAAAAAAAAAAAAAAGTTTGGGTCCCCTTCCAGATTTGGAATCTTGCGGGTGAGACCTGGGGAGTGGTGGTTTTATGAGCCCCCGAAGTGATTTTTTTAAGTGTTGTTTACATTTCTTTTGAGAGAGAGAGCGCGGGAGCGAGAGCGGGGGTGGGGGGGGGTGGGGGGGATGGGAGTCCCAAGCAGGTTCCATACCAAGCGTGGAGCCCAATATGGGGCTGGATCCCGCGACGCTGGGATCACGGCCCAAACCGTGAAACCAAGAGTTGGATGCTCAAACGACTGAGCCACCCAGGTGCCCCTCTCCCCCCCCTACCCACCCCCCAAGTGATTCTAATGTGCAGTCAGGGACCAGAACCACTGCTCCAGAGGGCAGCCGACTGGGGCTTGGCTTGGCCTTGCTGCCATGACTGTTCTTTCCACGTTGTCTGTGACTGCTTTTGTGCAAAATGGCGGCATTGTTGTGACAGGGACTCTATGTTCTTCCAGTCCTAACATTTTTACTATCTAGTCCTTGATGGCCATAGTTTGCCTGCCCCTGCCCCTGCCCTTCGGGTCCCCAGCCCCCACCTCACCTCCCTCCGGCTTCGTCACTGGGTTGAGGAAAGGAAAGGGCAGCTCCAGGCAGTGAGGGACTGAACAGATGTCACCCTTCATGCCTACAGGTGTGTCAAACACAGGTTACAAGTGTGAGGTTACACCAAAGACAGGCCCCAGCTTCTAGCAACACCGTCCTTTGATCCCACGCTGGACTGAACAAAATTTAATTGGTTAAGGAAAATGAGAAACACACACTTGCTGACAAAACTCAACACGGTGTGTTTGTACCTTCCCTCTGGTGCGGGGCATAGTTTGATGCATGTCCTTCCAGACCTTGCAAATATTTTCATGCCAGAGTTCCAACTTCCTAAGTTTGCTGTCTTAAAATTTTATTCCTTGAGGCGCCCGGCTGGCTTAGTCGGTAGAGCCTACAACTCTTGATCTTGGGGTTGCGAGTTTGAGCCCCACGTTGGGCGGGATGATTCCTGAAAAAAAAAAAAAAAAAAAGAAAACTTAAGAGGAGTGCCTGGATGGCTCGGTTGATTAAGCCTCCATTTCGGGATTTCGGCTCAGGTTATGATCTCCTGGTTGGTGAGTTTGAGCCCCACATCGAGCTCCGTGCTGACAGCTCAGAGCCTGCTTGGGATTCTCTCTCTGCCCCTCCCCTGTGCTCGCTCGCTTGTGCGCTCTCTCTCTCTCTCTCTCAGAATAAACATATTTAGTTACAGAGAGGAAGGGAGGCAAACCCTAAGAGACTCTTAAATACTGAAAAACCTAGGGTGGAGGGGGTGGGGGAGACGGGAAAGTGGGGGATGGGCACTGAGGAGGGCACCTGTTGGGATGAGCACTGGGTGTTGTATGGAAGCCAATTGGACAATAAATTATATTTAAATATAAACAATTTTTTAAAATGAAAAAAGATACAATCTTAAAAATAAAAAATAAATAATACAATTCTGTTCCTTTATTGGTGGAAGAGGAAGTTGGACCCAATTTTCTGATTTTTCAAGTTTCTGGAGAAATGCCTTCAATTCCCTGCATTCCTTGCCTTCCTCTCCCTCCTTTTCTCTCCCCTTCTACCTCCTGGGCTGTCCCCAGCCCTTCTGTGCCTTATGTCACAGCCTACCGTGCACCTCCACAAGATCTGTTCTTCTGGGTTCTCCAGCTTCTCTGTCATGGCTCTCCCATTCTCCCTGGGCTAACCACAATTCCTTCCTTCCTTCCTTCCTCCCTTCCTCCCTTCCTCCCTTCCTCCATTCCTCCCTTCCTCCTTTCCTCCCCTCCCTTCCCATGCTTCCCGCCCTCCCTTTCCTTCCTTCCTTCCTTCCTTCCTTCCTTCCTTCCTTCCTTCCTTCCTCCTTCCCTTCCCTCCACTCCTTCCTTCCTACCTTCCTTCCTTTGTTCTTTTTTTCTTTTCTCTTTTCTTTCTTTCATTAACGTTTACTTATTTTTGAGAGACAGAGACAGACAGTGCACCAGCGGGGGAGGGGCAAAGAAGAGAGAGGGAAACACAGAATCCAAAGCAGGCTCCAGGCTCTGAGCTGTCAGCACAGAGCCCGACTCGAGGCCCGAACCCATGAACCATGAGATCATGACCTGAGTGGGAGTCGGATGCTCAACCGACTGAGTCACCCAAGTGCCCCAACCACAGTTCATTTCTGTCCGCACTTAGCTGGACAGCGTTGGGTCTACAGATAACAATCGAAACATGTGAGTCTGGGCTAAGTTCTGGCAAATCGTCCCTCAAACACCCACCTCCCTTTGGTTTTCAGACTGCTTGGAAGGTTTTCCTGGGGTCTAATTTCCCTCCTTGTTTGACTCTCAACTGCTCTAGTGTTCTTTTTTTGCCTCCTCAAATATTGTAATTGGATTATAGCATTTCTTTCTTCCTTTTTTTTTTTTTTTTGAAGCATAATTTACCTCCAATAAAATGCACAGTTCTTAAATGTACAGTTCATTGAGTTTTGGCAAGCGTATGCTCACTTGTAACAACCACCCTGATAAGATCTAGAACACTGACATCCCCGAGGTTTTTCTGGGGCCCCTTTGCAGTCAGTTCCATCCTTAATCTTTTTCTAGGCACCATTGTCTATCTTCTATAGCCGTAAACTAGTGTTTTAGCTTCCTTCTCAGCCTGCCAACCTACATTATTTGCTTTCTTCAGTTTAGCTGATGAGGGTCAGAGAGGGCCCCGGAAGTAAACTGGCCTGCGCTCCATGACCGACCATGCCCCCTGGCTTGGTCATCATGAAGAGATCTTTCCTCTTTCTCCCTCATTAACTGTTTGGTTCATAAACTTGATAAGGCTGTTCCAACCCATTCCTTTGCCCTTTAAAATTCTTCCCTTTCAGGGGCGCCTGCGTGGCTCAGTCGGTTGAGCATCCGACTTCCACTCAGGTCACGATCTCATGGTTCGTGGGTTTGAGCCTCGAGTCAGGCTCTGTGCTGGCAGCTCAGAGCCTGGAGCCTGCTTTGGATTCTGTGTCTCCCTCTCTCTCTCTCTGCCCCTCCCCAGCTCGTTCTGTGTCTCTTTCTCTCAAAAGTAAATTTAAAAAACATTAAAAGGTTGTTTTTTTGTTTTTTGATTCTTCCCTTTCCTCATAGCTAACTATTTCAACAGGTGAGGCCGGGAGCTCGAGCGGACCAGCTGTCTGTCCCCTTGCCTTCTGCCTTCCTTTCCAGACTCCACTGGGCTCCTCCCTCTCACCAAATTTTGCCCCACGTTGTGTGGACCAATACCTGTGTCATATCTGTCACCCTCCATTTTTGTTGTGAACTCCTCCCAGTCGGTTTGAGCTCCTTAAAGACAGAAGTGCCCCAAACGAACGCGAGTTCTCAGTGGGTATTTGTGGAGCCTCACTACCCTGCCAACGTTCAGAATCTTCTGACTTCAGCCTTTTGGAAACACCGCTGGCTGAGCAACCTTAAAATAACATTTTTGGGCGCCCAGCTGGCTCAGTCAGTAGAGCATGCGACTTCCCGACTCAGGGTGAGGAGTTCAAGCCCCATGTTGGGTGTGCAGCTTACTTAAAACAACAAAACAACAACTGGTTCCTTGGGGTGTGTGGCTGTGGCTCAGCTGCAAGACCATGTTGCTCTTGATCCCAGGATTGTGAGTTCAAGTCCCACTTTGGGTGCAGAGATTGCTTAAAAATAAAATCTTTTTTTTTTTTTAATTTTTTTTTTTTTGTTGTTAATGTTTATTTTTGAAGGAGACAGACAGAACGTGAGTGGGAGAGGGGCAGAGAGAGAGGAGACACAGAATCCGAAGCAGGCTCCAGGCTCTGAGGTGTCAGCACAGAGCCTGACAGGGGGCTCGAACTCACGGTCTGTGAGATCATGACCTGAGTGAACTCAGTCGCCCAACTGACTATTTTTCATTTAAAAATAAAATCTGGGGCTCCTGGGTGGCTCCGTCGGTTAAGCGGCCGACTTCGGCTCAGGTCATGATCTCATAGTCTGTGAGTTCGAGCCCCGCGTCGGGCTCTGTGCTGACAGCTCGGAGCCTGGAGCCTGTTTCGGATTCTGTGTCTTCCTCTCTCTCTGACCTTCCCCCATTCATGCTCTGTCTCTCTCTGTCTCAAAAATAAATAAACGTTAAAAAAAAATTAAAATAAAAATAAAATCTTTTAGTGGCAATTGGGTGGCTCAATCGGCTGAGCGTCTGACTCCTGATTTCGGCTCAGGTCGTGATGCCAGGGTTGTGGGATCAAGCACCGTGTCGGGCTGAGCTTGAATTCTGCTTCGGATTCTCTCTCTTCCCCTCTACCCCACTGGTGCACTTTCTCTCTCTCTCTCTCTCTCTCTAATATAAAATAAATAACTAAAAATAAATTCTTCAAAAAATTTTTAATGTTTGTATCTTTTATTTTTGAGTGAGAGAGAGAGCGTGCAGGCATGCAAGTAGGAGAAGGACGAGAGAGGGGGACAGAGGATCAGAAGTGGGCTCCGTGCTGACAGCAGCAAAAGCCCGTGTGGGGCTCGAACTCACGAGCCATGAGGTCATGACCTGAGCTGAAGTCGGTCGCTCACCTGACTGAGCCACCCAGGTGCCCCCGAAATTTTTTTAAAAATTAAAAGGGGGCGCCTGGGTGGCTCAGTCAGTTGACCGTCCAACTTTGGCTCAGGTCCTATCTCACGGCTCGTGGGTTCGAGCCCCGTGTCGGGCTCTGTGCTGACAGCTCGGAGCCTGGACCCTGCTTCGGATTCTGTCTTCCTCTCTCTCTTCCCCTCCCCCCACAATAAATACATAAATAAACATTAACAAAATTAAAAAAATTAAAAGAATAACATTTTATCTTATCAGTCAGAGTCGATAATTTTACAAGAAGTCCTTGTTGCCTACTGGCTCGGGCACGCATCGTGGCCCGGCCTTCTGAGCAATCTGTAGCCTAGATCTGGCGTCACCCTGCCTTTGCAAACTTCCTCTTCAGCACCTGCCCCCACCAGGCTGGATTTTTTTAGGGGACTAAGCAGCCTCTACTCCCTCCTCCCCGTGGTGGCGCCTGCTTACCATTTCCCCCCGTTTGGGAAGCTTCCAGGCTCTTTTGTGATTACTTTGAATTTCACAAGAATTGGAAGAATGTATTTGGCAGGACACTGGCTGTCCTCATCCAGAGGGCTTTAAAACTAAAGGAGGAGGGAGGAAAATAAGTAGATGATACTGTATCACTGAATTCCACAAAGGCCATGAGACCAGGAGGACAGGGAGGAGGCACGCACTTCTCATGCTGTGTGATAACTTGCATGGATGGCTCGTTGCTTATGTTGACTCCATTTTTGTGTGGCCAACAATTCAACCAGCACCTGGCTCGGAGGAGGTACTTCCATAAACGTGGAATTTTTCCTGAGGTATTGAGTAACTGTCAGAGGGAAAAATGCAAGGGGAGAAAGTTGGGACTAATACTCATGAAGGGTAGCACGTTTTTCTGTAAAGAGGAAAGGCTAGTGGTCACCGCTAACTACTTTTTAACTATCCCAACCCTCACTTTCTTTATCTGTAAAAACGGGGGTTAGAACACGTCTCTTTGGATAGTCGTGGAAGTTTATTTATTTATTTATTTAATGTTTATTTTCGAGGGAGCGTGTGAGCGGGGGAGGGGCAAAGAGAGAGGGAGACAGAGGATCCAAAGTGGGTCCTGCGCTGACAGCAGTGAGCCTGATGCGGGGCTTGAACTCGAACCGTGAAATTATGACCTGAGCCGAAGTCAGATGCTCAACGGACTGAGCCACCCAGGTGCCGGGTTGTGGAAGTTGATTAAGATAACATATGTAGGGGCACCTGGGTGGCTCTGGTCTGACTTCGGCTCAGGTCATGATCTCACAGCTCGTGGGTTCGAGCCCCGCGTCGAGCTCTGTGCTGACAGCTCAGAGCCTGGAGCCTGCTTCGGATTCTGTGTCTCCCTCTGTCTCTGCCCTTCCCCTGCTTGCATTCCCTCCTTCTCTGTCTCAAAATTAAATAAGCATTAAAAAAAAAAAATATTTTTTAATGGTAACACGTAAAGTACCTGCCATGTAGAAGGTGTGGACATATATATGAATAATAAACACAAGAAGGTAAATAAAATTGCGTAGGTATTTTGAAACTTGATGGAAGGGAACATGTGACAGGCCGTGGGAAAGTATGTCATATTAAAAAGAAAATATATTTAATAGAACAGCCAGACTTCATAAGCGTGCAGCTGGATGGATTTCTGCAAAGTGAACACCCTCATTTTACCACCCCTGTGCTCAGAAAACATACATTGCATGGACAAACTTAAACTCTGTTGTGACTGGCTTTATGGCCAATTGTGTGGTCAATTTTTGTAGATGTTCCATGAACGCTTGAAAAGAGGGTACAGGGGCACGTGGGTGGCTCACCCGACACTTGGTTTTGGCTCAGGTCATGATCTCACGGTTTGTGGGTTCGAGCCCCGTGTTGGGCTCTGTGCTGACAGGGTGGGGCCCGCTTGGGATCCTGTCTCTCTCCCTCTTTCTCAATAAACAAATTTAGGGGCGCCTGGGTGGCTCAGTCGGTTAAGCGTCTGACTTCAGCTCAGGTCACAATCTCGCAGTCCGTGAGTTCGAGCCCCGCGTCGGGCTCTGGGCTGATGGCTCAGAGCCTGGAGCCTGCTTCAGATTCTGTGTTTCCCTCTCTCTCTGCCCCTCCCCCATTCATGCTCTGTCTCTCTCTGTCTCAAAAATAAATAAACGTTAAAAACAAACAAACAAACAAAAAAAAAAACAAATAAATTTTTAAAAATTATTTGCAGGGGCGCCTGGGTGGCTCAGTCGGTTAAGCGGCCGACTTTGGCTCAGGTCATGATCTTGCGGTCCGTGAGTTCGAGCCCCGCATCGGGCTCTGTGCTGACAGCTCAGAGCCTGGAGCCTGTTTCAGATTCTGTGTCTCCCTCTCTCTCTGACCCTCCCCCGTTCATGCTCTGTCTCTCTCTGTCTCAAAACTAAATAACTGTTAAAAATTATTTGCAAAAAAAAGAGGGTATATCCTGCAGTTTGGGGGTGCAGTGCTCTCTCTATGTCCGTTAGGTCCAATTTATTAATTATAATTATATTTATTAATTGATTATTAATTAATAGATTGTTCAAATCTATTTATGTCTCTAGAATTTTCTTGTCTACTTGTACTCTCAGGTTCTTACAGAGGTATGTTTAAATCTGTCACTATGATAGGGATTTGTCTATTTCCCCTTTAGTTCTGTTACCTCTACTTTGTATATTTGGAGACTGTGGTATTAGATTGTACACAGAACTGTAACGCTTCCTCCTGATTGGATTCCTTTCTCATTAGGTCCCCTTCAACTAGTTTCAAAGTCTGTTTTGTTTCATATCAGTGCAAATATACCAGCTTCACTACAGGAAGGGGCACCCGGGTGGCTCAGTCGGTTCAGCATCCGACTTCAGCTCAGGTCATGATCTCACGGTCTGTGAGTTCGAGCCCTGCGTGGGGCTCTGTGCTGACAGCTCGGAGCCTGGAGCCTGGAGCCTGCTTTGGACCCTGTGTCTCCCTCTCTCTCTCTGCCCCTCCCCCACTCACACTCTCTCTCTCTCTCTCTCAAAACATAAACATTAAAAAATTAAAAAAAAAAGAAGTGGACTCTAGGAAAGCAGATTTTAAAACTGAAAGAAAACATAAATTCATTGCTAGAGACCCCAAAAAGAATATGAGTCAGGAAAATGTCATCAGGTTATCCGGAGGGACGTCCTTCCCACTCATTCACTCTGCTTCCTATTCCTATTCCTATTTGTCACCACGTTCCTCAACCTACCAAGTCATCCAATTCATCGACCTTACCAACATTTTGCTATTTATTAATTTCCTCATGCCTTTGTATTCCTCCTAATGCAGTAGATTCTATGCATGGGTCATTGCTATCACCGTTCCTTTGCAGAACCAGGGATAAACTTATCAAGAAAGCTCAAGCTCAAGTCCATGGGCGCCTGGCTGGCTGAGTCGTGGAGCATGTGACTTTTTTTTTTTTTTGAGAGTGGGGGAGGGGCAGGAGAGGGGAAAGAGAGAATCTCAAGCAGGCTCCATGCCCAGTGAGGAGCCCAAGAAACGTGCTCTCTTCTCTCTTTCTCTCAAAAACAAAAACAAACAAACAAACAAACAAACAACGCAAGCAATCAAAAGCCTTCTGCCTGCATGGCAAAGACAGGCAAACATCACAGAAATCAAGTCAAAAGACAAGCAGCCAACTGGGGGGAAAATCAACTCAGTGTGTACACAAAGGTCTAATTCCTGACTATATAAAGAGCCCTTACAAACGGATAAGAAAAAGACAATTACTCCAATAAAAAATGAGCGAAACATATGAAGAGAAATGAAAAACAAATGAAGAGCTCACAGAATACACAGGACTCTTGAAGTTATGGGGATGCTCACTTTGAGATACACAAGTTACACTAAACCCCGGGGCGGCTGGGGGTTCAGCCGGTGAGGCGTCCAACTCTTGATTTCGGCTCAGGTCCTGATCTCAAGGTTTTGAGATGGAGTCCGCATTGGGCTCCATGCTGGGCTCGCAGGCTGCTTAAGATTGTCTCTCCCACAACAGATGCTGGCGAGGATGCGGAGAGAGAGGATCTCTTTTGCACTGCTGGTGGGAAAGCAAACCCGTGTAACCCCTCTGGAAACAGCATGGAGGTTCCTCAAAAAAATTAAAAATAGAGCTACCCTACGACCCAGCAATTGCACTACTAGGCATTTATCCAAGGGATACAGGTGTGCTGTTTCAAAGGGACACATGCACGCCCATGTTTATAGCAGCTCTATCAACAATAGCCAAAGTATGGAAAGAGCCCAAATGTCCTTCGATGGATGAATGGATAAAGAAAATGTGGTATGTATATACAATGGAGTATTACTCGACAATCAAAAAGAATGAAATCTTGCCATTTGCAACTACGTGGATGGAACCGGAGGGTATTATGCTAAGGGAAATTAGAGAAAGACAAATATCATGTGACTTCACTCATATGTGTAATTTAAGATACAAAGCAGATGAACAGAAGGGAAGGGAGGCAAAAATAACATAACAACAGGGAGGGGGACAAAACATAAGAGACTCTTAAAGACAGAGAACAAACTGAGGGTTGCTGGAGGGGCTGTGGATGGTAGAATGAGCTAAATGGGTCAGGGGCATTAAGGAATCTACTCTTGAAATCATTGTTGCACCATATGCTAACTAACTTGAATGTTAACTAAACTAGAAAAAAAAAAAAAAAGACGGTCTCTCTAAATAAATAAATAAATAAATAAAAATTAAAAAGATAGAATGTCTCCCTTAAAATGTCTCTCTTAAAATTTTTTTAAACGTTTATTCATTTTTCCATAGAGAGAGACAGAGCGTGAGTCAGAAAGGGCCAGAAAGAGAGGGAGACACAGAATCTGAAGCAGGCTCCAGGCTCTGAACTAACAGCACAGAGCCTGATGCGGGGCTCAAAGTTATCACCTGAGCTGAAGTCTGACGCCTAACCGACGGAGCCACCCAGGCATCCCAAAAATGTCTCTCTTTTTTAAAAAAAAGACACACAGGGCACCTGGGTGGCCCAGTGGGTTAAGCCTCTGACTCTTGATTTCCCTTCATGTCATGATCTCACGGTTCCTGAGTTCAAGCCCACATCTGGCTCTGCCCCACTCTGCTGGCACTCTCTTTCTCTCTCAAAATAAGTAAATAAATAAAATTTTGAAAAGACGCTAAAAATGACACGAAAAAACTAAACTCATTTTACATTAATCAGGTAAATGCACTAATGTAAATTGTACTTCAATTTACATTGATCAGTTTAGCCAATATTCAAATGTCTGAGAAAACTCTCTTTTGCAAGACTGTGGGAGAACAGATATGGTAATAGTTATGTCGGGGCACCTGGGTGGCTCAGTCTGTTGAACATCAGACCTCAGCTCGGGTCATGATCTCAAGGTCGTGAGTCTGAGCCCCACAAGGGGCTCACTGCTGTTAGCACCGGAGCCCGCTTGGGATCCTCTGTCCCCCTCTCTCTGCCCCTTCCCCGCTCACTCTCTCTCTCTCTCTCAAAAATGAATAAACTTTTGGGGCGCCTGGGTGGCTCAGTTGGTTGAGTGTCCGACTTCAGCTCAGGTCATGATCTCACAGTCCATGAGTTCAAGCCCCGCGTCAGGCTCTGTGCTGACAGCTCAGAGCCTGGAGCCTGCTTCAGATTCTATGTCTCCCTCTCTCTCTGACCCTCCCCTGCTCATGCTCTGTCTCTGTCTCAAAAATAAATAAAAACATTAAAAAAAAAAATGAATAAACTTTTAAAAAAATAAAGTGAAGATTGAAAAAATAGATTACGTACATACAAATTGGTACACACTCTATGGGAGGGCTCTTTGTCAGTATCTGCATATACCCTTTGACCCAGCACTCACATTTCTGGAAGCTTTCTGGAAATAAGCTTCCACCCATGTGAAATGACACGTGTACCTGTTTATTCATTTCATTACTTACGTTAGCAAAAGACTGAAAGCAATCCAAGGGTCTCTGAGTGAAAACTGGCTGAATCAACAACATTATAAGCAAACAACAGAATATTGTGGAACTGCAGAAAAGAACGAGGAAGCTCTCTGTGTACTCAGGATCTCCCAGATTCATTGTTAAGTGGGAAAAAAGGTACTATGCTATCTTTTGTGTTAAAAAAAAAAAAAAGTAGCTCAGTTGAGCGTCTGACTCTTGATTTCGGCTCAAGTCGTGATCCCGGGGTCATGAGATTGAGCCCCAGGTTGGGCTCCACGCTGAGCGTGAATCTGCGGAAGCCTGCCCCTCCCCCCGCCAATTTCCAGGGATGTGCACACAGTGAGCGCGTGCCCTCTCTTTGAAAAAAGGCTTTTCGTTACATGTTAACGAACTTGAATTTAAACAAAATCTTGAAAGAAAAAAAGGAAGACAATATGGACATGCGTTTGTGTGTGTATATCCACACATTTACTTATTTATTTGCTTACTTATGTGTAATTGCTTATGTTCGCAAAAGGAAGGCTCGGAAGGACACAGAACTAGTAAGAACTTGTAAGAGATGGAAACCCCTTCTGCATCCTTGCTGTTGTCTCCATCCGCTTGCTTAGGAAAAACCCAACTATGGTCAAACCCAACGGCTTACTCCTTCCCTGCAGTCAAACAGCTGGGGTAAAACTCACACCTGTGTGAAGGATCTCTCTTTAAATCTGTGTCCGAAATATCTAGTAGGCAGTTGACACAGCTCACTAGTCCCGATACACTTTCTTAGTGTGTGTTCAGTTCCTGTCTCCACTTCTCCCCACCCTGTATTTTTTAATTTTTTTAATGTTTATTTATTTTTGGGAGAGCGAGCAAGCACGAGCAGGGGAAGGGCTGAGAGAGAGGGAGACACAGAATCTGAAGCAGGCTCCGGGCTCCGAGCTGTCAGCACAGAGCCCGACAGGCGGCTCGAACCCATGAACAGTGAGATGGTGACCTGAGCCAAAGTCAGACGCCCAACTCATTGAGCCACCCAGGTGCCCCATTTTTTAAAAATATCTTTAATTAATTGATTGATTAATTTTTATTTATTTTTTTAACACAAGATTCTATTGTCTTCAGAATAAAACAAAATGAGGATTGGAATTGGATCACAGGGCCCTTCCTTTTCTTATCTCCTCACAGTTCAAAATGTTCACATCTTTTTTTTAAAATGTTTTTATTTATTTATTTTGAGAGAGAGAGAGAGAGAGAGGTGGGGGGGGGGGCGGGTAGAGAGCAAGCAGGGGAGGAGCAGAGAGAATCCCAAGCAGGCTCCCCGCTGTTAGCTCGGAGCTTGACAAGGGGCTCGAACCCATGAACTGTGAGATCATGACCTGAGCTAAAACCAAGAGTCTGATGCTTAACTGACTGAGCCACTCAAGTGCCCTCAAAATGCCTGTGTCTCTTAACAGCCAGCATTCTCTTAGATTTGCATCTGGTTTCAACACCTTCAAACCTCAATGCAAGCTGCTTCGTACTTTTACAGCCTTTTACTGGAAAATGATCTTAGTCTGCCCGCTGTGGCCACCCTGCTTCCTGTCATTATGCCGCTTGCCCTGAGCCTACAGAGGATCTTTTGCCTGTCTTGTCCTGTGTCACTTTGTGGGCTGGCGCTTCCCACACTTCTCACAGAAAGCCTGGCAGGTTCTAGGAAGGCTCACCATGCTTGCAAGGGTGCTACCTGCACAGGAGGTCCCCCCACTAGTTAGATCCCCTAACCTTCCTTTCCCCTGTGCATTTGTTGCCAATGACTTTGCCTCCTACTGAACTGAGAACAGAAGTCAGACGGAATTTCCATCATCTTCCCGTAGACGAGTAACGGATGACCAGCTGTACCGATCAATTCCCTCTTGTCACGGAGGATGGTTGGCTCTGTTCCTTTTTAACACCCACCTTGAACCCTGGGTCCCATCCCCTCTCTCCTCAAGAACTCGGAAGTGCCGCTGTCCCCTCTTTCTCACACGGCGCTGATTTTTTTCTTTCTGCTGGATCATTGCCATTAGCATAACAGTGTTTCCATGCAAAAGTACTAGCTCTGCCTTCCTCCAACAGCCCTCCAGCTGCTGCTTCTTTTCTCTGCTGCCCTCTCAGCAAAATCTCAGTTGACCTGTCTGTAGCCACTGTCTTTATTTCCTCAATTGACAGAGCCCAAGGCAGGGACTGAATTCCCGAACCGTGAGATCACGACCTGCGCGGATATCAAGAGTCGGAGGCTGCACGCATTGAGCCGCCCCAGTGCCCCCGGATAAAAGATTTTTCAAAAAATATGTCGAGGTAAAGGGAAAATTGAAGAGCATACTCAGGATAGTCAGATGAAGTCAGATGGAGTCAGGAATGCGTATCAGTTTTTGGACTTGAATTGCCAATTTGGATTTGGTCTTCCTAGAGACTAAAGCAAAATGACTAACAGGAGTTGTTATAAAATTCAAGGTATCCATTAGACAAATACGTGGCAGAAACACGGTGTCTCTCAGCAGGAACATTTGGGAATATCAATACCTAGAATGCTAACAGTGCCAGCTTGGAAAGAGGTCACTTCAGGATTCCGTTTTCAACTCTGTCCTCGTTCAATATTTTTTTATCAACCTACTGGGTTAGGCCACAGAAAGCACGTTTATGAAACTTGCATAGAACACAAATTCAGGTGCAATTGCTAA
This sequence comes from Panthera pardus, assembly GCF_024362965.1. NCBI lineage: Eukaryota > Metazoa > Chordata > Mammalia > Carnivora > Felidae > Panthera > Panthera pardus. The sequence continues at coordinate 5,432,373 of NW_026526777.1, read as the reverse complement.
TATATTGGATGACGCGATCAAGATTTACGTTTAATAATCCCTTCCAGTTTTCAACTTTGCAGGCAAACTCACCAGCCTGACGTTTACAAATCTGTTCCTTTTTAAAGAGACTATAAGAATCGAATGTCAGGGCGTCTGGGTGGGCCAGTCGGTTGAGTGTCTGACTCTTGATTTCGGCTCAGGTCATGATCCCAGGGTCATAGGATCGAGCCCGCGTCAGGCTCTACACTGTGTGTGGAGCCTGCTTAAGGTTTTTTCTCTCTCTCTTTTTCTCTCCCTCTGACCTCTCCCAGCTCTCTTTCTCAAATAAAAAAACAAAATTGAAAATTAAAAAACAGAAACAAATGTCAATGACAATGAGATTCATAAACTGGTTTATATAAGCAATTTTATGAGAAAAATAAATATATGGAGAATAAAAAATCATTCGCATGCCGTAAAATTACGTTCATGCTTTATACTTGTATACACAAATATTTTGTATAGAAATAACTGGGATGCATACTGTTTGTATTTCCTTTTTTTCAATTAACATTAACCATTAACATTATCTCATGTATACTTTTGTATATATGAATATTTCATTTTCAAAACAAAAAAATATGAACTTGAATGAGGTTAAATGCAAATGTACCATAGTTAAGAAACAACTGTTGGGGCGTCTGGTTGGCTCAGTTGGTTAAGCGTCTGACTTCGGCTCAGGTCACGATCTCACAGTTTGTGAGTTTGAGTCCTGCGTCAGGCTCTGTGCTGACAGCTCGGAGACTGGACCCTGCTTCGGATTCTGTGTCTCCCTCTCTGCCCCTCCCCTCCTCATAAATAAAAGAAAACATAAAAGAAAAAAGAAACAACTGAACAAGTACAGGATGTGAGAGACCTGACTTAATAGTAGTCCAATGGAAAATAAAGGCTCGTAGCACTATCGACAATAGCCAAAGAATGGAAGGAGCCCAAATGTCCATCGACGGATAAATGGATAAAGAAGACGTTGGGGCGCCTGTGTGGCTCAGTCGGTTAGGCGGCCGACTTCGTCTCAGGTCATGATCTCGCGGTCTGTGAGTTCGAGCCCTGCGTCGGGCTCTGTGCTGACAGCTCAGAGCCCGGAGCCTGTTTCAGATTCTGTGTCTCCCTCTCTGACCCTCCCCCGTTCATGCTCTCTCTCTGTCTCAAAAATAAATAAACGTTAAAAAAAATTAAAAAAAAAGACGTGGTATACACACACACACACACACACACACACACACACACACACACACTGGAGTATTACTCAGCAATCAAAAAGAAAGAAATCTTGGGGCGCCTGGGTGGCTCAGTCGGGTAAGCTTCCGACTTCGGCTCAGGTCATGATCTCGCGGTCCGTGAGTTCGAGCCCCGCGTCGGGCTCTGGGCTGACAGCTCGGAGCCTGGAGCCTGCTTCTGTTTCTGTGTCTCCCTCTCTCTCTGCCCCTCCCCCGTTCTCGCTCTGTCTCTCTCTGCCTTTCAAAACTGAATAAATGTTAAAAAAAAAAAAATTAAAAAAAAAAAGAAAGAAATCTTGCCATTTGCAATGACGTGGATGGAACTGGAGGGTATTATGCTAAGTGAAATTAGTCAGTCAGAGAAAGACAAAAATCATATGATTTCACTCATATGAGGACTTTAAGACACAGAACAGATGAACACAAGGGAAGGGAAGCAAAAATAATATAAAAACTGGGAGGGGGACAAAACATAAGAGACTCTTGAATATGGAGAACAAACAGAGGGTTACTGGAGGAATTGTGGGAGGGGGGATGGGCTAAATGGATAAGGGGCATTAAGGAATCTACTCCTGAAATCTTTGTTGCACTATATGCTAACTAACTGGGATGTAAATTTAAAAATAAATAAATAAAATTAGAATAAAAAAAAAAAAGGTTGGTTAAAGCCCGAATGTTAGGAAAATGTAGATGAGCTTATGACAACAAAAGTTATTATCTATGTAAAAAAAAGAAGAAAAGCCTTGTGGGTTTGACTTTGCCACAAGTTGGCTGTAACTAACTCAGCGGTGTAATATGGCTATTATATTTTGTGAATGCATTCTTGTGCTGTAAGTTCAAGTGATGGAAATAGCCATCACCCCAGTGCTTAAAATGGACCAGGTGCTGTGCTTAGCATATTGTGTGTGTTATATTATTTAATCCTTGTTTTTGCTGTAAGGTATTATTGTCATCAGAACTACCTTCTGGATGCAGAAAGTTTCAGAGGGATGTGAGCTGGCCAAGGACTCGCTAGAAACTGGGGGACCGGATTTGAACTGAGATCTGTCTGTCTCGTGGAGAGATGGTTTCTCCCGTGCCTGGCGGGGGGTGAGGGGGGCGGAAGATTGCGAAACCATGCCATATGAAGACTCTTGAAGGATTTAATGATGTTTAGCTTGGAGAAGGAAAGACTTAGGAGGCTCATAATAAGTATATTAAAATACTTGAAGGAAGGGCTGTCATTGGCAAAGAACAATGACATTATTTTGCGTAACTCCAGAGAGTAGAGGCTGGAAGTTACCAGTAAGCAGATTCCAGAAAGTATATATACATACTTTTTTATGAGGGGTGGTAGGGGCAGCAGGAGAGAGAGAGAGCATCTAAAGCAGGTTCCATGCTCAGCGTGGAGTCCTACGGAGCGCCGAGGAGCCCCACGGATCCCCACTTGGGCTTGAGCTCACAACCATGAGATCATGACCTGAGCTGAAATCAGAAGTTGGATGCTTAACTGACTGAGCCACCCATGTGCCCCCAGAAAGGATATTTTAACAGTTAAGAGCTGTGCAAAAAAGCAGAATGGTTTGCCTCGAGAATTTTTATTAGAGTTTAAACAGAGGATGTATAAACTCTCTGTGGTTGGGCACCTGGGTGGCTCAGTGGGTTAGGGGTCCCACTTCAGTCAGGTGATGATCTCACAGTTCATGGGTTGGAGCCCCTGCATCGGGCTCTGTGCTGACAGCTCAGAGCCTGGAGCCTGCTTCAGATTCTGTCTCCCTCTCTCACTGCCTCTCCCCTGCACATGCTGTGTCTCTCAAAATAAATAAACATTAAAAAATTAAAAAAAAAAAAAACACTCTGTGGTTGTATGAGCCTTCCTATGTAGGGCAAGAGAATGAACTAAACGACCTCTAAGATGACCCTTCCATCTAAAGACTTCTGACCAGTATCAGAGTTCCTTTAACTGCTGCTCAAGTCCCCCCGCCCTTAAAGTTTTCTCTGACACTCGCAACCCTGAAGTTGCGAGTTGCGGGTCCCTTTTCCTAGCTCATCCCTCCCCTTGTATCTGCCTCTGTCTCCAAGACCTTAAATTCCTTTGAGGGTAAAGAAGAGAACTTTGCCCCTGGCAGGCACGGAACATTTGTTTCAGTTCAGTAACATGAAGTTTCTTTTGGTTACATAATATCTTGTTTCTGTATCAGTCTTGGGAGTAGATTGTCGGTCATGTGAAGTCAGAGACTGGTTTATATCGATCTGTTTTTCCCTACAGCATCCACTAGGTGCTTAAATAACCATTGCTTCAGATTGGGTGGGACCAGAAGCGATGTGGACAAAGGACTGAGAGCAACAGTGCAAGAAGCAGAAGGTCAAAGAATGCTACCTACCGGTTTGCAGAAAGGTGTGGACTTTTCACTCAATGAAACCATGTTCAGGAAGTTTTCCACTTGGCAAGAACAGTTAAGATGAAATCACGGTAAAGCAAAAGCTAGAAATAGTAAAGGTGGTGAGCGTGAGTTTCAATTAATAAAAAAAATGACACAACAATATAAACATTAACAGAAAGCTCGAGTGTTAACATAGTCTATAGCAAGAGGGGCTTAGTCAGCACCCGACTGTGAGTCACAGAGAGAGGATAAACAATTTTGAAACGTAGCGTTTCGCTGACACATCGGACGTGCGTAAAGGGCAAATCCTGGCTCTCACGGTGATGTCTGCGGGGCATCTGCCTGTGGGTCAGCTTGTATTATCCGGGTGTGGGTGACCCCATCGGATGTTTAAAGTTCTTGAGAGAAGGTAATTCTGCTTTTCCCGCCTCGGAGTTGAGGGCTCCCTTCCCTTTCCTCCTCTCCGCGCGCCCCCTCTCGAAGCTTGTGATGCTGCGGATGGGGCGGACGGAGGATGGCGTTTTGGGGCTCGCGTCCTCTTCTCTCCGGGTCCCTCTGCCCCCCCCCCCCATATGAATGTGTGGCTTTCACCTGCCAAAGGACGAGGGCCAAGGTTCCCGCAGCACCCGGCGATGTACCCGCAAACCCACACCCAAGCCACGGAAAGCAAACCCAGCCGGGTGTCCACGAGGCCCGCAGCACAACTCCCTCCCCGCCCTCCCCCGGGCTCTCCCTCCCGTCCTGACTCGGAAGCAGCCAGTCAGAAAGTCCCTACTTGAGGAACGCCGACCAATCAGGGCGTCCTCACCTGCAGAAGGTGCGCACTGGTCCCCGGACGCGACGGGCCCGCGGGCCAATCGGAGGCGGCTCGGGCTTGGAAAGGCGCCAAGCGCCGGGGGGCGGGGAGCCGGGGGCCGAGGTCGCACCTGGCGACGGTGAATCACTCAGCGGGAGCGGCGACTCCCTCCGCCAATGGGAGCGCGCAGGGGCGGGGCGCCGGCCAATCGCCGTGGAGGGCGGGGCCGGGCGGGGCTCGACCTGGCGGCTGGAGTTTTAGTCCGCGGGTGGCTGCGGGGGAATCTCTGACTCTCTCCGGGGCTGCAGCGGCCGCGTCGCGTCGGGGTCCTGATCGCCATGGGGACCGAGGCGAGAGCCGGGAGGAGACAGTTGCTCGTCTTCACGTCGGTCGTCCTGAGTAAGTTCCCGGAGTTTCGGGGGGAATCGGTGGGTCGGGTCAGAGGTTGGAGGGAGGCGCTCCCCACGCCCCTCGCCCGCGGCAGCAGAGGCGTTGAGAAACCCGCCAGCCTCACCCAGCGAGTTGCCTTTCCACGCCTGGCCCTTCCCTGTTTCCCCTCCCCCTTCCCCCCCCCCCCCCGGCGGGTGGCCGGCTCCCCTCCCCCACCCCCTGCCCCGGCACCCACCGGGAGGGGGTGGCCCCGCTTTTCACAGCCTCGCTTGCCGGCGAGGGCCCTGCACGCCTCTGCCCAGGCGCACCCCTCCGCCCGCGCCGGGGCGGGCCATCCTGCCCCGCAACGCGCACCCGACACCCGCGCCCAACCCGGGAGAAGCCCCGAGCCCCGCACCCCTGACTCCTTTGGCCCCTGGGTGGTCTGCTCCTCAAGGGTCGGCAGGGCAGACCTACCGGAGGTGAGGTGGGGTGGGAAACCACCGGGAGAAGTGTCTGGGTGCAAAGTCCGAAGAAGAAATCCATTCGAAATCTGAACTTTCTCAGCACACAGCACTTCAAGTTCCTTTCTGGAGTAGCTACCTTGAGAGCCCTTGGTGGCTGTTGTTGACCGAGGGACTATTCCCAGGGGAAGGACCTGCGTGTCGGTTGGCTGGAGGCTTCCCAGAGCCAGGGCTCTGCCCTCCCCCTGGCCGCCTCTGAGAGTTTTTGTTTCCTTTGTAAACTCCCTTTCCTGTGGAACAATGAGACTCACTTGCTGGGGCTTGCCTCCGTCCAGAGATAGGTTTGGGCCTATGGGCCGGGCTGCGTGGATGCTTTGGGCCTTAGTTCAGGCGACCCGTGTCAGCAGCTGGACGTGGTCCGCCAGGGTCTTGAGGGTCTGTGCCTCTGTGGGTCGTGGTGCGGGTATGCGATCTGTGGGGGGATCTTCGTTGGTCCCTTGAAGAACGCAGCTTTAGGAAGTGTGAAGGGAACGAAAATTAAAAACAAAAATCAGCATCGGTGGTTATACGGTGGTTCACTTTGCCCAGTTGCGAAGCGTGGAAATAGGTTCCCTGCCCTTGGACGGATGGATGGACAATTTCTTTGTCCCTCATCACAAAAACATAAAAGCCCTTGGGGTGCACTGGACCAGAGGCAAGTCTAACCCTCGCCCTATTGTACAGACAAGGAAACAGGTCCGGAGAGGGGAAATGACTTTTCCAGATGGATGAAAGGACCTGGGAATGGCACCAAAATCTCCTGAGTCCCTTTCCTTTTCCCACTCCCGGGTCCGCGTCTCAAGCACCCTGTGGCACGGGAACCGCGACCTCAAACATCAGCCTGGGATCACGCTCCCGGGTCCACCCTCTTACCTTTTCAGTTCCCACTAGAGTCTTCTCTCACTTGTCTTCTTCATTCTATGTCTCCATTTTCCTTTTTGCCTCACTTTCCAGTCTTTTCCTACTCTTCAGCTTTTTCATTTCTGCCTGGGCCGTAGAACTGCTTGTGACAACCATGCCGGTTCCGTGTGGGGCTCCTACTGGTACTCGGCCTCGTGCTGCGCCAGTGCTCCCTTCCCCAGACCCAGAAGTTTCTCAGTGGTGACTCTATTTGTGACAGAGTGTGTCGGGTTCACAAGCTTGCTGGAGCCACAGTCTTCTTCCTCTTCGTCTTCCCTTTTCTCTCTTCCTACTGTTGTGCGTCGTGACATCCCCCAATAATCTCATACTGGCACTGAAAGAATTGTGGTAGCACCGTCCTGAGCTGGGGGACGTCCTCCAGTCTCTTCAGGGATTCAGGTGGTTTGCAGGGAACCTGATGTGATGTTGCATCAGCTTGACAGGACTGTGGGTCCTGGGAAGTAACATGTCCGGGGGATGGGGGAACCGACCATGTCACATTAAAATTTTTTTTTTTTTTTACATTTATTTTTGAGGGACAGAGAGAGATAGAGCATGAGCAGGGGAGGAGCAGAGAGAGAGGGAGACACAGAATCCCAAGCAGGCTCCAGGCTCTGACCTGTCAGCACAGAGCCTGACCTGGAGCTCAAACCCACAAACTGCAAGATCATGACCTGAGCCAAAGTCGGATGCTTAACCCGCTGAGCCACCCAGGCACTCCATTAAAGGCTGTTTTTCGGGTGTCTGGTCTGTCCTGTGACCCAGGGATGTCTGCATCATATGTGGGTGCCCACATGCTCTGTCTTCCATCAGGGCTGCTGCCCATCAGAGAGGAAGAAGAAAAAGGGCAGGATATTATCCAAGTCAAGCAAAGGTCCAGCCCCAGCCTGGGGAGCTCAGCGGAGAGAAAGGCCCGGGCTGTTGGCCAGGGATTGGAGCCCAAACACTGAGGGAACTGGGCCTGGGGAAAAGCCAACCAGTGATGGAGAACACGGTCTCCCTCTCCCTGGGGAACCTGCACTTAGAAGTTTCCAGCCATCTCCCAAGCAGGGAGGGAGAGGCATTTCTGCTTAGCAGGGTCCTGTGTGACGAGGATGACTTTTGGTGTCACCACGGGGAAGAAAGGGGAACCTGGGCTGGAACCCTGGTCCTTCCTCCTCACCCCTCCTTGAGGGTGGTGTCCCCACTGAGCCGTTCCCGGAGGGAGGGGCTGCTGGCCCCCTGTGTCTGGGTCCACCTGTGAGCGCTGGTGTTCTCCAGGGACGGTTCCCGCCCAAGCCCTTCCAGCTTTACTGTTGAGCTTTGCTAGCTTTACCTCAAACTCCACGTCGATGAGTCACTTCTCCTTTCCCCTCCCTCTGCCTGCCAGTTGCTACTCCCAGGAAAGAATTGTTCCCTGGAAACCTGAAGCCTAGTGGCTGATGGCAGCAGGAACTAGGAACTAGGAAATGAGCGGGGCTGGGATTGCGGTGTCTCTGCCTCAGTCTTCACCTCCGGGCCCCAGGACACTTTCACTTCACCATGTTTCTGTCTGGTTTCTTTCACTGGTTTGCCAGGGATCTCCGGCCTGGTTTTGGTTCGGGGTAGAGCTCCTGCAACGAAAAGGAACAGGTTAATACATTGTTTGAGAATCAGAAGGATGTAGAAGGTTCAGTCCATGCCCCACCCCACCCCCCCCCACCTGATTCTTATGTCTCTTTCCAGTGTTTGGTTTTTTTTTTTAATTTTAAAAAAAAATTTTTTTTTTAACGTTTATTTATTTTTTGATACACAGAGAGACAGAGCATGAACGGGGGAGGGGCAGAGAGAGAGGGAGACACAGAATCCGAAGCAGGCTCCAGGCTCTGAGCCATCAGCCCAGAGCCCGACGCGGGGCTCGAACTCACGGAGTGTGAGATCGTGACCTGAGCTGAAGTCGGACACCCAACCGACTGAGCCACCCAGGCGCCCCTCCAGTGTTTTGTTACACAGGCACAATTACATATAAATATGTATTTGTTTCTGCCCTTTCTTGCACCAAATGAGGCAGACTACAGATTTTCTACTACATCAGGCCCCTTGTTTCATTCGCTTTGGGATACCCTGGAGATCTTTTCCTTTTGGGTGCCGTGGCCTTGGTCATTAGGACCCACCCTCCCCACCCCCCCCAAGTCCACCGGGTTGAGGGCCACCTGTTCTGTGGACACTGGCACCCTTGCTCAGAGATAGGTTTAAAAGCTGGAAATGGTGGGCCTGGTTTTTCGCCTCTGTTAGCATCGAGGAGAGGAGACCTTGGGGGCCTCCCGACTCAGACGAGCTTCCTTTGCCGCGGTCCAGGAAAGATGTGGATGACGGCCCGTCAGATGTCATTGTGGACGAGGGTGCGGCGTTGTGAGGGGGCTGGGGGGGGGAAGCCGCGTGAGTGGACGCACGCTGGGCTTTGCCAGGCATTGAAAACTCAAGAGTTCATCTGTCTGGGACTCCCTGATAAGCAGGGTTTCTGTCTAAAGTCCGGCTGTGGTATTTGTTTTGCAATGTGGGGATAGGACAGGAGGAAGCAGCTGGCCCGACCGGGAAGTGTGATGCCAGGCCCCTGGAGGGAGCAGCCCTGGGTGGGCGGGCACAGCCTTGTAATGGGGAGATGGGTGGGGGAGGGGAGGAGCCCAGCAGGTAGAACTGGGAATGCTGCCGAGCGAGGTCGGGAGGGAGCCTTCCAGTGAGAGCTCTCCTGTCCCACGCTGCCCGCCCCACCTTCTGCCCTCCTGAGGGCCCACCGGGCCAGCCACTGATGTCACTCTAAGCGCAGCCAAGAAGGGCTGTTTAGACTTAGCCCAGCCTGTCGGGCTCACAGAGCCTTCCTCTTGCCCCTGCATTCCTTATCCGTCCTGCCCTAACCCCCAGGAGCGAGTTCCGTCTCTACAGGGTGGCCGGTGGGGAGGAAAGGGCAAACCGGGGGTGGAAGCCCTAGGGCCAGGTCCTGATGGTATATTGCTTTGTCAAGTTCATTTGTTAATCCGGTGAACATTGGTGTCTACCGTGTTCCAGCCCTGTGCTAGAGAGTAGGGACAAAGCAGAGACCACACCTGCTATCTAGAAGTTCTGAGGCGATGGGGCGCCTGGGGGGCTCCGTCGGTTGAGCGTCCGACTTCGGCTCAGGTGATGAACTCGCGGTCCGTGAGTTCGAGCCCCGCGTCGGGCTCTGGGCTCGGAGCCCGGAGCCTGCTTCGGGTTCTGTGTCTCCCCCTCCCTCACTTGTGCACCCTCTGTCTCTCTCTCTCTCTCAAAAATAAGTAAACATTAAAAAAATTAAAAGAAAAAAAGTTCTTAGGAGAGCTGGGGGTGTTGGAAACAATTGGCTCACATCAGGAAACCCGGGAGTAACCTTTTGGAGGTAAGGGCTCCCCCTCATTCTCCAGCTCCTGCCACCCCCCCCCCCCCCCCACCTCCCGTGGACCTCATATGCCTGGAGGCGAAGATCGGAGGAATTCATAGAGAAGACCAGAGAGACTGGCTGGCTGGTTTCCCTCCTTTTTCTTCCTTTTATTAAAAAAAAAAAAAAGGAATTCAAACAAACTCATGGCAGAAAAGCAACTTAAGGAACATTCTAATGGACAGGATGCGTAGAGGAAACAAAGTTTTCTTTCTTTCTTTCTTTTTAAGTTTATTTATTTATTTTGAGAGGGTGGGGAGAGGCAAAGAGGGAGAGAAAATCCCCAGCAGGCTCTGCCACCAGCTGCACAGAGCCTGAGGCAGGGCCTGATCTCTCCGACCCTGAAATCATGACCTGAGCCGAAATCAAGAGTCAGATGCTTAACCGACCGAACCACCCAGGCGCCCTCAAGGTTTTCTTAATAAAGTAGTAGAAGGAGGGGCGCCTGCCTGGGTGGCTCAGTCGGCTGAGCGTCTGACTTCGGCTCAGGTCGTCAGGTCATGATCTCGTGGTTCGCGAGTTCGAGCCCCGCATCAGACTCCGTGCTGACAGCTCAGAGCCCGGAGCCGGCTTCGGATTCTGTGTCTCCCTCTCTCTCTGCTCCTCTCCTGCTCACACTCTGTCTCTCTCTCTCAAAAATAAATAAAGATTAAAAAAAGAAAAAAATAAAGTAGTAGAAGGAAGTAGCTTTTCTGTGGCGGATCTCGTCTACATGTACAGGGATGCTTGCTGGCTTCTGTTAGCTGGAAGCCTCCGCCCTCTGTGACCACCTTGTCCTCACAGCGTGCTTCAGTTAGGGGTCATGGAGCATCTTCGCTGGCAAGGCACCGTGCTAGGAGCTGGGGACCTACAGATTCTCTCCTCCAGGAACTACAGACGTAGACTGACGAGGGGGTGCCAGCGGCTGCACTCAAAGTACAAAATGGGGAGCATAAAAGGGAAGAGATCAATTTTTCAAAACAATAAATTTTTATTAAGAAACAATAGGGGTGCCTGGGTGGCTCGGTTGAGCGTCCGACTTCAGCTCAGGTCATGATCTCACAGTTCATGAGTCCGCACATCGGGCTCTGTGCAGACAGCTCTGAGCCTGGAGCCTCTTCAGATTCTGTGTCTCCCCCTCTCTCTGCCTCTCTTTCTCTCTCAAAAATACATAAACATTAAAAAAATGTACATATATGCTTCTTAAAAAAGAAGAGAGAGACACGATATGTGCTCAGTGTAGAAAAATGGGAAAACAGGAATATGGAAAAAAGAAAATCACACGTAGGCCTATTATCAAGAGATAAATACTTACTGTTCGTGTTTAATTGTAGTCTTTCCTTTATGAATAATGTAGTATCTGTGTATATTTAAGCAAAATATGCTTTAAACAAAATCCATTCTATCGTATTCTACTGTATGGCTGTATCATAATGAACTGTTCACCTTTTGTTGGACTTTGAGGTTTTCTTTTTCTTTGCTGTGCTAAATAACATGAAATTGTTCCATCTTTAAGCTTAACTCTTGAGTGTTTTCTTAGGCTACATTCCTAGAAGTTGGGGAAGATTAATTTTGACTGGGAAAAGTCATAGTGGGGCAAGGGGCATTTGAAAAGGATCTTGAAGGATGAGTAGACTTTTCTTGCTTGTCTGACGGAGATGCTCTGTAGCATCATAGTTTATTATTATGATTATGATTATTATTATTTTGAGTTTTAATGATTATTTAGTTTTGAGAGAGACAGAGCACGAGCAAGGGAGGGGCAGAGAGAGGAGACACAGTCCGAAGCAGGCTCCAGGCTCCGAGCTGTCAACACAATGCCCAATGCGAGGCTCAAACTTATGAACTGTGAGATCATGACTTGAGCTGAAGTTGGATGCTTAACTGACTGAACCACCCAGGTGCCCCTTTATTATTATTATTTTTTAATGTTTATTTATTTTTGAGAGAGAGAGAGAGAGAGTGAGCGGGGAAGGGGCAGAGAGAGAGGGAGACAGAGGATCTGAAGCGTGCTCTGTGCTGTAAGAGCAGAGCCCAATGCAGGGCTTAAGCCCAGGTACCATGAGATCATGACCTGAGCCAACTAACTGACTGAGCCCCGGTAGTATCATGGTTTTAGAGCCTCGGAATTAGGCAGACTTGGGTTAAGATGCCCTTCCCACCATGGAGCACCTGGCTGGCTCCGTTGGTAGAGCATCCGACTCTTGATCTCCAGGTTGTGACTTTGAGCCCCATGTTGGGCGTAGAGATTACTTAAAACAACAACAACAACAACAACAACAACAACAACAACAACAACAAGATTCCCTTTCTACTTTGCTGCTTATAGCTGTGTGATTTGGAGCAGCCGTTCTAAGCTCAGTGTTCTCATCTGGAACATGGGATGGTGACAATAGAACTTGTGTCTCATGGGGTTTTTGCAATTAGAATCTAAGGACACAATGCATATGGCACCCACCTTCATGGGAGGGCTCACTGCGTCATTTCTCCCATTACACTCCATTGGTCGAAGCAGTCACAAGACAGTGCCCAGATTCAAGAGGAGGAAACCTAGAATCTACTTCAGTCACAATGTAAGAAAACCAGGTGGGACGAGATAGATCCGTGCGTCTGCTTCTGGAAAATAATAACTTGCCACGGTTGTTTTATTATTCAGATACATGGTGGTTTTCAAGAATTGTATCCTCAGTCTTACAGATTTCTACGCCACCGACTCTCTTCTGAAGCATATGAAAACATGTAGGGATTGATTTAAGTATTAATGGCTGCATCACTATCTGTCTCCCCTTCTCTTTATCCGGTTCACTTCTCTTCCCCGCTCCCACCCCCTTGAGCCACTCCTACCGCCTATCTACTTCCCCATTGTCAACTACAGTGTCTCCAAGTCGCCTTTGCTCTCCTTACCTCCTGCCCTTTTTCTCTCCTTGAAATTTATCAGACTCACCTGCACTGTCCAGGATCCCGATGGTATAGTACTCTCATATTTCTTTCTCATCTATTACCTCATTTCACCTTTAAAGTTTTGTTTAATCAGGGGCGCCTGGGTGGCTCAGCCGGTTAAGCGCCAGGCTTCGGCCCAGGTCATGATCTCACGGTTTGTCGGTTTGAGCCCCGCGTCGGGCTCTGTGCGGACAGCTCCGAGCCCGGAGCCTGCTTCGGATTCTGTGTCTCCCCCTCTCTCTGCCCCTTCTCGGCTCACGCTCTGTCTCCCTCTCTCTCAAAAATAAATAAACGTTAGAAAAAATTAAAGTTTTGTTTAATCAACGTTTTTGCCTCTCCCTTTTGGCTTTGTTTCTTCTTCTCTGCTTGTGATCTGATTTTCTTTTCCCCCTTTTTCATCCCCTTTCCCCCGCGTTTTCCTCTAAATTAAAACACTTAATCCCGTGCTTGCTGATGACACAAATATAGAACATAGAGAAGAAAAGCTGCCTGCGGTCTCAGGTAATATGCACTGTCTAGTGCTTGGAATCTGTTCTTAGAGATTTTGTTATGCATATACTCAGATTGTTTTTATTATTTATAAATATAGGGTCATATTCTACATATTGCTTGTACATTTTGGACATACTTCTGATCTACTTTGACCTTTGAGATGGCAATATGTATTTCTTACATAGTTTTTGATAATGTATCATACTGGAGCCAGATTCCCAGGGTTAGAATCCTACTCTGCCACCTATTAGCTTTGTACTTGAGCAAATTACTTAATTTACGTGCCCCAATGAACTCATCTGGAAGATGAGGGCAACAGTAATGTTTATTTCATGGCATCATGGCAAGGATCAAATGAATTAATCCTGTAAAGGGCTCAGAAGAGTCCTGCCATGTGGTGAGTATTCGAGAAACGCTAACTGCTATTATCATTTTATTCTTGCTCCTATGTTATTCATTTGGTCATGGTCAGTAATGTGTGTCTAGAATTTAGATATGATTACAGTTGACCCTTGAACGACGCATGGGTTTTGGGGTCTCAACCCCATGGAGTTGAAAATGTGTGCAGGGGAGCCTGGGTGGCTCAGTCAGTTGAGCAGCTGACTTCGGCTCAGGTCGTGATCTCGAGGTTCATGAGTTTGAGCCCCGTGTATTGAGCTCTGTGCTGACAGCTCAGAGCCTGGAGCCTGCTTCGGATTCTGTGTCTCTCTCTATCTCCTGCCCCTCTCCTGCTCACTCTCTGTCTTCTCTCTCTCTCTCTCCTAAAAATAGATACACATTTTAAAAAAAGAAAGAAAGAAAATCTGTGCATAACTCTTTGACTCCCGAAAAACTAGTAACCTACTACTGACTGAAAACCTTACTGATAACGTAAATAGCTGATGAACACGTATTTTGTTATATGTATTATATAGTGTGTTCTTACAATAAATTAAGCTAGAGAAAAAAATGTTAAGATCATAAGAGACGATACATTTACAATACTGTACTGTATTAAAAAAAATTTGTGTATAACTAGACCCGTGAAGTTCAAACTTGTGTCATTCAAAGGTCAACTGTAATTGAAAGTATAGGACAAGTCTTATAAAAAGGTTTTCAGGAGTTCTGTTGATTCTTTCCTTTTAATTATTTATTTATTTTTCTTGTTGACGTAGCCTTATATTAGTTTCAGATACACATCATAATGATTCCATATTTCTATAGATGGTAAAATAATCACCACAGTAAATCTAGTTAACATTCATCCCCATACATAGTTACAGAATTGTTTTTTCTTGTGATGGAAACTTTTTTAAGATCTACTCTCTTAGCAACTTTCAGAGATATAATACAGTGTTATTTAAAAAAAAATTTTTTGACGTTTATTTACTTTTGAGAGAGAGAGAGACCGAGCACAACAGGGCGGGGCATAGAGAGAGGGAGACACAGAATTGGAAGCAGACTCCAGGCTCTGAGCTGTCAGCACAGAGCCCGATGTGGGGCTCAAACCCATGAACCGCGAGATCGGGACCTGAGCCGAAGTTGGATGCTCAACTGACTGAGCCACCCGGGCGCCCTGCAATATAGTGTTATTAACTATAGTCACTATGCTGTACATTACGTCTCCATGACTTACTTACTTTATAACTGAAAGTTTGTAACCTTCGACCCCCATCAACCATTTTGCCACCCCCCATCCCCCACCTCTGGGAACCACCAATCTGTTCTCTGTATCTGCAAGCTTAGTTTTGTTTTTAATTTAACCTTTATTTATTTTTGAGACAGAGGGAGACAGAGCATGAATGGGGGAGGGTCAGAGAGAGGGAGACACAGAATCTGAAACAGGCTCCAGGCTCTGAGCTGTCAGCACAGAGCCCGACGCGGGGGTCGAACTCACGGACTGCGAGATCACGACCTCACGACCTCAGCCGAAGTCAGAGGCTTAACCGACTGAGCCACCCAGGCGCCCCAGTTTTGTTTTTAATTTAGATCCCACATATAAGTGAGGTCCTATGGTACTTGTCTTTCCATGTCTGACTTATTTCATGTAGCATAATGGCCTCGAGGTCTACCCATGTTAACACAAATGGCAAGGTTTCATTCTTCTTTACGGCTGAATAATAAACTGTTACATGTGTGGACCACATATCCTTCATCCATTCATCGATGGACACCTAGGTTGTTTTCATATCTTGGCTATTGTAAATAACACCGCAATGAACATGGGGTGCATATATCTTTCGTAAGCAGTGGTTTTCTTTTCTTCAGATAGACACCCAGTAGTGGAATTTCTGGATCATACGGTATTTCTATTTTTAATTTCTCAAGGAATGCCCACACTATTTTTCATAGTGGCTACAGCAGTTTACATTCCCAGCAGCATGCACAAGGGTTCTCTTTCCTCTATCCTTGCCGGTGCTTGTTACTTCTTGTCTCCGATAATAACGCGTGGTGAGATCTCATTTTGGTTTTGATTTGCGTTTCCCTGATGATTAGCGATGTTGAACATCTTTTCATGTACCTGCTGGCCATCTGGATGTCTTCTTTGGAAAAACATCTATATGGATCCTCTGCCCAGTTTTTAATTGGATTGTGTTTTGTTCTTGTTGTTGTTTTATTAGTGAGTTGTGAGTTCTTTGTATGTTCTCAATTTTCTTGGATATTAATCCCTTATTAGATAAGTGATTTACAGATATTTTCTCCCATTCAGTAGGCGGCCTTTTCATTCTGTTGATGGTTTTCTTTGCAGAGCAGAACGTTGATTCTTCCATTGTGTGGAAATGTCATCATAATTACCTAAGTCAAGGCTGTAGTTACAGGGGATTCAGCCAGAATGTTCACTGCTGATGTCCAGCTGAGACCTTTCTATTCATCTGCTTGGGCCATGGTCACGATGTATCACAGACAGACAGGGATGGGGAGAGTGAGGGTGGGGGCTTAAACAACAGTGACTGATTTTCTTACAGTTCTAGAGGCTTGAAGTTCAAGACCACTGCGGTGTTAGGGTTGGTTTCCTCTGGAGGCTCTCTCGTTGGCTTGCAGGCAGCCACTCTGTCCCTGGTTGTCCTCTGTATGAGCACCTTGGTGTCTCTTTGTATAAAGGACACCAGTCACACTGGATTAGGGCGTGTCATACGGGCCTTATTTTAATGTAATTGTCTTGTGACAGGCCTTGTCTTCAGATACAGTTACATTTTTTTTAAGTTTCTTTATTTTGAGAGAGAGAGAGCCTGAGTGCAAGCATGTGAGTGAGCATGAACAGGGGAGGGGCAGAGACAATTCCAAGCAGGCTTCACTTTGTAGCGCAGAGCCCGATGCAGGGCTCGAACTCAGAACCCAAAAACTGAGATCATGACCTGAGCTGAAACCAATAGCTGGTGGCTTGACCGACTGAGACGCCCAGGCGCCCCGATACGGTCACATTTTGAGGTACCAGGGATTCAGGCTTTCACATAGGAGCTGAGGGAACACCATTTGGTCCATGACAACCGTAAACCGTGTTGAAGATACCTTTGCAGTGAGAGCAATGCCCTACCTGGCCAAGGCTTCTTCCCCAGCTGACTTGAACCTGCTTGGAGTTCCCTGTTGTGGTCATGAAGACAGTGGGGATTTTTGTTGTTGTTGTTTATTTTTATTAAAAAAAAATTTTTTTTTTTTACATTTATTTATTTTTGAGAAACAGAGAGCGTGAGCAGGGGAGGGGCAGAGAGAGAGGGACACACAGAATCCGAAGCAGGCTCCAGGCTCCGAGCTGTCAGCACAGAGCCCGAAGCGGGACTCGAACTCACAGACCGTGAGATCATGACCTGAGCCGAGGTCGGACGCTCAACCGACTGAGCCACCCAGGCGCCCCCAGTGGGGATGTTTTCAATGGATTCACATCCTTCCCCCACTTCATGCTGCTGGTTTAGACCTTGCATCAGAAAACCTCCTGCAACTTCCTCTTTTGTCTCTGCACACCTCCCTGGATGCAGGAAAGCAGTCTGTAAGCACTGCGACCCACGCGGAGAAACGAGTCCCTCGGGGCGCCTGGGTGGCTCAGTCGGCTCAGGTCATGATCTCACCGTTCATGAGTTCAAGCGCCGCATGGGGCTCTGCACTGACGGTGCAGAACCTACTCGAGGTTCTCTGTCTCCCTTTCTCTTCCCCTCCCCCATGTGTACTCTCTTTCTCTCTCAAAAAAAATTAATAAACTTAAAACAAAATTAGTCCCTGTTGCAAAATGCCACTTGGAAATTGCTCATGTGCAGAGTACTCTGATTGTATTCCAAAACTATGAAGCAAATTTAAAAACACTTAATTTGGGGGCGCCTGGCTGCTCAGTCAGTGGAGCGTGTCTCTTGCTTGGGGCTGTGAATTCAAACCCCATGTTGGGTGTAGAGATTACTTAAAAATAAAAAAAATCCTGGGGTGCCTGGGTGGCTCAGTCGGTTAAGTGTCCGACTTCGACTCAGGTTGTGATCACACAGTTCATGAGTTCGAGCCCCACACTGGGTTCTGTGCTGACAGCTCAGAGCCTGGAGCCTGCTTTGGATTCTGTGTCTCCCTCTCTCTCTGCCCCTCCCTTGCTCACGTTCTCTCTGTCTCTCAGAAATAAATGAATGTTGAAAAACAATTAAAAAAAAAAAAAAGATCTTGGGGCGCCTGGGTGGCTCAGTCGGTTGAGCGTCCGACTTCAGCCCACGTCATGATCTCGCAGTTTGTGGGTTCAAGCCCCGCGTCGGGCTTTGTGCTGACAGCTCAGAGCCTGGCACCTGCTTCAGATTCTGTGTCTCCTCCTCTCTCTGCCCCTCCCATGCTCATGCTCTGTCTCACTCTGTCTCTCAATAATAAAATAAACGTAAAAAAAAATTTTTTTAAATCTTTAAAAAACCCCACAATTCTTAGGGTGCCTGGGTGGTTTAGTAGGTTAAGGGTCCCATTCCTGGTTTTGGCTCAGGTCATAATCTCACGGTTCATGAGTTTGAGGCCCACACCAGACTCCACGCTGACAGTGTGGAGCCTGCTCTGGATTCACTCTCTCTTCCTCTCTCTCTCTCTCTCTCCCTCAAAAATAAACTTAAAAAAAAAAACCACTTAATTTTTATGTTCTGAAACTAAGTTTTTACAAAAAGATTGATGGAATAGTCATTCCCCGCCCCCCCCCCCCCCCGAAGGTAGAATAGTTTCTTAAACTTTTAAAAAGATAGAGCTTTGGATCAAATTTGTTTTTTCCTCATTTGGGCGTGCCCCATCTGCCAGAGTGAAAACTGGGGTTATCTTTGTAGATAAACCTTAACAGTAGATGTTATGGTGAATGGTCTGCTAGGACCTAATTGTTTAAGGCTCCGTGTTGTTCAATGTCAAGTTGTACCAGGCATTCTGCTGAGCGCGGAGTACTCAGAATAATAAATAACACCTGGTCCCTGTTCCCTGGGGGGTTAACTGTCTGCTAGGGGAGACTTATGTGCACAGATGACGTCATTATAACGTGGGAAGTACTTCACCCGTGTGTTGCATGGGGTAGTTCAAGCCTCCGGAAGAGGTCTGAAGCTGGCTCTGGTAGGATCGGGGGTTGGTAGGTCATTTCCTGGAAAATAACGTGGATGAATAGCTGACCAGAGGGAGAAAGAGGGGAAAGGGTGTTCTGCAAAGCTGGAACGGCAGGAGCAAAGCAGACGTTGTGAAATGGCTCTTTGCTGGGAATTTTAAGTCCTCTGTACTGCTAGAGGGGAAACACGCCAAGAGTAGACAGCCTTTCAGAGGGTCCGGTACTGCTGGGCCTCTGCCTTGATGAAGAATTTGGTGTTTTTTTTGTTTTGTTTTGTTTTTACTGTTTATTTATTTTGAGGGTGAGGGGTGTAGGGGGGGAAGGAGAGAGAATCCCAAGCAGGCTCTGTGCTCTCAGTGCAGAGCCCAACGTGGGCTCGATCCTATGAACCATGAGATCGTGACCTGAGCTGAAATCAAGAGTCAGGTGCCTAACTGGCCGAGCCACCCAGGCGCCCCCAACACGTTGAATTTTATCTGAGAGGCAATGTGGAATCCTTGAAAGCTTGAGGCGAGTGTCAGATTGGCATTTTTAGGAAGGCTGTGTGGTGGATTGGAGCAGAGCACAGCCCCAGGAATTGCCTGGATTGGAATCAGCACCAGCACTTTGCTGCTCGGGGCCTCAGTTTCCCCGTGTAGAAAATAGAGGTGATGGTAATAAACAGTATCGCCCCACTCCCAAGGTGGCAGGGATGAAGAGACAGACCATACAATATGCTTGCAGCACTGCCTGGCACAGAGCAAGTGCTCAGTAAATACTAGCCCTTCCTCCGGCCCTGGGATGGAGGGTGGATCTGAGTGGGTTAAGATTAAATGAGGCAGAGACACCCGAGTGTGCTTGAGAGACGATGATGGTGCTAAGAAGTGACGGTCACAGTTTGAGGGAGATTTGGGAGGGGACGATGCCAATGCTTGCTGTTTGAGGAGGGGAGACGTGGTGGCTGCTGGAAGGCTTCCAGTTTGACGGACAATGACGGATGGAATACATGGGAATACACCGTGACACCACCACCGACCTGGGGGAGGAGGAGGAGGAGGAGGAGGGAGCAGGCGGCAGACGGGGAGGGGTGTGGGGACTCCGGTGATGAGGGCAGGAGCTCAGGTGGGAGGCGGGGACTGGAGGTGGCCGCGTGTGGGTGCAGATGAGTTTTGGGGTGGTGTTCGAGATTTCCTGGAGAGAACGTGGACAGGAGAAAAGGCCCAGGATAGAATGCTGGGGAGCACTCATGTTAAGGGATCCACAGAGGAAGCACGGTTCAAGGGAGAGAATGAGAAAACTCGTCAGTGGTGGGGATGACCAGAAGGGCGGCACGCAGAAACCAAGGGGCGGCGTGACTTCTGAGGAAGGGAGTGGTCGGCGGGGCCAGGCCTCTTACAGGGGCCCCTGAAGGGAACTGAAAAAGCCAATTGTGGCTGTCCTTAATTCTAAGACTACTTCAATGTTTTGGAAATTGGGATGCGACGTACAGCCTAACTATACATTTAATATGATGTCCCCACCCCCCAAGGAGCTGTTATTAAATCGCTGTTCTATCGTATAATCAGGGCGTCGTAGAGTTGAGGAGCGAATGACTGGTGATCTTAGTAAAAGCAATTTTCATTCCAAGGTGAGAGCCAAAGACATATTGCGGGTAGGTTAGGCGGTGATTGAGTGTGTTGGGCTGGGAACTGTGTGTAGACGCCTTCTTTGAAGAAGTTTGCAGAGGAAGGGCACCCGGGTGGCTCATGTTAAGCGTCTGACTTTGGCTCAGGTCGTGATCTCAAGTTCCATGAGTTTGAGCCCCTCAACGGGTGAGCACAAGCCTGGCTTTGGGTAAAAAACATGAGCCTCAGGTGAGCCCCCCCTTGTCTGTCTGTCTGTGTCTCTCTCTCTTTCTGCCCCTCACTCGCTTGTGCCCTCTCTCTAAAACAAACAAACAAACAAATAAATAAAAGTTTGCGGAGGAAGGGAGGAGAGGAGTCCCTCTAGAGAGGTGTGCGAGATTGAGTGCAGGTTTTCTGTACACAAAAGGGTCCAAAATCTGTTGATGCCTTTGACTTTGTGGCTTTTCTTACTGCGAACTTGTAGTAAATTAAGCATCGTGGTGAAAGGGTGAACTTTCCTTCTATTTTGGTTTACTGTGTGTGTCATTGAGCCAAGTATAGGTCTGGGGGGTGGGGGGATGAGGAGGCAAGGGAAATACAACATAGATGAAGGCCATGGGCAAGAGCCTGGGTGTCCTGATGGAGATGGGGTGCAGTGAGGGGAAGCCCTCCGCTCTGCTGGTCTACCTGGGAAGGTTCTAGAGAAGAGTTAGCTTTTCCAAGACAATTGCAATGATAGAGGAGAGGTGGTTTGGTGGGCTGGAACATAAGCATTTTTCAGGCAGTGTTTATATTTATTTATATGTCTTATTGAAGAAAGTTTTAAAGTCAACAATTAAGTGTGTGGAGAAGAACCTATGGGCAGATGATGATGATGATGATGATGATGATAATAATAACAATGATATAATAGTTGTTTGCTGCTTCCTGTTGTAAAGCACTTTATTTGTATTAGCTTGTTTAACTCAACCACAGCCCTTTGATGTAGAAACTGTTATTATCCCCACTTTACAGATGGGTGAACTGAGGTTCAAAGCGACTTAGGTAGCTTGCCCAGCCACACAGCCTAGTAGGTACCGGAGCTGGGATTTGAATCAGGCAGCTTGGTTCCAGAGGCTTATTCAGGGGCGAGGTGGGAGGGGGTGGGGGGAGGCGTGGACCACGGTGGCTGAGGTGTCCCACGGTGAGGAGGGAGCACTGGTGAGGCTGAGTATGACACATGCGACGATTCACAGGCACAATAGAGCGAGAGTGTTGACAGGCCACAGACAGTCAGCTGCAGTCCTGCCTCCGAGGGAGGTGGGATGGCATTGAGGGGCAGGCCCTATGTTTTATTTTATTATTATTTTATTTTATTATTTATTTATTTATTTATTTATTTATTATTTTTTATTATTTATATTTTATTATTATTTATTTTATTTTATTATTATTATTATACATTTACTTATTTTTCACAGAGAGAGCAAGAGAGTGAGTGCGAGAGGGGAAGAGAGGGGGGCGGACAGAGGATCCAAAGTGGGCTCTGTGCTTACAGCAGAGATCCCAACACGGGGCTCGAACTCGTGAACTGTGAGATCGTGACCTTAGCCGAAGTCGGATGCTTAACCGACTGAGCCACCCAGGCGAGGGGCAGAGCCCGTGTTTTAAACCAGAGAAGGCTGGACTAGCCAATGGAGGTCAGGACACTGAGGAGCTGGGGAGGACGTGTGTGTGTGTGTGTGTGTGTGTGTGTGTGTGGTTCCTGAATGTTTTAGATCCGGAGGTCTGAGAGGTCTCAAGAGAACTTTAGCTGACGTCAGAAGTGATGCGGAAACAATCACCAAATTCCTGTGCTGTCATTTCTTTTTTGGCGGCCCTTTATTTCAAACGCTAGTTTTTAGTGGAATTAGAAGCTCTTCCTGATTTGGGTCGTGTCATAGGTTGGGTTCTAAGGAAGCTGACTCTGAGATGTCCTTTATCGTGCCAGGACATTTATTACGGAGGGCTCTTGGGGTCCACAGCTCGGGAAGGGCAGGGGAGGGAAAAGAAGCAGGGTTGGGCAGAGGGAGAATTCCGGCTGCAGAGTAGCTTCAACCTATTCCCCAGGGAGCTTTACGGGGTGGGAATAGCTTTTCAGCGTTGTTCTGAGCTGGGGGGTGGTGGGGTGGTGGGGGGGGATTGGGGCAGTAGACCTGGGGTTCCCTGGGGCTTCCCTCCTCTCATTCAGTGATGAGGCATTGGATGCCAGCTGCCCCTGTCCCTGCCCGGGTGGACCGCATGCCCCTGGGCCCCGCAGTGTCCCGGCTGTTGTCCCCGAAAGGGCTGATAGGCCGAGGGCTTTGATTTGGCAGAAGTCCCAGAGGCTGGATGACAACAAGTCAGTCCTTCATTCCTGAAGAGAGATCTCGTTCGAGCATCGCACTGCACATCATGGGTAGCAAATTGTAAAATGTGAGGATCTTAGAAAACAAGTGCCCATCGTTGAAGCAGAGAAAGCTGATCCGGGCGAAAATCAAAGCATTTCATTCTCCGCGTTCCCCCCTCACAGCTGAGTAAGAGACTCCCATGGGCTCAGTTTTCGACTTAGGGAGGGCTATCTGGTTTAAGTTTCTTACGTGTTATTATATTTGATTATGCATTTGACATTAAAATGTAATGCCAAATGCACACATATAAGGTAATATTAGTATAAATAGCTCACAGATAAAAGAATGGCATTTATTACATAGTCTGCCCCCCATTAAGCCACGGCCTCTCTGAGAAACCGCATGGTTTATAAAAGTCTGACATAATGAGGGAAATGGGGGTGTAGGGGGAACGTGTGTTTTCCTCTCAGCTCTGCCGTTTCATAGCTATGAAAACTTGGGGCTAGATGCAGAACTTTTTTTAGACACTTAATTTTCTCATCTGTAAAGTGGGAGAGAGAATACGTACCTGGACGAAGTCACAGTGTTGTGTCAGATAGATATCAATGTATGTATAAAAGTCCTCATAGATATCAATGTATGTATAAAAGTCCTCGTTAGACATTAACGTCCCCAAACCCCCCCCAAAAAACCCTAAAGGACTTGAGCGAACATCTAGTCCAAACCTTTCGTGTTCTGGGTGAGAAGAGGGCGCTTCAGAGGTCACGAGACCGTATTCAGTTATGCGAGTGATTACGTAAAGGAAAAATGTGCTTGCATTTATCTAAGGAAGACGGGACTCTTAGGGATATAAGGAAAGCCCAGGTGGTGAATTTGAACTTGGAAAACATGGACGGGAGTGACTGTCCAAGGGCAGGTTTATAGCAGAGCCCGGCTGTCTGAGCCCAGGCCCTGGTGCTTCGTTTGGAATGCTGGACCCTCCAGCGACCCTGTCGTGCAATCAGCCTCGTCTCTGTGCCCCCAGCACATGCCACCCCTTCTTTTCCTTCTCCACTGGGCACGAGGAGATCTCGTGTCTAGATCTAGGAGAGGATCTAGCCCAGTTCTGGTCCCGACCCCAGCTCAGACCCAGCTGCGTGATCTTAGGCACGATTCTTTACGTCTCTCTCATGGGCTTGGTTCCTCATGTAAAACTGGGATAATAACACCTGTCCTGCTGATCTGTCATTCTGGTTTCGAGGATCAAACAGCGTAAAGTAGGTGAAAACACTTTAAAAAGCACAAAATGCCCTACAAATGTTGAGTATTGTTATTATCCTCATTACTGCTCCTCCCCTGCCTCCTTGTGTCCCTCCCTGCCCCCCTGCCCCCCCTGCCTCCCTCCCTGCCTCCCTGCCTCCTTGCCTCCTTGCCTGCCTGACCCACCTCCCTTGCCTCCAGCTTTGCTGGCTTCCTGCCAGGAGTGTCTGACAAGTGACTGCAATTAATTATTTGTTGAGAAGCTTTCTCTGAACCATGAAAAGTCATTTGGGAAGCTGTTCTTGGACTACTAGGAATCTAATTAGATTATTGGGAGTTGCAGAGGGAAAAATAAAAAAATGAAAGACATTACCTCTGAGAGAAATATTTTATTTCCATTGATAATGGAAGTATTGGCCTGCGATTGTGGCAAAAAGCATTTGAAGGTATTTAGGGTACTGGTGAGGAGGCGTGAGACCCAGGGGGAGCCTGGATCTCCTGAGTCTCTTCACCTTGGAGAAGCCACGAGAAGGGCCTCAGGAGCTCCTTCAGCTGGGCCGCTCTGGTGTCTCCCTCCTGATGGCCCACCCCTCTCCTCCTCAGGCTCCCTGGCGTTGGGCAGGGGCGCAGTGTATACTTCTGAGCCCGATGTCAGAGTTCCTGAGGACAAACGTGAGTTGTGGGCGGCTGTGCAGGGGGGTGGGGCGGAGGGGGGGAAGCAGGTGCGCCTGGGGCCTGGAGGGCGGGCAGCGCAGAGCCCCCGACGCAGTTTGGGGCCCTTCTCCTCCTCCGTTTGCCGCCGCTCCTTCGTCCCGCTCACTTTTGCGCTGCCCACAGCCGCCAAGTTGTCCTGCTCCTACTCGGGCTTCTCCAACCCCCGCGTGGAGTGGAAGTTCGCCCATGGTGACATCACCAGCCTCGTTTGTTATAAAAACAAGATCACGGGTGAGTTGCCCCACCTCCTCCCCGGTGGCCTAGGTTGTGGAGGGGTCGACGGGGCCGGACCCCCAGGGGAGGGGAGCACCCTGGGGCCCAGGTCCCGCGGACTCTAACGCGGCCTGCCCTGCCACCACCCAGCTTCTCGTGGCCCCGCAGCGCACTCAGCCGGCCGCCCCTTCCTCTCTCCTGGTAGCCTCCTATGCAGACCGAGTCACCTTCTCGCACAGTGGCATCACTTTCCATTCGGTGACCCGGAAAGACACGGGGACGTACACTTGCATGGTGTCTGACGAAGGCGGCAACACGTACGGGGAGGTCAGCGTCCAGCTCACTGTGCTTGGTATGTGCCCACGCGTTTTGTGTGTGGGTTTGGCATTCATTGCTTCCCAGGTCCTCAAGGGGCTTTGCCGAGCTTTGGAGCTCACTGATGGCCAGGGCGCTGGGGCGGGGGGGGGGGGGGGGGGGGGGGGGAGTGGGGAGTGGTGGGGGGCTTCAGTCTCTGTGCTGCAGAGGCGACGAGCCCTGCCCCTCCCCCTCCCACAGTGAGAAGCGGAGGGCCTGGTAAGGGATGGAGGCTGGAGCTGACCTATGGGGTTGTCTTCCGCTTGGCCTCTAGGCGGCGCTGTCTGAACTTGTGCTGGGCCCCTTCTGTCCCTTCGCAGTGCCTCCATCCAAGCCCACGGTCCACATCCCCTCCTCTGCCACCATCGGGAGTCGGGCAGTGCTGACCTGCTCAGAGAAGGATGGCTCCCCCCCTTCTGAGTACTACTGGTTCAAGGACGGGGTCCCGATGCCTTCGGATCCCAAGGGCAACCGCGCCTTCAGCAACTCTTCCTACAGCCTGAATAAAAAGACAGGGGAGCTGGTAAGGATGGGGTGGTGCGTTAGGGTAGGGGGGGGGGGGGGGGCAGGGCCAAAGAGCCCTGGAAGGTGGGGAAGACAAGCAGCAAGATGAGCTTGGCGTTAGGGTCAGAAGACTAAAGATGGGGGCTTGGATGCTTCTCAGGATGAGGGTGTCATAAGGTGCACAGATCCCTCTGCCGTGCACCCGAAACCCCAGTGCAACAGCGTATGTCCACGATACTGCAATTTAAAAACGAGGATGGGGGGGGGGGTTGCTCCTGTAGAGCCTGCGGCTCTTGGTGTCGGGGGTCGGGAGTTCGATCCCCGCGTCCGGCGTAGAGCCTACTTACAAAACACCAGAAGTAGGTGCTTGGCTTCTGTAGGCAGGAGGCCAACCGATTTCCTCCCTTCAGGTCTTCGATCCCGTGTCAGCCTGGGATACGGGCGAGTACACCTGTGAGGCGCGGAATGGGTACGGGATGCCCATGAGGTCAGAGGCTGTGCGCATGGAAGCCGGTGAGCAAGGCTCTAGCAGGGGCTTGAGCTCGGACCTGGGGTGGGGCCCGGGGTCTGCTTTCCACCCTGGCTTTGGTGGTGTTGTCAGTCACGTGAGTGAGCCCCCAGAGGACTGACCTCTCGTTTGTGTCTCACAGCGGAGTTGAATGTGGGGGGCATTGTGGCAGCTGTCCTTGTCACACTCATTCTCCTTGGATTCTTGATTTTGGGCATCTGGTTCGCCTATAGACGAGGCTACTTTGACAGTAAGTACTTGCCCTCAACGGCTCTCCTTTGTATCGTCCCCATTCCAGGGCACGGTCCTTGGGTGCCATCTGAGTACTGACCTGATAGTGAGCCCACGTGTGCAGGGGTTCTCTCCCGGGTGAGCACCAGTGACCTATTGAGTGCCATTCCCCCCAGCCTTCTGCGCCCGGCCGGCCCCTATCCCGCTGACGCTCACGGTCCCCTTTCTTCTTTTTCAGGAACAAAGAAAGGGTGAGTGAGCCACCTGCCGTCCTGGGAGGTCTCCAAAGGAGGTTGAGAACAAGGATGCGTGTGGTTTGAAGCGGAGACGGGCCCCGGGGGGGAGGGGCTGGAGGCAGAGGCCACCCTGGTTGGGTGGCCATCTGTGTGTCTGCCTCTCCCCGTTCCCTGTGACCTTGCACTTGTCGGGTCTCCCTCCACCCACCCCTCCCTACTGAGAGCTCTGTGCTTCCGTAGAGTTCTCGGTCGAGCCTCTAACGTTGGCCAGCAGAGGTTAAAGAGAGCACGGGTTGGGGGGGGGGGGGTTGCTGAGCGTCTCCGTCTTCTGGCTTGTCCGCAGGACCTCGAGTAAGAAGGTGATTTACAGCCAGCCCGCTGCCCGCAGTGAAGTGAGTGTGCTCCCCTGGGACCGGGAGGGTCTCCCTGAGGGAATGAGGGGCTCCTCCCCTGTGTTTACAGGTTCAGGAGCTTATCAGCTAAACAAGAGTGTACAGGGTTGATTTGGGCGTTTTATTTCTCCAGGGGGAATTCAGGCAGACCTCGTCATTCCTGGTGTGACCCTGGTCCGACTCATCTCCTGTCCTCCGTGCTTGCCTTCTTCCGGTGCTACCAGACTCCGGCCCGTGGCGTCTGTAGTTTCACAGGGTCCCTTACGCGTCTTCTAGCCCCCACAGGGGTCCCCACGTTTATCTTAGTTAGGATGTGGTTGTGTACACTTTCCCCCTGCATCCCGCCCTTCCTTTCCCGCCATTGCCGAGTGGCCCGGGACTTGTTTAAAAGCTTTCGTCCCCCATCCCTACGAGGGATCAGGGAACAGCCCTGAGCGTCACGCCCCTTGACTTCCCTTCCCAGAACGTGGCAACAGTGGCGGGGCACTCGATACCCCCTGTGTGGCGGCGGCCCCTCCCCCCCGAGTAGGGATCTGGAGTTTGGTCCCTCGGCCCTTTCCTCCCGTGGTGAGGAGGGACGCACTGTTCCAGAGTGGGGACTGGAGACCGAGCCACCGAAGAGGTTGCGGGGTGACAACACCAAGTCTCTCCCGCCCCTGCAGCCCACTCCGCTTTCTTCTGTCTTCCCACGGGAAGTGCCCCCGAGACCCTCTTGCACCGGCCTGAACGCAGGCGGACACCATCTGTGTCTGTAGAAAGAAACTGGAGCTTTGTTATGGAGAGCATGGGGGGGGGGGGGGGGGCTCTCAGGGGACACTGAGCGGAAGGGTTTTAAAACCCCTGATCTAAAGAAAAGGAAGCTGGAGCTGGGAGCTCCGACCATCACCCTTCCCTTGGCTGGAACAACTGGATGGACCCTTTTAAGATGTGTCTGCAGGGCCGTGCGGATGTGCGCAGTGGTCTTAGCTCTTTGCTGTGGGGTGTGGGCGTGCGTGTGCGTGTGCGTGTGTGCGCGCGCGTGCACATTCGCGCGCTCGGTCCTAGCTCTCTGCTGAAATGCGGTGTGTGTCCAGGGCGTCTTCGCTCTTTGGTGAGACTGTTGGTGTGTGTTTGGATGTAGCCGGATGTTGCTGGTTTGTCAAAGCCTCTCGTCGCGGGAAGTTGGGGAAGTGAAAAGTTCCTGGGCTCCTTTGTACAAACAGGAAGGCGCCTGGAACCCTGCTTCCCAACAACCTGGGTTGGTCCTGGCCCCCTGTCCCACCCCTTCCTGGCTCCCGTCTCAAGGCAGAGCTTCTGAGCTTGGGGCCCTCATTCCGGAGCCCTCTGGCGGCGGGAGGAGTGCCCTCGGCTGCGGGAGCACACCCGGAGGAAGCCGATGCTGTGCCCTGGGGTTCTCGCTGGTCTGGTCCACTGAGGGGAGAAAGTGCCCACCCTCCCCTCCCCCCTCTGCCAACCAGATGCATCGAAAGACTTCTCTAAGGAGAACAGACTGCCCCAGAGCAGTAAAGTAACCACTGCTTCACTGGAGCGGAGTTGGGGGCTGGGGTGCTGTTTAGAGGAAAGGTAATTTGAGACCAGGTGGCCAGGCCACCCGTGTGTGAGTGATGGGAAGGTAGGCCTGCCTGACGTTGCTTTCCTTTGTGCGTCTGGACAGCCCTTTTTGCCCTTAAATTTCTGTTTCCCCCTCTACCATAGTCGCCCGGTCTATTAACGAGCGAGAGGGCGAACACCGGGGGGTCTTCAAGGGTTGATTTTGCTTAACTTCTTTCTGTGGGGGACGCTAAGCCCCACTTTTCCAGGTTTTATTCCCTGATCTGGAAACCCCTGACAGAATTGAGTTTTCTATCGAGAATCCAAGAGGAAAAACAAGCCTAGCCAAACCATCGGTTAAGGGTCATGGGCCAATAAAAAAAGAGCTTTTTCAGATGGAGATAAAATTTAATTAAACAGTAAAAGCAGAGATGATGAAATGGTTCAGTAAGAAAGAGATTTTTAAAGCGTGTTTCAGCCTCCTGGTTGGGAGACGGGGTGGGAGGGACGCGGAGACAAGGCCACAGGGAAGCAGAGGTGACTCATTGTCCCGTCAGGTCTGAGGTGAGTGGTTCCTCACCCTCTCGGTCACTTGTGGTGAACAGAAGTCATGCGTGACCAGTCTTGGAAGTCACCTCTCCAGCTTACCACAGTCCCCTTGAGTTGGAAAACACCCTGCCTGCTTTCATTTCGAAATGTCAAGGCTAATTTTGTAATAAATGTTTATTTTTCACATTGAGTTTGTTTACAGCCTGAAGTTCTGTGTGGTAAACGAACTGGGACTTCCAGAGTGGTTTGGAGATTCAAAACCTTCCCGATAGTCTTAAGAGATTTGAGATCTCCTTCCACGGAGACGGATAGTTAACTTTTCTCCCCAAATTACCGTTGGCCCCGTGCTTGAATGGGAATGACTCAAGTGGACGTTTCTTTCCATTGACACTTGGAGGGAGGAATTCTATGGGCGTTGGTGGTTTGAGACACGAACCCACTGTAATTGCGGATAAAATGCTTGTCAAGGATGTGTTTGTTCTGTCTTAACAGAATCTACAGATCAAGGGGAGGGGAAATGGGTTTGGTCCCTTTGAAGGGAGAATATGCTTTATGGGGCATGGGGACACCTTAAGGGGGGGGGGGTGTTAAGTGAAAAAGTACAACTTTAAGGAAAAAAACTTAATTTTTTCCTTAAAGTTTATTCACTTTGAGAGGAGAGAGAGAATGCATGCAAGCAGGGGAGGGGCAGAGAAAGAGGGAAAGAGAATCCCAAGCGAGGTCCATGCTGTCAGCACAGAGCTTGAACCCTCAAACCATGAGGTCATGACCTGAGCCGAAATCAGATGCTTTAACTGACCGAGCCAGCCAGGTGTCCCCCACCCCCCCACCCCCAACAAAAATCTAACATGAAATGGAAGTTTTTCTTTTTTGAGGGGTACCTTGTTGAATGATTATCATCATCCATTAACTTACTTACCGGCTATTATTAATACCCCTAGGCCACAGATGGGGAAAAGAGGCACAGACATGCCAAGTTACTTGTCCAAATTCACAACCAGTACTGGACAAGTGGGAGGACTGGGCTCGAGAGAGCTGGGGAGAGAAGATCAGATAGACCGTCCCACTCTCAGTGACCCTGAATGGAAAAGAATTCAGGAAGAGGAGGAGGAGGAGGAGGAAACAAGGTCTCCTTCGAAGTGGCCCTGTGGGTGTCAGAGAGGACCCTGAAAGCAATGATGTTTACCTGGGGTTTCCTCTGAACCGTGACTTCACTTGAGCCTGCCACCCCAACAGGATCCAGGGGACGAAGTGAAACAAATAGGAAGCTCTTGGTAAAATGGAGGGCCTATGAGTGCCACCTTCTGGAAGGAAGGGCAAAGCCCACTGCATTTTTGCCAGTGACCCAGGTGAAAATCAGAAGGCGTACATATCGTATTCGTGGATGGCAAAAGAGAACAGCAACTTAGGCTGCAGAATGAGAATTCAAGCATCTCAATAGAACAAACAGAGGGTTACCAGAGGGGCGGCGGGTGGGAGATATAGGTGAGGGGGACCAAGAGAAGCGCACTGAGTAATAGATGGGATTGTTGAACCACCGCCTTGTGCACCTAAACTTCTATAACACTGTTAACTACCCTGGAATTAGAATTAAAAGAAAAAATCTTAGCACAAATGATACACTCCGTCTTCTAGACCAAAATTCAGTAGCAGTAAGTGGACGATTCTGCCTCTGGGTCCAAAAAAGTTCAACAAGTCATGAATAAAGATGGAAAGATACAGAGCGTCTAGACCTAGAGAGGCAGGCAGTCCGCTCATGGCACTGGACCCCTGTATCAGGTCGCTTTAGATGCTACACTTTAAAGC
Organism: Panthera pardus; assembly: GCF_024362965.1. NCBI lineage: Eukaryota > Metazoa > Chordata > Mammalia > Carnivora > Felidae > Panthera > Panthera pardus. The sequence goes on along the minus strand of NW_026526777.1, from coordinate 5,401,668 downwards.
GCTTATAGGCCAACTGGAACGTGTTCATAAAAGTGTTGTGGATGGTAAAGAGACCAAGAGTCAAGCTGAGAATCAAAGGTCCGGCAAGACAAAATGGCAGCCTGTAGATATTTGAAGATTACTGTATGGATGGCCTCACGGAGGATTGGGACCAACGGTTGACTGTCCAAAGGGGACTGGTTATGGGGCGTCTGGGTGGCTCAGTCGGTTGAGTGTCTGACCGCTCAGAGCCTGGAGCCTGCTGCAGATTCCGTGTCTCTCTCTCTGCCCCTCCCCTGCTCATGCTCTGTGTCTCTTAAAAATAAACATTAAAAAAAATTAAAACAACAACAACAACAACAACAAAGGAGACTGGTTATAATTCAGAATGTGCCCTTCAGACCTCTCAAGAGGGTGTCGGGTACTGGAAAGACTGCCAGCTTTGAGGTCGCAGACCTCGCCTGATTCCAGCCTTTGATGTTGGCAAGGTTTTCTCCCGTCAGTCTCTGTCACCTAAAGGCCTCACCCAATGAAGTTTTTAGAAGCAAATGAGGCAAGATTTGGGAAGCACTTTATGTCACCTCACACAAGAGCTGTCCGTGGTCTCTTTGTGAATTTCATAATTTCCACATGTCCTGAAATAAGGAACTTTTTATTCCCTGCCCCCCCCCCCAGCCCCCCAATCATTTAGAAGTGTAAAAAGCATTCTTAGATCCCAGGCTGCACAAAAACAGCGGGCTAGCAATGGCTGTTTTGACTCATCATTGGAGTGAAAAGAAAGCAGTCGAACCCATTTGTCTTCTAGCTAAATTATCTTAATTCCAGTATAGTTAACACACAGTGTTACATTGGTTTCAGGTGTGTATATAGTGATTCAACATCACTCAGGGCTCATCCTGAGAGGTGTTAACCCCGGATGCAGAGTTTAAGATGCCTTTGGTCACGTCTGCGGACATCCCCGGGGAGAAAGGAACTCAGAAGACAGTGGGTGGTAGCAGCTAGACAAGAATAAAGGCCAAAGCCTCAGAGACTGCAGGAGAGAAAGGGGTGGGTGGAAAACCAACGTGCCAGGGAGCAATGATGCAGGGGGGAAAACGGAACCGGAGGAGAGACCCACACCCACTGAGTCATTTTAGAACAACACTTATACCCAGTTTCTGTTTCTAGTTGATTCGCAGTAGGTCATTAAACTACGTAGAAATCAGGGCGGGGCGCCTGGGTGGCTCAGTCGGTTAAGCGGCCAACTTCGGCTCAGGTCATGATCTCGAGGTTCGTGAGTTCAAGCCCCGCGTCAGGCTCTGTGCTGACAGCTCAGAGCCTGGAGCCTGCTTCGGATTCTGTGTCTCCCTCTCTCTGACCCTGCCCGTTCATGCTCTGTCTCAAAAATAAATAAACGTTAAAAAAAAAAAATTAAACTACGTACAAATCATGCAATAGTTTTCTGCCACAAATCTGCTCCTTAGCTGATGTCACCAACTTCCTTAAGGGCAGGGAGCTTGTGTTGTTCTGTTTGTTGTATGTACCCAGTGTCTGGCACTCTGTGCCCATCAATAAATGGTGACGAATAAGGATCCGTTTACAAAACTCGAATGCGATAAATCCCGAAAACCTAGGAGCTGCTGCGGCTAGTTGGCTGTCACGGGCTGTCACGAGCGTTGTTACCTCTCGTTATTCGTGTGCAGGCCAAGTGAAAAGTGGAAGACGGATGGGGGGACAGGGGGTCCCACATCCCGAATTTTTACTTTTATTTATTTATTTTTAAATGTTTTTAATGTTTATTTATTTTTGAGAGACAGAGACAGAGCACGAGCGGGGGAGGGGAAGAGAGAGGGGGAGACACAGAACCCGAAGCAAGGCTCCAGGCTCCGAGCTGTCAGCACAGAGCCCCTGGGGGGCTCGAACTCACAAACCGTGAGATCGTGACCTGAGCCGAAGCCTAACTAACTGAGCCACCCAGGTGCCCCCCCCCCCCCATCCTGAATTTTTAAATGCTGGCATCACAAACGTTTTGTTTCCTCTGGGTATGGGGGCAGTGGAGTCAGCGGAGGTGGGTGCAGGGCCAAAGAAGAGAATAAGTGGACCCATTTACTTATCTCTGGTATGCTGAGTGCCTTCCAGGGTGCTGGACTTCTGGCTTCAGCCCTAGTCCTACCTTGGAGCCCAGCCCATGGTTTAAGGCGCTGAGGTGGCCAGTAAGGACCACACTGAAACTCCCCCGAGGGAGACAACCTCCACAAAAAAGGCTAAGTGCTGAGAATGAGACCCTTTATCTGCCTGGGAGGGAGCCTGGCCGGGCTGTGCAGCCAGGGGGACAGATAAGGAGCAGGGACAACTCCTAAGGCTCCCAGGCCTTCCTCACCCTTTCTCACCAATGTTTTAGCAACATTCCTAACAGGCTTGTGACTTTAATTGTTTGCACACACGACACCGGCAGTCAATGTCGTTTCTGTAGGGGAAGAAATAAAAAGTCGTTTCTCTTCTCATCTACCCTTGTGGGTTCTCAGGTCGGGGACTGTGAGGCAGAGTGACAAAAGACAGATGAACAAGCATACTAACATACGCGTCGTGCATTCACACGGGAGCGCTCAGAAATGAGTAACTCACAGTGGGTAGAACTCAGGCTTCTAGGAGTTTGAGCTCCATGTTGGGTGAAAAGGTTGCCCAAAACAAAACAAAAAACAAAACAACACAACTTGGGCTTCTGTGGCATCTTCACAAAAGAATAACACATTTTTAGGGAAGTGATAGGACAAAGCAAAAAGGAAAAAGGCTTGAATTTCTAGGGTGGCAAATTACGGGAAAGTAAATATGGGGAGGGGAGAATAAATGGAAGAGAAGGGCTACCTTTTAAAAATATTTTTTTCTTGGTCTGTATGTGATCACTTTACTTATTTATTTTTAAAAATCTTTTCAGGTTTTATTGATTTGTTTTGAGAGACAGTAAGAGCATGCACGAGAGGGGCGCCTGGGTGGCTCGGTCGGTTAAGCGTCCGACTTTGGCTCAGGTCACCATCTCAAGGTCCGTGAGTTCAAGCCCCACGTCGGGCTCTGTGCTGACAGCTCAGAGCCTGGAGCCTGTTTCAGATTCTGTGTCTCCCTCTCTCTCTGCCCCTCCCCTGTTCATGCTCTGTCTCTCTCTGTCTCAAAAATAAATAAACGTTAAAAAAAATTTTTTTTAAATAAAAAAAAAAAGAGCATGTGCGAGAGAGGTGCAGAGAGAGGGAGAGAGAGAATCCCAAGCCAGTGCAGAGCCCGATGTGAGGCTCGAACCCACAAACCGTGAGATGGTGACCTGAGCTGAAATCAAGAGCCAGATGCTTAACTGACTGAGCCACCCAGGTGCTCCCTTATTTATTTATTTTTAAAGTAAGTTCTACACCCAGTGTGGGGCTTGAACTTATGAGCCCAAGACCAAGCGTTGCATGCTCTACCTACTATGCCAGTCAGGCTAAGCGCTACTTAGTAAGGATTGTTACATTTTATCTTCTGGTAAGGGCTACTTAGTAAGGATTATTACATAGAATCTACTTAGTAAAGATTGTTACATACAATCTCTGGACTAAGGGTCTAGAGTTGTTGCCAGTGATGAACTTCTCCCCTTCCTGAGAAGGGGAGGGGGGGGGTGGGAGTGGGGGGGGGTGAAGGATGGGGGGAGTGGGGGGGGGGATGGGGGAGTGAGGGATGGGGGTGGGGGATGGGGGTGGGGGGGTTGAGGGGGGTCACCTTTATGAATTGATGTCCTGCTTTTAGGCCAATAGGGAAAGGGCAGAGAGCTTTTCTTGTACCTATTTCTTACTTGCCTTCAGCTCAAAATGATCAGGATGCCAAAATGGCGTCTTTAGGGTGGCATATTCTGCCCTGTCTCAATGTCTTTCTTTGGAGGGCAGTACCCCACGAGATACAGGTTGAAATCCTTAAGGATGTCCAGGCTGAGAAGGGGTGGCATTATTAGTGTTTATTTATTTTTTCAGAGAGAGAGAGAGAGAGACAGAGCATGAGCAGGGGAGGGGCAGAGGGGACGACACAGAATCCAAAGCAGGCTCCCGGCTCTGGACCGTCAGCACGGAGCCCAACGCGGGACTCGAACTCATGAACCTGAGCCAAAGCTGGAAGCTTAACCGGTTGAGCCCCCCAGACGCCCCTCCAGGCTGCTCTTGTAGGAAAAGTAAGCGCAAAGGCACGAATTCCTGCAACCAGACGCCACCGCCAGGTGGAGCTAGAACCTCCCGGGAGGCGCTTCCAAACCTGAGGGTAAATGACAGGCGTGGTTTGCTGGAGACTCGGTTAAGAAGGAGGGATTAAAAATGGTTAATCTCATCCATCAGATTGGCAAAAGTTAAAATGTTTGTGTAGGGGACGAAAAATAATCGTCCTTTACCCTTGTAGGCTCCTGGTGGAGACCCCCCCCCCCCCCCATCGTCATAGAAGGTAATTTAACAGGAGAAAAACAAGTTCAGTAACACGTGTACCTCCCGTAAGCATGAGATGCCCGGGAAAACTGAGTAACTCCCCCAAACGGTCCGAGCCATCATCTTAAATATTATCTCTAGCTAAAGACAAAGATGTTGGGGGCGGGGGAGAGCCGGTTAAGGGAGGTTTTTCAGGTAATGCACAGTAAACAAGGGTGAGGAGGTCATGCGGATTTCAGTCGTTACCTTCTCCATCAATTTCTAGAGATCAGGTCCTCCTCCTCTTCCGGGTTCGGGGAGGGAGACACCCGTCCTTGCAAGTGGAGATTTCCCTTCCGAATGCAAAAGTCTCTTACAAAGGGTCCCTGCCACCTGGTTTTCACAGCTTCTCCCGGATTCACTGTTTTCTTCAAGATAACCAGCTCAAGATAATCCTTATGCCAAAGAGGCACATTTTCGGGGTCACGTATTCCGCTTCCCCACCTGGCAAGGCTGTGGGGAACGAGTAACGCGGATACTGTGCGGCGGGCACAAAAAAAAGGCATCATTCTGATGAGGAGCATTTTGGCAATATCTCAACAAAACCACAGATACACGTAACGTTTGACCTGGCAACCCCACGTCTAGGAATCGACCCTGAGGCTACACCCCTGACAATACAAACATCCGCACACACGAAGTTATCTGCAGCATTCTTTGTCATTGCAATGTATTGGAAACTGCCCCCAAAAGTTCAAATATAGGCAATTGAGTCAATAAACTCCGGTGTATTCCCACAATGCAATAGGTTGCAACTGTAAAAAAAAAAAAAAAAATTGAAGATCTTGGAGAAAAATACACCACCCCAAAATGCACCTCTGGCATATTGATTACTTAAATACTTAAACTGTTTTTTTTTTTTTAATTTATTTATTTTGAGACAGTGAGAGAGAGAGAGAGAATGAGGGAGGGGCAGAGACAAAGGGAGAGAGAGAGTCCCCAGCAGGCTCTGTGCTGTCAGTGCGGAGCCCAACACGGGCCTTGATCCCACAAACTATGAGATCATGACCTGAGCCAAAATCAAGAGTCAGATGCTTGAGCCACCCAGGCACCCCTAAACTGGGTTTTTGTTGTTGTTGTTGTTGTTGTTGTTGTTTTTTAAGGAACTCAGACAAGAGAGAAGCTGTGAAAACTTGAGAAATGATCTTTTTGTAAGAGACCTTTGCATTCATAAGGGAAATCTCCATTTGGAAGACTGTCTCCCTCGATGTACCAGGAGAAGGGTGTGTGTGTGGGGGGGGGGGCTAATCTCTAGAAACTTCTCAGTGGAGGAGACCACCAAGTAAACCTGGATAACAACCTCACTCCTGTTTACTGTGCTTCTCCGGGTCACCTCCTGTGACTCCCCATCCCCAACACCTTTTTTTGTTTTTAATGTGACAGCTTCAGCCTTTTCAGGGAGTTATTCAGTTTTCCTGGGTGTTCCCTTGTATACAGGAGGTATACATGCCATTACATTTCTGTTTGATTTTTTTTCCTGTTAACCTGCCTTAAGGGTGCCTGGGTGGCTCAGTCGGTTGGGAGTCTGACTCTTGATTTCAGCTCAGGTCATGATCCCAGGGTCGTGGGTTCGAGCCCTGCACCGGGCTCTGTACTGTGATCATAGAGCCAGTTTAAGATTCTTTCTCCCTTTGACCCTCTCCCCTGCTCTCTCTCTCAAAAAACAAACACACAAAAAATCTCAATCTCAATTTAATTTTTAGAACAGCCAAAGAACCTAGAAAAGAATGAGGAAAAAATTTTCTTCCCCTAATTGTATTAACTGACTTGAAGTATGTTCCGGGACATATTTTTAAATGAAAAAAAAAAAAAAAAAAAAAAAAAGCACAAAGCTACATTTTGGTAGGAAAAGGAGATAGAATAAGAAAGCACACTGTATTGTTTTTGCAGAAACATACACAAGATAGAAGATAAAAATTAATGAGATTGGTTACCTACAAGAGGTGATAGGATCCGGGTGAAAGAGATAGGCGATGAAGTTTCACCTCCTGGGAGTATACTGTTTCGTCTGCTTTCGACTTTTGGAACTGTTAAATAGCATTCAACCGAGTAAATTTATTTTAATTTTTAAAGTTTATTATTTATTTATTTTGAGAGAGACAGAGAGAACAAGTGGGGGAGGGGCAGAGAGCCAGGGGAAGAGACAGCACAAAGCCCAACGTGGGGCTTTGAACTTATGAACCGTGAGATCATGACCTGAGCCGGAACTAAGACTGGGATGCTTAACTGACTGAGCCCCCCAGGTGCCCCCCGAGCAAATTTTAAAGATCTAATGGGCTTTATTAATCGATTCAGGAATCAGGAAGCGTCCCATCTAGCAAGTAGAGAGGAGCTCCAGAAAAGGAAAGTTTTTTAAAGGTAGAGAGTGAGGAAAAGGAAATAAGGAATCCATCGTTTCGGGCGAGGTCGCCCTCCTTAGAGGAGCAGGAGGGGTCTAGCAGTAAATTCATAGTGCTGACCAGGAAATCCCATGTTGACTGGTTAAAGGTTACATTTTAGGGGGTTGAAATTACAGTTAGGTTAGGTAGTAAGTCTCGTTTTACCGACTTGGGGCCTTAACCTAGGTGACACTATTTGGGGCCCATGGTTTTAACAGAACCATGTTAATGGTTTTCACATAAAAAAAAAAAAAAATCATGGGAATGCAAACTGGTGCAGCCACTCTGGAAAACAGTAAGGAGGTTCCTCAAAAAATTAAAAACAGAACTACCCTACGACCCAGCAATTGCACTACTGGGCATTTATCCAAGGGATACAGATGGGCTGTTTCAAAGGGACACATGCACCCCCATGTTTATAGCAGCGCTATCGGCAATAGCCAGAGTAGGGAAGGAGCCCAAATATCCATCGATGGATGAATGGATAAAGAAGATGTGGTCTATATACACAATGGAATATCACTTGGCAATCAAAAAGAATGAAATCTTGCCATTTACAACGACGTGGATGGAACTAGGGGATATTATGCTAAGTGAAATGAGTCAGAGAAAGACAAATATCGTATAACTTCACTCATATGAGGACTTTAAGAGACCAAACAGATGAACAGAAGGGAAGGGAAACAAAAATAATACAAAAACAGGGAGGGGGACCAAACAGAAGAGACTCTTAAATACAGAGAACGAACAGAGGGTTGATGGGGGGGGGGGGGGTTGTGGGAGGGGGGATGCGCTAAATGGGGAAGGGGCTTAAGGAATCTACTCCTGAAGTCATCGTTGCACCATTTGCTAACTAACTTGGATGTCAATTTAAAAAGCCAATAAATCATTAATAAAAAAATAAATCAATGAGGAAAAAAAGATGAATTCCGTGGGAGTGTCTGGTAACAGTGGGAAAGGAGCTGCGGGCTGACCATGCTGGAGCTGTGGCAGTCTTGAAAGAGACAAAGAAAAGCAAAGGTCTCAAGTCACGACCGCACATTTTGGGAGAAGGTGTTTCTTGCGACCGTTGAACATGCTGGGTGACGAGCCGGACCTAAAAACCGCTAGGTGTTTGACTAAAGGGAAAAGGTGCTGGAAGCCGAGAACTAGAAAGTAAGGAGTCTCAAATGGCAAACATAATACAATTTAGTAATGAATTCGATGTCCTTTATTTTACTGGAAAGCAATTCACGGGCGGGGGAGAATGTCACAGTAGAGTCTGGTCAAGGAGAGTCTGCATCACCTGGCCCGTGTGGGCAGTGCTGTCTCAGGCCCCAGAGCCAGCGTGTGGTAGGTGAACAGTGACAGTGATGAGGGAGCATGTGGCAAGCTGGGGGCCAAGTACAAGCTAGCAACCCTCCCCCCCCCACCCCCGGCTCCACCCCCCGGGTGGGATATGTGTGATATTCCTCAGACACTCCCAGCTACCCACATGCAAAGAAAAGGGGTTTGAGTGCTTGCCATGGTGATATGGGAAACTAAGGCAAATGAAAAATTAAATTCCCTTACTGCCTACAGGCCCCAATGACAAGTCCTTGAAACTGGCAGAGTGACCTCCTTCTAGAAGCTCAGCTGCCTCCATGATGACACTTTGCTAGGGGCAAAAGAGAATCTTAGCTTAACATCATCCCAACCTCGAGGTTCCTGGAAGTCTACTTCAACATAAAACTTCCTTTGGAAACTTCCTTTATCTCAACTCCCCCAAGATACATGCTGGCAAACATAATCCAAGCTTATGACCCCCTGATATACATCTGAAGGGTCTCATGGCTGAGGTTTTACTAAACAGTAATAAATGGCATTTTTTCTAAAGCACAGCTAGCCCCTCAAGGTCCTGGAAACCTTGCTTCCAAAATGCCTTAGAGACTTACTCTGTCCCTAACGCCCTCCCAACCTGAGGGTATATAATGAGTTACCCGTCACGACCCCAGTGCAGCTCTTCCTGCCTACGGGTCCTGTCCCTGTGCTTTAATAAAATCACCTTTCTGCACCAAAGACATCTTCAAGAATTCTTTCTTGGCCGCTGGCTCTGAATCCCTCACTGTCACCCCAAAACTTCATCAACGTGATTCTTGGCCCCGTTCATAACATGCATCAACAACCAGGCAAAAGCAAGCACCACTTTGGAGGCCGTGGGGAGAATTTCCACAAGTTGCCAGCCATCGGGATACGGAGGAACACGGAGGGAGGCTCCGTGAGAAGCAATACACTCGGGAAATAACAAACAGCATGTGACTTTTGCTACTCAAACTCCTGCTGTTAATTAAGGAAAAATTGTGGAGGATTTGGAAATGCGCGAATACTGAGCATCCTTCCCAGTGGGATACTAGGATTCTTCTAGACCAGAGGACCCCCTCTGTGGAGTTTCCTGATTCTGTGGGGATTTGCATTCCTCATTGTCTGACTGTTTTGCAGCTCTGTAGGGAGAGAAGTTTACGGAGAAGACCGATGTTGCAAATGACCCACGTTCATAGAAACGCAAATGACTTTTGTCTGGTACCCATCTGATTGCTTTCCGGTTGAGAAAGGAGATGATTCGGGGGCCTCTGGGTGGCTCAGTCAGTTAAGCGTCCGACTTCAGCTCAGATCACGATCTCAAGGTTCGTGGGTTTGAGCCCCGCGTTGGGCTCTGTGCTGACAGCTCAGAGCCTGGAGCCTGGTTCTGATTCTGTGTCTCCCTCTCTCTCTGCTCCTCCCCTGCTCACACTCTGTCCTACTCGCTCAAAAATAAATAAACATTAAAAAAAAAAATAGAAAGGAGAAGATCCCATAAATTACATTTTTGCTGTATAGGAGTAATTAATGGGTAATTGTTAATGCGCTCATTTTATATTTCTATGATTTTACTTTAAAAAAAAAAAAAAAAGTCTTCCAGGGTGCCTGGATGGCTCAGTCAGTGGAGCATGGGACTCTTGATCTCAGGGTTGTAAGTTTGAGACCCACGTTTGGTGTAGAGATGACTTAAAAATAATAATAATAAAATAAAAATCTTTCAACTGCCTAGTGGGGGCCGAGGGGGCTGGCAGTCAGTAGCAGGTGTGGATGTAGATTTGGTGGGTGTTTAGTTTATACAAGTTGCGTGGGGGAGGGAGGCTCCTTAAGAAAAATAACGCATTAGGTAGAAGGCCTTGGAAGAGGTCCTGAGGCGTAACCTTGAACATCACAGTGAATCTGCCTCTTTACCATTGCTGAAAGACAATTTTCAGAAAAAGGTAAAATCATGAATGCCCTACAAGATATAAAAATGATCCCAGGTTAAAGATCTTATTTTACTCATAAGGGAGAATCAAGCGGGGCAGCATAACTGGTTTAAGCGAGAATAGAAAAAACAAATCTATCTGGTTTTTCTTTATTGAGTAATTTCTACACCCTACGTGGGGCTGGAACTCACCCCCCCAAGATCAAGGGTCCCAGGCTACTCCCACTGAGCCAGCCAGGCGCCGGGGGGGGGTGGGGGGGGGGTGGGGGGGGGTGGGGGGGTGGGGGGGGGGGGAATTTAAGGGGCAGTAAAAGAATGTTGAAACGAATCCTAAGTGGTGGTGACACTGATTTGGGGGAGGGGAGAAAGTCGTAAATTTTACACGTCTATCAATTGCCTCCAATTTGAATACTTCAAAAATGAAAGACTAGACTCTCCTCGCCTAGAAGAATGGAGACAACACAGTCTTCCCCTTCTGTCGGAGACCGCTCTCCTGTCCCAGGGGTGTGTACCTTTGGGGACCTGGGAGGGACGCAGGCCTGACTCCAACCCCCCCAAAGATGAAGCTGCCGCAGTGAGGTCGCGGGTGCGTTCAAGGGGGTCTCCAGCTCCCGCGGGGGCCACTTGTCGGGGGCTAGCTGAGGGCTCTGGCTGGACACCACGCTCCCTAATTTGCTCCCACTGGGGGCGGGGAGGGGGGCGGCCGTGAAGCCCGTCCCCGGCCCCAGCTGGGGACAAATGAATACCGAGACTTGGGGGGCTGGCCGCGCCCTGCGTTTCTGTGGTGAAGCAGAGGGGACATCTAGCGGCTGCTTCTTTTCCTGTTTCTTTTCCTCGTGGTGCCCAACATCGGTCCCCGTGGGGATCAGTCCGCGGAGAAGGTGCGGGTTCCGGGCGTGGTGGGAGAAGGGCTCCGCCGCGGCTCCCCCAGGTCTCCGCAGGGAGGAGCCCCGGGGAGGCGGCGGGAGCTCCCGGGACGCTCGGCTTCTTGGGGGGTGGGGGTGGGGATGCGGAGGCGGGCTCGGGGACCCCAGGGCAGATCCGATCCCCCAGCCAGCCTCCTTGCTGCGGAGGGCCTCCCGCGCCCACGACACCTGCTGCGCCGCACTGCAGCCGCCGCCCGGTTGTGCGCCCCGGCCCCCCTGCCCTGCGCTCGGCGGTGCGCCCCGGCCCCCGGGCCCTGCTCTCGGCGGTGCTCCCCGGCCCCCGGCCCCTGTGCTGGGCGATGAGCCCCGGTCCCCGGTCCCTACGCTCGGCCGCGCGGAGTCACAGAAGCGGCCGATGCGGAAAGCCCGCGCCAGGAGCGTGAGGGGCCCACTAAACCCACGTTACAAAGCGCCTGGCGGGGAAGCAGCGGGGAACTTGGGTGCGCAGGTTGTTTTTTGCATGTGGACAGAATGGAGGGGGGAAAGGGGATTACGAAAAGACTTTGTGATAGTGAGGATTTATCCCCTTTTAATGTTCTTTGCAGGACAATATAAAGAGGGATTTTTTTTTTCCTAATTATTTTGTGCCCATCTTCATTGTGATTTTGTAAATACTATCCCTCCGGGGGCCCTTAGTCTTACCAACTTAAAAAAAATTTTTTTAATGTTTATTTTTGAGAGAGAGACACACACAGAGCGCGAACAGGGGAGGGGCAGAGAGAGAGAGAAAGAGAGACACAGAATCCAAAGCAGGCTCTGGGTTCTAAGCTGTCAGCGCAGGGGGCTCTAACTCAGGAACTGCGACATCACGACCTGAGCCAAAGCCGGAGGCTTGACCACTGAGCTCCAACCTTACCCTGCTGGGGCTCATTCATTTCTCTACAGCTAAGGCTGTTTCCTGTGGAAGTCGTCTGAAGCTTACATTTCCCCTAGGTCGGTCCCTCCGTTCCAATGGGGAGCTCCAGACGAGGAATCGTTCTTGTGATAGATGCCCCAGAGCGCCTGTTCTACTGTGGAAGCAGAAAGAAAACAGGAAATTATAAGCAGCATTTACGTTGAGAATCTCTTTTGCATTGATTACTTTATAGCAAAACCCAGACACTCTTTCAATAAGGCAGGGGCATTCTGGGAAAGGGCACATTCATGAACTGGTGGTGTGGTGTAAATGGTTACAACCCCCCCCCCCCCTTTTTTTTTTTGGACACATAACAGCAGCACCTTTCAATGGCCATAAAAATGTTCACACCATGAAGGTCAGTAATCCCTCCCCTGGGAATCCACCCTATGGAAATAATCAAACAGAAGCAAGAGGTCATATACATATATGTGTGAAAGATGTTCATTGTCGCATGCTTTGTAAGAGTAAAAAGTTGGCAAGAAACCAAATTCTCAACAATCAGCAAGTTAAGTTAGAACACAAAAGCCCATGAAATATTATGCATCTATTAAAAATGATAATTATGAGGACCATGGAAAAACATGAACAGTGTTTATGATTTTTACATATATACCTATTAAGAATGCAAAATAGCACCCATTTTATAATTATATCTGTGTGAAAAAGTCATAGTCAAAAATTGAGAGATGAGGGTTAGTATCCAAAATCTATAGGGAATTTACCAAACTCAACACCAGAACAACAAATAATCCAGTGAAGAAATGGGCAAAAGACATGAGTAGACCCTTTTCCAAAGAAGACATCCCGATGGCCAACGGACACATGAAAACATGCTCAACGTCACTCATCATCGGGGAAATACAAATTAAAACAACACTGACATAACACCTCATACCTGTCAGAATGGCTAACATTAACAACTCAGGCAACAACAGATGCTGGCGGGGATGTGGAAAAATGGGAACCCTCTTGCACTGTTGGTGGGAATGCAAACTGGTGCAGCCGCTCTGGAAAACAGTGTGGAGGTTCCTCAAAAACTTAACAATAGAACTACCCTACGACCCCACAATAGCACTACTAGGAATTTATCCAAAGGATACAGGGGCACATGTACCCCAATGTTTATAGCAGTGATTTCAACAATAGCCAAATTATGGAAGGAGCCTAAATGCCCATCAACTGATGAATGGATAAAGAAGATGTGATTTATATGTACAATGGAATACTACTTGGCAACGAAAAATAATGAAATCCTGCCATTTGCAGCAACGTGGATGGAACTGGAGGGTAGTATGCTAAGTGAAGTAAGTCAGTCAGAGAAAGACAGGTATCATCTATTTTTGCTCATATGTGGAACTTGAGAAACTTAACAGAAGACCATGGGGGAAGGGAAGGGGAAAAAATAGTTACACAGAGGGAGGGAGGCAAATGATAAGAGACTCTTAAATACAGAGAAAAAAACTGAGGGTTGATGGGGGGGTGGAGAGGGGAAAATGTGTGATGGGCATTGAGGAGGGCACTTGCTGGGATGAGCACTGGGTATTGTATGTAAGTGATGAACCACAGGAATCTACCCCCAAAACTAAGAGCACACTGTATACGCTGTAAGTTAGCCAACTTGACAATAAATTATATTTAAAAAATTGAGAGATAATAAGGATGAATTAAAACAATTTTCCGGGGCACCTGGGTGGCTAAATTGATTCAGCATCTGACTTTGGCTCAGGTCATGATCTTGCGGTTCGTGAGTTCAAGACCCACATAGGGTTCTATGATGACTGCTTGGAGCCTGGAGCTTGCGTCGGATTCTGCCCCTCTCTCTGCCCCTCCCCTGCTTACATTCTGTCTCACTCTTTCTCAAAAATAAACATTGAAAACAATAAAATAAAACACAAAGGAACAGGTGAAATTAACACATTTGGGTGTGTGTAGCCAAAATATGTAGCCGATATAAAAATTTATTTTCTTGTCAACTCTTTATTTTTTAATTTTTAAAAAAATTTTATTTTTTATTTTTTAAAATTTACATCCAAATTAGTTAGCATATAGTGCAACAATGATTTCAGGAGTAGATTCCTTAGTACCCCTTACCCGTTTAGCCCATCCCCCCTCCCACACCCCCTCCAGTAACCCTCGGGTTGTTCTCCATATTTATGAGTCTCTTCTGTTTTGTCCCCCCTCCCTGTTTTTATATTATTTTTGTTTCCCTTCCCTTCTGTTCATTTGTTTTGTCTCTTAAAGTCCTCATATGAGTGAAGTCATGATTTTTGTCTTTCTCTGATTAATTTCACTTAGCATTAATACCCTTCAGTTCCATCCACGTCGTTGCAAATGGCAAGATTTCATTCCTTTTGATTGCCGAGTAATACTCCATTATATATATGTATGTTTTATATATATATATATATATATATATATATATTACTCCATATATATATATATATATATATATTACTCCATATATATATATATATATATAAAATGGAGTATATATATATATATACACATATATATAATGGAGTATTACTCCATGTATATATATGTATATATATATATAAAATGGAGTATGTATATATATATATATATATATATATATATATATATACCACATCTTCTTTACCCATTCATCCATTGATGGACATTTGGGTTCTTTCCATCCTTTGGCTATTGTTGATAGTGCTGCTATAAACATGGGGGTGCATGTGTCCCTCTGAAACAGCACACCTGTATCCCTTGGATAAATGCTTAGTAGTGCAATTGCTGGGTTGTAGGGTAGTTCTATTTTTAGTTTTTTGAGGAACCTCCATACTGTTTTTCACAGTGGCTGCACCAGCTTGCATTCCCACCAACGATGCAAAAGAGATCCTCTTTCTCCACATCCTCACCAACATCTGTTGTTGCCTGAGTTGTTAATGTTAGGCATTTTGACAGGTTTAAGGTCGTATCTCATGGTGGTTTTGATTTGTATTTCCCTGATGATGAGTGATGCTGAGCATTTTTTCATGTGTCAGTTGGCCATCTGGATGTCTTCTTTGGAGAAGTGTCTATTCACGTCTTTTGCCCATTTCTTCACTGGATTATTTGTTCTTTGGGTGTTGAGTTTGATAAGTTCTTTATAGATTTTGGATACTAACCCTTTATCTGATATGTCATTTGCAAATATCTTCTCCCATTCTGTCGGTTGCCTTTTAGTTTTGCTGATTGTTTCCTTCACTGTGCAGAGGCTTTTTATTTTGATGAGGTCCCAGTAGTTCATTTTTGCTTTTGTTTCCCTTGCTTCCTGAGACGTGTTGAGTAAGAAGTTGCTGTGGCCAAGATCCAAGAGGTTTTTGCCTGCTTTCTCCTCGAGGATGTTGATGGCTTCCTGTCTTACATTGAGGTCCTTCATCCACTTTGAGTTTCTTTTTGTGTAAGGTGTAAGAAAGTGGTCCAGGTTCATTCTTCTGCATGTCGCCATCCAGTTTTCCCAGCACCACTTGCTGAAGAGACTCTCTTTATTCCATTGGATATTCTTTCCTGCTTTGTCAAAGGTGATTTGGCCATACGTTTGTGGGTCCATTCCTGGGTTCTCTATTCTGTTCCATTGATCTGAGTGTCTGTTCTTGTGCCAGTACCATACTGTCTTGATTATTACAGCTTTGTAGTATAGCTTGAAGTCTGGGATTGTGATGCCTCCTGCTTTGGTTTTTCCTTTTTAAGATTGCTTTGGCTCTTTGGGGTCTTTTCTGGTTCTATACAGATTTTAGGATTATTTGTTCTAGCTCTGTGAAGAATGCTGGTGTTATTTTGATAGGGATTGCATTGAATATGTAGATTGCTTTGGGTAGTATCGACATTTTAACAATATTTGCTCTTCCTATCCAGGAGCATGGAATCTTTTTCCATTTTTTTGTGTCTTGTTCAGTTTCTTTCATAAGCTTTCTATAGTTTTCAGCATATAGAGTTTTCACTTCTTTGGTTAAATTTATTCCTAGGTATTTTATGGTTTTTTGTGCAACTGTAAATGAATCGATTCCTTGATTTCTTTTTCTATCACTTCATTGTTGGTGTATAGGAATGCAACCAATTTCTGTGTGTTGATTTTATATCCTGCAACTTTGCTGAATTCATGAATCAATTCTAGCAGGTTTTTGGTGGAATATTTTGGGCTGTCCATACAGAGTATCATGTCATCTGCGAAGGGTGAAAGTTTGAGCTCCTCCTGGCCGATTTGGATGCCTTTTATTTCTTTGTGTTGTCTGATTGCAGGGGCTAAGACTTCCAATACTATGTTGAATAACAGTGGCGAGAGTGGACATCCCTGTCTTGTTCCTGACCTTAGGGGGAAAGCTGTCAGTTTTTCCCCACTGAGGATGATATTAGCTTTGGGTTGTTCATATATGGCTTTTATGATCTCGAGGTGTACTCCTTCTGTCCCTACTTTCTTGAGGGTTTTTATCAAGAAAGGATGTTGTATTTGGTCAAATGCTTTCTCTGCATGTATTGAGAGGATCATATGGTTCATGTCCTTTCTTTTATTGATGTGATGAATCACGTTAATTGTTTTGCGGATATTGAACCAGCCCTGCATCCCAGGTATAAATCCCACTTGGTCGTGGTGAATAATTTTTTTAATGTATTGTTGGATCTGGTTGGCTAATATCTTGTTGAGGATTTTTGCATCCATGTCCATCAGGGAAATTGGTCTATGGTTCTCCTTTTTAGTGGGGTCTCTGTCTGGTTTTGGAATCAAGGTAATGCTGGCTTCAAGAAAGAGTTTGGAAGTTTTCCTTCCATTTCTATTTTTTGGAACAGCTTCAAGAGAATAGGTGTTAAATGTTCCTTAAATGTTTGGTAGAATTCCCCTGGAAAGCCATCTGGCCCTGGACTCTTGTTTTTGGCAGATTTTTGATTACTAATTCGATTTCCTTCCTGGTTATGGGTCAGTTCAAATTTTCTATTTCTTCCTGTTTCAGTTTTGGTAGTGTATATGTTTCTAGGGATTTGTTCATTTCTTCCAGACTACCCATTTTATTGGCATGGAATTGCTCATAATATTCTCTTATTATTGTTTTTATATCTGCTGTGTTGGTTGTGATCTCTCCTCTTTCATTCTCGATTTTATTTATTTGGGTCCTTTCCTTTTTCTTCTTGATCAAACGGGCTAGTGGTTTATCAATGTTGTTAGTTCTTTCAAAGAACTAGCTTCTGGTTTCATTGATCTGTTCTGTGTGTGTGTGTGTGTGTGTGTGTGTGTGTGTGTGTGTGTGTGTTCTTTTTTTTTGGTTTTGATAACAGTAATTTCTACTCTAATCTTTATTATTTCTTGTTTTTTGCTGGTTTGGGGTTTTATTTACTGTTCTTTTCCCAGCTCTTCAAGGTGTAAGGTTCGGTTGTGTACCTGAGATCTTTCTTCATTCTTTAGGAAGGCCTGGATTGCTATATACTTTCCTCTTATGACCGCCTTTGCTGTGTCCCAGAGGTTTTGGGTTGTGGTGTTATCATTTTCATTGACTTCCATACACTTTTTAATTTCCTCTTTAACTGCTTCGTTAGCCCATTCATTCTTTAGTAGAATGTTCTTCAGTCTCCAAGTATTTGTTAACTTTCCAAATTTTTTCTTGTGGTCGATTTCGAGTGTCATAGCGTTGTGGTCTGAAAATCTGCACGGTATGTTTTTGTACTTACTTAGGGCTGATTTGTGTCCCAGTATATGGTCTATTCTAGAGAACGTTCCATGTGCCCTGGAGGAGAATGTATGTTCTGCTGCTTTAGGATAAAATGTTCTGAATGTATCTGTTAAGTCCATCTGGTCCAGAGTGTCATTCAAAGCCATTGTTTCCTTGTTGATTTTTTGATTAGATGTTCTGTCCATCACTGTAAGTGGGGTGTTGAAGTCCCCTACTAATATGGTATTATTATCAATGAGTTTCTTTATGTTTGTGATTGATTTATATATTTGGGTATTTCCACATTTGGCACATAAATGTTTACAATTGCTAGGTGTTCTTGGTGGATAGACCCCTTGATTATGATATAATGCCCTTCTGTATCTCTTGATACAGTCTTTATTTTAAAGTCTAGATTGTCTGATATAAGTATGGCTACTCTGGCTTTCTTTTGTTGACCATTAGCATGATAGATGGTTCTCCATCCCCTTATTTTCAGTCTGAAGTTGTCTTTAGGTCTAAAGTGGGTCTCTTGTAAACAGCATATAGATGGATCTTGTTTTCTTATCCATTCTGTTACCCTATGTCTTTTGATTGGAGCATTGAGTCCATTGACATTTAGAGTGAGTAGTGAAAGAGGAATTTATTGCCATTATAATGCTTGTAGAGTTGGTGGTGTTCTCTGGTCCTTTCTAATCTTTGTTGCTTTTGGTATTTATTTATTTATTTATTTATTTCTATTTTCATCTTTTCTCCCCTCAGAGAGTCCCCCTTAAAATTTCTTGGTTTAGTGGTCACAAACTCCTTTAGTTTTTGTTTGTCTGGGAAACTTTTTATCTCTCCTTCTATTTTGAATGACAGCCTTTCTGGGTAAAGAATTCTTGGCTGCATATTTTTCTGATTCAGCACACTGAATATATCCTGCCACTCCTTTCTGGGCTGCCAAGTTTCTGTGGATAGGTCTGCTGCAGACTTGATCTGTCTTCCCTTGTAGGTTAGGGACTTTTTCTCCCCTTGCTGCTTTCATGATTCTCTCCTTGCCTGAGTATTTTGTGCATTTGACTATGATATGCCTTGTTGATGGTCGGTTTTTGTTGAATCTCATGGGGGTCCTCTGTGCTCCCTGGATTTTGATGTCTGTGTCTTTCCCCAGGTTAGGGAAAGTTTTCCGCTATGATTTGCTCACATAACCCTTCTACCCCTATTTCTCTCTCTTCCTCCTCTGGGACCCCTATGATTCTGATGTTCCTTTTTAATGAGTCACTGATTCCTCTAATTCATAAATCGTGCCCTTTTGCCTTAATCTCCTTCTTTTTTTCTGCTTCATTATTCTCTATAAGTTTGTCCTCTATATCGCTGATTCTCTGTTCTGCCTCATCCATCTGTGCCACCGCTGGATCCGTCCGTGATTGCAGCTCAGTTATAGCATTTTTAATTTCATTCTGACTATTTTTTACTTCTTTTATCTCTGCAGAAAGGGATTCTAATCTATTTTCGACTCCAGCTAGTATTCTTATTATCGTGATTCTAAATTCTGGTTCAGACATCTTGCTTGTATCTGTGTTGCTTAAATCCCTGGCTGTCGTTTCTTCATGCTCTTTCTTTTGGGGTGAATTCCTTCGTTTTGTCATTTTGAAGGGAGAAAAGGAATTAATGAGGTAGAAAAATTAAAATTAAAAAATTAAACACACACACACAAATCGAATAAATGATGCTAGATCCTAGGTGTGTTTTGGTCTAGGTGTTGAAAGTGGTTTGACAGATTAGAGAAAAAAAGGGGGGAGGAAAAAAAGGAAATCGTTTGAGAACTTGAAAAAATGAATACACTGAAGTAGACTAAAATGAGATGACGGGAGTCAAATAGAATTTGAAAAGATATACACAAAAGTAAAGAATATAGTAGAAAAAATTAAAGAAAAATATTTTTAATAAAATTAAAAATAAATATGAATTTTTTTCTTTTTCTGTATTCAAGAAAAAGAAAAGAAATGAAAAAAATGAAATGATTAAAAAAAGAAAAAAAGGAAATCGTTTTTGAAAATTTGAAAAAGTGAATACACTGTAGTAGAAAAATAAAATGATGGAAGTAAAATAGAATTTGAAAAAATTTCCATAAAAGCAAAAAGTATAGTCAAAAAATTAAAGAAAAATATTTTTAATAGAAATTGACAGTAAAAATGAAGTTTTTCTCTTTCTGCATTCAAGAAAAAGAAATGAAAGAGAAAAAAGAGAAAGAAGAAAAAGAAATCGTTTGAAAATTTGAAAAGGTGAATACACTGAAGTTGACTAAAATAAAATGATGGAAGTAAAATAGGATTTGAAAAAATTTACACAAAGTAAAAAATATAGCAATGAAAATTAAAGAAAATATTTTTAATAAAAATTGAAAATAAAAATGAATTTTTTCTCTTTCTGTATTCAAGAAAAAGTAGTGTAAAATAGAAAAAAAAAAAAAAGAAAGACAGTTGCATAGATGGACCTGCTAACAGATTGAAATAGGATTGAAATTACTTCGTTTTCCCGTAGATGTCAGACTCTGAAGAGCTTTATAGTCCATAAAGTAAGCCGGCAGTGAGACTTGTGTTCTTGAAGAGCGAAGTTGGCCCGGTTGGGCGGGGCTCAGTGTAACGGCTCCCGTCTCCACTAGATGGCGCTGCTAGCCTACTGGGGTGGAGTGTTTTGGCGCTCGTAGGTGCGTATGCGCATGCGCGGGAGCGGTTAGAATGGCGCCACCCAGCTGCTCGGTCTGTTCTTCCGGATCAGCGCACCTGTCCTCTGCCTTCAGCTCTCGTCCACTCCCTGCTTCTTCACTCTCCGTGACCGGGCCCCCAGGCAGCAGCTCTCTCCCGAGTTTTGTCTCAGACGTGGCTGTTTTCCCCCGGCCCCTTACTTCTGAAGGACTGCGGCCTTGACCCGCTCCGCCCCTTTGCGGGAGGGTCTCCCCGACCAATGGCCAAATGAGCAATGGCCGAATGTCGGCTGCACCCAGGGACGCCCGCTGGACCCTGCTGCTGCTGGTGCCCTGAGACTGCGCCGAGGTGCCAGCCCGGCCCAGAGAAACTTCGCGAGATAGGGCAGCAGCAGCGTTTCAGGGATGATGGGAAATCACAACACATCAGGCACCAGGGTCCACCCCCAACGACCCTGTTCCAGCACCAGCGAATGTGGCCGTTTTCTGGGGTCTGCTGGGCCCAGGTGGCCTCACAATCTCCACCAAATGTCCTTCTAGCAGTGGAACCGCCTTTCCCCGTGTGGCCCGAGGACCTCCCGGCCTCCACTCTGCTCCTGGGGATTCGCCCTTCCCACCAGAGCACCGCCAGGTAGGGAGCTGCGGAGTGGCAGCCTTTGCGCTCCCCTTGTTTACGGTCTTAATGGAATTGAAACCCTCTCCTTTCTCCTTTCTCCTTTTTTTAGTTTAGTCCCTGCGGCCGTTTCCAATTTTCCACTTTCTCTCCAGCTGCTTTTGGGGAGGGGTGCTTTTCCCATATTCTCCCCCCCTCCCCAGTCTCCGTCCTCTCTCCGCCCGCAAAAGCGGTTCCCTATCCTCAGCGGCTTCTCGCTCCCCAAATTCACCTCTCTGCGCCGCGTACCTGCTGAATGCTGTGGTTCGGGTTGTGCAGATTGTTGTGTTCACCCTCCGATCAGTTGTCTAGGTGTGTAGGATGGTTTCGTGTCGGTCTGGCTGCATTTCACGGACGCGAGACACACAAAAAAACTTCCATGCTGTTCCGCGATCCTGGCTCCTCTCTCTCTTGCCAGCTGCTTAAAATCCAGTGTGTATTTAATACAGCTCAGCTCAATTTGTACTCTAATTTTCACCAGAAACTGTTGATCTGCATTTAGATTTCATAAAATTTACAGCTGAAAAAGGTGTTGCTGACATAGTTAACAACATACTTGAAACTTCCCCAGTAACTGAACAGTATCCAGTTTTTATTTTATTTTTATTAAAAAATTTTTTTTGATGTTTATGTTTGAGATAGAGACAGAGAGCAAGCAGGGGAGGGGCAGAGAGAGGGAGACACAGAAACTGAAACAGGCTCCACGCTCTGAGCTGTCAGCCCAGAGCCCGATGTGGGGCTCGAACTCACGAACTGTGAGATCATGATCTGAGCTGAAGTCGGATGCCTCACCGACTGAGCCACCCAGACGCCCCGATTTTATTTTTATTTTGAAAGATTTTATATTCTTAAATTGTGGCCGGAACTCACAACCCCAAGACTGAGTTGCATACTCTACTGACTGAGTCAGCTGGGCACCTGAAAAGTATCCAGTTTTGAAATTTAAATTTAAATTAATAAAAATTAAATAAAGTTAAGCATTCGGTTGTGCTCACAGGACACCTGTGGCTCATGGTTACAGTAGTGGTCAGCCCAGAACTAGAGAATTAGATAATCTTTGGGTGAGCCTCTTGGACTGTGCTTTTGTGTGACAGTGAAAGGACATGGGATCATCCTTTTACCTTATTTCCAAATTTCGGATAATTTTTGTTAAGAGTTCTGAGGGTATATCAGTTTACTTAATATATATATATTTAAGTAAACTCTTGTGATGTGGGGCTCAAACTCATGAACCGTGAGATCATGACCTGACCGAAGTTGGTCGCCTAACTGGCCACCCAGGCACCCTAAGATTTTATTTTTAAGTGATCTCTACATCCAATGTGGGGCTCCAACCTATAACCCTGAGGTCAAGAGTCATATGCTCTAGGGACTGAGCCAGTCAGGCACCCCAACCTTGATTTATTTTTATTTTTTAAGTTTTATCATTTAAGTAATCTCTGCACCCAGTGTGCGACTCCAACTTGGGGAACAAGAGTCACATGCTCTTCCCACCAAGCCAGTCAAGTGCCCCTTGATTTTTTTTTTTTTTAAAAAGCATTTATTGGGGTATAATTCACATACCATACATCCCACTCATTTAAAGCATACAGTTGAATGGTGTTTTATATATTCACACAGTCCTGTAACGAACACCATAGTCCCTTTTTGAGTATTTTCATTACCCCCCCAACTCCATACTCAGTGCGGTCACACCCTGTGCCCTTGCGCACCCCCTACTCCCCCCAAGCCTAGCCAACCACTGATCTCCTTTCTGTCTCTATAGATTTTTCTCTTCTGGACATTTCATATAAATGGTTCACCCATTTTATAGCCTGTATCAGTATTTAATTCCTTTTAATCACCAAGTCATCCATTTTGTGGATTTGCCATATTTCATTATCTATCATCAGTTCATGTGAGACAGAACAGGCTCTGGACTCGGGTCCCCTCAACCCTGACCACAAAATGCAGCATTCTGTGGCTGTCTCCCTAAGGGGAAAAAAGCTAACGCTCACTGCCTCTTGAGTCGCATCTGGGCAAGATGGCAAGGACAGACAGGAGAAGACCCATCAAACCAGTCTGTGCCCAGAGGGACCCCAGTGCTGACCTTTCACTGACTTTCCCCCTCCGCCTAATGCTAAAAATCACCCTCAGGGGTGGAAATGGGACTTGCTAATTGACATGTGAGGCTCGCCTTAAAGGCATGACCTTTAAGTGCCCAGGTGCTAATGAATCCCGGCCAGTACATGCTTCCAAGGGACCCTTTTCCCACCCATGTTTCTTTTAAAAACCCTCCCTGAGGGGCGCCTGAATGGCTCTGTCCGTTATGCGGCCCACTGTGCTCAGATCATGATCTCACGGTTCGGTTCATGGGTTCGAGCCCCGCGTCAGGCTCTGTGCTGACAGCTCGGAGCCTGGAGCCTGCTTTGGATTCCGTGTCTCCCTCCCGTCTCTGCCCCTTCCCTGCTCACGCTCTGTCTCTCTGTCTCTGTCTCTTTCTCAAAAATAAATTAACATTAAAAAAATTAAAAACAAAACAAAACAGAAAACTCTCCCTGACCTCTCCTCGGGCAGTCAGCCTGAGGATTCTTTGTGCTGCCTCCCTTGTGCTCAAGCCAAAGCCCCGGTAAAGCCTGGCCTGAAACTCCCATTCGTCCTCTTGTCAATTTCTATTGCTTAGGGAGCCCAAGGGCGCGGGTTGGGAGCAGGTGGACATTTGCATTATTTCTCTGGATTCTGCGTGTTGACTGAACAATGCGTATCATCAGTCGTCAGACAGGTGGCTTACGCAGCTGTATTCAGCTGGGAATTCGCCCCACGTCTCTCTCTATGTGGGCCTCACCCTCCAGGGCCTCATGACGGGACCCATCTTTCTCCAGCAGGAGAATTCCACTTCCGTCTCACCAGAGGCTGGGTTCCAAGAGAGCAAACACAGAAGGTGCTGGGCTCAAGGGCCAGCCTGCACCTGTGTCATTCTGCTACATTCCATCGGTAAGAGGAGGTCACGATGCCAGCCCAGATTGAGGGAGAGGAAAATAAGCCACACTGCTGATGGGAGGAGTGATGTCCGCCTCCGGGGAGGGGCTCGGGGTGGTATTTTTGGATTCCATCCACCATGGCCACATTTACCGGTCCTCTGGAAATAAGGTGGGGCCATTCGGCCAGTTGTGGGCAGTGAGTTCTGAGCAAAAGGTTTCAGCTCCAGGCCGAGGCAAAGAAAGGCCTGCACCAGCCTCCAGATGTGTCATCCCTTCTGCAGCCACGATAGCCTCATGGGAGACAGTCACCACGCACTCATCCAGACCCGCTGCCTGCTTTGCCTCGGCAGATGATATACCTCTGTTCTGTTAAGCCCCTGGGGTTTGGAAATTGTTTGTGAGGACGGTGTAATTGAGCCCATCCTTATTCAAATACATGGCTTACGTCCTTACCTTGCCCCTAAAGCCTATACGGATGCTGTCTCTGCAGCTCTGACTTTGGGCTCCCTGTTGAACTTGCCCCTTCCTGCTGTTGCTTCTGACTTCTCTGGAGAAAGCTTTTGCCTAATGCAGCTTGACCCTGGCGCCTTACGTCCCTAGTTGTTGGTGTACCTGACAGATTGGACTTGGACTCCGGCCCCTCCCCCCTCCATCATTGGGTTCACGGAGAACAGAGGGAGGGACAGCCAGGTGACCGACATCCTTGCGGTGTGAATTTAGACTTGACCGAGTAGGCAAAGGGGAGCTGCCAACGTTTTTAATGTGGAGAATGATTTGGGGGGGCGGGGAACGGCATCCCCAAAACAGTTTGTTGATGAGAGCAGGGTACGTGGCAGAGAGGGGAAGTTGAAGAGGGCGGTCAGTTAGGGAAATGGTGGTGTAACTAGCTGTTAAGGCCAAAGGTGGTAATAATTAAATTGGTATAAAGCTTTATAGCTTTAACTTACATCATTCCTTGTAATTTTTTTTGTTATTTAAATTAACTTTATTGAGGTAAAATTACGTAATATAAAATGTGCTGTTTGTCTTTATAGTAAAGTGAGTTTTGACAAACGTGTGCATCATGCAACCACCATGACAATTAAGATACAGAATATTTTTTTAACTCTGAAAGTTATCTTGGGCCCCTTGCCAGTCTATTCGGATCCCATATTCCTGGCCTCAAACAGTCACTGATCTGTTTTCTGTCACTGAAGTTTAGATTTGTATTTATAAATGGAAAGCATACAGTACAGCAATACTATTTTGTATTTGGCTGCTTTTATCCAGCACCGTATTTTTGAGATTTATCCATGTTGTTACATTTACTATGAATATGTTCCTTTTACTACAGAGTACATGTCTACTGAATGGATATACCACAATTTATCCATTTACCTTGGTTTTTTTGTTTGTTTTTATTGTTGTTTCTTTAGAGAGAGAGAAAGCAAGTTAACTGGGGAGAGGGGCAGAGGGAAAGAGAAAGAATATATATATTTTTAAATTTAACTTTTTATTTTTTAAAATTTACATCCAAATTAGTTAGCATGTAGTGCAACAATGATTTCAGGAGGAGATTCCTTAGTGCCCTTACCCGTTTAGCCCATCCCCCCTTCCACAACCCCTCCCATAATCCTCAGTTTGTTCTCCAGATTTATGAGTCTCTTCTGTTTTGTCCCCCTTCCTGTTTTTATATTATTTTTGTTTCCCTTCCCTTATGTTTGTCTGTTTTGTCTCTTAAAGTCCTCATATGAGTGAAGTCATATGATTTTTGTCTTTCTCTGACTAATTTCACTTAGCATAATACCCTCCAGTTCCATCCACGTCGTTGCAAATGGCAAGATTTCATTCTTTTTGATTGTCGAGTAATACTCCATTGTGTGTGTGTGTGTGTGTGTGTGTGTGTGTGTGTGTATATATATATGTATGTATATATATGTATATACCACATAAGATGTATATACCACATCTTATTTATCCATTCACCCATCGATGGACATTTGGTCTCTTTCCATACTTTGGCTATTGTCGAGAGTGCTGCTATAAACATGGGGGTGCATGTGTCCCTTCGAAACAGCACACCTGTATCCCTTAGATGAATGCCTAGTAGTGCAATTGCTGGGTCGTAGGGCAGTTCTGTTTTTAGTTTTTTGAGGAACCTCCATACCGTTCTCCAGAGTGGCTGCACCAGTTTACATTTCCACTCTTATAAATCTTCATAATCCTGTAAGATAAGTCCTGTCCTCGCTTTGCAGCTGGAAATCCACGGCTTGGAGAGGCTGGTGATTTGCAGTTACTAAGAGGCAAAGCACGTACTTTGATGACTTTCATTGATTCATTCATGTAGTTTTATTTGATTTAATTCAAAAATCGTTTTTTGTTTTTTGTTTTTGTTTTTGTTTTTTTTTTAATCTGGCCGGGTCAGTGCTTCCAAACCTTTGCATCCTGGCCCTCAACAGAAAAGGATAACATGTGCCTGGCATCCCTGGGGGAGGTGCTTCTTGGTGGAGCCCACAGGGCGCGCCCTCTGGTGGCGAAGGTTACAACTGCAGTCTTCTGCCGAGATCATCATGACTGAATTTAGGGAGTATACGGAGGGAACCATACAAATAATAATCCCATATAACTTTGCCGTAAACACTTAAGTGGTTGTGGAAACATGGCTTTGGTTTTTGCATCGCTATAAAAAATTTCTAACCATCAGCAGGACGGGGGTGGGAGGGAGAAGAGAGAAGACAGTCGAGCCGGTGACCTTACGCGTGTCGTTTTTTCTTTAGACAAGGACCAGATTCGGCTTTCTGCTGTTCCCCTCTGTGGCCACCAGAGGGAGCAGAGCGGGCCGCAGTTCCTCCCGCGCACCCCTGGGGCGCAGTGTCGTGCCGTGCGGTGGGGGGGGGGGGGGGGGGGGGGGGGGGCGGGGGGGCGGGAGCGGAGCTGGGCTCGATGCGGAGGCTCAGATGACGAGAAGCTGCGCTTTGCAGCCCTCTTGTGTGATGTGGGTTGCTGGCTTCTCCTGGGGTCCGGCCTGCAGCGGTCCTCTGTGCCGTGTGCCCGCGAAGGGGGGTGGGGGGGTGGGATGGAAAGGACGGTGTGCCCTCTCAGCTACTCCTGCTGGCCTCGGGGTCTCCAGAGGGAGCTGGGCGGTCACTGCTGTGTCCAGGGAACATCTTCCAGCCCTCTGGTCCCTACCCTCACAATTCCATCCCTCACCGGCAGCAAATGAGTTTTCACTTCTAGTTAGCTGAGCAGAAGAATCCGGGCATTGAGCCTGTGACAGTGGGTTGGACAGGCCTGACAAAAGGGGGGAAACCTCTTATCCTAATCTGGAAGACCTGCCTAAACCCTGTTTGAGAGGGGACATTTTTTCTTCCACTTCCAGCAGCCAAGTTCAGTCCCTTCTATTAAGTCAGCAATTGAAGAATTTCCCAGTGTTACTGTTGGTTTAAACTTTTTTAAAAAATTTATTAAAAGCATTTTTAAAATGTTTATTTTTGAGAGAGAGAGAGAGAGAGAGAGAGACGGAGTGTGAGCAGGGGAGCGGGCAGAGAGAGGGAGACACAGAATCCAAAGAGGGTTCCAAGCTCTGAGCTGTCAGCACAGAGCCAGACATGGGGCTCGAACTCACGAATCGGGAGATCATGACCTGAGCGGAAGTTGGACGCAACACTCTATCAAAAGCGATGATTTACTCCTTTGTTGTTGTTTTTTTTAAATTGTATTTTAGAGAAAGAGAGAGCACAAGCAGGGGAGAAGGGCAAAGGGAGAGAGAGAGAGACGATCCGAAGCAGGCTTCATGCTCAGCACAGGGCCTGATGCGGGGCTCGATCCCATGACCCTGAGATCACAACATGGGCTGAAATCAAGAGTCAGACACTCAACGGACTGAGCCACCTGGGCTCCCTGATCTATTCCTTCTTTTACGTTCTTACCAACCCTACCCCACCTCCCCACAATTTCCAGCTTGTCACCACGCACAACCCAGCCTCCAACTCCGCCATGCTCCTGCATTTAGGCTGTTGCATGGCGGAGAAGACTGGGTGGCTGCCATGGGTACCTCCTAACCCCTCCCTCACCCCCCCGCTCCTCTCCACTGCCCGTGCCTTGACATTCCTTGCCGGTTCTCCTGTTACTCTCCTACCTTCTCTCCCCGATTCCTGTCTTCCAGTGCACACAGAAGTTCAGTGAACAGAGGAGTTGACCTAAAATGTATAAAAGGCCCAAAGTGGGGAGGAGAAAGGCGGAGAGGGCCAGCGCGACGCATTCCGGCAATCCCGCCGACCGACAGCAATGGAGTCACTGTTCCTTTTGGACGTGTGAGCAATCCAGCTGCAAAATCCCACCCCGACAGCCTGTTTCCAGAACCGTTTCTGGTGCTGTCTGCAAAGGAAAGTCTGTGGCAAAAGTTCTCTAAGAGATGCGGAGGCAGAGACCCGAGAAGTGTGTGCCCCGCGTCCCGTGGAGCATTCTCCAGCCTGGAAGAGAGTGGCTGGAGAGTGGTTGCAGCATGACGAACAGGGACAGCTGTGGGCAGAGAGAGGAAGGGGTGTGACAGAGGGAAAGGTGAGGAGGTAAAGAAAGTGGAGAGCAAAAGAGGAAGGGAAAGGAAAGAGGGGAGTGGCAAAGTTGAGGTGCTGAGCAGAAGGGTCATGGGGGAAGGAGAGAAAGATGGAGAAGTGACTGAAGAAAAGGGGGGGCATTCGTATGTCCCCAAAACGCGCCGTCCCACTGAGCTCTGTTCACACTGCAGACTCACGAGCAAGAGGCGACGATTGTCTTCAGCCGCTAAGTCTCGGAGTGCTTTGTTATGCACCAATAGGTAACCGAGACACAGCTCGTGTGGTGTGGAGTTTGGACTTGGTGCGAGATGCTCTTGCAGATGCTGAGAATGCTTTCCTGGGATTGTGGAGGCGGTTAGTGTCTTAGAAGGATCTCTGTTGGCAGCCGTGTGGACAAGGGATGGAGGTGGGCCAATTCTGGACACCCAAGAGGATTGGAAGTGGTCAGGAGGCCATTTCAGACAAGGGGGCCACAGGAGGGCCTTGTTATAGGTCACCAACATCAATCCCAGGTCCAGATGATTGGTTCGAGGCGATCATGGAAGTCCCACCGTCCTGGCCAGAGTCTGGTTCAGGAGTGGGCTTTTTTTTTTTTTTTTTAAAGTAAGCTTTATGCCCAACATGGGTTTTGAACTCATGACCCCGAGGTCAAGAGTCGCATGCTGTACCGACTGAGCCAGCCAGGCGCCCAAGGAGCGGGCATCTGACCCATCTCTGGCTAATGAGACATGAGGAGAAGTGTGCTGTGGCCTCTGGGAAAAGCATCCCCTCTCCTAAAAGGAGCCGCAGGAAGAGAGGAGCTCTCTTCCCTCTGGACGTTCTTTTGGTGCATAGATTATGAGTTGAATTGTGTTCCCCCAAATTTGTACGTCAGACCCTCAACCCTTGTGCCTCAGAATGTGACTGTATTTGAGGACGGGGTCAGCAAAGATGTGATTAGGTTAAAATAAGGCCATTTGAGTGGGCCCTAGTCGAATCTCAGTGGTCTCCATTCATTCATTCATTCATTCATTCATTCATTTATTTTTAAGGGTTTATGTATGTCCTTGTTTTTGAGAGAGACAGAGACAGTGTGAGCAGGGGTGGGGCAGAGAGAGAGGGAGAGAGAGAATCCCAAGCAGACTCCATGCTGTCCACACAGAGCCTGATGTGGGGTTCGAACTCACGAAACTGAGATCATGGCCTGAGCTGAAACCAAGAGTCAGACGTTGTAATTGGCTGAGCCACCCGGGGGCCCCTCACTGGTGTCCTCATAAGAAGACAAAGTTTGGATACACAGAGGCACTTGGGACGTGTGCACGGAGGAAAGACCGTGTGAGGCCCCAGCGAGGAGGCTGCTGTCCGTCCGCAAGCCAAGGAGAGAGGCCTCAGGAGAGAGCACACGTGCCCAACACCCTGATTTTGGACTGGCCGCCTGCAGAACTGTGCGAAAATACATTTCTGTTGTTGAAGTCCCCAGTCTGGGTATTTTGTTAGGGCAGGCCCTGGCAAGCTGATACGCAGGCCATGCTCAGAACTCGGCCGACGTCTTACGCAGCTGGCGAAGCCAGCACAGGGGGAACGAAGGGGTCCTCGAAGGCACGGCCGCGCTGATGAGTAGATCAAGCCTGAGCTGCCGTGTCTCGTGCCATCTCATGAGGCAGTTTCTTCACTTTTTGTTTAAGCCACTTCGAGACGGGATCTCTGTTGGTCACAGCTGAAAACACCCTCGCCGATCTAGACCTGAGCCAAATAAACATCGGCACAGTGGGATTTGGGGGAGGTGGTGGGGGGAACAGATTGAAGAGGGGGTAGGAGGTGAGATCGATGGCACACAGTCGTGGGTGGCGGCTGGGTGGCGGTGGTCAGAGGGGTGACGTCCCTAAGATTAGGTCTGCTGTCCTCCCAGACTCTTAGGTGCAGTCAAATAAGTCATTCCACAATTTATATACCACTAAAGAGGAAATGCGGAATGATATTAAAAACGTCAAAACGTGAACACATGTGTCTTAAATCAATAAAAATACAAAAGAAACGTAAATTTTCTTTGGAGCTTACTTTCTTGGGCGCTGTTCTATTTTCTTTTTTTTTATTATTTATTTTGAGAGAGAGAGCATGAGAGGGGCAGAGAGAGAGAATCCCGATACAGGGCTTGAACTCACAAACCATGAGATCAGGACCGGAGCCGAAATCAAGAGTCAGACACTTAACCAACTGAGGCACCCAGGCGCCCTGGAGTTCTCCTTTCTTTTATCAACATATCTGAGTATTTGGTGTGAAAGCAGTACTCTGAGCCTACAAAGATAGAAAAGATTATCTTAGCGAAAAAGAGACAACCTTTTCCTAAGCATTGCAATATTATCAGTGCTATGATAATATGCATTAGGTACATGGTGTCACCGTGGAGGGCCTGATCAGTTCTCTTGCAGCTGAAAGGCGGTCAGAGGAGGAGGTCAGAGGCATCAGGGGGCAGGTCGTGCTGACTTATTCTCAAATGTTGTCTCCAGACTGGCAGTCACCTATAGTAAATTTTCACTAGTTTGTGGCAAAATGAGAAAATTAAGAACAAATTCGGGTCTTTGTATGGAGCTCAGTTTAATTCAGCTAAAGGCTTATATTTATTCTGAAATGATCACGTTCCTATCTTGTTGTTAAAATTTCCTTTTTAGGGACGCCTGGGAGGCTCAGTCGGTTGAGCGTCCGACTTCAGCCCAGGTCATGATCTCACGGTTCATGAGTTCGAGCCCCGTGTCAGGCTCTGTGCTGACAGCTCAGAGCCTGGAACCTGCTTCGGATTCTGTGTCTCCCCCTCTCTCTGCCCCTCTTCAGGTCATGCTCTTGAAAGGGCGGGCCTACACAGGCCGACTCCATCTTGTTCTGTGTCCTTCCCCTTGACCACGCCTCCTGCTCTTGAGTAACCTCCCAGTCACCTGCCTAACAGGACTACGACCCTTCCCCAGCCAATCGGCTGAGGCCACAGCCATTACCTCACCAACTGCCCCTAGACCCCTATAAAACCTTTGTGCTTTTGAAACTCGCTCTCTCTCCCAGGCATTTCACCGCTGGGTCGGTGCAGGTAGGGGATTGAGCTCGAGCTAGCTCGAATAAAGGCTCTTTGCTTTTGCATCAGACTCGGCTCCCTGGTGGTCTTTGGGGATCACGAATTCTGGGCATAACACTCTCACTCTGTCTCTGTCAAAAATAAATAAACTTAAAAAAAAATTAAAAGAAATTTCCTTTTTAAATAAAATGATAATGTTGGTAGATATTTAATTAAAAAAAGGTTTTTCCTTGTAAGAAAGACCCACAAGGGGCCCTGGCTGGCTCAGTGGGTGGAGCGTGTGACTCTTGACCTCGGGGGTTGTGAGTTCGAGCCCCATGTTGGGTGTAGAGGTTACTTAAAAAAAAAAAAAAATCTTAAAAAAGATACAAAAAACCCCAAAGCGATATCAACTCATACTGGTCTCCTCAACAATTTTCTTTTGGGGAAATATAGAGGTCCGTGAATTCCCCAGTCGAGGAAGCTGCTCCCAGGGGCCTGGTCTCTCCTGGGTCAGAGGCAAGGTCTTTGATATGCACCAAGGCCACATCCCCCTGCAGACTTGAGACGTGGGCTGACTGATCATTTCTTACCCCTGGTGTTATCTGACCTGTAGCTGTTAGGGTGTAGGCTGGCTGAGTGTCCTGGGCCCATGCTCTGCCTCCGTGTGGCCCTGAGGGGGTCTAGTAGGAGCTCCCAGCCACTCCCCACTTCAGTGGCCTTGGGATTTCCAGATGTGGCTGCAAGGTCTGTTTTGTGCCTGTTCTCTTCACATTGAGTGAGGACTTCCTCCACAAGGTCAGTAACAAAGGCCTTTGAAAGATTCGCATTTCTTGTCATTGTTATTGATCTTTTTTTTTTTTTTTTGAAGAACCAAAGCATGTTTCTAAAGATCATCTCACCTGACCTCCACAAAATCATGTGTACCAGTTTCATTGTCTCCATGCCTTGCTGTCTCCCTGCCTTGAATCCCTTTTTCTCTCTACTGGTAAGTCATATTTATTCATTCAGAATAAGCTAAGGTGTCATTAGGCTTAGGAAGCTCGCTCTGATGGAACCCTGAGGACCTTTTCCCTGACAGCCACCTGACCCCCTGCGGGCCTCTCCATCCTCCTGTCCTGTCTCCACGTCTTTCTGCTGTTCTCCTGGGCTGGCCTTTCATTTATTCTTCTCAGTTTACTTTCCTGTTGACTTGTCAGCAACTCCCTTGAGACACGAGTCCTTTGAGGGCATGTCTTCTTACCTTGAATGCCCCGTGCCCTGGACAGGGCCCAGCACAAGCGTGGAGATGTATGGAAAGAGGCAGGTAGGAAGTCTGTGCTGTGGGGTCAGAGGCCCTGAGTGGATACGACGCTGGTTCTCTCAGGGCCTTGCAACCCAGGCTGCGCTACAGACGTGGGATGGTTCGGGGCTGGTGGCGAGGACAGGCTGGTCTTGTGTCAAAAAGGTAGTGGGACCGAAACTCTGCGTATTCTCTAGCTGTGGTCACTGCCGCACCCGAGAATGGACCTGTCCTCCTTTGTCTCCATCTCTGCCCAGAGGCTGCAAGGAAATCAAAGAGGGATGCCTTCATGCAGGAGGTGGAATGATGAAGGGTTTTTTTTAAGGGAAGGGAGGGGGTGGGAGGAGAGGGAGGGAGAGAGAATCCCAAGCAGCCTCCACCCTCAGCTTGGAGCCCGATGCATGGCTGACACGGGGCTCCGTCCCACGACCCTGGGATCGTGACCTGAGCTGAAGTCAAGAGTCCGACACTCAACCTACTGAGCCACCCGGGAACCCTGAGTGATGAAGAATTTAAATAGAGCCCAGTTGGGGCAATCAGGTTTTTTGTCTTCTGGGAGTTATTATTTAGAATTGTGGTAAACTATACATAATACAAAACTTGCTATTTTCATCATCTTTATGTGTACAGTTCAGCGGCATTAATCTCTTCACACTATCGTGTGGCATCACCACTGCTTGTTTCCAGAACTTTTCATCACCCCAGACAGAAACTCTGTACTCACTAAGCAATAATAACTCCACATTCCTTCCATCCCCCAGCCCATGGTAATCTCTGTTCTTCTCTTTACGTCTGTGAATTTGCCTGTTCTAGGTACTTCCTATAAATGGAATCATACAATACTTACCCGTTTGCGTCTGACTTATTTCACTTAGCATAATGTTCTCGAGACTTATCCGCGTTGTGGCGTGTGTCCCAGGTTCGTTCCTTTTTATCCATCTTAGGTATATAGTACATTTATCATTGCTGATGGACACTGGGTTGTTTCCATCTTTTGGCCATTGTGGATAAGGCTGTAATGAACACTGGTGTAGGATATCTGAGTCTTTGTTTTCAATTCTTTTGGGTCCATGCCTAGGGGTGGAATTGCCAGATCATGTGAGAAAGTGACGTTTCAGATTTTGAGGAGCATATTGTGTCCTGGAGTGAGTCACTGGGTGTAACACAGAACATGCGAGTCCTTGTGGGGATCGAGGGCACTTGTGTCAGGTTGTTGGTCAGTGTGCGTGTGCGTGTGTGTGTGTGTGTGTGTGTGTACGTGTGAGGCTGGTATGCATGTGTGGGAATGTGACCTTTCCTTACTCTTTGCTGAGTCTCAGGGCCAGAGCTGTGGGACCCTCTGTTCAGGTACAGACATTCTGTACCTTTGAGGACTGAACTGCAAGGGTTAGGGGCTTCGAAAACACCATTTCAGCCTCGTGATGAAATAATATTAGTGGTCCTTTCTTGGTGGTTGTAACAAATAGCAGAGATGCATGGGAACTAGGGCATTCCTCCCTCTCTGTGTCCCTCCCTCTCTCCCTGTCTTCTGTGATGCAGTAGACATCTGTGAACCACGGCACAACCCAAGGGCTGGGATGTCATTATTACCCTACTCCTATCCGTGTGCTTCTCTAGATCACTCCACCTCCCCTCCCCCACCTTGCTTCTGCCTCAGCAGTAGCCACTGTCTGATTTTGTGGTTATCATGCTGTTGTTTAAGTTACTTTTTAACGATCACACACATGTGGGCACACATCACACATATGCTTAAGTGATACATTGTCTAAATCCTTTGTTTTCAAAGTGTATGAAAATGCTAACATGTTACATGTTGTCTTTGGAACATCCTTGTCCCCTGTGATAGGTAACTATGATTATCCTATGCGGTGACACATTCACATGTTCGTAGTCAATGCTATTTCTATATATCACTGCACGAATATGGCACAATTTTCCTGCTGTTCCGTTTTTGAGCATTTGTTTTGTTTCCGGGTTTGTTTGTTTGTTTCTTCCCCCCGGTGAGGAACAATGCTGCTGGGGACATTGTTGAGTATGTCTCCAGGTATCCCTTTGCTCAAGTTTCTTTTGGGTATGTGACTAGAAGTCAAATTGCTGGATCATTAGACTTTATGAATATTCAGCTTTGCAAGATACTATTAAGTTAAAGAAATCGTACCAGGTTACACTTTCATCAACAATACATAACGATCCAGTCTATCCGTATGCTCTTGAGCACTGCGTATCATTAGACTTCCTTGTTTTTGCCAATTATACACTCTGAATTGGCATTTCTCCACTCCTAGGGAGGTTGAATATCTTTTCATGTGTTTATTGGCCATATGTGTCTCTTTCTCTGTGGAATGCTTGTTCATATATTTTGCCAGATTTTCTATTGGATTATCCTTTTCTTATCTCCTTATTGATTAATAGAAATTCTTTAAGTATTAGGATTGACACCAATCTTTTGTTAGTTACTATGCGGTGTAAGTATATTCTGTCAATGTCTAGCTTTTATTTTTACTTATTTAAACAATTTTCTTAGATGTTTATTTATTTTTGAGAGAAAGAGAAACAGCATGAGTGGGGAAGGGGCAGAGCGAGAGGGAGACACAGAATCGGAAGCAAGCTCCAGGCTCTGAGCTGTCAACACAGAGCCCAACTCAGGGCTCGAACTCATGGACCGTGAGATCATGACCTGAGCCGAGATCAAGAATCAGATACTTAACTGACTGAGCCACCTAGGCATCCTTTTAATTTATTTTTTTAAAGTTTATTTATTTATTTTGTTGGAGGGGGAGAGAGAGTGAGCGAGTGGGCCTGGGCGGGGGGGGGGGGGGTGGGGGTGGGGGGGAGAGAGAGAGAGAGAGAGAGAGAGAGAGAGAGAGAGAGAGAGAGAATCCCAAGCAGAGTCCGTGTTGTTAGTGTAGAACCTGATGCAGGACTCGATCCCCCGAACTGTGAGATCATGACTGGAGCCAAAATCAAGAGTCGGATGCCTAACTGAGCCCCCAGGCACCCTGAGAGTGAAAAGATGATTATCTCTTGTTCACATTATCTTGAAATTTCCAAACGGTGAATAACTGTAGTATCCTATAACAAATCCCCTAAGGAATGGGAAAAACCCACTCGACTCTGAAGACTGTCTCCATCCCTAACGTGGTTTCTCTGCTCCACTTTCTCTGAATAGAAGCCAGTGGCTTTCGTTCTCTATTCAACCAAGTCTTGGACGGTCAGTAATGGTTGACAGGATAGGAAAACAGGAATCCCGTTTGTGTTTCCTTAAGCACTGTGTATTGATCATGGATTTCATCAGTAGTATCTAAAAGCTCAGGCTGGTGGAATTCAAACGTTTTTTCTTCCCTCAAGTGGGGTGGAAGGTTTTACGTAATTAAACCCTGTGTCAAGCTTACTTGTTTTAAGTAGTTAAAACTGTTAAGTAATTACTTGTTTTAAGTAATTAAAGCTATGCTGTGTCACTATATATGCATACATATGTATAGATGTATATGTGTGTACATACATATGCATGTGTATGTACAAAAACTATTTAAGATATATTACCAGCACGACCATGCTAAAATAAATGTGTAAGCAGAACTGGCAAGTAGACTGCAGCCAGGAAAAAAGGCAGAAATTTAAAGACTTGACAAATTAAGAGCGAAAAGAGGAACATGGTGGGAGGAACCACCACATTTGGAAAAGCGAGTGGCCAGAAGTGAAAGATGAACTTATTTTTAAGACTTGACTACGGGGCTGGGAGTCGAATTTCTAGGGTCCCAGACGCGAAAGTTGGCCTTTGATATAGGCTGAGAAGAATGACCAAAACCAAAACGCAAGGTGGCACGAGTCTCTGCTAAGGACGCGTAAACCTGAAATGATGCTTAAAAAGCATCCGTTGGAATGAAGCTGTTGGATTTTCGGCATTCAGTGGCGTATCTAGGTGTGTGAACTTAGGCTGGGCTGTACAGCTGGGATGGGAGGCGGGAAAGACGCGTCAGGGAACAGCGTGGAGCAAGGGCAGGTCAAAGCGTGTGATCTCAAGGCTCCGTCCCAGCGAGGGAAGCCCAGGGGTGTGCTAAGGAGCAGCATCAGAGCCACCCAGAAGGACAGGTCTGCCAGAAAGACCCTGAGGACTTTGTGAGGAAGTCACGTAGGGGCGTGGGACGGAGGCACGGTTGGGGAAGGTAAAGGTAAAGGGGAATCCTTGCGGGAACAGGAACTTCAAGTTAGGCTCTTCATCCTCGTGGGGTAGCGAGTGGGCGTGTGGGCATGTGGAACCCGTGTGGGAGGTGTAACTACACACAATCGGGGAAGTGCCAACACGGATATGGATTACACGTGACAGATGATAACATGAAATAGAATAAGACCCTCCATGCGGTGCCCGGGTGGCTCAGTCAGTTAAGCGTCCGACTACAGCTCAGGTCTCTATCGCAGTTCGTGGGTTCGAGCCCCGCGTCGGGCTCTGTGCCGACAGCTCCGAGCCTGGAGCCTGCTTCCGATTCCGTGTCTCCCTCTCTCCTCTGCCTCTGTCTCTCTCTCTCTCGAAAATAAATAGACATTAAAAAAAAAAAAAAGAATAAAACCCTCCAGGATGAAGTTTTGCCATGTCAAAACAATGTTATTTATGGTCCGTTGTGAACATTCATATCATTGAAATGAAAAGTCAGCTGGGCTGTGTTCCAGATGACAATGCTGAACTGTGAGCCATGCACTTGTTTTTGCAAAGTGAGAGAGAACACCGGCTTGCACAAATTACCTCACCATCAAAGCCTCCATTCTGATCTTCTTCATTATAATTCACAACACAGGTATAGTTCACAAACTAGGTGGCAGGGCACTTGGAGTCATTGTTGTCTTTTTCTTTTTTTGCAAAGCACTCTGATCTATTAACACATCAAGTATAAAAATCTCACTCTATAATTTATACTCGTCAGATCCTGATTTATACTATATTAAGACATTCTTAAATTTTTTTTTTTAAAGTTTACTTGTTTTTGAGAGAGAGAGAAAGAGAGACAGAGCGTGAGCAGGGGAGGGGCAGAGAAAGAGGGAGACACAGAATCTAAAGTAAACTCCAGGCTCTGAGCTGTCAGCACAGAGCTGGATGCGGGGCTTGAACCTACAAACCCTGAGATCATGACCTTGGCCAAAGTCAGATGCTTACCTGACTGAGCCACCCAGGCGCCCCTATATTAAAAAATTCTAGGGGCGCCTGGGTGGCTCAGTCGGTTAAGCGTCCGACTTCAGCTCAGGTCACGATCTTGCGGTCCGCGAGTTAGAGCCCCGCGCCGGGCTCTGGGCTGATGGCTCGGAGCCTGGAGCTTGCTTCCGATTCTGTGTCTCCCTCTCTCTCTGCCCCTCCCCTGTTCATGCTGTGTCTCTCTCTGTCTCAAAAATAAATAAACGTTAAAAAAAAAAATTAAAAAAAAAATTCTAGTGTAGAAGACAAATTTATATTAAATTATCAACTGTGTAAAGCAATTCACTGATGCATTTCTCCTGCAGCTTGTGAAAACATCTTCATTCATTTTTTATACAGAAACACTTTTATTATAGGGATTTTATTTTTACTTATTTATTAAGTAATCTCTACACCCAATATGGGGCTCGAACTCACAACCTGAAGATGAAAATCATCGTCACGTGCTTCACCAACTGAGCCAGCCGGGCGCCCCTGTAGGAACATTTCGTTCCAGCACAGAGAAGCAGAGATTGAGCCCCATTTCCTCAGGAGCTGATTGGTGGCCTGTCACCCTCTACACCTGGAGCACCTACGTATTGACTGGGAGTGTCTCCCGCTGTCTCCCTGATGCCCACAGGGTCGTTTCCCTTTGCATCTCAGCCTGGCATCTCTTTTAATTTACGGATCTGGGGCCCCAGGAAACAAGCCGGGAGCTCCACCCAGCTCAGCCGCTATCGCGGGCTGGGGGATTCACTCCTGCATTTCATCAACAGGTTCCAAGGCATTTTCTCTAGTTTCGGCAGAGATTCTCAGCGAGGCTGGGAGACATGGCTTCTAGCAAGAGGGAATCATTACTGCCGAATTTCCCTTCCTTTCCCCTGCGTTTCTCACTCAGCAGGAATATGTAAAAGTTCTTATTTTCAAGCAGTTCCCTTGGCGGGGTCAGTTGTTGCATAATTAATGATTCCGTGCTCAGGCTTTGCACTCAGTCCCGGGTTCAAGTCCCAGCTCTGTCCGAAACCTGGTTTTCTCACCTGAAAAACGGGGCTGTCAATCAGCGTGGAGTGTCTGGTAGTTAACGAGGACTCACTTTTTTGTCACCTGTGGTTCGTATCTTTTCCTTTTACAGCCCTTACAGACACTACATCTGTCTCTGAGCCCTAGCAGTGCCTTACCGCATGGTCTCCTGTCCAGTAAAACCCAGGCTCCATGCTTCCCCGGGGGTCATGAACTTGCCTCCTGCCTTCTTTCCTCCCCTTACCACCTTTTAGCTGACACATTTCTTTTCCTCTGGTTTCCATCCAGCAGGCTCCAATGTGCTTATGTACGCACGTATATATGCACGTAGGCTCCACAACGAATGCGGGGCTTGAACTCACGACCCTGAGATCGAGAGCCCTATGCCCTACCGACCAAGCCAGCCTGGTGCCCCGGGCTGAAACATTTTTCTTACACTGCAGCCCTCAAGCTTTTATACTCTTCCTTGCCTCATCGTCCCCCACCACTCGGCCCCACAAGCAGTGACTAATACTGTTGGTGATCGAGACCTTGGCTTTACTTACATCCTTCAGCGTTCTAAGGCTAGCAGCTGGTAGGGAAGCCCCCCTCAGGAGTAGGTGGGGAATGTGGGACTCCACAACTCTGACAGGAAAGAGCAAAGGTCAGTGTCCTGAGCTGGATTGACATAGTTCACCTTTTCTAAAGAGCCAGAAAAAGCAGACTGACTGGCGACGTGAGTTCTGGACTAGGAACACGAAAATACTGTGTCAGTGCGTAGGGGTATTTTAAAGTTTAATGGAATTTTGGGGCACCTGGGTGGCTCATTTGGTTAAGCGTCTGACTTCAACTCAGGTCATGGTCTCGCGGTAAGTGAGTTCGAGCCCCGTGTGGGGCTCTGTGCTGTGACAGCTTGGAGCCTGGAACCTGCTTCCGATTCTGTGTTTCCCTCTCTCTCTGCCCCTTCCCAGCTCATGCTCTGTCTCTCTCAAATAAATCAGTAAACATTAAAAAAAGATAAATTGGTAGACTGAGTAAAGCAGACGGCTCTCCCAATGTGGGTGGTCCCTATCCAATCAGTTGAAGGCCTGAAGAGAACAAAAGGCTTACCCTCCCCCGGGTAAAAGAGAATTCTCCTGCTTGATGGCCCTCGAACCAGGACATTGGCTCTGCAGATTTCGGACTCGCCAGCCTCTGTAATTGCATGAGCCAATTCTGCGTGATAAATCTCTACTTCTATCTTTATGTGTTTCTCTATCTATGTCTCCTAGGTGGCTCTGTTTCCCTGGAAATCCCTGGCTAATGCATTGGTCTCACGTTACGTACTTGAAAACCTGGGAACTTGGGGAACTGTTATTTCCGATCATCACACGTGTAACATAGCCATTGTAAAAAGTTCCGAACAGAAGTATAGGTAAGAACAAAAAGTCAGTCACCCTCTCACTCACCCCTCCTGAAAATTCTGTTTCTTTATCTAAAGGTTACTGTCACGAATGCTGTCCCCCAGGCACATTTCTCTGCCTTTACACCCGCTCAGAGAACACAAATGCACACACTCAGTTCTGCCCACCTGAATAGAATTACATTATGCAGATTGTTTTGTGAATGTCTTAGAGCTCTTTTAATGTGAAAATGTATATACTTTGGTCTTACTCTGTTTCTTAATTAATTTCTTTGAGAGAGAGAGAGAGAGAGAGAGCGCGAGTGCAAACAGGGGAGAGGATCAGAGGGAGAAAGAAAGAGAATCTTAAGCAGATGCCATGCTCAGTGCAAAGCCTGATGTGGGGCTCCATCCCATGACCCTGGGCTCATGATCTGAGCCAAAATCAGGAGTCGATGCTCAACTGACTGAGCCACCCAGGTGACCCTGTCTTACTCTTTTCAAAGCCCTAAAAAAAATTTTTTTAATGTTTATTTTTGAGAGAGAGAGACAGACAGACAGACAGAGCATGAGCAAGGGAGGAGCAGAGAGAGAGGGAGACACAGAATCTGAAGCAGGCTCCAGGCTCCGAGCTGTCAGCACAGAGTCCGACGTGGGGCTCAAACTCGCGAACTGTGAGATCATGACCTGAGCCGGAGTCGGACGCTCAACCGACTGAGCCACCCAGGTGCCCCTAAAGCCTTCTTAATATACTATAGTATAGAATGAATACACCATTTTTAAAAATTCCCTACTTAGTAACATTTTGGCTATTTTCAGTTTTTTCACTGAGCAGTGTTGTAAGAAAGAAACTTACTTATCTTTGGACATTAGTGAAAATATTTTTGGTGCGTTGGAGTACTTCTGTTGTATGAATTCAAAGAGGGGGTATTGCTAGGTCAAAGGGCATAGGTATCTCACATGTTAATGGTTGTTAAAGCGACTTCTAGTGAATTATCAGAACCGAAGGGGGTCGTAGGGACACCAAACGTGTAATTAATCTTACAAGTGGGTGGTCTTGGTGACTTGTGACTTCTGCAGTTGGGCTCAGATACAAGAATGACCCTGACTCAGCGAAACACGATGCCAGTATGGTTCGAGAAAAAGAAGGATGAGAGGGAGGGCTTGATGAACCTGTACTTCCTGGATGGTCACTGAATTTTCGATGTCCCAGACTCACAGAGACCTGGAGACTATGCATGGGAAGTGGGGCTATGGGAGTCCTTGAGTTCAGGTGGACTTTGTAGGGGTTTGGTTCTTCATGCTAAAGTGGCCGAATTGCACAGAAGGGCCCTCCGTACGAGGACCCTGCAGGACAAGTTATAAACCCCATGAAGGCAGGATGGCAATGGCTTAGCTCACCAGCACTATCTCAGGATGGATGGAAATGCTTTCTTTAGGGAAATCACTCATTCCTTCAGCCCTCAACACTCTGTAACTGACTATTAAGAACCAGACACTGGCCCAGACTAGCTAGGGAGAGCACAGACTTCATGATGAATCACTCAGTGTCAGGCAGGGCAGCGTGGAGACGAATAGCAGTTATCATGTGGTAGAGTATGGTTAAGACTGTGACCGAACTCAAGAGGCTCGCTGCTTGGGGTGCGTGCACTGAGTACACCCCAAGGAAGTTTGAAAACGAAGAACTTTTCATTACTTGCTACAAGTAAGGAGACAGGGGAGAGCTCTCGAAGGGCTGTCTCCCGTGGGGTTAGTACAGGAAGCCTTCATTCAGTGTGTTAGGAGACTTGGGCAGGGAGCTTACAGAACCGCTTCAGTTCAGTCGCACACGCCTAGCGTGTTAACAGGCT
The DNA here is from genome assembly GCF_024362965.1 of Panthera pardus. Taxonomy (NCBI): domain Eukaryota; kingdom Metazoa; phylum Chordata; class Mammalia; order Carnivora; family Felidae; genus Panthera; species Panthera pardus. The sequence continues at coordinate 5,359,619 of NW_026526777.1, read as the reverse complement.
GGTGCATACCACATATGTTCGAAGAGTGCAGAAAACTCTGCCCAGAGGAGATCTTAGTATTATGATGAGCTAATGGTAATTTCGGGACAACTTAGGGGGGCTTCTGCAGGGGTCCTCAGCTCCAATCCAGCTCACGCTGGCTTGCATCAGGGGCTGATCAGGCGAGGCACACCTAGCTGGGCATCTCTTTGGGCAGAACTGTTAGTTCTGCAAAACAAAACACATTCCTTCCCTGCTTTTGTCCCTTCCCCTCCTCCCTTCTGCTGATAGCTTTCAGCTCTCTGATTTGAGTAACTTCCCGTTGCATTCTAGCTGACAAGACCACAAGACCCAAGTGGTATGTCTGGTCCCAGTTCAGTTTCCAGGGGTTGGTGGGGCATCCACGCAACTGATGGAGACAGGATGGAGCTGGTGTTGGGGTCGGGACCGGTGAAGCCGGTTCGTAAGTGTTGCTGGTTAGTTGCTTTGAACGGTTGGCTTTTGTCCCCCATCTTTTGTGGCAGGAAATTTACTCTTATTGCATCAGTCTTGAGCACCCCTTCTTGAGGTCAAGGGCATGGCCTGATGGGCTCTGGCCTCATCTAAGGGTGGGGGCTGCCCCTTGGGAGGAGACATAGAACAGCACAGTTGACAGCCATGGCACCAGCTGGAATAAGTCACGCAGGGCTACATTAAGAAAAATAAAATAAAAAAAAATAAATAAAATAAAAGGGGGGCGCCTGGGTGGCTCAGTCAGTTGAGCGTCTGACTCTTGATTTCAGCTCAGGGCATGATCCCAGGGTTGTGGAATCGAGACTCGTGTGGGGCTCTGCCCTGAACATGGAGCCTGCTTGGGATTCTTTCTCTCTCTCTCTCTCTCTCTCTCCCTCCCTCTCTCTCTCTCCCTCCCTCTCTCTCTCTCCCTCCCTCTCTCTCTCTCTCTCTCTCCCTCTCTCTCTCTCTCTCTCTCTCTCTCCCCCAGCCCCTCCCCTACTCATACTCACAGGCTCCCTCTTTCTCTCTCTCTAAAATAAAAAAAAAAAACAAAAAAACCATGGAACCTTACCTGTGTCCAGAGTTTTTTTCATGCATACTCTCAGCTACAGTTGTTGATTTGATCCTGAAAACTAGCCTGCGAGGAACCCGAGCCAAGGACCGACCCCACAGGCTTGGAAGGTAACTTGGCCAGGATCACACAGGCTGTTAAGTTGCTGACCTGACACTCAAGTATACTATGTCTTTGCCTCCAATTCTGCGCTCTGTCCAGAACACTCTGCTTCCTTCCTCGGTAGCCAAGGCTCTAGTCTGCCTCCCTTCAGCCCAGCTTCAGCTGGGGTGATTGGAAATGGATCAAAGGATGAAAAAAGAACGGGACTGACCTAAAGGGAACTGAAAGTATTTGCTGCGAAGGGGAAATCAGAAGAAAGAAAAAGGCAGGGGGCCCCCGGGGGAAGGCCTCAAAGCAGATGCTTTCTGGGGAAGGTGGGACCACCGCCTGTGCCCCTCCATGGGGGCATAAGAAGGATCAAATCTGCCTGGGCTTCCCGGAGGGTGGAATTGAAGTGTGGGCGGGGAGGCACAGCAAAGGCAGGTCTGTGTCCTGTCTGGGTGACAGAAGGCAAGAGAGGCAGAGAGGACGCCGTGGGAAAGTGGAAAAAGAGGAAAGGAGGGGATATAGAGGCACAGATAGGAAACAAGCAAAAGCAAGTCTAGGTAAGGACGTTGCAGTTGGCTTGTGCTTAGACCTGGGTATCAACTTGCAGAGCTTACCCAGCTCTTCGACCTCCCTGGGGTCCCCTGCTCCTTTCCTGCCACATTTCACCCCCTTAGGCAGGGCTCCACTTCTCAGCCCACGCGCCCCCAGCCCTCCCACCTTCACAGTGCCTGTTGGAATGGGGGCAGTGTGGGATAATGGCTCTTGGGTCCCCATGCAGCCTTCTGCACGCTGCCAGGAGGTGGGAGAGAACCGGAACACGTCCTGGGAGTCTGCTCTTTGAACAAGGAAGCCTTGCTGGGGCAGAGCGATGGACAGGATTTGGAAGCTGGTTTTGTGAGTCACTGTGAACTCTCAACACCCGCCCACTTGAGGCCAACTTTGAAAGCTCAGCTTGTATGAACTGTCGGACCAGGTCCAGGTACTGGGACTTTCTCAGTGGCCTTGTTAGCTCTCAGCCGCCGAGAACAGCCTTGAGTTGAGGAAATTGTGGCCGGACAAACAGCAAGGCAGTTCTGCTCCCCTGTCAGTCACTCTGCTGCTGGCTGGCTGCAGCTGAGCCCGTGCCCAGCAGCGTGTCTGGCGGGAGAGGAGCCGGCTGACCCGTCTGTCCTCTGGGGATGTGGGGGCTGGCTCTCGTCCTCACGCTTTTGTTCCTCAAGGGGCTTCAGGGCCAAGGTAAGGAGGCCCAGCCTGGCGTGAGTGGGGGAGAGGCTGGACTTGGGACCGGGGCCCGCAGGGGGAGTGGAACCCTGAGCCTCTGGATCGTGCCCACTTACGTGGTCACCTGCAAGTGTGAGTCTGGGTGGCTCCTGACAGCTCCGGGCGGGCTGGTTAGGACAGAACGGGCTGGCCCTGGTGTGGGAGGCCCCTGAGAAGCCTGTCTGTCTGGCCATGCCTTCGGCAATCCAGGCAGCCCGGGGCAAGGCGATTCCTTTCCACTGGCTTCCATTGACTTTTCTGTGTAGTGGGGAGAAAGCGTCCTCTTTGCTGGCTGTGAGAAGGACAAAGGAAATCTGCTCTAATTTGGTATGATTACCAACAGAGAGAAGTGACCCCTGGGCTTGGGTTTCTCTAAGGAAGTTGGGTGGTTCTGGAAAGCGGAGACTGATAGATTGCTCCCCAAGGCAGGGAAACAGCACAGAGGGAAAGGGAGCAGCCAACAGCCACTTTGCATGAATGGCCTGGTCCCTTAGGCTTTGGCAGCCTCCAGCAGCCCAGAGGCTATAGGGACCTGAGCATTATTATTATTTATTTATTTATTAAAAATGTTTTTAATGTTTATTTATTTTTGAGAGAGAGAGAGAGAGAGACAGAGTGTGACTAGGGGAGGGGCAGAGAGAGAGGGAGACACAGAATCCGAAGCAGGCTCCAGGCTCTGAGCTGTCAGCACAGAGCCCGATGTGGGGCTCGAACCTACGAACTGTGAGATCATGACCTGAGCCGAAGTCCTTCACTTAACCGACTGAGCCCCTCAGATGCTCCTAGGGACCTGAGAATTATTCGGGAAATGTTGGCTTGGGTCAGGCGGTCGGGAAGTGGGGGAAGAAGGAGATGGTATCCGGAAACTTCCAGAGCTGAGGGCTGCCCCCCCCCCCCCCCCCCCACTTCTCCGACGTGGAGTCCAGGGTGCTCTGAGATGGGAGCCTGCATTCTAGATCAGTGGCTCTTCAAGGGACATCATGGCTGAGAAAGTAAGAGGAGGGCCCCCTCTGGGTGCAAAGGGCAGAGCGTGGGGCATTGGACGGTGTTTGTGCAGGGCCTGTTAGAAGCCCGTTCAAGACCCATGTCAGGCACTCCTGCGTCCTTAAAGATACAGTCTAGGTTCCAGAGGACTGGGGGGTGGGGGCTGTAAATATAAATACAAATGCCTTTGTATTTACAAATCCATAACAAATACAGGCAGAGCAGGGCAGAGGGTGCTGGGAACAGGTTGCAGAAGGGAGCTTTGGAGCCTGGGTTCCCGTGTGTGCACTTGTGGGACCCAGTGACCCAGGACCCTCGGCAGGAGAGGGGGGTTGGAACCCTGTCTTAGGAGCCTTGGAAGCAGCTGGGAAAGCCGAGACAGGACTGACGGGATTTGGTGCCTGGCTTTGGGGATGGGAGTGCCAGAAGTGGAGGCGGTCTGAGATGGTGAGCCTGTGTGACCGGAGAAAGGGGTGGCCCCGTGCCCACACCTGGGGCCGTGGCACCGTCTCTGGGCACGGCTGAGCCCACCCACTGCAGGGAGAGCAGGAGCCGGGCTCTGGGGCCCATGGACTTTGGTCTCAAGGAACTTTTTTCTCTTCTTGCTGTGCCCTGCGTCTGTGGGACTGGCCTGGTGTAAGCTGATTGAAGCTGTCCTGTTTATTTGCTGTAGTTTTTAAGCCCTTACAAAGTTTACAATAATAAGCTCAGAGTTCCAGAGAAGTTGCAAGCATAGGACAAAGGATTCTGGTGTTTCTTTCACCGAGACTCACCAGTTGTTAACATTTTATCACATCTGCTTTATTTCTTTCTCTCCATATGTGTATATATATGTGCGTATAAATGTATAATAATAATAATACTTTAATATACAATATATATAAAATATATATAATATAATATATATAATATAATAATAATTTAATATAAAATATATATAAAATATATATAAATTTTATATATATTATATATAATATATTTAATATGATAATAATTTTTGCTGAGCCATTTGAGACTGAGTTGTAGACATTGTGCCCTGTCACTCCTAAATTTTGTAGCGTGTATCTTCTAAGAACAAGGGCGTTCTTATATTATGTCAGCACAGTTATCAAACTTAGTAAATTTAACATAGATACCATCAAAGACACAGTCCATATTTACATATTACCAGCTGTCTCCAAAACGTGCTTAATGGCATTCCTTCTTCCCGGGTGCGGAATCCCATCAAGATCGTATATTACATTCAGTTATGTATTTTTTTGTTATGTCTTTTGTTTTTTTATTAAAAAAATTTTTTTTTAAGTAGGCTTCCGCACCCACAACTTACAACACCGAGATCAAGAGTCAAATGCTCTACCGATTGAACCAGCCAGGTGTTCCTTCTTTTGTTTTGGGGGGGGGGCAGAGGGAGAGGGAGAGGGAGAGAGAGAATCCTAAGCAGGCTCCAAGCTGAGCGTGAGCCCTGATAAAGGGCTCGATCCCACCACCCCAGGATTATGACCTGAGCTGAAATCAACAGTTGGACACTTAACTGACTGAGCCACCCAGGTGCCCCTGTTATGTCTTTTAATCTACAACTGTTCCCTAGCCTTTTTTCTTCTTTCATGACTTTGACATTTTTGGAGTACCAGACATTGTTTTGGTGAAACGCTCCTGAATCTGAGTTTGTCTGAGGCTCCTTTGTGTGATCCAGGCTATGCATTTTGGGCAGGAATACCACACCAGTGATGCTCTATTTCAGAGCATCCCATCAGGACATATGATGGCAGTGAAACCCTTGAAAAAAAAACTACAAAACTTGGCTTACTGAAGAATTTGATATGCATAATATATATGTAAGAAGTTTCTATCGTTCTCGAGCTTTGCAAAGCTTTTTCCAATGGCTTCTCCAGGCTCAGTCAAAGCCACACATGTCACAGTGGCCTATGAGATCTGGCCTCCCTGACCCCCGACCCCTTCCTCTCTCCCATAGCACTGCATTCAGCCTCCCCGACTGCTACGATACATGCACGAAACACGTGCCATGGCTCTGCACTCTGTTTTCTCTCCTGGGATGCCACTTCCCTGCTGGCCGCCTGGCCTGCTCCCGCAGCCCCTCAGGATTCTGCTCAAATACCACTGTCTCAGTGATGGCCTCCCACTAAGAGTGCCAACCTGCCACCCTGCAACGCCTTACCTCCCTCTCCGCTTATTTTTCTCCACAGTTCTCATCTCCCTTGTGTGGGCTCTACTGTTTGCTTCTTTATTTTCCGTCTCCCAGGCGCCTCTTTACCTCGCTGGAACGTAAGATCCTCGAGGCCAGGGCTTTCCTCTGTTTTGTTCATGGCTGTATCCTCAGCCTCTAGAACAGGATCTGGCACAATTAGAGTCTCAGTGTATCCTTATTGGTTGAATAGATGGGTGACTACTGTAAAGAATCCGTAGAATAAAGTGAGAGTTTATTTGTCTACTGGAGAGTTTCACTGGGAAAAGCTGTTCTAGATTTTAGGCTACAGACTACGCCGTGGCATTGAGGACGTTAACTAACCTCTTGTTTCTCAGTTTTTCATCCACAAGGTGAGGTCAACAGCGGTGGCTGCTCTATTGCGATGTGTGAGCGTTAGGGAAGGTATGTCACGTGCTTAGAAAGGTGTTCTTGTACCGAGCCCCCCAAAATGATCCCTTGTGTTACTCAGTTCTTTGGAGGCAGGGACTATGTTTCGCTTACTTTGGTGATCAGACTCAAGAAGAGACACTAATTTGCTGGCTAATTCATTGAGTCAAAAGTGAATTAGAGAATTCTGCATGAGATGATAAGTTTTAACGAGGGACCCTTTTCTGAGGGTTTTTTCACCGTCATAACCAGGATCTTTGGGAGAATGCAACATTTTTTTAAGTTTATTTATTCATTTTTGAGAGAGAGAGATAGAGGCGGGGGGGGGGGGTGCGGAGAGAGAGTCCTAAGCAGCTTCCACACTGTCAGAGCAGAGCCTGACGCAGGGCTCCACCCTATGAACCGCGAGATCATGAGCTGACCCGAGATCAAGAGTCAGATGCTCAGCTGACAAAACCACCCAGGTGCCCCAGAGAAGGCAGCATTTTTAACACACAAGAACACGCATTCAAGACATTCAGTGCTATTATTATGTTGTATTGTAAAACATTCTAATTGTTTCCACACTCTTGATTCCTGCTCCTTCCCTGATGTGCCCGAGCGCCTCTGGGCCAGGCCCTGGGCTTAGGTGTTGAGGATTCAATGGTGAATCGTTACATGGGCGCTTTGTTCACGGAGCTGACATCTGTCACGGGACTCGGTCTATAATCACAGCCGTGAACTGAGCGAACCCCAAAGGACGTGCTAGACTGTGAATGCCCAGGGGCCGTGGACAAAGCAAAAGGGCGGGGCAGCATTTCATGGATTCTAGACTCTAAGGCTTGCTTGCTGGCTGCTCTTACAGATTGTGTTGAATTTTCACTTCTTAGGAAGGAGCCTCTGATTCCGACCCCTCTGGCTGGGATCCAGGCAAGTTCTAAGATGGCTGCCGTTCCTTTTATTTCTCTCTTCCTCATTGCACCTCCCGTGAGGCAAAGTGAACGGCGAAGTCATCGGGCAGAGGGGGTGGACTGGGACTCAGAGAGCTCGGGGCTGCAGCACCATCCTGGAGGGAACTGGTTCCAAAGACATCACTCTAGGGATAGCCGGGCCATTGTCTTCGTAAACAGACATTTTTATTGAAGTGTGACACACGTACAGAACAGCGTGCAAAATGAGAAACGTACATCTCAGTGTGTTACTGTGAAATGAACACGCTTGCGTATCTACCACACATTCTCTCCACTTGTTAGCTCTTCTCTCTTTCACAAATACAACCATTAGTGGCTCCTGGGTGGCTCAGTCGGTGAAGCGTCCGATTTCGGCTCAGGTCATGCTCTCGTGGTCCGTGGGTTCGAGCTCCGCGTCTGGCTCTGTGCTGACAGCTCGGAGCCTGGAACCTGCTTCGGATTCTGTGTCTCCCTCTCTGTCTGCCCCTCCCTTGCTCGTGCTCTGTCTCTCTCAAAACAAATAAATAAACTAGCAAAACAAAACAAAACACCAAATACAACTATTATTCTGACTTCTGATATTATAGGTCGGTTTGATCTTTATATAAACAGAATCATGTGCTATGTGCCCTGTGTGTGGCTTTTTTGCTCGACATCTGATGAGATTTATCTGTGTTATTACTTGTAGCTGGTATGATATGACTCTACAGCTTTTCAGTGTATGACTATATGTATGAGCTTATTCGTCCATTATGCTACTGATGAATCTTTGGTTTGTTTTTGGGGTCCTTCCCCTATTATAATAATGCTGCTGGGAGCCTATTGTACATGCTTTTTGTTTACATGCATCTGTTGAGTATATGTGTAGACTCGTGGGGGTATGTGTGTACTCTTACAGCAGATGCTGGCAAACCATTGGCCAAAATGTTTGAACCGAGCAGTATATGAGAGTCCCATGATGCTTCAGGGCTGCTGGCTTTTGTTTTGAGGCCCTACAAATGGGAAGTGAAGGCTCGAGGGTGTGGAGCCTGGAAGGCGAAGGTCACAGCCCAGGGAACCACCTCTCTGTGGAAATCCCTATAGTAGAGTCCTTTCTGGCAGTTAGCCAAGATGCATTCTTGAATTTAATTGATTAAATAAATAACTTCACTAAGGCTTTACTGTGTTCCAAGAACTTCGAGAGATTCTGTGGGTGAAGCACAGATGGAACCTGTCGATAGTATCCTTCAGAATCTTTCAGACGGAGGAAAACAGGCTTGCGCAGCAGCGATGATAAGGGAAGACAGAAAACGCTCAGTGTCACTGATGGGCAAGATTCGTTTAGAACACAGCGGGAGCTCTAAATGGAGATTGCTTCTGGGGGGAGAGGGGAGCCTGGGGGTGGCCTTAAAGGATGAAGAATTGCTTAGGAGTTGGGGATAAGGTAGAAAGATAATGTGAGCAGAGGGACAGCTGAACGGATGTAGGGAAAACACAGGGTTTGAACGGGAAACAAAAAGCAAGTGCACCTGTTACCTTGGAGAAAGATAGCAGAAATGAGCTGATCCATTTAACTGATACAAGGAGTCGGGGAGCAGGGCATGGGCTGAGTAAGGTCGACAGAGGTTAGGGGGTTGCCTTGTCTGAGCAGAGGAGTCGATATAGCCAGCGAAGCCCCCAAGGGTGGGGCTAAGTCAAAAGGAAGACAGGAGGGAGTGTGGGACGTGGGCCCTGGAGGGTGTTTTATCTACTTTATGATTTTGCTTTGACTGGAGCCGGCCCTGCCCCAGCACTTTTGGGATCTCGCTGAGCTCTGTTCACTAAGTCCCCAGCGGCTGCCCTCTGCGTCGCCTTCACCCCGAGCCTGGTGGCACAACCCTGAGCTGAGAAAACCTCAACATCCTTTTGTTGGCTGGTGGAAGCAAACTGCTCCGAGCCTCTCCCCCGCCTGCCTCCCGGGCTCTCAGGCCGCACCCCTCCTCCACCAGCAGGTCCAAGGCAGAGGGAGCCGACTGCAGACGCTGCACGGCTTTAGAGGCTGCAGCTTCGGCACCCGGGCTCCGGGCTGAGCGACTCCCTGGAGTCCTTGACCGCCCTCCGTGCGGGCTGCCCATTTCGTCCCGAGTTGGCGGTGGGGATCAACCTGTCCTCTGCCCTCCCTCTGCAGAACTACCGTTTTACTCCATTCGCTCTTAACCACCGGAAGAGGGGCCCCAGAGCTGCTAAGCAGTAGCAACAGCAGTGGTGGTGGCTCCGGGGGCCTCCCCTGACCACCGGAATTTGCTGTGGCTTCTCCCCTCTGAACAAGCCAGCCCTCCCTGTCAGACCTTCTCCATCTCTCACTCAGCAGGGCTGACCTTGTGCGAAGGTTCTGTTTTCACACTGGCATCTCTTGGGTCTCCATTTGGCGTATAAGCCCCCCAGGACAGGGACTGAGTCACAGCACCCAGTATACAGTACCTTGCTTGCTCACTTTTCCACTGTACCTTCCCCACGACACCCCGCCTGCATCCCCTTCCAGCCCCGGCCGGTTCCGACCTCCTGCCTCCCCCGCAACACCAGGCTGGTGAGGGCTGCAGAGGGTAATTCAGCACCAAAGAGCAACCACCGATTCGGAGCCTCCAACCTCAGCGGAGCAACACGTGTGTTGGAAATCCTTGTTTCTGGCTCTCAGCTCCTCCTGTTCCCCAGAAAGCTGATTCCAGACCTTCCGCATCTCACCCAGGGTCTGTGCCACTGACACAGGCTTCATTCATGGGCCTACCCCCTCCTTCTGCGAGGAAGCAGATGCCAGGGAGGGATTCCAGCAACCCGCCGCCATTCCCCAGTGTCAGAGACGCCGGTGAGGGGCTCCCCAATGTCAAGCACCTCGTTTACCCCCACGAGCAACCCCATCCACCTCTGCCTTTCCGTGACCGGTGCTTTTCCGCGTGCTCTGGGCATCACCACTTCATCCACGAGCCCGTCCAACACCCGCTTGACCCCTGATGACATCTCTGACCTTCAACTGCTCCGTTTCTGCTGGCTTTCCACTCCCAGTTCATTCCCCTCACATTTCAAAAAAACTGTGTTGGAACACCACCCAGTTTCCCCCTCTTGTCTTCCTTTCCCGTGTGTCTCTGTCCCTACTCACACAGAACGCTTTGCTTCTGACACTCCCAGTCACCACCTGCGTGGGAGTTTTCCCAACCCATTCTCTGTGACTCCAGCTTGGTGTCCGTCTTATAATTCAACTCAGTTCTGATGCTGTCTACCCAGAGATAGCGTCAGATCCCACAGGCTAAGGGCTCAGTCCCACAAGACTACGCGTCAGTCACAAACCCAGGTTGTCACCTGTGCTTCCGAACAACTGGTTAGAGACCAAAGGTTCCAAGGACCACCCCCCTCTTCTGGTTCGATTAATTTGCTGGAGCAGGGAAACACTTATGTTTAGCAGTTTTTTAAGGGAGATGATGAAGGATACCGATGAGCAGCCAGATGAAGAGACACATAAGGCAAAGTCTAGCGTGGGGGGTCCTGAGTGTGGGACCTTCGGTCTCCATGGAGTTGGGCGGTGTGTCATCCTCCCGGTGTGGACGTGTTCACCTACCTGGAAATTTCCCACACCTGTGCTATTGGGATTTTTTTTTTTTTAAACAAGGATTTTTAAAAAAGTGTATTTATTAATTTTGAGAGAGAAAGAGAGAGAGAGAGAGAGAGAGAGAGAGAGAGAGACTCTGCACAGGTGTGTGAGAATAGGGGAGGGGCAGAGACAGAGAGAATCCCAAGCAAGCTTTGCACTGTCAGTGCAGAGCCCTATGTGGGGCTCAAACTCACGAACCGTGAGATCATAGCCTGAGCCAAAGTCGAGAGTCGGATGCTTAACCGTCTGAGCCACCCAGGCGCCCCTGTGCTACTGGGATTTTATGGAGGCTTTCTCACACAGACGTGATCAGTTATTAACTCTGCTTCCAGTCCTGTCTGCCCTCTGGGGGGTAGGGGGTGGGGCTAGTTTGAATTAATACCAACTCAGCTTTCAGAGAATACAAACCCTCCTGTACAGCTCTCTCTTCCCCACTTCATGTTGTCACAAGTCGCGTCTTTATACGTTGTGAGCCTATTAACATAGATTTATAATTGTTGTTTTGAGTATTTTCTTTTTTTTTCACATCAGATAGGAAAAGAAGAGTTACAAACCCAGAATGCAATGATACCGGCTGTTATCGTTATCTACGTAATTCCCTTTAGCGCCGTTCTATATTTCTTCACGTGGCTTTGAGTTACTGCCTCGCATCTTTGTCCCTTCAAGCATGCCTTGCAGGACAGATCTGTTGGCAACGGTTCCCAGCTTTTGTTTGGGAACTTCTTCCTTGGTCCTTCATTTTTCATGCAAGATAATTTTGTTGGATGTACAATGCTTGGTTGGCAGCTTTGTTCTTTTAGCACTTTATATATGTCATCTTACCACCTTCTAGCCTCATGGTTTCTGCAGAGAAGTTGGTTGTTAATCTCACTGGGGATCTCTTGTGTGTGACAAGTTGTTTCTCTCTTGTCGCTTTCAAGATTCTGTCTTTGGCTTTCGACAATTTTGATCTATTTAGTTTGCTAGTTTTTGCTTAGGATTTTTGCACCCATGTTTCTGAGTGAAAGAGCCTTGAATTTTCTTCTCTTGTGATATTCTTGAAGATTTTGGTGTCAACCTGATAAGTATGTTAACCTAATAAAACAAATTTGGAAATATTATCTCCCATCTCTGAAAGCATCTGTGTAAGATTGGAGTTCTTTCTTTTAAAATATTTCTTCGAGTTAACTAGGGATGCTAACTAGGTCTGGAGTTTACTTTGTGAGAAGGTTTTTCAGTATAGATTCAGTGTACTTAATAAATTTTTCTATTTAATCTCAATTATAAAAAATTATTGATGGAAAGCAGTTTACAATTCTTAAGATCTTTTTTTAAAATATACATTTTAATTAATTAATTAATTAATTAATTTGGAGAGACAGAGAGCACAAGAAGGGGAGGGGCAGAGAGAGATGGAGAGAGAAAATCCCAAGGAGACTGTGCTGTCAGCGTGGAGCTCAATGCGGGGCTCGAACTAATGCAACTGTTGAGATCATTACCTGAGCCAAAATCAAGAGTCAGTCGCTTAACTGACTGAGCCACCCAGGCACCCCTACAACTCTTAAGGTCTTAATATCTGTAGGAACTGTGGTGATGACTTAAACCCTGATGTTGCTTATTTGTACCTTTCCACATTTCTTTTGATCAATCTATCTATGCATTAACCATATTTTGATTTTTTTATAAAATAAAAAAAGGCTGTTGATCCACTGTTGTGTAATTATTTTCCATCTCCTCTTTCTCTGCATCCTTTCTCTTTTTTTGAACTTAATTTGTTGTTCCTTTTGTGGGTTCTTGAGATTGATGCTTAAATAATTGATTTTCAACCTTGTTATTTTTATAATATATGTATTTATATGTTTTTTTATAATATATGTATAATATATATAATTTCCCCTTTAATCATGGCTTTAGATGCATCTCATGAGGTTTTATTTATTTATTTATTTTTTCGGTGCAAAATTACGGTTTTATTAAAGCACAGGGACAGGACCTGTGGACAGAAAGAGCTGCCCCATGAATTTTGATATAGTATTTTCACTATTAATTAGTTCAAAATATTTCCTAATTTCCATTGTGATTTCTTATCTCTCTTTTGAGTTTAGTCAAACAAATAGAAATTTTTTATAAGGTATCTTTCCTTATGTTGATTTCTAGTTTGAAAATCGTTTTATGGCTCTACCTATGGTTCAAATTTTGTAAAAGTTTATGTACTCTCTCTCTCTCTCTCTTTTTTTTTTTTTTTGTAGGATTTTATTTTTAAGTAATCTTTACACCCACCGTAGGGCTGGTGCTTACAACTCCAAGATCAAGAGTTGCATGCCCCACTGACTGAACCAGCTAGACTCCCCAAAATGTTGATATACTTTTGAAAAGAATGTAAATTTTGACATTAATGGGTGAAGTATCCTAAATAGGTTATCTAGGTCAAATTTGTTAATTAGTTTTGTTTTTCAAATCTATATCCTTACTGATTATTATTATTATTTTTGGTCGGCTTTTTCCATCTGTTACTGGGGGTATTACTGGTAGCTCCTGCTATGACTGTGGCTTTTTTCCATTTTTCCTTTTACTTCTGTAAATTTTAAGGCTGAAACAATTTTAAATTGTTCAAACAAATTTACTGTACATCTTCCTGGTGTATTGGACTTTGTGTTTTTATTAAGCATTCTTATTTGTCTTTTTTAATTTTTTAATGACTTAATTATCTGTTTTAAAATTAAAAAAAATTTTTTTTAATGTTTATTCATCTTTGAGAGACAGAGAGAGAGAGACAGAGCATGAACAGGGAAGGGGCAGAGAGAGAGGGAGACACAGAATCTGAAACAGGCTCCAGGCTCTGAGCTGTCAGCACAGAGCCTGACGCGGGGCTCGAACTCACGGACCGCGAGATCGTGACCTGAGTTGAAGTCGGATGCTCAACCGACTGAGCCACCCAGGTGCCCCTGTTTTTAAATTTTTTAATTAAAAATTTGTTATTATTAAAGTATAGTTGACATATGGGGCGCCTGGGTGGCTCAGTTGATTAAGCGTCCGACTTCGGCTCAAGGCATGATCTCGAGGTTCGTGAGTTCGAGCCCTGGTCAGGTTCTGTGCTGACAGCTCAGAGCCTGGAGCTTGCTTTGGATTCTGTGTCTTCTGGTCTCTCTGCCCCTTTCCTGGTTGCACTCTGTCACTCTGTCTCAAAAATAAATATTAAAGTATAGTTGACATCCAGTGTGATATTAGTTTTAGGTGTACAACATAGTGATCCCTCTTGATCTTTAATAATGCATTTTCCCTTAAAGTTCAAAGTAGACTTTAAGTGTCAGAGTAGGCTAATCTTAATATAGCTATACCAGCCTTCTTATGGTTAGTGTTTGTATGAAACATATTTTTCATTTTCTTAAAGTTTATTTATTTATTTTTTAATAATCTTTACACCCAGTGTGGGGCTCAAACTCATGACCCTGAGATCAAGAGTCGCATGCTTTTCTGACTGAGCCGGCCAGGCACCCCTGGAACATACTTTTCATTAAAAAAAAATTTTTTTTAAGTTTATTTGTTTATTTTTGAGAAAGAGCAAGTGGGGGAGGGCAGAGAGAGAAGGAGAGAGAATCCCAAGGAGGCTCCACACTGTCAGCGTGGAGACTGATGTGGGGCTCAAACCCATGAACCATGAGATCATGACCTGAGCAAAAACCAAGGGTTGGATGCCTAACTCTCCGTGCTACCCACGTGCCCCATGTATTTTTCATTTGTAAGAAATGTTGAAATGGTGGGGCGCCTGGGTGGCTCAGTCAGTTGAGCGTCCGACTTCGGCTCAGGTCATGATCTCACAGCTTGTGGGTTCGAGCCCCACGTGGGGCTCTGTGCTGACAGCTGGGAGCCTGGAGCCTGCTTCGGATTCTGTGTCTCCCTCTCTCTCTGCCCTAACCCACTCACATTCTATCTCTCTCAAAAATAAATAAACATTAAAAATTTTAAAAAAAATGTTGAAATGGTGCTTGTAAGAAGCATGTAGTTGGGTTTATTTTTTAATACTGTCTGATCGTCTTTGCCTTTTATCTGAGTATTAAGTCTGTTTATATTTAATGTAATTACTTAGTGTTTTGGATTTAAAGCCACCATATTGCTGTTTACCTTCCCCGGTTCCACCTATTCTATACTCCTTTTTTTTATTCTTTATTTTCTCCTTTTGGATTGATTACATTTATTTCTTCATTCTTTCTTCACACTATGTATTAACTTCATAATTACATATCATCTTACTCTTCATTTAGGTATTAGCCTACAGATTAGAGGATGCCTTATTGGCTTATCAAAGTTAATATAAAGTAATAGTTTTTTGTCACTTCTGGACAAGGCACTTTAATTTTCTTTGTCCTATTTTCAAATTAAGTGTTATTATTGTTTGTATGTTAATGCTCTCAATATTTTAACTCTGCAAGACCTCATTGTTATGTGTTTACACAGTCAGCATTCATTTATGTGTAACTATGTATTTATGGTTTCTGTTGCTCTTCATTTATTTATTCTTATCTTTGAGTTTCCATCTTGGGTCATTTTCTGTATCTGAAGGGTATCCTTTGGCATTTTCTTTAATACAGATCCGCTTGTGACAATTTGTCAGTTTTTGTTTTTCTGAAAATGCCTTTATTTCATCTTCATCTTTGAAGCATTTTTTTTCACTGGTATAAAATTCTAGGTAGGTAGTTATGTTCTATCAGCACTTTGAAAATATCATTTCATTATCTTCTGGTTTTTATCTTTTATGTTTAAATGTCAGCGGTAAATTGTTTCTTTTGTGAACACGATTTAGTTTTTTTCCCCTTTGGCTATTTTAAGATTTTTCTCTTTGCTTTTGGTTCGCATAATATTTAAAAGTGTGCTTAGGGTTTTTTTTGTTTTGTTTTAATGTTGCTTGGGATTTGTAGCACATTTTTTTTTTTTAACAAGTTAAACATGGGGCTTGAACTCATGACTCTGAAACCAAGGCCTGAGCTGAGATCAAGCATCAGATGCTCAACCAGCTGAGCCACCCAGGTGCTCCTGGTATTTGTAGTACATTCTATAAATCTGTCTTAGAGAATTTTTTTTTTTTGTGCTCTGGCTTATTATCAGTTTCCTCATTTTATTTATATTTATTTATTTTTATTATTTAGTTTTTTAATTATTGAACTACAGTTGATATACAATGTTATATTAGTTTTAGGTGTGCAAAGTAGTGATTTGACAGTTCTATACATTACACAGTGCTGACCATGATAAGTATAGTTGCCGTTGGTCAAATGCAAGGTCACTACAATATTATTATTATTATTATTATTATTATTATTATTTAAATTTATTTATTTTGAGAGAGAGAGAGAGAGAGAGGGAGACAGTGAATGGGGGAGGGGCAGAGAGAGAGGGGGAGAGAGAGAGAATCCCAGGCAGGCTCTGCACTATCAGTGTGAAGCCTGATACGGGACTCAAACTCACAAACAGTGAGATCATGACCTGAGCCGAAACCAAGAGTCGGATGCTCAACGGACCGAGCCACCCAGGCACCCTGGTCACTACAATATTATTGACTATATTCTCTATGTTGTACTTTTCATCTCATCTTTCATCTCTCTGACTTATTTTATAACTGGAAGTTTTATCTCTTAATGCTCTTGACCTATTTTTGTCCATCCTCCCATCTCCCCTCCTTCTGGCAGCCATCAGTTTGTTCTCTATATTTATGAGTCTGCTTCTTACAAATCTGTTTGATGGCTGTCGGTTTTAGAAAATTCTCATCCATTATTTCTTTTGAATTTATCTCCCTGTCCTCTCCTGGCTCTCCAATTACGCTTCGGTTAGATTTTTTCACCGTATCTCAGACGTTTCTTACACTTTTTCTTGTATATTTCCATCCTTTTCTTTTTTTTTTTTTTAAGTTTATTTATTTTGAGAAAGAGAGAAAGTGCATGCGTGCAAGTGGCAGAGGGGCAGAGACAGAGGGAGAGAGAGAGTCCCAAGAAGGCCCTGCTCAGCGTAGAGCCCCATGTGGGGCTCAATCTCACGACCACAAGATCACAACCTGAGCTGACATCAGGAGTTGGATGCTTAACCCACTGAGCCACCCAGGCACCCCCATTTTTGAAATATATGTTTTTTATTAAGTAAACTCCACACCCGACATGGGGCTTGAACTCACGACCCTGAGATCAAGAGTCACGTGCCCTACTGACTGAGCCAGCCAGGTGCCCCACTTTTGTTTTTCTGTAATTCAATCTGGATATTTTGTTCTGCCTTATCTTCCAGTTTTCTGATTCTCTTTTCAGTGGCATAAATGGCTTTTATATCTTTCCAATGAGTTCAGTTCCAATTTTTCAGTTATTTTGTATTTCATTTTTACAATTTTCCTTTGGTTCTTAAAAAAATCCAGTTTATCTGATAACTGTTGCTGCATAATGAACGACCCCAAAACTTAGTAGTTGAGAACAACAGTGAATGTGCTAGCTTGCGATTTTGGCTGGGCTCACTGGACCATTCTTTTGGTTTCTGCTTGCGTCACTCGTGCATATATGGTCAGCTGTCAGGTTGGCTGGAGATGGCAGATCTAGGGTGGCCTCACTTGTGGTTGTTTACCTTCGCTCTGTGTGATCTCTTATCTTCCAGCAGGCTATCTCAGACTTCTTAACATGTCAGCTAGACAAGGTTCCTAGAGAACAAGTAGAAATGGGCAATGCCTCTTCAGACATAGGCTTAGAATCGGCACAACCTCATTCTTGCTGCAACGTATTGCAAAGGCCAGCCCAGTTACAGGAGATAGGGAAACGAACCCCATCTTTTGACGAGGGGAGGAGCTACAAAGTCACATTGCAAGGGGCATGGCCAGATTTGCATTCTATGACACTGATTTTCTGCTGAAATTTTCAAACTTTAAATTTTAATTCCTTGAAACATTAAATACAATTACCTTAAAGTTTACGACCGATACTTCTGTTATCTGGATGCCCCTTGAGGCTGTTTCTATTGCCTATATTTCCTTTTGGGTTTTGGACATGTTTCCTCTTCTTATGCTGGCTTGTTTTTTTATTTCATTTTGGACACTATGCATTAGAAATAACTTAATGCCCGTGTCGATGTTATTTTCCTCCAGGAATAACTTACATTTGCCTCTAGTAGACAGCCAGGTCAGAAATACTGGAAATTCTAGATCACTTTAATCCAGTTCAGAGTTGAGATCATTCAAAACTAGGCTTCAGTTCCTGTGAGATCTTGTCTACTTCTTGTTCACTCTTACTCTCAGAGGGTAGCTCTTCGTGGTACTACCACCAAATCTGATGGATTTTAGGTACACCCACTTCTTAACACGAGGTCCCTGAACCCCATGTTCTTTTAGTTCCTTGAGTTTATTGCAAGCCTCCAGGAATAGAAGTAAAAAATGCTGGTCTTACCTCTCTGAGTTGCCTTCTTCCGGATCTTGGCTCCATAATATTTCCCTGTTTTATTAGCTCCCTGATGCCTTTAGCAACATGCTTTTATATTTTGCTCGGTTTTTTTTTCCTAGTTTTTCTTTGTGGGAGGGTTGGTTAGCAGGTATTAATGTGGTCTTCCATTATTAGAATTAGAAGTCTTTAGGGGCACCCAGGTGGCTCAGTCGGTTGAGCGTCTGACTTGGGCTCAGGTCATGGTCTCACGGTTTGTGCGTTCGAGCCCCGTGTCAGGCTCTGAGCTGTCAGCACAGCATGTTGGAGTCTGCTTCGAGTTCTGTGTCTCCCTCTCTCTCTCTGCCTCTCACCCCCTCATCCTGTCTCTCTCTCAAAAATGAATAAACATTAAAAAATAAAAAAAGAATTCTTTAGATGATTTTCTTAACTCTTCAGTGCATGCTGTGAAATAAAAGTATGTTCTGCTCTCAGATCACAAACCCTCTGGAGTCAGGAAGCGTGTCTTAAACACAAAGAGGCCCCACCTCTTCAGGGCCCTGGTCACACGGGGGATTGTAACCAGTGGGGATTGTTCTCAGGATCTCTGTGCAATATTTGATAGGTTGGCCTGTTCTCATACATAGGACCATAGGAGACAAAGGCACAATGTCTGTTTCAAGTTTGGCAATGGGCTGAGCCAGTTCAAATCATGAGACTATGCATCGGAATCCCATGTGTTTTCTTTGTTTTTGTGTTTTTTTAAAGATTCTTTTTTTAAAAAAAGTAGTATCTACACCCACCATGGGGCTCAAACTTACAACCCTGAGATCACGAGTCGCATGCTCTACTGACCGAGCCAACCAGGTGCCCTGGAACCCTATGTGTTTTATTCTTAGGAGTGTCAAGATCAAAGAAACAGAGTCTATCAACCAAATAGTAATTAAACTTTCTTTGATTATTTACTCCGGCTCTGAGGAAATGCCAAGGTGAAGGTGTGGTTGGGAGTGAGGGCATTTATAATGCATGTAAGACATCTAAAAATCTGCTTCTCCCTTGCTTTCCCCTCAACGTCCTCTATGTTAACAGATTTGTTTGTATAACAATCCCCATCTCTTATTCTCTCTTCCAAATTCTTTCTGACCCTCTCTGGCAGACCTTTTTATTTCCTGCATCCACGGGGCCATGCCACATAGCTCCCCTGCCAAAAATGGCCACTGGAACTTCTGTTTTTCTTCACTGACAGCACTAGGCTTTCCTAGGTCAGGCAACAGCAAGCAGCTCTGTGACACCCCTGTTAATTATCATACATCTCGATCCCTGTGGAGGACAAGTGCTGGGATATACCAAGGCAGGGTGCTTTTATTTGTCTCTAATTCTTCTTTTTTTCTTAAAAAAAATTTTTTTTAATGTTTATTTATTTTGGGGAGACAGAGAGACAGAGTAGGAGAGGGGCAGAGAGAGAGAGACACACACACAGAATCTGAAGCAGGCTCCAGGCTCTGAGCCGTCAGCACAGAGCCCGATGTGGGGCTTGAACCCAGGAAGCGCGGGATCACGACCCGGGACGGAGTCGGACGCTCAACCAACTGAGCCACCCAGGCGCCCCTTTCTCTAATTATTCTTTAGGGATCAATCCCCATGGAGACTTCCTAGGGACTAGAAACTTGGCAAACATTAATAAGTAATGACCGCAGTTTGCTGTGCTACGTGCTACAAGAGAGGGTTATGAAACTCGCTCTGTGGGAGGACAGCGGAGCGAGCTATGGATTCAGCTCGGAAGGCCAGGCTTACTGGGTGTGGCCCTTCAGAATTTCCAGCAGTCACCGCTGGCCAGTAGTGGCTGCCTCAGCACCGCGGGGAGGGAGTCAACGTCGGATATGGTGTTTGTAACATTGTGGTTAAGAGCCCATCCTGTAAAAGCAAATTGAGTGCATTTCAAGCTCATTGTTCTTACTGTGTAGCTTGGGCTAGTTACTTTTAAGTTCTTTCTAACTCAGTTTTTTTTTTTTTTTTTCACCTGTAAAATGGGGATAAAACTCTCATAAGGTCACTGTTAAAACATGTAGTTAAATATAGTTAAAACACATGAAGTGTTTAAAATCTGCTGCCCACAGTAAGAAGGCGAGAGAGTTTAGCTATTATTACTGGCCGGTGGGCTCCTTTAGACAAGGGGCACAGAGCTTGGGGAGAGGGGAGGCAGGAAAGGGAAGTACACCTCTAGGCTCTCTTGGCCTCTGGTCTCCTCATAGGTGTCCCCATCTTCTTGCCACAAGGGAAGTGGCATCCGATTGCCCACAATGTTCAGGGCTGATGCCCTTCCTACCTCCTCCAGCCTGAGTTGTCTTCTCTGGAATCCCTAGATTCTGCTAAACGTGTGGTTGGACTCTCAGGAACATGTCTCCGGTTATGGCCTCCCAAGACACTGGCAAAGAACGTAGAATCTGTTCAGTGGAAGAGGCCGGGGCCCTCACCTTCAGAATCTTCTGTGATACTGACATGGAAGTGTGAGTCTGATCATTGCAGAGATAAAAATTGGACTTTGAATCATCTCAACAAAAGATTCGGTTTTATAACCCAGAACTTAAGTCTCACCATCGAAGCAGCTCAGCAGCAGGACAGCGGCTTCTACATCTTTGAGGCGACTGATGAGCATGGAAAAGTTACGAACTACACGTTCCAGGTTTCTGTATTTGGTGAGTCCCTAGAACAGCGCCGCCTGCCCCGCGGACTCCTGTAGGAGTTTTATTTCCAGTGCCTTTCTGATCAGAATCTCTGCTTCCAGATCACGTAGGGGAGCCCCACGTACTACAGGACTTGAAGGTCCTGGAGGGAGGGAGGTGCCAAGTGACTCTGTCCTGCTCGGTCCCCAGCGGTGATAATGTGAGCTACGATTGGTATAGAGGGAGCGTGCTGATCGAGACGGGAAGGAATCACAGCACACTGGAGGACTGGATCGATGCCAACAGCTCGCACATATATACCTGCAATGTCAGCAACTCGGTCAGCTGGACAAAGCGCACCTTCGTCCCGCACTGTCCGGGTGGCTCCCAGCGTAAGTGGAGCACTGTGGGCTCTAACAGGGGCTGGAAGCGTTGGAGCCCACAACCAGGCTCACGCCCGAGATACCTGGGCATGAGATCCCCCGGCTGCCTTGCAGCATCTCCTTGGGGCAGTCCTCGTCTCTGGGCACACAGTTCCCATAAACCAGGCCTATCTTAGTCTGGGATGAGTTTCGTCCCCATCAAGCATCTCCCAGAAGATTCGAGTTTTTCCTTCATTTTAGGGAATGCTGGTCTGTCTGATGAGTCACAGCCCTGCTGTGGCTGCTGATTATCCCTTCCTGGGAGAGACGGACGGGGAACCTGTTTCCTCCTCCCAAGTGAGAACTCCCCCAGGCCATGTAGTTCCCCAAGAGGTAACAGCAGTGTCCTGGGGCTGTGTCCTGGAACATCAGGATGGTCACAGGGGTTCCTGGAAGAGTTCTTGGTTTATTGCTTACGCACATCCTAAGAGTTACCCTGAGTTAAGTTTGCACCGATTTTTATCAGATAAATAAAGACTTAGTGCGCCATCAGCACGGGCACTGCAGGTAAAAACCTACCTGCTGTCTCTGTCCTTAAAGAGCTTACAGCCCAGCAGGGGCCACAAAACTAGGCATTCCTGGGCGAAAAAGAAACGAGCAAGCCGAAGTGATTTGGAGTGACAGGGACACTGGCTTTTGGGTCATGTCAGCTACGGTTTCATGATTCACTAGCTCTGTGATCTCAGGCAGTTTCCCCAACCTCTCTGAGCCTCAGTTTTTCTGCCGGGTAATATGGGGATGATAACAGGTACCTGGCAGGACTGCTGGTAAGATTAGATGAGGTAACGCTTGTGAAGAGCACGTAATTCCTTTCCCTTCTCCCCTTGCGGGCGGGCTGATACAGCAGGCTGCATGTGTGACACCGACGTTAAATGTGGAAGTTCAAATGAGGAAGAGCAGCGGAGGCAGGAGGGGCAGGAAGGGGAAATGGGAGAATTTCGCGGCACATAGTGGGGTGCAATACGTTCTGTTCAGTTAACAAAAGAATGGACAGATGTAACATATGCCGTGCACATATCAGATCATGTGGTCAACCCCCTTATGTAGATGACATTATCTCCTTTTTAAAAAAGCGTTTATTTTTGAGAGAGGGAGAGAATGTCAGCAGGGGAGGGGCAGAGAGAGAGAGAGAGAGAGGGAGACACAGAATCCAAAGCAGGCTCCAGGCTCTGAGTTGTCAGCACAGAGCCCGATGGTGGGGCTCGAACCCACGAACCGCAAGATCATGACCTGAGCCGAAGTCAGACGCTTAACTGACTGAGCCACCCAGGCGCCCTGCCCCTCTCCTTTCTTTAAAAAAAAAAAAAAAAAGTTTATTTATCTTGAGAAAGGAAGCAAGAGCACAAGGGGGGGAGAGGCGGAGAGAGAGGAGAGAGAGGAGAGAGAGGAGAGAGGGGAGAGAGAGAGAGAGAGAGGGAGAGGGAGAGAGGGAGGGAGAGAGGGAATCCCAAGCAGTGTCTGCACCAGAAGTAAGGAGCCCAATGCGGGGCTTGATCCCACGAACCGTGAGGTCATGACCTGAGCTGAAATCGAGTCAGATGCTTAACTGACTGAGCCCCAGGTGCCCCAACATTGTCTCCTTTTGTAAGTGAGAAAATGGAGGCTCAGCAAAGTTAAGGGAGTTGCCCAAAGGCACGGAGCCAGGCCTGTGAGACAGTAGTATCCACACTCTTAGCATCACTCGGGGGAGGTCACGCTCTTAGCATCACTCGGGGGAGGTCACCCCACCCCACTGCACAGAGAGCCAGCCTCGCTGACGAGCTCAGCGGGGCCTGAGAGAGGAGTGTGGGTCTGAGGCAAGTCGTGTGTCAGACGGGAAGGGAGGAGAGAGAAGGCTGAGTGCTCAGGCCTCACGCGTCCATGTCCCCAGAGGACAAGTCTCTGCACTTGTTGCTGATCATCGTGGTCCTTCTAATCACGCTGCTCCTGGGCACCCTCACCGGCTTCTGTGTGCGGAGGAGGAAGATGAAGCAGTCACGTAAGTGGAGGGTCCCCGGGACGTGCTGTTGTCCGACCTGCCATCCCCCAACGCACCCGCCTGGGAGCACAGCACCTGCTTCTCTTCTAGAGCGTTGGGACGTGTGTGCGTGCACGTGCGTGCGTGTGTGTGTCTGGGGGGCCTTTCTCCCAGCTCACGCCTTCCGGGGTTCCTCGAGGTGCATACAGCCCAACGTGCAGATTCACCTGCCGGTGGCCGGCTTGCTGGGGTGCGGCCCGGGGCCTGACGGGGTAGGTGTGTCGGGTGGTTGCTGGTCCCGTGCTGGCCTTCTGGGGAGAGCACCCGTCTGCCTCCTTTCTAGAACCTTTCTCGAGGTCTTGGCCACCTGGGCTGGAGGTGGGACCGTGCGACGCGGAAGCTTGGACAGGACACCCTCGGGAGGTCTCTGCATCTCTGTCTCTGCTGCTTTTCTCTCACAGAGGACGGCACAGAGGAGTTTCTGACGGTTTATGAAGATGTCAACAACGTGCAAATCAAGAGGAATCAGGTACGGTACCCTAGGGCCCGGGGTCTCTCTTCACTAGCCTGGGAGATGCTTCTCGGGAGGATGGCCATCAGGAGCAGGGACACTAGTGTCTTTTCCAAGTGACCCGTGGCCTTTCCGTCTGTCTTCCCCACCAGCCTGCTAGCTCTGGCTGTGGAGGAAAAGCAGAAAACAAGAGAAAACCTGCTGAGAAGGACAGAGCCCGACAAATCCCCAGCAGATGGCAGAGCACTGCTCTTGCCTGGCCAAATGGTGCCCCGGCGTCCTCCTTTCTGCCCAGCCTCTCCAGCTGGGCTAAGCCCTGGGAAGAATCCAGCTGTCTCGTATTTTGCGCCTGGCCACAAATTCTCGTGCCTTGCAAGTCCAAGTTTGCTTTTCTGGGTCCCTGGGCTGTCGCCCAGGCTGCGGAGGATGCCAGGCCGACCAGCCAAAGCGTAAGAGCGTTGTAGCTGGCCCCGTGGTCTGCGTTCACGGCATTTTGGGAAGAGGCCTGAGTCCGGCTGAGGTGCTAGAGAAGGGAGCTAGGTTAGCACGAAGCCGCGAAGCCGGCGTGGCCTCCTTGGGAACCTCTCCAGCCAGCCTCGGCAGGCAGGGGCCAACTCCGCCTGGTCCCCGGGGGGTGTAGCGAAGAAGGGAACTGCAGAACGGTGCAGGGTGCCCCCCACCGCTCTGCCCCTGGCCAGGGCAGGAAGTGGTGACAGACCTGGGGGAAAGGCAGTGCCTAACCGAACTGCCCAGTGGGCAGGGTGGGCCGGGGGGAGGAAGGCCCTCTTCCTATCCCCATTCCTGGAGCTCAGCCTGAGAGGGCAAGGCAGGAAGTCACAGGGGCTGGGCTCCTCTGCGTGAGGCCTTGTAGAACAGAGAAGCCACTTCCCTCAGGTCTGGGCTCGGGGGGAACCACGAATCGGGGCAGCTACCCCCGCCCCCGTTTCCTTGCTCAGCAGTGGAATAACGGGGTAAGAAACACAAAGGGGTCTTTTTTCCCCCCATCACTACCATTTGCTGGGACAAATTCCTGAGGGCAAGTGTATCTAACTGCAGTCACTGAAGCCCATGCTCATGACAAATTGCCTCTCCTTTCAGTTAGGTCTTTGAAGGAGAACAGAGGAAATCTATTAAAAAAAATTTTTTTTTTAATGTTTTATTTATTTTTGACAGACAGAGATAGAGCGTGAGCAGGGGAGGGTCAGAGAGAGAGGGAGACACAGAATCCGAAGCAGGTTCCAGGCTCCGAGCTGTCAGCACAGAGCCCGACACGGGGCTCGAACTCACAGACCCGCAAGATCATGACCTGAGCCGAACTCGAACTCGGCCGCTTAACCAACTGAGCCACCCAGGCACCCCCAGAGGAAATCTATTTAGAGTATAAGAAACCTCGTGGGGGACTCAGGCTTGTTTCTCTGCTTCTGACTCAGGAGCGCCTCCCTCTGGGAACTCCTCCCTTGCTGGCTTTTCCCTCCTGGCTCCAGGGTTCTGTCTGCAGGCCTAAATCTCAAGTTCATGTGATCTTCCTCTGGGGCTTGCTTCTGACCTCTCTGCAGACACTTTCCTCAGGTCTGGGCAGAAAAGAAAAAGAGGAAGCTCCTGTTTCTTGCCAGATGCCCACAACTCTTTAGCCCTCCAAGACGGCTGCTGTTTTTTTGCTCTTAGCTTCTTCCTTGTCCAACGAGCCCTGCTGGCCTCCTCTCACTTCCTCATCAGAGCCCAACTGGAAATATGTACTCAGGAGTGGGCAGCACAAGACACCTTCAGCCCCGTCTCCTGTGGGCAGGAAGAGAACAGGAAAAGGCCCGTGCCTTTGGCCTTGTGTCCAGGACTTCATCCAGCTCTGTAGCTGCCCAGGCGCTGGCTGGAGGCCAAGGGCAGACTAGCTGCTGAGGCTGGATCTAGAGAGGGGGCTTCGAAACAGTGAAAACCTCTGAATGTGAAGGCCCTGACGTAAGGCTCAGAGCTCAGCCCTACTCGGAGCTCAGCCCGTTATCGATGGTTATGTGGCAAACGCAAGTTTCTAAGTTACCGAAGTAAAGCAAGTGGCAGGAGACCCCTTGGACAGGGTCACTCGGTGGGATCCCTTCACGCCTGGGTGGTTCCTTGCACGTGACACTTAATGACTCCAGTGTGAGTTGCTTTTTCTACTGTTTTCCCCCATCCTGGGGTGATTAATGACCACCTCCTTCCAGGAGACCCTCTTTAAAAAATTTTTTTTGGTAATGTTTGTTTATTTTTGAGAGAGAGATGGGGGGAGAGGCAGAGGGAGAGGGAGACACGGAATCTGAAGCAGGCTCCAGGCTCCGAGCTGTCAGCACAGAGCCCGACGCGGGTCTCGAACCCATGAGCCGTGAGATCATGACCTGAGCTGAAGTCGGACACTTAACTGACTGAGCCACCCAGGTGCTCTTTTCTTTCTTTCTTTTTTTTTAATGTTTACTTATTTTGAGAGAGAGAGAGAGGGAGAGAGCAGGCGGGGGAGGGGCAGAAAGAGAGGGAGAGAGAGAATGCCCGGCAGGCTCTGTGCCATCAGTGTGGAGCCTGACGCTGGGCTCGATCTCGCGAACTGTGAAATGATGACCCGAGCCAAAATCGGAAGTCAGACGCTCAATAGACGGAGCTACCCAGGCCCTTCCCCCACCCCCCTTTTACAATTTCTTGTGCAGGAGCAGAAGCCGAATCCCCCTGGAGAAGGGAGCACCATCTACTCCATGATCCAGTCCCAGGTACGGCTCTGTTTTCTCGAATCCATTCCATACCTGTCTATGGGTCTTCCTGATGCCTTTCAGAAGCTCGCACTCTTTTAAAAAAAATTTTTTTTTTTAACGTTTATTTATTTTTGAGACAGAGAGGGACAGAGCATGAATGGGGGAGGGTCAGAGAGAGGGAGACACAGAATCCGAAACAGGCTCCAGGCTCCGAGCCATCAGCCCAGAGCCCGACGCGGGGCTCGAACTCACGGACCGCGAGATCATGACCTGAGCCGAAGTCGGACGCTTAACCGACTAAGCCACCCAGGCGCCCCAAGGGAAGCTCTCACTCTTGAACGGCAAAATAAGAGCCTGGTGCTCCTAGAGTCTGCGTTAAGTTGGTGGAAAGATCCATGTGGTTCTGAAGTACCTTGGCAGAGCTGAACAGAGCGGGGGAGACCGGTGCAGGCATTCTTTCTCTCTCCATGCCTGGCAGCAGGCGTGGCCCAGATAGTCAGCAGGAAGAGGGAGCTCGTCAGGGGACCCAGCTTCTGTTCTCCCTCCCTTCTACTGCCAATACTTGGGGCCCTTATAGTTTTTCAGAAAATCTCTGCTCTTTATTATATGTGTTTTCAGGAATGGATCTGGATTTTTCTCTTTTATTATGACTTCACGATAACATTTATTAAGTCCTTACCGTGTCTATTTTCACTCCTTTAAAGTTTATTTTATTTAGTTTGAGAGAGAGAGACAGAGAGAGAGCCCAGGATGGGCAGAGGGAGGGAGAGAGAGAGAATCCCAAGCAGACTCTGCACTGTGAGGGCAGAGCCTTACATAGGGCTCGAACTCGTGAACAGTGAGATCGTGACCTGAGCTCAAGAGTCAGACGCTTAACCGACTGAGCCACCCAGATGCCCCCACGTCTATTTCCTTAATGAATCTCACAAAGCAGCCTCACAAAGTAGGTCTCACACAACCTCCATTTCTCAGATGAGGAAACAGACACAGGTTAACTAACGTGCCCCAGGCCACAGACTTGGGTGGTGGCAAAGCTGAGCTAAAGGGCTTCTGAGCCTCCACTCCACCTGCCCCTCCCCACCTCTAACATGCTGGGATTACAGACATTGGCCCCTAAACTGGAGAAACATCCTCTAATTTCGACAACTAAAACGACAT
Organism: Panthera pardus; assembly: GCF_024362965.1. NCBI lineage: Eukaryota > Metazoa > Chordata > Mammalia > Carnivora > Felidae > Panthera > Panthera pardus. The sequence continues at coordinate 5,332,337 of NW_026526777.1, read as the reverse complement.
TACAACCTAGGCCAGGGTATCTCCTTCAAGGGTGACACTGCCTCTAGGTGGCAGTGATGAAAAGTCTCTGATAAAGATGGCTTAAAGATTTTTAAGTTTCCATTTTTAAAAATTAAAAAAAATTAAAAGCAACTCTTTTTTGTAAACAATGTTTCTTTAATTTTGAGAGGGAAAGAGGGAGAGAGAGCACGATAAGGGGAGAGGCAGAGAGAGAGGCAGAGAGGAAACCCCAAGCAGGCTTCCCACTGTCAGCACGGAGCCCGATACGGGGCACAAACCCACAAACCGTGAGATCATGACATGGGCCTAAATCGAGGGTCAGAGGCTTAACCGACTGAGCCACTCCAGTGCCGTTAATTTTTTATTTTTTAAAGAATTAAGTCCGGAAGGAGCAACCTCTCCAATTTGGTGGCTAAGCTGCGGGGCAGAGAAAATCCTTGGGGGATGGTGACAGGCTTCAGAGAAAGATCAAGAGAGGAGGAAGAGAGAAAGTGAATGGGGTAGAGGGGAAGGGAGGACAATGAAGGAAGAGGGGAGTGGAGGAAGAAGGGAGGGGAGGAGGGAGAGAGGTGCTCAACCCTCATGGCCACTTTGGAATTCCCAAGCTGGGCGTTTCCTCATCCTGCTCCCCATAAGATAATGGGATTCACTGGTAGTGGGTCCAAGTCAAAGCACCTTAAAGAGAGATGTAAGATATCTGCCAGTTTTCTGGCTTTAGCCACATTGGATTCCCACGAAAGGAGTCTGAGTATATGCAAGGAAGAGCTCATCCCAGACTGAGAGGTTGAGTGAGTGAGAAGGAGCCTGTTCTTCTGGAGTTCTTAGAAGGAAGACGGTTACCTGCCTCTGAGGACACCTGGTTCAGGTGCAGAAGAAGGAAGGCATGTTGCCAAAGGGAGGCACTTGAGGGGCTGAGGAAAGCGCTGTGGAGAGTCTGGGGTTTAAATTCTGCTTCTCCTGCGAACATACTGTCTGACTTGGGCCATTTTCCCTTTAGGAACCTCATCTGTCGAATGGGGCAAATGGTGATCGTTCCTATCACAGGGGTGTATTATAAGGGTTGGGGGACCCTACAGTACACAGTAAGTGCTAGCAGCTATGTTTACTGACACAGCAGGACCAGCATCCAGGCTGTCTGACCTCTTGGAGTCCAGGGCTCCTTTGAATAACATTTTCAGCTCTGCCCGGGCAGAACTGGGGGGAGGCGTGGAAGAGGTGACCTCCCTCCCTAGGATTGTCCTGGATCTATGCTTCTGAAATACTTTTCTTATCTTCTCATTAGCCTTCTGCTTCCACATCACAAGAAGCAAATACCTTGTATGCATTGGTACAGCCTTCCCGGAAGGTGAGTCTTTTCCCACAGGGGGTGCTGTGTATTTCACGTGTGCACAGGCAGGTGCGCGTTTGCCGAGTGTGGTGTGTGTGCTTCCCTGTGAGTTGTCTTCTGCTATGTGTGTATCTGAGCCGCTCGGGTTCAGGGGCTCTACTTAAATGTTAATGGGCTAACTAGAAGTCTATTTGGAGAAAAAGAACAGGTCGGAGTCTAAGAGAACAGTGGATTAAAGGAGTGTCTCTAGGAGTTTCTGTGAGACAAGTACAATCAGAGACAGAAGGGCAGTGCTTTGTGCACAGGGACCAAGGAGTCCTTAGCAGGTCAGCCGAGGCTATGGCGGAGAGAGACACCAGAGGGGTTACCAAGGTGGGAGAATATAGCCCAGAGCCAGAGGAGCAGCCAGGACCTAGAGAGACGCAATGGTGACTTTCAGGGAACCAGAAAACGGTTCTGGCCAGTCATCTGCTGATGGGGGGCTCCAGGCTGAGGCAACCCATCATGGTCCTCTCGAACCCTGCTCCAAGCTGAGCTCGCAGGTCTTATGTGTACCTGGTGCCCACGGTCATCTTTTCACCTTGGGTGGGAGAGGGGTTGGAAGAATGGCATTTCCGAGGTTGGAGTCACAGTATGAAGACACAAGCTTAACATGGTGGGTAGTATGGGAAGTTGGGAATGTGCCAAACTGCGGAAGTGTTGAGTACATGCAGGTCAGGGTCAAATGGGGGGAAGGGTTTCAAACAGGTTTTCAGGCTTTTTTATTCACTCTCCTTCCAATAAGCCATTCAATCAACTTGGCTTCCACCTCAAGGGATATTTGCATTTAAGTTCTGCGCCGTAACACGTGGACATATGGATGGTCACAGGCGCCAGGGTCACATGCTTGGTGTTGTTTGGGAGACTACGTATTACTGAAAGTGCTTCTGAATTCCAACGTTTCCAGTGTTTCACCGTGATCAGGGTCAGGGTATGTGTTACGGTTAGTTCTCACGTGTGTTCTAGAACTGCTTACGCTGCGGGGGTGTGCATATTACGTGTTGATGAGATGCATGGTCACAGGTGGTATTTGCATCAGGTCTGTCTGAAGACACGCGCGTATGTGCTGGGAATGTGTACACGTGCGGGCCTGAGGGGTACGTGGGCGTGGGAAGTGGGTTCAGAGGTCTGTTTTGGAGCCTCACATCAGTTAGGAGTGGGACATTTCCCAACTTGAAGTTAAGTACTCTTTACTGTCTGAATTTCCAGTCTGAATCCAAGAAGAAGAACCACGGCTCTTCCCTCAATAATACTATCTATGAAGAGGTAAGATTCTGGAGCTCCTTCCGGAGGGGTCTAGTGCCCACAGGATGGCCTGGAAGTTGTACGTTTGTGAAAAAGTCATGCATAGGGTCTCAGAATCGTAGAGGTTTTAGGGATCCCCTAATCCAAATTTTCATTTTAGAGACAAAGAATCTGAAGTCGAAGGAAAGTGAGGGTCTAATTCAAGGTTGTATCATGTGTTGGTGTTGGACTCCTACTGGGGAGCTTGGGTTTTAAATTAGGGCTGTCCTCTGGCTAGTCCCCAGTTGTGGGCTGCACATTGGACACGTCTCCTTTCCAAGGGTGTGTAGGGCAGGAGTGTGGAGAAGGGAGGAAAAGTAAATCTAAACGATTTTCTAAAGTTCGCAAGTAATTGGGAACCATTCTAGGACACAGGTCATCTTAAGCTGCTGCTGGGGGCGGACACTGTAAAGTGACCATTGATCCTGGTAGTTGGGTGGATTCCCATCAGGCCGCTTTAAGGACTGGAAAACAGAGACTCAACAGTTGAGGGTATATCGGAGGTGTATTAGGTATATTGTAGCCCGACAGTGGTTTCAAGTTAATGATCTCATTTAATCTTCACAGAATGCTATGGGGGTAGAGATAATTGTACTTCCCACGTATACTCAGAGAAACGAAGGCATGGAGGGCACTCCCACCCACTAGGCTCACGGTACACCAGAGCTTCCACCCGTGGTCCAAGGAAGATGTTGCCAGTGGTCGTGAGGGAGAAGGCGGATGGGTGTCTGCTGGGATTCCTGGCACTTCAGCTGTAGCCCCACATTAACGCCAACTGGACAGCCCAGGGGACAGCCCACTGTTGTAGGGGACCCTGAGTGGGCCAACGCAATCTAGGATGGGGTCGTGAAGAACGGGGGTGTGGTTAAAAAAAAAAAACCACTAGGATTGGAGCCAGAGGAACTGGGTTCAAGCCCCTCCATTGCTTCATATTCGTTGTTGAGGCTGAGTTATTTGTGGTACGACTCCCAAGTTTCACCTTCTTAATCTGTAAAATGGGGGTAACAGTTCATACCTCACAAGGGTGTTGTGAGGCTCTCCTGTGGGAGGGTCTGAAGTTCTTCTTCTCTCCCGCAGGTTGGAAAGAGACAGCTCAAAGCCCAGAACCCTGCTCGACTGAGCCGCAGGGAGCTGGAGAACTTTTCTGTATATTCGTAGTTGCTGCCGCGGGTCCCCTTCTCTCACATCCCAGTATCTGCTTTGGGACTCAGCCCAGTGGACGATACCACATGAGTCTACAGAACGGTGCCTGGTCTGGAGAGGATACGGGAGTTCGTTCAGGGTCTATATCTTGTTTTTAACATGATTTCTCTCAGCCAAGACTGTTAAATAATATCTCTCAACTTACAGACTGGACAAGACTGGGCGGAGAGGTTGGGTAGTTCGCGAAAGACTGCAAAGCAGGTGCTATGCAAATGCAGGGTGTTGTATTATTAGCATCGAGATCCCTTCCCCTGGATTTCTAACGTGTTCCTCATCTTCTCCTCTTCTTTAATCTGAGATGACCACATTGCTAGACCCTCCCCTGCCCCAGGCCCCTCTTCCAAAGGGGAAGGAAAGATCATGGTGACTCAGGGGGAGAGAAACAGCTCCACCCCACGAGGATGAACTAAGTAGCTGTAAGCTGCCGGCAGGTTCTCCAAGGGACCGGACCTAGGCTGTCCTCAGATACAGAGGAAAAACTCCCCCGCCACATAGTAAACCTTTACCTCTGGCCGCTTGGTCACAAGGGAGAGGGCAGGAGTGAGAGTAGATGGTACAAAGTAAACCCATCTCAGAGTGGAAAAATCACCGTGAGTCCACGCTGTTCCGGTAACTGGGCCGTGGGACCAGTTTTGTCTGCGGTATGATGTGTGATTATTAACCCGTTATTGATTAAAAACACATGTTCAGAAATCTGTCTTGGCTTCTGCACAATTAGAGACCGTATTCTGTTCAAGTTCTGAGTGCCGATGAGCGCTCTCCACGACGCTTGCTGGAGGGAGGGCTCAGCCAGCCGAGCAGCTGCGAGCTAGGCACTCTGCTGGGCTCCCAGCGTCCTCGGGCCAGACTCTTCCACCAGGCTGTGGGGCCCAGGCCTGAGACTCTGGCTGAGCCCAGGAGACGGGTGAGGGTGAACGGGAAGAGGTCCGACTCAGAGACCAGACGCCCTAAGGCAGCACGTGGAGCCTGGTTCTTCAATTACCCCGCTCTGTATGTAACATATGAATTTAACAGAAGACTATGCTGTTATTCGGAGGCAATCTAAATTTCTTTTCTGAATGCGTCCCCTCCGTATTCTGTACTTTTCCTCTCTGTCATAGTCAAAGGGCAGTTGCGCCCATCACTAAACACATGTGTGTTTCATTCCTACGGAGAGGGGTCTGGACTCCTTGCAATCTATCGGGGTCTCCCAGCCTTGTTCACACTGGAGCAGACGATCCCGGGATTCCCAGATCCGGGGCCACTCAGTCTCGTGGGGGAGAGCCACACAGTACACACTTGCTCAGGTCCTGCCTGGTCCCTGTCCCCTGGGGGCTGTGTGGCCGGTTGGCTGGCTTCCTCCTGGAGACAGATGTGGACAGACCACATTTTGGAGGAGGTGTCAGGGCTAAAAACCAGGAAAACATATGCAAAAGGAGTCTGGGGGTTTGGGGCACGTACTGGGAGCTGAGTTGCAGTGGCAGGAGTCTGGAAGCAGAAGGAGCCAGAAATGACGGGTGTTGGAACAGCTCAGATGAACACCAAAGACATTCGCCACTGACTTGGCCTTTCATGCATCCTGAGTCGTGTAGATGTTGAGCTGGCCAGATTTATCTAAGCAGCAGAAGAGACCCTAGGGGCCCAGGGCTTTTGGGGACGCTGTATTCTGGGGTGTAATAATGTACAACATCATCATATTATGTGTCTTCATTGAGCTTCTGAAATAATGCCTTACAAGGATAATTATCCATGCAACGACCAGCCAGCGAACAAGCAGTAATTAAGCTCCTGCTGTGTATGGAGCACTGCTTGGCCCCCGGGGGGTACCCACTGTAGGACACAGAAGATTTACTGACTCCACGGCCACGTGCAGGAGAGTATGACAGCAGAATTCCAACGTTAAAGGACATAAATGGGCTTTGAGATTCCTGGGTGGCTCAGTCAGTTAAGCATCCGACTTCAGCTCAGGTCACGATCTCGTGGTTGGTGGGTTCGAGACCTGCATTGGTCTCTGTGCTGACAGCTCAGAGCCTGGAGCCTGCTTCAGATTCTGTGTCTCCCTCTCTCTGCCCCTCCCCTGCTTGTGCTCGCTCACTCTCTCTCAAAAATAAAGAAACTTAAATTAAAAAAAAAATGGGCTTCGAGGTGCATGTGACACAAACGTACACTATAGTATCATGAATACAAGTCAAGGGTAGAACAACTCACAGGGGGATAAGGCTGTGCTACAGTCTGGGGGAGAGGAGACATACTATGACTGTTCTGCAGCCGGACCTGACAATAAGGAGGGAAGTTCCTTTGGGTAAATATGGGAAGTTTATGTGGAAGGGGCATTTTAAGCCCTTAAAAAAGATATCCAAAGAATGATACACACATATGATTAAAAAAAGAAATCCGAGGTACAAAAAAGTATACAGTAAAAACAACAACCTAGTTCACTCCCCAGAGGCAGCCCCTGATAAGTTTTTTTGTTATTTTCTTTCAGAGCTTTTGCATGACTACATAAGCATACAGATCTACATTTCTTCGTTTTTATTTTTTTTTTAACATGTATTTATTTTTGAGAGAGCGAGAGAGAGAGAGAGAGGGAGAGAGAGAATCCCAAACAGACTGTGGTGCCAGAGTAGAGCCCGATGTGGGGCTCGAACCCACGAACCATGAGATCATGACCTGAGCCGTAATCAAGAGTCGACTGCTTAACCGACTGAGCCACCCCGGTGCCCCGATACACATTTCTTCTTTATCCAACTGGTAGCAAGTGACACATACTGTGTTGGACCCTGTTCTTTCTGTTCTTAGAGCTCATTTCTTATTAGCACACACTGGTCTTTACTTTCTTTACAAAAGTGGCAGGGCTTGCTGTTGCCTGGATACGCCATTGGGCATTTAGCCAGATTCTTCCTAAATGGACATTTAGGCTATTTCTGTTCTTTCATTCAATTTTTTTAAGTTTACTTTTTTATTAAAAACATTTTTTTTACATTATTATTTATTTTTGAGAGACAGAGAGAGACTGAGCACAAGTAGGGGAGGGGCAGAGAGAGCAGGAGACACAGAATCCCAAGCAGGCTCCAGGCTCTGAGCTGTCAGCACAGAGCCCGATGTGGGGCTTGAACCCCCAAACTGTGAGATCGTGACCTGAGCCGAAGTCGGACGCTCAACCGACTGAGCCACCCAGGCGCCCCTTTTTTAAAGTTTATTTTTGACAGAGACAGAGCATGAATGGAGGAGGGGCTGAGAGAGCGGGAGACACAGAATCGGAAGCAGGCTCCAGGCTCCGAGCTGCCAGCACAGAGCCTGACGTGGGTCTCGAACTCATGAACAGCGAGACCTGAGCAAAGTCGGCCACTTAATCGACTGAGCCACGCAGGTGCCCCTCTGTCCTTCTATTTTATTTTATTTTATTTTATTTTATTTTATTTTATTTTATTATTTTTTTTTTTAATTTTTTTTTTAAGGTTTTATTTATTTTTGAGACAGAGAGAGACAGAGCATGAACGGGGGAGGGGCAGAGAGAGAGGGAGACACAGAATCGGAAGCAGGCTCCAGGCTCTGAGCCATCAGCCCAGAGCCCGACGCGGGGCTCGAACTCACGGACCGCGAGATCGTGACCTGAGCTGAAGTCGGACGCTTAACCGACTGAGCCACCCAGGCGCCCCTGTCCTTCTATTTTAAAAGATACTGCAGTGGACATAATTTTACACAGATCTTCGTGCCCATGAGTGAGAATATCTGTTGGATCCATTTTATCACCTGTTTAGAAGATGGGGTGAAGGTCCAGGGCCCTTTCAACCACATGTGGCCAGCCTTGGCAAAGCTCTAAGGTGGTGCATCTGAACTGAGGGCGGGAAACTGAGCCTGCGTGGAGATGGATGGAGCAGGGGCCTCTCGAAGGCCAGGGACTCCCAGAAGGAGCCTGTATCTGATCTGTTCATGAGCTTGGGAAGTTACAAGGGTGAAAGGAAGGGCGAGGGTCAAACCCAGGCACCTCTGAGACGCTGAAGGCAGTTCCGAAGTGCTCTGTCTGGAAGAGTGCCAGGCCCTACGCAGTCCAGAACCCTCTCTGACCACAGGGAGGGAAGCAGCAGCTGCTTTTCTTTTCAGTCCAAATTTTCATAGGTAGGGGTTTCAGGAGACTCCAGATCATTCTGCTGTGGTGGCACCACCACCTGTGAGCCAAAAGACACACAAGAATATGGTTAATAAAGCCTGGGAGGCCCTGGTTTCCTCACCCCTGTGCCGGTGAGAGAGGGAGGCGAGGCCAGGTCCATGGTGTAGAAGTAGGATCATATGGACTGGCCCAGCAATGGAACAATCCATCGAGCTGACGGCAGGCATTTATGGGGACTCTCCTAAGGGGAAGTTGGCTAGGCTCTCCGTGAGGGAGAGAGAGGACAGTTTAGCGCTGCAGGGTGAGGGGCTACAAAATGACAATAAAAGGCCTCGCTCTCAAGAAGCCGTGGTCTAATGAACTCAGCCTCTGCCCCAGCTGGAGAATGTAAAGATGTCAAGCTATTTCGGGTGGCAGAGATTATGGATCAAAGTCATGGCCCAGACCAGTAGGCCTTCGTGGTCCCAGGGTTCTGAGGACTCCTTGTCGGAGACTGTTCAGGGAGGGCTCTGAGCAGATGCAGGGAGCAGGGGAGGCGGGGGGCCGGCAATAGCTTGACGGTGGCATAAACCTTCGAGATGTCGTGCCGGGACTTGGGTCCGAAAATAAGTTTGAGAATTTCCTGCCCAAGTGGGCAACGAGAGCCTTAGGGGACCCAGAATCAGGACGGGTCCTCAAAATTCTGAAGGCAAGGGATAAATCCTGTTAAGACCTTGGCTGGGGAAACGCATTGCTTTCCACTTAGGCTGTGGATGAGGGTGGCTGCAGGGGTCTGGAGTCCCTGGGGTGGGACCCACGTACCACTGACCGGACACGTGGGGACTCCAGGCCATTCTGAAACTCAGAGCAGGGACTGACGTCCCTGACTTTAAGATTGACCAGCGTTGGCCCAAACACAGAGGGCCAGGTCAGAGAGAATCCAGCGAAAAGTACAGGTGTGGCCTCAAGGCCATAGGTGACGTCCCTTACTGGCTCAGCATAGGCCACGTTCCCACAAGACAGGACAGGAGGCCAATGCTGGTTGAACTGAGCTACACATCTGCACAAACTTTTACTGAGCAAATTCTGTCCAGTTTTTCAAGTTTATTTGAGAGAGAGAGAGAGAGAGAGAGAGAGAGAGAGTACATGCGGGTACCCGAGTGGGGGAGGGGCAGAGAGAGAGAGAGGGAGGGAGAATCCCAAGCAGGTTCTGCACTATCAGCACAGAGCACGATTTGGGGCTCAAACCCACGAACCACGAGATCGTGACCAGAGCTGAAGTCGGATGTTTAACGGACTGAGCCACCCAGGCGCCCCTCTATCCATCTTTTAAGGTCTAATTCAAATTAATTTTTTCGTGGAGCCTTTCCTGTCTACCTCAGTGCAGTGGTATCTTCCGCTTCCAATGTCTGGAAAACGCTTGGGAACTGCCCAACTAATGTAGAGTCTTTTCCTTGCCCCTGCAGGTGACTGAAGCGACTCCACTCCTCCACCAAAAGCCAATAAGACAACAGGTCTTCAAGGTTAAGGATGGTGCCTTAAGCACATCTGAATCCCCAGAGCCCTCAGCCCAGTTCTGGGCAAACAAAAGGTGTTCAATAAATGTCTACTGATTGATTGATTCATCAATCACAGGGAAGTAGCATAACTGAAGAGCTTTGAGGGTTCTTCTTTTTTTAAAGTCTTGTTTTGGGGGTACCTGGGCAGCTCAGTTAGTGGGGCATCCGACTCCTGGTTTTGACTCAGGTCATGATCTCAGGGTCGTGAGATTGAGCCCCGTGTTGGGCTTCACGCTGAGCTTGGAGCCTGCTTGGGGTTCTCTCTCTCCCTCTCTCTGCTCCTCCCCTGCTTGCACGTTCTCTCTCTCTCAAAATAAATAAAATACACGTGAAAAAAAATCTTGTTTGGACATGTTAAAACAAGGAGGAAAACAGGGAATTCTGGAGATTTGAAAGCAAAAGTATATATGAACCCAATGTTCTCAGGGAAGTGAAAGTGAAGCAGGAAGCTAGATTCAAGCCAAGGTTAATTGTTTAAGATTACTCAGGATTATTTTAAAGCTCCTTGTGGTTTTTAATAAAGTCCAACTACTATCTGTATGACTTTAGGCAAATTTAACTTCTCCGGATCTCGGCTTCAGGATGACAGCACATTTATAGAGCTGACCTAAGGATCATGCGAGAATATCAATGTTTTGTAAACTGTAAAATTTCGTGTTAAAGTGGGTTATTATTATTATTTAATGGTAAGTTCTACCATTAAGGGATCTTTTAACACCACAATAAAACCAATGTGTTGTAGTTAATGGCACATTCTCCAAAACATCTTGGCATTGGACTCTTGGCTAATTTCTAATTATTTGGGGAAATTGCCATTTTGGTGGATTGAGATGGGTTAGCTATAGATTTAGGAGGCATGTGGGTGGCTTAGTTGGTGAAGCATGAGACTTCAGCTCAGATCATGATCTCACGGTTCGTGAGTTCGAGCCCCACCTTGGGCTCTGTGCTGACAGCTTAGAGCCTGGAGCTGATTCAGATTCTGTCTCCCTCTCTCTCTATCCCTCTCCTGCTTGCTCTCTCTCTTTCTCTCTCTCTCCTCCTCTCAAAAATAAGTAAACATTAAAAACAACAATAACAACAACAACAACTTGTGAAGCATTTAGCACAATTCCTGGCACAACGTAAGCAATAAAGATTAGCTATAGAAAAAGGAAAAAAAAAAGAAATAGATTTAGAAATATACATAGATTATACACTATTTGTGTTTGCAGCCCCTTATGCTAGTTAGTGGTAAGAATAATCAGTATAAAATATTATTAATTCAATTAGAAATGTTCAGCCTTTGGCCAAACAGATATAAATCGGAAACATTTGTGTAAGCAACTCTATTGACCACGGAGTGTGTCTGGGGGTGGACAGTGGGTAGGACTTAAGCTCCTTTGCCATGGGAATCTAGGACTTTCAGTTAAAATGGTCTGCACAAGCCGCTCTGGAAAGCAGTGTGGAGGTTCCTCAGAAAATTAAAAATAGACCTACCCTATGACCCAGCAATAGCACTGCTAGGAATTTATCCAAGGGATACAGAAGTACTGATGCACAGGGGCACTTGTACCCCAATGTTTATAGCAGCACTCTCAACTATAGCCAAATTATGGAAAGAGCCTAAAGGTCCATCAACTGATGAATGGATAAAGAAATTGTGGTTTATATACACAATGGAATACTACATGGCACTGAGAAAGAATGAAATATGGCCTTTTGTAGCAACGTGGATGGAACTGGAGAGTGTGATGCTAAGTGAAATAAGCCATACAGAGAAAGACAGATACCATATGGTTTCACTCTTATGTGGATCCTGAGAAACTTAACAGGAACCCATGGGGGAGGGGAAGGAAAAAAAAAAAAAAAGAGGTTAGAGTGGGAGAGAGCCAAAGCATAAGAGACTCTTAAAAACTGAGAACAAACTGAGGGTTGATGGGGGGTGGGAGGGAGGGCAGGGTGGGTGATGGGTATTGAGGAGGGCACCTGTTGGGATGAGCACTGGGTGTTGTATGGAAACCAATTTGACAATAAATTTCATATATTAAAAAAAAAATCTAATAATAAAAAAAAATGGTCTGCACAATAATTCCTTACTTTAAGAGCCTCGGGATACAGAGAAAATTGTTCTCACCTTCTGGGGTGTCTGGATACAGCTGTAGATTGTGGCCAAACCCTCTTTCTGCTGAGGAGCTAGGGTCTTTCCCTGTAACAGATCAACATCAGACTATCTGTACTCACCAGATGAGAGCTTTTCAGGGGGTCACTCTCAGCCCCTAAGGAGAGGGGACACCCCACCAGGTTCAGATTTCACACAGAGGGCGGTGGCTGTCTTAGTGCGGTGGGTACAGCGCTTCTGGTTGTTTGACATCTCCCTTATGAATGGCCCAAGATTGGGAGCCGAGGACGAGCTCCTTCACTCCAAGGGAGCCCAAGGTTTGGTTAACATGAGCAGAGCCACACTTGTCCGCTCGTGTGCTGCTGGTCCTGGCTCCCCGTGTGGGGGGACTAAGTCATCCAGGACATTGGATGGTGTTAGAACTGGAGGAGGAGGGAAGGTGTACTGGTCGAAAGGGCTCACCTGCAAGTTGAGGAATACTTGCGCATACACCGTGTTGTCTTGGGCCGTAGGTGCAGGTGCATTCCTCAGCATGACGAGATCGTACTCTGCTGGCCTCTCAGAAGCCGAGTCAGGTCCAGTGTCCTCCTGGCATCTTCCAGCCTTGACCATGTCTGTCGTCTCCTCGGTTGTTGCACTGCTGTCAGAGCTGCTGGCAGAGGGGGGCCTAGACCGTTGCTTGGCAGTCTTGAGAAGAGTGTCCAGCTTCTCATACCCTTGGGAGAGCATGTTGCACAGTGTGTGGCCAGCGGTGAGTTTTGAACACATTGTGCAGGGTCGGTAGGAAGTATGGCCGCCCCCGCCTCTTTCTTGTTTTGTGGAAGGAGCCAAGCTACTCTGACTTCCACCCCGGGTGAGGCCTTAAGAACTGGAGGAGAGGTTGTTCTCCAGTCTTCCCTTAGGGGGTTCCATCCCACTCTCCCTTCCTCCTTCCCTTCAAGCATTCACGTGTGACGACTTAGCAACTCTCGGGGAGCAGAAGTGGCCCCATTGGGTGAGCCACCCTAAGTGCCATGATGGGTACTCTGGGAAAACACAAAGGTCATTATGCCTGCTCTTCTTTATTTTATTTTGTTTTTTTCTTGAGAGAGAGAGAGAGAGAGAGAGAGAGAGAGAGAGAGAGAGAGAGAATGTACATGGGCATGTGAGTGAGTGGGGGAGAGGCAAAGGGAGAGAGGGGAGGAAGGATCTTAAGCAGGCTCCTTGCCCAACCAGGAGCCCGATGGGGGGGCTCCATCTCACAACTGTGAGATCATGAACTGAGCCGAAATCTAGAGTCAGATGCCTAAACAACTGAGCCACCCAGGTGCCCCAGACCTGCTCTTGAAGGAGGAGGGATAGAAAGGAGAAGGAATGGCCAGTTAGGAAACTAGTATGCTATTTTAGGGAAGAAGTAACAAGGAATGGGAATGTCTAGTGATGAGGTCTGGTGAAATAAATTAAGGCACATCCGTAGGATGGAATAAATGGGAGTCAGTCTTCATATACATATGTTAATATTCCTAGGATATTCTGTTAAATTCAAAAAGCAAGTTTCAGAAAAATGTTACAGATTGCTTCCATATGTGTAATTAAATGAAGGGCACCCACCCACGCACCCACCACACACACGCACATGCACACACGCACAAATATATCTGACGCCTGTAAATGCGTTAAAAGGCTCTGAGAGGATTTAGAAATACATCCTAACAATGAAGGCCGCTGGAGAGACTAGGAGATTGGGATTTGGAGGGAGATTTAATTGTATACCATGTGACTATATGAGTTTTCAATTAAAAAAAAAATCCTATTCAATAAAACAAAAAAAAATGGTGACAGCATGAACCTAGGCAGTGACAGAAGATGGAGAGGCTTTGGAGAGATGGTGGAGAGGCTAAAGAAGCAGACCATGGGAGTGGAGGAAAGGGGCGCTGGGGAGGGCGGAAGGGCAGGGGTGACAGTGGTGTCCCCAGTACTCCCTTACTCCTCCTACTGTGCCCGGGGTGCCAAGGAATGAGGGCACAGGCTGGCGGAGACCAGGGTCTGCCCTGCCAGCTGTGAGGAGGTAGCTGGTGGGAAGCTCCACACTTAGCCTCCGTCCTGTTTCTTGGCCCCTTTCTCTTGGTTATACTTTTCTTCAGAGAAGCCTGCACTGTTGGATTATTTGAGCCCCTGGCCTCCCACCCAGTCCCTCCTCTTAGTACATCTCCATGGGGGGATCTCCTCCGGGAGGGGTTACCAGGGGTTTTTAAAAGCAGGATTTGTTTGAGTGGGTAGAGTTTGGGGATTCCTTAGAACTCCAGAGCTTAGAGTTCAAGGTGGTAATTGAGGACACCAAGGGATGGGAATGGGGGTGGGAAGGTAAGATGCAGGCATCTCAGCTCACCACCCCAACACCTGTCAGGACAGGTGCACCTTCACACACTTTGTGCTGTTGGGGTGTTGCGCTGTATTTCGTTTGAAGCAAGCATGCCTTAGCTTTTTCAGAAATTGGGAAACTGCTTCCTCAGTGATGCTCTTGGGTCATAGGTGTCTAGACAGTCTCACGGGCTTAATTTTCATTGGGTCTTAGTTTGGCTTCTGCCGCGGATTTGCCATTCTATCTGGCCTTTGTGTCTCCATTCTCAGAATGAGGAACATGACTCCGCCCTCATCGGAGGCCACGTTCAAGTGGTAATGATCAAAGCCTGAGGAGCTCTAGAGACCCCAGAGGGCAGGCCGCCTCTCCTAGCTTTGGTCACCTTCTCTCTGGAGTCCATCCTCATTGTGGTTTCTGTGCCCCAAACCGCCTTCCTTCTCCAAACCACATTATTTCTCAGACTTTAACAGGTATATGATTCACCTTGTGAAGATGCAGACTAGAGCTCAGTATTCTGGGGCGGTGCCCAAGATTTGCGTTTCTACCAAGCTCCTGGGTGATACTCCTGTCGCTGGTTGGCAGACCACATAGAATAAATAGCCAGGCCTTGGAGCTTCCATCGGGCCCAGGGACCCCATAGCCTGTGTCATTGGTGATATTACCTGGCGCATCCGCTGGGGTTTCAGCTTGGTTGGAGCTGGAGTCTGGGACTGAGTCTGAGAAACGAAGGTAGAGAAGATTTATCAGTAGGGCTGTGAGGAGAGAGGCGTCTGATTTCGTGAGCGTCGAAACAGACGGGGAGAGATTTCTGGGGACACCGCCAAGGAAAAGGCTTTAGGGAGGAGGTGAACCCTGATGTGAGCAGGAACCTACGTGAAAGGGCGACCAGAGTCTAAGGTCATCTCCAGCTGAGAAGAAGGCCCTGGAGCCTCCTGCCATCCCTCGGCCCCATCTGTGGTAGCCCCTCCTCAGATTGGTTTGTTGGCTCGCATCAATTATTCCAGGGATCCTATGTGTTCTAACCAATAGGCTTTTTCTGGCAATTAGTCCATTTCCACTGCAATATGAGATTCCGAGGGAGCTGCCAATCATAATAGCTAATCCCCTTGGCCACGGTGATTGGGCCAAGCCATGGTCACATGACCCGAGGCCAGGCCAATCAGAGATCTTTCAAATGAGAGTTGGAGGGAAACCTCTTTTTTCTCTTCCCGGTGGCTATCTCCTAGTAGGTGTGCGTCTGGAGGCAGCAATTGCTGTGTTGTGGTACACTCCACCCCACCCGTCAGCTGGGGTCCGTAGGAAAGAACTAAGCTGGCTCGAAGGACAAAGTAGGGGTGAGAGATGGAGAGCTCTGGTCATTTTTGAGTCTCTGGTAACGTTTGTCCCTAAGGCCAGCTCCTTCCCTGCCTTCCCCACAACGAGCACCCCTCCTCCCCATCACTCTGAGAAGAAATGAGGTCTTCGGATAGACGGAGGAGGGGCAGGGGGCGGGGGGAAGGAGTGTGGGGGAGGGGGGATCATGAGAGGACAGACAAGCCTGCAAAGGTCCCAGGATATGGTCTAGGGCAGATGCCACTGATCTCAGAAACCCACGCCGTCCTTTTTGCTTCCACATGCACCACCAGATGGAGATCCCAAAGCACAGAAGAACAAGAGCCACCAAGGAGAGTCCGATGTAGAGCTTCATGTTTCTCTCCTGCCCTTTAGAGAGGAAATGAATGGTATTAGTATAAATAATGGTAGGGAGGTTGGAACAGTCAGTGAACACAGCATAATGACCATCCTACCTGCCTCTTAAAATTTCATGCTATTACAGAGCATATTCCTTTTCATTCATTCTACAACTATTCATTGAGCAGGTATTGTTCTGGACAAGAAGCTGTAGTCTGTCTGATGACAGACACTGTCTCTAGGTAGAGCCCCTTGCCCGGTGTCGCAGAGAGTTCATCCTGAACAGGATTTGAACGTAGGCTGCCTGATTCTTAAACACCCTTATCCATCACACTACACCGCTCCTTTCTGTCAATGATATAAGGGCAGTTCCGGGCTCAAGACAGAGTCAAAATTCCCACCTAATTGGGCTCTAAATCCATCTGCTAGCCTGACCTAGCCTCGTCACATTCTAGGTAAACCTTCCTTTTTTTCTACTTCCTTCGAGAGCAGAACAGGGCACAGAACTCAGGGTTTCAATCATGCTTTTGTTGTGTGGCCTTGCTCAAGTCCCTTATACTTTCTGAGTCTCGGTTTCTTCATGTAATGGAGAATAATAAGAACATTTGCCACATAAGACCATTGTAAAGCTGACTGTGTTAAAACTCACCAGGACCTAGACTAGTGCCGGGCCTCTAGTAAGAGCCACCAGGGCTTCATTTCTTGCTTCTAGTCTCAAGTATAGTGGCCACGAGCCATGGCAGGAGCCATTGGAATGTGGCCAGGATGACTCTGGAGCTGAATTGCTTATTTTATTTAATTTTTAAAAATTGAAATTGAAGTGTGGCTATTCAGTTTCTTATTGAAAAACCTGATAAGTAGGTTTGGAGCAACTTGGATATGTGAATCTAGCTTCTCAACTCTAAGTTTTATGAAATCTGAATACAGATCAAGTACTTCCCATGAAAATTTGGCATCTGAATTGAGATGTGCTGTTACTGTAAAAACGTACCGGATTTCAGAGACTTAGCACAGCATGAAATGTAAATTATCTCAAGGATAATTGCATATTGGCTACATATTGAAATGATGATATTTGGATATAGTGGGTTAAGCAAAAGATATTACTGAAGTTAATGTTACTTGTTGCTTTTTGCTTTATCTAATGTGGCTATTAGAAAATGTGAATTGCGTGTGTGGTTTCCATTATATTTCTATTGGAATGTGCTACTCTAAAGTACTCTCGCCCACACTCCCTCGCTGCACTTCATAAAGAACCACTCAGAATGCAGACTCTTGGATCCAAGGCAACCTGGGCAGATGTCGCCGGGAAGAAATGACTGGAAGCTCTTGCTGACAGGGTTCCTGGTGGTACATGTGAAGTTGGGATGATTTTCATCACTTCTCCAAGAGATATTGAGGTGAGATCCCCCTTGGGACATGACAGTTCCTTTCTGTAGGAAGGTCCATAAGTATGTCACATTGTGTCCACTGTCCTCCACTGAACATGTCAGGCTGACCCTGCAGATGCCATCCTCACTGAGCTCAAGGCTCCCGGTAACTTTTGGCTTCTTCAGCCTCCCTGTGTGAGGAGAAAGACCTCATGTAGAGTCAGGCCCACCCACTGGGCAGTCGCCACATCTTTACTCATTCAGAATATGCTCATGAAATTGTGTGTTGGAACTGCCTTAGGGCTGAGAAAGTGCCTCCAGGAGTCACGGACATTTTGGAGTGCACTTGGCCTTTCCCTTAGTGGCCGTGAAATCTCAGACATATCAGTTCAACTCTTGGATGCTTGGATGCTTGGATGTTAAAGGAGTTAATAAAAAGTAGAAAAACAAAGATACCACATCATTCTATAGAGTACCCTGTGAAGGACGAGCAAGTAAGCACAATATTCCACTTCCTTCCACACAAGTAAGCACAACATACCATGTGCTCCAAAGACTCTTCAAGGCTTATGTGTTGAGGTGCCATCGTCTAAGTTTTTTTTATTCAGGAGATAAAGTGTAGAGAGGTGAGTGCAGCACTGACACAGAGTTAGTGCCCAATAAATGTTAGCAATTTTAACAGAAATGTAAGATGGGCCTCAGTTGTTCCCGGTGCATTATTATTTTTACTAAATCTTCTCGCTTAAAAAAAAATTACATTTGAGTCACAGCTGCTATCGGCGTGGACTAGCTGACTCCCAGCATACTTTAGCAGGACCATGGACAGTGACTCTTTTCAGCTACTTAGACATCAACAAACCCAGGCAGGGGATGTGATGACAGGAGAGCCAAGCGGCCCTCGTGGGGGGGGGGGGGGTCAGAGGGTCTTTGGACACTAAAGGCTTTCTCCTCAGTCTTCTCCAATTCCACTCCAGCCAGCTGTTCTCTTATTCAAAAATGATAATATTCTATATATATAAAAAAAAAAAAACGATAAGCAATGCAGGAAAACAGTGGCGAGTATTAAAAGTTGGATGGTGGAGACCTAACTGGAAGTCTAGAAGGGGGACATCGGTTGGTGGATTTTGCCCAGCTGCCGGTTAAAAAGTTTTCCTCCTGTGAGTTGACTGGTGTGGACCCAACAGTTGTTCAGGTGGCCTGAGGCATTTTGGTAGGAGGAGAGGCTTGAGGGAAGCAGGAGGCAGGGAAAGCAGCAAAGAGGAGAAACCTTTCAGGGAAGGCATCTAATGCTTAGCGCTCTGCTCAGAAACTCACGGTAGATGAGCAGGGTGAAATGTCTTCTGCTGATGACTCCGGAGGCCTCTGAACACACGTAGGCATGGTAGTGGCCGGCATTCTCCATCTTTAGCTGGCCAATCTTCAGGGAGTAGTCTTGGCCAGAGTTCTCGTCAGGAATCTTGGGCTTCACTTCCTGCTTTTTGGTGATAATAGATGTGTTAAACATCCAGACAATGTTATTCACGTAGCGACTGGCCGAGAGTGTTAGGGGGAGGGTGACTGACTCCCCGAGGATCCCCACCACTGTCTCCCCCGTTGATCCTCCTCTGGAGGCTCCCGGAGCTGCAATCAGAGATGAGACATGGTGACTTTAGTTACTGGCCCTATTAACCCTCAGCCTGCCTGAAGGAGACTGAAGTCCCACGTGCTCTCCTGCCCACACCCCCTTTCCCTTCCTATCATGAGGCATCCCTGCGGAACACTTGTCACAGACAGGTATGCACCTGGCTCTGCCTTTCACATACCCGGTCCTCTCCTGCCCTTCCTGACCTTCTGAGGAGACCCCAGGGGATACCCCCACCCAAGCAAAGAACCAACTGGATCCCTTCATCCAAACTCTCTTCCCTTCGCTTGTTCTACCCTTAGAGTTTCAGTTCCCTGGTAGTTCCTACATGCCCCGTCAGTCTCTCTCAGGCCTCAGATGGTAGAGTATAAGGGGTCTTCAAGCCTATCTTCTTGCTTCCCTATTCCACCCGTGTCCTGCCAGAACCCTGGCAGGGTTCCATAGCTACTCAGACTTTCTGGAATCGCCAGGAGGGCCTAAGTGGAACCTGTACCTGTACAGAACTGCCGGGCATGGATGGGGCCAGAGGTGCTCTGGCTGACTGGGTTCCTGGCTGTGCAGGTGTATGGCAGGTCTGGGTCACACGGCATCCAGTAGATGGTGATGGTGGAGGCCCCATGGGATTCAGAAGCATGGGTGTTCTTCGGGGTCCAGCTGTACAGAACACTTGTCCCTGCCCTCTCCACAGAGCAAGTCAAGGTAATGTTGCAGGAGGCACTATCAGACATGTTCACGGACTTCACGACAACTCGAGGCACCTGCACCTGCTCTGTATGGACAACAGCAATGAGACTACTCACATTCCTTCTGCAGCAGGACAAGGCTGAGAGAAGAAGGTGATGATGACAGGAGAGCTAGGCAGAGAAGGAAGAAGTCAGCATCCTTCAAAGGGAAGTTTTCAGGCTAGACTGCCTCTTTTCTGCATTTCCGTAGATCCTCGACAGGTGTTATTTCCATGACGCAACATGACTGATTACTCCTCTCCCCATCAGTATCTGAACTACTTGAGGACAGGGCCAATGCCTGTGCCTGGACGTCTAACACAGGCTCGGCCCATGAAAGTCACTCTTGAATGTTTGGTGAATAAATGGATAAATAAGTCAGCCCCAAACACTGTGGAGTAGGGAGCTCTGCCTCTAGATTCTTGAGTTCCTTTTGTCTTTTGATCTGAATTTATGACCCATTGTGTTTCCAGAACTTCTTCCTAGTCCTTTCCTTCCCTTTTGTTCCATTTCCCCTATCCACTGTGTGTGTGTGTGTGTGTGTGTGTGTGTGTACAGGTGTGTGTTTAAGTTTGCTTTTTTGGGGAATTAGTAATACATAAAATTGAAAAGATACACGAAAGAGTATATAATTTAAAAAGCAAGCTATCTTGTCCCAGACACCTATTTCCTCTCCCCAGGAATTATTCCGAGGCATTTCTTGTTGATCTTTCTAGAAATATCCTAGGTATAGATGCATACATGATAGCATACTATATATACTGTTCTGAACCCTTTAAAAACCTAACAACATATTGGATTTCTGGGGAAGATGGCAGAGTAAGAGGACCCCAAGCTCACTTTGTCCCATGGATACAACCAGGTAGCACCCACATCAACGTAAATAACCCAGAAAACGACCTGAAGACTAGCAGAACAAACTCTCCACAGCTAAATGTATAGAAGAGGTCACATCAAAGAGAGGGTGGGGAGGGCAGACATGCAGTTGGGAGCTAAATGGACACACAGGACAGTCCAAGGGAGGGAAGGTGCAAGAGGGGACAGAAACAGACTCTCATACAGGGAAGATGAGTCCTCATAACATTTAGTTTTGAACAACAGTGGGACCTAATTTCATGAGTTCTTACAATCAGTGGGGCTTAACACCTGGAACTTAAACATTATTTTTTAATGTCTAATTTTGAGAAAGAGAGAGACAGAGCATGAGTGGGGGAGGGGCAGAGAGAGAGGAAGACATAGAATCTGAAGCAGGCTCCAGGCTCCGAGCTGTCAGCACAGAGCCTGACTTGGGGCTCAAACCCACGAGCTGTGAGATCATGACCTGAGTTGAGGTCAGATGCTCAACTGACAGCCACCCAGGTGCCCTAACACCTGAAAGTTTAAAAGTCAGTGGGCTCAGCTCTGGGAGGGGGAGAGAAAACTGGTACCTGCCCTTAAAAAGGCAGCACCACAAACGGCTCTGGAGATACAACATAGAAGCAGCAGTTTGAAACCCCTGTAATATATGGGAAAGACATTTGTTTACTAATCTCAGAGTGTGTGCTGTAGGGGGCAGAGATTGTTGAGAGCTTCTCCAGGAACAAGGGAGCTGGTGGAAATCATATCCCTCCCTGGCCCGCCAGCCCAGACACATGGACACCTGTGGGAACCAGTGTAGGACCAACACTTAATACCTAACTTGCTAGCCGCACACTACACCCCTGCATTCTCCCATAGATATGCCCTCTCCAGTTATGCCTCTGTTCTAGGTCCCCTCCCACGGCAGACCTGAACAAACCTTGCTAACGCCAGACACCCTGTCCTCCACACTAATCCCCCCTCCTCCGGCCCCACCGCTTTTGCAGATCTGTCCCCTCCAACCCAGCCTGCCTGGTTCCCATTGGCTACAGGTCCCCTTCTGCAACCAACCAGCGCAAACCTTGATGATGCTGCCAAGCCTGCCCCTGCTTTCTCTTGTGGCCCTGCCCCCTCCAATGCACTCTTGGATGGAGCCCATCCAAAGTGAGGCCACAAGCCTGGCAGTGTGCAAGCAGTGCCAGCAGGGGCCAGCAATGGGCCGGGGACAGACATTGGTCTGACTACAGGCCCTGCCCACCAATGAAAGCTTTTCTGGAAACAAAACAAGGAAAGCATCCTGCAGTTCAGTGCTACCGCATCTCTGGCAAATGCTTGGTCTGAATCGACTCAAGGCCAGGGCCCCAGATTGGCCCACTAACAACGCAAGGACCAAATCCTGCCCACAACAGGAAAGGACAGCCACTGCAGATGACTGGACTGAAGGCAAAAGTGGCTCAGCCACAACAGCAGGGCATACACAACACACATAGGAGACACCCCTGAAGCTCCAAGTTCTGGTGAACAAGGGACACTGCACTGCAGGGCACTCTAGGTCCTCTTCTTCATAAAGCCACTACTTTTTTCAAATGTTTATTTATATTTTATATACACAGAGAGACAGAGCACAAGCAGGGGAGGGGCAGGGAGAGAGGGAGACAGAATCTGAAGCAGTCTCCAGGCTCTGAGCTGTCAGCACAGAGCCTGACATGGGGCTTGAACTCATGAGCTGTAAGATCATGACCTGAGCTGAAGCCGGATGCTTAACTGACTGAGCCACCCAGGCACCCCAAGCCACTACTTGAAGAGCAGGAGATGAAACTGACTTTCCTACCACATATAAAAAGATACAGAGAGTTAGATAAAATGAGGAAACAGAAGACTATGTCCCAAATGAGAGAACAAGACAAAATCATGGCAACAGAAATAAAAGAAATGGAGATAAGTAGTATGTCTGATAAAGAATTTAGAGTAATGGTCATAAAGATACTCACTGGACTTGAGAAGAGTGGAGGACCTCAGTGGAGTGGAAGACCTCTCTTTAAAAAAGAGATAGAAAACATAAAAAGAACCACGCAGAGAAGAAGAACTCAACAACTGAAATTAAAAATACACAGATGGAATAAAAAGACCAGAGAAAGCAGAACAGATCAGTGACATGGAAGACAGAGTAATGGAAAACAATCAAGCTGAACAGAGGAAAAAAATAATTAGAAAAAAAGAAAATAGACCGGGAGCTCAGCAACACCATCAAGTGTAATAATAGCATTATAAGGATCCCAGAAGGAGAAGAGAATTTGAAGAAATAATAGTAAAAACTTGCTGAATCTGATTTCTGAAACAGAAAGCCAGATCCAGGAGACACAGAGAGCCCCCCAAAATCTCCCAAGGACGTCCACACCAAACACATAGGAATTAAAATGGCAAAAAGTAGTGATAAGAGAATAATTTAAGAACACCAAGAGAAAAGAAAACAGTTACATGCAAGGGAGAATCCCATAAGGCTATGAGCTAATTTTTCAGTAGAAACTTTGCAGGACAAAAGGGAGTGGCATGATATATTCAAAGTGCTGAAAGGAAAAAACCTGCAACCAAGAATACTCTATCAGGCAAAGCTATTATTCAGAATAGAAGGAGACACAAGGAGTTTCCCAGACAAATGTTAAGGGAATCCATGACTACTAAACCAGCCCCGCAAGAAATGTTAAAGGGGACTCTTTGAATGGAAAGGAAAGATCATAAGTAGGAGTGAGAAAAGTAGGAAGCACAAAAGCAATAAAAATAAATTTATCTATAGAGATCAGTCAAAGGATTCACAAAATAAAAAGATGTAAAGTATGGCACCGTATACCTAACACGTGGGAGGGAGATGAGTAAAGAATAGGTTCAAATTTGAATGACCATTAAATTAATACAGGCTGCTATATGAAACAGATGTTATATATAGACCTAATGGTAACCACAAATCAAAAATCAGTGATAGATATGCAAAGAAATAAACAGAAAAGAATCCAAGTATATCACTAACAAAGCCAACAAATGGTGAGAGAAGAGAGCCAGAGAAGAAAGAGAACTACAAAAACAACCATAAAACAAACAACAAAATGGCAACAAGTACATACCTGTCAATAACTATTTTGAATGTAAGTGGACTGAAAGCTCCAGTCAAAAGACATAGCATGGCAGAATGGATAAAAAAAGCAAGATCTATTTATATGCTGCCTATGAGAGACTCATTTCAAACCTAAAGACCCATGCAGATTAAAAGTGAAGTGATGGAAAATCATTGATTATGTGAATGGACATGAAAAAAAAAAAAAAGCTGGCAAAGCAATAATTGACATGATTGACAAAATGGGCTTTAAGACAAAGAGTGTGACAAGAGAAAAAGGACACTATGTAATCGTAAAGGGTACAATCCAATGAGAATATATAACAATTGTAAATATTTATGAACCCAACATAGAAGTACCCAAATACATAAAGCAGCTAATAACAAACATAAAGAAAAGGAAGTAATTGATAGTAATACAATACTAGCAGGGGCCTTTAACACCCCACTTACATCAATGGATAGATCATCCAAACAGAAAATCAACAAGGAAACAAGTGGCTTTGAATGACATATTGGAACAGATGGGTCTAATAGATATATTCACAACATTTCATCCTAAAACAGCAGAATACACATTCTTTTCACATGCTCATCAGCATTCTCCACAATAGGTCACACACTTGGCCACCAAACCAGTCTCAACAAACTTAAAAAAATCAAAGTCATATCTGCATCTTTTCTGACCACAACACTATGAAACTAGAAATGAATCACAAGAAAAAGTTTGGAAAAGATACAAACACATGGAGGTTAAATAACATGCTATTAAACAATGAATGAGTCAACCAAGAAATCAGAGGAAATAAAAAAAAATACACGTATAAAATGAAAATGAAAACACAACAGTCCAAAATCTTTGGGATGCAGTAAAAGTTGTTCTAAGAAGGAAGTTTATAGCAATATAGGCCTACATCAAGAAGCAAGAAAAATCTGACATAAACAACCTAATTTTACACCTAAAGGAGCTACAAAAGAAGAACAAACAAAACCCCAAACCAGTCGAAGGAAAGAAATAATCAAGATGAGAGCAGAAATAAATGAAATCAAAACTTCAAAACAGACAAACAAACAATAGAACAGATCAATGAAACCAGGAGCTGTTTCTTCGAAAAGGTCGACAAAATTGATAGGCCTTTAGCTAGACTCAGACAGATAGAGAGAGAGAGAGAGAAAACTCAAGTAAACAAAATCCGAAATGAAAGAGGATAAATAACTGACACACAAAAGTACAAAGGATTATAAGAGAATATTATGAAAAATTATATGTCAATAAATTGCACAATCTAGAAGAAATGGATAAATGCCTAGAAAATATAACCTCCCAAAACTGAATCAGGAAGAAATAGAAAATTTGAACAGACTGATTACCATCAATGAAATTGAATCAATAATCAAAAAACTCCCAAAACAAAAAATCCGGGACTTGACATCTTCATAGATGAATTGTACCAAACATTTAAAGAAGAGTTAATGCCTATTATTCTCAAACCATTCCAAAAAATAAGAGAGGAAGGAAACTTCTAAATTCATTCTATGAGGCTAGCATTACCCTGATTCCAAACCAGATAAAGACACTACCAGAGAGAGAGAGAGAGAGAGAGAACTACAGGTCAATATTTCTGATGAACATAGATACAAAAATCCTCAACAAAAAAATTAGCAAACCAAATCCAGCAATACGTTAAAAAAAATCACTCACCATGATCAAGTGGGATTTATTCCTGGAATGCAAGGGTGGTTCAATATTCACAAATCAAATGACATGATACATCCCATAAACACAGAAAGGATAAAAAGCATCTGATCATTTCAATAGATACAAAAAAAGCATTTGACAAAGAACAACATCCATTCATGATAAAAATCCTCAACAAGGTAGGTGTAGAGGGAACACACCTCAACAAAATAAAGCCCATATATAAAAAATCCCACAGCTAACGTTATACTTAATAGTGAAAAACTGAGAGCTTTTCCGCTAAGGTCAGGAACAAGAAAGGATGTCTACTCTCACCACTTTTATTCAAACTAGTACTGTATGTCCTAGCCATAGCAATTAGACAACAAAAAGAAATAAAATGTATCTGAATTGGTAACAAAAAAGTAAGACTTTCACTATTTGCAGATGACATGATACTACGTATAGAAAACCCTAAAGATTCCACCAAAAAAAAAAAAAAAGCCACTAGAACTGATAAATGAATTCAGTAAGGTTGCAGGGTACAAAATCAATATACAGAAGTCTATCGCATTTCTGTACACTAATAATGAAGCAGCAGAAAGAGAAATTAAGAAAACAATCTCATTTACAATTGCACCAAAATTAATAAAATACTCAGGAATAAACTTTACCAAGGAGGTGAAAGATCTGTACTCTGAAAACAGTGATGAAAGAAACTGAAGAAGACACAAATAAATGGAAAGATATTCCATGCTCATGGATTGGAAGAACAAATATTACTGAATTTCCAGGTTAGTCAAAGCAATATACAGATTTAATGCAATCCCTGCCAAAATACCAACAGCATTTTTCACAGAACTAGAACAAACAATGCTAAAATTTGTATGGAATCACACAAGAACCTGAATAGCCAAAGCGATCTTGAAAAAGAAGAACAAATTTGGAAGTATCATGATACGAGATTTCAAGATATACTACAAAACTTTAGTAATCAAAGCAGTATGGCACTGGCACAGAAATGGACACCTAGATGCATGGAACAGAATAGAGAGCCCAGAAATAAACCCATGATTATATATCAATTAATCTTCGACAAAGGAGGCAAGAATATTCAATGGGAAAAAGACAATCTCTTCAATAAATAGTGTTGGGAAAACTGAACAGCTACATACAAAAGAAAGAAACTGAGCCACCTGCTTACACCATATACAAATGTAAACTCAAAACGGATTAAGGACCTAAATGTGACACTTAAAGTCATAAAGATCCTAGAAGAGAGCACAGGTAGTGATTTCTCTAACATTGGCCATACCAACATTTTTGTAGTTCTGTTTCCTGAGGCAAGGGCAACAAAAGCAAAAAGCAACTATTGGGACTACATCAAAATAAAAAGCTTCTGCACATCAAAAGAAACAACGAAACGAAAAGACAACCTATTGAACGGGAGAAGATATTTGCAAATGATGTATTCCATAAAGGATTAGTGTCCAAAATATATAAAGAACTTATACAACTAAACACCCAAAAAACAAATAACCCAATTAAAAAATGGACAGAAGACGTGAAGAGACATTTCTCCAAAGAAGACATCCAGATGTCAACAGACACATGAAAAGATGTTTGGGGCGTCTCGGTGGCTCAGCTGTTTAAGCGACCGACTCTTGATTTTGACTCTCGTGATCTTATGGCTCTGCTGACCATGCAGAAACCCATGTTTGGCGTTCTCTCTCTTCCTCCTCTTCCCCTCCCCTGCTCATTCTCTCTCTCTCTCTCTCTCTCTCTCTGTCTTTCTGTCTCAGAATAAATAGATAAAAAAAAAAAAAGAAAAGTTGGTCGTCATCACTCATCATCAGGGAAATGCAACTCAAAACTACAATGAGACATCATATCATACTTGTCAGAATAGCTAAGACAAAAAAACACAAGAAACAACAAGTGTTGGTAAGGATGTGGAGAAAAAGGAAGCTTGTGCACTGTTGGTGGGAATGCAAGCTTGTGCAGCCACTGCAGAAAACAGTATGCAGCTTCCTCAGAAAATTAAAAATAGAACTAACATATGATCCAGTAATTCCACAACTGGGTATTTACCCAAAGAATATGAAAACACGAATTCGAAAAGATATATGCACCTCTACGTTTGTTGCAGCATTATCTACAGTAGCCAAATTATGGAAACAGCCCAAGTGTCTATCGGTCGATGAATGGATAAAGAAGATGTGGTATAGGGGCGCCTGGGTGGCGCAGTCGGTTAAGCGTCCGACTTCAGCCAGGTCACGATCTCGCGGTCCGTGAGTTCGAGCCCCGCGTCGGGCTCTGGGCTGATGGCTCGGAGCCTGGAGCCTGTTTCGGATTCTGTGTCTCCCTCTCTCTCTGCCCCTCCCCCGTTCATGCTCTGTCTCTCTCTGTCCCAAAAATAAATAAAAAACGTTGAAAAAAAAAAAAATTAAAAAAAAAAAAAAAAAAAAAGAAGATGTGGTATAGATAAGTGAATATTATTCAGCCATAAGAACAAATGCAATCTTGCCATTTGTAACAATAGATGGCTCTAGAGAGTATTTAGCTAAGTGAAATAAGTCAGTCAGAGAAAAACAAATACTATATGATCTCACTCATATGTGGAAATTAAGAAACAGAATGAACAAGGAAAAAAAGACCAACCCCCTCCCCCCCAAAAAAAAAAAAGATGCTTAACTACAGAGAACACAATGATGGCTGGCCAGAGGGGAGGTGGGTAGGCGATGGATGAACTAAGTGAAGGGGATTAAGAGTACACTTACGATGAGGGTGTCTGGGTGGCTCAGTCGGCTGATCATCTGACTGGCTCAGGTCATGATCTCACGGTTTGTGAGTTCGAGCCCACATCAGGCTCACCGCTCTCAGTGCCGAGCCCCCTTCAGAACCTCTGACCCCCTTTCTCCCGTCCATTCCTCCACTCGTGTGTGCTCTCTCTCTCAAAAATAAGTAAATAAACGAACATTTAAAAAAGACTACACATGTGATGAGCACCGGGTGCTGTATGAAGTGTTGAATCACTGCTGAGTCACTGAAACTAATATAACAGTGGATGCTAACTATGCTGGAATTAAAAAAAAATTAACACTATATCTTGGGAATTGTATGTCGGTGCACATCGATTCATTATAGAATCGATCATTGATTCAACAGAGTTGATTCAGTCTATTTCTATTCGCAGCATAGAATTCCATTTCTTTAACATATGCGGAGCCCTCTACAAATCAATTTTTAAAAACCTACCTGATAGAAAGATGGTGTCATAGGCTGAATTGTGTCTTCCCAAAGTTCAGATGTTAAAGCCCTGACTCCAAGTACCTAAGAATATGTTTTTATATGGATATAGGACTGTGTTTGGAGAGAGAAGTCATTACATTAAAATGAGGTCATTAGAATGGTCCCTAACCCAATATGACTGGTGTCCTTACACGAAGAGGGGGCAACTGAGTGGCTCAGTCAGTTAAGCGTCTGACTTCGGCTCAGGTCACCATCTCGCGGTCCGTGAGTTCGAGCCCCGCGTCGGGCTCTGTGCTGATGGCTCAGAGCCCGGAGCCTGCTTCGGATTCTGTGTCCTCCTCTCTCCCTGCCCCTCCCCCGCTCTCTCTCTGTCTCTCTCTCTCTCTCAGAAATAAAATAAAAACATTAACACATTTTCAAGAAGAGGAGACCGGGACACAGACAGCACGGACAGAATGACAACCGTGTGAGAACCCAGAGAGAGAAGGTGGCTATTTGCAAGCCAAAGGGAGAGGCTTTGGAGGAAACCCAACCTGCCGACATCTTGACTGGTCTCCAGAGCTGCGAGAAAGTAAACTTCTGTCGTTAAGGTTACTGTCTGTGGTACTCGGTTATGGCAGCCTTAGCAAACCAGTATGGATTGTGGTACCAGACATGGGTTGCTGCTGTAACAAACACCGAAAACTGTGGAAGTGGCTTTGGACTCGGCTAATGGATGCAGGTCTAGAGGGTTTTGAAGCGTGTGTTAGGAAAAGCCTAGACTGTCCTCAAGAGACTGCAGAAATGTGGATGTTAAAGTTGGTTCTGGTGAGGGCTCAGAAAGAAGAGAGCAGAGCTGAAGAGGAAGCTTCTGTTGTCCTAGAGTCACACGGGGTATTATCATGAGCAGAATATTGGTAGAAATATGAGCCCTACAGGTGTTTCTGGCGAGGCATGAGATATAACTGAGGAACATGTTATTGGACACCAGAGGAAGTGACCCACTCGTCACAGAGTGGTGAAGAATTGAGAAAAATTGCGTTGCAGTGTTTTGTGGAAAGTAGCAGATTCAGGGGTGCCTGGGTGGCTCTGTGGGTTGAGCGCCCAACTCTTGATTTCAGCTCGGGTCACGATGTCATGCTTTGTGGGTTTGAGCCCTGGGTCGGGCTCTGCGTTGACGGTGCAGAGCCTGCTTGGGATTCTCTCTCTCCCTTTCTCTCTCTCTGCCCCTCCCCTGCTCACACACGCACACTCTCTCTCTCTCTCTCTCAAAAGAAAGAAACTTAAAAAAAAAATTTAAGAAACAAACTTTAAAAAAAGAAAGCAGCACACTTAAATGATAAATTTGAGTATTTCGCTACAGAGATCTCTAAGCAAAGTATTGAGGGCACTATGTGGTTTTTCCTTTCTGCTTGTCGTACAATTTTAGAGGAGGGCCGTAAATTGAAGAAGGAAGTGTTGAGAAAGAAGGAGGCAGAACTTGCAGGTTTAGAAAATTCTCAGCCTATAAGGCGTGGCTAGACGACATTTGCTGAAGAGATTACGGTGTGACTGATGGATTTAGTCAACTGTATCAGCGGAAGTGTTTCCAGCCTGGACTGAAGGGACAGAGGTGGGACAAAATTAAGAGACGCTGTCACACTTGTGGGATTCTACAGGATGGGCCAATAGAGCTTGTCAGTTGAGATCATGCCTTATCCTTCGAGAAGAGGGAAGAATATGCCCAAGAGCAGTTCAGGGGTGGATAGGGCTGCCACTGCCTTTGCCCCCCCTGGCCTAGAGGGCCCAGGCCCAGGGGCAGTCGGTGGGGCGATTTCCTCCTTGGTTCCAGGGGTCAGGGATGCTGCCCAGGGCCAAGGAGTGGGGGGCGGCCACCCAGGGGGCCCAGAGGATAGAGCATAGGGCCAAATAAGATTGTTCTTAAAGGTTAAAATTTAATGGGATTTGACCTGCTAGATCGCAGACTTCCTTGGGATCCATGGCCGCTCTCTTCTTTTCTATTGCTCCCTTTTGGAATATGAATGTCTATCCTATGCCTATCCCACCATCCTAGTATGGAGACAGATAACTTGTCTGGTTTTCCAGTTTCACAGCCAAGGGGGGGAGTTTTGCCTCAAGACAAATTACATCTTGAGTCTCACCCATAATGCTTTAGATGATATCTAGATAAGCTTTTGGACTTAGAATTGATAGTGGGGTGTCTGCTGAGATGGAATGAATGTATTTCGCACATGAGAAGGAAGTGAGTTTTGGGGGGCCAGAGGGCAGACTGTTATGAACTGAATCGTGTCCCTTCAAAATTCATATGTTGAAGCCCTGATCCCCGGTACCCCAGAATGTGACTCGATTCGGAGACAGAGCCTTTCAAGAGATAATTAAGGGGGGGGCGCCTGGGTGGCTCAGTCAGTTGGGTGTCCTACCCTTCATTTCTGCTCGGGTCATGATCTGATGGTTCGTGGGACTGAGCTCTGCCCTGACAGTGCGGAGCCTGCTTGGGATTTCCTCTCTCCCCTCTCTCTTCCTCTCTCTGCCCCTCCCCCACCCATCTAGCGGGCGCTCTCTCTCAAAATACATAAACAGACTTAAAAAAAATATAAAGAGGGAATTAAGTTGAAATTAGGAACCAAGGAACAGACTCTCAGCCCTACAGGACAAATTGCTGGTCACCAGAAGGGAGGCGTGGTGGGGGAATGGGTGAAACAGGCGAAGGGGACAAAGGGAACAGGTGACACTCATATTGGTGAGCACTGAGTAACGTACAGAAGTGTTGAATCACTATATTGTACCCTGAAACTAATATAACACTGTATGTTAACTATACTGGAATTAAAATAAAAAACCTAAAAATAAAGAATGACTTACATGGATTATACATTAACCAGTAAACGATTTATTTAAAAGAACACTTTTTAGCTTCTCTTTTCTTTTTAAAATTTTTTTTAACGTTTATTTATTTTTGAGACAGAGAGAGACAGAGCATGAATGGGGGAGGGGCAGAGAGAGAGGGAGACACAGAATCAGAAGTAGGCTCCAGGCTCTGAGCCATCAGCCCAGAGCCCGACACGGGGCTCGAACTCACGGACCATGAGATCGTGACCTGGGCGGAAGTCGGACGTCTAACCGACTGAGCCACCCAGGTGCCCCTAGCTTCTCTTTTCTTGATAGGACCGTGTGAGGACGTGTCGAGAGGGTAGTTATTGGCAAGCCTGGAAGCCAGGCCGCAGGAGAAACCCAACCTGCTGATATCTTGAGTTTGAACTTCCAGCCTCCAGAACCGTGAGAAAATAAGTTTCCGTTGTTTAAACCACCCCGTCTGTGGTATTTGGTTAATGTCAGCCCTAGCAAGCTAGTATAGATGGGTAAAGGGTATTATAACAGGGTTACAGAAAAGAGAATACAAATGGCTTTTAAACCTATTTTGTCTGTGTTTTCACTCTGACGTCTATATTTATGGAACCGGATGAAAGTGACCAACAAGATAGTCCTATCTGTCCTCGAGGGATAAACTGCTGGAGAGAGAAAAAAAAAAAATCTGCTTTTAAAAATAAAAGATCAGGGGCACCTGAGTGGCTCAGTCGGTTGAGTGTCTGATTCTTGATTTTGGCTCAGGTCATGATCTCACTCGCAGTTTGTGAGTTCGAGCCCAGCGTCGGGCTCTGTGCTGACAGCGTGGAGCCTGCTTGGGATTCTCTCTCCCTCTCCCTCTCCCTCTCTGCTACCCTCTCTGTCAAAAATAAAGAAATAAACATAAAAAAAATCCCAAAAGATCAAAACCCACAGAAGCCCTCTAGAACTCACCATAGACACGCAGGATGAATTCCTCATCAGCGGTGACCTCAGAATTCTTGCGGTTTATCTGGGCTTTGTAGGATCCCGCGTCTTTCAAAGTCAGGTTGCTGATAGACAAGGAGTAGTTCCAGCTGATGTTCAGTCGGTTCTGGTAGCTTTTGTCCATAATGATAACTTGCGTTTCTGTGACTGCTAAAGCAAGGGCTTTTTGGGGACCATTCCAGGTGACGTGCTCAATCTCTGTGTCCACTGAAATGTTCAGGGAGAAAGTCACCGACCCTCCTAGAATCCCTGGCACCACTGTTGGGGGTGAGTCCTTTCCAGAGGCTTCTAGTCCTACAGCGACAGAAGAGGGACTGGAGGAGCAGTTGGACTTTCAAGACAGCCTTCATTCATTCATTCATTCATTCATTCATTCACTCATTCAATAAAAAAACACAGTGAGAATAAATCCCAGATGATGAGAAATGAAATAAAATTCCAGCCCTCCTTCGTCTAGGCTTGTTGCCTAACAAAATCATTCATTCATGCCCCAAATTAACTTTCATTCCCTTTCTCCCATGAATGCATCTACAATAATCAGGGAAACAGACATTCTAGGTTTCTGTCCCAGCAGGGAAACTAGCCTTGTGGCTTTGGGTGAATTTTTGAATTTCTTTGAGAATCAGTTTACTCATCTATGGGACAGAAATGTTCATTATGGGTGTGAATGAATACAGATGGCAAAGTTGGAATAAAATCACGTTGCTGCAAATCATAAAGAACAAAAGAGGTAAAAAAAAAGGAGCACTTTTTTAAAAATTAGATGGCAAGATGGATGCCTAGCAGCGTGGATAGATGGATAGGTGTGTGAGAAGGCGAGTGAAATGAAAGTGATGGGAGATCCAGGGTGGGAAGCATATGAGTGTTGGTGTAAAATTCTTTCAAGCTTTCCCTGTGCTCAAGAATTTTCATAATGAGATGTTAGCAACAAAAGGAGCCTCTGTCTCACTCTTCCTTTCCCTCATGGCCCAGGGGATCTCAGACTGGCTTTGCCTTGGCCGGGGAGATCTGGTCTGTCCTTAGGAACAAGGTTTGGGGTTCGGGACAGTAAGTAGCGTCGAATCCTCTCCTAATTGCCTCATCTCGGGAAAGACCAAGATCCCCGATAAACATTGTTACCGCGGCTTCCAGAGGCCCGGCATCTGTCCGAGGCAGCTCATTTCCTTGTAGGGGCCCTGTGAATGTCGGCTGGGTGACCCCAGCCTGAATTCCCAGATTCAAGGACTTCTGAGGCTCTGGAGAGTCCTCTGAAAATTCCGGACTAAGTCAGATGGGTTCAGGACCCAGATTACTCCAGGAATCTGGGCGGAAACATAAGTAAAAAATGTTAGAGAGAGAGAGAGAGAGAGAGAGAGAGAGAGGAAAGGCCCAGGTACAGCCTGGACTGATGGAAAAAGGCCGAGGCATGCTCTGAATACCCAGAGGGTACAGAATCATGCAGACACAGAGAAGAGACTCCCAGACTGGTGTAGATCAGGTGTGTGTGGGGAGGGTTCTCTATCCATCATCATCCAAGCACTTGGACCTTGTGGAGAGGCAGCTAGGAAGGACGCAGAGCTAGGGACCTTGGACGAGCTAGGCTAGGTCGCTTCAGGTGAATTCTGGGGGGTAGTCACAAGGGAGAAAGTTGGTTGGTTTTGATGCTGGCTTGAAGTTGCCTTGCAGAGAGCTCTTCTCATCTGGAAGATGCTGGCGATTGCTACGTCATGGAGAAATCACCTCGTTCAATCCTCAAAATTACCTGGTGACTAGCCACCCCCCCCCCCACCTTTTTGTTCACAGATGAGGAGCTAAAATTTCAAGCGTTTAAACTATTTGCTTGAGACGACAGGGTCGGTCAGCTCTCTCTTCACATCAAAGATCAGCAAAGGTCCCCAGACTGTCAGCAAGGGGAGAGGGAGGCGGTTCGTGGCGGTCAAACCCTGTTACCTGGTGAAGCAAACAATGCTACATGACAGGTATCAGCCACCTTATTTCGAACTACTTATTTTGAATTATTATTGTGGCAAATCGTCAAATGGCATTCAACGGTCGTGATAACTGAATTTGGCTTCTCCGTCTTTACTAGTTTCCAAATAAGCCACTTAGTGATTGTAACAATCAGCTTCTACCAACTAGGTACCGAGCACTGACATGTATCCTTTTTAATCTATTGAGAGAGTCTTGCATGATCCAATTTACGAATCACATTCTCTACTGAAGACGCAGAGACTCACACAGCTAGGAAGTAACGGAACAAGGATTTAATTTCAAATGTTTCTGACTGGCCCAAGGTAAGCCACTTTGGCATGAAGGTTATTCTGAGCTGAAGGCGATCGAGACCGTGTGGGCTCAAGAGAAACTTTGCCCCCCGCTTCACTACACAGAAGACTCTAAGTTGGGGTCTTTCCCAGGATAAGGGTTGTGAGCAGAGATAAATCTGATCTGCGTGACCCATCTGTATGGCACGGCGAACATCTAATTACCAAACATCTGTTCTCTTTGTCGCCCTGTGAACTACTTGCCTCCCCTCGGAAGTCCCAGACCCCTGCCCCCTTCTCCCTAGTTTGGGATGACATACAGACCTCATTTTGCCTGTCTTTGAAATCCCGTGTCTGTGTGGATTCCCCATACATACACTATTAAGTTGTATTTTCTCCTGTTAATCTGTCTCATGTCAATTGGGTTCTTAGTCCAGCTGGAAGGACCTTGAAGGGGACAGGAATCCTTACCCTCCAAACAGGGGACAGGACGTTCTGCTCCCTGACATACTAAAACGGAAGGACTTTTCACCCTACTGTCTCCTAAGTTCCTGAAACCACTCCTTGGATCCACAAGAGCATCAAGGTAACTCCCTGCTAGACCAAAACAGGGAAGTTTGAGGTTATCCCGTCTGGTGGAGCTAGACAGAGGGAGAGGTGCCTCTCTGCCTGGAAATTGACTTGTTGGTCACCTGAGGCTTGGGTGACATCGCACTGGCTAATTTCGGGTTTATCCAACACAACCAAGAAGCACCCCAAAAGTTGGGTGTGGATATAAAGAGCCGTGATGCTTCCGATGTTTTCACGGTGAGCAATGATGAAAATGGAAAATGAGGACAGTTCAGACTTGACCTCAGCCCTGGACTCTAGGCCCCTCTCCTCCATACATGCATCTGGGAGTTCTTCTAGAACTCCCCTCACTGCCTACGCCTCCTACTCCCACTACTTTCCGGGTCCCTATGCTACTGTACCGTGCTCCAAGGCCCTGGGGAAAATGGGATTACCAGGGGACAGTAGATGCCACCACACCGGGTGGCTGAGACATTCCCTGGGGTAGTGGGTCAGCTCTGCCTGCCGGCCATGCTGCTGAGAGACGTTTCCCAGAAACCTGCAGGACTTGGGCCTTGATGGGGAGGTAGGATGTGAGGAGAAAAGGACACTCAGAGAGCAGCCACCTGGCCCAGTGCCACCAGACCATCTCCGGATCCCCAGGGAAGCCTGAAGTTTGGGATAGAAGGTAAGCATGACAGAACGTAGAAAGAAGTTCCAGGAGTTCTATGTGCCCCTAAGAAAGGGGGGTGGCTAGTCATCAGGGGAAACTTCCGTATCTCTCTGTGCATTCTATCCACACTGTGTGGGGAGCAAACTCACCACTCAGCATTTCTCAGCAGGAAAACGTGAGGGTGAGAGGAACACAGTCTGAGCCCAGACTTGAGACTGGGGCTAGGATGCCGTCTGCTCATGGTGAGTGACTGTGCATGCACTCACACACGGAGACACAGCTGGGAATAAGGTGGAACCCGCAGAATGACCACGAAGAGAAGAGTTTCCTGAGTTTGCCAGCAAAGAATGTGACCGGCCCCAGAGGGACACCACGAGCAAGCGGTGGTGGCCGCAATGTGGACTTACCCACGAGCAGGAAGAGGAGATGTGTCCACAGTAAGGGAGAGAATACGTGCGGCTGACTCTTCTGTGGTTTCCTGGAGAAGGACCGTAGCACCCAGTCATCCGGGTGTTTCTTTGGACCCGCCATGATGATCTTCTCTCAGACCTCAGGCTGAAAGAGGAAGTGCTTACCACAGCTTCCCTGCTTGTGCACGCGCGCGCGCACGTGTGTGCGTGTGTGTGTGTCCCAGGGAGGGTTGTTTATATCTGGTACCACAGACTCCTCCCACATGCTCAGGCTGGGGTAGGGGGTCCCACGTCTTTTCAGGGCCTTCATGGGATTTGCACATCCATGGGGGGTGGGGGGGAATCACCTTCTTCAGCATCGGGAAACTTGGGTTCTAAACTCGGCCCTGAAGGTGGCCCCTCAATATCTCCACCTCCTGGTATTCATGCCCGTGTGTAATCACCTCTTTTTTTTTTTTTTTTTAAGATTTTAAGTCATCTCTACACCCGCTGTGGGGCTCGACTCATAACCACGAGATCAAGGGTCGCATGTTCTGACTGAGCCAGCCAGGTGCCCTGTAATCACGTCTTCTTGAGTGTGGGCTGGATGGAGTGGCTTACTGCTCGTGAGCAGTAATAAGCTGTCATTTCTGAGATGAGGTTCTGGAAGGTTGCGTTTTCATCTCGGTCTCTTTCTCTCCCTCTGTCTCCCTCTCTCTTTCCTACTCCCCGCTCTTTTTGAGGAGCCGGGTACTATGCTGTGAGCGAAAGACTTCGAGACAAGGAGCCAGGGAGACCACCAGCCAAAACCCGACGAGGAAGTGATGTCTTTGCGAACAGATCATGGGGACTCGAGGCTGCCGAGAGCTACAGGGGTGAGGCGGGTGGTACTGGCCCCGGGAGGACACCTTGACCAGTGAGGGATCCCACCAGCTAAGCCGTGCCCGGATTACCGATCCACAGAAATGGTGAGATACAAGATGCTTATTTTCAGCTGCTGAGTTCTGCAGTTTGTTGCACAACAGTCGATAACAAATATGGTCCGATGAATTCACGGTGTTGCTTAAGCCAGTTTGCATTGGCTTTGAGTCACGTACCACGGAGAGACTTTTAATTTTTTTAAGTTCATCGATCGGGAGGGAGGGGCGGGGGGAGAGACTGGAGGGAAACTGGAGACAGAAGAGAATCCAGAGCGGGCACGGCACTGTCGATGCAGGGCTCCAGCTCACAGACTGGGAGCTCGTGACCTGAGCTGAAATCAAGAGTTGGTGGCTTAACCGACTGAGCCACCCAGACGCCCCTGAAATTTGATTTTTTTGCTGTTTGTATTCTGTTTCGAGTTCCCTTATATCCCTGTTGATTTTTAAAACATTTCCTCTTTCAAGTTTCTTTATTCATTTATCGATTTTGAAAGAGAGACAGAAAGAGCGGGTGGGGGAGGGGCAGAGAGAGAACGAGAGAATCCCCAGCAGGCTCTGCGCTGACAGCTGCTACAAGGCCGTAGCATGAGAGGACCTGGAAAGAAAACTTCAGGAAGCGGGCACGGGTCGTTTCCGGTGACATCCAGTGAGTACCTGTCAGGTGTGAGACCCTCTCGTCAGACTTGACGTGCACGGATCCGTTTAGCCCTCACAACCGCTTTATGAGACAGGTATTTTTTGTCACCCCCATTTTATAGATGAGGAGACTGAGGTACAACGAGGGTAAGTAGCTTACTTTGAGTTTTATAGTTAAGAGCTTGAACCCAGGAAGTCTGGGAGGAAGGGGGGAGACAGGGGACGAGTCGGATGGCAGGCATCTCCTATCAGAGGGCGTCTTCAGAGTTGCGTGCAGCACAAGCCTGAGGGTCAGGACCTCCTCAATTCTGTGCAGCAGGCACCTCTCTTGCCTCACTCTAGTCCTGGCCCTGTGGCTACAGCATGATTGTCCAGAGAGAACTGCAGGGCATGTGGCCAGATGTTTCCGCAAGAAGCCCAGATAAAGGGTCTTATAACCCAGGTGTCATGGACTCAATGTTTGTCCCCCCCGCCCCCCCCCCCAAAAAATTTATATGTTGAAGTCTTATCTCCAACGAAATAATATTAGGAGGCAGGACCTTTGGGAGGTGATTAGGTCATGAGGGTAGAACCCTAGTGAACAGAATTAGTGTCCTTGTGGAAGTGGTCCCAGAGCTCGCCCTCACCCCTCCCTCCATGCGATGTGGCAATGGGAGAGATGGCCGTGTCTGAAGCAGGAAGTGGGTCCTCACCAGATACCGAATCTGCTGATGCCTTGGTCCCTCCACTTCCCAGCCTCTGGGAACCGCCGGAAGAAAAGTTCAGCTGTTTATAAGCCACACAGTCTATGGTGTTATTGTTAGAGCTGCCTGAATGGAGCAGGACATCAGACTAAAGGCAAAGAGCATCCAACGGGTATTTTTAAGCAGGCGTGCAGGGTTATTCCAAGACCTTTTGGAAACTTGCTCCAGCAGCGGGGGGAGGGCATGGAAGGGAGGGGACTGCAGCGAAAGCACAGGGAGGGGGCTATTAAGGAGCCTGGGTAAGAGCAAGAGGGCAGCCAGTCTGAGTGGGAGGAGAGGGCAAAGGTGGGAGAGGGTTCCAAGATACCGATAGTAATAAGACTCGTCACTAACCTGTATTGAATAACAACGACGAGTGACGCTTCGTGCTTTGCATATATTTTCTTTTGCTCCTCAAATCAGCCCTATTTGGTTGTGCTGTCAGCCCAGAGCCTGACTTGGGGGCTCGATCCCATGAACTGTGAGATCATGACCTGAGCCGAAATCAAGAGTAGGACACTTAACCACTGAGGCACCCAGGTGCCCTTAGTTGGTACTCTTATTGAGAGTACTCTTATTGAGTTGAAAAAACTGAGGTTTAGCAAGGGAAATGTCACTGGAAAAACCTTCTTTGTAGTGTGGACACAGGTGGACACGGTCTTGTGACGCGTAGAATCCAACTGAAGTATTAGCATTTAAGAACCATAAAACCTAAAAGAACGTGAATTTTGATATAATGCAGTTGGCAAAGGTCCTGTACTCGCTCAGTCCCTATCTGCACAGAGGGAAGGCGAATCTTCTCACTGAGCTGCGGACACAAAGGCACCTCGTGTTGGGAATCAGGGAAGAGGCAGGTTGGCTTTGGTATCTCCAGTTTCTCAGTGTCCTTGGGCCAGGCCAGCCAATGTGGACAAACGACTGGAACATTTCTGGAATCCCTGCTACTGTCCCAAGAGTCCAGCTGGCCATGGGTGCCGGAATTGCCCATCTCCTGGGCATTGCCCCCAGAGAGCATCAAACCCCAGCGTGGGCTGCAATTCGGATCCTGTAGCCACTGTCCCACGTTCTGCTGCACAGGCTCACTGCCAGCCCCCAACCAGCCCTTCATTAACTTTGCAACGAAGGTGACCCTGCATTTTACACGATTACATTTTTTGACTTCACTTTGGATATGATATGGGGTTTTAACACGTTTCTACTCCTGCAAATTCGAAGAATATGAAAAGAATACAGAATTTCAATAAGGTTAAAACTCTTTACACCCAAACAGAAAGACACTTAAAGGTCTTAAGAGCGAAAAACAACGCAACATCAAAGCAAATGCTAGGGTTACAGTAAAGGGAAGACTTAGGCGATATCGCTGTGCAAGTCGAATCTAGGGACATGGGCTATGAGACCAGCCTGTTAGAGGACGTCGACAAAGCAGGTGAAGGGACCTGGGTAGGGACGAGCAGTTAACGTCTCAGTGATGTTTCTGGTCCC
The DNA here is from genome assembly GCF_024362965.1 of Panthera pardus. Taxonomy (NCBI): domain Eukaryota; kingdom Metazoa; phylum Chordata; class Mammalia; order Carnivora; family Felidae; genus Panthera; species Panthera pardus. The sequence continues at coordinate 5,292,736 of NW_026526777.1, read as the reverse complement.
TAAGCAACCTTAGCTGGTGGAGAAGGTGCCCTAGAAAACAGCTGGAATTGAGATGACATAACTGGGTCCTTGGTGGCTACGTTTTCAATCCTGGAGAGAGAAGGAATTCAGAGTAGGCGTGCTCAAGGTATCAGTATTTTTTGCTCACATATATGTATTATTTGAGACATCTAGCCTTTTAAAGTAATGGGTAACTCTGTGGTTCTGATCTGAACTATGTAACTGAGTAATTGATTTACCTTTGCGATTTTGTTTTTTTTTAATTAATTAATTTTTATTGAAGTAGGGTCGACACACAATGTTACATGAGTTTCAGGCGTACGATATGGTGACTCGACAAGTCTCCACAGCATGCTGTGCTCACCACACGTGTGGCTGACATCTGTCACCACTTAGCGGTGTTACAGTTGAACCCAAGTTTATATGAAGTATAATGCCTTAAACTTGTGAGCAAGTTTACAAGTCAAAACCACACTGAGATACCACCTCGCGCAGGTCAGAGTGGCTAAAATTAACACTCGGGAAGCTACAGATGTTGGCGAGGATGCGGAGAAATGGGAACCCTCTTGCGCTGTTGGTGGGAATGCAAACGGGTGCAGCCGCTCTGCAAACTGGTGGAGGTTCCTCGAAAAATTAAAAATAGAACTCCCCTACGACCCAGGAATAACACTACTAGGAATTTATCTAAAGGATACAGGAGTGCTGATGCATAGGGGCACGTGTGCCCCGATGTTTATAGCAGCACTATCAACAATAGCCAAATTATGGAAAGAGCCTAAATGTCCATCAACTGATGAATGGATAAAGAGGATCTGGTTTATATACACAATGGAACACTACTTGGCAGTGAGAAAGAATGAAATCATGCCATTTGCAACAACACGGATGGAACTGGAAGGTATTATTTTTTAATTTTTTTTTTAACGTTTATTCATTTTTGAGAGACAGAGAGAGACGGTGTGAGCGGAGTTGAAGCAGAGGGAGAGGGGGACACAGAATCCAAAGTAGGCTCCAGGCTCCGAGCTGTCAGCGCAGAGCCTGACATGGGGCTCGAACTCATGGACCAGACCTCGAGATCATGACCTGAGCCAAAGTCAGACGTTCAACCGACTGAGCCACCCAGGTGCCCCGGAACTGGAGGGTATTATGCTGAGTGAAATAAGTCAGTCAGAGAAGGACAGATATCATGTTTTCACTCATATGTGGAACTTGAGAAACTTCACAGAAGACCATGGGGGAAGGAAAGGGGAAAAAATAGTTATAAACAGAGAGGGAGGGAGGCAAATGATAAGAGACTCTTAAATACAGAGAAAAAACTGAGGGTCGATGGGGCGGGGTGGGGGGGGGAGAGGGGAAAATGGGTGATGGGCATTGAGGAGGGCACTTGTTGGAATGAGCACTGGGTGTTGAATGTAAGGGATGAACCACGGGAATCTACCCCCCAAACTAGGATCACACTTTCCCCAGTGTATGTTTAGCCCATTTGACAATCTATTATATTAAAAAAACCAAAAACCAGCTCTTTCCTCTGGGCTGCCGACATGCCATCCAGACCGAGGAAGACCCGGAAACTTCCGGGCCAGGTGAGCCATGGCCATGGCCACATCGACAAGCACCAGAAGCGCCCAAGAGCCTGGGGCAATGCTGGTGGCATGCATCACCACGGGATCAACTCTGACGAGAATCATCCAGGTTACTTTGGAAAAGTTGGCACGAGGCATTAGCACTTAAGGAGGAACCAGAGCTTCTGCCCAACTGTCAACCTTGCAGAGCCTGTCATCGTGAAGGCCACGATCTTCAGTAGAAGAGCCGAGGAGATCAAGGGCGTGGGCGGAGCCTGTGTCCTGGTAGCTTGAAGCCACGGAGGGAGGTCCATTAAATACTACCAAATGCTTGTCTCTTCCGGTCTGAGCACGAGCTCTCTTGCACCCCTACCTCTCTCTCTCTCTGTGCGTTGGAAAGCCACCTAACAGATTCCAGGAGTAAGGGTATGAGCGCCCGGGCTCCCCTGCCAACTCACCTCACAAAGCGTGCAAGAGACAGCACCAGCACTTAGAGGCCTTGGCCCACGACGTACCTTGAACATTTTCATCTGTAAAGCGAGAATATCCGTCACTAGCATGTGTGTGTGTCTTGGAGTTGAAAGGCCTGTTTTGTATCGGGTCCTCTGAAAATACGACGAGTGGGAGAATAAAAAAAACAGAACCTAGAAACAAAACCAAAAACGTATGAGTAAGTTTATATGAAGCATGCAATACTTTAAGGCAATTTAAGAATGACCGTACTTAGAAGCTTAATGTACTAGATTTACAAGCCTTCTTTTTCTTTTTAAGTTTATTTATTTATTTTCAGAGAGAGAGAGAGAGAGAGAGAGAGAGAGAGAGAGAGAGAGAAGCCTAAGCAGACAGTGCTGTTAGTGCAGGGCCCGACTCGGAGCTCGATCTCAAGAACCGTGAGATCATGACCTGAGACGCTTAACCCACTGAGCCACCCGGGTGCCCCGATTTGCAAGCCTTCTTTAAGTATTTGGGGAATCTTATTTGTTGGTTCAAATACTTCGTCCAAGGTGCTGGGGGGATGGGGGACACCGGAGGTGCGGATGAAGGTGTGCCCCTGCCGTGCACAGCATCATAACCCTGCATGGTAACTCTACTGGAATAAAAATAATAAAAAAATAAAAAATATTTATATCTTGTGTCTTAAAAAAGGAAAAGCAAGCGGAAGAGCTGTATCATAAAATCTGTTTTCAACCTTGAAAAAAAAAAGAAAACACTTTAAAAGGAAACTAAACATATTACATTCAACAGTGGGATTTAAAGTCTTTAAAGGAATAGATTCATACATTTGTAAAGTGAGTCAAATATTATCAATAGCCCCCAAGAAGGGGGTTAAGGGTTGCCAGATTTGTAAATAGAATGTGATTTCTAAGCTGAACTGCCCTTAAGGCTGGCTTTTTTTTTAGTAAATTGAATTTCTTTTTTTAGTAAATTGAATATGAATTCTTTAAAAAAAATTTTTTTTTAAGTTTACTTTTGAGAGACAGAGAGAGACAGAGCACAAGCAGGGGAGGGGCAGAGAGGGAGGGAGATACAGAATCCGAAGCAGGCTCCAGGCTCTGAGCTGTCAGCACTGAGCCCGATGCGGGGCTTGAACCCACAAACCATGAGATCACAACCTGAGCTGAAGTGGGACCCTTAACCAACTGAGCCACCCAGGCGCTCTGAATATGAATTCTTTAAAGCAATATAGCCTATGGATAATTAAAAAAAATTTTTTTAAACATTTATTCATTTTTGAGAGAGACAGAGAGAGCTAGAGTGCATGCAGGGGTGGGGCAGAGAGAGAGGGAGACACAGAATCCGAAGCAGGCTCCAGGCTCTGAGCTGTCAGCACAGAGTTTGATGCGGGGCTCGAACTCACGAACCGCGAGATCCTGACCTGAGCCGAAGTTCGACCCCTAACTGACTGAGCCACCCAGGCGCCCCTATGGATAATTTTTTAATGCACAAAACCCATCTCTTAGGAAATAAACGATAATGGGGAAGTATTATTGCCTGCGAAGTCGTTTGCTAAGGTCATCAGTAGGCAGCAGAGGTGCGATTCAAATCAGAAAGCTTCGCCTCCACACCACAGTATCCAGCCCTGAGGCTAAACCATTCCGCGTTACTTTGTTTTTCTATCAACGTGATTTTCTTTCCCACTAGCCTGTGAACAATATGCTTGCAGAGACTTCCTTTCCTCTTTGGACGCCCAGACCCCTGCACGGCGCCTTGGTGGCGCCCGGCAGGAGCTCATGTGTATGGCAAAGAAATGAGTGAAGAGAACTCAGTGACAGTAACATCCAGAAGTCCAAGAGAGGAGAGACTTTCAAGCAGGGGGGGTCCCACTGTCAAATTTAACCGGTGGTCATACAAGATGAGGACCAAAGGGTCCGCAGGCTGTGGCCGAGGAGAGGTCAGTCGTACCTTGTTAAAAGCAATGCGGGTCCTCTTCAAGTCTTGCCGGGGCACCTGACCTCTATGCCCTGAAGGCCAGGGAGACCCTGGTCAAAGTCTGAGAAGTACGGGGCCCGACAGGAGACACCAGTCACGGTTACATCCTCACGGAGACGCCAGCGGTCTGCCCAGCCCAGCAAAGCCTTCGGGACTATTTGGTGTAGAGAGGTGGGGGGAAGGGGGGGCCACGCCTGTGCCAGCTCTCCCCTCACCCCTCTCCCCGCGGATCAGGACCTTCCTGCAACTCCTTCAACCTCGCCAGCAAAAGGACAAGAGAGCACAATAACATCTGACCCAGTCTTTCATGGCTGGAGGTAGAGGTGGTCCCAAGGGTCTTGTCCCCTGGATTCCTCTGGCCTGGGCCCTGGGCTAAGAAGCTACAGCTGGCAGCCCGTGCCTTCCACCTTTCTGTCCTTGGGCCATCTGTGCTTGAGCTTCTCCGCCTGCTGACTGCTGTCTGCTCACGGGCTCAACCAAGCACGCAGGAACCGAGCCCTTACTCTGTGCCGACGCTGAGCTAGTCACTGGGCATTGCGAGAAGAGAGGGGCAGGCTCCTACCCTCAAGGGGCTGAGTGTACTTGGGAGAACGTGCAGGTGAGCAGGTGTTTATATACAGTAGAGATAGATGTCATGACAGAGGTAGGCACGGGGGACCCGGAGAGGCCAGAAGAGGGCGTCTGTTTTAGCCTGGGCCTCCAGGAGAGTCTTTCCCACGGTGGTGATGACATTGGGGAGGGGCAATGGGAGCCAGCTGGGGCGAGGTAGGTGGGGTAGGTGGCAGAGACAAGGGCAATGCAGTAAGCAGTTGGCGGGAGCCAGTTTACGGGGGTGAGGAGCCCTCGGGGCGGTGCAGGGAGACTCTAGAAGCAGCACGCAGCGGCCTGGAGTCCAAGATCTGAGATGTGGTGACGCGGCAGGAGGCCAAGGTCATCAGGAAGCAAGAGAACGTGGAAGGCCTCGTCCACCAGGGCTGTGAGCCCAGGCTTTGCCTTGTAGGGGACGGGGGACCTCAGAAGGGTCTAAAGCACGGCTGTGAGCATCATCGGCGTTGGCTCTTAAGTAGCTCACGGCGGCCTCCCACCCTTCTTTCTCCCGTGTCCTCTTGTCTCCGCATCTTGTGACTCCAAAGCCACATGTGATTATTGTGGTGAACCCTAAAAACAGGAAATGACTGGGGGCTGATATTCACACATTCACAGTTCGCCCAGCTGTCGGCAGGCAGGCCAGTCTGCCGGTGAATATTATGGGCCTTTCTCTACCGGGGTCCCTGCTCCTGCTTGGTCTTTTCGTCGGCAAGTCTCTCTCTGCCGCTACACTCCAGGCGCCTCCAGCTGCCCGTGCAGGGTGTTGCTCTAGCCACGGGTAATTTTCACTGAAGATGCTGCTTCCCAGGAGCCAGGCTGTGTGTGTGTGTGTGTGTGTGTGCGCGTGTGTGTGTTGCACATGCTGCCGTCTCAGACCGTGCAGGCCCAGACTGTGTCCTTGTCACCCTCACATTTCTTCTGCTGATGAGTCACAGGGAGCCCGGGTGTCCCTACCCTGGCTGATGGCGGGGTCATGGGATCGACGACCTGCCTCTTCGTCTTGCCGTTTCACGCATGACCTTCTGGTGTCCCAGTCCCCTTCCTCCCTCTCCCACCAGCCCCTGTGAGTCACCCTCCATCATGAACTGACTTGAGGAGGGGATCTCAGGCCTGGCACTTAGCAGCTGTTTCTGTCCCTCTAGATTCGCACTGCTCGCTCCTGTCGCCGAGGACCTGAGCGGGGGCAAGAGACAGGCTTGGGGACCAGAGGCCCCGGGGGAACGAAGCTCGCGAGAAGCCTGCGGTGACTGGGCCATGCTCTTTCCGGTCTAAGCAAGTTTCAAGCTTTCGCTTTCACTCTCCTTCGGAGGGGAAAATGAGGGCCCAGTTTTGAAGGTCACCTGCCTTCAGGGTTGTCCGCACCCCGGGTTTTAGGGGGGCCCCTAGGCCCCAAAGATGGATCCCTTGATGCGTTGAAAACTTGGCGGTGAAGGGAAGGAAAAGTTCTTCGCTACCCTCAAGGTCTCCCACCCGAACTGACAATTACATCGATGTGAGACAGATTAACAGGAGAAAAAAACACCCTGAGTTTTAGGACGTGCATATGGAGACCCCATAATGAAATGGAGACCTGCAGACCTGCCCGAGGAGGCAGTTTTTATACTTTTTAGACAGACGAGAAATCTGCGAGGAATTGAGCGGACAAAGAACGCTTAGCTTTGGGGCTTTAATTAGTAAAGAATTCTAAACAGACGTTGGGCAGGGGAGTAGGTTAGTGAAAAATAGTTGTTTATTTTTCCTCACCTCTGGTGATAAGGATACTCTTCACCTCCTGATCCAGGGAAGGTGCCTTTCACATGGGAGATTTACTTCCTGTGTTCAGGGGTCAGAGGAGGGTCTGAGAATCCTTGCACTGGCTGCCTCTTAAGTAACTTATTTAAGAAAAAACCTTTTTTTAAAGTTTATTTATTTTTGAGAGTGAGAGAAAGAGAGAGAGAGAGAGAAAGAGAGAGAAAGAGACAGAGCGCAAGCAGGGGAGGATAGGTGAGAGAAGGAGACACAGAATCCGAAGCAGGCTCCAGGCTCCGAGCTGTCAACACAGAGCCTGATGCGGGGCTCGAACCCAGGAGCTGTGAGATCATGATCTGAGCCGAAGTTGGACACTCAACCGACTGAGCCACCAGGGCGCCCCAGTAACTTATTGAAATAACCAAATAGCGACACCTGGGTAGCTCAGTTGGTTGAGCGTCCGATTTTGTTCGGCTCAGGTCATGATCTCGCGGTCTGTGAGTTCGAGCCCCGCGTCGGGCTCTGGGCTGACAGCTCGGAGCCTGGAGCCTGCTTTGGATTCTGTGTCTCCCTCTCTCTCTCTCTGCCCCTCCCCTGCTCGCGCTCTGTCTCTCTCTCAAAAATAAATAAACATTAAAAAAAAAAATAAGCAAATATGCCCAACTGGCCCCTCTTGGGGTGGCCTGCCCTTGGTCCCTACAGCCGTTTATAAACAACGTCTGCTTAAATTAAAAAAAAAAAAAAAAACTGATCCCCACGACAAACTTGTGATAGAGATAAGGCAGACAGTATTACACACACCTTGCGGATGATGGACTGAGGCTCAGAGAGATTAGGTGACATCTTCGGGGACACACAGCTGGCGATCTGTGAAAATGGAGGTGAGGGGAGCCCAGGAGCGGCAACACGGAAGCTCCCAGAACAGCGTCCTCGACGGAGGCAGCAGAACTGGCATGGAAATTCATGTCGGGTTCTCCTCACCCCTGCTTTCCTATTCCCTCACAGAGCAAGCCCATCTGGGAGCATTTCTCTCTCCAGGCCAGGCTCTGAGTGGCCCCTGTCCACAGGGACATCTCCCAGGCATATGGCAAAATATGGGTAAGACAGGTACTGCCTTAAAGATAGGGCGCCTTAAGGGAGGGGCGCCTGGGTGGCTCAGTCAGTGGAGCGTCCAGCTTCGGCTCAGGCTATGATCTCACGGTTCGTGAGTTCAAGCCCCACATCCGGCTCTCCTCTGTCCCCCTCCCCACTCTCCCTCTGCCCCTCTCCCGCTCACACTCTCTTTCTCAAAAATAAATAAACACGAAAAAAAAAATGTTTACTTCTTTGGTTCGGCTCGGTTCTGGAAACATCTATTCATGCTTTTGTGTCCTGGGTCCTGTGCTGCGTGTGTGGTGAGGACAGGGGTCAGCGGGACCCCGGGGCGGGGGGGGGAGGTGGAATTAAGGATGATGAAAGCCCATCATTGGCACTATGGTGGAGTTGACAGAGTGCCAGCGGTGGGGTCACACGAACTTGGATTTTCATATGGACTCTGCTGCTTCCTGGCTGGTGACCTGGGGCAAGTGTCTCAAGAGCTTTGAGTCTCGCGATCTTCTCTCTACAGTGGGAATAAGAACAATCACCTTACGGGTTTGTTGGGACGCGCTTCCCCTACTCGGCACGGTGTCCGGCGTTTGGGGTTCGTGTCCTGATCTGATCCCCCCCGTGCCTCCCTTCACTTGAACCAGAAACAGGATGCAGACCGAGAAGCCCTATGCGCTCCCAGGGCACCTACCTAACCCAGAGGCCGAACCACCCCCCTGCCTTGTTCCCTCAGATGCTAATTTCCTTCTTCCTTCTCTCCTGGGGCTTGTGAGCCACCAGGAGAGACCCGCACGCACGGGGCCCTCTGTATGCGACAGGGCGAAGCGAATGCTTAAAACCCAACAAGTCAACGAAAGCACGGGCTGAAGGAAACCGGGGTGGGGGGCATGGCTGGATCACGAGTACGGAGCCCAGCAGGGAAGCGGCACTTGGGCGAGGCCTGATGGGTCACTGCACTCCAGGCGACGAGGACGGGCCAAGCTGCTCAGCCAGGGAGCAGGCCCCGGGGCCAGCGCGCCCACACCGGCCGCCTCGGTAGGCTTCCCGTCGGCGTGTATCATTCTCCAGGTGGGAGCCGTCACAGCGCCACACAAGTGGACCCCAGGCTGTCCGGCGGATGGCGTGGCGGGTTCACAGGACGCTGACCCGTCCCCGGCTTGGGGCGCCTACTCCCACGGGGCAGCAGCCCCTCTCCCACCCCTTGTCCCCACAGCCACTGTCCCAGGACATCCCAGGTCAACTTTAGACAGAGACTCAGCACCTGGCCTGGGACCAGGGACGCAGCTGGTGCTTTTGGATCCCGTTCTGAATCAGGGTCCGGAGCCTTCTGGAACCAGGCAGCCTTTTCTTTCTGAGTCACTGTGCAGCACACCTGGGTCAGTTTCGAGCTTTCTGTTTCCTGGGACTGGGTGTCAGTGTTGCAAGAATTTGCCCACAGAGACGGGTCATGCTACAGAGCAGCGGTAGCTTTCATTTCTCGACAAGGGTGCTGGCTAGTTGTTTTTTTTTTTTTTTTTTTTTTTTTTTTATGTTCATTTTTGAGAGAGAGAGAGAGAGAGAGAGAGACAAAGTGCAAGCAGGGGAGGGGCAGAGAGAGAGGGAGAGAGGCAGACACAGACTCTGAAGGAGGCTCCAGGCTCTGAACTGTCAGCACAGAGCCCGACACGGGACTCAAACCCGCGAACCATGAGATCATGACCTGAGTCGAAGTTAGATGCCTAACCGACTGAGCCACCCGGGCGCCCCATGGCCAATTTTTTTTTTTAATAGTTTCATTTATTTAAACTAAGCTCTCCACCCAATGTGGGGCTTGAACTCACGACCCCAAGATCAAGAGTTGCTTGCTGTATCCACTGGGCCAGCTGGGTGCCTGGGTGCTGGCTAGTTTTGGCGAGATGATATTCCAGCGATGTCAAGAAGGTTCCACAGCAGTGAGGACGGCCAAGGTAGACTGGTGTGGCCAGTAGAAGTAGAGTAAGGCTGGGGCGCCTGGGTGGCGCAGTCGGTTAAGCGTCCGACTTCAGCCAGGTCACGATCTCGCGGTCCGTGAGTTCGAGCCCCGCGTCAGGCTCTGGGCTGATGGCTCGGAGCCTGGAGCCTGTTTCCGATTCTGTGTCTCCCTCTCTCTCTGCCCCTCCCCCGTTCATGCTCTGTCTCTCTCTGTCCCCCCCAAAAAAAAAAAAAAAAAGTTGAAAAAAAAGAAGTAGAGTAAGCCCATTTTAGAATCATATTACGACTCATTTAGAAAGTGTTATTATTACTTATTACTCATATCGATACTAAAAGAGTAACCCGGGTCCTTCGCACCAGAAGGAAAGGCAAATGGGGTCAGTTGAGCACAGTGCTGGTGGTGGTGGGGTCGGAAGCTTCGTCCTGAGCGGGTAGAGCAGGAACGTCCTTCCTCATAAGAAACTGACTCACCCGAATGCCTCCCAGTGGAGACAGAGAGGTCCGTGGAGCTGGCTTCGGGGCCTCACAGGCCACTTTCCTCTCGTGCTCTGGGAGGATCGCAGGGCATTTTGCCCAGACTCAGATTAGCCCGTGGTTCCAGCCTTTGCCTGGGTGACACGGGCAAAGTCACCGGGGAGCCACGGCAGAGCGGTTCCTCCAGCGGGAAGAAAAAGCTAAGGTTAGCGAGTGAGGATGAGCACGTGGAAGCTGAGTGTTGGAGGGAAAGCTTCAGAGAAGCTTCTCGGGGCTGAGTTTGTGTGATAGGAAATATTCCTATTTGATGAGGCATTAAAAACAATTTTTTTTTGGAATGGTTATTTACTTTTGAGAGAAAGAAAGAGAGAGACGAAGAAGGTGCGTGCAGGGGAGGGGCAGAGAGAGCGAGACCCAGAATCCGAGGCAGGGTGCAGGCCGCGAGCTGTCAGCGCAGAGCTGGATGCGGGGCTCGAACCCACAGACCACGAGGTCATGACGTGAGCTGAATGAAGTAGGACGCTTAACTGACCGAGCCAACCAGGCACCCGCCCCACCCCACCCCCGCCCCGCCTCCTTTATTTAAGTGCAGGAAGATGCCTTTGCTCCCTGGTCAGGTTCCCATGGTGGGGGAGACAGCGTTTCTGCCATAAATCAGGCCCGGCCGGCCATGGCCTTTTCTCAAACAGGGCAAGGGCACTGGGGCTTCTGGGACGTCGGTGGGACTCTCGAGTAGGGTGGGCCCAGCGCTGTGGGAGAGCCCCTCTCGCTATGCTCCAGCGGGGTGGCAATAGCGAAGACAATAGGCCAGACTTTTGTCCTTCACAGGGAGTTTCCCAAGTCACCGAGGCCTCACGACAGCCCTGCAGCTGGCAGGAAAGGGGTTTTTATTTCTAAGCTGCTGCAACAGTCTGAGAGAGAAAAAACGACCCCGCGACAAAAGTGGCAGAGCCGGGAATAGAACTTATGCACCTTGTTGCCACATCCTGCGCTTCTGGTTTGTCACTGCATTTATGTGCTGCAGAAGGAGTCGTGGGGGAAGGGTGTGGGGCCCAGGCTGGAGGAGACACAGCGGGGGTGGGGGGAGGTGGCAGCCTGCCTTCTCCCCGGGGGACATTCTGGGCTGTGTGGTCCTCTCTTGCCCAGTTGAGCCGCCCCTGGGCTGCCATGGGGAGGGCCCCAGGGCTGAGGCCAAATGACAGAGCAGGCTTCTCGCGTGCCTGTGGCCTTCTTGAGCGTCCTGACTGTCCGTTGTCCGCAGCTGCTCTCCCTGCAACCCCCAAGGCTCCTGGCTCTGGCCTGGGGAGGCGAATAATGGCCACATGGATATCTTCTGGAAGCATCTGAGTTCCTGGTCCTGGGGGAAGAAGGGATGGGGTGTGGGTTGAAGAGAGCACAAAGGAGCGAGCGGGAGAAACCTCAAAGGCACAGGGCCCAATCTTGGGGAAGCCTTGTTGGGCGCCCGGAAACTCAACGTATGCTGCAGAGACCCCTACTGGGGAGAGATGTAATTACAACACGGTTCCGCGCTTGCGCAGACACACAGGGCCTGCAGCAGGTCCGCGCAAGGGTGGGAACCCAGGCTTTGGGGTCCGAGCCACTGGATTTGGGTCTTGGATCAGTCACGCAATGGCTGAGACTCTGGGCAAGTTACTGGAAGCTCTCTGAGGCTGTTGAATGGAATAGGCACAAAACCTCCCCTATCTATTTCGTAGGGTTGTTCCGGGGGAATCAAAGCATACGAAGCTGGGGCCCCTGGGTGGCTCAGCCGTTAAGCGTCTGACTTCTGCTCGGGTCACGATCTCGTGGTTCATGAGTTCGAGCCCCGCTTTGGGTGAGCCCTGCTTTTCTCCCCACCCCACCCCTGCCCCTCATGGGATTCTCTCTCTTTCTCTGCTCCCCTCGCTCACTGGTGCCCTCTCTCTCTCAAAATATAGTGGCCTCTCTCTCAAGGCCACTGACTTGGCCTTGAAAGCTCAAAGCTCTCCAACAGACGTGGGCAGACTCGGCCTCTGTCTCTCCCTGTGCGTACTCAGAGTGGTGAACCACCTCGGTGTCAGTGCCTCGTGCCTTCTGCCCGGTGAAGGGAGCGCCCAGGGTAGCTCTGCAGTCTTCCCTTGGTGAGTTTTGTACACGCAGCGCAGCTGGGCCGGCCCCGTGTCACACCGAGCCCCAGGATCGGTGACAATGGACACTGCATCTTCACCCTGACTTGGGTGCCAGAAAGCAGAGGAGCCTCTGTGGCCTACAGCCGGATGCCTCTGGGACCCCGGACCGCTGTGTCCCGCGGAGGGTCTGTCCTCGGTGTCTCCTTGAGGCCCCGGGGACAGTGCCGTGGCCTCACTGCGCGGTCCAGGACGGTAACAGCGGCTCCCTCCCCGTCTCAGCACCGCCCTTGTGTGCAGGTACCTGGCCCCCCCGGAGCACACGCCCTGTGCCGCAGCTCTGGAGGGGACGGAAGGTGGAGGACGGAGTCCTGGTCCTGTGCAGTCCCTGGGGAGAGGGGCTAACGCCCTCGAGAGAGGGCGTCTGGGCCAGTGTGGTCGGGGGAGAAGGAGGAGAAGGCCTACGGGAGCCAGTGGGGAGGTTGGAGGGGTTTGGGCAGGAGGCGCTCGGAGGTGGGGGGTGGGGGGGGTTGCTGGGCTGCCCTGAGTGCGTAGGGAGACCCCGGCACTGAAGCTGTGGTTTTCTGTCTGTCTGCAGGTTCAGGGATCCTGGGAGGGGACACGGTAGGGGAGACAGTGTTCGGTAGGTATCCCTGGGGAGTCGGCCCCTCGGCCCCTGGAGGTCCCAGCCGGGCAGGAAGTGGAAAAGGTTACCCGGAGCTCTGGACAGCTTGTCGCTGTTTTGCAACTAGGACCCGGAGGCAAACCAATCCTGGCTGCTGGGACTTAGGGACCTTACAGCGAACGACTGTGTGTCCTCTCTGCAGATCAGGTCCCCAAGGCTGCAGGGCCCTGGCCCCTCCGGAGCCTGGATGACTCTGCCTATTTGTCAACGCCACCAAGGATTTCACCCTGCGGGTCTGTGGTGAGGGGGGGGCGGAGGGCTCACATCTGAACTTTGACCTTTCCGCTCTGCCCTGCCTGACCAGGCCAGAGTCTCCTCAGAGCTCAAACTCTTCCTTTCGCGCACAGAGAAGCTGCGGGAGCCTGATATCGCTGCCGGTTCCCGGGTGGTGAAGGGTGGGGCCCGCTGTGTCCCCCTGACGGGCTCCCTGCGACAGGCCGGAGAGGACGTGCGGTACAGTCGGGCCCCGCTCGGCCGGGTGGCGGGGGTGGGGGACCACTCTCAGCATCACCTGGACTTCTGGGGTCGGCGACAGCTATCGCTGCTCGGCCAGGAACCGGTCAGTCAGAGCTCAGGCTCAGTCCCCACCGGGCCCCTCTGCGCAGGTAACCCCCTCCTGTGAGCCCCCTCCTTGACAGCCTGGGCCTAGGTGCTTAGCATCCCCACCTGGCTTCCTGGGGACTCCAGGGGTGGTCGAGGAAAAGGCGGGCGGGATCACTGAGAGCAGTGAGTGTCTCTGGGGTGGCAGGAAAGGACGGTTCTGGTGCCATCACCCCAGGGCCTGCTGTCCCGCTTCTGTCTGTCAGCCCCAGACCCTGCGCTTGGCTCACTCCTGGGTCTCCCCCGGCCCACCTGCTCCTGCAGACCCACTGAGGAGGAGCCCCAGACCTTGGCCGCGTCCTCAGAGAAGCCTGGAGCTGCTCTGAGAGGGAGATCCAGGCTGCGGCTCCTCTGGCATCCAGGACGGCCTCCCCCGGTGTCCACAGGCCGCTGCGGGAAACCGCTTCGGTCCACATTCTGTCCCTCTCTCCTCTTCTTGGCCGACTTCTGGACGTCTCTCCGCTCCCTGTCTCTGAGTCCCATGCTCCCCCCACCGAGCCAGCCAGGCGCCCCCCGAGCATGTAGAAGGTGCCTGTGTTGTTGGAGGCTTCGAGGAGAGGTCTGGCTACATCGCCACCCCTCTGGGAGCTCAGTCACAATTGTTACAGTTCGCCCCTAACCCCACGAAATGACTTGAGCGGGGACTGAGCGAGTTGTACGAGAGCCTTTGTCCGTGTCTGGCTTCTCCATTGAATGAGACCAACGCTCATTCTTAGTTCCTTCTGTGTCTCCAATATACAGCATGGAATAGGCGTGAAACATGCGACTCTGACGTGTATTTAGGGAGCAGCCTGTGCTGGGTGTGACAGGACCCAAGGACACATGGTCACGGGTTGCAGACGCTAACATTCTCCCGGCCCTTCCAGGGCGTCCGGAGGGCAGTCCACCTCCTTCCCCCTGATTCGGCTTCCTTAAGGGGCCTCCAGCCCACCCACACTTCTGACTTCTTTTCTTGGAAATCCCTTCCCCTGTCTGCCTGTCTTCCATTTCTTCTCTTTCCTTCCTTTTGCTCCAGTTCCTAACCTGTGGTCATTGTTTCATTCAGCCTCCTTCCTACTTTGCTCCTTGAAGAAAGAATTTCTTCTCTTCTTGGTCCTGGGACCTTTGCTGATTGGATACATTCGACCTTGACACGTGGAGAAGTCAAGAGGAATAATGCGAGGAGGGGGTCACCCTGTGAGACACAGACATGAGTGCCACCTGCTGCCGACATCTCCCGGTGAGAGAGGGACACCAGTCCCGAGTAAGACATAAACCCTATTTCATTTGCAAACGGAGTTCGGAATCGCCAACAAGCTGTGACACAGCTTCGGTTTAAAACAACCTGTTCGGGGGCACCTGGGTGGCTCAGTCAGTTAAGCATCCAACTCCGGATTTTGGTCCAGGTCACGATCTCACGTTTCGCGAGTTCGAGCCCCACGTCTGCACTGACAGGGCCGAGCCTGTTTGGGATTCTGTCTCTCCCTCTCTCTCTCTGTCTGCCCCTTCCCTGTGCTCTCTTTCCCTCTCTCTTTCAAAATAACTGAACTTAAAAAATAAAATAACCTGTTTATGTTTTGTTTAATCTTATTTTATTTCATTATTATTTTTTAATGTTGATTTATTTTTGAGAGAGCCAGAGCACGAGCGGGGGAGGGGCAGAGAGCGAGGGAGACACAGAGTCCGAAGCAGGTTCCGGGCTCCGAGCTGTCGGCACGGAGCCCGACGCGGGGCTCGATCCCACGAACCGTGAGATCGTGACCTGAGCCGAAGTCAGACGCTCAACCGACTAAGTCACCCGGGTGCCTCTGTTTAATCATACTTTAAAGTGTTCAGAAAGAGAAGAGGGCTTATTCATTTTAGAAAAGTCGAACGTTTGAAACATAAGAAGGTTCACGAAGTGATTAAGTGTTGTGAATATGTGTGTTCATCTTCTGTTAACATTGAAGGAAATGGGCCCAGAGGCAACTTCAATTTTATCTCCTCGGAGCAGCCTTTTGACCACCTTACTTAAGCAAATCTTTCCTCTTATTCATAATCGTTGTACTCAGCTCAGTTTGGTCAAATTATCACAATCCGTAAATAAATACTTATTTGTTGGTCTTTTTGTTTACCGTCTCTTCTCCCCCCGCAAGACGCTCAGCCCCATGAGGACAAGAGCTGTATCTGTTTAACTCACAACTGCAAACTCAGAGGGCAACAGAGTGCTTGGCTTGTGGCAGATATTTCAGTGTTTTTTGAATGAATGAATAACCAACGGATGAGAGTTGAGAACATGTTGTCTTAAGTTCAAAGACTGTCAGGTGTCGTGAAAATCTGGGACCTGTACCATTGTGTGTGTAACCGTGTGTGTGTTTTCTTTCTGCTTTTGAAAGAAGGAAGGACATGGAATCCTTATCCTGAAATATCCTTCATAGGGGCCAAGGTCAGGCCGTCCTCAGGCAGCCACTTTAGCATTGAGATTATGCTGAGCTGAAAACATAGGCCCAAAAGACTCGGGAAGAAACTTTGAACTCCCCCCTCCCCCACCAAAGAATTTTTTTTTTTTTTTTTGAGAGAGAAAGAGAGGGCACAAGTGAGCAAGGGGCAGAGAAAGAGAGAGAGAGAGAGAGAGAGAGAGAGAGAGAGAAGTAGGGTTCCCCCCGAAGCAGGGCTCGAGCTCACCCAAAGTGGGACTCAGGCTCAGCCGATTCTCCCTTACCAAAGGATTTAGACAGAGGACCTGTTCCAGGAAGAGAACCATTAGCATAGAGGGATACAGCATAATATGACCTAGGGGTGGCACACAGGGAGGAACTTGGTTAGCAAAGTCTGTGAGAATTCTTCTCTGTGTCCCATTGTTTCTGTATGGGCCAGCAGACATCTGTTTACCCAAAATTTACTCTTTTTCATTTTTCTGTGAAGTGACTTCCTTCCCTTTGAAGTCCCAGACTCCTATCCCCTTCTCCTTATTTCCAGATGACATAGATACCTCATTTTGCCTGTCTTTGGAATGTTCCATGCACATATGGATTCTCTGTATGTACCAAATTAAGTTAGATTTTCTCCTGTTAATCTGTCTCATGTGTAGGGACCAAGAACAGGCTGTCCCCAAGGTGGGCTACTTTGGCGTGAAGATTATTTTGAGTGAAAAGCAATCAAAAGCCAGCAGATTCAGGAAAAGCTGTTTACCTCCCCCTCAACTGCCTGCCTGTACCAGGAAGAGCTTTATTTTATTTTATTTTATGTTATTTTAGAGACAAAGCATGAGTGGGTGGGGGAGAGGGGCAGAGGGAGAGAAAGGGAATCTTAAGCAGGCTCCATGCTCGCTGTGAATCCCCATGTGGGGGCTTCATCTAATGATCCTGGGATCATGACCTGAGCCGAGCAGGACGCTCGACTGACCGAGCCACTCAGGTGCCCCAGGAAGTGAGCTGTTAACAGAGATTCCTTTTTACCTAAGAAACGTACGTGCCTAATAGGGCATATTTGTTCTCCAAACCTTTCCTCTCACCTTCCCGCCAACGGCCTTCCTCCCCTTTGTGTCCTCAGTCTCCTACCTCTTTCCTGAGCTCACATAGGCTTCGTGTGGCCTCACTGTCTTTGGAATGCCACGTCTGTGTGGCTTCCCTGCGCGTAGCAAACGGAGTGGATTTTCTCCTGTTAATCTGCCTCCTGTCAGTTTGATTCTTAGTCCAGCTGGAAGGATCTCGAAAGGCAGAGGGAATTTTTCCTTCCCAACACCTTCTAAGTAGTTTGTTGGCGTCTAGCCTTGACACCCTATAATCGGTTTCTTCCGCTGA
This sequence comes from Panthera pardus, assembly GCF_024362965.1. Taxonomy (NCBI): domain Eukaryota; kingdom Metazoa; phylum Chordata; class Mammalia; order Carnivora; family Felidae; genus Panthera; species Panthera pardus. Next base: position 5,275,767 of record NW_026526777.1, on the reverse strand, counting down.
AATTCTAGAAGCACCACTCCTTTGGTCCAGATACACTGACTTTCTTTCATGTCCTCTCACCATGTCGAAGGGTCGTGGCACAGGCTCTGCCCTCTGCCCTGGCTCTGCTTTCCTGTAAGTAGCTCTTACTCGCGGTAGATCTCAGCTCGATCATTGCCGTGTGGGAGAAACCTTCCTGGATCCTGGCAGCACCCCTGGTACAGGTTACCACTGCACCATGCATCTTTCTTTCATACAAGTCATTGCCACTGCAGTGGTATTTGAAGAATAATTTGACTCTTGGCCTCTAAAAAGGAAACTCTTTTCCCTCTCTACCGCACCAGCTAAAGGAAGCCTTCTCTGTTCTTTTCTGCTCAAAGCGAACACGTCTGGCACTAAATTTTGCGTGGCTCTTTCACCCACACCAACCGATTCTCCAACACCAGCGAGGAGTCCTACAGTTCAAAAAACTTTTGATACTATCAGCGTTAGACCTGACAAGTGAAGGGCTCAGTCCCAAGAGACCGCCCACTTCAGAGGCCAGTGGCAAGTTTGGGCGTGCCATACTTCTGACCAGCCCACGGTGGTCTAAGGGTTCCCACAACCCTCTCCTAGGAGTCAATAATTTGCTAGAATGCTTCACAGAACTGAGGAAACACAGTCTTTGTATGGAGGTGTCATTAGGTGGGCATGATCGATTAATCGTTGGACATGGGTGACAAAACCTTATCTCCAGCCCCTCTCCCATCCCTGGATGTTGGGATAGGAGGTGGGGAATTTGGGGGAAACGGGGTTGAAGCTCCAACCCTCTAATCATTTTGTTGGTTCCTCTGGCAACCAGCCTACACCCTGAGGCTATCTGGGAACCTTCAGCCACCAGTCACCTCATTAGCTTACAAAAAGACACTTACCTCTTTGAAGATTCCAAGGGTTTGAGGAGCTGTGTGGAAGGAAACTGGGAGGCAGACCAAATTTATATTTATTATTCTCTCTCAATATCATAGCCTCTCTCATTAGAATTAAGCGCCCTGAGGACAGAGACCTCTGTTTGGTCCCTGCTCTGTTTTCTGTGTTCAGCACAGTACCTGGTACTTAGTGATGCTCTTTAAGTCCCGCTGAATGAGTCAGTAATAAATGCATGCATGCCTGGGTAAGTGAATACCTGCCTGACACCTTTTTCTCTCCCCAACCAGACTTTCTACATTTGAGAATCCAGTATCAGCAGCTCAGAAACCCCAAACCACACTGCTTTGGGTGCTTGCTGCCTTTGATGACTCTTGATGTGAAAGATGGCTTTCTGTCCTAACAAGCAGGCGGTTTCCTTTACCTGCTAGTTGAGCTCATGAGGCCAAGCCTTTTTCTGTACGTGGGTTTGGTAAAGGTCTTACTGAGGGTCCAGACTCCAGATCTATTGGTATTCCTGGGCTCATTTTGTCACTGGTTTAAAAAGGGGGGCCAAGTCTAATTATTTCACCGTTTGAACCGGCTTAAAGGAGAGGGGGTGGGCACGGATGCATTCTGAAGCCTGGCAGTCATTACTCTCCCCTCCCAAGCTTGCCGGCTCTAAAGCTACTCCACCCTCAAACCACCTTCTCTGAGGCAGAGTAATCTTTTCCTCTGATCATCACTGTCCTAGGGGCTTGTCTCTTCTTCTCACCTCATTCTTATCTGGAGGAGGCACTTTCCATCCTCCTCCACGGCACCCCGCCCCCAAGGTAGGGGTCTCAGACTTTCCCCTCAACCCCTCACAGTGGGTTACACCTCTTTATTCTCACCGAACATTTATTTAAAACTTCTTCCACTCCATTATGTAAGACATGATTTCTCCTTAAAGAACACTTGGAAAATGAAGATAAGCAGAAGAAAACTAAGCCACCTAAGATATCACTTGCCCCGCCCCACCCACCTCCAACCAGCGTTAATATTTTGATGTCTTTTCTTCTAAGTTTTTCCTTGCAGCGGTATTTTTACAACATAGTTGTAATCATACCTCACATTAAATTTTACTTTCTACTTTTTTTCACTTGTGATGTTGTAGGGGAGGGAAAATAATCTCTATCCATTTCTGGGTTCTGTGGCTGAGACCCTCCACCTCTCGGACCAAAAGATTAACAAGAGAAAAACAAACAGCAGTTTAATAACGTATATACAGGGGAAATACCCAGGATACTGAATAAAACTCCCCCAAATGGCCCAAGCCACCATCATTAAATATCATCTTCAATTAAAGGCAACAGAAAGATGTTTTGAGGGAGAAGCCCTTTACGGGAAATTAGCAGGAAAAGTATAATAAAGAGTATGGTTGTCCTGTAGATTTAAGTTGGTGCCTCCTCTGTTGATAAGATTCTTTTGTAATTCAGAGCCATCCTTCTCTTTCTGGTACAGGAGGGAGACACCTGTACATATGGAGCTTTCTTTTATAGATGTAATTGTCCCTTACAAGAAGGACAAAAGATCTTCTCTGTCTGCGCTTTCTTAAAAATAATCAGCTCAAAATAATCCTTATGCTCAAGAAGCATACTTTGAGGTGGCACATTCAACGACCCTTCAAAGTCAAAGTCATAACATTTTCTAGTTTTATAGCCCACAATTCCTAATGTCCCTGTTCACTTCACCTTTCCTTGTGGGTAGACTCTTCGGTGGTTTCCAGAATTTCACTATAATAAATGGGAAAATAATGCATAATCTTTGTATGTAAATCTCATGGTGTCTTTTTGAGACAAGATGATTCTCAATCCCATTCTTTGCCAGGAAGCTTTTTTTTTTTTTTTTTTTTTTTAAGTTTATTTTGAGGGAGGGAGGGAGAGAGTGTGTGTGCATGCTTGAGTAGGGGAGAGGCAGATAGAGAGGGGAGAGAGAATCCCAAGCAGGCTCTGTACTGTCAGCAGCGAGCCCGCCATGGGTACATGAATTCATGAATCGTGAGATCATGACCTGGGCCAAAACGAAGAGTCCAGGGTCTAACCAACTGAGCCACACAGGTGCCCCGGGAAGCATTGTTTCCAAGTTCTTTCAACACTTGGGGGAAAATAAATTCCCATTTCCCCCATCTCTTCCTGCCCCCTTTGCTGTAAACCAGTGTTGAAATACACTTCTAGGTTCAAGATGGGCCACTTCTGTTCAAGGCACCACAGAAGCAAATCAAAACTTGAATACCTTTTGTGTCCCTGCAAATGTTCCACTTGATCAGAAACTCGGTGGCATTTCCAGTCAACCAACCTCCAAATGCCAAGCCAGCTTGGGACCTTCTCGCTCCAAACAAGGCTGGCTATGTGGCTCTAGTCAATCAGGTCTTTTCTATTTTTCTCTTCCTTGTTCTTTATTCTTTTTTTTTTTTTTAAATTTTTTTTTCAACGTTTTTTATTTATTTTTGGGACAGAGAGAGACAGAGCATGAATGGGGGAGGGTCAGAGAGAGAGGGAGACACAGAATCGGAAACAGGCTCCAGGCTCCGAGCCATCAGCCCAGAGCCTGACGCGGGGCTCGAACTCACGGACCGCGAGATCGTGACCTGGCTGAAGTCGGACGCTTAACCGACTGTGCCACCCAGGCGCCCCTGTTCTTTATTCTTTATCCTATAAAGGCTTCCTGCCTTCTACTCCATTGTGCAGTTCCCTGATTGGAGACTGCCCACTTCATGAAGTGTTTAATAAAGTTGGTTTGTATTACCTACTTTTTGTTAATTATTTTTTAACTCCAGTGCAGGGAAGCAGAATATACCACCTCAAAATGTGCCACTTTGGCATGTGGATTATTTGGAACTGTCATCAATCAAGACCCAGCAGGCTCAGGAAAAGCTTTTTGCCTCTCCAAATTCTAATTCTAGCAGAATTTAGGAAGGGGGTCTGTACCAGAGAGAGAGCCACGACCAGAGGTAATGTTTTCATCCAAGAGACTTCTCTACATGGCAGGGCAAACATTGTGTACAAAACATTTGCTCTTCTCATCCTCCTGTGAATCACCTTTCTCCCCTTTGAAATCCTAGACCCCTACCCCTTTCCTTAGCTCAGGATAGTATTAAAGCCTCAATCACCTGACAGGCTGGGTCTCATATTTTTATGTGGCCCCCGAACATATGAAACCAATTTTTTTCACCTGTTAATCTGTCTTGTCAATCTAATTGTTATACCAGCCAAAGAACCTAGAAAGGAAGAAGTGAAAGTTTCTCCTCCCCTACACCAGACACCTCCCTCTTAAGGGCTGATCCTCTATTTTAATGCTTCTGTATCTTATCCAAGTTGACATGTAGGAAGTTAACCATTTTTTCCCCCTGTATTATTCCCTTCCCAAGCATCATGAGCCATATATGAATCTTGTACTCCATACCACGCACTTAATACTGGTTTCATATAATCCCACACTGCAAGCCCTATAATGGCTTTAGAAATAAGAAAATAGAAACACGAAATGAGAAAATGGTCTTTGGCAAAGGTCACTCTGCTAGTAAGGGCTTTTGACTCCAGACTGCTTGTCTCCAAAGCTATGCCGTTTCCCTCATGCTCCACTTGGGAAGAGGGGGATCCACTCCTCTCTAGCCTTTTTTTTTAAATATCTATTTCTTGTGAGATACACACACACACACACACACACACACACACACACACACACAGAGTGCGAGCAAGGGAGGGACAGAGAGAGAGGGAGATATAGAATCTGAAGCAGGCTCCAGGCTCTGAGTTGTCAACACAGAGTCTGACGCAGGGTTTGAACCTATGAACCATGAGATCGTGACCTAAGCCGAAGTCGTATGCTTAACTAACTGAGCCACCCAGGCGCCCCCACCCCTCTCTAGCTTTGAGTCCCCATCTTCCTCATCCTCTGGTGGATGATGGGTGGTGGAGGGGGCACTGCTTTTTTTTCTAGCTTTGGTTGTGTATGGCAGTTCCTCTTTGCCTCAATTTCAACATTTGTAGAGTGGACACAAATACCTAGGCCAGCTTGTCCTGTAGGAGTCATGTGAGGACCCATAGGATAAAACTTCACTTTACATGAAAGCAACTGGCTCCTTGCAGGAGATTGTGGGATGTGGAGGGGGGTGGGAGAGGGGCGTCATAGAAAACTCACCTGTTGTTGGGATGTTCACCTGACTCAGGAAGTCCCTACCCTCCTAGCCAATTATGCCCTGTTTCCATGTTGCCTCTTCAAATGCTTTATAAAATTTGGTCTTTTCCCAAGTCCCTTGAGAAGAGTTTCCACTGCTTGTGAGTCACTGTGCTCCCCCAATCCGTGGGTTGCTTTCTTTTGAATGAAAGACATTAAACAAAACTGTTTTCGTTTTGTGATTTGGCAGTTCAGGCCCCCTCAGACCTGGAGCATCAGATCCCTTCCCACCATTTTCCTTCAAGATGCGTCCATAAATATATCAAAAGTAACTATCCTCCTCCCCACGTTTCTCATTTCATTAAAAAGGGAAACTCTACGAGGGGCGGGGATTCCATACATTTTATTTGCCAGACTGACCCGGCGGGGATTCTCAATAAATATTAGTTGAATGAATTACGCAACTTTAAATATTTATACATGATCACCTCTAGTTCCGCGTCTTTTATAATAGATTCGAAATGTGTCTTCAGGTTCAGTGTCTCCATTGAGATGGGCTTTTGTACAGCCCTAAGGCACGACCTTCTCACCTACAGCACGGAGTGTAAATAGAGCTGAGGCAGCAGTCCTTGTCTTCAGTCCAGACATACTTTAGAATTTCCATCCGGCCAAACTGGCTTCTCTGTCCTTGTGTACTCTGACCTCCAGGTCCTGTGGATCCACACTTGGCTCTCCGGTTATTGGGAACTTGTGGTGAGACCTGCTCCTAACGCCCACAGAAGTCATTCATGAGGAACCAATTCCATAAGGGCAGAGATCACACCTGACCAAAATCAGTGTAGGCTCAGCACAGTGCCAGGAATACGGTTAATGCGTTGGTTAGTGAATCCATTTCTGGCTACTACGTCTGCTTCTTCTGGAAATGTCTGCCATTCCTATATTCTTGCCCTTTTGGCTGCCAGACTCTAGGTCTACTCCTGACCTCCAAGCCCTAGAATGGGAGCTGTCATTCTTATGATGGACGCTGCATGTACATTTTGTGGAGACACTTCTAAGCCCCTTGCTTGGGGTTGGCTGATAAACTCACCATCACATTTCCAGGAAGAGATGGTTACCCATTCATGGTTTGAGGACATTTCTCAGGAGTGGATGGAATTAGGAACTCATCTGAAGGACCTCAAATCTGAAGATAGTCGCTCTGGAAGGAAGTCAGTAATTCATTCTTCCTTGATATTTCTGGTCAATTCAGTGATTTTTTTTTTTTTTTTTTACCATTTTCTTTTTTTTTTTTATGGTGAAAAATTTTATATTTATATTTAGCCAGCTGGACTCAGTTTAGATGATCCCAATTTTGTTGGCAACATCCAAAACATCATAGTCGGGAGCCAGTCGAACATACGTTTCCTTTTCTCCATCAGGCCTGATCAGAGTGTTGACCTTGGCCACGCCAGTATCGTAGAGCTTCTTCACGGCCTGTCTGATCTGGTGCTTGTTGGCCTTGACACCCACAATGAAACAAGTGTGTTGTGTCTTCCATTTTCTTCTTCACGGCTGACTCGGTAGTCAGGGGGAGCTTGATGATGGCACAGTGGTCAAGCTTGTTTCTCCTGAGGCTGCTCTTCCCAGGATATTTGGGCTGCCTTTGGAGACGCGGTGTTTTGGGCCGCCGGAATGTAGGTGACGTGCAGATCTTCTTCTTTTTTTATGACTGTGGACACCTTTCAGCACTGCTTTCTTGGCCTTCAAAGCCTTTGCTCTGGCTTTGGCTTTGGGAGGGGCAGGGGCTTCCTTCTTCTCCATCTTCATGAGGCAGAAGCAATGCACTGCTGTTTAGTTGACGATCTCATAGGTAAATAACGTTGGTGTGTCTGGGGATATGGGTGTAGAGTGGGGCTCCTCCATCTGTTAGGCAGATATAAAGATCAGAGGTAGAGGTGGGAGGGCTCTGGATCCCACCAGAAGACCCCACCATCCCAGACACTCTTCCTAGCCAGGGTCACCCAATTATTACTTAAGTTCCAACCACATTTATCTTGTTGAATGCTTAATGAACTGCACTTTACTTCCAATAATCCTATTGCTTTCCTAAGTAAAGTGCTAACTAAGCAAAGTGCTTTGCCCAATCTCATCTTTTCTGATCTGGTTGAGAGGAGAGACAAGACAGTATCACTACTTCTTCGAAGCATGATCTGTGAAGGATTAAGCTTTAAAGCTTAGCACGTTAGTAGTCTGACTAGGGAGAGGGTGCAAACACGATGCAACATAGCTAGACCAAAGAAAAGCAGCAGAAATTTCTCCCACCTCCGGCTTACTGGTGGCTCAGCAGCAAGCTGGCATTGCCTCCCCAGCCCTCTGAGGCATGACCCAAGCCTTGGACTTTTCTCAACCCAAATCTTCAGGATCCTGCTGATTTTCCCTAGAACTTCTTCTCTCCCTTTCTATTTGTTCCATATTACCCCATTCAACTCCTAACACATAATTCTCATTTATTCTGTTTATTCTTGGGTAACCCTCAGCAAAGAGAATGGGAACATACCGGGGAAACGTTTAATACCAGAGAATACAAGATCTTTGGGGCCCAAGACATTTTTCGCTAAGCTTGAACCAGGAAAAAGGATGAGACAAGTAAGGTGAATCTCAGCTCTAAAGCTTCTTACCTTTTGAGGTATTTGCACTGAGAAATAAAGTGTTTTTTCTGGATTTTCCTCTGGAATAGTTTTCTATTAAAAAAAAAGAAGAAACCATAGGGTCAGCTGGACAAGGCCAAAGAGACACCCAGAGTCTAGAGAAGGGAAAGCAGAGATGGGAGAAGGGGCAAGAAGGAAGAGAGGTTCTGGACCAGGAATGGGGAAAGGAGAAGCTCTTGTTGGTGAGTGTTATTATAATTATTAATAACTTCTTTTCAAGAAGGCATTGCCTGATTTTTAAACTGTGTTGTATTTAAATAAGTTTAAAAATGTGTAAGATATAGAAGTCCCGTGAGCTATGAGCAGCCTAAGGTGATGGACGTATAATGGGAAGTAATATTGTTAAAGTTGCAAGTAAATTTTTCCATTAGCCTGAAGCGTCCTTGGAGCAAATATGTGAGGATCACTGATGGGTCAAAACAACAGAACTACATTATAACTTAAACATCAGGCCAGAGTCACGCTTTTCTACCTGCCGTCCTTTGAAAAAGAAATTGGGCCTGTTGAGTGGCCCTTGTGAACTGTGGAGGGAAGGGAAGATTCCATGGATCACATGGTGAGCATTACTGGCTGGGTCAGAAACAGAGGCCACCAAATCCTGCACAAGACAGAATTCATAAGGACTTGGGGAGACACATGGGGTTTCAAGGACTATACATCCTCATACCCATGTTACCCAAGTCCATGCAGAAATTTCAACTAAAGCAAGAAGGGCCTTAGAGAATAAGATCAGGCTCCAGGAAAGATAGAAAAAGGACTCACATCAACGCAAGTGATTGTGTCGTAAACTGGGGTCTCTCCAGACGGGGGGTGGTAGTTAGGAATTTCCTGATGAGTGTCCATTCCCTTCCTCTCTTCAATGGACTCTGAAAGTGAGGCGGGAGAGGATCAGGGCCAAACCTCCTTCCACTCACCACCCCCACCAGCTCACCCCCTGGAAGACCCACTTAAGGTTACTGCCATGCTGAGTCCCTACAACTGAAGGGTGTTTCAGGACATGGGACTCTCAGTGCTACACTCAGGGACATCCCACGATGAACTGGTTACTCTCAGCACTTCACTTCCCAATTTTTGGGCCAAGTCAGCCAAAAGGGGAAGCAGAGCAAGTCAGAAATGCCTTCAGAGCTCTTTCAAGAGGGAAGAAAGATTTTGACATTTGCAATTTATACACAACTGGTGCTTAGGTCCCTCCCCAACACCCCACGCGAACAGTATCAGTGGGAACCTGAGGAAACAAATCAGCAGGGTTTAGGGATGCAGAGCCTGGGATATGGCATGGAAAGAGGCAGAGACAGACATCTCCAGGAGGAATGCATCTAGACTGAGGTACAGAGTAAAGAGAGGTCTCTGGAATTGGTCCGGTGACGAGGGCCAGAACTGGTTTGGGGCCTCTGACAAGGATGGGGATTGGAAGCGCTGATTAGAGTGTGCCGCTCTATGGGACCTCAGAGTTGGAGGCTGTCACCTCCCGGGTCGGGGGAGCAGAGTCAGCAGTGTGGGGTTTGTGTCATCCGGAGAGCCAGCAAGTCCCTTTGGGGGAAGGGTAGGGGTGGCACTGGGGAGGGAACTGGGAGGAGTTTGGTCTTAGGGGAGGAGTTAAGGACTCCGGCACTCGCTTACTCCAGAACTAAGGAGTGAAGGTTGATTGTGTTCTCCTTGAGGACACAGAGTATGGCTTCTTCATTTCTGTATCCTTAGTGCCTAGTATTGAGCCTGGCACACAGCTCAACGTATGTTTGTTGAATAAACGAGGGGGCACACGCACGGGTGAGGCTGAAGGCAAAAAGAGTGTACGCTCTACCTTTTCTTTTTTCTCTCTGCATAATCAACAGAAACGGCATCAGTGCAAAGGCAATGATCAGCAACAGCACCCCCAGGGAAGCCAAGATCATGAAGGATTCTGAGTCAGCAGCCGCACCTTTAAAGACAGAATGGGTGGAGGCACAGGGAAGGGAGAAGAGTCAGATAGGGAAAATGACCCAACTTTTGAGGCAAGTGCCACCTCCCTCCCAGTCTGGTAAGTTCCCGGGGGTCTCCAGTTTTCACGGGCTGTTCCCAAGGGGACCAGGGACTGAAGAAGGTATAGGTCCTGAGACCAGAGGCCCCTGGAGAGAGAGAGGAGAGAGAGTCACCTTCACAGAGCTTCCAGGCAAAGATGGGGTTTGAAGAGTTGCTGCTGATGGGGTTCCTGACCACACAGATGAAGATCGTGTCCCTTTCTCCCAGCCTCCAGGATATGGGGAGGATGGAGCCATTATGGGACTCATTGGCTGCCTGCCCCAGGGACTCCCAGCTGTAGGTCACATCCTCTCCTCCCTGGTCCATGAAGCATGTCAGATTGGTGAGACAGGTGCCATTCTCATTGCTCTGCAGACCCATGGTAACTTTGGGCTTTGATAGGTGTTCTGCAAAAGAGAAACAGACCACCAAAGGTGGAAACTATGCCTTTTCTGAATTATTCTTGTAGATCTCGGACTGAATCTCTGCGGTGCTACAGAGCAGAGAGGGAGCAGCAGTTCAGGGAAGAATTCTTATTCTTGTCTGGGAAGGAGCTACCTAGGTCTGCTTTCCCACAGCTACCTAAAAGCACCGATAGCAGTAGAAATAATAATAATACAACAAGAAAGCAGCTGCCGTTTTCAACGCACAGCTATACGGCCAGCCTTGTGCTAGATGCATTGTGGATGTGAGCTAATTTTATCCTTTCCAGAGGCTCCCCATTCTTCTGTCCTCAGGCTTCCTTGAAGCGACTTTCGCTTTACTCTCCGGGAGAGAATAGTGTGGGAATAATACCTCTGGTCCCCCCCCCCCTTCTGCTCACTGTTCTCCCCTAGAGAATGAGCAATTTGCTCATTGATGAGAAGGTGAGAGCCTGACATCCACCCTCTACATTTCTCTACTACATCTGTCTACTTTGCGCTGTTACGATTTCTGTTTAGATGTGGTTTGACCTTTTCCCCCTCCCCCAGCTAGTCTGGCCACATAATGCGTGTCCCCCTGATCCCCTCAATTATGTCCATATGGAGGGCCACCTGGCTCAAGGTCCATAGCCTACATCTTAAGGGCAAACCTGGAGGCCCATCTCCTGGCATCCCTTGTACTGTAGCTCAGTGAGTGAGACAACTATTCTTACAGCTGCTTGAGTCATTGTTTTGTAAGTTCATCTTCCCTGAGTGATCTAGAGTTGGGGGAAAATATTTCTCCTATCTAGCTTCGTCCGAAAAAAGAACTGATATTTTTATCTTCCTCCTGATTCTTGTGTCCGTTTCTCAACTGGTTGGCGTTGGTAGGGGAGAAGGTGTAATTGATGTTTATACACAAAAGTCTTTCTAAGATAGGGATCACTTTCTTCCTCATCACAGATACGGAAACGAAGTTTCACAGAGCTTAAGTAACCTGGCGAAGGCTAAGCAGTTAGTAGGCAGAGCAGCCAGCATTTGGCTTGTGTGGTCGCTGTGTCCCACATCATCCATTGTCTATACTGCATTGCCTCTCACAGTCTCTGAACAGGAAGGGAACTTAGGGGTCAACTACATTCACTTCATCCATGCAAGAGTTCCCTCTTCCACATTCTTGCTAAGAGTTCATCCAACCTCTGCTGGAACAGCTCCAATATCAGAGTTTACCACTTTATGAAAACAGTCATCCACTTTGGGAACTGATTCTGCTCACCATAGACACGCAGCCTATACTCCTGGCTGAAGGAGTCTTTGAGGGAAGAGCTGTATATCACCATGCGGTAGTCACCAGAGTCATTCTTACTCAGTTTGCTGAGCTTCAGGGAGTAGTTTCCTTGTAAAAACTTCACCCTTTCCTTGTTATGACTGTGGGTCACTATGACGTTGGCTTGTCTGTCTGGCATTTTTGGCTCTATGGTGACGAGAGGGGTTGTGTTGAACGTCCAGACGATAGTGTCTATCTGAATTCCTGGGAGCTTCAGAGGGAAAGTCACAGACCCACCAAGGTTACCAACCAGCTCCTTCGGGGCTCCAGAGGTTGCTGGCCCTGCAGAGACAGAGAACCGTAAAATAAAGCCATGTCCCTGCCCTTGTCACCAATTAGTCGCCTGCTTTGGGTCCTGGGAAGGTCCTGAGAAACCCTGTGGAGCCAACCCAACCAACCTCTGGGAAACCCTTTGAAACCTCACTCACACGAAGGCACTGAGGTCAGAGCGCCTTGCCTGAAAGCAGTGACTGCAGGCGAACCCATCCCTTCCCAGAGACCTCAGTCTGGAAAGACCACACTCTGAGGTAGGTCATAAGGCCCAGCTCCATCCTTGACAAGTTCCCGTTAGGGGACAAGTGGGGAGCTTACTGTCCCCGTCCCCCAGACTCCCTTGGGAGAACTGATTTGGATGCAGAAGCACAGACCAGACACTGGGGAGGGAGCTCTAAGTTCCTAATGATAACAATATCTGGGAAACTTGGTCTTCTGTTTTAGGGTAGACTAAGGTGCATTCAAGATCATCCCTGAGTGAGGTTCTCATTGACCTGAATTTCAGTGTCCTTCGTTGAGTGGAAAGGCAAGGGGTGAGTTACTGGTTGCTCTGCAGTATGTCCAGGGGCACCCGTGATCCTTACGTCCAACAATTAGGACTTGTAGTGAGGCTTATTTAACTCTTAAAACAATGCTTAGAGGAAGGATTCATATATATATATATATATATATATATATATATATATATATATATGGAACTTGAGCCACAATGAGGTTAAATGACTTGTTGAAATTACAGTCTGTAAGAGGGAAAGCCCACATCAGTACCCACAGGGTCGAGGTCTTATAGGTCACTGTTTACAGATGAGAGAACTAAATGCCAGAGGCTGAGAGAACTTACTCAAGGATCACAAATAGCGGTGAACCAAAACCAGAACCCAAAGCTTCTTAAAGGTGTTCTCCGTAAAAGCACAAAACCCAGTTTTCTTCCCTTCTGCCTCTTACCGTAATGCATCACGCTGAAATTTCTAAGAGAATTTTTATTAGTTCCATCACGGAAAGCACAAAAAGGAAAAAAAAAAAACAAAACGAAGAAAACCTTTTTAAGTCATCTCTCTGCCCAGTGTGGGGCTGGAACTCATAACCCCGAGATCAAGGGTTGCATGCTCTACCTACTGAGCCAGCCAGATGCCCCAAGAAAATCTCTTTCAAATCCAACAGAGCAGCCAAACTATAGGTTCCTGACCATTGTATTATAATGAGGTAACTGCTGGTCCCCATTATGACTTTTGTAGGCTGCTTGCACTTTTGCCGTAGTTGGTCCTTCGACCATAAAAATTATATTTTATAACGTTTATTTATTTTTGAGACAGAGAGAGACAGAGCATGAACAGGGGAGGAGCAGAGAGAGAGGGAGACACAGAATCTGAAACAGGCTCCAGGCTCTGAGCTGTCCGCACAGAGCCCGACGCGGGGCTCGAACTCACGGACCGTGAGATCATGACCTGAGCCGAAGTCAGACGCTTAACCAACCGAGCCACCCAGGCGCCCCCAAAATTATATTTTATGACTGCTTTGGCATAACGATGAATTGTAATGCCAGCTGGATTCATTATTATATATTAATTGTTATCATTATACTTGCTTTTCTTCTGATTCTGAAATTAAAACTATCGTAGGTCCCGGGCACTGTGCCTCAGTGGCTCTGTATGATTGACCAAGCATCCAGGTTCTATTTCTATATGTTGCCATATTTTTTAAATCGAAGTGGAGTTTCATATTAGTTTTAGGTGTGCAACACAGTAAGCCAACAATTCTATACGTGACGCAGTGTTCCCTATGATAAGCATAGTCACCACCTGTCACCAGACTAAGTTATTACAATATTATTGACTCTAATCCCTGTCCTGTACTTTTCCTCCCTGTGACTTATTTATCTTATAGTTCAAAGTTTGTACCTCTTAATCTTCTTCACCTATTTCACTCCACCCCTCAACCTCTCTGGCAACCACCAGTTTGTTTTCTGTATTTATGAGTCTGTTTCAATTGTTTTGGTTTTTGGTTCCACATATCAGTGAAATCATATGACGTTTGTCTGTCTCTGTCTGACCTCTATCACTTAGCATAACCCCCCTGGGTCCATCCATGTGATTGCAAATGGCAAGATCTCATTCCTTTTCATGGCTTAGTAATATTCCATCATGTATATACATCACATCCTCTTTATCCATTCATCTATTCATAGTCACTTGGGTTTGCTGCCACATCTTGGCTATTATAAATAATGCTGCAATAAACAAAGGGGGGGGTGTATGTATCTTTGTGAATTCGTGTCTTCATTTTCTTTGGGTAAATACCCAGTGGTGGAATTACTGGGTCATATGATATTTCTGTTTTTAATTTTTTGAGAAAACGCCATACTGTTTTCCACAGTGGGTGCACCATCGACATTCCCACCAACAATGTGCTAGGATCGCCTTTTCTCCACATCCTCACCAACACTTGTTATTTCTTGTCTTTTGGATCCTAGCCATTCTGATAGGTGGGAGGTGATATCTCAGGGCGGTAGATTTGCATTTCCCTGATAATTAGTGATGTTGAGCATCTTTTCATGTGTTGGTTGGTCATCCCTACGTCTTCTTTGGAAAAATGCCTCTTCAGGTTCTCTGCTCATTTTTCATTGGATTATTATTATTGTTATTTTAGCATTGAGTGTTACCATAATATCTTCTACCCCTGTGGCACCGCTGTAACTTATCCCTCTTCTAGTAAAATACAAATTCCTGTACTGGCCTCTCCAGATATCAAAAATGGCTGCACTATTTTTTCCATAGTCTCTGTTACAACCCAACTACTCTGACAGAGTTCCCAATATAGTTGCTATGTATTAAGGTTGAATCCGTGCCCAACCCTTGTTGTAAAGATTATGCCTAATACGTAAAACGATTCTGAAAACTTGGAATTTTGATCCCTTTGCACAGGGATCAGCAACCTATAATCCATGGGCCAAATGTGGCCTGCTGCCTGTTTTGGTAAAGAAAGTTCAAATTGAACACAGCCATGTTCTTGTGCTTACATAGTGTCTCTTGCTGCTTTTCCATTACCAAGGCTGACTTGAGAAGTTACAATAGAGATTATATCCTCTGCAAAGGCTAAAATATTGACTATCTGACGCTTTACAGCAAAGGTTGTCAGCTCATGATTGGATGAGAAAACCGAGATTCAAAAAAAAAAAAAACCTAAGTAACTTGTCCAAAGGCACAAAGCTAGTAGGTGATGATTTGTTGAGGATTTAACCCAATGTCCCCCCATTGGTTTAGTCTGAAGGCCCTGGGGCATTTGTGCCAGCTCTAGCCCTCTCCCCTTCATCAGCTCCCAGGAGGGCTCAGATGTCAACCCTGAAGACTTTGGGCCTCACAGATCCTGGTTTCCCCTTCATGTCCTTCGGTGAACTTCCCTCAAGCCCGAGCTGAGCTGCCGGTGCCCCAGAGTAAGGGAATCTGATGCCACTAAATGTTCACCTAGTCCCCCTAGTCCCTCGATCACAGTTTTGGGATCTTGACCAACCTTTTTTTTGGGGGGGGGGGTAAATTTGTGTCCAAAAGTACTGGCTTCTTCCCAACCTTTTTCTTTGCGGGCGCGGGGGGGGGTAAATTTATGGCTTCTTCCCCTGGGCAAATGCCTTTTGAGGGGCTGATTCCTGTTCGAAACATTTCTGGCCCCTTGTCCCCATAATTTATCAGTCAGTGCATATATATTTTAGATCCATCAACCATTTATTAAATCATTATGTTAAATAATCTGATTTTTCAAAAAGCTTCTCCCCTGCATCTCTAATACTGAAGTAGGATGGTTTCCAGTGGCTTAACCATCTCAACGGGTGTCTAAACAGTCCCAGTACATGCAACAGACAAAGTCCATTTCGTTTTCAATTTTTGACTGATCAACTAATGTTTGTGTCCTTTTACTTCAACAATAAGGTGAATATTCTGCAGCCAAATGAAGGTCGGGTATCCCCTGGCCCTAAATAGGTGCAGTCCTGGATTTAGGGCACCTTTGACTAATATCATTTTCGCATGAGGTCTGGGGGGAGATGCGTAAGCTGGGGAGGTGGCAAAATGCAAGGATGTGGCTTTAGTGGCTGTGTGCACCCATTTAGGCCATGCACGATTATTCTTCTCACTTGTTCACACATGTGGTTCTATTTTTTTCAGGCTGAATGTCAAGAGATGCAAATTTCGTGTGGCAATATACATAAAAAAATTCATTGCTCCTTGTCAGTATGAAATTGGAAGACCTCATGGTGCAAATTGCCCACAGGAGCCTAGAGGGAGTCTATCGTTCTACCTTAATTGTATCTTCAGGATGAAAAGACAGGTCATGAAAGAAGAAAGTGGTTCCATGCCATTCCCCAAATGTGAGTTGAGAGGCTAGGGGGCCGGGTGGGTGCGTCCTAACCAGTTTTATTTCCTCCTCTGTGGAAAGACCTTCCCAGAGTTTCACAACTCGGTTTTTCAGAGTTGGTGGGGGGGGGAAAAGGGATCCAGAAACAAGAGACTTCTCTTCTCAGTATGCCAAGACTGAACCGGAGCTTCGCGTTCTGTGGTTGGCTTTTCCACCTGCCCTGATCCTATCGAATTTTACCATGCCTAGGTAGGTCATGGTTTCCTCTTTCAGTCACTCCTTCCCCTAGCAAGGATTTATTTTGTTCCACATTTGTGCCAGGAGTTCCATATTTGTGTCTAGGAGCTGAGGATATAACTAGGGAGCAACTCCTCCTCATGGGGTCAGGAGATAGTCGTTAATTAACTACCTGTATGGGTTATAAAACGGGATGTAGCAGGCGCTTGGGGAACCTACAGTAGGGAAAGTGAACTCCAGAGATTGAGTGGATACGAACACCCACCAAAAAGGCCCAGGAGGATTGGGCCTCAAGAGACTCATCTACCCTCCCACCTGGAGGACCGGCGCAGTGACTGTCCTAACTCGCCTCCTCCTCATCCACTTTACCCTTTCCTCATTTTGCAGCAGCTGCATGGGTTGGGTAAGACTGACAGGCGCCTAGCTCAAGGGGTAGCCTTCCTCTGGCATGGTAATGAGCTCAACAGTATCACGTGACCTGGGCTGACTCCTCAAAAAGGTCCAGGGCTTTTGCTCAAGGGCAGGATGACCCTATGATGCCGTGAGAAGACATGACGTCACTGACTACCGCCGGACAAGCAGCCAGCCTCCCTCACCCGACTCCCGGTTTACTTTGTACCCCACATTTTTTTTGTGCTTTATCCGTCTCTCTGCCCGTCCAAGTATTATTCAAGACCCATAAAGCCCTTCCCGGAGCAAGCTTCCACTTTTTTCTCACGTCCACCCCCTGAAATTTACCACACTTGATTTTCTACTTTAAAGTCCCCAGAAGGAGTTATTCCCCTGGGTGGTGGGTGAACGTACCATTCGTTGACCAATAACTGGTCACCTGGTGGTGAGGTCCGGGGTCACACCCAGGGAGGGATGGGGATGGCCAGGCCGTATGGAACAGTGTGAAAGGGGTAGTGCTCTGGCCTAACCGGGAGCCAGGAGACCCGGGTTCATTCTGGTTCCTCTGTGATAAGCAACAAACACTCGGTATCACTCTTTAGCTCCTAAACTGGTTTAATGGGCGTTAGGCTTTTTTATTTCTGAAAGTAACTCCATGAGATAGAGGTTACTAAAACTTCACCTTACTGATGAGGACACTGGGGCTCCAAGATGCTGAGTGATTTCCCCACGGCCCCGATCCGAGAAGTGGTGGATGTGGGACGAGAAGCTAGCGGGTCCTTCTGTCTCAGAGGCCTAAGCTCTTCACACGGCTGCCTTGCCACTGAGCACTTTGAGTTTCAGTGTTTTCAACTCTCATGGAGAAAAATAACCTTTATTTGCCAGAATTTGGGCTGGATGAAGGGGCGACATGGATTTGAAAGCATTTTGAGAAGTTCAGAGCCGTCTGCCAATGGGGGATGGGGAGGGAAGCCGTGTCTAGGAGACAGGCCTTGAGAACGCTTCTCATTTTTACTTCTCATTTCCCTAAGGATGGCTAGAAGCGAGAAACAGATTTCCCCAAACTTCTTTGGTTGGCTTCTCAGCAGGATGCACTTCTCAGAAGATGGTCTGGAGCCTAATGCTTTTGACCATTCACCGGCTAATTCACGGCAGAATGGTTATGCCCAATCACCCCGCATGGTAAGAACTCCCGCAGCAAACGTCCCCTGCCAACCTGCCTTTGGAGTTGGGGGGGGGGGTGGAGCTGGAGCAGGAGGCCCTCTGCCTTCTGTCCCGGCCAAGATTCAGATGTTTTGACAGCAGGAGCATCAGCCCTAAGACACTGTTCACAACAGGAAGGGACAACAGCTCCTCCCCTTTGTCACGTACCTTTCCTCTGGGTTATCACTTCCTCCACCATAACCTGTTTCCCCCCACAAGACTTAAGAGATGAGTGGAGAAGGGGGGAGCTGGGTGGCTCAGTTGGTTAACGGTCCATTAGCGGTCCATTAGAATGTACCAGCATCTCATGGCATCCTCTTCATGGAAGCCAGAGCATCTCAGAGCCGGGAGAGACCTTAGGGACTACGAAGTCCTATCCCACCTCACAGATGAGGAGACTGATGCTCCCTCCAAGGGTCACGGTGACGTGTGCTCTATCAGTGGAGCCAGGACTCCCAAGGCAGGGCTTCCCAAGCTATGCCCCCGCCACCCCTGAGGCCGGTGGCAGCGCCTCAGGGTGTTTCTGGAGAGCTGAGAGAAGGGCCAGGGGGTGAGAGATGGGGAGGGGCGATGGGAAGGAGGCTGGGGAACTCTTCTTGCGACAGGGAGGCTTCCACGCCGTGCAGGAATTTACATGTTTGATTCTGCATAAGGTTGTGTTTCATAAAAGCAGACTGTTGCTTAAGAAAGAAAAACACCAATTTTGGAAACTACTGTTCTTTACCCAACTTCCCCTTACCTCATGTGCCACAGAAAGAAGATTTTAAATCAGCACCATGTCTTAGGTACGTGAGACAGAGGTTGCCCCTCGGTCATCTACACCCCCACTCCCTCTTGGCTCTTCTGGTCTTTTTCAACATCTCCTCAATACCTGCTCACCCACGTTTTCTGTTTTCCTTTCTTTCTTCTTTTTTTTTTTTTTTTTTGGAGAGGGGTGGTGGAGGGGCAGAGGGAGAGAGAGAGAATCTTAAGCGGGCTCCACGCCCAGCGCGGAGCCTGACGTGGGGCTTGATCTCATGACGGTGAGACCCTGACCTGAGCTGAAATCAAGAGTCGGATGCTTACCTGACTGAACCACCGAGGGTTGTTTTCCTTCTTTAAATTGTCTCCTCGGGGCGCCTGGGTGGCTCACTCGGTTAAGCGTCTGACTTCGGCTCAGGTCACGATCTCGCTCGTGGTCTGCGGGTTCGAGCCCCGCGTCGGGCTCTGTGCCGACAGCTCGGAGCCCGGAGCCCGCTTCGGATTCTGGGTCTCCCTCGCTCTCTGCCCCTCCCCCGCTCACGCCCTGTCTCTCTCTCTCACTCTCTTTCTCAAAAATAGAGAAACATCAAAAAATTTTTGAAAACATTGTCTCCTCAGCCCCGCTGTATCACTTAGTCCTCCCAAAATCTGTGAGGGAGAAGCGGACCATTGAGCCCATTTTCCAGATGAGAATCCTGAGTCCGCAAGAGCTGTTTCTTGGCCCCTCTGAACGTGGCCAGGGTGGTTCCTGTTGGTACATCCACATCCTGAACCTGGAGTGACCTGCTCTCTTCTTGGGCATCTTCAGTCCCTACCTTGGCCTCGGGTAGCTGGAGAGGTAAGGAATCTCAACAGCTCTCCTGGGGAAGATTCAGCTCAAATCCGCAATTACTGAGGGCTTCTCCGGGGTCCAGCGCATTGTCAGGCAACTGGGTGTGATGAAAAGAACACTAACTAGCTTTGGAAACCCAGTCCCTGCCCTACTTTTTAACGGCTGTACCACCTCGCCCAAGATACCTGACCTCTCCAGCCTGAGTTTGCCCATCTAAGAACGGAGGGTGATGACGTCTATCTCACAGGCTCACGAGGACACGGTGTGACAAACGCCTTGGACGTGCAGCAGGAGCGTAATACATGCGATTAGTACTGTACTTGTTTGGTACCTGGTATCTCATTTAAAACATCACAATAATTCTGCAAGTTAGGCTGTGCGCTCGCGTACAGAGGCCGAGGACCTTACTCACGACAATACGATGAGGTCAAACCCGGGGGTCCTTGTCCAGGGCTGGCACTGCTTCCTCTGCCCTGCCCACTAGAGGCCCTAGGACAATCGTGGACTCCCTTCAACCACGGGGGGTGTGGCACCCAGTGCTGCCCACAGCTCGCGTTCCAGGTAAGCACCTGGGGGTTTGAAAAGCCCTGCTGTTTCCTCCCCCACTTCACATTTTTCAAGTTCCACTTCTGATTACTGTTTCTATTCAGGGAGCCGTTTGTAAAGCGAAAGCCACGGTAGGACCACCTGCTTCGAGCCAGGAGCTTCCTAAAAGCATGCAAAATTCTAATGAACTCGGGGAAGGCGAGGGTCTGCTGATGCTGAACGTTCAGTGAGGCCGGGAAGGATTGGGAGCAGCGACCGACTGTGTGGTCTGGGGCAGGTCACCGCAGGAAGTCGTGGGGCGCCCACAAACGGACCACCTGTGCCAAGTCCCCCGAGGGAGACCTCATGGGGGTGCCCTGCGAGTTGGGTGACTGGAGAGATATTCCTAACTGATGGGGCTCCAGGTCCTTTCTGAGAGCTCTGAGGTTAGTAACATCTTCAGAGAGTAGAACCCTTGGGACCGGAGAAGCAACAGCCTCAGTCCTTCGTGTTAGTAAACATAAAGTGCCTACAGGAGGAGCCGCTCTTCTGAGTGGACACGGGTTGAATTGGCCCGGTTAAGGGAGAAAATTCAAATCTTTCCTGCCATTAGCCTCCCTGTTATGCACAGTCACTGAAAATATCTTTCTAAGTATATTTAAAACCTATTTTTAAATATGTACTTCTAAATATTGAAAAAAATATATACTTATAAATAAGGAAACATTCTCCAGTACGCTCTCATTTTGATTTTAAAGTTGCCCTCCAAGGGAAGGAAGGCTGAGGCTCGGGGAAGATAACATCTTTTATTTAATTCATGGCAGAACACAGGTCTTTCTGATTTCCAGCACCCTTCCTTCAGCCCTTCCTTCCCTGGGACAGTCAGAAGGGGCGACGGTCCCCAGAGCCATTCTTTCTCCTCTCGTTTCTTCGTGTCCTCTGATTTAGAGGTCACGAGATGCAGAAAATAATATGAGATGAGGGAGCAGAACTTCCTGAGTTGGCCAGAGTCCCAGAGTGGACTCCAAAGCCTAGAGGTGTACAGGATGGGGAAGGCAGTCAGGAGAACAGGACGGTCTGGACTCACCCGGATGCTGGCAGAGAAGGACAAGGATGAAGCATGCTGGGTAAGCAAGCATGTTGTTGTCTGGATGTCAGTCACTCAAATGATTCCGCCTCCTTTGCACAGTGCACACACCTCTCCTTTAGCTGACGTTTTTATAGGAGGGACCGTGAAAGTGACATGTGACCATGAGCTGTCTCTAGTTGTTTTTTTTTTTTTTCATGCTTGTTTCACTTTAGTTGTAGGTGGTCAATGAAAGGTGTCAGGAGTGAACTGAGTCCCAAAGGTGATGCAGACCCCATTTTACAGAGAAGAAACCAGGCTCACAGAGGCTAGGAATTGATTAAGGCCACGCAACCAGTCTTTTCTGCTATATTACATCATCTCTCAGATATTCAGAACAGAGGAAATGGAAGCAAAGAGAAGGTCAGAAGGAGGAACAAAGGGTGGCACAGGGAATAATAACAATATATATTGGGCTTTGCTAAATCCCAGGAGCATATGCATTTTTTTTTTTTAATTCCTGTGAGATACCACCATAATTCTTATTTTCTAGACGAGAAAGTGAAGGCTTGGACAATATTACAGCAAAATTAAAAAGTTATTTTAATTAAAAGAAACCATTATGAGAGGCAAAAAGGCAAGCCATATAGTCTGAAAAGGTATTTTTAATACTTTAATTCCACAACAGTCTTATATCCATAATCCATAAAGAAGTCTTACAAATCAATAAGAATTAGGCAGACGACCCAATGCATAAGCGACTGAAATAGATACTTCATTAAAAAAATTTTTTTTTAAGTTTGTTCATTTATTTTGAGAGGGAGAGAGAGAAAGAGAGAGTGGGGGAAGGGCAGAGAAAGAGGGAGACAAAGAATCCCAAGCAGGCTCCTCACTGCCAGGGCAGAGCCCAACATGGGGCTCGATCCCACAAACCGTGAGTTCATGACCTGGGCTAAAACCAAGAGCTGGATGCATGACAATCATAAATGTGTCTCAGTAGTAATCACAGATCTTCAAAAAGCAGAAAAAAAAAGTTTCTCTTGGATAGAAGCCCAGGAGTATGATTGCTGAGTCAGATGGTAAATGTCTGTTTAATTTCTTAAGAAACTGACCGACCATTTTCTAGAGTTGTAACATTTTACATTCCCACTGGTGCTTTGGGACAGCTTTGAGTCTTCTATATCTTCATCAGCATTTGCTATTGTTACTATATTTTATTTTAGCTGTTTTAATAGATGTGCAGTAGTATCTTATTGGGGTTTTAATATTTAGTGTTTAAATCTCAGATCCATCTTGAGTTGATTTTTGTATAAGGTGTGAAGTTTAGACTGAGGTGCATTTTCTCTGCCTGAAGATGTTCAATTATTCCAGCACCATTTGTCGAAAAGATAATCCTTTCTATATTTAAATGATTTTGCAATTTACGGAAAAATCACGTGGCCATACTTGCATGGGTGTATTTTGGGTTATCTATTCTGTTCCATTCATTTACGTAATGTGATCACTGTTTTCCTAGAGCCCAAGTCTACTATTTTATTATTTCTTTGCTTCTTCTTCTTTGTTGCCATTGCCGTTCTTCTGTTTTACTTTCTTAGTCATTCTGTGGGTCACTTGAAATATTTTTTAAATGTCAGTTCATTCTTTTTTTTTTTTTTTTTTTAGTATTTATTTATTTCTGAAAGAGAAAGAGCATGAGCAGGGGAGGGGCAGAGAGAGAGGGAGACAGAGGATCTGAAGCGGGCTCCGTGCTGTCAGTGCAAAGACCAATGTGGGGCTCGAACTCACGAACCGTGAGGTCATGACCTGAGCAAAAGTCAGACCCTTAACCAACTGAGTCACCCAGGTGCCCCTTGAATATTTTTTATAGTTTCATTTTGATTTATCTACAGTATATATATTTTTTAATGTTTTATTTATTCTTGAGAGAAAGAGAGAGCACGAGTGAGGAAGGGGCACAGCGAGAGAGGGACACAGAATCGGAAGCAGGCTCCCGGCTCTGAGCTGTCAGCACAGAGCCCGACGTGCGGCTCAAGTCCACGAGCTGTGAGATCATGACCTGAGCTGAAGTCGGACGCTCGACCGACTGAGCCACCCAGGCGCCCCATATCTACAGTGTATCTTGAACAGATTTCTAAATGGCTGCTTTATGCATTTTATTATACATACATAAGTTATGGTCTACTGGTATTGACATTTTACCAGTTCAACTAAAGTGTAAAACCTTACTTGTATTAGATTCTTTTACTGTCCTTTCCTAATAACTTATCTTAAATATATCCTTTATATACATTGAGGACCATGTAAGGTAATGTTATAGTTTTTGCTTCAATTATCAAATATAATTTAGAAAACTCAAGAGGAGAAGGATAGTCTATTATATTTATCCATATATTTAAAAAATGTTTGTTTATTTATTTATTTTGAGGGGGGAGGGACAGAGAGAGAGAGAGAGAGAGGGAGAGAGAGAATCCCAAGCAAGCTCCACCCTACGTGGGCCTCAAAACCCACAAACCGTGAGATCATGACCTGAACTGAAATCAGGAGTTGGACGCCTAACTGACAGAGCCACCCAGGTGCCACCTCTCCAGCTTTTAGAATTATCTTGTGGTTGTGTTTTATATATAATGTCCAGTATTTTTATCTGTACTTAGTGGGGAAAATAAAGAGAAATGTGTCTACCTCATCTTTTCTGGAACGAGGAACACAATCATGTGTTTTTATATCCTTTCTCTCTTCTGACTCCAATGAAATCATGGTGAAATCTTGTAAAAGGAC
Source organism: Panthera pardus (assembly GCF_024362965.1). Classification (NCBI taxonomy): domain Eukaryota; kingdom Metazoa; phylum Chordata; class Mammalia; order Carnivora; family Felidae; genus Panthera; species Panthera pardus. Next base: position 5,251,952 of record NW_026526777.1, on the reverse strand, counting down.
TTTGTTAATTTGTGAAATGAATTCAACGTGGATAACTTTTCTTTTCTTTTTAAAAAAATTTTTTTTAACGTTTATTCATTTTTGAGACAGAGAGAGACAGAGCATGAACGGGGGAGGGGCAGAGAGAGAGGGAGACACAGAATCGGAAGCAGGCTCCGAGCCATCAGCCCAGGGCCAGATGTGGGGCTCGAACTCACAGACCGCGAGATCGTGACCTGAGTCGAAGTCAGACGCTTAACCGACTGAGCCACCCAGGCGCCCCATGGATAACTTTTCTTATCTGACTTGCAAAACACGGTAATGATAGAAGAAACATTTTCAAATCTTTTAAAGTCTATAGCCTTGTTGAAAACTAAGATAAACATACATCTAAAAGGAACCTTGATACCAAATTTATGAAAAGACAGGATAGGAAAATTATAGACCTGCGTCCCTTTTAACATAGTTGCAAAGATCCTAAATGAAACATTAACGAATCAAATCTAGTGGCGTGTCGAAAATATGTCATGATTAAATATCACTTATTCCAGGAATGTGAGAATAGGCCAATACTATTCGTTAATGAACTAGTGTCTTAGCCTGAGCAATGAGACAAGAAAAATAAATAAGCTGTATGTGGTTTAAAACAAGAGAGAAAAATTACCACTCTTTTCTGATCACATCACTGCTGATATAGGGAATCCAAAAGAATCTGCAGACGAACTAGGAGAACTGATAAGAGAGTAAACAACGACGCCAGCAGACAGGCATAATTTTACACAGGTAATTTTTCTCACTTGGCTTACAGGTTGACACCTGTTTACTTATCTTGATCTAGTTTGATGAAGAGATAGAAGGGTATTTCACCCAATGTTACACAGAATTTTATTAACAGAGTCAGAATACAACACAAATATTTTGGCTTCAAGCCAGTGAGTTTTCCATTATGAGGTATCACCCATTTGTAAACATACTTCCACAAATGTGGAAATGGCAGAGACAGCAGCTTTGAAATACTGCGATTTCGAATGCTGACATTCTTGGCAAAAAAAAATGAGGTTGGAGAGGAGGTGTTTCACTGAAATCCGTCCAGCCATGGTTTTGAAGCAGATGCCTCATTCTCATTTAATTTCACTTTAGTGATTCCCACCATGGCTTTCCTTGTCCTAGAGCTGACCAAGCCAAAGTTTATGGGAAGGTAGGAAAAGAAACTATTTTGATACGAGAAGCAGCAGAATTGGGCAGAATGACATCAGTGAAAAATCCTGGGGCACCCCATCAAGCCACATGTGGAGAGAGAAACTAAAACAATCTTTGGGCTGTGCTGAAACAGAAAAAAACTGCTTTTGTAACATAACACATATTAGCAGCATGTGTCATTTAATCATTTTCTCTTTTTAAATTGGCCCATGAGACCCCATTCTTTCTTGGTTGTCTCCTACCCAAGCCTTCTCATTTTCCTTTGTTTAATGATGCAAATTTCCCCCGTCTATGAATATTGAAAAGTCTCCGGCTTTAGTCCTTAGACTCACTCATTTCTTTTTTTTTTTTTTTTTTTAATTTTTTAACGTTTATTTATTTTTGAGACAGAGAGAGACAGAGCATGAATGGGGGAGGGTCAGAGAGAGAGGGAGACACAGAATCGGAAGCAGGCTCCAGGCTCTGAGCCGTCAGCACAGAGCCCGACGCGGGGCTCGAACTCACGGACTGTGAGATCATGACCTGAGCCGAAGTCGGACGCTTAACCGACCAAGCCACCCAGGTGCCCCTCATTTCTTTATTTACCCCAATTCCTTAGTCAAGTTCACTCAGTCTCTTGGTTTGAAATACCCAATTTTGTTTTCAGCTCTGACCTCTTTCCTGAATTCCAGGCTTGTGTATCCTACACTGGATCTCCATTTGAATGTACGAGGCATCCCAACCTCCCCCTGTACCAAATCAAACTCTTGCTTCCCTCCCTTTTTCCTCCCCCTCCACTTGTTTTCTTCATTTCAGTAAATTATAGCTCTAGTCATTAAGGTTTTCACGCCAGAAAATTACAATTATCCTCGACTCCACTTTCTCATATCTCATATCCATTCATCAGCAAATTCTATTGTCGTTACTTTGGAATATGCTCAGAAACAGACTGCTTCTTATCAGTCTTACCAACCATCACCACCGCCGTCTCTTGCTTACATTATTGCAAAGGCTATTTAACTAATATCCTTGCTTCTACCTTGGTCTCCTGGAACTTATTCTTCACAGGTCACTAGAATGATCATTTTTTTTTTCTTTTTGAGAGAGAGAGAGAGAGAGAGAGACCTCGTGAGCATGTGCATGAGTGTGGGAGGGGCAGGGGGTAGTGTGTGAGAGAGAGAGAGAGAGAGACAGACAGACAGAAAGAGAGAGAATCTTAATCAGGCTCCATGCCCAACTCAGAACCAACTCAGGGCTTGATCTCATGACTTGATTTCACGACTGTGAGATCATGACCTGAGCTGAAATCAAGCTTAACTGACTGAGCCGCCCAGGTGCCCCTAGAGTGATACGTTTAACACGTACACTGAATCATGCTATCTTCCTGCTTACCAGATCACTTAGGGTAAAATGCAAAGTACTTTTCAAGGCTTCTGACCCTACATGATGGCTCTTAGTCACCTTTCTGATGTCATCTCCTAATTCTTTCCCCCAGCCTGTTCCCCGCCCTTCACGCTAACCACCTCACTGTTCCTGAATGCCCCAGGCACACCCCAAGGCTTTTGCACTAGAGGAAAGCTCTTCCCTCCGATATCCACGTGGCTTTCCCTTCCTTCAGATTTACTCAGTATTACTTATTACAGGGGGTTTCCTTGTCCCCTTGATAAACTATCACTCCCTGATCTTTTACTTTCTTTTTTTAAATTAGAAACAGTTTTTCTTCTTAAATGTTTATCTATTTTGAGAAAGAGGGAGGGAGGGAGGGAGGGACGGACAGAGAGGGAGAGAGAGAATCCCAAGGAGGCTCCACGCTGTCAGCACAGAGTCCAGCTTGGGGCTCGAGCTCACGAACCGTGAGATCATGACCTGAGCCAAAATCAAGAGTCTGACGCTTAACTGCATGAACCACCCAGGGATGAGATTTTTCAGGGACTCAGAACTCTATCGCGGCAGAGCGGAAGGTGGGGGAAGCCTCTAGGGGATGAGAGAAAATAATGCTTGTATCTTTCCAGGGGGAAATCTGTGTCGTCTCAAAGCGAGAAATGGTTGTTGCCTTAAACCCTGACAGCCTGACAGTACTGTTACAGCTCATGTCGTTTTAGAAACGTCCCTTTCAAGATTATTTCTTTTTCAAAACACCCGTGATGAGAGTATGTTTATGCAAAGTGACCATGCAGCAAACACTGCGGAACTTTTCCTATGATGTGATTTGGCACCCAATTATCATTTAATGGTTTTCTGTGTGAAATTACTCGGCGTGGCATTAAAACGTGGAACAGAGACCTCCAGCTTCCGAGCTAAAAACTACACGGGAGCATTTTGAGAGCTTTCTCACTGATACACTTTCACCACAATTTCACAGGATTTTTGGACATCTTCAATAGCATGCGTTTTCCAACTCACCGTAAAATAGTGACATTAGTGTTCAAAAGCCCCCGGGAATGCACGTATTTAATAGCCTGATACTCGGAGACTTCATAGAAACCGGCTGCGGTCTAATGAGAATACATGACTTTCTCACTGGCCCGCGGCTTCCCTGCAACCCAGCCGTAGCGTCTATACCCCTGGTGGCAGAGCCACGCTGAAATTGCCAAGCCCAGTGCTGGAAGCTGGGAGCATATTCCTTTCTTCTCTGGGCCCCGGCTCCCTTCCTGACGGCTCACAGGTCTGGACTCCGGTAATTGCCGCGTCCGGTGGTATCAGCGAAGTTTCAAACTGTGACTACGCTTTCCTGAAACTGTCTCCAGTTTCCAAGAGTCACCTTAAGCGGCCAAAGGTGAGAGAGAATCATTACCAGATCTCACGTGTCTTTCGTGCATTCTGGTTTCTATGCCGCTTAACCTGTATCAGTTTCACCGATCGCGCGGCATGTCCTTTGGGGAAGGAGGCTCTAGAAAGGAAGGCTTTTGTGTGTGTGTGTGTGTGTGTGTGTGTGTGTGTGCGCGCGCGTGTGTGCCCAGATGTGAGCAGATTCCCACACGCTGACATCGAACACCCAATGATCTACCTCAATTACCAGGTATGGCAGGGGACCCTCTCGAAGCCCACACCCCTGGCTGGTGCTCCTCATCTGTCCTTGACGCAACTTCTATCACCCGCTGGGTCAAGGGTTGGAAATACCGTCGAGAGAAATGGGTCTGCCGTCACAGAAACCGAGCTCTGTTGGGGGAAATACACACACAAGACAATAACTACCATGCCGAGGGCAAGGACTGCGATGGGTCAAGTCCAAGCGCAGGGTAGTCCTAATGCGGGGTCTGGCAGCATGTGTCACCTTGCTCCTATGATTCATTGTTTCTTCAACCGTGGAAGTAAAATAATACTGCCTCCTCATACCTACCTCATGGGTTGTGGTGGGGGCAGAACTGCAGTGGGCGTGAAAGAACTTTGTAACTCTAAAGGGCGATAACACGGTGACTACAAGGCTTGCAGGGTGGCAGTGGGAGGGCATGGCCTCATGACAGCTGTCCTACACAGGGATCCTAAAGGTTTCACGGCGTGTGGAATTATCCAGATATCTAGAGCTCAGACGGGTCCCCGGGCAGTTCAGAACTTCCGAAACGTGAAAAGCAGAACCTGAGAAAGGAGAGCAGAGGAGCTGTGCTAACCCCGGTCTGGTGCCTGAGCCGGTGGAAACTCACTCAATCCCCAAAGACTGGAAAGTAGTCTCTTTAGGCAGGGGCCGGTCCCGCCACCCCTCCCCCCCCCCCCCCCCCCCCCCGCTGGTCTTCACTCTGGTGTCTCAGAACTCGGGTCTTCTCTGGGTCTAACCTCTATTTCCCCTGCTTTCATGTACCATCTTTCCTGTTTGGTTGGAGGAGAAAACCATTACAAGCTTTCTCTGACATTTCTCCATTCAACCCCTTTGACAGGATGGGACATGGGGGAGGAGGCGAGGTAAGAAATGTCCAATACGCTTGCTGTCCATCCGTGTGCCCACAGATGGTCCATATTCCTTGTCATTCACACCAGAGCTGTCCCGCTTGCCTGGCTCAGCATGACTGATGTCTCTCCCTCTCTCGCGCTGGCAGTGTTGCCCAGAGAGTGGCTAAGCAGACAGATGTTCCAGCCACGTGGCCCACACTTGAGTCCTAGTTCTGTCCCTCCCTCCTTGTTTGGCCTTGAGCAAGGTGACTGATGTTCTATGCCTCAGTTTCCTCGCCTGGGAAATGGGGATAACCGTAGTCCTTAGTCCACAAGATTGTGAGTATTAAATGAGATCATCTGTATTGACACGGCATAAAGACTACCTCATAGTGAGTCCTCAATAAACATTAGCTATCTTTTTAATCGGCTCGTTTAAAACAGCTTCTAATCACTTATAGAGAGCCAGGCACAATTAGATGAAGTTCCAGACTTCATGAGAGGAATCCTGACGAACCGCATGCCTGGATTGTCTCTCCAGGTGCCTTCTGCCTTCAGTGTCGGTGTTCCAACACCCCCCCCCCCCCCAACTACAGAGAAGGCACCTCACCTGCCCCCTTCAGGCAAGCCACAGTCCCTCTAACTAAAACTCATCTCAGATTCCGTGACTCTTTGCTGCCCTCTGCTAACAGAGGTGTGCCAGGATTGGGGGGGGACAGATGGGGGAGGTTAGTGCGTGGCTGAGGGGTGTGTGGGTGTCAAACGTGCAGATGTCTGCTATACCTCATCCCTGTTTTCACAGGGCTTGGGCCACCAATTGCAAATTCTGACATTATATTCGTATCATGTAGATTTTCTACAAAGAAGAAAGAGAGTTGGGATGTGTCACCAACGTAGAAGCTCCTGGAATCTCATACTATTGGGATTTTTATGGAGGCTTCATCACGTAGGCATAATCAATTATTAACTCCATTTCCAGCCCCTCTCCCCTCTCTGGAGAATGCGGGATGGAGCTGAAAATTCCAAGCATCTCATCTTGGCTTGGTCTAGAACACAAAGCCCCAGGATTCGCAGTTTCCACAATCTAAAAAGAAAATCACAGCTTGAGTGATGTCTTTTTGATATTGGCCCTGGAAGGTCTAGAATGCCTCATTCAAGTGTCTAATACATTTGATTTGGGAGGACATCTTTGGGTTTAAGGGAGAAGAGAACATGACAAAATTAGTTTCCCTACATCACAATGTGTTTGTGCCAGGTGGCTGATGTGTGTCAATATTAGGGAATCTCTCTTCTTGGGAACCGAGAGCTGTTTCAACAAGGGAACTAGAGGGGAATGCTGTCCGCACCCCCTCCCCATTTCACTCTGCTTCTGAGACCTTCCGCTAGTGACATTTTCACCTCTGCCCCATCCCCAAAAAGTGAAGCATGTTAACAACCACAGCTTTCAAAGAACCTAAAGCAGGGGCGCCTGGGCAGCTCAGACAGTTAAGCCTCAGAGTCTTGATTTCGGCTCAGGTCATGGTCCCACGGTTCCTGAGATTGAGCCCCGCGTTCGGCTCTGTGCTGACAGCCTGGAGCCTGCTTCGGATTCCCTCTCTCCTCTTTCTCTGCCCCTCCCCTGCTCGTACTCTGTTTCTCTCTCTCTCTCTCTCTCTCTCTCTCTCTCTCTCTCTCTCTCTTTCTCAGAAACACCTTTTCCCGTTGGGTGTCTCCTCTTCTTTCTTTGCAGGAGCCTTTCTGGCTTGGTTTCTGGCTTTGCAGGAAGGGTGTTAGCAGACACACTGTGGTCCTTCTCTGTGGTCTTTCTTGGTTCTCTCACCATGAACTTTGCTCTTGGGGGATCAGAGGGGGGGTCAGAGGACATAAATGTGGGGTCGGGATGGGCGGTGGATGACAGGCTTTGGCCAGTCTGAAAACTGCTTTCCTTTCCCTTCACACTGTTCACCGTTGTTTAAAAAACCAATATTGTTGTGAAGTTTAGACTTTATGCACTTACCTCTTCGCGTTCTCATTTGTTTCTCTACTCAATGCAAACTGAGATTTTCTCCCAGGATTCATTTGAAATTGGTGATTTATTAAATCCGATGGAGGCCTTATTCCTTTTGAATACGAAGGAACAGATGAGAATAGGAATGGAGAATGAGAATGTTTATTGTAAAAAATCAAATCATAAAGGGTAAAAACTACTCAAGCTTCCCACCCTAGCGGGAGACAGACACTAGTTTTCAGTTTTATGTAAATTATTTCAAATCATTTTGTATTCCTATGAGCTATATTATACACAACGCTCTCCACGTGAATAGATTGTGACAAAACAGGAGTGTATCATATGTATTTGCTTATAATTTTTTTCCTCAACAATATATCATAGACATTCCTTTTAGATGAAAACATTCTGTTCTGTCTCATTCTGTATCATGACTCCATATTGTCCCACGGATGTGTTTATGTTGGAATTTTTCATGCAGTCTCCTTTTGGTTGGTATTTGTAAGTTATTTCCAACTTCTTTTATTATAAATTCTTTTGTAATGAACATTGTTTTATGTTTCATTTATCCGCACGAACATTGTTTTATGTTTCATTTATCCTCGTGCAATTGTGCCATTATGTTTCTATATAGATTATTACAAGTAGAACAAAGTACGAAGGGTATTATATAGTGAAAAATTTGACAGGTAACACCAAATTTCCCTCCACAAAGCTTGCATAATTTATATTTCCATAAACAGGGTATGTGTCTGGTTTCCTCTAATTTTTTTCATCACTGGAATCGAACAATTTTTTTTCTAATTTGATAGTTAATATTATCATTATTTGTTTAATTTCCATTTCCCTGATTCCCAGGAGGAAATGCGCACTTTTCATGTGTATTGGGCATTGTCTTATTTTCATCCTGTAAATTATCTGTTGGTATACTTTGCAATAGACACATCTCTGTAACCTTATTACATTTCATTTCTGCAGCATTTGATGTTGTGAATGTCTCAATTCTTCAAATTCTCTCGTTTCCTGTGAACTTCCTATGCTCTAGTATTCTTCCCAGTTTTCTTTTTTAAAAAATATTTATTTGGGGGGGGGGGCGGTTAGAGAGGCAGAGACAGAGGGAGACACAGAATCCGAAGCAGACTCCAGGCCCTAAGCTGTCAGCACAGAGCCCGATGCGGGGCTCAAACTCATGAATGGTGGGATCATGACCTGAGCTGAAGTTGGATGCTTAACTGAGCCCCCCAGGAGCCCCTTCTTCCCAGTTTTCTAGCGGATCTTTTTCAGTCTCCTTTGTCTTTGCCTTTTTCTTTACCATTCCTTAAATATAGCACCTGGTATTACCAGGGTGCTGTAGACTGAATGTTTGTGGTCCCTCCCCACCCAATTCATATGCTGAAACCTGATCCCTAATGTAATGGTATTCGGATGTGGAGCTTTTGGGAGGTGATTAGGTCATGAATCCTCATGAATGGGATTGGTGGTTTTTTTAAAATATAATTTATTGTCAAATTGGCTAACATACTGTATGTATGGTGCTCTCTTGGTTTTGGGGGTAGATTCCTGTGATTCATTGCTTATGTACAACACCCAGTGCTCATCCCAACAGGTGCCCTCCTCAATGCCCATCCCCCATTTCCCCTCCGTCCCATCCACCCTCAGTTTGTTCTCTGTATTTAAGAGTCTCTTATGGTTTGCCTCCCTCCCTCTCTGTTTGTAACTATTTTTTTCCCCTTCCCTTTTCCCTATGGTCTTCTGTTAAGTTTCTCAGGTTCCACATATGAGTGAAAACATATGATATCTGTCTTTCTCTGACTGACTTCTTTCACTTAGCATAACACTCTCCAGTTCCATCCATGTTGCTGCAAATGGCAGGACTTCATTCTTTCTCATTGCCAAGTAGTATTCCATTGTATATGTAAACCACATGTTCTTTATCCATTCGTCAGTTGATGGACATTTGGGCTCTTTCCATAATTTGGCTATTGTTGAAAGCACTGCTATAAACATTGGGGTACGAGTGCCCCTATGCATCAGCACTCCTGTATCCCTTGGGTAAATTCCTAGCAGGATAAATTCCTATTGCTGGGTCGAAGGGTAGTTCTATTTTGAATTTTTTGAGGAAACTCCACAGTTTTCCAGAGCGGCTGCCCCAGTTTGCATTCCCACCAACAGTGCAAGAGGGTTCTCGTTTCTCCACATCCTTGTCAACATCTGTTGTCCTGAGTTGTTAATTTTAGTTACTGTGACTGGTTTGAGGTGGTACCTCGATGTAGTTTTGATTTGTATTTCCCTGATGAGGAGTGATGTTGAGCATTTTTTCATGTGTCCGTTAGCCATCTGGATGTCTTCTTTGGAGAAGTGTCTATTCATGTCTTCTATTTATTCACTGGATTATTTGTTTTTTGGGTGTTGAGTTTGGTAAGTTCTTTATAGATTTTGGATACTAACCCTCTATCCGATATGCCATTTGCAAATATCTTTTCCCATTGCGTTAGTTGCCTTTTAGTTTTGTTGATTGTTTCCTTTGCAGTGCAGCAGCTTTTTATCTTGATGAGGTCCCCATAGTTTATTTTTGCTTTTAATTCCCTTGCATTTGGAGACATGTCGAGCAAGAAATGGCTGTGGCTGAGGTCAAAGAGGTTGTTGCCTGTTTTCTCCTCTAGGGTTTTGATGGTTTCCTGTCTCGTATTTAGGTCTTTTGTCCATTTTGAGTTTATTTTTGTGTCTGGTGTAAGAAAGTGGTCTAGTTTCATTCTTCTGCATGTTGCTGTCCAGGTCTCCCAAAACCACTTGCTAAAGAGACTTATTTCCATTGGATACTCTTTCCTGCTTTGTCAACATGATACTCTACATGGAAAACCCGGAAGACTCCACCAAAAAGCTGCCGGAACTGATATATGAATTCAGCAAAGTCGCAGGATACAAAATCAATGTACAGAAATCAGTTGCATTTCTATACACCAATAATGAAGCAACAGAAAGAGAAATCAAGGAATCGATCCCGCTTATAATTACACCAAGAACCACAAAATACTTAGGAATAAACGTAACCAAAGATGTAAAAGATCTGTAGGCTGAAAACTATAGAAAACTTACGAAGGGAATTGAAGAAGACACAAAGAAATGGAAAAACATTCCACGCTCTTGGACTAGAAGAATAAGTATTGTTAAAATGTCAATGCTACCGAAAGCAATCTACACGTTCAATGCAATCCCAATCAAAATTGCACTCGCATTCTTCTTAAAGCTAGAAGAAACAATCCTGAAATCTGTATGGAACCACAAAAGACCCCAGGTTAGTGTCTTTTAAAAGAGGCCCCAGAGAGCTCCGTCCTTTCAGCTCCGTCCTTCCTTCTACCACACGAGGACACAATGAGAAGATGGCCATTTATGAACTAGTAAGTGGGCCCTCCCAGATACTGAATCTGTTGGTGCCTTGATCTTGGACTTCCCAGCCTCCAGGGTATGAGAAGTAGATATTTGTTGTGCAAGTCTCCCAGGCTTTGGTATTTTTGTTACAGTAGCCTGGATGGACTAAGACATGGGGAATTCCCTGCTCAATCTCCTTTTCACTTTACGTATTCCTCCCAAGAGAGATCCTTCTTGTACATGATAGGATTTTCCACCACAATTTGTGTGCTGACTATTCACATTTCTGGGAGGTAGCTCAGATCTCTCTCTTGAGCCCCAGGTGCACATATTCGACTCTGTTTCAGACATCTTAATCACAACATATCCCAAACTGAACTTATCTCTCATGTCCCACCCACCAATTTAGTCCCCCAAGCCGACAATCGGCTCTTTCTTTTCCCTTTCCCTCCTCCTTCTCCCGCTAAAAAACCAGGTATGGACTTCTGCTGATTCTGACTTCTTCCCATCACCCACTCTACTGCTGCTGCTGCTGCCGAGTCCTTCATTATTGTGTAGCTGGAATCTTCTAACATCTCCTTACCTCTAATCTCATCCTCCTCTTCATCAGCGTTCTTTCTAATCCGTGGAATGAAGCACATCATCCATCAGCCCAAAATCCTTTACTTACTTCTCCTTGAAAGGGGTCGGGATAAAACCCAAACTCCTGACCACACACACAAAAGCCTTATTGATCTGGACCTGGTTTCCTTTTTTTTGTTTGTTTCAGTCACACAACATATCCTCAGTTTCCCAATCTAGCCACGTTCTCTGCCTTCGCAGATGTTATTGTATTCGTCTTCCTTATGTAACACACTCCCTTGCTCTTCAAAGGAGTCACACCTATTGTCTGTCTCCCAGCAGCTTCCCCCGATCACACAGTTTGTGTTGGGTGGTCCATCCATGTGGTCCCATTATTCTCCATTTCAAAACCATATTTACACATGAGACCGTGAGCTGCTTAAGAGCAGGCAGGTGTAGGGGCGCCTGGGTGGCTCAGCCGGCTAGGCGTCCGACTTCAGCTCAGGTCATGATCTCGTGGTCCGTGAGTTCGAGCCCCGTGTTGGGCTCTGTGCTGACAGCTCAGAGCCTGGAACCTGTTTCAGATTCTGTGTCTCCCTCTCTCTCTGACCCTCCCCCATTCATGCTCTGTCTCTCTCTGTCTCAAAAATAAATAAACATTAGAAAAAAAAATTTAAAGAGAGCAGACAGATGTATAGCTTTCATTTGTACAACTTCAGATGTAGCCCAAGAGATATCTAATAGGGGTGACTGGGTGGCTCATTTGATTGAGCATCTGACTCTTGATTTCAGCTTGGGTTGTGATCCCAGGGTCATTGGTCTTGGAGTCTGCTTAAGATTGTCTCTCTCTCTTCCTCTGTCCCTTTTCCCTGCTCTCTCTTTCTTTCCAAAATAAAATAAAATTTAAAAAAATTTAAAAAATTTAAAAAAATCTTTAAAAAAAAGGAATATCTGATAGATAGAAGGAAAAAGGAGAAAGGAGAAGAGGAGAGGAGAATCTGGTCTCTGCTCCCCAAAATGGCTCTCACCAAGATTAAGGTCACTAGTGAGCACACAATTATTAAATACAATGAGTACAGTTTCTGCTAATCCGGATACAGTTTTTGAAACATCACTTTCTCCTAGACTTCCCTCTGTCCATGGTGGATCCTTCTCATTTTCGTCTTTAGGGTCCTTTTCTTCTGCTCACCTCTTAGGTGAGGATATTGTCCTGGGTCCCCTGCTCTCTTAGTCTCCTTGGGATGTGCCCAAGTTGGAGCCTATGCGGACACCTGCAGTGTTGTGCTGCCTCCTACTGGAACTAGGGAGGTTGGGAATAAATCTTGTTATCCCCCCCAGGGTTAGCTTCAAATGTTTCCGAGAAACACAGAAACACGGAGCAGTAGCCCTTTTGAAGACTCTCTGGAGAGTCCAGGTCTGAGCAAAGCCCACCCACGTGTGGTTTCTTTCGCTTCCTTCTTTTTCTCTTTCTCTGCCCTTGTGACTCTGCCTCCTCCTCCCACGCACTTTGTTTATGGTTCTGTTTAAAATCTTCCCTAGCTAAGTCCACCTCAAGTTCCCTCATTCTACTCCCGTCTCATCGTCTCTTCTCTAGTCCGCAGATTTCCTGTAGCCCATACTGGGGAAGGAGCAGAAGACTGGGGTGGAGGAGAGCTGAACCATGACCTTATTCTGACTCAAAATCTCAAGTATAAAATGCAGGCAATACTGCCTGTCCTTCTCACCTCACAGGGCTCCAATGTGATCAAGTGAATGGGGTGTCGTCCGTAGTTTAAGGTATTGAGCTGACTCACTTTCCCCAAGCTGATCTTTTGGGGGAGGGTAATTCCTTTCATCAGAGGAGTTCGCAGATGGAGACGAGCCATGTTTTTATCGGTGCCCTCTCTGTTGAATTGGAAACGTCTCCAGTTCAAAAATAGTTACAAATAAGCTGTATTAGGGACTGTGGCTTGCTGTTTGGGTCCCCAAAGGGCCCTAGATGGGCAAATAATTCATTTAGGTTCAAGAGGGATGGGCCTGAAATTTCTGGGAAATCCCTCCTTTTGGACCAAGTGATCTTGCTTTTTCAACTAACGTTCCGTGGATAGGCTAATGTAAAGGTACAAGCAGTGACTTTATCTTTAAGGAGGAAGAGCCTGAGGGTGGGGCTTAGGGCATGGGGGACCTGATTTCCCAGACATTCTGTCCTGAATGACACTTATATATGACCTACTCCTCTCATGACTTAGACGTGGCCCCGGCCGGAAATCCCCTGCAGGTTTGGTGGGCCCTGACTAATTTTACCTTCTGGATTAATTGGGGTGATTCCTGCCTGGGAAGCCAAAAGCAGATATTCTCTATCAGGGAACCCTAATCATTTTTGAGCACTGGCCCTTCTGAGAACCCAGTAGTAGCTATGGATCCTCTCTCGAGAAAACAGAACCAACTGTGCCTTCAAAGTAGCTCACTTCACCGCTGTGTGTCACATATGGTGGCTTCCTGTTTTTGACCTCCAAACTCCACCCATGAGCCTGCTTTTGTAAAAGCAAAAAGTGGGTGTTTTCCTCTAAACTTGGGCCATGATTTCAAGGGCTCTGGAGCCCTCGGTCCGCTGCTAACGTGGGGTCTGGCCTGTCTTCAGCGTTCCTGGGACATAACATGTGTCCCCAAAGGCAGGAGTGGTTTATACCTCTGGGACTTCTACTGCTGCCTCATTTGCTCCTGGCAAACATTCAAGGTACTTTACGTGCGTCGTGTGCCTGTGATCGTATATGGGAGGCACGGTGAGATGGAAAAGGGGGTATGAGGTGGGGCTTAACCCCGGGAGTGGAGTGTGGTCTCCACACAGCAGGTACACCTGTGTTGGTAGCAGCACCGTGGAGAAACTTCCTGAGCCTTGGAGATAAGGCTCTCTCTTTTCCTATGGGGTCATGACAAAAACAGGGCCCTGGGGAGACCGGGAAGTAGGCTTCTTATATTTCGTTCCACGGCTCGAGGTCTGGGAAGGTCTGGTGTTTTGCTTTCTGTTGTTGTTGTTGCTTTTTTCTTTTCTTTTTTTTTTTTTTGCATTTTGTGTTTATTAATTTTTATTTATTTATTTATTTTCCAAAACGTTTTTATTTTTTATTTTTGGGAGAGAGAGAGAGAGACACACACAGAGTACAAGTCGGGGAGGGACGGAGAGAAAGAGGGAGACACAGAATCCGACGCAGGCTCCAGGCTCCGAGCTGTTCGTACAGAGCCAGACTCGGGGCTTGAACCCACTGACCGAGAGATCATGACCCGAACCGAAGTCGGACGCTTAACTGACTGAGCCACCCAGGCACCCCCTCCTTTTTTTTTTTTTTTTTTTTTCCATTTTGAATATCAGCTCCAAACTGAAAGCTGCCGCATTTTCTGCTAGTTACACACTCTGCTCCCTGTGGCATTCTCTGAGACCTCTAGCCAGGGGCTGTGTCCTGAGCAAAGATAAATGATGTTGTCATTCCCAAAGAGAGATCTAAATTGTAGGAAAAAAAGCTTGCCCTCTCTAGGGTCTGTGAATGAGGATCTGAGCAGAGGCCTTGGGAGCCTCAGTATCAAAGGAACCCCCAACATCTAGTTGTTAAGAGTTAAAGGCCATTCCTCTGCCATGGGCTTGTTCTGGTTCCCCTCACGTGCTCCGGGACCGAGCGAACGTTCCTTTCTGTTACAACTACTCAACCTCCCAGTACTTTTCTTTCCAGGTCAGCTGAGAAGCGAGAGGTAAGCCATTGCCTTTCTCACTATTCCTCCGAAGAAGTATTCGGGCATTATTATATTGTACATCTGAAACGAACGTAGTGTCGTATGTAAATTACACTTCAATTTTAGAAATTACTTCCTTAAAAGGTTTGTATAGCTTAAAATAGTTGACCTTATCAGAGAGCTCGTGATAACTCCATATTAGTACCTTAAAAACTCACCTCTTTCCTTCCTTCATAATTTTGCTGGAAACCATGTGACTTCAGAGTGGAGAGAACTTCCTCTGTAGGGCCTCTTTTGCCTCCCAGAGCAGACTCTTAGGTATGAAATGATGATTCTTTTGGTCTGAGTCCCCGTGTTCCCCATTTTAAATTTGCTTCTGTACTGACAAGAAATCTGGGTTGGCACAGGAAAGAGCTGCTTCATTTTCTATTGTAAACTACATGTAAACACAGGTACTTTATCCTCAGCATCCAGAGACGTAACCAACTACTTTTTCCTGTTAGAATTAAATCAAAATAGGGGTGCCTCAGTGGCTCAGTCGGTTGTGTGTCCGATTCGTGATGTCGGCTTAGGTCATGATCTCATGGGTCATGGGATGGAGCCCTGCGTCGGGCTCCATGCTGACAATGCGGAACCTGCTTGGGATTCTCTCTTTCCCTCTCTCCTGTCCCTTGCCTGCTCTCTCCCTCTCTCTCTCTCAAAACAAATAAATAAAAACTTTGTTTTAGGTTTAAATTTAAAAAAAAAATTAAATCAAAATAGTAGCCTTCTTTGCGGTTATTTCCCTATCTTCTAACACATGTAATTTTGAGGAAGGCAAATCAAGATTTTGTCAGTGTACTTTAAAAATGGAAAGAATACTTAAGAAGTGTATTATAGGTAAGAAAGATCAGTTTATCTGAATTTAGTAGACAATTATCAGACTAAACCGCCATCTTCATACCCCAAATTGTATTACAACACTTCTTTAATTTTGCAATCTATATATTAGTAAAATTAATCCTTATTTCTTCCTTAACTTGTGAATGAATTATAGAAGCCTTTTAGATGACTAGAATATCTTTTACTTCTTTTTAAATGGCCAATCAAGCATTCTTTCTACTGCTGCTATCTTGAGGTTTATGTTGCTTTTCCAGGCCACATTTTCATTAGTTAGTTCAAAACAAAATTCTCCTTTCCCTTGTTATTTTCAAGCCTGATCTCAGCCCATCTGAGGCTGCTGGTTTTATACTTCAAGGTTTCTTTTAGCTGCTTTGCATTGATTTTTGGTATCTGAAATCTTGAATGCTCTATGTTTTTATGTTTTTGGATTTTTTTTTTTTTTGAGATGTCCCAAGCACCTCCTCCCCTACTCCTCTGCTTTCTACATCATAATAGCCATCTTTTATTCATTTATCAGGATCCAGCCACAAGACGGGAGTCTACTGGCCCAGTTTGGGCACCTATCATATTTAAGAAACACAGTTCATTGCTTACGAGTAATTAAACAGTAACTCAAATTTCTACTTACGGTCTCTCAAAAAATGTTAAAGGAAACCCAATGTGTGAACTGGGAGCACTTATGTACACATTTTGTCCTGTCCGTCCGTCCGTCCATCCATCCATCCACCCGTTGGGTATTAAATACCAAAATGTCAACCAAATATTTTGGGGATTTAAAATTGAGCAGGACATGGTCTTCGCCTTCGAGAAACTCACAAAATTCGCGACTGTGTGTCTGCTACAGTTTCTCCACGTCCTTCACACTAAATTTTGAAGTTCTTTTGAGCACGTTGGGGATACCCTTGCCAGACATGATCTTCTTGTCCTTAGAAAGCAACACCCATTCTCACAAGGAGAAAGATGCAGGGTATAACTGGGCCCGGATCATACCTTGAGTCTACGTGCTCTATAGTCTTCATTCTTTCTCATTGGACTCATCCCCTTTGCTCTTTCTCCAAGGAAACTTTAGGGAAGTTCTCTGTTTCAACAGAGGTGCTGGGTCCTTTCTGTCTCATCACCACATGTCCTAGGCCAGTGGTGCGGTTTTGTGTTATCTCTTGTGCATATCGAGAGACCTTTCAGACCTTTACCGAGAAATAAAGTGGTGGCTGATTGCGGGTTGAGCTGTCTTCCTGAGCGTATGTCTGACCCTTGTTGGAGAGTCTGCCCAGGATGACCCAGGCCAGTAGCTCTCAGCTGGAATGGGGGTGAGACATTTGACCGGATCTGGAGACTCTTTTGACCGTCACATCTGGAGAAGTGCTGCTGGTATGTAGCGGGCAGGGGCCAGGAATTCTGCTGAACATCCTGTAATGCACCAGGACAGGCCCTACAACAGGGAATGATCTGGCCTAAAATGCCAATAGTGTGCCAAGTCTGAAAAACATCGATCTAGGCTCTCTCTTGCCACCACTTCCATTAATTCACGTGGAAACAAGTAACAGAATGAGAACAAGTCCAGGACATATGTCTGGCGATTTGAAAATCCTGGGGGCAGTGTCCTGATTTGCTGCACGCCCCGAGAGACCAGAGTTCCTGTCTGCATGGCTGATATCAGAGCCTCGCACAGTGCCAGGCATACAGTGGTTCCAATACCATTATTGGCCCTGAATTGATTATGTCACAGAGATCATAATGTGTGGAATGGCTCAATCAGAAGGGCCGTGCAAATGAATGCCGAAGTATGTCTGGAGAGGCACTAGGCACAGAGTAAGTGCTCGAAACATGTTTGTTGAATGGAGACCTGGATGCTTGGAAGAACTAATGAATAGAAACTTGAAAGCTCTGGGGACACAGGCAGTTTTAATCTTTTACGAGCTGAAGAGAGTGCTTTTGGAAACGATAGTCTTGTGGAAAGTGAGCAGCGAGATATCTACATAATGTTCAACAACAAGCTGAGGTTTTGCGTGGTGGAATACGAGGCCAGAGTTAATGTAGATCGTACTCCCTCTTTCCTCTACCAGTAGGTTCTTTCTACTGCTTTTTCTCAGCCTATAGGTAGATACTGATAACTATCTATCCACATCTGTCTACTTTGTTCTTCTCCCTCCACAATGAGTCAACAGATCTCCCCTTCCTCTTGCACCTTCCTGGTTATCATCTTGTCTTCTCCTTGCCTTAGCCAAACAAGGTTTGGGTGCCCGCATGAAAAAAGAACAGAAGAGCAAACACAGATAGGAACAAACATGAGGTTAGTTCGAATGAGAAAAGAAGTCTCAACGTGTCACAAGTTTCCCAAAGCTGAGAAATACTACAAAAATTACGAACGCCAGAAAACTAGCATCATCTCGCCATGAACGAAATGGCTTCATGCTTCTAGAATACGTTGACACTGAACAGCTCTGACTCTCATTCGTTTCGAACTTTGTGTCTTCTTTACTTCCCACCTGCTTCCTAGAGAATTCAACTGAAAGATCGGGGAACACAAGCCCAGAGAGGGGATGTGACTTGTCACCATTTTATTTGAAAATCTACTGGTATGAGAGCAAGGGAGAGAGCGGAGGCCAGCCTCAGTGACATTTTTCTGTCTGGTCTGGGGCAGAACTAGGTGAATTATCGGCAACTTCCCATTGCCCATTCCTCAAGCTGCAGCTTTCACTGAATTCTGGATCGGGGGCCAGGCCTCCTAGTGAAAACCATACTCACCGCTTCCAAGCAGAAACCCCATCCTTCTTCCCTGTCCCACCCCTCAGGCCAAAGCCTGGGCCACCGGGCCGCTCTGCCCTCTCTAAGACGGCTCTCACTTTCATTCACAGATGCTTCAGATCAAATGACTGTCATCTCTGGCAGCAACGTGACTCTGAAAATCTCCAATGTGATTCCTGACTACAAACAATTAGCCTGGTTTTACAACGACAACCAGAAGATTGTAGAACAGGAGTCCAAAGCCCCTAAATACTTCAAGTCTCAGTTTAAGGACAGGGTCCGTCTTGGTGTTGACCACACACTCTTCATCTATAATGTCCAGAAGGAGGACAGCAGCACCTACATCCTGAAGGTGTTGAAGGAGTCTGGGAGAGAGATATCTAAGTACATCTCACTGGAGGTGCTGGGTGAGTTTGGGGAGCCCCACTCCAGGGCCCCAGATGGACCACTGGGAGGTTTCCCTGGGCTCATGGGGACCCTCTCTGGGAGGAGGAACTTCAGGACAGGCTTAATTCATTTCTCCCGGAGCCCGTTCCTCTGGGGAGTGAGCCTGGGCCGGCAGAACCCAAACTGAGAGCCTTGGGACATTTAAAACCGTGAAGAGAGGGAAAACCACAGAAATGGTTTCTTCTCTCTTCTCTTCACGCTCTTCTGTGATCAACCCAAATCAGTTCTGAGCTTATCTTAATGATATACCTGAACACAGACTTCATCAGACTCAAGGAGAAAGGTACAAGAGATACAGAATGGGGCAGGGAATGTTAAAGCAAGGCTGTTTACCTTTCAGAATGGATGGGACAAAAACTTCCACTCGTAGCTCCAGCCTAACTGGTACATGTGGAATAAGGACTAATATTATATTTGGAAGCAGACAAACCTGGGTTAAACTCCGGTTACTAGCTCACTTACTAGCTCTGTGACCTTTGGAGAAAGATCTTAACATCACCATATTAGGTAAATTTCTTTTGATGGCAAAGTAGCAGAAACTAGTTTGATGTAAATTTGGCAAAAAAAAAAAAAAAAAAAGTCTATTAAAGAAACTAGACCTATTTAAAGCAATTCAAGGGACCTAAAAGAGGCAGGAAGGGCTGAACAGGAGGAAGAATGAGGCCAGTCTAGAGTCCCCACCCTCAGGAATCTGTAGACTAGGCCTCTGGATCCCTGCCATTTACATGACTTACTCTCAAGGCCTAGACTTTTGTAACTCTTGGTTTAAGTTATCAGAATTTATTTATTATTATTATTTTTTTAATGTTTATTTATTTCTGAGACAGGGGTAGAGCATGAGTGGGGGAGAGGCAGAGAGAGAGGGAGACACAGAATCCGAAGCAGGCTCCAGGCTCTGAGCTGTCAGCACAGAGCCCGACACGGGGCTCGAACTCACAGACCGTGAGATCATGACCTGAGCCGAAATCGGTCGCTCAACCAACTGAGCCACCCAGGCGCCCCTGAATTTATTTATTTTTTAAAGTTTATTTATTTATTTTGAGAGAAAGAGAGAGCATGAGCGGGGAGGGGCAGAAAGAGAGGGAGAGAGAGAATCCCAAGCAGGCTCTACACAGTTAGCACAGAGCCCAACATGGGGCTTGATCTCACGAACTGAGAGATCATGACCTGGGCTGAAATCAAGAGCCACTTAATCGACCGAGTCACCCAGGCACCCCTAAATTCTCAGAATCTAAAGAGAGAAACTGATTAGCCCAAGTTGGTTCAGATACGTGTATCCGATGAAAACATTTACGGCCCGAAGGGTCAGGCTATAAAGCAGAAACATGGCTCCTGGGGACCCCTCCCTGGTGTTGAGGTAAGCAATTATTAGAGAAGAGGGGCAGGGCAGACATCCCAGACAGGTGAGACCTGAGAGCTGTGGAGTCCCCATATTATGAGGATAATTATATCTTGCTTTTAGGATGTCGTGAGAACCAAAGTCAATAATGAGAGTAAAACATCAAAAAATGAAAACAAGGGTTCCTTTCCAAACCAAATCATTTTATCATGCAGTTTCCTTCCACCAGATAATTACCAAAAATATAACCACAAAATCTCTAGAAAATACTCAGAATATGTCTGTAATGTTCTTTCTCCCCCGAAACAGTGTAAATGAAGAGCGTCATGTACAATCGGGTCCCACCGGCTCAACCGTCCCTGTTCTAAGAGGCTGGAGGCCCCTTCTTTCTCACTTCCTCTAAGTCACATGAGCCTGAAAATTTGGGAGGTTTTTGAAGGTTCTGGGAACAGGAAAGAGTCAAAGTCTCTTACAGTGGTCTTAAGAAAAAGCCCAAAGTTGTATCATTTACCAATTTCTGTGGTAAATAGTCCCCCCACGGCCAATTCCAAGTTCCTAATGGTTTCATAATCAGCTTGCAACATTTCTGAATATTTTAAATTCCCAAAGCTGGTGTGAGGTAAGCGCGTGTGTCTGAAGATAAGACCATCAGGAAACTCATTCTTCAGTACAGACCTTGAATTTCTGATAGCTCAAGGGGGGCATCTTAGAGGCAGCCTCTCTGCTGGCTCAAAAAATCCCATCCACAAAGTGCCCCAGTGCATGCTTCTCGGCGTGTAAAATGTGGACGATATGGAAGACAAGGCTAGACCACAGGAAATGCCAAAAAACATTATGAAAATGTGCAGGGGAAGTCCAGCAATCTGAGGGGGATTTCACACTGGAGATGGGCCTAGAGTCAGGGAGACCAGACAGGCAGAACCCTCCCATCTCACCCCACACCCTTGCAGCCAGAGGCAAGCTCTGGGCTCGTCAATTCTCTGACGCATTTAATCCTTTGACACCTGAGCGGCACTGACTTTGCAGGGGTTTCATCCATGGCCGCAATGGAAAGGCGCCAGCGGGTCTCAGGTAAAGGGGCCATGGCAAAGGAAGGAACAGATGCTGAGATTACTTTTTAGCCCCTCTGGGGGCAGGATGACAGCAGTAATGATGATGTGACCTCCAACACGCATATAACACTTGTGCCCTGCAGAAAGCACTTCCCCCTGGAGGATGCCATTTTATCTCACTAACATTGTGCTATGAGGTGGAGTCAGTTTACCAGTGGGAAGGAAAGTTGAGGGGTTAATTATCTTGATGATGTCACTCCACGAGAGCCAGGACCCAGGCTGGTCTCACTCCAAAGCTACCGTTTTGTCCTTTGTATCTCATAACTACTCCATCCATCCATCCATCCACCCATCCTTTTGTCACATGCTTCCGGAATTCCTGCTATGTGGCAGGCACTGTACTAAACCCCGAGATACCAAAGATAACGGATACAATGCTGTGCATCATGGCTTATGCGTGCTGGGAGTTACATGAGGCTCTTCTCTGTAGCTCTGCCAGGGTCCAGGAAAGGGCTTTGCAGTGTGCCGGGTGGCACCTCTTACCCCAGGACTCTTGCTGAATCTGAGCCCACGTGCTCTGGAAGGACAGATGGGCCAAGATGCCAACTCCGGGCTGGTGCTGGAGAAGGATCCCCAAGGAGCTCAGACAGTTGGGATACCAAGTCTGATGCCAACCAATCTCTGCTGTCCTTTCCGGCCCACACATAGTCATAACCCCATTTTGGTTCTGGGGTCGAGGCTTCCCCCACCCCCAACATACATACCGTCTCCATTTTAGCGTCACCCCTAAGGAGCAGCCCTTCCGGTCTGAGCCTCCAGACGTCAAAGCTGCTCACTGGCTCCCTCTGTAGGGGCCTCTTCTCCATGACACCACTTCCTGTCCCTACCTAGCTCCCTTTTGTATTTTGTTAGCCAAACGCTTGTAGCATCAGCGCCTCATAAACGCATAAACCCATCGTCTCATCTTACAACATCCTCCTCGTCTTCAGATCCAGTACCTAAACCTGTCATAAAGTTTGAGAAGACACAGGAAGAGAGCAACAGATGTCATCTGAAACTGTCATGTGGGACCGAAGGCCTGTCTGTAAGCTGGTATGGGGACTCGAGACCATTTCCAAAGGAGATCCATAGTAATGTGCTTGAAATCACCGTTAATCCACAGAATTACTCCAGGAGTTACACCTGCCAAGTCAGCAATGCTGTGAGCAGCAAGAATGACACAGTCTACTTCACTTTACCCTGTAGTCTGGGTAAGAAATATTCCCAAGGGAGCCGAGGCGGGGTACGGGTAACTAGTTTGCTCTTGATTCAAGAAAGCTGTGGGAATCCTATTCAGCATCCTGCTTGGGTGGAGAATCCCAAAGGCATCTGTGAGACCTGGGAGACGGGTTCTACCCCGGGCTCTGCCACCGCCTCTCAGCAAGCTCGCCTGGCTTTTGTGGAGCTTATCGTCCTTGCTTGCAAAGGGGGGCTGACACTCCTACCCAGCTCTAACAATGCAGGGTCCTAGAATCTGAGGTCTGGGGAATTGTAGGACAATCAGATGTCAGCAAGTGGGAGAGCAGACCAGACCCAGTTGAGCAGGTGCATAGAGGGGTTTCTGGGAGACGGCCTAAATTAACAAAGGCAAGAAGGGCCGGGTAGATGAGCACAAGCCAGAACAGGCGGTAAACAGGAACGAGGGCCTTACCCTAAGGTAGAGACTCTCTGCTCTTTAGAAAGACAGACTCTGGGTTTCATGTTTCAGATCCTCTGTCTCTTGGGAGGATCCATTCACTTGAGCATCTCTCTTGGCTCTCTATCAAGCCTACGCAAGTCCCGTAGAGTGGTAGCTGGGATCAGGCTGTAAGCTCGTAGGCTTTAGAGTCAGACACCTGGGGTGAATCCCGGAATTGTCACTTACTAGTGAAGCAAGTTACTTCGCTTCTCCAAGTCACGTCCTTCGCCAAGTCGTGTCCTTCCTAAGAAACAGGCAAAATAGTAATCCTTATCTCATGCTGTATAAGGATTAAATGAGATAGTACAGATAACCTGCCTAGCACAGTGCCTGATGAGTCTTCAATGAATGGTACTTAAATTACGCCCAGTTCCTTCAATTCTGGAGATACTAGGAGTTTGGGGGACCCCTTAATAAATTTGAATTACTATCTCCAGCATTCTGGGTCCTGTACTTTCCATACCTCTGAAACCACATCCCTGAGAATCTATATCCATATCCATATCCTTCCAGAATAACTCACGCCCGTGGTGCCAACATTTACCTGAGTTTCCTGTCAGGCACCAGGGATCATGGCCCTCGGAGACACTGCTCTTTCACGGTCCTCCCGGACCCGGTCTACTCTCCCACCTGTACTGATTTCTTCACCTCTGCTCCCACATGCAGACTATGGACACTGTATACTTCTTCATTCTTCCCAACTGACTGGCCATGCCTCTGCTAGTCTCTCCTGCCACCACAGACCTGATGGGACAGTTTGGGGTCTGGCCGTGAGACTACCTTCATATCACCAGCACAGCCTGAGAGCCAGAAAAAGGAAGAAACACAGCCCCTGTCCTTTATAAAATGAGGGTGACCGCTCATCTACAGAGAGGAGGAAAACAATAATATAGCCCTTTTTATTTTGGAAGTGCTACACCACTCTAGTCACTTGTTAGCCACCCAAATTATTCTAGAAAAGCATCCCCAATTTATCACCCATTCTCTTTGTCTTTTAATTTTCTGCTCCCTCCTCCCCTCTGTTCTTACCCCTTCTCTTCTCTTCCCTTCTCTTCTCTCTTCCCTTTCTCTTTTTTCCTCTTAGTAGGTGCGGATGGTGAGTGGGGTGGAAAAACAGAGAGGGGAAGTAATCCTTCCCTCCCTGAACTCTAGACACCTAACTGATTGGCATTTTCTTTCTCTTTCAGGCAGATCCACTGGAGTAGCCTGGACTGCAACGTGGCTAGTGGTCATGGTACCCATTGTTCCTGGCCTCCTATGGCCCTGAGATGAGCTCTTCTAACTCAGGAGTGAAAGCTGAAGATGGCTGGGTCTTGCCTTCATCAGCCAGACAGGAGCTCTGGTTATACGGGATGGAAGAAAGTGTGCTGTTGGGGCATCTACAAGGATTTTCAAATTAACTTTTAAAAAATTAGAGTTAAGGGGTGCTTGGGTGGCTCAGTTGGTTAAGCATCTGACTCTTGGTTTCGGCTCAGGTCATGATTTTACAGTTTTGAGAGTTCAAGTCCCCTCATCGGGCTTTGCACTAGAAGAGTGGAGCCTCCTTGGGATTCTCACTCTCTCTCTCTGCCCGTCTCCCACTCAGGTTGTCTTTGTCTCTCTCAACATAAACAAATAAACTTAAAAACATTTCTTTAAATGTTCATTTATTTTTAAGAGAGAGAGAGAGAGAGAGAGAGAAAGGGTGCGAGTCAGGGAGGGACACCGAGAGAGGAAAACACAGAATCCGAGGCAGGCTCCAAGCTCTGAGCTGTCAGCACAGAGCCCAATGTGGGGCTCAAACCCACAAACTGTGAGATCAAGACCTGAGCTGAAGTTAGATGTTTAACCAACTGAGCCGCCCAGGTGCCCCAAAATAAATAAATAAACTTAAAAACAAACAAGCAAATAATTAATTAATTTAATTAAATAAAAAACTACAGTTGATATTTTATTTTATATCCTTGGTTGTTTCTCAGCGCCCATATATAGATACACATGCATTCTTCCCACCAGAAGATGTGATCAAACGATGTTTTCTTGTTTCAATAAAGATTTGAGAGGACCATCAACGTTAAACTGTCGGCCAAGGCCTGCTCCATTGGCCTGGACAATCGAGACACAAAGGGGAAGAGCCTGGGCTCGTGGGCTCCTTCTGGCGTTTCAGTGTGTGTGAGGAGTTAATTTGTGTTATCTCTGACCCTTGCTCCCACATCCATGCCCGATTTTCTGGGGTTTCAACTTCTCCCCACCCCAAATTCTGGCCTCCTCTCTGAGGAGCATGCTCATTAGGTTTCCTGGGAATATGGGGTCAGGCTCACCCCTCAGGAGTGAGCAAGAAACTTTGCCACATAGAAAGAGTCCCTCCCAAGCCTTTCCTGGGGGAGCTGAGCAACCCTACTCCCTTTGTGTGCAACTCTTCAAGTCCTACCTGTGTCATAGGAGCTAATAAAACCATCAAATGGGCAAAATGTTCTCACTAGTGTCTTCCATTGCAGGAAGGTGGGAGGCCCCAGGCCTGGCGCTGACAAAACACACATTTCTGCTGTGTGTTGCCCTCCTCCAAGGCTTGTGTGGGCCTAGAGCTGAGAAGGCCCTTCAAGGATGTGCTCCCCATTCTGGGCCCTGCCCCCCTATAGGTGACTTTCCTTCTACATCAAACCAGCCTTCCCTGCCGTCTAGCCCTCTTCTGTGGAAGAAAATATCATGTGTTCGCCACTCTCCTTTTCCTCCTGGGCTGTCCCGGTTAATTTTCTGTGTCAACTTGACCGGGGCACAGCGGTGTCCCGATGTGCAGTCCCACGCTATTCTGTGTGTGTCTGTGAGGGTTTTCTGGGTAAGACTAACATTTGAATCAGTAGACTGAGTAAAGCAGATTATCCTCCCTAATGTGTGTGGGCTGCATCCAATCAGGTGAAAGTGTGAACAGGCTCACCCTCTCACAAATATGGGAGAATTACTTCTGTCTGACTCCTTTTGAGCTGGGACATTTGTTTCTTTCCTGCCTTCAGACGCCAACAGCAATCCTGGGTCTCAGCTCTTGGGACTTGTCAGCTTGCATAATTACATGAGCCAATTCCTTATAATAAATCTGTGTGTGTGTGTGTGTGTGTGCACCTCCTATTTGTCTGTCTCTGTAGAGCCCTGCCCAATGCATGGGCCAATAAAAAAGCTACCTTTGTCAGCTCCTTTTTCATTTAGTTGGGGCCATGTGACTGGTTTTAGCCAATAGAAAATGGATGGAATTGATGGGACAGGAAGCGAGGGACTCTGAGAATTGGAGCCACATAACGAAAGGGACCTGGGTCCAAGCCATTGCATGGAAGGCAGCTGCCTGGTTTGCACTAAACACGCATAAGAAAGCCTGGGTTTTGTTTGTTAGCCTGGACAGGATAGCCTGGACTCCCTAAGACACCGACCATCCCCTTCAGCCCTACCTGTGGTCCCATCCCGGCCTCACCTCTGATTAGCTTGCACCCTCCAATGGGACTGTCTGCTTTCTGCATGCAGTGTCCTTCCCTTTTCCCTTGCTCTTTCTTGGCAGAAGAAGAGGTTTTCTTGAGGACACACACACACACACACACACACACACATCAATGGAATCAAAGAGCATCTCTGGGGGAAAGCAGTAAGGGAAAAGAAATGTCACTTTATACCATAAATAAGCATAGTCCTCGCTGCTAAGGAACAGGCACACCTCTCCCGGGATCGAGTTTTGACTGGGTCTAGTTACTTGAAGACCTGAGGCAAATCCTCACCTTTGACGGTCCAGATCGCCAACACCAATTATTCCCTGCCTCTCTCTCTCCAGGCAGTGCTAGATACTTCATTTGTTGGACTTAGTGCAGAATGAAAATGTAGGACCCCACCCCACCCCCACCTTGTTCAAAATGCAGGGAAAAAATGCCATTAAATGCACTAAAATATAAACCTTTTCCCTTTATTCTGCAGTCTTTCTGTATTTGGGATGTTTTTTTTAAGTTGCTATTAAATGTTCTAAGTAAAGGAAATTAAACGTTAATGTTATCATTGTGAATTTTATTGTTTATATTTGCAACGCCAGTCAGTTTTGAGTGAGATATAAGAATATTTAATTCATTTGTGGGATAACTGAAATTACTCAAATCGTGTTTTTTTAGCTTATAGATACATGTGCATTTTGTCTTTGCCAGAGCGATAGAAATAATGCAAAAAAACCACCTCACTTAACTGTTTTATTTATTTTTATTTATTTTTTAAAGTTTATTTATTTTTGACAGAGAGAGACCAAGCATGAGCGGGGGAGGGGCAGAGAGAGAGGGAGACACAGAATCCGAAGCAGGCTCCAGGCTCCGAGCTGTCAGCACAGAGCATGACGCGGGTCTTGAACTCACAGACCGCGAGATCATGACCTGAGCCGAAGCCGGACGCTCATCCGACTGGGCCACCCAGGTGCCCCAACTGTTTTATTTTACTTCTTTGTTTTTATTTTTGTTTGTTTTTTTAGCGTTTTTGTTTATTTTTGACACAGAGAGAGACAGAGCATGAACAGGGGAGAGTCAGAGAGAGAGGGAGACACAGAATCGGAAGCAGGCTCCAGGCTCTGAGCCATCAGCCCAGAGCCCGATGCGGGGCTCGAACTCACGGACTGTGAGATCGTGACCTGAGCCGAAGTCGGACGCTCAACCGACTGAGCCACGCAGGCGCCCCAGTTTTATTTTACTTCTTGTGCACACACGTTTTTCCAACACTCTCTGGAAGCCAGTGGGTTTCGTGACACAATTCCTTTGTAGTCATTTTGAGTCTCCGTGAACTCCTACGCATCGTTGATCCACTGAATTCTGTACTCATGGGGTACCCTGAATGCTGCATTTGGAGGAGGCAGCCAGAACAGGATGGACCATGCATACTGCACTGTAAAGGACTTCATTCAAAAGACACAGGTGGCAAGGTGACATTATT
Source organism: Panthera pardus (assembly GCF_024362965.1). Lineage (NCBI taxonomy): Eukaryota > Metazoa > Chordata > Mammalia > Carnivora > Felidae > Panthera > Panthera pardus. The sequence goes on along the minus strand of NW_026526777.1, from coordinate 5,224,206 downwards.
GAGAATGTAATAATATCAAGATGGTGACAGCAGAGCACCAGACCAAGTGTTCTTGCACCAAAGCCTCTGAACAACCCAATTGCAGCTGGGTTGGCCTCAAGGATACCTGACACCTTACACCGAGACAATACCTTCTCTGGGAGTTCCAGTACAAGGACCAAGCCTGGTTCTCACGGATTCCCCAGCCTCTCATGTGTTTCCATACATCAAAACTTAGCGGGGTGATTATCAGCGAACTCAAGTGTTAAAAAAAAAAAAAAAAAAGGAGGAGCACCTGGGTGGCTTAGTTGATCAAGTGTCTGACTTTGGCTCGGGTCATCATCTCGCGGTTCACGGGTTCAAGCCCTGTGTTGAACTCTGTGCCGACGGCTCGGAGCCTGGATCCTGCTTCAGATTCTGTGTCTCCCTCTGTCTCTGCCCCTCCCCCACGTAAGCTCTGTCTGTCTGTCTCTCTCTCTCTCTCTCAAAACTAAATAAACATTAAAAGAAAAAGAAAAGCAAAACCACCCAAAAATGGAGTCACTTGTGCCCATGTTGCCAAACCAAGACTTAATACTTAACCACAGTTTCCACCTCTCCTAGGTTGAACCAGTCAATCTGGAATTACCTCATTACTAGTGAAGTCACCTGCCCGACGGACCCTTGCTGTCCCCTAACGGAAGGTGATCTTGCCTGAAACGATCCGGCTCTTTGCTAGTAACTTGTCCTGCTCCCTTCTGCCTGTGAAAGTCGCTCATTCTGTGCTGCTCCTCAGAACTTTTTTCAGCTTGCACAGGGAATGCTGCCTGACTCATGAATAAAGCCCAAAAAGATCTTTAAAATGTACTCGGCTGAATTTTTCATTTTTAACTTTTGACACAAGCCGTTTGTCTTCGTGCCAAGAAGATATCCCAGCATTTGCCCAAAGGTCTCACCAAGAACTGCCTCGTGTGACGTCCCCAGCCGTCCTCCCTGTGGCCACTCTGGTGAGCTCTGTAATACTGCCCTCTGCTGTCTCCACTGCAGCCAGTTGGGTCCGTGCTACTCAAACTTTTCACTTTAGCTGCAGCCAACCCGGGCATTTTGTTAAAATGCAGACTGAGTCAGTAGGCCTGAGGTGGGGAGGGAGATTCTACATTTTAGAGAAGATTCTAGGAGATGCCGGTGTCATTGTCCACAGACCATTTCTTTGAGCAGTAAGGCACAAGGTGTCCCTGAGCTCTGTTGTTCTGACTTTCAGCTCCCTGGTTTCTAGGTCTGTCCAAGGGATTCCCTTCTCTCCCACTTCCTGCCCTGCTCTGCTCCTGGACACCACACTCCTTTCCCTTCTCAAGTTAACGTGTCCGGTGGTTCCTCCCAGGTTCCCATGATCCCCAGGTGCACCACTACGCCACCGGGACCAACTTGGCTCAACGGGCAGCACAAGATGGCTCACAGAAGGTTTGCAAGGCCAGGATCTCCTGGGAAGTAAGAGAATGAAGCCTTCGTATCTGGCTCTGCACAAATCAACAGCTTGGATCGGACCCCGGTGATGGGACCTGGACCATTAAATTAGACCTGGACCCTTCGGCCAATGAGCTCATTCATTCCGTTCCGCTATTTCCGCTATTTCCCAAGCGCTTGGCCGTGCTGGGTGCCTGGGAGCTGCTTAATGAAAGGTACCATTGACCGAGGCCCATGTGCCTGGCTCTTGCTGAGCAATTTACCCGAACGCGTTCCTTTGAGGAACGGGGATGGGTGTTGGGAGGGGGAGTCTTTCCAAGCTCTTAATTAGGGATTTGGATTGAGGTGGCTTCCTTGACCCTGTTCATTCTACACAATTCTTGCTGACGCCAAAGCAGTCTTCGAAAGGCCCCATCCTTCATGGTTACTTCGTATCCAGGAGTAACAGATCAACCTCCTCCAGTGCCTTTGGGCTCTATTCAAGTGCATTTGTTAAAGTGGCAGTCCCTGCGCCAGGAGAGGTGTGCTCTCCCCTCCCCCTGCCTGCTGCTATTGTCCCCCCACTCCTCAGGAGACTGCATGGGGGGGGGAGAGGACAGATTTAACCCAGAGCCACCTGCATGAGCTGCAAAGTGGTAAGGATAGATCCTTATTCCCTTTCACCTGCTGCACTGCCCCTCCCCCATGCTCTGCTGTTGCCTCCTTTTCTTTCTACTTAATTTAATTTAATTTAGTTCATTTTTTAAATTTACATCCAAGTTAGTTAGCATATGGTGCAACAATGATTTCAGGAGTAGGTTCCTTAATGCCCCTGAGCCGTTTAGCTCATTCTACCACCCACAGCCCCTCCGGCAACCCTCGGTTTATTCTCTCGTTTTCTACGCCTATCGTCTTCCTATCTCTTATTTTTTTCATTCCTGTGGTCCACCTCATCCTGCAGATGGTTTTTTCTCTACTTCTGCCTCATGCAGCCATTTCTGCCTCTGACATTCCATCTGCCCACAAGGGTCTGCGCAGCCCCGATAGGAGATGCCGTAGTTGGTTTCTTTCCTCTCCTCTTGCAATAGGAAGTGTGATCCCCTCCGTCGTGCCTTCCAGCGCCATGGCCTCTGTGCCTGGGGGCTTCAGCTCGGGCAGAGCTTCCTTTGGAGCAGACAGCGCAACAAACACACCGGCTCATTCTCTCAACAGCTATCTGTGATGGGATTCTGATGGCACTTTTCCTTACACTTCAAATTTAGAGCTGGGCCCAAGAGACGTCACTTTCTCAAGAGAGCTACAGATAGGTCAGGGGTAGTACCACTTCCAGGGGCGACTGAACTGATTTGGATTTAAGTGGCTTAAACCCAGCACTTCTCATCTCCATTCCCAGGGTGGGGAGAGAAGAGAGAAAGGGGACCATCGGGACTGAAATTGTTACAGTTGGGAGAGACCTGTGGCTTTTCCCTCTCCTCTCCCCGAGCCAGGTGCCTTTCTCATGATGCTCCTTGAAAGGGACCTCTCTGCAAGCACCGCTTGAGAGATTCAAGATATGCAGAAGAAATAGATACTAATGTCTCCCTTCCCGGTCAGGCAGTGGATGACACGGCAAGGACCTGGTTTCTTCAGAGGATGCTACAGACCAACAACAAGACCTCACCAGGCAGGCAGATCCCAGTGATCAGAGGTTGCTGCGTCGTCAGCGGGAGCCTGCATGGGAGGAGAGAGGGCCAGAAGAGGCCAAGCCCCAGAGCCTGTCCCACATCAGCACCCTCTCCAGCGGAGGGCTCCTGACCCCCACCAGCCTTGCCGAGGCTCCTAAAGCGCTGGCACCGTGCTTCACAAAGGAGCCAAAGTCAGGTGTCTGTTATGGAGGCATCTGCCAGTGGGTCAGTGTCAGCCAGAGCAACAGAGATGGTCAAGAGCAGTTGGGTAACTACAAAACGGTTTGGTTCTCTCTTCCCTGCCCTGAGCCACTTGAGAAGCTGGAACTGGAGGAGGTAAAAAAAAAAAAAAAAAAAAAGGAGGGTGGGGGAGCTTAGATCATACCTCCCTCCCTATTACAGAGTTTCTGGGCCATGAGACAAGCCTGAGCTGGAGTGACAGGAAGAGGTTAAAGGGGAGTTTTACTTCGAACTGTACTCTTAAATTACTAGAAGTGATAAAAATGAAACCGAGGGATTTTCCCAAAACATCCTAAAGTGATAGAAGACAGATTTGACATAGACCTGATATGAAAGGGGAAAAGAATCACTCTTTGATGTTAACTCCTGACCAACTGAGTTCAGAATATTAAAAAGAGTGGTTGTATGTATTTATTAAACGATTGCTAGGAATCAAACACGATCCTAGATGTCGTACTCAGAAAGACAGACATAGATCTTGTCTTCATGCAGCTGATACTCTGGTATAGAAGACAGCCCTCGCCTGGGTGGCTCGGTCAGTTAAGCGTCCAACTTTGGCTCAGGTCATGAACTCACAGTTTGTGAATTTGAGCCCCGTGTCGGGCTCGGTGCTGACGGCTCGGAGCCTGGAGTCCGCTTCGGATTCTGTGTCTCCCTCTCTCTCTGCCCCTCCCCTGCTTGCGCTCTGCCTCTCTCTCTCTCTCTCAAAAATAAATAAAGATTAAAAAATATTGAGAAGACACCCTTCAGGAAAATTAGTGATTTAATTTCAATTATGACAGAGGTACGGGTATCAATATGACAACTTCTAGACAGAAGAGCTAGTGGGGATAGAAATAATGCATATCAGGAAGATGGAATCTGGTTTTGAGGGTCAGACAGAAATTCCCTTGGGAATAAGAGACTGAAAAAATGAGCAGGCCAGGAGAGAGTGTGTGGAGAAGGAGCCCTCAAGAAGGAAGAAAGGAGCACGAGACAGGGATGCTCTGGAAGGAAAACACCAACCTGGTTGCTGGAGAGATTTGAATAAAAAAGTATTAAGGAAAGCTACGGCCACATTTCTAGATGGCAAGTAGTCATCGCGGGTGGTGGTCCTTGAAAAATAAGCCAGTTCTCAAAGAATTGAATGTTCCTTAGCATAATAATTCTGGGGCTTTAATCTCACAAGAGTCGGGGTTGCACCAAAGAAAAATTGTCATTTTCCTGATAGGACTGAGCCTGCTTATTTCTTAGAAAAACTAGTAAGAAAATCAGCTGTAAAATTTCACCGGCATGAAGACTTGATTCAATGGAGACCCATTTTCTCCCTCATCCTTTAGACTGGAGTTTACCTTTCCCCACTCCAAAACCAACTTTGATTGTACAAAGGAGAATTTCAGTCAGCATCAGGCCAAAGCCAGAGGATTTGTACTCACAAAAGGCAAGGTGGGGGAGGATTTTACTGAAGGGTTTGGGTATAACTGGAAGAATCATGGGAAAAGCTAAACCCTGATGTCTAGGTAGCAACGTTTAATGGGCAAATTTTTAGGGTTCCCCATCAAGATGAATCAGTTCTAATTGTTTTCCAGACTTGTGACATTGCTTTGTGTGCAAATTCGTATAACTAACCACTGTTTCTTCTAAAGTTCCCTGGGCTTTTGAGATCTATTGGGCAATTTAGTAAAGGCTTTTATTTGCATCCACGGCAGGGCAGTGTTTATTTTTCTGAGAAAAACTGGAAAAACGGGAGTTACTCTGAAAAGGGCCAGTAATCCCTTTGCAAGTTCTGGTGAGGGCACTTGGAGAGGTAAGGTTGGAGGAGAATCAGCCCCACCCTCTTGTGAATCTCCAAGCAGAGTCGGCAAAGATAGTTATTGGTAGCTTTGGCAGACCCGTAGGCCAGGACCTACATAGACACACTGCCATAATTCTCACCTCCTACCTCCCCTGCTTTGCACCAGCACCAAAGATTCCAAACTGAATCCAGGAAAGCCTAACTCAGCAAAAGGAGGAAAGCCTTATCATTCCTGAGATACAGACGGAGAGATCAGTGGGTCTGGGAGGACTAGAGAAAGCATGGCGGGAGAGGAGACTGGTGGGGTAGCAGCACCCATTTCATACAGGGTCTTGGGAATTTTATCCCAAGAACATTGGCAAGCCAATGACGGGCTTTCAGCAAGGAGGGTGCATGGCCAGATTTGTGTTTTGAAGATTGCTTCCATTGAGTATGGAAACTTTCAAGAATGTTACAGATGTTGATAGAAGTGATTCTAGATGAACTTTCTGCAGGGTGAGGGGGCAAATTAGCAAATTTGAAATATCTCATCGGAAAATTCTGGATATCAATTTGGTTTTGTTTTATGAAAATTTTTTCCAGATATGGGATGATTAATGTAATGCGATACTGAAGTTTTAGGTAGGCATCAGAAATGATTGTGGTAAATATATATACTTTCTATAAATTTTATCATGTATTTACATATGGTAGTAAATACTATAAATATATTTACATATTAAATAATTGCATATGTCTACATATACATATGTCTACATAAAAGAGAGACAAAATGGTTTTGAAATGTGGCTAAACGGAGACAACTAGGGAAGGATTTGAAGTTAAACCTTGAAGACAAGTGTTTTCTCAGAGCCAACTTTTATGACTATCTTTCTTTACTGGAATATTATATGACTATCTTTCTTTACTGAAATATTATATATGTACTGAAAAGTGCATGGTAAATTTCTACAAAGTAAACATACCTCTGTAATTATCACACAGATCAAGAAACTTATGATTAACTTTTAATAAACGTAAGGGATAAATTCTGTTGTGACATGCTCATCGAGAAAGGCGGTTGAGTACATACCTTGGTGGATGTCCCTCTCATTCTCCTTGACTGCCAAGCACATATATATGCAAGCAGAGGCACAGGTTCACCTTCTCATACATCTGATTACCAAGATGCCCCCTCTTATGATCAAACCATTCTCAGTGTGGCAGGGACTACGAATTGCTCATTAAATAAATACTTATCTTCTCTTTTCTCAAATCAACCAGGCTGCTTGCATGTCCTGATTCCTTCACACATAGATAAATTTTAGCCATTGGTATATAGGCAGAATTGTGTGGGATTTCTGGGAATGGGTAGGAAAGTATTTTCCATTTCTTCATTTACCTTGCTACCAGGGACAAAAATGCATGGATGGAGTTTAGCCATTTTGAACCATGAAGACAAAGGCCATGATAGAACATCATATCCTAGAGTTATCCCAGATATCCTAGAAATATCCAAAAAATCATCATCCAATCTAAACTACCTACCTCTTCTTTTAGTTGAGAGAATAGTAAACATGTATCTTGTTTAAAGCACTCTTTTTCAATTCTCTTTAACTCATCTAATATTAATCTTAACTGATTTTCATGTGTACCTTCAAATAGATTTACTGACTCCCCAATAGAAAACAACTAAAAGTCATAGCCAACTCTTGTACATAGAAGTCATGACATGGATAGTCTTCTCTGAGTTCAGTCACCCAAATGATGACTATTTTTCCTTTAGTTCTCTTTATTACAAGCCAATCTTACTTGCGAATAGAAATTCTAAGTAAAATATTACCAAATTGAATTCATCTACATAATAAGATATGCCAGAGGACTTATCATCCCCAGAATGCTAAGATGGCTTAACTTTTAAAAATCTGTTTATGTAATTAACCACATTGGCTAATTAAAGGGGGGAATGCAGAAATCACTTCAATAAACAAAGAAAAAATATAAAATACTTATGACAATTAAAATAAATCAACTTAGGGGCGCCTGGGTGGCGCAGTCGGTTAAGCGTCCGACTTCAGCCAGGTCACGATCTCGCGGTCCGTGAGTTCGAGCCCCGCGTCAGGCTCTGGGCTGATGGCTCGGAGCCTGAAGCCTGTTTCCGATTCTGTGTCTCCCTCTCTCTCTGCCCCTCCCCCGTTCATGCTCTGTCTCTCTCTGTCCCAAAAATTAAAAAAAAAAAAAAAAAAAAAAAAGTTGAAAAAAAATAAAATAAATCAACTTAGTGGCTGAGAATTCTCTTAACCTAATAAAATTTCACACATACACATGCACACACACACACACACACACACACACAGTACATGCTAGCAAAAATGGCAGAGAAAGGGCCTCCAAAAACTCTCTCATCTGTAAAAGCAATAAGAAAATGAGAGAAAAAAAATAATCAAAATCGGCCTTTTCAGAATTCTAGAAAACAACCAAAAGCTTAACAGCAATTCAGAGTGTTTATTCAAGAAGGATGGCTGAATCCCAATAAGAACAGTGACCTCTGGGGTATTTTAACTTGTCCTTCACCCATCCTACTCTGTCTAGCCTCTCTCTTGCCTTTAAAACCAACAGCCCCAAATCATGGTGAAAGCCAACAGTCTGGCAGCTGCTGGAGGGGCAGAAAGGGGTTGAAACTCCTTTGAAACTTCATTCTCAGAGAAGTGTCCTTATTTGATATATGTGCTGGTTGCTTGAAAGACCCCACTTGCAAGGCTGTCTTTATTGGACCTGACTTGAAACCACACAGTGTGAAAGTCTTTATCCTGGGAGTGTTTGTCAAAAACAATTAGAGGCAACTGATTAACTTTGAAGCTCTCTGAGGTGTTGGAGAACAGTTCCCTTGTTCTTATTTTGTTGAGTCCATCAAGAAGAGAAGAAAGCTTCCATGAATAACAGATAGGTAGGGGTTATAGGTTGGTTGTAGTTCAGCAGGGCTCTGCCCCACAAATGTCTTTCCATTCTAGTTCCCAGGCAACAGGAACAGCTTCTCTCTCTGTTGTGCTATTCTTTGGCAAAGGGTATGACTATAAAGTAGAGGGTCACCTTTAAAAAGGTGGGGGGCACCTGGGTGGCTTAGTCGGTTAAGCATCTAGCTTCAGCTCAGGTCATGATCTCGCGGTTCGTAGGTTCTGGCCCTGCGTTGGGTTCTGTGCTGACAGCTCAGAGCCTGGAGCCTGCTTCAGATTCTGTGTCTCCCTCTTTCTGCCCCTCCCCTGCCCATGCTGTCTCTCTCTGTCTCTCAAAAATAAATAAACGTTAAAAAATTAAAAAAAAAAAGTAGAGGGTCTTTTTACTTTTATTTAAAAAAAATTTGTTTTAACATTTATTTATTTTTGAGAGAGAGCGAGAGAGAGACAGAGACAGACAGAGAGAGAATGAGCGGGGGAGGGGCAGAGATAGGGAGACACAGAATTGGAAGCAGGCTCCAGGCTCTGAGCTGTCAGCACAGAGCCCGATGCAGGGCTCAAACTCACGTATGGTAAGATCATGGCCTGAGCTGAAGTTGGTCGCTTAACTGAGTGAGCCACCTAGGCACTCCAAAGCAGAAGGGTCTTTTTAAAATACAAGTTTGACTGTGACATCTCCACGCTTAGAATCTTCAAAGATAGGTGCTTTAAAGGGCCTGAGGGTGACTACTAATCCCTACATGACTTGGCTTCTGTGGATTTCTTCTGTCTAATTTCTAGCCTGGCCCCTCCCTTGCAACAAGGCTGCAACCTTCCCGAACTACTTGTAGTTCCCCAAATTCACCCAGTGCCTTTACTCAAGCTTTTGTATTTCCTGGAATCTCCCCTTCCCCCACCCTGCCTTGTTTGCCCAAAAACTCCTACTCATTTTTCAAGATCCAAACCAATTGTTGCTTCTCCAAAGCCCAAAAACCACTCCTTGGGGATGAGACTCTCTCCCTCCCCCATACATTATTTCTTTTTGTCCCCTGTTAGGTGGAGATGATTATTACAGAGGAGACTCGGAAATCATCAGCAGGGAAGCCCACAAAATTTGTATTTCCCCATATTTTCTTGAATCCTGGAAGACCAAGAAGGGGAAGTGGCATGCCCAAGTCCATGTAACAAGTTACCAGCAGAGCTGACGCTGGAAGTCAAAGATGCTTTCTCTCTCCTTTGAGATTTGCTGATGCCCACTGAGAGCTCTTTGGGACTTGATCTATTTTCTCTCCTATGTTCATAAAGTCTCCTGGATTCTCTCAAACCCCAGACCACTGAATTTTGCAAGACTTGCTAAAATGGCAGCATTGGAGGTCTTGTTGGCACCTCAAAAAAGCACTGGAATGAGTTCCACTTGTAGGCTTATACCTAACATCTGGAACCACCAGTGGAAGCCTCTGGAAGAGCATCAACTCTAGAGTCGGACATCTTGGGTCTGAATCCCAACGCCCACCAATTACAAGTTTTAGAACCTCAGGAAAAGTGAACTTTCTAGTCTCAGTTACCTCAGGTGAGAAAAAGTGGATGCTTTTTTCCATCAGGATTAAATGAGTTTACCTTAGTAAATCATTCAGCAAAAATCTGGCATACAGTAAATATTCCATAAGTATTAGTTGTTCTTCTTCTTCTTCTTCTTCTTCTTCTTCTTCTTCTTCTTCTTCTCATTCTCCTTCTCCTCCTCCTCCTCCTCCTCCTTCTTCTTCTTCTTCTTCTTCTTCTTCTTCTTCTTCTTCTTCTTCTTCTTCTTCTCATTCTCCTTCTCCTCCTCCTCCTTCTTCTTTTCTTCTTCTTCTTCTTCTTCTTCTTCTTCTTCTTCTTCTTCTTCTTCTTCTGTCTCATACTGTTCCCTCCTTTTTCCCAGGCTCAGGACTTTAATTTGAGTGAATCGAGACAAGATCTCTTGGCCTAACTTTTTCCAAGGATAAAATAAGAGGAAATTGATTACGTGATCTCTGTACCTAAAATAATACTTTCTTTCTATCCTTCTTGCTTCTATCAATCTTCCATTCAGGTCTGTGGACCCCGCACAAAGCTTGCCCCTGGGTATGACCTGCACAATAGAGGTTTTGCTCTCAGAGGAAGTAGAGGGGAATTGGAAGGTACCTGGGGAAATGCAAATTTGGTGGCTAAATAGGACTTCCCTAGGTCTGATGACTTCCAAGATGCTGTTGAGATGTAATTCCAGTGATGATGTGAAGAGGAGAGGCCGACCCTACCTCAGAGAATGGTTGTAATTAGCATGTCTATCACACAAATATTTTAAACACCTACTGTATGTCAGGCATTGTTAGATTGGGGAAATACAAATATAAATAGAACAAAATGAAACTCAGTGAGGGGGTGGGTTTGTTGACCTAGACTGAAGAGACCTGGTTTCTGGTCATGGCTTTGTAAAAACTGGCCATGTTGCCTCTGGCAAGTCCCTCCGAAGTGTTAACCTCTAAATCTCAGCTTCCTGATGGTGAGAAGAGGGAGATAGAAAAATAGCTTCTAAGGTTGTGTGTGTGTGTGTGTGTGTGTGTTTCCCCACATTATACCTCTCCTCTGAAATTGAGCTCTGTATGTTCAAGTACTCTCTGGAAAGCTCTATCTGGATGAACCACAGACACTTAAACTGAACATACCCCAAGCCAACAAACTAATCTTATACCTTTGCTCCCAATCTTGTCCCAAAGTTATCTTTACTTCCTATACTTCCTATCTCAGAGACTGGCATTGCTATATGCCTAAAGACTACACCATAATCTAAAGGCCATTGTATACAGTCCCCTCTCTGTCCAGTCAGTCACCAAACCCTACAAAATCCACCTGCGAAATGAGTCTTCCATGGACTACCTTGTCTCCCACCTCTATCACTTCCTTAGTGGAGAACCATTATTCTAATCACCTCCCTGCCTCCAGTTTTACCTACATCTCTCCCATACTGTGGCTGAAGTAATCTTTCTGAAGCAGAAATATGAAATATGGTCACTTAGCAGCTTACAACTTTTGGTGGCTTCCATCAAGAAGATGAGCAACTTTCCAAGAATGTGTTTAATTATTTGTGTGTGAAAAAGAGCTTTCCGATCGGGCAGAAGAAGGGACATTGCCTCCTGTTGGAAGGCCTCGGTTCTCCAGGCAGAGTTTCCTTAGGAATGAATGAAAGATGAAACAATGAAGGAAAGGAGGGAACTGACAAATACCGAGTGCCCATGTTATGTCAAATGCTGTATTTCATATACACTATGTTGTTTTACCACTTGGAAAATATACAAATATATGAGACATTTAAGGTCAGGTTCCCCCCAGAGTAAACTCTGAGATGGAGACTGGTGAGCAGGAAGTGTACCCCAGTACTTGTGAAGGTCAATACCTGTGGGAAGTGAAGGACAAAGGGTTGAGCAGAGGGGAGGGTTGAACTCTGGAAACAGTTGGAACAAAGGCCTCACCTGACTATCTGAGGACCTCCAGAGCTGGGATGCCTCCTAAAGGCCACTCCAAATCGTGGCAAGGGGACTAGCCTTTTCTGTTCTTTCAGTGGCCACCTGAGCCGTTGTTGGATGTAGGTGGCGCTCAGGGAAGGAACAGGCTGAGGGCAGGTCCCGAGGAGGGACTCCCCCGCTGCTTCCAGCAACTGGGAAATGGTTGCTTTGGTTCTCAGACCCGGGCAGCATGTAGTGGCATCTGTGACATGAGGAAACTCGCAGTGCACTATTTTATAGATGGGAAAAGTGAGTTTTACCAATAATGTGATTTATCCCAGGTCACACGACTAGTGTCCCTGTAGGTATAATTCATATTTTTCTGACTCCATGCTCCTTCAGCTACAAATATTTCTGCAATTAAAAAAAGCTTCACTGGGGTCAGGTCAAACCTGAACCCTCAGGGACTTTGGGCGGCAGCCTGAGTTATCACATGCAGTGATCGTTAGAGGAAGAATTAGAACCGGCTGCTGGTGGGGCCAAATATTTAAGGTCTTAGAGATTTCTGAGAACAGACAGCGTAAGTTTCAAGATCTGAGGGCCTCAAGGTGAAATCCAGGACAAGCAGAGCAGGGCCATGCTTACGGCAGGCCCAGCATGGGTCTTTGTAGAAGACTGGTAGCTGAAAAAGTCAGCAAAGCACCGATCATGGATGGGAGCCAGAGGCCAGAAGTGGCCTGCAAGCTGGAGAGTTCAAAAGGTTGATGGGAGTGGGGCCAAGGGAGGGGGAAAGAGAAGACCTTAAGGGCAAACGGAGGCAGTTCCTAAGAAGAGAACAGGAAATACCAAAGAAGTCAAGAGTCAGAGATAATGATAAATACGTTAGAATATGGGGTGCAGATACTAGGTATTTATCCAAAGGATACAAGGATGCTGTTTTGAAGGGACACACACATCCCCATGTTTATAGCAGCACTTTCAACAATAGCCAAAGGATGGAAAGAGCCCAAATGTCCACCGATGGATGAGTGGATAAAGGAGATGTGGCATATATATACAATGGAGTAGTACTTGGCAGTCAAACAGAATGAAATCTTGCCATTTGCAACTCTGTGGATAGAATTAGAGGGTATTATGCTAAGCAAAATTAGTCAGTCAGAGAAAGACAAATATCATATGACTTCACTCATATGAGGACTTTAAGATACAAAATAGATGAACATAAGAGAAAGGAAGTGAAAATCATATAAAAACAGGGAGGGGGGCAACACAGAAGAGACTCATAAATCTGGAGAACAAACTGAAGGTTACTGGAGGGGGTGGGGGAGGGGGGATGAACTAAGTGGGTCAGGGGCACCAAGGAATCGACTCCTGAAATCATTGTTGCACTATGTGCTAACTAACTTGAACGCAAACTAAAAAAATAAATCAAATAAATAGAAAAAAAATTGCAAAAAAAAAAAAAAAGAATATGGGGAGCAGAGCCCAGAAAGAATGATAAAGACTTTGCTAGGCAGCATGTAGCCCAGGCCGGTCTGGCAGGAGGTGGCAGACCTTAAGTTCCAGTGCTTTCCCTGTTTCTTATTCATTGCGTGGCCTCAGGCAACTTTTTAGCTCTCTAAGCCTCAGTTTCCTCATCTGTGAATTGGGGATAGTAATCGGAAGATCTAGACCCACTACGGAGCTCGTGGGAAAGATAAGCTGTTCCTGTTATGGGATTCTCCACACCCGTGACCTGGCATTCTTGTGTGAACAAGCTGAACTTAGAACCCAGACTCTTCAAGTAGACGCTTGTATTTTGAAGAAGTCAATAAGCAACGTAGGAAGCAATGTGATTGCCCCTCTTTCTCCCAGACTTCCATCCCAGTGCAGAATGGTGGACCCTACAGGATGTGGGGAAGTCCCTGTGAGACGTGCTGTCCAGAAGGAAAGCTGGAGAAGGACAGCTAGGTCTCAGGGTGCCATCTGAGCACACAGGGTTTAATATCCCAGCCGCGTAGGGTCCAGACAAGGCCAAGGATTAGCATTTTAATGGCCTTTACCCTGGTTCTATGGTCAGAACAGGGAGCTGGGAGCCATCCTTCCTAAGGGCAATAGGTCCCACGGGATGGGACCCGCTCCTTGTTATTTTAACTCTGTTATCAACAAAGCAAACAGGTAAAACTAAAGAAGGAAGCCTCCGTCTCCAGATACGGTCTACACTCTCGCCCCACAGAACGCCTTCTACAGCTTAACATTTTTTTTAATGTTTTATTATTTATTTTTGAGAGAGAGAGAGAGAGAGAGAGAGAGACAGAGTGCGAGTGGGGGAGGGGCAGAGAGAGGGAGACACAGAATCCGAAGCAGTCTCCAGGCTCCGAGCTGTCCGCACAGAGCCCCACGCGGGACTCGAACCCACGAGATCCTGACCTGAGCTGAAGTCGGACGCTCAACCGACTAAACCACCCAGGCGACCCTACAGCTTAACATTTTAAACAACCTCATGATCTTCTTTGGCTCTCCTTTCAAGGCAAGATAATTAATACAAAACTCTCTAAGAAATCATGGGTCACGAAACCAGGCAGCAGCCCCTAAGAATACATCCTTATGTCTTTCGTTAATTCAAAAAGAACACAGAAGTGTGCGCACAGAGGTTGTTGTAATTACAGACGTGCTCATGGAACGAGTGGACGACTGAGGCAAGAAGAAACTGCACTTAAGCCACAGCTCAGGAAGGAGGGTCGGTCGCTTTCACAGCCTCCACGCTGGGCACCAGCATCTGGACTTCAGCCATTACTTAGAACTAGTTCAACTATCCGCTGTTCGCTTGTGATCGTACCCAGAGGCGTTTTTTACTTGAAATTTCATAACACAGCAAAAGAATACACTGAGGTGACCAGAGCCATCCTACAGAGCGAGAGCTCGACGGGCATTTTATGTAGTCACGGGATTTACATTACACGATAACCGTAATTACTATGCTGCATGCTTTGGACTTCAATCCCTCCGCACGAGGATTCTGCGAAACTGAATCAGGTGTGGCCAAGGGCTCGGTTCACATTTTCATTCTGTTCCACATTTTCTGTGCCGATTTACATTTAATCGTATCGTGCCTGTTAACGTTTTAAAACACTCGTTGGTATTTTTCTCAATGAAATGTGATCTTCGACACCGCGATGTCCAACTCCTTAACGCCAGGGCTTTCAAGCCCTTGTGGCAGAAAATTCACCTCTCTGTCTGAAATTGCTAACGGTTCTTTATGGCCCCGTCACGTGCTTTACCTCTAAGTGGTGATGCAAAGTCACTGTTGGCCTCTCGCGGGGAAGCCCGGGGAACGACATTCATTGCCAGGGTGCCTAGAGCATTCTGGTCCAGGTCTCTGAGGATCGTCCCCGATCTTGACCACAAGGTAGTATTTCCTGTGCATCACCTGCTGCAGCTACATGCGGTTCATCATCGAATCGCTCGTGGCCACTTTCAGGAAGCAATGAAAACGAGAGCCGCCACCTACAAAATGGCTACTGCGTGCCAGCCTCCGCGCCGAGCACCCCACTCGCACTGATGTCATTTAGTGTCCCGCAACCCTGTGAAGCATTTCCTCATATTTCTTTTGTTGCTGAGGAGGAAAGAAAGGCTCAGAAAGATTATTCAACTTGCCCAGGGTCGCATGACTTATAAATAAACAGGCTGGGGACTTGAACCCCGGTGTCTCTGACCACAGAGCCAGGGTTCTGAGCCAGTCTACCTTAGTGCCTTGTAAACAAACATTTGGAGATCTGCAAGTGTGAAAACTGTTGTGACAAGGTTAGAAAACTACGGGAGATTTTACTTCATCTCTTCTTTGAAAATGTTCTTCAATACTGTATGCCATTTGCAATGTAAAAGAGAGGAGACAGACCCTATTATTTCAACATCCCATTTCCCGCATAGCTTGCTCTGAACTAGAAATGTTGTTTGGTAAAGTCATTCGAGTGGCTGATAATTAGGTGTGTAAGTTTTTGTATGATTACATCATTAAAGGATGTTGAAGGTCATTATATTTCAATCGGATACAGTGTTTTCCTTGTGGTTAGCGCTGGGGCAGGCAGGTGGACGGAGAAGGGGAAGCTACTAGACTTTCTTACTGTGTTTCCCACACTTCATCGCTCTCTCCAGTGATCCCAGCTAGAGCTCTAACTCTTCCTTTTTCCTTGGACTCACTTTCAGGTATGTCACTGGCATGGTGGTGCAGGAATGTCACTCCTTACGTGGCCTGTGAGCATCTCAGAAGGTCATTTAGTGACCTCGCGGAGCACTCAGTCCTTCCTCCCCAGCTGTCTTTGTCTCTCAGAGAGTGAACATTGGTTAGGGGCTGGGACTATTCAGAAAGGAATGAATCTTGCTCTTTGCCTGTGGCTCTGCCGGAAGGGTGATCCTTGGACTTGCCAAAGAGTCTTCTAGAACTGCTGAAGAGGAAGCCTCAGTTTGAGCTTTGCGTGAAGGGAAGAACAAGGTTGGCCGTGGCTATCCGGGGTTTCTAGGGTGCTTTGCAAATGATTTTATATTTATTACTCTGTCGGAGAAGGTAGATCAGGGTTATGGGAGGAACTTTTTGGTGCACAGAAAGAATTTGAGGTCGGTGACTCAACAGCCACTGTCACTGGTTCCTAAACTCTGTTCCTTCCTAGAAGGAGTGGAATGGCGTGGGCATTTCCCTCTCTCTAGCAGTTTATGCCAGTAGAAAACAGGCTAGTAAACTACTGGGCTGCCACGTAGGGTAATGTGGGAGATACTAGGAAGCACCCCCAACCCTACCAACAATGCTTCTCAAAGAGCCGTGGAGGCTGTAGGGACAAGAGACATGGAGAGTCAGTCCAGGGAAGGCCCCAAAGGGAGGGATCCCCACCTATTGGCTCTGGGGTCTGGAGGGAGGGCAGGAGCATCAGCGGAAGTGACAAGGGTTTGGGGAGGTAACCCCCAGATTAGGGGTGCCTATGGCTATCTCTCCTCCGCCTCTAGATTCCAGTGTTCTGACCCGGATCTGAACCCTGGAGGAGGCATTGATGTGGGAAGGTCTTGGAGTGAGCGATTTCAGTATCACAGACCAAGTAAAGACCAGAAGGTACTGTCAGTAGTATCTTCACAGGCCATACTGGGCCATGCCCCCAGCTCCCCTTTCTGAGGCTGGGTCATTCAGTGCGTCCATCTGTTCAGGAGGGTGGCTACTGGTGTGAACACTGAGGATGAAGACGTTGGGCAAAACCGGGGCCTCAGTCTGGGTGAGAGCCACCTCATACCATGGTTTCCTCCCATGTCCCTGAGGCCCTGCAACCCCAACCCACTGGAGGGCTGTCTGCTCCACTGGTCTGTTCAGTCCCCGTATCAGACACCTGTCCCGTGGGCTTCCTCATCGCACCCGGCAGGGCTGAGCCAGGGTGTTTTTTCCAGTGATTTCCCCAGGCCGATTTTAGACTCTGCAATCAGGTCTCCTAGGAGATGTTTCAGAGTTTGGGGGAATTTTGTATTTTCGTTTTGTTTTCGTGGGGTTTTTGTTGCTTTTTGTTGTTGTTGTTGTTGTTGTTGTTGTGTTAATTTTACTTATTCGGATAAATGTGCTTATCACGAACGCCAAGCAGCCAGGTAGTCTGGTTGGCTCCTCAGGGATCCTTCCCTGTGGTGCTGGCTCATGGTATCGAAGCCTCTCTGGTCAGAGGCCACGATGAGCATGGCCGTCGGCTGGGAAGCCAGGATTCGCAGGGGCAGCCCAGCCCCAGGCACCTTTAGGCAGGACACTTTGCCACTGTGGCCACACAGTGTTAGGAGAGAGAGAAGCAAATCTTAGGGGGATGTTCCATCCTCCTGTTTCAGGATAAGAGATAACCTCATTGTTACAGGAGATTGTTTGGGGAGGGCTCTTTTCCACAGATATGTGGTCCTCCTCACTCTCAGAGTGGGGTTCCATTTGGCCAAAGGACTCCACATAGCCAGAGGAAGTGCTGTTTTGTCACAGGGGATGGAAGTAAGAGGTAGCAAATGTTGCTCCCACAGGATTCTCCTGTTGCCCAGAGCTTCACCTGTGCCAGAGGGAATGTTCCATGGATAACAGGCCCTTGGCCAACAGGAGCCTGAAGATTGGCTAAGGTTCTTGCCCATTGTGATGGAAATGAGGTGGCGAGGGGACGGAGCACAGACTCTGGAGTCAGATAACACAGGAATACATTTGAATGCAATTCTTCCATTTTGGGGACTCTGGGCCATTAGACAAATTGTTTGGGAGCTCTGTACCTTAAGCTGTAAAATAGTGATAATTATGCCTGCTTTTTCCCGTTATAAAAATTAATGAAGGGCACCTGGGTGGATCAGTTGGTTGAGCGTCTGATTTTGGCTCAGGTCATGATCTCGCGGTTTGTGAGTTCGAGCCCCACATCTGGCTCGCTGCTGTCAGCCTGTCAGCACAGAGCCTGCTTCAGATCCTCTGTCCCCCTATCTCTGCCCCTCCCCTGCATGTGCTCTCCCCAAAAATAAATAAATGTTGTATTTAATTTTTAATTTTTTGTAATGTCTATATTTTATTTTTGAGACAGAGAGAGACAGAGTGTGAGCGGGGGAGGGGCAGAGAGAGGGAGACACAGAATCCGAAGCAGGCTCCAGGCTCTGAGCTGTCAGCACAGAGCCCGACGTGGGACTCCAACTATGAACCATGAGATTATGACCCGAGCTGACGTTGGGCGCTTAACTGACTGAGCCACTCAGGCACTCCAAGGCCAAGTCTCCTCTTTACAGCTGATAGACATAGCTTGCTGTACCAGATACAGTAATTATAAACTTCATGGTAGTCACCTTACCCCTATCTTGGTTTTCTGTGGCTGTTACAGCAAATTACCACAAACTTGATGGCTTAACTGTAGGTTTTTGTAGATGTTCGTTATCAGGTTGAGGAAGTTTCTCTCTACGCCTAGTTGGCCAAAAATTCTTACTACCGATTTTGTCACCTGCTTTCTTCACATGTGTTGATATGATCTTGTGATTCTTCTTCTTTATCCTGTTGATAGGATAGATTAACTGATTTTCAAATGTCGAGCCAGGCTTGCATGCCTGGGATAAATTCCACGTGGTCAAAAACATCCCACTTTATACATTGTTGGACTTCATTGGTTAGTATTTTGTTGAGGATTTGTGTACCTGTGTCCACGAGAGAGATTGGCCTGTGGTTTCTTTTCTTGTAATGTTTTTGCCTGTTTTTGATATTAGAGGGAGTTAGAATATGGAATAAGAGTGCCTGGGTGGCTGAGTTGGTTAAGCATCAGATTCTTAAATCTGGCTCAGGTCATGATCCCCGGTGATGGGATCCAGTGCTGTGTCAGGCTCCATGCTGAACGTGGAGCCTCCTCGAGATCCCCTCTCTCAGGGAGCCTGGGGGGCTCTGTCGGTTAAGCATCCACCTTAGGCTCAGATCATGATCTCGTGGCTCACGAGCTTGAGCCCCTTCAGATTCTGTGTCTCCACCCCCCCGCCTCTCCCCCACTCTCACTCTGTCTCTCTTTCTCAAAAATTAATAAACATTAAACAACAAAAAAAAGCCTCTCTCTCTGCCTCCCCCCAAACCCCTGCTTGCAAGCTTTCTCTCTCTCTCTCTCTAAAAAAAAAAAAAAAGGGTATGGAATAGAATGAGTTAGGACGACAGAATAGAACCAGTGAATCAGTATGCTTTCTGGTTTGGAAGGTTATCAATAACTTGTTTAGATTGTCTATTTCATGTGTGAGTTCTGGCAGATTATGTCTTTCAAGGAATTTCATTGAGGTTATCACATTTGTAGGCATAGAGTTGTTCATAGTATTCCTTTACTGTCCTTTTATTTTTCTTTCCTTTTTTATTAATTTTTTTTAACGTTTATTTATTTTTGAGACAGAGAGAGATAGAGCATGAACGGGGTGGGTCAGAGAGAGAGGGAGACACAGAATCTGAAACAGGCTCCAGGCTCTGAGCTGTCAGCACAGAGCCCGATGCGGGGCTCGAACTCACTGGCCGCAAGATCGTGACCTGAGCTGAAGTCGGACGCTTAGCCAACTGAGCCACCCAGGTGCCCCTTTACTGTCCTTTTAGTGTCCATGAGTTTGGTAGTGATGTTCCCTCTTACATTTCTGATATTAGTAATTTGTGTCCTGTATCTTTTTTAATTTAAATTTGTTTAGCCTGGCTAGAGGTTTACCAATTTCGTTGATCTTTGCCAAGAACCAGCCTTTGCTTTCATTGATTTTCTCTATTAATTTCCTGTTTTCAATTTCTTTGCTTTCCACTCTGGTTTTTATTATTTCTTTTCTTTTGCTTACTTTGGAATTAATTTGGTCTTCGTTTTCTAGTTCCCTAAAGTGAAAGCTTATATTCTTGATTTTAGGTCTCTCATCGTTTCTATTATATGCATTCAATGTTATCAATTTCCCTTTAAGCACTACTTTTTGCTGAATCCCACCAATTTTGATAAACTGTGTTTTCATTTTAATTTTGCTCAAAATATTGAAAAATTTCTCTAGAGATTCTTTGACCTGTGTATTATTTAGAAATGTATCGTTTAATCTCTACGTATTTGGGGATTTTCCAGATGCTTTTTGTTGTTGATTTCCAGTTTATTTCCAGTGTGGCCTGAGAACAGACAATGTATGATTTCTATTATTCTAAATTTGTTACAGGGTGTCTTATGACCCAGAAGGTGGTCTATTTTGGTGAACGTGCCATGTGAGCTTGAGAAGAATGCGTATTCTGCTGTTATTGGGTTAGCATGTTTTCTCTTTCTCTATTTACTTTTATTTAAAAATTTATTTATTTTTGAGAGAGACAGAGGCAGCGTGAGCAGGAGAGAGGCAGAGAGAGAGGGAGACAGAGAATCCCAAGCAGGCTCCACCCTGCCAGCACAGAGCCCAAAGCAGGGTCTGAACTCAGGAACCGTGAGATCATGACCTGAGCAGAAACCAAGAGTCGGAGGCTTCCCTGACTGAGCCACCCAGGGGCCCCTCTCTATTTACTTTTAATCTATATGTGTCTTTATACTTAAAATGGGTTTCTCATAGACTACACAGAGTTGGGTTTTGTCTTTATCTTTGTCTTTTTGAATCATACTTCAATGTATTGTCATTGTCGATCTGTGAACAAGTATGTCTTTTTCCCATGAAGGGAGATCCTTTTCAATCTGCTGTAACACGTGCCCACACATCTTCAACTTGAAAATGTAGCTTTTCAAGCTTTAGTAAGACTATTCCTTTTTCACTTTCACAATTTTTAGGCTGCTGCCGGAAGTCTTCTTGGCATCTGTTTTGAATTCTGTTGTCAGTGCGTCTCTCACTGCTTTTGCAAAGATCTGGAAGTATCCGATGTAGCTGAGCCCAGCCTGTCACCAGTACACCACCATGATGTCTCAAAGAGTGAGCACCTTTGACCAAATCGCAAGGACGTGTTATCGCTGGCCTGGCGGAAGCCCAGCTACAGGAAGTCAGGCCCCAGAAGCAGAAGGGGCAGGGCCCTACACCAGCCAATCCTGCCACCTCTTGCCCTGCTCCACCTCCCGAATGGCCCCTGCTGCCCACCAGGAGCCAATCAGGTCTCGTTTTTTTGAGCCACTCTGACAATCTCTGTCTTTTCATTGGCTCGTTTAGACCATTGGCACTCAAAGTGATTCTTGATACGGTTAGGATAATATTTAATCGTATTTGTTACTGTTTTCTGTTTGGTTCCCTTGTTCTTTGTTACTATTATTGCCTTCCACTCTTCCTCTGTCTTTTGTAGTTTCATTAAGCACTTCATTTTCTCTCCTTTCTTAGTAGGTACGTTATACCTTTTATTTTTTATTGATTTTTTTACTGGTTGCCCTGGATTCTGCCATATACACTTACAACTCATCCAAGCGCACTGCCAAATAACACTACACTGCTTTCTGGGTAGTGTGAGTACCTTATATAACAAAATAATCCTAATTCCTCTCTCCTGGCCCTTGTTTCCTTGTCATTCATTTCACTTATATAT
This sequence comes from Panthera pardus, assembly GCF_024362965.1. Classification (NCBI taxonomy): domain Eukaryota; kingdom Metazoa; phylum Chordata; class Mammalia; order Carnivora; family Felidae; genus Panthera; species Panthera pardus. The sequence continues at coordinate 5,202,781 of NW_026526777.1, read as the reverse complement.
AAGCATTCATAAGCATATATACACATAAGGGATATACATAAGCACCCATAATTGAATACATTCCTGCTATTATTATTATTTTATTTTATTTTATTATTATTATTATTATTATTTTGAACAGAGTGTTATCTGTTAAGTCAGTTATGAGTAGGAAAAATAAGTTTTTATTTGACCTTCACTTACTCCTTCTCTGATGTTCTTCCTCTCCTTATGTAGATCTGTTTTGTTTTGTTTTTTTAATTAAAACGTTTATTTATTTTTGAGAGACAGAGAGAGGCAGAGCACAAGTGGGGGAGGGGCAGAGAGAGAATGAGACACAGAATCCGAAGCAGAGCCCGACGGCGGGGCTCGCACTCGGACGGAGAGATCACGACCTGAGCCGAAGTTGGACGCTTAACCAACTGAGCCACCCAGGCGCCCCTCTGGGTTTCTGACCTATAGCATTTCTTTCTCCCTGAAGAACTTCCGTGAACATTTCTTGCAAGGCAAAACCACTGGCAACAAATTCCCTCAACTTTTGTTTGTCCAAGGAAGTCTTGGTTTCTCCTTCGCGTTTGAAGGGCTAATTTCTCAGGATTCAGAAGTCCAGACTGGCATTCTTTTTCCTCTCAACTCTTTAAATACTTCGCTCTGTTGTCTTCTTGCTGACAGTCAGGGTTGTTTTTTTTGTTTGTTTGTTTGTTTTTTAAGCTGAAGACAGGTGCAACGTTAAAGACATACATTGCAAACCCGTTTGCTCATCAGTGACCCTTGTGACTTTGCTGAATGAGACGACGGTTATTGAATACGACATCAAAGCTGCCGTCACGACATGCTGTTAAGTTCAAACTGAATCATTGCTTTTTTCTCTATCACTTTCTTACATCTAGAAAATCAACAGAACATTAAGCCAAAGCTCTGATTCTGTCGTTTGCCAGTTTCCATGGTACATACACTCCCACGCTGGCTGATTTCAAACTACCAACATGGTGAGTGATCAAATGCAGGGCTGCAAGAGCACCACAGCAGCCCATGTGATCTGGGATTTTAGTTCCACCGTAAAGATACAGTAGATGGAAGCGTCCTCAAGGGCACAGATACTAGTCGAATGTTGTGAACTAATTAGGAAGTAACGCGTTTCGGGTTTTTATTCCCTTAGTTTTAACACAACGCGTTTAATCGTAATTTCACATCATCCACCTTGTTAATAACGGCAGTGCTGATCAACCACCCGGCTCGCAAGGTGCCTGAAAATTTAACCACCGGCTCTCAGGAGTTGGTCCGCGCTGACTCCAGCATGCCGCCGGGTAGTATTGTGGGGAGGACGGTGTCCGGTGAAGGAGGGGGGGGAAAAGCAGTGAGAATAAAGGGCAAGTTCACCTAGATCGCCAGCCCTTGTTGCCCTGATTCCCTTAGGGAAGCCCATTGGAGAGTGCCTGTGACCTGTTAAAATGGATTTCAAAACGCAAGGGGCTGGCCTTGCAAAGTCTCTTCCCACACACCAGTAAAATCATCTTCCCATTGTTTCATTCCCTATGGCTTAACTCTTGGAAAAGCGTATGTGTTTCTTCTGCCAATTCTAGCCCCTTCTCTTCCACAGAAAGTTAGACACAAGCCCTGAGATGAAGGCTCCCCTCCCCCCACACACAACCCAGGGCTCACTGGGTTCTACCACAACGCACGCAGCTGGGAAATTGGGTTTCTGCCAGTTAATACGCCCTTGCCCCCCCCCCCCTTGTCTCTGTGGCTTTGTCAGCAGGACCCCACGGCATGTGGAGGTGTTCTCTGAAGTTATGGAACAAATCAGATGTGAGACGCCAGAACCTTTTAAAGCTCAGTCATCCAAGTTCAGCCTTGAACTGAGTGACTAGATTTCGGGATGGTCTGCCAGAGCCCCGCCTCTTCTTTGTGCTCTAAGAGGACTTAGCGGGGCAGAGCTCGCAGAGGGAGCTAAAGAGGGGAGGGGGGCCGTTTCTGCTCAAGGCTGGGCTTGCTGAGCCGCTTTCCCGGCTTCAGCAGTCTGTGCACTTGACTCGGACTTCTTGGGAACAGCCAAGTGATTTAAAAGCCCGAAAGGAGATGAGCAATCCTCGAGACTCAGGCAGAAAAAGTCCCAGCGACACAGGAAGCCATCTGGTTCCTGATGCATAACTAGTCGGGAGTGTCAGCTCTGCCTGACACTGACCTCGCTCTGCCGTGGCACCTTCAAGCAGCTGCTGGGCTCCTCACCGGGCTCCCTTCTCTTTCTTCACTGGCTGATGGATCTCAAGGGGCTCCTCTCCTTGAACTTCCTGCTGTTTCTCTCCCTGGCTTTTGAGCTGAGCTGCGGAACAGGTAAGTGCTCATCTGTTTGAGGGTCTGAGTCCCACCATTACCTGCCAGGACTCAGCCAGCCCAAGGAGAGAGAGAGAGAGAGAGGAGTCAGCAGGGGCTGGGGGCTGTGGCTTGGCTGCCTCCTCCTCGGGGACTGGTTCTGAGTTTCTCCTGATTCTTTCAAAGAGGAAGGAATATCATGGGTTCCTGGAGCCTGGATTTTAAGGCTCAGTCTTACCAACGCTGGGAGACCAGGAGCCCTAAGCCAAAGGCACTGGCCACGTTCCAGACCAGCCTCTCAGGGCGAGAAGCTGTGTGGTCAAGGTTCTGGTTGAGCGGTTGGTTTTGCATCTGGCAAAGACCCAGGCTGTGGGGCTGAGATGGACGGGCTGAGCTCTGAGAGGAGACTCTTACATCCCTCCCCTCGGAGGGGATCCTCACACACGCGAGCAGACAAGCCAGAAACATGGTCCAACAACAAAGAGGGGCCGCCGCCGTGCAAAAAGAAGTTAGAAGTGAAAACCCCAGGCATCAGCTGAGAACAGGCAGTGGCCACAGTGCGGTCGTACCGGTGGCTACTTTCCTGGAAGGGAACCTTCCACGGCAGCAAGCGGGGGAGAGGCCAGGATTTTTGGTGTCCAGGGCTGGTTACAGGAAGTGGGAAATGCGAATTGGGAACTCTCAAGGGTCAGGGCATCTCCAGCCATAGTGCCAGACGCATCAGAGAGCCTTTGCGCCTGGGCTCTGCTCCTGCCTTTCTGGCTCGTGTTCCTCCGAAGGCGCGCTGGTGTTCTGTTAGTAGTCTCAGGGCTATGAGAAAAGGGATTTGAGACTAAAAAGGCCCCGCGAGAAGGGACTTTGGGCTCCCTGAGGAGTGCTTAAGCGTCTTGAGTTCGATTAGACTTGGGGAGGCAGCTTGGCGTGGAAGCAGCTTTAGGGAAGGTGGGGGGAAATCCTGAGGCTCCGGTGTTTTGCCCTTGGGGTTTTCAAGACCGCAAATCCATTAAGGACTTTTCCAGGAAAAGCCCAGAGATACGCTAGGGATGTCGGAGAGGCTGCACATGGGGTGTCTCTTTTGTTAGACTGCCAGATAAAGGGGCCCTTCCTTGACCCCCGGTTCCCTCAGAATCAGGCAGACCCTTGGCTCCTGCTTTCTGAGGGCTCAGGGCTCAGGGCTCAGAAAGCCAAACTGATCCACTTCAAGCCCTTCCAGGTGCGTCCCATTTGTGACTTTCCCACCTGGGGATATTTCTGAGTGACCGTCAGGAGGGATGGGGTTGAACAGTGGCATGGTAGTTTTAAATCTCTGGGCTTGCTTGTCTGCTGGCCAGCCTGGCCCACGGTGTCCCCATGGCGTCCACCAGGTGCTTCATTGGAGGCTTGGGGCTCCCTGGTTACTGAGCAGCAGCCCAGCCCCGTGGGGCGTGTCTACCCAATAGGCGGCAGCTGTCTTCTCTGAAACACACACACACAATTTTTAGTGTTTTTATTTTTAAATACACCCGCTTTTGTGAAACCCCGGTTAAATACAGACGGAAATGCTTTGCAAGTGGGACAGGTCAACCATGACAGTTATTCAACCAAGAAGCGTGATTCTTGTAAAATCGGGACCCAGTCTCCCTCCCGTCTCTACTCGGCTTGCCTCCCAATTCCGAGTCAGAATTGTAAAAATCAAAAAGTCCACATGTCCCTTCCCCTAATAAAGTGAATTTTCCATTCCCTCAATGGTATTTTTTTTTTAAGTAGACTTTATTTTTAGAGCAGTTTGGGGTTCACAGCACAAATGAGCAGAAGGTACCAAGATTTCCCCCTACTCCCACACATGCACAGCCTCCCTATTACCAGCATCCCCCACCAGAGGGATGCGTCTGTTGCAACGGATGAATTGCCCCAAGGGGATTTTGTATTCCTCCGTGGGGGTCCACCCCACCTCCTTCTCACACATGAAGGGCAAGAGTGTGGGTTCCAGACTTGGCCCGACTTTGTTCACCTGCCTGTTCCATCCCGAGACGGAGGCCTCAGCACCTTCTATTTCTCAAAAGCTTTACTGAAGCCATCACCTTCACGTCTCTGGCACCAGACTGGAAAGCAGAACGCCAGGGCTATTCGGTTTTACCCATAGACTGACTTTGGACAATCCCGTTCAGCAACCGTCTATTAAGACACACGATGGGGCAGGCGTTGGTGAAGTGTGCAGGAAACATCAACCGCAGCCTCTGCCCAGCACCTGACATGGTGTCTGGTAAAGGAGAGCCCTTCCACAAATGTTTGTTGAATGGATAATAATAGTAAGCACAGCCTGCTTGCTTTATACCAGGCACCGTGGGTTCCAAGTGCTTTATGTGTATCATTCATTGAATTTTCACACCAACCCTATGAGATATGTGTTATTGTCGTTACCGTTACAGTTTTACCCAAAAAGGAATGAGAGGCACAGAGTAGTTTAACAGTTTCTCTGCAGTCACACAGCCTGACTTCAGAAGCCTCGATAAATGACGCTAGATAAACTTATGCTCGGTGGGGGAGGGGATGCCAAAATCCATATCCAGGTCCCACGGTGAATATTAGAATATGTTACCTATAATTGGAGCATGTAAGTTGCTTTTAATTGAATGGAAGTACGGGAATATTCAAAAGATGAGAGAAGGTGATAAGATCATAGAAGGAAGTAGAGGGCGTCTGGAAGTATCTGGTCTGGAGTTTGGAAAGTGGATAGGAACTGCTTTCATCAAGTAAGTTTTCGTTTAATGTTTTGTGTGAGCTAGTTTGTTTATTGGAATAAATATGGGTATCATGCATACGTCTATAAAACTTCCTCAGTACAAAAGGGTATACAGTGGAGACAAATCCCCCTTCTGCCTCGTGTGTCTTCCCAAATACATACATCTGGTAGGTTGGGTTTTTATAGGACTTGAAGAGAATATTCCAGATGAAGGCACCAATGCAGAGGTGAAGGGTTCTGAGTGTTCAAGGGGAAATGGCAAGTGGTCTGTTGAGCTAAAACCCAGGGTCTACAGCCACGGCTTTTCCCTGTCCTCACCTGGCAAGCGGGGACAAAGGTCCCCACCGTTTGCCCCCATCCTATACTCCTGAGGGGTGGCGTCAAGGTAAAACGTCCTGATTTGGGAGAGAGGAGAACTTAGCCTCTCTGTTCATTCACTTATTCATCTCATTCAGTGTTTTGTTCTCTTGGGCAACTGAGTTTCTGCTATGTTCCAGCTGGGCGTTAGGACTCCAAGTGGACAAAACAGACCCAGTGACTACTCCTGGAAGCTTATTCTTAAGTCATGATGACAGGCACAGATCAGGGTTAAAAGCGTGATGGATGAGACGCAGGTGTGATACAAAGGCACGGGATCGGGCGCCTGGGTGGCTTGGTCAGTGAAGCGTCCGACTTCGGCTCAGGTCATGATCTCACGGTCCCTGAGTTCGAGCCCTGCGTCGGGCTCTGTCCTGACAGCTCGGAGCCTGGAGCCTGCTTCGGATTCTGTGTCTCTCTCTGTCTCTGCCCCTCCCCTGTTCATGCTCTGTCTCTCTCTGTCTCAAAAATAAATAAACGTTAAAAAAAATTAAAAAAAAAAAAAAAAAAAAAAACAAAGGCACGGGAGGCACTGGCAGGGAGGCCTAGACTAAGCCAGGGGTCAGAGGCAGAGACCTGAAACACAGAAGGAGGCAGCCAGGGAAATACAGGGGGGCAACAGGCATTCAGGCTGGGGTAAATGCAAATACTCTGAGACAGAAAGACCCAGCAACATCAAGGAACAAGGGAAAAGAGGATGGTTCATGGGACTGCAGCTTACAAAGCAGGCTTGGACAAGTTATCTTTTCTCCCTGGGCCTAGATCTGCCATAAGAAGTGAGAGCTGTTAAGGGCCGCCCCCTCCTCCACTCGAAAGAAACGCTATAGGGAGATGTGAAAGCGTCATGGCGGCAGAAAAATGGAGGGCGGGGGGTGGCTGTCATTAAGTAGAATCCCATCTCGTGAAGGGTTGGCTAAATGCTGCTGATTTCAGGAAAATATCCATGGGTCCACGTGAATCACTCTACTTTCTAAGTAGAATTACCCTTGAAGAAAGTGAGTTGGTGTTTCCTCCAGACGATTTAGTAAACAGGGGCTGACTGAATCAGAGACCCACTGGAAAACACTCATCAGACGGTAGGAAGTTTCAGGAGCAGGGACTCCACTTGAAGGGTTTTGTGAACCACTTTAAAGTCCCCCTATTTTTTTCCACTTGTGTTTAGGTGGTGCTGGTTTCTAGTCCCCCCTCCTGCCCCAGCCACTGACACGGAGTCAGTTGGTAGGTCTTCATTCTTCGTGTGGGTTGCAGGGTGTGAGGGTCTCTTCCTGACCAAGTTTCAATGCCACTCCCCGTGAGTGAGCGTGCACACGTCACTCAGCCTGCCCTTCTCGAATCTGCTCCTTCTCTTCTTGTCCTCTTTCCCTTCCTACTTGCTTTCTTCGATTCCTTTGGTGAGGGGCTCCCCCCATCTCGTCCTGTAAACTCCTTTTCCTTCATTGTTATGAGTCTCCCCCAATGTCGCCCTTGTTTCAGCCCATGTGGACTGCCTCGTGCTTCCCCCCACCTCGGAATCTCTAGCCCAACGCCCCCCGGGCCCTTTACGGGCCAGTGCTGGGATTTCAGGGCATTTTTGGTGCGGAGAGGATTTGGTCTGTCCAATTCTCCAACAGCCAATCTTAGTCACAAGTCAATTGTGTCCTTTCTAAGTGCCTGCGTTACTTAACCAGGTGGTTTTGTGTTACTTTTCTGGCTTCCTTATCAACTAGAACAATCTATGCTCTCTGAGTCATGGGCTCCTTCTTTTATGAGAATTAACTTATGGTTAAGTTCAGTTATATATTGGGCACAGCTCAATAAAAGAGATTTTGGTCAGGTAATGTCATTTTTTGCAGTCGTAGATCAAACAGATATTTGCGAAAAGCTTACCACGTACCAACTACTGCTGTCGGTGTTAGAGACAAAACAATTGAACAGAATGAAATTCTTCCTCTTGGAGACTTGCATCCTAGCCAGGGACACAGAAATAAAATAAGCAAATATGCAATGTATCGCCAGACAGTGGTAAGTGTGCAATCGGTAGGAGTGCTATTTTACATATAAAATGGTCAGAGCCGGTTTCTCAGAGGAAATAATTTTTTTGAGCAGAAACCTAAAATGAAGTGGAGGACTGAGCTGCCTAGATATGGAAGGGAAGAGATTTCCAGAGAACAGCAAAAGCCAAAGCTTGGAGCTGGGAATGATCTTGGTGAGGTGTGTGAGCCGGTGTGACGGGAGTGCAGTGAGCGGAGAGAGAGGGCAGGAGAGGGGTCAGGGGCGGGGTTGCTCACCATCTTTGAAGCCATAATAAAGCCTTTGGATATTTTTTGCATGGGTGCTAGAAAGCCCTGGAAGTTTAAAAGCAAGAGAGAGACAAAAGCTGACATAGGTTTAAAAGATGACTCCGCCCGCTGTATGGATGCCGGGGGATGAGTTGGAAGCCAATGGCCATGCCAGGCTATGACGATGGTGGCAGAAATGAGGGAGGTTCTAAGTGCTAGGATTGCAGATCTTTTCCGACGGTAGAGCCAACAGGATTTGCTGATAGACTGAATGCAGAGTATGAGAGAAGGAAAGGAGTCAAGGATGATTCCAAAGGCTTCGGTCTGAGAATTCAGGAGAGTTGTAATGCCGTTGGTAGAAGGGGCTATAGAACCAAGAGTTCATCTGCTGAGTTTGCAGTGCCCTTCAGACCTCCGAGTGCTGATCCGTGTAGGCAGTTTGGGAGGGAGATCTATCTCTGCAAGCATTCCAGAAGTATGCAGCCCATGCAGCTGGATGAACGTGGCTGGGAGAGAGGAGGTCTGAGTACTGAGTCCTGGCATGCTCCAATATTTAGAGGTTAAGAGCAGCAGGTTCCAGTCAAGGAAACTGACAAGGGGCAGCCAATGAAAGAGGAAGAAAACCAGGGGAGCGTGATGCTCCAGGGGACTGAATGAAGACTGTTTCAAAGAGGGAGTGGGGAACCATGTCAAGTGCTCCTGAGAAAGCAAGATGAGAATGGAGAATGGACTTGGCGCCACGGTGCATACAATGACCTCGACGAGTGACCTTGCAGTGAGTAGTAAGGAACAGCAGCTGCCAGGAGCGGGCACAGGAAAATGGGTCAGGAAATGGAAACAGAAAATATCAACACACATTAAAGGGCTTGGCAATAAAGGAAAAGAGAGATATGAGGCAGCGGCTAGGGATGAACCTGGGGTCAGGGGAGGGGTTTGTAAATGAGGGAAGTTACAAGTGGGTTTATTGTGTATTGATGGAAATAACCCACAACATTCTATGCCAATAACGAAGCTGATGATGCAAGGGATGAGGGCAATTGCGAGAGCAAATTCTTGAAATGGGCGAGTGCTCCGTGAAGGAAGAGGCTAGACCTAAGGGGAGCACAGACTACCCATCTAAGTAGGTAGGTTTCCTGGTGGTGGCTACAAATGGAAATTCTCCTCTTGTTTCTACTACTTTCTCAGTGAAATGAGAATCAGAGTCAACAGCTGAGGTCATCAGTTTGAGAAGAGGAGAGGAGGTGTTAAATAGTCAGCAGTAGGATCCCTTACAGTGATTTGAAAGGTTTGGTTTTGGGTTTCTTTTTCTTTTTCTCTCTCTCTTTCTCTCTCTCTCTTTTTCTTTTTTCTTTCTTTCTTTCTTTCTTTCTTTCTTTCTTTCTTTCTTTTTCTTTCTTTTTTTGGTTGTTGTTGTTGGCTCAGCTCTTTTGAAAAAGAGAAGTAAAATAATTTCTCACCCTTGATATTGGGAACTATTTAACAGTTTTTTTGGAGAGCAAGAATTCCACAGTTTGAACCCTGGGCTTACTACCTGCCTGGCTCCACACCCCTCAGACTTTTCTCTTTCTTTGTCATCTGAAAAATGACGTTCTGTAGCCTTGGTGTCCTGGGCTCACAAGCTCCGAATCAGCTTCGGTTGCTCTCCACCCTTCATATTATGTACCCAGTGGTGGTGAGAAGTCTGGTCAAGGAATTAGCAGACCCGGATTACGTGACTTTAGGGATGTCATTTAACTTTTCCACATCTTCGCTTCTCTGTGCCTTCACTATAAATCTGAGTTGAGAGAATTCTCTCCTAGACCAAAGAAATCCAGTGTCCCAGTTAGTCTGTACACCTCCATTATAAAAAAAAAAAAGAAGATGTGGTTTATATATACAATGGAATACTACTTGGCAGTGAGAAAGAATGAAATCTGGCCATTCGTAGCAATGTGGATGGAACTGGAGGGTATTATGCTGAGTGAAATAAGTCAGGCAGAGAAAGACAGATACGATATGTTTTCACTCATATGTGGATCCTGAGAAACTTAACAGAAGACCATGGGGGAGAGGAAGGGGGGAAAAAAGTTACAGAGAGGGAAGGAGGCAAACCATAAGCGATCCTTGAATACTGAGAACAAACTGAGAGGGGAAGGTGGGCGATGGGCATTGAGGAGGGCACCTGTTGGGATGAGCACTGGGGGTTGTATGGAAACCGATGTGACAATAAATATTTAATGTAAAAAAAAATTTAAGATTTCCATTGGGATTTTTGAAACATTGAGAATACAGCGGGACTATCGTGACTGTCCTTATTGGCTGCTAAGCACCTGGCAGTGCCAGGGAGAGGCCGGGAGGAAGAAGGAGCACCTATATTCTGTCATTCCTGATCCACAGAGAGGATGTGATTCTCAAAAACTTACACAATAAGGGACTTTCTTCTTCCTCCTCCCACAGGTGAGAGCTTGATGAATTGTCAAGAGGTCACCAAGCAGTTGGGAGGAAATTTGCTGCTGCCCCTGGCATCTGAAGGCATAAGTAAGAGCATGAACAAGAGCATCCACATCCTGGTCACAAAGTCAGAATCACCGCAAAAAAATGTCAAGAGGAAAATCATGTCTCTGAGTCTGCCAGAAAGGGCCTCTCTACGCTTTCTGGAAAATGGCTATAAATTCCATCCGGAAAACCTGAAGCTGGAGATCCTGCAAAGCAAGAAGGAAAATGAGGGCTGGTACTTCACAACCCTGGAGGAGAACTTTTCAGTTCGCCATTTTTGTCTGCAGCTGAAGCTCTTTGGTAATGACAGGGTTTCCCCAGTCCCCACCAGGCGGGGGTGGGGGGTGGGTGGGCAGCGATAGTCCCTTGCCTAAGAATTTAGCGAGGGTTCCAAGATTGGGAGTGACTTTTAAAGATCAGCAAGTCCAGGGTGTTTAAACTGTGGTTTAGGAAGAGGTTTTAGAGATTCGCAAATCTTTTTTGTCCAAATGGCCCATTGGTGGTAGCTGAGAGCACTAATTACTACCCCCATTTGCCAAAGACGAGGAGCCTAGCTGCGCACAGACTACAGGGCCTAGGAGCCTGAGAGTCTCAATTTGCAAATAAGACTTGGCTTGAAAAAGGGTTTTGTTTTTCCCCCGATTTTTAAAATGTTTGAATGCCGCGGATCAAGTCCGACCTCTTTTCCATAGATGAAGACATTGAAATCCACAGGACCGTCATGTGCTTACACACGTCCTCGTGGCTGGTCCCCTGCACTAGGGGCCTGGGCAAAGGAGAGCTGAGTCTCAGCCCATGGACCACTCCCACGCCCCATGCCCAGGAACAGGACCACATCCACCTGCTAGAAGGGCTCTTCTTTTTTTTTTTTTTTTTGTCATCGCAACAGAGACTCTGGTTATAAAGTCGCTTAGTTGCAGAACTTAAACTAGAACCTAGGTCCATCTGAGTCCAAGGCCAGTGCTTTTTTTGAGCCTCTTTAACTGCCAGCCCCTCTCGAATGCACCCAGAGTTTGTGTCTTTCAAGCCCAGAGGCTCCTTTATAGAGAGACTTATCTCTGAGATGGGATAGACAGCCTCACCTACCCAGCATTTCTTTGAAATCCCCAGATGCCTACAGGAGGACATCAGGAGAGTCCTTCCCCCTCCTCCACACAGTGTATGCAGACTCCCTTCAGCCCCCTGACAGGTACCAGGGAGTTCTGGCCACTCCAGTAGTGCCCCCCAGGGACGACCCATCATGCATTTTCCAGAACAGTTCATTGCCTTTGTCACATCTTGTCACCTAAATTCTTACCTTGGAAAGTGCGGTCTATGCAACCACGAGAGTCTTCTCGAGTCCAAGGAAGAAGCTGGATTTCAGAGTCAGACAGACCTAGGTTCTGAGCTCACATAATATGTGACCCCTGCCATCCCTGCGGGACTCAGTGTCTTCACCTGTAAGATGGGAATACTTATCACTAGTAGGCTACGATTGTTGAGAAAGTTGTTGAGAAGATTAAAGGCTATGATGAGCGTGCAGTGCCAGAATCGTGTCTGTCCTACAGTAATCGCTAAATAAATACAACCTGCTCCCTGGCCTCGGCTATTTCATGGCATTAGAGTGAGCACCCCTTCCCAACACACACTCTAGATAAAAAACCCCACCACCCAGTCATTCTTTCAGATCTAGGAGGTAATACTCAAGTATCAGATCAGGAGTATTAGCAAGAGGAGGTAGGTTCCTAACAGTAGTGGTAGGAGGGGACGAAACGATGGATTGTTTTTCTCTATTTTGTCCCGAGCTCGCACCGGAAGGGAGCGTGGTGGAGAGAGAGGGATTTGGGGAACCAGTAAGTCCCCACTAGAATAAACCGCACTGCAGACCCACGGGGAAGGAAAAGCACCATCGGGTTGCATTTTCTTCTGACGAAAAGGTCCAGTCAGAATCCCAGGGGGTTCACTTGAGTGAGGCCTTCTTTCCTCCACCTCCTGACAGAACAGGTCTCCACTCCGGAAATAAAGGTGCTGAACTGGACCCAGGAGAACGGAAACTGCAGCTTGACGCTGGCCTGCGAAGTGGAGAGGGGGGACCATGTGGCTTACAGCTGGAGGGAGGAGACGGGCGCCGACCCACCGGTCTCGGCCAACAGCTCCCACCTGCACCTCAGCCTGGGCCCTCAGCACGTCCACAACGTCTACGTCTGCACCGTGAGCAACCCCATCAGCAACCACTCGCAGACCTTCACCCCGGGGTCCGTGTGCATGCCAGATCTGCCAGGTGAGTGCCCTGGTGGGGGCCGGTGTGGCACATTGACGACACGGGCTCCGCCCCCAGCTGGAACCAATGGTTCCTGCCTCCACCCTGGTAACGACACTTTACATTTTTCTCTACGCTTGATAAAAGCTTCCTCGGGTGCGTTCAGTGGGTGCCTGCCGCTCGTGATCGCCGGGAGGGCATTCTGCTCAGTTCCCAGCCGAGGGAAACGATGGAGTCAGACCCAGAGCGCGGGCCTCCCCGTTGTGATTCTTCCTTTCCCCTCCTGTCTTGGCTCTAACCCGCAAGGGAGGCAGGTCTCGACTCCCCAGTGCACGGTCCGCTCATGGTGGGACAGGTCTGCACCATCGATAAGACTTGTTGACCCCCTCCGTGCAGCAAATTGGGCACGGCTATGGGACCTGACCTGTGCTCTCCAGCCACATGGTGTGATGATAAGACGTGAAGCATCTGCTCAGTAACGGAAAGCAGGGTATAATGAAGGGCCACCTGTTAGTGGTATGGACCGTGAACCTCATAGCAAGTCGGATGTCCCGGGGAGTTAGCTCTCTGACCAAGACCTGGACTGTGGCGTTCGGGAATGATGACAAACCACATAGTACTTTGTTATTGGCAGAGCGCTTTCAAAGGTCTCATCTGCTTCGTCTTCACAATGACCCTCCCGGTTAAGTGTTATCGCCAGCCTCATTTGACAGACGAGGAAGGTGAAGCTCGTAGCCTTTAAGTACCCTCCCCATGCTTCCTCGAGGTTTAGCACCTAAGCCTCCACCTTCTGACTGCTCATTCTCCAGGAGGCACAGCATCATTATTCTGCTATCAAAAGGAAGGGAGGGCCGATTAAGTGGCCATCTGAGGGTGGAAGCTAGCTAGACAGACCGCTGACCCTTTTCAATGACAGATCCTGTGTCCGTGCCTCGGGTGGGTTCAGGGACAGAAGGACCTGGCTGCTGGCCCTCCGAGCATTACTGATGCCCTGACGTTCTCCTTTCTGCATCCAGTGCGGGGAACAGGAGCCATTCCAAGGGGACTTCAGCCCGCTGTAGACTTGGTGTGTCTATGAGGGAGGCGTTCTAGGGTTTGCGGAAGGTGTCCCCAGTGGCTCTGGACCCAGTGCCACTCTGCTTACTTGCAAGCGTAAGGCCTCTTAACCTGTCTGAGGCTTAGATTCTTTATCTAAAATCGTAACCGCTGACAGGTCTTAACTGTTTACTATATGCCACTTGTGTGGCCTCGCACTCAATTCTCACAGCCACCAAAGAGCATCAGTACACCCCCACTTCACAGATGAGGAAGCAAAGACATAGGAAGGTCACACACAGAGCACGTAGCAGGGCTGAGCTGTCTGATCCTGGAATCCTCCTAAGTAGTCGTGGAAAACATGATGGGCTTGAAACGCCTCGTAAATAATTGTAAAAATGCAAGGTTTTTTCTTGAGGCTTCTGTGGTCATAGCAAACCTCCTGGAGCAAAGACAGGGCATGAAGAGTTTTACCCCGGCCTATCTCAAAAAAAGGAAGGACTCTCTCTGTGCTTTTCTCTGTGGTTCAAGAAGAGTTTAATTAGTGCTTTCCAAAGTCTTCATAGGTCACGAAGCTCTGTCCAGAGTCAATATTCTATGATTCGCTTTGCACGTACAGTAGGAAGAAGGCTAACCAAAGTTTACAAGGGATATTTGCTGCTAGGGCTGCCGTGACCGAGTTCCAGCAACGGGGTGGTTTCAACCACCAGAATGTATTGCCTCACAGTTCTGGAGACTAGAAGTCCAGAATCACATGGTTGGTAAGGCTGGTTGTTTCTGAACCTGTGAGGAAGAGGTCTGTGGAGGCCCCTCTCCGTGGCTGACAGGTGGCTGCCTTCTCCTCGTGTCTCTTCACACTCTCTTCCCTCAGAGCCTATCTCCGTTCAGATTCCCTCATCTTATAAGGGCACCAGTCATGTTGGATCAGGGCTCCCCTGTAATCGGTTTTCTGGTGTTGCCATAAGAGAAGACCACAGACTGGGTGTTTGAGTGACAGGAATTCATTTTCTCACAACTCTGGAGGCTACAAGTCCAAGATCAAAGTGTTGGCAGGGCTGGGCTTTTTCGCTGAGGCCTCTCTCCTTGGCTTGCAGATGGCCACCTTCTTGCTGTGCCTCCCTATGGTCTTTCCTCTGTGTGTGCACACATCTCTTCGTGTGCCCGGATTTCCTGTAAGATTGGATTGGAGCCCATCCTAATGGCCTCATTTTAACTTCATCGCCCATTTTAAGATCCCGTCTCCAAATACATTTGCATTCTGAGGTACTAAGGGTTAAGGCTTCAAAATATGAGTTGGGGAGGGACAGAGTTCAGCTCATAACGCCACCCGAGTGATCTCATTTCAACTTGATCACCTCTGTAAAGACACTGTTTCCAAATAAGGTCACATTCTAAAGACTTCAACATGTGAATTTTGGGGGAAGCACAGTTCAATCCATAACACAAACAGAGATCCCTCCCTCCTGCCTCTGGGGGTGGGGAACAATGGCACATCAGAACAAATTCACATGGCTGGGCTGTGGCATGCCGTTCCCAGTATACCAGGCTGCCTAAAGACAGAAAACAGAGTTCTATTAGCTTGTTGACTTGTGTTTAATGAGTATTACTAATCCTTAAAATACTGTGCTTAGTTTGACAACCTCTGTTGAGATTCCACTACGTTCCAACATTGTGTTAGGTGCTGAGTGCACGAAGACAAAAAAAAAAAAAAGACCTGATCCTTGCCCTTAAGGAAAGAGATCATTCTGGAAGTAGCTAATCCTAGATCGTGTAGTGGTACGGGCAGAACAGAAGTAACAAAGAAGAAGGAATGATTGAGGCTATCTGAAGGAATCAGAGAGACCATCGCAGAGGATGCGACACCAAGTGGGTTTTGGAGAGTAAATACAAATTGCCCAAGCAGATCAAAGAAAGACATTCCAGGCAGAGGGAAAAGCAGAGGCAGCTGGGTCTTGTCCTGTGTTACCCTACAGGCAATCGGAAGCGATAATCGATAGAGGAGTAACACGATCGGCTTTGCATTTCGGAGAGAGATCTCAGTGGTGTGGAGAATAGGTGGGGGCAGGGAAGAGGCAGCAGAAAGAGAAACTAGTTATGGGGAAGGGCCACCCTTGCAGTGACCCATCAAGAGATGATGAGGAGTGGCTGTTAGTTTAACAAAGACTTCATACAAGGGAAATTCCAGCCTTGGGACCGAGCGGTGGAGTCTGAGGGTTTATTGGAGATCTCTTCACTGTGCCATTTTTCTGATGACATTTGTCCAGGCTCCCAGTGGTATACTCATCCTTCTTCCAATGGCCACTTCATTATTTTACAGTAAGAAATGTCTTTGTTTGTTTGTTTGTTTGTTTGTTTCCGCTGATTCCCAGTGAGCACGGTAAGAAACATCTTAATGTCTCTTGCTAGGAAGCACCTTTATTGCCAAGTCCAAATCTTAGGGTGCTACAAAGCACTCTCGCGAGGTCACCCAGAGCATATTGATGTGGGTCGACGGGGTGGGCCTCGCTGTTGTCCTTCGTGACCGTCTTCGGAAAGAGTTACATCTATGCCAGGACGAATAATACAAAACCTTAAGCAATTCAACTAAAAGGGAATGTCCCTGGGAGCTCCTCTTGGAAAGAAGCTACTTTTCCGTAGATCGCCAACAAGTTGGCTCAGCAAGCCTGGGTTAGCGCAGAGGAAGAGACAGGTGACACCTGCCAGTGAGCCCCAGGGGCTCCCCCTTTCTAACAGGGCCAGGGAGCACCCACTGCTACCGAGGGCAGAGGCACGTCCCTCTTCATCGTGCACCCAGTCCGGCCGGCGTGACAACAGTGGCGGAAGGGTGGAGGCTGGAAGGTACCTCATGGGCTAGAGCCTTGTCACATGGCCACCCCTGCCGCAAGGGCGGCTGGCCGGCCCCGGGACTGGACAACACCCGTGCTTCCGTGAATGGATGCGGAAAAGTGTGGGCACAACCAGCAGCCTCTGCAACACAGTGTGGGTGGGATAGGCGGGCGTGAGGGGCTTTTCTGGAACCCGGAAACTCTGTGCAACTGTTCCCTTGGGTGGTCCCGGACCTCAAATTAGCGTATGGGTTGTGAGCATCCCCAATTCTGAGTGGAAGCCACCGTCGACGAGAAGGTGTTTTTTGAAGGTTGGCTGACTTCTTCAAGTCGCTCTGAGCTTTTGCAGACGGCCTTGCAGACAGAACCACATGAAAGGCAGGAAGGAGATCTGTTCTCAGACCGTTACGGCAGCACCTCACTACGTCCTGGGGGAGACTACGTTTGTTTCTCAGATTCTTTTTTGTTTTCTTCTCTCTCTCCTGGAAGAATGAGGTTTGGCGGACTTGAGGAGGGACAGCTTTTGCGTGTCTGTGGCAATGGACTTTTAGAGGTTAAAAAAAAAAAAAAGGCCCCCCATCCTTTGCCTTGGAGGCGTGGCTCCGGGCCAAGTTGTCAGGTTTAAACCACAACCCACAGGGGAGGGGACCAAAGGTGAGGGCTCACAAATTGCGCCGGGGTTCTCGACCAGCCTCCTCAGCGGCTTCGAAGAGGCTCCAGGGGTGGAAAAAGGCCCCACCTCCTATTTAGAAACGTTCAGATTGGATTTCTTTGTGAATGAACAATGGGGCCAACGGGCCGCGGGACCACGTTGCTCTGATTTCGTTCTGAGAGGCCTCACTCACTACAGGACTGAGGAAGAAGAGGGAGAGCTGGAGTTTTCTGTCACAGGAAACGGTGGTTTGAAAATGGGAACACAGGTGGTGCGGAGGCCGCAGGCACACAGTCTCTTCCTGATTCCATTTCATTATTATGAAGCACATGCTAAGTAGGTCAGCGCTCGGTCCCTTTGATTCCACTTCGAGCCATTCAAAAGTGACCCTGCCTTCCTTCTGAGACCTCCTTATATTTAGGGCTCTAATAATTCTTAACCAAGGGATACATGCCAGTCTTCTTTCTATGGCTTTTAATTTAATTTAACTTCCTTTATCTTGTGCTCAGTAAGTGCCCCCCCCCCCCACCCTACATCGTATCAGGTGGTGGGGGGAGGGGGTGCGAATAAAGCTTAACACAGCGTTTACCTTCAAGAATTTACAATCTAGGTGGGACTTCTCTACCTTACCAGGTAGAAAAATATTATCGTATTAAGAAACGTCGACTAAAATTCCTCTCTGGAAAGGAACAGGGTTTGTTTAGAATTGTACCTTAGTTTAAATGTTAGCGGGCAGGGGCGTCTGGGTGGCTCGGTAGGTTAAGCGTCCGACTTCTGCTCAGGTCATGATGTCACAGCTCGTGGGTCTGAGCCCCACGCTGGGCTCTGTGCTGACAGCTCGGACCCTGGAGCCTGCTTCAGACTCTGTGTCTCCGTCTCCCTCTTTGCCTCTTCCCCGCTCATGCTCTGGCTCTCTCTCTCTCTCTCTCTCTCAAAAATAAATAAACACTAAAAAAAATTTTTTTTTAATGTTAGCGGGTAGGAGGTGACACCCCTCCCCCAAAGAATTCAGCTGTGGGTTAGAGGATTCTGTGCAAGAAAGGGGACAGATGTGGCTTGTGCAGACAGAGGAAGAGAAAAAGAAGGTCTGAGCCTGTCAGATGGTGGAAAAACCCACCTGGTTCATGATGGAATCTGTTCCCTGTGACCTTTCAGATCTTCAGCAGAGGATTCACACCCACAAAATCTTGGTGTAGGTTTTTGGTTGTGTGTGTGTGTGTGTGTGTGTGTATGTGTGTGTGTGTGTGGAAACTGCTGAAGGCATTGAACCTTGCACCCAGGACAGCCCAGACCACAGCAAGCGGAGCCACACGAGCAAGTCTTTCGTTGTACGAGGAAGTTATCACCTGACATTGTAGGAATCATGGGCAGCCTGACAGCATTCTGTCCGTATCGATCCAAATTGCTAAGGGCCGGGAGTACCTGACATTTAGTTTCCATACAAGCATCCGTATCACGAGAGAATAGTACCAAACAGAGGAGCACCACGTGCAAGGACGCCTGCTAGACAGAGAGAGAAACGAAGTCATAAGCCGACTACAGGATGGGGCTGAAGTGTCGGTGGCCAGCGAAGGGACTCCGGTGGACGTGAGATCAAACCCATCGTCTTGTCCTTCCAATCCACCAGCAGGAATCTACCGAGAATGTACTGTGTGCCAAGTCCTAGGACACCAGCAAAAGAGGGAAAGAAGTGGCCTCTGAGAGGCTAGCAGCTGGCGGGGGAGTGGAGGCTGGCGGAAGGAGGCGACAGCTGTGCACCTCGTGCTGTGCTCCAGGCACTGCTCTGGGCACCTTCTACAAAGATTTCCTCGGCTCGTCAGAGCGACTGTGCGAACTGGATATTGTCGTGCTCGCTTTGCAGTCGAGGAGACTGAGGCCCCAGAAGTTATGAACAGCCTCTCCGAGATCACAGAGCTATCAGGTGGTAGGTCCAGAATTCGAATCCCCCTGTCTGGTTCCAAATGACCTCACTGAAAGTGATCTGCACCGCAAAGATAATGGCACAACTCAGGTTCTAAGACACACGGCCTGAGCCAAGGTGCCGCAGAGTCGCGGGGCAGGGAACAAGGAGAGCTGGGACAGGTCAGGGAAACCGACACAGAGGAGGTAGCATTGGCCTGGGCGTCAACACTGGGCAGGCCCGGCAGGCAGCCGAAGGTGCGGCGGGAGGAAGGGGAGAGGGCACACCACAGGGCACGAGACGGGGCGGGTGTTGGAGGGAGGGTGTTGAGGGCATGGGCACCTCCCAGGGCTTTCCTCGCGGGGTCCCACCGCCACAGGAGAAAACACAAGACCGTGAAGTCCACAGTTCTCATCCTGCCCAGCTCCGCCATCAACCTCTCTGTGGCTCTGGGCACACCTGTCTGAATCGCAGTTCCCTCAACGTAAAAATGACTGAGTCGGGTGAGATGATGCTCCAGCTCCTCTAATATTCAAAACCTCTATGGAGCTGTCGCTTAAATCCTCGAACAGGTTCACGTTACTTTGCATTCAAAGACTAGGAGAAGAATCCGGGCTGTGAAATCTCAGGATGACGGCCAGCTTGCCTCTCAGATCTGGCTGGATGGGCAGAAGCTGGTCGGTTATGTCATGGGACAAGGACAGCAGATGACGTTCATCCTCACGGCTCCCTGGAAAAGAAACAGGGCTGGCGTTGTTACGTGCTCTGGCCCAGTCATTTGTTCTTCAAGTAACTGTTGTCTTAGCAGGTCCCCAACATACACGAGGGAAGAAGGGAAAGGAAGTCGTCTCACGATAGTCAGACTCGCTGTCACGATTTTCTGGGCCGCCTCCATGGACCCCCGGAACATGGTGGCGCTTGGCTGCTGTCTCTGCTTCTTAGCTTAGGATTTGGGGCACTTCTCCATGCCCCTGGGGTTGGCGACATAAGCCCTGAGTAATCATTCTTTCTTTGTGCTGTCTCAGACACACATGCACCCACACACACGCGCCCCACCTGCGAAGAGGCTTCTCAGTGACCACAAGCCATTCAGAGGGGGACCGCTCGCAGGAAGTTCCAACCACAGTGGTGTCTCCATGCTTAAGTCTTAGGCTTGATATTAATCCAGGAGCCTTACAGCCACTCTCTGCTTGCACCCTGGCTCTTTGATCAGGTCACATGGCACGCCTGTCCGCTGGAGTTGGTAACTGGCAGGGTGAAAGCTTCTTCAGTCTGGGGGAGAGGGTCGATAGTCAAGAGGGTCAACTGCTTACAAAGCCAGTTCAGTGAGATTCCTTGGGATGCCTTGATGTGTGAAAGGCCTAGGAAGCAAAAGGAGGAATCTTTTCAAACCCAGGAGGCAACCTCTGGTGAGCCATCAGGCTGAAGGCCCACTTTGATCTTGCCTTTTGTCGATGCCCTGAGACTTTAGCCTGTAGCTTTGGCCAACTCTGTGAATGTCACAGGTCAACTGTGCGAGTGGCGCTTGCAGGGACTCTGCTCCTCTACAACCCACCTATTCCTTCATCTCAACATCTCCCTCCACCCCCCAGTCCACCCCAAGTTCAACAACAAGCAGGCCGATTCTACAATCATCCTTATAAACTACCCTGACACATTAATGCCAACACCTGCTCTTATGCTATAGGTGGCCCTTCAATCCCACGGGTTTGAACTGGGTGGATCCACTTATATACAGATTGATTTTTATTTTTTTTACAAATACAATACGGTACTGGAAATAGATCTTCTCTTCCTTACGTTTGTCTCAACATTTTCTTCACCTTTCTTTACTGTAAGAGAACGGCATCTAATACATATAATACATCAACTCTCTGTGTTACCAGGAAGGTTTCCGGTTAACAGTAGGTTACAAACAGTTAAGTTTTGGGGGAATCAAAAGTCACACATGGATTTTCAACTGTGTCAGGGGGCCGGTACTTCTAACCCCCCCAGGCCGTTCAAGGGTCAACTGTGTTTAGAGCCTTAATGCTGTTACTTTACTTAAAATCCTGGTGCTTCAGGTAATGAACCCACTGTTCATTACCCTGGGGTAACTCGCCCCAAGCCCATAAGCCTCTCTGACTCTCCCCGAAGTCTGTCTTCAACACTCAGCCACATTTGTACCCCTAGACCGATCTCTAGTATTCGAGGGTCTCCATGCCTGCTTCCTTCCGCACAAAAGGGGAGTAATGAGAACCTCCCAGGGCTGTTGTGAAGGCTGTATCTATTAATACACATGATGCCCTAAAAATAAAGCCTGGCTCATCGTCCGTTACTACCTCAGTAAGCTAAATGTCTTGTTTGCTGGGACTCAGGTCTCTTTCGCTCTTTTCCAAGGTACCGCTCCTGGCTCAGAAGGATTTGGTGAAGTGGGTAAAGGAGAGAAAGCATTAAAAAAAAGGGGGGGGGGCTCTGTGACTTTGAGCCTGCTGACTGCCACTCAAGGGCTCATGTTAAGCCTGGGGATCGCTGAGAGGAAAACGTACATGCTTTTCTTTCAGTTCGGGTCCAGTGGCCTCAGTAAAGTTATTTGCACGGAAGGACCATCATAGCGCCATCGTGTTCATTTTTAAGAGACAGAAATTGGTCGTTCTTCCTCCCAGCGTCTCATGACAATGGTGTGGGGGTGTGGGGGTGTGGGGACAGTGGGCAGTACCCATGTGTTCATTCAACCAACATGGATGCAGGACGCATGAGATTTAACACTAGGGAAAAGGGAAGAGAGGTTGACCTGGGACAAAGATGAGCCTGATTTGAGCCATGTGGCCCTCAAGGTGCCCATCAGGCACTTGAGCGGAAAAATCTTCACGGAAATGAGGAAAATAGAGTGTGGAGAGAGGAATAAGGATAAGAGGACAGGTAGGGAGTCTTGGGTGATCTGAAGCCGCTGTCTGCAACCATCAGAGTGGACGTCTCCCCCGAGAATAGAGAACGAGAACATGAGGCTTGGTCTCCCCACTTCCGGGAAGGATGTTTTTAAACTCGCAGTACTGTTGAGATTGCCCTTTGACCTTTTTTTTCAGAACTAAGACCCTGGGGACTGTATGTCGGGCTGTCCTCAGGGGCCGTCATTGGTGTCATCCTGGTGTTCAAAGTAGCAGTGCTGCTGTTGAGAAGAAGAGGTAGGTGTCTGACAGTGAAGAGACTCATATCAGATTCTGCGGTAAGCAGGGACGGCTCTCCACAAGCAAAGATCTGCTTGCACCCCTTAGCACGCTTTTCTCCACAAAGCACCTTTGCGATAACTAAATACACATAGCCTGGGGCCTTGCTCAGCTCGGTCGAAATCAGCACGTCTTTTTTTTTTTTTTTTTTTTTATGTGTATTTATTTACTTGGGGGGCGGGGCCGAGAGAGAGGGAGTGAGAGAATCCCCAGCAGCCCCAGTGCTGTCAGCACAGAGCCCAGCTTGGGGCCTGATCCCGTGACCCTGGTATCACGACCTGAGCCGAGATCAAGAGTCGGACGCACTGAGCCTCCCCGGTGCCCCGTGATTCCACACACGTCTTGATCCCCTATGTTGGGCTACGGGAATGGAAAGAGGGATGAGCCACAGGTGTCTAGCGTGGGAGGCCTTGCACAGATCGTTCTCATTCCGTATGCCTCGCTCTGGTGTAGACGTATATACAGGATGCTGAAGGGGTCCCGAGGCTTAACCATGTTCACCAGACGCAGAATCCAGGGGACTCCTGGATTTCATTCAAGAAACGTTAGAATTACTGACTAATAAAAAGGCACTCACCCAAGGGCTGAAACCGTTCTATAATTTCTTTTTATTCCCGCAATATCCTCTGCAAATCGTTTCTACGTGACTCAGCGTCGGGGTAACAGACGCAGAGAGAGGCTACGTGACTCGTGCGAGTTCACCCAGCCTGTTAATGAGAGACCAGAACTGACACCCACCCTCCAGGGCGTGTGCCACGGGGAAGGTCCACAGGTCACCGGAAGGCAGCGGAGGGAATGCTCTTTACTAAGATTTGTGCACAAATTCTGCCTCACCCTGGAAAACGGTACCATTTGCGAGTTGCTTAAGGCCAGACCAAATGATACGGAAGATCACCCGGGATAGCTCTGAAGGCCCCATTACTTCCTTGCAGGTTAAGTACCTAGAGGTAGGGTCTCTTGGCCTCCCCTCCAAGTCGTCCCCTGATTCCACATCGAGGAGCAATGCGCTCGGCCCCACTCGCCTCACCCGCCCACACCGCAGTCCCACAGGTCCAGTTTCCCGGGCTGGCCGTCCCGTGGTGAGGACGGGACTTGATTTTCACTCCACGAAGCTGATGGCTGGTCTTATTTGCCAAGTAGATCGGTCACGTGCGACCTTCTCAAAAAAGCCCTTACCACAGCACCCTGAGTCGGGTTGGCTTGCATGAAAAAAGTCAAGATCACAGCCCAGCCGCCTACTTTTGTCTCATTTCCTCCATCTAAGAGTTAGCTGGGGAGGGGTTGGGGTGGGGTGATTCAGACAGAAACCATGATGAGAGCCCAAGGGGATGGGGCAAGGCACCCACATTTGGCCTAGATAAGAAGGAAACGGTGAGATACCAGGATTGAGGACCCTGAGATTAACACGAATGCCGTCACCTCCGAGATGCCGCCCGACTCTGAAGCTCTGCAAAGGGTCTCCCTAGCAATTTCATGCCCAGAATTCACTGCTCCAACACACGGGGTCGGGCACTGGCCAAACTTACATTCACACGCAGACTCGGCCGCTGACGGGCTGGGTAACGGAATCAGTGAGGTCTCCCCTGCAAAACAGGGGTGAAGTTATGTAAGGTGCGGTGTTGTGGGGGTCCAGGAGTCCATACGCCCAAAACACCGAATACGGGGGTGTCCACGGAGAGATGGTGGGACACGGACAGATGCACGACAGATGGACAGATACATACACACTAGACAAGTCTCATAAGGGAGTGAATTCAAACACCAGTGGTTTAAGTCCTATCGCCAGCAGATGTGGCACGGGCCGCATCTGGGAACAGCACTCGGGACAAGCCCATGAAGCCTGGGTAACAAAGGACAACTTTGTCCTTCAGGCCACGGCTGGAAAGGACGTTAGACACTCTCCATCCGAATTTTACGGTTAAAGTAAGAGAAGAGACCCAATTCGGTGGCAGGTGCTGTCCAATGCCACTCAGCTAGTGAGGAGTAGGGAGTAGCTACCCTCATTCTAAGGCCACGATGAACATTTTCATTCGGCCCCAGGGCCTCCCTGACTGAGCTGAGTTGAGCTGGCTCCCAAAACCTGCTCTGGAGCTAGGAAGGACACTGTGCAACCGAACGATCTTGAACGATCAGTGTTTCTCTCGGACGCGGCGTTTCAGCCTCCCTTCTTCCATCTGTCTGAGCGTTCGGGGCTGTCCCCACAATCACCCGTTTGGGCCAGAAGCTGACCCGAAGAGTCGAAGTCCCTCAAGACGGGTGTCTGTTCTCCCACGGACTGAGCACAGGCCAGGGCGGGCGCGGCTAACTTTGCAAACACTCTAACAGACCCAACCTGTGCCCCCCTCTCATGACCCCGTCTGTCACCCCCAAGCCCCAGCCTCCGTTCTGCACACGCGCATTCACGCACACTGGGCAGCCAGTATCAATCCTGGCCAAACAGTAAAGCCGGGACCACTAGGCACTCCACGCACGCCCCCCACCCCCGGGCACAAGCACACCCTACGCAGACGTTCTTTGAGAGCTTTGAGCTTCCCCTTCTGCTCCAAGGATCATATATTCTCATGCGGCACCTTCTAGCACCTTCACCGCATACATACATTTTCGGCCTTCCCCTTCCAAATAAAAGCGTACCGCTCCTCGGTGCTATTCCCTCAGGGACTGGCTCCTCATTTTTTTTAAGAGGATCAATTGACTGGCGTTAAAATAAGTCCAACCTAAAGACCCTGTGTGATTTCCTCTGGGTCAAGCCTCCATTGCTTCTGCCTGGACTTGGCAAGAGTCCCCAAATTAGCCTCCATGCTTTAGTCTGGCACTTTCACCACGCTTCTCACCGCTGCACGAAGCGCATAAAGAACACCAGAGAACAGGGGCGCCCGGGGGGCTCAGTCGGTTGAGCGTCCTCGGCTCAGCTCAGGACTTCCGGTTTGTGAGTTCGAGCCCCGGGTCGGGCTCTGTGCTAACAGCTCAGAGCCTGGAGCTTGCTTCGGATTCTGTGTCCCCGACCCCCCTTCTCTCTGCCCCTCCGATGCTCGTGCTCTGTCTCTCAGGCTGCAGGTATGCGACATGCCTGTAATTGCACAGGGTCGGTCTGGAAGGATATATGTCGAACTTAAAAGCGATCGTTTCTGGAAATGAAATTGCCTTGGTTGGGGTGGGGGGGACGAGGGATGTACTTTTGACCTTATGCAATTTTAATTTTTGTAGTGAGGACGAATTATTTTCATAATTTAAAAAGACGAAATTCAAAAACTGGTTAACTGTTAAAGTGTCCTGCAATGACTTCAATTCCGGAGACCCTAGGCTCTGAGCAAAGTTTCCGGGTGGTGGGTGTTCGAATGACGCTGTCCCTTTATTTTCCCATCAGTCCCTGGGGGATCATCCGTCTGGTGCCCCCTTCCTCTACACACGCACAAAGTGTCCCAGAAACAGAGGGTTGAGTGAGAAAGCTGAACCAAGCACCGTGCCACAAGTGGGAGAATATGCAAGCATCGTAAGCCCCGTCCTCAAAGCACTTAGAATCCTGGGAGGAGGCCAGATACGCACATTAAACAACAGAGATTAAAATAATTGAATGGCATTCCAATTCCATGTAACACATACTGGGAATTTTCTATGGACCAGGCACTGTTCTAAATACTTGACAGATAACATCTCATGGGACCGTCACAACAGCCCTGTGGGGGAAGATACTTCAGTCCCATTTCTCAGAGAAATAGAAACAGAGAGATCAAGGAACCAACCTCATGTCATGTGACACATATACAGGGGGTTTGGGACTTGGTGTTTGTTCCTTTGGTACTCCTGGGGAGGGGGGGGGGGGTATGAGGTGGGGGGGTAAAGACCACATAGGTCTGAGTGGAGTTCTCTGGGTAGGCCACAGAGAGATAACCACTGTGATTTCTTTTCCCCAGGTAAAGCAAATCATTACCAGCCAACCACAGAAGCAAAAAGCCTTACTATCTATGCCCAAGTCCAGAAATCAGGTGTAAGTTCTAGACTTTCTTTGTCCGGGGTGGGCCTGTCGTGTTTCCGTGGGATTCCTGGCCAGTCTGTCTTGCATGCCTGACGTTCACGGTTCTCCATGGGTTCTGGAGCAGAGGAAATTAGGGAAGCAGAAGTCAAGAACAAGAGCTCTCCAAAAAGGCATTAAACTTCAATGTCCGATGGGGCTATTTATTATTTGAAATGATGAAAACACTGGGTAACCTGGGCATCTGTGTCTTCATAGGGGAAGAACGAGGAAGCAAGAAACCTATGATAGACGACTCCTCTAGCTGTGGGTCCCTGTTACCTAACTCGCCCTTCTCAAGAGACAGGGGGGCAGGCCTGAGGACAGAGGGAAGGTTTGGAGAGGCTGTGGTATGATGTGTTGGTCTGATGCAAGTGTAGGAGTTTGCAAAGCACCCTAGAGACAGGGAAGGAGGAGTTGAGGATTCTGGCCGGACAGATGGCTAGTCATGATAAAGTCAGGATGCGGCTATGTTAGAAGTTAGAGGGAGGCGAACAGAATACAGTTAGCCAGGAAGATATTCTAGTTTTTCAGACGTGAAGGCAATGCTAGGTGATGTACAAGGCAGAATCCGGTCATGCAGAGGAAGCAAATTCTGGAGTAAAGGGCATGAAGGTGAAGACAGCTTTAACACCTTGGAAAATTGCGTCAGATGGGAAGGCATTTCTGATAACCAGGGATGGGCTCTTGGACGAAGCTCTTATTTCTGCTGCCCCCTGGTGGCCTGGAGGGTTTAATACATAGGCCATCACTATGTCTGACAGCCAAGTTCCATTTGAAAATGGGAGACCTGGGGCACCTGGGTGGCTCAGTCGGTTGGGCGTCCTCCGTTGGCTCAGGTCATGATCTCATTGTTCATGAGTTCGAGCCCTAGCATTGGGCTCTGTGCTGACAGCTCAGAGCCTGGAGCCTGCTTGGAATTCTGTGTTTCCTTCTCTCTCTCTGCCCCTCCCCTGCGCATGCTCTGTCTGTCTTTCTCTCTCTCAAAAATAAATAAACAAACAAACATTAAAAATAGGAGAGTCCTGGAGCACCTGGGTGGTTCAGTCGGTTAAACTTCTCACTCTTGGTTTCGTCACAGGTCATGATCTCATGGTTTGTGGGTTCAAGCCCCACATCGGGCTCTGTGCTGACTGCACAGAGCCTGCTTAGGATTCTCTCTCTCCCTTTCTCTCTGCCCCTCCCCTGCTTGCTCTCTCTTTCTCTCCAAATAAATAAACTGAAAATATGTGTGTGTGTGTATATATGTATATATGTATAGGAGAGTCCCAGGAGCAACCTCTCCCTTGCATTTACATGCTTAGATGGCCAGCGTCAACTTTAGCCTTCCCGGCCCACTCCATCTGATGCTGCTGGCGTCTGTCTTCTTACTGTCATGTATGACACATATACGAAGTGTGACTGTCGGCTCAGCGAATTACCCCATTGTGGAGTCTAGTAAAGCAAACCCTCCCGCCTTGCTTTTCTCCAACAATTTTTTGACTCTTCCCGACCCTTTGTCCTGACACGTGTATTTCAGAATCAGCTTCTCAAGTATCACAAAAGGGGGGAAAAACCCAGTAGGATTGCATTGAATCTACACATCCATTTGAGGAGAAATTACGTCTTTCAGTATCGAGTGCTGTATTACCGTATTAACTACCACCCAGATCAGGGAACAGAACATTGCCAGCAACGCCCACAAGACCTCCTAGTGCCCACCCCCTGGTCTCTAGTCTCTCTCCCCTCGCCAAACATATCGCTATCCTGACTTCTAAAAATATGCTTTAGCTCTCTCTCTCTTCCTTTAACTTTATAAAAATGGAGTCCTGCCATATTTTTCCTCTTGGGCCTGTTTTTGGTTTTGTTCTGGGCTTTTTGGGTTTTTTGCTCGGTATTACTTTCACGAGATTCGTATGTCTTTGTGCTCGGTATATAGTACGTTCGTTTTCGTCGCTTCATTTATAGAATATCAGCATACGGATATACTAGAGTTTACCTAGTTGACGATTGATGGACATTTGGGTTATTTCCAGTTTGAGACTATTATAAAAATTCCAGCCATGAACATTCATATGTGTGTCTCTTGGTAGAAACGTGCAGATATTTGTGTTTGGTATGTACCTAGAAGTAGAATTGCTGAATCATAGAGGATGCATATCCTCAAATTGGCTGCATAAGGCCAAACTTTTTTTGCAAAGTGAGTGCACCAATTTTCTTTTAGGCCAGCTATGCCTTCTAATCAAAACTGGGTGTTATTGGCCTTCAAAAAAATTGTTTTCATGTTTATTCATTTTTGAGAGAGAGAGAGAGGCACAGAGCACGAGCAGGGGAGGGGCAGAGAGAGAGGGAGACACAGAATCCGAAGCAGGCTCCAGGCTCTGCAGTATCAGCCCAGAACCCAGCGTGGGGCTCGAACTCACGAACTGCGAGATCACGACCGGAGCCGAAGTCAAACGCTTAACTGGCCGAGCCAGCCAGGCGCCCCTGGCCTTTTAAATTTTGGTCATTGGGTGTGTCTTTTTATAGCTTTATTTTAAATTTCCCTAATTATTAAGGAAGCTGAACACTTCTTATGTTTATTGGCCATATTAATATCGTCCTTCTTGAAGTGCCTGTTAAATCTCTTACCCATTTTCCTTTGAACTTCCGGCTTTTTAGAATAGATTCGTGTAAGTTCTTTAAATATTTTTAGCTTTTTGGCAGTTACATGTTAGCAGATACCTTCACCCATTCTGTGTCTTGCCTTTGCAATTTCTCGGTGATACCTTCTGATAAAGAAAAGTTGTTAACTTTAGTGTAGAACAATTCAGTAGCCTCTTCCCTCATAGATGGAGCTTTGTGTCCTGTTGGAGAAATCTTTTTCTCTCCTCCCGGGTAATGAAGATATTCTCTGTCATTCTAAAGACCCTACGGCTCATCTTTCACATTGTATCTGTTATGTACCTGAAAATGAGTTTTGAAGTATGGAGTGAAATGGGTCAGGTTTCGTTTTTCTCCAAATGGATATCCTATCAACCACGTTTTGAAAAGATTGCCCTTGTCCCCATCCCACTACCAACCACCCCCCCCCCCCCGCCCCCCCCCGCCCAGTGCTACCTTCATCACAAATCAAGGCTCCACATAGTGAGGATCAATTTTTTTTATTATTATTCTCTTTTTGCTCCATTGGCTTGTTCATTTGTGCTTGTGCCTGGACCATACTGTGTTTACAAACCGGTCATTACAGATTCATTCTAAGTTTGATATCTGGTAAAATGTCTTCTCCCTTGTTCTTGTTCTCCCTCAAGAGGTTCTTGGCCATTTTTGGTCCTCGGCATTTTCATAGATACTTTAGATTCAGTTTGTCAAGTTCCACCTAGAAATCCTGCTGGAATTTTAATCAGAACTGCACTGATCACTTGAGGAGACCATACGTGTTTATAACATTGATTCTTTCCATTCGCCAAATAATATATCCTTTCCATTGTGTCAATCTTTTTTAATTTCTCTAAACGAAGTGTTGTAGGTTTTGTAAGAGGACTTTTCCATCATAGTTTATTACTTGGCGTTGGAACAGTTGATATTTTGAATATTGTCATCTTTTTAAAAATCTTTAGTTTCTGTATATTATTGGTACATAGAAATACAATTCATTTTTATATTTTAACCTTATATTTGCAGCATTGCTAAACTTAAAATTCTAGCCATTTGTCTCTAGATGACTTGGGTTTCCTCTGTACACAACTATACCACCTGTAAAAAAAAAAATACAGTTTATTTCATTTTCAAATCACGTAACTTCTCTTCCTTCTTGCTTTACTGGCTGAGGTGCCTTGTCCAGTATGGAATGGAAGTGTTAATAGAAGGGTCCTTGGATGGTCCCAAACTCACAAGGGACACTTTCAATATCTGACCATTAAATATGGTTTTTGCCGAAGGTTCTTACAGCTGCCGTTCTATCTAATTGAGAATGTTTTCTTCTACGGCTGGTTTGCTAAGGAATCGATGTTGAATTTTATCAACATTCTGCATCTATTGATACTATCTTATGGATTTTTTAATTTTTATTTCTGAAGCGTTTTTGATTATTTTATTTTATTTTTAAAATTTTATTTACATCCAAGTTAGTTAACATATAATCTAATAATCGTTTCAGGAGCAGAAGTTAGTGATTCGTCGCTTACATACAACACCCAGTGCTCACCCCAGCAAGTGCCCTCTTTTAATGCCCATCCCCCATCTAGCCCATCCCCCCCCCCAACACCCTGCCAGCAACCCTCAGTTTGTTCTCTGTACTTAAGAATCTCTTATGGTTTGCCTCTTTTTCTGTTTTTATCTTATTTTTCCTTCCCTTCCCCAATGTTCTTCTGTTTCATTTCTTAGATTCCACATATGAGTGAAATCATATGATATTTGTCTTTCTCTGACTGACTTATTTCACTTAACATAATACATTCTAGTTCCATCCATGTTGTTGCAAATGGCATGATTTCATTCTTTTTGATTACTGAGTAATATTCCATTGTGGGTATATATATATATATATATATATATATATATATGTATATATATATCTCACATCTTCTTTCTCCATTCATCAGTCAAGGGACATTTGGGCTCTTTCCACAATTTGGTTATTGTTGATAGCGCTGCCATAAACATTGAGGGGCATGTGCCTCTTCAAATCAGCATTTTTGTAGCCTTTGGATAAATACCTACTAGTGCAGTTGCCGGGTTGTAGGGTTGCTCTATTTATCTCACGAGCCACACTGATTTGTAAAGACTATCCCGCTTTTGCAGTCCCGGAATAGAAGCAATGTAGTCTGCTCCTTTTAAAATACTTCTGGGTTTTATTTCGTTAATATTTTCTTAAGAGGGTGCTGTCGGTGTCCTGTTTAGGTTTCCGAGGGGAATTGGCCTGCAATTTTCCTTTCTTGTAACTGCCTGGTGAGGTTTTGACACCAAGATTATGAGTGGGAGCTGCATTTCTTACAGCGTAAGAAATGTCTACGGACTTGGTGGCTTAAACCAGAAAAAGCTATTCTCCAGTCGTGGAGGCCAGAAGTCCAAGTTGAAGGTCCTGACAGGGCCACGCTCCCTCTGAAACTTACTTTTCCTCTTCTAGCTTCTGGTGACCCTGGGCATCTTTGGCACTGGTTGGCTTGTAGCTACAGAACTCTAATTTCTGCCTCCCTCTCTGTGTCTCCGGGTTTTCTCCGTCCCTGTCTCTTCAGAGGACGCTCCTCACTGGATTTAGGACCATCCTAATCCAGCTTGACCTGAGTTTGAAATCCTTACTTTAATTACCTCTGCAAGGACCCTATTCCAAATAAGGTCACATTTAGAGATTCTGGATGGACCTGACTTTTTTGGTGGGGGGTGGGGGTCACAGTTCAACCCACCACATGGTGTATGTCCTTTGGGCAGGATAAATATTATCGTTCCCCTTAAATTTTCGGCAGGGTTCCCGGGTGAAGCTCTCTGAGCCAGGAGTTCCTTTGAGGAAGCGTTCTTTTAAATTATATTTTTATTATTCCGTTCTCCTCCCCTTTTAGTAATGAAGCAATTTTTTTTTTCTGTTCTTTAGTTGCTACCCTAGAAATGATAAAATACATCCTTGACTCACCAAAGTCTAATATTTAGTCTCTTCCTGGACAAGACTTCATCTTCGTTTGAAGTTCCCCTTCTGATTTATGTTTTTTGATTTTTTTTTAAAGTTTATTTATTTTCAGAGAGAGAGAGAGAGATGGGGTGAGTGGGGGAGGGGCAGAGGGAGGGGGGAGAAGAGAGAATCCTGCACTATTAGCGCTGAGCCCAGTGCAGGGTTCGAACCCACAAACCTGTGAGACCGTGACCTGAGCCAAACACAAGAGCTGGGCGCTCAACCAATGGAGTCACCCAGGTGCCCCTTGGCCATTATGTAATTTCATGTACTTTTTAAACATAAGAGACATATTGTTTTACACATCAACATGTATGTACACTTCCCTAGGTGTTTACAATTTTCTTTGTTCATATTTCCAATGCCTGTATGATATCATATAAAGACTAATTATGTGGACAATGAGGAAATATGAACATCTGTCTTGTTCTTATTTGCAATGGCGGTATGTTCCCATGATAAAGACCAGGGTACCGGGGAAAATTATCTAACACACGTCTACTGTCTGCTAGGGAACTCTCTAGGTCTTACCAGGACTGCTGCCTTGCACAGCTCATGGGGACACTGTTCACAAAGACTATGTGAGAATAACACCCCTGGAGTTTCTTGTAGATCATGCTTCCTGGCCTCATGCCCTAACTGAAGACACCAAGATACCAAAATGCACTAAGTCGTTACAACTATGTTTAAAATAATTCCGTAAATCCAGCTTAAAATCCTGAAGGGAAATCTAGCAACGTGCTAATAGCCATGTTGTGTCAAAGTGGTAAGACTATAGACAGTTTCCTTTACGCTTCTTTTCTCGTTTCCCAAACTTCTTTTTTTTTTTCATTTTTAAATGTTTTATTTATTTTTGAGAGTGAGAGCGCGAGCAGGGGAGGGGCAGAGAGAGGGGAACAGAAGATCTGGGGGAGGCTGGGTGGCTCAGTCGGTTAAGCGGCCGACTTCGGCTCAGGTCATGATCTCACAGTTCGTGAGTTCGAGCCCCGCGTCGGGCTCTGTGCCGACAGCTCGGAGCCTGGAGCCCGCTTCGGATTCTGTGTTTCCCTGTCTCTCTGCCCCTCCCCTGCTCACCCTTTCTCTCTGTCTCTGAAAACTGCATAACATTAAAAAAAATTTAAAAAAAAAAAAAAGGTCTGAAATGGGCTCTGTGCTGACAGCAGCAAGCCTGACACGGGGCTCAAACACACGAACCATGACGTCATGATCTGAGCTGATGTCGGACGCTCAACCAACTGAGCCACCCAGGCAGCCCCTCTCCTTTCCCAAACTTCTTAACTTCTCCCCCATGCCTCTAAGTCGGTGGGACTCCTGGCTTTGATACTTCATGCACGTGCACGTAGGAAAGTGTGAAGTCTTTCTGAGCCTTAGCGTCCCCATCGGTGACGTGTCGCTACGAGATTTAACAGAGTGCATGTGAACCCGATGTGGCATCTGCAGAAAAGTTCGTAAACTGGCACCTCTGGATATGTGTGCCTATTGTTAAGTTCAGTACTTGGACGGGAAAGAGAGGTCTCGGGAAACCGTGTCAGAGGAAGGAATAGTACAAACAGCAGTGTGGGAAGGGATGAGCTAGCTCTGTGTGCTGTAGGTGACAGGAGCGAGACAGATCTTATGAAGACCCCGTTCCCTCCAGCTGCCCTGGTGGGAGCCACGGCGATGCCAGTTCACCATAAGGAAGACTTTTAAGACATCTGGGAGGAGCTCATGGTGACGTGGGCTGCCTCACCAGACTGTGAGCTCCGCAGTGTCGCCTGGGGCGTCCAAGCAAAGCCCCGAGAGCTGAATTCCAGGGAATTTGGAGGGACCTTTCCACCAGGGAAGGTGGCTGGGCCAATGGCCTCTGGGGGGCTTTCTAGCTCAAAGCTTCTGGACCTTGGGCTTCTCCATGGGGCGGATCTGGTGGAATCCACTGCCCGGCTGATTTCCTGCTTTCTTTGCTTCTCTTCTAGTCCATTCAGAAGAAACCCGATGCCCCGTCAGCTCAGGACCCCTGCACCACCATTTATGTCGCTGCCACAGAACCTGTCCCAGAGCCTGTCCAGGTGAGGAACCGGTCTGGGCCTCCTCTCTGCAGGGAGGGAAGAGGCCGTCTCCTGAAGCGGAGAAGGCAGGCCCTGGCACGTGGGTCACCAGGAGCCTCTGTGGCTGCGGGACTTCCAGGAGACCCCTCCTGGATGCTCACTTGGGGACACAGCTCTCTCTGTTCCCTAGTGTTTCCCTGAGGGTTGTCCAAGAACCCCATCGGCATCGGCATACATGTATTTGCTAAAAATTCATTTTCCGGGGGCTTTCTACTGGGTCAATCAGAATGTCCACACTGAGTGACCAGGCATCTCTACATTAAACAGCAACCTCCCCAGGTGGTCCCAGAGCACTTTGACATTTGGGATTTGCATCTTGCATCCAGGAGTCCGGCTGCAGAACAGAATCACGGGGCGGGGGGGGCGGGGGGAGCTTTGTTAAAAGGCTCGGGCCGAGGCTCCATCCAGTCCCATGTCACCAGAAGGTCTCAGAGTGGCACTCTGCCTGGCGTGAGCCCAGAGGACCCTGTGGTGTGTGGCCCAGACTGAGCCTCGCCGGCTCCCCCCGCTGCAAAATGACCATGGATTAAACTGGCTTGATGGGAACTATGCCTTTTCCTAAATGGACAGAAATTCTGGGCTGAAATCTTGGCTCTATATTAAGTAAAGCATTTTCTGAGACAATTGAGGATCAAAAGGCCACAGAAATGCTTCCATTCGCCTCCTGCCTCAAAGCTCCCACAGCCGGACAGACACCCGGAAATGCCTGGGAAGATGCCCCGTCTGCATCGGGACTCTATTCTGAGGACGCTATCCTATCCAATGGGGAAAGTGAACACAAGGATCTGGCTTTAAAAAGTTTTAAGAAAGAATACAGATTTTTAAAGAAGTTTTCTTCATCGAAGCAGTCTGTTATATTTCACATTTTACAGCAACCCCCCCTGAATTCTTCCATTCTTGTCTTTCTTTCTCTGTCTCTCGAGTGCACTTGACCTAGAAGATGTCTTTGCCCCAAGTCCTTGTCTCCTCTCCCTTCCTGTGGGCTGCAATCTTTCCTTCTCCCTTTGGGTCTCATGAACCCTTTCTAAACCTCAGTAAATCAGAACATCTTGGCTTCCCCAAACCGTGACCCGCGTCCAACCTAGAGCAGAGCCAATGGTTTTCCTTCTAAGGCAGGGGCAGGACACAGAGCAAAGGGGGACATCTCTCCTGGTCCTCCGGGTGGTGATTGTTGATTGTGTGCACACACCCGGGAGGGAGCTGGAGCCCCGGGGCGGAGGGGACGCTGGCAGTGGGGGACCCGAGTGCCGTCCCCGGCAGGTCCCCACGCCCCCTGATACCTGAGACCCTCTCCTTTTACTAAGCAGCCCGGTTTCCGTTTGCAGCCTGTGAAGCCAGTGCCTGAACCCACAGACTTCTGTTTTGCCCTCAGGAACCGAAGTCCATCACAGTCTACGCCAGCGTGACACTGCCGGAGAGCTGACCCCAGAGACTCAGTGAAGGGACTTTCCGCAGCAACGTGGAGGGGCCCGGATAAGCACCGCGCGTGGCCCCAGGTCCCAAGCTCCCCGCGACGCTGTGCACATCTGCCTTCTTCTCAGATCGACGCCCTGGTGATGCTTCTTCCACAGCCACCCGTGGGATGGACGAGGGGCCGAGGCTTTCCAAGCACTCAGCCTGTTCCTCGGGGCTCAGGCCCGGAACAGAGACCTATCTGGTGCAGCTTTCCAGCTCTGTGGTGTAGCAGACGGAATGAGTCACGTGGGTCCCGTGAGCTCAGTCCTCCAGGAGTCTTGCCCCTTGCCCGGACCGGACGATAAGAGCCAAAGGCGGGAAGCTGGGGCCCCCAGTGCCTCCCAGGCAGCTGCCCACCAGCCACGAAGCCTGGGACAGCTCACGTGCCTATGCCTGGTCCTGGGAGCCGACCCCGCTCCCCACGCAGCCCCGATCAGGGCCCTGTGCCTCACTTTCTCCCTCTGGACGGGCAGTGAAGGGTGAACTCCTTATTGTAGGTAGAACACTCTGGGATTATTCAATGAAAGAAGCTAATAGAGTCAGTACTTTATTTGCAAAACCCGGAAGCTGAAGGGTCAATAAACCGACAGCAAGACTGTGAAGTCTCTGAGCTTTGAATGATGGAAGGAAAATCACCTAAGAGTCTCAAAAAATTACAGGGTATTTAAGTATAATATTATAGAACATATAAATATATATACTTATATATGTGCTATTTAAGTATTTAAGAACTCTGAAAAAACGTTCCATGCAGATGGCATTAGGTTTAAAGAAACGTGACGAGAGTTGGCGATGACACCGTTACAGAGGAATTCAGAATTATCAGAAGTGGCCCCAGGCTGATCTTTCACTTCTCCAAATGATTTTTGAATCCCTGTTTCTCTGTTGACTCCATTGAACAGCAGTGTTGAGCCTCAGCAGAGACCCTCTCGCCACGTTCTGAACCCATTTTATACCCACAGGGTCCTTACCAGGCACCTGTGCCCCACCCCTCCTCACGCTACATTTATCCCGAAGTGGAAAGTGAACATATTGTGACCCGACAGCCGCAAGTAATTCCACGCTTCCTGACTTCAATTGCAGGCCAGAGACAGAAAGTGTCTCTTTCAGTAAAGTCCTATTTTCTTCCTCTTCTTGCTCTCAGACGGGCCTTCTTCAGTTTAAGCTCTTTTTTTCTGATAGGTTCTTCTATGACTTTAGTGAACGTGGGTTAGGAAATCACCAGCAATCTCACAACCATATGACGAGGGTCACCGACTGTTCAGCTCAAGGACGCTGAGTGCCAGGGGCACTGCTCTCGTCCTGATGGAACTAGACCCCGACTCCGCCACCCCCTCCCCTGCCTCAGTTGGACTCAGCGACCCAATACTGCCGGTGCCCCGTCTGCACCAGGGTGACCTCCTCCTTGTCTCTTCCTTTCTTGTTTCTAGTTCAGAGTTGGGGACTGAGTGGCCAGTTCTAGGTCACACGCCCATGTCCTACCTCCAAGGGAGACGGGGAATTGAGTATCTGGAACGTTCCATTTTCGTAGTGCTTGGTGGGCTCTCCCTCTTAGGAGTTAGGAATTCTGCAAACGCAAGCAGTGGGATTCAATTCTGGGAAGGCAGAAAAAGAAAACAAAGTTCTCTACACCACCCTGGTATAAACTGAGGCTCGTTAGCTGTCTATTCTCCAAAACTAAGGGAGCTACTATCAAGGATTTGTAAACTCTGAGGTTATGAGCACTCGGTCCTTTACTACGACTCACATTGTTCTAGCAGATCGGTTCCCAACACCTGGGTTTTTCCCGTGGCCGAACCCCACCCGGTGGAAGGAAGGAAACAAAGTGGGGAAGAAGAGACTATCCCCTCAAAATTCCCAGGCCTGGGCTCAAGACCTCACTGAGGAGGATGGCCGTGTCGTGCGGACCTTCAGGCCGACCTTCGAAGGACATTTGACGTCCTGTTCTGCACCATCCAGGCTCCGGGTTCGAGCGGGAAAGCAGAGAGCCCTCAGCTCACATCCTTCCCCGAAGGCACTGTTGCTGGGCTGGAGCGTTCCTTTTCCTCAGGCCTAAAGACGAAAAAAGTCCAGTTTCCCCGTGTTTCTTCCCTCGTGTCTTCTTTTGACTGAGCGTATCTGAATTCTGGAGAACTCAAGAGGAACAGACCATTCTCGGGCTTAAGGGACTGGTGGTGCTCTACAATACGGGCCGGTGTGGTCCCAGGCCTGTCCAGGACACTCAGTCCGGCCACGCGCGCCGATGTGCTGGTAAGGGGTGCATATGGGGGCTGAAGGACCACGATTACAGTAAGTTACGTCTCTTCCTGAGTTGTTGTTTCTACCTCCTGGAAATGAATAAAATTCAGACAATCCATCAAGGAATGTGCACTTTTGTCTCGTGTCACCTCAAGGATTCATAACGTAGCAGTATGGCAAGACACGTTCCACAGACTTGTGTCTCTAAGGCTACGAAGCGCTGAGGGTGTCTCATTTGGTTTGATGGGGTGGGGAGCTGTCTCTTTCCTAGGGTGTGGGCAAGGGTTTTAGCTCAAGGTAGGAGCCACCCTCCCACAGAGACGAGAGCTGTGTGGGCCCACACCTGCTCGTGTTCCCAAGCTGAAATAAATATCCGAGTTCCCTGGGGAGCTTCAAAAATATATACTGATGCCCAGACCCTATCTCAAACTCAAACGAAATCTGGGTTCAGATCCACAGAACCACCTCCTTAGAACCAGAAAGGATTTTGTGATGAGTTCCCCACAACAGCCACAAGGGGGAGACGTAGCAATACAGTCCACCCCACACCGCTTCTGGTTTAAAGGATCAGGACTGAGTCACAGACTCGCCGAAGCTGTGGCCGAATCCTCATTGGTTCCCAACACTTGCGGGCTGGAGGGAGAGCTGACCCCTTCCGTTAGAGATAAGGAAGCCCATCGTGAACTGACGGCCAGCGCTAGTCAAGGTTGGCTGCAGTTAGTTTCTGTCACAGAAGACTCCTAATTTTATTCAACGCTTCCCTCATTCAACAGAGTTATTAAGTTCCTAGTAAGTGTTAGAACTTGTCATCTAGGGGGAGATACAAAGGACACAGACAATCGCAGCATCGTGATAGGTAGAGGAGCACATGATGCTCTGGGATCCATGGGACGATAAAGGAGATGCTGTTAGTAATTACAACGGGGCAATGGTTGGGCAAACCAGAATGTGTTAGTCACCTTAACGACAGGGGAAGAAAGGGATGCTCAGGAAGCTCATAGGAGGCGCGCCAGACTCGGAGGGAGGAGTGAGGAGAGTAGGCTTATTTTAGATAAAAAGTCTGAAGGAACAATGAAAATGTAGAAAATTTCCAGCCAAAGATGAAACGCTGCAGCTCAGA
This sequence comes from Panthera pardus, assembly GCF_024362965.1. Lineage (NCBI taxonomy): Eukaryota > Metazoa > Chordata > Mammalia > Carnivora > Felidae > Panthera > Panthera pardus. The sequence continues at coordinate 5,164,291 of NW_026526777.1, read as the reverse complement.
ATTAAAAAAAAAAAAAGAATCAAGATATCAGAGTTACCTTTACTGCAGTCACACTTTGGAGTTGAGAATTAGATGAGAGGGGGGGAAAAAGCATAATTTATGCAAATATTTATGCAAATAGTCAACACTAAATGTGTGCAATTGTTCTGCAAAATTTATACTCCTGCTGACAGTACATTAAAGTTCCTTCTTTCCCCTTTCCTCAATAGCAATTGATATTAGCCGATTTTCTTGGCCAATCACATATGTGATACAACACAGTTGGGTGTGGGTTTTTTTTAGTGTTTATTTATATTGAGAAAGTGCGTATGCATAAGACAGTCGGGGAGGGGCAGAGAGAGAGAGAGAGGACAGAGAGAATCCCAAGCAGGTCACGGGACTCAAGCTCATGACTGTGGGATCATGAACTGAGCCAAAATCAAGAGTCAAATGCTTTCTGGCTCTTGATCTCGGCTCAGGTCACGGTCTCATGGTTTGTGAGTTCAAGCTCCTTGTCGGGCTCTGTGCTGATGGTGAGGAGTCTGCTTGGGATTCTCCCTCTTTCTCTCTCTGCCACTCATTCTCTCTCTCTCTCTCTCTCTCTCTCTCAAAATAAATGAACTTAAAAAAAAACTTTTTAAAAAATTAAAAATAAAGAGTCAGACATTTAACCAACTGAGCCATCTAGGTGCCCCATAACACCGTTGTTTTAATGTTCATTAAAATTATGTCTAATTTTTAGACATGAGTTTATGTCTCTTTGTAGATTATGACCTCTTTGAAAATGTTTTTAAACTATTTTTCCAGTTCACCATTATAATAAAAATCAATTTGTCATCCAACATATTAATATTTCAAAAAATCACAAGGTATTAATTAGTTAAGTGCCCTTTAAATTTTTTTTTAATGTTTGTTTTTGAGAGAGAGGCACAGATTGAGCGGAGGAGGGGCAGGGAGAGAGGGAGACACAGCATCAGAAGCAGGCTCCAGGCTCCGAGCTGTCAGCACAGAGCCCAGTGTGGGCCTGGAACTCACCAACCATGATCATGACCTGAACTGAAGGCAGACACTTAACTGCCTGAGCCACCCACGTGCCCCAGTTAAGTGCCCTTTTAAATCTCAAACATTCCTTGGCTTAGATGATAAGTTATATGATTATTCTAGAAATAGGAGAGTCAAGAATTGTCCAGTAGAGTTCACAGTGTGGAGATCATTCCAGCCTACTGAGAGAAATAAATGCTACTATTTCATTTTGTTAGGCAGTAGGGATATCAATACCAATTAATTCTTTTTTTTTTAATTTTTTTAACTTTTATTTATTATTGAGAGACAGAGAGAGACCGAGTGTGAGCATGGGAGGGGCAGAAAGAGAGAGGCAGACGCAGAATTTGAAGCAGGCTCCAGGCTCTGAGCTGTCAGCACAGAGCCCGACGGGGGTCTCGAACTCACAAACCGCCACATCATGACCTGAGCTGGAGTCAGCTGCTTAACCCACCGAGCCACCCAGTTGCCCCAATACTAATTAATTCTTATTACTGATAGAAAAATACAGCTTTGTATACGTTTCTTCAAATGCAACGTGTAATCACTAACAGAACCGATTTGTTTCAGGATTTAGGCCACGCTATTAAGGCAATACAACGTATTGGCAAGAGAAAGAACTTTGCAGTAGAAGCAGTGACTTCTGGCTGGTTTGTGGATGTAAAGCAGGTAGCTCCTCCAAGAAGAAACTAGAAGGAAACAGTGCAGTGAGCTGGCCCAGACGCACCCTCATGACCGTGTTAAGTGGCCAGGTTAATTGGAATAAAAAGAAACACTGGCCATCCTTCCGGCAAATTCCAATTGTATTTCAAGCGATTTTTGTTTCATGAATGCAAGTGCTGTGTTGTTACGTGCCTAAAAGTTTTTGATCACTTTTAAGCAGATTGTGTGTGCCTTTTATCAGACCACACGCTACAGTGTGCTTTTTTTTTTTTTCTTTTTGGAGAAAGAGAGAGACAGAGCACAAGATGGGGAGGGACAGAGAGAGAGGGGGAGGCGCAGAGAGAGAGCGAGACACCGAATCCGAAGCAGGCTCCAGGCTCTGAGCTGTCAGCCCAGAGCCCGACCCGGGGCTCAAACTCACGGACCGTGAGATCGTGACCTGAGCTGAAGTCGGAGGCTGAACCGACTGAGCCACCCAGGTGCCCCGCCACTGTTTTCTAATATCGTCTTAGCCCATTCGGGCTGCTGTGACGAAACACTGTAAACTAGGTGGCTTATAAACAACAGAAATTGCTCTCTCGTGGTTCTGGAGGGAAGAAAGTGCCAGATCACGGTGCCAGCAGATTTGGTGCGGGGAGGACCAGATTCCTGGTGTGAATGGCTGTCTTCGCACCGTGTCCTCACATGGCGGAAGGGGGAGGACGCTCTCTGGGGCCATTTTTATAAGGGCACAATCCCACTCATGAGGGCTCCATTCAAATCACTTTCCAAACCACCCACCCCCCCCCCCCAACTTCCCACCTGATAGCATCACATTGGCGGTTAGATTTCAACATATGGATGGTAGGGGGACATGAACATTCATCCACAGCCGCCATTTTCGGTACACATAAGCCAGGAGCATTGCAAGAGTTTCGGTGCTTCCGTATCCCTGCCAACACGTGATATGGCGAGTCAGGTTTCTCCAGAGAAACAGAACCAATTGGGTATATACACGTATAGCCAGAATGGGGTTTATCCTAAGGATTTGGCTCATGTGATGATGGAGCCTGAAAAGTCTTACAGCCTGCTGTCTGCCAGTCGAAGAGGCGGGAAAGTTGGTGCTGTACCTTCCAGAGTCCAGGAGCACCGATGTGCAATCCCCAGGCAGAGGGCAGGAGGCCGATGACTCCGCCTTACTCCGTGCACTGATTCACGTGCTAACCTCCCCCAGGAACACCCTCCCAACACACTCAGAAGTTGTGTTTTACCAGCCCTCTGGGCATCCTGTGGCCCGGTCAGGTTGACACACGAAATTAACCAGCACAGTGAGTTGTTGTTCTATTTTTTTTTTCATTTTACCCATTTTAAAGGATGTATAGAAGTACCTTACTGTGGTTTGATTTGATTTCCCTGATGGCTAATGACGCTGAGCATCTTTTCACGTACCTGTGGGCCATCTGTGTGTCTTCTTTAGAAAAATGTCTGTTCAGATCTTCTGCCCATTTTCTTTAAATTTTTTTTTAACGTTTATTCCTTTTTTTGAGAGACAGAGTGAGAGTGGCAGAGTGGGAGGGGCAGAGAGAGAGGGAGACACAGAATCCAAAGCAAGCTCCAGGCTCGGAACTGACAGCACACAGCCTGACGCGGGGCTCAGACTCACGGACCGTGAGATCATGACCTAGGCTGAAGTCAGATGCTTAACCAACTGAGCCACCCAGGCACCCCTGCCCATTTTTAATTGGATTTTTTTTTTTTTTTTTTTGCTATGGAGTTATATGAATTCTTTATGTATTTGGATATTAGCATCTCATCCGATGTATAATTTGCAAATATTCTCTCCAATTCAACAGGTTGCCTTTGCCTTTTGCTGATGGTTTCCTTTGCTGCACAGAAGCTTTTTAGTTAAATGTAGTCCCGTTTGTTTGTTTTTGCTTTGTTGCCTTTGATTTTGGTACTGGATTCAAAAAACTCATCACCAAGACCTATGTCAGGAAGCTCACCGCCTGTTTTCTGGGAGTTTTGTGGTTTCAGGTCTTCCATTCAAGTCTTTAACTTATTTTGAGTTCATTTTTGTCTATGGTGTAAGATAGGGCCCAGTTTCACTTTCTGCATGTGAATATCCAGTTTTCCCAGAAAACTTCAATGAATGGAATATCTCCCATTCATTGAAGAGACCATCCTTTTCCATTGTATGTTCTCGGCTCCTTTGTTATAAATTAACTGACCGTATATGTATAGGTTAATTCCTGATTTTATTCACTTGAGCCCTCTCTCTTTTTTTATTGCTGAGAGTAGCTAAAAGCTGGCCTTTCAATTTTGTTTATCTTTTCAAAGAGCCAACTCCGGATTTCATTGATCTTGTCTATTGTCTTTTTCATCCTCATTTCATTTATTTCTGCTCTAACCTGTGTTATTTCCTTCCTTCCACTAACTTTGGGCATCACTCGGTCTTCTTTTTCTAGTTCCTTGAGGTGGAAAGTTATTTGTCTGGGACTTGTCTTGCTTTTTTTTTGAGACAGGCATTTATGGCTATGAGCTTTCCACTTAGAACTGCTTTTGCTACGTCTCACAAATTTTGGTATATTTCCATTCTAATTCATCGTCAGGTATTTAAAAAATTTCTTTCGGTTTCTTCTTTGACCCATTAGTTGTTCAGCAACATGTTTAATCTCCACATATTTGAGAATTTTCTAGTTTTCTTCGCATAATTTCTAGTTTCATACCATTGTGGTCAGAAAAGGCGGTTGGTATGAATTCAATTCTCTTTTAATTTATTAAGAACTGTTTTGTGGCCTAACATATGACCTATTCTGGAACATGTTCCACGTGCACTGGAGAAGAATGCATATTCTGCTCCTTTTGGATGGAATGTTCTGTGTATCTGCTAAGTCCATTTGGACTAATGGGTAATTTAAGGCTGAGCTTTGCCTATCATTTTCTTTCTTTAAAAAAATTTGTTTAATGTATATTTATTTGTGAGACAGAGAGAGAGACAGAACATGACCCGGGGAGGGGCAGAGAGAGAGGGAGACACAGAATCCAAAGCAGATTCCAGGCTCTGAGCTGTCTGCACAGAGCCCAATGCGGGGCTCGAACTCAAGAACCATGACATCATGACCTGAGGTGAAGTCGGACGTTTAACCGACTGAGCCACCCAGACGCCCCCGCCCCCCATCATTTTCTGTCTGGATGATCTATGCATTGATGTAAATGGGGTATTAAAGTCTCCTACTGTTATTGTTTTGTTGTCAATTTTTTCTTTTAGGTTTTTTTTTTTTTTCATATTTGCTTTATGCATTTAGGTGCTCCTATGTTGGATGCATACATTTTTATAAATGTTATATCCTCTTGCTGGATTGTCTTCTTTATCATTATGTAATTTGATGTCTATAACTTAAGATGTAAAGGCATACACAGATTGAAGGTGAAGGGACGGAAAAAGATATTCCATACAGGTGGAAACCAAAAGAAAACGGAAGTAGCTATACCTATATCAGACAAAATAGTTTTTATTTTTTTAATGTTTATTCATTTTTGAGAGAGAGAGAGAGAGAGCACGAGTGGGGGAGGTGCAGAGAGAGAGGGCGATGAAGGATCCAATGTGGGTTCAGCGCTAACAGCAAACAGTCCAACACTCGACCCCATGGACCGCGAGATCATGACCTGAGTCCGTGATCAGACGCTCAACCAACTGAGCCACCCAGGCACCCCGGACAAAACGGACTCTAAAAACAAGAGATAGTGTATATTCAGGTGTAATATTTTTTACTCTATTCTGCTTTGCTTTATTTATTTTCCTGGGAATGTAGCCCCTTCCCTCTGCATGGCAGTTTGAGGGAGAAGCTGCTCATTAATATTTCACTTAGAATCAAATTAAGCTGGGGGCGCCTGGGTGGCGCAGTCGGTTAAGCGTCCGACTTCAGCCAGGTCACGATCTCGCGGTCCGTGAGTTCGAGCCCCGCGTCAGGCTCTGGGCTGATGGCTCGGAGCCTGGAGCCTGTTTCCGATTCTGTGTCTCCCTCTCTCTCTGCCCCTCCCCCGTTCATGCTCTGTCTCTCTCTGTCCCAAAAATAAATAAAAAAACATTGAAAAAAAAAAATTAAAAAAAAAAAAGAATCAAATTAAGCTGGAATAGGGGGCGCTTGGGTGACTCCGTCGATTACGCGTCTGACTTCAGCTCAGGTCATGATCTCGTGGTTGGTGGGTTCGAGCCCAGCATTGGGCTCTGTGCTGACAGCTCGGAGCCTGGAGCCTGCTTCAGATTCTGCGTCTGCCTCTCTCTCTGACCCTTCCCCACTCGTGCTCTCTCTCTCTCTCTCTCTCTCTCAAAAATAAATAAACATTAAAAAAATTAAGCTGGAATAGGATTCATCTGTAATTAACTTAACCCCTCACCTCCTTCACCACCCGTGCCTTTTAGATCTTGCTGATATTTGAGATGGGACAATGTTGGGCTGCAGCTTCCGTACTTTTTTGTTTACTTTTGTATTAAAACTCTGGAATCCAACTATTATGAAATATGCGACACCATACAACTTGCCTCTGATTTCCAGCCCCTCCTCAGTGCCACTTTCTCAGCAAAATTCCGGAGGGGATGGGACTTGTTGGGCAAGACAATTTGGTCTTGCACTGGGGGCTTCCAAATTCCAGCCTGTCTTGCCAGCCCACACCATCACATAAGTTTCATCTCATTTGTCCTTCTCCTCAAAGTCTCTGTTTTTGGCAGACTCTCTCTTCTGCTGGTCTGTACCCCAGACCAGATCCCGCCCCAAGTCTTGAGCTGTTTGGCTCTCTGCTCAACTACGAAGGGCATATTTTTTCACCGGAATTCAGTCCATCAAGGTTTTTTTTGCATACCTTGTACGTCCCGTAGAAAATCTTGATTTTTATTTTGTTGTTGTTGTTGTTGTTGTTGTTGTTGTTGTTGTTGTTATGGGATGGAAGGACTTGTGTATCTTTCTGCATCATATCAAGAGACGAAGTCTCAGAAGTTAGTAGCTTCTTGATAAAAATAGCCTAGTTGTCAGGCAATAAGGCTGAAACACAGAGATAAGACACCGGTCCACGCCCAACAGGAGATAAATCCCTGAGTCATGTACCAATCTGGGATTTTTGAAGACATAGACCTGAGACCAAGCAAGGGCTGTGCACTGTAAGGGAAGATTGAGCATCTTACAGAGAATGAAGACGGAAGAAAGAGAATACAAAGTCGGCTTTTCAGCAGCTCTTGGCAACTCCATACCCTTTCTTCTTTCTTCCTTCTCTGTGCCACGAATACGTGATTGATGTGTGTTTTTGCACGTGTAACAATTACATATTTCAGGAAGCCCTCTCGCGAAAAATATGAAAGTAATATGGTTCAATCTTGTGAAATGAAATACTCAATTTGGGAAGTTTCATTTTTATTGTCAATGTGTCTTCGGTGCCAGACAGCTGCCTAGCTCAGCATGTGCTACCTTTATGTAGATAAAGGAAACCCACTACTCGATTTTGGCCAAGTATGTATGAAGAATGAGGAGGAGGATAGGTCGATGAATGACCCTGAAGGCCCAGGAAGGGGCTAAGGACTCCTCTCCGTGGGAAAAGCTTTACTTAGGTCTCGGGGGCCATGTCCTCTGTTTCCCCAGCACTCTCCAGAACTGCTGGGTTCGGGTTTAAACTGCCTGGCTTCTGGGCCCCAATATTTACTCCCACCACCGCTCCCTGACACCCCACACCCCTACGAGGCCCCTGATATTCTTCTAACAGGGAGTGGGAGGTCTCTACCAGAGAACAGTCAGTCCTGTGTTACATCTGGCTCGATCATAATGTAATTATATTCATTATATTATATAGTAGATGCATTGTGTACATAATAATGTATATAATCAACATAACTATACACAAAACAATTATATATAGTAGAATTATATATAATCCTATTATATATGATTACATATAACTATAATTACATAATGTGAGTTGTTGCCATTTTTATTTATTTATTTATTTTTTTAAAAATTTTTTTTTTCAACGTTTTTTATTTTATTTTTGGGACAGAGAGAGACAGAGCATGAACGGGGGAGGAGCAGAGAGAGAGGGAGACACAGAATCGGAAACAGGCTCCAGGCTCCGGGCCATCAGCCCAGAGCCCGACGCGGGGCTCGAACTCACGGACCGCGAGATCGTGACCTGGCTGAAGTCGGACGCTTAACCGACTGCGCCCCCCAGGCGCCCCAGTTGTTACCATTTTTAGACGCCTATCGTGTCAACACATTCTTCCTATTCCGTCTTCCCCTACCGCCTTTCGCCCAATAATGCGAACTTGCTTTTCAGGTCTGCCCCAGCTGGACTCTCAGCTCCTCTAGAAAGCCTTCCCCACACTCACCTTGCCTGGGTTAGAGACCCCCGCGGCTCTCCCAGTCCCTCGGATTTTCCCTATTGCAACACTCACCATCCTCTGTGGGAATTGCGTGTTTAATGGTTGATCTCCCCAGCAAGAACCTCGAGCTCCACGAAGGGAGAGACACCCGCTGCTTTGTCGCTCCTTATATCGCCCGCGCCCAGAAGAGTGCCTGGCACGCAGCAAGCATCCAATAAGCATTTGTTGAATAAATAGTTAATTAATGCTAGGCATTTTGCGTTATACGATGGGAAAAAAATTATCATCGTAATACATGGGCCAGTGTTTCCCCAATCTGCTAGCTCACACTTCCTTTCTTAGTCGGGGCTATAAACCGACCAAGGGCACTTCACGTGAAACTGTCTCTTTGCCGGAGGAACGCCTTCCTGTCCACATATGATTACACGCTGGAAGAAGATGGGTCAGCACTACCTGTGGACCTTGCTCCTTTGCCTGCAAACCTGTGAGTTCTGACCTTTGTTGATGCCCTTCCTAGACTTCCATTAAGTTTCAGAAATCGCCCTCGAGGAAGACTTTGACTTGCCCTCTTGGTCTATGTCAGTGCGCACACCCTGGGTCTCAAAAGGTATCCCACTGGCTGGGGAGAGACCTAGGATCCAAACGTAACTGTCCTTCAGCTTTAGAGTTTATATTTCTGAATTTTATCCGTGCCCAGTGTCCAACAGTTTGAGACAAACCCCTCTGCTCCCGAGCGACAGCACTTGGTAAGCCCACCCAGAAAGCCGTCTAAAACCGGGAATAACTTAAAAGCATTTCTTTTTGGCCTTAGATTCTGGTGCACGGTTTTTGACAGAGGTGTGCCCTTCCCGGGGATGTGTCCTTGCTCCCCGAGGTTAGAGTTATGCCTGCTCGTAATTATCATCGTGGACACTTTATCTCTCTTATCTCTCTCCTTTGTTTTCAAAGCACATTCAGAGCTATTATTACTCTGCTTCTGTCTTCCAAAACCCTCTAAAATAAATGAGGAAGAGACTGGTATTTCCATTCTGCAAGTGAGTTAGATCTCAAAAAAGAAATGGAGAACTCGAAATACTGTTTTTCTTACCTCCGGCTTAACAGTAACCTACAAGGACACATGAATATTTGTTGTTGTTAGTACAAAGAAAACTATGCGACATTAACACAGCTCTGGGAGTGTCTTGTCATTGCCTGTATTTTTCTCATTAAATTCAAACAATAACCTTCTGTATATAAAAATTGACTACGCTCGACATTTCTATTATTCTATTTTTTCTTTTTGAGAGAGAGAGAGAGAGAGAGAGCTCACGTGCACATGTGTACCTGTGTGAGCAGGGAAAGGGCAGGCGTAGGGGGAGAGAGAATTCCAAGGCAGAGCCCAATGCGGGACTCGATGGCACGACCCTGAGATCACAACCTGAGCCAAAATCAAGAGTCAGACACTTAACCGACTGAACTATCCAGGTACCCCTGATGACGTTACTAAATCTACATACAGTCTCTCCTACCCCCTTGGGAAAATGGACGAGCAAATTCCTGGCATGTGTTAGAACACAGAGAATCTGGTGGGTTGGGATTTCCTAAAAAGGTAGAAATCAATACACTTTGCTCTCTCTGGTTCCTTTGACCATTTAAAACTGTGGCTCCTTTCATTTGAGCTCCATGGAGATCGCCACTACCAGGAATAGATATTGTTAATCCCGTTGCATACAAAAAAAGTATAAACTAAGATCAGATTAAACGATGCACCTAAAGTTTCACAGCCTGAAATTTATAAGGCTTGAAAGGGACATTGGTTCCTCCCATCCCAGAGCCAGAGATCTTTCTGCTACCCTCTTTCTGGCCTCCTCTCATTAAGTTTTCAACGTCTTAAAAAAAATTTTTTTTTAATGTTTATTTATTTTTGAGAGAGACAGAGTGCAAGCCGGGGAAGGGCAGAGAGAGAGGGAGACACAGCCTCCTAAGCAGGGCTCCAGGCTCCGAGCTGGCAGCCCAGAGCCCGACGTGGGGTTTGAACCCACAAACTGTGGGATCACGACCTGAGCCAAAGTCGGACACTTAACCGACTGAGCTGCCCAGGAGCCTCAAGTTTTCAATTTCTTGATGCTCTTTGAAGTGCTAGCAGATTTACTGTGATCCCTATCAAAATACCAAGAGCATGTTTCACAAAAATAGACACATAGATCAATGGCACAGGACAGAGAGCCCAGAAATAAACCAATGATTATACGGTCAATTAATTTTCAACAAAGAAGGCAAGAATATGCAATTAAAAAAAAGAATGTTCTTCAACGAATGGTACTGGGGAAACCGGACAGCCACATGCAAAAGAACGAAACTGGACCACTTTCTAGCATCATATACAAAAATACACTCAAAATGGATTAAAGTCCTAAATGTGTGATAAGAAACCATAAAAATCCTAGAAGAGAGCGCAGGCTGTAATTCTGCAACATGGGCCATAGCAACATTTTTCTAGATATCTCTTCTGAGGCACAGGCAACAAAAACCAAACATAAACTATTTGGACTGCGTGAAAAGAAAAGCCTTTTGCACAGCGAAGGAAACCGTCGAGAAAACTAAAAGACAACCTACTGAATGGAAGAAGGTGCTCGCAAATGACATATCCAAAAGATTCCTCTGAAATCACTGACATAAGAGAAGTCTGAGCAGGCAAACTCATGACTCTTCCATGTTGGAAAACTTTTCTCAAAGAACCAAGACTCACAGTCTTATGCTTCAAATGCCACTCTCTCATCATGACTTGTGACTATGATCCTGACGGACTCTGCACGTGTCTAGCCACCCACCTTCTTGGGTAGAAGGCGGAAAAGTCCCCCACTTCTGCTCCGTGCCCGTTTCCTTCTCTGTGTTCTTTCTCGTGCTCTTTCAATTCTTCCTTTTCTCTACACTTGCTTCAGTTTCTTCAACCCCTCACCCACCTTGCCTTTCCTGCCCTCCAGCGATAATAGTGATGACTAATCACTTATGGATCATTGCTCTACATTGTCTATATGTATTATTTAGCTTAATCCCCACAATAGCACAGGAGACGAGTATTATCCATACCCCAGCTTTGCAGATGAAACCCAGAAAACTAGAGATCGTTTAGCCAAAGCGTGGAGGAAGTAGGATTTGAACTCCAAAGTCTTTAGACTGAACCACTGAACAAGATTGCCTTTGCCCACTTTGATGCTGACACGGAAGAAAATACTGCCCCCACTGTTGATCGTGATTGCATTTTGGGACTTGTCAGGGGAGAGTGGTGATTTATTCCTGCAAAGACAGGAATATTCAGGCAGAGAATGGGGCTGGTGGGCAAGTCTTTGACAACAAACAGAAGTGTAAGCAGGCCACTGAGGCAGAATATCCAAGGAAATGACCATATCCAGACATGGTTCAAGTACCAGTCATATCCATATGATGTGAGTTGACTCAAATTAGCTTCTTCAAAGTAAACAAAGAGAGAGGCTGCTAACTTTCCCAAGGTCTCATGGCTGTCCAATATCAACAAGGTCTTGATGTCCTGTCGAACGTATAACACAGCAGGAGCATTCCGGAAGTCGATAGTTAGAAGTCTAAGAGGTGAGTGGACCCACTGGGTATCTATCTGTCCACAGATAAGCCCCAACCATCATCCTGGGGGTTAGACACAGGACTTCGTGGCTGGAGAGTCCTGGCGAGATCCCACTGGTCACTAGTCCAGAGTCCTTGTAGAGAGCGACTTTTGAGATAAAGATAAAGCCTCTGTTCTAGAAAGAGGTTTGGGCAGGTTGTTGCCACAATCAGAAAGGCTTCCAAAGCAGAAGCCCAGTTATAGAAAAGAAAAAAAATATGTACGGGGGAAACTGGATATCAAGATATCAGCTCAAAAACCCAGTTTCCAAATAGAGGCTGGGAAGCTGCATCTGTGTGCCAACACGAAACTAAGAGGAGGCGGCCCGAAGCGCTGAGGCAGGCCTGGAGATCAGCATGGTGACTGACCAAGCAGCCAGCGTGTCTTCACAATGGGAGCTCCAAGCTTCAGTGCTAGGCCACCCAGGCTATTCAGGTGTCTCCTGAATCAAATCTTTCCTGTCCTGAACCTTAGAGACAAATGAACCTGCAAATCTGGGGTTACTAGGCTTACCTATGCGGAAGCTGGAAAAGAAAGAGGCATGAGCGATCCGTTGGGGGACAGATGTTGGTGGCACGGAAGCTGGAAAAGAAAGAGGTATGAGCGATCCATTGGGGGACAGATGTTGGTGGCACGAGGCACCCATATTTTCTTCGTTATACTCAACTTTTGATTGTACACCACAGAGGCAAGTGGTGATGGAACAATGGTTGGCCAGGATCCCAACCCGGGTTTGAGAACTTGTGTGCGTGTCTGTTGTCGCTTGTTTGTTTTGAAGAAATGGATCAAGTCAGCCCAGACCTCAAAGAAGATGACAGAAAGTAAAAAGAATCCAGCCGACAATAGTAGAGTATCGTGTAGGGGTGTCGGTTCCTTTTCTTAAAGCCTCGTGACCGAGGACCTGCCACCCTCATGGAGAACGACACAAAACTGGCTGCTCAACCCTTTGCTTCCTCTCTGGTCTCTGCTTCCCTTCACTCAGTGTAATCTGCTCTCTCTTCTGGGGGCTGTAGGGCGCAGCCACCTCCAGCCCCCCTTCCGGGGCTGCAAAATAGGGGGGGGTTCTCCCCCGACTTATTGATCCAGGAGAGGCAGTGGGTGGGAGGAGAGGAGGGGATGGTTAGTTAGAGCCCAAAAAAGCCCAAGAAATGCTCATTTGAAGGATCCTGGAGACGCCAGGGCACACAGATGGGCGTTAGGCAACAGCACTCTTCCTCGTCGCTGCTCTCGGTGGCAGCTCTGTGCTGGCCTCCTCCAACGTGTCTCCTTGTCCCTTTGGAGTTGCCTGGAATGTTATTTTCATCCCTGTAACCACAGCTCTTTGTTTGCTATAACAAACGCATACAAGCGTCTACTATATGCCAGGCATTGTTCTAAGAAATTTCCAAACATTAACTCATTTAACCCTTGTAACACATCTACGGGGTAAGTGCCACCGGTCGCTTCATTTTAAAGCTGATAAAACTGGGGCGCAGAGAGTTTGCTAACTCTCCCAGGGTCTCATGGCTGTCCAGGACTCTAGGCTCAGGCAGTCTGGCTTTTCTTCGCGAAGGGGACCCCCAAGCCCACACCCCAGGGTCCCGGCCTTTTCTTGCCTTTGCTTCTCCTGTAGTATTTCTATGCTCTCCCCTCCCGTCTGGGGTCTGGTGTATGAAGTCAGGAAGTCACCCTCATCGAGAGATGTTGTAAATACGGGTCACCTCGTCTTCACTTTCCTCCCAAGGCTGGTCAGCAACCCCTTTATCCTTTTACTCAATGTGTTACCGACTCTCTAGGATGTTCCTTATAGTAACACTTCCTCAACATTTTTACATTCATCGAAATAATAATGGCAACTACCATTTATGGGTCCCAGGCGTTAAGCAGAGTCCACATCTTTGCAATTGCGTTTCATAATTATCCACATTTTAGGGGTGCCTGGGTGGTCCGACTTCAACCCAGTTCATGCCCTCACAGTCCGTGAGTTCCAGCCCCGCGTCGGGCTCTGTGCTGACAGCCCGGAGCCCGGAGCCTGCTTCGGATTCTGTGTCTCCCACTCTCTCTGCCCCTCCCCTGCTCGCGCTCTGTCTCTCTCTGTCTCTCAAAAATAAATAAACATTAAAAAAAATTTTTAAAAATAATTATCCACATTTTAGGGGTAAGGAAACTAAGAGAATTTCAACAATTTTCTCAACATAGCACAGCTAGGTCCAGATAGACCTGAATTCAACACCCTAATCTTTACACTTCCCAGCTAGACCCGCCCTCCCCTCTTTCCTCTTAGCAGGTGGCCACACCTTCTCCATTTCTAAAGAGATGCAGGCTATCTTCTCTTTTATCCTCTTGCTCCAAAATGTCTGCTATGTACTAAGCACCTGTGGGTGCCCCCAAACAATTCTGTGAGGTGGGTGTTTTTACACCCCATCTTGTAGCAAACGATAAGGGTCTCAGTAAATGTCAGGGATTGAACTTGAATACAGCCCCACCTGGCTCAAACCTGAGTTCCCTCCACCACACCGAGCGGCCTCTCTTCTACCCCCACACCTACAACAAGATACGAAATGCCCCGCCCTTTGAGGTATCATCTCCTTTTTCCACAACTAAGACATGACCCTCCTCTGATTGAAAACCCTCTGCGTTTCCACTGCCCACCATTTCCATTCCACCTTTTGTTCAACGGCAAGTGTTAGTGGTCTGTGTCTCTGCACTGTCCCGGGTCTGGGGATTTGAGGGTAAAGTCACATAACAGGGCACATACCGTGAAGGGAAAACACAGAGCTTCAGAGAGCCCATGAGTAGGAAGGAACACCCAACCTAGAGTAGGGCCGATCGGGGAAATCTTCTTCTTTATGTGAAGACTCTTTGTCATCTTCTTCTCTACCACCTACCCCAACTAATCTCTTCTCTCCTGTCTTTTTTTTTTTTTTTTAGGTATATAGCATTATATAAGTTCCAAGGGTACAACACTATGGTTTGACATCCGAATACACTACAAAGTGATCACCACCAGAACTCTAGTTACTGTCCATCACCGTGTCGTTGACCTTCACCCATTTTGCCCACCCTCCAACCCTTTATGGGAACCATCAATCTGTTCTCTATATCAGTGAGTTTGTTTTTGTAGTATTTGTTTAGTTGTTGTTGTTGTTGTTGTTTTTAGATTTAATACACGAGTGCAGCCGTACGGTATCGGTCTTTCTCTGACTTACTTCACTTAGCATAATACCCTCAAGGCCCATCCATTGCAGACGGCAAGATTTCATTCTTGTTTATGGCTGGGTAGTAATCCATCACCATTCATATCCATTGATGGACAATTAGATTATTTCCCTATCTTGGCTACTGTAAATAATGCTGCAGTGAACAGAGGGGTGCATATATCTTGTTTGAATTAGTGTTTTCGTATTCTTCAGCTAAGTGCCCAGAAGTGGAATAGCTGGGCCGTATGGTAGTTCCCATTCTTAATTTCTTGAGGAATCCCCATACTGTTTTCCATAGAGGCTGCACCAGTTTACATTCCCACCAACAGTGTATGAGGGTTCCCTTCTCTCCTCTTCTTCTTCAGCACGTGTTGTTTCTTGTCTTTTTGATAAGAGCCATTCTAATAGATGTGGTTTTGATTTGCTCTTCCCTGATGATTGGTGATGTTGAACATCTTTTCACGTACCTATGGCCATCTATGTCTTCTTTGGAAAAGTGTCTGTTCAGATTCTGTGACCATTTTTTAGTCAGGTTGTTTGTTTTTTTCATTGCTGAGTTGTATGAGTTCTTTATATATACTAGATATTAACCCCCTATGAGATATATGATTTGTAAATATCTTCGTGCGTTAGTGGGTTTCCTTTGTGTTTTGATGATGGTTTCCTTCGCTGTGCAGCAGCTTTTTAATTCTAGGTAGTTCCATTTGTTTATTTTTCCTTTTGTTTCCTTTGCTTTTGGTGTCGCATTCACAAATCCATCACGCAGGCTGATTTCAAGGAACTTGCCACGTATGTTTTCTTCTAGGTTTTATGGTTTCAGGTCTTACATCCAAGACTTCGATCCATTTTGAGTTCATCTTTATGGTATAGAATAGTGGTCCAGTTTCATTCTTTTGTGTGTAGCTGTTCAGTTCTCCCAGCATCATTTATTGAGGAGATTGTCCTGTCTCTATTATATGTCCTTGGTTTCTTTGTCCGAAATTAATTGACCATATATATGTAGACACCTCTTCTATCTTAAGACAAAATCAAATAAATTAGTTTTACCTAATTCTGTAGCTACCATTCTATTTTATCCCCTTTCTTTCATGATCAGGATTTTCCACTTTTTACCACTTATTCTATTCTCAGTCCTCTAGACTCTGGCCTCCAGTTGAATCATCTTACTTGTACTACATTCTTAAAGGCCATCAACAACCTGCTAATGGACAAACCCAAGGTCTATTTTCAGTCTTTATTCCACTTGAACACTCTGAATCACTAAACATCTGTTCTTGAGACTCTTTCTCCTCTCGGGGTCCACGATATTGTCCAGTATTGGTGCCTCTCTTGCCACTTGGTCTATTTAGGTTTTTTTGGTAGTGCATCCTCTATGGCTGTGAGCCCTGTTCACAAAGCAACCTTGGACTTCAGCCTTACTCTTCCTGAGTGGCTCACCTCTCCTTCCATCCCTTCCTCTTTGCGGATGATTCCTAAACCACATAGATTTCAGTTTAATGGCAAGTGACGGTTCTCAAAAAGAAGAGCGGCTTAAAGAAAGAAGTTTATTTCTTGCTCATATGAAAAAGTCTGGAGCTGGCAGTTCCATTGACTGACTAGTTGACAAAGTTGTGAGGGATACTTTTTCAGCCTTCCTGATCCACTGTCCTCAGTACTTGGCTTCCTCTTCTTGATACAAAATGTGTGTCTAAGATCCGGCTGTCATAGCATCCCAGCCTGCAAGAAGCAACGAAGAGATGAAGAGAGCAAAACGCCCTCTTCTTAAAGACACAGAAGTCATATTCAACACTTCCACTCTCATCCCCTTGACCTGAACTTAGTCATATGACCAAAGTTAGCTAGCAGAGCACCGGGCGATGTAATCTTTATCCTGAGTGACCGTATCCCCTGCTAAAAATTAGGCATTCTCTTGCTAAGAATGAGGGAGAGAACACATATTGGAAATGACGGGCAGATTCTGCCATAGTCCCCAGGCAATACTTTGAGCCCATTCTCCTTCCTTACCTTCCATCCTTCCAACTACTTACTGAGATGGTCCACCATCATCTCAAATTCAATACTTCTAACACTAAATCTGTTTTCTCCTTTGGACTTTTTTCCAGCATAAACTTAGCGTTCCAGTATCTATCAGTTTTCACTGACACAGAGTAGATGCCCACAAACATATTGTTGAGCGGTTGAATTCTCTCGGATTCCTCCTTATTCCTTGCCTTTCTTTGCATTATCTCTCAAATTCCGCACTTCCTTTCCATTCGCGTTTTCATTCTCAGGTTCATGTGCAGATGGCTACAATGGCCTCCAAGATGGTCTCTCAAACCCAGCTTCTCTTTCCTCTTATTCTTCCTACACATCCTTACTGTAGTTCTAGGACGCGAAAATATCATTTTAATCTTCATTCTCAAAAACTTTAATAGTTCCCCTCTGTGGTATAAGCTGCCTCATATCTAAACCAGATATATATCTCCACCTTATCTCTTTCTACTCCGTTATGCAAATCCATATTCGTGCAACCCACACGCATGTTTTTCTGCTTCAGACCTTTTATTCAGGGCCCAAAGACCTGAGACACCCACCCTTCCCCTTTTTATGCAGTAAAATTCTATTCCCTCTTTCAAGGTCCTCCTCAATTTCTGCTTTCTCTAAAAGGTTTTCCCTAACCTCTGTAGCTCAGTGATCTCTCCCTTCTTTAGATTCCTACTGTAATTACTGTCTCTACCATTCACTTGAATTTACCACTTACTACCTCATTTTTTAAAGGAGAGTTATGTGTATCTGTGTGTCTTATTTCCTAAGCAGTTATGAAATTCCACACACACCCCGCCCCGCCCCCCAAAAAAAGGCAGAGACCCTGTCTTGGTCAGAGACTTGCCTAGTGTATTACATGGTAAGTCCTTAAGACACGTTTGTACCACGAGTTCTCTCGGAAATTGGGGTTTTCCTTAAGTCCCCTCCGATGCTAATACAGTGTTTGAGTCCCTACAGCACCAAGCAAAATAAATATTGGGATAGCTTGATCTAGAGATTCTTTTTTAAAACCTGAAGTCTGAAGACAAGCATAAAGTCCATCAAGTGGAGTGGTACCGAAAACTCTCCCTGGCCTTTACTTGAATTAGCCGTTAGTAATGGCTCCTGACACCTTCTTCGACACGGTCCTGGTACCATCAGGAACATCGTGGGCGTGGCCTAGGAAGCCCTAAATGGTATGCACCAATTACAAAGGTGATGCTGAAGAAAGTGATGAAGACAAGAATCCTCCTCATCATCATCGCTATCGGCCTCAGAAGCAGCTCACGTTTCTTGCGCCATGATGGTTACAAAACATTCCACGCGGGTCATCTGGTTTGCCGATCGCTAATTAGGTAGCACAGGTTCTAGGGTTATTATTGCCATTCTACGGATGAAGCGACCGAGACCCAGAAAGGTTCTGTGACTTTGTGAGGTTGTCCGGCTGATAAGCTGCAGTGCCAGACCCTACATCTTCAGCCTCCTTATCTTTCCACTCCATGCTGTGCGCGGTGGCCACCTCTCTGAGACCACAGCTGGAGGGTCTGAAGGTGGCAGAGGCCGCGTTGGGTGCGTGTGTGAGCCCCGGGCCTTTCCTTAGTGAGCCTGGGATCCTCACCGGCTCCACCTACCTACCAGTGCGCCTGCCTCATCACCATATGATACACCAGCATCACTTCCGGAGCAACTTGCTCTGGGGGCGAAATCGTGTTTGAAAAACAGCATCACACACCCTCCACTCTGTGGTGGCACAATTACCATGAACTCTAGCCCTGGCTCGTCTTCACAAACTGCCTCCACACTCCTGGGGTTGGAAGAGAGAAACCACATCCTGTTCTCACATGTAACTGGAATCTACAGACCAGACGAGCACTTGGGTGCGAGGGCTTGACTTTAAAAAAGCCATGGGATATCTGGCCCCAAGTGCAGAACCCAGCGCAGCATGGAGACATCCGTGCCCTTGTTCAAATCATATTAAGAATTTCAAGGTTGGGGCGCCTGGGCAGCCCCACTGGTGGAGCGTCCAACTCTTGATTCCGGCTCAAGTCATGATCCCAGGGTCGTGGGATCGAGTCCCGATTCTCTCTCTCTCTCTCCCTCTGCCTCTCTCCCCAGCTCATGATCTCTTTCTCTGAAATAAAAAGACACCAAGGAAAATCATAACGAAGAGAAAATACATCGACAGGACTGGACTGCATTTATGGAAAGAATGGCTGTATAAGCGGAGCCTCACAGCTCAAATCTGTATTGTTCGAGAGCCCGCTAAATATTTTGTATCTGAGCATCTGTGGGTCTCTGATCAACACTGATCTCTTCCTTTAACTGTGAAAAAGAACAGGAACTCTGTCAATTTTTACTCGCCCACTGTATCCCCCAGCTCCTTACATTATGCTTGGCAAACACGGGTATTGTCAATGCAATTAATGAATACCTGCTGTAGTCTCTAGAATAAAGCCGACTTGGAATAAATGCATGCATTCGTTCACAAATGTATGAACGAATAAATGAATTTTGCTTACTTCAGAAGTTGTTCCCAGAGATTCCAGGCAACACAGAGGTGAATTCCGTTTATTAGTTCATTCCACAAATATTTTCTAAGCACCCGCTGCACGTCCTGTACTCTTCCAGAGACTGGAGATTTAGAAGTGAACAAAAAACACCTCCCCCTATCACCAGCCTGGGGAATATTTACTCCAGAGCCTCTAAAGCGCTCTCTGCCAGTATCTTCCCAGAATAAAGGCATAAATGTAACTTTCTTTTTGCAGAGACCACAGCAGCCAGGCTCTTGTGTCACCTCAGCCGTCCTTGGCAATATGATCTGGGGAAAGAAAGACATTTAATTCTCGAACCTTCTGGAGGTTTATGGTCGTCATCCCTCAAATCTCTTAGAGATGTGGGTCTGTAAGTCTAGGTAAACGTTTCTAATGAAATAGATCCCTTGAAACTTACTGGAAACTTAGTTTTTGAATGAGAACCCTGTAGCCAATTTAGCCATCATAACATTATATGCAGAGTAGAATATCTAAAAAAAAAAAAAAAGGAAGAAAAACTTCCAGAAGCTGGATGAGCTGTATCTGGGGCGGATCCTCAGGGAGGCTCAAGTCTGGGGAGATAGGGAATTCCCAAAGGTACAGTCAGATGGCTATGGTTTTCTTTGTATGTCCCCAGGTCTGGAAGCAGCTGGAAGTGACACAGACATCCTGCCAGTGACTGGGATCCTGGGGGAGTCGGTCACTTTCCCCCTAAA
Source organism: Panthera pardus (assembly GCF_024362965.1). Classification (NCBI taxonomy): domain Eukaryota; kingdom Metazoa; phylum Chordata; class Mammalia; order Carnivora; family Felidae; genus Panthera; species Panthera pardus. Next base: position 5,144,219 of record NW_026526777.1, on the reverse strand, counting down.
CATCCAACAACCGCAGCAAGTTATCAACATCGCTTGGAATTCTGAGACGTCTGTTGCTTTCGTCACGCCAGGAGACCCAGGAACAGCACCCAGAGTCACTGTGACCCACCAACATTACAATGACCGAATAAATGTCTCCCGCCAGAACTACAACCTGGAGATCAGTAATCTGGGGGTGGAAGATTCGGGCATCTACAGGGCTGACATAAATCTGAAGATGGCTGAAACGACGGTCACCACCACCAGGCGCTACAACCTGCAAGTCTATCGTAAGTTGCGGGAGCCCAGGGGGCTTGTTTTGTTTTGCAAATTTGCTGTCTATAGAAGGCCTTCATTTCTGACAATTGGCTTCCCTAAATCTTTTTGCCCTTGTACATGCTTGTATAAATACATCAATGCTAACAAAGAAGAGGTGCCTTTTCTTGTTTCTAGCCACGGAATCTTCAATCAGTGGTTTGTCCCATGGGCCTGGTTTTTCTTTCCTATAAAATGTGACTAATCATACTATTCACTTCCCACAGTCACTGAGAGGATCAAGGGAGATAGGGCATGGAAAGTACTCTTTTTTTTCTTTTTTTAAAGTGTTTATTTATTTTTGAGAGAGAGAGAGAGACAGAGACAGAGAGTGGAGGGGTGGGTGCAGAGAGAGAAGGAGACACAGAATCCGAAGGAGTCTCCAGGCTCTGAGCCATCAGCACAGACCCCGACGCGGGGCTCAAACTCACAGACCGCGAGATCATGACCTCAGCCGAAGCCGGACGCTCAACCGACTGAGCCACCCAGGTGCCCCTTAAAGCACTCTTCTTTTTAATGCTTATTTTTGAGGTGGGGGAGGGGCAGAGAGAGAGGGGGACAGAGGATCCTAAGCAGGCTCTGTGCTGACGGCAGCAAGCCTGATGTGAGGCTCCAACTCATGAGCCGTGAGATCGTGACCTGAACCGAAGTCAAATGCTGGAAAGTACTTTTAAAAAAAACAAAAAACAACACACACTTTTTATTTTAAAATAAGTGTAGATGCATTGCGAGGTGTAAGGAACTGTACCGGAAGGTTCTGTGTGCACTTCACCCAGCCTCTCCCAGTGGTAACATCTGATGCAAGTGTGGTACGATATCAAAACCAGGAAGCTGACAAAGTACGTCTATGGAGCCTGTTCACGTGTGAGTATACGCGTAGCTTGCACCGGACAACCGCTATCACAGTGAAGGTACTTAACTGTACCATGGCGACAAGACTCCCTCAGTCCTTCCTGGTCATCCCTCCCCAACTCCTGGGAGATGCCCATCCCTTCCTCCCATCTATCCTTCTGTTATTTCACGAATGTTACAGAGATGGACCTCGTGTGGCATGTGTGCTTTTGAGATTGGTTGTTTTTTCACTCAGCATAATGTACTTCTGAGTCATCCTAATTATTGCAGGCCTCAATAGTTTATATCTGTTTATTGCTGGATAGTATTCCCTTGTATGGGTGGACTAGGTTGGTTCACCGTTCCATCGATCAAGGGACATTTTAGTTGATTCCACTTTGGAGCGATTACGAATACAGCGGCCATGCACATTCACGTACAAGTTTCTGCATGAAACAAGTTTGTGTTTCTCCGGGATAAATGCCCAAGAATGAAAACATATGGTAAATCCATTTTTCTTTTTTTTTTTTTCTTTAAAAAATGTTTATTGTGACATGGGGCGCCTGGGTGGCTCAGTCGGTTAAGCGTCCGACTTCGGCTCAGGTCGTGATCTCAGGGCTCCCGAGTTCACGTTTCGGATTCTGTCTCCCTGCTTCGGATTCTGTCTCCCTCTCTCTCTGCCCTTCCCCCGCTGGCTCTGGCTCTCACTCGCTCTCAAAAATAAATAAACATTAAAAAAATTTATTTCGATAAAACATACGTAACATTTAATATTTTAACCATTTTTAAGTGTACTGTTCAGTAACATTACCTACATGCACAGTGCTGTACAACCACCGCCATTAGCGTCTCCAGAACTTTCTTCTCTCTTTTAAATAGGTCTATTTTTAGAGAAGTTTAAGGTTCAGAGAAGAATTGAGTAGGAAGTACAGGGAGCTCCCATACGCACCTTGCCCTCCCGGCACACACACATGACGTCCCCACCCCCCACCCCTGGCACACACATTACCTCCCCCATGATCAGCATCCCCACCAGCGGTGCATTTGTTACAGTGAAAATGTACATAAAGTCATCATCACCACCCAAAGTCCAGTTTGCATCACGGTTCACTCTTGGTGTGGTACATGTGACTCTCGAGTATTTGAAATGTGGTGAGCCCAAAGCGAGATGTACTGTAAGTGTAGAATGCACGCCGAATTTCAAAGTCTCAGCACCAAAAAAAGAAGCTAAGAGACCTCATTGATAATTTTTATGTTGGTTGGCGGTTAAGATAACATTTCGGCTATATTAGGTTAAGGAAAATACGTTACTAAAATTAATATAATGTATTTTCACTATTAATGTGACTACTAGAAACATTTTAATTACAAAAGTGATTCACTCTTACAGTGAATCACAATAGTTTTGTTTCTATTGAGCAGCCGTAATTTCTAGCATGCATCATCCTTGAGCCGTGTCTCAAGGATTTCACCATCCACCTGCTCACGGCAGAAAAACACAGACATGTGGCTAAGCCACACTGTGATAGATAGATACCATTCAGGTATATAGTTAAACCGCCGAATTCAAGTTCCATAAAGGCGGGGACTTTGTATATGAAGTCCATCCCTGGATCCCTAGCACCTACCTTGTCAGGCCCATGGTGGGTGCTTCCGAAGTATGTGTTCAATGAAAGAATGAATGACGCATAATAAGTCCCAGGTCCCAACACAGTGCCGGACAATTGTAAGTGCTCAATTCATACAGCATGATTGAATCAGGTTGTACCCGGATGGAAGGCGTAGTGGAAAGGGCATCAGTGCTGGCATTGGATCTCTTCAGCCAAGCTGTTTACCCTCTCTGGGCTTACATGTGCTCATCTGTAGAATGTAGCTTATAACAGGTGTGATTAAAGGAGAGAGCTCCTAGTATAGCCCATGCCTTATGGTTGATGCCTAATGACTAGTCATTACTAACTTTTTAACCCTTAGTCCTTATTTTAAATTCTAATTATGAAGGGCTTCCTAGACGGAGGAGGCTCTGGATTGGGCACGCGTAACACAGTCAAAGAACCGTACCCTGCCGTGGACACTTTAGAAAATACCTGGTTCATTCAAGAACTTTGGTTGGGAAAATAAAGAGGGTGTTCAATTTCAAGACGTTTGTCTTCATCTTTTTATGTTCAGTTTTACCCACTCGACCTTTGGAAGGTATTATGCCACCTGCGGTTAGGACAGACCACGGGAAAGTCTCGGAGAAAGTCAGATTGCCCACATACCAAAATCTGTACCTTTTAGGGAGGTGGTTGAGCAGATGAAGAGAAGGGAACTGACATTTATTGAGCTCTCTGTGTCTGGCATTCTACCACCTAATTTTGAAAAATACAGAGAAATCACACATATTTGGGCAATATATGCACAGAGAGAAAGACAATACAGTGCATTGCAACTCTTCCTTCTCCAAGGCAGTCATTGTTGCTAGTTGATTTTGATTTTCCCATAGATAATTAATGTAGATGGATAGATAGATGATAGATAGATAGATAGATAGACAGACATTTGGGTGTTTCTTTCTTTCTTTCTTTCTTTCTTTTTTAATTTTTTAATTTTTTTCAATATATGAAATCTATTGTCAAATTGGTTTCCATACAACACCCAGTGCTCATCCCAAAAGTAGGGTGTTCTTTATATACAATAGCTCATTCAGTCCTCACAACAAACAACACTGGCAGGAACAAAGCATCCTCGTGTTGTAAATGACAGAGTGAAGGTTCAGTGAAGCTGTATGTGTCCTCACTCTAGAAAGCAGTAGAGCCTGGTTAGACACGGGTCTGCCGTGGCTTTCCCACTCGCGACCACAGCTCTGACCTCTGCCCAGCAGCCTGGTTCTGGTAACATCTCTGTTCCTGCTGAAAAAAACGAGATAGGCTCTTATTCATTACCAGTCCTCCCCCACTTCAACACCCAGCAAAAAAAAAAAAAAAAAAAAAAAAAAAGGTCTTTCTAAAAATAAGTAAATACCAAGCAGAGACTTCAACATTCTTGTAAATCGAGTTTCTAAAGACACACACACACACACACACACACACACACACACAGGCTTATTTTTTTTGCTATATACATCTGTATCTGTCACCTCTGTAGCTCATCAAGGTTACTTCAAACTTGTTGGGAGTTTTTTCATAAGTCACCACTAATTCTGCTCTGGAATAGACCCCTCTGAGAGGACCCCTCTGCTTAGGACCGGGGTTTCTGGTGACGTTAGAGTAAGAAACCTTTACAGCTTCTTACTTCCCATATTCTCCCTCACATGCACAGACAACTTTGGAAACACCACATTAATTAGAAAGCTACATGCCGGTTCCTTCTGAGCCCTTCCCACGTGACTATGGTGGAAGGAAAAAACCCAGCACCGCAGCTTGGCCAAGCATGAACTAAATTTACCAACCCTGAATGTGGGCGTTTTCTTATCTGCTGGTAAAAGAGAGAAGATCTTCCCCCTTCCTTCTGCTGGCCCCAGATAGCTCTTACTTCAAACTAAATATAAATTGTTCTTCAGTTAACCCTTTCCTAGCCTACAACTTGTACAGTTTACCTTTTGAGTGCTTTGGTAAAAACATTTTTTTTTTTTTTAGTGAACTTTTTAAAGAGATTGTAACTGGAGGGCACTTGTTGGGATGAGCACTGGGTGTTGTATGGAAACCAACTTGTCAATAAATTATATTAAAAATAAATAAAAATAAAAGAGGCATAGAGTCAACTCCCCCCAAAAAAGAGAGAGAGAGAGAGAGACTGTAACTTTTCACCATGGGCACTTCAAAACAAAACAAAACAACTTAATGAAAATACACCAGAAAACAGAGTAAAAAAACCTCTTTAAATGCTTACTTATTTCTTTTGAGAGAGAGGAAGTGTGAGTGGCGGAGGGGCAGAGAGAGAGAGAGAGAGAAAGAGAGAGAGAGAATCCCAAGCAGGCTGCTCGCTGTCAGCACAGAACCCAACTCGGGGCTCAATCCCACAGACTGTGAGATCGTAACCTGAGCCGAAATCAAGAGTCGGTTGCTTAACAGACTGAGCCACCCAGGTGCCCCCCCAAATGTTTTTAAAGACTGTTTCGTGCAGTGGGGTGCTGATAAATGTTCAGCGGGTTCTCGATGGCCCGTATGTGCGTGCTCACACGCAGAGATTTTATTGACACAGAGGATGTGCGACACACAATTTCATAAATGATAATAAAATATACAGGAGTCTTTATCGTAAATCCCATAGAGCCAGTTATATTTACAGATGCTTTCACAGATTTTTGCTGGACATTTATGCCACGCAACCTACGTTGCAATCGATGAAGAAGCCAACAGGAATATTGGTTGGTATTTTCGTTACATTAACCGATGAGGAAAAAGTGATCCGACAAACTCATTACAGAGCTTCACTTGCACATCGATGCGAGCAACTTCTGAATCGGATAACCGTTTTCAGACGCCGGAAGAAGATTTCCTCGTTTTTTGGTGCTATTCACAATGTAATGGCTGCAGACTGGAGGCATTTTTCAGCCGAATCTGCTTTAGTAATCCTTCTCCTACTGTTTTCTTCAGTCCAGAGTGACCATCAGCAACGCAGGCGGTCCAGCCCAAGTTTGTAACCTTGGCCAATTTCTGCCGTGTAAATATCCCCATTGCGCGTGGCTCATTTTAAGACAGGCAGAATTGGGAAGACTTTGTAAAGCGTGACAAAAGACACATACGACAGATGTGAGTAACTTTTAGAGCACAGATAATTGTAATTGTCCAAAAAAAAAAAGAAAGCGGTGAGTTTTGAGTACGTGTTAGCTTTTTTAAAAAATGCAATGTAGTTCTTTGTAAGTTTTTATAATTTAATTTTTCACGATGGCTGTGTTTAACCGCCCTCTTGAAAAAATTTCTGGGGGCGCCTCGGTGGCTTAAGTCGGTTAGGCGTCCAGCTTCGACTCAGGTCATGATCTCATGGTTCGTGAGTTCGAGCCCCCCCATTGGGCTCTGTGCTGACATCTCGGAGCCTGGAACCTGCTTCGGATTCTGTGTCTCCCTCTCTCCGTGTCCCTCCCCCGCTCCCACTCTCTCTCTCTCAAAAATAAATAAACATTAAAAACATTTCTGAAGACTTAACGGTTGGCTCTCACAGGCTGGTATAGGCCGGCTCCAGCTTACTACGGACACGTGCGTTTTCCCCTCCCAGGTCGGCTTGGGAAGCCAAAGATCACTCAGAGTTTAATGGCATCTGTCAACAGCACCTGTAACGTCACACTGACATGTTCTGTGGAAGACGAAGAAAAGAATGTCACATACAGTTGGAGCCCCTTGGGGGAAGAGGGTAATGTCGTTCGAATCTTCCAGACCCCTGACCACCAAGAGCTGACTTACACATGTACAGCCTGGAACCCTGTCAGCAACAGCTCCGACTCCATCTTGGCCCGACAGCTCTGTGCAGGTGAACAGCTCTGTCCGTCTCTCCTTAGCCTCCGAGCGGCGAGGCCTGAACTGGGCCTCGTTCCCCAGTGGAGTGTCCCTCCCTCACGCCAGGCCCGGTCTCCAGGGACATCTCCCCCCCGCAGGAGGACCTGGCAAAGAGCCCAAAGCTGTCCGAGATAGGCCAGGCACTTGGGGGGTTCCGGAGGCCGCCCCCGCTTGGCCCTCTGATTCCGTGTCTAATCCTGACCTTCGATAGCAGAAAGGAGAGTTTCCCTTGGAGCTTTGGCACCCCCCTGGAGGGGACCCCATTTTTGATAGTGCCCCTGAGTGGGAGCAAGCCCGTGGGCCTATTTCCTGAGAGCCAAGTCTCCTTGTGTCTTCTGTTTCCAGACACGGCAGCGGGCCTCCGTCCCCGCCACACTGGGCTGCTGAGCGGGCTGGCCGTGCTCTTTCTGTTTGTTGTCATTGTGCCTTCACTGCTTCTGTGCCTTCTGTGCAAAAGAGGACAAGGTAAGATTTTTCCAGTAGGTAAAGTGTGGAAACGCACCTTCCTTCTTCCTGGGGCTGGAGTCATTTATCCAAGGTGGTGTGGAGAGGTCCTCTGTTTCAGGGAACCTGCCTTCCTCTGAGCCCCACCCCACCACCTCCAGTGATGACCCCTCGTCCCGGATGCCGGTGCCCTGAGTGCGCTTCAGAATCTCTTCCTGAGGTCGCCGGTATCTGGTGGGCTCAGAATTTGGGTTTGAGTTGAGTACTGCAGTTAAGAGGCTGTGCTTCACAGGATAGGTGTCTTTACCTCTCTGGCTCAGTGCTCTCAACACGTGAAATGAGATCTGAACTAAAGGGTTTCCAGGGTCACTTCCAATTCCATTTTGTCTATGACCTTTGGAGAGTCATTGGGGACATGTACTAACTTAGGATTCCATGGTCATCGCTAGGTACCTCTGGATCCTTCTGGATCCTTCTGTGAGTGTGCCATTCGCAATTCAGAAACCCTGATCTTGGGGTCCCAGAGGATCATTATACCCTCCTGTGCCTCCCAACCCCACCATCTCCCGAAACCTTCCTTCCCCACCAATCCTAACAACAAGCCTGGATGTAGAGAGGCCCCACCTCTGCCTCCATGTTCCTTGACTCTCCTTTGGGTCTGATTCCTTAGGTTCCTACCTGAAGACCTCCAGGAAGAACTCTGGTAAGTTCTCAGCCACGCAGTTCCCCCTGGATGACAACTGGGAGAGATGAGTTCACGGCAGATTGCTTAAGACTCAGCTTCTGCTTTGCAGACAGTCTGGGCGGAAGGTCCCGGGTGCGCTGGAGTATGAAGGCCCTAGATTCTGGCCATCTCTTTTTAACTTCACCGTGAAGTGTTCCAAGGAGAGGAACACACTGGGGTGAATGCCTTTAACAGCTCAGGAATTCTTAAGAGTAGGGACTGGTCTCTCCCGTCTTTGCCTCTCCGTGGCCTCACACACAGCCCGGAGCACAGAGGGAGCTTAGACAGTGTTTGACCGTGAAGATCTATCAAGCGACCGTGCATGGATTTTTGTTGTTTATTTATTTGGGGGGGGGGGGGGCAGGGGAGGGGCAGAGAGAGGGGAGGGAGACAGAGGATCTGCAGTGGGGTCTGCGCTGAGAACGGAGAGCCTCATGCGGGGCTGGAACTTAGGAAGCGCAGGCTCATGACCTGGGCCAGAGTTGGACGCTTAACCCACTGAGCCACCCCAGGGCCCCACGACAACGCATGTTTACAGAGTGTCTTCTATGTGCTTAACATTGAGGTGGTAACAGTGAAGGAGTCCAAAACGGTGTCTAACTAGAGAGAATCAATCTGGTTGAAGAACCAAGACCTCATGGGAAGAGGCAATTGGCCAGCCAGGCGGTCAGCACGAAGTGCCAGAGACGCCCTGGGAGGAGGAGGTCCTCTGCCGGCCTACTCGGGGCTGGGAGAATGTCGTCAGCCTAATGTGGACCCTAGAGCAGGCAGGGTCCCCACGGAGCCCTGGGTGAGTGAGGCCCGGGCCAGTGCCTCCCACAACACACGAAATCCCCAGAAGACAGAGAGGCAGTCCAAGGACCCGAGCATCTGTCTCAGGACAGTGGGAGCCATTTGACCCTTTAGGGCTTTATTTCTTTATCCGAAAAAGAGAACGTTACAATAGCTCATCTCTAGACTCCAGCCACCTGTCACACCCTGCGCTCCTCTGTTTATTTGTGACACAGATGCCATCTCTAGGAAAACGATATACGCTTATGTCATGGTCACGAGAGATGCCCCACCAGCAGAGGGCGGAATCTATGATGAAATCCCCCAGTCCAAGGTGAGCTGATACTACTCATGGGCCACTCCCCTCCCCACACACACCCCCAGGAGTCGGGGAACAACAGGCCAAGGATCTGGAGTCTCCAACCAAGAATCATCATGTCAGGAAAATGATGCCAGGAGCCCCTCTACGAGGACAGGAACATGGCCAACTGTCACCCCATGGCGGCCTCCAGGGCTGGAGGCCATCAGCTTCCACATGGGGGCCTGGCTGTGGGTGAGGCCAGAGGCTTCCTTAGGGATGGAGCACCTTCCATGGGGGACCTGGTGTGAGGTGAGGGCTACTAGGTGGCCACTGGCACAGGAACAGGGGGCTAAGGGGCCTCCAAGGGTACAGAACTGAAAGGTCCCCTTGAACTCAACTTCCTGTTCTGGCTGCAGCACAGCCCCTCCTCCCATTGGCCATTCACCCGCCTGCCCCTCCCTCACCTCCCCATACCCGACCCTGACCCTCTCCGACGCTGGATGGAACCAGAGCTGAGGCGGGGGGTTGGGGGCCGTGAGGGGGTTGGGGGTTGGGGGTGGCTGACTAGTGGCATGGGAGCAGGGGGCAGGAGGCGGGGCAGAAGCAGGAAGGGGAACTCGAGAGGTTTTCGCCTGGGCCCCACACTGAGGGGAAGATGGGTGTTTTACAGGAGCGCCCCGCCAAGGAGGAGCCCGTGAACGGGATTTATTCCACACTGCAGACTGAGAAGGTGAATCCTTGTTGTGTTTTTATTTCTGTGGTCCCGTACTCCGGCAAGGGCTCCGGCCAATCTGCTGTACCCTGCCCACCCCACCAGGGGCCAGAGGGTTCCCTCGGTCCCCTTCTCTGTACTTCCCGAGACTAAGTGCCCAGGGCCTTGGTCTGCAGTTATCTCACGCATGAGTCCTCCTCCCCAGGTCCACGGCCATCCGACAGCTGGCCTGCGTGTAAATGCAGGAGCCTCTGAACTCTGGTGTGGAAACGCCAGCCTCTAGAGCACCTGGGGCCATACCAGCTCACAGGGCAAAATTAGAGAAACCAGGTGCCCCCCTCTGGACAGACACAGACCCACACCAGTTACCCAGACCGGCAAGTAGAACACAGGCTGAATTTCAGTTCCACATTCCCTACATCCGGTTGACTTTTACAGTATGCAACCTGTACAACAATCTGCGGCGGAGCAGTGACACTCACAGGGCCCCGGGCCTCAGTGTCCTGCTCTGGAATACACAAAGAGGAGAGGTAGGTCCTGTGCTGTGACAGGACTTCCAGTCTGGGGGATGTCACTGTCTGAGGATCCTTTTTCACTATAGTCAGAAGGACAGATTTGAGGTCTCTTGGCGAATCAAATGTTTTGTTAGTGTGCCTGTTGAGCAGCTGGGCAAAATCATCGTAAGAGATCAGTATGAACCCGGGGAGTCTAGGGGAAAGGGAAAAGAGTGAGGCAATGGGAACAAATCAAGAGCGGGAGGAAATATTAGGAAATTGGCTACAGTGGATCGGGAGTAAGAATTAAGAGCTGAACCGGCAGGGCGTCTGGGAGTTTGCAAGAGAAATCCGTGCACGGGTCAGTTGGGGTGTAGAGATAAGCCGGGGTCCTGGAGAATGAGACAGAAGGACCTCTTCTTCCTCAGTGCTCAGGAGCAGCAAGGAGGGAGGGGGAAGTGAAGGGGCGACTGAGGAAAGAAGGAGGGAAGGGGAAGGAGAAGCGGGCAGTGAGGGGCAGGGTGGCCGCCTGTTTGCGACGGGATCGGAAGGACAGCGGGAGGACACGGGCGATGATATGGGCAAGGACTGGTCAGAGGAACCGATCAGGGCTTCCCGGCTTGCGGCATCTCGAAGCGTGTCCTCTGGACCAGGTGGACGGAGGTTAGGATTGGTCCCTGCGTCCTTTGAAAATTCTTTTTTCCTCCTGGGCCCGCCTTATTTGGGAGCGGGCTGGGGAGGGCTGTGGGTCTGCCGGGCCCAAAGCGGAGCTCACACCTGCCAGTTCCACACTGGGGCGCTCTCACCGTGGCCTTAGTCCCACGCGCGGCTCACTTCCCGTGAGAACACGGGACCCTTCACGGACCAGGCCGTAGGGGAGGTCGGTGGTCAGAATGTCAGGACTAAGGGCCCGTGCCATGTTCTCTTGGGGAATCTGGGGGAGGGGGTGCCAGTGGGCGAGTGGGGAGTCCTGGGAACCCCCGGTGGCGAAGCCGCCAGCCCCAAGCCCCAGCCCTACCCCCAAGGCTAAGACTCCACCAGCCGGCGGGAAGGTTGCCTGCAGAGCTCCCTGCCATCAGACCACAGGACCCTAGTGGCAGTGACCCTCCGCTGTGTGAGGTGCAATTATGGGGGTTCAGAAGGAGCTGGCGCTCCGCTGCGAACCAGGAAGACTGGTAGTTTGAGCCTACGGTCAAAATCAGAGCGAATACCCCCATTCCCGCCTGCTGCCTTTGTGTGGGCCACGCAGTTGATTGCACAAGGGCTTCCGAGAGGGAGACCGGAGGCAGAGGCAAGGGACCCAGCAAAGGGCAGAGCCCTGCTGGCCCAGATTCCGCCAGCACCAGGGAAACGGAGGCACCTCCCTGTGCCCTCTACAGAACCGTCCTGGGTGCCGCCCGGGGCTGGGGTTCCCCAGCGGCAGCTCATGCTTAACCTGTCGCTCCATCTCCTCGTAAGCAGATGGGGAAGACCAGCACTCAGGACGGCAAACCTCCTGGGACTTCAACCTATGAAAATGTGATCTAGGCTCCTGGACGGCATTCACTCTGCGGACACCGAGCTTCCCACGTCATGTGTTCCAGCAGATGCCCCAGACCCAGACTCCCTCTGTTCGGATCTTACCTGGACATAGCAAACCATCACCCCAATACGGGACTTTTCGTTGACTGGAGGTGATGACCCTTCCCAGCGACCCCGTATGTAGAAAGGATTGATGTTTCGCGCACCGCCTGGGACGCCCTGACCACGCTCAGTGTCCGGGAGGGGCCCCGGCGCACGGCCTCCACGGTCCACACGGCACCTTGGGCAAATTAGGCAAAAAACCCCCTTTTCCAGAGACGGATACAGCCCCTCCCAAGTGTGTGGCTTGACAAGTAGAGGGTGGGCTGCATTTCAGCCTCCTCTTGCCCCTCTGCCCAGGAACTTTTGTGCAGGGGACAGCTGGCTGGACCAGCCCAACCAACCCCATGTGACGGTGTCGCCTGGGAAGCCATTGGAGGGGTAGCTCTCCACCGTGCAGACACACCCTCCAAATGGAGTGTTGGCAAGTGGTCTTTCTGTAGGGACGAGGTGGTTGGGGCATATTTCTTCAGGCTGTACTTCAGAAGCCTCTTAAGCTTTTCTTTCTAGCCCAGCTTTCCACGTGACTGGGTGCTTGAGTGCCCAGCTATTAACATTATTCTAAGGGTATCCACGAGGGTGTTCCTGGATGAGATTAACATTTGGATTAGTAGACTGAGTAAAGTAGGTTAATCCCCGCTCCAGTACGGGCGCCCATCACCAAATCCGTTAAGAGCCTGGGTAGAAGGAGGAGGCAGAGTAAAGGAGAATTCGTTCTCTCTGCCTGACCGTCTTGGAGCTGGGACGTCAGTGCTCCTGCCCTAGGATTTGGATTTGGATTTGGACTGGAGCTTTCACCATCAGCTCTCCAGCTGGCTGACTGCAGACCTGGGGATTTCTCAGTCTTCATCACCACTCAAGCCAGCTCCTTGTTGTATATATCGCTTTCCTGTTGGTCCCGTTTCTCTGCAGAGCCAGACTAACACCTATTCGTATACGCTTAAGGGCAGGATCCATGACGTCATGACATTAAAGAGTGACCACGAGAGCTGAGAGTGTCAGTCACTCGTGCATCCACCGCCCCAAACACCATGCCTGGTGCCCTGATGTGAATAAATGCTGCTGAATAGAATTGAAAATGACCAGCCAGCTCAAATGGAAGGTAGACGTTGCAAGTGTGGATAGACAGAAGCCAACACGCGTGGCGGCATCCGGGTATGGCAAGCGTTCAATGTCAGAAAGCAGACGTCAGTGTACGGCCATGGGGGTGGGGGGGAGACTCTCAGAGTTAGACCAACGTACGCATGAACTAAACCAGTGAACCAGGTGTGAGGTGAGAGGCAGTCACCCTAGGGAGACACGTGAAGGAAGAAATAAAGAGACTTGTCCTAAGGATGGAGAAGCCCCAAAGTGACATTCAACAGACCCTAAAATAGAAGCATGTCTCACCTTCACCTGAGTTGAGGGACCCCTCCTGAACGTCGCCCTTCTCTAACCCGCCCCGCCTCTCCCTGGTGCGCTCAGCCAGTCAAATTGCTAGTGTCCTAGAGCCCCGCTGGCGAGTGGGGAAGAAGGAAAAGAGCCAGAGGCCAGAGTCCCTTGGGTCTCCCATGAGAGAACACACCGGGAATTCTTCACGTGGCCTTTGGGACTGAGGACCACCGAGCTCCTGTCTCTCACTCTTCCCTTCCTGTGAATCTTCCGATTTCTGAAGATGGAAGCTTCTCACCCCATCCCTTCAGGGCTCGGTGTTCAGATTCCCCTTCTGTAAAATGGGGGTGATCTTCATTTCCACAGATTTAAGACGAACTAGATTGTGACCGATGGGTCTACACAACTATTCCTTCGATGGAACGGAATCTCGTATCACGCCCAGATGGGCCAGCTTTCACAAATGTGTGTTGAAATTGAAATCTCGGGGCCCCCGGGTGGCTCAGTCGGATGGACATCTGAGGTCGACTCAGGCCACGATCTCCCAGCTCGTGAATTCGAGCCCCACATTGGGCTCTCTGCCATCAACACAGAGCCCACTTCTGATCCTCTATCTCCTACTCTCTCTGCCCCTCCCCTGCTGACGCTCTCTCTCTCTCTCTCAAAAAGAAATTGAAATTTCAGGGGCAGGGCCCCTTAGTGGCAAGAGCAGGTAAGGCAGCACCTCCCCAGGGGCCTGTGGGTCCACATGGGCCTTTTCGGTAGAGAACTTGAGAAACAATGCAGGGAATGCCTTTCAGAAAAAGAAAGTGAAGCCAATTTAAAACGGGATGTTTTCAAAAAAGCTATAGAATGCTCTAAACTACACAGCCCACACGAGAAGAACTTGACTGGGCCACTTTGGAAAACGGGCAAAGGAAAGGCGACTGACCTGTCTGGCATTTCTCAGATTCAGCCCGGAGAAAAGAAATGGCCGGGCCATATTTTCTTCCAGATGTATTACTTTTCTTCTGCTTGACTTTTCCCTGAGTTTTCCTTGATGTGAGTAATTTTTTGCAGAATCATTAGTGACAGTCTCTACTGGCTGTAAAATGAAGTTTGAAGAAGGAGACAGAAGGAAGAAGGGTATTGACTGGTCCCAAAACGCAGGCTTCGACGCTGGAACGCCTGCGTCGGCATCCTGGTTTCTTGGTTCTGAGACGTCGGGCAATTTAGGCTCACCTCTCTGGGCCTCAGTTTCCCTGCTTGTAAAATGGGGGTAATAACAGCTCCTACCGCATAGGGTTGATGTAGGGACTAAATGAGGCTGCCCTGTAAGAATGTGCCTGCAAATTGTTCTTATAGGCCCAACACCTCCATCGGATGCTAACCCTGTACAACCGGGTTCTTGTAGCACAAATGTAGCCGATATTGTGCTAAATTAGAGTTGTGTGCCGAACTCTTAACTCTCAGCCCTCCCACATCAATGCTTGTTCCTTCCATCATTTTGCTTACCACGCTGCCCTCCTCTGCCCCCAGCTCCCCAGCCAGACGACAGAACGGGGTTGGTCCGAATAATAATAATAATGCAAACAGAGAACTCCTGAGGGCCAGAGACCGGGACAGTTCATTAAGGGTTTTAGTTTGTGTATCAGCTACTACACTAGATGCTTTATACCTCATCCAAAATTCACAACAACCCTGTAGAGTAGAAGTTAGTTCTTCTAGGGGCGCCTGGGTGGCTCAGTCGATTGAGCGTCCGATTTTGGTTCAGGTCATGATCTCTCAGTTTGTGAGTTCGAGCCCCGTGTCAGGCTCTATGCTAACAGCTCAGAGCCTGGAACCTGCTTCGGATTCTGTATCTTCTTCTCTCTCTGCTCCACCCCCCCCTCTCAAAAATGATAAACATTAGAAATTAGTTCTTCCAGTCTCCGTTAAGACAGAGGGAATAAATACTTAGCAAAATCAGTCAGCTTGGGAAGACAGGACTTGAAGTCAAGACTTCCTGTCACCAAGGGCCACGTACTTGCGCTCGTACCACGCTGCCTTCCTCTACCCAGCTCTGGACTCCCAACACCCAGCACTTTGCTTGACCCTTCATAGGGGGACGACAAAATATTTGTGGAATGACTGCGTACATATAATCGTATTTTAAAGTCACCAAGAGCAGCTCCAAGTAAATGTATTCATGTATTAGCTCCATTGTGTGGATAACCACTCAACCCCTCTATTGGGAACACCCATTAAAGTGTTTTTGGGTAGGGCTGGTTTCACAACAAACAAGGGATCCGGGTCATAAGCACTTCTGCTGAGTTGTCGCAAACCGAGAGAAATAGAGTACGAATTTCCACTATTAATATCAGAAGAATAACAGAAACAGAGGAGGAAGGATGAATTGTGCGACACTACTTAATAGTTTAAAAACAGCTGTGTACCAGGGAGTCTGGGTGGGTCAGTTAAGTGACCGGCCCTTGATTTCGGCTCAGGTCACGGTCTCACGGTTTGTGAGTATGAGCCCCGAGTCGGGCTCTGCCCTGATGCCCAGGGCATGCTTGGGATTCTCTCTCTCTCTCTGCCCCTCCTCTGCTCGCTCGCTCTCTCTCTCCCTCTCTCTCCAAATAAACAAAAACGTTAAAAAAAATTTTTTTTTTAATTATTTAAAAAACCGAGCTGTGTACCTTTAAACTTTCATGACCCGTCATAATCATAATGGCTAACACGGATTAGTACCTACCGTATGCCATTTCCCACCCTGCTGTTTTAGGTGTACTAACTCGTTTAACGCCCACAAGAAACGCTGAAACTCATCGACTCCCTGAAGTGGATGCAACCCTCCTCCATTTCACAAAGGAAGAAACGGAGTCACAGAAAGGCTAAGCTCGTCCAAGTTAATATTGAAACCAGGATGCCACTCGTGGCCCGCCAGGTCCCGGGGCTGTTTGCGGAACCACTGTGCTCGCTGCCTCCCCAGCCCGCAGCTTCCCAAGGAAGAAAACGTACATTCTTGACTCCAGAGCCCCTACATCCAAAAGTCACTAGTCATCCAAAAGCCCTTGTCAAGGGCAACTCAACCATGTCCCCTCATGCTGCCCAGCTCTCAACACACCCTCCCTTCCGGTGCCCACTCTTCCAGATCATTCCCTATCACTCAGTCCTTTATCGCTATTACCTGGGCTCTCACCACACAATGAGCAATCTCCAAAACACTGGCCTTGTCCTTCGTTTTTCTGCTGAAAAATTTTTCTTGGGGGACCAGACTCCTGAGCACTCTGACCCATCAGAACTTCCAGGCCTTCCTCCTGCTTTCTCCCTCGGCTCCAGTCGCACGGAAGTACGCGAGTCCATGAACCCACCAGACCCTTTCCTGCTCCACACCTTTGCCGACGCTGTGTTATCTGCCTGGGGTATGCCTTCGCCCCTCTCCATCCCTAGCTATTTCATGCTTCAAGGATCGGTCTGAGGATCCCTCTTTGTGCAGGCTTCTAAAACCTCCCACTCAAAGCTAAATATAGAGCCCCCTTGTAAATGTCCATTACTAAACGATTTGTTGTGCATAAATTTGACTTTGCCAGTGCCTACGAAAGGAGACTACCTCCTCCGTGCCAGCAGGTGAACACAAACTATGCGATAATGCACTGACTCCTTCTGTGTCTTCCTTGGTTTTGTTTCTCAAGAGAAGACACCAAGCATGTAGCAAAGACACAGGCAAGACTCTGTGGCCTCACAAAGGCCCTGTAAGTCCTCCTCTTAGTGAATCAGTGAACACGGAAGTGGTCTTGAAAGCCCCTAACACACCTCCTAAGTGTGTCTGCAGTCTGTCTAACCTCTTTCATCTACCAGGCCCTGCCACCATCTTGGTCCCCACCACCTCTTCCTGGACAACAGCGCTTTCCCTCCGACATTCACACTTGTCCCAGGCCGATCCATTCTCTACACCATAGCCAGAGGGGTCTTTCCAAACACAAATATGATAGCGGTGGCCGGGGCAACCAGTAGATTGCTGGTGTGTAGCTTTATATCTGTAGGAGTTCATAAGTTGAAAGTTTATAAGTAGAGGGTGCCTGGGTGGCTCAGTCGGTTAAACATCCGACTCTCGGTTCCGACTCAGGTCATGATCTCACAGTTCATGGGTTCGACACCTGCCTCAGGCTCCGCGCCGACAGCTTGGAGCCTGCTTGGGATTCTCTCTCCTTCTTTGCTCGTTCTCTCTGTCTCTCTCTCAAAATAAATAAATAAACTTAAAAATTTTTTGAAATAAAAAGATAAAAAAAAGAAAGTCTGTAAGTAGAGAAAAATCGGAAAAGACATTCAATAATCTAATTCCCCAAAATGTGCCAAGCCCACGTGGCCTTATGAACTAGTTCTACCACCTTCGGTGAAAGGATACTTTCCATGTAATTTTAACTGCTCTGAAGCATAGAAACTTCAAAGTTCATTGAACACCATTAATGTAACACTGATTCCAAACTAGATGAGGATGATTCTCCAAAAAGAAAAAAATAAGGCAGGGATGAGCCTGTGGACAAATCCAGCCTGCCAAGTGTTTTTACATGACCTGTGGCTACCATTTTCAAAGATTGAAAAAACTCAAAAGAATAATATTGGTAACATGCAAAAATTATATGAAATTCAATCCAGTGTTTATAAATAAAGTTTTATTGGAACACACACAGCGATCATCTGTTTATGTATTGACTGTGGCTGTTACCACAGCCAAGTTGAATAGTTGCAATGGAGACTGTCTGGCTGCACAAGGTAAAATATTCACTATCTTGACTTTCAAAGGAAAAAATTGTCAGCTCCTGATAATCTCACTTATAAATATGAATCTTAGAAATCTCAATTCAGAAATTAAGAATAAAACAATCTTAAGTTAAATTTTAGTAAATTGAACCAAGCAGTGCTCTAAAAGAACAAAAAATGCAACCAAGCAGAGTTTATCCCCAGAATGCAAGAATGATTTAAGAAATCTTCTATTGCAATTTACTGTTTAGACACATTAAAGGGGAGGAAAAACCTGTAATAGTCTTGACAGATTCCAAAAAATAGTTCTGATAAAATTCAACAACCACAACTGATTAGGGAAAAAATTAGCAAGCTAAAAATAGAAGGTGTTTCAGTCAATATCCAATCAGAAAAACTGAAACCATGTTAAATATCGAAAACCCAGAAACTGAAACATAAGAAACTGAATACAAAAGTGATAGAAGGGTTTGAGGACTAAAACAGGGAAGATGAGGTTACTTAGCAAGTCCGGGAAGCCATTACCACTCTTGGGGGAATTTTCATTCAGAACCAGTGCTGCCCATTACAGGATGCCAAAAGCCCACACTCCAACCCAAACCATAAGAATCTAGGAGCCTAACTGCCTTACTACTGTGGCTCCCAAAATTGGAGTCAGAGCCCACAAATACCACACTGCCAAGACTTCTGGAATGACTGCAGGAACTGCACTGCTAGACCAGGAACCTTGGAGCCATATTCATTTTCCATTATTACTGCCACTGCTGGGGACATTATCAGAAGCCAAGATGAAAAAAAACATTTTTCCCTTCTTCCCACCTTCCAGTCTTTCACCAGGACCACCCATTGATAAAAGTACAGAATGTACAGAAAGAATATATAATTATTATGTATCCAACCAAGTCGGATTTATTCCTGGAAGGCAAGGATGGTTCAACCTACAAAAACCAATGAATGTAATAGAACACATGATAGAACGAAGAAGGGAAAAACCACACAACCATCAGAACTTATGCAGAAAAAAAATGGACAAAATTCAACACCCTTTTCATGATTGAAAGCAATCAACAAATTAGGACTACAAGGAAATGACCTCAACATAATAAAAGCCATGTATTGGTTTGCTAAGGCCGCCATAACAAAGTACCAAAGACTGGGTGGTTTAAACAATGGAAAGGTATTTCCTCATAATCCTGGAGGCTAGAGGTCTGCAGTGAAGATGTCAGCAAGGGCAGTTTATTGTGAGGCCTCTCTCTGGCTTGTAGATGGTTGTCTTCTCCCTGTGTCTTTATATGGTCCTCTCTCTGTGCATGGCTGTGTTCCAATCTCCTCTTCTTACAAAGACATAGGCCATACTGAATGAGCCCACCCATATGACCTTATTATAAATACATTATCTCCACATTGGGGGTGGGGGGACCCATTTCAACCTATGACATTCTGCCTTCTGCATCCCCCAAATCCAAGTCCTTTTAGCAAGTAAAATGTGCTCACTCCATCCCAACAACCCCAAAGTCTTAACCCATTCCAATATCAACCCTCAGTCCAAAATCTCATCTAAATCTCATCTAAATCAGGTGAAGGAATCTCAAGGTATGATTTATCCTGAGGGGAAAAATCAACTCCAGCTGTGAATCTGTAAAACCGGACAAGTTATATCCTTCCCTAATATAATGGTGAGACAAACAAAGAATAGACATGCTCACTTCAAAGGGAGGACTAGAAAAAAAGGAAAGGAGTCATATTTGGGTTTTTTTAGGCTCCATATATAAGTGAAATCATATGGAATTTGTCTTTATCTGTCTAACTTATTTCATTTAGGATAATGTCATCAGGGACCAAACATGTAGCTATGATTTCCCTTATATGTGGAATCTAAAAAACAAACAAACAAAAAAAAAAAAAAAAAGAAAATAGGGGCATCTGGGTGGCTCAGTAGGCTAAGCGTCCAACTTCAGCTCAGGTCATTACCTCGCAGTTTCTGAGTTCGAGTCCCATGTCGGGCTCTGCACTGGCAGCTCAGAACCTGGAGCCTGCTTCAGATTTTGTGTCTCCCTCTCTTTCTCTGTCCCTCTCCCACCTGCGCTCTCTCTCTCTTCAAAAATAAATAAACAAACATTTTTAAAAATAAAAAAAAAATCAAATTACGACAAGAACAACAAAAAACCCAAGCTCGCGGACACAGATAACAAATTAGTGGTTGCCAGAAGGGAGAGTGGCATGAGGGGAGGTTGAAGTGGGTGAAGGGGTTTAAAAGATAAAAACATCCAGGCATAAAATAAATAAGTCATGGGAGGTAATGTATATAATGGAAACAGCAGCTATAATACTGTATTGCATATTTGAAAGTTGCTAAGAGCAAATCTTAAAAGTTCTCGACATAAGAAAAAAGAAATGTGTGACTATGTATGTTGACCAATGATAACTAGACTTATCCTGGTGATTGTTTTCCATTGTATACAAATATGGAATCATTATGTTGTACACCTGAAGCTAATAAAATTATATGTCAATTAAACCTCAATAAAAAAAAAGAAAGAAAAGGAGTCACAGGTCCCAAGCAAGTCTAATACCTAGCAGGGAAGATTCTAGTGGATTTTAAGACATGGGAGTAATCCCCTTTGGCTCCATGCTCTGTCCTTTGGATCCACCTGGGTGGCCCTGCCTTCTGGGACCACCAGGTTCATCCTGTCCACCTTCAGCAGTGGCCCCACACCTCTGGAAGTAAGGATAAAGTAACCCTGACCCCTGAACTGTGCCCTATGGCCCATAGTGGCAAGATCAGCCCTGCCAACCCCTGAGCCACTTTTGAGGTCATTTTTCCCTCTTCTGGAAGGATAACACATGTTTGCAACTGGATAACTTTCCTGGTCTGTCCTGTAGAATTCCAGAAATCCCATGGCCTTCCTTCATCTAGTCCTGTCTCTGCCTCCTTCAGTCAAGTTGACAGCATTTCTGCTGCTAAAAAATTCCCAAAAGCCTTGTGGGTCTCCCCTGCAATTCACAGAGGCCCATGCCATCAGACAAGAGGGTCCTCCCCAGATCTTTCCTGGATAACCCCATCTCTATCCCTGGCTTCTGCTGAAATGAGTAAAATGACTGATTGTATCATAAGTCATACACCTGTGATTCAGCCCACAATAGGACATATATGAAAAACCCACAGCTAATATCATACTCAATAATGAAAGACGAAACACTTTCCCCCTAAGATAAGGAAGAAGACAAGGATGCCTGTTTTTACCATTTCTATTCAAAACAGTATTAGAAATTCTAGCCAGAGCAATTAAGCAAGAAAAAAGAAATAAAAGCATCCAAACTGGAAAGGAAGAAGTAAAATTATCTCTGTTCATAGATGACGCGATCCTATATATAGAAAACCCTAAAGATTCCATGCACACAAAACCTATTAGTGGTAATAAACGAGTTAAGCAAAGTTGCAGTATACAAAATGAACACACAAAACACAGTTGTTTTCATACACTAACAATGAACCATACAAACAGGAAATTGTGAAAACAATTCCATCTACAATAGCATTAAAAAGAATGAAATACTTAGGAATAAAATTAACCAAGGAGGCAAAAGTCTTAAACAAAGAAAATTATAATACATTACTCAATGATATTAAAGAAGGCAAAGATAGGGGCGCCTGGGTGGCTCAGTCGGTTAAGCGTCCGACTTCAGCTCAGGTCACGATCTCGCGGTCCGTGAGTTCGAGCCCCGCGTCGAGCTCTGGGCTGATGGCTCAGAGCCTGGAGCCTGCTTCCGATTCTGTGTCTCCCTCTCTCTCTGCCCCTCCCCCGTTCATGCTCTGTCTCTCTCTGTCTCAAAAATAAATAAACGTTAAAAAAAAAAATTTAAAGAAAGCAAAAATAATGGAAAACATTCTGTGTCCATGAATTGAAAGACTTAATACTATAAAATGAAAATAGTATCCAAAATGATCTACAGATTCAATGCAACCCCTACCAAACCCCAACAATGTTTTTTTGCAGAAATAAAAAAACTCATCCTAATATTCATAGGAATCTCAAGGGACCCTGAATGGACAAACAATCTTGAAAAAGAAAAACAAAGTTGTTTGATTCACACTTCCTGGTTTCAAAACTTACAAGAAAACTATAGTAACAAAAAATGGTAACAACAGGCATAAGACAGACCAATGGAATAAAATAGACAGCCTAGTTATAAACCCTTGATTTTTGACAAGGATATCAAAAACATTCAATAGGGAAAGGACAGTCTTGTCAACAAATTATGCTGGGAAAGCTGGACATCCACATACAAATGAAGTTGGACCCTTATCTTGTTCCATGAACAAAAATTAATTCATATAGATCAAAGTCCTAAATACAAGAGCTAAGACTAAAAACACTCTTAGAAGAAAACATGGAAGGAATCTTTATAACACTGCATTTGGCAACTATATTTTTGAATATAACACCAAAGCATAAGCAACAAGAGTAAAAAACAGATAAATGGGCCTTCATCGAAATTTAAAACTTTTGTACCTCAGAAGACACTATCAAGTGAATGGAAGACACAGTCACAGAATGGAAGAAAATATTTGCAAATCATATATCTTATAGGAGACTAATATCTAGAATATATAAAGAACTCCTATAACTCAGTAACAACAACGATAAAACCCAAACGAACAAATTTTAAAAGGGGCAAGGGACTTGAGTAGCTATCTCTCCAAAGAAGATACACAAATAGCCAGTGAGCACATGAAAAGAAGCTTCATATCTCTAATCATTAAAGACGTGTAAAGCAAGGGGCACCTGGATGGCTCAGTCGGTTAAGCGTCCAACTTGGGCTCAGGTCATGATCTCACGGCTTGTGAGCTCAAGCCCCGTGTCAGGCTCTGTGCTGACAGCTCAGAGCCTGGAGCTGCTTCAATTATGTGTCTCCTTCTCTCTCTGCCCCTACCCTGCTCACACTCTCCGTCTCTCATAAATGGATAAATATTTTTAAAATTTTTTTAAAAAGGGGAAAAAAAAAGAAATGTAAAGCAAACCACAATGAGATACTGCCTAACATCCATGAGGATGACTATTATATATAAAAAACACACGCGCAACACAGATGTTGGCAAAGATGTAGATACACTGGAACTTTTATGCATTGCTGGTGCAAACGTAAAATGGTGTAGCCACTATGGAGAACAGTTTCGTGGTTCCTCAAAAAGCTGACTATAGAATTATCAAATGACCCAGCAATTCCAATCCTAGGTATATATCCAAGGAATTGAAGGCAAGGACCCAAACAGATACAGGTACCCCAGCGTTCATCACAAAATTATTCACAATATGCAAAAGGTGGAAACACTCCAGTGTCCACAAGCAGATGAATGGATAAAGAAAATGTAGTCTATGCAAACAAGCGAATCTTTGAAATTGTCTTATTTAGCCATAAAAAACCAGGATGAAATTCGGATACATCCTCTAACATGGATACGCCTTGAAGCCGTTATGCTATTTGATATAAGCCAGACCCAAAAGGGCAAGTGTAATTCCACTTATATGAGGTATAGAGTAGGTTAGGTTACCGGGGGCTGAAGGAAAGGAGAGATGGGGAGTAATTGTCTAATGGTTATAGAGCTTCTGTTCCGGGTAATAAAAGGTTCTGCAATTTCATTGTGTGTTTTCGGTAGGGGGTGGGTGTCTGAACAAAGAAGGGGTTTTCCAACACCAGCTTGGTGTCCTATAATTCACCTCCATCCTGACACCATTTACCTGGAGGTAGCATCCGTTGCTACAGGTTAAATGTTTAGTCTCACAGGCTGCTTCCCCCCTGCCCACCACCACTTTTTCAGATACCAGTCACAAATGCAGGTTGTCATCAGGGCCACTGACCCCCAGGCTACAGATGGAAGGTTCCAGCAACCATCTCCTCAGGTTCAATTAATCTGCTAGAGCATCCCCCAGAATTCAAGGAAACTCTTCACTTACCAGATTACCAGTTTATTATGAAAGGGTATAACCCACGAATAGCCCAAGCACACACAGGGCACGGGCTGGAGAAAGGGTGAGGAGCTTCCATGCGCTCTGCGAGGTCACCATTCTCCCAAATCTCCACGTGTCCACCAACCCAGAAGCTCTCCCAACCCACCCCCTCCTTCTGGGTTTTCATGGAGATTTTGTTACCTAGGCATGATTGATGAACTCATTGACCACCGGTAACTGATTCAACCTCCAGCCCCCTCTCCTCCCGGGAGGTCAGGAAGTGGAACTAAAATTTTCAACCCTCTAACGATGTGGCCGGTTCCCCTGGCAACCAGCCCTCATCTTTTAAGGTGCAGTCCAAAAGCCACCTCATTAACATAAATCCAGTTGTGGTAAGAAAGATTTTTTATCCACGTGACGCCCGTTTCACTTTTAAGGCTCTGAAGAGACTTTAGGAACTGAAGCTGAGAGATCTTTAGAGCTTGAGATCTTGATCTTTAGACGCCAAATATTATAACAAAAGATACCTCCATTGCTCTACTCACTCAGAAAATTCCGAGGGTGTTGGGAGCTGTGAGCCAGGAACCATGAACAAAGACCAAATATATACAAGAAATGAATGACCCAATACGTATTTCTCACAAATCACAGTATCACAGGTCATGGAAACATTCTGGACCTCAATACAAGCACACCTCAGAGATATTGCAGGAACATCTCCAGAACACCGCAGTGAAGTGACTCTCACAATAAAGCAAACCAAGTGAATTTTTTTGGTTTCCCTGTGCATATAAAAGTTATGTTTACACTATATGGTAGTCTATTAGGTGTGCAATGGCATTTACATCTAGAAACAATACATACCTTCATTTAATAATACTTTATAGCAGGGGGTGGTGGGTGCCTGGGTGGCTCAGTCGGTTAAGCGTCCGACTTCAGCTCGGAAGTCATGGCTTGTGGGTTCGTGGCCCGCATCGGGCTCTGTGCTGGCAGCTCAGGGCCTGGAGTCTGCTTCAGATTCTGTGTCTCCCTCTCTTCTGCCCCTTCCCCTTCTTGAGCTCTGTCTCTTTCTCAAAAATAAACATTTAAAAAAATTTTTTTAATAAAAATACTTTATAGCAGGGGAGCCAGCCTGGCTCAGTCAGTAGAGCACTTGACTCTTAAACTCAGGGTCATGAGTTCAAGCCCCACGTTGGGCATGGAGCCTACTTAAAATAAAGAAATAAATAAAATATAACAAAATAAAGGACACCTCCAACTTGATACCAAAAACCCCCAATCAATGCAGTTAAAAATTGGGCAGAGAACCCAAATAGACATTTTTCCAAAGAAGACAGACAGATGGGCAATAGACACATGGAAAGATGCTTAACATCACTAATCAACAGAGAAAAGCAAATCGAAACCACAGTAAGATGCCACCTCACACTGGCCCGAGTGGCTAGTGTCAAAAAGATAAGAAATCACAAGCGTTGGCGAGGATTCGAGGAAAAGGGAACCTTCACGCACTGTTGGTGGGAATGCAAACTGGTGCAGCCACTCTGGAGAACAGTATGGGGGTTCCTCAAAAAATTAAGAATAGAACTACCCTATGAGCCAACTATTTCACTTCTGGATATTTACCCAAAGGAAGTATAAACACTAATTTGAAAAAAATATATGTATTTCCATGCTTATTAAGAATTATTCAGGGGCGCCTGGGTGGCTCAGTCGGTTGAGCGTCCGACTTCGGCTCAGGTCATGACCTCATGGTCCGTGAGTTCCAGCCCCGCGTCGGGCTCTGTGCTGATGGCTCAGAGCCTGGAGCCTGTTTCAGATTCTGTGTCTCCCTCTCTCTCTCTGACCCTCCCCCGTTCATGCTCTGTCTCTCTCTGTCTCAAAAATGAATAAACTTTAAAAAAAAAAAAAGAATTATTCACAATAGCCAAGATAAAGAATGGAATGCCCACTGATAGACAAATGGATAACGAAGATGTGGCGTGTATACACAAGGAAATATTACTCAGCCATAAAAACGAATGAAATCTCGCCCTTCGCGACAACAGGGGTGGACCAAGGGGGTATGAGGCTCAGTGAAATAAGTCAGACAGAGAAAGATCAATACCATATGCTTTCACTTGCATGTGAATATAAGCCATTCCACCATATGTGGAATCCAAAAAAACACCACCAGCAAAAACAGACTTATAAATACAGGGAAAAAACTGGTGACGGTCAGTTTGGGAAGGGACTAGGGGCCTGAGTGAAGTAGGTAAAGGGGATCAGGAAGTACAAACTTCCAGTTATAAAATAAACAAGTCACGGGCATGAAAAGTACAGCATAAGGAATACAGTCAAGAAATTGCGATAACCTTGTATGTTGACAGGCAATAACTATACTTATAGTACACCTGAAACGAATGATACTAGCTTTATAGTCAACTGTAGTCGATATCGTCAACTATGCTTCAATTTTTTTTTAAAAAGGGGGGGAAAAAAGAAAGAAAATATCTTGTAGTCCTTACGTCGGGTTACATTGCATTGCATGTATTCATTAACTTCATAAATATTTACTAAGTGCCTGTTGTGTTCCTAGGTGCTGTGTTAGGCTGTGGGTAAGGGTGGTTATCAACACATTCCGTGTCCTCAATTAGATTATAAAGAAATAAAGGAGACAGGCCAGTGGAAACATGCTGAACCATGCGAGAAATGCCAGGATGTGAATAGTAAGAAGTCACTTCACCTGGTTTTCAGGATGCTGGGGGAAGCTTTTCAAGGTAGATGATATCTTCTCTGTGAAATTGTGCTACATGTGCACATGTAGACATGTTTGGTTGTAGACACAACCAAACATACCTCAGTTTCAAGGTGATCATGGTTGGGGTGCGTGGGTGGCTCAGCCGGTCAAGCATCCGACTTCGGCTCAGGTCATGATCTCACAGTTTGTGAGTTCGAGCCTCGCCACAGGCTGTGTGCTGACAGCTCGGAGCCTGGAGCCTGCTTCGGATTCTGGGTCTCCCTCTCTCTGCCCCTGCCCCACTCACACTCTGTCTCTCTCCAATAATAAATAAACATTAAAAAAACATTTTTTTTTTAAAAAAAGGTGATCATGGTTTCAAACAGAAGATAAAAGGCAGGTCAACGAGGTGTTGGATAAAAAGTAGAAATATCCACTAGCATTCAAAGGACAAGGGGAAGCATTTCCGAAAGGAAGGATTTTTTAATTCAAAATTTCCAGAGCTGCAGAGGGCCAACAGCGTCACTTACCAAGTTCT
Organism: Panthera pardus; assembly: GCF_024362965.1. Taxonomy (NCBI): domain Eukaryota; kingdom Metazoa; phylum Chordata; class Mammalia; order Carnivora; family Felidae; genus Panthera; species Panthera pardus. The sequence continues at coordinate 5,117,259 of NW_026526777.1, read as the reverse complement.
AGGTAGGGGAGGAACAGGGCTACCACGGCTTACTTATATGGGGACTTCAAGAGTCTCTTCCGAATATCAGATACGTGTATACCCAGAGACAAATGACATCGTTCAAGGTGCTCTCTCCCTGTTCCTTGACTCTCATTATCTCTGCTCGTCTGTGGTGACCTAATTCTTTTCTCCAGCAAACACCCCTAAGTCAGCATCTTTAAACCTCAGCCATGCAGATACAAAATCATATCTCTTTATCTCTTAACATGCATATATCAGATATGATAAAAGAGCCTAAAACTGTTTTATTGCTAAAAACTGCCAACCCTCGTCCGAGCTTTCAGCGAGTTGTCATCTTTTTGCTGGAGGGGCGTCTTGCCCCCATGGTGCTGCTGCTGACTGGTGGGGGCGGAGGTTACTGAAGGCTGGGCTGGCTGCGGCAATTTCTTAAAATAAGACAACAATGAAGTTTGCCACATGAAATGACACTTCCTTTCAGGAGTGATTTCTCTGCCACGTGCAATGCTGTTTGATAGCATTTTTTTTTTTTTTAGGTTTTTTTTTTTTTTAACATTTGTTTATTTTTGAGACGGAGCAAGAGCCGGCGAGGGGCAGAGAGAGAGGGAGACACAGAATCCGAAGCAGGCTCCAGGCTCTGAGCTGTCAGCACTGAGCCCGACGACGCGGGGCTCGAACCCACGAACCAGGAGATAATGACCTGAGCTGAAGTCGGATGCTTAATCGACGGAGCCACCCAGGCGCCCTGCTGTTTGATGGCATTTTACCCGCAGCAGAGCTTCTTTCAAAATTGGAGTCAATTCTCTTCATCCCTGCCGCTGTTTTTTCAACTACGTTGATGGGACGTTCTCAATCCTTTGTTGTCATTTCAAGGATCTTCACAGCATCGTCCCCAGGAGTAGATTCCATCTCAAAAAAAAAAAATTTTTTTTTTCTTTTTCTCTGCTCCTCCGTGAGAAGCAAACCTTCATCCCTGAAAGTTTTATCCTGAGATTGAAGCCATCCATCCCGTCCAGAGGCTCCGCTTCTGATTTTAGTTCTCTTCCTGTTTCCACCCCATCCGCGGTTACAGCCTCCGCGGAAGTCTTGAACCCTCAGAGTTATCCGTGAAGGGCTGTGATCCGCTCCTTCTGGTTCCTGTGAGTGCTGATGTTTTGACCTCTTCTCACGAACCAGGAACGTTCTGAATGCATCTAGAATGAGGACTCCTTCCCAGAAGGTTTTCAGTTTTGTTTTCAGGTTTGCTTTGTCCAGACCCATCGGCAGAATCATTATCTAGGGCAGCCACGGCCTCACGAAATGCGTTTGTCAAACAATGAGACTCGAAAGTCGAAATGATTCCTTGATGCGTGAGCTGCAGAACGGGTGTTGTGTTCGCAGGCACAACAACACTCGTCTCGTTGTCCATCAGAGCTCTTGGGTGCCCGGGTCATGGTCAAGGAGCAGTAATATCTTGAAAGAAATCTTTTTTTCTGCACAGCAGCTCTCGACAGTGGACTTGATATTTGGTAACCCGTGTTGCAAACAGATGTGCTGTCATCCAGGCTTTGTTGTTCCATTTCTAGAGCACAGACATGGTAGGCTTAGCGTAATTCTTAAGGGCCCCGGGATTTGGGGAAAGGTCAATGAGTCACCAGCTGCATTAGCCTCTAACAAGAGAGGTGGCCCATCCTTTGAAGCTGGGGGACCAGGCATTGGCTTCTGTCTAGCCACGAGAGTCCTAGATGGCCTCCCCTTCCAATATGAGACTGTTTTGTCTACACTGAGAATCTGTTGGTGAGCGTGGCCACCTTCTCTTAGCCGGATCTCCCGGAGAACTTGCCACAACTTCTAAAAAAAATTTTTTTTTTAACGTTTTTATTCATTTTTGAGACAGAGAGAGACAGAGCATGAATGGGGGAGGGTCAGAGAGAGGGAGACACAGAATCTGAAACAGGCTCCGGGCTCTGAGCTGTCAGCACAGGGGCCCGATGCGGGGCTCGAACTCACGGACCGCGAGATCGTGACCTGAGCCGAAGTCGGCGCTCAACCGACTGAGCCACCCAGGCGCCCCATTGCCACAACTTCTATATCAGCACTGGCTGCTACTCCCTGAGCTTCGCTGTTCTGGAGGCAGTTTCTTTCTCGAAACGTCACAGACCAGCCTCTGCCAGCTTCTCGCTGTGCCTGCACAGCCGCCTCCCCTCGCGCGGGCTTCGCAGAATGAAGACAGTCCAGGCCTTGCCCCAGACCAGACTCTGGCTTACGGGGACGTGGCGCATGTGATGCTCCGTCCAGACCACTCAGACTTTCTCCACGTCAGCAGTAAGGCCATTTAGCTTTCTCATCATCTGCGTGTTCCCTGGAATGGCACTTTTCATTTCCTTCAAGAACTGCCCTTTGAGTTCACAACCTGGCCAACCGTCTGGCGCAAGAGACTTAAGCGTCCAGTGTATCTCAGTTTTGGACGCACCCTCCCCCCTGAGCTGAATCACCGCCAGCTTCTGATTTAAAGTGACGGGCGCGAGACTTTGCCTCTCACTTGCACACTTACCGGCCGTTGCAGGGTCCGTGATCCGCCTCATGTCACCGCTGCCCTGTCTCAGGGAACAGGGAGGCCCGAGGAGAGGGAGAGAGACCGGAAACAGCTGTCGGTGAAGCATCGGCACACACACAACATCTAGCAAGTTCGCCGTCTTATAGGGGCACAGCTTGTGGTGCCCCCAAATCATCACAATGCTGACATCAAAAATCACTGATCACAGATCACTGTAAAAATATAAAAATATGGGCCGCCATCGGTTGAGCGTCCGACTTCGGCTCAGGTCATGACCTCACGGTTCGTGGGTTCGAGCCCCGCGTCGGGCTCTGTGCCGACAGCTTGGAGCCTGGCGCCTGCTTCGGATTCCGTGTCTCCCTCTCTCTCTGCCCCTCCCCGGCTCGCGCTCTGTCTCTCTCTGTCTCAAAAATACATAAACATGAAAAAAATAAAATAAAATAAAATAAAAATAAAAACCGTGACGAAGTTTGAAGGACTGCGAAAATTGCCAAAACGTGTCACGGAGTAAAGAAAAGTTGGAAAATGGCACCAACAGTCTGGCTCGACCCAGGGTGGCCACGAAACCTCAGTTTGTAGAGAAACACGATGTCTGTGAGGCTCAACAAGGCAGAGCGCAACAGAACGAGGTAAGCCTGTCGTATTGGCCTCGAATGCCATTCATGCCACTGAATGGGACGGTTACAACAGTGACTCTTGGGTCACAACACCACAACCTGTCATTTGGGCCATTCCGCAACCCCCACCCCCACCCCCCCCCGCAAAAAAAAAAAAAAAAAAAAAGACAGGCAAAAAATGAAAAAAGGAACTAGACAGAAAATGAAAATGGCAATTCACGTCGCACACTTAAGAGCGTTGCACTCCACTCAGAAAAGAGTAAACAGAATAGTAGGCAAATGAGGACTGTCGGTGCGCAGGAAGGCTTACCACACCTCCGAGAGGAAGGAGAAGTCTGGGTGAGAACCACTTTCAGTTGATGACAGAAGCGCCCAGGGTGGACACCGGCCGCAGGAGGCCACCGGCTCCCGTCTGCCCCGCCGTCATGCTCTGCCTGCTCCTGCCTCTCGCGCTGGTCTCCTGCCTCGGCCCAGGTAAATGCGGGGGGTGGTCGCGCAGCCCCCGAGTGACTGTGGTTGTGTGCAGCTCGCTCCGTCTACACCACGCATGCATAGGTGTCTGTCTGTCCCCCGCGGGGCCGGGTGGGTGTCACCGCCTCTCCACTTGGCACACGAAGCGCTCCCTTGGACTGACAGCTTCCCCTGTGTCTGCATTTATCTGCGGGGCATGGGAGGTGAGCTTGTTCTAAGAGCAGACAGTTTGGAGTTTACAACCAGCATGCTGTGAAATACAGAGTTCTGCCGTTAGGAAAGTGAGTTCTCTCCCCAGATGAGCTACTCTCTTGCTGGGTGACCTCAGGTGGGTTCCTTATGCCTCTTGAGTTTCAGTGCCCGCGTCGAAAATATTGAAAACCCTATGGTTCAGTGTAGCCAAAATTTCTAGGCACAGGGAAAACGCTGGAAATAGCCCTATTTTACTACTGTGATCGCTGGCTCTCCCTTCCTGTGATTCATATCAGAGGCTAGCCAGGCTGCCAGAACTTTATATGGCCACAGAAAGTCCTGGCCCGTCCTGCCTCCCCGTTCCCCACTGACCAGTACGTGGAAAACGGGAAGGTTTGTGTCATGTTTGGGGAATCACCGGTGGTTATTGGAACCAAAGTATAGGCTTCAGGGACAGACGGGGCAGGAGACGAGACAGAAAAGCTAGGCCAGATGGGGCACCCGGGTGGCTCAGTCGGTTAAGCGTCCGACTTCAGCTCAGGTCACGGTCTCAGTCCGTGAGTTCAAGCCCCGCATCTGGCCCTGTGCTGACAGCTCAGAGCCTGGAGCCTGCTTCGGATTCTGTGTCTCCCTCTGTCTCTGCCCCTCCCCCGCTCATGCTCTGTTTCTCTCACTCGCAAAAATGAATAAATGTTAAAAAAAAAAAAAAGTTAAAAAAAAGAAAAGAAAAGCTAGGCCAGGGTAGCAGATGAAAATAGCTAATACTTCCTGACGCCTTCTGTTCAGGGCCCCGGGCCAAGTACTGTGCACGCATTATATACATAAGCCTCAGTACAGGTCTCGGGAGCTTGTGCTATATTGACCCCATTTTACAACAAGAATTTAAATAACTGGCCCAGATTTCGTTAGCCAGCAGGTGGCAAGCTCTTGCAACAGTTCTGAGAAACAGTGACCAGTGCCCAGACACAGCTGCAGTGCAAGAGAAAGGGCCGCGGTGACAGTCACCATGGATGCAGAATTAACAAGACGGACACCAGGAGGGTGGGGGAGGCTCTGCTTGTCTAGCTTCTGGGGACACATCGTGAAGAGAGCGGGTGAAAACTCTTCCCCGTGGAGCTCACATCGGAGCCGAGGAAACAAGTTTCCTAAGTGAAATGGCATAGCGGACAGTGACAAATGATAAGGAGGAAAAAAATCAAGCGGGGAATGGGGATATGAAGGATGGTGGAAGGAAGGGGCAGGGAGATTTCAGACAGAGTCGCCAGAGGTGATAAAGTTGGGGGACGAAGGGAAGGGAGGCGGGGAGTTCAATGTCGGATCTACCGATTTGAAGACATCAGGGTGATATCCGTGAGATTTCCGGGGAGTGGCTGGAAATTGAGGACTAGGGGCTGGAGGCGCGGACATCACGGCAGGGAGACCATCACCGAAGCTAAGAGAAAGTGCAAGGAAAGCAGAGCCGTGGGAGATAACGTGTCCGTCCTGTCCTGTCTTTCTAGAGGTCTCCAGGTACAGGGCGTGGCCTCCATGTGATGTCCCCAGCTCTGTCTATCCCAGACATGACCTTTGATGGGAAAGTCAATCCATTACTGCTTTGTAGCGACCTCAGTAGCCCAAATCAGGGGAATATCCATTTTGATTAGGGCCTTTGTCACCTCATTTGCCATTCCTGCCCCACAGGGAGAGGTCTCAATCCATCTAGTGAACGTAACTACAAATATCCAGTATTTGAAACCCCCAGGGGCTGCTGGCATGACGGTAAAACCCGTTTGCCCGTCTTCCGCAGGCAGTGTCCCCCTAGCCTGACTTGCCTCGGCTAATAATAATAATCTCTTTCATCCCTGGACCGTATATTGTCTCTGTTGACCACAGGCATGAAGCTTCTCTGCCACCGTCATTTGGATCTTGTGCACTCTTTAAACGCTTGTTTGTAATGTTTATTTATTTTTGAAGGAGAGAGAGGTAGGGACAGAGAGAGAAGGGGCGGGGCAGAGAGAGGAGACCCAGCATCCGAAGCAGGCTCCAGGCTCCGAGCTGTCAGCCCAGAACCCGGGAACCGTGAGAGCGTGACCTGAGCCGAAGTCGGATGCTTAAGTGACGGAGCCACCCGGGCGCCCCTAGATCACGTGCACTCTTAAGAAGCCCCCAAGAAGTCTGCTTGGGCACCTGGACTTTCCCACTGCTCTTTGTCATCTGATTATCAGGGCCCATCCTCAGCCCGGTTTTGCTGCCTCCTCTGTCCCCACATGGGGGTAGGTTGGGGCGGACTGATAACGAGGCAAGGAGGTTATCGCTGTGCTGCAAAATCTCCCGTGACCTAGCAGCCCTTCCTGTGGCTGCGGCCGCCAAGCTACTTGCCTGTGTGACTTCTGAATTTCCTTTCTGGTGACACTCACAATGCACCATGGGCACCTTGCTCGACTTGTGCGCGGTTTCCAACACCCCGCGGGCCTCTCTGCCAAAGCTGGTTTCTTTACATCCAGGTTTCGTAAGCCTTTCCTTCCATTTGGCTCCATGGGCATGGAAGACAGGGAAGGTGTATTTAGAATCTTTTATGTGGAATAAAGTGCTAATTGGTAGCACTTTATGTCTGCCTTTCGGGCCGAGGGGCCTGGGGTCGGCCTCTTGGCCTCTACAAGAGCATTCAGGGCCACCACGTCCCTGCCTTTCTTGCCCATTTGAAGCTGCCATCTACAAATCGGTCTTCCTCCGCACTGGCCAGGGATCCACTTGGGAGATCTCTGCGACTTGAGACTTGATCGGTTCCTTCTGGGCAACTGTGGGGGGTGGAGGAGCGAGGTCAGGAAGCAGGGTAGCTGGGTTTAAAGTGTGATGCGGCCTCAGCCGTAGCTGAGGGGGATCTGGCAGGTGGCTTGATATTGTCGTGTTCTGTGTTGGGGCAGCCACAGGTGTCCTTTGGTTTCTGATAAACCGGAGACCAGGTGCAGGGTCCAGACTGTCCTAGGTTGACCCCTACTTTCTTTTTACCTCTTTTATCAGAAGGCACGTGACTGCCCCAGCTCTCGGGCAGGGACACCAACTCCTGGCCACCATGTCCGAAGGTTCAAAGAAATCAGCTACCACGCTCTTATTTAAGGTCCCCAGCATCTGTGTTAACACCCCCACAGCCACGCCTTATCTTTCACGTCCATATAAATCAAATGCTTTTCAAGGTCTGGTAACGCTAAGGTTGGGGCTTCTGAACATATGGGATCTCTTACTTTTCTACAAAATAGTTTCCACTGCAATGTGCTGTTGAGTTTTAAAGTTCCATTTTCTGGGGGCGCCTGGGTGGCTCAGTCGGGTGAGCGTCCGACTTCGGCTCAGGTCACGATCTCGTTGTCCATAAGTTCGAGCCCCGCATCGGGCTCTGTGCTGACAGCCCGGAGTCTGGAGCCTGTTTCAGATTCTGTGTCTCCCTCTCTCTCTCCCCCTCCCCCACTCTTGCTCTGTCTCTCTCTCTCTGTCAAGAATAAATAAACATTTAAAAAAAAATTTTTTAATAAATAAAGTTCCATTTTCTGACCACTTTCCTCCATCCTCTAAAGTCTATTGTGGCCAGGCTGCTGCAAAACAACATCACTCGCTTTCACATCAAAGGGGAGTATCCAAAAGCCTTCCAGTGCTGGAGGCTACAGGCCACAGGCTGTTGTTCAGAATGGAACTTGTCCCATGTTCTGGGAACCTTCCTTAGAGCCTCTGAACTTCCAAAGGTCGCTTACAGTGATTAGGGGTGACACAAATGCCACACGATCTTGCTTACAGAATATTTAAGACTCGAGTGGCTTGTCCTTAAGAAAAAGGCCATGGGTGGCTCCGTCGGTTAAGTGTCTGACTGCGGCTCAGATCATGATCTTGCAGTTCGTGAGTTCGAGCCCCGCCTCAGGCTCTGTGCCGACAGCTCAGAGCCTGGAGCCCGCTTTGGATTCTGTGTCTCCCCCTCTCTCTGGCCCTTCCCCTCTCTCTCTCTCTGTCTCTCTCTCTCAAAAAAAATAAATAAACATTAAAAAAAATTTTTTTTAATTGTAAAGAAAAAGGCTAGAGAAAGAAAGGTCTTGGGGACTGCCGAGGACTCTGGGCGTCTATCTTAACTGTTAGTAAGCGAAGTCACACCAGAGAACCGGGGGCCCTACTTACAGATCGCCAGTACCGAAAAGAAGGGAAGGACAAGGTACACAACGGCCAGGCACGCAGGGTGGAGATTCAGACAGTCGACAACCGTCAATTGTGTGAAAACATACTCACAGATACTAGACCAGCCAGGACGGAGACGTCCGGCACATCTCCCGGACTCTAAGCACGAGACACCAGCACAACAGGGTCCAGCGTCCCCAGCGAAGAGGCCAAGTTTACCCTCTGACTAGTCTCAAAACGATCGCTCCCGTTTCGCCAGGCTGGAGCATCCAAGCCTCCCGGATAGCCAGGTTGTGCAGGCTTCCTAATGGTCTTTCCCAGTTCACCCAGACTTCGTGAGACACTCTCAATGTACCTCTAACATCTGTGCCGTAGACCCGGCCTATGCCAGCAGAGAGCCTTCCGAATAAAAACACTCGGTGCAGCCGCTGGATCTCGGGGGAGGGCCCAACACCGGTGGTCGTTACAGGCACCAAGGAGGGGGAAGCCCGCAAGGAAGCCTCTTCCAGCCCGGCCCCGGGAGCTTGACTGGGTGGGCCCAGGACGAGAGGACGCTGCCCTCTACTCCATTCACCGGACACCAGGGAATCGGAGGGCAGAGTCGCAGAAGGCCAAGAGTCCCCCCTGGGTCACCAACATTTGTTACCCAGCCAATGTGGGTGGGCCCCTCGGTGAGTGACAGAGAGAAGCTACACCGGCTGGAGCTGCCTTACCAAGTCCTCTATTTGCAGCAAATACGGAGAACAAAGCGGTGACTCCCCACACAGGAGTGAGCGGACTCCTTTTTTTCCTTTTTCAAACCACTTTTTTAAAATTCAAGTGTAATTATTTTATTTTATTTTATTTTATTTGTGTTTAATTATTTTCTTCATGAAATTTATTGTCCAGTCGGTCTCCATACAACACCCAGGGCTCATGCCCACAGGTGCCCTCCTCCATGCCTCTCCCCCACCCTCCCCTCCCTCCCACCCCCCATCAACCCGCAGTTTGTTCTCAGTTTTTAAGAGCCTCTTATGATTTGGCTCCCTCCCTCTCCAGCTTCTTTTCGAGTGTAGTTACCAAACAGTGTTACATTCGTTTCAGCTGTACGACGTAGTGATTCAACAATTCAATACATCACTCAGTGCTCATCACGATACGTGTGCTGTTCGCTCCTTTCACCTCTTTTCCCTGTCGCCCTACCCGGCCCCAGCTCCCCTTTAGTGACCAGCAGTTCGTTCTCTGTAGTGAAGAATCTGTTTCGTGGCCTGCCTCTTTTTTTCCTTTGTTTTATCCCTTAAATTCCACATAGGAGTGAGACCATATGTATTTGTCTTTCTCTGCCTGACTTACTGATTTCACTTAGCGTTATAGCCTTCGGGTCCATCCATGTTGCTGCAGATGGCAAGATTTCGTTCTTTTTTATGGCTGCATAATATTCCATCGAACGTACATGCCACCTACTCTTGGTCCATTCATCCCTCGATGGACACTTGGGCTGCCTCCATATCTTGGCTATCGTTAACAATGCTGCTGTAAACACGGGGGTGTGTGTATCCCTTTGAATTCGCGTCTGTGTATCTTTTTGGTAAAGACCCCGTAGTGCAACTGCTGGGTCGTAGGGTGGTTCTATTTTTCATTTTTTGGGGAACCTCCCTCCTGTTTTCCACAGTGGCTGCACCAGTTTGCATTCCCACCAGTTGCGCACAGGGTTCCTTTTCCTCCACAACCTCGCCAGCACCTGCTACTTCTTGTGTTTTTTATTTTAGCCACTCTGACGGGTGTGGGGTGACATCTCCTTGTGGTTTTGATTTGCATTTCCCTGATGACGAGTGGTGTTGAGCATCTTGTGTCTGTCGGCCATCTGGATGTCTTCTTTGGACACTGTTCATTTCTTCTGCCCATTTTTTAACTGAATTATTTGGTTTCGGGGTGTTGCGTTGTATAAGTTCTTTATATATTTTGGATACTAACCCTTCACCTGATATGTCATCTGCAAGCATCTTCTCCCATTCAATAGGCTGTCTTTTTATTTTGTCGATGGTTTCCTTCACTGGGAAACAGTTTTTATTTTGGTATAGCCCCAACGGTTTAATTCTGCTTTTGTTTGCCTTGCCAAAGGAGACGTATCTAGAAAAATGTTTCCATGGTTGACGTCAAAGAGATTACTCCTTGTGTTTTCTTCTAGGAATGTTATGGTTTCAGGTCTCGTATTTAGGTCTTTAATCCATTTTGAGTTTATTTTTGTGTATGGTGTAAGAGAGTGGTCCAGCTTCTTTCGCATGTAGCTGTCCAGTGTTCCCAACACCATTTGTTGAAGAGACCTTTTTATTTCCCATGGCATGTTCTTGCCTCCTTTGTCAGAGATTAATTGACCATATAATTGTGGGTTTATTTCTGGGCTCTGGGCTCTGTTCCTTTGATCTGTGTGCCTACTGTGTGCCAGTAACATGCTGTTTTGGTTACTACAGCTTTGTGGTATAATTCAAAATCTAAAATTGTGATACCTCCAGCTTTGTTCTACTTTTTCAAGATTGCTTTGGCCATTCAGGGTCTTTTGTGGTTCCATCCAAATTTTAGGATTGTTTGTTCTGTTCTGTGAAAAATGCTGTTGGTATTTTGACAGAGATTGCATTAGATTGGTAGATAAACAGTTAGAGAAAGACGCTATCACATGACTTCACTCACATGAGGAATTTAAGACACAAAACAGATGACCATCAGGGAAGGGAAATAAAAATAATATAAAAACAGGGAGGGGGACAAAACATAAAAGACTCTTAAATATAGACAACGAACAGGGTTGCTGGATGGGTTGTGGGAGGGGGGATGGTCTAAATGGGTAAAGGTCATTAAGGAACCTACTCCTGAAATCATTGTTGCACCAAGTTAGTTGTAAATTAAACAATAAATAAATTTTTAAAAAGAGAGTAAAAAGGCAATCCACAAAGTGGGAGAAAAAGATTTTCAAAATATATTTTGTATTTAGAATACACCAAGAGCTCCTAAGTAATAAGAAAAAAAACTGAGAATCCATTTAAAAGTGGATCAAAGATTTCAACAGACAAGTGGCTAAAGGAAATATTCAAATGGAAATGGCCAATAAATATATTAAAATGTATTGAATGTAACTGATCGTAAGGGAAAGGTAAATTAAAACCACCACAAGCTACCAATATATCCACATCAAACATTGGGAACTTTATAAAAACTGAATCTGGGTAATGGAAAAAAAAATTGTAGATAAGCAGGTTCCTCTTATTGGGGTCTGGGATGGATACTGAGAGGGGGAGGCCTGATCATCACGTGTCATGGGCAGGCATAGACCTTCACATGCACACCCAGAAAACGTGCCTATACATATAGTATACGGTATGCTAATGGGGTTTATGCCCGTCCCAGGGCAGGGATTTTAATATTGTCCTAGAGCTGAGGTACCTGTCCGGCACTTTATGACTCAGCTGCCCAGGCATGTCCTGGGGGGTCCTACTCAAAATGTTTCTTTTCCTCTTCCAGCAATTCACTAGTTGGTTTCTAAAAGATAAAACCGATAGCTGGGCAGAGGCTTTGAGGAGTTTCCGGAGTGGAGGGGTTCTCCCTGCTGACAGAATCACATCGCCTGGACCCCAAAGCAGCTCTCCTTGTGCCAAAATTCTCACAGAAGGGTTTTTGAACATTTCCTGTAACTTCTGACCTTCCCCTTCCCTGAGCAAAGTGCCCTAAGCCTTTTTCTTCTTCTTAGACCTCCAGGGGACTAATTCTACCTTCCCTTTCTCTACCTTCTTCCCCTTGGTCTCTTTTTCAGCCAGACTCTTTTCTCCTTCCCCTGAACCAAAACAAACTCCCCACAAATATAAGCAGAGGCAAACAGATATTTGAGCCCCTCCTTGAAGGATAAATAGGGACTCAGCAGGTGGAAAAAGCGACAAAGGGCATTCCGGGCAAAGGGAACAACAGGGGCAAAGAAAGAGCGGGGCACTCTTGGAAGAATCACAAATAGTTGGGCCGTAGGAACCTCTTGTTTTTATTCAGAACCCTGCTGTGATGTTATCGTCCCTGTGAAGGGTTCCCTGACAACCCCCAGCTCCCCCAGCCCCGGATGCTCATTTATTTGGGCTCCTTTACAGCACGTACCTCTGTTGGGTCAACATTTATTGAGCTAGAGATTGTGTTAAGTGCTAGGAACACAGAGATAACAAGCACAGTCTCTATCCCCAAGATTCTGGAAAAGAGAGGAAAACAGTCTCATAATTACAACAAGAAGAAAGAAGTACTTGGTGTTGAGTGTACCGGGTGCAATTGATGGTCCATACAAGGTCAATGCAGAAGTCAGCCCCTTCCTAGCTCCAGACCCAGCTCATGGCACTGAAACTACCCGCTTGCCTGTTAGGCTCCTCTTCGACATGGTGAGCCCAGAGGCCCAACATTTCTTATTCATGTTCCCAATCTTCAGCCCAGAAACTGGTCCGTAAAAGGGATCTAGTCCATATGGTCTGAATGCCGTGAGTTCTAAAGCTCTACTCACTGAACTGGCATAGAACTGAGCAAATGGTAGAAAGAATGACTTGGTCAATGAATAGTTGCCATCTATAAAAAAAAAAAAAGGAGGCGTCAAGGAATGTGCTAGGCAGGAGGCAACAGCTCCTGGGGAGTCCTTGGGCCCCAGGGTATGCCCAGGCTCCTTACAAAAGAGAAACTGCTCCTTAATATCTTGGACAGAAAACCTCCAAGAGAAAGAACGGAGTGTCCAGTCACTCAACAGATACTCACTGGATGAATCCTATGGGCCTATGCTGTGCCAAGCAGTGTTCAAGAGCGATCACAACAATGAAAAAGACAGACAGAAACCTTTGCTCTCAGGGAGCTTACATTCTAGCAGAAGGGAGAGAGAATTTTTTTCTTTAGGGCAAATTATAAAGTAGGCTAGGTGGTATTACGGAGAAAAAGAAGTCCAAAAGCAGCTGAATGTACAGGGGTGAGGGTTGGCGATAAGGGAAGAGCGGTCCTCTCCGAGAGGGAATGTGTGCGTTAAAGACCTTCTAGAGATGAAAGAGTGAGCCACATGCACACCTGAGAGACAACACCCTTCCGGGCGGAGGGAACGGCAGGTGAACCAGCCCTGGCCTGCTCAAGGAATGGCCAGGCCAGCGTAGTTTGAGCAAAGTCAACTGGTCTGGGGAGAGTTATAGAAAAAATAGGTCAAAGACACAAACATGAGCAGATCATTTTGGTCTTTAAAAAAAAAAAGTTTTCTTAATGTTTGTTTATTTTTGAGAGACAGAGAGAGAGAGAGAGACAGAGGAGAGCAGGGGAGGGGCAGAGAGAGAGGGAGACACAGAAACCAAAGCAGGCTCCAGGCTCCGAGCCATCAGCACAGAGCCCGACGCGGGGCTCAAACTCAGAGCTGCGAGGTCATGACCTGAGCCAAAGTCGGACGCTCAACCGACTGAGCCACCCAGGCGCCCCACCTTTTGGTCTTCATAGGTCATTGTAACTGTTTTGGTTTGGTTTGAGTTTTGTCGTCATTCTAACATATTTAACTGAAATATACACATGACGAGAAAACTGTACAAATCCTAAGTGTGAACTCAATGAATTATCACAAAATGAATAAATCCGAGTATCCAGACCCAGGTCAAGAACTAGGACATTCGCAGCACCCCAGAGTCCCCCTTTGTGCTCCCTCCTACCTGCTCTCTCTCGCTCCTCCTCAAAAGTAACCACTGTCCTGACTTCAAGCAACAGATCCGTTTTGCCTGTTTTTAAACTTTCAGTAAGTGGGATCAACAACAGAAAAAGGCAAAATACACTTTTTGCTCAAGATTTTGCTTGGGATCGTCCCCCATGCCGTTCCTAGAGGGAAGAGAGGTTAAGATGAGAAATCTTCCCCATCACGTTAAACCCCTGATGGGAAAGATGGAGTGCGGGGCGGGGGGGGTGGGAATGGCCGGCAGCGTTCAGTGCCTGGCTTCTGCACGACCGTCAAGGAAGGAGAGAGGCAGTGTGAGCTCGCCCAAGAGCTGAGCGTCAGGATCCCGAGAGGTAGTTCCTCCCTGCTTAGATCTTCTCCTGAGAAGTAAGAGATCTGGAGAAGGTTGGGGGTCCTGGTTACAGTTACATATTCACCGACTCACTCAAACATTTCCAGACCCTCCTTCATGTTAGACACGGTGCCGAAATAGAAAGATAATCAGGGCACGGCCAGTTAGACAAACAAGCACACACAGGACCACAAAATGGTGTGATGAGTGCTACGTATTTGCAGAGGATGCTCGGGAAGCATCCTCTTTAAGAATCGTTGTGACCGGGGGCGCCTGGGTGGCTCAGTCGGTTAAGCGCCAGACTTCGGCTCAGGTCACGATCTCATGGTTTGTGAGTTTGAGCCCCGCTCTGGCTCTGTGCTCACAGCTCAGAGCCTGGATCCTGCTTCAGATTCCGTGTGTGTGTGTGTCTCTCTCTCTGCCCCTCCCCTGCTTATGCTCTCTTTCTCTCTCTCTCTCTCTCTGTCAAAAAAGTAAATAAACATTTTAAAAAATTAAAAAAAAAAAAAGAATCGTTGCGACCATTTCACCTTTTTTGCTCAAACATGAATGGCTCTGAGATAGGCTCACGAGAACAGGACCACCGTCTATTCCTTTGAAGTTATATTTATCACTTCTGCATTTATCAGTTTTATCTCCTCCATTTTGAGAATAGAAAAGATATTTTCTGGTATCACAAAAAGAGCAAAAAGCAAGTGAGGTCAAAATCATTGGGTCTGAATCCTGACCCTTATTCTGTAGCTGTGTGACCCTGGGGAAAAAAAAAAATGAGTTAAACAATCTGTGCCCCCGCTCTTTTATCTATAAATGGAGATGATAATATCCATCCGATCTGCCTCCCAGAATTGCACCAGCATCGAAGGAAATAATGAATGTAAAGAGCTATAAATTCCTAGTATCAGTCCTCTAACCACCACCCCACCCACCCACAAACCTACTATGTTGGGCACAGCAGATAATCAGTGAGTGTTGAGCTTTCATTAAACTTCATCAGCAAAGACTTGTGATTGTTGGAGTCTATGCTCTGACGCAGTTCCCTCTCTCCCTCCACCTCGGGCCCGGAGAACTCAGAGGCTGGAGTCAGATATTGTGGTCATGACCCAAGAGTGACCAGCCCGGATAGGAGGATGGACTGGGCCAGAACCATCTGGGCCAACTTCCCATTATCCAAGAACACCAGACATTTTGTTGGGGGTGGGGCCTCTGTGATTGTCCATTTCCACACTTCTCCTAACCCTGTGTCTCTTCATCATATGTCTGGGCATCAGTATCAGAAGGCTCTAACAGATGGGCAGAGGTAGGGAAAGGGTGTGGGGAGCAAGGGGTGAGCCGGTGGGGGGGGGGGGGGCGGTTAAAGCAATTTCTCTTCTGTGTTTACAGGGAACACAGCTTCACAAGACAGCTCAACCCCACTGATGGTGAATGGGACTCTGGGGGAGTCGGTAACTTTTCCGTTGAAACTTCCTGTATCCGAGGATACTCGTTCCATCACCTGGCTTTACAAAGGAACATCTATAACCTTCATACAACTAAGCGATCCTTCAGATCCACAGATCATACTGACGAATCCAAAATGGAAAGACCGACTGCAATTCACCAGGAACTACTCCTTACAGCTCAGCAACCTGACAATGGCTGACGCAGGATCTTACCATGCCCAGATAACCACACAAACCTCTACAGTGTTTTCCAGTTACAAGCTGAGGATCTTCAGTGAGTGAAAGCATGGGGGTTAATTGTGTATGGACTGAAAGGTAGGACGTATGTCAATCCTATGTGACAGCCAGTGTCCACCATAGCCTGGTGGTAAACAGCGTCGTATTTGGAGTCAGACTGAGGTCCAGCAGTAAACAATCTCAATGGCATTGCTCGGCCAGTGAGTGACAGAGCGGAGAATAGAACCTAAGTCTTGTGGCTCCTGGCCCCCAATCACATCACTCTCCCTCACCCAATAAAATAGTCCCTCTTGGGGCACCTGAGTGGCTCAGTCAGTGAAGCATCTGACTTTTCATTTCGGCTCAGGTCATGATCTCAGAGTTGTGAGATCGAGTTCCACGTCCAACTCCATTTAGACATCATGGAGCCTGATAGGGATTCTCTCTCTCTCTCTCTCTCTCTCTCTCTCTCTCTCTGCCCCTCCCCTCACTCACTCTCTCTCTCTCTCTCTCTCTCTCAAAGTAAATAAATAAACTTAAAAAAAAATAGTCCCTCTTGACCAGAAATGTAATGGAAGTGGGGCACCTGGCTGGTTCAGTCAGAAGGGCATCACTCTTGATCTCGGGGTCACGAGTTCAAGCCCCACATTGGGTGTAGAGATTACTTAAATAAATAAAACTTAAAAAAAAAAAAAGAAACGTAATGGAAGTAACAGAAGTGAAATAGCTGTGACTGTGTTACCATGTGCATTACCTGTCTCTGTCGGGTAATCTTCACCAAAGCTCCACGAGGTGGATACGAACCCTTACCCCTGAGCCACAGCATCAGTCACAGCAACCTGCCTACAGTCACAGAGGAGACAGTAAGTGGGAGAGTTTCCCACATGATTAGCTGGCATGACACGTCCCTTTACACAAAGGCTCGTCTGGCTCAGTGGAGAATGATCAGTATACAGAACAGTGGTGTACCTAGAAAGTGCTCTGTAAGGATGAGTTGATAACGAGAAAGGTCTTTTCTACAAGGTTATTTAATCTCCAAGAACGTTTTCCCCAGATGGTTCATGTCCTCAACATAAAATTATGGAAACCATGAGACAGCTTGCCAATCAGTATCAGAAAAAAAAAAAAAAAAAGATCCTTCTAGCAATCAGTGGTGTTCGAGATGCCTTGAATGCCTTTAAGACCATCTCTTAGCAGGAATGTTGTATAGGAGATTCAAGCTTGAACTGGCAACTTTGAAGGTCACCGAGATTCCGTACGTCTCATCTACCCGAGAGCCTACAGTGTCTAAAACTCACCCAGAGCCCTTTGGGTTAAGACGTGGAATCCAAAAAAGCACTTCAGTTAAAATAAGATGTCACCACAAATAGGTTACTTGTGAACCTTTATAATCCCCTAAATATTTGGCAGATGTACCGTGTTAGATTGGTCAAAGTCATGTCCCTAAAAGAACAGGACACAGAACAGGGAAATATGATAGGAAAGAGAGGTTGTCTAGAAAAGTCTGCCACAGGAATTCCAACCAAATGGGCAAAATCACCCTGGGACAGGGTATTGATATCTTGATGCTGTTAAACCAATCACCACAAAGTCGGTGGCTAACATCAGAAATTTTATTCTCTCACAATCCTGGAGGCCCAAAGTCCAAAATCAAGGTGTGGGCAGGGCCACTGTCCCTCTGGAGGCCCTCGAGGGCAATCTGTTCTTGGCCTCTTCCAGCTTCTGCTGGAATGCTGCTGGCACTCCTTAATGTTTGTTGGCCTGTGTCTGTGTCACACGAGTCTCTGCCTCCCTGTCACATCGCCTCCTCCTTTCCCTGTGTTATCTCCTCTTCTGTCTCAAATATCTCTCTGCTCTCCTCTTGGAAGGACACTTATCACTGGATTTAGGGCCCACCCAGATAATCCAGAATCATGTCTTCATCTCACTTAATTACATCTGCAAAGACCCTTTTCTGAATAAGATTCTGGGAATTAGGACGTGGAGATATCTTTTGGGAGGGTGTCATCATTCAACCCACTACAGGCAGAATCACTCTGGGTGACCAGAGGTCATCAAGTCAGTGCTAGGACCCTGGAGAGAAGAGAGACATCCGGTAGAAAGTCTGAGAACAGACCCCGAATCAGTCTCCATCACACTGTTGAGACAATGTTCTTTAGCCACTGGTCAGAAGACAAAGCATGACTTCTGCAATAACCATACTCATGAGGTTCAACACCAAACCCTTCTCAGGACCTTTTGGCATCAGGAGTGACAAGGAACAGAAGTCATTGTTAAATGGAGGGGTCATGGGGTGCCTGAGTGGCTCGGTCAGTTGAGCTTCCGACTTTGACTCGGGTCACGATCTCACGGTTCATGAGTTGGAGCCCCGCGTCGGGCTCCGTGCTGACAGCTCAGAGCCTGGAGTCTGCTTCAGATTCTGTGCCTCCCTCTCTCTGCCCCTCCCCCATTTGCAGTCTGCCTCTCTCTCTCTCTCTCTCTGTCTCAAAAATAAATAAATATTTAAAAAAATTTTTTAAATAAATGGAGTGGTCATAATAGGCTGAGAAGATAGCATTTGAGCCAAGACCTGTTGGAGGTGAGGGAGTGAGCCACGCAGATAGTTGAATGGAGAGGCCTCCCCTGTGCCTGGCAGGCTCAAGGAACGCCAAAGAGGTCAAAGACCAAGGAGCAGAGTGAGGGGAGAGGAACAAGAAACAAGGTCAGTATGGAAACAGAGGCCACATCACGTATGGCTGTGAGAGCCTTCACAGGGACTTTGGTCTCTTCTCTTGGTGAGACTGAGAACCATCAGAGGGTTTTGTGAAGTGCTTGGATTCTGGATATACTTTGGAGGTAAAGCCACCAGGGTATCCTGATGTGGCGGCATGAGACGAAGAGGTAAGTCAGGGGTGGCTCCAGGGCTTTTGGCCTCAGCGACTGGAAAGGCGTGATTATCAACCAAGGTGTGGGAGGCTCCGGACTGACCAGGTTCGGGAGAGGAAACCAGGAATGCTTTTGAACATGTGCAGTTTGAGAGACACATTATGTCCAAGGGGAAATGTCAGGTAGGCAGTTTTATATTCATTAAGTGGGAAAAGGTAACGAGAGATTTTTGAGGCCAGCCACGGACACAGGTTGAGGGAAATGTGATATTTTACATATGAGGAAACTCATACGTAAGTTTGTGTAAGGCGTGGAGAGATTTAAAAATGTCTCCACGGTCACATAACCAGGAAATGACAAAGCCATAAGTCTGGCCAAGGTCTTCCTAACTCCAAATCCAACACCCTCCATTCCATGAAATTCCTTTCTGTCAGAATATGTCCCACCTCTGCTCCTCTAACTAAGCTTAGAGCATTCCTCAATATCTTCCCACCAGACAGTCGGGGTCATTCCGTTCTTTACTGGGTCATCGTTACCTCAGGCCAAGCCCCGCTCAGTGGCCTTTTTCTGTACCACTCCCACATCCCTACTGATTCACAGCTACAGACATTTGTTAAAGATATCTTTTAATGTTTATTTATTTTTGAGAAAAAGAGACAGAGCCCAAATCGGGGGGGCGGGGGCAGAGAGAGAGAGAGAGAGGGAGACACGGAATGTGAAGCAGGCTCCAGGTTCCGAGCTGTCAGCACAGAGCCCGACGCGGGGCTCGAACTCACGAACCACAAGATCGTGACCTGAGCCGAAGTCCGACTGAACCACCCAGGCACCGCGCTACTGGCGTCTCAAGAGCCAATATTTTCTGATCTTTGCCCTTAGAAATTTCTCAAATGCCTGGATATATCGTACTTCTTGGTTCTCCAGAATTACTTGCTCGTTCAGTTCCCTCACTTTTTCTTTCTCTAGTTTTTTGGCTCTCTTTCTGTCTCTTTCCCTTTCTGTCTTGCTGACATTCCGCATCAGGATCTCTTTGTCCTCACTGGAGCCAGCATCTGATACAATGAGGACCGGCATTCCTGCAGATTCGTGAGAAGTACAAGTCCCCAAGGACACCGAGCTTTTATCTTCCACCCCAGCTAGGGAACTCTGATGGTGGAGAGAATAGGGCTCTTGAGTCTGGTTTACTGGCTTCTGCCCTGACTAAGGGCCAGTTGGCCCTCAGCTGAACTCCCCAACGTCTTCACGCAAGGCCAGTGTACAAGGCTGGAAAGGATGCCAGGCATACACTGGGGCCCAGGAAGTAAATTGAGCAGCCCAGAATCACGCAACTAGTTGGTGATGGCCGTCGGGTGTCCCCACTCACTTCTCCCCCTGGCTGCTCTGTCTCATGCTGCTGTCCCTCATCACTGGTCACCCCAGACCCTGACACCATCCTTTAGGCAATACAAGCCAAGTTACTTACAGAGTAGACAGGCCATAGCATACAGTAGAGTGTTGGGAGGAACACAGAAGCATTTGGCGGTGGGAAGGGTATTTTTCACGATGGCCTGAAGACCAAGCCATTTGGTCTCAGGCCGGGCCTTTTCCCTGCGTGCAGGACCACTGAGGAACTTAGAAGTGGCCAACCACACTTGGCGATCCGAGAATGGGACCTGTGAGATCCACCTGGCCTGCTCTGTGGAGAATATGAATGACGACAACCTAGTAAGGTGGGAGGTCGCAGGAAGCATATCTATAAGAGAAGCCAACCTCACTCTGTCCTGGGACCCCAAGAAGTCCAGCGAAGAGAAGTACACCTGCATAGCTGAGAATCCTGTCAGCCAACTGTCCTTCTCTGTTTCCACCCAGAGTCTCTGCAAAGGTAACAGTCGGTCTCAGGTCTCCCCGAGAGCCTTGAGCAGCTGTGGGATGTGGTATGTCCCTCCTGCCCAAGGTGACTTCCCAAAACAGGGGCTCAGGGGGAGGCCACCCAACACTGCTGGGATAGGACTAACACCCCCCGCAGCTCCGTACCTCTCATTGCCTCCAGAGGCCTCTCCTCCCTCCCTCCCCCTAGTCCTCCAGCCCACTCAGGGCCCAGGGGCCAAGTCTTTGGGAAGTCAGAACTGCTCCCCACACCGGCTCTACCAGGCTCCTGCCCCGTCCACCACAGGGACTCCCACTCCCAGAAAGGCTGCCCAGAGCCGGAACCCACCCAGCCCCCAAAGGTGGCCTAGAAGAGGCTCAGCAGAGACCCTCAGGAGGGGTCTTTTCAGAAGAAAGACGCTCTTCTTTTTTTCTTTTTTCAGATTTTTTGAATGATGAATCCATTGGTACCCTATGGATTGTACCTGTGACTATTATTTTGATATGTCTAGTCATCGTGTTACTTGTTGTTTGGAGGAAGAAATACTGTTTGTGCAAGAGAGGTAAAGGGAGGGAGGAAGGTCCACTGGGACAGCCCCTGGGATGTGACCACACACGTGCTAATTTTCTCCAGAAAATGCATGACCAAGCCTCAAGGCCTGGCTGCCCTTCCCCTTCAGGTCCCCCTGCACCACATCCTCTAGAGAGACACCTGTGGGCGAAGGGTAGGGTGTGGGGACCTCTCACACTGCACTCACAAATTTCCATTTCCCTGATTTTATTTTCCAGGCATCTTTCATTTCTCTGCTCAGCAAACCCAGACTTCTGGTGAGCTTGTAGACTCTTAGCTCCCAATCCTAAGACAGAGGGGGAGTCCTAGTGAAGGAGGAAAGGGGCCGGTCAGAAGGCTGGGTGATGAGAGAGGAGGGAGTCAGAATACCATTACTCAGGGGGACCAGATGGTGAAAGAGAGGTGACCCGTAACTATGCATGTCTGTCCCTGAAGGATCTCAGGCGTTGGGATGAGGGTGGCTCCCCACCCCTTGATGAGAAACCAGGTACCGGTGGAAGGCTCACTGTCCATTATCAACCAGCAAGTCCAGGGCAGGGACAGGGTTAGAGCATCAAAGTTCCAAAGACAAACTGCCTGACCCTGTCACTCTTTCAGCCAGGGGACTTGAACACTGAGTAGACCCAGTCCAAAAAGAAAAGGGTGATACAGAGACAGGAGCACAGGCTCTGGACTCAGACTGGCTGTGAGTCTCATTTCAGGGGTCAGAGATACACGACATCGTGTGTAGAGGATGAACGTGAGGTTCAGAGTCAGAGGGCAGGCATCCGAGTTCCTGTTCCATCACTTCCTCTTTGACTTTGTGCCGAGTTCATTGAACTTCCTGAGCCTCCGGTTTCTCATCAGTAATAATAAATATAATATAATGTAACTATCCATAGTACAACCATCTGTAATAGACAGCTGAGAAGTCTCCTAATACTTTATATGTGACATAACCCGGCTCCATTAAAGCTTGCCAATGGCGTTCCCTGGCCCCTGTGGAGGCAGTGCTCTTTGGTCCCGGGAGCTCACTGGTCCACATGTGAATCCAGAGGGAGACGCTGAAGCTTTAGGACACCTCAAGACCACGTCCCCCCAAGAGATGAGGTCAGAAATAGAGCACACGGCTGAGAAGGTTCTAGTTCAACCCAGAACTTCAAAGAGTGTCAAAAATGAATGAACCCTAAGGAAGGGCATTGCCTCGACCAACCGCCTCTTTGGGGCCACAAAGTGCCGTGGAGTGGGACACTGAGAGAGCGGGACACTGACTGTGCCTTCCTGTGTTAACAGCAGAGAACATGAATAACTTAGAGTATGTCTCCATCTCTTCGGGGAACACCGTGTATGCTCATGTCACTCATCCAAAGAGGGTGAGTCCCTTCAGCTTTATATTCCGTCATTGGCACGGTTTTTAGAGTCTTCGTACGCAAACTTGTCACCACAGTCATCTCTTTAATCCAATGACACCCACTGTGGAGGAGAGGAGAGGCAGTGGCCGCAGCAATGACGTTGCACGGGGGACCTTGCCAGCCCCCAGGGCTCTCGCCCCATGATGTGTTCGCTCACGCCCTACTTTACACGGTCCTCTAACTGCGTGACGCATCAGTAAGTCTTGTCCCTTGGCAGCTTAATTACGAGCTGCCTGGAAATGAAAATGATGTTTTCCTCTCCGTTCCCTGAGCACGGTTCCCAGTAAACACTTGCTGAATAGATCAGAATTCAATGAAATTTGAGAGTTTCCAGAGAGCACAACTGTGTGGCAGGGGGGTTTCTTGCCCTGGATGGAGGAGAAATAGAGGAACTGAGAAACACTCTCTCAAGGGGGGAGGTGGGGCAAGGATTCGCAACAGTAGAAGACGGTAAAGGCATGAGCGGCCTTCAACGCTCCCCTCCCCTCTGCAACGTAGCAGATGGCCTTGGGCAGCCACCAGGAACTCCTTTGCCACACATCAGCAATTTCCCACCACCCCCCAAGTAAAGCACCCGCAGGTGGACCCTTCTAAATAACGCCATCCACCTTCTGAAAAGTAAGCCAAGATAACTCAGCACTCAGCACTCACCCACTGATGGAAGCCATGATCCCGCTAGAAATCTTAGGTTCCCCAAGCAAATATCCCTTCACACAGCTCCTCATGGTATTTCCAAGGTAGGCTCCTCGAAGGGAGGTGACAAGAAGGGTACTCCCCCTGGTCCAAATATTTCTGCTGCCTCTCTAATTCTCTCCTGGGGACAAGATGTATCACCCTCAACAACCCAATAAACGGCTCTCCAGCCAACTTGCTCACTTCTTCAGAAAAAAAAAAAAAAAAATCGTACTCTGGAGAGTTTCAGAGGTTTTCTCCATGCCCTAAATATTCCTTAGTTCGTTTTAAATGTCAAAACCCATGAGCACCGGGGACTTCTGCCGAAGGAGCTAAGACAAAAGATACAATACTCCTATACACTCTGGCATAAGGTGGAGGAAAGACAGCAGAGTCCGATGCAGGAAAGAATGCTCCCCTTTCTTCACACACCCGCCAACAAGGTTGCCCTTCTGTCCCTCTCTGGCTCTCGAGCCCACTGGTTTGCCGGGGTGTTGTGCTTCTCGCGTGGGCCTCGGGAAATGTCACTCAACTTTCTCTGGCTTGAGAGCTCGTGGTGTTTGGTCGCCAGCCCCTCTTGCTACACACTCTCTTCCTGGAGGATGTTGACATCGCCCCTCTGTGTTGCGTTGTCTTTCTCTGCACAGATATCTCTTTGTCTGTGAGCCGAATGTCTTATGATTATTTTTTTACAGCAAACAAGTAAGCCAACGCCTATGAAAAGCACTGATTCCTCCACGATTTACTCCACGGTTCATCAGTCCAAAGAGGTGAGCCCGTGAGGGTGCCCTGTTCTCACAGCTTACCTCTCTCCTTAGACTTAGAACTTTATAAGGGAAGTAAAAGTAAAGGGGGCCACGGGATAGATGGCACAGACACCGGCGGAATGTAGAAGGTCTCAGGGCATCACCAAAACGTAGAGGTTATCTTGTATGAGGCTCGTCACCCATCACTGAGTTTCCAACCTACCTGAATTCAGTTAAATTGTTTAAATTAAAATTTTAAGTCAGTTTTGCCTTAGCTCCGTATTCCTATCTGTCACTTAGTGCTTCCCAGACATCCTCTATGGCCACGAGAGACAGCCCGAGACACTGGTCCCCATTAACCTGCTTGATTTTCCTTTTTGCCATTAGAGTAAGCCCATTTCTCCCCGGACGACTGCCCTCGGCAACGTCATCCAAGTGGCTGAGGGGTCTCAGCAGGAATGCAGGAAGGACTTGGCTTCTCCCGATCCCTTGGGAGAGAACAAACACAGCGTGGTTTCTGCCTGGAGAACTTGAATATCTAGGATCATCACTTCCAGTTCTGAGGACCGGAACCTGTTCGCCTCCGTCAAATATCGAAGGAATGACATCATTTCCAACATGGGACCCAAATAACATTTTCTAATGTGCTCCGGGTCAAAACACGCCTCGGCGAACAAGCCTGGATATTGACTTTCTCTTTGGCAATGGATGGGGTTGCGATTGACAGGGAGTGGTAATTCAGAAGACAACGACTTCTCTCCTTGTAGACAGCAGCAGGACTGCGATTCGCTGGGAGAGAGTACTGTGTGTTACGTATGTTGTCTCCGGAATCGGACGGACCCATCCCCAAACCCTCACGCATCATTTACTAGACATACCTCCTGGGACCCGTTACGGAACCTCTTGAGCTCTGGTCTGCTAGACTGAAAAATGGGGATCAGCCCGTTATTCAAACCAGGAACCGGAGTTATCCTTGACTTCAGCTGTTTCGTCACCGGGCCCTTTGGACTCTACCTCCACACATGTATGTCAGATCAACCCGCTTCTCTCCAAACCTGCAACCTCCATCCCGTATTAACCCACCATCATCTCCAACCTGGGCTACAACAGTAAACTCCAAACAAATGTCCCCCAGGTTTGCTCTTATCTCCCTCCGGTCCATTCTCCACAAGACAGCCAGAGAAATATCTTTAATATAAATCAGACCCTTCACTTGTCTGCTTAAGATGAACGCTGCGGGACTTCCCGGTCACTCAGAAAGAAACTGAGTCTCCGTGGCTCTGGATGGCCTGGCGCATCTACAACCTCGGCCGTCACCACTCACCCCTCTCTCTCTGATTTGGCCTCTCTGGTTCTCTTTCAGCTCCTCGGAGGAGTTTGCTCACATCTGCCTCCAGACCCTTCTCTGCCTGCCTCCTTCCTCCTCATTCTATAGGTGTCGGTGCACATATGTCACTCTCCAAGAGAGACCTTCAGACCATTCTATCTGATGTGCGTCCCCTTGTATTCTGTCACACTTTCCACGTCGTCTATCACATGCCATCGACTATTTATTATATTTAATGTCTCCTTCTCCGACTACTCCATACGCTCTCGGGGAGCAAGGACCGCGATGATTTCATCTCAGTATCCTGACCACCTAGCACAGGATGTAGCGCCTAGAAAATGTTCAGCCGAGCTCCTGGGTGGCTCGGTCGGCTAAGCGACTGACTTCGGTTCAGGTCATGATCTCGCGGTCCGTGAGTTCGAGCCCCGCGGCGGGCTCTGCGCGGACAGCTCGGAGCCTGGAGCCTGCTTCGGAGTCTGTGTCTCCCCCTCTCTCTGCACCCCCCCCCCCACCCCCTGCTCATGCTCTCTCTGTGTCTCTCAAGAATAAACAAACGTTGAAAACAGTGTTCCATGATACTTTTTAAATAGATAAATGAGCATCTAGTGGAGTCCTGGAAGAATTAAAGACAATGTGCCTGCAGCCCTTGGTGTATTCACAGAGCCCGGGAAACACGAGCGTCAGTGTTGCGTTGTTACTATTCCTGTTGTTAAATTGCGACCTCCTGAACTCTTACAGTCTTCTCACAAACCCTCACCACAAGAAAGGAGAAGGGATACATTGCCTGGGGCCCGCTTCCCTGCCGGTTTGCCAGTTTGCATCATTCCCTACCAGCCTACTCGGCTCAGATTTTAAAACTTCATTCTTTTATCCCCAGAGCAGAATTCTCTGATGTTTTTGTGGGTTTGAGATCTTCAAGATAAAAAATTTTTTGACAACGCCCTATGGAGGTGTGATCGACATACAAGAAGCCGGACGTCCTTCATGGCACACAACTCGAGTCTGGAGAGAAGTATGCATTTGTGAAACTGACCACAGTCGGGACTATAAACATATCTGGCACCATGAGAAGTGTCCTCTAGCCTCTTTTACTTTCAATTTTTAGTTTTTGGTGGGACGCGGACACTTAACATAAGACCTACCCGATTAGAAAAATGTTAAGTACGATATTGTTAATTATAGGCCCTAGGATGTACGGTGAATCTCTCTAGGACTCATTCCTCGCGCTTAACTGAAATTTTATCCCCTTTCTCCCAACTCTGCGGAGCCAGGCCAAGTGCCGAGGCACCGGGTCTATCTTCCCCAGAGCAGCACACAGATGTGCCAGGATAACGGGTGCCAACTCCTACCTCTCCTTCCCTGGTGAAGGAGCAGTCGGGGGTGAGGTGCTTTCTCCCCCTCCTGTAGAGCCAAAGCCAACTGCTGGGATGCAGGCTGGCTGCCGAGCTGTGCGCGCGAGCCGTGTGGCTCCCCCCCATGGGGGACCGCTTGCAGGGGTGGATGCGGGCCTGCTGTGGGGGTCCACTGGTGGACCAGCTCACTGGCAGGGCCCCTAGGCTGGTTTCTGAGATCCACACGTCCGTTGCCGTGGGCCCCAGGCCCCTTGCTTTGTTCTTAGCTGCCCCCCAATGAGACAGAAATGCAACGTCCCTATGCGTTCCGGGGGACAGAAGCAAGCCTCCCGGGCCCATTGCGAAAGGCTGGGGAAGGAGGACGCTCATTTCACGGGGTCTCCTGTGGGAGGAACCAGACTGAGGGAGTCTCTCTAAGCACTGAGCTGTGCCAGCTTGGGGTGATGTGAGTTAAGTGAAATTGTTCTCACCCTTTGCAGTGTGCCTGCTCTCGGAGTCTGTGCTCCACTCGGGCGCTAGGACCTCTCCACGGGACCCCGGGGCTCTCGTAAAAGTGTATTTGTCCAGGAACGGCTGCTAAATCAGGGTTCCCCTGGGAGGAACTCTAATGTGCTGATGTCACTCTAATACACCATTTTTCAACGTGTCTCCTTCTGATCACAAAAATAATAAATACATGCTCATTATAAATGATTCAAACATTCCATAAACAGAAATTCCATACAATCCCCAACATAACTACCACAAATCGTTCCCTATCAAAGGCATAAGCTTTTTACCAAAATGAAATATTTTTTACAATTTTTCTGCTTAAGAATATCTCTTCAGGGGTCCCTGGCTGGCTCAGGTGTTAGAGCATGAAACTCTTTTATTTATTTATTTGTTTGTTTGTTTGTTTGTTTACTTTGAGAAAGAGAGAAAGAGAGAGAGAGAGAGGAGTGAAAGAATCCTAAGCAGGCTCTACGCTGACAGTGCACAGAGACAAAGCCCCAGGTGGGGCTCGATCTCACAAACTCTGAGATCATGACCTGAGCCAAAATCAAGAATCAGACGCTTACCCGACTGAGCCACCCAGGCACTCCTAGCGTGCAGCTCTTGATCTTGGGGTTGTGGGTTCGAGCCCCACACTGGGTGTAAAGATTACTTAAAAAATAAAAATAAACCGTTTTTAAAGAAAGAATATCTCTTAACTCTCCAATGTCAGAACATGTAGTTGTGCTACATTTTTTTTTTGCTTTTGATTAATTTTTATTAATTTTATCTACAAATAGTTCAAATAGTGCTTTAAAATGCTTATAACAACTGGGGTGGCTGGGTGGTGCAGTCCGTTAAGTGTCCGACTCTTATTTTTTTTTTTTTTAATTTTTTTTTTTTAACGTTTTATTTATTTTTGAGACAGAGAGAGACAGAGCATGAACGGGGGAGGGGCAGAGAGAGAGGGAGACACAGAATCGGAAACAGGCTCCAGGCTCCGAGCCATCAGCCCAGAGCCCGACGCGGGGCTCGAACTCGCGGACCGCGAGATCGTGACCTGAGCCGAAGTCGGACGCTTAACCGACTGAGCCACCCAGGCGCCCCAAGCGTCCGACTCTTGACCTCAGCTCAGATCATGATCTCACAGGTGGTGAGTTCGAGCCCGACATCGGGCTCTGTGCTGATGGCATAGACTCTGCTTGGGATCTTGTCTCTTCTTCTCTCTGCCCCTCCCCTGCTTGTGCGCTCTCTCTCTCACGCACACACTCTCTCTCTCTCAAAATAAATAAATAAACGTAAAAATTTTTTTAAATGCATGTGACAACTAACTACAGTCTCTCGCTTTATATCTGCCTCTCCCATACTGTCCTTTCTACACACACACACACACACACACACACACACACACACGCCCCACATTATCTACTGACATCTTATCTGTTTAGATTCATTCTTTCCTTAATCCATCCTCCTAATACGAAGACATCTCAATTTTGGCTAAACACATATTCAGATGCTTTCATCATTATGACTGTAAAATACAGTTGATTACTGAGCCAAGAAGTGACTATGATTACATTTCCCTTCTTGCACAATATTTAGTTTTTCTTAGAGTCAATTTCCTCATTTTCCTCTTTGCTTTGTTTTCATTGAACATCTATATTCCCATGCCCTCCATTATCTCTGTCAATGTGATTCTCAATTTAATTTTCCACTTAGTTAAATCTGTTAAATAATTTATCGGCTTTACATTCTTCTGGAGGCGTGCCTGTTGGAGCATCTGACCCCATATTCCACCCTGAGCTGGTTATTTTCTATGCCTGACACAGAGCAATTGTCCTGGGACTCCCTCACTGTCACCTTTGACAACCCTTTACCTGTCTCCTCTGTGAGATGGTCCAGCTTTTGTACCCTATAATTTCCTTTATGCGTTTCTGAATTATTTAAGTAGCAACAGGAATAGTGTATTGTTTTGTAATTTTAAACCAATTCAATTCTTCTAAAATTTTCAATCCATTTTTAAAGTTAAACGCAAAATTTGGGGGCACCTGGGTGGCTCAGTCAGTTGAGCATCCGACTTTGGCTCAGGTCATGATTGCACGGTTCATGAGTTCGAGCCCCGCGTCAGGCTCTGTGCTGACAGCTCAGAGCCTGGAGCCTGCTTCAGATTCTGTGTCTCCCTCTCTCTCTGCCCCTCAGCTCCCTCACTCTGTTTCTCTCTCTCTCTCTCTCTCTCTCTCAACAATAAGTAAACATTTAAAAAATTGATTAAATTTAAAGTTATATGCAAAATTTTAAACAGACCAGGACTGTTGGAGAGAGCCCATGTGCTAGAAACTATGTAATGGAGACCAGCTTTTAAGACCTCAAGATTCAGTGGGGATGGGTGGGGGAGTCCAAATGGGGAATAACAGAGATGATGGCTGCAAACAATAGATGAACCAAGCAAAATTCATCAAAGTTAAACTAATCTCACATAGTGGCTATCAATTACATTAACAGTGGAATAGGACAGGACTGGAGAAAACATTTGATCAGGAAGAAGGAAGAACTTCTAGGAACAGAGTTGTGGAGGCATGAAAGCAAAGAGAAGAGGGTGACTACCATGCCCGTGCAAGATGGCCTCAAGCTCAGAGGAAATCTCTTTGGGCACCAAAGGGTATCAATCAAAAAAAGCAAGACTTCTAAGGGCCTTCGGAGGGGAAGAAGGAATAATCTGTGACGTCAGGGCAGGTAGAGAAATGTTTTTCAACATCTAGGATGCCAAAACCCAGTCAGAAAATTAGAGATCGTGTCATGGCAGGGATGCTAATCCATCCAGAGCAGAAAATCTACAAGAATCTACCTCGAGTCGGGACAGCACTGAGGAGGGTCACCTACCAAAACAAGAATTAGAAATGTGTCCACGAATATCTGACAGGTGAGTGAGAAAAGAGCTTATAAGAAAAATTAAGCTGGGGCACCCGGGTGGCTCGGTTGGTTAAGCGTCTGACTTCAGCGCAGGTCCTGATCTCACAGTTCGTGGGTTCGAGCCCCACGTCAGGCTCTGTGCTGACAGCTCGGAGCCTGGAGCCCACTTGGGATTCTGTGTCTCCCTCTCTCTCTGCCCCTCCCCTACTTGCACTGTCTCCTCTCTCTTAAAGCAAAAATTTTTAAAAAATTGAGAAAAATTAAGCTTACATTTCACTATAGACCAGGTAATAAAATATAGACTTCTTGATTCTTATGTTTCCTTAAACCTTTTAAACATCCTCCATATTTATTATCGGTGCCACCCTCTCTTCTCTTGGCTTCTGTGACACCACGTTCCGCCTAGTTTTCCTCCTTCTTTACCAGCTGCTTCTCAGTTTCCTTCTGAACCTCCTTCTCCTCTGTGGGACCAGTAAACACTGGAGCTGAGGCTCAGACCTGGGCCCCTTTCACTCTTCCGTCAACATGTTCTTGTACAATGTCAACCAAGCCCATTGTCTTAATACTATTTATACGCCAGCGGTTCCCCAATTTCTATCTCTAGCCCTGGCCTGCGGGCTTATATCCCTAACTGCCTACTTGGCATCTCCCCTTAGACGTCCACCACACATATCAAGTTCGGGATGCCAAAAAGCAAAGAAAAAGAAAAGCATCGGATTTCCTTCTCCAAGGCTTTTCTTCCACCACTCTTTCCCATATCAGCAAATGGCACCATTGTTGTGGGACACGATCAGGTCTCCTCTACAGGCCCGGAGACCACCCAGCACTCACCCTATAATTAATCATTTTTTTTTTTCCTTTCTGGTGGGAAACAAAAAGAATTAGCCAACTGTAAGTAATCCATTGTTATGAAGGTAAACACATTAAGACCTGGATGCCCCATTCCCAAGGGATAGAAAACGCATTTTGCAGCAGGAGGCGGGTGGGGGGTGGGGTGGGGGAACCAGGCAATGCCTGCATGATTCTTACAAAAGGAAAACAAGCATCTTTCTTTGTCCAGAAAGTAAGCTTGTTCCTCAATGTTTTCATTGTAGAATGGAGGAAAGGGCACCGCAGTTCAACTGCTTTCGCTGAGGGAAGAAGTCTGTGATTGGCTGTCCCGGGAAGATAACGGAAGGGAAGAGAAACACTTCCCCCTTTTGAGCAGCCCCCCCCCCCCCAGTCACACCCACCGACAGTCCCACACCTTTGGCGTGACCTGCGAGAGCCCTACTTACCTCTCCACCCTTTCACAGCATCTCAGCCACACTGGTTTTCATCCGCTCCTGGACTAACGCCAACCCTCCTTCTTGCCTCTGTGCCTTTGCACATTCAGTTCCCTCTACTAGTCTACGAACGCACGCAGGCGCACGCACACACACAAGCCAGCTCCTAGGCATCCTTCAGGACTCCGCTTCTACATCATGTCTCCAGAGAAGCCTTCTCTGACATATTCTCCGTCGCTATTCCCGCGATGTGGTCTCAGAGCCCCGTGTGTTTCTCCAACCGTTGGTACAAATTCAAATTTTATGAGCATTTGCGTGATTTTGTGTTTGATGCATCTAATATATCTCATTGCGTTCAAAGTTCCAAGAGAATAGTGACTGGGTCCCAGGAACCTCACATGGTCCCGAATCTATCGAAGTAGACATTCACTAAATAGTTGTTGAATAAACAAGCAAACAATAGATCGGAAGTAATATGGTGGCTGGGGGTGGAGGAGGGAATTTAAAGGCTAGAGGAAGGAGGGGCACCTACCTGGGTGACTCAGTCAGTTGAGTGTCTGACTCTTGATTTCAGCTCAGGTCATGATCTCACGGTTCATGGGTTCGAGTCCCGCATCAGGCTCTGTGTTGGCAATGTGAAGCCTGCTTGGGATTCTCTCTTTCCCTCTCTCTCTGCCTGTCCCTCACTTACGCATTCTCCCTCCTTCTCTCTCTCTCTCTCTCTCCCTCTCAAAATAAATAAATAAACATTTAAAAAAAAGACTAGAGGAAGGACCAGGGTACAGAATGAATGACAGTAAGATTGTTAGAATACAGGGCAATTCTGATACTGGGTAAATCAGTCAGTTATAACTGTAAGCCTCTTGATTTCAGCTCAGATCATGATCTCACTGTTCGTGGGTTCGAGCCCCACATCGGCTTCCATGCTGGCAGCGTGGAGCCTGCTTTAGGTTCTCTGTCTCTCTTTCTGCCCCTCCCCAGCTTGCACTCTTTCTCAAAATAAATAAATAAACTTCAAAAAATCGTTAGAATACAACCAGTTTAGGTGAATGCCGGAAACACCAGAGGGGGTTCCTTGTATACAGAGGGACAGCTCTCCAGTCAAGTCACGCCAGGATGACAAACCCCAATGTCTCTCGTCGCAATGCCCTGATCTGCCTCTGAGATCTGAAATTTGAAATCACCACTCTTCCTTGTCCTTATATTTCCCCTACACTCACTCGTGTTTCCTCCCCGCTTCACTCATTGTGAGTCTCCAAGACCCTTGGTCCCTATCTGAATAGCCTTCATTCCCCGTCCACAGATCAATAAAGTCATCGTCAACACTCTATGTGTTCTCTTCCTTAGCTTTCCATATTGCTGGGCCAGCATCCAATCCAAAGGATTGCCTGTCCTCCATCTTGATTCCCCAGTGCAACCCACAAAGTCCATAGGAGAAAGCCCATGAACCGTGCAGCACATCACAAATCCACACAATTTCTCTTTGGACCTTGGCTCTACTCAGTGACGCTTTTGCTCCCCCAGCGAATCCAAACTCTCCCAACCTTCAGTATTCACCTATCCAGTGGTTAGGTGCTTAGGTGAATATTTTCAGTATTCACCCATCCGGTGGTTCTTAACCCTTGACCGCTCGCTAGAACCTCATGAGGAGCTTTTAAAACCACCAGTGCAGGAACATCCAGAGATACTGATCTAATTATTCTAGACTGGGATGCAGGTAAGCAGTTTGTTTGTTTGTTTTTTAACTCTCTGGGTGACTCCAGTCTACTTAATAGCAGACACATTTTCCAGTGCATGGAGACTACATGGGGCTGTCTTTGAGAGGAGAGTGATTCTCCTGGGGAGGTAACGTGTTGATCTTCAGGTATTTTAAGAGAACGCCAAAGGCATGCTTGTGGACTTGAGAGACTGAGCTAGAGGTCCATAGGCCACTGCCCACTTGCTCTCTCCCTCAGAGCCAGCACAACAGAGAGGAGGAGAAAACAATCTCAGTCAGTGAAGGGTTGAGGAAAGTGAGCATGGGAACCATGACGGGGGGTGTTGGGGGCTGGGGAGGAGTCAGTAATGGAGCAAGGAAGGAGGAAGGTAGACCTTGGCATATTTTCTTAAGTCCTACACCAGAAATCACAAACTGGCTGCTGGAGACCAGGATCCTATCTGTAGATATTTGGCCCCACAATGCTCTAATTTTGTGGTCGTTGTTATTGCCGTGCTGTGCTCACCACAAGGGTAGCCACCATTTGTCATCGTAGAGCGCCATTACAGCACAATTGACCATATGCTCTATGCCACCCCCTTCATCCCCATGACGTAGTCATTCCACAGCTGGAGGCCTGTATCTCCCACTCCCCTCCACCTTAATTTTAAAATTAGTAACATGAAAAATTGAGGCAATTTACCTGGAGATCCTCATTTCTCACTCTTCCTTAAAAATGTTTTCCAGATACCTGACTACATTGGGACCACATGCCTACAGGGCAACAATATCCGGTGCTGAGGGACATTTGTCCTGTTCTAAACGGGGCCCACACTCTACACTTCATCCTTGGCCTGGCCTGCCTACCTCAGTCGTTTATTTGATCTGCCTGATATCTAGAAACATCTAAGCTTTCAAACGCTGGCCTAAGCCATGAAGCTTTGCCCCATTCCATATTGGTCAAAGAAGCAAATCAACAAGTCAGGCAACGTCATAATGCCTGATCTCCCTTGTCCACTCCCATCCCCCCCAAACCAATAGTTGGACCCTGTGCGGCTTTTCTAAACGTTTTTCTAAAGCTCTTAGTAAAGAACCACTGAACGTCCACCAGGGTCTAGTGTATCTGTCGATAGGAGGAAGATCGTCACAGATGGACGCAGAACAGAGAGAAGGTAACTTTGTTCCAGAGTCTCAAGGCAGACATCTCATTCTAAACTTCACAGTGATGAGGGGCACCTGGGTGGCTCTGTCAGTTAAGCGTCCAACTTCGGCTCAGGTCCTGAACTCATAGCTCATGGGTTCGAGCCCCGCGTCGGGCTCTGTGCTGACGGCTCAGAGCCTGGAACCTGCTTCGGATTCTGTGTCTCCCTGTCTCTCTGCCCCTCCCCTGCTCACACTCTGTCTCTCTCTCCTTCAAAATAAATAAATATTTCAAAAAATTTTAAATTTCACAGTGATGAGAATGAGCTGAGAAGTGACTTCTCAACTAGAGAGAGAGAGAGGAAGTCTGAACCCCTGATTCCCCTCTTCCCAGAGATTATCTAAAGATACTTCCTGTGGGGAAGAAGGAAGGGGACATTGTTACTGACCTCTGACCACCAGACCATAGCATAAGTGACTATGCCCAAAGCTTTCACTTCCTCCTACTTGGTCCAACACTCTTCTGAAGTTTCCCTCTTAAAAGCACCAATGTCCAAGTGCATGCTGGTGCCCCCTGTGGCATTTGACATCACAGAGTCCCCTCCACCCCTAAAGTTTCTGTCTTTGGCTCTCAGTATATCTTGCCATGCTAGCCCTCTCCTCTGTCTTTCTGGCTCCTTCTCACCTCTCCTTGGCTTGGCTTCCCTTACATTCTTGTCTCATAAATAAATTTGTTTCCCTAGATCCTACTGACTGGATACTTCCTGGATGTCCAATAATCACCTTAAATTCTGCTTCTCTCCCTCCATTTGTTTCCATAGACAATATATCATAAATATTCCTGGTAACTCCAAGAAAGGAGAAAATCCCTATCAAAGCCCCTCTCGGGATCTAATAACAATCCCAATCATAGGATGAGTTCATGGCCATCTAAAACAGAGGGGAAGGTACGTTAAATGTTGAAGCTCTCACAACAGAGATTGTTGAGAGAAGAAGCGTGCAGGAAAGGAGCCTGCTTCTGACAGAGGGCAGAACATGCTAATGTGAAAAGGTGTAGTCAGTATTACACTCAGGGTTTACATTCCGAAAACAAAATGCACCTCTTCAACAGCTAATCCTATAGATGATCATATTTACTAAGCGGTTGTTACCTAGTTATTCATTCATTCAGTAAACATCCCTCTTCCCTGTGGGCTAGGTACTAGGTGCTAACCTTTAACAAGACGGGGCCTCAGTCCTCAGGAATGGCGGGGATAACAGGCGCTAAACAAATGTATAGTAGATCCAGGTAGATAAACACAAATACACGATTACCTCCACGGTAAGTGCTATAAACAAGTCCTTCAGAGGTACTGGCGGTATCGTTGAGCCCACCAGGCTCTACCGCCTCAGGGCCTTTACACCTGCTACTCTCTCCATGCACGTCTTCATCCCCAGGTCCTGGCGTGGCCAGCCCTTTCTCACTATTCATTACAAGGAGGCTTTCTCTGATTTTCCTACCTGTGCTATAGAAAGGGAACCTCTAACCAGCTAGATGTTCTACACTTCCATGAAGCTGGGAAGTGCCTTTCTGTTTTTCTTCACCAACTTTTCGTTGCACAGATATAGGTTTGAAGGAGGCAAAGAGTCAGACTCAATCAGGGTTAACAAATCAGATTTAGAACTCAGAGTTCAGAAATAGAATTCACAGAATTGGTGACTTGCCTATATATGGGAGACGAGGAAGAGAAACATGACCGTGATGAGTCAAATACATCAGTGATTGATTGAAATTCAAAAACAAAGAGAAGGAAGTTTGGAGAAGATGATTAATCTAGTCTTGGATGAATTTAAGCTGTCTGAAGGACATCCGAAGTCTCTTCAGTGAACAGTCAGAAATCAAGGACTAGAACAAGAGAGCACAGTCAGGGCTGGAGCTACAGATCCAGAAGCCTTTGGGTGGCGGCCAAAGCCATGGGATTGGGGGGTGGGGGGCCACCCAGGAAATGTATGTACAGTGAGAACAGAGGAGGACACACTGGGAGCCCTGGGTAACTGAGATGGAAAATCCAAGAGATGACAGCGGAAGGAATTGACAGAGAGACGGGAGAACCAAGAGATCTCAGAGTCACAACAGTTCAAGATAAAAGAAGTTCAAAAAAGTGGAAGCGATGACAAATTCTGCAGAAAACTTAAGATAAAAGTTGGGTAAACAGGAGATCACGCATGACCGGACAATGAGTAATTTTAGCTTTGAATCTAATGTTGTAAGACTGGAACGCTGTCACCCTTCCTATTAGAGTCACCTGCTATCCTCGGGTCACTGCCCCCCAACTTCTTGAAGAGTTCAGCTCCTGGCTGACTTGTACGCTCTCCAACCCTACTCCCCTTGAACTTCTATCCATGTACATGGTCCTTCCATTAGCCTCACTCTTCGGGTCTCTGACCTCTTCACCTCCAATGAGCTTGTCTTCCACTCCTTTCGGTCCATTAGCCTTTTGGTTGTTCCATCTTGGTTTTCTCCTCTGTCTTCCTGGCTCCCTTTTACCCCTCCTTGGCTTGGTTCCTCTTGTGTGCGATTCCTGCCCCTGAGGCTGATTTGTTTCTCTAGACATAGCTGATTAGACATCTCCTATAGTCATGCTCTAATGCCAAACTCTACACTCTTTCCGTAATCTTAGTTTTAAGCATCCCACTCTCTCTAATCGCCATCTTCTATCTTTCCATTTCACTCCTTCTTTTACCCCAACTCCAACAATCCCTTCACCTCCGTGCCCCAACCAAGAGTCCAATGATCCAACTACCTCTCGCTATCTCTCCTGACCCTTGTGGCAACACTCTTCTCCTTACCCAGTTTAATGTCCGTGGTGAGTCATTACCACCACTCCCTCCGATACGCCCTCACCTCCCTTGTTCCATTTCGAATTGTACTGCCCGGCCAAAAGCCAATTTAAAAAATCAATACGGCTTAGTTCCAACTGGGGCTCATTTGTACCTGAATTTGCACCACGAGCTGGAAAAAAGCATGCAACCATGCTATGACTAGCCTCACTTAAATGTAGGATCCTTAACTCCAATGCTGCCAGGCAATTATAACTTTATTTCTCTCGTTCATTCTTACTCTCCTGAACGACCAGGAGGTGAGAGCAGACCAGCTGCAGAGAGCATCGCCTTCCAATACTTCTTCCACTGTCCTCACTCTCAGTTTCCTCACTGAAAAGACAGATGCCATCTGAAAAGTATTTCCTCATGCTTCCGTTGTAACATCTATCCACCCCCCTTCCTTTGTGTCCTGCTCTGTCTTCTCTTCCTCTCTGCATCTTTCTCCATTCTCCCGTTACTCTGGGCGAATTGAACTGTGTCAAGTAAGGGACAGCTTCTCTACTTATGTGCTAGGACCTAGCTCCGCTCACCTGCTCGAGGGCATTGCCCCAGTAATTCTTCCCGTTTACACTTGACCTCAGCCGAAAGGCCAAGAAGCAATGCAGTTCTTCCCTTTTAAATCTGCTTTCGCAAATTCCCTCTCTGCCAGATCATCCCCATCAGATTACAAACATGTTATTTCTCCCGACTGATAAAACAAAACAAAACTCTTCTGATCCTATTCTCTCCCTAGCTACTACTGTTCTATTTCTCTCTTCATTTATTTACAGCAAAATTCATTCTTTTCTCCTCCCACTCTCGTGACCCATTGAAATATTCCGTCCTCAAAGTACGTGACCTATCAGCATCATTCGATTTGGTCCATCCCTCTCTCCTTCTTGACACATTTCTTAAGTCATCTCCCGGGACACCACGCTCTCCTGATTTTCTTCCCACTTCCTTCCCACTCTCCCAGCTCCCTCACCGGTTCATGCTCATCTTCCCGGCCCATTGGCATTAAATTGCTCCAAGGCTCAGCTCTTAGAACACTTCTCTTTTCTATTTAATCTCATTCCAATGATGATCTCATCCATCCTCATAAGTTTACATCCACCCGCAGGATGTTGACTCCCAAATGCCTATCTCCAGTCCCCTCGACAGCTAAACTCCCTCCTTTATCCAGTTCCCTCAAGACTTCATCTACAACTGAATGTCTTCTAATCACCATCGTATATTTCATTGGTACAAACCCTATCTCTCTTTCTTTGTGTGTTTTTTTTTTTTTGCACCTTTATACCTTTGTTTGACAGTCAGCAATTAGTTCTCGTCCACATTAACAGCCTGTAGATTTTGAAAGTGGTGACAGGTACATAGACAACCAAGGTATAGAGTTTATTTGATGAATCTCCATCCTCATTACATTCTCTGGACAACCACACATGGATATGGTATGGAACATTCCTTATTCCTTTGGCCCAGACAGCTTTTTTTAAAAATTTTTTTGATGTTTATTTATTTTGGAGAGAGAGAGAGAGAGAGAGAGCGTGAAACGGCAGAGAAAGAAGGAGACACAGAATCTGAAGCAGGCTCCAGGCTCCGAGCCATCAGCACGGAGCCTGATGTGGGGCTCGAACCCACGAACCGTGAGATCATGAGCTGAGCCGAAGTCAGATGCTCTGCCCACTGAGCCACCCAGGCACCCCAAGGGCCCAGACAGCTTTGTTGAGCCTGGGGTCGAGGCGCACATTTGGAGTTCCCATCTCCTTCAGAGCAAATTTCCGGATCTCTCTGAGTGCCCGAGGGGCACGCTTCTTGAAACCCACTCCATGGATGCACTTGTGAAGGCTGATGGTGAGTTCTCGGGTCACTACCTCGTGGATGGCAGAACGGCCCTTCTTCTTCTCGCCACCCTTCTTTGCGGGAGCCATTCTGCCAGGCCCGGGTTGGAGAGAAGTGCGCCAAACCCTCTCTCTTAATCTCTCCCCCCCAACCTACTTTTCCCACGGTACTCCCCAGCTCGGTAAACTGCAGCTCCGTCCTTCGGTTCCTCAGGACAAAAATCTCTGCGTCCTTATTTCTCAGACCCCACATCCCACCTCTTATCATGGGTTATCGGTTCTTCCTTCAAAATAGATCCATAACAGGTACGTCACTGCTACCTCCCTGATCTAGGTCACCATCATCTATCATCTGAATTATTGCAACAGCTTCCTAACTAGGCAGGCCCTGCTTCCTTTCTTGCTCTTTTCAATCTATTCTCAACACAGGGGGACCCTTCTCATCTTATTTTTGAACCCATTTCATTTATTTTCGACAGAGACAGAGACAGAATCTGAAGCAGGTTCCGGGCGCTGAGCTGTCAGCACAGAGCCTGACACGGGGCTCAAACCGACAAGCCCTGAGATCGTGACCTGAACCGAAGTTGGAGGCTTAACGGACTGAGCCACCCAGGGGCCCCCAGAGTGATCCTTTTAAAATTTCAGACAGAACGTATCACTCCTCTGCTCAAACCCCTCCAACAGTTTTTCAGTTTACTCACAGAAGTTGGGGCCATTAAGATGGTCTAAAAGGCTTGACGTGACTTGACCCTCCTCCCCTCCATTACTTCTCTGACCTCAACTCCTACTAATCTTTCCCCTCACTCTCAGCTCCAGCCACACTGGCTTTCCGGCCATTCTGAAAACATACCAAACACTCCTACTTGGGGCCTTTACACTTGGCTATTTCCACTAGAATGAGTGTGGTAAGAAATCATCAGGGACCTTAGCAGGGACAGTTTCCTTGACACGATGGGTTGAAACGAGTGAGAAAGTAGCTGAGACATGTTTGGAAAATGTGGAAATAGAGACAGAGATTGGTGGTTACTATTTCAAGAAGCTCGACTCAGTAGAGAAAGAGAGAAATCAGACGGTAGCTAGGGGGTAGATGCAGGGACATGAGAAGGAAGATTTTTGTTCTTCTGGGATTTCTGTGTCGATAGGTGGGGGTGGGGAGCTTGAATTTGTTCATAGGCTAAAAGGAGGTAGTAGAGGGAGAAGTGAAAGATCCGGTAACCGCCCTGCAAAGAAGATTTGATAGCATCCAACAAATACTAAATGATGCTGTGTTAAGATATGATAATGCATGAAATCAACATCAAGTGGCCCAAATAGATGTGAGCAAGGTTAAAACCGCAACTGTAGATTCTGGTTGTAAAGCTGAAAGGAACCAAGAAAGGAGGAAAGGATTGCTTATAGGAAGTTGAGAAACTTCATTATTTTTACAGCCTCTCTTTTCTCAGCATGCAAGAGACTGCAGTCTGTTGTCAGCGAGGGGAAGGGGAGAACGGGGCTTAAAGAAGGTATTTCAGGTCAAAGATCCGCGATAATAATTAAAGGGAATAGGAGAGGAAGCTAATGAAACCAGAAGGAAAAGAAAGATCAAGCAGCTCCGAATGCCTACATGAAACTGACTGCCATTAACTCGTAGAGGATCCATTGTCTCCAACCGTGTCATTTTTATCCACTAACCCTCAGCACTCAAGTACAGAATGGCTTGTAGAACCAGCAGGTGGTTGGTGGCTTCCGGGGCAGGGAAAGAGGTCAGGTGTAGTGCTAAGATCCCGGAAACAGCCAGCTGAGTTGTGTATTTCCAACCCATCTGCCTCTAATAGAGAGACAGTAAATGTCAAACACTTAATGCCCCAGCTCCCCTACAGCTAGGGGAAGCCATGCGTCGATGAGACATGGCAGAAGTCTACAAACGATGCCCTCCTGTTTTCCTTTCTAGTGTCACCAGCACAGTCATGAGGCCTAGAGAGGCAGCGGCCATTTGGTGACCTTGAGGCCACAAGAAGGCGCATAAATCCAGCATAGTAAGGACGTCAGGGCAGAGAGGGGGAAGGAACATGGGTTCCCGATGGCGTTCAGGGCTGCTGTTAGCTCTGTTGCCTATGCGGAACAAATAAACCCTTATTTATGTAGGACATGGGTGGTATGTTTTCTGGTCGTTTGCAACCCAATGGGTTCATAACGGAAGGTTAGGTAAGTACCAGGCTAGGTAAGTACCAGGCTAGGTAAGTACCAGGCTAGGTAAGTGTGTTAGTCACGATGCTTTTGGTTATAAAAAACATTAGGCAAATGTGGAAGCTTCTTTCGTATCCCAGGTGTGGGATGCAAAACAGACCAAGCTGCAATTCAGTATTGACTGGAGAGAGCCGCTACGTCAATGTTGTCTGTCTCAAGATGGCTCCAAATGATTTCCGTACTGCAAAATGAAGCCAAACTCGGGATGGGGGTGGGGGTAGGGAAGGATATTATAAAATAATATAAGGGGAAAGAAGTGGGAGAGGATTTAATGAGTCATATGGCTGCAACAGCCAAGAGATAGAATTGGCTTCAGGTCCAGGAGGGTCCATAGCTCAAATAATATCATGAGAAAAATTGTCTCCCTTCATCTCTCAGCTCTGCTTGCCTCTGTTTGACTCGATTCGTTCCCAAACCTCTCCAAGTATGCACGACAACTTCCAGCAGCTCTGTTTTTACACATTCCTTAGAGCTCATGACCCCATAAGCTGACCCCGACCCTTTCTCTGACAGTGTCCGTATCAATCCCCAACAAGCATTGCTTGGACGGCCTGGGTCAGGGGCCCACGTCTATATGGTGGAGGTGGTTAGGCTACATGACCAACAGCCCCACCAGTACCACGTGGAATGGAAGAAGGGTTCCCAAAAGATACAGGTGTTCAGCATACTAAGAAGCAATGGGCCAACGATGGCGGAAAAACAAAGTGAGGCCGGGAAGGAGACGAATAAACTGGGGGAAAAAATGAGTGGGTTATTGGACTAGAGCGATTGACGAGGCTTCTAATTTGTATGGAGAAATGACACAGGAGTTGGAACGATAAAAACTTGTGGTCACACAGTAAGATACAGACGTTCAGTATTTCAGACAGAACAGTCCTAGATGATAATTGGCAAGGTGTGCCTAGTAGAAAGTAGAAGATGGTGATAGAAATAAAGATCTGAGTCGGAAAAAAAAAAAAAAAAAAAGATCTGAGTCGACAAAATTAAGGTACTAGATCAAGAATCAAGATTATCAAGGATAGGGGCGCCTGGGTGGCGCAGTCGGTTAAGCGTCCGACTTCAGCCAGGTCACGATCTCGCGGTCCGTGAGTTCGAGCCCCGCGTCAGGCTCTGGGCTGATGGCTCGGAGCCTGGAGCCTGTTTCCGATTCTGTGTCTCCCTCTCTCTCTGCCCCTCCCCCATTCATGCTCTGTCTCTCTCTGTCCCAAAAATAAATAAAAAACGTTGAAAAAAAAAAAAAATTAAAAAAAATAAAAAAAAAGATTATCAAGGATAGATTTATATCTTAAGGCCTTAAACTAGTAAAATATTTACGGTACTTGTGTTAATTACATATTCTTATGCAACAGAGTCCCCCTGGGCTCAACCCCGTTGTAGCTTATGACAGAATTTCCTACCTTGTTAAGGCTGCACATCCACTGAGTTTTTAATTTCGGTGATCGTATGCCTCGTGCCTGGAAATTAAATTTTATGAAATCTTGCCTTTTGTTTTACTTTATGTTTTTAATGGTTTACGTATAAATATTTTACGATCTGTTATAGGATGTCAACCTATTATTTTAAGTGCTTGAGGGTTCAAATTTTCCCGTTTTAAGTATGCTGAATTTTACTCGTAATGAATTGCTCCCTTGTGTGCTTTGAATTTCCCATCAGAGGAAACATGGGAAGTTGTTTGTCAATGAGTATAGTTTCAATTTTGCAAGATGAAATAGGTCTAGAGATCTGTTATACAACAATGTGTATATAGTGAACACTCCTGGAGTGTATACTTTACAAGGGTTCAGAGGGTACATTTTATATTATGTATTTTTATTACAATTTAAAATTTTATTTAAAAAAAAAAAACTAGCCATGGAGCGCCTGGGTGGCTCAGTTGGTTAAGCATCTGACTTTGGCTCAGGTCATGATCTCACGGTTCGTGAGTTTGAGCCCCGCATCAGGCTCTGTGCTGACAGCTCGGAGCCTGGAGCCTGCTTTGGATTCTGTGTCTCCCTCTCTCTCTGCTTCTCCCCCGCTCATGCTCTGTCTCTCTCTCTCAAAAATGAATAAACTTGAAAAAATTAAAAAAAAAAAAAAAAAACCTCAGGTGCTCCTGGGTGGCTCAGTTGGTTGAGAGTCTGACTTTTTTTTTTTTAATTTCTTTTAGACATTTATTCATTTTTTGAGAGACAGAGAAAGACAGAGCATGAGTGGGGAGGGGCAGAGAGAGAGGGAGACACAGAATCCGAAGCAGGCTCCAGGCTCTGAGCTGTCAGCACAGAGCCCGACGTGGGGCTCGAACTCGTGGGCTGCAAGATCATGACCTGAGCTGAAGTCAGACACTTAACTGACTGAGACACCCAGGCGCCCCTGAGCATCTGAG
The DNA here is from genome assembly GCF_024362965.1 of Panthera pardus. Classification (NCBI taxonomy): domain Eukaryota; kingdom Metazoa; phylum Chordata; class Mammalia; order Carnivora; family Felidae; genus Panthera; species Panthera pardus. The sequence continues at coordinate 5,074,116 of NW_026526777.1, read as the reverse complement.
TCTTGATATCAGCTCAGGTCATGATCCCTCAGTTCACGGGATCCAGCCCCCTGTCAAGCTCTGTTCTGACCGTGTGGAGCCTGCTTTGGATTCTTTTCTCCCTCTCTCTCTCCCTCCCCTGCTCAGGCATGCTCTTTCTCTCTCTCTCTCTCTCAAAATTAAAAAAAAAAAAAAGTGTTCTTTTCCTGATTTGAAGATATTTTATTTATCTTTTTAGGCACTATTGTTGTTTACCCTTTACAGATGAAGAAACTGAAGCTTAGGAACTAAATTTCTTGCTCAAGGTCCCACAAAAGAGAGAGGTAGAGTTGGGCCTAAAATCCGAGACGAAAGCAAATCCCATGCTTTCCATCAGTACGTAGCAGAAAGCAGTGGGTTTCAAAAGCCTCAGGCGACGACAGTGTATGGGATAGTCTGGAGAAAGAGTCAGGACGCCAGAAATCGTTACGGCGAGAGAGCTAAGGAATAACTTCGGTGTAAGAGGATCGGGGCTGGGGCGCCTGGGTGGCGCAGTCGGTTAAGCGGCCGACTTCAGCCAGGTCACGATCTCGCGGTCCGTGAGTTCGAGCCCCGCGTTGGGCTCTGGGCGGGCTCTGGGCTGATGGCTCGGAGCCTGGACCCTGCTTCCGATTCTGTGTCTCCCTCTCTCTCTGCCCCTCCCCCGTTCATGCTCTGTCTCTCTCTGTCCCAAAAATAAATAAAAAACATTGAAAAAAAAATTAAAAAAAAAAAGAGGATCGGGGCTAACCAGGAGGGTAAAAATGGGAGTCCCACAATTCAATTCGGTCCTGGCACTACCTGAAGTTCGTGTCACATCCCACAGGGTAAGGGCTCAGTCCCACAGAACTGTCCCCACCCCAGCTCCAGATGGCAATTGAAAGCCCCAGCTTGTCACCCGTACTTCTGACCAATTGACTATCAGTTGAGGTGCCCACGCCGCCCTCACTGAGTTTAATAATTTGCTAAAATGGCTCACAGAACTCAGAGAAACTTAGTTACATTTGCTGGTTTCTTATAACAATATATTACTTATTATAGGAATACAGATGGACTTCCAGACAGGGGAGATACATGAGGGCAAGGAGATGTGGCGGAAAGGACGTGAAGGTTCCATGCCCTCACCTTGTGCGCTGTCTTCCCAGCACTCCACGTGTTCAGGGGCACGAAAGCTCTCCAAACCCCATACCCGGGAGGTTTTTATGGAAACGTCACTACATAGGAATGATAGGTCATGAATTCACTCTCCAGCCCCTGCCCCGCTCTTGGAGGTTGGTGGTGGGGCTGAAAATTCCAAGTTTCTAATCAAGGCTTGGTCTTTCTGGTGACCAACCCCCATCCTGAAGCTGTCCAGAAGCCCACCCAGAGTAATTAGGACCAAACACCAACCCTATCACCCAGGAAATTCCAGGACTTAGGAGCCCTCTGTCAGGAACTGGGATCAAAGCCCAAATATGACAGCAAAAGATGTTCTCAGTGCTCTCCACACTTAGGAAACCACACGGATTTAGGAACTCTGTGTCAGGAACTGAGGAAAGAGACACATATATGTATATATTTTCTGCCATCTCACAGGAGAATCTATGAGTTTGGTTGTAGATAAGTTGAGAATTAGATGAAAGCAGAGCATTCAGTGAAAAAGAGTAGCCAGAGGCATAATTAACTTGTTAATATTCAAACACACAACTCTGACAAATGAGGACAGTGGTTACAGATGGGTTTTTATTAACTAAAAATGAGATAGTAAATCCTAACTTAAGGAACAAAGTGATTTGCATCAATGCATTTTTTTTTCCAGATAACTGAAGTTCACATCGTCAGCTAACTTTTTTGTTATAAACATTTTTTACAGAAATAAGTCTAGAATATTTCATTGGCGCCCTTCCTCTTAAATAGACGATAGTAACTATCATCTCACCGCCTCTTGATTAATCATGTTTGTCATTATAGCTATGACTTACAGTAGTCTCTTCGGTTCTTCTATAATCTCCCAACCTCCGGGAGGAACAGTAGTTACTTCTTGTGTCGTAGAGCCTGTCTCTTATCAACCAGTCCCTTCTAATCCGTTGTTGCATTTTTGCTGTGGTCTGAGAAATACAATTACCATCAGTTCATATGAATTAAGAGTTGGTGGCTCTGATGGTTGACCTCCCGTCCTGGGCTTGGGGACAAAGACATGGGGGCCGCCATTTTGATGGGTTAGCTCCTCTCTGCCTCCAGTTTCTCCTGGCCTGGTAATCGGTTGTTGAAAGTTTCTGGGAAGCTGGCAATCTTCCATAATACTTTTTGCTGGCATAACTTTGGGAACTTGCTTTTAGCACTGTCACATGACAAAACTAAAACTAAAAACGGGTTGGATGTCCTTTGTTCAAAGGCAAGTGGTCCAGGGATGGGGGAGCAGTTGGAGACTCTTCCTGAGGGATTTCGGCCAGAGCGAGTTTTATAGAGCGTTAGAAAAGGCAACGTGGAAACAGGCACGATTGGCTGGGAGGTCTGAGACTTCCCAATGAGGCTAATGGTCCTCTTTTCTAGAGTCAGGTAAGCTAGCCAAAGCTGAATTAGAGGATCTCGACTGGTGTATGCGAGGTTTCCTTGACAGGTGTTTCCCGAAGGCTCAGGCTGACTTGGGTTTAGATTTGTGACGTGGGCCAGGCCACTGGGAAGGGCGCGGGGGGCACTCATTTTGTGGGTCCCGTCACACAAACCAACTTCATCAGTACACATTGTCGGGCATCCCTGTTGTCGAGAGAGAAATGAGGATCAGAGTGGCCCCTCTAAATTGGAATAGCTCTTCATGTATCCAGTCTCCAAAGAAAATCATCAAGCTTCATTCTTCTCTTTGTGTCATGCTGATTCATGTAAACCATTTTTACAATGAAGTATTTTTTAAATGCCTTAACCAAATGTCTCTAAGTCCTGTAGACTCCTAGGGTCACCCTTTCATTTACTGTCGAAACAGGACAAGCCCATCCTACCCTCTGCAGACTACCCCTCTTTGTGAGGAGGGCGGGGAGGCAGGGAGCCCCTGATGGGCTGGGAGGGGCTTGGAGCTGGGGCTTTGGAGTCCCCACCCCTAGTGTCACCTCCCCTCCAATTGCTGTGTCCCTCTCCCCGCCACTTGGTCACCAGCGTGGCCCCTGACCCTCGAAGCACCACCAAACACGAGTCTGTGTGACTATCACTCCCTCGCATGTTGGAATAACCGTCGAGGCCTGAGGCAGCCGCCCTGCCGCCCCCCACCCCCACCCCCGCACCACATCGGCCAGCCGAAGGGGACGAGGCTCACGTCCCTGGAAATGCTCCACAGCATGTCCAGTCACCCGAGCCCCATCCCCAGGCCAACCCTGGGCTCTGTGCCAGGGTTTTATCCTATAAAGGCATCCTGCCTCCCACCCCATTTTGCAGGGCTCCGAACGGAGACTGCCCGCTTCATCAAGTGTTAGATAACGTTTGTTTGTCTCATCTAAATGGTCTTTTTAACCGTTTTTTAAAACACTTAATGATTTGGGGCTCCTGGGTGGCTCATTGGGTTAAGCAGCCTGACTCTTGGTTTCAGCTCAGGTCATGATCTCACGGTTCGTGGGATTGAGCCCCGCATCTGGCTCTGCCCTGACAGGATAGAGCCTGCGTAGGATTCTCTCTCCCTGTCTCTCTGCCCCTCCACCACTAGTGCTCTCTTGCTCTCTCTGTCAAAATAAATAAGCCTTAAAAAAATAAAAAAATTAAAAAAAAAAAACACTTAAAGATTTGAGGGAAAGGGCCGGAATCCGCAGAACAGCACAGAATAAGAAACAAATTAAAACGGAGTCCTTCGGGGCACCTGGGTGGCTCAGTCGGTTAAGCGTCCGACTTCAGCTCAGGTCACGATCTCACGGTCCGTGAGTTCGAGCCCCGCATCGGGCTCTGGGCTGATGGCTCAGAGCCTGGAGCTTGCTTCTGACTCTGTGTCTCCCTCTCTCTCTGCCCCTCCCCTGTTCATGCTCTGTCTCTCTCTGTCTCAAAAATAAATAAACATTAAAAAAAATAAATAATAAATAAAACTGAGTCCTTCAACCTTAGCTTGTACTACAAAGCTGTGATCATCAAGACAGTAACAGACATGTAGACACGTAGACCAAAGGAATAGAACAGAGAACCCAGAATCGGACCCACAAATCTATGGCCAACTAATCTTTGACAAAGCAGGGGAGAGCGTCCAATGGAAAAAAGACAGTCTCTCTAGCAAATGGTGCTGGGAGAACTGGACAGCAACATGCAGAAAGATGAAACTGGGCCACTTTCTTACACCAGACACAAAAATAAACTCAAACTGGGTGAAAGACCTAAATGTGAGACAGGAAACCATCAAAACCCTCGAGGAGAAAGCAGGCAACAACCTCTTTGACCTCAGCCGCAGCAACTTCTTGCTCGACGTGTCTCAAAGGCAAGGGAATTAAAAGCAAAAATGAACTGTTGGGACCTCATCAAGATAAAAAGCTGCTGCACAGGGAAGGAAACAATCGACAAAACTAAAAGGCAACCGACAGAGCGGGAAAAGATATTTGCAAATGACATATCGGATAAAGGGTTAGTATCCAAAATCTATAAAGAACTTCTCAAACTCAACACCTGAGAAGCAGATAATCCAGGGAAGAAATGGGCAGAAGACATGAATAGATACTTTCCCCAAGACGACATCCAGATGGCCAACAGATACATGAAAAGATGCTCAACCTCACTCCTCATCAGGGAAATACAAATCAAAACCACACTCAGATATCACCTCACGCCAGTCAGAGTGGCCAAAATGAACAAGTCAGGAGACTATAGATGCTGGCGAGGATGTGGAGAAACGGGAACCTTCTTGCACTGTTGGTGGGAACGCAAACTGGTGCAGCCACTCTGGAAAACAGTGTGGAGCTTCCTCAAAAAATGAAAAATAGAACTACCCTACGACCCCCAAGAGCACTGCTAGGAATTCACCCAAGGGGTCCAGGAGTGCTGACGCATAGGGGCACATGCACCCCCATGTTTATAGCAGTGCTTTCAACAATAGCCAAACTATGGAAGGAGCCTAAATGCCCATCAACTGATGAATGGATAAAGAAGATGTGGTTTATACATACAATGGAATACTCGGCGGCGAGAAAGAATGAAGTCCTGCCATTTGCAGCAACGTGGATGGAACTGGAGAGTGTTATGCTAAGTGAAATAAGTCAGTCAGAGAAGGACAGATACCATATGTTTCCACTCATACGGGGAATTTGAGAAACTTAACAGAAGACCATGGGGGAAGGGAAGGGGGAAAAAATAGTGTCAAACAGAGAGGGAGGGAAGCAAACCATAAGAGACTCTTAATACAGAGAAAAACTGAGGGTTGATGGGGGGTGGGGGGAGGGGAAATGGGTGATGGGCACTGAGGAGGGCACTTGTCGGGATGAGCACTGGGTGTCGTAGGTAAGCGACGAATCATGGGAATCTACTCCCGAAACCAAGAGCACCCTGTATACACTCTATGTCAGCCAACTTGACAATAAATTATATTTTAAAAAATAATAAATAAAATAAAATAAAATAAAATAAAATAAAATAAAATAAAATAAAATAACACTGAGTCTTTCAAATCACTGCCCTCGGAATCCCTCGGCCACCCGTGGAGACTTTCTCCCTGGTGACCTTCTCCTTAGGCTCTAGTGCCTTCTTGGGAGCTCTGACTTCTTGGGAAGTGGCCTTCTTGGGAGCTCTGCCTCAGTCTCTCCCCGCTCCTCTCGCAAAGTCCCAGAGCCCGCAAGCCAGAAGCTGCTCATACAGGTTCACATAAGTCAACCGGTAAAATTTCGGGAATTTTGCAAACCCGTTGCTCAACACAACCGCTATGAGCGACCGAAAGGTACCGGCTGGCATTTAAATACATTAGTTTTTGAAAAGGTCGTAAGTACTCAAAGGGCATCGCTTCCTAATTATTTGGCTACACGTTGCCACTCTATGGCCCAGCGCTGACTTACGTCTATGGTACCCGTAGGGTGGAAATAGCGTAGAAAGGTGCCCGTGTCTACGCAAAGGCTACCAGGGGCCAGGGCTGGGTGGGGGGTGGTTGTTGTTGTTGTTGTTATCAGACAGGTGGTTGTTAAACTTCCTGGCACCCCCTCCCCTCCTCCCCCCTCCCTGCTCCCTGGAACACACCTGTGATTCCAACTGCGGCCCAGTTTAAGCTCCTCATGACCCAAGTTCCCTTTTCAGAGCAGCCACCAGGGCCCAGAGCTGAACACAGGCGGCCTCCCGAGGAGCTCCGAGGAGCGGGAGGACCTTCCACCTCTCAGATGGATTTTTCCGTCCGTAACGTTTGCACCTGCCACTGAGGGTTGTCTGCGCGGTGCGTTTACGAATCTTTGGTGAATCCTGTCTCCTGGCAGCAAACACAGAACACAAGCATTAGGATTCAAGACGGCTTGCGAGACACGCGTGAGAGAAGACCGCTGGGAAGCGTGTCAGGACTTTGGAAAAACTGAATCTCCCTCACAGGAGGGAGTCGGGAGGGGACTGTGTTGTTGTTGTTGTTGCTGGGGGGGGGGGGGTGGAAATCCTAAAAGCAAAGCGAATGGAAACACGGCTCTCTGTGAGGGGGAGAGTAAGAGGGAGGGGAGCGCCCCAGTCTATGGTTTATGAGTCATTTCCTGTTTTAATTCTTCCTGTTTGTCCTTGGTTTTTCCGCAAGTAACCGTTGAGGCTTGACCTTGCACCATCACCTCGCCTCCCAGGGCACGATCAACACAGTCCTGGTGATCGGCAAAGAGCTGGGGACTCTGAGGCACTTTGATGTTCAGAGCTACTGGGGGGTGGGGGGGGGTGGTGGTGCAGAAATGACTTCTCAGTTTGCAAACTTTCCGGTGGCTGTGAGCCTCTATTTGATCGAACATGATCAGCCCCAGCCTGGACACCTTCTCTCTCTCTCTCTCTCTCTCTCTCTCTCTCTCTGTCTCCATCTCCCTCTCTCTCCTTTCTTCCCTCCTTCTCTCTGTCTTCCCCTCTTCCTTTCCCTGCCTCTCCCTCTCCCTTCCTGACCTGTGCCCCTCCCCCCACCGCCTCCTTTCTTCCTTTTTGCTTGGCCGTTGCTCTCAGTGCTTCAGATGCACCTTGATGGGATGGGGGGGGGGGGGTTTCTATCACAAGGAGAGAAAAAAGGAGTCTGAACATGCGATTTTGAGGCTCCTAACTGAACTACTGCTTGTCCTGGGAGGCGTGGGAAAGACACAGATAAGACAAAGGAGAAAAACACTGTTCCTTTGAAAGAGGAAATGTAAAAACGAAACTTACAGCCCTGTTTACCTTTTTCCAAAATAACATCAGAGTACTGGCATCTGAGAAGAATAATAGTTCTGCCGCTGTGTGGCTGCTTTCTTTTGAAGTGTTCTCTGCAGTAGCTGGAAAGAGCTTGGGCTTTGTTGTGGGACCGCACTGGGGGGGGGGGGGGGGCGGCCCCCTCGCAGGCTGTGTGACCCGTGTGGCGGTGTGACCCGCGTGGGCTGCCAAGCCGGTGTCCACAAGGCCCCCACAGTCAGGCTGTCAGCGGCCGGCGTGGTCCTGATTGGTGGCTGACTGTGTGGCGTCCCTTGCTGAATGAGTCTAGTCGATCCCGATTCGACAGTGTGCATAAAGGACCGACTGGAGCCGAGTGTGGACGTTCAATAAATCTTAGCTCCGTCGATTCTTTTCCTACCCAGCCACCCCCAAACATTTTCACCAGCACAGTTCTGTTAGGAAGCAGTAAAAAATAATACGTGATATATTACCATGATGTTCCGCAGCCTCCGTAACGGAAAGCAGAGACCCAGAGGTGAGTGGGCTAAGAGCACCAATGGTGACTCAGACACACCGACACCTGGCCACGGCACCTCACACCCAGCTCAGACCATTGATGGCAAGACTCGAGGCCTCCCTGGTAATCAGTTAACAGTTTTAAAGCGGAAAGAGCACAGACTTGGGAGTCAGAAAAATCTGCGCTCAGACTCTATCCCTGTCACTTCCTATCTGTATGGCCGTGAACAAGTCACATAACCTCACTAAACCTGTTTCCCCGCCTGGGCCATGGGACCCATGTGCCTAAATGTTTCAGAGGGATCACGTATGTGTGAAAAGAACTTAAAATGGGGGTTCTTTCTTTTTCAATGTGGGCTAAGTCTCCAAGAAGCGTAAATAAAACAGTAGTTGCTAAACTCGGCACACGTTACAGAGCTGGCCCACTTTTTCGGGAACCCACAAAGACGACGCGCGGAGGCTGGCTTCGTGGCCCTTGGCACCTCACTCCTATCGGGAGCCGACACCGAAGAGGAAGAAAAGAAAACTTCTGCAAAGAACCCACGTTCTTCACAGCATGGGACAGACGACGTGCCCTCACCTCTAGCCGGTTGGATGGCCTCCGCTAGAACCATACGTGGCAGATCCTTTAGAGTGACACGTGTCCTCGAGACTTTGGAGTTTGCAAGGACTGTGAAGAGAGGTTGAGGATAGGTGAGCCTAAGGCCACAGAGCACAGGACTGACCACCCGCAGACGGTGGCACAAACGCAGGAGCGTTTCCTCAGACAAGACATCAGCTTCCGGAGGTGGCGTTGACCTGGAGCCAGCTTGAAAGCTCATCACATTGGGGCACCTGGGTGGCTCTGTTAAGCATCCCACTTCACGGCTCGTGGCTTTGAGCCCCGCGTCGGGCTCTGGGCTGACAGCTCAGAGCCTGGAGCCTGCTTCAGATTCTGTCTCCCTCTCTCTTTCTGCCCCTCCCCTGCTCGCACTCTGTGTGTGTGTGTGTGTGTGTGTGTGTGTGTGTGTGTGTGTGTCTGTCAAAAATAAATAAACATTAAGAAAATAAGAAAGAAAGCTCATCCCTCCGTAGAGGTCCCCCATGACCAACTTTGGGAGGCTCAGCCCTGAGAGTTGAAGTTCAAAGCAGCCAATCAGATAAGAGGCATCACCCACAGCCTCCCAGGAAGTACAGGTAAAAGATTCCCAGCAGGGGAGTCTTGGAAGGCTTTACAGAATAGTCAGTGATGTCAATCTGCCCCAATCTGGGTCACAGGGATAGAAAGATGGGCTCCAACCTCCATCCTACATCCTTTGTCAATACAATGCCCTCTTTCACTGCATTGTCCTTGTGGTCACCTTTGGCTCTAAACTCTTGCTTCTGCTAAATGAGTGCACTTTATGAATCATTGGAGCAGCCGTGTGTATTTCCCTATTCCCTACCCCCTTAAACCCAGAAAAGATCCGGATCGTTTCCAGAATTTCTGCCTACAGAGCCCCACTTACACAAAGCTGTTGCATGGATAGAACATTTTCACTGTAAGGAAGGTTTTCGGGGGTGAGGGGCCTGGCTGACTCATTTGGTGGAGCGTGCAACTCTTGATCTCGGGGTTGTAAGTTTGAGCCCCACGTTGGGTGTAGAGATTACTTTAAAAAAATAAATCTTTGGGGCACCTGGTTGGCTCAGTCGGTTAAGCACCAGACTTCAGCTCAGGTCATGATCTCATGGCTAATGAGTTTAAGCCCCGTGTCGGGCTCTGTGCTGTCAGCTCAGAGCCTAGAACCTGCTTCAGATCCTCTGTCGTCCTCTCTCTCTGCCCCTTCTCCACTTGTGCTCTGTCTCTCTCTTTCAAAAATAAAGACACATTAAATAAATAAACAAATAAATAGATAGATAGATAAATAAAATCTTTTTAAAAAGAAAGGATTTTGGGGCGCCTGGGTGGCGCAGTCGGTTAAGCGTCCGACTTCAGCCAGGTCACGATCTCGCAGTCTGTGAGTTCGAGCCCCGCGTCAGGCTCTGGGCTGATGGCTCGGAGCCTGGAGCCTGTTTCCGATTCTGTGTCTCCCTCTCTCTTTGCCCCTCCCCCGTTCATGCTCTGTCTCTCTCTGTCCCAAAAATAAATAAAAAACGTTGAAAAAAAAAAAATTAAAAAAAAAATAATAAAATAAAAAGAAAGGATTTTGGAAGAAAGGTTGGTTTACACTGAAGCAACAGACTCAGCTATTATTTTTGTCTTCCCAGAAAGCATTTCTATCCCCGTTCTTCTGGTAATAGACCCTTCCCCTACCCCAGGCAAAAATGTAGTCACATGACCTGCGTTGGATGATCGGTGCCCTATTCCACTGGTACTGATGACTGGCACAAGGAATGGACATAGAATCCAAACAAGGCTAATTAGAACATGTCTCTGGAATTGTTACATGCATGCTGGGACCCCCTTCCCCACAAAAAGCTCTCTCTTTACGGTTGCTGAGTTGGGTCTGGCAGCAACCAGGCTTCTTGCCACATGGTCAAGTCCTGTCTGCAGTAGGAAAGAAGGAATTCAAAGAGGAAGAGAGTCAAAGAGAGGAGCAAGGCCGGAAAAGAAGGAAGGGGAGAAGGAGAAAAAGAAAGAGAGAGAAAGATCAGGTACTGTTAACCCAAGACTCTGCTTAACTCTCTGCAGCACTGGTTTCCACCATTGTTCCTTAGTTGCTACAAACCCACCTAGTATCTTTCCAAACTCTGTAACCCACTAAGATCCCTTTTTAAACTTAAGCTTCTTTGAATTGGATTTGTGTCACTTTCAAACATAAGAAGCCTAATGAACACCACAAAAACCTTCCAATTAGACGCTGGGTATCTCGGGCCTTAAAAAGCCCTTTTCTTACTCCGCCCCCAGAATGTTCACGCCATGCAGGTCTCAGTTTTGTACATTTCTTATCGCTCCACTCCCTTTCCTTGCTCTTCCCCTTCTGCCTTCTCATTTCTGTTGCCTCCTAGAACCAAAAGTAAATTCCTTTCTTTTTGTAGGCCAAACAGCTCGACCACTTTCTTCATTTCATTTCATTCGGTCCTGAAATCCATATCCTCAGATCATATCCTTTACCCTAAATGGTTTATCAAGGTATTTTCCTAAATACAGTTCAACACACACACACACACACATACACACACACAGAGTCTTGGGCCATTTGTTGGCTATTAGGAAAAAATCCAAATCAGATATTCCGTAACAACTTTTTGGACGATTGGCCGGGTAAATTACTTATGTCTTCTCATCTACAAAATTACATGTCAGAGCTAAAGAGGCCATACAGTTGAGCTATCCTAACCCCTTTAATAAACTTAGAGAAGTTAAGTAACTCATCCAGTACCAAAAAGGAGTTAGTAGTGTTATCAGGGCTCCTGATTCATTGTCCAGGGCCCCAGGTCACCAGGCAAAAGAACAAGCCCTTATGACTTTGACAAAGATCATAACACAGGCTGGTTTAGGTTTGCACATTCAGTGTTCAGAAGGCACCTCCCAGCTACGGTCCCTCAACTATAAATGACGTAAGACAGACCGCCAGTTCTCAAACACTTTTCAATCTGGAACTTCTTCTTTAAATGAAATCGTATACTGATTGCAAATAAAAGCAAAATATAATCATAATCATAATCATAATCAATACATTAGTTCAAATGCTTCGAGAATCAAGGTGCCAAAGATATACTCTCCAGGCCACGATGCAGATCTGACCCTCGGGAAAAAGAGAAGAAAGGAAGAAGGACTGAGTAGAGTCTCAGACTGCTATACAGTTCTATGAAAGTTCCATCCGGGCTGATGAGTCCTTAAGCCAAAGTCACCCATCAGAGGTATCTGCACCTCCATTAGCATTCATATCACATTCAGTCCATGGCTAGGGGCAGCCCATCAGCCCATGGAAAGGGGGGCTTTAGGACAAACACAATGTTGTGTTCAGAGCACGCTGCTGGAGTCATCTATCAATTAGGCTTTCTACAACAAAAGATCTGAGTGTGTGCTTCCATGGCAACCTCCAAAGGAAAAAAAAAAATTAAACAGAAGTTGCATTTGGTTCTTTTCTCTATCTTCCACTTCTCTCCTTATTGTATTTACGTGGAAATAAATGGGAGATACAGGAAAGAACCAGATGGGAAGCTATAGAGTTGAAACATACAAGATCTGATCGGACAATTCACTAGCTGGGCCTGACAGGTGTAAAAGAAACGATCAGCAAACTTGGTGGCCTAGTAGGAGAAACCATGCAAACCAAAGAGGAGAGAGAAAAATACTCTTTTAAAAGAAGAGAGGGGCGGGGGGGGGGGGGGGGGAGAAGGAAGCACCTCAGTGAAGTGTGGCTGTTAAGCAGCACAGCACAAATGTAATCAGAGACCAGAGAAGGGGATGGCTGAGAAATATTCCAAGGAAAATGATCTAAAATACTCCACATTTGCTACAACTCTCAACGCACAGAATCCAAGAAGCTCAATGAACCACAAGCAAGAGAAACATAAAAACCACCCAAGTGATTCCGTAACCAAATTGTTGGAAACCAGTGATAAAAAGAAAATACAAAATGTAAACAAAGAAAAAGGAACATTACAAACAAGAAAAAAAAGATAAGAATTATCTCAGTCTTCCAGTAAAAAAAAAAAAAATTTTGAAGTGCAAGCCAGCAAACAACATCTTTAAAGTGTCCCAAAACAAAACAAAACAAAAGCACTAAATCTAGACCTCTATCCTGAGAAAAATACAGTTCAGAAAAGAAAGCAAAATATAGACTTTTTAGGAAGAATAAAAAGGTTAGAAGAATTCATGGCTGGAAGAACTAAACAACAAGAAATGTCTTTTTTTTTATTTTAAATGTTTATTTATTTTTGAGAGAGAGACAGAGACAGAGCATGAGCAGGGGAGGGGCAGAGAGAGAGGGAGACACAGAATCGAAAGCAGGCTCCAGGCTCTGAGCTGTCAGCACAGAGCCCGACACAGGGCCCGAACCCATGAACCACGAGATCATGACCTGAGCCGAAGTCAGATGCTTAACTGAGTGAGCCACGCGGGTACCCCAACAACAAGAAATATTAAAAGAAGTTCTTGGGGCACCTGGATGGCTCAGTCAGTTGAGTGTCCAACTCTTCATTTCAGATCAAGTCATGATCCTAGGGTCACATGGGGGTTGAGCCCCGTTTTGGGCTCTGTGCACGGAGACTGCTTGAGATTCTCTCTCCCTCTGCCCCTCTCCCCTGCTCATGCTCCCTCTCGCTCTCTCTCTAAAATAAAATAAATAACAAATCTAAAAAGACATTCTTAAGGCTAAATACAAAGATTCCAGATGGAGACTTGGATACACACAAAGGAATAAAGAAGAATGGCTCTCACCTCACCTAACAAAACTTGAAAGCATGCCTCAAAACATCAAGCAATTCCCAAGTAAATTAACTTCACACACAACTCAAAATTATTTAAAAGAATTCAAAGAATTCCAATAACTTAAAATTCACTGTATCTGGAACCCAATAAAAAATTACCAGATACTGCAAAGAGGGTGGAAAATGTGACCCATAATGAAGACAAAAGCAAATGAAATATAAATAGAATTTTTAAATGATCCAGATGACAGAACTGGTAGAAAAAGACACTTAAACAGTGGTTGGGGGTAGGAGGATGCCTGGCAGGCTCAGTCGGTAGAACATCCAACTCTTGATTCCTGGGTAGTGAGTTCAAGCCCCATGTTGGATATAGAGCCTACTTAACCAGTGATTATAAACACATTCTGTATGTTCAAGAAGCTAGAAGAAAACACAAGTATATTAAGGAGAAGCATGGAAAATATAAAACAACCCAAACTGAACTTCTAGAGATAAAAAATATAATGTCTGGCATCAAAAAATACACTTGGTAGAATTAAGAACTGATTAAACACTGTAGAGTTTTAAAAAAAAAAAAAGTTTAAAAAAAAAAAGACATGAACTGGAAGACACAGCACTAAAAACCGTCCAAAATGACACATAAAGAAAAACTGGGAAAAAAATAACTAGGAATCACTTACTTTCAGGGCAAGTTCACATGGACCAATATACATGTAACTGGAGTCCAGAAAAAGGGAGGAGAGGGGCAAAAGGTTTGAAACACTAATGGTCAAATTTTCCAAGTTTAATGAAATTATAAAAGGCAGATCCAAGAAGCTCCATAAATCCCAGCCACAAGAAACTTGAGAAAATGACGCCGAGATCCATCATAACCAAGTTGCTTAAAACCAGTGATAAAGAGAAGAGCTTAAAGGCAGTCAGAGAGGGTGCCCGGGTGCCTCAGTCAGTTAAGCAGCTGACTCTTGATTTCGGCTCAGGCCGTGATCTCACGGTTTGTGGGTTCAAGCCCCAAGTAGGAGCCTGCTTGGGATTCTCTCTCTCTCCCCCTTTCTGTGCCCCTCCCCCACTTGTGCTCCCTCTCGCTCTCTCTTTCTCTCTCTCTCAAAATAAATAAACATTTTTTTTAAGTAGCCAGAGATAAAAGACACATTATATACAGAGGAATAAAGATAAAATGATAACAGGCTTCTCAGTGGAGACCGTGCCAGCCAGCAGACAATGCCACGACATCTTGAGAGTGAGGAACAAAAACCGTCAACCTGGGATTCTATACCTAGTGAAAATAGCCTTCAAAAACAAAGCTGACATGAAGAATTTATCAGACATGCAAAAGCTGAGCAGACCATCACTGTAAGAAACGTTAAAGAAAGCCCTTCAAGTAGAATGATAATGATAGACTTTACTCCTTATCGCTCTACTGAGATGCCCCAGCTGGGGACTCTGGAGATGACTCAGAACCACCTCCAATGATTTCTAAGAGCCCTTCCAGTTCTCACCTTTTAAAATGACTTGATTCTGGATTGTGTGTCCTGCTGGGTACTTCCCCTAATAGCAGAAGGAACAGCCATCAGATAAATGTTAGTGAGTGTGTCATAGTTTTGTGATGCAAAGAGTCAGAAATGAACTTAATGAGGTGATTATCCAAAAACATCCTTTCTTCTGATATTAGTGATATATACCGGTATTATTTTGATCATCAGCCATCAGGGGTATGGCAAAGAGGCAGGGTCTGTGCTAGAACTGACAGTCAGACAAAGCCAACAAAAGCAGGCACAGTACAGAGGAACTGCAAACACCCTGAGGCTGACTCCTAAGAAACTGAGTGCTAGGTCCATAGAGCAGGTGGTTAGTTACACAGACTCGAGACCCACTCTTCCCTTCGCGACCTCATTTTCTTCCTATCTACAATTAAGATTTTGGTTAAATGACCCAGAAGTTCCTTCCGGTTCTAACTGCCTGGGAGCCGATACGTGTGGCTGAACTCAGACAAGTCTCATCCTGTCTGTGACTGCCTGGCCCTTCTCAATCTGACTCGTTATCAGCAGGGAAATTCCTGCCACCCCGAAGTGGGCATTATTTTTATAATTCAAAAATGTAAACCCCACAACGCGGATGGACCTTGAGGGAATATGCTCAGCAAAATAAGAAAGACAAATACCGTCTGATTTCACTTAAATGTGAAATCTAAACAAAACGAAACAAAACAGACAAGCCGATGGATAGAGAGAGCAGATCGGCGGTTGCCAGAGACGAGGGTGGGCAAAATGGGTGAAGGGGCCCAAAGGTCAAAACGCTGCTATCAAATAAATAAGTTACGGGGGTGGGCTGTGCAGCATGGTGACAACGGTTAATTGTATTTTTGAAAGTTGCTTAAGAGAGTGGATCTTAAAAGTGTTCATCCTGAGGGGAAAAAAAATTGTATCTATCTATCTATCTATCTATCATCTATTAGATAGATATAGGTATGACTGTGAAGTGATAGATGTTATCAACATACTGAGGTGATCACTTCACAATACATGCAAATATCAGACCATTATGTTGTACACCTGAAACTAATATGATGTGATCTGTCAATCATATCCCAACTTTACAAAGTAAAGTGGATAATGGTTACGTTGGAAAATCTTTCCAAAATTTATATATCATATAATGTCCTTGCAAAGGCACGGAGACCAAGTCAATGATTGCTAAGGTCCACAGGTGGCGAGAGGAGTTGACTGTACTTGAGCAGCACGGGGGGAGCTGCAGGAGCGACGGAAATGTTTCCTATCTTGATCACAGTGGTGTTTCCATGATTGTATTCATGTGTGAAAACCTACAGAATGATACACCCTCAGAATGAATTTTGCTGTTTGTTCATTTAAAACTAAGTAATTTCTGGGGCCTGGGTGGTTCAGTCAGTTGGGCATCCGACTCTTGATTTGGGCGCAGGTCATGATCTTACGGTTCGTGGGTTTGAGCCCCGCATCAGGCTCCGTGCTGACAGTGCGGGGTGTGCTTGCGATTCTCTTTCTCTCCCTCTCGCTCCGCTCCTCTCGTGCTCTCTCTCTCAAAGTAAGTAAATAAACTTTAAATTAAGTGATTTCTAAAAGAATAAGCTATTAGTCCCAAGTTGATTCATGTTGTTTAAAGTTTACATCATTTTAGGGGCTCCTGGGTGGCTCAGTCGGTTGGGCGGCCGACTTCGGCTCAGGTCATGATCTCGCAGTCCGTGGGTTCGAGCCCCGCGTCGGGCTCTGTGCTGACAGCTCAGAGCCTGGAGCCTGTTTCAGATTCTGTGTCTCCCTCTGTCTCTGACCTTCCCTAATTCATGCTCTGTCTCTCTCTGTCTCAAAAATGAATAAATGTTAAAAAATAAATTAATTAAAAATAAATTTTAAAAAAGTTTACATCGTTTTAATAGATACTAAATAATTTTCTAAGCAACTACATTTAACTTCATATTTGAATCCTAAAATCTCTTAAAGTCTCTTCAAAACATCCCAATTCTTAGCATATACTTTAAACCATTTAACGTATAATGTAAAATAAATGCGTTATTTTTAAAATAGGACACTTTGAATAAGAGACTTTGAAGAAACAGATTTATTGAGGTATAACATATACACCATCAATTCATCTATTTTAGGCGTACAGTTCAATGATTTGGGGTAAACTTGCAAAACCGTGCAACCATCACCAATATCCAATTCTAGAACATTCCATCACCCCCAAACGTCCCTTTACACCCATCCACAGTTTAAGAGATTTTCAAACAGTGGTAAAGGAGGAACCAATCTGATCATAATTTGCAAACACAGAATCACCAGATCTCAGAGCCGTAAAGCTCTTGAGACTGACTAGCTCAAACCTGCACCCACGTTCAAATGCCTCTCTAACACGTCTGATGGGTGGTTAGTGAGCCCGGTTAGACAGCATGCAGTGACTGACTTTACAACCCATTTCATCCTTGGCCCATTTCATCCTTCAGCCAGGCCTATTTATTGCAGTCAGTCCTTCCTTCGAAGCCTTGAAGCCTCACATGCCTCCCCCTGCCACCGCCTGCCGTGTGCCCTAACCTGCGGCTGAATGTTGGGAAACCCCAATTCCAGCCGTCTTAGGAAAGTTTCTCTGTTCTAGGGACAAGCTGGGAATCTTAGGGACTGAGAAATAAATTAGTATCCAAGGAAGGTACCAGGAAGAGTCTAAAGGAATGGTTCTTAAGCGCTCAAGGTCCAAACTGTGGTGGGCAGGGAGAAGGGATGGGCGCACAGGATGCGGCCCGCAGAGCGAGAAGTCAGCTCACACCCATGGAGGGCCCCAGGGACTGTTCAGAACCATTCGAGGCAGAAATTTGAAGTCGGTCAAGTCGAGAGGACCCATCAGGAAAGTAGACCAAAAACATGACTATCCAATTAAAAATGAAACTAAAACAAAGATCATTTATATTTTGGTATGTTGCCCCATTCCACGAGCTCCGTGCTTCCTGAGTGGGTAAAGCCTGCGTGACGGGTCCCCATGGATTGCGCTGGACGAGTAAAAAGAACAATGGGGAGGTCACAATCCTACAGACCTCCATGGAATACCAGGAGAGCAGGTGTGCTGGCAGCCTGGGAAATCACAAAACCACCGGGGCTTGGCTCCGTGGGCTGGGAATCTGTGCCATCACACAAGGCCACGCACCCAGATGGTCCCTGAACTTGGTTCCATGCTCTGATGTTGCCCTCTTCAAATTTTTTTTTTAATGTTTACTTATTCTGGGGAGAGAGAGAGAGGATGAGTGGTGGAGGGGCAGAGAGAGGGGGACAGAGGAACCGAAGCAGGCTCCAGGCTCTGAGCCGTCAGCACAGAGCCCGACGTGGGGCTCGAACTCACAGACTGCGAGATCATGACTTGAGCCAAAGTTGGACGCTCAACCGACTGAGCCACCCAGGCGCCTCCCCTCTCGCAATTCTTAATTTTTTAACAGGGGGCCCAGGTTTCATCTTGCGACGGGCCACATAAACTACACAGCTTGTCCTGAAACCCACTCACCCCAGGAGTGGGGTCAGAGGAGACATAATAGGCACACGTCACAGTCACGCGGCCCCTTAGGATTTCCAAGGCCTCCTGCACATCTGGCTTGACCGTGACAATGAGTCTTTCAAGGAGGCAAAAAAGATGAGGTCATTAGTTAGTTGTAGTCTGTCCAAGGGCACAGAACTGGGGACTTTCAGAAGAGATCTTATCTGCTGTGTAATTTATCTTTCCGCACCTCCTTCCACAAATAAAAAGCTCGGGCTCAGAGGAGTTACAGGACTTGTCCAAAGTCACACAAGTGGACTTACCGGGAAGCGGGCTTCGAGCCGTTGTCTCTGGAAGTTCTGGACCGTGAGCTCTGTGAGGACGGGCGCTGATTACGTGTTCCTTGTTCGCAGGCTCAGAGTAGGTACCCAGTGAATGCACATCTAACTGCTTCCGCCTTTAAAATACTTTATTATTTCTATTTCATTTGACCTTCCCAACACGTCTAGAAAGTAAATGAGGTAGGTATTGTATCCTCGTTCGCAAGTGAAGGAAACCATTTCGAAGCGGCACAGGTATCTTTACAGAGCTGTAGAGTGACGGGGACGGGGAGGGGCGTGCGCAGACTGGATGGGCCTTCACCCCTCCTCATCACCTTTTCACCAACTCTCCCCACATGGGAGACCTTCTTTCCAGTTCCTCCTCCAGGGTAAGAAATCAGTTGTCTATTCAACACTGCATCCGTCCAAATGGGCACTGAAAGAAACCCTGGACCCAGAGGAAAAGAGACTAAAACCCACGTATGTGTGATACGTATGGTCACATAGAAAGATGGCGGTGGAGTCCCACTGAATTCTAGCAGAGGATGCCCATAGTCCCACAAATCAGAACACAAGTCAGCCTGGGGTCCCCCAGGATGCAGTTACAGAAAAGACTTGGGCCTTCTTGCTTCTGGGTAGAGCTCCTATGGTTCATTCTCCATGACTTGAATTATCCTTCTGTTCCCTCAAAGTATCAAAACCTTGAGAGGCAAGTATTGGGGGCGGTCACCCACAGGTGGCCCTGAACTGTGTGACTTGAGCAAGGCAGCAGCTGGGGCCACGGCATCCCAGGGAAATTACAAGGCACGAATGTGGCAGTCTGCCTAGGACTGAATCAAGGAATCCTCGATACTGATTGTACTTTAGTATTTTCATAATACCACAAGGTAGAATAACCACATGGGAACCATCAATGGGAAGAGGAAAGAATGGCTGTCCGGAGTCAACAATTCCATTGTTCTCAGGGGCACCCGGGTGGCTCAGTCGGTTGAGCATCCGACTTCGGCTCAAGTCATGATCTCACAGCTCGTGAGTTCGAGCCCCATGTTGGGTTTTGTGCCGATTCTCTGTCTCCCTCTCTCTCTGCCCCTCCTCCACTTGTTTTCTCTCTGTCTCTCTCTCTCTCTCTCTCTCAAAAGTAAAAATAAACATAAAAAATAAATAATAAAAACAACCAATAATAAAATAAAATAAATCACTATGGAGCAACCACACCCCCACTACCTGACCCTGTAAACAAAACTCAGTTCCTTGATTATTAAAGACCCGGATGCAAGAGGCAAAAATATAAAGATCTTATAAGACAATGTAGTAGAAAACCTTCGTGATCTCGGTGTAGGAAAGGACACGAAAAGCATGAACAGTACTCATATGTTACACATTTTTAAGTCTGTTCACCTAAAGACATTATAAAGAAAGTGAAAGGCCAAGCCACGAACTAACACCCATATATATGGGATGCATAACTGACAAAAGAATAATATCCAGAAACATTTCATGAATTCCTGTGAACACATATGCATAAAAGAGAGATGGAAAAAAATAAAATAAAATAAAATAAAATAGTGGCAAAGACATGAAGAGGCATTTCCCAAAGGGCAAAGGGGAAATCCACATAGTCAATAAAGACATGTGAAATTGCTCAACCTCTTTAATAACCAGAGAAATGCACATTAAAACCACAAGGACGTACCATTGCACGCCCTCAGATAACAAAGATAAAAGAGATAACAAAAATGCAAGAGAGAATGTGGAGCAAAGGAAATTCAATATAAGTTATGCTTGCTGAGTGCAGAGTCGTTTGGCGAGTTGGTCTTTTCTCGCACTCAGCCATTCCACCCATAGGTGCATACCCTACACTTGAAGGGGTTCCAGTCAAGTGCGCCAGGAGACAGGCAAGAACGTTCACAGAAACCCCGCGCGTCTTAGCTCAAACCCAGGAAGAGCCCGAATGCTCTTCAATAGTAGAATGGATAAATAAACAGTGATTTCTTCAAATCGTGTACTATTATACAACACCCCCCGCCAAAACTGTAACTGGGAGGTCAATCTAGCTCAATCGCACCAACATAGTAATGAATAAGAAAAGCAAGTCACCAAAGAACAGGTGCGGGGTGATCCATGTATATAAAGACACAAACGAGCAAAAATAAGCTCTATCCTTTAGAGATGCCAACATAGGGAAAAGGAATGAGTACCACAGAACTCAGGGTGGTGTTACCCAGAGGGGCAGGAGGGACATGTCACGGGGAGGGGCGTGGGGAGGCCATACTCTGTTCTTTGACCTGGCGGGTGTTCACGCTAGCGTTTGCCTTAACTTCACCAGTTCGTTGAACAGCACGTGGCATGGGAAATCAGGAAACCGTCGTTTCTATGTGTCAAATCTGAGCAAATACTGACAACTTCAAATGGTTTGATATAAAATATATGTGGGGCGCCTGGGTGGCTCAGTCGGTTGGGCGGCCGACTTCGGCTCAGGTCATGATCTCGCGGTCCGTGAGTTCGAGCCCCGCGTCGGGCTCTGTGCTGACAGCTCAGAGCCTGGAGCCTGTTTCAGATTCTGTGTCTCCCTCTCTCTGACCCTCCCCTGTTCATGCTCTGTCTCTCCCTGTCTCAAAAATAAATAAACGTTAAAAAAAATTTTTTTTAAATATATGTGTGTGTTGACACAATATGATCTGTGCATGCTACACTTCCCAATTAAAAAAAAAATGAAAAGAAGAAGGAAAAAAGGAAGTATTGAATAGGAATCAGGAAACCTAGGTTTCTAAGGTGACTAACTGGGTTCCAAACTGCGTTCTAAGACCACACAGAGCTCTTTACCTCTGTTTCTTTTTTTTTTTTTTTTTAATTTTTTTTTTTTAACGTTTATTTACTTTTGAGACGGAGCATGAACGGGGGAGGGTCAGAGAGAGAGAGGGAGACACAGAATCTGAAACAGGCTCCAGGCTCTGAGCCGTCAGCACAGAGCCCGACGCGGGGCTCGAACTCCCGAGCCGTGAGATCATGACCTGAGCCGAGGTCGGACGCTTAACCGACTGAGCCACCCAGGCGCCCCTCTTTACCTCTGTTTCTACAGAGAAGCAGTGTAGGGCAGTGATTATGTGCGAGGGCCCTGGGGACAGGCAGCTCTGGGTTTGAATCCTAGCCTTGCCACTTAGAAGCTGCATCTCAGTGACTCGATTAATTAATTTACCGAGCCATCGACCTCATCTGTAAAGCCGCTGCGGTAGTTGTACCTATAGAGTTATTGTCAAGTGCATGTGTAAATTTAGATGAAGCAGCTGTAACCGTGTGTAGCTAGCTTAGAACAATGCCTTGTGTTCTGTTTTTTGTTATTGAGAGAGAGAGACAGAGTGTGAGCAAGGGAGGGCAGAGAGAGAGAGGAAGACACAGAATCCGAAGCGGGCTCCAGGCTCCGAGCTGTCGGCACAGAGCCCGAGGGGGGGGGCTCAAACTCACGACGGACACTTCACCGACTGAGCCACCCAGGCGCCCCAGTACAATGCCTTGTAAATAACTGATCAATGGTAGTCCCGTCATTTGCTCTCATTCTCTTCCCTCACATTCCTTCACGAGTTTCAGAAAGGTGCGAAAGAAAAACTTACGCGAGCACGTTCTGGAAATGCACACGATTCTGTGCAAAGCCCCGCGGCTATTTTTGATCCTCCAGGAGTCTGTTCTCAGACTAACGTCCGAGAACTTTAGTCTGTTCTCATTTATCACAAAGGTAGCACCATCACCGCCACCACCGGGAGTTAGGAGAGAATCAGCACTGCCTTTCACACACGGCCGACGTGATCACAACACTTGTGTTTCTCCACAAGGAATTCAACCGTGCTCCTCCTAACCCCAACCTCCTAGCACAAAACTGATTCTTGAACTCCGGATTACAACTTAGGTCCAAGGAGATGAAGACAGAAGCAAGACTTTCTTGTAAACAAACGGGCGGGGTGAGTACCGCCCCGCCGGAAATTGCCTTCGCCAGGGGTCCCAGCACGGAACTTCCCTGCAGCGGGTATGGGAAGTGTTTGGATTCTATAGTCAGGATTACCGTAGAGGGTCTCCCAGCCGTCCTGAGGCCTCAGGAGACCATTCCAGCTTTGTGTAAGTTGCCCATGAGCCTGAACCCCAGGGAAGGGGCGGGCTGGTTGTTAAGTCTCAATGTCTAAGGAAAAACGGAGATTAATAACAAGTGGTAGCTCAGACGGGTAGGGATGATATATTGCCTTACCATGACACGCACGGATCTGACACAGAGGCCTGGTGAACAGCTTGACTTGGTTAGACCCCTCTCCGCAAGGCTCAAGCAATGTCGTCCGGGAACCCACCTTGATGTGAACGCACTGAATCACGGTTTCCTGACCCTGTGGATGAATTGCCTTTAACACTTACAATAAGTTACCACAAACGTTATCCACCCCGTGGATGCTTCACCAGTACCTGGGCGTTAGTGACCAGACCTCTCAAGAGCCTACCGATTCATAGTTCATGTGGGAAGAGTCCTTGCGTTCTGTTTGCTCTAACGCTCGTGTTCATTACAATGAAGGACAGCACATCTGGCCACTGTAGTTTGGATAAATAGACTGGCATAACCCTCGGCCAACTTGGTTTCTTCAAAGTCTATGTGGGTGTTTTATCGCCTCCCTTTAAGAAATGGACAGGGAAAGGGGCGCCTGGGTGGCTCAGTCGGTTGGGCGTCCGACTTCGGCTCAGGTCACGATCTCACAGTCCGTGAGTTCGAGCCTCGCGTCGGGCTCTGGGCTGATGGCTCGGAGCCTGGAGCCTGCTTCCGATTCTGTGTCTCCCTCTCTC
The DNA here is from genome assembly GCF_024362965.1 of Panthera pardus. Taxonomy (NCBI): domain Eukaryota; kingdom Metazoa; phylum Chordata; class Mammalia; order Carnivora; family Felidae; genus Panthera; species Panthera pardus. The sequence goes on along the minus strand of NW_026526777.1, from coordinate 5,050,867 downwards.
TCTGCCCCTCCCCCGTTCATGCTCTGTCTCTCTCTGTCCCAAAAATAAATAAACGTTAAAAAAAAAAAATTAAAAAAAAAAAAAGATTAAACGTAAAAAAGAAATGGACAGGGAAAGCATTGAATCCCGAGGCAGTGAAGGCATAGCGAGGTTTGCAAATTTTATAACCTCTCTCGTAAAATATGTGCCTTGATTACTGCTCATAGACAAAGATATTGCAAACGAAGAGATAATGTCTTTCAGAATTCATTTGCCGACCGTCACCGGTCATAAGCAGTTACTTATGAACTCGCCAGAAAGATGTAAGCATTTACACGGTCACTAAAGCACAAGCAGGTAAACAACACTTTGCTTGTATAAAATCAACCCAAGTATTTAGCAAAGCCCCCACGAGGAAAGGCTGTGCCTCCTTAACCCTCTCCTGACAGCAGAGAAGTGCATACCGTCGCATCAAACAACTCTGGACACACGGAGAAAACCAGCCAGCCCTAATAATTCGTGGAACCCTCTGTTCACGGATGCGATAAGCTACCCAAGCTTGGTGTCACCCACAGCCACCAAGGTGCCTCAAAGAAAACAAACAAAGAAAACAAACAAAGAAAACAAAACAGCACGTTAGCCTCCAAGAACTCTGAGGCTTGGCGGGATTCGATTTTGGAGAAGAGCAGTAAGTGATAGAATGGCCAGGGGAATAGAGTGAGATGTTAACGTAAGAGTGAAGAGAACTGTTTACAGAAATGGCCACAGCCCCGGAGGTGTCATGGACCAAGCTAACCGTTTTTATAACAACCAAAACAGAAAGTAAGAAAAGAACCTGGGAAATGCTCATCGGTTCAGAAGTGAGAAACTCTTGTTTTTAGAATTCAGGAGGTACCCCCAAACCATGGCTGGAGTCAGTCTCAAGAGCTCCGTCTCTGATGAGGCGGTGTTGTTGCTCCCCGGGCAGAATACGCAGAAACAAACCAACAAAAAGACTCTTAACCGCCGCACGGTGAGCATAGACTGCCAGCCAGAGGCGAATTTTCACTTCCTCGTCCTCTAGTTCTCTCCGATCAATTCTACACATTAAAAAAAGGGTGGGGGCCTGGGTGGCTCAGTGAGTTAAGCGTCTGACTTCAGCTCAGGTCACGATCTCATGGTCTGCGAGTTCGAGCCCCGCGTCAGGCTCTGTGCTCGGGGCTCAGGGCCTGCTTTGGATCCGCTCTCTGCCCCTCCCCGACTCATTCTCATTCTCTCTCTCTCAAAAATAAGTGAAAACATGGGGCGCCTGTGTGGCGCAGTCGGTTAAGCGTCCGACTTCAGCCAGGTCACGATCTCGCGGTCCGTGAGTTCGAGCCCCGCGTCAGGCTCTGGGCTGATGGCTCTGGGCTGATGGCTCTGGGCTGATGGCTCGGAGCCTGGAGCCTGTTTCCCATTCTGTGTGTGTCTCTCTCTCTGCCCCTCCCCCGTTCATGCTCTGTCTCTCTCTGTCCCAAAAATAAATAAAAAACGTTGAAAAAAAAATTTTTTTTTTAAATAAATAAGTGAAAACATTTTTTAATTAACATTAAGATTAAACAAGTGGGGGTCGGGGTGCCTGGGTGGCTGTTGGTTAAGCCTCTAGCTCTTGATTTCCACTTGGGTCGTGATCTCACGGTTCATGGGTTCAAGCCCCATGCGGGGCTCTGTGCTGACAGCGCTGAGCCCACTTGGGACTCTCTCTCTCTCCCTCTTTTTCTCCCTCTCTCTCTGCCCCTCCCTTGCTCTCTTTCTCTCTCTCTCTCTCAAAATAAATAAACTTAAAAAAAATTCAATGTACTTTGTAAAGGAAAAACCCACTCCTACCGTCTGTGTTACTCACATGACCACCACACTCCACGAGACTTCCCTTCTGACACCAGTTGTGTGGGTTTTCCACCCGTCGAGCAATCCTCTGAGACATCAGCTGTTCAAAACAACCCACCAGTTCAGGACCGACACGAACCTGGGGTTAGCAGTGGATTCTGCATGTTAGGGGCGAGTGCCCAAGATTCCTTCACATCAGGCACCAATCACAAGCCCACGTTTGCACCTGTGCTTCCGGCCAATCACCTAGAAATCAGGGTTCCCATGACTCCTTCTTTGGGTTTAGTGATTTGCTCTATAGAAAGACACACAGGACTCAGAGCAACACTTGATTACGTTTACCAGTTTATTATGGAATATAGGATACCGTAAAGGATGCAGATGAGCAGCCCGATGCAGAGATATATGGGGGCGAGGTCTGGGAGGGTCCTGAGCACAAGAGCTCTTGTCCCCGCAGAGTTGGGGTGCACCATGAATGGGTTCACGAACCCAGAAGCTCTGTGAACCCTGTACTTTGGGGATTTTTATAGAGGCTTCATCACGTAGGCATGATCAGTCATTAACTCCATTTCCAGCCCCTCCTCCCTTTCTAGAGAATGGGGATGGTGCTGAAATTCCAAGCTTCTAATCAGGGCTCTGTCTTTCTGGTGACCGGCCCCCATCCAGGAGCCCACCCAGAGTCACCTCATTAGAACAAAAGGCACTGCTGTCACCCAGGACACTCCAGGGGACTTGGGAGCCCTGTGCCAGGAACCAGAGTCAAAGAGCAAATATCAGAAGAAGGCAGGCCCCTGGTGTTCTTACTACTTAAGAAATTACGAGGAATTTCAGGAACTCTGTGCCAAGAACAGGGATGGGAAGGGCAGAGACCAATGAATACATACATATTTTTTTTTCTATTATTTCACAGCCTTGGTACGACATTCACATTATTTGACAGTCAAAACAATATTTTTAATGACAGTAGTTATTTAAGCCTTTCAAACTGTCCCTTCCGAAACACAATCTCATCAAGTATTTTATAAGAAGCTACACTGACTGATTTTATTATCTTAACGCGGAGGTCCTGCAGAAGAAAGTGCTTCTATGTAGACAAGAATGTAGAGGTTAAAAACACACAGGAGCACGGTGTGCTGGCCCAGGCACTCGTTTTTTAGTCTCTCTCAATTTTAATTTCTTTAACGGTTGCCTGGGTGGCTCAGTCGGTTCAGCGTCCGACTTCAGCTCAGATCACGACCTCGCAGCGTGAATTCAAGCCTCAGATCTTGTGCACCCTGACAGTGCAGAGCCGGCTTGGGATTCTCTCTCTCCCTCTCTCTCTTCCCCTCCCCGACTCACGAGCATGCTTGCGGGCTCTCTCCCTCTATAACCAACAAAGATATACTAACTAACAAATTCAGTACTCTAGCGCGAAGTCAATTAAGAACCTGAGAAAAGATCATTAATATTCGGATGCGATACAATAACTTAATATTAAGAAATTACCAGAAATACAGTAATTTCTTAAAACTTTACACAGACGATAAAACTGGGTTAACTCTATAGGGCCGCGCGATGTGCAACATTGCCTAAAGTTAAAAAAAAGGACCGACCTAAGGGCGCCCGGGTGGCTCAGTTGGTTAAGTGTCTGACTTCAGTTCAGGTCATGATCTCACAGTTCGTGAGTTTGAACCCTGCGTCGGGCTCTGTGCTGACAGCTCGGAGCCTGGAGCCTGCTTCCGATTCTGTGTCTCCCTCTCTCTCTGACACTCCCCTGCTCATACTCTGTCTCTCTCTGTCTCTCTCTCTTCCTGTCAAAAATAAAACATTTTAAAATTCTAGTTTATTTATTATTTTGAGAGAGACAGAGAGAGCGCTAGTGGGGGAGGGGCAGAGAGAGAGGGAGAGAGAAATTCCCAAGCAGGCCCTGCACTGCCAGCCCAGAGCCAGATGCGGGGCTCAAACCCATGTAGGCATGAGATCATGACATGAGCTGAAACCGAGAGTCGGAGACTCAACCGACTGAGCTGTCCAGGCTCCCTTAAAAAAAGTTTTTTTAAAGGAACCAATATAGATGGATACTACATATTTAAATTATAATTCAATGTGGTGGCATATAACTATGCTTATATTTACATACTTTTAAACAATAGAATAAGGATTTGACCTATAAGACAAGTATGAGAAGTTTAGATAGTTGCATACAATCTAATTTTTTGTTAAAATAGAAACAAAAGATTTGAGCTGGCTAACTGCTGCGTTTGTATGTGAGTTTCATGCTGTGGTGAACACACGAGAAAAAAAGTAGCCATCATTTAACCCCACAGCCACAAAATAATTTTATTTGTCGCAAGGGTCGTTTTAATTAGCCGTGTAAGTAAAACTGAATTTAAGTTCAACTCTCTTGTGTTTATTTTACCAAGTAATATCAAAATTTGGTAGAGCTTGGTAGAAAAGAACTTCTCCGAACCTCTTAAAGGACAAATAAGCCTTTTTGTCATTTTTACCTGTTTTGCAAAATAAACAGGTGGGCCCGAAGTCTCTCGATGAATCCGTAATCAAGTTTAGATTGATGTTTTCCCCCTTAGGAGTCGGAGATCCCTAGAGATTCGCTGTAACCTCATGCCCCTCGTGCTGCTACCCTTTCTCCATTTGAAGAGCAGTTCCTGGTTTGCTTCTGGGAGCTGGTGGACCCCGAATGTTAGTTACCATGGGACACCTGAGTGTCGCACAAATGGCCCAGCATGAACGGGGTGTTGTCTGAACCACCAAGGATACACCTGCAGAGGCGGGTGGGGTGGCTTAGAGACGGCTCCACACTTTCCCATCTCTACCCCTCACCCCCACGCCTACAGCCTCCTGGTGGGTTCCCTCTGAACCATTAACGGAGGAAGAAAATGTACGGTCTTGGGTCTGTGCTCCGGCCCAGCTCTAAAGGGAAGAGAATGGCCTCTCCCCTACAGCCCACTCAGTGGTGGCTTCCAAGTCAGGGATGAACGAAAATCTCTCCAGTAGGAAGCACCCCAAGGAACACACCGAATCGTCCACTTTGGTCGGAAGGAGATTGCCTGAGGTACATATCGGCGCGGCTCGTGAGCCACATCTAACAGGCTGGCCCGACTGACCAGAGACTTAAAAGAAAAAACAAAACATGAAGACCGGTAAAAGGAAAGTCTAGGGAAGAACTATGTGAAACGGCCAGAGTGTGAAGGTATTTGTGCCCCATGGAAGCGTTCTTTAAAGTACCGGGGTTCCTCGGCTGTAACACAAAACTGCTACATGCAGAACACTCACCGGGCTTCTCAGCATCAGCCAGTGGGAGCTGGAGGCAAGGCGAGCCAAGGCAAACATGAATTCTGGCCGCCTGCTGGGCCACGAGCGATAAAGTCCTTTGTCTCTGACCCAGGGCTCTCGTGTCTTCTGTCAGCGTCCAGGAAACGGTGGCAGGCAAGCTTGTTAGCCTGCAAGTGGGACACAAATCTCAGATCCTTGACGGTTGTTAACGGTGTGGACAACGAGAATGAGATGCTGACAGAAACACGGCTTTCTGGAAGAGGAAGTACGAGGGCCCTTTGTGGGCTGGGTTGGGAGACAGGAGAGGCTGCCTGGGATCTGGTAGCAAATGCTCTCATCCAAGTAACGGGCAAGAGGTGGGGAGCAAGGGTCCCCACTGTGCCACCCGTCAGTGAGGCCGAGGGGTGAGAGTTAAGATTGAAGCGAGCTGTCCGGTGGTGCTCGGCTTCTCTTCATCTTCCGGAGTGGGAGGAGGAGGGGGTGTCGGGCCGACAGGTGTACCAGTGAGCCCCACGGCAGCGGCCAATTAGTCAAGATACCCCCAGAGCTAACACGCGTGGTGTCGGCGATGTGGGAACCACAGGCAAACGAAAAGCGAAATGTCCCTACTGCCTACAGCCCGTCGACAAGTCCTTGAGACAGGCTGAGGGACCTTCGTCTGAGAGCTGTCAGCTGCCTCGCCGTTGACACTTCGCTAAGGGCAAAAGGCAATCTCAGCCCAGCCCCCCCACCCCCAGGTTCCTGTAAGTCAGCTTGAACATAGAAAAATTCCTTTGGAATTTTTGGAATTCCTTTGGAAACCCTCCGCCCCTCCCACCGCCGCCCCAGACACATGCTGATAATCACAGTCCAAGCTTACGCCCTCCTGATACACATCTGAAGGGTCTCACGACAAGTTTTACTGGACAGTAGTAAATGACCCGTTCCCAGCAACAGCTAGCCCCCTCAAGGTCCTGGAAACCTTGTTTCCAAAATACCTTAGAGACTTCTGCTACCACTAACCCCGTCCCAGCTTGAAGGTCACTCCTCACAACCCCAGTACAGCTCTTTCTGCCCCCAGATCCTGTCCCCGTGCTTTAATAAACCACCTTTTCGTACCGAAGGTGTCTCAAGAATTCTCTCTCGGCCATCAGCTCCGAACCCCAACATTTTCCGCGGCATCGGGGGTTGAGAAATAGAGCTGGGGCTAGACAAAACCAGAAGTCTGTCTACTTGAGCCTGGGCCACCAGCGGTCACTTGACGCTGAAAAGTGAGTGCAAAGCCTTGCTTCCTGACACAGAGCCGCACTCAAGGATCTGGTTAAGTCACTGCCATCTCCCCCAGAGAGAAGCACGATCTTTATCCTCCAAGGCTATGACAGTTGTTTATAGAAAGCCTCTCTGTGAGGTGACATTAAGCTGACATCTGAATGACGAGAGCCTGGTAAGTGAAGATCAAATGGTAAGCCTTCCAGGCGGAGAACGCCTGATGCAAAGGTCCTTGGCCGAAAATGAGCATGGCATGTTCCGGAACAGAGAGAAGCACTGAATGTGGGGAAAGAAGGCAGGGCAGGAATTAAGGATAATTCCCATGGTTTTAGTTTGAGCCAGAAGGTGGACAGTGATGCGTTTAATGAAACATGATCACCAGGGAAGAAGCCAATGTAAACAGGGAATCGGTTCTGTTGGGCCATATTGAGTTTGACATGACTCCTAGATGTCTTTGTGAAGAAAGCAATTGGATTTCTTCTTGGATCCAGGTTCTGGGTAGAAATCAGGACAAGGAAGAGAGACTTGGGAGTACTTGGCATACGATTAACATTCATCAGGTGCTTCCAATGTCCCAAGCACTCGCTGAGCAATTTATGAAGATTTCCTTAGTTATACTCTCACAATCCCTGTGGGGTTGGCCCTGTACTATTATCTTCATTTTAATGATGAGGGAGCAGAAAATTTCCCCATGGTTGTTCAACCAGGAGTGGTAAAGCCAGAAGAAAATCCCAGGCAGGCTGACACCAGAGCCCAAGCTCATTACCGTTTGGCTGTGCTACCTGGGGCACAATGGCATTTAAAGCCACGGGACCAGAGGCACCTGGGTGGTTCTGTCAGTTGAGCATCCAACTCTTAATTTCGGTTCAGGTCACGATCCCGGGGTCATGGGGATCGAGTCCCAGGTTGGGCTCCGTGCTCAGTGTGGAGCCTGCTTAAGAATCTCTCTCTCTCCCTCTGCTCTTCCCCCTGCTTGCTCTCTCTCTAAAATCGAAATACGTAAATAAGTAAATAAATTTCCAAAAAAAAAAAATAAGGCCAGGGAACCAGATGAGGTTCCCCAGGGACGGCGTGTAGATAACAAGAAAAGGACACAGAGAACAGCCACATCCAGTAATGTCTCTTTGGAGCTCCCAATTCCCTGTTTGCTTTTGTACTTATCAGACAAGACGCTGATTTTCCCATTTGATCGGTCTCCTCAAAAATGTGCCCATACAGATGACGAACCCCGCTTCCCAAACCAGATCCACTGGCTGTTATAAATGAACAGAGTATCATTCTTACCTGTAATTACTCTCTCGTATAGAAGGCTCGTTTGATTCTATCCCCAAAACATTATTTCCCTTTAGTTAATTGATAAAAATGTAACGTCTGGACCCGCCACGACCTTCCGGGATGCCAAGACTCTGTGGGAGCCGACCAGAAGCACCCAGCAGGCTTTCCTGGGCCTCTCTTTACCTACAATATGTGCCATGCCAGGAATTCTGGAAAGCAGAGTTTCTATGTGGCTTACTGAAGAATTCAAGGGGAAATAAAATTCTGAACTGAAAATGCTTAACTCAGAATTTTCCTCAAACGATATATACTGTTTCAGCAACTATGCACAAGCTTTGGCAACTCAGAGACTCCCCTCGGGAAGAACCATGGTCCTTGAGCAAGTACCAGGCATGGGCTGTGTGGTCTAACCATCAGGGATTTCCACAAAGTTCCTCCTTTCTTTAGTACTGAATAATGGGTGTGTGTATCAGCAGGGCATGTTAGATGCTCCAACTCTTCCTCTCTCTCTCCTTTTATTTTATTCTTTAAAAAAAAAAATGTTGTTAATGTTTATTTATTTTTGAGGGGGGGAGGGGCAGAGACAGAGGGAGACACAGAATCCGAAGCAGGCTCCAGGCTCCGAGCTGTCAGCACAGAGCCCGACGCGGGGCTCGAACTCATGAACCGCGAGATGGTGACCTGAGCCGCAGTCGGACGCTTAACCCACCGAGCCCCCCAGGCGCCCCTTTAGTTTACTCTTAGAACGAAGGATTCATTTGTAACATTTATTTCGGTGGCCATATCTGTTTGTGAACAAAGACCACATCTGTATTCTTCCCTGCCGTATACCTAGCACAGCTCATACCTAGCACAGCTCCGGGCACAGAGAAGGGCTCAACAAGTGTTTGTTGAATGACTAAACGAGGAAAGCACGGGACACAGATGAGGCAGCTCCCAGCAACGTCAGCCATAGATCATAATGATCTTGAAGCCTGTGTAGCGATCACAACGATTTTGACAAAGAAACTTGAGAAGGTACCTCTAGGGGCACCGGGGTGGCTCAGTGGGTTAAGTGTCTGACTCTTGATTTCCACTCAAGTCATGGTCTCACGGTTCGTGAGTCTGAGGTTCGTGAGTTTGAGCCCCACATCAGGCTCCAAGCTAATACCTCAGAGTCTGCCTGGGTTTCTCTTTCTCTCTCTGCCCCTCCCCTGCTCTCTCTCTCTCTCTCTCTCAAAATAAACAAACTAACTTTAAAAATAAATAACCATAGGGGCGCCTGGGTGGCTCAGTCTGTTAAGCATCTGACTTCAGCTCAGGTCACGATCTCATGGTTTGTGGGTTTGAGCCCCGCATCGGGCTTTGTGCTGACAGCTCAGAGCTTGGAGCCTGCTTCGGATTCTGTGTCTCCTTCTCTCTCTGCCCCTCCCCTGCTCATGCTATGTGTCTCACTGACTCTCAAAAATGAATAAACATTAAAAACATTTTTTTAATTGGGGCGCCTGGGTGGCTCAGTCGGTTAAGCATCCGACTTCGGCTCAGGTCACAACCTCGTGGTCTGTGAGCTTGAGCCCCGCATCGGGCTCTGTGCTGACAGGTCAGAGCCTGGAGCCTGCTTTGGATTCTGTGTCTCCCTCTCTCTCTGCCCTTCCCCTGCTCATGCTCTCTCTCTCTCTCTGTCAAAAATAAATACACATTAAAGATTTTTTTAATTAAAAAAAAATAAAGTAAAATAAAAAATAAATAACCATAAGAGTAATAATTTTAAAAAGGTATTTCTAAGTTATGGATATATATTTCATTCTGTACCTGTTGCAATTAAGATAAATACTGAAACACATTAAGGCATCTTATCTGAAATTCCACACTTGGTAAAACTGAATTTCTTCTGTTCTATTGATCATGTTAGCAAGAAATTTGTGGTCAGCGATAATTTATATTGGAAGCTGGTCCTTTAATTTCTAAGGCCTTTAATAATAAAATCTCACCAGCTTGGCTCTTTTTTTTTTTTTAATTTTTTAAGTTTACTTATTTATTTTTGAGAGAGACACACAGTGAGCAGGGGAGGGGCAGAGAGAGAGGGAACGAGAGAATCCCACGCAGGCCCCACACTGTCAGCACAGAGCCTGATGCAGAGCTCGAACTCACAAGCTGTGCGATCATGACCTGAGCCGAAACCAAGGGTCAGACGCTTAACCGACTGAGCCACCCAGGCACCCCTGCTTGGCTCTTTTTTAGGTCATTACGAATGTCTCATTGAATCAGTAAGCTTTTGCATAAATTCTACACATCAGGCCAACCTTGAAGAATCCGACAAATGACGTATCTTAGTGGTAAGTAAGGCAAGTTTGGGCCCCTCGAAATGTCACAGGAATACAAAAGCTTCTTTTAGGGTCTTGCCGCTCCAAGTAAGTTCTCCAGAACAGTGACGGCGACAACTGTGCTGTGGACTGAATTGTGTCCTGCCCCAAACACCTACGTTGAAGCCTCTGTGATGGTTTTGGAGGCGGGACCCTCGGGAGGTGATCGGGTTTAGATGAGGCCATGAGATTAGTGTCCTCCTAAGAAGACGAGGAGACCAGAGCTCTCTCTCGCTGCCAAGTGAGGCTATAGTGAGGGGGCAGCTGTCTGCCAGCCAGGAAGAGAGTCCTTACCAGAACCTAACGGTTCCAGAACCTCCATCTGGGGCTTCCAGCCTTGAGAACTCCCAGAAGATACATTTCTGTTGTTTAAGCCACCCGGTCTATGGTCTTTTTTATTTTTTATTTTTTTTAACGTTTTATTTATTTTTGAGACAGGGAGAGACAGAGCATGAACAGGGGAGGGTCAGAGAGAGGGAGACACAGAATCTGAAACAGGCTCCAGGCTCTGAGCTGTCAGCACAGAGCCCGACGCGGGGCTCGAACCCACGGACCGCGAGATCATGACCTGAGCCGAAGTCGGCCGCTTAACCGACTGAGCCACCCAGGCGCCCCCGGTCTTTTTTATTTTGACGGTAACCTGAGCGTCTCAGACACCGGGGAGCTTGTGAGGAATGCTGACTCTCAGGCCGTATCCCAAGCCTGTTGCATCAGAATCAGAATCTGCTTCAAGACAGAATAAAAACCACCTGATCCTTCCACTCCCAGGAGACCGGTTCCCCGGTGTCAAACTCTTCAAGAGGCTCCCCAAAGTGCAGAACTGCCGACCGGTCCTTCAAAATGAAATCGTCGGGGTCAGCTTCCTGGGCAACGGGGCTTCATCTTTGGGGTCTGAGGCTGCACGTTAGGATGCGGGTCCACAGGCAGAAGACAAGACCTTCGACCGCTGGGCTGTTTTCCACTTTCTCGAAGTGTAACTGTCAAACAACATTTTACACAGTTTAAGTGTACCGCGTTTGGCACACGTACGCTTTGTGAGACTATGTTACCACGGTCAGGGTAATTAACACATCTGTCACCTCACATAGTCACCTTGTGTGTGATGCGCGCATGTGTGTGTGTGTGTGTGTGTGTGTGTGTGCGGTGAGAACACAGAAGGTCTACTCTCTTGGCAAATTCAATGGTACACAACACAGCATCATTCACTATGGTCCCCACGCTCCCCGGCAGACCCCCGAGGCTCACTCATCTTGCAACAGAAAGCTTGTATCTCCAGCAATCCTTTCTTACTGCAGTAAAAACTATCTCAGCCAACGTCACCCTAAAATCACACATCCCTATGTCAAACAGAACAAACACCAACAGGAACTTGAAAGAAGTGAAAACAGCACCTAAGTTAAACCACCTCTCTCTTGACCCGTTCAAGCCCGTCCATGCAAATTTCCAGATGTAACGGCACCGATGGACCACCAGACTCTCCTTTTCGGGGGGTTTTATCAGTCCCAAGTTCCATGACTCCCTTTCGGGGGTCCGGGGGAAACAGCATACACTTTCACAAGTGCCTATACTGTTAACTTTCATTACTGGATCTCTGTCTACAACCAAGTAAGGTTATGCTCGGTTTGGGTTTGTTTTCTTAGCAGGCTTTATTCTTTTTGTTTCAGTTTTACTGAGCTCTAGTTGACAAATGGCCTATGGAAAAGTTTAACGTGCATAGCAGAATTACTAGACCTACGATATACTGTGAAATGATGACCACAGTGAATTTGGTTGACATCCATCATCATCTCATACAGATACAAGAAAAAGAAGAAAAGAGGAAGAAAAAAAGAAAAATGGAGTTTTTTTTTCCCCTTGTGGTGAAAACTTTTAGAATCTCCTCCCTTAACAGCTTTCAAATACATCATACGGCAGCGTTAATTATGGTCACCATGTTGTAATTTATATCCTCAGGACTTATGTAACTTGTAACTGGAAGTTTTACCTTTTGACCAGACTTTATTTTTTTAGAGCAGTTGAAAGGTTCACAGTGTGAAATTTAATGAAGCAAAATCTCACTTACAGCAGACTCCGGGGGCCAGAAGGAAGTTCTGGTAGGCTGGGTCCTACCATTCGATGTCAATTACAGGAAGAATGATCAATCACAGACCCTAACAGAAGAATCTTACGGGAAAGAATCATCAATTACAGGCCCCAACTGGCCTTTCATCTCCTACAAGAAATCCACAACCCTTGCAACTCAGCGGATGAGAAACTGTCATTATCCTAAACCCTTGCTTCTCCAGAGGGGACTTTTGTTCAAAACAACCCCTCCCAACTTCCTCCTCCTTCTCCATAAAATAATGTTCCTATTCTTTGCTTCTCGGGACTTGCCTGTGGTTTTTGGCGTAGCTTGCTTGTCCTGGACTGCAATTCTCTGTTATTTTCAAATAGTCTCATCTTTTGCTGATAAAATACCTGGCAGGTTTTTTTTCACGTTTATTTGTTTTTGAGAGAGAGTGATTGGGGGAGGGGCAGAGAAAGAGGGAGATAGGGAATCGGAAGCAGGCTCTGCAAGGTCAGCGCAGAGCCCGGTGCGGGGCTCGAACTCACAAACTGTGAGAGCAAAACCTGAGCCGAAATCAAGAGCCATGCGCTTAACCGACTGAGCCACCCAGGCGCCCCTTGGCTGTTTTAAAGTTAACAACAACGTTGAGCAGAAGGCACAGAGAGTTCCCAAATGCACGCCACCCCTAACACATGTAGAGCCTCCCCACACATCCACACCCTCCCACCAGAGTGCTACATTCGTTACAAGTGATGAACCCACACAGGCACATCGTCATTACCCAAAGTCCACAGTTGACATCAGGTTTTACTCTTGATGCTGTACATGCTATGGGTCTGGTCACATTCAGAATGACATGCACCCACAGCCATCGCGTCACCCAGAGCGATTTCACTGCCTGTAATTCCTGAAAGTCTGCACTTTCCCTTTGAATCACATTATCTGTCCTGGGCGAAGCCAGCAGATTGGGCTAACTGTGCCCACAAGGCAAGCAGAGAGGACAGGACACAACTGAAGATCTAATTCTCCTTTGTTCAACCAAAGTTGTCCTCGTGACAGGATTACCAGAGGGTGCAGACGGCTCTTTTCCAGTCACCACTGAAAAACACACATCAAACAGCTCACCGATCACGCTCACCGCTGTCCCCAAGTGTTGGTTTCGGCGTGTCCCTTGCCCAGGGGTACTTACCGCCTGTAGGTAGAGCTTGCTTCCCTGGGTTGCCAACGGCAAAGTACTAAAATGTCTGCAGTTTTACTGGCCAAAGTCCTTGGCATTGGAGGAAGGGACAGTGTTTTATTTATCTCTCCGACTTTTCCGCACATCCTTCAGTTTGGCAATTATTGTTAGGAGTTCTTAGGATTTAATGTCTACCCTGCCCTTGGTAATGAGGGATACACGCCATTCGCAGCCTACAGAGAAACTGGAAAGCTGGTGCAGTGATAACTGTTCCCCAAGATCTTTCTACGATGGACACGGTCTTCTAATACCTCCCTAGAACCTTCCGCGACCGCTTGTCCACTAATGCCGTGATGGTTTTCTGAAGGCCGACCTCCTCCCGCCCCGTCCTTTCCGACACTTGGAAGGGTATTTTCCATCCCGTGATTAAACTAGCACATAAAAAGCCAGCGACTGTTTTAACCCTCTCTTTCTCATGGAGAAGACATCAAGCTGGCCTGAACAAAAAAAGGAGTAAAGATTTGCTAAGGGACTAGATCTAACGGTGCCCGTCTCCGCTCCCAGTGCCCCAGCCCCGGGTTTCCCCTTTAGTCTCATTTCAGAGGCAAAAGCTGGAAAATCACGTCTGGGCAGGAACGGCCGGGAGAAGTGGGGCGTTATCCCGACAGCACACGAGCCAAGTCCCTGTCCTCAGTGATATGTGCAATACTTCCATGGAAAATACATCCTCTCGGCCAACAGCTCCAAATGTCCTTTGTTCCGTGACAAATGGCCGGGGTTATCGCTTCTGCTTTCTCCAACCCTCAAGAGAAAATATGATCCCATAGATCAAGTATTGAGACCGGGTCTTAAATCTACCGGTTCCTGGGTCCGGTGTTGGTGGAGGAGGCCCGTGAGGTTAAACGCAGACGCCTCGAGGGCTCACAAAGGTTGGGTCAGCGAAGGCAGGTACACATCCACAATCTCTACCAACCAACGTGCTTTAGTGCCAGGCTGGGGGCATCACCGCCACCGAATAAAGACTCGCTAAACCGAAAAGCATTTATTGTATTTGGCCGCGAAGAGAAAGGATAATTTCCGAAGCACGCGAGGGTAGAAGTTTGGTCACAAGAAATCACAAAGTTGGCCTCAAGATGAATTGAAACCAGTAAGTGAAACTCTTAAGTCCTGTTACCAGAAGGACAGTCATGAGAGCAGGGGATATGCCACTTCAAGGGAAACGTGTTTATTCATTTTTCTCATGAAAAAGACTTGCGTACAATTTTAAAGGGAGAAAAAGGGAACGACGCCCTTTATATGCCCGCATGGTACTGTTAGTTTCTTAAGCTCATTACTCATTCAGTAATTTTCTTTTTATTGAGCGCCAACTGTATGCGAGGAATGGTGCAGATGTCAGGAATACTTCGGTGAACGAAACCGATAAAGCCCCTCCGCTCAAGGAGATTGTGTTACGGGCTCCTGATTCTTAAATTCCTTACGTTTCCTGGCAGGAGGCTCCCGAGCTTCTTGGGAGGCCAGCAGGGCCTGTGTGTGCTCTTCTGGGGACACAGCACACAGCCTTGCATCGGGTTACTTGGTCTGGCGCCTGCTGGAGACTTGGCTCTTCCTCCAGGACACGGTTTCTTGTCCTTGCGTCCTCAGCACGGCAAAATATGGGCCGGGGAGAGGAAGACTAAATCCAGGAAATGAGCCAACTCCACACGGAGAAGTTGACATTCCCTTGCTTGTTTGTTTTTGACCTCAGAAGGCCGCTCGTGTGCTAAGCCTGGTGCCCAGAGTCCCAGAGGAGCGTGGGTCTGGGCAGAGCGGAGAGAAGGGTCCAGATCACCCGACGATGACTTTGGGCTTAACTACAAGCCCACTGCCGACGGAACATTTTCACTGTAAATAAAGGACTATTGCTAGAATGCTCTTTTTTTGCGCAGTGCCTGAAAGACTAGAGAGAGCATGGTAGAAATAAGAAGATACTGAAAAAGAAGAGAGAGACTTGGGGCGCCTCAGTGGTTCAGTCGGACGAGCGTCCGACTTTGGCTCAGGTCACGATCTCGCGGTCTGTGAGTTCGAGCCCCACATCCGGCTCAGTGCTGCCAGCTCAGAGCCTGGAACCTGCTTCGGATTCTGTGTCTCCCTCTCTCTCTGCCCCTCCCCGGCTCGTGCTCTGTCTCTCTCTCTCTCTCTCTGTCAAAAATAAACATTAAAAAAAAAAAAAGACAGAGACTTCAGAATTTTCCTCAATGAAAAGTGACGAGTTATCACTGTTGACTGAAACCATCAACTACTGCCTGAAATTCCTATGGATCCACCCAGAAAGTAAGCTTTCCTTCCTCCTTATCCTGACAACCACCCCAGGGAACAGCCGGGTCTTCACTTCCTAGGTTTCTCTCTTCTCAGAATCTGAGTTCAGAATAGGTAGTTTCCAGTCTTACACACACATCCGAGGGGCCGCAGAGTAACGATGGGCTCACACCGCCCCCTGCTGGCCACTCTCCCCCTAACAGGGAGCAGATCCTTGCCTGCTTTGCTTCCCACCCCAGTAAAAAAAGAAAAACAACACAATGCCCCCACAAAAGTCAAATGTCTTTATTTTATATAAAAAAAATTTGTACAGTTTTAGTTCCTATGTTTAAGAAAAAAAAAATCCCTAAAATTGCCATAATGTTTAGATCCACTGCAAACTGTAAAAACAAGCTTTTTATATATTAAAAAAAAATTTACATTTTACAATTTTCTACATGCATGCACAAGGTCTCTGTAACCCAAAAAAAAAAAAAAAAAAAAAAAAAAAAAAGGAAAAAGAAAAAGAAAGAGGAGGGGAAAAAAAAAAACCTAGATTCAACAGTGGCAAATTCTACATTTACAATCTCACTCGGAAGGGACCCAAAAAAGCCCCTTTCCATTCGCGCACAGAAGAACAGATCACAACAATCACACACCAGGACCGAATCCATCAGCAGATGCTGCCCTGGGGGGAAGGGCAGGGGAAAGAGCAGACAGACAGACTGACAGACAGCACGGAGGGGCCCAACAGAGAAGGAGAGGAGCACAGACTCTGGGAACGGATGTTTCCAATGAGAAGGTTCTGGGTGGGGGGGGGGGTCCCGATGCCTCTTCACAGGTACCGTAGCGGGGTGAGCAGCAGGAACAGTGAAGAATGAAAGGCTCAGGTGGAGAGGGATGGGAAGAAAACACGAGAAAGTAAAAGGAAATAAAAATAACCAGAGCGTGAAGGGTCGCTGGAGAGACAGGGAGCAGTGGGGGGCTGAGGCAGAGTGGCGAGGTAGGTGAAGGCCCGAGGCACAGCGTCCTGGTGTGGAGGGAGGAACGAGAAGGTTCCAAAGTGATGAAGAGGCAGGCCTGGTGGGGGCAGTGGGATGAGCTAGGATGCCCTGGAGTTCCGGTGTTCTGGGGGAGCAGTGGCGGGGGGCACAGGTAAGTTCACCCCCCCCCAGGAGGAAAGTAAGAAAACCCAGCACGTGATGGGACAGGCAAAGCGGGGGACAGGGCTCAGAGGCACCCCACATCAGTTCACAGCATGAAGACAGCTCCCCACGTAGGAGAAGCAAAAGACAAACACAGCCACACACTGGACAATTCATCCTGACGTTTTAAAAAATAATAATTATTATAACAATCATCGAAGAAGACAAAATACCACAGTTCTGCCGCAAAGGACCCAAACACTACCATTCTCAGCCACAGCCCTTAGTGCTTAGAGGGGTGGGGTGGGGGGGGGGAATTTTTCTTGTTTTAGGAAAAAGGAATGAAAAAAAATCACAGTGATTAAACACATGGCAGGTTCTTAAAATAAACACTCCCCCGCCCCTAACCTAGGGCAGCCACAAAGATCCCAAACCCTTTCCCTGGGCCCGCCCCAACTCGGTCCTTACGTCCCGACACACCCCACGCCTGCCCACAAAGGCAACGACCCCAATCACCATCCGGGCCCCGTTTTCCAGGATAGTGAGGTATTTAGAAATGTGACCCAGAGGGACTCCTCTTAAGCCCAGGTCCTTGGAGAGAAGATACCATCCCACGACCCCCAGGACAGGATGTATTTCCCTCAGGCAGTGCCTGAGTCAGCCCCACAACCCACATCTGTGGGGACCGGGTTAAGCGTGAACTGAAGAGCCCTTCTCTAGTAAGCGGCGGACGGACAGATGTGCTTTTTCAGAGAGGACAGGGGAGACACGTGATCACTAGGCTGCATCACGTCGGGGGCCGCCCTGCCCACACTGGAAGCCTCCCTGGTCAGAGACCGGTGGGGATCTTAGGCCGAGGGGGTGCTCCGCGTGGCAGGCTGGCCAGGAGAAGACGGGCCTGAAAGTTATTCCGAGGCCTGGCCCAGGGCGGCTCCAGCCCAGCCGCCAGAATGGTCCTCCGCGTGGACCCAGGCTGGAGGTATACCGGTGTTCCCGCTTCCGGTCCTCTTGGCTAAAACTACGTAATTTAAAGGTGTCTGAGTTAAAGGCTCAGATTCACACTGAAAATAGGTCTCAGAAAGCCAGCGGATTTGGCTCAAAACGAGACCTGAACTCGCGAGAAATCAGATCGGGTGGAAAGACTACGGAAGCTCACTGGGGTGAGGGGGGCCGATGCCCACGAAGGCAGCAATCCTGGGCCCTCACCCCAGTACTGAGGGAGACAAGAGCCCAGAGAACCAGGCAGGGAGAGGAGGGGACCCTGGCCAGCCAAGGAAAGGAGACCCCTGAGGCAAAGAAGTGGGCTTAAGGCAGGGGACGAGGAGGAGTTACTGGCTCCCCCCCCCAAAGAGAGATCCCCCCCAAAGAGAGACAAGACAACAGGCCCCTGGCGCCAAGAAGAGACACGCTGGGGCGGGGGAAGGAAAGAAAAACATCGGTCTAAGACCGCGGGGGTCGGGTCATGGTCTGCAAGCCACTCAATCTGTGCAGCAGTCAACTCGTCATCCTTCACCGGGAAGGGGGACCTGCCCCAGCCAGGCGGGAGCGAAGGTGCAGGCAGGTTCAGAGGCCAGGGGTCAGCCATGTTCCCCGGGGTCCCTCCTATCCTTCCCTCGGAGGCTGCCTAGGAAAGACCCAAAGGATGGGTACAGTCCCCCATGGCCCAGGGAAAGTGGTCACAGAGGGTTTCGGCCTCAGTCTGGCTGTGGCCACGGGAGGCAGAAGGTGGAGACTTTAGGGTAAAGACTTTAGGGACCGTCCCTCGCTCTGAATACGTGTGGATGTGAGGGGGAGGTTCTGACAGCCGGAGCCAGTGACCCTGGCAGGGAGACCCCTGACTCGGGCTAGCTTGGGCGGGGCGGGGTGCGAGAGCACCCTGCCCCACAAACTCGGCGTCTGTGACGGGCCAGCTGGGCGGGCAGGAGCAGCGGATGACCCACCGTCTGGAGGCGTTTGGCACGGTGGCTCTGTGTTGTCCTGTCTGTCCCCTGGCGACACCCTGTCGGGGCCACAGGAGAAAACTGCACAAGAGCCTGGTTTGGGGGTGGGGCTCCGGGGGACCCCATGCCCTCTCAGAAGAGAATGCCATCCGGAGGGAGAGGGGGGACAGGCACGGATTCCTGCACGATGACACCAAGTAAGGGCTGGCGAGGGAGGGGAGAGAGAGAGAGGATCCCAGGCACTGCTGACGCAGGTGGCCTCTCCAGGCTCACGGGGGGGGGGGGGGGGGGGGGGCGGGGGCGACTAAGGAGGAGGGGGGAGCAGTCGGGCGGCGGGAGAGTGGGGGGAGTCAATTCAAGTAAAAGCAAAAGGGAGCGGGAGGAGGCAGGGCGGCAGGAGGCGAGAGCCAAGCTCTCCCCGACCCGCGGGAGCCCTGGCGTCACCCCTGCCGCTGCTCAGTCACACCGACGTCTCAGATTGCAGCCTCATGACAAACTTGTGCGACTTGGGATCCACAAACTCCTCGGAGAGTTTGAAGAACGGGACCTTCTTGGTGCTCACCACCAGGCTGAAGTCATGGCGCTTCAAGAGGAAAACGATGCCGTCCTTGAGCCCGCTGGTCACAGGCTCCTCGCTCACCAGTGTCCACTGTTTGGCCAGCCAGCGCTCCTTGTGGTACTGGATGGTGGGTCCGGCCGCCAGGTACCGCTCCAGGAAGGCCTGAGGAGGGGCGGGGGGCTGCGTGGTCACCTCTCCCCCCCTCCCCCCGCCGCCACCCTCGACGTTCCCCGGCTCGCTCTGCTTCCACGCGCTCTAGAACGTTCGAGCGGAAAGGCGCCGAGCTCATCTGCTCTGGACCCTGGTTCTAAGCACAGGGCAGCGGGAGCCCACAGAGGTGACGGGGACACCGCAGGGTCAGGACCGGCGTCCCCGCACTTTCCCTGCACGGGGCTAGGACCGTGAGGCCTCCTCATTTTTCCTGCCCCTGCATCCAGCTCTCGTGGACGCGGTCACCCTGTTCACCAAGGGTGGCTGGGGACGCCACTCTAGGAGGCTGACGATAAAGCCGAGGGAGGGTCATGGCTTGAAAAGAGCACAGCTGGAGGTCACAGGGTGAAGGGGGGATGTCGGGTGCTGCCACCTCGGAGACGGGAATCAGGCCACAGCCTATTCCCCAGGAGAAACTGTCCCTTCTCCTCACCAGCTGGGAACGAGGCGGGAGGGACAGGGCCAGGGGTAAGAGAAGAGACCTGGGGGGGTGGGGGCTGGGATGTGGTGAGAGCACAGGGGCGAGGCAGGCTGCTGTCGGTGGCGGGGGGGGGGACCCGGGGGCGGGGGGGGCGGGCAGGGGGACGGTGGGGGGCCTACCTTGGGTGTCATGTCGTGCGTGATGCAGAACTCCAGGTGCTGGAGAATGCTCTCCATGCTGTGGTACGGCTGCTGCTTGGTGGTCCGTAGATACTTCTGCATGGCACGGGCCATGGAGGCGAAGATGGCCTGGGCGGCCTCCCGGGGGTCCATCACCTCCCTGGGGTTCTTCTGCTCCTCCTCCTGCAGCCGCTTAATGTGAGTGAAGGCCTCCTCCACCGCCACCACAAGCCTGGGGGACAGGGGGAGCCTGGACCAACCGCCCCTCCCCCTCCTTCAGCCCCCACCCCCCTGCTCCAGCCGCCTGGGCGAGGCTGTGCCCCTCCCTGCCACCAGAAGCACCACAAACCCACCTGGAGCCAAGGGCTGGGCTCAGGGGGGCCGTGTGCATGTGTGCGTGGGGGGGGGGTGCATGTGCACAGATGCGGGGCGGGGGTGGGGGCAGGAAACAGCTGTAGAGCTCAGTGAGCCTGGCGCGGGGACCCCAGCGTCCAACCCAGACACAGCCAAGAACCGTACTCTGGGACAGGGTGGCACGTGCCTTCCTGATGCCTTCCTCCACGAGACCCCCAAGTCACCCTTCCCCGGGTGCCAAACCAGCAGAACGCAACTACATCCAGAGAACAGCCTTCTACTCAAGCACGGGCAACGTCAACATCTGTCTGGGGGGCGGGCACACAAGCAACATGACAGCAAAATGCCAGAGGTGAACACACAGGGCCCCAGGGACCGGGACACCTGCTGGGCGTCAGACAACTCACATGTTCAGACAGTACTACTCAGCCGTCAAAACAGGATAAAAAAAAGGAAGGCCTATAACCCAGATGCCGGTTAGGGGCGGGGAGTCATCTGTGAACCACTAGGCAGCGACAGGAGGGACACAGAGACAACGTGGGCGAGTCTCGAGGAGGGCGTTAAGGGGGAAGCACGAAAAAGAAGTCAATTTTCGTTAAAAGCACACAACGTCCGGAAAGCCAGGACCCCAGGAACTTCAAGGAGCGGGGAGGGGGCGTACTCGGGACTAAGTAAACACGTGGAACATGTCCCGCTTCGGCCTCTCTGGTTATTCACGCGCTTGCTCCGAGGGTCTCTCAGTAAAGCTCCTTTTGAAAACCAAGGGAGAAGTCTTTTACTGGTTACAACCAAGGTAACAGGGGAGGGAGACATCGGCCACGGGCCAAGAACCGCACTGGCAACACAGGAGATCCAAAAGCCTGGTTGGGGCAAAAGGTGAAGGGGGGGGTGCCACCTCTGGGTTCCTTCCCACCAGGACCATTTCTGAGACAGCTGGAGACACGCCGAACGGCAGACAAATGGGGTTGCTGATCTCCCATCGACGGCAGGGACACCAGCCTCATGTCAGAACAGGTAAGGGATAACTTCCTCCCTTGAAGCCTGGAGACCGTGTGGGAGGAGGGGCCGAGGGTCAAATCCTGGGGCCCTCTGCTATTTGAGGCCCCCTGGAAATCCCACCAGACCACGGTGGGACCTGGCAGCAGCGAAGACCTTTCAGGTATGACAAGTTTACATTACAGCGTGAACAGGAAAAAGAGAGGACAGTACCTAAGAACGTACCAAGATACGGGACCCTGCGTGGCTCAGTCAGTTAAGCGTCTGACTCTTGGTTTTGGCTCAGGTCGTGATCTCACGGATCGCGGGTTCGAGCCCCAAGTCAGACTCTGCGCTAGCAGTGAGGAGCCTGCTTGGGATTCTCCCTCTCCCTCTCTCTGCCCCTCCCCTGCTTGCTCTCACTCTCTCTCTCCCTCTCTCTCTCTCTCTCAAAATAAACAAAGTTAAAAAAGATGTACCAAGATCTGTACTAGAACCTCATCTGTTGCAGGTAAAAAGGCACCAACAGCCGAGCAGGCCTACGAGATCCACGGGGAGGAGGTCCGATCCAGCCTCCGTCCCTGCTGCTGCAGGCAAGGCTCACCTCGTTTACTGGGCCTTACTTACTCCCCTGTGGCAGGGAGAATTCACAGGTGGCCCGTTCGTTCACCCTACCAGATTCCCATCGTCCCGGCTACTCTCTCTGCTGTCTCCGTACGTTCTGCAGACGTAATTAAAGTGTCGAGTCGGCTGTCCTGGTCGTTATAAACAAGGAGGTGACCCTGGCCAGCCCGCTCTCACTGCATGAGACCCTTCAAAGCGCAGTGTTCTCCAGGCGGTACAGAACTCGGGGAGACCCGTTGTGGCCGGAAAAAGCAAACCGCAGCACCCCGGCTGCCGCCGAGGCCAGATGACAAGGGACTGATTCCACCGTGACCGAGGAGCTTGGAAGAGGACCCCGGCTCAGACGGGAGTCGTCTTGATTTCAGCCTGTGACACTGAGCGCGGGGCCCAGCTAAGCCGTGCCTGACGGCTGTGTCTGACCCCCGCGACCGTGAGCTGAGAAGCGTGTGCTGTGGGACAGCGCTCAGCTGACGGGAACTCGTTAGGAACCCAGCGCACCCCGTCGCGATTGCTCACGCGTTCCCCGCAGCCGCAGAACGCCCTGGCCTGGCTCTGCCCGGCCTGTTCACACCCGGCAGGCCCCGGGGCAGCCTGTCCTGGCCCAGGGACCCACCTGGCCCTCCGCTTGCGCACCCTCCGCTCGTGCTCTGCCTCCTCGTAGTAGTATTCATTGTGACTGTTGTCCCGCCGCCGGGCGGCCGCCGCGATCACAGCCCGCGACTGCCCTGTGGAGTTGTTGGTGCTGTTTTCTGCACGGGAGCGGGAGAGACAGGGATGGTCGCGTCACAGCACGCTCGCTCCCCAGCCCGGGAAGTCAGGGCGCAGCCACCTGACCGGTCCAGAGGCTGTGCCCGCCCGCTGCGATGCCTCCCGTTCCCGACCCTCCTGGCCACGACTGGGAGAGGTCCCCCCCGGAAAGCGACAGAGAGGGCCCTGGAGGGCACGGGTCCTGCACACGTGCCTCCTGGTGCCGGAGGACCTGGAGGTCAGAGAGCTGAGGGCTCGGGGCCAGGGCTGGTGAGCAGACGCAGAGAAGTCAGATTGGGGGGGACACACCACGGCATAAAGGGACAGCAAGTAGCATCAGCAGCTAACACCAGCCACCTGGAGCCAAGGGAAATGACAGAACAAAGGGGCTGGGGAAGCGGGGAAGAGTCTGAGAAGGAAACGGGGAGCAGACGGGAGGGCAGGGGAGCAGGGCCGCTCACCCTCTCCGAGGGAATACACCTTGAAGCCAGACACTTTCTTGGCCAGGACGGACTTGGGCAGGTTGAGGAGGGCAGGGTTGTAGACGGGGAAGTCATGGTAATACTTCTCCAGGATCCACACGGCCACACGCTGGATGCTGTGGGGGAGAGGGCGGGGGGAGGGGGGGGAGGGAGAAGGGACAGACAAGGGGTGCCGGGGGGAGGGAGACATCAGGGCAGGTTGGCAGGGTGGGAAAGGACACAGGACAGGGACAGGCTGCTTCCAGGAAGCCTGGCTCAGGGCCTGAGGTCTACTTACCAGGCTCCCAAGCCTTCCCCAGGGCTGGGCCCGCTAGTCCCCTGCGGTGCTGAAGCCCAGGGGAGAGAGGGCATTGGGCCTGGGTCTCCAGCAAACGGTCACCTCACCCCCTCCAAGTCCCCCAAGATTCCCTACGGGACCAGGAAGTGCCCCTGATATTCTGTAAGGCCTGGGGCAGGGTGGGGGCGGGC
This sequence comes from Panthera pardus, assembly GCF_024362965.1. NCBI lineage: Eukaryota > Metazoa > Chordata > Mammalia > Carnivora > Felidae > Panthera > Panthera pardus. Next base: position 5,027,303 of record NW_026526777.1, on the reverse strand, counting down.
AGAGGAACTCTCGCGGCACCTTTCCTCCGGGGGTCCCTCCTCTGGCCAGCTCATCTCCGTGACCACCCACTCAAGAGCTCACAGAGGCGGCGCCTCCAGGGAGGGCTCCAAAGCGATCCCCCAAGCCCCGTCCGTGCCCCACGCCTTTCTGCCCCTCGGTCCAGCCCTCTGTGAGGTCCCTGATGACCAAACGTTCCTCTGCTGTCTCCCCGCTCCCGACTCCCAGCCCCTCCAGCCCCAGGACCCTGTCGGAAACCTACCGCAGGCAGAGCCCTCGGCCCTCCGGCCGGCCCCACCTCCCCACCTGCTCCCCACTCGGCCTCCCCCCACCCCCGGCCCGTCGCCGCACCTGAGGTGGCCCACGTTGTAGAAGCGGCTGGCGCCGTCGGTGGAGCGCACGACCTTGAGCGTGAACTGGGGCTGCAGCTGGCGCAGCTCCAGCAGGACCACCGCCAGGTAGTGCACGAAGAGCAGGGCGTCCACCAGCGACACGGCGAACTGCACCACGCCCTGGTAGCTGCGCTCGCGGGCGTCCAGGATGCGCACCCCGTAGAAGAGCCAGTAGGAGACGACGAGCAGGAAGACCAGCACCATGAGCAGCGCGCGCAGCACGAACACGCGCGGCAGCGAGGCCTTGGGCCGGCGGAGGAAGAGCGCCCAGCTGCCCAGCAGCAGGATGAGCAGCTTGAAGGCCACGGAGATGAAGAGGCCCTCGCAGGCCGTCCCGCACGGCTCCAGCTCCTCCCGCCACAGCAGCGGGGGCAGCAGCAGGAAAGCCAGCGGCGTGAGGAAAGAGAGCAGCGCCAGCGTGGCCCCCGCCGCCACGCCCAGGTGCCGGGAGCAGTCCAGCGGGACGCTGTCCTCCATGTCCTTGGCGATGCGCGTGAGGTCATCGTGGGAGATGCTGTGCTCTGAGGTGCCCGTCACTACAGTGGTCGTCTCCCCCCAGTTGTCATCCTACGGCAGGACGAGGGGGGAGGGGGGAGGGGGAGGGGGGAGGGGGAGGAGAAGCGGGAAGGGAGGGGGGAGGGGAGACGAGAGGGGGTGGGGGAAGGAAGGGGGAGGGGGAAGGGGGAGGGGAGGGGAAGAGAAGCGGGAGGGGAGAGGTGGGGGAAGGGAGGGGGAGGAGGAAGGGAGAAGGGGGAGGGGAGGGGAAGCAGGAAGGGAGGGGAGAGGGGAGGAGGAGGGGCAGGAGAAGGGAAGGGAGGGGAAGGGAGGGGGAGGGGGGAGGAAGGGAGAAGGGGAGGGGGAAGGGAGGGGGAGGGAGGAAGGGAGAAGGGGAGGGGAAGGGAGGGGGAGGGAGTAAGGGAGAAGGGGAGGGGGAAGGGAAGGGGAGGGGGAGGAAAGGAGAAGGGAGGGAAGGGGGAGGGGGAGGGGAGAGGAGGGGGGAGGGGAGGGGGGAGGGGTGGGAGAAAGGAAGGGGGAGGGGAGAGGGGGACAGCAGAGCAAGAGAGAGGAGAGAGGGCAGTCAGCCCATATGCAACCACCAAAGTATTTAGTGAGCTCCACTGTGTGCCCAGGCTTGGCCTCCTCGGGGCTGGCCCATCTGAGGCTGGGCCCTCCTTGCACACATTAGGGAGCCTGGGAAAGAACACCAATGCCCAGATCCCGCCCAGGAGGACGTCAACCCTCTCTTAAAAAACAGATGATTTTAACGTTCATCCAAAATTGAGAATCACTGAACTAAACAGTCCCTAAGGCCTGTTTACTGAAAACAGGGCCTGGGGACCAGCAGTGTAGACATCTCCCGGGAGCTTCTCAGAACTGCAGAGTCTCAGGCCCCACCCCGCATGGACTAAACCAGAATCTGCATTTTGACAAGCCCCCCGTGAATCCCTGGAACATGAAATGTTAGTGTGAACTGAGGCAGCCAGCAGACTGAGTGAGCAGGGTCCGCGTGCAGGAGCAGAGCCGGGGGCAGCCCGTGGGGTCTGGACAGGCCAGGCTGACCACTGAGAGCCTATCCTCCCGACATCGAGAGCCACTCAAGGTGTCTGATTCAGGGAGTGACCCGAAACAAGCAGTGCGGTGAAGGGCGGAGGACGCAGGGAGCGGGGAGGAAGGCAGGTGATCGGTGCATGGCATGGGAGATGGGCAGACTCAGGGCCACTCTGGGTCTCGGGTCTGCCCCGCTAGCCCTGCCATCTGAATGCCCACAGCACAGTGGCCGCCTGTTCCTGGAGGCAAGGGCGTAGACAGGCCAAGGTCCCCAAGTGTCCTGAGTCTGGTCCACTGGAGCTATCTCTGCAGACGCTGGCCACCCTCCCACAGAAGGGCCCCAAGACCACCAGTGGCCATCAGCGCCCACACCCTTCACTCCTAGACGGCCCGGGGATACGGAGTCACAGGGCTTAGACACGGGACGGGGAGTGTAGGAGATGCCCGGCAGGGTCAGCGATCAGGGGGTTGACGAATCTCCTCTCCCAAGGACAGAGGAGCCTGATCTGATGGTACAAAGTGGGTGTACCGACCACTTTCAACTCAAGGTCTACTCCTCACCCTAGGGTGACCTCCAGACACACTGCCTGCCCTCTCCCCCACCGCGGCTGAGCTGACCGTGTCTCGCGGTCCCTTCGAGAACTCAGGGCGCCAGGTCTCAGGGAGAAGACGGGATTGGGAAAGAGGGAGGGGGGCTATTTCCCCCAGGTACTCATCTGCTCCCAAGACCCAGGAAGTCCCCGGGTCGGTCACAGAGCTTTCTTGTGAGGGAAGAGGAGCTGGGAGTCTCCAGCCAGAGATGGTCCCGGGGAAGGAAGAGTGGGAGGTGCCTTCAGAGTCACCCCAAATCCTGCCCCTGCCCTAATCCAGCACGGAGGTCTGCCTGCTGGCCTTCCTACTAGGTGAGCACAGAGGGCCACAGAGCTTAGAGCAGGAGCAACCTGCTCACCCGCCCCGAGTGACCAGCGTCCTTCCGGTGGCCCCCCTTCTCACCTCCCCTTTCTCCACCGACTCCTCCCACACCTGCTTCCAGCTCCAGACCCAGACGGTGCAGTTCTGCAGCCTGACACCAGAGGGCGCGGCAGAGCCCCTGCCTGAGGCTCCAGGAAAACTCAGGGCTGCCCACGCCCCCCCCCCCCTAGGCCGCACCCACCGCCCCCTCCTGCCCCAGGTTCCCAGCCCATCTGACCGGCGGGCCTCAGCTCAGAGGAACCAGGCAACTCCCATTGGACAGCCCAGGTCACCCTAGCTCTCTGAGAAAAGGAGGAAGGGGCTGCGGCTTCCAAAGGGATCTCTACTAAATTCCCTCACTTCTACTGAAACAGGTCCTCCTTTGGGACCCCAAGCACAGGACTTGTGACACGAGATGCCCTCCCTGATAGGGCCACTGCCCGAAGAGACCAGGGTTCCAGGCCCTTTCCCCTCTGACGGACCTCCAGGTTCATGGATCGGCCTGAAAACACCTGGCCTGGCCCCCACGCCCCCCGATGCTCACCCGCTCATCCCCTCGCGTGGACTCGTTGTCCAGCAGGGGCTCCCCTGGGGCCTGGATCGTCACCGACTTGTCGCCGCGGCTCCCATCTCGGCTCTTAGAGCGGTGTCGGTCCCGGCGGGTCCCTGCAGCAGGCGGCCGGGGGCACAGGTCAGAGGGGGGACCTGGGTCGTCTTCTCAGCAACCACTACCCCACCACCACCCCTGTGCACGGCCACCTCTCCCCCCACCCCCCTGACCCTCCGCCACCCGTGTCGCCCCCACGTCTGCCCACCTGTGCTTGCGGGAGCTGCGGGAGTGGCCCGACTTGTAGGAATAGCCCGAGTACTGGGACTCAGTGTCCATGGCGTCCGAACGCCGGGCCTTGTAGCGCTCCAGGGCCACAGGCTGGGGCCTTTTGGGGGGCCCCACAGCCACCTCCTTCAGCACCGGCTTCTTCAGGCCAAGGGGCACCTTCAGGAAATCAACCGTCACCCTGAGGGACTCTATTTTGCTGGACGGGTGGGCTTGTCTCAGAGAAAATCAAGCGACGCGCCTGAGAAGAGGAAGCCGTCGGTCAGGAGAAGCGGCAGCTCCCGTGGGCTCAGGGCAGAGAGGTGACCAGTCCCGAAGAGCGGCTGCCGCAGGAAGCTGTACTGGCCCAGCCGCTGCCCCAGACCAGTCCGCCCCGGTTCCCGCTCCGTCCAGTGGGCCCGGTTCCTCCTGCCCTGCCTCCCAGAAAGCGCACCCCGAGGCTGTGCCAGCGGCTCGGGGCGCAGGGCGGACGGGCAGCAGAGGCCGCAAGGAATGACCCAGCCCGGGACCCCCCGGAGCGGAGAACCAGGGCAACCCTCTCCTTGTTCTCGGCCAGGAAAGCCGTGGCTCAGAGACGGCAGGTTCTGGCCAGGCGGACGGGCTGGACCGACGGAGACCGCACAGAGCACAAAGCAGCTGGCCTCTGTCCAGGCCTCTCTTTCCCCCTCATCTTCCCCCCACTCGTGACTTCTGAAAGGGCCCACGGGGGGAGGGGCTGCTCACAGCCGTTTCTCTTGTCCCAATCTAGCCAGAGCCTACGTCAAACGTACCCGGAGTTACAGGCCGGGTCAGGCTGGCTGCTCCACGGAGTGTGTGTGTGTGTGTGTGTGTGTGTGTTCATGCACACCAGGGGAGCGGGGTGAGGGATGGAAACTATGATAACGTGGGCGGGGGGAGCAGGGAGGAGAAGACCGCGGAAATCGTTCTCCGAAGGCCCGAAGTGCTGAAATGGGCCATGCGCTGGGGAGCCTTCCTGGCTGTGCGTGTCCCCAGGGGCAGCGTGTGTATTCAGTCCGTTCACCTTCTACCTCTGCAGAGAATGAGCTCTTCTTCCTCCCCGCTTCCCGACCCTCAGCCGCATCCTGCTGGGCCCTCAGAGCCCACCCACCACCAACTAACAGCCAACCTGGCATCTTGCCCTCGGGCCCACCTCCACCAAGGCACGCGCGCGTTTCCCAGCCTCCCTTGCCGGGCCATCAGCTCGCTCTCGGGCACCTCTGTGCACCATGCGCCCTGCGAGGCCCCGGGGAGTGGTGGGGGGGGGGGGAGGACAGCGGGGGACCCGACCCCGGGTCTCCAGGCTGGCGGGGCACAGGCACGCTGAACAAGTAAACTGGAGTATGAATGGCTAACTGCAGGAGTGATGGCAGGAACAGGGCGGAAAACCAGGAGAGGCAGCGCCGGGGGCTGCGACTTTGCACTGAGCGGTTCTAGAAAGTCTCTCTGAGAAAACGACACCTGAGCCTGAGGGAGAACAGCACCTAGCCAGGCAGAGAGGTGACAAAGGCAGGAAACCGCCCTGGGGAGACGGAGGGCAGCAAGGAGCTTGGTGGATTCCAGGAACCAGAAAAGGCCAGGGCAGCGGGAGCCGACGAAGATGATGGCTGGAGGCGGCCAGGGGCCAGGTGCAGAGCTCGTGTTTCCCCCAAGCACAAGGACGACGACCACAGGAAGCCCGCGAAGGATTTTAGCTGTGCAGGCGGGGACTGGGGGAGGGGCGAGCAGACACGGGAACACAAGGAAGGAAGCTACTAAGGCGGCCGGAGGCAGCGAGCGGCCCTGGAGGAGGTGACAAACAGCCGGTGCGAGACGCGGTGGTGGTAGGATCAACAGGGCCCGCTGAGGTCTGGCTGAGGGGAGGGGAGCGCCCGGGATCCCTGGCCTGAGCAAGAGAGGAAGGCAGGGGAGGAGGCAAGTCTGGGGAGGGAGGCAGTGAGCTCCATTCCCAGCGGGCTAAGGTCACGGCCAGGAGACAGGTCAGGTGAGCAGCAGGGTTTCAGAGGAGCCAGACTCAGGAGAGTCTGAGCTGGAGGTGAGCGAGGTCACGGGCATGGATAGGGTCACCTAGGGACAGGAATAAATAAGAGGGTTCCTGGGGATCCCAGTAGGGAAGAGCAGGCAAAGGGGCAGACAAGGCAAGGCCAGAGGGGGAGGACAGCCAGAGGAGGAGGGAGGCCAAAGGAGGAGGGAGGCCAGGGGTGGGGGAGGCCAGAAGAGCTGGCTCTTGTGTTTGGAGGCAGAAATAAAACTGACTGGGTCACCTGGTACCCAAAACTCAATTATGAGGGGAACTGAAAGGGGTTTGCTTCTGTGTAGTTGCTAACTTTTCCCCAACTAAACTCAACTATCAACAACTAGAGAGTAGGAAAGACGGCTGAGACATATTTCTGTCCACCACCGTCCGGTGCGCACACGGCCAAGAACTGACGCCCACCCCGTGGATGGACCTGCCCCTCTGACTCTCGGGGTCCTGTCGTGACTGCAGGGCGGTGACATCAATACTACGTCCATTCCTTCCGCCGCCACCAGCTCTCGAGAGGCACCGCCGTGGCCTGGCGATGTTTGTCAACAGCCCCACGTCAAGGCCAGTGTGGGACGGAGATACACCGAGGGGACACAGCCATGACACGTGAACCCAACCCTAACCCGCTCGAAATACCTTTGCCGTGAACAGGGCCCCCATTCAGCACCCTGTCTGCAAATCACACATCGCCCCCCTCCACCCCGGCTCCTGAGGACCCTTCTACTGGTTTAGGTCTCGACACAGTCTCCCAACACCTCACACGCATCTCTCTGGCTGGGCGCAGCCCTAATCTAGTCCCAGCCCTAATCTAGTCCCCACCAGGAGGTTCGAGAGAGCAAGTGGGCTGCAGCGCGGGGGGGGGGGGGGGGGGGGGGATGTAAAGGGGGTCAGAACTGCCCTTGATGGGGTCTAGACAGAGGCACCGGAACCAGGACTCTCCACCTCCTCAGCCTCAAGCACAAAAAGAGCCCGGAATTTGCATCAAGGCTCTGCATTCAAAACCTGACTCTCCCACCAACCAGCTCTGTGACCACAGGCAAGTTACTTCACTTCTCTGTGCTTTGCAGCCTGGTAGGCTCATCGGTAAAATAGGAAAGTAACGACACGTACTCGATGAGGCTGCTGTGAGGACCCCGGGGGGTGAAAGAAGCGCTTTTATAAACTGCTCAGCTTGTAATTAGTTAAGGAATTAATATGCTGTGGCTCCAGGGTCGCCCATACTCCAATCCCCAGACACTTCCTCTGCGATTTAGGGAAGAGGTGGTATAAATAAATCCTGCTGTTTGTACTACTAAATAAAGAAGTCACACGCACACACACACACAGTCCTGACCAGAACCACTTCAAACACACTCAGGAGGGAAGCTGATGCCATTGTGTTTCCCCTATAGATAAATTTCAAACCAGAGAAGGGTGCCAGCCCCTCCCAACCCTTTGTTCGGAGCTGCTCGGCCTGGAGCCCCCACCTTCCTCCCAGTGTCAACCCCCCCCCTTCACCCACCGCTTATTCAAGACCCAGCGTAAACCCTGCTTTACCCACCCCTTCCAACCCAACTCAAGGTGCCCCAAACGTTAGGTGCCTCCCCCACCAAACAGAGGGACTAAAATGAACCCAGTTTCTGAGCCCCTTGCCTGCTGACCCCTCAAGGTGCCAGGAAGCTAACCCGAATCTGGAGAGGCTGGGGGCGAGGGGGATGGGAGGCAAGCGAAGACAAGGGCAGAAGTTCCCCCTTGTTTAATCAGCTCAGGAATCAGGGGTCTAGAGGGTCTCCAGGGTGGGCGGCGTTCCCAGGGAAGGGGGTGGGGGGAGGGGAGCCCTGGATCAGACCAACAAGTGGAAATGGCAGAGGTGGACCGTGAGGGCCCTGGTTTGCACGTGGGAGGCCGTGGAAGGGGATGTGTCCCCATGCGACACACACACTCAGTCCCCTGCTCAAACCAACCATGGATTATCTGGGGTTAAAAGGAGGCCAGAGAGAGAGAGGGAGGGAAGAGTGACTGTCACAAAAACAAGACCCTTCTCCCCCCAAAAGGCCTTTCAGAAATAAAATTAATGGAATGTGTCTCAGTACCATCCCAAGGGGATTGGGGGGAGGGGTGGGGGGGAATGTGGGGGCTTTTGTCCCGGCTGCCCAGCTTCTCCCACATTGATCGCCATGGCAACCAAAGCCCCCTGTTGCCTAGGTGATGGCAGCCGGGTCCTGGAACCCGTACCCAGCATCCAAAGCGAGGGAGGTTGTGAAGGTAGCGGAGGTGGGGGGGGCTAGGGCAGAGGGGGAGAGAATGGGGTTTCTCCTCTGGCAGCCCCAGCTTTTGTCTGAGTTCTGGGATCAGGTTTCTTCAGGAAACAATCGGAGGCCTCTGGAAAAAATACAGTCAGAACCTGGCAACAGGCAAGGGAACAAGGCCTTGCGGGTGCAGGGGGGCGGTTACAGGGGGGGAGGCTGGTGTTGACCAAAATGCACACTGAGACTGGACCCTTCCCTTTGCCCCACTCGGAGGAGCAGCCCAGGTGGACAAGGCACCGGACAGAGAACGGGCCTCTGTGGGCAGGTGCTGAGGACCGACGGGCAGCCAGCAGGTGGCTAAGATCAGTGCCTCCTTTGCCGGCTCTCTGGACCAGGGCCACCCGGCCCCCCAGTCCCAGCTCCTTCGGGCCTGGGATGGGGAAAAGAGGCAGGGCAGAGGTGAGGGTGGGGCCGGAGGAAGGCACTCTGGGAGCTGCAGTGACTCAGCCAGAAAAGAAAAGGTGGGGAGGGGACAGGACCCAAACATGTGCCTAGAAAGGCCACCCGTTCTTCCTCGGGTCTCTGGAAGACAGGGCTGCAGGCCAGCTGTGCAGCAGAAGGCACTTGGGCTGGATCATCCCGCGGCGGGGGAAGTGGATGGGAAGACAAGATGCCAAGAGCTTGCCTCTGGCTGCCACGACAGAGCTGTGACCGGCCCACTCGTTGAACACACAGCCTTCCTCTTCTCAGCCCAGGACGAGGGAAGGCCGGTCCTGTCTGGACGCAAGAGGTCGGGCACCATCTCGTCTTCAGACCCTTGTAGGACAAGACGTCTACAGACACTGGCCCATTAATGGTCTGTGATTCCTACTCGAGAGCCTGGATCTCACTGCACCTGCCTTCCACCTCCCCAATCAACCCAGACAGGTGTGGCCACGTGAGCGCCCCCCGCCCAGGGTCCCCGGCTTCCCCACCACAGTCCAAGGGTATGAATGTGCATTCCGCTCACGGTGCGGCTGGCCACCTCCCGGGAGGCACCAGGTGTCCCACCCCCCCACCCCCTCCAGCCCAGTATCCAAAGAACTAGGTAACTAGCCGGAAAGACAGAGCAGGCTGCCACCTCATCATCAGACTGCTGGGAGGCAGGGCGGACACCCAAAGTCACAACCATCGTTCAGACTGGAGGCCTTTTCTTTCTGCCACGATAGTCTCCATCCAGGCCCTGATGGTCACCAGTGGGGGCGGGAGGCGTCCATGAGAGCAAATGCAGACACCTCACCTGGTACCCGCGGAGGACCGGAAGGTGCCAGAACCTCTGACTGTGCCCACACGATCCCTAAGCTCCCTTTCCCCTCCCCCTCCAGGAGGAAAGCACACACTGATCTCACAGTTTCGTGAGATCGAGCCCCGAGCCCTGTGTCGGGCTCTGTGCTGACAGCGCAGGGCCTGCTTGGGATTCTCTCTCTCTCTCTCTCTCTCTCTCTCTCTCTCTCTCTGCCCCTCCCCTACTCATTCTCTCTCCCTCCCTCCCTCATTCTCTCTCAAAATAAATAAATTGGAAGAAGGAAAGAAGGAAAGAAAGAAAGAAAGAAAGAAAGAAAGAAAGAAAGAAAGAAAGAAAGAAAGAAAAGAAAGAGAAAGAGAGAAAGAAAGAAGAGAAGGAAAAGAAAAATGAGAAAAGAAAAAAAAGAGAAAGGAGAAAAGAACTTACTAATGCTTTAGCTTTGAGGCGTTTGCCTCTCAGAGAGAGACGGGGTTCCTCTAGGAAAGTCCCAGTCCTTGGGGTAGCCAGGATGGGGACAAGTGGCACAGATCCCTGCCCCAGCCTCTCTTCTCACCAGTGACAGGGGACGACTAGACAGGCCCGGGCCAAGACAGTGGAGACCAGAGCCCCTTCCCCTCCAAGGGGTGGTTTCTGCCGCACCCCTCCCCCAGCAACTGAGGCTCTGACGCTCCCTCGCTCGCTCCCTCCCTTCCCTCATCGGTCCCATCCGGCCTTAGGCCCTGGACAAGCCGTCCATCCCAGAGGCCACACTGCGTTTCCCCACCACAAAGAGAACTAGGGCACACAGAGCAGGCCAGAACCAGCCCCAGGCCCTAGACCAAAAATGGGATTGGAGAGTCGCCCCCACCCTCACTCCTGTGCCCTGAAAAAGGCCCCAGTGTCCTTGGGTGAGGCCAAAGCCAGCTGGATCTCAAGGGGCCCGAGGGAGAGGAAAGGGCCGGTTTGGGGAGCCCGGGAGCCCCCGCCCTGCTTACCGGGCACTCTCCCAGGACAGCCCCAGACAGGAACTCACCATCCCGAGAGCCCCGGGGCAGGGGCCGGGGCAGGGTCCTTCCCCTCACTAGGCTGGGAAGCAGGGACGGCTGTGCTTGGGCCGCCCAGGCGAGGATGTTTCCAGAGCAGCTGCTCACCCCCAGACCCCAGAGCAAGGAGCGCCCCCACGCCGGGCTCCCAGCCAGGATACCTGAGCTTGCGTTCTAGCTAGAAGGGAGCTGGGGGAGCCAGGGCCAAGCCCTTCTCCTCCACCTCCTCAACTGCCTCCATCTAAGAGGGGGCGATGCGGGTACCCTCTGATAGCCACAGACACCCTGAGACACACACTCACGCACACCCACACTCCTATCCCCCTCTGAAACCTGGACCGGCTCCCGCCTGCCCCACCCAGCTCCACCCGCCCCAGCCAGGCAGGTTCTGTAGAGACCTGCTCGCTTTCTCTCTGGCACCCCCACCCCACCCCCCGCAGCTCGCCAAGTGTCTCCCCCAACACACCGTACCCCAGTGCACACACATGCACCCACACCACAGCTCCTCAGTCCCCGGCCACCCCCAGACCCATTCGCAGCCAGTCGAGAAGGGAACACTGGGCAGGGGGGAGGGTATACGGCAGAAGGGGTGAGTAATCTCTTTGGCATCTGTCCCAGATGGGGGCCGGAGGGGAGACAGGATGCTAGGCTGGTGAGAGGGTCACCACGGCTTCGAGATGCCTCGATGTTTAATTTGCACCAGTGGGCGGGCCCCACAATTACCACCCACTCTGAGCTCCTTCCTCCGTCGGCTGGGGCACAGGGCTGGCCCCTACCTGCCCACCAGGTGAGCTGCGGGAGAGCCAAGGAGGAAAGCAGGCACCTCGAGTTGTCTCAGGGACAGGAGAAGGGGGACCCCGGGGGGCGAGCAGGCAGGCTGCGTGGACCCGCGGGTCAGTTCCCGCCTACCCCGTGCCCCCCCCCCCCCGCCCTCCAGGAAAACAAAAATGCCTCCCCCTTCACGGTCCTACTGTCCTAGGCAGGCCCCAAGTGACCCTGCCTCCGGGAGACCTTCTGAGCCTGTACACCGGCCCCTGCCAAGGAGGAGGAGGTGGAAAGCAGCCGCTTGGGGAGGGAGCGACCTTGGGCTCACGTGTGGTAGGGGAGCTGGGAGGTGGGGACACGGGCAGCAGGGTGGGCCTAAGGGTGCCTGCGGCAGGCTTGGGTCTCCCCAGCCTGGAAACCTTCTCGTGCTTTGGGGGGCGGGGCCGGAACTGGCAGTGACCAGCTCTCACGCAGGAGAACCGGAGACCGGGCCAGCTGAAAGGCCCACGTACCTACCGACCCCCACCATCGTGCCACTCTCAGCACCTGAGGTTTTCATTCTTCTAAGGGGTCCCAGGCAGCCTCCAGCCCCTACATCTCCCACCCCCACTCCTGGAGGAAAGCCAAGGGACAAAACAAGTGTCCCCTGTTCACACTTGGTTGTTTTTTAGTTCCTGCGTTCACACCTGGGGCTCAGCACCTGTTCTCCTCCAACCCCCACCTCCCCTAAGAAGCCAGAGGCCCCTCCCCCAGCCTCGCACACAAACAGTGCACTCTCTCTGGGGAGAGTGGGGGTCCAGGGATGTTGTGGGGGGGTTGCTGGAAAACTCTGCAGACAATGAGGGCCAGGCCCCTCCCAATCACAAACAAGACCCCCATGGGCTGGGAGTGGCCGGACCCCCCAACACCCGCTCCCCCGCTCCCCCGGAGGAAGAGGCCAGCCCCTGGAGAGGTTCTGCCCCAGGCCCTAGCCCTGCCCCAGGCTGGGGACAATCAGGTCCTCCTCCCAGGAGACCCATTCCTCCAGGGGACTCCACCCAGCCCCACCCTCCGAGGTAGACCTCTCTACTCAGGCTGACCTGGAGACTCCCTGTGCGCCCTTCAGGAGATAGGGGGAATTATTCAAGTTCAAGACCAAAGGTGATGAGCAAATCCGATTCAACTGGAAGGAAGCAGGGGAAGGCGGAGGGAGCATTTTGGAAAATGGAGGGGCAATGCGGGCAGGTGGGCCAGGCACAGCCTCTGGGGAGCTATGCTATCCAAGGTGAGCTGCTTCCCTTCTCTAAACCTCAGTTTTCGTGCCTGTAAAATGGAGTAATGGTGCCTACTTCTGTTAAGAGTTTTCAACAAAATAACATATACAGAGTATCATGGAGTCGGGGGACGTAAAAGATGCTCAATAAAACGTTACCTCCTCCCTCTTTGTCCTTTAGAGGCTGCACATCCAGTCGTCCTACTTCCTGTTCCCATGACCTCATTGTGAGAAGACCCCACCCAGCCCCTCTGGCTGCAGCGCCGGCCCCAGACCCCAGATGATGACCCCGCCCTAATTTCCACCACAGCCTGGGGCAGCCAGAACCCCTCTCCCCATTCTCTTGCCTCTTTCCTGGGCTGGGCTGGGGTGGGGGTGGGGTGTGGTCTCGGATCCCCCTATCCCTCCCTACCCATCCCTCCTTCCACACCTACTAAGGCAGGGCCTGGGCTCCAACACCAGGGCGCTGTGTGTGCAGTGGCAGGGGGACCCCAAGCCTGCCGCCCCGCCCCCAGCCCCCAAGCTTCTCCCCACTCACCGCCCCACCACCGATTACCAGGGGATCCTGGGCTCTGCCGATTCCAAGCCTGCTTCTCCCAAACCCGTTCCCAGCTGTCATGTCTGTAATTACCAGCCTCGCCAGGGGCATCAGACCAGCACAGCAACACCTCATTTCCAAAGGGCCCCACCAGACGAGGCCTCTGCCTCCTACTCTGTACCAAGCAGTGTGGAGGCAGGGATGGAAAGATTTTCCCTGACCACCTCGTTTCTCTCCAGATCACAAGAGGGGCTGCCCGGGGAGATCGCCAGGAGGCAGAATAAAGAATGGAAGGCTGCTGCTGGGGGTGGGGTCTCAGCTGGGAGTCTCTCCCGGGCTTCTCCCTCGCCTGGCTACCAAAACCTCCCCACAAACAAGTTACCAACCCGGAGAGGGGGAGAGAAGAATTTTCAGGTCACTTCGGAGAGAGGGGAAGTTGATGCCCCAGTAACGTTGAAAGGGGTACCCACAGGGATGAGGGCAGCTACGGGAGGGAACTGCCCAGGAGAGAGGAGGAAAGAGCGAGTTAAATGAAGTCCCATCCTCCACCCAGACCAAGAGGCAAGAGTAGCCCAGCCTCCCTCCTCCTTATCACCTCCATCCCCACCAACCTCACAGGACCTCCTTTTACAGGCAGGGAAACTGAGGACAAATCCCCACCCATACTTCAAGATCCAACAGCCCCACGCTGCACACAGCTCAGCAACACCCCCGATCCTTCTGGCCCGCTCAGCCTGAACCTGCAGAGCCTCCTCAGTCCCCTCCCTGTCTGCCTAGCTCAGAGTCTGAATCCTGCAAAGGTCCGTCCACACAGTGGAATAGGGTTCAGCCATGAAAAAGAGGGTGAAATTCTGGCACCCGCTACGACGTGGAGGAACCTCGAGACGCTTGTGCCGAGTGCAGAAAGACAGACATAAAAAGGTCCTACGTTGTGTAAAATTTCATTTACGTGAAATATCCAGAATGGGTAAACCCACAGAAACAGAATAGAGACTGGTGGCTGCCAGGGGCGGGGGATGGGGTAGGGAAAAGGTTCTCACAGGCCACGGTTGCACAACATTGTGAAGGCACTAAACGCCAATGCTCACTTTAAAACGGTAATTTTAGGGGCGCCTGGGTGGCTCAGTGGGTTAACTGTCCAACTCTTGATCTCGGCTCGGGTCATGATCTCACGGTTCGTGGGTTCGAACTCCACGTCGGGCTCTGTGCTGACAGCTTCCGAGCTGGAACCTGCTTCAGATTCTGTATCTCCCTCTCTCTCTGCCCCTCCCCTGCTCATGCTCTGTCTCAAAAATAAATAAACGGTAAAAAAAAAAATAAAATAAATTTAAAAAAAATCTTTTCAAGGGTAATTTTAGGAGCGCCTGGGTGGCTCGGTGGGCTAAGTGTCCCACTCTTGATCTCGGCTCACGTCATGATGTCAAGGTTTGTGGGATCGAGCCCCAATTCGGGCTCTGCACGGCCGGCATGGAGCCCGCTTGGAATTCTCGCTCTCCCTCTCGCTCTCTGCCCCTCCCCCGCTTGGGTACGCACACTTTCTCTCTCTTGAAGTAAATAAAGACACTTAAAAAAAAAAAAACAAAAAAAACATTGAAAATGGTAATTTTACGGGATGTGAATTTCACCTCAGTTTCAAAACCCCCGGCCAGCCCAGGGCACGTCTCCTCCGGTGCCTTTCCTGACACCCACCCCAGGGCCGAGCACTCCTGCTCCAGGCCCCCGTTGGCCTCCTAAACACACCTCCACACAGCACGCACCGGGCTACAGTGAACCGACGTGTCCCGGCACGTCTCCCCTGCGAAAGGCCGCCTCATCCCCTCTCCCCTGTGCTCAGACAGCGCCTGGCAGCCAGCAGGGTCTGCCAGAGGAGAACCAAAGCCTCGCTCTCCTCCCCAACCCACAACTGCCTCCCACGACCCCCTCCGTCAGAACCCGAACCACTCGGCTAACATGTACTGAGTGCTCCCTCTGGGCCGGGCACCATGCGAAGGGCTCGCGCTACATTACTTCACCCGGTCCTCATAAACCGAAGAGACAGGGCGTATTATTAACTCCACTTTACGGGCGAGGCTTCAAAAAGTTCTCTCTTCTGTCTGAGGCCTCAGAACTAGGAGGCGGCGTAACTAGGACGTTAAGAGCAAGCCGCAACCCGAGGAAGGAGGCCACTGGGCGAACCTGGGCTTCCTCGAGGAAGGTCCCATCTGGGGTTGGAGGACACCGTCTGAAGACACCCAAGAGGCTAAAGAATGCGGTTCAAGAACTTGCCCCACGTCACGCCACTGTGAAATACTAATTCCAACCAGTGCTGTCGGGTGTGGGGAGCCGTTGGGGGCAGACTAGGCAAGGACTGGAGTCCCTACAACCCCGAGGACACGAGGGGAGTCCCGGAGCTCCTCTCTCTTCCCCCCCAAAGCTCCTCTTAGCCAAGTACACGCCCCCCCCCTAACCGGAAGGGCCTCTTGGCAACCAGATGAACAGATAAAAATCTGTCCTGCCCTAGGTCCAGGAAAGGGGGCCCTTCCTTAGACTCTGAAGGAGCAGAGGGGGCACGTGAGAGAGGCCTGTCCTGGACGAATCAGACAGAAGCGACACAATGGGGCAGGAGGAGCCGATGTGGCCACTGGTTCCAGACTGGAAGTACGGCCCGAGATGGCATCGTCCATTCTCTGACCACAGTGCCTCCTCCTTGGAAGAGCGGGCCAGGAGGCGTGCACGGAGCCAGAGCCCCCCCACCCCCCATCCTAGATTCACGTGCCTCACTCACCCTGGGAGCCCTGCCCGTCAGACAGGTGTCGGGCTTGAAGCCCTCACGCATCAGGCCTTTCACACTCTGCCCCCAGCCCTAGTCCCAACGTGTCCTAACTCCCACCACCCTCATCCCAGAGTCCTAGGAAAGCCAGGGAGCCCTGGGGACTAAAGACGGAACATCCCGGTTGCACATGCCCCCTAGGGACTCAAGCACTCCGATTCCAATTCCTCGGCGACCCTGAGAAACGTGTGCAGTCGAAACCTCAGCCCCTAAAAGCGGGTGTCTCGCCCTAAGCCCTGGCGGCAAGAGGAACGTGTCTGGGAGGGACATGGGAGGAAGAAGCGTGCGTCCTCAAGAGGAGAAGAAGGCCAGCCCCTTCCCTTCACCCCGAAAGAGAAAGGACAAGGGAGAGGACGGGCAAAGGAGGTAGCTCCTGCTTCTGTGGGGAGGGACACAGCCCCTTCCCCGACAGTGGTGACCTCCCGCCAAACACCAGGACAGCCTGCCAGGGGCGCCCACCCTTTCCCCCACACGCGGACATTCAAGCTCTCACTGGCTCAGCCCCGATTCCTCACCCTCAGCCCCAACCCCGGCCCCAGCCCACAGCTCCACCCTAACCACGCTCCTCACCAGGGAAAAGGGAATCTACTGGATACGTACACGGCGGGCGCGCGCACACACCTGCAGAAACTCCTGAAAATGCACCCCCCTCCCCTGCCCACCAGCCTCCCCAGAGCTCCCATGCCACCGTCTCAACCCCAGGGACGGGGACCTGGGCTGTTCCACACCAGTCTCATCCCTCCAGCAGGCTGCGTCCTCTTGCCTCCACCCCAGACCGAAATCGCGACTCCTCAGGAGCTGGAGAATCCTGGAGGCAGGGCAGTTAGTGCACTCCGAAGTCAAAGACCCCAAGGCAGCTTTCCCGGGAGAACCTTGGCCTGAGGGGGCTGAGCCTGGGCGGGGAAAGCCAAGAATGTGGCCTCTCCACACACTGGAACCCAAGCTAGGATGGGGAGGGAGGAAGTCCCTCTTATTTTCCTCCCCGACTCCTCCAGGGCCTCAAGATTCCTGTAGGACTACAACCAGAACCTCTCTTCTCTGTTCCCCACAACACACACCCTTTTCTAGAAACCCCCCCCCCCACCCAAGCGGGCACCTCGTAAGGTGGCCCACTCACTCCCACTTGTAGGTCTCAGATACTTAAGGCGCTACCTTTGAATCCAGGGAGAGCCAACCAAGAAGCTTCAGAATCGTCCATACAGCCATCCCTTTGGGCTTTCTGCCAGGAAAATGTGCCTGCAGAGGCAAGAGGTAGTACCCCCAACACACACTCAGGAGCACACACACCGCCTAAGGCGGGTCCACACGCTGGTACTTAACCATCAACACAGGTTACACCCAAGAGAACAGATTCCCTCACCCCCTTTCTGGCACACAGGTGCACACACACCTACCCAGCCAGGTATGCCCCATTCAGCTCTTACACACCCACCCTCCTCAGTACCTACACCCTTCTTTCCCAGAAACCCCTCCGCAGTTCACACACACAGACACACAGCCCTTCCCCGGAGTGTACACATAAATGCATATCCAAACACACGGCAGATACGTGGTCAGCCGCTCCCTGGGTGCACACACAGCCGCTGAAAAACCCCTACACCTCCAAACCCAGGGGCCCACCTGCAGGAACACGTAGCACATCACGGCGCGCGCGCGCGCGCACACACGCGCACACACACACACACACACACACACACACACACACACAAAGAATCACGCACACTGATCCTCCACCAATGCTTTAAAACTCACTAATGCAGGGCCCCCAGCCCCCCAAACGGGTAAGTATGAGTGGGGAGAGGGATGCCGGCGCCTGTCCCTGGGCCCCCACCCACGGTGCCCGGGTACCCTGCCCGCCAGCCCCGTCCTCAGCAGCACACACACCCCCCTCCACTCTCCTCGGCCGGTCCCCAGACTCCACATTACACCCGGAATGCATACCTGCCCCGTCCCTCCCCACACTCCTGAGGTGTGTCTGCACCCCTAAACACCCCCGCCTTCCGATACCTCCGGGCTCCTGTGTCTCGCACTGCCTCTCCCCCCCCCCCCCCACCTCCAGCACACACTCCCGGTCTCCGGCTTCAACCGGCTCCCCCCCCCCCCCCCCCCGGGATCATTAAGGCCCCCGCCGGAGCCCCGGGCCCAGGAAAGTCCCTGGCTCTCCAGGCCCGGGCTCCGCCCCCTCCCCACGAGCCCCTGGCCCTCCGCAAAGTTGGGGGGGGGGCACTCCGCCTTGCAGTGGGGAAACGGACCGGAAGGGGGGTGCCCCGCGCCCCCCCTTCCCCCACAAGCCATCCCGCCCGCCCGGGGGCCGGGCACCCTCTGGCCCCCCGCACGATTGTCCTCCTCTCCCGTCTCTCGTCCTCCTTTCTTTTTCTGGCAAACTTTGCCCGCGCCCCCGCGGCCCGGCACTCACCGCCGCCGCGAAGTGCCGGTGGGCTCGGCCCGGCGCCTTTGTATCCGCAGCGCTCCGGGTCGCGGCGAACTCCGCGCTCGCGGACGGGCAGCGCGGGCGAGGGCGGCGCGGAGGGGGCTCCGGTGCCGGCCACCCCCTCTGCGTCCCACACCGCTGCCTGTCCCCCTCGGGGCCCCGGGGGCAGGGGCCGGGGGATGGGGGCGCTCAGGCTCCCATGGCGGGGGCCAGGAGCACGGAACCGGGGGCCGGGGATCGCACCGGAGCCGGCGGCGGAGCGGGGAGGGGACGGGCAGGGGAGCGGGCGGGGGGCGGGGGCGGGGGGCGCGCGCTCCCGGGCGCCGCCTCCCGGCTGTTCCCGCCGCCGCGCCCCTCCCGCCGCCGCGCCCATTGTCTGCGGCCCGGCTCTTCCCGGAGCCGCCGCTCCCCGGCCGGCCGGCCGCCCGGGACGCGCGGGGCCCTCCCGACCCCGGGAGGAGGCCGCGCGGCCCTGCGACCCCGGCCGCTAGCGCTGACCCGGGAGGCCTCGATCCGCGGCCGGGGCCCAGCCCGCAGCCCCTCCCTCCTGGGGCGCCTCTCCCCGACCCGAGGGTCGGAGACCGAGTCCCCAGACCTCCGGGGATGGAGGTGTGCATTCTTGCGGGCCACGGACCCGGCTACGCGGAGTCCGGTCTGGGAAATGGAAAGATCGATTTCCTCTCCCCCCCGCACTCCCCTCCCCTCCACGAGGGCTGCGAGAAGGGAGAGTCATTTCTGATGTTAATTAGTGGCGGGAGACGGTCCCCGCTTCCCGTGCATACGGGGATTTCCCTGACACCCGCACCACCGCATCCCCCTCGCTACCAAAAATAATTTAATTACTCTGGGTTCTAGCTGCGAGCGGCAACCGCCCCGTCAGTATGGGACGCTCCCTCATTAACACTTTTTCCCTCCCCTCCTGGTTTGAGCGCTGGGATTAATTACAAAGGGAACCGTGCCCTGGGGGAGCAAGGGCGGGGGAGGCGCAGGCCCTGGGAGCTTGGAGGAAGGGGAGAGGGGGCCCTCCTCCCAGGAAAACTCCAAGGGCCTATCAGGTCCCCAACCCCAGTCAGGCGGGCCCTTGGCTTCAGATACCTCGGAGTCGGGGTACTCTACAGGGATTCTAGGGTATCACAAAATACCCCACATAATTGGGGCATTTCTGCTTCGGAGCACTCCACAGAACCAGTTAGGGTTCATGAAGTGGGGCAGTTGCTCTGAACCCCACCAAGAGTCTCCCCCATCATAAACGTGGGAAGTCCTTCCCTTTGGAGCGAGCGAAACCTTGAAGTATTATTATATTATCCTATTGCTGTGCAAACCAGCACTTACCTAGGATCACAATACTTCAAAAGCACGGTCACACCTCCACGGGCAGGTCCTGGCCTTCTCACCATCTCAACATCTTCCAGCGTTCAGGCCCGATACCTTCTCGCCCAACCCTGTGATTCAGAAGTCCAAAGGGAAGGACATTCCCAGCCTCCGTGCCTCACTTATTTGGGGAGTTTTGCTCCTCCCTGATGAAATGTTTTCTCTGAGACCTAAGCTCGTCCCTTACAATTGTCCATTCTAACCTAACCAGCCACGAGGACAAGAGCCGTCTTCATCCGCATTGGGACCATTGAAAGATGGAAAACCTTAAGCAGCAGTTCCCTTCTCCTCTGCCCAAACCCTTGCCTCTCCTCATCCCCCCCACCCATCCACATCCTGCGTGAGCAAGTGACTCAATACTGAGACTACATGAAATACGCAGAATCATGACTTCCGGTACCCAAGTCCCTGAGTGGGGCCAGGTACTCCTTAGCGTGGTGCCTGTCATGGGCAGTATTTGAGGGACAAGTGGCAGGAAAGCTAGGAAGGGGAAAGGGAGGTAGAGCAGGCTTAGGCGTCCCCAGGCCTGCCCAGAGCACACCCCCAGGGCTAGGCTAGGCGGCCAGTGTATAACTTGACCCAGTGATGGGGCTCCCGCAGCTGCCCTGCTAGCTCACTGTCCAGCAGGTTAGCGCAAGGTATGTTCACATGATGCTAGCCTGTTTCACAAGCTTCAGAAGGGCCCGAAGAATCAGAAACAGGGCTTCTGACCCCGGAATTACAGATAATTCTGTAGACTGGCCCCGCCTAAAGCCAAAACCAAAGACGTCAACAGATAAGGCTTCAGGATTAACAGATGTCAGGCATCAACCTGGAATAAACTCAGTCTCTCCTTTTTCTTCTCTAAAGGTGAAATTGGGGGCTTTCGGTTCTGCCTCTGCAACAAAAGCACGGGCTTACAGAGGAGACGTCCAACATTCACTCTAACCGGTGCGAAGTGTCCCGTGCAGCCATTCTCTGGACTGCCCTCCATGGTCACCCCTAGAATGGACGCCCATCTGGTTTTCATACATCCTGAACTCACAGAGGGAAGAAATGGGCGCTCCAAAGAGGAGGCCCGCGTATCCTAGGGCCCAAGGGACCTAGCCCAATTCCTTTTTAATTTTTGATTTTTTTAAAGCTTATTTATTTTTGAGAGACAGGGCATGAGCGGAGTGGGGGGGGGGGGTGGGGAGAGAGAGAGAGGCACACACAGAATCCAAAGCAGCCCGACGTGGGGCTCACACCCACGAACCCTGAGATCATGACCTGAGCTGAAGTCAGATGCTTCATTGAACCGAGCCACCCCTTAGCCTTAGCCTAATTCTTTAGGAGACAAGACGACACTGAAGTGACATCCAGCTGGGATTTTCCCAAGGGGCCCAACCCTCAGTGACAGAGGGAGGGCAGGAGCCTGAAGGAGTGGAACAGATTGCACAGCTCCTAGCTTTGAGGACACGGGCAAGTTTCTTCATTTCTTCGAGGCTCAATTCCTGTGTCTATAGAATGGGACTAATAAGGGTAACAGCAGGAACCCCTCCACATACCCATCATGCCCCAGTCAATTCCCAGCCCAACTCCCCCTCTTTGTTATGTACCTCAGAAGATTCCTAGTGCTTTCTGGAATCTGGCTCAAGGAGGGGGCTCTGCGCCAAAAGCCAGGGCCCTCAGTAAAAGTTCTTTCATTTCCCCACCGCCTCGAGGGCCTGAGGCAGCAGGAATGGAACAGGCTGACCAGAGGCCACTCAGGAGCCCTGGTCCTGGTCCTCCTCCACCGAGGATGCAAAAGGTTCATAAAGTAGCAATGGACACTCTCTAAGGGAAAATGTCCCAGCTGAGAGAGAGGGCCTGTTTCTGGTACAGATGAAACTGTTCCCGGAAGTCAGGCCCAGAGCCCGGCCACCAACATCAGGCGTTCCGCTCTGGCGAAAAGTTGGGCCTTTTCGCGGCACCACTGTTGAGAAAGGGGTCTCCTCTATACCTTGCTTAAACCCAGAAGCTTCGCAGCTAGTGGGATGGCCATCAAAGCCCTTCCGTGGGAGTGAGGAACAGTTTCTCCAACCCCCGGGTACAGGTGGCCCCAGTAATGCCCACATCCCAGCCAGACCTACTATCATGGTACATCCCTGCTGATACAACTGGGAACGGTTCTATCTCCCAGGATAATCAGAGCTCCTTCAGCAGCACCCACGTTCCTGGAAAGGCTACCCTCCATGCTTGCAGAAGTATTTCCAGACCCAGTCTCTACCGTGAAACAAGTGACTTTTTTTTTTTTTTCCACTTTCAGTGAGAAAGGGAACAAAATAGCAAAACTCCTCCACTGGTTAAGAATTTTGTGCTGCCACAGGGTTGTTGTGAGGTGTCTCTGTCTTCACGGAGCTCCCGATCTCTTTGAGAAGCAAAACCGAGCCTCATTCGTTTTGCCGTGAATGGCACGTAAAAGTCACTACATCGGTGTTACTTCCCTTTCCCTCTAATTCCCTTCTCTATCCCTAGTCCTCACCTGTCCCAACCCTTTGCCATCCCCTGTCATCCAACCTGTATCAAGCGTGAGCTTCCTCAAATCCCATCCCGCTATCACCAATCTACAAGGTTACCTACAATTAAACCCGTGGTTCTCAACCTTGACTGCAGATTTTAATCACCTGGGAAGCTCTGAAAACATACGAATGCCCAGGACCCATCCCAGAGTAATTAAACCAGAAACTTCCGAGGCGCACCCAGCCATCGGCATTTTTTTTTTAAGTTACCTCTGCGATTCTAATGTGAGAACCGCTAAGTCAGACTCTTTCTGATTCCCTTCCTTCTTCCTCGGCAGAATAAATGCCCCACCTCCCTTGCCAAGGACTACTTCCTCCAGGTTCGCCTTAGATGCTGTCCTTTCCTACGTCCATCTGTCTCTCCTGCGTCTGACTTAGGCCTCCTGGCTCATCCATGCCCAGCTGGCAGAACTAAGTAAAAATAGGCACCTCCCCTCTGTAAGGCTCCCTTTGCTGCAACCCTCCTTCTCTCCTCCTTCTCATTCCACCCTCTTGGAAGAGTAGATTCCTCACCACCGTCCTCCCTCCTCCCTTCACTCCTTGGCTCCTTGGATCCCAGTCATCCTCTCCATCTCCCCTCCTCCTGACTTCAGATATTGATATTTCCCAGAACTCAGGCTTTGGCCCCTTTACTCTCACCTCACATGCTCCCCCAGAAGACTCTCATTCTGTCTCGTGGCTTCCATCAGTACATACTTATCAGTGTTCCTAAGTCCAGATCTCATGTTGCCTGCATCCTGATGGACATTTTCCCCCATTTTACGGATATATCCTAACGTATTTATTTAGTTAGTTAGTTATTTTTAATATGAAATTTATTGTCAGATTGGTTTCCATACAACCCCCAGTGATCATCCGGAAAGGTGCCCTCCTCAGTGCCCATCCCCCACTTTCCCTGCCCTCCCACCCCCCATCAACCCTCAGTTTATTCTCAGTTTTTAAGAGTCTCTTATGGTTTGCCTCCCTCCCTCCCTCTCTAACTTTTTTTTTCCTCCTTCCCCTCCCCTCCTGTTAAGTTTCTCACGATCCACAAAAGAGTGAAAACATATGGTATCGGTCTTTGTATGACTTATTTCACACAGCGTAACCCTCTCCAGTCCCATCCACGTTGCTACAAAGGGCCATATTTCATTCTTTCTCATTGCCAAGTAGTATTCCATTGTGTATATAAACCACAACTTCTTTATCCATTCCTGATGGACATTTTAACTTGGCTCTTCTTTGGGTGTAATAGGTTTAAAGGGAACACGTTTTCTTCCCTCCACTCCCACCCCCTTGGCCTTTTCAGACCTTTCTCACTTCCAAACGTGTATCATTCCCTTACCGATGTACCTTCCCCTGCCTTGCCAATGTGATGTTTCTGAAAGAGAAATCTGACGGTCACTCCCTCGCCTAGAACAACCCAACGGCTCCCCACCGTCTGCAAGATGAAGTCAAACCTTCTTGGCACTCTGTGTGAGGAAGGGCCTCAAGTACCTGACTCCCTCTCCCCCTCCAGCCTTCTCTCCTGTTACCCTCTGTGCATTCAAAGCCCAAAAGTCAACATAGATACATTCAAACTTTCCTCATGAATGGGTTACTCTGCCAACTCAGGACTCCCATGACCGCTTCCCTGTACCTTCATATGGTGTTTCCTTTGCCTGAAATGTCATCCTCCTCCTCTGCTTAGAAAATTCTGTTCACCCTTCAAGACTCAGCTGTGGTCCCTCTTTGAGGCCTCTCCAACTTTCCCCGAGCAAAGTTAGATGCCCCTCCCCCAGAGGGCCTCCTTTGTGCTCCCAAAGCTCTGCATTTTACGACACTGTATGGTAATTTCTTATTTACATATCTGTCTGCCCAGCTGGTCTGTGAGCTTCTGAAGTGGAAGAAACAGGGCTTTATTTATTTTCTAAACGCAGAACTTAGCTCAGTGAATGGTACACAACAGTAAATGTTTGTCTAGAGGAACAGAAAAGAGGAGAAGAGCCTGAGTGGAATATTTGATGTTGAAGGAATCTACTTGTAAGTAATAGAATGATAACATTTTGAGACTGGAAGGGATCTTTCTCTATTCTATGGACAAGGAAAAGCTGCAGGAAAACACCTTGCCCTCAAATGGTACAACTAATTAGTAGAGGCACCAGAGCTGGAACCTAGGTCTCCTGACGTCTTGTTCAGTAGTCTGTCAACGGCCCTGTATTCACAGAGCATTAATTGTTTGAAATAAAGAACAGGACAGTCGCTCTTAGCTTTCTGTAGACTGCTGCTGTCTTTGAGACTTTGATGAAAGCTACAGGTTCCCCACCAAAAAAAAAAAAAACAAAAAAAACCACACATATAGAATTTCACATCCACTTTCAGGGGTGAGAGGGAGTTCGTGGCTCTGCGAAAGATGGTGTGAAGGAAGAATCTAGAAATGGAGAGACCAGTGAGAAGGCTAATGCAGTAGTTGGGAAGAGAGAGAGAAAGAGAGAATACAAGAACAAGAAGCAGTAAGTGCTGGCTCCAAGCTTGGGGGGGGGGGATCGGGGGGGGGAGGAGTTAGAGAGGAAAGTTCAAATTTGAGAGGTGACCTGTGGGTGGGATGGGTACAGTGGAGGGACAAAGAGGCATTTAAGATGACTCAGAGGCTTCTGGTATAGATATCAAGGAAAATGGTGATGCCACGCATCAAATTATGGGCTAGTGAGAGAGAGTAGGTTTGCAGGCAAATAATGTGTTTGATTTGACAGGTGTCCTAGATGCCTGGAGGCCATCAGGGTGGGGATGTCCAAAGGAAGCTGGCAATAACACAAGCACCTTCCACATCTTCTCTTGCCGCTCTTCCTCTGGCCATCTGGATAATCCATTTTTCCCTGAACCAAACACACACTTTCCTACCTCCATCCTCTTTGCTCACCCTACTCCCTCAATATGGTGCCCTTCCAACCCCCTCACCTTTATCCAAAATATTTCACGGTCCAGTTCAAATGATATTTTCTCTGTTAAACCTTTCCTGACACCACCAGTCTGATCTAATCTCTCCCTTCTCTAAGATCCCAAATCTTTCTCTGAACCTCTCTTACCATATTTTATATTTGGACTTTCAGTTATTTACATCATTCAGTAAAAGGCTGAAAGGAAGAAAAAAGGAATAAAGGACAGATGGTACAAAGAGAAAACAAAGAGCAAGATGGAAAATCTAAACCCAACCATATCAATAATTACATTAAATGTGAATGGTCTAAACACACCAATTAAAATGGTCTAAACACACCAATTAAAAGAAAAAAGGAATAAAGGACAGATGGTACAAAGAGAAAACAAACAGCAAGATGGAAAATCTAAACCCAACCATATCAATAATTACATTAAACGTGAATGGTCTAAACACACCAATTAAAAGGCAGAGTTTGCCAGTTGGATTATAAAAGCAGTATCTGACGATATGATGCCCACAAGAAACCCCTTTAACTATAAACCATGAAAAGATAAAGGTGAAAGGATGGAAAAATATATATCATGCTAACACCAATCAAGATGAAGTTAGAATGGCTATATTAAAACTAGATAGAGTAGATTTCAGGGCAAAGGGTATTACCATGAATAAAGAGGGTCATTTCATAATGATAAACAAGTCAATTCATCAAGAAGACATGACGATTTGAGAGGTACCCAGCTGGCTGTGTCGGTAGAGAATGTGACTCTTGATCTCGGGGTTGTGAGTTCAAGCCCCAAGTTGGTTGTAGAGATTGCTTTAAAATCTTCTTTTTTTTTTTTTTTAAAGAAGACATAATTGGAAGCACTTATGTACCTAAATAACAGAGAGTCAAAGTACACGAAGCAAAAACTGATAGAACTGTAAGGAGAAATTGACAAATCCATGATTATAATCAGAAATGTCAATACTTATGTCTCAATAATTGATAGGACAAAGAAATCGGAAAGTCAGTAAAGATATTTAAGGACTTGACCAACACTATCAATTAACTTGACCTGATTGACATTTATAGAACATTCCACTCAATAACAGCAGAATACACATGCTTTTCAAGTGTGCAAGGAACATTCACCAAGATAGACCATACCTTAGGCCATGAAAGAAGTCTTGGTAAATTTAAAAGGAATGAGATCACACAAAATATATTCTCTGACCACAGTGGTATTAAATTATATGTCAACAATTGAAGAATACCTAGAGAATCCCAAATACTTGGAAACTAAGCAACGCTGTTCTTTTTTTTTTTTTTTTAATGTTTATTTATTTTTGAGACAGAGAGAGAGTGTGAGCAGGGGAGGAGCAGACAGAGAGGGAGACACAGAATCTGAAGCAGCTCCAGGCTCTGAGCTGTCAGCACAGAGCCCGAAGCGGGGCTCAAACTCATGGACCGTGAGATCATGACCTGAGCCGAAGTTGGACACTCAACCTACTGAGCCACCCAGACACCCTTAAACAACACTGTTCTAAATAATTCATGGGTAAAAGAAGAAGTCAATGAGAAAATTTAAATTTTTGAACTGAATGAAAATTAAGACACAACATAATTAAATTTGATAGCTAAAGTAGCTCTTAAAGGGAAATTTATAGTTCTAACAGCCTATGCTAAAAAAGAAAACAGGTTGGGGCACCTGGCTGGCTCAGCTGATAGAGGGTTGTGACCTTGATCTCAGGGTTGTGATTTCAAGTCGCATGTAGGTGTAGAGATTACTTACTTAAAAATCAAATCTTTAAAAGAAAAAAAGAGGGGTGCCTGGGTGGCTCAGTCAGTTAAGCGTCACTCTCCCTCTCTGTCTCAAAATAAATAAATAAACATTTTTTTTAATAAATAAAAGAAAAAAGAGGAAACAAAAAGGTCTCAAGTCAATGATGTCAGCTTCCACCTTACAAAATTAGGGGGAAATGCAAATTAAACACAAAGTAAACAGAAGTAAGGAAATAATAAAAACAAGCAGAAACCAATGAAATAGAGGGGTGCCTGGGTGTCTCAGTCCGTTGGGCTCTTGCAGTCTGCGGGACTGAGCATTGTGGCTGGCTCTGCACTGACAGGGCAGAGCCCGCTTGGGGTTGTCTCTCTCCCTTTCCCTCTGCCCCTCCCCTGCTAGTGCTCTCTCCACCCGCGCCCCACCACTCTTAAAATTAAAAAAAAAAAATCGGTGAAATAGAAAACAAACTCAATAGAAAAAATTAGTAGAAACGAAAGCTGGTTCTCAGAGAAGATAGGAAAAATAGACAAATCTAGGGGCTCCTGGGTGGCTCAGTCGGTTGGGCGGCCGACTTCGGCTCAGGTCATGATCTCGCGATCCGTGAGTTTGAGCCCCGTGTCGGGCTCTGTGCTGACTGCTCAGAGCCTGGACCTGTTTCAGATTCTGTGTCTCCCTCTCTCTGACCCTCCCCTGTTCATGCTCTGTCTCTCCCTGTCTCAAAAATAAATAAAACGTTAAAAAAGAAAATTAAAAAAAAAAAGAAAAATAGATAAATCTAGCCAGAGTTATCAGGCAAACAAGAAAAAGAAATATATATCATTAATAACAGGAATGAGAGACGTGGCATCACCACAGATTCTAGAGATATTAAAAGGATAATAAAAGAATATTATTAACAGCTTTATGCAGAAAATTTTGACAACTTAGATGAATGTAAAATTCCTTGAAAGTAACAAAATATCCAACTCACTCAAGAAGAAATAGACCATCTGAATTAGCCTGTGGCTATTAAACAAATTGAACTGTGGTTAACAACCTTCCCACAAAGGAAACACCAGACCTAAGTAGCTTTACTGGTTAATTCTACCAAACATTAATAAAGAAATAATATCAATTTCACTCAAACTCTTTCAGAGAATTGAAGCAGAGGGAATACTACCCAATTCATTTATACAAAACCGCGGTTACTCTAACACCAGAATGAGACAAAGATATTACAAGAAAACTACAAACCCATAGGAACATAGAAGCAAAAATCCTTGACAGCATTTTATTTTATTTATTTTTTTTTTAATTTTTTTTTTTAACATTTATTTATTTTTGAGACAGAGAGAGACAGAGCATGAACGAGGGAGGGTCAGAGAGAGAAGGAGACACAGAATCGGAAGCAGGCTCCAAGCTCCGGGCCATCGGCCCAGAGCCTGACGCGGGGCTCGAACTCACGGACCGCAAGATCATGACCTGAGCTGAAGTCGGACACTCAACCGACTGAGCCACCCAGGTGCCCCGACAGCATTTTAGTAAATCAAATCCAACATTATATAAAGAGGATAATACATCATGACCAAAAATGCAAGGTGGAGTTAACATCTGAAGCATTAGAAACCATTTTTTAGACATTTTATTTTATTTTATTTTACTTATTTTAAAGAGAGAGAGAGAGTTCATGAGTAGCAGAGACGGGCAGAAGAAGAGAGAGAGAAAGAGAGAGAGAGAAAGAATCTTAAGCAGGCTCCACGTTCAATGTGGAGCCCAATGCAGGACTCCATCCCACAACCCTGGGATCATGACCTGAGCTGAAATCAAGACTTACACACTCAACCAGCTGAACCACCCAAACACTCCAGGAAACATAATCATCTCAACAACTATCAAGAAAACATTTGGCAAAAAGCCAATATAAATTTCAGATTTGAAGAAAAACCTCTCAACAAATTTGGAATAGAAGGAAACTTCTTCAGTCAGATAAAAGTCACCTACATACACACACACACACACACACACACACATCCATGCACATATACACACAACTAAGGGATAACATCTTATAAAAACATCATAGTAGAAGACTGAATGCTTTCCTCCTAAGAGCAGGAGCAAGGCAGGGATATCTGCTCTCACTTTTTTTTAATGTTTTATTTATTTTTGAGGGGGGGTGAGTGGCAGAGAGAGAGGGGGACAGGGGATCTGAAGCAGGCTCTGACAGCACTTGGTGCTGAGAAGACCAAGCCCAATGCAGGGCTCAAACTCACAAACCGTGAGATCATGACCTGAGCCAAAGTCAGATGGTCAACCAACTGAGCCATCCAGGCGCCCCTGCTCTCACTTTTCTTCAGCATTATACTGGAGGTTTTAGCCAGTGCAATAAGGCAAGAAAAGTAAATAATGGCATCCAGATTGGAAAGGAAGAAGTAAAATTGTTTTTGTTCAGAGATGACATAATCAACTATGCAGAAAATTCAGTGGAATCTACAAAAAAGTTACCAGAACTAACAACTCAGTTTTAACACGTTTTCAGGATATAAGATCAATATGCAGAAATCAATTGTGTCTCTACCTACTCGTTGTCTTAGTTTCCTACGGCTGCCATAATTAAGTATCACAACCAGGATGGCTTCAAAGAGCAGAAAGGTATTGTCTCAGAGTTCTGGATGCTGGAAGTCTGGTAGCAAGGTATCGGCAGTGCCACGCTCTCACGGAAGGATCTAGGGGAGAATCCCTCCTTGCCTGCGTTAGCTTCCGGTGTCTTCCGGCAATCCGTGTGTTCCTTGGCTTGTAAATGCGTCACTCCAATGTCTACCTCCATTGTCACGGGTCCATCTTTTCCCTGTGGGGTTTTATATCTTTTTCCCTTTCTGCATATCTGTGTCCAAATTTCTTTCTTATACGGACATCTATCACATTGGATTACGGGCCCATCCTACTCCAGTATGACCTCATCTTAACTCTAATTACAGCAGCACAGATCCTACTTCCAAATGAGATTACACTCACAGGTTTCCTGGATTAGTAAGGACTTCCACATATCTCTGAGAGGGCATAAATTTAACCCATGATACGAGCAATCAACACTCAAAAAAATAAGTTTAAGAATATCATTGATATTAGCATCAAAAAAAAACCCCATAAAATACTTGGGAATAAATCTGACAAAAGCTGTGCGTTGAAAACATAAAACATTGCTCAAATAAATTTAAAAAGACCTAAATAAATGGGAAGATATATATTGCCCATGGATTAGAAGACTCAATATTATTAAGATTTCTTATGACTTACATTTTTTTATGTTTTAATGTTTATTTAATTTTTAGAGAGAGAGAGGGAGAGCATGAGTGGGGGAGGGGGAGAGAGAGGGAGACGCAGAATCCAAAGCAGGTTCCAGGCTCTGAGCTGTCAGCACAAAGCCTGACATGGGGATCGAACTCATGAACCATGAGATCATGACCTGAGCTAAAGTCAGATACAGCCAGGCACCCCTATTACTAAGATTTCAATCCCCCCGAATTGATCTAAAGATCTAACGTGATCCCAAGCAACATCACAACAATGTTTATGGAAACTGACAACCTGATTCTAAGTGTTGTATGGAATTCCAAAGGGTCTAGAACAGCCAAAACAACTTTGAAAAACAAGAATACAGCTGAAACACTTACAGAAATTCAAGATTTATTATAGAGCTACGATAATTAAGATAGTATAGTATAGGCGCTTACAAAAGACAGATAGATCAATGGAACAGAATAGAGAGTTCATAAATAGATCCACATACATATGGTCAATGGATTTTTGACAAATGGGCAAAGACAATGCACTAAAGAAGGGACAGTCTTTTCAATATAGAACAGTTGGATGTCTACAGGCCAAGAGACAGAGACAGAGAGAGAGAGAGAGAGGGAACATCAATCCATACCTGGCATCATACACAAAAATTAACTCAAAGTTGATCATTAAATTAAATGTAAAACATAATGTCTGGAAGAAAACATAGGAGAGCAAATCTTTGCAACTTTCAGCTAGGCAACAGTCTTAGGACCCTAAAAAGCAGGATCCATAGAAGATGATAAACCTTAAAAACAAAGTCCATTATGGAGGCGCCTGGGTGGCTCAGTCAGTTGAGCATCCCATTTGGGCTCAGGTCATGACCTCGCTGCTCGCTGCGGCTCGTAGGTTTGAGTCCCGCATCCGGCTCTGTGCTGACAGCTCAGAGCCTGGAGGCTGCTTCTGATTCTGTGTCTCCCTCTTTCTCTCCCCTTCCCCTGCTCACGCTCTCTCTCTCTCTCTCTCTCAAAAATAAACATTAAAAAAAATTTTTAATAAAAAAATAAAGTCAGTTATATTGCCAGCAAAAACTAGGTTTATTCAATAACGGAGAATTGAAATTCAGGACGTACAAACTATGACAAAATTCACAGGCAAGCCCAACAAAGAAGAGGACTGTTATTTTATGCAAAAGAAGGAGATGGGGGTGTGTGTTTTGAACCAAGGTCCACGGAAGAAAAGCAAGAGTTGAGGGTGAGGAGGGTTACACACTGGCTGAGTTGCAGGAGGGCTGATTTCTTATAGAAGAGCCAATGTCCATCTTTTCCTTTGGGGCCTGTGGTTGATCATCCTTTCCTGTTGATGATTCAGAGTGATGATCCAGAATCCCAGATTCTGCAGGGGTCTGTAACTGACAATTCTTCCAGTATTTGACATTGAGTGGTATGGCTTCCCCTCCGGCCTCTGGATTCCACTAATAAAGTTTCCCTTTATTAATTGTCACAAAACATTAAATGATAAGTTGGACTTTACAAAAATTGAGAACTGCTTTCAAAAGCACTTTTTTTTTGTTTTTAAAATTTTTCAAGTTTATTTATTTTTGAGAGAGACAGAGTGAGCGAGCATGGGAGTGGGGCAGAGAGGGAATGGGAGAGAGAATCCCGAGCAGGCTCCGTGCTGTCAGTGTGGGGCTGGACACGGAGTTCGATCCCACGAACACCAAGATCACGACCTGAGCGGAAACCAAGAGTTGGTTGCTTCACTAAGTGAGCCACCCAGGCGCCCCTTGTTTGTTTTTTTAAGGAGGCTCCGCGCTCAGCCTAATGTGGGGCTTGAACTCATGACCCCGAGATCAAGACCTGAGCTGAGATCAAAAGTCAGGGGTTCCCCGGGTGGCTGAGTGGTTAAGCATCTGACTTCGGATCAGGTCATGACCTCACAGCTCAGTTCGTGAGTTTGAGTCCCATATGGAGTGAGCTCAAGCCCCTCTTTGGATGAGACCCGCTTCTCTCTCTCTCTCTCTCTCTCTCTGCCCCTCACTCACTTGCGCCCCCTCTCTCTCTCTCAAAAAAAGGAAAAAAAAAAGAGTCAGGTGCTTAACCAACTGAGTTACCCAGGCGCTCCTGAAAACACACTTTTAAGAAGTGAAAAGACAAGTCACAGACTAGGGGGAAATATTTGCATGTTGCGTATTTGATAACGGCCTTGTATTAGATTATATAAAGAACTCTCGAAACTCAAAAAAAAAAAAAAAGGAAAGGAAATAATATATAACTATATTGCAAATGAAAAAATAAAATTGTTCTTTGAACAATGAAAAGACAGATTATTCAATAAATGGTATTAAGATAACCAGGTAACTGTTTGGAAAATGTAAGCTTGGAGTTCTACCTCACTTCTTGTATCTAATGAAATGCAGCTAAAGGTAAACAACAACACAACTAAAGGAATAATAATATAAGTATTAGAAGAAAGGGGCGCCTGGGTGGCTCAGTCGGTTAAGCATCCGACTCTTGATTTTGGCTCAGGTCGTGATCTCACGGTTCGTGAGATCGAGCCCCGTGTTGGGCTTTGCGCTGATAGTTTGGAGCCTGCTTTGGATTCTCTTTCTCCTTCTCTCTCTGCTCCTCCCCCGCTGTCTCTCTCTCGAAATAAATAAATAAACTTAAAAGAAGAAAAGTGTGAAAGAAGATTCCTAAGTGAAGTGAACATTGTCGAGTCATTTACAATAGGGTGGGGAAGATACTGAGGAAGAAGGGCCTCTGGCTTCTCCCATTTCAAATCTTGGAACACCACAAACACTTGATTTTTGTCATTTGCAACTTGTCCGTTCTACCTGAACCACCTCCTGGAACACATCCTTCTAATTTGGACGGAAATAGAATGTAACACCTGTTAGCTGAGCCGCCCATCGCGTTAGGGAATTCAAACTCTGCAGCACCAATCACAAT
This sequence comes from Panthera pardus, assembly GCF_024362965.1. NCBI lineage: Eukaryota > Metazoa > Chordata > Mammalia > Carnivora > Felidae > Panthera > Panthera pardus. The sequence continues at coordinate 4,994,465 of NW_026526777.1, read as the reverse complement.
TCTTTTAAAACAAGTTTTGTAACCTTGTGGCTTTTGAACCTTTATAAGCCTGCACTCCCCTCTCAAAATTGGGGAGGACACTTCCAATTTTGGTCAACTCCATGCCTTGTCCCTTGGGGATTACAATCCTGAAGGCCCCAAATAAATGCATTTGGTTGCTTTCTAGCCTCTCCTCTTGGTTGACAGCCGCAATCGAGTGTTTCCTTTCTTTCTTTCTTTTATGCTTTTGAAGCGGGGATGTCCAAGGCCCCACATACGGAAATCATAGAAGACAAGGTTATAAATGCGATCAAATAAAAACGTCTGCACGCCAAAAGCCTTAACTATCCATGATCCTACCAATCCTACAGTCCTATAGACCTAGAGATCATACAACCAATTGGAAAATCTCCGACAGTCAAACCAAACAGGAAACGAATACCTATCACCTCAGCTTCAGCAGCAGCAAAATCTAGAAGTTGGTATCGAGTGCCCGTGAGGTGGCGGGAAACAAGATGATCCACAGGGGCTGCTGGGAGTCTAACCTGATAGGTCCTGTAGCACAGCCTGGACGTGTCTAAGGAAACCGAATATGGATGTGTAAAGTCTATAATCCAGTTCCGTTCCCAGGACTAGGTTGCAAAAATAACCCTATAATGGATACATGAAATGACAAGTTCTAGAATACTCATGGCAGCAAAAAGTGGGAAACAATCTTGTATGCTAAATTCACGGTAGAAGGTGCACAGGGCATATGTGGATACAAAGAAGGAACTAGTCCACCCTATATTGTTTTTAAATTCCATCTCATACATAAAAGCAGAATGGAAGGTTGTGTGTGTGTGTTTCTCAAAGAATTATTAACATTTGGGGGTGTCCGGGTGGCTCAGCTGGTTAAGTGTCTGACTCTTGATATCGGCTCACGTCTTGATGTCAGGGTTGTGAGTTCAAGCCCTGCATTGGGCTTTGCGCTGGGCAAGAAGCCTACTTTAAAAAAAAAGAGAGAGAGACAGAGAGAGAATCTGAAAATTTTACTACAATTCCGATCAGGGAGCCAGGTTCGTTTCAGCTCCTTCATTGCCAAACCCGGGGGGCAGGGTCTGTTCCGCGTCTCCGCCTTCTCTTTGTCTGCGATGACCAAGGTATAAAGGTACCCGCTGCATTGAACTTTAACCTTCACCTTTTCCTTAGTTTTCGTGATCTCAACAGTTCTGGCATCCTTTCACCTGGCCAGGAGCAGAAAGTCCTTGATTTCTTCAATTTTGCAAGGCGTGACCAAGAGGGGTGCCAGGGAGCTTACGGCCGGCACAGCAAGTGGCAAGCAGCAAGGACAGAAAGCCAGAATAGAAGTTGTTGATGTTTCGAACTTATTTGTTTGTTGCTATTCAGGTGCAGTGGACGCACAATGTTACGTTAGTTTCGGGTGTCCAACGGGGTGATACAACAAGTCTGTAGTTACGCTGTGTTCCCGTGGGTTTGAGCCCCAAATCAGGCTCTGTCTTGTCAGCACAAAGCCCGCTTTGGATTCTCTGCCCCCCTCTCTGTGCCTCTGCCCCGCTCACGGTCTCTCTCTCTCTCTCTCTCAAAAAATAAATGAAGATTAAAAAAAACCCACAGTGTTTAGTAAGAAGAAAAAAGAAAAGTAAAACAAACAGAATGAGATGTTATACTACGCTATTGTCCGGAAATATAAAACACACAAGATATATATATATATATATATATATATATATATATATATATATATATTTTAACTTTTTAAATGTTTATTTATTTTTGAGAGGGAGAGAGAGAGACAGAGTGTGAGCCAGGGGAGAGGGAGAGAGAGAGGGAGACACAGAATCCGAAGCAGGCTCCAGGCTCTGAGCCATCAGCCCAGAGCCCGACGCGGGGCTCGAACTCGCAAACCGCAAGACCATGACCTGAGCTGAAGTCAGACACTTAACTGACTGAGCCACCCAGGTGCCCCTATAATACACTTTTTCAAAGAGAGAGCACAAGAGCCAAGGAGGGGCAGAGGGAGAGGGAGAGAGAGAATCTAAGCAGGCTCCAAGCTCCATGTGGAACCCAACTTGGGGCTCGATCTCATAACCCTGGGATCGTGACTTCAGCCGAAATCAAGAGTCAGATGCTCCACCCACTGAGCCACCTACGTGCCCCAGAAAATAATATGATGCATTGATCAGGTATACATATATGTGTCAATAAATGAATGAAAGGGGGGGCCCACTGCACTGACTAAATAAATCGGTACATGCCCACGGAAGGGGTGGCAAGGAGAAGGGGACAGGAATGGCAAAAGAAGAGGCAGTAAGAAGGGAGGGGTGGCCTAATGATTTCATGTGCCACAAACTGAGGGATTTCGCTGATTATTCCAGTTAAACAAAAGAAGGGCAAGAGCATTGTTTTACTTAAAAGACACTGTATGTTTTTAAGAAAAAAATATAGCATAAAATTTTAAAAATGAACTCAAGTTTTTTTCAATAGGCCAAGGATAGACAATTCACAGCAGAAATACAAACATCTAAGAAGTATATGACATCATGATCATCAACCTCAAGTAAGGAAAATCTCAATTAAAGAAAAATTCAAGGGGCACCTGGGTGGCTCAGTCGGTTGAGCGTCCGACTTCGGCTCAGCCCATGATCTCGCAGTTCGTGGGTTCGAGCCCCGCGTCAGGCTCTGTGCTGACAGCTCAGAACCTGGAGCCCGCTTCGGATTCTGTGTCTCCTCCTCTCTCTTCGCCTCCCATGCTCATGCTCTATCTCTCTCTGTCTCTCAATAATAAATAAATGTTAAAAAAAGAAAAAAAAGAAAAAGAAAAATTCAATATTCCCTTTTGCCCATGAACTTGGAAAGAAATGGAAAAGAATGGTAATATACATTGCTATGAAGGGCGTGAAGAAATGCAGACTCTCGTATGTGGTTGGAAGTAGTGTATATTTTGATAAAGACGTCTTGGAGGGCAGTTTGCAAGCATTTATCAAAAATTTAAAGGTACATTCTCTTTTTTTAATGTTTATTTATTTTGAGAGAGAAAGAGAGAGAGACAGCTCCCATATGCACGTGAGTGCGCAAGGGGGGGTGGGGAGAGAATCCCAAGTGGGCTCCACACTATCAGCACAGAGCCCAACACAGGGCTCGATCCCACCAACTGTGAGTGAGAGCATGACCTGAGCCAAAATCAAGAGTTGGATGCTCAAATGACGGAGCCACTCAGGAGCCCCCGTTTTATTTTGAGAGGGAGAGAGAAACACACACACACACACACACACACACACACGTGGGAGGGGCAGAGAGAGAGGGAGAGGAGGGAGAATCCTGTGGCGCTCGATCTCATGACCTGAGCCAAGATTAAGAGTTGGATGCTTGACCCACTGAGCCACCCAGCGCCCCATTTACTTTTAACTCGGTGTGATTTAGTATTCTTTGAATTTGTTACAATAGGCATATATTACTTTGTTAATTTTTGAAACACTTTTTTCAAATGAGAAATCCTCGGGGCACCTGGGTGGCTCAGTCAGTTGAGCGTCCGACTTCAGCTCGGGTCATGATCTCGTGGACTGTGAGTTCGAGCCCCGCGTCGGGCTGTGTGCTGACAGCTCAGAGCCTGGAGCCTGCTTCAGATTCTGTGTCTCCCTCTCTCTCTGCCCCTCCCCTGCTCACATGCTGTCTCTCTCTCTCTCTCTCTCTCTCTCTCTCTCAAAAATAAAGATTAAAAAATTTTTTTTAATGAGAAATCCTTAAAGAAATAAATCAATAAATAAATAAAATGAGAAATCCTATGGCTTCCAGTGAGGTGGAAAGATAAGACACGGCTTCTGGAGGGAAGTAACTTACGAGAACCCCATCTGAGATGTCAAATGGACTGGCACAGGTGAACAAATACATATTCTCAAGGTAAACCGGTCACCGGGGGTGAGGCGCCTGGCTGGCTGAGCCAGTAGGGCAGGTGACTCTTGATCTCGGGGTTGTGAGTTCCAGCCCCACGCGGGGGGGTAGAGATTACTTAAAAATACAAGCTTTAAAAAAAGATAAACAATTAAAACAATGGTAACAGGTGGGTGCTGGGAAGGAGGAAGGTAATAAAAGCAATAATTATCCTAATATAACCACCATTTGCGGAGCATTGTTACGCGCTAGCCTTGATGTTATCTCTGATGAGGAAACAGATGCTCAGAGATTTCACGTAATTCAACCCCAGGTCACATTGAAACGCACCGGAGAGGAGGTAGGTGACTTCAGCACAGTTCAGCGTGGGGAGGGCAAGGGTCGAGAGATGTATAGAAGGCTAAGGAGCACAGCGGGTGCTGAGCTCGGGGCTGTAGGAGGGCACACCAAGTGGGGAGGTGTCCCCGAGGAGAAGACACCTGCACTGTCTCCAAGGACGAATCCGGACTTCCCTGGGTGACGTAGGACGAGGAACCACGGGAGCGGAAGCCCTATGGAGCGTGCCAGAGAGCTCACGGCTCCTTAGAACATTAGAGCACAGAGCGAGAAGGTCAAGTGGCAGGTGAGGCCAGACAGACCAGCAGGAGCTGCACCCCCGAAGGGCTTTCCAGGCCACGTTGGAGAGTTTGGATTTTATTTGAGAGGTAATGGGGCCCCATTAAAAGAATCTGAGTGTAGACCGGTTTGATTAGACTGGCATTCGGGGTGGGTCACTCAGATGGCAGTCGGGAAGGCAGATTTAGCGGGAGGAAGCCAAGGGGCAAGGAGACCAGTGCGGGAAAGCCAGGGGGGAGACTGGTGGGGATACAGAAACAGCTCCCAGTCACGTGTAGAAGGTAAGAGGGATGGATGCTGACGACAGATTGGCCGTGGCAGTGGAGGGAAAGAAGCGCGATCGCCAGGGCAACTGAATGCAGGGGGCGCCATTTGCTCTTTTGAGAAACACCCAGGCAGAAGTGGGGTTGAGGGTGGAGAGGACAGGGAGGCCAGTGTTGGGTATACGGAGTTGCAGGTTTCCAGCAGACGTCCTCGTAAAGAGATCTGGCTAATCAACAAACGCCCGAGGAGCCAACTTCCTTCCAGACCTCACCGCGGGAAGGTTCCCGCCTGCCTTTGTGCCACGCTCCTTGGAATGTCACCGCCACGGCCACCGTGGTGCCCCCACCATTCCCCACGAGCCTCCTCCTCTGTGGTCGGCCTTGGAAGGGAGCACCTCCGCCCATCCAGGCGCCCGCGCCGGAGACCTGGGGGCTCTCCTCTCGCCCGCTGTGTCGAATCCATCACCCAGCCCAACCGAGTCTCGTTTAAGTAGCTCCCCTCGGTCTGTCCTCTCTTCTCCATTCTGCTTCAGCACCGACTCTTGTCGTCGCTCGGCTGACCTTGCCTTAGCCTGCTGAAACTGCAGGAGAGGACTCGGGGGCACTCTGGGGGACACCTGTTAGGTGTAAGAGAAGCTGCAGCGAGCAGGGACAGAGCTGAAAGGCAACACCCTGGCTGTCCCTCGGGAGGTCTCAAGCGGAGCCAGCCTTTTGCGGCTGCCCCGGGACGAGGGCTCTGTAACCCTCACCTGCTAGTCCTTGCACGCACACTGCCCTAGGGAGGGGGCTCAGACAAAGCAGATGTCTTCCTCCCAAGGCAGTTCCTGAGCCACTCGTGCGGCGGGGGAAGTGAGAGCCCTTGTCCCCAGAAGGAGGAGATGTGTGAAGGGGGTGGGGGGCTGGGGGGGGGGTTCTCGACAGCGCCCCACGGAATTCTCCACAAGCACCTGTCCTGACCTGGCACACCCCTACCTGTCTTCAAAGCCTGGCTCCCATGTGACCTGCTTCCCCCCCTCACCAACGCTGCCCCTGACTTCCTCCTCCTCCTTTGCTCCACTCTGGTCCTGAGCCACTCTCGTCACCGTCACGGGGTCGACGTGTTCAGACGTCTGTCTCCCCGCCGGCCCCCTCCTGTAGACGGCCTGTACCCACAGGCCCACAACTGTGGGCCTGAACCCACAGGGGCCTGAACTGTGGCCAGAACCCACAACTGTGTCTGGCACACGTTGGCTGTTCAACCCACGCGCAGTGCGTTGAATAAAACGGGACTGGCCGATGAAGAGACAGCCACGACGTTATAATAAAAGGAGGCTCCCCCCCCCCCTACCCCACCCCCACCCCCCCGTGGCTCGGTGGGTTGAGCTCCTGGCTTTGGCTCATGACTGTCGGTTGGACCGCCTCGGGCTCTTCGATGACAGCGAGGACCCTGCTTGGGATGCCCTCTCTCCCTCTCTCTCTCTCTCTGCCCCTCCCCCACCCCAAGAAGACACAAATACAATTTTGTAAGAAAAGACCCAGAATCAAGCACACCTATGTTCGCCCAGACAGCAGCGCGGAAGCAGGCGAGCACCCCGGAGACACAACACACACACACACACACACACACACACACACACACGGACGCAGACCCGCAGCCAATGAAATGGACACAGACAGGAAAAAAAAAAAAAAAATCCATCCGGACACGACCGCATTAACACACGTAAATGACCCACCTACGAATTCTGGTCCCTATTCGTCCCTAGGCGGCAACCCGCCCTCATTCGCCTTCCAGAAACTCTGCCAACCACGCAGCTGTGGCTTGCAACCCCCGCCACACCTCCCTCACCCTTTGCCCCCCCCACCCCCCGGCCGGGCGGACCTCTCTCCCAGATTGGTGGCAGCGCCGCTCCAGAGAGAAGGGAGACGGCTCGGCTGGCGGCCGGCAGGGGGCGGTGTTCAACCAGCGATTCTCAGGCGGGCTCGGCGGACGTCGCTTAAGCGGGGGAACCGAGGAGGAGGGGCAAGAGCCAGGGGTGCTCCCGCCCACACACCTGCTGAGCTCTGCCCCACCCCCCAGCTCTTCGGCTTCTTCGGTCCCCCTCGTCTCGGCTGGGGTGTCGCCTCGATGGGTGGCGCGGATTTCCTAGTCTGGCTTTTCTCGCCTTTCCAGGGAAGGCTGAGCTCAGGGATCTCCCTCTCTGGGGTCCCCGTAGCCTCTGGTCGCCTCTGGCTCTGTCTTGCTTTTCAGGGTTGTCGGGACTCCTGGGTGCTCCGTTGGACTCCCGGAAGTTCATGCTCGGGAACCCACATGAGGGGTTGCTTCCCAGGGCTCCCTGTCGGGGGAAGCTGCCACCGGTGGTTGTGGCTGGATGTCAGGCCCCTTCACTACCTTGGCCTGGCACCTTGTAGAGTGCGCAAACCGTACAACAGTACAGGTTGGGCCTGCTACTTACTTACTGCCCCTTACTGTACCATTAAGTGAGCATTTGTCACGCTGAGCACCCCCAGGATGATTTCATTTCACCCTCATAACACCCCTGTGAGGCAGGTCTTAGTGTATCCCCCATTTCACAGGTGAGGAACTTGAGAGCCCAGGAGGGCATGTGGTTGGCCCCTTACAGGACAAAGAGTGAAGGTGCATTCGGAGCTGGGACCCAGGTCCTCGGGCTGCCAGTTGTGGGCTCCCTGTCCCCTCCATCACAACATGGCTCCCTCTGCTTGGTTCCTCTCCCCAAACCAGCCTCTGAGGACCATGGCCTTCTGCAGGTTCCTTCCATTTCTAGAGTTCGGGAAAGGACACAAGCAAGCAGACAAGAGGCAGAAAGAGGGAAGCAGGGGGCAGGGGGGGCGGTCCAGCTAGCGGAAGAGGAGAAGGCAAACGTAGGCCTTGCACTGCGGATGAAGGAAGGACGGGGGGGGGGGGGGGGGGGGGGGGGGAGGGGGGGTGGCGACAGGACAGAGAGGAGCCCCCAGGCCCAGACTGGAAAGGGTCACAGGCAAGGCTTCCATTGTGTGGCACAAAGAGACCGTATGCCTGGTAGCCTACGAAGAGAGAGAGTGTGTGTGTGTGTGTGTGTGTGTGTGTGTGTGTGTGAAGGGGGAGGTGAAGAGTGACTAAAAGCCTCCCCTCCACTCTCAAGCCCCTGGGGCCCTGCTGTGGGCTCTGCCACAGGGGGCGGAGTTTGCTGAGAAAGGGGCAGAGCACTGGCGGGTCAGGGCCTGCGGTCACCAGAAGGAAGAGGGCATGAACCGCAGGAAGGGGCTGGCAGGGATGGGAAGGGGCTGGAGGAGGAAGGAGGGGTGAGGTGCTCCAGTCCCACTTGCCTGGCGCCCCCACCCACCCCGCGCCCATCCCACTGGCCCACGTGCTGGGTTTTGGAGGACGTGGAATGAGGGCCCCAGATGCCTCCTCTCCTAACATTCCCTTCCTCCCTCCCTCTGTGTTAGCCCCAGGCTCCCACTTTCCCTCAGAGCCTGGGGGCTTCGGTCTCCCAGACGGTCCCCTTTCCCAGCGCCTGGCCTCCTGCCCTCTCCACCCCCCCCCCCCACACACACACCCTCCCCGCCTCCAGCTCCTCGGTCCTGGTCCTTGGAGCAGAGCGCAGCGAGGCCAATTGATTATCTGAAGAAATTCGGAGCTGGCACAACAGCTGCGGCTGCCCCCTCCCCCCACCCCCAGGCCCTGAGGGATCCCTGAGCGGAGGGGCCCAGTAACCCCTTCTGCTTTCCAGCAGGGCAGTGATGAGGGGGGAGGCAGGCAGCTCTGAGCGCAGGGGCTGCTGGGCAGGGGAAGGCACCAAGCACCAGGGCCCGGAATGGAGACCCCGGGTTCTCACCCCAGTCCACCAACACCGGTGAGTCACACGGCCCTTGTGGACGGTGGCCTACCTATCGGCTTTGAAAACAAGCCGGTTTTCAAACAAGCCGGTTGGGGGCGCCTCGGGGAGGGGGGTGGTTCAGTCGGTTAGGCATCTGATTCTTGGTTTCAGCTCAGGTCATGATCTCACGGTTTCATGAGTTTGGGCCCGGCAGTACTCAGAGCTTGCTTGGGATTCTCTCTCTCTCTCTCCCTCTCTCTCTCTGCCCCTCCCCAACTCAGTCTCTCTCTCTCTCTCTCAAAATAAATAAACAAACTTAAAAAAACAAACGAACAAGGGCACCTGGATGGCTCAGTCAGTTAAGTATCGGGCTTCGGCTCAGGTCATGATCTCGCAGTTTGTGAGTTCGAGCCCTGCGTCCGGGGCTCTGTGCTGACAGCTCGGAGCCTGGAGCCTGCTTCCGGATGCTGTGTCTCCCTCTCTCTCTGCCCCTCCCCGGCTCGCGCTCTTTCTCTCTCTCTCTCAAGAGTAAATAAACAATAAACAAATATTCAAACAAACAAACAAAAATAAATAAATAAAACAAGGTGTTGGATTCGGTGACTGCCAAGCTCTCTTCCAGCTCCTGCCGTGTAGTCCTCAGATTCTGCCTGGTCTCTGCTCAGCCCTCCCTGCTCTCTGCTCAGCCCTCCCTGCTCTCTGCTCAGGTCTCTGCTCCCATTGAAGTGGGAGGGCTCTGTGCTGGCAGTTCTCAGAGCTTGCTTGGGATTCTCTCTCTCTCACTCCCTCTCTCTCTCTTCAATGCAAGTGTTGAAGGAAAGATGTCATCTCCTTCCTGCGTGGGGGCTTCTCCCTAAGTGTAGCTTAAACTCCTCTTGGCGGCTGGTGTCAGGGATGAAAACGGCACCTTCAGAGACCGGAAGGCGTCTCAGCATTTCCCTCCCACTGCTTGCCTTCAGACTCCTCAGACGACCTCGCGTTTGGAAGGCTCTCCGAGTTTACCTAGCCGATATTCCATCCGGGCAGGAAGGTACTCGCCGGTTTCTGTCTGGGGTCCATTCTCCAGCCGTCCACTTCGGATGCCTCTTCCTGAGGCGGGCGCTTCCGTTGCTGGACAGCTCCGGGAGTCGAAAGGTTTTTCTTCGAGTTAAAATCTGTTTGCTGCAACTTCCGCCTCCTGGTCCTGATTCTGCTTCCTGGGGCCGCCCAGGATGTCTGTTGTTCTTTCTTCTCTCCGTATTTGAGGCTGGGGATCAGATTGCCCCTAACCTACTCTTGTGGAGACACCTATTTGCGGTTTTCTTTCTGCAAAGTTGTCTCCAGACCTTTTGCCTTCTTGGGCACAAAACTGAATACTCTCTAATTTATCAATGTCTCATTAAAGTACGGGGTCCACAGAAGGCCACCTGTCAGGCCGAGTCATTTCAGGGGAGCAGGGTGTTGGCAGTACTGGACGTAAAGAATCTGGGTTTGAACTTCGCTTCTGCCCCTGACCCGCTGTGTGACCTTGGGCAAGGCCCTCCTCCTCTCTGGGCCATAGTTTCCTCATCTGTGAGTTGATTTAGGGTCTTTTCCAGGATTCCTTTGATTTCCTTCAGAGCCCCTTTTTATCCCCTTCCTTACCCGTCTCTGAGTCCCAGGTCCTCCGTTATGTTCTTCCCCGTATCTTAAAGGTTGGGGAACACAAAGTGGGCCAAGAACAAATTGCAACGAATACTGACCCAGCTCAGAGACAATAATGAGGACAGACAGGTTTCATGTCATGGCTTTTCCCAGCAGCATGGACCACAGACCCGTTTTACTTGGGTTCCAGTGGGAACTCAAGCTCTTTCTCAAGCCCATAGAGAGCAGGAGCAGAAGCCCAACATCAGAAGGGTCAGAAAGTATCGCTCAATAAATACCAAGTTGGAGGTACGTGGGACTTTAGGTGGGGAGGTCTGGGACCTGTGTATTATACCCTTCCCTGCACCCGTCACTCCGGCCCCTCCTTTTCTCTCTCTCATCATTTACCCACCACACTGAGCTCTCATAGCCCCATCAGAAGAGCCTTCAAAGCCTAGGGCCTTCCCTGCCTACCCTCTCACAGCCTGCGGGCCAGCTTCCCAACCCAATCGAATGATCCACAGCCATACCTGATGCTGGAACGAGGTCACTTTAATTTTTCTTTTTGTATGAAATCAGAAATGCAATGGGAGGGGATCACATACAGGATGCAGGACACAGACCCTGGGGGCCCGTTGTTGGAGGGGATCAGGATCATGGGAGAGGGCTAGAGAGAGAAGAGAGGCAGGCAGGACTGGGGCGGGACTGTCTGGGGGTGAAGGGAACTATGGAAGGGTCCAGGAGCCCTGGAGCTGGGGGAAGGGCACCATCCCAGAGGACTGGGGTGTCTGGACAGATGGATCTGAGGAAGGGATATGGGTGTGGTGAGCAGACAGGATGCCCACACACACCTGGGGTTGCAGAGGAGTAAGAAAGGGAAAGGAGTAACCAGGGACGAAGCAAGAGAGACCCGGCCGGGGCTGCCAGGAGCCCCCTCACTCTACCCCAAAGTGCACAACTCGGCAATAAATAGTAATATTTATAAATAAATAAGTAAATAAATAGATGAATAAATAAATAAATACGTAAATAAATAATATCCTTGTAGAGCACGGAGTCTGGTGTGGGGGAGGAGGGAGCACGGGAAGGGCAGTGAGCTCACTTCTACACGGGCCCTCTGGCCCTTCATTCCGACCCTGGGCTGCACTCAGTAACACTGGAGGGGGTGCGAAGGGGTGCGGAGAGCCTGCTGGGGGTGGGTGGAGCAGGATGGGGAGGGGGTGTCTTCCCTTGCCGAAGGCAAGCTTAAGGAAGGAGAAAAAATATATATAACGAACTGGCCCTAGGTCCCAGAGGGCAGAGCATTTCTGGAGGGCAGTAATAGAACATTCCCTCCCCCCCACCCCCCCTGCATCTGAGGCAGGAAGCGCTGTGGGTTTTCACATTTTCCCAGCGTGCTGGGGTGGAGGAAGCAGATGTGGATCTGGCTCACCCACCGCCCCGGGCCCTCTGCTGATTCTGGGGGTTCAGCCCCTCCTCCAGGATCCGGGTCTCCCTTTCTCTAGCTGCACACAGGGAGGGAGAAAATTGGGACGGTGGGCGGGAGGGCGCAGGTAGGGGGCCAAATAGCTCAGAGAGGGCAAGGCACTCACTACCAAGTCCGATACGAGGTCTTCATGTGCTAAGCTCAGGGGCAAGAGAGTTTTCCCATCATTCTCGGCCGCCAAGATTCCCCTTGGCAGGAGTATCTCCGGAGGCCCCGCGTCCCCGGGGTTAGATCTCTGGGGTAGAAGCCCACCCCACTCGGAGCCCAGCCTTCCCCCTTCCTGTATGGGTGCCCCCTCCCCACCCCAGGCCAGGCGAGGCTGGAAAAGGGATGGGAGACAGAGACGGGGTCTGGGGTCTCCAGAAATGTGGTCGTAAGAGTGGCCCTGGAAGAGCGGAGGAAGCGGGGCAGAAACAAGGGGGAGGGACAGGCAAGCGGACGGTGCGAAGAAGAGGCAGCGGCCCAGGAGAGAGCTAGGGGGGAGCGGCCAAGGGCGGCCGCCTAAGAAAGCCAGCAAGGACTGGGTACCGAACACCCAGGCGAACGTTTCTAACCAGCTGGGCCCCAACCACAAGCCGTGGGAGGCGCACGAGAATCGCCCTGGGGTGGGGGGTGGGGGGGGTCGGCAGGAGAAGGTGGCCCTCGCCAGCCAGCCAGCCCCAGCCAGCCAGCCACCCAGCCGGAGGGCACCCTGCCTCCCTGCCCCTCCCCCCCGCCCCGGGGGCCCTGCGGGGAGCTGGGGGGGGGGGGAGGGGCGGGGGGGACCCCAGCCAGGCCGAGGTAGCCCCGTCAGACGTCCAGCACGTGGTTCAGGTAGGAGATGTAGCAGATGGCCAGACGCAGGATCTCGATCTTGGACAGCTTCTTGTCGGGGGGCAGCGTGGGCAGCAGCTTGCGCAGCTCGGCGAAGGCCAGGTTGAAGGCTTCCACGCGGATTCGCTCCCGCGTGGCGTGGGCCGTGCGGTACTTGGCCGTGGCCCGGCGCCGCCGCCGCCGCTCCTCCCGGCTCAGGTGCTGGAGGTCTTTCCGACCCGGCTCTCCGGGCTCCAGGCCCCGGGCCTGGCCTCCTCCGGGACCCCCAGGCCCCGCCCCGTCGGGGCCCGCCCCGCCCCCACAGTCGCTGAAGCCCGACTCGGTCTCGGAGTGGGTGGGAGGCAGGTCGAGGTCCACCGCGTCTGAGTTGAGCATCATGATGGAGGCCCCCTGCCCGGTGAGATCAGGATCCCCTCCCCACCCCTCCCTCCGGGAGCCTCCAAGCTGGTTGTGGGAGGGGCAGGAAGGGCCTGGGGGAGTGGGGTCTGCCACTGAGCTGAGGAGGTGAGAGCCACTTCAAGGTCCCATGGTCAGGGTTCCAGTCCGGAGCCTGGAGGAGAGAAGGGGAAGTTGAGGGGGGGCAGAGGGAGGAGGAAGGAGACAGCTCCGAGACGGGGAGGGCAAGAGGAAGGTTGGAGAAGGATTGGGAGCGGGGAGGTCCTGTACACGTTGTTGGGGAAGAAAGGCGGAAACGTGGGGAGAGACAGGCAGGTGGACGCTGTAAAGGGGTAGGAGGAGAGGTGGTAAGAATGGAAGAGAATCCTGGGGGTGAGCGACAGGAAGGAGGAGAAATGAGGAGGGGGTGGGGGCAGGATAAAACCGAGCAAGGGGATTAAAGACCTAAAACTGGACAGCTCCTAGAAGAAAACACAGGGGAAAGCTTTATGACATCGGACTTGGCAGTGATTTCTTGGATATGATGCCAGAAGCACAGGCAGCAAAGGCAAAGATGGACAAATGGAACCACGTCGAACTTGCAAACTTTCGTAAGTCAAAGGACACAATCAGAAGAGCGAAAAGGCAACAGACCGCAGACCGGAGAACATACATGCAAATCGGATCTCTGATGAGGGGGGAGTGTCCAGAATATTATAAAGAACTCTGGCAAGAACAAAACATCAGATCACTCAATTAAAAAATGGGCAGAGGACTTGAACAGACGTTTCTCCAAAGTTGGTATACAAATGGCCAACAAACACGGAAAGATGCTCACATCATTCAGCGCCAGAGAAAAGCAAATCAAAACCACGGTGAGCTATCACCTCGTGTCCCCTAGGATGGCTGCTATCAAACGAAAACAAAACAGAAAATGAGAAGGGTGGATGAGGATGTGGAGAAATCGAGACCCTTGTGCCCTGTCGGGGGTGAGGGGTGGGGCCGTAAGCTGGTGCGGCCACTGTGAAACGCCTAACGGAGGTTCCCCTCAAAATTAAACATAGGACTGCCGTATGACCTAGTCATTCCACTTCTGAGTAGATATCGAAAGACGAAGTGAAATCGGGATCTTGAAGAGATATCTGCATGTGGACGTTGACTGCAGCTCTAGTCACGAGACGTGGAAACAACATGTCCATCGACGGATGAATGGATGAGGATTACGGGGCGTATACGTTCAATGGAATATTATTCAGCCTTAAAAAGGAAGGAAATCCTATCGCAAGCTGCCGCACTGATGAAACTTGAAACTCGTCCTACTAAACGAAATGAGCCTGTCACAAAAAGGTAAATACTGAGCGATTCCACTTCTACGAGGAATCGAAGTCGTCAACTTCATAGACACAGAAAGTAGCATGGCAGTTACCAGGGGCAGGGGGAGGAGGGGGGAGGGGAGGTGGTGTTGAAAGGGGGTAGAGTTTCAGACTTGAAGGATGAAAAAGTTTTGGAGATCTGTTTCACCACCATGGGAATACACCTAATACTACTGAACCGTAAACTAAAAATGGTAGCTTTTATATTACGTGTTTTTTTACCATTTTTTACCAAAAATGCTTAATAATAAAATGAAAGGGAAAAAAAAAAAAAACAAACAAGCGAGACTGCAGTCACAGCGCCAAGAGAGGTTGGCCGTGAGTCTAAACCTTCCCCAGTTGTGATGGGAGAGCTGCGAGCCTTGGCCTCACTATCAGCCACCCCCCCCCCCCCAGGGCCCCGCTGCAGTCCTGCTGCCTCTGGGGGGGGGGGAGGGGATAAGCACGCAGACTGCCCATTGTAGAGTGGACTGGGACATATGGAGCTCGGCACAGCTGTCCCAGCCCAGTCCCTGCCGGCCCCCCACCCCCAACATGACCACCACAGACACGTGATCCTACCGCCCCATCCACTAGAGTCCGGAAGTGTCCCTTCTGGCCACGATTGCCCTGCTCGGGACCAGCCCCTTCCTCTAGCTCTGTCCTCAACACCCTCAACCATTGCCATTCCCTGGCCCTTTTGGTGACTCTGTAAAGAAGATGACGGGAAGGGACCAGAGTCGGCGTCCCGCTTCGAGTCCTCCCCCAGCCCACCATCAGTTCAGATGTGGCCTGCGGGGGGGGGGGGGGGGGGCGGGTGCCTGGACACCGTTCTGGGACTTGGCTAAGGTTTGCTTGTCCCGGGGACCAGAGGGGGTCAGGGCGAGGCAGCAGGGAAAGGTATGGGCGAGGCTCTGCTTAGGACGAGTGTGGAGGGGGAACAGAGGGCCACTCTGCTCAGAGCTCGTGGGACTCAATGGCCAGAAACAGAAGCACTGAGGCTCCTTTTCAGTCTCCATCTTCCCTTCCTTACCAGCCCGGTTCTCCGGCCTCATGGACCCCCAGCCTTGCCCCCGACCCCGCTGTCGTTGACAAATAGTTACTAAGCGCTGGGGGGTGATGGGTGTAAGTGTAAGTCGACATCTGACAGACACGCCGTCACAACACAAAACGGAAGGCGGTTGGTGTTGAAATTCAGAACGCGCTCCGCATCCCGGGGGCCAAAGGAACAGGAGAGGATTGCAACAGGGGGGGAGGCCCCGAAGTCAGCCCCTCCCGGGACACGGTTACTGTCCCCACTCCCCAGCTCCGGGCTTCAGGAGTTCGGCTCTGGGGCTCCCAGCACATCTGTCACCACCAGATTCTCCCTCTGCCTGTGTCCCTTCACCCCCGACCGCTGTGCCGTGCCTTCCCCTCCCCTCTGTGTGCTCCCAGTCTGATCCCCGTCCCACCTCCTGGCCCCGCCGTCTTCCCCGGCTCAGGCCCTGGCAGCGGCTTCCATGTACCCAACAAGTCCTCACCCCAAATCCACTTCTGGTCCCAAAGTTTCAGGCTCCGAGGATGAGGGAGGCCAGCAGCTCCAAGCATCTGGGGTGGGATGCTCATCTCCTGCCCCCCCTTCCGCCATGCTCAACCCGATCGAGAACAGACAGGCACAAAGCGTCCAGGGGCAGGAATGGAGGAGAGGGAGGTGTGGGGACACACGAGAGAGAGGAACTCGAGGAAGGCTCTGGGAGGGGACCTGAGCCAGAGTGCAAGGGACACACCCACCCCTCCCCAGCCCACGGTTCTCCCTTTACCTAGGAAGACCCTGCGAGGGGGTCTGAGCTCGCAGGACAGGGGGCAGCGTTGACAGCCCCGGTCTCCTCTGGCTGCTGGGAGCTCATCCGTCTGCAAAGTTAGTGACCAGCTCTCTAGAGCTCTCGGGGACGGCGGCGTGGCGTGGCTGTACAGGCTCCAGGGCAGATGAGAGGGCTACACATGGTGGGAATATAGGGCCCAGGAGGAGGGGGTGGGCTTGGTCAGGGACTGGAGCCACTGGCACTCACACACACACGCGCACACACACACACACGCACACACACATACACACACACACACTCACGGACACATACACACCTGAGCTGGCCCAGCCCTATGTATATATATATGGAGATACACACACACACCCCCAGCTCGCCATTGGCTGGCCCAGCTCCCCCCCCCTCATCAATATTAAACAGCCAGGCCAGGCAGCCATTGGCAGAGAGAACTGGGAACACCCCCCACCCCACCTCCCGGGAGCTGGGGGTGGGGGCTGGCCCTGGGGGGGGCAGGGAGTAGGGGAGCAGGGACATCTGTTCTCCATGCATATTTCATAAGCAAGAAATGGAGAGCTGGGGAAGGGGTGGGGCTGGGGCGAGAGCCAGGGCAGGATCACAGATGAACCCCCTCGGTCTTCCACACCAGAGGCGGCAGGGACAGAGGCCCCCAGCAAGCCAGGTTTAAGTGCCATGGTCCTATTCTGAGTCCCAGCGTGACTTTGACAGCCCCTTCCCCTGTTTCCTTTCCCCTGGGAAGAAGGCTATCCAAGGTACCAACAGGGAAACCCTAGGTCCTCAAAGAAGACCTGAGAGTCCTGGTCCTCGACAAGCTCTCATCCTTCCTAAAGCTGGTGCCCACAGGACCCCTCGACAGGCTGCCCGTGGCTCCCGTGTGGCCCTGGGACTTAGTCACCCCATGCCCTCTTACCCAGCCCTCGACCTCCCATCTACCTCGTGGTGGGGAGGAGCGGGGTCAGATTCCTGACACAGAGCCCACAGGGAGTTTTTCCAAGCTGACCCGCTGGGAATTCTGGGCTCGTAGGAGGAAAGGCCGGGTTGAAGGAAGAGGAAGGACGAGGGTTGGAAGGATGTGGGAGAAGTCAGGGCGGCCCGGGCAGGCTTGGAGTGTGCCAGGGCAGCAAATGAGCAGTAAGAAAATCAGATACAGAATTATATGCAAACAGGCATTGATTAAGTTCACCTCAGTAGCTCAGCTGCCTCCGGCCTGTGTGTGCACGTGCACGCGTGTCTGAGTGCGTGTGTGTGTGTGTGTGTGTGCGTGTGCGTGTGTGGTGAAGGGTGGCAGGAGCTGGGACTCCACGCAGCTGTTGGGTGTCGTCACTGAGCCTTCGTGAGTATCCAGAATGAACCCGGAGCGCTCCAGAGACAGTGTCTTACGGTGAAGAAAGTCCTGGCGTCTGGTGACCTTGGACAAGTAACCTAACCTCTTGAGCCTCCAGGGTCCTTTTCTGCAAAATGGGGTTCATTAGAGCTGCTTCTTAGGTTGCCATGGAGATTAAGTGAGCTATTGCATGGAAGGGTCTGGACCTTCCTTGGAGCAAGCCCCAGCTGCGGGGGTTGTCGGAGGCATTCGCCGTTTCCCTGTTGCTGATCAAACTTTTCTGGGCTTTTCCTCCCTAAGGGGAGTCCTATGATTCCTCCCCAAGCTCCCCCACCACCCCCCCGCCAGGTCTGGGAGGTGCCAACTCCCACCTGGGCAGGCCCAGACAGGTGCCCAGGCGCCAGCAGATGGGCTGAGCTGGAGGGGAAAGGAGGCTTGAGGAGGGGGGCTGGGGGGCAGGGGACCAGGTGGCATCTCAGTTCTTGCATCATCATTGCCATGGTGCTGATTAAAAACCAATCTCCACCTAATGAGCCCCCAGCAACAGCAATTCTACCGCCCCCACGCTCCTGCCCTCCACCCTGTCCAAGAAATTGGGAGACCGAGAGACCCAGGAGACAGTGCCTTGGGGAGAGGAGAGATGGAGACCAGTGCGGGGTGGAGAGGAGGGGGAGACAGGGGGAGATGTGGGGAGCCAGACAGAGGAAATGGACGAGGGGGGAGAGCGCTGTGGGTGGGTAACAGACAGGGGGGCAGGCACAGTCACGGGGAGACAGAGGGGTGAGAGAGGACGAGAGGAGTTGCCAGGTTGTGGAGGCTCAGAGACGCAACATATGTGGGAGGGGACGTGGGGGAGACTGGGGAAGGGGAGCTGGGGAGGGAGACCAGGCCTGGGAGAAACACGGATCTGGAGAGACACCGGAATTCAGGGGAGGTACCGCGTGGTACTGGAGAGGCCTGAGGGAGGCCCCAAGACAGGGCGGAGACACAGACTTGGGGGAGGCAGAGAGCACACAGTGGTGAGGAAGCAAAAAACTGGGGCAGACAGGGAGACAAGGCCGGAGACAGGATAGACACAACTCGAGGGACAAGGGGACGAGGGACGGGCGACTGCAGCCTGGAGGCTGGGATCCCAAAGGGGGAGACATGGGGGGAAACAGAAGGAGAAGGGCCCTGGGGTGGGGGTGGGGAAGGCAGGAAGGAACGGGGTGGGGGGGAGGGGGAACAGGGGGGTCCCTGTCCCCAGCCTCCCTGCTTGTAGGCGTTCGGGCTCTGATAATTCAGTCCTGGGATTCCATCCTTGACATACCCAGCCCGAGCTGTCCCCACGAACTGAACTGGGGTTTGATGGTGAGCAGGGTGAGAGCGTGCCCTGGGACCTCCTGCTTCTCCTCTGCCTCTATCACCCTGGGACCGGTGGTCGTGGTCGAGGGAGCAGGGAGCGCTCTGAGGTCAGCGCAGGTTGCCAGCAGCCCCAGCCTGGGGGAAGGAGAACCCCCAGGGAGCTGTGTGTGTGTGTGTGTGTGTGTGTGTGTGTGTGTGTCTGCCATAACAAGGGCAGGAAGAGCAGGCCCTGGGGGTGGGGGAGGAGCAGGCTCTATGGTTTGGTTTGTCTTTATTTTGCATTTTATAGGCGTTCACTTTCTCGGGTGGTCGCCCGCCCGCTTTTCAGGTCTACACGGCCTGGCCTTGGAGGTAGATTGGAAGTAGACTGCCGGATGGGAGGTTGGAGTGTAGGGAAGACACGGGGGCCGGGGCCTAGTCCTTGAGGGTGGGGGAGGGCCTGGAGGAGCTGGGAAGCAGTGGGCTTGGCAGGAGAGGGGGTGACATATGCGGGGAGCCCTGGGGACCCGACCAGGCAGGCGGCTGGCAGGGCGAGCAGCCGGCGTTAACCCTCGCGGTGCCGCGCTGCCTGACCCTTTCCCTGGAGTGGCCCCCGCCCGGGTGGGGGTGTCATCCTCGGTGAGAGACCGGCCCTCGTCCTGGGTCCTGGGTCGCAGGAGCAAGCGGGCGGGGGGCGGGGGGGGGGGAGCCCGAGCAGGAGCCGTGGCGTGGCCGGGAGGCCGCAGCTCCTCGTGGATTTTCTTCTGTCTCCTTGTCTGCCTCCACACCGTGCGTGTCAGTCCGTCTTTCTGGGTCTCCCTCTCTGTGCCTCTAGAAGGTGACAGCGGGTCTCCACTGTGGCAAGCCACGCAATCTGTCACTCTCTCTGCTGCCAGCCGGGGCTGGAACCCCCGCCCCCCCCCCTCCCCCAGCGGCCCCTCCAGAGCCCTCTCCCGCCCCGGCCCCCAGGCCTTGTCGCCTTTGTCTCCTGAGGCGGCCTGGCCTTTCTTCTTTCCTCTCCACTCACCTCTCCTCAGCCCCGAGCCCAGCTCCAATCTCATTAAGGCCTCCAACCACTGCCCCTCCAGCCTCCCTCCTCCCTCCCCCATCCATCTGTCTCCTCTTTGTGTCCACCCATCTGTCACCAGCAGCCCCGGGCCCACTCCCTCCCGGCCACGCCCGCCATCGGCCTTTCCCCCCCTGGGTTCCTCTCCTCTCGGGCTCCTGGGCTCCTGTCTGCCACTTCCTTTCCTCCCTACTTCCTGTTTCTCTATACTAGTTTCTTCTTTTCACGATGCCCCCTTTCATCCCCCTTTCCCCTTCGGTCCCCGCACTTTTGCCAAGGCCTCAGTCGAGGTGTGGGCGGAAGGGGACCCCAGGGTCCCAGCCCCCGCTCCGGAGCCAGAGCCTGGAGAGTTGCTCACAGTTGCGTCATCTCTCAGGCCTCCTGAGATGGCCCCCGCACTCCTCCCCATGTTTTCCCTATTTGGGGACTGGGCTACGGCTGCCCGTCTCCACCGCAGGACTGGGAGGGCCCCTTCTGCGTGTGGATTCAGGGAGGAATAAAAATCCGACCTGCGGCCCATCTGGACCCCGATCTTTAAGGGGCTCTGCTCTGCAGGCCCAACTTCCGAGAGGCCTGCCAGGCTCTGTCTTAGGACGGGATGCTGAATTACAGGAATAAGGGCCCCTCCGGCCTCCCTCTCTGGAAGGAAAACTTTCAAACTACCTTAAAAAGTTTAAGAATTGGACTCCTGGGGGGGGCTCAGTCGGTTGGGTTCGGCTTGGGTCATGATTTCGAGGGTCATGAGTTCGAGCCCCACATCGAGCTCTTGCTGACAGCACGGAGCCCGCTTGGGATTCTCTCTCTGCTCCTCCCCCTCCACTCGCGTTCTCTCACTCTTTTTCTCCCTCTCAAAATAAATAAGTAAACAAACAAAAAGTTCAAGAATTGATCCACCTTTTAATCCACCCCCCCCGCTGCCTGACCCTGCATCACACGGACGCCACCAGGGCCCAGAGCTGGATGCCCTTTCCCAAGCCGCACACGCCATTCGTGACACCGGACGATCCCTGATCCTGAGCTCTTTCCGCACTAACCGGCCCCGCCCAGAGCCAACCTTGTGTCCTCTGGGCTCAGGTAGAACCTGTTCCTTGCGCTGACTTTGCGTGGAGCATATGCGGCCCCGCCTGCTTACTTATCCTGCTCGTGTCCCATCCTGCCATCTTGACTCCGGATCCCAAGTCTCTAAGGGAAGGCACAGCATCTCATCATAACCTTTTCTGATGCCAGGACAGAGCGCCTTGCCCACAGCCACGCTCAATAAACGTTTATTGCTGCCGTGGCAGCCAGCGTGGATATGAGACATGTTCTGGTCTCAGCTCAGCGCTAATTTGCTGCGACCTTGGGCAAGCCACTCACTCCTCTGGGCTACGGTTTCCCCTAGCGATGAGTTAGACCCTACATATCATTTCTAAGGTCTTATATGGTTCCATGTGGAGACAGAGTCCTGCTGAGTAGGGTGAGGCCTTGGTACAGAACGCCAGACTCCGGATGAAAATGTCTCCTCCCAGGATGTGCCTTTGGGAGCAGCGACCCAGATGTGGGGCCCAGAAGACCCTTCACTCAGAGAGGCTGGAGGAGAAACACCGGCTGACAGGAAAGCCTTCCGTGCTGAGGTGCGAGGTAGGGACAAGGCTGAGGTAGGGACAAGAGGTAGGGACAGGCTGGGTCCCGGGGGGGGGGGGGGGGGGGGCCAGGTAGTAGTGGGGAGGGGGGAGCCTTGTGGGAAGTGACACATCTCAGAGCAAGGCCCACCCAGACCAGGGAGGGGGAGTGGGGAGACAGGCTGAGAAGCTAAAGTCTGTGGCCCAGGGGGTCTCAGCCAGCCAGCCGGCCCCAGTGGGTCTCTGGGGCACAGCAGGTCCCCGAGGACTCGCCACACCGAGGTCTCAGAGAGGAGGCCCCTGAAGGGGTCAGCCGGGGGTCCGTGCCCCTTCTACAGCGCCTGGCCTCCCCACAGGCCGTGGAAAGAGCCCAGTTGGTTGGTTTTGAATTTGGGGGGTGGCGCGAGGAAGGGGGGGTCGCATGGAAGGCGGAAGACAAGCTGGTGCCCACCGGTGCCCACCCCCCCTCGCCCCCCCCCCGCGCCTGGTACCCGGCCACTTCCCCGCTTCCCAAAGCTGCCAGCAGGACGAGGGAGCTCGCTCGCTGCCCTGTCCGCCGGGAGGCCCTGTTGGCCGAGGGAGGCGCCGAGTCGGCCCAGCACGGTGGCAGCTGTGCCCGCCTCCCGCCAGCGCCGCGTGCGGGCCGGGAGGGGTGCGGGGGGGGGGTGGGAGGGGAGGGGAGCAGGGTTCATTTCCACATCCCGGCCCCCCAGACGTGCCCCCCCCCCCCCGAGGGAACGCAGAGAGAAACCTGGAGCAAATCGCCTCCTCGGCGGGGTGTGGCGAGACTCGGGAAGGTAAGGGGCCCGGAGCTGGTCCTTCCCGGCTCATCTGTCTCGTGGGCGGCAGGGCCGCGGGGAGGGGAGAGGGCTGGCCTCCAGCGCCACTCCTGAGGGGTCTTCCCTTCCAGTGACTCAGCTGCGGCCTTCGTTTAGCTGTGCGGCTACGACCCGGAACTTTGCTCCATGAAGACCCAGGGCGCTAGGGTGTTCCCAGAGCCAAGGTTCTCTTTCTAGGAGAGTCCAAAGCCACCTTCGCTTCCGTCTGCAAAATGCCCACCAGCAACAGAAGGGCCAAACTGCTCGGCAGGCCGCCACAGGCCCTCCGTGACCCAGCCCCAGCCCCCTCTCCTGCAGCACCCCGCATGACTTACCGTTCCCAAACGTGGCCCGTGCCTTCGAGGCCCCGTGCTTCCACAGCTGAACTGCACAGCCTGCAACCCAGATGCCTCCTCCTCTGAGCAGCCTTCCCGGATGCCACCCCCAGTGCCCGGAGTCCTTCTGTGCGTTACCGGAGCACTCCGGAGAGGCCACGCGTGATCACCCCGGATTGCACCGGTTTCTCCCCTCACCCCAACTGCCAGCCACTCAGGGTTGGGGCTGCGTCCCCTAAATTTCCGCAGCCCAGCCAGTGTCTCAGAGTGAACAAAGAAACGTCTGTCGAATGGAAAGTGGGAGGGTCAACGATGCTAACGCGGTTCTTACGAGGGGGAAGCCGGGGTTCCAAGGCTCCATGGGAGCCCCGCTTTGAGGGCTTCCACTGTCTCTGACAGAGCCGCACTCCTTGGGCCTCTGGAGACCCGGAGGGAGCACGTGGTAACAATTTCATGACTTCCAGTCTGAGGTCACCGAGCAGGAGGGCACGCAAGAATGACACATACAGGTCATGAGGGATAGTCTTTTAATGAAACTTGCTATTTATATATTTACACACACACACACACACACACACACGCACGCACACGCACGGAAAAAGAAAACAACAAAAATAGGTATTACAGCTTAATAAAACCACAGCTAGCACTGAGGGCTGGAGGTGACCCGGCAGCACACCCTCCCCGAGGTGCCGTCTACGGGTCTGGAGACAGGACAGCAGGAGGGAGACAGATCGCCTGGCCTGCACCTCGGGGCTTCCTTGTGGTTTGTTCCTGGCATTCAGCCTTTGTGTCCTTCCTGGTCAGGAAAGCTGGGACTCGGGTGGGGTGGGGAGTAGGGGGCGGTCTAGGGCAGGATGAGAAGGGAAGAGGGACCCCGAAGAAGGGTAAATTAGGGCGGGCAGTTAGGAGTCAAACAGGAGCGAGAAGCTTCTATTTGCCCTCCCGGAATCGGGCAGGGGTGAGGAAGGGGAGACAGGTAGGGGGAGCTGGAGAGGAGAGGGAACTTGTTTCTCTCTCTTTGGGGCAGTTCTACTTGTTCATGTTAATTCCAGTCTAAGCAGGCCCAGAGAGGTTCCAGTGACACGCTAGTGGCCTATGTCCCCGTGGGACAAGTGGCCTAGGATGTGAACGGTAGAGCGGGCAGGAGTTGGGCTCCTCTCAGTAAGACACGGCTCCTGGCTCCCGAGGGGTGATGAAAAGGACGTCGGCCTTGGCGTTGATGCAGTAGGTGACGACGAGAGAGAAGACGAGGATGCCGAAGCCCACCATCAGGGTGATGAACTGCGGGAGGCGTGGGCAGGGAGGGAGAGAGACGCTGTCAGAGCCCAGCGTGGCTCTGGATCACCGCTTGGGGCTGGGAGCCAGGACCTCAGGATCCCAGAGCTGGCTCCAGGCACCGAGTGCTGAGCAATCACGGACAAGGTCTTCCCGACTGGAAGACGGAGTGGCTCCGTTCGAAAAGAGGAGTATCCCTGTTCTTCCTCCACTTTGTATTACTAAGATTTTAAGTATCTTTTTTTAAAAAAATTTACTTGAGAGAGAGAGAGAGGGAGAGAGAGAGAGAGAGGGAAGGAGAGAGAGAGAGAATCCCAAGCAGGCTCCATGCTGTCAGCACAGAGCCCAACACGGGGCTCGAACTCACAGGATCGTGGGATCATGACCTGAGCTGAGACCAAGAGTCAGACGTTTAACCTACTGAGCCACCCCGGAGCCCCTAGATTTTCAGCGTCTTGAAGTTAAGATCCATGACTTTGGTGGCAACTCTCCGGTGGCAACTCTGACATGCTGGTGATGGGGACTCAATAAACCGTGGCGCCCGTGCACACCCTAGTGCCAGCAGCTGGAAATCCCAGCTGGGAGGGGAGCTGTGGGGACGCTGCAGGGCGAGGAGCTCCTCCGGGGGGCCCTCCTCCTGGCGGGAGCCCACCTCCGGCGTGAACACACACTCACTCTGTCGGTGAAGACAGACTTCGCGATGGGGCGTGCCGGCGGACAGGGGACAGAGCGGCAGTAGGTTTTTGTGGCAAATGGGAGATGGCAGCAGTTAAGAGGTAAGAGGCAACAGAAAGAGGGCAGGGCGGTCTCTGGCATGCCCCTCCCGGCTCACCTCCAGCTCTCTGCTGGCTACCAGAAATATGCGGGCCCGGATGTCTTTCCAGCGGCTCTCAGTCCATGTGGAGTATTCAGTAGAGCCCCACTGCCTCAGTTCAAAGGCAGGGGACAGGGCCCTGGCCAGTCGCGCCGTGGAACGCACACAGCGGGGCAGCCGGTCCGTCTCGTTGGAGTTCAGAGGGCCCTGAACCCACGCGTACTCATACAGCTGCAACGGAAGACCGGCCACAGGGCGGGGCTGAGGCGATCCTCTCTCACCCCGGCCACGCCGTGCTTCTGCCCAGGCTCCTGCCCTCCAACACTCAAGTTCAAGGGGCCGCGTCCCTCCGCCTTTGCATCCCAACTCCTTGGGTCCAACTGGGCCTAGGACGCTGTCCAACTTCCCCCGGGGGCACGGGGCCCTCGGGGCACCTTCGACACCCACTCCCACTCCCACTCACATCCTTGTTTTCACTGGGGACTTTACTTGGATCCTGGCACTGCTCTCGGGGGAGGTCGACCACCTGGCCAGTCAGATTCGCCAAGGCATACTGTACCACGTAGGTGGTGTTGGTGGGGCTGGAGACGGCGATGTAATGCTGAAGAGGCCCATCACCTGAGTGGAGAGCACAGGGAAGGGAGGGTTTGGAGGGTGGAAGGTGGGTGCGGGTGGGAGGGGAAGGAAGAGCCCGAGGTTGACGGGAGCCAGAGAAGAGAAGGGAACGGATCCCACATGTATCAGGGGAAAGAAAGGAAAACATGGGAGAAGGAAAGGAAAGGAGAAGGAAAAAAAAACAGCAGAGATTAAACCAAGCTGATGACTTTTTCCATCTCTTGCCTCGGCTAAGGGTGCCATTCCCCCAGCGCGTGCTTACCCAAGTAGGACCTCAGGTCCTGCCGGAGGATGGACTGGAACCAGGAGTTGTTGGCCCTGACCAGGAACCCATAGAGCAGGCGAGTGACCTAGGATTGGGACAGTGAGAGTCAACAAGCCCGTGACCCGGAGCCAAGCAGAGGTCTCAGTGGAGACCCTGTCGCAGGGCGGGAGCCGGGTCGGCCAGGGACTCTGGGGCTGGGGACGCAGAGGCTGGCTCACAAGGATGCCGGAGGCCCACCAGGAGCGCCCTGGCGCAGCGGGAAGCCTCGCTGGCACGCGCTGGCATGCTGGACTCCCAGGTTTGGGAGAAGGGGTTAAGTGCAGTGCAGACGGGACGGCCTGCCGCGTGCGCAGAGCCGGAGAGGAGGCGGGCCCCGCTTGCCCTTACCGTTTGGGGATCGGCCTGAATGGTGTCACTGAAGTTGGTTCCTCCTGCCAGCTGGTACAGGGCACGTCCCAGCACCGTGGCCACATCCGCCAGGGCCTGTGGCAGGCGGGAAGGGGGGGCTGAACGGCCCACCTCTTCTACCCTCTACAAGATGGTCTAACCACCTAGAAGACGTTCTAACCATCTTCGCTGTGTTCCCCACGCTCCCGGCCAACCCGGGCGAGTGCTACCTTGGCAGTGTCCGTCACAAAGTTGAGGTCCTCTTCGGGGCTCTGCCACTCGGGGTAGCTCACGTTAATGTTCTCCGCTGTGTCGTAAATGCTCTGGTAATAGCTGCCGGGAGAGCGGGCATGAGCCTCGGCCACACTCAGCCAGGGCCCTGCCCCGGTCCTCCCTCACAGGCCCTTCATGTAGGAGCCTGGCGTGTCTTTTCATCATCCGGGGGGAAGGAACAGAAAATGAGGGTCCCATACTGAAGAGGGTGTGGAGAGGCAGAGCAGTGAAATACAAGGACCTTCCGGAGAGACAAGGTAGAAGAGACAGATGAGATCAGAAGGCAGGAGACTCCCTTCCTGGGAGGTCTTCAAACAGAAGAGACACTTCCCCAGAGTTTGGGCTGGAGACGGCTGAGAGGACTTTTGGGGAGCACGCCCCACATCACCAGAGGTTGGATGACGGTTCCAATGAACGTGAACATTGAGGGTGCCTGGGGGCCGAGGGGGATGAACGGGTCTTTCCCAGACACACGACACTGCCCTGGGTCCAAGCACCGTATGCTCCCTGGGGAGCCCCGTGAAGGCAGAGCTTAGAAGAGAAGCTTAGAGGAGAGCTCCCAGCCTTCAGCACCAACAGATGACGGCCCCACATAGAATCAAGGCCAAATGTGTGCAAATGAGGACTATCCCTTCACCCCGAAGCGATGCTGGGGTCGGCTGACCTCAGGTGCTGGAAGTGTCCCAGCCCTAAATAAGCAAGAAGGTGCTCCTTGGCTGGGGTCGGAGGGCCAGAGCATCAGCAGTGTTACTCAGAAACCCATTTGGCCTCATGGAAGAGGGGAGGGAAGCTGGGAACCTAGCAATCTGGCCCGAGTAAGAAGTCCCATGAGCCCAGGGCTTACGTTAGGGGCTCTTTGGGGTGCCCAGGACCAGGAGAGAGGTGACTAACAGAGCCTCACCCCGTATCTCTGGAGTCCCCTCAGCACAGGGGACGCTTTTACCCCAAAGGCAAGAACACGTTACATTTCAGAGTGTGAGTGTTGCCTGCGTCCCGCTCGGCACCCTTGGGCAGGCCCCAGACCCGGCCAGCTCGCTGTCCTCAGGGCGCTCCTGTTGGGGATGCTGCCCTCTGCTGGCAGCCCCAAGGACCCAGGCCTCGGGAGAGCTGGGGGAGGCGGACCAAGCACGGAAAGGCTGAGGGGGCCCGTGTTCTAAGATGACATCAAGTCACACGAGGCGACCGGCTTAGGTGCGAACAGGTCACTGAGCAAAGAACACAAATTGACCTGAGATTTGGAGGGGTGCTGTGGGGAGAGGGGAGACGGGAGAGTGGTGATCTTTCCTGACACAGGAGACACTCCCCCCTCTGGACCCCAGACCACAGGACAGATTCTCTGGGAGAAGGAAGAGGGTGTGGGCTCGGTGGCTCTTACTGGTTATGGAAGACAGCAGAGTGGTCGGCAAGGACGACACCAGAGATGTTCCGAGCCCGAAGAAACCTCTGCAGAGAAGACGGCGGGAGGGGCTGGGACTGGTTCGGCCTCCGGAGGACCACAGCAGGCACGCCGGCCCCGCTCTTCTCCAGGGTGCTCAGGAGGGCCTCCACCTGGCGGGGAGGGGTAGCTCAGGGGAGGCTGCGGACAGGGAAGCCGGACGCATCTTCTAGGCCCACGACGCTCCCGCCACGTCCCCAGCTCGTGGTGCTGCCCCCGGCCCTCCCGCACCCCAACTCCTCAAGCCTTTCAGGATCCAGGCTCTGAATGTCCTGCAACTCCAGCTGTGTCATCCTCACTAGACGCCTAATTTCCTACTCTGGCCGAACTGGAGGAACAAGTAACAACGCCAAACGACACCAAGGGCCACCCAGGAGCCCAGGGCGGGGAGGGCGCGGACACTGGAGTGGCAGGAACCCCATGAGAGAAACAGGCCAAAGCTGGACGCTGAGAGGAGGGAGGGTCTTGAACAAGTAGTGAGGAGCCTGGAGGACGGTTTGGGTAGAGGGTCCGACACAGCCAGGAAGCGAGCAGGGCAGCCCGGACAGCTGGGCAGCAGAGAGGGAGGGGCCGGTCACTCCCGGGCCCTCTGCGGGGCACGGAGGCGGGGAACCGCCCACCCCAGGGAACCGGGGCCACGAGCTGCGCTCACGGCGCTTCCTGCGGAGCTGGAACAGCCACGCTGTTCATCCTTGAGCTGGTACCCCGCCTGAGGTCCTGTCTCACAGGCCCTGGGGGGTGGCGGGGGTCAGGCCCGGGTGAGGGGTGCCCACATTCTGAGCCGTTGAAACAGAGTGAGGCGGAAAGATGCTCAGATTACCTGATTGTGTACAGACTCATTTTTCTGGGACATGGGGTCTGTGTGCATCCAGAGCTCTAGAGAATTCCTTAAGGCCACCTGGGGGAGGATGAAGAAACAACACTTGGCTGCCCGCGGGGGCCCGTGCCCCGAGACCAGAGGAAGGAGGAAGGTCAGAGAAAAGTCAGGGAAGAGGCAGTGGCAAGGAGGACAACGAACAGCGGAGGAGGAGGCGGGAGGGGGAGGGGGAGGGGGAGGAGGGCACATGCAGCACACCTGTCCCAGCTCCACAAACGAGTCAATGTTCTCTAACTGCACAGGAAACTTGCCCTTCTCCATGTCGTACACCATCCTGGAGCTGCCGATGTAGTCAAAGGTCTCCTGACGGCGAAGACAAGGAACAGAGATTCCCAAGGGTCGGGGCAGGCTCAGTCTCCAGAGGCCAGATCACCAGGGCTCAAGGCACGAAGGCTACGGTCTCGTGTCACCGCAAGTGCTGGCCGGCTTACGCAGTCACGTGACCTCACCCGCCTCCCTGCCCGGCCTCCCAGCTGTGACTTTTCCTCACGTGTGTGCATCACAGGACTTCTCGAGCCCAGAAACGGGGAGAGCAGCCTCGGTAAAGGCCCGAGGCGAACATCAGCTGTTATGTGCCTGCTTCCTGCCTCTCCCTCCCCTCCGCCGACGCAGCCGCGGCTGCCCTCCCCTTATTCCAAGGCCAGGCTGTGGGGGCAGTGGGGGGAGGGGGCAGGAGCCTCAGGGCTCTTGGGTGGAAGTGGCAGTGAAAGAGTCCAGAGAATAAAAGCAAAAGGCTGCCTCCCAGAGATCGCATCAACGGGGCGCGAGGGGGCGGGCAGCACACCGATTCCGATCCCAGGCCAGGGTGTGAAAGCTTCCTAAGATGTGTGACTCTGGGGGGAGACACGTGGAGACACCTCCAGAAGCTCTTTGCTGAATGACGACTCAGGTCAAGCGCCCGGATCGTCCCCAAACGATAGCCACTCTCACATTTACCCTCCCTGCTGTCCTGCCCCTCCCCGCCTACCCCAGCAGAAGAGCCCCTACCCCTTGGAAGAAGACAAACATGACATTGCGGGGAAGGGTCAGCACATCAGGTGCCTTCTGCAAAGCTTCAGCGGCAGCCAGCTGGGTGACGAAGGAGGCGACGGCACTTTCAGCCCCTGGGGCCACGTTCCAGAAAAAGGAACGACTGTCCAGCTGGGTACAGTGGAAAAGGCAGGGGAGGTAGGCTTTGAAAATGGCAATTAGGACCGGGCCCCAGGCTCCCTCTCCTATTCCAGCCAAGGGAATGTGTGTGTCCTGGGACAATGGCCATACGAGGGGACCCCACGGCCCAGACCCCTCTTCCCTGGAGGCTCCCCAGCACAGTGACTCTGAAACGTGATACGCCCGCAAGAGGCCCCCCAGCCCTTTTGGCGCCAGCCCTGTCCACCCTGACCAGGGACCCGCACTCACCCGGGTGGCAGCGACCACAACCCTGTCATCAGGCTCTAATGCCCCGGATATATTTATAGGCTTAAGCATGCTCCACACGTTGTAGTCGGACAGGGGGTCACAGACGATTTCTGAGCAGGACAGAGCGAGAGAGCGACAGAAGTTAGGGAGAAGCCACAGAGAAGGCCTGGAGACGCCTCTGACTGCTGCCCCGTGGACCCTGTCAATCATTTCCTGCCTCCACTGCTTTAGATTGGTTTCTCTGCCCTGTCCGCTGCAGGGACAAGTGGCCTCAACTGTTGGGAATTGTTCCCGCCTCTCTCGCCCCGTGCTCCCTGCCTGAGCTCCCCCCTTCCCAGGTCCCCAGCACACCCGCCGGGCCTCGGGTCTGTCCTACCTGGGTTGATGCTGAAGGTGCTCTGGATGGAGCTGCGCCGCATACAGGTGACAGTGCTGATGACAGCATGCATGTGGGAGAAGAGCTGCATGGCGCACAGCGGGAAGGTGGGCGCTGAGCCGTTGGGGCTCAGGTTGTGATCGCGATAGCACTAGGAGGGGAGACGGGCCCCGCTGAGGCAGCTCGCGTGGAATCCCTCCCCTGCTTCCCAGGAGGGCCCGGCCCTACCCCGACGCTCGCTCGTCAGTCCCTGAGCTATAGTACAAAGCCAGGATGTGTAAGGTCCGAGAGAAAACCTCACCAAGAGATGCGAAGGGGCACAGACTCAATGACTGAGTTGGGGCAGACGGACTGTCCCCATCCCAAACAGCCTGGCCCAAGTTCCCAACGTGATTAGCTGCCAACTGTGCTGAACCAAATATCAAAAATCAGATTCAAGACAGCTTGGACATCAACTCACCATGTAACTTTGGAACAAATCTAACCGCTCTACAGGTCAAAACAAAGAAGCGAGGCCAGAATTAAAGATTATTGTAATTCAGAACATTCAGAAGCCTCTGAGCTGAATCTCTCGCAGCTCCCAGTCTGATGACCTTTTTCCCACACTCGGGGTTCCTAACCAGGCACACCGTATTTCAGATCAAGTAGAGTTTATGTTCTCTTCCAGCCTAATAGCCATCAATGCTGGAAGAAGAGGCAGGAGAGAAATGGGAAGGGACAGGCGAGAAAAATAAACATATTGGCTTTTCTTGGAGCATCTACCATGCAGAGGTGCCCTGGTGGACGAGCCCTCCAGGCGGGCGGAGCGCCTACGAGATTTCTCTTTGCTAGGAGCTGGCAGCCATTACCTGCTTGATGACCTTGGTTTCATTTTCATCTTCAAGAAGGAAGATGGGGAAGCTAAAGTCTTCATAAGCCAAGCCGTCGCCTAGGGGGTTCCACGGGATTTCTCTGCAGTGAGCAAATTCTGGCCCATACGAGTTGGAGTAAATGCCTGAAGGGGAGGACGGGGGACCGGCTGTTGGGACACTAAGCATTCGGGGCCTGAGTGAGGGAGGAAGGCTAGGATATCGTAGGGCTGGGACCAAGAGCTCCAAAGGAAAGGGGGACTCAAGGAAGCAAGCATCGACCTGTCACCACCTACAGGGAAACAGACACTGGTATCAGGGCGCCCTGGGCTGGCTGGTTAGGGATCGGGGCCTATGACAGAAAAGGAGGATGGAGGGAAGTGGACGAAGGGGAAGCAGCAGAGGAAGCGATGAATGGCAAAGACAAAGAAACACTGTCTTCTGTTTGGGAGTCAGCTGTTCACGCTACACACAGACGGACGCATCCCTCCGACCCTCCAAAGACACGAGACTGAAGCACCAGTGAGCTCTGCGTGACAGGAGGTCCCCTGATCCTCCGGGGCTCTTACCAAACCCATCATTGGGACACTGCACACTAGGAGAGGAGCCCGACGCAGGCCTGGGTTTGGCCAAGGACACCGCAAGGCCAGCAATCCGGCTGGTTGTCCCCTTCAGCTTCTCCATCAGATTCCTGGGACAGGGAGGGAGTGCCATGGAGGAAGACTGGGAAGGTTACCCCTGGCCCAGTATCTTGCCCCCAGGGATGGAAACAAATGGGAAACTAACAGAATCCAAACCTCTGACTCCTTGTTGAACACATGCGGTGTGTTGACTCTACTCCTAAAGAAGTGAAAACCCCCCCACCCCAACTGTTAACTCGTTTCTTGCCTCTTTTCTGTCTCTAACTCCTAAGTGAGGACTATGACCCGACCTGAGCTTCGGCTTCATCTCATCTACCCTGTCCCTGAGTGCCCCTATGGGCCCTCCCTCCTGCCTGGGGTCTTTACTCACTGGATCCTATTTGTAAGGTCACCCAGACGACTCCTCTGATGGGGCAGGTTTTCTTCCGAGACTCACTCTCGCCCCCTGCCCCGATCGGACCAGGGCAGCCAAACGAACCTTTATACACAAGTGTGGGGATGGCCCCCCAGATCTTCCCGGCTGTGGCTTCCCTGAAGGCACACGCAGTTCTTACCTGGTGAAGAGCTCGCCCTCCAGCAGAACCACATACGGGGGGTTGGGGCCGTCAGTCAGCACCCACTGCAGGTCCCTTTCTTTCTCCACCACGTGGAGGATCCCTGTGTCCCCGCTAACGGAAGCTGCCAGGACAGAATGGGCTCAAATTAAAGCTCCCGCAGTTGACGACTCTGCCTCTGCCTCACTGATTCTGCAGATCACTTATCTCCCAAACATGGCACCGGACACTGGGTTAACGCAGCCACCTCCAGACTTGGGCTTGAGCTGAAGAGCTGACTGCCCCAGCTCCACCTGAAGGCGACCAGCAGTGACTGGAGGACGAGACAGCCCGAGAAGTCTACTCATTCGCTGAATCTCAGAAAGGTCGTACGATCATTCTCTCACCCTCTTCCCTCAACCTCATTTAGCCACATGTACACATTTCCAGAAGAGGAGACAGCATGGTTTTCAAACCTGTATTTTCTCCAGGAAATGGCAGGCTTTAGATCTCTGGCTCAGAGTTCTAGCACTGAATCTTCCTGTGTGAAGACATATGTGCAGACTCCCTTGACCTGAGGACAATTCCTGGGTCTCCGTTCCTTTGCCCTATTTGGGAATGACTTTACTTGCTTTTAGCCTGTTTTAGGCAGGGTTACTCAAGAACTTTGAGATCTCTAGAACAGAGCTTCCCAACTGATGGGTCTTGATGGGTTAGGGACGAGCTGATATTGACCCCCCTCATTTCTGGGGACCGAGGGTCTCCAGAGACCCTAGGCTGGCCACTCCCAGCCAGGAGCAGGCTGACCCGGTACCCGAAGATGCCCTACAAATACCATACGTCTCCATATATGCCAGAATGCCATACAAATACTATTTTCTGTATCTCACGAATGACAAAGATCGGGCAGCGCTGCGGTGAAGGATGGGTAAGCCATCGTCGAGAATGCCTTGAATTCTATGCAGCAGTGCCTGTCGCGTCCCTAGTGATCCACGTGGAGACATCCTACCATCTCCCCACGAGCCTTCTCGCCAGTGAAAATTCCTATCACGTATGAAAAGTCACATATTGTTTTAGAGCAATAGTTCTCGACCCCAGTTGAATCACTGTGGAGTTTTAAAAAATACAGACGCTTGGGCCTTATCTCAGACCTACTAAATTAAAGTCTCTGAAGGTGAGGCCCAGGTACGTGTACTTTCAAAACTTGCCACATGATTCTTTACTATACCTAGCCAGTCGTGAAAACTACAGCTCTAGATCAAGGCACTGAAACATTTATAATGTGCACAAGACAAAGACCTTAAGCACTTCCAGACTGCCGGCCAGGTAGAAGTTTTCTTCCGTGGGATTTGGCAAAATCGAGACATGGACCCAAGTCCCCAACATTCAACTATGTCTTCCACGTGGTAAGTACCCAATAAGTTCGTGTGGATGGTGATAACGATAAACTTTAGAGGAATATCAGGACCTGGAATAACCGTAATAAAGACTTAGCTACCACCGGCAGTTCTAAGTCTGACAAAAGGCAACAGTCCTTGGCATGTAAAACCCGGAAAAAGGAAAAGCTGTTCTGACAAACAAAATATATATAACTTCAGCTCCAAGGAGGACAGGGAAAAGATAAGCCAGGACGCTGGAATAAAACACCTGGATTCTAATCTGGAGTCCGACTGGTGACTGTATAGTCCAGAGTAACTTGCTTACTTTTTCTGGGCCTTCCATGAAGAGAAACTTTTTCACCCTTGTTCATCTCATACCATGGAGAGAGGTTTAAAAAGGAAGGAAAGGAAAGGAACCAACAGATAACCCTCTTTGAACACTTTAAAAGGGGCCAACAGGGGTGCCTGGGTGGCTCAGCCGGTAGAGCACGTGACTCTTAATCTCTGTGTTGTAGGTCTGAGCCCCACATTGGGTGTGGAGATTGCTTAAAAATAAGATCTTTAAAATAAAATAAAGTAAAATCAAATGAGCCCATAGAAACAGAGCAGTATAATCAGAAAACCAAACCAAATCTTTCTCTCCTTACGTTTACCATGCTAGCAAGCCTAATTAAAGAGAGTGTAGCTTGCTCGGGACGGACAAATACGAAGCAAGACTCAGAAATAAGCCGAAAAGGCGACGAGCTCTTAATGAGGAAGTGGCCAGAGTCCAGCCCCTCCCCTCTCCTTTCTGTGCTGGCACTTGGCTCACTCCTAGAGGCTACTGCTTTGCTTCCCACGGGGCTGCTCTCAGAACACGAAGCCGACTGACTCAGTCCCACAGAGGGCATCTTAAGAGCACACCTCCAGGAAGACAGGGTCCTAGCCTTTTGGCACGAAGAGTGGAGCTCCAGCAAGACCAGCAGTCTGATCTCAGCCCACACTTGGACCTGGCTCCCTTCTACGCACAGACCCAGTTGAAGAACGGAGTCCGAAAATTTTACTTGGAACTGTTCGGAACCAGTTAACCTACCTCCAGCAGGGACACGGCACGGTGAACACAGAGGGCGGCTCAGGGAAGGCCGGGCAGGAAACGAGTTAACTGCCACATTAATCAGGTCCTTCACTTCGCAGCGTCTGTGTCCGCCTACCAAACTAGAAGGTTTCAGGCAATCACGCAGGACTCCTGAGACCGTAGTACTGACTCAGCATCATCAATAAATGTAGGAGATAGTCTGACTTTCAGCTTTGTGCAGGTATGTTCTAACCATTTTTATAGGCGTTTACTGAAATTCAGAGGTGACCGATATGGTGACGAAGAAGCCATGATCTGACTCTAAGTTTCCTGCTTACCGCAGAACTACATCCCGACAGAGCAATTATTCACAGAACAAAATATGAAGAAGGGAGGCTATGTAGCAGAGGAACTGGGGTTCGGCCTTCACATCTCTGCTCTTTCTACTTCCACAGTTTTATAACCATACTGTCATGGTACCCTGTTTTGGGACACATTTACAAAGCACAGAGACGAATCCAAATGCTTCACTAATTCCTCCTGCAACTATCTGGCTTTCTCAATGCCTTCCCTTCAAATAGACTACTGCCTTAAAGAAGTCCACTTTGGTTCCAAAAAGATGGTTCAGGTGACGACGGACTCATAGACTATGAGACTCCTTTCTCCTTAGAAAACAGTACAGTTTTCTACTTTAACTAGTGGATGCTAAGTGTCCTGACTTAGAACCTGAACCATGGGGCTCAATTCCTAGCCTCACCACTTAATAGCCTGATGATCTTGGGAAAGTTACTCAACTTCTCGCAGTCTCCATTTTGTCATTTGTAAAATGGGGACAATAAGAGAATCTACTTCATGGGGCTGTTGTGATGGTTCAATGAGATGCACACGCACGAGGCTCAAGTAAGCAGCACTTACTAAGCATTAGCTCCTATTAATTATCTTGCCTGGTTTGACAAATGGCTCTCTGTCACCTCCTACCCACACAGCCTAATTTGTGTGCTGAGACTCCCAAGCAGGACTTGGATCTTGAGATCTAAGGCACAGATTGAAACATCATTGGCCACAGGGGTACCTAGGTGTCTCAGTCAGTTAAGTATCCGACTTCGGCTCAGGTCATCATCTCACGGCTCGTAAGTTCGAGCCCTGCATCGGGCTCTGTGCTGATGGCTCAGAGCCTGGAGCCTGCTTCAGATTCTATGTCTCCCTCTCTGTCTGCCCCTCCCATGCTCATGCTCTGTCTCTCTCTGTCTCTCAAAAATAAATAAACGTTAAAAAAAAAAAAAGAAATATCACTGGCCACAACACAAATCCCAGCCTCAACTCACATTGGCAGCCAATCTGATGAGTGGCGTTGAGCAGACGGACACAAGGAGCTGTTTTATTTAAGGAGATGTAGATCTTCCTCTCCACTGAGTTTCCCCTGCACAAACCTGCTCAGAAGACAAAAAGTGTTAGAAGAAGAGAGGCATTGGCACTATCAAGTCCTTAGCTCACCGTATGGCTTGGGTATATCATACTCCCTAAAAATTTTTTTTAATCTTTATTTATTTTTGAGAGAGAGATTGAGAGAGAGAGAGAGAGAGACAGAACGTGAGCAGGGGAGGAACAGAGAGAGAAGGAGACACAGAATCTGAAGCAGGCTCCAGGCTCTGAGCTGTCAGCATAGAGCTCGACACGGGGCTCGAACCCACAAACTGCGAGATCATGACCTGAGCCGAAGTTGGACCCTTAACCGACTGAGCCACCCAGGCGCCCCTGAGTACATCATACTTTCTAAAGTGGGATTAATGTCCATCCTTCTCACTTTCTGGACACATTACTGGATCAGATGAATGCGCCCAGCTATGTGCCCCAGAAAGTTATTACAAATTCCAATCAGAACAGCTGATATTAAAGCTAAAAGAAAGAAAACTTCATTTCCTAAGGGAAAAGGCACGTAACCTCAGATGTCCCGGTTTCCGGTTGCATGGGTGAGCATAATTCTGCTTTCTACCTTGCATGTGCATGTACCTTGCACCCTCGTTAATGAAAGGGTGCCAGTCTAAGAATATAGATTACGATAACACATCTTTGAGACATTTTTCCAGGAATCTGAACAGAATTGGGAGAAACCTTATGCCACAGATCTGTCAATTAATCTAACATCCACAGGTCGCTTGTGTGTGGCTACAGTGTGGAGCCACTATAATTTCTCCTCTGGGGAATCTTTAAAGATAATATGAACTTGAGGGGAGGTATGGTCATAGTTACATACAGGCACGTTCGCATTTTAGGGCTTGACCACCGCCCTGCACCCACAGAACGAGGCCGCTCTTGTCTCCGACTAAACGCACTGGGAAGAGGCTGAACTGACACCTGTCCTTTCCGACAGGGGGTGGGGTGGCTCCGGCCGTGGGGAAAACGAGGCAGGCGGACAGTCAGGCTGGAAGTCCGGGAAGAGGCCCGGAGGAGGAAATGGGGCGACACGACGTGCCGCGGGGTAGAAGGGGCCCTCAAATCAAATCCAGGCAAAGAAATGGGGGGGGGGGGACTTCTGTCGTGGGAACGAAAGGGAAAAGATTTACAGGGTGGGGGCACAGAGGAGCAGAGGGGCCAGAAGGGGGGACGGCGGCGCTGGCGACCCGGCCGGTCCCGACGGCTCTCCTAACACACCGGAGCTCACGCGCGGGGGGAGGCCTCACCTGCCAGCAGGACGCAGAAAGACAGAAGGCGAAGAAGACTCCGACTGCCCGGGTCGGCCACAGAGCCGCCCCCGGCCGTGGCCATCTTGCCTCTCGGCTGAGCGGAAGCCTCCCCTCCCCTCCAGCCCGGCAGTGGCCTCTCTAGGCCAACGCTGGTGCCGTCTCTGTGGTCCGGAGCTCCCGGGACCGGAAGTTCGTGCCCGCGGAGCTTCCGGGAGCCGCGGCGGAGCGGCGCTGACGTGGAGGGAGGCGAAGGGCAGCAGGGAGTGGCGGGGCTCGGGTCGGCAGCTCGGAGCCGCGGGTCTCGAGGATGCTGACCAAATTCGAGACCAAGAGCGCGCGGGTCAAAGGTAAATGGAGAAGACGAGGGGGAGCTCGAGGACCGGGTGTCGGGGGCGGTGCTGTCTCGGGGAGTGACCGAGGCCGAGTCGGGCCCACCGCACGGGCAGGAGGAGGGAGGGCGGCCTGGCGGCCGTTCTGCAGCCCTCTCTTCTCTGGAATGCCCTCGGGATGTGATTGACCTGCGGCGGCTCCCGCACCGTTCCCTTGCTTCCCTCCCGTCTTCTGCGGGGGCCGGTGCTCCCGACTTTGATTCTTTGGGTCCCTGTCGGCCTTTTGAGGACCGGGTTGTAGGGAGTGGACCTGGGGATCGAGTCTCGACCTGTGCCGTTCGCATCCACGTCTAACGTTTTCGGAAATGAGCACTGGCTGCCTCTCTCTTAGGGAGGCTTTGGCGGCACCGTATCGACATCCAGCGCCTCCATTGGGCGTTGTTTCCTACCTGGAGACAGGACATTGAGACCTGTAACCCCAGTAAAGTCTGAGCTTGATAAGGTTGTCCGATAAAATACAGGACGCCAAGTCACATTTGGATTTCAGAGAACGAAATAATTTCCAGTGTCGTTCGCTGTTGATCTGAAGTTCAAATTTTAACGGGGTATCTTCATTCCTATTTCCTAAATGGGGCAACTCCAAAGCATGACTATCAGTGGATGGGGGTGGAGGGCGAAAGACTGAAACAGCCGTAGTAGTCTTTTGGAGTGTTAGAATGGGAAAGGCAGAGAAGTAAGGTCTCTTGAGATTTCACATGTGTATAAATGTACGTGCATATGTATGCATACGTACCTATATGTGTATATGATTTGAATATTTAGTAAGAAGAGCAGAGCAGGTTGGCTTGGGAACTTGGTGTTTGGAATCACCTGGCCTTACTTTGGAATCCTGAAACATTTCCCTAACGAGCTGTATGACCTCGGGCAACTTATTAAGGTTTCTTAATATGGTTCCTCATCCGTACAATGTGAATAATTAACATTCTCCTACAGAGAGAATTAGAATGAGATAGCATATGACTACATTTATTACAGTGCCTGCTGTATACTCCGTAGCTCAAAAACTGGAGGCCATTGTTATGTAAGAATAGATTCTGAGCAGTTTTTTTTTTTTCTTAATTTTTTTAATGTTTATTTTTGAGAGAGAGAGCGCACACATGCAAGCGGGGGAGGGACAGAGAGAAAGGGAGACAGAGAATCGCAAGCAGGCTCTGCGCTGCCAGCTCGAAGCCCGACAGAGGGCTGGAACCCACGAACCGTGAGATCATGACCTGAGCCGCTGACGGACGCTCAACCAACTGAGCCACCCAGGTGCACCCCCCCCTTTTTTTTTTTTGAGAGAGAGAGAGAGAGAGCAAACGAGCACGTGCACAGCTGGGGGAGGGGCAGAGAGAGAGGGAGAGAGAGAGAATCCCCAGCAGGCTGTTAGTGTGGAGCCTGATGCAGGGCTTGATCCCATGAGCTGTGAGATCGTGACCTGAGCTGAAGCCAAGAGTCAGAAGCTTAACCGCCTAAGCCACCCAGGTGCCCTGATTCTGAGCAGTTTCTAAGTCTCGTGGGAGTCTTGATAGCGAAGCATGCCAGCAAGAATTTATGGATGGCTGAAGTGGTCTCCCTAATCCTTGAATTTTCTCTTCTGCTCTTGATTTCTCAATGGGCAATAGAAAAGTGAGGAAAAAAGATGTCAGAATATTTGAGAGTTAATATCTCTTAACGAGTATTACTGTACATCATGGAAAAAAATGAACAACGTAATAGGAAAAAACAGAATTCAGAAGAAAAAACGTGAGTGTTCGGTAAAAAAATGGAAATATTCTCCACTAACAGTGAAAGAAATGTTAAAAAAAAAAAGGTAAATAACCTTTTGAATTTGGATTAGTAAAACAAACAAAACAACAAATAACCAATAACAGCCAGTGTGTGCAAAATTGTTACCTTCAGAAATCCAAGGAGACTGTATATTGATGGTCTTTTTGAAATAAGGTAGTATCTATAAAAATGTTAAATGCACATACCTATTTCTGGCAATCCTACTTCCAGGTCTTTAGTCTTAAGCAGTAATAATGCAAATAAGCTAGATTACGCATAGAAGTATTTTCTTTAGGGCCTATTTTCTAGTAGGTGAAAGTTAGGGGGAAAAACTTAAATGCTCATCACTAGAATAATTTTTAAATGTGGTACATCTGTGTTTTGCTGTTGTTAAAAAGAAAGGTTAGGTTTGTGTGTATTTAATAAGATTCACAATGCATAGCTAAGTGAGAAGTTTGCATAACATATTTCCATTTTGATAAAATGATGCCGTCTGCGTTAGAAGTCTGAAAGGATACACTCCAAACTGTTAGCAGTTGTTACTTCTGTGGACTTCCATTTCCAGTCTGTTACTCCAAGGAGTAACAGAGAGATTTACTTTCTCACCTTAAAACAGCTGCACAACAGAACAAAATGTGTGAATCAAAAGTTTTCAGACACTGGGTAACAGGCGGTGCAGGAGAGTGATTCTTGAGAGAAGGGAAATAAACAAGGTGAGTCCTGTGAGTGTTTTTTAGCTTACTACCTGGAGAGTTTCCAGGCTGCAGGATAGGGAAGGGGGAAGAGCCCTGTGGTCTCACTGTGGAAACATAGTTTAGAGTTCAGGGCAGCCAAAACTGCTAGAATTTGCTGGACAGAACACCAGAGAGGGAACACTGGAGTTCTGCAGGGGATCCTGTCAAGCCTTTGTCTGATTTCTAATCTGCATATGCATGTGCAGAAATGACCCCAAGCCTGGTATAGAACCCCTGGAGCTCACTTAGAGCTGGGAATAGTTTTGTGTTCCTATCGGCTGGAATGGAAAGGCCTCCTAATACTGCAGGGCATCATCTAGAGACCTCAGGTGGTATTGCCTTCATAGGGGTGCCAAATTAGATCTAGACTAAAGGCTGTTGTCGACCCACACTAGCAAAACTAAAAGCGAACTTTAAAACAGGCAACCTCATGGGGCGCCTGGGTGGCTCAGTCGGTTGGGCGTCTGACTTCAGCTCAGGTCATGATCTCGCAGTCTGTGAGTTCGAGCCCCACGTCGAGCTCTGTGCTGACAGCTCAGAGCCTGGAGCCTGTTTCAGATTCTGTGTCTCCCTCTCTCTCTCTGACCCTCCCCCGTTCGTGCTCTGTCTCTCTCTGTTTCAAAAATAAGTAAATGTTAAAAAAAAACTAAAAAAATAATAAAACAGGCAACCTCACAGCATCCTAAAACAAAGCCCAACAATATTTAAAGGAATATAACAAAATCTAGCCCCTAATAGCATACAATTCATAACATCTGGCATTCGACGAAGGAGCGTCTGAACCTAGGATTAACCTAGGTGTTTGTTTTTCTTACCTGAATTGACAGGGGGTGGCATTGTGGGGCATACTTAGCTAACTGGATCATTCCTTGTTTTTTTCTTTTCTTCCCCTCTAGGGCTCAGTTTTCACCCCAAAAGACCTTGGATCCTGACCAGTTTACACAATGGGGTCATCCAGTTATGGGACTATCGGATGTGTACCCTTATTGACAAGTTTGATGAACATGATGGTGAGATGACACTTTCTAGGAGGGAATTAAAGAGATCTAAGTATTTATTGTCTTCTGGAGTAGTGTAAACTTTCTTTAGGATTAAAGAATACGGAAGGGCCGGAACCAAAAATTCCTGAATAAGGATCACTTTGGAGATGAGCAAATACAGCTCTCTAACACCCGTCGCCTGCTTCCTTCGCCAGGTCCAGTACGAGGCATCGACTTCCATAAGCAGCAGCCGCTGTTTGTCTCTGGAGGAGACGACTATAAGATTAAGGTACAGAGGGTCTGTCATGACTGGGAGTAAAGGACAGGCTGTCGGGTGTGGCACGCGTAGAAGGGACTAAAAACAGGACCTCTCATTCATACAGAGCTCAGGCTTTTGATGTTACCAGGAAACGTTTATTGAATACTTACTGTGTACCAGACACTTTTATTTTGGGGGAATTAAAAAAACAAGAAACGATCTCGGTTCTCAAGGAGCTTTTATTCTAACGGAGGAGATACATGTATACTCGAAATAATAGCACATGCAGTTTGGTGAGTGATACAATAGGGAGAGAACCGAAGTGAAATAGAGGACAGTCCAGGTACAAAGACAAAAAGGCATGGCACAGGTGGATACGTTTGAGAAGCTGTAATTAGTTGTGTGTGAATAAGCTCTGGAGAGAAGGTGAGAGAAGGGCCCGAAGATGAGAGGGGCCAGATCATGCAGTACCTGTTTGCAGTGCTCAGAAGTTTGGGTGTCCTCACACAGATAGGAAGGAGCCATTTAAGGGGTTAAAATAGAAGAGTGACATCGGATCCACATTTCTTTTTTTTTTTTTTTTTTTTAAACTTTACCTGAGCAGTAGTCTAGAGAAAGGACTGGATGAAGCGGGCAAGCCTGGAGGCAGAAGTGCCGGTTAGGAGACTGTCGTATAAGCCCGAGCGGCAGGTGAGCAGGGCCTGGCCTCGGACGGTACACGCAGATGGAGACAAAGAGTTGGATGTGAGAGCTTAGGGAAGGGAGTCTGTGAGTCTGCCGGAGGGGCGGTTAGGGGAGACTAATGAGCTGACTGTATTTGTCTCCGGCCTCTAGCTCGGGTCACTGGGTGTGCGGGGCGCCATCCACTAGGAAAGGGAAAACAGGAGGCGGTGCGGTTCTCTGGAGTGCTGGGGGAGGCCGGTGTCTTAGTGTGTCGAGGCTGCGGTGACAAAACGCCACAGCCTGGGCGGCTTATTAACAACAGAAACTTCTCAGCTTCAGAGGCTGGAAGTCCAGGATTAGGGTGACCGCCCAGTCGGCTTCTGGTGAGGACCTCCTTCTAGGTTGCAGACAGCTGACCTCTCTCTGTGTCTTCGCGTGGTGGAAGGAGACGGGGATCTCTGTGGAGTCTCTTACGAGGACATTACCTTACCGTTTGGGAGACCTCCACCCTTGTGACCTAAGCGCCCCTCAGAGGCCCCGCCTCGTAATGCCTTTGCCTTGGGCGTTAGGATTTCAGTGTATGAATTTGGGGGAGGACGCAAACATTCAGTCCATAGCAGATGGCTAACGAACACCGTCTTGACACTGATGAGTTTGAAGCACCTCAGGGACGGTCTGCGGAGATGTGTCTGCACCGGGGACATATTTGGGAATTGTCATCACGAGGAAGGGAGCCAAAACAGAGCAGTAGAGGGTGTCACCCCGGGATGATGTGGAACGAGAAGACAGGGTGTCATTTACGATAGAGGAAGTAGAGTTCATATAGGGAAGAATGATTTTAGAGGTTGGAGATGAACCAGAGGGAAGAAGCAGAAGCCTGTTGGATGCCCAGGAAGGAGGGAATTTTGGGTAGGAGGAGAAAGTGGTCAGAAAGAGGTAAGGACCGAGTAACCTTTGGGTTGCTTCATTAGGAAGACATTCGTGATCCTAGCGCCTTAATATGAAGGAAGGAAACAGAATAGACGCAATTCTTTGAAGAAGCTTGACTGATAAAGACAAAACTGGAGTGGGAGGCTTTGAACCTTTAAAAAAAATAATCAAAATTTTTCTCTCTTTACTTCCACATGTTGTTTTCATTAAGCGTGTAAATCCAGTCAACCCAGGAACTGAATAAAGTCTTTTTCGGAGTCTAGCTTAAGATTATACAGCAGAACTTAGGCGTGACAAGTGATGACTGCCTGCAGAGAAAAGAGGCACTGTTTTTTTTTAGGTTTTTAGCACCGCATCCTGAGGGCAGCCAGTGGAAGCTCAACCACCTGATAGACCTCAGAAGCTTCTAGGAATATCACTTCATTGTAATAATTGTAGTAAAGTATTTGTCGTTTCTCCTGATGGCCATTGACGCTCAAGAATGGTTAACTCAGGTGTTTGTAATTTGCTTAGGAAAGAAAAGACTGAGTGACATGTAAGATAAGAGATTTTTTCCCCAAATCATTCACATGTTTTAGAAAAGGATTATTTTCCATGTAAATGAAATGTCCTGATAGGCAAATCAGTAGAGACAGAAAGTAGATTAGTGGCTGTCTGAGGTTGGAGGGGTTGGAAGCGAGTGGGGAGTGAGAGCTATGGGTACAGTGTTTGGGGGGTAGGGGTGAGGGAACGCTCTAAAACTGGTGATGGTCGCACAGCTCTGAACGTACTAGAAACCGTCGAATTCTGTACTTTTAGTGGCTAAGTTACATGGGCTTTGAATTATATTTCAATAAAGCTGTTAAAATGAGGGCATTGGTTAGCTGGTGGGTGTGCAGTGTTCTCACAGGAAGCCGTAAGTGGCCAGCTTCTC
The DNA here is from genome assembly GCF_024362965.1 of Panthera pardus. NCBI lineage: Eukaryota > Metazoa > Chordata > Mammalia > Carnivora > Felidae > Panthera > Panthera pardus. Next base: position 4,950,528 of record NW_026526777.1, on the reverse strand, counting down.
AAAACCGTACAGGCCTTTATGGATTCACAGTTTTGGAGTTCGGTAGCAGTCTGTGAAGGAGTCAGGACAGTGCAAAGTTGGAAGTGTGGAAGTTGGTGTTTTTATTTTTTTAAAAAGTTTTATCTATTTTGAAAGAGAGAGTGCACGAGTGTGCCAGTGGAGGGGCAGAGAGGGAGAGACAGAGAATCCCAAGCAGGCTCCGCGCTGTCCGTGGAGAACCCAAGGTGGGGCTCAAATTCATGAAACCGCGAGATCGTGACCTGAGCCTAGATCAAGAGTCAGTCGCTTAACTGACTGAGTCACCCAGGTACCCCTGTAAGTGTGGGAGTTTGTTTTATTAATTAATTAATTTTAGTAAGATTTTGAAAAATGTTTATTTTTAGGGAGAGAGAGAACACATATGCACGTGCATGCAAGTGTGGGAGGTGGAGAGAGAGAGGGAGACAGGATCTGAAGGGGGCTCTGCTGATGGCAGACAGCCCGATGTGGGGCTTGAATTTATGAACCGTGAGATCATGACCTGAGCTGAAGTTGGATGCCCAACTGACTGAGCCCCCCAGGCGCCCCTGGAAGTGTGGACGTTTAATATAAACACTGAACTCTGTAAAAGGCGGAAAAGTTACTTACCAACTGGCATTTTATTATGATCTAATTTTTGTGTGACACTCAAACTGCACTGTGTATGTGTATTTTGTTTATAGGTAATTCACTGGAAAAGCATTCCAGTACTTTCACCTTTGGTGGTGTTTACCTTTTCTCACTTCTGCACATACCTGTTGAGCACCTACTAGCGTTAACCTCTGTGTTAGGTGCTAGGGGGTTAGTGCCGAGCATGATGGACAAGGACCCCACCTTTAGGGAGCTTGCATTCATGTTTGGACAATCATACTTTCAGGTTATCCGAATTTGTTTCAGGAAATGGTATTACCTTTTGTAACTTACAAAAGAGAATTTTAAAAATTTTTAGTAAAGAATAGTAACTAGGTGGCTTGGGGATAGATTATAAAAAAAATATTAGGTGTTAAAAAAAATTTTTTTTTTTTTAAAAGGCAACTCACCTCTTATTTTTGAACTTTTTGGAAGGTTTTCTGGATGGGAGTCTATGCTCACATTTCTGTCTTTCTCAGTTACGTTCCTTGATGCCTGGTACTTTGGTAGTTGGCTCAACTTTGTATCTGAATATCGTGTTTTTCTGCTTAGTTCACCCTAATTGAGCAAGGTAGTATTTTCCATAGTGATGAGTTAAAGTCTGTGTGATAGACAAGTACAGACCGTGAAGGTATGTGTATCATTTGCCAGCGAGGTAGCAGTCTAGGAGGAGGTGATGCTGTATGTTACATTAATGTTTCCTTTAGAGTCATCGTATCTGTCCTGCTTTTTTAATCCTCAGCTAAGATAGTGGGTAACACACTAGGGGGTCAGTATTCAAACTAAGAACACACTTATGCAGTAGAAAGAAGAGTGTCAAGTCAAGCCCTGGACAAACATCTCATCTTGTTGTAAGTAGAGTTGGTTTCTCCCCAGAGAAAGGAAAAACCTTTCCATAATTTCCCCTAGCCTTGCCTTTTCCCGTCGCCATGTGTTTAGCTGACCTATGTTTTCATCTTTGATTTTTTTTCTCCAACCTTAAGCAAGTCTTAAATGACACTTCCTATCAAGGTTCCTACCTATATAGAAATGCAAAAATATAAGGCAAACTTACTTGTTGAGAAACCTGAGTCCCTTAGATGGATTTCTCTTTGCAGGTGTGGAATTACAAGCTTCGGCGCTGTCTCTTCACATTGCTTGGGCATTTAGACTACATCCGCACCACGTTTTTTCATCACGTAAGTGGCCATGGGAGCTCTAGTTGTAGAGCATTCTTCAGTTGCCCTGTGGGGATCTTTACTTGCTTCTCAAGAACCCATGACAGCAGAATTAGTGGAGTTTTGGGAGTGACTCTTGTAGAAACTATGTGGCATTGACCTTTCCGCTTTGTTTCTGTCTTCAAAAGGAAGCACTCAGGGTTATATTGAATTGAATTTAATTGGGTTCAGTGGGCTCTATAAGGAAGTCATTGATTCTCTGTAGGGAAAAGTAGAAACTGGATTTTAGGTTTACTGAGCTCTAGTGAATAAAAGTTTGCAGACTGATCCCATGTGAGGTGTTATTAAGTAGGTGTGTCTGGAGGGAGGTCAAGGTTAGATGCCCTTTGGATGAGCTAACAAATGTTTTGAAGCATTAACAATTAGGTGCTTCTATCTTAGGATTTTAGGGTACAGTAGAGGCTTTTCCTTTACCCAGGCTTTATACCTTTTTTTTTTTTTTTTAATTTTTTTTTTTTAACATTTATTTTTGAGAGAGAGGGAGAGACAGAGCTTGAGTGGGGGAAGAGGCAGAGAGAGAGAGGGAGAATCTGAAGCAGGCTCCAGACTCAGAGCTATCAGCAGCACGGAGCCCGACGCAGGGCTCAAACTCATGAACCGTGAGATCATGACCTGAGCCGAAGTTGGACACTTAACCAACTGAGTCACCCAGGCACCCCCATATTTTCTTTGATCTATCAGGTATCCTAGAAGACAGATACCGAGTTACATATAGATTAGAGACTCCCAGCCTCTTAATCCAGTCCCAACCTGGCTGGATCTTTCTATAATCTTATGCTATTAGATTTAAGTTGTACCATTTCTTGACTCTAGTAAACTGAGTCTCTTGAATTAAGTTAGAAAGAATATAATGAAATAAATGAGAATTTCCTGGCTAAGTATACTTTATATCTTCTTATAAAATTCAAAAAGTAAGTTTTAGGGTAGAACAATAAAAATTAGAACTAAAACATTTGAGAATGATTAACCAAAGAGGTAAAAGACCTGTCCTCTAAAAACTGTAAAACACTGATGAAAGAAACTGAAGAAGACACAAAGAAATGGAAAGAAATTCCATGCTCATGGATTGGAAGAACAAATATTGTTAACAGGTCCATACTGCCCAAAGCAGTCCACGGATTGAATGCAATGCCTATCAAAATACCACCAGCGTTTTTCACAGAACTAGAACAGACAATCCTAAAATTTGTCTGGAACCACAAAAGACCCGAATGGCCAAAGCAATCTTGAAAAAGAAAAGCAAAACTGGAGTTATCACAATTTCAGACGTCAGGCTCTATTACAAAGCTGTAGTAATTAAAGCATCATGGTACTGGCATAAAAACAGACACAGAGATCAATGGAGGAGAGAGCCCAGGAATAAACCCACAGTTAAATGGTCAGTTAATCTTTGACAAAGGAGGAGTGGATATACAGCGGGAAAAAGGCAGTCTCCTCAACAGATGGTGTTGGGAAAATTGTACAGCAACATGCAGAAGAATGAAACTGGACCACTTTCTTTCACCATACACCAAAATAAATTCAAAATGGATGAAAGACCTAAACGTGAGACCTGAAAACATAAAAATCCTTGAAGACGGCACAGGCAATTTCTTTGGCATTGGCCGTAGCAACATTTTTCAAGGTGTGTCTCCTGAGGTGAGGGAAGTAAGAGCAAAGGTAAGCTGTTGGGACTACATCAAGATAAAAAGCTTCTGTACAGCGAAGGAAATAATCAACAAAATTAAAAGGCAACCTATGGCATGGGAGATTGCAAATGACATCTGACAAAAGAGTTAGTGTCCCAGATACAAAGAGTTTATAAAATTCAACACCAGAAAAGCCAAGTAATCCAATTAAAAAATGGGCAGAAAACATGAACAGACATTTCTTCAAAGAAGACATCCAGATGGCCAACAGATGCCTGAAAAGATGCTCAACATCACTCATCATCAGGAAAATGCAAATCAAAACTGCAGTGAGGTATCACCTCATAGCTGTCAGAATGGCTAAAATCAACAAAAGAAACAAGTGTTGGCGAGGGTGTGGAGAAAAGAGAACCCTTGGACACCGTTGGTGGGAGTGAATACTGGTGCAGCCACTGTGGAAAACCATATGGAGGTTCCTCAAAAAGTTAAAAATAGAACTACCCTAGGATCCAGTAATCACACTAGTGGATATTCACCCCCAAAATACAAAAGCTAATAAAAGGGAATATATGCACTCCTGTGTTTGTTGCAACAGTATTTACAGTAGCCAAGTTATGGAAGTAACCTAAGTGTCCATTGATAGATGAATGGATAAAGAAGTGTGTGTGTGTGTGTGTGTGCGCGTGCGTGTGCGCGCGCACACACACGGGAATGTTATTTAGCCATAAAAAGAATGAAATTTTACCATTTGCAATGACCTGGATGGAGCTAGACAGTTTAATACTAAGCAATATAAGTCTGAGAAAGACAAATACTGTATGATCTTACTCATGTGGAATTTAAGAAACAAAACAAATGAGCAAAGGAAAAAAAGTAAGAAACAGACTCTTAACTATAGAGAACAAACTGATGGTTACCAGAGGGGAGCTGAGTGGGGGGAATGTGTGAAATAGGGGGTAGGAATTAAAGAGTACACTTAAAATGATGGGAAAAAAAAATTCTCAGCAACAGTGCACACCTTGCTGTGAGCTTGTGGCTGGGTGTTGTCGATGAGGCCATCCTGCTGGCACTTAATTCTGGGGGACATACTTTAGAGAAACGAAGCCAAGTGCGCTCTCGGTTTGATGCATGACTCTTAATGCACAAAACAAAATAGAGGAAATACATTTTATTAAGGTCATTCTCCAGATTCTTTCATCCTAAATTTTCCTCCAGCACTGCTGGGACTTTGAAGAAATCATGTGCAGTGTAAGACCCTGTGGGGTCATGCTTTTAGGTTTAGAATGGTTGGAGGAGGTGGCCAACGTGAATTGAATGCTTGCTGAGCTGCCAGAACGGTCTTCTGTTACCTTTTCCATGGTTCTCAACCACAGGAGATTTTGTCCCCCAGAGGATGTGGCAGAGTCTGGATGTGGCAGTGTCCAGACGCATTTTTGTTGTTAGCGCTTAGCAAGGAAGGCTGCTGGCATCTAGTGCATAGAATCCAGCTGTGCTGCTAAAAACATCCTTCCATGTGCAGGACGGCAGCCTTCAGAGAATCATTCCACTCAAAAATGTCAATAATAACCCATTTTATGAACGGAAGAAACTAGGGTTCAGTGATGTTAAGTAATTAATAAAAATATATGTGATTCATTAAAAAAAAAAAAAAATGTTTGAGAATGGTAACCGCTCAATAGGATGATCTGTGAACTAGGGACTGTCATCAGTGCAAGGGACCTGCTGAAGACTTGCCTGGGACAAGTTGCCATCTAGCTGGAAAGTTAGGGAAACTTTATTTTCTTGGCCCAGTAAATATATGTGTGCCTTGTACTTGCTAGGTTCTGTGCTAAGCGCTGAAGATACAACCGTGAATAAGAAATGCTTCCTTTTCTCAATTACAGATTCTAAATAAGCTGCATTGTTTTTAGATGTTATTTTCTGTTTTGGTTCCTAAGATGGGAATTTTTTGAGACTGGATGGTCTGATAAGGAGAAGTCAGACCATAAATCAGTGGTCTAATCCTGGGGTTAAAGGGAGAAGATCATTTCATAGGATCTTAAATTAGGACTAGCCACGTATAAGTAGAAATGCACATATACACACACATACACATGAAAGTGAGTACAGTATATGTTATTTGCCTCTCAGGATCCTTTATGCCTTTGTCTGGCTTCCATTCCGAAATCTCCCAAGTGCAGGCGCCAACGTGGGAAAAGCTGATAGAATGGTGGGGAGGAGGCAGCGAGACGGACAAATCCGAGGCTGTGGTCCCTTTGCTGGTACAGCTGAGACGCCAGGCCATGGAATGTTTCCTCCAAAGAGAGAAGTGATCACAGAACCTGAAAGAACATGTTTGTTTAATGTTGAAACCCTTTGTCTTGGATTATCTTTCAGGAATATCCTTGGATTCTGAGTGCCTCAGATGATCAGACCATCCGAGTGTGGAACTGGCAGTCTAGAACCTGTGTCTGGTAAAGCAGGAGATGGGGCTCAGAGACAGGCTTTGTTCTGCCTGTGTTTACATCATGAACTTCTCTTTAGAACCATCGTCTCCCTTCCCTAGTGGGCTCTTCCTGCTGATTAATTACTGACTGGATTTGTAAGATGCTTTTACATACAAAATGAGGCAATCTTGTTAGTAATGTATGACCCTGGCTCTTCGGTCATTTCTTCCAGGGAAGGGAGGTCATATCATTAGGCTTTTAGAACAAATCTTTTAGCTGGTTTTCAGTTCTGTTCCCTTGAAACTTGAGTCAAGGTCTAGAACTCCATCCTGCTTTGTGTTTGGGTTGTGGGCTTTCCACAAAGATGTAAGGACCATGTAAAAGGATGCCCTTTAAGAGGGTTATGCCCCCCCAAATCTGATAGTTTCTAGTATGAATTACTAAGACTCTGCTTATTTTGACATATGAATGTTTTCAATATGCGAGGGGGGCTGTGCTGTCTCACTTCTCCAGAAATTAGTAACGTTTGAATACTGAAGCATTGGAGGAAAGAAGGGGACGGTTGTTCAAACAGCTGACCTTGCTTGTTGCTACTAGTTCACAGTCGTTGGGATGGCTTGCCGTTGCCTCCAGAGAGAGTACTTGGGTCTGTGAAGAATAGAGAATGATATTTAACGTGTAGGAATCTGTTGAGTCCTGCCTCTAATTTGGTATCGTCTTTCTTTTTCTTCTTGCAGTGTGTTAACAGGGCACAACCATTATGTAATGTGTGCTCAGTTTCACCCCTCAGAAGACCTGGTTGTGTCGGCCAGCCTGGACCAGACTGTGCGTGTTTGGGATATTTCCGGTGAGCTGCCCAAGTTCAGGGGACAGCCTAGCCATGTCTGCCACAAAACTGCAATTGCTTGAAATAATGAGGGTGGTTGGCTCAGAACAGGAAAATGTAGACTATTCTTTCTCATGTAATGTCTTTGCAGTATCATGTAGTGTCTTTGCTTCTGAGGGTGTTAAATCTGCTTTTGATGGTTCTTTGTGTTAGAGGTATTCCTTAAGAAAAGTGGCTGCTCCAGAAAACGTATTGAACTCAAAGAAAATTTTACTTTTTAATTAGAACTGTTTTTAGTTAAAATCTATGTACAGTTGGGAGTATTTGATTAAGAATCATGCTTTCCAGTAAAACAAAACAAGAAATAAATATGTGGTTGACAAAGACAAATTTGGGGAATAGATTAGTGCGGGGACACAGGACTCTTGGATCCTAAGGCCTTGTTTAGAAATAGGACAATCCCTCTATTATATTTCTTCTAGTGTAAGGAGCACGGGGGAGGGTGAGATTTCTTATGTCTAGAACACTTTTTAATGGGCAGACTTCTAGAAATTAAAATAATCAGAAATTAAAACAGATGTGTACATGTTGGCTGATGGGGATAGTTCCTCCTTTCACAGTTTATGTGTCTTGATTTGGGGGTTCAGATTCAAATGTTCAGTGCTGTGTGGAGGAAAGCTGAGAAGTTGCTAAGCAGGGAGTTGAAATGCTGGGGAAGGACTGTAACCTGTGAGGCAGGCATGCGGATGGACAGAAGTGCTTTGTGGACGGATGGAACATGGAAACGGAGCTCTAGATGCTGGGGTCCTCTGCCCAGTAAAATTTACTTACCACTTGCTGAATTGTCTCTTTTTATTCGTTTGTTGCCTTAGGAATTCTTAGAGATCGGGTTCTGTGAAGGGTCAGTGGGGAGATTGTAAGACACCTGTTTGATTCTATAAAAGGAAGGCCCCTCAGAGGTCCTTGCCTGGTTCTTTGTGGTGGTAAAGGAGCCACCCTTCTGAATTGTATGGCTGGGGTGGTAACTGTTCTCGGCCCCCTTGTGACAGGGTGGGCCGGGGCAGGAAGCCACTTGCTTTTACAAGCCACCAACGAGTAGCAAGTCAGAGGTTTGGATTTGCGGGAGCAGCATTTGGAACGTTGTAAGAGCAGTTGGTTAAGATTCACGCAGCAAGGGAAGCAGCCGGGGGAGAGGGGGGTCGGTTGCGGAGCAGAGTCTTGGGGTTTTTGTCTTTTGTTTTTGTTTTTGTTTTACTTTCTAGTATGTTTGGCAGAGATCTGAAGAGCTAGAAACTTAATTTCGGTGCCATAAATGATCCCTGTCTCCACCACCCCTTCCCTTCCCAACCGCGGGAAGAGCTTTTGACAGAAACTCCGCGTATGTTACATACTGGCTTTGACCCGGAGATGATAGTCTGAGTCCTGTGTTGTGGTGACTCTCCTGTTAGAATTCCTAGAATTACTGCCGTTTCCAGAGGGTCGGAATTAGAAGGGAATGGGCTCGGGCAGACTGTGTTGGAGATGGGGCGGTTGTGGCCTGTTCCACGAGGGCTTTTGCCATTGCGGCTTTTCGTCAGACTGACAGGGCTTTTTGAAGTACGCCCGGATGTGACCAGCCTTGCCGACAGGAGTTGAAGCACAGGCGCTGTGAGCCCGTGCCCTCTCCTGGCCGCTGGCACCAGGGACCTCGCTTACTCTCTCAGTAACCCGGCTGTGGCTTTTCGTGCTTTTCGCTGCGCGCACATTCCGGTCACCCTCTCTGTCTCGGGCTGTGGGTGCCTGATGGGGGTGGACGCAGCTCACGCTCTTCCAGCTGCTCGGCTGCGATTCTTAGAATAGCCTTTCCCAGCCGGAGTCCTGTGACGGAATTAAGTGCTACTCAATACTTGGAGCGACTGTTTTCTCAGTTCTTATGAGATGGTACGTAGCTCATGGCACCGTAGGTCATGAAGAAGTTAATTTATCCTCTGCACAAACTGCTGCTTTGGCCAGTAGGGCTTGATTCTGTCCGTAGAGCACCGGGCTGAGCAGCGCCTCCTACTGCCGCGCTCTGGGAGCGGTGTTGGCGCCGCCCGATGCCGGCGCGGCAGGTGCCTGTGGCCTGGCTCAAGCGATTGGGACAGTTAGGTGGACGGGTTCTCGCTGGTGAGCTGAAGTCCCCGAGGCAAGAAATCCTTTTCTTGACTTCTGTAGGCTGGAGAACATTTTCACGTCAGAATTCAGGGCCTGGAATCAGAGAAGGGAGGGGGAGAGCGTGGACCCCAGCTGGGGCTTACGCTGGCTCGTGACTGTGTGCAGCGCGTGGATGCGCCATAATAATTCTGCAGCGCTGCACGTATTTAGCGTAAGTGACACCGGGAGTTTCGTGCTAACGGGCTGCGCTAACGCCGTCGCTCTCTCCGCTGTTTCTGAGTGTTTTTCTCCCCTCACGGCTCTCTCGACTTCTAGTAACCCCTTAACCAGAGTGAAAGGAAATGCTTTGGTCTCTAACCAAGTGGAGCTCTGAGTTAGACTTTTACAGTTATTCTCTCCTCTTCTGCAAACCAGCATGCTCTTTTTAGCAGAGTTATTTTCGCCTGAGTTCAGATGAGTCTGCATACAGGAAGAGGGATTACCTCTCGGATCTGTCAGGGACCAGAGGTGGTAATTCTGAGAGAGGAAAAGTTCGTTCTGAGTCACAGAATGAACACCCTCACAGTTAAAGGACTGCTCAAAATTCTAATTTCTCGGCATGTCTAGCTCTCTGAGTTAGATGAGCAATAAGGAAACAAATTTTAAAGGAAAACCTGTCTCCTTGTTATCTGTCCCATGCGAATCGAGCCCCATGGGGCTTACTTAACCTGAATCTTTTCTGTTAGCCTGGCAAAAATATGTGTTAAAAACAGAGTATATTTATAATCTACGTGTAGGAGGCAGGTTACTTTTTTGGCCTGATCTTCCGAGTAAACTGCCAGTTAAATTATCTCCGTGTGCTTCCACCTTTGCATGTCAAGCCCATGTAATTCAGGCTTAATCTTTGCGATGACGACTAAAAAAAGGATGAATTTGCTGCCAATTCCTGTCCTCATCCCTCTCTTTTTACTACTTCCCCTGGTCCCCATTGGGAAGCATGCGTCAAACTGGTCCAGTCTGAGAGTGGACTCCCTTCCCTCTGGATTTGAGTAGCTGCTGTAGAAATTTTCCATCTGTCGTTCCGTCGTCGTGAGTGGCTTGTCGAAGGCTCAACTGTTTCTTCTCTAAGTATCTCTTCACTGCCTGTCACTGTTCATCTGTCTGTTTTTATTGCTCTTCCCCTTTCCTGGATCATGACAGCAAGTGCAGCAAAGCCTTGCGTTCTGTCATAAGCTTTCCTTTTAATGTGTTTGTTGACGCTTATTGGAGGCGAAGTCTCTCGCCGCTGTCTGTCTTTGTGTCTTCCTTTGAATCTGTTTCGTATACCAGACTCATTAGAAGAAGTGGGCAGATCCCATTAAAGAGACCAGCGAAGGAAATGGGAAGAGGCATCCCTTTGACAACGTATTTATGAAGCCGTGGAGAGTGCATTTTTGTGACAGCATCGGCTTTCTTTCTCCCACCTGTTGATGCTTATCTTGGACGGGACGAGATAATTAACACCGTCGGGTCCTTTTAAGCGCCTGCCTCTCCAGTGCTGACGTTTACGTGCTGCTGGAGTAGAAGAGACATACTGTAATTTTAAAACAACAAACAGAACTATAATCATTAAACTTAAATGTTTATATTTTCCTGCAGATGCCACAATTTAGGCTTAAAATGACGTAGGTTTTATTTTCAATGATAGCTTTTATTTTCCCCCAAATTATGGATACTTGTCTTTAATTTTACACGTGCCAGTAGTTCCAATTTCCTCTTTCCTCCACAGATGCTTTAAAAGATAAAATTTTAGTCCCTCTTCTATTTTGTTTATAAACTGGTATAATTATATCTGCTTGCCTGTTTCAAAAGGCCGTTCTCAGGATCAAATTACATAACATGGTAGAGAGTGCTCTGAAAATCACAAAGTGCTTTCAAATGTAAGGTAGTTGCATTGTTAGCATAATTTTGGTTGTGACTGTACCGCAAATAGCTTTTAAAGATAGGTGTAGTTGAGCCATAAATTTGGGTCCTACACAAATAAGACTCTTCTTACTCTGGGAGTTTTTTTCTGTTGTTTTCAAATTATGGGTAGTTCCTCCCGGTGAAACTAGCCTCCCAAAGTTTTAATGGCAAAATACACGTATTCAGATCTGTAACCAGCTTTCTTACGTAAGAGCTTAAAGGGACATGACAGTTACGCTCTAGGTAGAGTTTAAATAAAAATCTGAAACGAAAAAGACATGACAGTTCTGATCATTTTGCTCTCTGCCCAGGAGTCCCACAGAAGAATGAGGACACTTCTTGCATGGTTTGTAGTTTTACGCTCTTCATCCACCAAAGAGCCATTTAGTATTTAGTAGGTCTCGTTTCCATATCGGCTTTGGAACCTCCCCATGAGGTGCCTAACAGCTGCCAGTTTGAGAAGCACTCAAAAGTTTTTGAGATGATGGAAGAAAAGTTGCTATAGTCACAAAGTTGAAAGTGGAAATGGAACGGTCATCATCTGAGGCCAAATTTCAAGAACAAAAAAGACTAGAAATTCCAATAGACTGCTCTTGAGGTGAGGCTTGTTGAGGAAGTTCACTGTGTCCGAGGTTTGGGTTGTCGTCCTCTGGGAGCACAGCCCAGTAGTGGGTCTGTTAAAAGAATGGTTAGTGAACGTACTTTAACGTTCTGAACGTCTCTAGAAAGAAACACATAGGAGCTCTTGAGTCTCCTCTTTTTTCGATCTCTCTAGATTGCTTTTCCCTTCCTTTTCCTTAACACTAGTCGTATCACTGTCCCTTCCTGTGCCTCTGTGACCGTGCTCTCTTTGGTAACACTGTTCTGTGTCTTTCATCCCACTCCTTGTCCCTTCAAAGGTCTGAGGAAGAAGAACTTGTCCCCTGGCGCAGTGGAGTCCGACGTGAGAGGAATCACCGGGGTTGATCTGTTTGGAACTACGGATGCGGTGGTGAAGCACGTGCTGGAGGTACTTACCTTCACAGCCCGAGGCTGCTCTGGGCTCCTCTCTGGGAAACAGGAAGTGGCCGCTTACTTGTGCGTTCCTTCAACACAGATTTGTGCGGTGCCTGTTAAGTACCGGGCATGGTTCTGAGGCCCTGGAAATAGAATAGTCCGTGAGCCAGGAGACGTGAAGCTTCTGTGCCACCTAAGGGAGGGTCACATCACCTGCTAAACCCGGTGGGGAGAGAGGGAGAAGGCCGGCATAGATGCTGTCACCATCCCGCAGCAGAGCCCATTCTCAGGCCTCTGGTAAAAGTGGGGCCGGTGGGAGGGGAGATGTACTCGTTGAGGACCAGCCAGGTGTAAGTCACTTGTGTGCATGGTGGAAAATAGAAGAGTATTAGAGAAAGAAACTAGATTTTTAAAAATACTCAATTTAATCCTGTCAGCTGTCCGGTGAAATAGATATTATCAACCTCATTTTACAGATGAAAAAAAAAAATGGAGATTTAGAGAAATTGAGCAGTTTACCAAAATCCAAATGTGTCTAGTAAATGGAAGAACTAGGATTTGAACTTGGGTCGGACTCCAAAACCCAGGGGATTTTAACCACAGCATGAAGTCTCTCAAAGACACTGCCAATTTGAAACTGCCTTTTCTATGATCTTGCCATGGTACAGAATATAACTATATAAATAAAGTGCAAGATACCTTAAAAGCAGCAATCCTTAAACTTTGTGGTCCGAGAACCTCTTTATACTCTTAAAACTTACTGAGGACCCCAAAGAGTGGTTCATGTGGTTTATTATATCTTTGAGTTTTTACCATATTTGAAATTAAAACCAAGAACTTTTTTTTTTTTTTTTTTTTTAATTTTTTAACGTTTATTTATTTTTGAGACAGAGAGAGACAGAGCATGAACAGGGGAGGGTCAGAGAGAGGGAGACACAGAATCTGAAACAGGCTCCAGGCTCTGAGCTGTCAGCACAGAGCCCGACGCGGGGCTCGAACTCACGGACCGCGAGATCATGACCTGAGCCAAAGTCAGACGCTCAACCGACTGAGCCACCCAGGCACCCCAAGAACTTTTTATCTTCGGGGGGGGGGGGGGATGGGAGACCCAGTTGGTTGAGTCCAACTCTTGACTTCGGCTCAGGTCATGATCCTAGGGTCGTGGGATCAAGCCCTGTGTCAGGCTCTGCACTGAGTGTGGAGCCTGCTTAAGATTCTCTCTCTCTCTCTCTCTCTCTCTCTCTCTCTCTCTCTCTCTGTCTCTGTCTCTGTCTCTAAAATTAAAAAAAAACAAAACCTTTTTTAAAAATTTGTTTTCATTTTTTTAAAACACGAAATATAAAAGCACACATTCCATTAGCTGTGAAAACAGTGATATCACCACATCACCGTAGCCCTCTGGAAAACTCTACTCTCGTGAGAGAGTAAGAGTGAAAAAGGCAAATCATGTCTTAACATTATTATGAAAATAGTTTTGACCTTGCACGTTTCCTAAAAGGATATGGGGACTCAGCTGAGAGTTTCCCAGCCACATTTCCTCAGTTATAAAATTGGTCTTTGTTCTTCAGATGTTAATAATGAGTTGGGGAAATAATATGTAAGTAGATAAAACAAGGCAGTATATCCCAAATGCAAATGAAGCTGAACTTGGGAGTGGAAAGATCTGGGAGTTGCCATGAGAACTTGGATGTAATATTGGATGGGTTGACACGGTGGCTCTCGTGTTCATACCTTAGAATAGCATCACCCCTCGCGTCTTTTCACAGGAAGAGTAGAAGTCAGAGACGTCTTTTATAACCACCAGCGTGGCCCTTCAGTTTGCTTTGAGTAATAGTTATAAAGGCATTTTAGAAGAACCACTTCTTGTTTTCCGCAGGGTCATGATCGCGGAGTAAACTGGGCTGCCTTCCACCCCACCATGCCCCTTATTGTATCTGGGGCAGATGACCGCCAGGTGAAAATCTGGCGCATGAATGGTGAGTAAACCAGTGACAGTATCACTGTGTCCAAAAAATGGACTGCTGGCCAGCAAGGTGACGTAGCCAGGTCGTCCGGACTTCACGACCCGTTTTCCTACCTTAGATGGTTGTGCTAATCCCAGGAGCACAAAAATTGCCGCATCCTCTATTTTCCTGTTTTTGAGGCATCCTGATTTGGGGGAGTCAGAACACAGTTAAGTGGAAGAATTTATTCTTTCAAAAAATATTTATTGGTTGAGTATCTGCTTTGTACTAGTCACTGTTCAAGGCTCTGAAGATACAGAGGTGACTAAAGCATATGGAATTTGTATATTTATTCAATCACGACAGCTAGTGACGAGTAAAACAGGGTAAGAGGATAAAGAATGATGGAGAAGAGGTGCTATTATTGATAGGAGGGTCAGAATGGAAGAACAAACGCGTAGAGATTCAGAGGCTTAAGTGGAGAAAATTGCCATTTTAGAAGTTGCTGATTTAACATTTTGAAGTATACCTAGCATTTGGTTAGAGATGCCATAATTTTATTTTATTAATTTTTAAATTTTTTATCTTAGGACACGCGAGTGGGGGAGGGGGCAGAGAGAGAGGGAGAGAGAGCATCTTAAGCAGGTTCCGTGCTCAGCGAGAAGCTGATACTCCATCTCATGACCCTGGGATCATGACCTGACCCAAAATCAAGAGTCAGACCCTCAACCAACTGAGATGCCATCATTTTAAATCCTAAACATGTAGCAGTAGGGAGTTGTGAGAGATCATCTAATTCTTTTTGGTCCTTTAGAGTCAAAGGCGTGGGAGGTTGACACCTGTCGCGGTCATTACAACAACGTGTCTTGTGCCGTCTTCCACCCTCGCCAAGAGCTGATCCTCAGCAATTCTGAGGACAAGAGCATCCGCGTCTGGGATATGTCCAAGAGGTAAGGGGGTTATGATGGTGTTGACCACAGCTGGGGGAAAGGCCCTCCTCTGTCTTGTTCTGTCTCCTGCCACTTAGATTAGACTGCTTCTGTGTGCCTCTTAACCATCTTCAGCATATGGAGAGGTCAGATCCGGTGTTAGGAAAGCTCGAGGTGGCCTGGAGATCAGCCAGCATTTACAGATTGCCCATCAAATACAATCTCCACGTGCATTCTTTTCTCCTCCAAATTTAAGCATGTTCTTCTGTAGCTAGAGACGTAAGAAATACGCAATGAAGGTAGCGTAACGGGAAATCGTGATGAATAAGAAGAAATTCAAAATAATAGGACCAGTGAGGTTTTGCTGACTTCCACTCACTGCTCTTGTATGTGATAGGCTGAAGATGTCTCAGAAATTAGTATTTTGTTTTGCTTACCTGTTGCTTTCCTAGGACTGGGGTTCAGACCTTCCGCAGGGACCACGATCGTTTCTGGGTCCTGGCCGCCCACCCCAACCTGAACCTCTTTGCGGCAGGTAAGGGTCATTTCTTCTCTTTTTTCCTCGTTGAAGCTCAGAGTTTGTACGACTTGAGCATGATGCTCTGTTAGCTCTGACTCCGGTGGACACAGAGTAGGATGAGAAGGGGATTTCTCAGAGCCACACGGCCGAAGCCCTTGTCCGTCTGTCCCCCTTACCGTCCTGGAGGACCCTTCGTGTAGTGTTCTGTCTCCACCCGGGTCCGCTGGGCAATAAAGCCCATCCTCTTTGACAAGTCAGGAGGCTCATGGTGGACACTCAGCGTTCTCCGGCTGCGGCGCCCGTGGCTGAGCGGCAGTCACGCAGGTAGCGGATGCGCCCTGAGCGCCGGGCCCCGGTCTGGGTGCTGCTGGTAGAGCGGTGCCCGAGGCCGCGTCCCTGACTCTATGGAATGTTATTTGTGGTGAGGGGAGAGGGACCGTAAGGCAATGAACACGCAGAGGAGGCTTTGAAGAAACATTCAGCCAAAGGAGCGTGGAGGGGGACCGGCGTTCAGGAAAGTGAGGAGGTGGCAGGCCCGGGCGGGCGGGGCCGCGCGAGACTCCGAGTGTGTGTGAGGGGGGGCGCGGGGCTGCGGGGCCCGGGGTCTGAGGGGGGCGGTGAGCGCGCGTGAGACGGCGGAGAGGCCAGCGGGAGCGCGGTGAGTAGGGGCCCAGTAGCCCGGGAGGAAGAGCAGGCCCAGCTGTGCTCCGCCTTGCAGGCAAGGCCGGGGTTGGACTGAGGATTTTATTCTGAACGGGCGGGCGGAAGGTCATCGGAAGCGGCTGGGGAGGGAAGCGAATGATCTGATTTACGCGTGGAGAGCCGACAGGTGGACGGTCTCTCTGAGAGATGGATGATGCTAGTAGGGAAAAGGAGAACATTAAAAAAAGAAAAGAAAGGCTTTTTAAACTAGTGTCCGCATTCAGCAGAAACCTGTATGTCCTTGGTGTTTGCTAGGGACTGGGATGCTTGGAAATTACCATGATTCCCGTCTTCCAGAGCTCATGGGATAGTGGAGCTGGTGGACTTCATTACAGTGCAGGATGCTAAGTGTGATGCTAGGGGCTTCTTTGTGTTTTGAATCAAAGCATAATCGACGTATGTATAGCCTGTTAGTTCCGGGTTTACGTGGTAGTGATTCGATATTTTTATATATTACCAGGTAATCCCCATGATTAAGTCTAGTTACCGTCTCTCACCACGTGAAGTTACTACGGTATCATGGACTATATTCCTTAAGCTGTGCGTCACATCCTTAGGGACTTACTTATTTTATACCTGGATATTTATACCTCTCGATCCCCTTTACCTATTTTGGTCACTCTCTACCACCTCCAGCCTCTGGTAACTACCAGTTTGTTTTCTGTACCTAGGAGTCTGTTTCTGTTTTGTTGTTGTTGTTGATGTATTCTTTTTTTAGATTTCACATAGAAGTGAAATCTTAACATTAGTCGTTCTGACTCACTTCACTTAGCCTAATTCCTTTAGGTCCATCCATGTCGTTGTAAGTGGCAGGATTTCATTCTCTACGGTCGAGTAATAGGCGCGCGCGCGTGTGTGTGTGTGTGTGTGTGTGTGTGTGTGTGCGCGCGCGCGCACGCGCACCACATCTTCTTTATCCATTTACCAGCCCTGGGACACTTAGGTTGCTTCCTCCATATCTTGGCTGCTGTAGATAATGTCGCAGTGAACATGGAGAGGCATGTATCTCTCCAAATTGGTGTTCTGTTGTTTTCTTCAGATAGATACTCAGTAATGGAATTGCTGGATCCTATGGTAGTTCTATTTTTAATTTTTGAGGAACCTCCATACTGTTTTCCACGGCGGCTGCACCGATTTACATTCCCACCAGCAGCGCGCAAGGGTTCTCTTTTCTCCACATCCTCGCCAGCACCGTTATTTCTTGTCTTTTTAATACTAGCCACTCTGACAGGTATGAGCCGATGTCTCATTGTGGTTTTGATTTGCATTTCCCTGGTGATTAGAGACGTCGAACACCTTTTCATATGCCTGCTGGCCATCTGTAGGTCTTTGGAGAAATGTCTATTCAAGTCCTCTGCCTATTTTCGAATTGGGTTGTTTGTGTGTGGTTTTCTTTCTTTATATTGAGTTGTGTTCTTTTTATATTTTGGACATTAACCCTTTGTTGGATATTTGGTTTGCAAATATTTTCTCCCATTCATTCAGCAGGTTGGTTGCTCTTGCATCTTGATGATTTCCATCACTGTGCAGAAGCCTTTTAGTTTGATGTAATCCTGTCTGTTTACTTTCAGTGTGATGGAACTTTGTACAACGTGTTAGGAGAACACAGAGGAGGGTGTGTGTAAATGTGACAGTGTTAGGTAGAGTATTAGAAAAGGATTCACAGAAATTGATTTGAGGGAAGCTTCTAACAACTGTGGGAATGTAGACAAATAAAGGACACATTTAGGTACCTTTGTTTTTAGCACATATATAATCCTCATCCTCGTGTATCTCCTGTTTCCAGCTTGCTTTCTTGCCTTCAGCTAATTCTTTCCTCTCTCCTCCCTGTGCCCCAGGCCATGATGGTGGCATGATTGTATTTAAACTGGAACGGGAAAGGCCAGCCTACGCTGTTCACGGCAATATGCTACATTATGTCAAGGACCGATTCTTACGTCAGTTGGATTTCAACAGCTCCAAAGACGTAGCGGTGATGCAGCTGCGGAGGTAAATCAGACACGTTTCCTCCCGCCAGACCCTCTGATCTGTCACCACGCTGCAATACCCGCAAATAGAATTCCGTTCTTTTGATGACATTTTGGGTCTCCTCTCCTGTCGCAGATCGAGTCCCCACTGGGGAAGCTGCTCAGTTTAAACCCCAGGAGCATGGTGGGCAAGGAGGAGGCCATGAAGAGAAGGGCAGTTTCCCTGATTAGAATGCTAGTGAGCCTGTGCACAGGACATCACTACTGCCACAGTCGGCCGGGTTTCTTGCGAACCAGAGAAAGTTTCCTGGTAGAGTGGCCCGACTTGGTGACAGGCCTTTTTGCCTGTGTTTGGCATTTCTGGGACTTTGCTTTGCTTTCCAGCAAAACGCATACAACTCTAAACTAGAATATACGTCTCTGGAAGCTCTTCACTCTGAAGATGTGATCAGCTCTGGGATGTCTGGCAAAAAAACTGTCCTTTCGGAGGGCCAGCTGCATCAGCATGCTGAAACATTGATGGTGGCAGGCTCTGGCACGAGGCTTTGATAACCACCCTCCAGCATTACTACAATAAAAAGATGGGTTTATGTGAACACTCCAAGGGACGGGACAAATTAGCCAGAGACGGAGCCCATCACGTTGCTCTGTGGTGTCCCCTGCAGTTATGTGTAGGAATTTGTCCCCAAGAAGACCCAGTCCCGCTCACTGCAGCGAGTGCTGACCCTACGTTCCGTTGAAAAATCGGACCTGTACCAGGGTTTGCCTTTTTTAAACTGTTTGTCAAAGCTGAGCTAGGGGTGTCCTAGCCTTGAAAGAAGGAAGAGAGTAGATGGAATGTTTATTTTTATTCCTGATTATGAAAGTGACGAGTTATATGTGTAAAGATTGGGTAAGTAGGAGGTGTGGGAGTCATGCCTTTCTTCCTTCCGTCCTTACTCCCCTTCCTCATTTTCTCTTTTTCCATGTACATCCCTAGTGGTTCCAAGTTCCCGGTGTTCAATATGTCGTACAATCCAGCAGAAAATGCAGTCCTGTTGTGTACGGTATGTGACCCCTGCTGTCCTCCTAGGATCTTCCCGTTTTCCGTAGGTCTCTTTCTCATGCCCTTAGGAAAACCGTAGTGGCCGTTTAGAAGCTCTGTAGTGGTCATTTTGAGAGAGCTAACACAGTAAGCAGCCTCAAACCGGGTCAGCTCCAGTTACCATAAGCATGTTAGGGGTTTGTGAACTTACATCTTCACTAAGGCTGGCAATTTCTACACGTAACGCAGCCTCAAGATGAATGACCCGACTCGAGAACGCTTGTCTTGATTCCTTCACGGGGGCAAAAATAGAAGAGCTGACCTGGAGGAGGGGTGCCTTTCAGTGAAGTTGCCTTCAGGGTCAGCAAGTAGCCCCCGTACTTCTTGCCGTGGAATTTGGGGGAAAGAGAGGAATGACGTTCTAGTTTGAGTGCCCTGTTTGCCAAGTTAAAAAGAACGAAAACTTGTCTTTCCCCGTATGACTTCTAGTGTGTCTGATCCCGTTCTTTGTTCAGTATCTAAGAGTCTTAGCATTTTTTCCCCGGGAGTTGTGTTTACTGTCGTCTTTGATTTTTTTTCCCCCTTGAACAAACTTTTAAGCTGATGAGTATACTTAGGTAGAGCACCAGAATACTGGGGATTTAGTTTATTAACGTGTGGAGTCAAGAGCAGTCCTTGCTGCCTTTCAAATAATACCTGCATAAACCTTTGGAGGATACAAAAAATATGAAGTGACGCGAATTCCGAGTTCTTTGGCGACGAGTCTGAGAACTGCTAGCTGTAGACACGTCCCCCTGTCCCTGTGGGTGACAGGTGAGAAAGGGATGGCTACAGATCATCGTGTGACGGCGCGGTTTCCTCTGTCAGAATAAACTGCCATCTTGGGTTCCTGTCACCATCTGATTCCTGTTTCCTCTACAGAGAGCCAGCAACTTGGAGAATAGCACCTATGACCTGTACACCATCCCCAAGGACGCGGATTCCCAGAATCCCGACGGTAGGCGCCCCCTGTGTCTGCCCGGCTTTGCGCACAGCTCTCCTCCGCCGCGCTGTCGCGCCTCTTCAAGTTTTTCACGTTCCCCCCCCACCAGGCCACGGTCACATCACTCGTGTCTGTTGGCAGGTGCTGCTGACAGTTGCATCAGAGGCGACCATGGTGTGAAATATTCATGTTCCTCCTCCATTTTATTACTCCAGCTAGATATATATATTTTATAATTTGGTTATTAGAAACTCTCCGTTTTCCCTTTCAGCACAGCATGTTATCCTAGTTTATTGTCAGCCGATATGACTTTCACCCTGGTAGTTTCATTTATTTAAGAATGTGGTTCCAATCTTGCAATGTCTCATCCTGGGACTGGGGATTTATGCTCTCCCATCCACATCCAGATCCGATTTGCTTCCTTTGCATGTCAAAGAAATGAGGCTGCTAACAGCCCCACACCCCGCCAGGGATCCCAGGATCCAGCTGAGACCCCTGTCTACCTCGTCCATCACCGCCAGCCCTTGTCGCTGTCCTTCCTGTTAGGATTTGCAGACAGCCTTCCAGAATGGGGGTGTCTCACTTAGGCTCTTTTCAGTCCACTTCCTCCCGTTGCTTTATAGAGGCTTTCTTGGGTCCTCACCTTACTGGCACACTTCTATGATATTTTAGACTCCGTGAGCAGATTGTGAGAAGTAATTTTGCCAGCTCTGGCCCTTTTGCAGGTGCCACTCACCGCGTCATGATTGTTTGCTAATACGGTTCACTCTTTTTTGAAAGCGTGGTCTTGGTGAAAGGACAGGGAACTTGTGTGTCTTTGGTATCCATAACCAGTCTCCCCTATAAGTTAAACAGTTGAGCCATTTGTGATCAAATTGTGATTGTGCCCCTCCCTACCCACCTCCTCCCACCTCCTTGTTCTTTTTCCCCACGCATTCACGATTATTTCTTAGTTTTGCTTTGTTACCACTTAGGTTTTATCTTCTCCATTTTTCAAAGGAGGTAATCATTGCAAAGGTGGAAAGGTGCAGCCCGGTGCTAGGCAGCAGAGAGGAAGAGAAAGACCAAAAGCTCGAATAATGTGGCTCCCCAGCCCCTGGAAAACGGGGGTGTCGGTCATGATTAGAATTGCCTGTCACCACAGGTGCCAGAGGGGCACAAAGCGAGGCGGGCCAGCACGTTTTGTCCACTTCGCCGCCGATGGGCTCGCATATGGGTTTCGGCGCATCCTTCTGCGCACGACCCTTGAAGTTTCCCCGAGGGTGGAGTGCCCATTCGGAGTCGTAGTCAGCCAGTGAGGTGTTTGGGAACCGAGGAACATTTCGTAACTTTCTTCAGGGTGATGCGAGTGAGTGACATTTATGGAGCAAGGCTTGGTGCTAAATACTGCCCGGCACCGAGCTCATCTGCCTGTCAAGATTCAGTTGGGAGCGCTCTGCCCCACCCTGCTCTACCGGGGGTCTGCATTTGCATGTTAAAAGCAGCAGAGCAGCTGCGTCCTGGGGAGGGGGCTCTGTCTCCACTCCAGCTTGTTGAGATAGGAGGTCCTGGACACTGACAGGCTGCTTGCCGCGCCACAGCTTGGCCAGCGAGGCCCCGCTCGTTAGCTCGATGGAGTGTGCTGTCTCCCAAGATGGGCGGTCCCTGTGCCAGTACCCGGTGTTGGCTGACAGGCAGCCACTTGGCCTGGAGAGAAGAGGCTTGGCAGGGTGCAGGTTGGAGTTTGGAGGGGACTGGTGGGGAAAAGTCACTGACGATAGCCTCGGGTTACAGCTGAATTAGTCAGGAAGCAGCTGAACCGGCAAAGCGGGCGTGGCAGCCAGCAAGACGGGCAGCTCCGTGGCGCCGACCTGCCAGTGGCTCGCCACACGCTTCCCGCCCTTTGGTTTTGTTCTCAGCTCCCGAAGGGAAACGATCCTCAGGCCTGACGGCCGTTTGGGTTGCTCGAAACCGGTTTGCTGTCCTGGATCGGATGCATTCGGTGAGTTAGGGCAGAAAGGGGAAACTGATTTGGGAAGTGTGGGGGCAGTGGTGTATTGCATGAAGAAAGAGCACGTTCTCTTTCTCCTCTCCCCTGGGGAGCTGCGATCATCGTGCAGATACCACAGTCCCCTTGGGAGACAAAGAGCCTTAAAATTGACTCGATTGGCTTGATGGTCACTGTGGATCTGGGTTTGAGAACAAAGGTAAAGTCACTGTTGACAAAACAGAAGCCCAAAAATGTCAAATTTGAAAGCGGTGGTCTGGGTGAAGAGTAATTCCTTTTTTATCCTAACTACCCTCATTGGTACTTGAAGTGGAAGTGATCCTGAGCGAGAGAAACAAAGATCTCAAGAAAATATGTAAGCCCCAGCCCAGAAGTACCGTTCTCGCTCTGATCGATGGAGGAATTCGGGGGTTAGTTGGACTTCTCAGGGTATTTCAGTTGAGGGAAGAAACAGAAGCTGTCAGGGCCTCCAGAGAGGGTCTTGGTTAGGGTGGTCTGCCAAAATGGTGACTGGCCCGGACAGAAAACACCCGAACTTGGTTTATTTTATTTATTATTATTATTTTTTTTTTTTTGAAAGAGTAGGTTTAACGTTTATTTATCTTGAGAGACAGAGAGAGAGTGCATGCGCGTGCACAAGCAGGGGAGGGGAAGAGAGAAGGAGAAACAGAATCCCAAGCAGGCTCCGTACCTTCAGCGTAGAGCCTGATGCGAGGCTTGAACTCACGAACTGTGAGATCGTGACCTGAGCCGAGATCAAGGGTCAGACGCTTAACCAACTGTGCCACCCAGGCGCCCCCTAACTTGGTTTATTGAAACCAAGGGACAGTTGCTGAGGCGTGTTGTCAGCTGTCATCATCTTATGAGCACACATTTCCGATAACCCCACTTGTGATAATTATTTCAGCTTCTGATCAAGAATCTGAAGAATGAGATCACCAAAAAGGTACAGGTGCCCAACTGCGATGAGATCTTTTATGCTGGCACAGGAAACCTCCTGCTCCGAGATGCAGAATCCATCACGCTCTTTGACGTACAACAGAAGCGGTAACGTGTCAGGTGCCCTTAAGCAGACAGGCATGTAGTGGATGGGAGTGGACGTCTGTAGTGGGAGCTCTTCCCCCAGGAAGTTCGCCTCAGGCTTGACCACTTCTGTGTGTAACTCCGAGACTCTTTCTTGCCACTTTTCCCCTCTGTGATCACTGTCCATCCTGTCCGTACCCACTAGCGTTACAGTGAGGGCCTTATTTATCTGTTTTTGGAGCACTTACCTGAACAAAGAATGCTCTCGGCACTTAGAATCACGGGCACGTAGGGATGAGTGGCATCCTGTGCTTAAAGGAGCTTATAGTCCTCTGGTGAGATCAGACGTACACAAATTCCTGAGGGACAGGGAGTTGATGGCTGGGGTGGGGGGGGGGGGGGCGGGGGTACGGGGGAGCCTACAGTGTGAGCCGAAGTGTTTCCATCACTCAGCTACAATACAGGGACTGTTTATTTGGTATTATTTTTTATTTTTTTAAATATATATTTTTTAGTGTTCATTTCTGAGTGAGAGAGAGACAGAAGGCGAGCAGGGGAAGGGCAGAGAGAGAGAGAAACACACACACACAATCTGAAGCAGGCAGGCTTCGGGCTGTGAGCGGTCAGCCCAGAGCCTGACAGGGGGCTCGAGCTCACAAGCTATGAGATCGTGACCTGAGCCGAAGTTGGACGCTTAACCGACTGAGCCACCCAGGCGCCCCTAGTTGGTATTATTTTAAGAAATTAGGGTTTAATTTGGTGATGAAAAGGATGTGGGTCGTAACCTGGGACTTTGGAGTCAGGTCCACTCACGTTCGCCTTTCTCTGTCCCAGGACTCTGGCATCTGTGAAGATTTCCAAGGTGAAATACGTTATCTGGTCAGCAGACATGTCCCATGTAGCACTACTGGCCAAGCATGGTGAGTCTCCCTTATTCCCACCCTGACGTACACACCAGTCCTGCGCCTGCTTCGCTCACCCTGTCCAGCAGGGCACTCATGGCCTTTGCCTCTTACAGCCATCGTGATCTGTAACCGCAAACTGGAGGCTCTGTGTAACATTCACGAGAACATTCGCGTCAAGAGCGGGGCCTGGGATGAGAGCGGGGTGTTTATCTATACCACAAGCAACCACATCAAATATGCCGTCACCACTGGGTAAGTGAACTCTCTGACACACAGAGCGGGAGAAGGTAGCTTCTTAGAATCACTGTCCCGTCTCAAGGGATGTAACTGAAGTCCTCCTTGAACTCTTCTTCGTGGAAAATCTTTGGCGCGTGTGTGCTGGGCACAGCTGAACGTTCTCTTTCAAGTCTTTAAAAAATCGTGACATATGACTCGAATAAAGAAAAACGCGGAGTATATACGTAGAGGATGGCAAATCGTCATGTAACGAACGTTCCTGCCACCCAAGTCAGGAAACAGAAGAGGCCTCTTGCCACCATGTGGTTGTTGATCACAACCACCTCCGTTTCCCACCGAAACATAACATTATTCTGACTTTTATGGTAATTTCGTCCAAGGTTTTCTTTGTAATTTTACCACCCAGTATGTCTTCAAATGACGTTTTAATTTTGCCTGCTTTGAACTGCATGTAAATCATCCTGAGTATGCTATTTGCGTATTTTGCTTATTTTGCTCTTATTTCGCTCCATATTTTGTTTGTAAGATGTACATACCTACGTTACAGCTCTAATTTACTTGTCTTCGTCGTTGTATAATATTCTGTGAACATACCACAGTTTATCCGCTCTGCTCTACAGGGATATTTGAGTTATTTCTAGGATTTTGCTCCTGTGATAAAGTGTTCTCTGTTTTCTGGTGCATACACACACAACATTTCTCTGGAGTGTCCGGAACCAAATTGCTGGATCATAGAGTGTGCGTCTCTTCACGTTCACTAGGTAATGTGAAACTGCTTTCCAAAGTGGCTGTACCGATTTGCACGGCCATCAGCATCGTATCAAAGCTTCCTCGCTTGTCATCCTGGCCAACGCTTGGCTTCGTCAGACTTCTTTTGTCTTTATGGTGGACCCGTGATGGCATCTCACTGTCATTTAGCTTTGCCACTCTCTGATTCCTAATGAGAGTGAGCAACTTTTCAGTTGACCACCCCTCAGGGTTCCCTTTTCTGTGAATTTTGTTCAGGACTTTTATCTGTTTTTGTTTAATGGGTTATCTATCCTGGTTACTTTAGGAGTTTTTCATATATTTGAGCGTCAGTCCTTTGTCTGGGCTACATGTTACAAATCTTAATGCCTCCTTCCATTGTGTAGTTTGTCTTCTGATTCTTTTCATGATATCCTATCCTTTGATGAATAGATGTTGTTATGTTAATATAGTTGAATTTATGACTCTTACCTATTGTGGATATTGGGTTTTGTATCTTATTTGAGAAACCTTTATTGACTCCAAGGCTATAAAGGCGTTCTTTTGTATCCTCTTGTAGAAACTTTTTGTTGTTTTTTTGTCTACCTTGGGCGGGAGGTGGAGAGAGCATGAGTGGGGGAGGGGCATATAGAGAAGGAGAGAGAATTCTAAGCAGGCTCAGTGTGGAGCTCCATGCTGAGCCAGGCATGGGGCTTGATCTCACAACCATGAGATCATGACCTAAGCCAAAATCAAGAATTAGACGCTTAACCAACTGAGCCATCCAGATACCAGACACCCCTTTTATATTGTGTTGTAAGAACTTTATACTTTTTTTCGTTTTCTTTTCCCCTTTTTTTTAAAGTTTATTAATTTATTGTGAGAGAGCACGAGAGCACACAAGTAGGGGAGGAACAGAGAGAGAGAGAGAGAGAGAGAGAGAGAAATTGATTGAGAATCTGAAGCAGGCTCCACACTGTCAGCTCAGAGCCCGAGGTGGGGCTTGAGCTCATGAACCATGAGATCATGACCTGCGCCACCCAGGCACCCCTATACTTTTGTTTTTCATACCTAGGGCTGTGATCTTCCTAAAGTTGATATTTGTGTGTGGTGTGAGGGGCTGTGAGGGGGCTCAGTTTCAGGCTCAGCTGTCCCAACATCATTTGAACAGACCAGCCTTTCCCCCTAGTTCTGCAGTGCCTTCCTTGTCACACGTAAATCATGTTTACAGAAATGCAAGGACCTGTTTTCCGGGGTCTGTGCTTTAGGGGTCTTCCCACATGCTAGAGCAGATTCTCAGATCTTTCCTACTTTTATTTTTCTTTTAAGTTATAGGCTATTTTCTAATTAATTTTGCCTTGAAAGGGCAAGTTTTCAAAACGTTTTTGCCTTAAAGTATAAGTTTTAGAATCAGCTTGTGAAATTCCATACGAAATAAAACAAACAAAAAGCCCTATTGTGATTTCAGTTGGGATTGCATTGAGGGCGTTTATTGTTTTGGACGTAATTGACATCTTCGCAATATTAAATTTCCTGGTCTGTGAACATGGTGTAGTAACTCTTCATTTATTTAGGTCTTTTGTGGGGCGCCTGGGTGGCTCAGTTGGTTGTGTCAAACTTTTGATTTTGGCTCAGGACTGATTCAAGGGTCGTGAGATCAAGCCCCATATCAGGCTCCACGCTGAGTATGGAGACTACTTGAGAATTTCTCTCCCCCTTTGCCCCTCTTCCGTGCCTTAGCACTCTTCTCCCTCTAAAAAAAAATTATCGGGTCACTGGGGTGGCTTAGTTGGTTAAGCATCCACTTTTTTTTTTTTTTTTTTTTTAATTTATTTTGAGAGAAAGAGAGCAACACAGAAAGAATCCCAAGCACGCTCCATGCTGCCAGCACAGAGCCCAATGCAGGACTCCAACTCTTAAATTTGGCTCAAATCATGATCTCACGGGTTCGTGAGGTCAAGCCCCGCATCTGGCACCTCACACTGACAGTGTGGAGACTGCTTGGAATTCTCTCTCTCTCCCTCTCTCTCCATCCTTCCTGCACACACTCTCTTTCAAAATAAATAAACTTAAAAAAAAATTTTTTTTTTTTAATTTATTTAGGTCTTCCGGAACATCTTTCAGTAAAGTTTTTAGAATTTTCTCCATAGAGATCTTGGATTTCTTTAGTTAGATTATTTTAGGCACTTGGCAGTTTTCAGCGCTATTTGTTGATGGATATGGGGCACCTGGGTGGCTCACTCGGTTGAGCGTCTGACTTCAGCTTAGGTCATGATCTCACACGATTCGCGCGTTCGAGCCCCGTGTCAGGCTCTGTGCTGACAGCTCAGAGCCTGGAACCTGCTTTAGATTCTGTGTCTCCCTCTCTCTCTGCCCCTCCCCTGTTTGTGCTCGCTCGTTCGCTCGCTCTCTCAAAAAATAAACATTAAAAAATTTAATGGAAACTATCCATTTAAAATTTAACCTTCTGGGGCGCCCGGGTGGCTCAGTCGGTTAAGCGGCTGACTTCAGCTCAGGTCATGATCTCGCAGTCCGTGAGTTCGAGCCCCGCATCGGGCTCTGTGCTGACAGCTCAGAGCCTGGAACCTGTTTCAGATTCTGTGTCTCCCTCTCTCTCTGCCCCTCCCTGTTTGTGCTCGCTTGCTTGCTCGCTCTCTCAAAAAATAAACATTAAAAAAATTTAGTGGAAACTATCCATTTAAAAATTTAACTTTCTAAGTTCTGATGATATTTAGAAATATAATTAAGTTTCTAAATTGATTTCAGAGATCTTATTAGACTTTTATTTCTAGTAATTTGCCTTATTTTTGTAAGTAATCATAGCATGTGTGGGTAATTGACCGTTTGTTTCTTCTTTTCCAGTACTTATACTTTCTTGTATTTTCCTTGTCTTGCTGCACTGACCAGGATCTCCAACATAGTGTCGAATACACATGATGAAAGTAGACTTTTTCGTCTTGGTCCCAATTTAAAGGGCAAGCTTTCAGTGTATTGGCATTACCTAAGCTTGCTGTAGATTTCTTTAGAGATAGCTTCTACTTATTAAGGGATGTCTGTCCTGTATCTCAGATAAATACTGAATTTTATTACATAAAATTTTTTTTACTGCGTATACCAAGGTAGTCCTAGGATTTTTCTCCTTTTGTTGATTAGTGTAGTGAATTAAATTGATTTTTTAAAAATACGAGACCAACATTGTATTCTTGATACAGATCTAACTTGGTTATGATGTTTTACCCTTTTCTGATACTGCTAGTTTTAGTTTGCTAATATTTTGTTTTGGGTTTTTGCATCCACGTATATATATAAATGAGATTGGTCTACGACTTCCCTTTTTCTTTCTGTCTTTGCCAGGTTTTGGTATTGAGGTTGTGCAAATTTCATAAAATAAGGAAAATAATATACCTTCTTCTGTTCTCTTAGTGAGTTTGTAATAAGATTGGGTTTAATTCTTCCTGGAATATTGGGTAGAATTTGCCAGTGAAGTCATCCAGTGAAGCCCCCATCCTAGGACTTTCTTTTATAGGAGGATTTTTTGTGACTCAGTTTCAGTTTATCTTGTGTAACAGTTATAGGACTGTCGGGGTTTTCTATTTGTTTTTAGTCAGTTTTGGTAAATTTTACTTTTCTTGGAATTTGCTCATTTAAAAAAGTTTACGCCCACCCTCATCCTGCAGGAGCTCTAAGAATATCCCCTTTTTCATTCCTATTTTGGCCATTTTGTCTTTTCTTCTTAATTAGAGTCACAAAAGGTTTATTTTTTATTTTTATTTTTTTTTTAATATGTAATTTATTGTCACATTGCCTAACATACAGTATATAAAATGTGCTCTTGGTTTTGGGGGTAGGTTCCCACGGTTCATCGCTTACATATAACACTTAGGGCTCATCCCAACAAGGGCCCTCCTCGATGTCCATCCCCCATTTTTCCCTCTCCCACTGCCTCCCCCATCAACCCTCAGTTCGTTCTCTGTATTTAAGAGTCTCTTACGGTTTGCCTCCCTCCCTCTCTGTTTGTAACTATTTTTTTTCCCCTTCCCCTCCCCCATGGTCTTCTGTTAAGTTTCTCAGGTTCCACATATGAGTGAAAACATATGATATCTATCTTTCTCTGCCTGACTTATTTCACTTAGCATAATACCCTCCAGTTCCATCCAAGTTGCTACAAATGGCAGGATTTCATTCTTTCTCATTGCCAAGTAGTATAAACCACATCTTCTTTATGACTCATAAGAGGTTTATGAATTTTATTTAGCTTTTGCCTTTCTTGAACTTCTGTATTTTGTTTCTTTTTTCTATTTCTTAATTTTGTGATTGGCTTCTTTTTTCGAAGTATACTCTGGTTTAACTTGTAAAGGAACAAATTTTTGAGTTGCTGGCTTATTTTTATTGTATTTATTGATTTTCCAATGTATTTGTATAGAGCTCATTAGTTTTCAGCGTTTCTTCTAATGCAGTACGTGCACCTAACGCCCTAGATTATACATTTTTAATTTGCGTTCAGTTTAAAATTATTTTTGCCTTTTACCGTTTCTCGTGTGTGTCAGACTTCACGTCTCCCTCTCTTCCACTTCCACCTGTAGCTGCAAGGAGAGACTTCAGCTGCCCCTAGTGGCCCAGTGATTGTACGTCAGAACTTAAGATTTAACTTTCAGGCCTGATTCCTGCAGCCGTGTCTGTTAGCTCCCAGAGTAATAGCTTATGAGGAAAGATCAGACCATCGGCCCTATCTTTTCCCGCTTCATACAGAAGAATAAAAGCAGTAAACGTGGCATTTAGCTCTGCTCTCTTTTGAACCACTTCCTGTCTATACCGCTGTGCAAATGGCACTTGGCAGAAGAGCAGCGAGAAGATCCAAAGTCGTGTCCTAGGCTTGCTCCATGTCCTCCCAGGCTAGATTTTCCCCCTCGCTCGCCGAAGGTTGAATCCGCTGACTCCTGTTTGCAGGGACTACGGGATCATCCGAACTCTGGATTTACCCATCTATGTCACGCGGGTGAAGGGCAACAATGTGTATTGCCTGGATAGGGAGTGTCGTCCTCGGGTGCTCACCATTGATCCCACGGAGTTCAAGTTCAAGCTGGCCCTGATCAACAGAAAATATGATGAGGTACGAAACGAGAGGGCCCCCTAGGGGTGCGAGAGGGCAGCACTGCTTTCTCCCCGAGTCATGTCTCCTTCCTGCCCTGCCGCACCCCACACGTCTAGGTGCTGCACATGGTGAGAAATGCGAAACTAGTTGGCCAGTCTATCATCGCTTACCTCCAGAAGAAGGGCTACCCTGAGGTGGCCTTGCATTTCGTCAAGGACGAGAAAACTCGCTTTAGCCTGGCACTGGAGTGTGGGAACATCGAGGTGAGGGGGACGGGGTCCTGAGCCCCGCGTCGTCACAGAGAACGTGAGAGGGTGCGGGCTGCGGTGTGAGGGCATATTCCGGGCTTGCCTCTTCAGCGGGGAGGATGGAGTCTGAGGTGGTCCGGTCGTCAGATGGAGCTGTCTTCCTGTTGCGGCTTGCCCGTCTCTGCTACTTGCTGCCTCTGCTTCCGCCACAGCAATGCTACCGTCCTCATTGTCCGTTACTCTGAATCCAGTAGCCTCTAGCGTAGGAGCAACACGGCAGGGACTCTGCAAGTTCTCATTTCCTTCACCTTTTACTTGCCGATTGGCTGCTCAGATGAACAGGGCCTTAGGAAGTATTGGGACCTAGATGTACAGGCATTATTTTTAAATGGGGAGGTGGCTTAGGTACATTGACTCTCTGGTTCTGAACTCCCTTATTACTTCTTATCTTTTCTAAAGCCCCCGGAGATCTTTAGACCCAGCAGGTGGAAAATAAGGTAGCTAAGCAAGAATTGACCCTGTGGAGTCAGCAACTGCTAGGAGATGATTTTGTTTGTCAGAGTAAATTTCTGAGGAGGAGGATGTGCGATGGGATTCTTCTCTCCGTGGAGCCAAAGGGATCCTGTTTGGGGATAGGATTTTCAGTAGAATTAGACTGAATGGTAGGCGTGATTGCAAGTGTAGAGAGTCTGTGGGAGATTTATGTAGAGGCAGATACTTCGACCATGGTCCCTGGTTTTGAGTCAAGGTACCCGCCAACCTGTGACCTCTGACCCTGGGGGTTCTTTAGATTGCTCTGGAAGCAGCCAAAGCACTGGATGACAAGAACTGCTGGGAAAAGCTGGGAGAAGTGGCCTTGCTACAGGGGAACCACCAGATTGTGGAAATGTGTTATCAACGCACCAAAAACTTCGACAAACTTTCTTTCTTGTACCTTATCACTGGCAACCTGGAGAAACTTCGCAAGATGATGAAGATTGGTGAGCCCCAGAAGCTAAGGGTGGGGAGTGGGGGCCTTGAGGGAAGGTGAAGGCAGGTAGAGGGGAGGAGAGAGGGAACTTCGGAAAGAAGACCTAACCTGGTGTCTTACTGACTTGATGCAGCTGAGATCCGAAAGGACATGAGTGGCCATTATCAGAATGCACTCTACCTGGGTGACGTGTCTGAGCGGGTGCGGATCCTGAAGAACTGTGGGCAGAGTAAGTAAGCATGCGGGACTCACCAGCTCCTTTGCGGCTTAGAAAGTATTTTCTCTTCGTGGTGAGTTACCCACGTATAGTGGTGAGGTATTTCCCTTTGTTGTGCATTTTTCCAGAAGAGACAGCATGCTCCTACCATGCTCAGAAGGCATGCTTCAGGGCCAAAGGGAGGTACAGCCAGAATATTCAGTCTGTCCAAGCACTCTTAGGAAAACAGTTAATAGTCAGGAGGAACTAGGAGGTTAGGAGGTTTTAAAAGGTCCTGAAGCAGATACTCTAGTAAATATAGTTGGTTAGAGGTTGTTAGAGTTTTTTTTTTTTTTTACTTCAAGTCTGGAGGTTTTACTCATTCACTTAATTTGTTATAGTCGTGTTTTTTCAAGTTTATTTATTTATTTTGAGAGAGAGAGCACGTGCGTGCGTGCGAGTGGGGAAGGGCAGAGAGAGGGGGAGAGATTGAGAATCCCAAGCAGGCTGTGTGCTGTTAGCGTGGAGTCCAGCGTGGGGCTTGAACCCCTGAACTGAGATCAGGACCTGAGCTGAAACCAAGAGTCGGACGTTCAGCTGACTGAGCCACAGCCACCCAGGTGCCCTCTTATTTACTTGTTTATATATTCTCAAAGGGAATTTTCTGAGAACCCACTATGTACCAAGCACAGTGCTAGCATTTGAGATACGCCAGGAGACAAGGAAGATGTGATTTGGATGACGGTGCTAAGGAGTGAAGGGGTCAGACTCCGCATATCTTGCGCGGGTGGAAACAACGTGATCTGTCGAAGGGCTGGATGTGGGATGTGAGGATTGGAGTCAGGGACGATTCCCAGGTTCTTGTCAGCATCGATGCTAGAGCTTAAGGATAAGCGAGTACATCAGTCACTTGCTGCCGTGTGGCAAATTACCCTAGAGTTGAGCAGCTTAGAGCAACAAATGCACGTTACCTCGGTTTACAGCGTGGCTTAGCTGGGTACCTCTGGCTCACTGTGTGTCAGGAGTCTGCATCAGGGTAGGGTGTTGGCCAAGACTGCGGATGTCTCCGGCTCAAGTGGGGAGGATCCCTTCCCACGCTCCCCGCATGGCTGCAGGCAGTCCTCCGGTCCTTGCGGGCTGATGGCTGGGAAATGTCAACCTTCTGCCACACAGGCGTCTCCATAGGGCAGTTTGCGACACGGCAGCTGGCTTCCCTCAGAGCAGGCAATGGCATCCAGGTGGAGGCCCTGCTCTTTGTATCCCAATCTTGGAAGTGGTATTCCGCGGCTTCTGCCACGTCCTGTTTGTTGGAAGCAAGTTAAGTCCGTTCCACGGTTTAGGGGAGGGGATGGTGCACAGGCTTGAATACCAGGAGGCAGAGACCGCCGGGGGACATCTTGGACCCTCTACCACAAAGTCTGTTTTCTCTACAGAGTCCCTGGCCTATCTCACAGCTGCTACTCATGGCTTAGATGAAGAAGCCGAGAGCCTGAAGGAGACATTTGACCCAGAGAAGGAGACAGTAAGTTTTTATTTACGTGAGTGTCTGATTACAGAATTAACTCTGAGATCGGGGGACAGTTTAAACCTACAAGTGTCACTCTCCCATCTGGTTAGCAGGGGAGGCAGAGGAATAAATGAGGTCAAAGGAGGCTCTGTAAACTTCCCCACATGATTCCTGAGAGCTGTTTGCTTTTAACCTTCTGCCTTTCAGATCCCAGACATTGACCCTAATGCCAAGCTGCTCCAGCCGCCTGCACCTATCATGCCATTGGATACCAATTGGCCGTTACTGACTGTATCCAAAGGCTTCTTTGAAGGCTCCATTGCCGGCAAGGGTAAGTGCCCCCCCCCCCCCATAGTGTTTTTGTTGTCGTGTGTTTGTGTTGTGAAGAGCTGTCCTCCAGAGTACCCTCAGCTCTGGAGCAGTGACACGCCAGTCTGAGCTGTGGTACGTTTTTTTGGGTGTTTTTAATGTTTGTTTATTTTTGAGGGAGGGAGGGACGGAGAGAGAGAGAGAGAGAGAGAGAGAGAGAGAGAGAGAGAGAGAGAGAATGCAAGGGAAGGGCAGAGAGAGAGGGAGACAGAGAATCCCAGGCAGGCTCCGTGCTATCAGCGCAGAGCCTGACTTGGGGCTGGAACTCAGCAACTATGAGATCGTTACCTGAGCTGAAATCAAGGGTCGGATGCTTTTAACCCACTGAGTCGCCCAGGTGCCCTGTGTTTATGTATATATGTATGTATGTGTTAATAAATAGATCGATGTATGTATGGATTAATAAATAGAGAGAGAGGCAGGCTCCATACCTAGTGTGGAACCCAATGTGGGGCTTGAACTCACAACCCCAAGACCAAGACCTGAGCTTAACCGACTAAGCCACCTAGACATCCCATGTTTTAAAAATTAAATAAGAGTATATGAGATGATTAGAATTTGGAAAATAGGGGGAGAAAAGAGAGTTGTCTTAGTCCAGGCCTCGGGCAGCCACTGTGACCACATGGGTGCGTTTCCTCAGGTTTTAGCGTCTGTGTGGTCAGTCCTGTTCAGTATCTCATCATTCGTGAGGGACAGTGTTAAGGCACCGAAGCAGCAATGTCAGACTCTGTCCCGTGGGCGTTTGCAGATGTGTGCTACCACCGTCCCCCACTCCCACCCTTACCTGCTCCTGTTGTTTTGGAGATGTCTGCTGGCTTATTTTTCCTGGCTGACAGCCTAGATGGACCCCAGGGCATTTTGTGCCCAGCCCCGCCCTCTCCTCCGTCTCTGACCTACCCTGTGTCCCCGTGCCCTGCACACGCTGGAGTGGCAGTAACTTAGAGATCTCGGCAGGAGACTCCAGGAGTTGCTAAGTAAAAAACGGTTCAGGGGGTGGTGTTTGGTGTCAGCAAGGCCAGTTGTTCCCATCTCTCTTCTACTTCCTCTCTTTTTGAAACCTGCTGCAAGGTAGCATAGCGTCTGTACTACAGAAGTAAATAATAAAAATACTAAGTGGACAGAGGCTTGGCATCTGCTTTTGTAAGGACGCAGCTTGCTTGCAGAAGAGGCCGGATCTCAGACTTGCCTGGCTATAACCAGCTCCTTTGTGTTCTTCTGTCTGTAGGCAAGGGAGGAGCCCTGGCTGCTGATATTGACATTGACACCGTTGGTACCGAAGGCTGGGGAGAGGATGCGGAGCTGCAGCTGGATGAAGGTGAGAGTTCTTCTGGGGGTCTCCTGGCAGGATGGGTGGCCTGGGGTGGGGGGACGGGTGGGGGCTGGGCCGTGGGGCGGTTCTGCAGGCTTCCAGACCGCGGAACCGACAAGGATCCCAGCTTTGGGCTTTCTTCATGCTAAAATTCCGTCAGTGCAAATCTGCTTTGAGCCTGGATTTTCCTTACAGATGGGTTTGTGGAGGCTACGGATGGCCTGGGGGATGACGCTCTTGGCAGGGGACAGGAAGAAGGAGGCGGCTGGGATGTGGAAGAGGACCTGGAGCTCCCTCCTGAGCTGGTGTGTGGGGTTCTCGCCCCGGGGAGGCTCCCTCTGGGTCTCCCTGTGAAAGCCAGTGGCCATACTGCCCCCCACCCGTCCCGAGGCCCCCAGAAGGGAGGGGGTGTAGATCCTCCCGACCTGATGCTTATCTCCCATCAGCCGGTCAGGCTGCAGCAACAGCAGCTTTTGAAAAGGCAGCAAGCTTTTTCGTCTGAATTGGAGCTTTTGGTTTATCGTTTTGTTACTGGTGAAGCTGCCCCTGTTTTGAGGGTCTTCTCCCACTAGTGCCCCCCGCCCCTTCCTCCCCGGTCGAGGCTGGGAGCAAGGTCAAGGACTGTGTTTGGACTTATCAGAACAAAGTGCTTGAATAGCTTA
This sequence comes from Panthera pardus, assembly GCF_024362965.1. NCBI lineage: Eukaryota > Metazoa > Chordata > Mammalia > Carnivora > Felidae > Panthera > Panthera pardus. The sequence continues at coordinate 4,915,433 of NW_026526777.1, read as the reverse complement.
TGAATGACTGATGTTTTTTCTCTTAGGATGTACCCCCTGGGGCAGCCGGGGGTGCTGACGACGGGTTCTTTGTGCCTCCCACCAAGGGAACCAGCCCAACTCAGGTGAGCAGGGAAGCGCCACCCTGCGGGCATGAATGTTTCTGAGCTGGCTCTGCTGGACTCGTGTATAAAGAACGTGGCTACTCTTCTGCTCTAGGTACAGGGGAGGGTAGTTTGGGAAGAGAAGGGGCTGTGTTTCAGTTGGCTTGGGTTTTCTGTTTCTTGTTAGATCTGGTGCAATAACTCTCAGCTTCCAGTCGATCACATCCTGGCAGGCTCTTTTGAAACAGCCATGCGGGTAAGTCTTAGAGTAACGTTGGCTCTTGCGGAGTGTTTCTCGCCCGGGGTCCCCAGGGAGACGGTTGACTCCTCTTAACCAAATGGAAATTAACCTATGCACGAGGGCAGAGGCGTGCATTTATCGTGGAAACCCTGGTCTTGCCTAGGGAAGGTATCCTCCTAAGGCCTTCTTCTACTGGGTGGATCTTTCCAGCCATCTCCCACCCGTTTATAGTCTGCTTTCTGGCTCACATCAGTAAGTTAGCGCCCCCTCAGGAGCAGGTATGTTACAATATGTTATGATAGCAACAGCAGTAACTCCAGTAACTACAAATGCAACAACCGCTAACATTGACACACTGTGTGTCAGGCACTATCCTGAATGCTTTATAGGTATTACTAAACGAGGTAGGCCCTATAATTAAGTATAATTTACTGATGAGGAAACAAGTACAGAGAAGTTAAGTACCTTGCCCAAGGTTAGCTAGTTTTGCAGTGGCAAGGTCCCAATTTTTCTATTTCTTTCCTCTTGTATTCTAGCTCCTTCACGACCAGGTGGGGGTGACCCAGTTTGGCCCCTACAAGCAACTGTTCCTGCAGACCTACGCCCGAGGCCGCACCACCTATCAGGCTCTGCCCTGCCTGCCCTCCATGTATGGCTACCCTAATCGCAATTGGTAAGGCCCCTTGCTCCTGGCTTCTGTGTCTTCCACGTGGGGTGGATATTTCAGATGATAGCCTGAGGGACAGTTAATGGTCGTGCCAGAGGGGAGGTTTCCTAGTAGGAAGGAACTTGGGCTCGACACTCTGTGAGGTTTGGTTTATACATCCGCGTCCAGTTCCCCCACCTGTTTCCCCTTTGAGTCTAGCGGCTTCCGGGTTATCCCTTTTTCTTCCTACTTTTCCAAACTTCCAGGAAGGATGCGGGGCTGAAGAATGGCGTGCCAGCCGTGGGCCTGAGGCTCAATGACCTCATTCAGCGGCTACAGCTATGCTACCAGCTCACCACAGTTGGCAAGTTCGAGGAGGCCGTGGAGAAATTCCGTGCCATTTTACTCAGCGTGCCCCTCCTCGTCGTGGACAATAAGCAGGAGATTGCGGAGGTAGGAGGGGGTAGCCCACCTAGCCCCGGGCACCCTCACGGTCTTGCCTCTGTGCCGTGACCTTGCTTTGCCCCTCTCTCAAGGCCCAGCAGCTTATCACCATTTGCCGTGAGTACATCGTGGGCCTGTCCATGGAGATAGAAAGAAAGAAGCTGCCCAAAGAGACTCTGGAACAGCAGAAGCGCATCTGCGAGGTACGATCTCTCTGGGCTTCTGCACGGTGCAGAGAGGTCCGCCCCTTCAGCCTCCATTAGGTCTGAATTCTTAAAGTCCAAACCCACATTTCAGTCTGGGGAGTAAGAGAAGTTTGGGCCTACTTCCCTGAGGAGAGGGTGTGTTTTTCTCCGCTTCTTCATTCCATCAGTCCTTCACACCCCGGGGGCAGAAGATCGCTCTGCCTCGTAGTCAGCCCCGTTTTCGTTTGCTTTGTGTTGTGTTTACTGCGTGGGCCGCAGCCCATAAATGACCTATGTCTGCTGTACCATCAGCCTGGCATGTGTCCCCCTCTCTGTCCACCAGATGGCAGCCTATTTCACCCACTCCAACCTGCAGCCTGTGCACATGATCCTGGTGCTGCGCACGGCCCTCAACCTCTTCTTCAAGCTCAAGAACTTTAAGACGGCTGCCACCTTTGCTCGGCGCCTGTTGGAACTTGGGCCCAAGCCAGAGGTGGCTCAACAGGTAGATGGGAACTCCTTCCTCAGGCATAAAGGGACCAGACCGGCTCTCACATGGAGGGAGTAGAAGCCAAGGCCTTTGCCTCTAAAAACAAAGCACTGATTAACAACATTCAACAGAAGGAGGCAACCGAATGCCGTCTTCTCTTTACTTAGTGGCAAGGGTGCTTCCTTTTGTTCTTGGAAAGCGAACTCGTAACTCCTTCAGACAAGGCACAGGTGTAGAGTGACCTGCCACCTAGAAGAGCTCCGCCTTCCCGTCCCTGAGCTCTGCTACCCGTTCCCACCGCTGCTAACCACCGCACACAGGTCCCGTTACTTGGGGTCTCTGAAGGCATTCCTCCTGGGCGGTGCAAGCCAGTTTTAACCCTTTGAGTCCTGGCTCTGATAATCTCCAGGCTTGGTGGAAGACTGTGGGTCTAGATCCGTGGAACCACTGATACTGAGAAGGGGAGATCCTGATGCAGCAGGAGTGGTGGTTGTTGTGACCCCTTCACGTGTGTCCTGTACGAAAGGACATACTCGTTCACTCGGTACAATGGCATCTCGAGTCAAGGAAGTTACTGAACCGTGGTGAGTTGTGATGTGCAGCTTTCAGTCCTCTTAAATAAAATACTCCTTCCCTCCCTTAGACCCGCAAAATTCTGTCTGCGTGTGAGAAGAACCCCACAGACGCCTGCCAGCTCAGCTACGACATGCACAACCCCTTTGACATCTGTGCTGCGTCTTACCGGCCCATCTACCGTGGGAAGCCAGTGGAGAAATGTCCACTCAGTGGGGCCTGCTATTCCCCTGAGTTCAAGGGTCAAGTCTGCAAGGTCACTACAGTAAGTACTGTCCTCTAGAAAGACATCCAGGATCTGGAGGGAAGAGGAAAGAAAGAGAAAATAGAAAGAAGCGTGTTGGTTCTTTTTTTCTTCCGTTTTTGCCTCTAGCTCCTTGAGACAGTGATACTAAAGAAAACTAGAGCTTCTCCCCACTGCTGTTTACTGAGCAGTAACAGATCTTAACCACATACTCTGCTGTACTCACTGAGGAGTGGAGGGAGTAAGCTTTCTGGGCTGTGCACCCTCGCAGATTCTCTAACTTTTCCCTGTTTCCTTTTCCACAGGTGACAGAGATTGGCAAAGATGTCATCGGTTTAAGGATCAGTCCTCTGCAGTTCCGCTGAGGCTCCCTCTGGTGCGTGCAGGGTCAAACACCGTATTTTCCTCTAGAGAACCAATCTCTATATCCTAACTTCTTTCTTCCTCGGCTGCCCTTCAAATTATCGACATTGAGCTGTCCTGCCCTAAAACTTAATGTCCCTTTCTCCTCTTCTATGGTTAATCAAAATGTCTAGACCTCTCTGTCGTCTTGTCGAGGTGACTACAGTTGTGGTGATCTCCCTCCCAGCTTAGATCGCTCAAGGAACAGATGAAAGTTCCGTGATGAAACTTTGCCTACTGCATTCCTTCAGTGTTTATCTTTTCCCTCCCCACCACCTTTGTATCTTTCTTTTGGATGGAAGCCGGATGTGATAAATAAGACCGTAACTTTTACTCAGCCACAGCAGACTCTTAGCCATCCCCCCCCACGCCGTTTTCCTTGGGCATGTGAACTCCCAGGCAGGTACCCTGTGTGTGCCCAGGAACTCAAAAGTCTGAGAAGAAACTGGTTTCCCAAGAATGCACGTCACTTTTCTTTGGTTTGTTCTTTATAGCCATTGTTCTTGTGTTTGTTTCTCACACTTAATAAAGTAAATTTCTATGACAATTTTGTGGCTCCATTTGTTTCCTGGACACTCTCACGTTCCTACTTTATGTAGCTGCCCCACCAAACCAGGTGTCTTTTTCTTCTTCTTTTTTTTTTTACGTAGAGAGAGTGAGACAGAGAATCTGAAGTAGGCTCCAGGTTCCACGTTGTCAGTGCAGAGCCCGACCCGGGGCTTGAACCCACAAACCGTGAGGTTGTGACCTGAGCCGAAGTTGGACGCTCAACGGACTGAGCCACCCAGGCACCCCGATATCTTTTTTTTAATTACAAAAGTAATAAACACCCACTGTCTTTTTAAAAAATACATTTTTTTCATAGGATATATTAAACTGTGAGAACATAGCAAGTAGCTCCCTTGTTCCGTTACTGACAGCAACCTTTCCCCTTTTGCTAGTTATAGCCAGTACTTACTGAGCACCTACCGGGTACTTCTCGCTGTTCTAGACGTTTTACAGGTAATACACATGTTACAGCGGTTACATTGGCAATACAGGGTTTTGCTTGTCGTGTGCTAAGACTACATTGGGTAGATTGGCATGCTGTGTTTTTGATTACAGTTTGTACTTTTCATTTTAAACTCCGTTTCAGGGGCGCCTGGGTGGCTCAGTCGGTTAAGCATCCGGCTTCAGCTCAGGTCGTGATCTCACGGTTTGTGGGTTCGAACCCCACGTTGGGCTGATAGCTCAGAGCCTGGAGCCTGCTTTGGACTCCGTGTCTCCCCCTCTCTCTGTCCCTTCCCCACTCTCACTCTGTTTCTCTCTCAAAAATAAGCATTTTAAAAATGCTGTAAAATAAGGTTTGGCAACAACTTTCACTATACATTAGGCAGGAGGTGAATAAATATGGAAAGGAGGTGCTAGGAGTATCACACTAGTAAGGATAGAAAAGCAGAAGCAAGTTTAAGAGATGATGCAAAGGACAAATCATGTTTCAACTCCATCGTAGTTCTCTCCAGTTACCTGCAGTATTTTTCTTTTTTTTTTTTTACCTCCAGTATTTTTCTTATTAACATGTTTATATTAACATAATAGTATAAAGCCAGGCGAAATACCTATAATATGTGCTTGATATAACTATAGTCCTATTAGAGACATACATGTAAGTGGGTTGGAGTTAAATGAGAAAGCCTGGAATAACAGGTGTTGGGGAGAAAGCGGTTAATCAGAGGATTAGGTTATAGAAGTTTAGAATTGAAAAGAACTTTAATCTGAGGCCTAGAGTGATAAAGGGTTTTGAACAAAAGTACTTAGTTACGGGGGCGCCTGGGTGGCTCAGTCGGTTCAGCGGCTGACTTCGGCTCAGGTCATGATCGCGCGGTCTGTGAGTTCAAGCCCCGCGTCAGGCTCTGTGCTGACAGCTCAGAGCCTGGAGCCTGCTTCAGATTCTGGGTCTCCCTCTCTCTGACCCTCCCCCGTTCATGCTCTGTCTTTCTCCGTCTCAAAAATAAATAAATGTTAAAAAAAAAAAAAAAAGTACTTAGTTACGGAATTGGGACTGGGACTTAAGTCTTCTGACTTTCAGTTCAGAATGTTTTCTCCTCACTCACCACTTGTGTCTGGAAGAACACAGTACCGTTTGCACAGGTATGATTTACAAACCCTGTGCCCTATCTGTGCCGGAAAGAGTACCTAATCTGGTACCCGACACGGTACTCAAGTGTGCGTTTAGGAAGCTAAGGACGGAAGCCATGAAGTGACTTCATTTAGTTTAATTTAGTTTGTTTTTAATTAGTTTGTTTTTAATGTTTACTTTCGAGAGAAAACGTGAGTGGGGGAGGGGCAGAAAGAGGGGACTCTGCCGCTGACGGCAGGAGTCCCATGTGGGGCTTGAACTCATGAACTGTGAGCCAAACTGGGCCAAACTCAGACGCTCAAAGGGCTGAGCCACCCGAGCGCCCCTAAGTGACTTCACTCAGATGTGATTTCTCCCTTTTAAGCTTTATAGCGCTTGACCCTTCTGTGAAAACATTTGCCTTGTATCATCCTTACTGTGTGTACCTCTCAGTCTCATCCTACCTCCAGCCTAATCCTCAGGCAGCTCTTTTACAGCAGGGGCTGGTCCCATCTGTGTCACTCTCCGGGGTTGTGCCCCGCACAGGATCCTGCACAACAGTGGGTGCGCTCTAAATGCTAACACAGATTTGCGTGGGAGGCAGCTCTGACCCATCTGAAGAGGAGAACCATCCCGGAGGAGGGAAGGGGTGTCTGGAGTTGTCTTTTACCGAGGCTCCCCCCCGCTTCACTGGATTAGAGGTTGGGTTCTATATGGAGAAAAGGGGATGGTTCGGGGAAGGTAGGTCTATAGCTACCACGGTGAATGGTCCTCTGGCTCAGTCCGAGGTTCCAGACTTGCTTTTTCTGCCTGAATTGCTCCAACGCACCCTGTGCTCTAACTAAGCTCCTAGTCCTGTGTCCTTCATTCTGGCAACCCTGTCGGAGAATAGGAAATGAGAGACAGCCGCCGGATCCCGCGGTGAAGTGTGTCTCATCAGGGTCCGGGAGGGCTGCGAGTGGCCAGTGAGCGCCAGCGGGGTTGTAGGCCCTCGCCTAGGAGCTGAGCTTACATCAGTGAAGACCACGGATGGCAGTCCTCGCCCGCTGGGTGTTCAAATTCCACGCAGTGCCTGGGGGGCCAGTGTAAACAAGGAAGTAAAATCAATAGAATGTCAGAGAGTGCTAAGTGTTGAGAAGCATATGATGAACGAGCCTCTTCTCTGGATAACGCGAGAAGTTGAAATAAAGGAAGCCGGGCTAATCAGTAACCTGGTAGAATTTCACAGTGAGTTTCACTCCGTTAGTTCAACGGTTCCTGGCGAGAAAGAAAAAAAAAACAAAACCCAACCCACAGAGCTTCCTGTCCCTTTAAAAATGGCGGCTCCGGCCCGGCCTGCACTACTACTGGTTGCACGAGGACAAGGGGAGGGGCGCGGGGCGGGGCCGAGGCACGGACGCCGCGAAGCCCCGCCTCCTACGGCAAGCCGGAGGTAGCAAGATGGCCGCCGCTGAGGAGGCTTGTGGTGCTGGGGCCGACGCGGACCGGGAATTGGAAGAGCTTCTGGAAAGTAAGAACTCGTAAAGGGGAAGGCCCGACGGTGGGCGGTTGTAAGGGCTCATTCCGGGGCAAACTGCGCCCGAGATATCGGGGGCGGAGCGGGAGAGGCTTTCCAGAGGTTGGCCGGGGGCAGAGGGTCTGCCTGTGACTCCGAAGAAAATCTGTGGGTCACCCTCTCCTTCCTCCGCGGCGGGAGCTCGGGAGCCCACGTTGGGCCCCAGAGCGTCTCAGACCGTTGATCTCCCTGCCGGAGGGGAAGCAGTAGCCCGCCGGACGGTGTTTCACGATCCGGCACCGAACTCCCCTAGGTTTCGGTGAGCAAGTTCTTGTTAACCTAACTTCCTTCCCGCCAGCGGCTGTTTTCGGTCTTTGGTGGGCTGCGAACGGACTGCTCGCCTTAAGGGTCGACCAGCCCTTGGCGCGGCCTTCTGTGCGCTGCCCTCTCCCCCCTTTTTTCCTCTCGCCAAGCCTTTCACCCTTCCCTCCCCGGGCCCCATTCCAGTACTTTCACCGTCTCAGACAGCTCAAGCCGACTCCCCTCCATTACTCTGAAAAACTGAGGGGGAGAGGGCTTTAGGGGGAGACAGCTCACCCTCCTGAAAGAGGCTGGATGTTCTTTTCTTCCCCGCCCTCCGCTCTTCTGTTGGTTTCTTGCCCACAGTGGGGCCAGTGTCCTCCCGCTAAGCCCAGCAAGCGGATTGGTGGGGAGGACTCAGGTTTTTAGAGCAGAGGTGAATATGTTTTGTCTCTTGCCCAGTCACAGAGACGTGGGCAGGCAGAAGGATGAACAGAAACGGTGAGGAGTGCCAAGTGACTCTGTGGATTGGCACATAGTTATCTGCGGAGATGAGGCCAGAGGAAGCTCTAGGAACCTTGCCCAGGGAGGGCTGAACCCGTGCTATCCCTCAGTCTGTGCGAGTACCAGGACCTACGGGAAGCGGGGTGGAACGTCTTGTGGCTTTTGCTTTCTTGCCAAAAATTACGCCCTCGAGGGCTCCAGAGTGAGTTCAGGAGTTTAAGGACACCTGTGTTCTCTGCTCTCGTCGGATATTGGTGTGGGATTTCTGGGGAATTGGTAGAATGTGGCAAGGAAGTCACTGCGTAGATGGAGATGTCTTTGCAGAGCTTTTAAGTCTCTCTTTCCTGCTATGAGAGAGACGCCTCTTCCACCTTTAGGGATTTCTTCCTCTTTGATCACAATAAATTGGGTAATGAAGAGGGAAGTGGGCAGCTTATTGAGGGGTGGGCCAGGAGAGGGACACTTAAAAGGGAGATGGCACTTTGAAAGACTGTTCTCGTAATGCTGTGCCCAGAACTTACCCCGCACCCCCCCCACCAAGCCTTGAATCCTCATCCGTCCCCAACACACACACTATGTCTCTTGTCTCTGAAGGTGCTCTTGATGATTTCGATAAGGCCAAACCCTCCCCAGCACCCCCTCCTACCACCATGGCCCCTGATGCTTCGGGGCCCCAGAAGAGATCGCCAGGAGACACTGCCAAAGTATAAATTCCACCCTCTTAAGGGAGGGTGGGGGGGGGGGGTGTGGGCAAGCACCTGCAAGCAGAGGTGGGGCAGGCCCCTGTGGGCTGGAGTGGATTGGGGGGAGGGGGCCTGGCCTGACCCTGAGGATGGAGTGGTGGGATCTTGAGGAAGTGCTTCGAAGAGACGGCAGATTTAAAAGGTTGGTTTGGGAATGCCACCCTATACCCTTCCCTCAGTGGCCCGGTGCCTTTCTTACTGTCCTCCTGAAAAGAGGTAGTTAGAATGTCCAGTGGAGGTGGGCAGGAGGGCAGCACTGCATTTCCCTGAGCCCCTGCCTGTGGCTTCTGTTGGTGGGGGCCAAGTAAGAGATGCATTTTGCCCCCCCCCCCCCCTTCGCTGCAGGATGCCCTCTTCGCCTCCCAAGAGAAGTTTTTCCAAGAACTGTTCGACAGCGAGCTGGCTTCCCAAGCCACTGCAGAATTCGAGAAGGCCATGAAGGAGTTGGCTGAGGAAGAGCCCCATCTGGTGGAGCAGTTCCAAAAGCTCTCAGAGGCTGCCGGGAGAGTGGGTGAGGAGGCGGCCCTGGGGGGCTGGAGACCCCTGAACAGACCTCCACAGTGTCTGTTGCGCACAGAGAGCACTCTCAGTCAAGCTGACAGCACTCATCATATCACGGCCATCGGGTGGGACCAGGAGATGGGAGGAGGGACGGGGACACTGCGTCATGCAAGGGGGCGAGGCTGAAAAGTCACAGAAAAGATTACTGAAAACTGACCATTTTAAAGGTCATAGTGTTGTGGGTGTCTTCGTGGAGAACAAAGTGACACCCGGTTCGAGTAGATCTGTGAAAGTGACTATGAAGGTGACCACGGAGGATTCAGAGGTTTGGAGTGCTAGTGACTCACCAGTAAATGCTGCGTATCCAAGCTGATAACCAGCGCAGTCTGGGGAAGCAGACAGTAAAAATCCAAGAGACTTGGCCTTTCTCGATCTTTCCTAGGCAGTGATGCAACCTCCCAACAAGAATTTACATCTTGCCTGAAGGAGACACTCAGTGGACTCGCCAAAAATGCCACTGATCTTCAGGTGAGGGGAAGGGGTAGGGGCCACGAGAGCCCGTCAGACACATCAGCAAAAAGACAGACTCTCTTGGGTAGCATCTGAAGTCTGTCCCTGCCACACTGTTTTGCTGCTGGCAAGTTTAAATAGTTCTTTCCCACTTGAAAGGGTGCTAAGCATCCCAAGAAGGCACTGTCTTCAGCTTACGATGGGGTCACATCCTGGCCAATCCACCGTAAGTTGGAAATACCACAAGCTGAAAATGCATTTAATACACGTACCCTACCAAACATCACAGCTTAGCCACACCTACCTTGAGTGTGTTTAGAATACTTATGTTAGCCTGTGGGTCTGCAAAATCACCCAACACCAAGCCTATTTCCTAGTAAAGTGTTGAGTATCCCGTGTAATTTAGTGAATGCTGTCCTGAAAGTAGAAAACACAACGGTTACGTGGGGACAGAATGGTTGTCAGTGTTATCAGTTGTTGATCCTGGTGATCACGTGACTGCCTGGGAGCCACGGCCACCGTGGCATCTCGAGGGAGTATCATCTGCATATCGCTAGCCCCGGTCAAGGATCCAAATTGAAAATTGGAAGTAAAGTTTCTACTGAATGTACATCCTCTTCACACCATCTAAAACTGAAAAGTGGTCTTAAGTCGGACCATCTGTATTTGCTCACCTCTCTCCTGTCCTTTCTAGAACTCAGGCATGTCAGAGGAGGAACTGACCAAGGCCATGGAAGGGCTGGGCATGGAAGAAGGGGATGGGGAAGGGAACATCCTCCCCATCATGCAGAGTATCATGCAGAACCTACTGTCCAAGGACGTGTTGTACCCATCACTGAAGGAGATTACAGAAAAGGTTTGTGAACTTCTGTTTCTGCCTTTCCTCCTCATTTTCCACTGTGTCGACGACGCCTGTGGGCTTCCTTGTCTGCCTCGAGCCTACAGAGCTGGAGTAACTCGAGTGCACAATCTCTCTGCTCTTTTCTCCTTCGTGTATTTGGAACAGGAGAGTGGGGAGGAGCTGTGTCTTTGGGAATAAACGTACCCCACTGAAGATGCTTAAGGTAGAAGGGGAGGCTCTTCAGCTCTGGTTTTCTGTAAACTGGTTCGAGGCTGTTGTCTGATCAACCCTTTCTTGTATCTCTTACCAGTCATTTCTCTGACGATGATTTACTGGCTTTATGCTAGAAACAATTTAAGATAGTGTAAAAGATGGTCCTTGCTGTCAAAGAGCTTACAGTTTCACTAAAGAAACAAAACACAGGAACAGAAGCTTTTCAACGACATGGTGCAACATGCGGTCAAGAGTGAAGTGGACAGTGGAGACCAGGAGGCAGCAGACTGGGGTCCGGGTGCACCGAATCCAACTGTCAAGCGAAGAGTGGCTCTTGACGTTTATAAAGGTTGTAAAATCAGAACAGACAAAGGAAAGAACATGTGACAGAGAGATCACACGTGGCCCATAAAGGCTAAAATATTTACTGTCTGGCCCTTCGCAGAAGAAGTGTGCCGTCCTCTGGTAACTGTAAATGCTGGCACAGCCAGGTGACGTGGTTGGAGTCAGTGCTACTGACGTCTTTAGTTTTGACTTCCCCTGTGTCCCCTCCCCCTTCGCATCTTATTGCTTTTCAGATTTTATTGCCCTTCCTATCCACTGTCCATTAATTCTTCTGCACCCGTTCTCCCTTTCCTTAGTATCCAGAATGGTTGCAGAGTCACCGGGGGTCTCTTCCTCCAGAGCAGTTTGAAAAATATCAGGAACAACATAGTGTCATGGGCAAGATATGTGAGCAGTTTGAGGCCGAGACCCCCACAGACAGCGAGGCCACTCAGAAGGCTCGTTTTGAGATGGTGCTGGATCTCATGCAGCAGGTGAGGCCTCCTCTTGCCACCTGCCCCCCGGTGCTGCTGGGTGTGTGTTCGGTGGAGCGGGTATCTGGGAAGGAGGCCACACTGCCAAACCCAGGTGGAGGAGGGAGCACGAGAGAGGCCACGTAGCCTGGTCCCCAGGAGAAAGGAGAGAGACAGTGGCTCAGATACTTCTTTCGGACTGCCGTTTCGTGGGATTCTCTCCTTCTCAAGTTCCTCTTACTTTCCAGCTACAGGATTTGGGCCATCCTCCAAAAGAGCTGGCTGGGGAGATGGTGAGTATATCTTCTCTTAGATTTGAACCTGAGCCCAAGTTTCTGGAATTCTGTAGTCTCGAATGATTCCACTTGAGGTGATCGCTGTGGCCACTGGGGACGCACCTTCAAAAGCTGTCGCTTGAGGTAAGAGCAGTAATCTCAGTCCCTCCGTCTCTTCTCCAGCCTCCTGGCCTCAACTTTGACCTGGATGCCCTCAATCTGTCAGGCCCACCAGGTGCCAATGGCGAACAGTGTCTGATCATGTGAAACACAACACGCGTTCGGCCCTGATTCCCAGCCATGGGGAACATCGAGTCAGCAGAACCACTGGGAGCCGAGGCAGGAGTGTCGTCTGCAAGAGCAGTCTGCCCACTGCCCTCTGTCATCCCAGCTGAGATTGTGCCATACCAGCTGAGGCTCTTACTCTGTCTTTCTGGTAATAAGGCCTATTGTGCGGGCCGTTTCTGTGAACCCTATCCGTTGTGGTTGCTGCTGCTAGCAAAGGCCCAGCTACCTACCAGGTGAAGGAAAGCATCCCTTTGGGGGCATGCCCTTCTTCCCCCTCCCAACTAATGTTATATATGGCCACACCGATGTTCACTTTTACATCCAGGGTCTTTGTGCCTTGTCTCTACTCCCTCTCTCGGACTGGGGAGCAGAGACAGAGTCCTGGGGCTCCGTATCTCTCTAGTTCTTTTGGGAAGAGCCTTTGGAAATGAATGGGGAGAAATTCAGCCTGGGCTGGGGCTCTCGGTCTGTCACCGTGTCCTCTTGCCTTCAGACAGACCGTTGGGAATTCCGTGGAGGGAAAGGAAGTAGGGGCTTTTGCCTCTGATCACAGTAGGGTTGAAAGAGAAGCCCTGGGATTCTCCTCTCGCCAGGTGCTGAGCCTCCAGGTCCCTGGTGTAGTTTGAGAACTCAAGTCACCAGCTTGGGTCTTTGTATGATGCTGTGTGATCTGGGTGAACCCAGCCCTTGACCTTCCTGTGCCCCTGCCTCTCCTCCTCTTCTCTCTTTTTAAATACCTGTTTATCCCAGCCCTTCTCTGCACCCAAGCTGTGACAAGGAAGGGCCATCCACTACTCTGATTGGCCTCCTCCCTGGAAAACATACATAATTACAGTGTCAGGTCTAGGAAATGAAAGACCGTTCTTCCCCAGATGTGTTCTGGCTTATTTGAGACCTCTGATTTCTCTGAATCCTGTCCCTTGATTAAGCAGGTGACTTGGGAATGGGAGTGGGGTGCAGCTCGGGTCCTTTCTCTTGACTAATAAATATTCTGATTGAGGAGTGTGGCCTGTTTTTCGTTCAGGTCTTTCTGTGATCTTCCTCGGCTTCTGTAAGCTGCAGCGTGAGGAATGTTTGCAGACCAGTTCATACCATTGCAGTGCTGGTTCTACCACCGCCCCCTTCCCCAGCTGAGGCTGCCCCTCGGTTGGCCAAGGACGCTGGATGGCCATCTTGCCTCGTTGCCTCTGGGTGTTCCAATCTGGGAAGCCCTTCAGTTGGTGTTGTATCCTAAGGTTTCACATTTTTATTATCGTTAGCAATATATTATTAACGTTTTAAAAATTATTTCTATTATCATTGTTATTTTGAGTTGATCTTGCCCTTCTCTTTGGGAACCACTGCATCTATGGACCTTGGCTGCCATGTGTTAGTAGATACTCTGGTCAGACCAGCTGGCTCTCCTGTCTCAGCACTCAGAAGATAATGCACAGGGCAGGTGACACTCAGCCTCTGAGTCACTTGGCGCTCCGAACATGCCACTTTGCAGGGGTTAAGCTTTCTTACCCTTAAGACGATTCCACACATTCTGTGTGGATGGGGGATTGAGCCTCAAGCTGTTTGGGAAGGTCTAGGTACTGGACCGCATCAGAATATGAAAGCCCCAGTCTGAATCTGACTCCTCTGTTGTGTAGGAGGTGGGAAAAGCGGAGGCAGACTCGTGATGGTGGTCACAGGGCCTGAATGGCCAAAAGTCTCTACCAGCTCTGTCCAAACACCGGACGAGGATAGAGAGGAGGAGGGAAGGACAAAAAGACCCTGTCCCTGAACCATGTACCTGCTGTACTGGCAGTTCTCTTTTACCGATTTTCAGTCCTGCTGTCCTAGTCAGGGCTTACTCCAGGAATCCAGACGGATGCTCTAGTCCAATTTAGTTCTGTTCCCAAGCCATTTGTTTTCATTTTGATTGAACATGAACAAACTGACCTCCAGCTCCTCTCTGTCCCGGAAGCGCTGTTGGAGTGGTTCTGGGCTCGTGGAAGACAGAGCGGTCCTTCTCAAACTGTCTGCTAAAGAGCCAGGGTTTTTGTTTTGTTTATTTCACCCAGTCCTTCGTACGCTCAGATGCGTTCCCGTTGCCCGTGACAAGTGTGCAGTTCACACAGCACGCCACCCACCACGCAGGCTTGGCCACACCCAAGCTGACCAGGCCCCTTTCAGCAGGCTGAGTCCACTGATCATGCACCTGGACATCACAGCAATGTCAGAACGCTAAGACATTTCTAGACACTCTGAACTTCTAACTCATCATGTCGCAGACAGGTAGAAAACTGTTCACAGACCAGTACAAGTCTCTGAAGCACCTTGGGTGGCACTGCTCTGGGGCCCTCCCCGGTCTCCACAGCTCCGTCGGCCACACTGGTATGTTTCTGTACTTGTTCTCTCTCACGTGAGGGTTGCCTCCAGTCCACTCTTTCTTTGGCTAGGGTGTGTCGCTGTAAGGACCTCTATATTATTTTTGGAGCCTTTTCTTCTGCTTAAAAATAACCATTAAGAAGTTTAGGTTTACGCTGTATGTGGAGTTTTTATGCTGCTCTCAGACTTTAAAGGAGGTGCCCCTTTGTTCCAAAATTCTGTATGTTAGAAAATAAATTTGTAGTTGTTTGGATGGTTTCATGAGTTAAGAATCGAATTCATACAGAATTTGTGGTAATGAGGGTATTTTCCCGTGACTCTGGAGACCATCCTGGCAAGGGCCCCAGGAGGTGCTTATCATACACTGTCACGATGGCTGGGGAGCTTGGAAAAAACGATGGTCCACAGTAAACGAGGTTGAGATGATAGACCTTACGAGAAACGATCAAAAGGCTTAGAGGAAGTGGGCATGTGAGAATGAATGTCTATTACACCGGAAAACCCACTAGCTGACCATGTTCCTTAGGAAGGTCTGGGGACATTTTTGTTTGCTTTATGAAGGAAAGGCACTAATGAATGGGTCACTGGCATCTTTGGGAAATTTAGAAGTGGCTGTCTCTGTGGGTGGAGGCTGATGGCAGGGGATGTTTAAGAACTGGTTTCCCTTGTAGCAGTGGGGATGATAGGATCCTTGCACGGCGGAAGCCAAGTGGCAACACTTAACTCTCAGAGTCAGGGTGGGTGGGTTTCCATAGGGCAGCATGTTCAAAGTGGAGATGGCTAATGGAACGTGGGTGGTCCCAGGGACCAGATAAATGGACAGCCAAGCAAGGCATTGGTTTGTATTTAATTAAGAGATCAAGAATGATTGAGCAGAAGAATGAGATCAGTAACTTGAAAAGTCAAAATTCCTTGCCCATTTTTTAGGCCTGAGACAGTTCTTAGATTCAAACTACCAATTGAAAGATCCATTTACTTAGTCAACCATGTATTGGGGGAAGATTGCCCAGATTTTTTAAGTTGGAAAATAGGGATACTGGGCCTGAGTTGACTTTGATACCCAGGGATCCAAAGCGCCACCACAGCACTGCCCTTCCTACGCCCCGTCCTCATCGCAGTAGGGGAATATGGGGTCAGAACGGAGTGCTTGCCTGAATCTGCCTCACGGTGGGTCCAGAAACCCACTTTATGGTCATTTTTTTTTTTTTTCAGTTTCCAAATGTATAATCAGAAAGGACATTCTTGACAATCGGCAGAAAGCCCAAGTAGAAGCTCCTGAAACTGCACCCCCACCTCTACCAAGATAGAAAATAAAAAATACTGCGTTCTGGGGGAAATGGCAGTAATTAGTTCAACGCTTAAAAGGGTAGGCGGATGCTGGAGTGTGGGTCTCCATCATTTCTTTTAATTCCACCCGTCTGGCTCTTGCAAAAACTGGATTGGCCTGAGGCGGATTGCATGGGGCTACTGCAAACTTCGGTGGGTGGTAGTCCAAGCAGTACTGTGTTGGGTGTGTTTCCTCTACGAGAGGAAGTAACACAGCTTCTGGTATAGGTACGTGGTTTTTAACGTGTACTGTCTGACCCTCGACAGAAAGCTTGCCAACCCCTCATCTAGTGAATACGTTCTCCCAAGGAGTATCAGAAACACTTTGCATTCACAAGTGGTGGGCACCAGTATATATTCACAGTCTTGATCTGGAGCTATGTTATTTCTCCCCCGTCGTCACCGTGTAGCCCATTCTGCGGGGTACCACGTTTGTATGCTTTGTGTAGCTTACGCTACGCAGGGATTAAGGACATGCTAATCAGACTTGATGAACAAGCAGTGTCAAGTATTCTGGGTTCCTTGGTGAGACACATGCACTCCGGAGAGTGGAAAATAAATCCTGCAAAGATGCACGGTCCTGCCACGTTGGTTAAGTTTGTAGGAGTCCAGGGAGCTGGAGCATTCTGGGACGTTCTCTCTAAAGTAAAGGGTAAGTTATTGCATCTTGTGTATTTTGCCCCAAGAAAGAAGCGCGGTGCCTTAAGTAGGCCTCTTCAGTTTTGGTGGCACCGTACTCTGTGCTTAGGAATGCAAGAAAGGCCTCTGCAGCAGATCCAGGCTATGATATACAAGCAGCCCCGCGGCAGGGGCCGTATGACCTGGAAAATTCTGTGGTACTAGAGGTATCTGTGGTAGGAAGAGATGGTGTGTGGATTCTCGGGCTATCCTCAACAGGAGAGTTCAGCATAGATCTCTCGGGTTCTGGGGTAAGGTTATGCCATCTGCAGTAAAGAAAGTTTCATCATTTGAAAAGCATCTCCTGGCATACGATTAGACCCTGATAGAGACTCAGTGCTTGACCACAAAATATCAAGTGACTATGTGAGCAGTTGCCCATATAACCAGCTGGTTATTGTGAGACCTGCCAAGTTATAAGATTGGGTGGATACAATAGCATTTCGTCTTACAATGGGAACAGTACCTTTGGGAAGAAGCCCAAACAGCCTTGGTGGGCACGAATAAGTTAACCTGAACAAGGGTCCTCAGTTCCCCAGATTATGTACATCTGTTACAGTGATAGCTTTGTCCTAGCCCATGCCTGTGGCAACAGGAGAAATCCTGCAACCATTTGATTGGCCAGACGAGAAAAAAATTCAGGTCTGGTTCGTGGAGGAGTTGGTTTGATATGTTTTAGGGCAAGCCAAATATGGACTATCGCTTCTCAGTGGCCCCATCTGGAGTGGTCCTAAAAGTCAGTGATGAGGGCAAATTCTCAATCAGTAGGTCTTTAGGCAGTGTAGGTGATTATCCGCTTTGGAGAGTGAGAAGTGGCCTGAGGCAAGGGTATATGTGAACTCAAGGTCAGTGGGCTGGTTGGTCAGGGGCCCAGAAGGTGCAAGATAGGAAAATGCGAGAGAAGATCTGGTGAAGAGCATTTGGGTGGGTCTGTGAGAGTGGGACTTACTATAGCGTCCACCAGAAAAGTGTTAGCTAATAACCAAACGGACAGGACGATTTGACCAGGAACCTCACCTGGCCCAGTTCTTCCAGTGTGCTCATGAGTAGAATCACCCTGATGGCAGAGATGGAGGCTGTTTATCGGCCTCTTAGCATTGGACGCCTCTCTTGCCAGAGGCTGACCTAGCTATTCTAAATGTCTAACCGGTCAGCCACAAAGAGCAATGCTGGTCCCCCAGTTCAGTACCACTGCTCAGGGAGAACAACCAGCCACTTGGTGGCAATGATTCCATTCTGGAAAAGTCAGCAACTTACTCTGATCCCATATCTTGCTTTGCTTATCCTGCCTGGAGTGCCTTAGCTAGTAGGACCATCCAAGGACTCAGACGCGTTTGATCTACTGGTATAGGATCCTACATAATAATGCTTTGGAACAAGGGACCCGTTTAATGACAAAGCAGGTGCAGCAGTGGGCGCATGACAATGGGGTCCACTACTGTTACCAAATACCTTTCCATCCAGAAGCTTTTGACCTGGTAGAGCATTGGGATGGCCTTTGGAAGGTGCATTGGTGGTGCCAGCAAGAACGGGGTGCTGTCCTTTACAATACAGTGTAAACCCACATGACCATAATGGGGTGCTTTATCCTCAGCCCCTAGGTAGAATCCAAGGGCTCTGGAACCAAGGGGTGGAAACAGAAGTGACCCTATTCAACATCACTCCCAGTGATCTACTTGAGGATCAGGGGGTAAGGGGTGCCGGGAGGATGCTTCTATCAGGCACAACATAAGAATGTCAATAAACTTAAAGAGATGACCGTCATCTGGTCGCTTTGAGCTCCTAATGCCTGCAGACCATCAAGCAAAGAAGTTACCATACTGTTTGGGACAATTGACTCTTACGAGAAGATAGAACTGCTGCTAACATGGACACAGTGGGAAGCATTTGATGCGCACGTGATCCTTGGGATATCTCTTGGGCCTCCTATACTCAGTTTTAACCATAAATGAGTAAGTAAAGAATTACAGCCTGATTAAGGGCATGATCTCTTAGGGCTCGAAACCCTCAGGAATGAGGGTCTGGCTTACTCCACTGGGTAAGCCATCTTGACTAACAAGTGCTAGTCAAGGGGGAGATGACTCGACTGGGTGCTAGAGAAAGGAGATCATAGCATTTACAGTTTAGGGACTCCCCTTGTAAGTGTCCCCAGAAGTTAGCCAGAATGCCTGGATAGAATGGACTTATGTACAAAGCATATGGATCTGAGCAATGCTAGAAGCGGACTACATAAACATTGTTGGTACCCTGTCCAGATCCTCTTTACCAGGAAGTGTAAGTTTTGGCTGCTGATAGCTCACAGCTGCATCCTCTTGAGAACTGCCCTCTGTACCGACAGGAACCCCTTCTGGAAACTTCTGGAAGGTTATTCCCTCCTGGGGACAGCATCACGGCCAATGGTATGATGCCGGTTTTGGTGAAGAAGTCAGCTGGGATTCTGCTGGAGATTGCATTATCAGCAATGACATGTAATCATTAGTTGTGTTATCAGTAAATGATAATAGATAACTCCCCCCTTTCCTCGAGGTGGGACAAATGTGCCATGTATATGCCAGGAGTTCCCAGTGGAGGCTAAATGTAGGAGCCCTATCTTTACCTAACTTTTCCCCCTGTCTTACCTTGCTTGCCTCACTCCATTTACAGGTTTTACTTGAGAGCACTCCCTCAACGTACCATTTGCATGGAATCCCTTTTTTGAGCTCAGCTTCTAGGGAATGTAGCCTAAGGCAGGAGAACAGTGGAGCCAACCAAGAGAGGAGAACAGGAGCAGTTTGAGTTTGACCGAGGTAGAGCAAAGGTGAGTTCAATTTGGAAACATTAAAGTACCATTGTCTGGAAGAGAAAGGAATACCCTTAACCTGATACAAAGCATCTATGAAATCCCTACAGCTTATGTTATACTTAATGGTGAAAGACTGGTTGCTTTTCCCCCTACGATCAAGAATAACACAAGGATATCAGCTTTCACTACTTATATAAGGTTCTGGCCAGGAAAGTTAGGCAAGAAAAAGAAATAAAAGGCACGGACATTGGAAAGGAAGAAATAAAACCGTATTTATAGACGGCATGATCTTGTATATAGGAAATTCTCAGAATATAGGGTCAATTTACAAAATACATTGTAGTTCTATACATTTGCAATGAACAATCCAAAAATGAAGTTAAGAAAATAGTCCCATTCACAATAACATCAAAAAGAATACTTGGGGAGGGGTGCCTCGGTGGCTCAGTCAGTTAAGCATCTGACTTCAGCTCAGGTCATGATTTCATGGTTCGTCGGTTCGTGCCCCGCATCGGGGTCGGTGCTGTCAGCTCAGAGCCTGCTTCAGAGCCTCAGTTTCCCCTCTTTCTCTGCCCAACCCTAGTCACTCGCTCACTCCCTTGCTGTCTCAAGAGATATATATATATATATATATATATATATATATATATATATATATATATATATATATGTTTGGGGAAAAAAGAGGGGCGCCTGGGGGGCTCAGTCGGTTAAGCGTCCAACTTCGGCTCAGGTCACAATCTCGCGGTCCGTGAGTTCGAGCCCTGCGTCGGGCTCTGGGCTGATGGCTCAGAGCCTGGAGCCTGCTTCCGATTCTGTGTCTCCCTCTCTCTCTGCCCCTCCCCCGTTCATGTCTGTCTCTCTCTGTTTCAAAAATAAATAAATGTTAAAAAAATTTTTTTAAAAAAAGAGTACTTAGAAGTAAATTTAACAGAAGTGTAAAACTATACTGTGAAAACTATAAAACGTTGACAGAGGGAGATCTAAATAAATTGAAAAACATCTCATTTCCATAGAGCAGGACACTCAACATCATTAAGAGGGCAGTACTCCCCAAATGATCTCAAGAGTCAGTGCTTTCCCTCCCTATCAGAATCCCAGCTGACTTCTTTGTGGAAATTGACTAGCTAATTCTAGAATTCACATGGAATTGCCGTGGACTCAGAATAAGAAAACAGTCCTGAAAAAGGAATAAAGAAGGAGGACTCACTCTTCCCAATTTCAAAACTCACTATAAAGCAATGGTAAAACAGTCTGGCATTGGCACAAGAATAGACATTGATACCAATGGGATAGAATTAAGAGTCCAGAAATAAACTACATCTTTGGTCAACTGATTTTTCACAAGGGTGCCAAAACCAGCCAGAGGGAAAGAACAGTCTTTTCAACAGGGGTGCTGGAACAACTGGACAGCCACATGCAAAAGAATGAGCTCAATCCTTACCTCACATTATATGCAAAATTAACTCAAAACAGGTCAAAGACCTAAAAGTAATAACTAAAAACAGAGGGGTAAAACTGTCATAACTTTGGACTTAGCTAAGGTTTCTTAGATATGCCACCAAAAAGCATGAGCAGCAAAACAAAGATAAATTCACCAAAATTAGAAAGCTTTGTGCATCAAAGGAGACCATCAAAAATGAAAAGACAATCCACAGAATGGGAGAAAGTATTTGTAAGTAATATACCTGATAAGGGACTTGTATCTAGAATATATATTCTTACAATTCAGTAAGAGGAAGACAATTTAAAAACGAGCAAAAGGATCTGAATAGGCAGCTCTCCAAAGAAGACAGAAATGTCCAATAAACACGTGTAAAAATGCTTAACATTGTTAGTCATCAGAGAAGTGCAAACCAAAACCATACTGAGATACCACTCCATATCCACTAGGCTGTCTAAAATTAAAAAGTCAGATAACAAATATTGGCCAGGATGAGGAGGAATTGGAACCCTCATACACTGCTGGTGTGAATGTGAAATGGTACCACTGCTTTGAAAAACAGTCTGTTAGTTTCTCAAATGATTAAGCATATGGTGAACCATGTGACCCAGAAACTCCACTCCTAGGTATATACCCAAGAGAAATGAAGTGAAATATAAACCCATACAGAAACTTGTACATGAATGTTTATAGTAGCATCATTCATAATAGCCAAAAGAAACAACCAAACTGTCGGCAGATGATTGGAAACACAAGATGTGATGTATTCATACAATGGAGCGATACTTGATCTAAAAAAGAATGGAGTACTGACACATGATACAACATGGATGCACCTTGAAGACATGCTAAGTGAAAGAAACCGATCACACACACAAAGTGTATTATATGATTCCTTTCATATGGAAGTCCAGAATAGGGAAATCTATAGAGACAAAGGAGTTAATGGTTTTTTAGGCTGCAGTGGGATGGGAAGATAGAGGGTGGTAGCTAAAGGGTACCCGGTTTCTTTTCAAGGTGACAAAAATGGTTGAAAACTATCTGTGGTGATGGCGGCACATATCTGTGAATGTACTAAAAACCATTCAATTGCACACTTAAAATGGGTGAACTGTATGGTATGTGAATTTCATTTCAATACAGCTGTTTTGTTTTTTTTTAAAGTGCCACTGGCTATCAGGTATGTGAGTCTAGAGCTTGAAGAAGCCTGGATTGGCAATAAAGACTGGGACACGGATGGTGGTTCACACTGTCAGAATGGATAAGATCACTTTGGAAGAACACTTAGAATGAAGAGTGAGAACAGCTCATGAAATAAATGGTCAGGTGATATAAATAGAACTATGACATACAGTGTCACAGAAATCCGTGAGATTGGATATTTAGAAGGGGTGATGATCATCACAACCTCAAATGCAACAGGAGAGCCCAAAATAAGATTTGGTGGCAATAGCAATGGTGTCCAAAGCAGTAAGCATAGAAACCAGATCGCGGAGTGGGAGGTTTTCATCTCCAGAGCTCCACTAAAGTCAGTCTCGTTGAGGTCTTAACCTCCATGTTTCCAAATCCAGTGGTCAGTTTTCAGTCCTCAGACTCTTAAACAGGAATGAGAGTTCATAGTGCCCTTCTTGAAACATTTATAAAATTTGTTTTACAGGATTCCTTGCTCTTTTGGGTTTTAAGTTCTTTTTCTTGGTCGCTCCTTTAAAAAAATTTTTTTTAATGTTTATTTATTTTTGAGAGAGACAGAGACAGAATGCCAGTGGGTTAGGGGCAGAGAGAGAGAGAGAGAGGGAGACACAGAATCGGAAGCAGGCTCCAGGCTCCGCGCCGTCAGCACAGAGCCCAGCGCGGGGCTCGAACTCCTGAGCTGTGAGATCATGACCTGAGCCGAAGTCAGACGCTCAACCGACTGAGCCACCCAGACACCCCCCTAGGTTGCTCCTTTTAAATAAATTTTGCTGGATATTTTTTCTCCCTGACCTTTACTAGTTGGAGTGCCTTGAGATTAGAGGGCTCAACTTATATATAGACTCTGCTTGTCTTCTCTTGCGTGTTAACTAAGTGAGCACTCCCCACTGCATGGTTATAGATGCCATTTATACGTTAATAGCTCCCCACTTTGTACCAGCAATTGTCTTCTCCTAGGAGCCTCAGATTCATATTTCAATTGTTTACTCAGAAGCTCCACTTGGAAATCTAATAGGCACCTCCAGTTCAACATGTCTAAAATAGAACTGGACATTTCTCCAACAAAAACCCTCCTCCTGCTCCCCCCTCCTGCCTGGAGTTCTATCTCAGTAAATGGCCCGACTGTTTATCCTGTTGCTCCAGTCCAAAAGCCCGAGACAGCCCGCCTCTTTATCTTGCACTCCAGACTCACTCTATTAGCAGGGCACCTCTGCCACCTTCCACGTTATTTCCCGAATCCGGTCACTTCCTGCCACTTCCACTGCAACTCTAGTCTTGCAGATCTTTTGCAACAGCTTCCTAACTGGTCTTTCAGCTTCCATTTTGCCTCCCTGCAGACAGTGTTCAAAGAACCAACCAGACCAAATCTCTTCATTTATAAATCAGATCGTGTCACCTTTTTACTCAGAACCCTCCATGGCTCCCTAGCACCTGTAGGAGATACAATCCTAAATCGTCTTCTTGGTCTATAAATCTGGGAGTAATCTCTGACCACGTTTGTCTAATCTGCTCTTTCGCCACACTGGCTGCCCTGCTGTTCTTTGAACACACCAAGCCCACTCAGGCTCCAGGTCTTTTTACCTTGTTGTTTCCTCTGCCTAGAAGGTTCTTCCCCCAGTGGATATGATTCACTCTCTCACTTCAAATCTTTATTCAAATGTCACCTCGGCAGAGGGCCTTCCCCTGAACCGCCTCTGTAAAAGAGCACACCTACTCAGGTAGCCCGCTTTTACCCTGCTTTATTTTCCACTAGTCTTCTTAATATTATTATCTTTCTGACCTTCCCCTCCCTTTACAGTCCCAACCCTCTGCACTGATAAATAAGTTCTGTGAATGCAGGAACGTCGGTGTGTTTTCTTCACTGCTTCAGCCCCAGTACCTAGAACAGGAGCTTACGGACGCCATAGGAATTCGGTATATGTTGACGGACTGAATGAAAGAACGGTTGGAATGGTGAGGCATCAGACAGCTGCTTTGTGCTCTGGTCCTCTTCTAGATGTTGGGGTGACAAAGGTGACAAAGACAAGCCATTATAGAGCTTATATTCTATGGTATTTTCCAGTTACAAATTCATAATTATAGCTTAAATGTCACAGGTAAAAATCGTCATGAAAAAACAACGCAGAGTGAGAAGGCAGAGGAGGATGGTGGTGTGGGGTATCATTCTAGTTGGAACAGTCAAGAGCTGCCTCTCTGAAGGAGGAGGATTTCAGTAGAGATCTGAGTGGAGAGAGCAAGTCTAGTAAAGATCTGCTAGAGGAAAATCCCGAGAGGGAACAAATGCAGAAGCCCTTAGGGATGGATCATGCTTTGGCTGCAGCTAAGAGTGGAGAAGGCCAACAACGCTAGAGCAGAGGTAGGCAGTATGGGAGAGGAAATCGGAGAAACAGGCACCAGGTCATGTAAGGCCTTCTTTGGAAGCCTGTGTGTGTGTGTGTGTGTGTGTGTGTGTGTGTGTGTGTGTGTGTGAGAGAGAGAGAGAGAGAGAGAGAGAGAGAGAGATAGGGAAGCTTTGGGGGCAATAATATGGCCTGACTTACATTTTAGGCCGCCAGTCTGGCTGCCTTCCAACTAGCAAGTCAATCATGGAAGTAGACAAACCAGCTAGGCGTTCATATGTTCATAAGTAACATACAATGAATTCTAATAGGATGGTAGTGGTAGAGGTGAATGGGGTCAGGTTCTTGCACCGTGCCCCGGTCAAAATGCCCTGCGCCCGGCAGCAACCTTTCCAGGGATCTCCCGCAAGCTTCCTTCAGGTGTCAGAGCCAAGCGGTGTCCACCACCAAGCCCATTCTGCGGAACTTGCGACACCCCCCCCCCCCCCCGGCCTCCCCCGCCTCCCCTTCGGAGAAACAGCCTCTTGAATCGCTCAGCTGCATCTGAAGCTTCCGAATCCCTTAATTTAAAAACGGGTAAATGGAAGCTCTCGCGGGGAAGCGGGTCTCAAAGGGATTGAAACCACTTAAGGAAACAAGGTCCTCAAAGGAAATGGGGTTTCCACAGGGAGCCTGGCAAGCACTGCCTGTTCCCAGTGTTCAAAAACAGGGCGGAAATGGAGGCCGCCCAGGAGGTTGCCCTCCAGTCGGCTGGAAGGGAAATTCGGTTCCACCGCAGCCACAAGTCCGGGAGGCCCCCTGCCCCCGCGTCTGCCCGCAGCCGTGCGAGAGGCGCGAGCCCCTCCGAGCACGCCGCGAAAACAGCTTCGCCTCACGGGAGCGCGCACGCGCCCCTTGCTCTGTTTGCCGTTGGCCCTAAGCCCCGCCCCTTATGCGTCCTCCGCGGAGGGCTGGGAGCCGAGAGCTCGCGCGACCACTCTTCCTTCAGTCTTCTCCAGCACCTCGTCGCAAACGGGGCCGGAAAGCGTGGCGGCGCAGGCGCAAGCGCCGAGAGCGGAGGCGGTGGTGGTGGCGGCCGCTGGCCAGTGTAAGATGGCGGCGGCGTTGGTGGCGGCAGTGGACGGGGCGGCTGGGCCTGGAACAGTCGGAGCAGCCGCTGGCAGAAGGATGACCCAAGACGGGAAGCGGGCTGCTGAGCCTCGCCGGCTCCCGTGCTTGTAACTGCCCCAGCCGGACACCCCCCCCTTGACCTACCCGGTCCGTGTCTCGTTCCGGCTTGGCCTGACCCCCTCGCCCCTGGCCCGCTCCCCGTCAGGATAGATTGGATTCCTTTCCCAAGCTCCCGGGGCTCAGGTCTTTTCCTGGCCCCGACCCGGGTCTCCGCCGGGAGGACTGGCTGCCCTTGCCTCAGGTCAGCCCTGGGGTTGCCCCCAAGAGCCTGCCCCACGGTCCACAGGGACGGCTTTGCTGCTCGGGTGACCCGTTTGGGTGCGCGTGTTTACCCCCTTAGGCTGGGGGAAGCGGTCGCCCTGCGTCTCCCCGTCACCTCGGGGCCACCGCGCAGTGTGCCCCCCTCCCCCATCCCGAGTTCTCGGGCCCAGCACCTTGTACGGAAGGCCGAGGTCCAAGTCAGTTGTCGCCGTCTGGTCTCGCTCCCTTTGTAATACAATTCTCGCAGCTTGCTTCCCCTCACCCCCAGATCTTCCAGGGCCCCGCAGAACCGTACCCTTTGCTCCCTGTTAGTTGGAAAGCATCTGGTGGCTTGAATTTCTGACTCATATGATTGTCGCTGGAGTCTCTGTAAACAAACCGGCACTAACGCTATCACATTCTCTCCGGGATTTCCCCCCTGCCCTGTGGCTTCTTGTTGAGAGGTTTGGTTATGGGTTAGCAGCGACAAGATTCAGGTTTTCCTTTTAAATGACTTTTAACGTTTTAGCGGAGCTGGGAGATGACTTGCCTGGTTCGTGGTATTTCTGTAACTGCCTGGGTTATTTGTTCAGTAGTTGGGCTTACTCTGGTTTTAAACAGTGCCGAGGAGGTCTGAAAAGGAACTAAAATGTATTCACAGATGTGTCGTGTTATGGTCAGTAGAGATACTTTTGCCATTTAAACTTTAACTTTTCTCAGCCCTTCAGTGAATCAACCGACCTATTTTCTCAGGAGCTCAGCCTGGCCCAACTTCAGTGATAAAGAAGGAAAGGTGAGTAGGAGTTGAAGGCATTTAAATTCCTGAGCCCAAGACAGACCCTACCCTGATGCCCAAGTGCTGACCACTACAGTCATAAAATTCCTACCCCAGTATCCCAAAGAGTTGGGGTGTTGTTCTTGGCTGTGTTCCAGCTCCGGTTAAATTACTTTGACAAGTTTTATGGGCTGTGGGCGTCTTGACTTTCTGTCCTAAACTGTTGCTGGGTATCTTCAAATAACGCACCCCGCCCCCCCCCCCCCACCTCGTTAAGCCTAGAAGGGAATGTGTCCCCCTCTTCCTTTATTCATTTGCCTTGTGTGTTGCTTTTCTGTGGATCGTGTTTCTTACGTCGTTAAAAGCTGGGAATTAGTCTGCCTGAGTTCTCTTCAGCCTTTTGTCAAATCGAGTCTCTTCCCTTCTCAGGGCTTTGCATTGTTATTTGTGTTTGGAGGAGAATCTTCGGCTGCTTGTCCCCGAAAGCTGGGAAGTGGTGCTGGGGAGGTCGGCGTCCGAGTTCAGTCCACTTGAGAATTCCAGTTTTGCAGGACATCGTAGTAAAGTTGGGGTTAAAAAAACCCAATCAGCTGCTCTTTAATAGCCGGTCTGAAGAATTTGGGGTCAGCCGAGGAATCATCTTGTGCATTCAGCAGCACAGGCCAGGGTCAGAGAGGGAGTCAGAACATACTCGTAAACGTAGTTTTTGTAAGACTTCTGGCTTTCTGGTAGCGGAGGATAGTGCTGTGGTTGAAGTCCACGGGATGTGACAGAAGAGCTGAGTGGCTCTGGGAGGGAGGCCTGGCTGATTCTTCATACGTTCAGGGTAGGTAGTAGGTAAAGGTTGAGTGGGACACTGCTGAGTTTTGTTCCGTGTGGTGTCCTGATTGGAACATCAGCCGGGCATGTCTGTGTGTCAGTGAGACAGATAAGTACAGCCGTTAGAGCTGGACAGATCAGAACTTAACTACTGTACTAAGATTTATTGGCCATGTGACCTTGGGCAAGCTACTTAAACTTCTCTGACTCTTAATTGCCACATCTCTGAAAGTGGGATAACGCCACTTACCTCCTACAGTCATTGTTGGTCTCGTGGGAGGGAACCTGTGTGAAGCTCTTATATTGTGCCTAGCGCATGATAGACACTGAAAAAATGTCTTCTGTTTTCTTTACACATTGTTGCTATGGCTTTGAATAAGGCATGCGCCAGTTTCTACTTCTTTGCCTTCTGTTTTCCAACGTAGTTTCCTTTTTATTTTTTTATTTTTTGTGAATCGTTTTTAACTGGTCAGCTTAGATGTCTGCTTTGTAGGCACCCATCTACAGTTACCTTCTGAACATGATTGGAGTCAGTGTGGTGGGGGTTCAAGACCAAGAACAGCGGAAATAATTAGACGTCCGTGTGTATGTGTCTCTCTAAATAAATGCGTTCTTAGACTAAACATCAGTGTATCTCCTTAGTTCATCGCCTCCTCCTCTTGGTCTCTGTTCATACACACCTGGTCAGCGTTGACACGAGGATTGGAATTCCTTCCCTTGCTGCTTCAGCGTTCACTGCCTCTGCTCCAGCTACCCCTTATGCCTTTTCCTTTTTTGCCTTGACGAGAATACATTTTTTCAAGCTCTTGGGCTCTGCAGTGACCCCCATCAATAGATCATCAGAGGCCTAGACCATGAAAAGGTCTCCTTGTTCTCGGAAGTGAGTCTGGGCTAGGGAGCTAGGAGTGTGGAGCGTTTTATTTCATCTCCCCAGCTGGCCCGTCTTAACAGCATGATGGCATAGATGCAGGTTTTTAACCTTCTCTTGTTGGCTTTTCTTCTACGTTTTTGGGGGAGGTAAGGGCACATGAAAATTAAAGTGTTGATAACGTCGCAATGAAATCAACTGTATTCATTCAGGCCAGTGACCAAATTAGACTTGGTCAGCTTTCGTTACCACCACCACCAAAAGTAGACTTGGGTAGAGGGTGTTGAGGTGGACTGAGACTGCATTTTTATTATTATTATTATTTTTTAATGTTTTTATTCATTGATAGAGTGAGAGAGAGTGAGCGAGCGCGAGTTGGGGAGGAGCAGAGAGAGACAGAGATACAGAACCTAGAACAGGCTCCAGGCTCTGAGCCGTCAGCACAGAGCCCGACACGGGGCTCGAACTCACGAGCCCTGAGATCATGATCTGAGCCGAAGTCAGATGCTTGACCGACTGAGCCACCCAGGCGCCCTGATTTATTACTTACGTTTTTGTGAGATCTGGAGATCTGTGTTGGGAGAGGGGTGGGGTGGGAGGAGAAAAGGAGATATGTTGAAAAAGGTATAACTTTGTTCCTTATTACTCTGTGTGCTGGGTGAGAATCTCTCCTCCCCCAGGGGTTTCACCTTCTGTGCTTCAGGTGACATCTGTGTATATAGTGAACCAGTATTCTTAGTTTGTGGGCCACAACGATAAAATTCTTACTTTTCTGAAGTTATTTTATATTTCAGGGCGTCGCATAAGACTTGTCGCATCTTAGTAGGAAGTATTTCCTAGCATGGCTGAGTGGGAGGGTAGGTATGCTTGTGACTGTGACCTTAGTTCCCACCACCAGCCTGACAGGGCACTGTATACAGCAGTCTGTGGAATGTATAGGAACCAGCACCAGTGCTGTGATCCTTAGCGTTCACTAGGATCAACCTAAGACAGGCTTGTCTGCAGAGAGAGTAAAAGAAAGCAGCCTTTTGGTGGCCTGTTTAAAACAATACTGACATTTCAGAAGCAAAAGGACTCTAGAAGACATTCTGCAGAAGTGTGCCCTGTTGTGGGAGACTGAGACCTTCGAGTTTCATGCTCTCGGTCCTGTGTTCTATCAGGTGAGTTGCAGTGACTAATTAACCTTTGTTTTCAGGAGATAGATTTGTTTCTGGATTGTTTCTACTGGAGAAAAGTTATTCTAAACATGTCTAGGAATTTTCCGGATTATAAAAGACAGAATTAAGAGGTTTTTTTTGCATAACATTGGCGTTAAAGTTAGTCGTTAAGACTGAATTAGCTTTTTCTTTTTTAAAAAAACAAATTATCGGTAAGCCAAGATAATCGGCTTACACTCAACCAATTTGGAACCCCGGGCAACTAACTGGAAGAATTGAACCAGCAGTGGACACGGAGGTAGTGACACGTGTATCTCTTCATGTCAAAGCTACCTGCCAATGATTTTAGGTTAGCTTCACAGTAATAATGAAAACTTCATCTTAATGTTTTTGTGCCTGTAGTAGAGGAACTGTGCCACGGTTAGGATTGGTCAGAAATTCTTGTTTACTGATTCAGTTATTTTCTTGGAGAAGAAAGTCCTTGAGAGGTCTTTGAAAGTTAGTGCGTGATGAATTTTGTGACTCGGTCACGCTTCTTTAGAGCAGGCTTTTATCTGTGTCTCTGTAGGACCTGGTTTCTGGGCCAGAAGCCCACTTTCTCAAGTGCTACCTTCACCTCTGGAGTGTGCACGCTAAAGATAAATTAATGAACTGAGTCTGCCCTGAGTTTGCAGATAGGGCCTGGGGAGTGACTAATATGACAAAGACGGCATCTTTTTAATGAAATGTAGTATGTGTAATGGATTGGGTTATTGGCGACATTTTTGGTATCACGTGTGAGAGGTTAGATATTTGCTCTTGTCATTGATACGGATCCTGTGCAAGGAGGCCTGTCCAAATTCTAACGTGGAGCATCCATGCTTGCCTCTCCTGTCATTTTGTTGTTGTTGTTCTGGTTTTTCTCAGCCATCTGGAAACCTGTCGTAGGATCTACCTCTAGTGGTAGCCAGGAGGCTGTATTCCCCTGGTGTAGTTTAAGCACTGCCACATTATCAGACGTGTTTTTGACCTTATTTTAGGACCCAGCATTAAGACTCTTCCCTCTCACCTAGTGCAGGTAGGAGGGCACTTCTTGAGGTTTTTAGACTTTCCGTTTTACTGTTTTATTATAAGTTCTATCTTTGGAGCATCACACTTCCATCTCCTTTCCAGTGATTAAAGAACAGTTTGCAGTGTGAGTGCAAAAACTGGTAATGGGGGCTGGATTCTCATGTAAAGGTAAATCATTTCATCGTGGAAACACAGTGGAGTTTCTTTGGAAATGAATTTTCCTTAGAATCATTTAAACTGAGGTAAATGGGCTTAAATGTTGTCATAAAAGGTCCCTTAAGTCTGTTGCCGCAGACAGCACTTAAGGTTTAGAACGCATTCCTAACATACTCTGAAATACTGTTACTAGAATTAAAGCCAATAAACTGTAAACACAGGACATTTGGAATTACCACCAGGGAGAGGAGGCATGCATCCAAAGGAGGAAAGAAGTTTCTTGTTCGTAGTATAGTTGATGCAGGAATTCTTTATTTTCTTCCTCGTCACCTATGAGGATTGCTTTGAGGTCCTCATCTTGGCCATCCGGTGAGCCTTCAAGAGGGAGAACTCGGAGAGAGGCACCTGGGTATAGTGCTTTACCTGTAGTTCGTAGAGCATGGATGCGCTCGAGAGATATTGACAGATCTCTGAGTCTTTAAAAGGTCAACGAGAACAGGTCAACAGATCTCCTAGACTTAGAACCGTGTCCTCATTTGTGTACGGTGTTTGGAAGATCATTGCTGGGTGGTGAAGACGCCCAGGCTTCTCTAGGAAATGTGGTCTGGAGCCAGAAGTGAGAAGCCAGAAAGAAAATACACGTACCTCCCAGGTACAGACAAGCTCTTTGCAAAAATGTCTTCAGTTCTCTAAACCAGCTTCTGCAGGGTAATGGTATCATCCCATTTTATAGGAGGAGAAACAAACGTAAAAGTGCGTGGGAGAGGCAGAGTCAGACCCAGGTCCGACTGACACCAGAAACCCTTCTGTTCTACCAGGTTCTGTCTTGAAAAACCGGGCTCTTCAGTGCGGAGTGATGAAGCAAATGAGCTCAAAGGAAGAATTCGGTGTTTCTTATAAGAGTGTATCTAAAGAATAAAAGGTCTGTCCACAT
The DNA here is from genome assembly GCF_024362965.1 of Panthera pardus. NCBI lineage: Eukaryota > Metazoa > Chordata > Mammalia > Carnivora > Felidae > Panthera > Panthera pardus. Next base: position 4,884,276 of record NW_026526777.1, on the reverse strand, counting down.
GACTGCACAAATAAAAACATTTCTGGGGCGCCTGGGTGGTTCAATGGGTTAAGCGTCCGACTTCGGTTCAGGTCACGATCTCGCGGTTTGTGGGTTCGAGCCCCGCGTCGGGCTCTGTGCCGACAGCTCGGAGCCTGGAGCCCGCTTCCGAGCCTGTGTCTCCCTCTTTCTCTGCCCCTCCTCTGCTCACGCTCTCTCTCTCTCAAAAGTAAACATTAACAACATTTAAAAAAAAATACTGAATTGTTTAAACATGGGTTTTAGGTGATGATTGATTGGTAGACTGATGAATTTTTTCAGGAAATAACTTTAATGGACTCAACTGAAGAGATAACTGAGTCCTTTTATGATCCTTGAAGAGGGAGGAAATGACATTCTCCCTTTATATCTGGGGTAATTCCATGGAAAGCTTCTCTGCCTCTTTGAGCCTTTTCTCAGTACGCGTCTTTCTGGGCCTCTCTGTAGCATTTGAAATGGGAATTCTCTCTTTCTCCCTCTCTCTCTACATGGACCGTCCCCACCTTCTTGAAACCTTTTTATCTCTTGACTTCCAAGACTCCTAGCACTCCTTATTCCTTCCGCTCTCCTGAGCATTTTCCTGCCTCCCTCTTACTTCTTTCTCTAAGGGTAGATGTTAACCCGGGATTGTTTCCTCGGACTCTCTCACCTTTCTCGGGTACATACGTTTTTGTTGTTGAGTGAGGTAAAGTTTATAAGGTAGTTGATTTTGGAGCTTCTCCATGTAAGTCGTTCCCACGTCTGTATCTCTGACCCTGATTTCTCAAATTTCAGACCTACACTTGTTTTCTACTACCTTCCTGACATGTCAACTTGGATTTTAAACATAAAATCAAATTCATCTCTTCTCCCACATGCCAGCCTCTCATTTATGGGGTTGACTTCCCTTGGGCACCCAGACTCAAACTTGTCTTTTTGATTTTGTGAGCTTCATAACTACCATTGAGCCATCAATTTTACCTCTACAGGGTTCTCACATCAGTTCTCTTCTTGTAATGTCTTCTGCTATCAGCCTAAGACAGGTGCTCATTGCTTTTTACCTCAACAACCATGGCAGCCTTTAAACTGGTTTGTCCTTCCTTTTTTGTCCGTTTCTGTCGATCTTATTATCCTTGACAAAATAATCTTCCTGATGCCACACACACACACACACACACACACACACACACACACACCCTACTGCACTCCTTAACTAATCAGCTGTACCCCACCAGCCAGCCAGACCAGACTTGAACATGTTTTTCATCCTCCATGTATTTATTTTCCCATCCTTGTCCTGGTCTTTCTCACCTTTACGCACTGAAATCCTGTCCTTCCTTTAAAGCCCAGTTTATCTTTTTTGTAACCGTGATTGGTGCTTGGGTCACTTGTATCGTAGTTGTGTACTCATTTTTCCTAATCGATGATTGGCTGCAGAGGGGATCATGACTGCCTTGTCTGTATTTGTAGCTCCTGTATTGCCTTGTACGTTGTTGTGTTAGTAGCTTGTCTGTGTGTAGATGGGCCACTGGGTGGTGCCAGAGCCCTATAATTGGGATAAGCAGGGGCAGCTCGAGCGCCGTGCAGTTAGGTTGCCTTGTGCTGTGAAGTCTGCACAACACTGATGGACATTAACTTCCCCGATCCGGAAGCATGTATGGTCTCTTTCTGCTCCTCCGTCCAGCTTACCAGGGGAGACCGGGCAGTGTGGTCAGCCCCTCCAGGCACTTAATAGAGAGCGGCCCAGAACCTACCCCCCCTGGAAACGTGGTTTATAGTATGAGTTTCAGTCTCCTTGGGGTTATGCTTTGAATTTCAGTGCGTGAGGTTGTCTGATGAATAAACTGCATACCAATGGAGTGTGGCTGGTGGCCGGAAGGTTGGCCAGAAGTGTTTATTGTGAAGTAAAGAAATAGTAAGGTGAGGAGAAAGGATTTAAAATGAGCCATTTCAGCTTGAACTCCACAATTGGGGATGGGGAAAGTAGGACTGGTCGATTCCAGATGGACCGCAGAGCCCAGGGCAAAGAGGTAAATTAGGCCCGTGGATGGAGATTGGCCCTGAACAGCTGTCCCGTGATGGGGGTGTCGGGACGTCTGTCCTCCCAAGAGCAACCCGAGACCGTGTGGCTCTCTGGTAGGTGTTTTACCAATCATTGAAGTATTTCCTACCACTGTTTCTCAGTTTCAGAGGAAATTCTAAAACTTTGCTCCAACTACGGGTGTCGGTGTAGGAGAGCGGGGCCCTTGACTCGCAGAGGGAGGCGCACCACGCCAGGCACCGGGCCGCCCGGAGCGCTCCGGGCTCGTGTGTCGGTGAGCTCGGGTCTCAGTAAAGGGAGCAGTGGCGGTACCGTTCGGAGGAGTAGATGTGCCCGTTGGGCCTGAGGTGAGGTAGAACTGTCAGACCTATTTTCCTAGCAAAGGAGTTAAAATGAAATTTAATTTCAGAGAAATTTGAAAAATAAAAGCAGTAAGTATGCAAAATAACAGTACAACCACTGGAACTATTTTGAACTGCTTTCGGTTCTTGATACGTTTAGCTGTCACCAACTAGGTGTTGGGGTCTTTTAGAAGTTTAGGCTTCATCTTGCCTATCTTGCTTTTTTTTTTTTTTTTTTTAAGTGTTTATTTGTTTTGAGAGAGAGGCAGGGGTAGGGGGGTGGGGGGGAGAGCATTCCAAGCAGGGGACGTGGGGCTCAAACTCACAAACTGTGAGATCATGACCGGGGTCGGACGCTTACCTGACTGAGCCACCCGGGCACCCCTCACTTGCCTTTAATGGTGCTGCTGGTAAGTCACGGGCAGCTTTGGTCACAGTAAAATTCCTCCTACACTTTCTTTTTCAAACAAGAAGACCTGATGTTTTGCCTTCATTTACTGTGGTGTGTTGACCACTTTAGCTGACTTGTTACTGTCACAGGCTTGAGAATTTAGTATTTAAAAAAAAATTGTTTTTCTAGTGTTTATTTACTTTTGAGACAGCGAGAGACAGAGCATGAACGGGGGAGAGTTAGAGAAAGGGAGACACAGAATCCGAAGCAGGCTCCAGGCTCCAAGCTGTCAGCACAGAGCCCGACACAGGGCTCGAACTCAAGCTGTGAGATCATGACCTGAGCTGAAGTCGGATGTTTGACCGACTGAGCCACCCAGGCGCCCCATGAGAATTTAGTATTTTTAATTTTTAATGATCGGGCTTTGTCCTTTACATTTTGCCCAGCTTCTTCCCCCTGCCTCCTTTCTCTCATTCTCTTTTGTTTGGCCAAATTTATTGAGGGATCATTCACATACAGTAAAATCTATGCCTTTTTTCAGTGACCTGTTCTGTGGACTCTGACAAACGCATACTCCCGTAACACCACCACCCACGGTCGAGGCGGGCAACAACTCCGTCGTTTCTAGAAGTCTTCTTGTGCCTGGTCGTTGTCCATTCTCCACCCCCATCCAGCAACCACTGATCTGCTGTCTGTCCCCGTAGTTTATCTTTTCTAGAATGTCCCATGAGAGGAATCCTGTTACGTAGCTGCTCGAGTCTTGCTTTTTTGACTTAGCATGACGTATTTGCGACCCGTCCTCGTTGCTGTGTGTGTCAGTAATCCACTCCTTTTTATTGCTCTGTAGTAGTTTATTTTGAGAGAGAGAGAGAGAGAGAGAGAGAAAGCGTGAGTGGAGGAGGAGCAGAGAGAGAATCCCAAGCAGGCTCTGCACCGTCAGCCCAACACAGGGCTCCAGCTCACAAACTGCGAGATCATGGCCTGAGCTGAAGTGGGACGGACGCTTAATCGGCTGAGCCACCCAGGCGCCCCCACAAAGTACTCTCGTACACTGTATTAACTGCCTCTTTGCTTGGTTTTTGGTTAGTATTTTGTCATATATTGGGTTAAAACTTTAAGGCCTTTTCCTTAAGACAGGAGAGATCTAGGTCACTGGCCTTTCTTGGGTAGAAATTAAAATGACACCTGGATCTTTTTCCCCCATCCCCCAGTAGTTTACTCTTTAACCTTCTGTTTGGCAGGGGTTATGGTTATTTTTAGAGTGTAGGCAGTAGGGCTAATCTAATTAAACTCCCCCAGCTACCTGGGACAGTGAGCTCATCAATCGGCTCCTCCAAGCTCAGATTCGTTTGCTCTGGACTGAATTTTACATGGAAATCGATCAAGGTAAAAGCAGTGGATTTGCCGGGAATGTAGTGCAGTAAAAAATGAAGAAAGCAATTTATGTTTGGGTCAAGTAGGGTCCCTAACCTCTGATTATAAAATAACCATCATCTTTGATGGCGGCAGAGACTCTAGAGTGGTTCTTATACCTGAGACCTAGGGCCCTGTTCTAGCATCTTAGCCTGTTTTCAGTTGGACACTTGAGTTCCTGCCCCAGAGTTGAGATGGCATTAAACTTCTTCATTCCGACAGAAATTTATATCATAACAACTCCTTTCCAAAGTGATTGTATTTTATTGTCATCATTTCTTGGCTTTTTAAAAAAGTGGTCCTCCTGAATGTGCACCCAGAGGGGTATGGAATGTGGTCCGGTGGTGTATAGAGAAAGAATGTTGGAATTTTTTTTTTCCCTACAAACATTAAATGTAATATTTAATGTGAATCGGTTAGATAACGTGTATGTACATGCACGCACACATATTCAGGATTCATGGTAAAAATTTTCACCGATAGGGGTTTATAATCCGTTTTGAGACCCCTGCTCCAGAGCGTCCTTCTGCAGAACGTTTAACGTAGAATTCTGCTTATCTCGACCGTCTCTGGAATTAACCACTACTGTTTTACAAAAAGAGAAAAATGAAGCCTCAGGAAGGCTAAGTAGCTCATCCAAAGTCAGAAAGGATGCTAATGGCTTACTCATGCTGCAACCCTGGACTAATTTTCAGTCTACAACTAATTTTGCTAAACTCCATGGCCCCTAAAATGTGACCTTCAGAAGCTATCTGCCTTCCAACTCCGTGATTAAACAGAGTTGGCATAAACATTCACGGGGTTGTCCCTGTTTCTGAATTTAGCAATACGTTCCGTCAGCTTTCTTCCTCACGAAGAAGATCTCATTTTGCAAGAACCGTAAGCCATTTTCCCCGAAAGACCAGCTCTGCAGCCTGGGGTTGAACCGTGAGGCCCTGTTCTCCCCCTCGCCAAGCTAGGAGCTCTGGCTTCTCCTGGCCCCGGAGGCCGGGAGCGCGGCTGTGTTTTCAGGCACCGACCTGAGTCTGCAGCTCAGGCCGTCTGGGCCTCTGGAGGAGTTGGTGCAGTTCGGGCTCGAGAAGGGTCTCCGGAGCCACTTTCTTCTTTGGAGGTGGATGATGGTGAGGTGGAAAGTAGGGGCCGGTTGAGAGGTTTGCTCCCGGAGGTCAGAAACCTCAGGTCTCTCCCCAGTTGACCATCATCACGTGTGCTTATGACCTGAGGTTTTTAATCTTAGAGTAGCACAGCTTGTTTTCCTTACCCTGCGGGACTTTTGCAGTTTAAATGGAATGAATTTCAGCCCTGGGTGGGGAAGAAGATGCTGCGAGATGCTAAAGAGTAGAAACAGGGACCACCGCCAGGAAAGGCCGGTGCTGTGTGCAGACCGCTCACAACACGCCGCCTCCGAGCAGCAGCCGGAGGAAACCAGCCGGCCCCGCGGGCCGCTCTTCGCCCGTCGTTTTCCGCGCGGCTTCACAAATCTGTGCTTTGTTGGCATTGTCTCCCAGCACCCTTCCAGGTCCTTCCCCAGACTCGGCCTTGGTCCTGCCTGTGCATTATTTCCACCCCCTGCCCTGGGCTGCGGAGCGAGCCTTGGGCAGCTGTCTCTTGGCAGGGGACACTTGCTGAAGCAACTTGGATTTCTGTAGAGGAGAGTAGGGGGTAAGGATGCGGGCGGGGCTGCTTCTGGGATAATTGTTATGGGAATGAAAGGGCTGTTGAAAGATTAGAAGCCAGTGTGCCTGGGTACGAGGACCGGAGTCATAATCATACTTTGTCTTTTACCAGTGCCTTTTGTCCAGGCACTGAAAGGGCTTCACAAAATTCTAGTCTGAATAATATTATTCTTCGCTCTTTGGAATTTGCTCGAGGTGGGAGTGAGGCTCTGTAAAAATAATGAATGTGTTATGGTGGCATAAAAGGAAAAAAAGCTAGGTACCCCCGGTTCCCAGACAGGGCTTTGCCGAAAAGATAAATCTGGTGAAAGTTGGTGGAGTTAGGTGCAATAATGTTTGCTGTTTTATGAAACGGACTGAGATGGAAATGTCACCCTCTTCTTCCCCAGCTTTGTACTCGGTGACTTACTTATAAGAGGAAGAAAGAAACCTTAGGTTCTTTCTTGGGGGCAAGGTGCTCCTTGCTCCTGAATTCTAATTCGGCTTTGCTTCTCGTCGTCCTTAGTTAATGTCTGTGCCTGTAAGTTTGAAGCTAGGCGTCTGAGTAAACAAAGCCCAAGCTCTCACCCCAAGAGCTTGGTCTCTTCTGTCTCTGTTGACTTGTGTGTAAGATGATGTTCAGAGTCTGGCCCTCTGCTTCATGTTATGAAGACAGTGTTTCATAAAATTTATGGACACATCTGACTGAATTTACAGCAGAAGATTCCTGCCTAGAGGGCAATGCTGAAGCTAGCTTTTTGTGTTAAGGCTCTCTGCTTGTAGTACCTGTCACTGGATATATGCCTGCTGGTTCAGGTTTTATTTCAGTTCCTTCCTTTCCATCTGAAAAAGCATTGCCAGTTACTCAGGTAAAGAGATAGCAGTTGACCTCCCAAAGATACTGTCTCTTTATGGAATTTAGACATGGGGGAGGGGGGCCTGATATGATTTTCAGCAGCTGAGAAGCCCTGTTGAGCACAGACTCAAAAGTTTTTTTTTTTTAAAGCTTTAAAAAAAAAGTTCACTTATTTTGAGAGAGAAAGCAGGAGTGGGGGAGGGGCAGAGAGAGAGAAGTAGAGAGAGAATCCCAAGCAGGCTCCGTGCTGCCAGCACAGAGCCCAGTGCGGGACTCAATCTCACAAAACAGGAGACCGTGATCTGAGCTGAAATCAAAGAGTCGGACGCTTAACCGACTGAGCCCCCCAGGTGCCCCCCAGAATAGTTTTTTAAAGTAATCTCTACTTTAAACCCCCAACATGGGGTTTGAACTTCACAACCCCTACATCAAGTGAGAGTCACATGCTCCAGTGACTGAGCCAGCCAGGCACCCCTCAAAAAGTCATTTTTATGAAAACGATAAAGGCCGTGCGTTGTTAAATCTCCTGTCCCTTTTCTCTTCTCTCCCAGATTATTTCCTAATTGTTTCCTTTTCTTCCTCTCCTAAATGCAGGCTGGCTACGGTAAACATCGTTCAAGATGTCCGGCAAAGGGAACGGCGCGGATGGCAAAACAGACTTAGCCAATGGTAAGGGGCCACCTGAGGGTCTCCTCCTCCCCCAGGGAAAGTGGAGGCCTGGAGTTTAGTGGAGGGAAGGACATCTTTCCTAAGAGTGGACCTCTCCTGCGCTGTTTTGTGTGTAGGAAACAAGGAGTTGTGGGAAGGTGCGTTTCCCCGGTTGTGATGAGAGGTCTCTTTCTGTGGTGGCTTACAGTTCGATAGAGCTAGTGGACGACGGACGGAGTTACAGCCTGAACCGACTGGAGTCAGGGCTTGCTTGCTTGCTTTGTAGGGTCTCGGCAAGTGTGAAATCACTGGGTCGAGGGCAGGTTTGAAGGTAGAATGTCGGGATTTTGACATGGGTTATTCGATCAGTGCTTGAACCCTGAGCCAGCTTCTTAACTGAGAAATGTCCTTCAAATGCATAGAATTGGGCAGCACAAGAGTCTAGCGTTCCTCAACGCCTTGCGGGCCAGGACTACAGGCTAAATTCTAGTTGATGTGATTGGTGGAACAGTGAAGCGGAGTAAGGAAAAGTGAGATTTTTAAAAAATGCTGTGTATTGCTCCTTTGTTCCCTTCTTATCATTGCTGTTCATTCATCTTCTTTCTGTAAAAGACAGTGGTTCAGATTTTTTGCTGGGCTTAATTGAAAAGTTCAGGGTTCTAGAGTGGTTTGGAATTTGGCTGTTAGCCAGATCGGGGATTAGCGGGCTAGGGCCAGCAGACCAGATCCAGCCTGCCACTGTTTTTGTAAAGTGTGTTGGAACACGGTCACGTCCCAATCATTCACATGGTGCTTACGGGTCCTTTTGTGCCGTAACGGTGGCATCGCGTACTTGCGACAGGGCCCTTTGTAGAAAAAATTTGCCAGCCTCTGGGCTAGATCTTGGTCATCGACTGTTAGGGTCGTCTTGCTGAGCTCGCGATTTGCTCCGGCCCTTAAATTAATCTGGTAGAGCCCCCAAGTCATCTTGATCGGTTAATCATAATTTTAACAGTAAATGCTAGGATTTTCGGTGTTTACATCTTCCTTCTGCGTACAAGCGAAAGTGTGGTATTTCGTCCTTTCTCACCACTCCCGGTTTCAAAGCCAATTGTGTGTCAGAAACCACAACTAGTAATCTTTCTCAGCATCCACAGCAGTCTCAGCAAATGTAGTTCCTAGGAGAAAATTGCTGCACTTTTCCCCTTTTTCTTCCAGTTCCTGCACCAGTTGTTTTCATGCTGGGATCTTAGTTGGGGTGCTTTTTTGAAAAGAGCTGTTTGTGTGTCTCCCAGCCTTCTGTCACTGCTTGAACCAAAGTGCTTGTATTGTTCATCTGTTTTCTGTGTTGGGTTTTGCCTCAGAGTTCGTCGCGAAGGGGTTCCGTTGCCGCCAAGATTTTTAGAAATTGCCGCTCTGCTCCAGGCGACTAAGCGGTCAGGCACTGCTTTGAACCCTTTAAACGTCATTGTGGGGTCGGATAGCTCGTACGAGAGTCGCCCGTCGCCGGTCTGCTTTTCCTGGCGGCCTTCACTTCTGGTGAGGTAAAATTTGGCATCATCAGGAAAGGAGGCCGTGAACAGTGTTCAGAATCCTCATTCCCTCCTTCCTTTCTTCACACCTCGGCTTTAGTGTGGAAGTCGTGGCCGTATTGGCTCTGGCACGTTGCCAGAGTGCTCGCTGCAATAAGATCTGGCTGTGGTTGGGAGGATGCAGTGTCTCGTTGTCGGGGGCTAGATTGCTCCAAGTGGCCCAGTTCTTTTATGGCCACCAACATGGCAGACCGAAAAACATGCTGAACTTCCCTTCCCGGCGCCCTCTGGTAGCGTTGCTTGTCATCAGTTGTGCGTGTGCTTCCTGGTAAAACTCTACCTCAGGGTACAGTTCCAATAACTAGATGTAGTGCTAACGTTATTAAGTCAATGGAAGTTGTTAGAACACATTTATTAGCAAACAGCGAACCAGGAACCCAGGACCACGGTTACCGCATGTCCCTTCTACCTCCTTCCGGATTCTTAGTGGACTTTAAGACCTCAAGGGAAGAAACTGGGATTTAGGAGGTGGGAGGTGGTGGTACTTCCTTGAAGTAGGAAATCGTTCTTGTCTACACCCACTGTCAGAATGGTTTTAATCTGTTATTTTCTGCCTTCCTCTAAGAAGATGGAGGTGCCAGCTGTTGCTGGGAATGGCTGTTCTTTTTTTTTTTTTTTTCCTATTTGACTTAATTGTTTGCTGTGCTTAATAGACGTGTGTCCAGCAGAACAGAGCTTAAGGTAGTTGTATCGGATGTACTTGGACTCAACCTGGCTGTGCTTTGCTAGAGAGAGGCGGGGGGGGGGGGGGGGGGTTGTTGTCAGACTCTTGGGCTGCCCTGTGGTTCTTCACTTGGGTTGAAGCACCTTTGTTTGTGTGTGGCTTTGATCTTAATCTTTCCAGTTTCCTGTCCTGTACGAGACTCCCCCCCCCCTCAGAAGGTAGTCTTTATGGTAAGCACTTGAACAAAAGCACGTTGACCAGAGTTGGTTTCTGGATCTTGGGGCGTGATGATTTCTTGGACCGAGGAGGGAGCATCCTTCTGATCACTGTCCCGTTTCCTTGTCTTCCCCCTCGCCCGCCCATTCCTCACTACCATGCAGGAAGCCTGTCTAGCAGTCCAGAGGAGATGTCTGGCGCTGAGGAGGGGAGGGAGACATCCTCAGGCATTGAAGTGGAAGCCTCAGACCTGAGCCTGAGCTTGACTGGGGATGATGGTGGCCCCAACCGTGCCAGCACAGGAAGCCGGGGTACAGATACGGAGAGCTCAGGTGAAGACAAGGACTCTGACAGCATGGAAGACACTGGCCATTACTCCATCAACGACGAAAACCAAGTGCACGACCGCTCAGAGGAAGAAGAGGAAGAAGAGGAGGAGGAGGAGGAAGCGCGCCCTCGGCGCCGTGTCCAGCGGAAGCGGGCCAACCGTGACCAGGACTCATCAGATGATGAGCGGGCCCTGGAGGACTGGGTGTCTTCGGAGACATCCGCCCTGCCTCGACCTCGGTGGCAAGCCCTTCCTGCCCTTCGGGAGCGGGAGCTGGGTTCTAGCGCCCGCTTTGTCTATGAGGCTTGCGGAGCAAGAGTCTTTGTGCAGCGTTTCCGCCTGCAGCATGGGCTCGAGGGCCATACTGGTTGTGTCAACACCCTGCACTTTAACCAGCGCGGCACCTGGCTGGCCAGTGGCAGCGATGACCTGAAAGTGGTGGTTTGGGACTGGGTGCGGCGGCAGCCGGTGCTGGACTTTGAGAGCGGCCACAAAAGCAATGTCTTCCAGGTGAGGCAAGGGAGCAGGACGGCCACTGGGAAAGTCAGGCAGGAGTTAGACAAGCCTGAGGTGCTTGGAGCGGGAGCAGACAGTGAGTCTGGGCTGGCCTCGGGGCTCAGTCCTGTCGTGGCTCCCTTGATAGCTTAGAGGAGTTAAATACGCTGAAAGAGCCATGACTGCCTTTCATTCTTCCCAAGCCTGGTGGCGGTCGGAAGCCTCGTTATAGGTCGGGTGCTTGGAAGTCATCAGGAAGGAACTCGGGGGGCCCTGATAGAAGGCATCCATCTAAGAGCAGAGGCTCTTGAGCCAGACGGGCTTCCCATCCTGGCCCTGCCCCCTCGCTAGCTTTGTGATCTTGGGCAAATTCTGTAATCTCCGGCTTCAGTTTGTGTATCTGTAACGTGGAGCTAGTAACAGGATCGTGAGGATTAATACGGAAGCTGAGCAGTCTAGAATCCTGTCTTGTACTTAATAAACGTTTGATGAATATCTGTTAGTATTGTCCTTCTCGTTTACTCATCAGCCCCTCCATCATACTGGAACTAGCATTGATTCCTGGGTGGGAGCTCTTCTGCGGAGAGAAGGCGCTGGTTGCCTTTGTAACAAGTTTCCCTTTGCTTCCTGAACCAAGATAGACTTTCCTCCTCTTTTCCTTACGGTTCTCCCCCTCGTAGGCGTAGCCCTAGTTCACCTGAGCACTAATCCTGTGCCAGTTCAGCCTTCCAGAGTCACCTGCAATGCCATCTTCTATCAGAAGGTTTTCCTCCCTCTTCTTTAACTCTTGGAAGAAACTGGATTTGAGCCAAGGGTATAAGGCTAGGAGAGCCAAGTTTCCAACCGTTGCCCAACAGAAGGGATGGGGTGGGGCCGTTATCCCGTTTTTCCCTCTCAGATTCACCTCCTCAATTTCTTTTGTGTATCCCTTTTTGTCGTTAACGTTCCAGGCCAAGTTCCTTCCCAACAGCGGTGACTCCACCCTGGCCATGTGTGCCCGTGACGGGCAGGTGCGGGTAGCAGAGCTGTCTGCCACACAGTGTTGCAAGAACACGAAGCGTGTGGCCCAGCACAAGGGAGCGTCCCACAAGGTAAGTAAGCTCTCGCCCCCACGGTTGTGTGGTCCAGCTCCTCAGCCCCGGATCTCAGCCAAGGCCTTCGTAGATCTCTGCCCATTGTGTCCCTTCTGTTGTGGACACCTGCCTCACTTCTCTCAGTCCTAAAATTTGTAGCTGGAAAGGGAGAAAAAGCAGCCACCCTAAACTTCTTGGAAGGCAAGTGTTTGAGAGCTCTCTGGATCTTGCACGTGTGGCATTCAGTTGATGAAGCCGAAGCCGACCCACGGTTGCTTTGGAAATCCTTGAGGTCTCCTGCGGCTTCCAAACTTCTTAAATCTACTTCGATTGTTATCTAGAACATCTTAACAGCGCCAGAGCCCTAGTGGTCGGCTCCTCGCATGTGAGAGCACCAACTTTTTGCCCAGGTCTCAGGGCACAGACAGCACTATTTCTGGAAGCCCTATTTAGAACTGGGAATATAGGACAGACAGTCATGGGGGCAGCCAGTGAGGAGCTGCGAGCTGCCTAGTCTCAGAGTGGTCATACTGTGGGAGGAGAGTGGCCCGCTTTTACAAACCCTAAGCTAATGCGTATCCTTTTCTAGCCCAAATGGCTCGGAAAATATGAAAATTACCTATTTCTTTGATTCTTAAGCCTACCCCAAACCTGCTAGTTAGTTAATTTTTAGAACTACAATGTAGAGAGTGACACTTGGGCACCATTTTTCTGCCCACCCGAGAGTGGAATTGATTTTGAGAATGAACCTTAATGGCTGACGTTTTTCTTTGGTATTGTTACTCAGATCCCTTGAGGACTTAGTTGAAAAAGCAAAACTCCTGTCCTCTTGACTTGTATGGGATCAACAAGCTCTAACTAATTCACACACAACAAGAGAGAATGGGTTTATTAGTTCTTTTCCTGGGGTTTTATAACAAAACAGCTAGGCAGGTTTCTCACTTAGGTATTTAGTTAGTTAGTTAGTTAGTTAGTTAGGTAGTTAGTTATGGGACAGAGGGCACAAATGAGTGAGGGGCAGAGAAAGAGAAAGAGAGAAGTTGGGGCTCACCTGGGGCTGGCTTGTGTTTTACCCAAAGCAGGGCTCATGCTCACCCGAAGCAGGGCTTGAGCTCACCAGATGTGGAACTAGAACTCATGAACTGTGAGATCATGACCTGAGCCCAAGTCAGATGCTTAACGACTGAGCCACTCAGGCGCCCTCTTGAGATATTTAAAATGCAGTCCTTCCCGGGGTGCCTGCGTGGCTCAGTCAGTTAAGCATCCGACTTCGGCTCAAGGGTCATGATCTCACAGTTCATGAGTTAGAGCCCCCCATCAGGCTCTCTGCTGTCAGCATGGAGCCCACTTGAATTTCACCCCGTCTCCCTCTCTCTCTCTCTGCCCCCCCCCCCACTTGTGCACGCACACACACACTGTCTCTATCAAAAGTAAATATTAAAAAATAAATAGTAAATAAAATGCAGTCCTTCCTAAAGATAAAGGAATAAACTAGATGGCCCTGATTCTAATCTGTAGAAACCTCATCCTTTCTTTTTTTCTCCTTCAGTTGGCCCTGGAACCGGACTCTCCCTGTACGTTCCTGTCTGCAGGTGAAGACGCCGTTGTTTTCACCATTGACCTCAGACAAGACCGGCCAGCTTCGTAAGTGTAGCAGTAGATATTTTTACATCACTGGACCTCTTGGCCTTGAAAGTACCCTGCGTGTCCTAGGTAATACCCACCTCTCCGGTCAGTCCCCAGAGTCCCTCTGTGCCTATGCTAAGAAGCAGATTGAGGTTTAGGGCAATTCCTCACTTCTTTGTTGTTGTTTGTCTGTTTCTCAGCAGTGTAGCACTGTTCATGTGTACTTTTATTTCCAGAACGAGATTCAGTCATCTTACGTGTGAGTTTGAATAACTTGTTGATCTCCTCTCCATTCACTTGGGTGCCACTCAGCTCACCCACAGGAAGCACATCACCCTGCAGGGCAGCTGAGACATACGGTCCTATGTAGTTTTCAGTTATTTATAGAAACATGTAAACAAATGATAAATCTTGAACAAAAATATTGGTAGCTATAGTAGAGTTCTGTCTTATCACAGCTCATGTAGACATGAATTTGAGACTCGTGATTAATGATTAAACCCTTCTCAGCTATGTGATCTCATAGAAAGAACATAGCATCTTGTTTGGATCTGGACAGACCTGGGTCAAATTGCGACTCAGGCACTACTAGTTACGACCTCTCTGACTTTTCTGAACCTCAGTTTCTTCAGTCTGACTTTGGGCATAATCAGTATATCTTACTCTCTTGTCTCTGAGGGTTATTGATAAAGGTGCTTGAAGCCCCAGCATAGTGTCTGGCACTATGTTTGGAACTGATTATATTATGGCTACTAATTATTTTACTGTGTTAAAATTTTAGTTCTTATAATAAACAAGTACATCTTGTTTAAAAATTTCAAATAATAAAGTATGTGGGCAAAATGTATATGCTTCTTCATGCACATCTCCCCCACCCTCACTTTTCTAGCTATTGGTACCCATTGTTAAAAATTTTGGAATACCTTTCCAATCCTTTTTTATACTTTTATGTACCTTAATATATACACATATGTTTCACCCATGTATATATATACGTACATACACGTAGGATTCTGCAATTTGCTTTTTTCACGTTATAATGTGTTTTTGGAGTTCTCTCTACACCAGACCATAAAGGTCTACTTTACAGCATTGGTGTAATACAGTTTATTTAATTGCTACCTTGTTGATGGATTATCTAGATTTTTTTATTGTCTTGTTAGTCTTAAAAACATAACAAATTTTGGGGTGCTTGGCTGGCTCACTCAGTAGAACATGGGGCTTTTTTTTTTAATGTTTATTTTGAGAGTGTGCACGCGCGCGCGCGCACACACACACACACACACACACACACACACACGAGCTGGGGAGGGGCAGAGAGGGAGAGAGAGAGAATCCCAAGCAGTCTCCACACTGTCAGCACAGAGCCCAACTCTGTCAGCACATGAGCCGAATTCACGAATGTGAGATCATGACCTGAGCCAAAACCAAGAGTCAGACATCTAACGGACCAAACCACCCAGGCGCCCCTAGGGAATATAATCTTAAGGCTGATTATTATTAGACTTATTTTTATTTTATTTTTTCTTTCTTTTTATTTATCTTTTTAAGTAAGCTCTATGCCCACCATGGAGCTTGAACTCCCGACCCCAAGATCAAGTCATATGCTCTCCTGACTGAGCCAGCCAGGCACTCCAGACTTTTATTTTTAGAAAGGTCACTATATATAGAAAAGGTTGTCTAGAAAGTGGAAGAATTTGAAAAATGTTTTAGGCTTGTAGAAAGGATGTACTGTACTTCTATAAACCTTCAAGAGAATGAAGATTGGGAGATTATGGGTTTTACTGGAAGGTGAACAGGCCTGGGTGACAACAGATCTACCTTCTAGACTAGCTTGCAGTTGTTTAGTTGTGAGGAAATAAATTAATTTCTTGATCTGCATGTTTGTGGTTTTCATTTTAAAGTTCCAGAGTAGGGGCAGGGGGAGAAACGCAGAGGTGAAGCAGATGGGCTGAGTTTGTTCGGTCTGCTCTGGTAGAGAGCTGTGAGGCAGGTGGGAGAGAGCTTATCCTGTGCGTCAGGTCCTAGGAAAACCACTGTGAGGCCACAAGGAGTTGGGAGCCCAGTACTGGGCAGAACAGATGAGTGTGTTAGCTCCCTGGATTTGGAATGAAATGAGGTACACGGTGGCTCTGGTGTGAGCAGTGATAGATGGGGAATGTAGGAGAAACTTCACGTAGGAGCAGGCCCAGATTCTGGATTTGGGGAATCAGGGACTGTGAGTTTTCAAAGTTTTTGTTTTAAGGATTGAAATAGTAGCGGAAAGCTTGACTGAGGTGGGGAGCCGAATGGCTGGAAAATCCAAGCTATTCTTAAGTTTAAGCTGGTGCGTGAACATCCACTTACATCAGAGACGTTTTTGTGTGAAGCTGGCGTAAGGAGAACTTTTATGTATTTATGATAGCTGCGTCTCTGGAAGCTGGTGGTATTGGCCGACCTCTTAGGAAAAGAGTTGGCTTTGGAGCTGTGGATGGGATATTCATTTAGCCAGTGGCAACCAGTTTGAGATCTTCTTCAAAGGAATTCTTTGGTCTGACTTGTAATTATTTTCCTTTTTTTTTAATTTTTTTGCTGGAACATACCTGCTTATTAAAAAACTGCAAATTTTATAGCGAAACTTAGTAAATTTGTTTCCTGTGTTTTTGTGGGCTGCCTCCTCCTAATGTGAAAAACATTTTTCCCCCTGCTGCCATCGCGATTAATCATTGAAACAATTTTTTTTTAAGTTTTTATTTAAGTAATCTCTACACCCAACATGAGACTCGAACTCACGACCCCAGAATCAAGAGTTGCATGCTCTTTCGACTGAGCCAGCCGGGTACAAGATTAATCATTTTTGTAGCACATCTGCTAGTTCCCCAGAGGGCCCAAGGTACTCTGCATTCATCCACCGGGAGAGAGAATTCTTTGTTTCAGGTGAATAAAGTGAAGCATTAGGAGGATTGAGTTCTGTCAGGATTACAGGACAGTGAAGCCCTATTTCATAATCTGTCCCCCCCCCCCTTTTTTTTTTTAAGTTTATTTATTTTGAGTTGGGGAGAGACAGAGAGGCAGAGAGAGACTCCAGCTCGCACCCAGAGAGCCCCATGTGGGGTTCAAACTCCCAAACTGTGAGATCAGGACATGAAGTGAAGTCAAAAGTCGAAAGCTTAACCAGCTGAGCCACCCACGTGTCCCCAGGTTTCTTCCTTTTGCTTCCACATGGTCACCTTTATATTTGTCTGACCCTCTCCTTCTGAAGGTCCAAACTGCCGAGAAAATGGAATGGTCCTGTGAAAAGCAGCATCTGCTCGTTCTCCCGGTCTACAGCCCGATTAGACGGGGCACCCGGGTGGCTTGGTCGGTTAAGCGTCCAGCTCTTGATCTTGGCTCAGGTCATGATCTCTTGCTTCATGAGTTTGAACCCTGTGATGGGCTCTGAGCTGACAGCGCATAGCCTGCTTGGGATTCCTTCTCCCCCCCGCCCCCGTCCACTTGCGTGCTCTTTCAAAAAAACAAAAACAAATGATTAGAGCTGTCTCTTCTCCACTGCTGGTTTTATTCCTTAAACTCTTTTGGGATGTGTTTTCTACCTTGTGTGTTTGAGGGTTGTGTATGTGTGCGTATTTCCTAATGACGTTCATTTTTAATGATTTCCATCTACTGTTTTAATGAAAGGTTACAGAGATTTTAAAATCAAGTAAAATCTCTCCACTTTGCTTAGCGCATTTCTAGGCTGGAGTGACTTTGACCAGGCAGAGAGGATGCTAAAATCATTTCTTTACCAAGAAACTCGTTGTCATGGTTCTATTTCTTTCAGTTTCCATAGCAACAAGATGAGCAAAACTCTAGAATTAAAAACGAAAGCTAGAACCCAGCCCTTTCCTTCCCAGTCTTTCATTTCCTGTAAATTTACTAACCTCTGTGATGTCACATTTGACTGGCTGGACACTTAGACCTGGGAAGCCGTAGTGCCACCTTTAAGCTGGGACAGAATAGAATGATTTAGTCCGAGTCTTCTGGCTACAACTTCAGAATTTTAGAGAGTTTCCTCAGGACCCCAGTACCCTCCTAAGGACTGCCTTTTGTGGTACAATCAGAGGAGTAATTTAGAGAGGATTAGCCAGCCTTGTAGACAGCTGTCTTCTTAGGAATCTCCTCTCCTAGCTCACTTCGGGTAAAGGAAGAATGCTGGTTTCCTCCGGGCTGTCCCTGTGCCAGGAAACTGTGGCTTGTCAGTCTTCAGTGTGCATGTTTAGAGCTGGGTTGTGACACTTCTGTGGAATCCGGGAGACAGATTTAACCCTAAGGTCCCTTCTGGCCACTGTTTTCATGATCAGTCCTCTTGCTGACTGCTCCCAGATGATTGGGAGGGTGTTTTTATCTAGGACGGGAAGGTGTGGGCAGGGTCGTCATGTTGGGCTCCAGCTAAACTGACACCACCTGGGGAGCAGTACTTTTGCGTACGTGTACCTTACATGTCTTGGGGAACACCGGAAAATGACTTCACTACGCATTTGTTTTTCCATTCCTCAAAGTAGCATTTATTAAGTATACGTGGAAGTGATTTTGTCTTGTTCTTGTTCCAGTGTTCAAAACTAACAAAACCACTTTTCCCGTTTCTAAGTTTTTTTTT
This sequence comes from Panthera pardus, assembly GCF_024362965.1. Taxonomy (NCBI): domain Eukaryota; kingdom Metazoa; phylum Chordata; class Mammalia; order Carnivora; family Felidae; genus Panthera; species Panthera pardus. Next base: position 4,866,346 of record NW_026526777.1, on the reverse strand, counting down.
ATTTATTTATTTATTTATTTATTTATTTATTTAGAACATGCACAAACATGTGAGTGGGGGCGGGAGAGGGGGGGTGGGGGGGGAGAGAGAGAGAGAGAGAGAAAGAGAGAGAAAGAAAGAATCCCAAGCAGGCTCGTCGCTGTCAGCTCAGAGCCTATCACCGGACTTGAACTCACGAATCGTGAGATCATAATCTGAGCAGAAATCAAGAGTCAAATGCTTAACCGACTGAGCCTCCTGGTGCCCCAAGACCACTTTTTTCTTTCTTTCTCAATCAGAATCTGGTTTCTTCGTAGCTTTGTCTGCATTACTCTCTGCTCTCTCTTGCCATGACCATCTGGGTATTTTCGAGAATACAACTTTTCTACTTTTCTACTCTTAAAGGAAACTGGTGGTGACAAAAGAGAAGGAGAAGAAAGTGGGGCTCTATACGATCTATGTGAATCCTGCCAATACCCACCAGTTTGCAGTGGGTGGACGAGATCAGTTTGTAAGGTGAGTCTGGCTCCTTTGTGTCTGTGAGGAGTTTGAGACTTGACGCGTTGGCTGCCGCCAGGTGTCTCTCGTGGGAATGTGTAAATGGCCTAGGAGTCCATTGCCGGCCATCTTGAGTTTTTTATCGTCTTCCAAAGAGTTTAAGCTCCTTCTGAGGCATTCTGTTCCCTAATGTAACGGTCCTGATGTGGGGGGGGGTGGGGGGTAGCTTACCATATTATAGAGATGATCAAGTTTTAAAGAAGTTTGATAAATTGGCCAAGGTCCCTACAGAGCAGCTGAGACATAAACCCAGGTTTACTAGCAAATGCTCTATTAGTAAATATTTTCCACCATTTTTCATGTCTAAGTTAACATGTACTAAAAATTTTGAATGGTTTCAGATACAGATCTGAGTGGGAGTACTCACTGTGAACTCAGGGTTTTTGACTCCCACCGTCATGAACCAGTTTTCTTTTTTCATAGTGATACCTTCGTCACTGTGAACATTTGCTGTAACGCTTGCTGTTGAGGCCCATCCTGAGGAAAACCGGAGTTCAGAGATTCAGTCTTCATGTGCACCACTTAGCTTCCTTCTAGCCCTTCGTCACAAACTTAGTCACGTCACAAAACCCCTACCCAGTTGGCCTGCGTGAACTGTATTTCTGTGGCTATACCATCCCCCTTTGCTGAGTAATCATCAGTTTAAAAGGGAGGAGACAGAGGATCACTAGGAAAATAAATGGCCTTTTGCTTTCCTGGTGGTGGGTGGAAAGCATTATCTTCCTTTTTCAACGAAAACACATTTTTATAACTGTGTTCTGAAATTAATTTCATTGATAAGTGTCTTGGGGATAGATTCAGTTTTTAGAAATGCATGAGAGATGACCTTGCGTTGTTCAAGAATCCTGCCACAAGAGAATTGGGCAACTTTGTTACTCTCTACTTCCTGTCTCCCTTGCTTTTCAAATTCCTGTCCTTTCTTCACCAATAACAGATACATAGTGGTAGTTTTTGTTTTGTTTTGTTTTTTAAATAAGAAGCAGTTGATCAACAGGGGTTGTACTTGTCAGAACTACCAGGTGGTGCCTCCTGCAAATAGGGCATTTACTGAAATTCCTGATTTGGATTTCCTGCCTAGAGCCCTGGATTGCTTGAAAAGTCCGTGTCTGTAGATCATTCATCCACGGGTCCTTGATGTTTGGAGGAGACTGAAGCAGTTGGCTTTATTGAGAACTGCAGTTGATAATGCCTTAATCCGAAGCTAATACTTGGCCATGGCTAGAGAAAAGCTGGAAATTAGTGTTAGCATGTCAGCACAAGGGGAAATACTTCGATTTTCTGTTTCTTACCAGCTTCAGTATCCTCTGTCCCTTTGTACATCCCAGATTCTGAGGAGATACAGGCTATTTACTTGGCAGAAGCCTGTGTGGGTTTTGAGGCCCCCTGACCCTGTGTAAGCAGATGGCCCTTGTAGCATCCCAGCTCTTCTCTGACGTTAGGGTCGTCTCCAGTTTCTCTGGCACCTCTTCGGTTCAGCCAGTTGAATGTTTTGGGATTTCCCCATCAGAGCTCACCTTTTCGGTACAAATTTGAAAATATCATTACCGTAGAGTTTACATCATACGCCAGTAGCTTTCATTCCTAGCCTAAAGGAATTCCTTCAAGGGAACACAGAGAAATAGCTCACTCGTCCTCAAGGCCTTTGCATCATGAATACGAAATTTTGTTTTAGTATTGTGAGGGAGCGTGGAAAGGGAGCCTAGAGAGACATGCTTTTTGGTCTGTGACCCCAAAAAGGTGGGGGAAGGAGGGGAAAGAAGGGAAAAAGTAGGCAAATGGAGACGGTGGAGGTGCGAGTGCCTCCTACTAAATCTTGTTTGGGTTGGTTAACGAATCGAAAGGAGTGAAGAAGAGGAGGATGTATCAGCTGAATGAATCCTGTGGTGGTTGGTGGACAGGTAAATATATTGGTAAAGGACTCGGAGTGGGTAGATGGTCCCTTTGCCTCCCTGTCCTTCGGCTGATCTTCACAGAACAGAGAACACTAGATTACCGGCGGGTGGCGGGGAAGAGGAGGTGAGGCGGGAAGAGGAGGTGAGGCGGGAAGAGAGAGACTGTAACGTGACGAGTGGGCGGGTACCTGGAGGATGGTGGAGGGAGGTAACATAAGGGTGCTGGGTGCTGAGGTCATGCCGAAGCCACTCTTTGTCTGATTTAAAACGTGAAGGGCATAGAAAGACTCACTGCCGTGGAGATGTCACTTCTTCCCAGCTGGATCTGCTGATTTGGTGCAGTTCTGATCAACATCCCAGCACGTTATTCTGTGGATAGTGACAAACCCTTTCTAAAGTTGATACAGAGAGGCGGGAGACCCATAATAGTCAACACGGTGTCGAAGGGGAAGAATGAAGCTGGAGGACTGACGCTGCCCCATTTCAAGACTTACTGTAAAGCCACAGTAATGAAGATGGTGTAGTGCTGGCAGAATAACAGACAGACAGATCAGTGGGCTAGACTAGAGGGCCCAGAAGTAGACCTGTGTGAGTGGAGTCCCCTTACCTCTGACAAAGGATCATAGGCAGTCCAGGGGAGCCGAAGTAACCTCTTCCACAGATGGTACTGAGACAGCTGGGCATCCGCATGGGAAAAAAAAAGGGAATCTAGGCACACACTTCACACCCTTCACAAAAACTGACTCGGGTGGATCATAGACCTACCAGTAAAACCCCAAACTATAAAACTCTTAGGTGATCACGTAGGAGAAAACCCAGATGACCTTGCTGGGGTATGGTGATGCCTTTTTACTTCAATTTGGATTTAATAAGTTTTTATCGTCTAAAACGTACAGTTGGTGGAATCTATTCATGCGTCTTCGCCAGCGGCCGGGGCATCTCCGTCCTTGGTGCTCCTGGTGTAAATAGCTTGAGCTCTGTACTTTGAAACCAGTTTGATAAATCCTTCGCTAAGGAGCTCCCGGAGGGCTGCCTTGGCCAGAAAACCTCAAATCCCCGGTGTCTCAGGACGGACAACAGCTAGAGTCTGAGCTTATAGTTGGGAACGGCCTTCCGGAGTTTGTCATGAGTTGCTTTGTCAAACAAGACCAGGTTATGGAGCTTGTCCCAAACTTGGCCTTTGGACACTTCTTTTTGGCCTTGCCCCCAGATTTGTTCACTGGGTCTTTGTCTTTTTTGGCCCACTTTCTGGCATCTTTCTTCTTCTCGTCGTCCTTGGGTGGCATTGCAAAGCTCAGAGAGCAGCGGGTACCCCTGCGGGCCTTGCTGAGATGTTGGACCAAAAGTGGTGACGCCTTTTCAGACACAACACCAGAGACACAGTTTGTGAAAGAAATAGTTGATAAGGTGGACTTTATTAAAATGAAAAACTTCTGCTCTGTAAAAGACGCTGTCGAAGAGAATTAGAAAACAAGCCACAGATTGGGATTAAATATTTGCAAAAGACCTATCTGAGAAAAGACCGTTGTTTAAAATACATAAAGAACTTTTAAAACTCCACGATAAGAAACAGCTCAATTAAAAAAAAATGGCTCAGAGACCTTAACAGACGCCTCACTGAAGAAGGTATATAGGTGGCAAGTAAATACATAAAAAGGTGTTCCACTTCTGTGTCACGGGGAAAATACATACTAAGCAGCGAGAGAACGCGGACCACGGCAAATGCTGGCAGGTATGTGGAGCCACGGGAACCCTAACAATTGCTGGGAATGCAAAATGGTAGAGCCACGTTGGAAGACAGCGTGATCGTTTCTCATAGAACTCAACGTGCTGTTCCATTTGATCCAGCAGCCATGCTTCTTGGTATTTATCCAGAGGAGCTGGAAACTTCTGTCCACAACGAAACCTGTACACGATGCGCATCGCAGCTTTATTCACCATTACCAAAACTTGGGAACAACCAAGGTGTCCCTCAGTGGGTGAATGCATAAACTGGGACATCCAGATAATGGGATAGGATTCAGTGCTAAAAACGAAATGAGCTAACGAGGCACAAAAAGACATGGAGGGACGTGAAATGCATATTACTAAGTAAAAAAAAAAAAAAAAAAAACCAATCTGAAAGGCTACATCCTATGCGATCCCAGCAACATGATATTCAGGAAAAGGCGGTAAACTACGAGGACAGTAAAACTACTAGTGGTTGTTCTGGGAGAGGCGAGAAGAACAGGCAGAGCACAGAGGATTTGGGGGACAGTGACAGTGCTCTGTATGATCCCATAATGATGGGTAGGTGTCATCATCCATCTGTCCCAACCTGTAGAAAGTACCGCGTCAGGAGCGAGCCGTCAGGTGAACTGTGGACTTTGGGTGATCATGATGTGTCGGTGTAGGTTCATCCTTGGTAAGAGCAAACACAAACCACTCTGGTGGGTGTTGTTGATAATGGTGGGGATCCTGCTCACGTGTGGACAGAGAGTGTATGAGAAATCTCTCTCTCTCAACTTGACAGCCCTCTCAACTTGACTGTAAGCCTAGGACTGCTCTAAAAAATAAAGTCTCTGCCATTTGAAATTTCTTCCTGTCCTATGCTCAGAAAATAAGGGAAAAATTCGTATTCGTCTTTGTATCGGTGCTGTCTGGCTCAGTAATTGACAAGCTACACTGCCTGTTTTTTTCCTAAGTAAGTTTTATTGGAGCACAGCCCTGGCTGTTCATCTACGTGTTATCCAAGGCTGCTTTTATGCTACAGTGGCAGAGTTCAGTAGTTGTATCAAGGACCAGGTGGCTTGTCAGCTTAAAATATTCACTATCTTGCCATTTAAGAAAAAGTTTACCAACCCCTAGTCTAGCTTCACAGCTAGAATATAGTAGTTTGTTTTTTTTTTTAAGTTTATTTAAATAATTTTGAGAGCGAGAGCACATGCACGGGGGTGGGGGGTGGGCAGAGAGAGAGAGAATCCCAAGCAGACTCCATGCTGTCAGCACAGAGCCTGACATGGGCTTGATCCCATGAACTGGGAGATCTGACCTGAGCCAAAAATAAAGAGCCCAATGCTTAACCGGCTGAGCGCCCCCAGGCGCCCCGTAGAATATAGTAGGTTCTTGATAAATACCGAAGAAAGGGGAAGGAATGTAAAGATTTCCTCATAAAGAGGAGGGGCAGAGCGCATTAGATACTGAGGAATACTGAATGGTCCATATACCAAAATATTGCATATTTAAATGTGTTTTACAGGACACCTGGGTGGCTTAGTCGGTTAAGCGTCCGACTTTGGCTCAGGTCATAATCACAGGTCGTGGGTTTGAGCCCCTCATCAGGCTCTGTGCTGACAGCTCTGAGCCTGGAGCCTGCTTCGGATTCTGTGTCTCCCTCTTTCTCTGCCCCTCCCCTGCTCACGCTCTGTCTCTGTCTCTCTCTCTCAAAAATAAATAAACATTAAAAAATAAGTAAATATGTTTTACTAATTTGCTGACTTACAAAGTTTACGATTGCTTAGTGACATTTAAGAATTGTTGGTTTAGTTTAGAGGGAAAAAATTGATTATCAGATGCTCTGTTTGTTGAAGAGTACTAATTAGCAATATAGCAGTCTCCTATTTGTGGGTTTTTTTTTTTTTTTTTTTTTGATAGCTAGGGGAGGGGCAGAGAGAGAGGGAGACGCAACTAAGCAGGCTCCGCGATATCAGCACAGAGCCGTACACGGGGCTCAAACCCACGAAATGTGAAATGGTGACCTGAGCCGAAACCAAGAACCAGACGCTTAACCAACTGAGTCACCCAGGCACCTCTCCTATTTGTCTTTTCTTTATCCGGTGTTCATTTGGCAAAGATTTCTGGGTAATTCTCAACGCAGGAGGATATTAAGCAAGAAATTGTGGAGAATAGAAGTATGTATTGATTCATTCATTTCTTCATCCAGTGTTTACTAAGCACCTGCTATGTGCTAGACACACACTTGACTAGACATACAGGGAGCATTCTGGAGAAACAGGTATGTAAGGATTAAAAATATTAAGTAACTACCCAGGATTACTCATCTACTAAGTAGCAGAGTTAGTATTTGAACTCAGATCGTACGCCTCAGATATGGTAGAAACCCTTTCACCATGCTGTTCTTTCTCACAGAGGAAATATTAAAGACAAAATTAGCGTATCAGGTAGAGGGAGCGGTGTGTGTGGAGGTGAGAGAGTGAGGTTGCGACATGGTGTCTTCAGAGAAGCATCGCTTTTTTGTTTTGTTTTTGTGTAATGTGTAGGATCTTTTGAGAAGAGGTGGAGAGTTGTATGTACTAAGGAGTTTGGACTTTATTTAGTAGAAAATACAGAGTCACCGAGTAGATTTTAAGCCGGGAATTTACACAAAATAATTGCATTTTGGAATGATCCTGGTGACGACATGAGCAAGGAGGTCAGAAGGATACAAATAATCTCAGCGAAACCTCTCTCTAGGTTGCGGTTTCCCTATACAGAGGCTGGAGAGCTGAAGACCCGGCCTCTGGGGAACATGGGCATTTTAGAGAGACAGACGAGCTCATGAACACCAGTAAGGGGCCGTTGGCCATCAAGGAAAGACACCGTTTGAGGGCAGGAGTGGTGAACGCTGTCGGGATGCGAGAGAGACGCCCCGAGACCCTGCTGTGGGTGGAGGCCGTCAGGTCCTGGTGACTTGAGCCAGACAAGTGTCAGTAGAGGGCTGAGGGCCGAGGCTGGACTGCAGTGGATTGAGAAGTGAATAGGGAGTGAGGAGGTGAAAACGTTGATGCAGGTTGCTCTGCTTAGTAATTTGACTACGACAGGGAAGGGCAGAAAAGGCAGCGGTGGGGCCGGTCAGTGGAGGGAGGGTTTTTGGGAAGTGGGCGGACAGGCACGAGGAGCAGGTTGAAGAGTAGACGGACAGAATCAGGTCCTGCAGGGAGGAAGTTAAGAGCAGCTGCGGAGAGGAGGCGCGGAGACTGGAGGGAACACGCTGCCGTGTGTGGTTTCTTCCGGATGTCCAGTGCCTGGCGGGACGCTCGCACACGACATCTGCCCCAGATGTTGGGATGGATGGTCAGAGGTTGGGTTGCAGAGATGAGGGAAGGGGACCGTGGTTGGATGGGAATGAAGGCAGGAGAGAGGACGTCTGGAGGAGATCCTGGTGTGGTGGGTGTTCGTAATTGTCGCCGTGGGGAACGAGAGGGAGAACCAGCCAAGTAAGGGGCCAAGACGGGACCGAAGACCCGAGGACTTGCACGAGCCCGGCCTGGTAGCAGCGGACCCTGTTGGGGAGCTTTCAGTGGAAATCAACAGTAAGCGATTACAAGCTGGGAGAGGAGAGAAGCCGCTTCGGGCTGATGGGGTTTAGGATTACCACCTGGAGAAGAGCTAGGGTTTGAAAGGGGGTAGGAGAGGCGGGCCTTCAGGGAAGAGCGGGAGCCAGAAGCTTGGTTGGGGACGGTCCTTTATCTGTCCTGACCTCCCACTGGCCGTGGTTCCCGCCACTACGCATTGCAGCTCTTCAAGGGAATGGTTTGTAAGTTGTAACATCTCCGTCGTTTCCGCCCACGGCAGGATTTACGACCAGAGGAAAATCGATGAGAATGAGAACAACGGAGTGCTCAAGAAATTCTGTCCTCACCACCTGGTAAGGTTCACGAGGGGCCGGTGGTTCCAGGCTTCCCCGACTCAACCCCAAGGCTGTCCCCAAACTTGTCGGCCTGGCGGGTGGAGCTTGGACTTTGGAGTCAGACCCCTGGACTTGAATCCTGGCTCCACCACTTACTGGCTTTGCGGTCTCCGGCAGCCGCTTCACCTCCGTTAGCTAGGTTTTCTTAGCGACAAAGTGCGGAGGTAAAGATAACTGCCTTGCCCCGTGACGGTGGGGCCGAGTGAGATAGGGCGGATGTAGGATGGCTGGCATCCTACAGAAGACGGCCAGCCGAAAGCCCTCTCCCCCGAGGCGGCCACGTTTCACGGGCTGTACTCCTGTCCGTCTGTCTCTTCCGCTCTCTCACTCTCTGGGAGAAGATGTAGGGGAGTTTGAAGGAAAACCTGTTTCCTGAAGGTGGTGTGACAAGTGGGGGGGTGGGGCATCAGTCAGTATCTGCTCCTTATTGCAGGTGAACAGTGAGTCCAAAGCAAACATCACCTGTCTTGTGTTCAGCCACGACGGCACAGGTACGTGCGCAGGGCCCGGCTCCGAGGCTGGCGCGCCCCCTCTGTCCAGGGAGCTGCCGGGCCAGTGAGGCGCGTGCCCTCCGGCGCTCACCGCCGTGCCCTGGCTCCGAGTGGAGCAGCTGGGGAGTAGTCGCTGCTGGTGAGCACACGAGCGGGAGGACACAGCAGACGACCCCCGGAGGCGCCGGGCGCCACCCGCAGATCAGATTTCGCAGCGCCCGTCCCGAAGCCCAGGCTCCTTGCCTGAGCAGGTGCTCACGCCTTCGGCTCCTCCTCGAGTCAGTGGGTGTGACCTTCCTGAGCATCCTGCTACCCCTGGGTTGGCAGCATGTTCTCAGTCTACCCTGGACACCTGACCTGCCTGCCGTTCCAACCGAGTGAGATGGGTGCCATCCCCGGGTATTAGGAGGGGGCACTACCGGCCAGAAGCTGCACCCCAGCCCCCGACTCCTGGTCCCGGCTGTTTTTCAGCCTTTGCCTTCACTACTGTCTGCTTGTTCTTGGCAGAGCTCCTGGCCAGTTACAACGACGAAGACATTTACCTCTTCAACTCCTCTCACAGCGACGGGGCCCAGTATGTGAAGAGATACAAGGGCCACAGAAATAATGCCACAGGTGAGGCTGTCTTTTAGTTGCTGTCCGGTGGCTTGGAGAACTGCAGTGTTTCAATCAGGTTGTGCAGATAAGAACTACCTGAGGGACTTGGCAGGGGGAGGGTGTCCCTGATTAATTAGCCGGGGGTTTTCACGGGCCTGCTGTGCTCAAGCACGGAGGGCCCGAAGCCCCTCGATCCCTGCAGTGAGGTTACTTCCTCTGGGCGTAAGGGGGCGTGGGTGACTATTTTTCCTGGGGCTGCAGGCGACTGCAGGCTTACCAGGCTTGTCGGGGAGGCTGGGAAAGCCGTCCGCTGCCGGTGGTACTGAACTGCCTGAAATAGGGGGGAGCTGCTCACTCTAGGGTGGAGGGGGCGGTGGGCCTCTGGGAGGAGGCAGAGGAGGAGGGTGGTGCTGGGGGCTCCTCCCCAGTCTGTGGCGGGAACGGCCGTCTGGGTTCTGCGTGCGGCTGCCTAGCTTCGCCGTGCCACGGACTCACTGCCGACCTTTCGGAAATGCCGAAGCGTGGCTTCCGTCTTCAGACATCTGATTCAGCTGGCGTGGGGTACAGCGTGGTTGGAGTTCTCGAGAAGCTCCCTACTGGACTCTCGTGTACAGAAAAGTTGGGGTGGCCACGGCTCTGTTGCTGCCACCACTCCCAACAAGTATCTGTCATAATTTTGACTTGGAGGGACGTGTCCTTTCCTTCCGAGTGAGTGAGGAGAGCGGGAGAACTTGGGCTTGGAACTTAGTCCACGGGCAGCCAGGGCGAGGGTGCAGCCCCGTGCTCAGCGCGGAGCTTGGGCCCCCAGCTCCCCTAGCCACGTCCCAGAGTGGAGCCCTGTTGTTCAGTCTTGGGTACGGGCGCTTCTTACGGGCAGCTGTGGCATATTCCTCCGTCGTCCTTAGCCCCACTGCCGGCCCAGGAAGCACTGACGGGGTCCTAAGGAAGCACACAAACCAAGGATGGGCCGGGAGTGTGGAACAGGGCTGCCTGGTCGGGGGATTCAGGCCGGGACAGGTAAGGCATTCGTGAGGCCGGGGGGTGCCCCGCAGGGTATAGACCACGGTGATTGAGGCTGCCACCGAGGGACCGGAGCCCCTCTGCCCCACGGAGCTCTTCGAGGGACTAGAAGCAGGCTCTGGGAATGGCATGACTCTTGCTCTGTCTGTTGTATACGCACAAGCCCTTGATTTGGTTTGTGAAAATGAAAGGGATTCTGTGGCTCTTTGCTGACTCGGAGTTTGTGAATAACTAAATTCCCTATGAGGTAAATACATACAGGCCCGATGCCAACTTCCGTGTGGTTTCTTCCCTCGTTCATCGTTTCAGTAAAAGGCGTCAATTTCTATGGCCCCAAGAGCGAGTTTGTGGTGAGCGGCAGTGACTGCGGGCACATCTTCCTCTGGGAGAAGTCCTCCTGCCAGATCGTGCAGTTCATGGAGGGGGACAAGGGAGGCGTGGTGAGTACGCTGTGCCGGCCTGGCCGGCTCCCTGCTCTTCTCGCCATTGAGGTAGGTGTTCGCAGGGCCCCCGAGTTCACTGTGGCGGCGCGATGCCCTGTCTTGGAGTCTGGCCAGCCACATCGAAGGCACCAGGGGGTGCTGAGGTTTGCCTGGAATGTTTTCTCCCGTGTTCTGCCTTCTGTCCCTCTGAGGCATGGTTTGTTCGGGAGAGAAAGGGACTGTAGGGAAGAGCCTGTGGCCTGAATGCGGGGTCTCTAGCCATGCACCTTTTCTGAAAGGAGAGCATTGGAGTTCGGGGCACTCCCATCGTGCCCAGTGCCAAAGGGGTCTCCGTGCCACGTGCCTCATCCCTTAAGAGTAGCCGAGTAGGCATCTTGACTGGATCCTGGGTCAGTGGATACAAGGTAGAAGGAGCACTTTTCAGGCAGTTGGGAGAGTCAGAATATGGTCCACACATCCTTTCGTGGGGCGTTCAATGTTAGGTTTCTGTCATGTGACAATAGCGTTTTATTTATATAGGAGAACATCCTTGTACTTAGGAGATACGTATTAAATACGTAAAGGTGAAATGTCATGTTTATATTTAAATGAATATAAACCCATAACATCTACATTTAGATAGGGACAGAGCAAATACGGTGATTTGTTGTGGTGGTGGTTTAAATACTGACTGAGCAGCCTGCTGTACAGCCCATGAGCAGATCACAGTCTGCCTGTCCTTTGAATTCCAGACACCCTTCGTAGGGGTAGGGCAGAAAGGAAGCATGAGGGGTCCTGAATTGGGGAGTGAAGTACGGTCAGCTCTTAAGATCCATCTAGCTCTTCATATATTTTTTTTCTTTTTTGAGACCCAGACTCTGAAAAGGAATTTAGTGGCTTCCTATTGTAAGATTTTTGGACTGCAGAAGATCTGAAAGAGGCAGTTTGGGAGACTGCCTTGTACTGATTACCCGAGTCTGGTTAGGAGCCTCTCAGGAACGGCTGAGACAGCTTGGTCTCTCTCCCTTTTCATCCCGTCTCAGCTCCGGGCAGTTGCAAAGAGCCCATCTCTTCATGAGGTGTCCAGACAGTGGTGGTAGAATTTAAAATGGTGCTTTGCAGTCAGGCTCCCTTTCCTTGCGTGTTTCTTGCCTTCACGTGAAGCTCTTTCAGGTTTTTTTCTGGTTTTGTCTTAAGTTTTCGGGACCTGGGGCCAGTAGAGATCCCAGGCTTCTCTGGCCTGGACGCATGTGGAGAGGGTGTGGAGCTTGAAGGTGTATGTCACTGTTGCCCGCTTCCTGTCCTGCCCTTCCGTAGGTCCTCCTCTATCATCTGCAGTGAACAAACTAAAACACTGGAGTCTTCATGAGAATTCTGCAGTAGGCATGTAGTCAGAAGGAAGTCAGAAGGGCCCAGTGAATCCTTTCTAGATCATAAACTGTCTTGCGTTCCGTTCCGGAGAGACGCAGGGCCGAATGCCCTCTCCCAAACCACTCTGCAGGCCGGTTTGCTTTCAGCTCTGCCAATATCAGGGTCTGATGGGTAATCCAGGTTCTCAGGTGGAGAGGGCAGCCGCTTGGGATAGGCGGGCCCCACGCCTGGATCTGGTGGTCACGAGAGTGAGAGACCAGAACGAGAGATCTAGAGGCTGCACCCCGAAGAGCGTTTCCCAGCTTGTTCTTGTCCCCATGTGAGCTTGATGATCTGTGTGTTCCCACCTGGCCGCCTCCGTGTTTTTGGCCCTAACTTCCCCGCAGCTGCTCGCCGGGCACCAGCCTCCAAAGAAGATGCATAGCAGCTCATCGTAAAGTAGAATATTACAGCCAGAAGGGATCTTAGAAGTTATCATCCGCCTTGCCCAGGTCTCTCGACTCTGGTTTTGCGTCAGTCTCTAGTCCTTTCTTTGTTCCCATTTAAGGACAAGGGGGTGGGGTTGATGTTAAAGGACAGTCCTTGGTCCCCCAGAGCACTTCACTGCTCTGTCCCATCCGCGTATCTCCCAGCCCAGGCCTCTTGAGGCTGGAGCTCGTCACTCCGCTCAGGTTGTTACTGACCAGGTAGTGCTGGTGTTCAGACGGGCCCGGCCCAGAAGCTCTCTGTCGGCTCCCCCTGCAGGCTCCAACCCACGTACTATACAGTATTGACTGCTGTCTCTCTTGCCTTTGGCTTTGTCCTTAGTCCCAAGTTCCAAGGAATTTTTTTGATTTTGCTGACTTGCTCCAGGAGAGGTAGTCAGGGTGGAGGGCTCCTCAGGAGGCGGCGGAATGATCTCTGGTTTGTACGTGTAAGTTGTCACGTATCTTTGGATAATAATCTCCGGCAGTGGAGCTCCTGTCTGGGGTCTCCTCATGCCGCAGATGCTGAGAACTGTCCGCACTACCTGAAAAGAGCCCCAGTAGAAACTTCGCAGCGAGCTGATACGGGGCTTGAGAGAAAGAGAAGAGGGGAAACGGGGTTTCTGCTTTACTCTCAGGCTCGGGCTTCACTTCAGTCTTCTCTGAGCATTTATTTACTTGTAAAATGGAAGAACAAAGACGATTGGAAGCCCGGGTCAGTATTATTTTCCATGCTGGCCCCAGTTTCCCCTCAGCTGCGCTCTCTGCGTGTGCAGGCCAGGCAGAGGAGGTTGGTCCAGAGAGAAGGAAAAGATAAAAGAGGCTTTTTGCCAGGGGTTGTTTTTTTGGCCTACGGGGGCAGCTGCAAGGCGGGATGGGAGTGGGGGGGGGGGGGGGGTGCGGGTGAGGACTGGCTAGGGCCACACCCTCTTCCTTCCGGGTGCCTTTCCTATCTATTCTTCGGCTGACTAAGCCCCAAAATGCTTTAGCAGCTAGATCTGGGACCAGCTCTTCCAGTGGCCCTGGGAGCTGCCTGCCCTGCCCTGCCCTGCCCTGCCCTGCCCTGTTTGGAAGGCTGATGTTTCCAAGTTAGACAGCAGGGGGCATGGGTGCCCCCAGACAGAAGGAAGCTGCTGAAGCCAGAAGGCCTGCCTGTCTGCCACAGTCCCTTTCTCCTGCGCAGTCACTGTACCCAGAGGTGGTTTAGATTGATGCCGTGGATGCCCCAGGAAGCTGTGTTCCTACACTGTGCCACCCTATGGCTGAGCCTGTTGGGCTTTCTGGGTGCACAGCAGGATGCCGTCGCCCTGGGGCGTGCAGGGTTCTCCAGCATCCGCGTGCCTCCACTGCCTCACCCCTCCCCAGCCTGTGCCTCCCTCCAGTCCAAGTAAACCGTGCCAAGTGAATGTGATTGTTCTCTCTTTTCTGGGGGCTCAGCGGCAGCTGCTGCTTTCTTCATTTTTAAAAATTTATTTGCCATTTGGTGAAAGGCACTGAGATGTTTTTTTTCCAGCCTTGGGCAAGTTGGGACTGTGGAATCCGGAGTAGATGAGGTCATCTGGACCTCATTGCCTTTTTGTGAAGCCAGCAGTGAGCTTGGCCAGTCACCCGCCTGCCCCTGGGGCTGTGTCTAGGGCGAGGCCACCCCTACCTATACCTGGGAGATGAGAGATGGGCCTGTTCTATCTACCCAGTCTGTGTCCAGCGTTTCTTCCACCCCCAGGGCCCTTGGCCTGCGTTCGTGGTGGTTGGGCCTGCCTTCCCAGCACTCTCTCAGCTCTGATTGAGGAATATGTTTGGCTCAAGGTGAGTAGTGGTTTTTAAGTCCTATTCCCATATACCCCTGAGCCTGTGGTTTCCTTTCCTCTTGACCAGGTAAACTGTCTTGAGCCCCACCCTCACCTGCCCGTGCTGGCAACCAGCGGCCTAGACCATGATGTCAAGATCTGGGCACCCACCGCTGAAACTTCCACTGAGCTGACGGGGCTGAAGGATGTAAGTAGCTGACTGCGGAGGTCCATGTTGCACTTTGAGTCTAACACCCTCCCCCACGCGGCTGTGATTGGCCCTCGGGGAGCATCCCCTGCGCAGGGGTCCAGGGGCAGCTGTGGAGTGCGCCGAGTTCACGGCGGAGTGGGGAAGGGGGGGTCTTTCGGAAGAATCGTTCTATTTTAGAGCTTCGTGACCTTCTCAGTGGATAAACCTGGGGCACCCTTTCCTAATCTGGTCTGGCTCCCCTTCGGCTTAACGGCTCCTGGAGGACGTTTTCAGGGGGATGGGGCGCCAGTCCCTTCTGATCAGGGCCGGGGTCCCTAGTCATTACTCGCCACACTCACCCCCAGCACCCTCTCCGGTTCAGGTGATTAAGAAGAACAAGCGGGAGCGGGATGAAGACAGCTTGCACCACACTGACCTGTTTGATAGCCACATGCTCTGGTTCCTCATGCATCACCTGAGACAGAGACGCCACCACCGGGTAAGCTGGTGTTGGGGGGTGGGCGCCCGGGGGCGGTGACCCCCGCAAGGGTCACATGTCCTAGTGCACACTTCCTCGCCATTTTAAAAAGCGATCGGGTGGTTGTGGTTGGGTTGCTTATCCATTGTCCTGCACCCCCACCAGAGCCCTGGCGTAGCCTTGGAAGAGCCACCAGGCAGACGGGTGGGGTCTGCTCTCTGCTCTCCATCGCCACGCGTGAGAGCGCGGTGTTTGCAGAGGCGTGAGGGTGGGGAAGGAGTTGGGAAAAATGATAAGTGTCAGAGTGACTTTCTGTTTTTCCTTCTGCCCGAAGAGGCCTAGGGCAGGGGTTAGCAAACTCTGGCGGTTGGCATGCTGCCTGTTCTGGCAAAAGTTTTACTGGAATACAGCCATACCCGCCCATTCACGTTGTCTGTGGCTGCTTTCGTGCTACCACAGCAGAGCCGAAAACTTGCAATAGACATATGCAATAGACGTGATCGGTAATAGTTATTATCTGGCCCTTTTAAGGAAAAGTCCGCCGACCCCTGGCCTAGAGCACCTGAGTTACAGTTAAGACCTAACAGGCTTGTCCTCTTTGTGGGGAAACTACTAACAAGCCTTTCCTACTCTACAGCGCTGGCGAGAGCCTGGGGTTGGGGCCACAGATGCAGACTCGGATGAGTCCCCCAGCTCCTCAGACACATCGGACGAGGAGGAGGGCCCCGACCGGGTGCAGTGCATGCCTTCCTGAGGCCTCGGACCCGGGAGGGGCGGGCCGGAGCTGCCAACCCCGATCCTGCCTGGACAGCCCTTTCCTGTCTCAGGCCCTTACCTTCAGCAGAAACGCACTTTGGACTTTTTGCTTTAGATAAAAGAAAGACCTCCTGGGAGACAGACAGACCGGAGGGGGCGCGAACCTGCGGAGTAGCTAGGAGTAGGAGCCAGGCCCTGGCATGGGCTCCGCGGAGAGGTGCAGAGGGCTCAGCAGAAACAGCCTCTCCCCAAAGCCTTGTTTTTTTTGGGAGGGGGGAGCCTATTTTGTTAACTGGTTTGGGGTAGGGAATGGGGTTTCCTTTTCTTTAATCTCCCTTGTTTCTTGGGTGGGGGGCGGGGATAACTGGCTGTTCAGTACCAATGGGCCGGGGTGGGGGCGGTGGATGTGCCGTTCTCTCTTTGGTTTAGGTTGTTGACCTTTTTCTTTATGTTTTAAAAGTCTGTGACAGTTGCATTCCCCTGCCCCCCGCCTCCCGCCCCCGGACGACCCCATCCCAGGATCCTGTTATTCTGGGGAGTCCTCGGAGCCCCTAACCGCCCCACACTCTTCACTGTCCTTCCCACCCGTTCATCCTCTGTCCTTCCCACAGTGTTTCACACTCGATGACGTGTCCCTCATGCCCTTCTCTTCATCCCGTCACCCCTAACTAGGTCTGGTGAGGGGGGCTGGGGTGGCGGGAGGAGGGGCAGAAGTGGAGGAAGGATAGGAAGGATGTTACCTCTTCTGTTACTTAAAAAAAAAGTTGTTTGGTGGCAGCAATCTCCTTGCCCTGTCACTGTTAGAGGCCTAATTTTATATCTATAAATATATTAAAAAGCAAGTCAAACTTGGATGTAGCACGTTAAAATTCTTGTCAGTTTGAATACCTGTATGTCCTCCGTGACTGCAGGGAAGGGACTGAAGGTGGAGGGTGGGAGTCCTGCCCTCGCAGTCGCACAGGGCCCAGCCCGCCCTCTGTTTGCGGCCACCAGAGATGGGGGCCGACCCCTTGGGTTTTTGGAGGCTCCAGAACGGAAAGATCCTCGATTCTGCCCTTCCCTGCTTCCTGCCGCGGTTGCGGGGTTGGGAAAACAGGGAGTTCCTTTCAGTTCTTTGCCCCAGATCTCCTACCTCTCCTTGGGTCTTGTGGGTGCTCCCAGGATGCTCTCCCAACCAGAGGCTGGCCCGTCTTTAAAACTTGACTGAACTGTGGCTTCAGGAAGGTTCTGCCACTGCAGACTGTCTCTCCTCATACTGTACGTGACAGAGGACACGCTCGCTCTTACCTGTAGCTGCTTGATTCTCTAAGCCACCCACCCTGCCCCAGCAGCCCCCTTCCTCGTGGGAGGAGAGTATAGCAGAGAAAGGCCTCCTGGGGTGGCCTCTCTAGCTGGTCCACCTCTTGGCATCTTGCGACTGAGGGACAAATCGTTAATCTAAGGATGGAGATAGCTGGGGCTTGGACACCTGTCTCGTCACTGGTCGCTGAATGAAAGTCCTAAGTTGAATCTTTGCCCTTATTGCTTGTGCTGCTATCCGCCCCCCCCCCCCCCCGCCCCGGCCCCCCCGGCCCCCAACCAGGAATTCTGCATCCTGAGGCGGCCCGATTCTCCTAGAACAGGCCAGGAAGGAAGGGCAGAGTGAAGGGATGGAAGGCACTCCTTCCTCCTGCCCCTTTTCTTAGCAACGCTCAGACCAGATGTCAGCTGCTGCGTTTCCTCCCCAAGGCGGGGACGCGCGCACTCCTGTTGCCGGCGGGGTCGTGGAGTGGCCTGAAAACCATGCACTCTGGAATTGGTTGTGTATTTTCTCTCAGTAAAGCTTTTTTTTTTTTTCTTCTTCTCCTTTCTGACTGCCGCTGTGTGTGTGCGACATGTGGCCCATTCATTCGTGATGGACCGGGTTGGTCTCTTGCACTATAGGCTCCTGGCCCTGTCTCCCTTACGGTTTGAGGAGGTCTGGTCTGGGACAGCCGTGTTTCCAGGCCTGGGCTCCAGTGGAGCAGGCCCCATAGCTCAGGGCCACTCGGGAGACGGGTGGGGGGAGGCGGGGGGAAGGATACCATTAGGGGTGTTTTCCAGGCTGCGGTGAGGGATTTGGGGTATCTCTCCCCCTCCCCTCCCAGTCATTCAAAGACTCCAAAGTCCTGGTAAATCACAGAAATTCTAGAATCGGGTACAGTACAATCACCTTTATTCCAGGGTTAGAATGAGGCCGTGCACACTGCAGACAGGGGAGCACAGGATAGGGACGATCTCACAGCAGTACAGGGATGGGAGGGCAGGTTAGTCTTTTTAGATTATTTTTGCCTTACAGAGATACTACTAGACTCTGTTGAAAATGACCCTGTCTCCCTTCTCCCATCTCCCCCTCTCTCCTCTTCAGAGAACGCTCCTAATTCCTTCCTCCCTCTCTCTCTCTCTCTCTCTTACACACACACACTCTCACATCACATATCCTGACCGGAAGGACAATTCGTGCTCAGTTCCCCCCTCCCAATTCTGCAAGTATCTCTCTGTCCTTGAGGGAGAAGCCAGACAGGGCTGGGGAAACTTGGGAAGGTCCTTTAAGGCAAAACTGTGTGGAGTACTCAAGGTGTATGTGTTAAGGCAGGTGTCCACAGCGGTGGCCAGAGGGGACGGCTGGGCTGGGCTGGGCACAGAGGCGGCTCTCTCTGGCCAGTCTGGCTTCTTCCCTCCTCCGACAGCCAGCCCTCCGCTCCCACTTAAGTTTTGCTCCCACGTCTTCAAAGCTCTGAACTTAAAACTTTCTCTGAATAGTCTCTTGAGATTGCATGTGAATTTAAAGTTGAAGAAAGTTTCTTCGTTTTGACTACACAGCCACTGGACTGGCGCTCCCTTCACTGCGCCCCCCCCCCCCCACCCCCGCCCTGGCCTAGACACTAAGTTAATGCCAGACACAAGAAAGGGCAGACATGGCAGTGCGGGTTTAATATACATATATGTAGATATATATGTACACACAGTTAGCACGGTCAGGGCAGGGAGGGCATCTTGGCACAGGAAGGAGGCTGGGGTCACTGCACTCTAGTGATTTGGCTAGGAGGCATTCACGAGCCCAACACGCCAGGAGAGTGGGGAAGATGGGCGACGGGCTAACAAGTCCCCTCCTGGACTGAACTGGCGGCGGGGGGGGGGGGCGGGTGGTCAGTGCAAAGGAAGACACTGTAATTAGCTTCTTCCCTTCGTTCCAGCTGGGGGCGTTCTAGACCCGAGATAGGGAGGGTCGCCTGTAGTCACCACGCTGGGACCCTGTGGGTGGGACGGGGTTGGGGTTAAGACCTAAGGAGCTCATTCCTCAGTCTCCCTAGGTTTGGAGTCAGTGTGTGCAACAGTCTGAGTAGGAATAAAGGAGTGGAAAAGAGGGCCCCTCCACCCCACATCTGGTTTAGGGGGGCCTGCTCCCAGCATGGGCTCTGGGGGAGGCGGGAGGGTCTAATGCTGGGTGCTCCACGGGGTTTGAACTTCGGGGCCAGGAAGGGATCCAGTGGTCCTCTCTCCTTAGATCCCTGGCTCATACCCATCCTAGGCCCATGGGAGGGGAGCAAAATGGGACCTGCCGGGGCCCAGGCCCTCCAACCTGAGGAACCACTAGAAAAGACTCGTTGGCCAATCCAGCGTGGGAGTACAAACTCGGAACTCTGGCTGTTCTTTGCCCCGTCCGGGTGGGGGTTGGGTAACCACTTTCCCTCCCGCTGCTCGTCATTAGGTCCACCCACCTCTCCCCAGGCCCTCACCCCCAGCTCGGCTCCTCAGTGTAGGAAAATACAGGTCCTTTCTGCTCCCACACTTCGGCCGTGTGGGGGGAAGAGTGGAGGAAAGGGCAGTAGGAGGAATGTGCCCATTTCTATTTGCATAGAAACAGCCCCCACCTCCCCCTAAAGTGGGGAAACGAAGCCCCCCCCAGCCCGACCCCCATCCTCTCACAAGGAGGAGGAACTTGATGAGCTAGACATACAGACGGACAGCCAGAGCGTGCGCACACGCACACACACGCGCACAGTAAGGGGGTTAGGACCAGGTTAGTAAGTGGGTAGACTGGGGGGGTTGCCCTCGCCCCTCCCCTGGAGGCTGGGGGAAGGGAGTGGTCCAGTGAAGGTCCGACCTTCCTCCTCTCCTCCCCCTCGCTCAGGCTTTCTTCGGTGGCGGAGCCAGTTTGATGATCTCTTCCTCCGAGGGCTGCCGGATGATGTCTGGGGGCAAAAAGGGAGGTGTCCAGGGACGGGAGGCGTGGACGACAGCAGGCAGGCCCGCCGCATCCGCCTCCGTTGTCCCCAGAGTCAAGTGCTCCAAGGATCACCCCTGGGCGGGGGGAGAGGTGCACGGTGAAGGCGTGGCCTCCTACCTTTGTACTTCTTGGCACTGGGGATGCGGGTCAGCTTGGTGTCCAGCTCATCCTCCTCGGAGATCTTCAGAACACGGGTTCTGTAGTCCACCACCATGGTGAGCAGGTCAGGGCGGCGAGAGATCTCGAAGATGTGCTCGATGTAGGAGAGGTTGTCTGAAGGAAGACGGAGACGGGGTCAGCCAGGCTGGAGAGGCCTCCCCTGCCCCACCAGGCCAGGCTTCTGGGACCCACACTGGCTATCAGAGGGCACGCCCCTGGAAGGGGCGGGGCTGCCGAGCAGGACAAGCAAGCTAAGGCACCAACAGTAAATACGGAGGACTTCCCAGGAAGAGCAGGTGGTTGGTCAGTGAAGTTTAAAACATTAGGGATTTAGGGGCGCCTGGGTGGCGCAGTCGGTTAAGCGTCCGACTTCAGCTCAGGTCACGATCTCGCGGTCCGTGAGTTCGAGCCCCGCGTCAGGCTCTGGGCTGATGGCTCAGAGCCTGGAGCCTGCTTCCGATTCTGTGTCTCCCTCTCTCTCTGCCCCTCCCCCGTTCATGCTCTGTCTCTCTCTGTCCCAAAAATAAATAAAAAAACGTTGAAAAAAAAATTTTTTTTAAAACATTAGGGATTTAGAACGAGGGACTCGGGCTGAATACCAGGTGCCACGTTGCGGGGAGGGGAGAACAGAAGAGTTAAATGGCCTTCCTGACCCCCCACACCCACGCTGACTCCCTAGCACTCCTCCTCGTCAGCATCAGAAAGAATTTCCCGACAGCACACCATGGGGGTGCAGGCCCCAGACCAGCCAGGAGAGATGCTGGGCCTCGTGAGCCCGGGCACGGCCGTGGCCAGAAGGATGCTCTCCGTGGCGGGGCTGCTTCTAGGCTGCAGACGCCCTCCGTCCTTCCTCCCTGGCTCCTCCCCTGTGACCCTCTGCAGCCGCCTCCCGACCGCTCGCCATGCTACAGGCAGACGAGTACCTCTCGCGGCCCACGGGGCCCACGGGTCACTTACCGCCCGCCGAATACCCCGTCCCTCAAGGCGCCCCACGGCGCAGCCTTAACTTACCTTTCCAGCCACCGCTAAATGTCCCCTAGGCCCCACCAGCCAAGCCAAACAGGCCCCCTTTGCTCTTCCAGGCACACCAGACACTCCGGCCTCTGGGACTGTGGTCCTTTGCCAAGCACGCCCCCGCTCTGGACCCTGCCTTCGAAATACACTGGCCTTGCAGGGCTAGCTTAACGCACCAACTCCCCGCCCAAGCCACTCCCAGAGCAGTGGTCTCTAAAAGTGGATCCGAAAACGTCGGAACTTGTGGTTTTACTTCCAATCCCATCGCCTTCGACTTGTGTTTTAATGGGTTGTCACACATCTGACAATAGCACAGGGGCGTGTGAGCGCCCCCGTTAGTGACTGACGGCACCGTAAGGCACGCAGGGACCACCACCCCCGGGTCTCTACTCGCAGCCTCTCCCCCGTCCTGCCGGAGAGGAGAGTGCTTGGCGCCTGCGGCCCTGACCTTGCTTCTCGCTGCCGCCGCCAGGACTGAGCCCCAGAGGCCGCGGCCCCCGCCCACCTTTGTCCAGCTTGTTGTGGCTCTCCAGGAAGCTGAACCAGGCACTGCCAGTAGTGATCTCCTCGCTCTTCTCGCTGGGGATGTCCTCCTTGCAGGCCGATTTGAGCTGTTCCAGGTCTTCGAGGGTGATGTTGTTGGTCAGGTCCTGGAGGAGGGTCCCGTACTCGGCCATGACTGGGGGCGGGATGAACAAAGGGAGAGGCGGCTGAGCTGGAGGTGCCAGTCCGGTTTCCTCACCGGCACCCGCCTCCACCAGCTCCCTCCACCCTGGCGGAGGCTGGGGGGGGGGGGGGCCCGGCTGGAGGGAGAAAATGAAGACCCAAGGGCGGCGGGAGCAGTCGGGAAGAGAGGAGAAGCTAGGGGCCAAGCTTCAGCCTAGAGTGACAAGTCACACCTCCTTCTCCCCCATCTTTTTTCATTTCTGCCCCCCCCCCAGCAGTAACCCTGGCAACAGCTCCCCTGACTGAGGAGGCGGTTACCATAGCAACCTGCTCCAGACTTTCTCACCCACTGCCTCCCAGGCCCCCCCCCAGAATCGCCCCACCCACCTGCAACCCCTCCCCCTGTCAAAAAAAAAAAAACCCAACAAAACAAAAACCCCACAACACTCCAAAACGACCTTCAGGGAGAGGCAGGCTGGCCCGGCCGTGGCAGTGAGAAGCTCTGGGAGGGGCAGGAGGGGGGCTGCTTGGTTAGAGCTCGTGTGTTCTAGCTCCCATTCTTCCCCAGAAGCAAAGGGGTCCCTCACTTCAACTCCCCACCGCCCCTCTAATGACTCATTTTGGATGGATGCCTAGGTGCTTGGTCTAACGGTCCCCTGGCCCCTCCGTGCCCCCCTGTATTCAGTCCTTAGGGCTCGGGCGGGCGGGGAGGGGGAAGCAACGGGCCACCCCCACCTTTGTGGAGCCCGTTTCTCCCTTGATGGCCGCTGGGCCTCCGCACAGCCCTCTCTCCTAGCCTTTGTGCTACGCCCGCAGCCCCCGCGCCCCAGAATACCAAGCGGCTGGCTCTGGCCCCCTGCCCGGTTCCCAGGCTGGCTGGGTGGCAGGGGAAGGGGTTTCGAGGCAGCTCTGGGAGAGTCTGGCAGCAAAGGGGCTGTCACCGCTGCCTGCACCCACGTCCGGCTGGCACCACCTTCGGGGTGGGCTCCTGGAGGGGGCTTGGGCGAGGCTGCGGCTCCCCCAGGCCTTCACCCCACCCCTCTTTCAAGAAGATCTTGAAGTGGGAAGGTAGAGAACGTTCAAGGCCCTCCTTCCCACTAGGTAGGAAGTGTGACTAAGACAGGAAGAAGGAAGGTCAGACCTTAGAATGAACTTCTGGAAGTGATAAGATGTGAAACTCCGGTGCTGAGTTTAAAAGGGGCTCCCCCCCCCCCACAATGAGTATATATTTCTTTTATAATCAGAAAAGTAAAGCATTTTAAAAAGTAAGTTCTATCCTAAACTCTGGCTGAACCAAGGATTGGGACAAGGAGATAGACGACCTTGTACTTGACGGGGACTGTCCACAAATCACCCCAACGCTGGCCTGGGAACGTAGCAGACAGCGAGGGGCTGGCCTCACCCCATTTTCCTTATGTCTGGTCTAGGTGCAGGGAAACTGAGGCAGACAGGCATGGCATAGTAAAAGGCGTGGACCCAGAAGTCCGCATTCCCAACCCCCTACTCGGACCGGAACCAACAAGCCTCCCTTGGTGGCAGGCACCGTGACACACACACACAATGAGCCAGCAGGACCCCCACAAGAAACAGGCACTCACGGGCACGCTCACTTGCACAGCCAGGTGCAAGCAGACAGCAGGGCCCGGCGGCCGCCCCACCAGGCCGGGCCAGGAACAATGCTCTCTGACTGTCAGCACCAGGAGCCGTCTCTGCCTTGAAATCTAGGTCACAGCAGCAGGCTCTGGAGCCCAGCCCCCCCCCCCCCAACCCCCTCCATAATCCCGGGCCAGGAGAGGGGGGTAACGGGCAGGGGGTCCAGGCATGAGGACATCCATGGCGGGGGGGGGGGGGGGGGGGGGGTGGAGAGAGCTCAAAAGGAAGGGGCAGCACAGGAAGGAGGCAGGGTGCCCCCAAGAAGACCCTGCCCCCCCATGGAGGAGACCCTGACACCAAGCCCTCGGCTGGGAAATGGGACAGCGGTTAGGGGTCTCCTGTCCATTTTCACGCAGAAGAGGCTGTAACTAGATCCTGTGGAAGGAGAATGTGTGTGTGTGTGTGTCTCCTGGAAGGAAGTTGGGTTTAGGGCTCTGAATCTAAAACACAGACTTCCAGGGGAGGTGGGCGGGGAGGGATTAATGTGTGAGTGAGCCACCCACGAAGGAGGGGGGCGGTGGGTAGGAGCTTTCTTAGAGCGCGAGGCAGACGCGAGGCCCCCAAGAGGCGCGGGGGTGGGGGGGAACGTTGAGGGGCACGGGCACCGGGAGGTGGCGGTGGCGGGGTGTGGGGGTGCGTGCGTGTTCTGGGAATGGATGTGTACGTGCTGGGGCTGGATGGGTGGCGGTGAGCGTACGAGGTGTGTGTGTGTGTGTGCGTGTGCGTGTGTGAACGCCGCACGCGTGTGTCAGCTCTATAATCACAGGCCCGAAAGCAGAGAGAAGGGAAGGGCGAGGAGGGCCCCCAGAATGGAGGAAGAGCCGGGGCTGGGAGAGGGAAGGAGGCTGCGAAGGAGGGATCCTAGGGGAGGGTGCGGGGACTCCGCGGTTACCAGGGTGACCTCGGTTCTGCCCCCCCCTCCCCCAGCGGTGGGGACAATGACACCACTGGATGGGAGGGGTGTGGGAGCGGCAAGGAGGGACAGAAGCTGTGCAGTAGGGAGTGGGAAAGGCGGCCTGGGGGCTCCCTCCCTGGAGAGATCCGTCCAGCCAGGCCTGGGCGGGGCAGCAGGGGCAAGGCCAGCCCCTTGGGGAATTCTTGGGGTGCAAGGAAGTGGAATCTCCTTAGGTGGCTCTCAAGTCTCACGGACAAGCACCGTCCTCGGGGCGGTGTGGCCCCGGTGGGGCTTGGCAGAAGCCGGGCTCCTTCGCCCGGTCACTTTTGTCACCGAGACTCAGGGTTCCTCAGGGCCTACAGAGGCGTCTCCTCCCCTCCCAGCCCTGCAAAGTCTTCCAGGTCCCCGGAGCAGCACAGAGGTTGTCTGGGGAACACCAGGCAGCCTGGGCGGAGGCCATTCTCGGGACAGGATACCAAGGCAGGAACCGGGGCCGGAGCTGAGGCTGCCAGGAAGTCAGTCCCCTTCCCTCCCAGATCATTCTGTGCTCTGCTCACTGCTTCCTCACACCTACCTACCTACCTTCCTTCCTTCCTTCCTTCCTTCCTTCCTTCCTTCCTCCCTCCCTCCCTCCCTCCCTCTCCTTCCAAGCTGGCCCCAGGTGGAGCCCTGACAGAAGTGGAAGTGATGGAGGAAGCTGGGGGCAGAGGGGCAGGTGGGGAGGATCTTACATGCTGGCCTCCGGGGATAGGAGCCCAGAGCAAGACAGGTGGGGGCCCTGGGGCACCACCTGCGGAAGGAGCGGGCCGGGGCACCCTGAGAAGCCTAGCAAAGCGGGGTAACCCCTGTGCGTTGGGACACTACTTCATGCCCATCCCCTCTCCCGTTTGGTCCCAAACTCCCAGTAAACTTCAAAAGAAAGCCTTCCCCCCCCCGCCCCCCCATCTGTGGCAGCTGCCGGAGTGGGGGGTGGAGGAGGTCTCCCACACCAGCAGGAGGGGGTCTTACTGCCTCGATTCTGGATCCGGGCATGGGGTGCCAGGCGACGGGAAGCAGAGGGGTGAGTAGGGAGGGCAGGGCGCCCGTTCTACCTGGGCCCCAAGTTCAAGCAGTCCTAGTCCTAATGATTCCCTTAATAACGCACTCAGTTGACTTCTTCCCTTAGCTTCCATTCAGCTTTGGGGGGGAGGGTGTCTTTCTTCCTGTACCAAAGGAAGAAGGGGGCTCTAAGACTCGGCCGGCCAGCCTGGGAATGAGGGGAGACGGGATACCCGGGCCTCAGGCTGAGAAGGCAGGTGGGTTAGCCCTGGGCACAGAGGCCCTCAGTCTTAGAGAAGGCAGACGCCCCGCGATGGGGGCATCAGGAGACCTCTGGCATCGGGTCGGGCAGGGCAGAGAGGGCTGCCTGCTGGTGAGGTGGCCCGAGTGCTGGCCACTCAGCTGGTGGGTGTCTCTCCCACTCCTGTTTCGGTTTCCTTCCCACCTCTCCCCCTCACCCGTCTCCTTCCTGCAGTCTCTCGCTCCCTTCCTCCTGTCCTATCAGTGGGCTTTCAGCCGGTCCCACTGGGTGGTGGCCCCGAGGACCGAGGACCGCTGGGGTCTGTGACTCAGTGTCCCCCTCTGAACACTCAGGGCTAGAGTTTCCCTGCTGCCCAGAGAGCGGCAGCTTGGGGAAGGGGGGGGAGGGGCTTGAACTGGTTGGCTGCATCCAGGTGGCGCGTGAGGGTCCGTAGGGAAGGGGACGGCCCGGCAGGGCGTGACTCCGTGGCCCTCTTCACGCATGACAACATGCACACAGGACGGGCACAGGTGTCGGGGGCGGTGAGGAAGTAGGCAACCGGGGCGGTGGGCAGCCTAGGGCATCTCTGGCAATCTCCCCAACGGAGTGTTTAGCCACAAAGGGAAGAGCAATTAAAGCTAATCGCTCTGACAGCCTGGGGGCCAGACTCGTCGAGAAACAAAACCCACACATTCAGCACGTTTCTCGAACTCCCCGGGGCCTCGCCCCATCCTGCTTTCGCCGGGTCCTGGCTCTCGGAGCCCGTGCCGCCCAGCCCCCAGCCCTCTTCCCACTGCTCTGGCCACCTCGGCCTCGCTTCCTCCCCTCCCGTCCCCGACTGTGTCCCTGTCCCTCGCACACATTCTCCTCATTCTCTCTCTCTCTGACTTGGGCTCCATCCTTGGCTGACTCATACTCATTCTTTTTCTCCCTCTCCTCTTCTCCCACCCCCTCCTCCATCCCTGGGCCACTCGGGGCGCAGAAACCAGCCGCTCCCGGCACCTAAGTGGACCTGGGGGGGGGGGCAGAGACCGCAGCAGCCCCTTACCTTCCCGGCTCCCCCAGCGTCGGGGCGCCAGGCGGGCTCACTCACTCCGGATCCCGTCTCCCTGTCCCTCTGTCTTAAAGAGGGGCGACCTGAGGCCCAGGGCTCGGAGACTGTGCCCAGACAATCAGGGTGGCCTGGGGACAGGGGCCCCCACTCAGCTGTCCCGCAGACAGATGTTCTCCCAGGGGACGTGCACATGGAGGCCTTGGGGGAGGGGGTGGATGTGTAGTGCAGGGACGTTTGTGATTTGCTGTGTGCGAAGCGATGTGTGGAAGAGTCACATGGGTGTGTGTCACCGTGTGTGCTGGCGTGTCTCTCGTAGGTGTGCGTGTCCCTGTCGCTTCCGACACGGACTGGAGGAAATTAGGGCTTTCGCCTTTGCTGCTCCTCCCCGCCCCCGGCTCCCGCCCCCCTGCCCCGGACACGCGCCCGCCGGTCCCCCGGTGGCCCCCCGCGGGCCGCGGCGGGGGTCCTGGCCGAGCCGGCCCGCGCGGGAAGCGGGCTCCCGGCCGAGCGTCCCCGGGCCGGGCCCCGCACCCCGGCCGCCCCCCGCGGCCCCGGGTCGCCGCCCCTGCGCGCCCGCCCGGCCCCGAGCCCGACCCCGGCCCCGACCCCGGCCCCGGCCCCGGCCCGCCTCTCACCGCCGCGGGCTGAGCGCTCAGGGCGCGGCTCTCCGGCGTCCCGGTTCCTGGGCAGCGTCCGGAGCCTCCTCCTCGGCTCCCGCCGCTCCTGCCGCCGCCGCCGCCGCCGCCGCTTCCGCCCGCCGAGCCCGAGTCCGAGCCCCGCGCGCCCCGCCCGGCCGGCCGGTGACGTCACGGCGGGGGCGGGGCGGGGGCGGGGCTTGAGGGAGGGCCGGCGGGTGGGCTGCCGAGGGCCGCTGCCCGCGCCCCCGGGGACTGCGGGACCCGGCCCTCGGGTTTCGTTCTTTCCCAGCGGGACACCCTCGTCGCCCGGTTCCCTTTCGGTGGCCGCGGCGGCTGGGACCCTGGGGAGCACAGAGTGCGTTAGGGTTTAGGCGTTCGGCGGGCCTCGGGCCTCTGATCCTCTTAGCTGGCTGACCTGTGTTTGGAAAAACCTCTCTCCTCCCCTTCTGGGTCAGGGGACCCGCTAGCGAGGGATCGGAGGCTGGCTCGGGCTTCTCCACATTGGGGGCGGGGGCGTGGGTAGGGATGCAGGCGGGAAGCAACACGGGGCGTCGTCCCCTTGACCTGGAGCCCCGGATCTTCTCTCCTCGGGGGTGATGCCCCGTTGTGTGCCTCTCACCTTTCCCGAATATACCGCCCTCCTGCCTTCCCCCCACCATGATGTAATTTTATTTTCTGGGGAGGAAAAGAGCAGCAGTGAGCTCAGCATGCAAATATAGACATCTTGCAACGCCGCACTTAGCTCTGTCTCCTAGCTCTGCCTCTCTGCCCAGGCCCAGCACCCGGCAGCGGCGGCTCTCAACTTCCTCTCCACCCCTAGGGACTTTCCTCCCCCAGATTCTCAGCCAGACTGAAAGAGGGAAGGAAGAAGTGGGGAAGCATCTGTCTGCACCCCCATCTCCAGCCTGAGGTCTCTTGCCTCAACTCTGGCAGGGTCTGGCCCTGGGAAGAGGTCCGGGCCCCACCAGTTCCCCCTGCGACCTCTGGGAACGATCGCCCCGGCTTCCCTCGGTTCTGGCCTGGCAGAGCCGGGTTGGCCTCCGGGACCCCTGCTTTCTTGGTCTACACTGCCCCAGAAAGAGGCTCAGGCTCCTGGCGTCTTGGGTTTTCCATAGGCCTTCTCTCTGCTCTTCAGTGGCCCTCTCCTGGCACCACACTTCCAGAGTAAGACCACCTCGTAATCTGCCTTTGAAGATATCTCATTTGTTCTGCGTTATAGGACCGAACATCATTTCACTGACCTGTCGTTAAGACTCAGAGAGACTCAATGGTGTGTCTGTAGTCAGTGACAGGCTCAGATCTTCCCGAGGCAGCAGGCACGGGGGACTGGGGCTCCGTGCTGGCTCCCGTCCTTTCTTGGGTGGTTTATGCCTCTGAGACTCAGTGTCCTCACCGGTGAGATAGGGACGCTGATGCCCGTCTGCCAGGGCTCTTCTGAGATTCAGAAATCGTCTCTGAGCACTGGCACAGAGGGGGGCTTGAAACCTAGAAGCTTCTAGTTAGTGTGGGACCTCCCAGTGACCTGTACTAGATCATAAGCTCCCTGTTAGAATCGCATCCGCCCAGGGCCCACAGCACGGATTAGACTGAGCATTAAATGGTTACCAGTTGGGTAAAAACACGGTCTCTGCTCCACACTCCTGTGCCTTCCATAGGAGCATGTCCCGGGTTTGTCTGTAGAGGTGACGCTTCGGTAACCTCGTGTCTCCTTCTTCCATACCGAGTGGCCCCCTAGTCTCTCAGCAGCACCTTTCCACCTGACCCATGACAACTGTCCCATCTGTGAGTTCTGGGCGCGGTCAGTAGCTTGGTTCCGTGACTCAACGCCTGGCTCCCTTGCCCATACGCCAGCCTGGGCTGTGCCGGACAGAGTGGGGACCCCTCCAGGCAGGACCCCGGCAGCCCAGATCCAGGGCCGGGGGAGGATCCTGAGTGTACGAAACTCAATGTCTCCTCTCTATTTGGGACCACGACTCGGGGCCACGCTTCCCCAATTCCACCTTGACTCTCCTGGTGGCCTCTGAGTGTGAGAGTCCCCTTCCCTCCCCCTGCGCATCCCCCTGGGCACTGCCACAGGATTGAACTCAAACTCTGCCACCCGCCATGCCCACCCATCCTCGCGGCCACCCCTGGAACATCCGTCTCTGCTTGTGTCTCTGGTCTCTCCTGTGCCCCCCCACCCCCCCCGCATGATACACATGAAAAGCACCTGCCCGTGCTTTTCAGGTTTCCCACTGACTGCAAGGTGCCTTCCCGAACTCCTTGGCCCCGTCGGACCCCACTCTTGATCGAAGGCCTAGAAAAATGCTCACTTTATGAAGCCATCAGAGACCCCTGTGACCTCTCTCTTCTGAGCCATCCTGCTCCTTTGTTCCTTCTTCCAACAGACGTTCGTTAAGCGCCACGTTTTGTGCGCCAGGCCCTGTGGGCACAGGGGCAAGGGGCCCCCAGTCCAGCGGGGGAAGACAGGCGTGTATATGACGATCTAGGGTAGGACACGCTGAGGACTGGAGTAGGAGCGTAGAGAGCGCGTGGCGTGACCCCAGAGGAGGGAACCGCAGGAGGGGCCGCCTCTGGGAAGGCCTCACCGAGAAGGTGCTATTTGGGCTCAGTCCTGACATTCAAATAAGAGCTGCAGGGGGGGTGCTATCAAGCAGCCCGTAATCACTTAATTACTCATTGCTTTGTGTTTGTCTTCAATTGTTTAGTTGCTCGGCTCGACTTCCCAGGGAGGCTAATCAGCTCGGGAGCAGGGACGGGCCCGGCCCTCTGTCTTCTCCCTGAGCCTGTGAGCAGTGAGCAATGCTGGACAAACACCATGTGCTGGGGGGCGGGGTGGGGGTGGAAGCTTGTTGACTAGTAGCGGATAAATAATCCACTCTCCTCTGGGACGACTGCCTGGAGGGAGCCCCCGCTCCTTCTATCGGCGCCCTCACAAGGCACCCACACCTAACACTCCCCCCCCCCCCCCCCCCGCCACCCCGTCCTCCGGCTGCCCCTCTCCTGCCACGGGGTGAGGCCTCCTCAGCAGACACTGGTTCTTGCTGCCCCAGATCCTTTATTGAGGCCTCTCATTTGACCCAAATACATTAACAAGAGATGGCTGAGAGACAGCCCCAAACACAGGGCCCGCCCTTCCTCCTGGCCAGGGACAGGCCGGTCAGAAGGATGCAGGATTTGAGAGTGCGGGGAAGAGCGTGCGCGGGTGGAGGGAACCGAGGAGGAAGGAGTCCCAGGAAAGATTGTACGGACTGATGGATGAAACGAATAGCGGGCCCAGGGCCACCGTGGGATAGGACACGAGTCAGCTGAGGCGCCCGGGCTGGCACGCGGGTTAAGAGTGGGATCCGTCCTCGTCCGGTGAGGGTCAGGGGCTCAGCTCTCAGCCGGCGGACCCCGGCGCGCCCCAGGGCAGAGAGTGACCCGGTGTCCCTGGAGGGGCCCAGGGAGGGACAGGGGAGGCAGAAGAGATCACGAGGAGGAGAGCGGGCGGGCTGGGACGCGGCGGCCACAATAACTAGTCGTCGTCATCGTCCTCCTCCTCGTCGTCGTCCTCTGTGTTGATCTCGCCCTCCAGCACGTCCTCTAGCCAGTCCTCCAGCTCCTCAGCCGAAGGCAGGTCCTCCTCGTCGTCCATCTCCAGCCACACGCTGTCCGCCTGGGTGAGGCACACACAGGGGACCCGAGCTAAGCCCCACTCAGGTCTTCAGACCCGTCACAGGGCTCCCCGAGTCCTTGCCTACATCCTCGTCCCTTCCCTGCACCTGTCACGGCCGGGAGCGGGGCGGGGGGGCGCTGTTCAGGTGGAGGTCTGGGCTGGGATAGCGATGGAGAAAGTGGCTTGGCGAGGAGACCTTCTCCCTCAGCCTCTCCAACACACCCGCCGTGCCCTTGACGAGGGACCACTGGTGGCTCCTCGTGGCCGGAGAACAGAGCCAGCAGCCCTTCAGATCAAGGCTTTCCTAACCTGCTTTCCCAGCACCGTCCGCAGAAACCTCTCGACTCTCACGCCATAAGAAACAAAACAGCGACGACAACAAATGACCTGCCCTTTCCAGAACCTGGTATTCGTTTCCCTACTTTTGACTTTTGGCACTAACTTTCCCATCGGTCTGGGGGTGGCTTCTCACAACTTCCACGTGGGGGACTCCTATAGGTTGGCCAGGCTCCGCTTTAAATGCCACTCCTTTGAAACCCTTCTCTCGGATTCTCTGCAGCAGAAGCAGCTTTGGTTTCTGTGCCTCCCTGGCATTTTATGGGGCCCTTTACGATAGAGTTTACGAGATCCGGCCGCGTGGTTAACAGAACACCTGCCTCCCCCGTCGGACTGACAATTGTATTAACGAAAAGACTGTGGCTCCACTCAGTTCGCCTCCGTGAGCACGTCTGAGGCACCTGCCACGAGGGAGCGAGAAGCTTTCTGCCCTCAAAGGGCTCGGAGTCGGCTGGGAGGGGCAGGCATAACGCACAAAGAGCCACAGAGAAGTCACGTTCTCAATGCCAAGTGGGCGCTGGGAGTGGCGAGGAGGGGTGGGACTCCAAACGGGGGCTCTGGACAGACTTCGTGGAGAAGACGGGCCGTGACCCGGGCCTTGAGGATGAGAAGCCAGTTCCAGCAGGGGTGTGTTCAGGGCCCGAGTCCCCCCCCCCGCTCCCCACAGCCATGAGCCCGGCCGCGTCTCATTCCTCTGGGCGGGGTTCAGTGCCCAGTCAGCAGAGCAGGGGACGGGAGCTGGGCCGGGAAGCAGAGTCAGGGGCCAGCGGGGCACGAGGGAAGGAGACTCACGTCAGTAACGTTGACGACTCCTATCTGTGGGGCCGACAGGTCGATGTCAAACGTCTTCTCCCAATATGGCACCAGCTGTGAAGAGAGCATGTGTGGTTAGTTAACATGAGTCCAGGAACACACGAGTCCCGGAGGGCGAGCGTGAGGCTCAGTCCAGGGGTAGGGGAAGGTCCCCGTGAACCCATGTGGATGGGGGACAGGCCCAGCCGTAAGGCCCAAAGGGAAGGAGCGGAGGTAAGCAGTGACAGGGAAAAATCCCAGAGGGAAAGAAAGTACCAGGAGGGTCGGCTGGAGACATTGGCCTTTCCTTTCCGAGGAAAACTGTGTGGCACACCCCTGTTTCCTGAGCCTTGATCTGTTACTGCGTGACCTTGTGACCTTGGGCAAGTCACTCCTCGATGACCCTCAGCTTCTACACGTCTAAACTGAGGTCATTATCCCTGGTCATTACCAACGTCCCTCACGTTTCCATTCGTTCACGCTTTCAACAATGAGTATTGGGGGGGTGGGGTGCCTGGGTGGCTCTGTTGGTTAAGCATCAGGCTTCGGCTCAGGTCATGATCTCAGTTTGTGGGTTCGAGCCCCGCATCGGGCTCCGTGCCGACAGCTCGGAGCCTGGAGCCCGCTTCGGATTCTGCGCCTCCCTCTCTCTCTGCCTGTCCCCTGCTCACGCTCCATCTCTCTCTCTCTCTCTGTCTCTCAAGAATAAATAAAAAATGTCAAAAAAAATTAAAAAAATAAGTAAACATTAACGAGCGCTAGGTGTTGGGGATCCCGCTGGGCACAAAGCTGTCCCCCGACAATGGGATCCCTGTGCTTTGACTCTGTGATTGTGTAGACCCACCTGCAGAATAGGGTGTCCATCTGCCCCCCCCCCCCCCAAAACTCTGGGCGTTTGTAGGAGAAGTCAGCCCTGGGCACACGAGCTACCCGCCTAGCCTCTGCTCTGGGAATCGGGTGCCATGTTCCGTGAGATTCACTTCCCATCCTGCTTCCCCTTCTCAGGGTGCCTTTCCTGCCCGCGGCGCCCTTGAACCTGTACTGGACATAACCTCCCGAGGTCCTCGAGCCAGGAGTTGGGATCCTGAAGGAAGCTCGTCTCAGAAATGGCCACCGTGAGGCGGGGGGTGGGGGTTAGGAGAGCCGTGCCCCTCACCAGTGGGAAGTCGTCGGGGTCGATCCAGATGATGCTGAGGTCGGGGTTGTCAGTGTTATCTTGAGCCACGGACTTGAGCGTCTCCAAGAACTCGTAGCCATCTTGTAGGGAACACAGGGAAGAAGTGTCAGGTGGGGCAGGGGAGAAGGGGACACGGAGGCGGCGGGCGTCCTGACGGCCCCCCACTGCCCGCCATTGCCCGCGGATCCCCAGGAATGCCTCCCGTGGAAGCCTGTTCACTCACAAACACCCGCGTCCCCCTCTCACCGGTGCCCCCCCATCCAATCCTGCATTCCTCCCTCACCAGGATCGGCTTCCTCTGCGAAGGCCACAATGTGAATTCCGTCCATGTCGTCTTCCTGTTAGGGGGAGGGGGGCTTAGCTGTGCTCCCCGAAGTTAGAGAGCCAGACACACCCTACCTCTTCCTTGAACCCGAGTTGGATGGGAATCCAGCTTCTGGATTCCAGGACAGGCACGTCCTTGGGGTGGTGGCCCTGTCCCAAGGGACACGGCTCGCTTCAGCGCCAGGGCCCCCACACCTCTGTTGCAAACCCGCTAGCCCCAGATCTCGGGGCTCCCCCCCCCTGTTTTCTTTAACAGCTTTTGTGTGTCTCCCAGTTTGTGGCGTGTCCTTCGGAGCGAAACCCTCCGCACTCTGCCGCTGCATCGATTTCCTACAAGCGAGGGCACAGCAGGTGGGAATATTCCCAGGGCTTGAGTCCTCAGTCACCCCTGCTCCCCTAGGGGCCCGGCCCCATCCAGGGGACACTCACCCAGGTTTCATACATGCTCTCGGGCTTCAGCTTCCTCAGGGTGGATCTGGAAGAGACCGTCACCACTCAGTGGGCGACAAGGATGCCCTCCCAGGGGGCCCTCGCAGCGGAGGCTGCCTCTGGGTCAAGCCTCGGGCACAGCCGGCTTGTAGCCCAGAACAGAGCCATCTGGCAAAGTCTAAGCTCTGGGCACCGGGCCCAGATCATTGCCTGGTTAAAGCAGGTGGGAGAACCCAGAGTGGGCCAGCGGACTGGGAGAGAAATCTTTGGAAGAAAGGTAAGACCTGGGCGTCTGGGCATCGACTCGTTCACTCATTACAGCTGAGAGTCTCTGAAGTTCTAGGCCCCAGGCCAGGTGCTGTGCCGATGGAGCTGGACGAAGCTGACCGGCCCTGCCCCGGTGAAGGGGACCAGAGTCTAGCGGGGGGAGGGAGAGTTGGTGGCGTTTATACCGATGAGTGGGTATTTCCAGTTGTGGAGTGCAGGCAGGGCCTCTCGGCCTCAGCACCACTGACATGTGGGGCCGGACAATTCTGTCGCGGGGGGCTGTCCTGGGGGCACTGGAGGGGGTCAGGCAGCGCCCCCGCTTCTACCCAGCAGCGCTCTCCTCAACCGGAAATGTCTCCCACGCGGCCAGTTGTCCCCTGGAGGGCGAAGTCCTCCCCCACCTCACCCCTGTCAAGAACCACTGGTGCAGGGCGACGACGAGGAAGGACAGAGCCAGATCTGGGTTAGGATCCCATTCTGACACCCACTACCAGTACCCGTGGGGTCTGTTGACCCTGCTCCCCACCTCCTGTGTTCCTCCACGAAGCTGACAATCTCCTCCTCGCTGTTGGGTTTGTCTGGGATGGTCACGGGCTCTTCCATGAAGGCCTCGTAGAAATCAATCTCATTCAGCTTCAGGGTCAGCTTCTTTGCCACCTTTGGGGGAGGGGGTGGGGGGAGTGGAGCAGGGGGATGTGGGTCACGGGGCGAGGCAGCGTCACGGGGAGCAGCCCTTAGAAAGGAGGTCAGACAGCCTGGGCCCTTGTCACTGCCACTGTGACAATGGACAAGTGTCTTGACCGCTCTGGGCTTTGGCTGAACGCTAGAGGGGTGGGTTAAGGAATCTCAAATCTTTGGGGAGTGCGCGAGAGGCCTGAGGTGGGGGTGGGGTGAGGAGTGTCCTGTGTAGGGAGGGACGGTAGGTTCTGGGAGAGAGGTCTGGAGGGCAGCTGTGGGGAGCGAGGGGGACCCCATACGGCCGCGGGGAGGAGAACCTTGCTGTCGAAGGTGGCGAAGAAGGGGATGTAGGGGTGAAACTCCTCCGCGGCGTCCTCGTAGGCCTTGTAATCTGAAGGAGTAACTCAGAGTCAGTCTCTGGGGAGGCCAGGGTCGGCCGGGGAGCCACGTCCCCTCTGTTTCTCCCCAAGGCTCCTTCGGCCAGAGGGGTTCGTTCTGAGACCCCACCCCTCAGTCCTCTGAGAGCAGCTGCACTTCAGCGGGGAAGGTGGGGCGCTGGGGGTGCCCATCTGGGAGCCCCCAGTGCAGGTGGGTCGGAGAGAGGAGGGCGTAGAGATGGGGAGACAGTGGGCCGAGTGGGGGTTAGGGGGACAGATAAAACGGGGGTCCAAGGAGGGACACCTGGGAGTTACCCACGCTCTGAATCTTTGCTCTTGAAGTAGCCAATGAGCTTGATCTCGTCCTCAATGTTCTCAAATGCCTGCAGCTCTCGTTCACCCTCGATCAGTTCCACGGGGTCCTCTAGGACCTGGAGGAGCGGGGCCAGCGGCGAGAGTGTGAGTTCTCTCCTCGCTGGAAGGAGGAGGAGAGGGAGGAGGGAGGCAGGGCTGAGAGGGAGGCAGGGGCTGTCCATCACCTGCAAGCGTGTGTGTGTGTGTGTGTGTGCGCGTGTGTGCGTGCATGCACATGTGCATGGCTGGACTCGGTCGGCTAAGGGTGTCAAGACTTAAAGCCACGCCGTTAGGGGCAGGGGACCCTCACATCGAGTAGAAACTCCACCAGGGTGTCAGCAGAGAACTCGCCATCGTACTCGATGACTTCGTCTCCCTTGAACACGTAGATGCTGTCTTCTTCCGTGAGTCCTGGCGAGCCAGAGCCAGAGGTGAGCCCGGCCGCCGGGCTGCCCACCGGTCCAGGGCCCGTGCCAGCGTCCCTGGACCCCACGTCCTCCTCTCCACTCTCCCTTCCCCCGCCCCTCTCCCCTCCCTTCAGACCCCACAGCCCTGGGATCTGTGCCGTTGGCTCTAGTCCAGGCGGCTCTCCAGGGGGTGTGTGTGGGGGGCAGGGGCTCTCCGGGAGAAAGTGGGATCAGCGGGGGGTGGGGGGTGTTAAGGGGACATAGGGAGATGTGGGGTCTAACAAGGTGTCCCCCCTTCCCTGGTTTCCTTCACCTCCTGGGAGGACTCGGGCCGCTCGCTGCCAGTCCAGCCCTCTAACCCACTGCTATTACCGACTAGATGACTTCATCACTGACCGTCCTCCCCAGCCACACCCGGAGCCCAGTTCTGGCCTGTGCTGCTCCCTGGTGGCCGGTGTATAACCCCCGGGGCCCCAGCTCTGGACAGAGGGGTGTGACTGAGCCTCTCCAGCCTCGCCGCCGGTGGTGTTCCCTGGCGTCCCCTTTCCCCCAGCACCTAGCCCTGATTCTTAGGTGAGTTTAAAGGCCACCCGCCCTCCTTTCTGGGATTTGAGCCTGGGTCTCTCTAAGGAGTAAAGGAGATGCCAGAACCCCAGCCATAATCGTCCCAATTTCGGTCTCCCCGCCCCCACCACCGACTCCATTCCCAGTGGGCACCGTGGGGCCCTTGGCCTAGACGAGGGCTGCCCTCCGAGTCGCCGGCCTGGGCCCCGTCCCACACTCCAGGCCTCCCCTGTCCCACACGCTGCCTCCCCCCTGCCGGTCCCTTACCTAGTTTCTTGGCTACTGCCGCGTCCTTCTCAGAGTCCACCAGCCCGAAGCCAACGCCCTTGTCTTCCAGGACTTGGGCCGCTAACTGGAGGGAACGAAGGGTTAAAGTCGGCTCCAGGATTCTGTTCCCATCTCGGGGGGGCTTCCCCGGCGGGGTCGTTTGGGGAATAGAAGACTTGCCCTGGGTGCCGCGCGAGGATCCGGGGCCTCTCCCCGCGCCCTGCAAGCCTACCCCTTTGGTCTGCGGTCCAGTGTTGGCCCCTGACCCCTACGTGGCCCTCGTCGGTGTGCTTCTGATCCTGCCCTTGAAGGTGTGATCCTTCCCGGTTCCTGAGGGGGTTCCTGAGGGAGGCCCTGCCTGCAGAGTGACTGAGGCCCTGCCCCCCATCCTGATTGAAGGCCACGCTCCGTGTGGGGTGACATTAGAAGTCCCTGAGTAACCCCCACTGGGGAGAGCTTTGGAGGGTAGGAGGGTGTGGGGGGAGTCTGGTCACGTCCCTGAGGAGTGGGGAAAGCCAGAGGGTCACGGTGGCCACCTCTTGTTACCTTCAGAGGCAGAGACTCCAGCAGGCCCTAGAGGGGACCCAGGCAGGGCACTCCTCCCCCTCTTTACCCCAGCCCCTCACCCCCACAGGACCCTGCCCCCTCGGCCTCCCGGCTGGACCCTGGAGCCCGATGCACTCTGCTGAGGGCGCCCCACCCAACAGACCCTGGTGCCGGATCCTCAGGAGGATGGGGAAGGGAGGCTGCTGGCAGGTGGATGGCCAGAGATGTTGAACGCTCAGGATAAAAATACTCAGCGCATTAATCAGATGGCAGGTTCTAGCAGCCACAGGGACACACACACACACACACACACACACACACGGGAGCCTGCGGTCTTTCCTCCGGGCGGGCCGAGGCCCATCCATACTGCCAAGGGCTGCAGAAGCTTGGGTGAGAAGACATCCTTATCCCAGGATGGAGAGTGTGTGTGACCACACGTCCCAGTTGTCCCCAGACACAAACTTTTGCTCTCGTTCTGAAGTCCACTTGGGGGTGGGAGGAAGCTTCCCGCAAAGAGAAGCGGGGGAAAGGCATTCTGCAAGAATTTTCCAACCAGGGCATGCAGCCTGGCCCAGTCTGGGCAGGGAGAGGGAGCGAGGGAGAGGGAGCGAGGCCACGGTGGTCTCCGTGAAACCTCCAGCCAGGAAGTGGATGCAAACGAATGTCGATGAATGTCGGTGAATGTGCAAACGAATGTCGATGAATGTCGGTGAATGTGCAAACGAATGTCGATGAATGTGCAAACGAATGTCGATGGCATTTAAAATTCATACCGGGCGGGTCTCCTTGGGGTGCAGCAACTAGACCGGGGCCACAGCGCCCCACAGTGCGGCTCTTCCCCTGTCCTCTGAAGAGCGTCCCTTTCCTTTTTGGAGCCCCCCTTCCAAGGACACCCGGTTCCTGGCCAAACCCAGCGCTTTGCGGCGTGGAGGCGAGGTCTCCCCGCAGCCTCTCTGGCCCACGACGGCCTGACTGGGGTGGGACTTTGGTTTCCAAGTCTCCCTTCTCTTGTGGCGAAGGCCACATGCCCTTGTGTCCACTGCTGTCCCTCGCTCCCCCCCCCAGGCCCCCTCAGAGGCTGCGCGCACTCCCCGGCTGGGGCTCGCGGTGGGGTGGGGGGCGGGCGTGCCCCGTGGGCCTGCGGAGCCCCCCCACTCACCTCCAGGATCAGCTCTTCCATTTCGAACTGTCTCTGGGAGGCCTTGTCGTCCTCAGGGGGCTCGTGGTAGAGCAGCGCCAGCACCTCGTACTTCTTGAAAATGTTCTTGTAGTTCTTCGCGTTGACGTTGACCACGCGGTCCACACCGTCGTACTCGGGGAAGTCCAGCCCGTCCTCCCCCCGCACCCCCGGCCGGGGTGTCCCCAGCAGCAGCAGCAGCAGCAATGCCAGCCGCGGGCCGGGCACGGCCGCGGCCCCCATCCTGTCTGCAGTGCCCATGGACGTCGCGGGGTCTGGGTCGGGTCGGCTCTCCCGGTCCAGAGGAGGGTGGCCGGGGCAGGGAGGGGCCCTGGGTCCTGAATCCCCACTTAGGGGCTCACGGTGGGGGCGGGGTGGGGAAGGGCCCAGAGCAGTGGACAGAGGACACTGCTGGGTCCCGGACAGGCTGCCGACAGAGCCAAGAGCGAAAGGGTCAGGAGGAGGGATAGGAGCAGGGGGCGGGGAGGGAACCGGAGCCGGCCCCGAAGTTGGCACCCGTCGGCCCCCACCTGGTCCCATCTAAATATGTCTCTCGGCCTGGCAGGAGAGAGGATAACCTTCTGAGGCCAGGGCAGCTCCGCGAGGGCCGAGACCCTCCCACCTCCTACACCTCACCCCGCCCCCCGGCCTCCCAGAGCCCCTCCCCCACCCCTTCCCCGCCGTCCAGGACTCCTCAGCACGGTCCCCACGCGGGCCTAGAAGCTCATCGCCATATTAAGAAAGGAAAAGGCCTGAGCTAAAAATAAGACCAGATGAGTCGGAGGTAAATGATGCTGGGCTGGAGGAGGGGAGGTGTGGGGTAATTAGGGAGAGCCCGGGGAGGGCCAGGGTACTCGGACTGAGGGGAATGGGGGTGGAGAGGAGGGATTCTGGGTCGGAGATTGAATTCACGAATACAGAGCACGAGGGGCACAAACGCTGGATTGCCTCCCCGTCGTGGTCGGAAAACCCGGGAAGCTCCTCCGGACGACGTCTGTTTGCTCGATCCCGCGGGCGGAGGGGGCCGTGAAAAGCAAGCGGGCTGCAGAAAGAGACCCCTTTGCACTTCCCTTCAGAGAGCCAGGACCAGGGATGAGGTCATTCTCTGAATAAAAGATGGAGCCTCGTCCAGGACTGGCCACCTGGCTCGGCCCCAGCCAGTTTCCTGTGCTTCACTCAACACTCCTCAGTCGGGACGCAGGGAAGGACGGGGCGGGCGGGGGGCAAGGAGCCCTGGCTCCCGTCCACCCTGCAGACGTGCGAGGCGGGGGTTTCTCTCCTCGAGGAGGCCCAGGAGAGGAGGGGAACCGCCCCGCCGCCTCCTGCCTCCTGCCTCCTGCTCGTGCTCTGCACTCCCATCAAAGGGGACCCGGTTCTCCAGGGCACGCGGGCAGGGAGGCTTCCCCAGGCTGGACCACGATGCATTCTCGCAAAGGGGATCAGGTGTAAACGCCAGGGGACAGGTTAAAACCCGAAGAGGTGGGACCTCGACCCGAACCCCAGCCGAGGAGGTTGATTCATTCTGTGCACCTGAGAGTTGGTGGGAGGAGGGACTCTAACTTCCTGCGCCCCAGCCTGGGGGACGAGCACCAGAGAGGAGCTCCGCTCTAGGCTCCTGGGAAGGAAGGACCCTCTTCTCGGCCCTCCAGGGCTCTTACCATGCACAGGGAAACTGAGGCACGAGGGAAGCCAGGGAAGAGGCTGGATCAAAGTCAGAAGTCCTCCCTTCCCACCCTGAGGGATCTCCGACTTTGGAGAAACAGGGTTTAGTTTGCACCCAGGCAGGGGCGTGACATTATCTTAGGAGGAATAACTTTGCCCCCTCCTGTGGGGTGGACCTTGCACAGCTAAGCAAGGAAGGCCACAGAAAATCTCAAGAATGTGGCAGGAGTGGGTCCAAGAGAGACAGCTGTCACTGGAGCAGGAGAGGCCGGAGCTAACCTGAGCGGGGCTGGTGGGAGCTGGGGAGGCCTCAGAACGTTTCTCCTGGTCTCACAGGAGAGCCGCAGACGTGCCCACAGCCCCGCAGCCAGAGGGCAGGAGGGAGGGCCGGGACTTCTTCCCTCCGCCGCATGTTGGTGGGGGGTGAGACCCTGGAACACCGGCCCTGTCCCCCAGGACGCTGACCTCCTGCTCCCCCAAGGATGTGAGACGGGGCGAAAAGGTGACCTTGGCCCCGCAGCCCCCCCACCTTCTCCCACTTCGTTCCCACTCCCTGCCCTTGGCCCTCCAGGCCTAGCCAGTCCTTCCCAACAGCTGTACCCTCCCCTCCTGCCCCCTGCCTGCTCTCCCTGCTGCTGTGTTCCCTACTTTCTGCTCTGTCCCTTCTCTCTGAGCCCCTGCCTTCAGGCCCTTGGACTTGTAAGCC
The DNA here is from genome assembly GCF_024362965.1 of Panthera pardus. Classification (NCBI taxonomy): domain Eukaryota; kingdom Metazoa; phylum Chordata; class Mammalia; order Carnivora; family Felidae; genus Panthera; species Panthera pardus. Next base: position 4,825,345 of record NW_026526777.1, on the reverse strand, counting down.
TCAGCCGCTGATATCAAATGACCCTGAGTTGGGGCCTCTGTATTTTTAACCCACCAGACACCCGAGGCTCCTGCTACTGAAACCCGAGGAGCTGGCCCCTCCGTGCTCCCCGTGCTCTCCGTGCTCCCTCACTCCCACACCCTGGCCCCTCTGTCCTCCAGGTCTGGTTCAGCCCTGTCAGCAGCAGAGAAGGACCCCAGGCGGATATAGCCCTGTCCCTAGGGGACCTGGTGCTGGAGGGGGGAGGTTGACAGGCGGGAGAGACCTCAGGAGGGGAGGAGTGGCTGGTGACCCCCTACGATGGCTTCCTCTTTGCCAGCCCACGGCCTCTCGTTCCCTAGAACCGTCCGCGGACCTTCCTCCCTCGCCGTCCTTTTGTTCTGTTTTGTCTTTTGTTTTTTGTTTTGTCGGTGTATATTTTCGGCCCGGCCCACGCTGGGGGACTAGTCTGTGGGTGGTTAAGGGCACAGGTTTTGGAATCCGACAGACCTTGGTTTCCTCATCTAAGAAACAGGGTGGCTGATAAGAATCTGTTGGTTGTGTGAACTCGCGGATGGGGCGTGCGAGCCCCTCGTCCCACTGCCAGGCACGTGTGCTCTCACTTAACACATACGCTTTGTTTTTGGTGACAGTCTACGACTTCCCCCAGCTTTCCTTAGCATTTTCCCCAGCCCTGCGGGCTTTGGGGACACGGCCCCTGAAGACGTGTGCCAATGAGCTGACCTGCAGCGTGAAGCCCAGGGAGCAAGAGCCAGCAAGTGGGTGAAGGGGGAGGGGCCGCCTCCGAGGGAGACACTCCCAGGCTCGTCTTCCTCCTCCACCTGCGACCAGCCCGGAGCCTGGCGGAGACCAGGATTTGGGGAATGTCTGTCACCCTGTGCAGAGCCTGGGGTGCGAGGGGCAGGGGCGCTTCACCCACAGTCAAGGCTCCAGGGATCCAGAATGGGGTGGGGTCAAGATGGCCCGACAGCGGGGCGCAGAGGGCGGACCGGCGGCCCCGTCGCCAGAGGAAGGCATTCACCACTCGCCGTGTGACACTTCTCAGGTCCTGTCTGGACCTCAGGCTCTTCATTGACTTCATAAGGTCTTTTCTAGCGCTAAAGCTCCATGAGGAGTCCAACCGCCAGCCGGGACGTGACGCCTGCGGCCCCCTCTCTAGGCGGTGGCTCCGCTGTTTCTCCCTCACCTGCACCCGTGTCTCTGATCCTGCTTGACTTGTCCTGGCCTTGTTTTCCTCCACATCTTCAGACTCGAAGTTGGGGGCTAGCCCTCGAGGGGCAGGGATGCTTGAGTCCGACCCCCGCCCCGCCTCCACTTGGTCCCCGAAAGACTGCCCTGCGGGGCTCCCGTGGAGATCTAGGGGGACGGTGGCACGATAACCCCCTGTCTCCAGAAACCAGACAGACGCATCCAGCCGGGTGAGGGCCATTGCAAACATTTACTCTCTAGACTGGCAACTGATTCAACAGGACAGTGCCTTCCGCTGGGCTTCCCGTCCACCCCCCCGGTCTCCTAGCCCCAGCTCTCAGCGCAGCCCCAGGCTCGCCTGTCCCTAGCGTCTCTGCTCCACTCGCCCCCCTCTCCCATGTGCCGAGCTCGTCACCCCAAACCCCCACCCGGCCCTGGGACAGCCGTCATGTGAAGCTCTTCCTGTGCCGAGTTCAGTAATAGGTCTCTCTCTCCAGCCAGCCTGTGGAAGAGAGGACACCGGAGTGAACTGGGGACGGGGGAGGGGAGGTCTGGGGGGGCGGGGCGTGAGGCACGAGGGGGCCGAGGACCAGGTGGGAGGCACCGTGGACAGGAAGGAGCAGAGCGGGGAGGCCAGGACCACGGGGCCTGTCTGGCAGCAAAAACCCGGGGGCAGTGGGGTGGGGGGGCAAGGGGCCCGCGGCAACAGGGCAGGAGGGGAGAGCCAGTGGGGAGGCCGGTGACTGCTGAGAGCAGGGCGCAGGGAGCCTCACCGCCAGGATGACGACGGATGATGAGCCTTCGGATTTCATCGTAGATAAAGATAAGAGCGCTGTAGGGAGTGGCGCAGAGCCACCAGGCTGTTCTGTAGGGAGTAAGGGTTGGTCAGTGGGGCATCGAGGGAGGGGCCAGAGGAAGCAGGTGCAGAGGACAGCGCACAGAACCGTGTGACCCGTTGTGGTGTGCAGGGTTGAGCCCTACCTTTCAGGAGGCCCGAGCCTGGTGGGGGAGGGAGGAGACAGAAACACAAGCAGCCACTGATAACAGAACGCGACAAACGCCGAGTTAGCGGCACACGCGGTGTTCCTGGCTTCTGTGGAGTCGCTCAGGGCGACCCCTGTTGCCCTGCAGGTAGTCGGGGCCTTGCGCCCACACAGGGGAGGTTGTCTGAGTAGGACGCGTCTACCGGAGTCTAGACGTGTGGGGGCATTTCACCAAGGGATGGATATACGTGTCCATATGGCAAACACGCGGAAAGTTCTTCTGCCGGTTGACCCTCTTCTGTAACTAGAGGCCGGGGAGAGAGACTCTGGGGAGGAGTCAAATCAGAACCACGTCTGTTCCCTTGGGTGACAGACAGGCAGGTGGCCTCGACCAGTGCCGTCTGATGGAAATACACTGCGAGCCACCCGTGAGAGCTCGCGTTTTCCAGTAGCCACATGAAAATAAGTAAAAAGAAACGGGGGCAAGGAATTCTAACAGTGCGTTTTATTTCACCCAGTGTATCCAAAGTATCATCCTTTCCACGTGGAACCAACGTGAACGTTATTAAGGGGATGGTTTACACTCTTCCTTTTGTCTTAAGCCTTCGAGGTCCAGGGGGCACTTCACAATGACAGCGCATCGCATGTCGGACCCTCGATTTTCAAAGGGCCGCGGAAAACGTAGCCCAACCCAAACAGGAAAGGTGTACTGAGTAGAATAATCTCTGACGGCACTTTAGCTTTTAACTCTACGTCAGCTAGCTACAATGGCGGATTCCGTTTATCGGTCTCTCACTAGCCACGTCTCAGGAGCCTGAGAACGAGGGACGGAAGCAGGGCGGCTGCCATATTGGCCAGCCATATTGGCCTTGGCCGCGGGCTCACTGCACACGCGCACACGCGGTCCCAGACACACAGCCACCCAGTCACTCAACAGCAACTGCCGTGTGTCCGCTCTGTGTCCGCGCGGGTCCTGGGGGAATAAAAGCGATGCCAGGATGGCCTTTGATCTCCAGGAGCTCAGGTGATCAGGGGAAAGAAGGTAGAAAGACACCCAACGTGAATACAGTGTTAGGGGATGTGTTGTATGGCCGGGGAGGGTACAGGATGTTTGGGATCACGGTTAATGCTCAACCGCATCTACCAGGACTTGTGTGTTGACATTAATGGCAACAATAATAGAACCACTGCCAACAAAGCTCCCGCCACGACCCAAGGAGCCGCGCTTGGTGCATAATATTCTTTCCTTGTGTCATTCTCACAATACTCTGCCAGGTGTGTATGACCAAGACTCTGCAGGGAAAGCTGAGCCTCAGACTGGTTATATACCGTCCAGCACAACACACAGTGGAGTCGGAATTCGAAACGGGGCTCGTCAGTATCCAAGGGCAATGCCAACGTCTCTTATTATGCATTCATTGAGCACCTACAGCCCGCAAAGCGTTGTGTGAAACGCTGCAAGGGACGGAAAGGTGAGCAAAGTGTGTGAAGTCGTGGCAGATGAGCTGGACGAACACGCCCGAGACCATCGCAGAGGCGGGCAGGGCGGTGAGAGTGGGGTGGTATGGCACGTTTGCTTTTTTTCCCTGTAAAAGTCGCGATAGAACGTCTTCGTAACAAGCGCACGCCGACGTAAAAAAACAAAATACACCAAGACACAGACGCACAGGCCTGTTTGGAACAAAACGAGGTACCAGCCAGTAAGAACTTCAGTACGCCCGCTCACCTGTGCAAGTATGCGCTTTGAATGTGTTTGCCTGAGTAGGACAGGATTAGCCACGCCTAGATTGGGCGATTTTTATGCCTACTTCCCTTCTGAGCAATTTGGATCCTGGAACAGCTATACCACACATCACCATAAAAAAAAGGTGCCCCTCTGTTGAGTGCCGGTAAGTCTGCTCAATTTGCATGTCTCGACGAGGGTCACTTGACACGGTCCCAGTCCCTCCCTAAATAAGACGTGCTTCTTGGAGCACAGACGATTCTCCTCACGTCACCCAGGGCGGCCCCCAGCCAGCCAGGCAGCCCCAGCTCGGGGCTTCCCTTTCCAACACACCACTTCCTGTCCCAGGCTCTCCCTGTGCCGGGGATCCCCACCCCCCTGGCTTGCGTCCCTTCCCTTACTCACTTGAGTGGGTACATCCGCAGGGCCATGTCCATGCCTGGAGTGTAGGAGAGAAAAACAGCCAGGAATGTCTCCTCCACGAGCCCAAATATTAGGATGTTGTTTCTGGGAAGAAAGGTCGAAGGGTGTGCCGGAGAAAGGGAGGGAGAGGTAGGGGAAGCCAGCGCCCTGCGTGCAGGTGTGAGGCGGTGGGGGTCCGGGGGGCGCTCACTTCATGCCCTGCTGGAAGATGGAGTTACGGCGGGTCTTGCAGATGATGAGGTCGGCCCACTGCACGACCACGATGCTGACAAAGAAGGCCGTGTGGCACGTGAACTCCACCACCTTCCGCTGCTCGTAGGTCTGGGGGCGGGCAGGGTGGGGAGGGGCACTGTCAGAAGGGGTCCGGGTGCACCTCAGGGCCCCTCCTGCCGCCCTGGACCCCGAGGCTGGGTCAGACCTTCAGCCCCTTCGGCTTTACGCCCTCTTGTCCCAGCCCTCTTGTTCGCGCTGGGTTGTGAGCTAGTTCACAGGCTGTCCTGACCCACTGAGAACAACTCAAGGGCAAGCACCTGTCCCATTGACCTTCGAGCACCCTCCCGAGCTTAGTTCCGTGAGCGGCACGTGGTGCGGCTCGGGAATCCCCGCATTAGAACGAGAAGGGTCGTGTGAGGGGAGGCGGACCCCGAGAGCGGCGTCAGAAAGGAAGGTGGGGCCAGGGGGCATCTGACCACAGAGACGGGAATGCCCGAACGGGTGGCACCGGGGAGGAGGCGACCACACACCTCCAGTGGTCCTCTCTCGCACTCACACTTCGCGCGTAAGGAACGTAAATCTAGTGGGGAAGATAAACAGGCTGGCCGTGTCAGCCTCATAGTGGTTTATAAGAGAGGTCACTCGGGACCGTGAGAACACAGAAGAGGCACATCCAAATTAGGCTAGAGGAGAAGCCCATGTTGAAAGGCGAAAACGGCATGTTTACAGCGAACTTGTAGAAGGAATCAAGAATTTGAAAATACGTAGGACTGAACGACGGTGGGATGCCACGTGCCGAACCTCAGGGGGTGTGGCCCAAGTGGTACCCGGGGGAAGAGATCGAGCCCTGAATGACCAGAAAACATCGGATGGAAACGACTGGAAGTTGATGAGCCAAGCGCTGCGCAGGTAACGCATCCAGCGGGCACGTTTGTGATGCCGGGTCGCATGGCCACGTCTTGCGGGTGGTCATCGACCAACACCCCGGGGCTCTGGGGCCGCTGGCAGATCTTGGCTCTGACTCACTGCCTAACACCGCTCCTGTCCTGGTTTCTGGGGATCCAAATATCTGTGTGGATGATCCTTCCACTGCCACGGTCTCAATGTCCACCCCCCCCCCCATCATCTCCTTCTCCAGCGGTGTTTGCCTCCGCTCCCCAGCTGGGCCCTTTGCTCCCTCAGGCAGACTCCAGATCCTGTCCTTCCCAACAGCTTGTTTCTCTGCGATTTCAATTTCAAGCATCTCTTCTGCTCTGACCACCACTCTGTGAGGCTGCATCTTGGCCGCAGGGAGAAAATATCAAGATATGAAACTAACAAAGGCTGGAGTTGAGGATTGAGGGGATGCTGACCATGATTTGGGGCCTCATTGGCCCCCGGAGCGATGTTGGTTGCTGGGAACACTGACATCTGATGGCCTCGTGGGGCTGAGCTAGGGGAAGCCAAGTGCGTTCGGTGGGCATCCTTCCAACGACCGGGATTCTAGCACACTATCGGGAAACCTACAGTTAGCGGTGGCTTAGAGGCATCATGGTGAAGAAGGAAGGTGCTGGACGGGAGTCAGCGTGGAGCTCCCGCCCAGCTCTTCTAGGGATGTGCTGTGGGACTTGGTGCAAGTCGGGGAATCCTTCCAGACTCTGCTTCCTCACTTACACAGGGATGAGAATAGACTATGTGTCCTCCCTCAACTTTGTGTCTTCTGTGGTCCTACGATGCTAGCAATAATTGGGGTCACATCTCCTACTGTCTTAGAAATTGGGACAGGAGTTGTTCACAGGTAGGAAAAAAGCACACTCACTAAAATTCTCAAACACCTCGTGTTGGGGTTCGTCCTGGGTTTTAGGGAAGCCTACTACAGAGAGGCATCCTCTGGGTTTAAAAGCTTAGAAAGGTGAGAAAGGGGGAGACAAAGCAAATAGGTTTTCAGACTTGAAATCATATTATTTGAACTCCCGCAGAGGGAGGGAGAGAACAGAGAGAGAAGAGCCAGCCCTCATTTCTGGGCCAATGATGGCTGGAACCTGGAAGAACAGAAATCAGCCTCCAAAAGTTGATCTGAGGAGGAAGAACTCCAGGACTAAGGAAGCCAAAAGATGCAGGAAGGTAAGGACAGGTGACAGACAGCAGGAACAAATAGAAATCAAGCCATTACGCCAAGTCGTCACTTGAAGGACCTTTGCCAACATGATCGGAAATTGGGGTCATGTGGGACTGGAGATGAGGCGTCACCTCCGTCTGTCTGGTGCCTCCCTTCTCCACTCTCACTGGCCCACTCTCACTGGTCACTCTCTAGGGCCGACCCCCTGACGCACCCATTGCTGTCCGTAACTGTCCTCCAGGTCATTGAGGAATCTGTTTTCCCAGCTGAGACGGATGCCCAGCAGATCAAAAGGTCTGAAACCATTCTCGGCCAGGATCACGAAGTAGGTGAAGAAGCCAGCCAGAGCCTGGATCATCCCTGTGAATGGCAGAGTCACAGGACAGGGGAACCTGCTTCAGAGAAGCACCTCACAAGGCAGACCATGGAAGGGGTGGTGGCCGGGAGTGGCTCCTAGCCGGGTTGGTGTGTGTCTGAGCTTCTGACGCCGGAGATGCTGGCCGTCAGTGACCCGGTCCCATCATCTCTCTCGGACTTGTGTCCAAGCCCTGACGTTTGTCTTTGGGCTCTAACCCAGAGCCATCTTTGAGTTGTATAATCTTAAAACTGAAAGGACCTTGGGGGGGATTTATTCCCCCTTTCCACCGAGAGAGCGCTGGACTCCTCTTTCTCCATTTCCTCTCTCGTGCGGGCCCTCATCAGGTCCTGTGCTCTCTTCGAGCCTCCCCTGCCTGCCCCTTGCCTGTCCCTGAGTCAACACCTCTGTCCCCCAAGCCTGGCCACGGCGATAGAGGATGTCAGGGTTAGCATACCGGCTGCGGGGCTGCGCACGGAGTCCCCGTGGACGTTGATTCTCACCACAATGATAAACTATTATTTACCTCTTCGTCAGGGGGAAAACAGATTCTAACCTCATCCAGGGTCACACGGGCACTAAGTGGCGAAATTGGGACTCAGACCTAGCAGCTCCTGGGTCTAGCGGCTTCTACGTGTTTCCTCTTCTAGATGTCCCCTGTCCCCAGTCTCTTCCCTGTCCATCCCTCGCCTGCTCCACTGGCAAGTCCAGAGCAAAGACTTCTGACGGCTCTCAAGTGTCCTTCGAGGCTGGCTCCGGGATTCACGCGACCTGTGCCTACAGCCTGATTGTCTACCGCTCCTTTCTCGGGAGTACGCGCTCCCCCAAGCTGCCGATTCACTCTTCAACCGGCAGACATGTGCGTTTCCCCTCCCCTGACCCCCTCAGCTGACTGTAACGTCAGCTGACGCCTGCCGTCTTCTAACAGCGGGTGCGGGTCTTGTTTCCTCCACAGGGTCCCCCTGACTGTCCTCCTGACTCGTGAGCCCCCTGCTCTGTTCTCCTGTCGCGTGTCCCATGCGTGTTCGTTGTTTGGCACTTGGAAAGGTGCTATCGTTTGATGTACGTGTGTTCCTTCTCGGCTAGACTCTGAAGTCAAGGGCAGATCAGAGCTCAGTGGCTCTGTGTGTTCCCAGGGCCCAGCACGGTCTGTTGTCATGAAAGTATCTCCCTGACTTCCACATGGAGCCGAATCCAACGGCCCGGCAGGTGCAACCGCTCCCCACACCCCCAGCCCCCCATTCCTCTGGCCGCACCAATCTGTCCGTAGGCCATGCCAATGAGACGGTGGTTCACCAGGTTATCAGTCTTTGGATTCCGCGGGGCCCTCTTCATGATGTCACTTTCAGCTGACTCGTAAGCCAAGGAGATGGCCGGGACCTGGAGGGTGGGAGAGACAAAGGACGCAAAGTTCAGGAGGAAACTCACAAGTCACTTGAGCAAGCTCTGTCCCTCACCCTGAACACGGACTTTTCCTGCCCCCAGACCCTCTCCCGGGAGCTCCTCGAGCCGGGTTCCAGGCTGGGCCTCACCATGTCTGTGCCCAGGTCGATGCAGAGGATGGTGATGGTGCCCAGAGGCAGGGGGATGCTGAGGATGATGAAGAGCAGGAAGGGGGTGATCTCGGGGATGTTGCTGGTCAGGGTGTACGCGATGGATTTCTTCAGGTTGTCAAAGATGAGGCGGCCTGTGGGAGGTGGTGAGGGCGTCAGGGAGACGGGAGGGCCCCCTCCCCGCCCAGGCGCTCGAAGCACGGTGGCCCGTGTTCCCCAGAGAGGGGGAATGCGCGTTTGAGGGGAGCCGAGGCGGCGCGCGGGTGCCTGGGGTCCCGCGTCGGCTCTGCGTTGGGGTCCAGAGGCCTGGGAAGCCAGCGCCGGCTTAGCGTCCCCGACGCCACCCCAGCCCGCGTGGCCCCTCACCCTCCTCCACGCCCGTGACGATGGAGGCGAAGTTGTCGTCCAGCAGGATCATGTCGGCGGCCTGCTTCGACACGTCGGAGCCCGAGATGCCCATGGCGATGCCGATGTCAGCCTTCTTCAGCGCGGGGGAGTCGTTCACGCCGTCCCCCGTCACCGCCACGATGGCCCCCTGGGCGAAGCACAGAGGGGCTGAACTCACCACTGTGACACGTCGGGACCCGTCCCAAAGCTCACTCTGCTCCCGTCATCCCTTGTTTCTAAAGGTCCTCGCGCCCGGCCCTTCCCTCTCCGGCTCCTCCTGAGACGTTAAAACTCTCGGGGGGCCTCAACTGGCGGCCGTCTCAGGGCTCAAGACAGGGTGCTCTCGGGAGTCTCCTCCCGGCCCGGGGAGGTTTGGGGCTGGGCTGGGCGGGGCCCCCCGAGGCGCCCCCGTCGTCCTCACCTGCCTCTGACAGCCCTCCACGATGATGAGTTTCTGTTGCGGGGACGTCCGCGCGAACACGATCTCCGTGTGGTTCCTGAGGATCTCGTCCAGCTGCTCCGACGTCATGTCCTTCAGGTCCGAGCCGTGCACCACGATGGCCTTGGCTTCCCTGAGGGAACGGGTTCCAAACGCCGGTTCGGAGGGCTCAGAGCTCGCGTGTCCCCGGCCACCCGCTGTCCCCAGGTGGACACACCGCACCCTTGCCTGCTTCCCGCCTGCCCCTCCCTTTGCTCTGCATCCTTCTGCAAACTCACCGATGTGGTCGTGTGGCCATTTCCCTATCACGTTTTACTTTGCCGTCAGTAAACCCCGTACGTCCTATCTACCTACCGCACGAGGCTTCAAGAACCTTAGTGAGTGGGGATCCGGGTGGGGCAGACCGAGGATGGAGGGAACAAACGGGAGATCTGAGTTCTTTAGGGGTCCCACCTGGGGTCGATGCTGCTGCAGACGGGGACCTTGAGCTGGGCGGCCACGTCGTCTACTGTTCTAGTGCCTTCAGAGATGATGCCCACCCCTTTGGCTATGGCCTTGGCTGTAATGGGATGATCCCCTGTTACCATAATCACCTGGGTTGGGAAGGGAGGAAAGAGGAGAAGAATCATCTTCAGGGAGTCCTGGATCCTTTGCCTTTCTCCCCACAACCCAATGGATCACCGCCTTTATTCCACAGGGGAGTTAGCAGCTCATCCCCGAGACCTTGCGCTGCCGTGGCTTCGCCCCTGGGACTGGGTCAGGACCACCAGACCATAAAACATAGAACCGTTTGGGCTCTAGGTTTCCCAGGAATAAACTGGGAATTTGGGCACATTACTATATTCAGAATTTCATTGAATTTGCTCCAGAAGCTGGTCGGCTTCTTCAAGCTCAGAAGACAAACACCTACACAGAGAACAAATGGTAACAAAGGAACGTCTGGAATCATCCGTCTGCCCTAGCAAAATACCATCTAGGCCCAGGTGTGTGCTGATCCTCGCTTTTCCTCTCGCTCCCTCTTCCTTCGCCTCCCCTGGGGTCCAGCCCTTGGCGGGTGCCTGGTACCAGCCCCGGCCCTGTCCCCTTGCTCCCCAGAGCTCTGGCGCCTGTGCTCCGAGCTGCCTGGCATTCTGTTCCTTCCGTATGTCAGCACTTAGCCTCCTCCCCATGGGGAGCGCCCACCTCCCCGCGCGCCACCGTGAGCTCTGCGAGGGAGGGCCGTGTCCGTGACCCCTTGTGAAGTTTGGCCCTGGCGCAAAGCCTGGCACACAACCCTCGTTCCACAAACAGCCATCAGAGAAGGGAGAAAGAATGACCGCGTCCTGGGAACCACGGCTCCTGGCTCCCGGGTGCCCTCCAGGCGCATGATTTTCCAGGCGCCGATGGAAGGAGAAGGCAACTCCGTCGCTGTGACAGAACCATGCAGCCTCGAGGGGCAAATGTAATGGGGTACTTGAAGTTTTTTAAATCACATCAGTTCCAAAGGCCTGAGCCCAGGGCTCTGCCTGGGGAAGTATGGGCCCTGCCGTCATTTCCTTGTAAGAACTTCGCTGCCCTGGGACCGCCATCCGATCCCTGTCAGCCGCCGCGTAACATCGATCCGCTCTGCATCAGCGCCGTTTTGGAATCGACCCTGAAAGGGTCCACCCTTCGGGGCAACCCCCTGTACGTCTCACATTTTGTCCTCCTCGGAGGATGGCGTGACATGTATGTCTTTCACTTCCCTACAGGGAAAGGGGATGACTCAAAATTTCTCACCAAGTCGGCCAAAGTCCTGGCAGCTTAGGGGCCAGAAGAAGTGATAACGAGAACTGTCCATCCGTGCCCGGAACACGGGCTGGCCCGGAAGGCAGCAAGGCCTCAGCCTCCGACTGCTGCGGGCTCGCCTGCTTCGGGCTCTGACGACACCCAGGCTCGGTCAGCCCCTTGTCCCCCCGTTCGGTCCTCCCTGCCTGCAGGTGCATTTGTGACCCTCTTCTTCTTGCTAAAGGGACCCACAGATCCCCAGATGCATTTCACACCTGCAGCGTGAATCCCCACTCCGACGGCCGCCTCAAAGCTCAGGAAACTCCGGTGGGCCCTTCTCCACGTGCCTCCCATCGCATGGTGCGGGAGCTCAGAGAGCCAGAGGGAGGGAGCTCGGGTCGGTGTGGCCGTCCTCCGCAGATGTGCTGCAATGAGGCTGTCGCTACAGAGAACTGTCCCACGCAAGCAGTGTGCGGTCACTAGGGAATTCACTCAAAATAGTTCCTACATCCAGCCCTTGGTTCTCAGAAACCAATCCTTGAACTTGGCATGGCCCAGCTGCCTTCTGACAAACTGCCCACAGTCAAAGGTCTAAGATAAAGCCAGCTCTGCAGAGAGCATCTCGTTCTCCCTAAAGACCTCCAGTGCTACCCCCCGCCCCACTCCTCCGTCTAACTGCTCTCCCCCCACGTCTGGGATCCGGAATATCAGGTAGGAGCGGGAAAGGTGCCAATCTCTAATCTCCCAGGTTGGAGTCTTAGAATTTGGCGTGGAAGTGGGGTACAGAACGTCTCAGGACTAGAGAAACTCTGCAGCCCCGCCCTGAAGCCCGAGCACCCCCTGGCCGGGGAACAGTCCCCACCTCTGGGGGTGCCCGGCGACTGTGTCTCACTCTCCGACCGATTCACTTTGGTGTCCGGCTTTTGTACCCCCGGACGTGTACCTGTTAGCGCGGCTGTTCGCCCTGCGTCAGGTCGAGGGCCCAGCTCTCATGACCTCATTCTCGCCGTCGCCTGCTCCAGCCCCCAGCCCATCCCGGCGGCACATTGACCTGACCCCTTCTAGCACTTTGCTACCTTTACTGTGGCCTGCGGACCGGCATCATCTGGGAGCCCGTCACCAGTGCAGAATCTCAGGGTGACTTAGACCTGCTGAATCAACACCTGCGTTCCAGAAAAAGCCCCAGATGAGTCACATGCACAGCCGTGTCCTAGGACGCCGGTCCTCAAACTGACCTGCCTACGGAAATCTCTATGAATGTTTTAAAAAATGCAGATGCCTGGGCCCCACCCTGAGAGTTTCCAATGTAACGGGTCTGGGGTATGGCCTAGGCATCAGATTTTTTTTTTTTTGAAGTTTATTTATTTATTTATTCAAGTAGCCTCTATACCCAATGTGGGGCTTGAACTCACAACCCCAAGATCAACGGTCACATGTTCCACCGACTGAGCCCGCCAGGCGCCCCCAGCCATCAGATTTTTAAAGCTCCCCTGATGATTCTCACGGTCAACGCAAGACAGCGTTCTCACGACAGAAGAAACTTGCCGTTTACTACTAGGTCGTCTCTTACGACTAAACATCATGAGCTCAAGGAAACCGAAATCGATTCAGGTAAACCAAGATGGCGGAGAACCCGTTCCATGCAGAGCTTTCTACCCTTGTGCCGTGTTGTGACGGGTCGGCGACTCCTGGGACCGTCCGAGGTTTACCTTAATCCCCGCACTGCGACACTTGCCCACGGCGTCGGGCACTGCGGCCCGGGGAGGGTCAATCATGGACATGAGCCCCACAAAGCAAAGGTCCTCCATGGGGAAATTGATCTCATCCGTGTCAAACTTGAATCCCTTGGAGAAAGTGGTGGGCAGGTTCAAGAAACAGAAGCCTGGAGAGACAGAGGGAACAGAAGTCCTTCAGCTGCCGCCGTCTCCGTCCCGCTCGCCCCAGCGCCCTCAGCTCTGCGTCCCCCGAGCCACGACCAGGTGGTGCCACTCCTTCCAGGCTTCTTCCCCAGCCCCTCACCGAGCACGCGCTCCCCCAGGCCTCCCAGCTCCAGATAGGCGTCCTGGAACTTGCTCTTCATCTTCTCGTCTATGGGGTACTCGTCTCCGTTCAGAAGGTACGTGGAGCAAAACTCCAGGATCCTCTCAGGGGCCCCCTTCATCATCAGCACATGGGGCTGGGAGCTCTCCTCCTGCAGGTGGATGGACATCTGGGGAGGAGAAAAGAGTCCCGTTTCACACCCTCCCCCTTCCCACTTCCTCGGTCCCCAAACCCCAGCGCAGCCGCTCCCTCCCGGGCAGCTCCGACTCAGGGCCGAGCCCACCCGGCGTCCTTGCCAGGAATCCAGCCTGTAACAAATCTGTTATCTTCTCCGCCACTGGAGGCTGAGAGCTGGACCAGGACTCTCACTGTCTCTGCTTCCTCTCTGCCTGGAAAGCAGAAGGTTGAGCCGGGTAGAGGCAGCGGAGTGGACAGGAGAGAAAACGTAGGGTCCGCGGGCCTGGGTCGCAGGGCCGGCAGGAATGCTTTAGGGCCTCGGGCCAGTCCATTTAACCTTCCTAAACCTTAGTCCCTCTGATGAAAAGCAAAAGATTCTGTGTTGCCGACTTCATCGGGTTTTTAGGAGAGACCCCACGGTCACAAATGAGTGTGGAACTTTTGACTCCCCTAAAACTTAGCTGCTAATACGGCCTGCTGTTGACCCAGAACCTTACCAATAGCATAAACGGTCGAATGGCGTATATTCTACATGTTACGTGTACGATATACCGTATTCCCACTGAAAAGTGAGCGTGAGAAAAGCCAGCGCTGTTATGACGATCACAAGAGAAAACGCACGGACAGTACCGTGCTGTGTTTGTCGAAAACCGGCGGTGTTGAAGTGGACCCCCGCGGTTCACACCTGCTGTTTGAGGGTCAGATTGTTTGTTTTTCTCTTTTTAGGTTTATTTATTTATTTTGGGAGAGAGAGAAAGCACAAGCCGGGGAGGGGCAGGGAGAAGGAGAGACAGAATCCCGAGCAGGATCTGCACCATCGAGGCTGAGCCCGATGCGGGGCTCGAGCTCACAAACTGTGGGATCACGACCTGCCCGAACTGACGTCAGGAGTCAGATGCTTAACCGGCTGCGCCACCCAGGCGCCCCCGAGGGTCCGATCATTTGTACAAAGTACTTTGAAAATCACGAAGCATCATCCAGAGGTAGGTCGGTCATTGTCATGCCCTTGCCCCTCTCCCAGTAGCGTGAGAAGTCCCAGGGGCTAATGGAAATTTGGGGTCGGGGTCAGTGCGGTGTGCTGGGGGCAGGGAAGGGCATATTCAAGAGTGACTGAGGAGACCACACTCAGGGAGGAGAGAGAAATTAGATGCGTTTCGGTTTGCGTCTTCTCTTGATCTCTGATCTGGGAGCGGGAACTATGGTGAGGTTCCTCTTACGAGCCAGGAAGTCCCTATTAGTAGCCTGTCTGGTCACAAAAGCAGCACCTGGAAATAAGCAGGTGCAGAGGAGGCCGGATTGCACCGTCCAGAGGAGAAGCGGAGGGAAGCCTGTGTGTAAAATGCCGTTAAAACCATCCCATTAGAGGGGCGCCTGGGTGGCTCAGTGGGTTGAGCGACCGCCTCTGGCTCGGGTCATGATCTCCTGGTTCGTGGGTTCGAGCCCCCCTGTCGGGCTTGCTGTCAGCGCCCCGCCCCCCGGCCCTCCTCTGCTTGTGCTGTCTTTCTCTCTCTCAAAAATAAACATTAAAAAAAATAAATAAAAATACAACCAACTTATTCAAAGGCCCATCCCATTAGAAACTTTCCAATATTTCTTACCACTTTCAGTTGTAGTCAAAGCAAGCCTAAGCAGTTAAGAGGAAAAAACCTTAACTTGTCTAAACAGAAAGCTGTAAGCAGTTTAAAAAGCTTGGTTTTCTGAAGGCTTAATACGCATTTGTTTGCTATTTAGGGGGATTATCGGAGGTGACAGCATGACCTACTTATGAGTTAGCCCGTTGGTCATGGGAAAATTGCATCTTGATAGAAAATGGCAGATCAGAAGGTGGAAGAAGTCTGGAAATATCAGAACCGAGACGCTCCTTTCCTTTTAGTCGGAGAACGAGGAAGAGACCACGCCCCGCAAGCGACGAGCGGGCCGAGGACGGCCGCGCTCAGAGCTGGAGTTAGGCCACCACCAGTTAGGGCGTTCGCTCGGCCGGCTGGGCGCACCTGGCATGGGAACCACCGAGGAAGGTTGTGCCGTTGGCACGTGATAGCTCAGGAAAGGCGCTAACCTGGTCGTTTTGGGGCAAGTCGCTATTTTGTGGGACGTCCCAACGAATGTCGTGGGTATATCTGGCTTTTATTCTGACCCGTGCGGCGGAAGGGGCATCCACCTCTTGGCCGTCCCAGGCTTTCATCCGGCCCTGCCAGGCACACAACCCTCGTCTGGGTTGTGAGGCCACTAAACGTCAGATAAAAGTAGAAATAAGTTCGCAGTTTGGGCTCAGGAGACCTATCTTGTTACACTGGCTGAAAGCCAGCAGAGACACAAAACTCTGGATCTCTTTCTTGACCGCTTACGTGCTCGATGTTCAACGTGAGAAGACGGGGAATTGGGTTTTGAAAAACTCCAAACCCCATATAGCTTTTGTTATTATTATTATTATTATTATTTCAGTTGCAATTTTTTTTCCGCTTTGTGAGGAAAACTTTCAGGCTCTGCGCTCCCAGTAACTTCCAAATACCACCCTTCCTGAGTCTGCCTGGCGTCCTCGCGCACAGGCCTGGGACGAAATAGGGCACCACCGGGGAGCGCCTTGCAAACCCAGCCTTATCCCGCGGTGGTAAGCCTGGCGGGAGCCACAGAGATGCCTCCGACAGCTGCACGAGGCTGGACCCCGATTGTTGCCCGGCGGCTTTCGCTACCTATGGGACACTTCCGACTTGCTCTTTTCGCAAGCGACTGGGAGACTCCTGCTCAGCGCCTTTCCTCTACCTGTCTGTCACTTTCTCTTGCGGTGAGCGTCTCCTTTTTTTAAATTTTTATTTATTTTTATGTTTATATTTTTTGAGAGAGAGAGAGAGAAAGAGCAAGGTGGGGAGGGGCAGAGAGAGAGGGAGAGAGAGAATCCCAAGCAGGCTCTGTGCAGTCGACGCAGAGCCCGACGGGGGGCTCGAACTCACGAACCCTGAGATCACGGCCTGGGCCGAAACCAAGAGTCGGACGCTCAACCGACTGAGCCACGCAGGCGGCCCCAGCCTTCCTCTTAATGAGGATGCTGGTTATCTATCCACCGTCTTCATTCTACTGTTCAGAGATTAGGTTGAAGGCGAAGGCATTCTCCAAACGACGAGCCCACCCCCACCGCCATTCCGCCTTCGTGGGTTCTGTACCTGGTACTTGTTGGTGGAATTAAAGGGAATCTCGGCCACCTTGGGGTTTTTCTCTCTCATCTCCTTCACAGAGCTGTACGAATGCTCGATGAACTTGAGGAGGGCCGACTCAGAAGCATCGCCTGTTGTGGCTCGCTGCCGAGACGGGGTGTGTTCGCTAAGCCCGGGGGGTACGGCACAGGGACGGGGGGGGGGCGTGATGGGGAGGACCTGGGGGGGAGCACTGAAGAGAGGTGTCTGGGGAGGGCGCGGGGCACGCCCCAGACACCGAGGCATCCCCTCCCCCCGCAGGCCCCGTACGTTGATGATGGGAAGGGTCTCCTGGTTAGCCTTAAATTCAGCTCGGTTGCAGAGGCCGGCGATTCGGGCCAGGACGAACCAGGTAGCTGAGCCTTTGGCAAATGTTTTCCCTGGGGAGGAAGGGGGGGGGTGAAGGAGAGGCTCATGAGTAGGGGGCAGGGGGCAGGGCAGTGCAAAGCAGGGACATAGCCCCATCCTGCTCTGTGCCCCACTGCTTGGCACCTCCGCACCTTTCCTCCGCGCCTCCCTTCTCTGCACTCGGGGCCCAGCCGTCTTCCCCGCGTCAGATTCCGCGGCCCACTAGCCACCCCCAGCCCCGCACCCTCGGCCCACCGGTGCCACCAGTCACCAGTCCGCTCTTCGCTGGTGTCCGCCTCGTAGATGGTCTCATCGAACCACATGTGGGCGACGGTCATGCGGTTCTGGGTGAGGGTCCCCGTCTTGTCCGAGCAGATGGTGGAGGTGGAGCCCAGCGTCTCCACCGCCTCCAGGTTCTTCACCAGGCAGTTCTTGCGCGCCATGCGCTTGGCGGTCAGGGTCAGACACACCTAAGGCCGCGAAGAGGGCAGACGATCAACGGAGACAAGACGTCGGCCACTCACACCACGGTGTGCTTGGGAAATCTGGTAGCTGGTATTGCTATCGTCACTCTTTGTAATTAATTTCCTTTCGTTCCCACCTAGTCCTTGGGAATCCCATCCGGGGCCGTGGTAAAGGAAATCAGGGAAGGGATTTTGTTCGCAGCGTTACGGCAGCGCTTTGGAAAAAGAGAGTCTTCCTCTACCAGGGTAACGTAGAGCATGGCCTGATCCCTGGAATATTCTGCTCCCCCAGGATCCTTTCGTCTTTTCTATTCAGCAGGGCCTGCTCCAAATCGAGTTCAGGCCCCCCCTGTCTCTCTCAAGTCCGGTCTCCCCGGGGACCACGTCGGTAGCTAACGGTTCACTGGGGTATAAGATGCCGTGTGTGCGGGGGGGGTTGGACCAATAGGTATAAAAAAAGAACACGGAGCGAATCATGAAACTGAGAAGGAATATTGCAGACTTGAGAAATCATTCAAATCCGATTTTTGTGGACATTAATTATACGGACCACAAATTCAATGAAAGTCAGGTATGCGGCAAAGTTGTTTGAAAAACGAATACGTTCTTAGGCCGTGGCTACAACAGTACAGAATCCTAATCGTGGGGTTATGATCTATTCACATCTCACCACTGGTCCTGAGGTTTTGTGCTAACCAACCACACCCTGGGTATTATTCTCATTTCTACTTTAAGAAGGATATCGGTAAACTAGGGCAAACCCCAAACGGGTGACCAGCAAGCCGGGGGCCTGAAGGCCGCGTGACGTGAAGGACGGCTAAGGGAAAAGGGATTATTTCTTATCTCCCACCGGAGATTTTGAGGAGGACACGATGGGTACCATCAGTCGAAAGCATAGCTTGTAGAAGGGAGAGAGAGTTGACTTGTTTTGTGTGTCTTCAGATGGGAAAACTGGGACCAAACGGGAAAACCTGTTTCTGCTCAACACAGTGAAATCCAGCTACAGCAACCTAGTGATGAAATGAGCAGAGAGTGGATGGGGCGGGCTTCCCAGGACCAGGAATCATCCTCAGCATCTCCCACGGATTGTACACCAGATATTCAGCATCGGCTGAAAGGCTGGATTTCTATGGGCTTTGAAGTCCTTTCCGGTAAGATTCTACATTCCAAGTCAATCTTCCTCTAGAAAACCCGATGATTCCACTGAGGCCTGGAGAGGTTCAGTGATTTGGCCAAGTTCACCCGCCGGTACACCCAGGACTGGAACTCACTGCCGACGACTGAGAATCTAAGGCTCTCTGCACCACAACTCACGGAGAAAACAGAGAAGGCACCAGAAAATGCGGGTGGGGGAAGTCAGTGCCTTTGGGGAGCAAAGCGGGTGGTAACGGTACACACATCAGGGGTAGCCTGTCCTCGAGAGGTTCAACAGCAAGAGAGATTTCTTGTGTTTTCTAGTGGTTTCCACCCCTGGGGTGGTTTGTCTGTGCAGACCGCCACCCTCCACCTTGGCTACTCACAGTGACGGTGGCCAGCAGCCCCTCGGGCACATTGGCCACAATGATGCCGATGAGAAAAATGACAGCCTCCAGCCAGCCGTAGCCCAAGCTGAGCGAGAGCCCGAAGAAAGAGACGCCAAGGAAGACGGCCACCGCCGTGATCAGATGGATGAAGTGTTCGATCTCCACAGCGATGGGGGTCTTGCCCGTCTCCAGGCCTGACGTCAGAGAGGCGATGCGGCCCATCACTGTGGAGTCTCCCGTTGCTATCACAACGCCCTGGGCTGTTCCTGCAGAGGAACAGGGAAGTCTGAGGTGGGAAAGTGGCTGCCCCTGGTTCCTGCAAGGACACAGCTGTCAGGAGCAAGGTGGACACTCAAGAGCCTCCTGGAGGCCGTCGTGTTGTATTCTCCTCACATTTAGTTGACACAAGCAAAGGGTCTCCTCGCCCGAAAAATCTCTGATTTCACAGTCCTCCCATTTCATTGCCTTATTGCCTTCCCCGTCAAGAGGGTCTTTGTTGGGGCACCTGGGTGGCTCAGTCGGTTGAGCGTCCGACTTCGGCTCAGGTCATGATCTCACGGCTCGTGGGTTCGAGCCCCGCGTCAGGCTCTGGGCTGACGGCTCGGAGCCTGGAACCTGCTTCGGATTCTGTGTCCCCCTCTCTCTCTCTGCCCCTAACCCACTTGCATTCTGTCTCTGTGTCTCTCAAAAATAAACAAACATTAAAAATAAAAGGTCTTTGTTACACCGATTCTGAGTATCTTCTATTGCCTGTCTGTTTCTTATTTTTCCCTCAGCAGCTGCAAAGTGTCTAGATCCCCAGGAATGGTGGCCGCCCTTCTGTTAGAGCCCTACCTTCCATCATCGGCCTCTCCCCTGAACTAGTGGGTCCTCTGTCGGTGGCATTTTGCCCCCAGGAGCCGGTGGGCAAGGTCTGGAGGCACCTTGGCTGTCACATCTGGGGTGGGAGAGGTCGCTGCGCGAGGGCGTGGATGCTGCCACATCCTGCAATTGACGGGAGAGCCCCTCTGTCCCCCTACAACGAAGAATTATCCTGCCCCAGTGGCCCCAGTGTGGAGTTCGAGAAACAGCTCCGCTTAGCCCCTCCCTGCTCTGCTGGCTGGAGCCAGCCTGACCCCTGCTGGGGAGGAGCCGTCATAACAGCCGGGCTTCTGGGCTTTCGCTCCGCGGACCCTGCCCCGGCCTCAGAAGGGGGACCTGGACGTCACGCTTGGCTCCACACCCGTGGGATGCGGGCCCCTCACCTACGTGGCTCGAAATGAGGGGCCCGTTCTTGGCTCAAAACGGTTTTTTCCTGCTTTACCAGAATGGCTGGAATCCCTGCCACAACAGTCACCGAATCACCCAGAAAGAGCTGCGTATTCTAGAAATGGCACCTGTTTTCTAACCAGCAGGGCTCCGGCCGGAAGTTCAGTTCTGCAGCGTGGTCGCTGCCCGGCCGGAGAGTTAGCTCCTTACCCTCTCTGAGACCCAGGTGTGCTCAGCCTGAAAGTGGGCCGAGAGCGTCTACAAAGCGGCAAGGATGAGAGGTGACGAAACAGCTTGGAACAGAATCGGGCACATAGGACGCACCCAGATACTCGCTTCTGTCTTTTCTTCATCTGGACGAATTTGGCCTTAAGAAGGACCGACAGAAACTCATAGGCGTGACTCAGGAGGGGTGGCTCGACTCTGACGGCTCCCACAAACACCGTGGCTCAGAGCGGCTGGTCCATTTCCAAGGTCCCCTTCAGCTGAGTGGGCCTGAGAGCAGGGTCCCACCCCGAGGGCGGCGGGCGGGGCCGGGGTGCCGGGGAAGACTGGCTGCGTCCAGGGCTCTCTGCACACGGGCGGGAGTAGGTGGCGTTCACCGAGCCTTGTCAAAGCAGACACTCAGATGACTGAGGGGGACCGAGAGGGCTTTGTGTTTGAGGGCAGGGGTGAAGCTTGGTGCTACCTACATCCATTTTGTGCCAGGGTTTGGTCCGATTCGCCTTTTGCACGCCTTCCCTCGTGGGTTTGTCCATCCGCAGAGGCGGGATTTAGTACCGAATCTCACGCGTCTGGAGACAGGAGGGGTTGATGATGTGACGCTGGGGAAGGTTGAGCCCACGGGCAAGCCTCCTGTATCCCAGGCCAGACTGGCCCCTCCGGACCCTGCACGTCGCCAGGGAGACAGCTCGGCCCCGTGGAGATGCGTGAGAACCCAGAGTCAGACGTCCGTACCTGCAGCCCTGTCAGGGCCGTGGCCATGAACTGACGATCTGGGATCAAGGTTGAAGGTGGGCTACTAGTTTGCAAACCGCGTGGACATCCCTTGGCTGCACAGTCAGGAGCTGCTGGGGCCTAGCTCCGCCCTCTCGGCCACATCTTGGGTCCCCGTGGTCTCCTCCGTTCCGGCCGGAACTTTGTTTCCTGGGTAGGATGCCACCGCCCCCTTGCTCCCTCATCTGAGGCATACGCTTTGCTGATGAAAAAACCCACTTTGGGAAGACAAACCCGAGCAAAAGCTTTTCCTGAATTTTAATAATTGAAATCCAGTGTTTTCGGAGGAAGCTGGCTCGCCTGGCTCTTTCTGTCCGATCCAAATTTAAAAATGGTTCAATGTCGATTTTATTTTCTGGGGGGATTCTTAGTTATTTCGCTTTATAATTACTCTCATCTGTTATAGGATTTTCTCTTTTTCAATTTAAATTAAATTCAATTAAAAAAATTTGTTTTAAGTTTATTTAAGAGAGACAGAGGCGGCGTGAGTAGGGTAGGGGCAGAGAGAGAGAGAGGGAGACAGAGAATCCCAAGCAGGCTCCCCACTGTCAGCGCAGAGTCCGACGCGGGCTTCGAACTCACGAAACTGTGAGGTCACGACCTGAGCCGAAATCGAAATCAAGAGTCGGATGCGTAACTTGCTGAGCCACCCAGGCGCCCCTTATTTTATTTTATTATTTTATTTATTTCATTTTGCTTTATTGTATCTTAGTTGGCTCCATGCCCCTTGTGGGACTTGAACTCACAACCCGAAGATTAAGAGCTGCATGTTCCACTGACTGAGCCAGCCACATGCCCCCAAAGCATTTTTGCATTAAATAATTTCATTAACAGAGAGATCAGTAGGCGGCTTTGTCCCAGAGAAGGGTCTATGGAAAGAGCATGGGCTTTGGGAGACAGACCTGCAGGAGAATCCTTGATTTTCCTCTTTCCTATCGACCTGTGCTCTTGGAGACGGCGTTTAACTTCTCCGAGCTTCTCATGTGTCAAAAAGCGATACTATCCGTCGTGCAGTGTTGTCAGCGTCAGAGACATCTGTAGCGCTTGGCGCGTCCAAGGCGTTCAATTAAAAAATAGCTACTTCTGGGGCGCCTGGGTGGCGCAGTCGGTTAAGCGTCCGACTTCAGCCCGGTCACGATCTCGCGGTCCGTGAGTTCGAGCCCCACGTCAGGCTCTGGGCTGATGGCTCGGAGCCTGGAGCCTGTTTCCGACTCTGTGTCTCCCTCTCTCTCTGCCCCTCCCCCGTTCATGCTCTGTCTCTCTCTGTCCCAAAAATAAATAAAAAACGTTGAAAAAAAAAATAAAATAAAAAATAGCTACTTCTTGGATACCCAAACATTTGTTGTTAAGCACGAATAATGGCTTTCATGTGTGTTCCAGAGGGTGTTGCAGGCCTCCCTGAGGGGGAAGGTCGACATAATGATATTGAGTCCGTCGTTACCACCCTTGGCCAGAACTGCCTGCGCAAGGCTGTCTTAGATTCTAGGAGCAGAGCCAACGTGTTGAGTGGCACCGTTGGTGACTCGGATCTCCGATGCTGATACCTTTCTGGAATAGTGAGAAGTTAGCGCTCAACTCACGAGAAGACTGACCTGGCGGGGCTCAACAGTTTTCTGTCCTTCTGTGCTATTTTCAGCTGAGAGAGCACAGTCTATTCAGCAGCCACAATAGAACTAGCTGACGACTGCAGGGCACTTCCAACGTGTTAGGCTTCGCGCTAAACATTTTCTGTGCGTTGAATCCACATAAACATCCACGGGATAGCGACTCTTCGTATCATCGTGGTGCAAAACGGGGAGACGATGGCTTTGACCTTTCCCCAAGGTCGTGCAGCTCATGAGCGACGGAGAGCCTCACCCGTTTACTGGCTCTTACCTACCCTACTGCCTTTAGAAGATAGAGGGTTCTTGGAATCTTTATTTCAATCTCTGCTTTTGAATCTAGGCCACTGATGACGCCGTGCTCACCTTCCACGCAGTTGGTGGAGAAGAAGCAGATGTTACGAGTCTCCAGAGGGTTCTCGTGGCTGAAGTCAGGGGAGCGGGACTGGGGCTCTGACTCTCCAGTCAAGGAGGAGTTGTCCACCTGGGATGGGAGGGAGGATGGGTCGTAAAGTGAGCATGGGAAGAAAGATTCCTTTGGCAAGATGACACATCTTTATCCGCCACCGACGCCATCACTGTTGGCTTGCAGAGAGAAACAAATTTACACACCAGCACCTATTGTCTCCGACCCCAAATTTGCACCTGTAACTTCTCGAGGTTCGGAATGATCAGATCGTGCTTTCTTTAACCGAATCCAGGCCAGTACCTAAGGTCACCCTAAGACCATGCTGGGCTCCCTCCCTTGGCTTCCCTCACCCCCTCACCTTACATCCTTGTGCAGAGATGAGCCGGAGGTCCGCAGGGATTCGGTCTCCGCCCTTCACCTCCACCAGGTCTCCCACCACCACGTTCTCTACGTTGATCTGTATCTTCTCTCCATCTCGAATCACCAAAGCTTGCTGTGGGAAGGTAGTGCTGGGTCATTTCCAGAACTTTCCGCTTCCCGCATCCTGCGTCTGGCCTATAGCCTCTTGTTCCTGGGCTCCTTCCTTCTGACTCCCTTTCTTGCACTGTCACTCACCACATCACGCTTGAAGGTCTCTTTGGCAGATTCCAAATTCTTACCATCCTTGTCCTTTGCGATGTGACTTTGATGACCCTGTCTCTAAGAGATGGGGTCTGTCTCTCCATCCCTACACTTAGGCTTGGCTATACCACTGGCTTCGGCTCCTGAGACATTAGACACATAATGCAAAGCAGAGGCTTAAGAAAGTGCTTGCACGTGGGCGCTTGCCCTTTTGTCACCGGGAACCCCTCTGCCACCATATTGAACAAGCCCGAGCTCGCCTCCTGGAGGAAGAGAGGTCAAAGGAGAAAGGCCCCGGCTGTCACAGCCATCTCAGTCATCCCCAGACATGGGGATGATGTCATCTGAGACCGTCCAGCACTGCTCGGCTCAGCCCAGATCAGAACAGCCCCGCCACAGAAGTGTGGGACACGCTACGTTTGTTGTTTTGAGCCACTTAAGTTTGGGGTGACCAGTTAGGCAGCAAAAGCGAACGGATGGCCTCCAAACTCCTGCTTCATTTTACCAAAACATTGTTCCCCGAAGTCTTACCCGAGGGAGGAATTAATTCACTTTGACACCAAAGGGGAAAAATCTCCTGGGCTAGGACACCAGAACACGATGGTGCTGTCGGGAAATTCGCGCCTGTTCCTTTCCGAGTCTCCATCTCTGTGCCTAGGAACCTCTTTCTGCTGTCATGTCATTTCCAGATGCTGACAAACCATTTTTTTTAATTTGAAAATTACCTAAACTTTCAGGAAAGTGGAAAGCATAAAAATGGTACTAAGAATACCGGCACAACTTTTACCCAGATTCGCCTGTTAACGTTTTACCCCACTCGCTCTGTCGTTCGGTCACCGTGTCTACCGAGGTGTGGACGCGAGCACTTCTTTTCCGGAACCGTCTGAGGGTACGTTACGTCCGTCGCGGTCTTCTATCCTGCACCTTTCAGTGTGCACGGCTCAAGAATGAGTAGGTTGAAGAACCACGATACAGCTAGCGGTGTCGCTAACTTTCGCTTTGACACCAGACTTCAGTCTGCTGTTCGTAGACCCAGTGCGTCAGTCCCCTATTTGTTGGGACCCAGTACGTCAGCCGCATTATTTGCCCCTTCGCCACGGGGACTGGGTCTCGTCCAGGTATTGCATTCAGTTGTCCTGTCTCTTTAGCCCCCTGGAAATCTGGAACGTTCCCACGGCTGGCCTTTGTCTGGCCTTTGTCCTTCAGGTCATTGAGGAATCCAGCCTCTCTAACTTCCTTCGCACCTCCCTCACGCGTCGCAGGATGTAACGTTCCGGGGACTTAAAAATTGCCCGTTTGGGCACATTCTACGCCTCCCTCACCTGATCCTCCCACACCAATCCTACCTGAGGCACCATGTTCTTGAAAGACTCCATGATCTTGGAGCTCTTGGCCTCCTGGTAGTAGGAGAAGCAGCCGGTGACGATGACCACGAAGGACAGTACGATGCCCAGGTACAGCTGGGGGCGGGGATACACAGGGCTCATCAGTAGCCCTTTTTTTCTCCTCTTCAAATCAGAAAATCAGCTCGCCAGGGTAATGGCCAGGGAGGGGCTGAGGAAGAATCTGAGGCAGGGTGTCTCAGTCGGAGCCCTGAGCTACCGTGAAGGCCCGCAGGATGCAGCAGAACCCCAGGATGCTTGGGCTATGCTTGGGCTGGGGGGGGCAGGTAAGGGAGGGAGACCAGGAGGAAGGAGGTGAAGAGATCAAAATTCTGGCAAAGAGAACGGGGCCGCAGAGTGCTTTGATGATGAGGCAGGAGGATAATCAAAGGAGAGCAAGTTTCGGGGTGAAACCATGCCTCTCAGGCAGCTGCATCAGTAGCTTTCTAGATAAAAGCCTAAGGACCAAGGGCTCCCTCAGAAAGTCCTGGGAGTACCGGGGGTTTGGGCCAGAGGCCTTCGAGAGGGCAAGGGTGCGGAGCAGGAGAGTATCAAGACTAAGCAGAGACCGGGCTGGCCGGTGGCAGTGGAACAGACTCACATTATCTCTGGAAAGATCCTCCTTGAAATTCATCTGGATGCCATAGGCCACGAAGCAGAGAATGGCACCCATCCACAGTAAGATTGAGAAGCCACCGAAGAGTTGTTTACAGAACTTGACCCATTCCGAAACGGTGGGGGGCGGCGTAAGCACGTTGGGTCCATCTCGGTTCAAGATTTCCTGTGCCTTTTTGGGGCTAAGGCCCTGTGTGGAGAGGAAAGAGGGAAGAATGGAGGGCCGCGAACAGAGAAGCAGGCTCAGGCAAGGCTCAGATGTGCCATTTATAGCCCCAGGACGCCTTTAGAGGGTCTAGAGACCCGGGAAGCTCCTGAAGGCCACCCTGGAATTTCTTCCTAGGTAAGGTGGGATTTTAAAATTTGCATGATAGAAGGGATAACCTTTAGCGTGTTTAAAGCATCCCAGGGTTTTAAACTTTATTTATTTTGAGAGAGACCGAGATGGCGGGAAGGGGAGGGGCAGAGAAAAGGGGGAAAGAGAGCATCCCCAGCAGGCTCCGTGCTGTCAGCGCAGAGCCTGACGTGGGGCTCGAACTCAAGAAACCGGAGATCATGACCTGAGCCGAAAATGAGAGTCTGATGCTTCAACGCCTGAGCCGCCCAGGCGTTCCCATCAGCACGTTTACATTGGGAGGATTTTTAGCTGATGGGTCGGTTCACAAAAAATTTGAATTTGTATCTTGGGCCGGCACTGGGGCAGGACTCCCGCAGGAGTCAGAAGGGTCCCTCCCCTACGGTACCCCGTCTCCAGGGGGAGGTAACTCTCAACTGTTGGTGACATAACGAGCAAGGCTAACGCAATGACCAGATACGCCACCTTATGTCGATAACCTCGGGACATTCATTCATGCTTTGGCTCTTTAACTTAGAAATGGGGGGAAAGAGAGCAAACGCAGGAAAGAATAGATTCTCGCTGGAGGCTGGGCGTGAGTTCCTGTGCCTTTTCCTCTAAATGAAAACAATAGTAGAACCCGCCAGAGGATTAAAAAACAAACGCTCCTTCATCCCCACCGGCCACTCCCCAACTTCCCCGGAAAAACATACAACTTGAATGAAAACAGGACAAGTCTCCTGCACACCTCCCGGGTTACCAGATGAGACCCACCCTTTCCGTGAAGACGTTCTAGAACGAAGAAGGGCTTCTATTTTGAGGGCTTTTAGGTTTTCATTTGTGGTCCTTGTATGAGTGGTGACAGCAGCAGGGGCAGTGATGGTAACCACGTATACGGTTTTCCTGTTAAACTATTAGTTCTCAAAGGGTGGTCTGGGGGCCAGGAGGGTCCCGAGACCCTTTCCGGGGGGGTCGAACGCTGTTCACGATAATGCTAAATCGTGGTTCACCTTTCTCGCTCCTGTTCTCGAGTGTATGGTAGAATTTCCCAGAGGCTACATGACATGTGTCACAACAGATTTAATGCTGAAAACACATGGGAATCCCGCCGTCTCCGGTTAGAAAGCCAGACATTAAAGAGGTTCGCAAAAATGTAAAACGCTGCTTGTATGGGAAACCAGTTTATCGTAAAACGATTGTACTAATATAGAGTGGATTTACCCTTGTTTTTAAACGAATTGGGAAGTGTCTCTTAATTTTCCCAGTTTTAACTTTGAATATGATAACCATCAACAGATATAACTCACGCGAGCAAAAAGCTCTTTGGGGCCTTGACAGTTTGTAGGAGCGTGGAGGGGCCCCGGGACACAGGCTGGAGAAGCGCTGCCCTACCCCATTCTCCCTCCTCTCATCTGCCCTTGAACTCCTTGGGGCCTCGCCATACTCTGCTCGCCCTGCCCTGGAACTCAGCCGGCGGAGGGGAGGGGTAAGAACATTGACCTGGAAGTTAGGGCCCGACTCCCAGCTCCACTGACGTCCTGGGAGGCGGGGGGGGGGGGGGGGGGGGGGGGGGGGGGGGGGGGGGGAGGCCTCCCTCAGCGGCTTCCTTCGCTCACCTTTGTCAGGTCCACGGAGTACTTGGTGCTCAGCTCTTCCAGGGTTAATTTGTGATCATCCTGAAGGGACAGTGGAGTCACTGGGGACAGGTGGTGACCTGGGTCATTTCCAGGGGAGGGGGAGAGGCACTTGAGGAAGACGGGTGGTCCTGGCCTGCTGGGAAAGTGGTCTTAGGGCAGGAAGTTGATAGGCTGAGGGCTGAGGACTATGGGGCTGGGGGTTGAGGACTGAGATCTGAGGGCTGGGGGCTGAGGGCTGGGGGCCCTGGGGACTGAGATATGGGGGCTGAGATCTGGGGGCTGAGGGCAGGGGGCTGAGATCTGGGACCGGGGGCCTGAGGGCTGAGGACTATGGGGCTGGGGACTGAGGGCGGGGGCTGCGGGGAGGGCTGGGGCTGAGATCCCCCTGGGACCTGGGGGCTGAGGGCTGAGGACTATGGGGCTGGGGGTTTGAGGGCTGAGATCTGAGGGCTGGGGGCTGAGGGCTGGGGGCCTGGGGACTGAGATATGGGGGCTGAGATCTGGGGGCTGAGGGCAGGGGGCTGAAGGCTGAGTCTGGGGACTGGGGACCGAGATCTGGGGCTGAGGGCTGAGATCTGAGGGCTGGAGGCTGAGGGCTGGGCGTCTGGGGGCTGAGATCTGAGGGCTGAGATCTGAGGGCTGAGAATTGGGGGCTGAGGGCGGGGGGCTGATGGCTGAGATCTGGGGGGCCGAGGGCTGAGGACTATGGGGCTGGGGCTTGGGGGCTGAGGGCTGGGGGCTGAGGGCTGAGATCTGAGGCCTGGGGGCTGAGGGCTGGGGGCCTGGGGACTGAGATATGGGGGCTGAGATCTGGGGGCTGAGGGCAGGGGGGCTGAGATCTGGGACTGGGGGCCTGAGGGCTGAGGACTATGGGGCTGGGGACTGAGGGCGGGGGCTGCAGGAGGGCTGGGGGGGCTGTCACCATGACCACTTCCTTCTTCAGCTCCTCCATGTCTGCCTTCATTGTTTTCCTCTTCATTTTTCTTCTCTTCCCCGATTTAGGCCTCCTTTTATGTCTTGGCCTTAGGATCTGCTCGTGAGGGATCACGGTCCCCCTTTTCCTCTGGCGCCCCATAGTCCTCCCTGGATACGGTTGACCCAGCTCAACTGGTGGGAAGGGAGGCAAAAGGAGGAGAAGAAATTGAGGGGCGTGGAGAGAAGAGGGGCACAGAGGGGTCAGGCGGCAAGGACGGGAAGGGCCAGCGGAGTGAGGAGAGAGGACGAGGTGGAAACCCGCCAGAAGAGAGCAGAGGCCAGAGGCGGGGGCACCGGGGAGGGAGCGGCTGAGCAGGTGACAGGCCAGGCGGGTCAGCAGGGCCGGGGACAAGGGTGGGGGAAGCCCCGTGCCTCAGTGAGGAGGTGCGGGTGCCGAGGGCGGCCGAGCAGGTGGGTCAGGGTGAGGAGGGCCCCCCCCCTCCCACCGCCCAGGCCCTGTGGGCGCCACGGCAACGCCCGGCTCTGTGGTCACAAAGGCCTCACCGCAGTTCCGTCCCAGATCCCAGAAGTCCTGTCTCCGGGCTCGAGGGTGACGGGAGCAGGTTCCGAGTTTCCGCCACAGTGAGCGTTTCAGTGTGAGGGCAAGACTGGGCCCGGGGGCCCCCGCTGGGTGTCTCGGGCTTCCGGGGCTCCCAGGGGCCCTCGGCAGCTGACAGAAAAACAAAGCAGGCACTGTGTGTGAGCATGCGCTTCCTGAGACCCCCTTCTCCACCACCCTTGACCTTGAGCTTTTAGTTTTAGGAAGTCATAGCAGAAGAGGTCAGATCTTGGGCCTTTGAATCTGTCCTGGGGTGGAACTCTGGCTCCTCTGCTTACCAGCTGTGTGGCTTTGGGCAAGTTACCTAACCCCTCTGTGCCTCTCTTTCCTCGTCCGTAAGGGGGATATCATCTAACTAAGGAGGCAAAAGTAAGGATTCAAGTGAGGTGCTCTGTGTAGAGCACTCTGTCTGACATGTAGTATGTGCTCAAGAAATAGCTTGAGTGAACTACTGTTTGTTTTATTTGCGGCTTAATTAAAAATGCACAAATAGGGGCGCCTGGGTGGCTCCGTTGGTGGAGACTCCCAACTTTGGCCCAGGTCACGATCTCCCGGCTTGTGGGTTCGAGCCCCGCGTCGGGCTCTGTGCTGACAGCTCGGAGCCTGGAGCCTGCTTTAGATCCTGTGTCTCCCTCTCTCTCTGCCCTCTCCCTACTCGTACTCTGTCTCTCTCAAAAATAAACATTCAAAAAGTAAAAAAAAAAAAAAAAAAGGTGCCAAATAAAAACTACAGGTCCGCCCCTTGTCCTGCCTCCAAACTTAGATCCCCCACTGGTGGTGTTACTGCTGTTGACAGTGTGTGCAATCCTTCCAGGCTTTTTTTCTGTTTATACAAATAGAATCTCGAAGGAAATGTATTCTTAATTTTTATAGAGTCCTTCAAGTCCCCTGTGGTTGCCAATCTGTTGTGCAGTTGAACTCGGTCTTTAATGGTGGTGGTGCATTCCATGTTCCGTATTGACCGCGGTCTATCCGATCACTCCCGCTACTCGTGCGTGTACAGGATAATTTCCTTTTCTTTTTCATCACTGGAAACATGGCTGCAGTGGTATCCTTGTATATAGTTACCTTTAGGCCCCCAAGTTTCAATTTCTGTAGCATCGAAGTTTGTTGCTGAGTCATAGGATTGGATCCTCTCATCTAAAATCTTAGCAGAATCTGCCAGATTCCTCTTGAAAAGGGCTCTTCCTCTCTCTATGTCCCAGCAATGACGGGCAGGTGTGGGATTATACTGGGTGACTTTGATCCTTTTCTGTCACCATTATAATTGGTGAAATTTGGTATCTTGTAGTTTAATTTGCATTGCGTTATTGTGAGCATTTTTTCATGAGGTAATTGGCTTTCTGAATTTCATGTTTCTTTTTTTTTTTTTAATAATCCTACTCTTTTTTTTTCATTTTTTTTTTTTAGGTTTATTTTTGACAGAGACAGAGTGTGAGCATGAGCTGGGGAGGGCACAGGATCCGAAGCAGGCTCCAGGCTCCAAGCTGTCAGCACAGAGCCTGACGTGGGGCTCGAACTCATGAACCGTGAGATCACGACCTGGGCCGAAGTCAGACGCCCAACCCACTGAGCCACCCAGGTGCCCCTGGATTTCATGTTTCTTTTTGTGAATTGTTCTTGACATCCCCCGCTTTCCCACTGTCTCCTTTTTCTTATGGATTTGTAGGAGCCCTTTGAATACCCGTTACAAACAGTCTTACCCGGTCTTTGCGTGTAATGTAGCTCGTAAGACCCTTGACAGCAAGGATCGAATTGAAGTTAAAATTGCCAAGTGCACCTGTGCGCCATCCATGTGGGCACCGCCCTCAGCCCAGCCTTGCACGTGGGAGGGTGCCCCCCAAAGCAACTCGATTGACATGTAATCAATCGAAATTATTTTTGGAAACCCCATTCTGTTCCACAGATCTTGGCTCAAAAGTCTACCTCTTTAGAGAGGCCTTCTGGTTGTCAGACCCAAAATAGCTGGCCACCACACGTGCAGCCCACAGTCCGTCCCTGTGGTCTGCACCGCCCTTTCCACCCTCTGAAATCATCCTGCCCACTTATGCGTTGACTTGTTAATTGTCTGTTTCTCCCTGACCGTGACCGTGACCGTGACCGGGGGGACCTTTCCTGCCTGCTTCCTGGCTGTATACCCAGTTCCCAGAATAGCGCAGAGAGGCTGGTCCACAAACAGTTCCCAAAATATGTCGAACGAATGATGAACTTTCAGGTTTGAGCTCGATGTGACAGGGTTTTGATAGTGGTCACTTTGGTCTGCTAGGGTCACCGCGGCTGTCAGCTTCTTGGCTTCATAATTACTTATAAAAAACTCTGACGTTCTTGCCTGACCACGTTTGCAGCCGAATGTCACGACCAACATGCCGTGTTTTGTAAAAATACAGACAGGATTTTGATATTGGATTGAGTCTTTGTAGCAACTTCTGTTTCTCTTTCCTGCATTCTGGCTCCCAGACAGCAGTGATGCTTAGCAAGCCCCGTGTTCATGCCTTTGTTACTCTTATTGGGCTTTTAAAGTTTCTTTAATAAGTGCCATATGTCACACATGTGGAACCTTTTTTTTTAACATTTATTTATTTTTGAGAGACAGGGAGAGACTGAGCGCGATCAGGGGAGGGGCAGAGAGAGAGAGACACACACACAGAATCCGAAAAAGGGTCCGGGCTCTGAGCTGTCAGCACAGAGCCCGACGCGGGGCTCGAACCCACGGACCGCGAGATCATGACCTGAGCCCAAGGTGAAGACTTTTAACCAAATGAGCCACCCAGGCGCCCCACACACATGGGATCTTGAGTGTAATTGGTTTTGATTCTTTTGCGTACGGAAGCTGTTTGTACTATAGTTTCTATCTCACTAATTTTAGGGATACACGGGAGTTTTTTAAAAAATTGATATCTCGTACCCTGTAAGTTTGAACTCATTGCTTCTAGGATTTTTGTGATTTTTTTTGCTCCTGTTGTTTTGTGTTGAAATAAGTTTTTATTTCTTCTGGTTGGTGTCTATATTGAGACCACTTAAATATAAACTCCTAATTCAGGATTTCAAATGTTGCTATTGCTTTTGTTATAGTTGCTACGATTATAGTTTTCCAGACTTTTACTACATCACTTCCTGTCTTCTCGGAGCATGATTAGTCATCCTATATGCTTTTCCTTCCAACACTTTAATCCAGAATAGATGCTGAATCTTACTGATAACTTTCTCAACATTTTTTTTAAATGTTTATTTATTTTTGAGAGAGACAGAGACAGAATGCGAGTGGGTTAGGGGAGGAGAGAGAGGGAGACAGAGAATCGGAAGCGGGGTCCGGGCTCTAAGCATAGAGCCCGACGCGGGGCTCGAACTCACGAACCGCGAGCTTATGACCCGAGCCCAAGCTGGACGCTTAACCGACTGAGCCACCCAGGCGCCCCCTCAACATTTTTTGAGCTGATGATCTAATCATTTTGTCTAGGGCATGTTAGTTCTTGGTTTAACATATAATGTGGTGCAGTTGCATTCTGTGATTTGCTGGGAGTCATCAAAGATATGTTTTATTAAATTCTGTCAAAACTGTGTTTGTCTCACAAAATAGGCTGGACAATGCCCATTTCCCCCCCCCCCCCCCATTCTAGTACAGTGGAAGTAATCTAAAGATGCTCTTTGAAGGAATTTGGAAAACAATTCTCCACTGAATTCACACTGGAGTTGAGGATGTTTTTGAAAGACTCATTTTGTGTCAGATGTCTTCCTTTGATATCGATCTACTCAGTTTTTCCTATCTTTTTGCTGCCTTCTTAGCATGATGAATATTTAGCTTGTCGTCTGTCTCTGCTGGGTGAGTCATCACATTTCCTATTCTGTGGATAAAAAGGAAATGCCGCGGAAAGCATTTCTGCCTGGATCGGAGGTTGGCTTTAACCTCCAGCCCCAACTACCTCCAGGGCTAAGATTCTCTCACCTTGGACTAAATCCTCTAGTGGATTGTTCAGTCTCGGTATCTTTCTTCTTAACCCCCTCCAGCATCTTTAAGACCGAGTCCTCTCCCTTTGCCTGGCTCTCTCTAGTCACCCGTGTCTGCCCAGCCCCTACCGCACCAACGTTCGTGTCGCGCGAATCCCTGACTCCCTCCGAAGCCTCCACGGTTCCCTAAACCACCGGGCTGGCCAGGCGCCCTCTGGGCTAGAGAGAGAGTGGTGTGGCGGCTCAGAGGGCCGGCCCTGGGGGCCACGCTGGCGGAGAGTCAGATCCTGATTCGGATACGCACCATCCTGGAGACTCTGAAGACGTAATCTGACCTTTCCAACCCTTCTAATTTTCTCCTCTGTAAATTAAAGATCGCAGCAGCGTGCATCTCCCTGGATCCTGAGGGTTCTTTCAGTCACCCGGCCAATCTGTTTTCATTGCCCAATATGTTTCAGGCATGGTTTTAGGTGCTAAAGAAAAAGGTGGTGGACAGAAGAGAAAATATCCCCGAGTGCATGCCGGAGTCGGTCGAGCAAACCAAATCTTCCGTATGTTTGAATTGTGGGCATACATTTCTATATATCGTCTCCCTAAACTTGAGGTAGCAAGCATGTATGAATAAAGCAAAGAGAATGGGGAAAGGGCTCCCGGGAGCGTAATTTTATTGGGGTGCTCCGTGCGGGCCTTTCCGAGGAGGGAATGTTTGGGGAGCCGTCTGAACGAGGCGAGGAAGCCAGGCATGTGAATGACGGGAAGCGTGTTCCCGGCAGCGGGACTATCAAGAGGGAAGGCCCGGAGGGAGGGTTACACGAGACCGTGGAAACAAAGGTCTGACACGGTCAGGGCACGGAGTGAGCTGCGGGGTAATACTCCCGCTAAGGTCACCGTCACTGTCACCACGCCCGCGGAGCTGAAGGTGGCAGGCACGGACTTCCGGCTCCCGTTCCCGGATCCTGGCATGGGCTGTCAGTGCTGGTGTCTTCTCCTGTCCCATTCCCGGGGACCCCGGGGAGGAATGCCCAGCACCCAACGGCCGCTGCACCTGCAGCACACAGACGTCCCTCCCCACTGCCCGTCACGCCCCGCCCACGAAGGCTTCCAGAGCCGGCTACTTAGGTCAGTTTCGAGGACTGCAGCCACTTTTCCCTCCGTCCCCTAAACAGCACCCGGACCGGGGCTCTGCCTACAGTATCGACTGTTCACTGGTTTTGACCATCCCCCTCCCCCACCCCTCAGACTGACGGCGGCCTGATTTTGGTCTGGAACAGAGAAAGCAGAAGTGGCCTTGAGGATCTGGGCCCCCATAGACTCATAGGTCCTTCCCTGTTCTGGACAAACTTTTGTGGCCCTCGGGGTATGTTCGGCCACGAGGACGGAGGCCTCTACTGGCTTTTCTTCCAGGTCATTTCGCAGCCTGGCTTCTTCCCCTCTGGCCCTCTCCGCTGACATCGCCTGCCCCCAGACCGTTTCCTTCCTCTCCCCATCTCCTTCCCGCTCTTTACGGCTTCCGGCTTCCTCCACAGGAGGAAAGGCACACCTTTCAATGCCACAGCGTGGGGGGAAGGCAAGTACTCAGTCTAGAAACCTGAGCCGTGGAAGGGATTCCTCTTCCGTAAAGAAATGCAACTTTATTATTTTCAAGTACACATGGAGTATGTCAAACTAATGTCTTACAAAAAGGTCACCAAGTAAAGGTCTTGCAAATGTTTCTTTAACAAACACATGAGAACTGATGATAATTAGCCCAGGCACGCGCTGCTTCTACATAGATATTCCTAAAGTGCTTCAAAAGTATTGTTTTAGGTAGACTAAACAGGCCACCCCCAGCGATGTGGTTTATGCCCTTACTTTGCTAGACAAGTGCCCTTTTTGTTGATTGTGCAAAGATAAGCTTTGTGCACAGTCAACACATCTCGGGTGAATCAGGCCCAAATTCATCTGGCTTCCAGTCAGGTTTCCGAGCCCCAAGCCGTGACTCACTTGTTCTAAGGTGCTTCTGAACAAGTGACATTCCAGTGTAGCGGGGCGAGCGCCCCCGGGGAGGCTGTCTCTGGGCCGCCTTCCTTTCTGCCTCAGGCCTTCCGTTCCCCTTAGGTGTCTCTTGCTCGGTTCATCTGGGTGTCTGTCTACAGGAACTTCCCAGTGCCTTCTAGGCCAGGCTTAGAGAAGCGGCAGACGCGCATGCAGAGCAAGACTGTTAGTCTTGGAGTTGGGGGGGGGTGGTAAGGGAAGGAAAAGGACCTCCCGTAGGAACCTGAAACTAACTCCCCATCTTGGAAAGTGGGCGAAATGATCACTAGCGGGAAAGCAGTTTGCCCAGGAGGAACAGCCCTCCTAACATTTGCTCTCTCGTGGTCCAGAGCTTCTGCCCGTGCTCACGACCTAAGCTCATTCTGCATGTCCCCGGAAGACAGGACGGTTCTGGAAGTTCTCCACCCTGGTTCCCGCTGATGGCCAGGGAATTCCTGGAATGAAGCCGGTTCATCAGGATGGGCACAAAGGGGAAGGGGGTGGCTGGGGCAGGGAATGAACTGGCGGCTGTCCCTCTGGGAACAGCATGGAGGGAGGGCGTCACCAGGTGCATGGGACGGAGAGAGCTGGAGCATCTGGGACACCCGGGCCCCAGGGCCCAGACGACACAAGCCGGGGGTCGGTGGGGACTGCCTGGTGCACGGGTGTGGGATCCCAGGGAGCTTCCGGATCGAGCTGGCCTGCCTTTGCTGCCACTCTGGCGACATGTGAGCTGGCAGGAAGCTTTAAAAGGGAAGGACGCAGGGCTGGAGATGCCACACATCAGCTGTCCTGTCCTTGGCACTCTCTTCCCCGGCTCCCTTTACCGTATCTGTCCGTCCGCCCGCCTCCCAACCCCCTGCCCAGCTCTCCCCTAGAGGTTCCTAACCAGCCTTGCCTGGGGGGATGGGTGGCTTCGGCAGCCAGCTTCCCTTTCCGGCCCCACACCTGGCACTCACCAGGAGGAACTGCGTCTCATCCCCAGCGGGGGCAGGGGGCAGCGTCTGGCAGGAAGCAAAGGACGGGTGGAAGGGACAGTGGGGTAAGGCCGGGGAGATGAAGGGACATTGGTGATCTGAGACGGTCCCCACCTCCTGGTTCAGACAGGTCCCTGCCTTTGGGTGTTGAACTGTTGTAATGCCAGGTGGGTGTGCAGGGACAGAACAGGGAGGGCTGGGGTAGCCGTTAATTCCTCGGAAAAAGTGGACCACAGAGCAGAGCGCGTGGATAGGGATCTGGGAAGGACCCTGACGTGTGGGGTCTAACCCGGTTGTTTGTAGTTAGGTCTGCAAGGCAATCACCCCGAGCTTAGTTACCCATTTCCCCCAACTTAGCCTGCTGAGTGGCCTCATTCTCCCTCCCGGACCCTCCCCCGACACCCCCCAGTCCTTTTGCACCACCACCCCCAGCCCCCTCCAGGCGCCCTTGACCCTGGTCCTTCTTCAGACGGCTCAGTAGTACGTCTCCTTCTCCACCCAGCCTGTGGGAGAGATGGGGGGGGGGGCGCGGTGTGAGTTCACGGGGGTGGGGGGCAGAGATCTGTCTCCACGGGCTCGGGGGCTTACGGCCACGTGCAGCACAGGCCTGGTGCAGGGGCCCAGGGAAGTCTTGAGGAGGGTGGAAAGGGAGGGGAAGAAATCAGGGAGCTGGGGCCCTGGGGTTAGGGAGGCTTGTATTTAGCACAGTTCAGGGTGGGCACAGAGTGGGTTGGGGGTGAAGATTCAGGGGCCATGGGGGTAACAAATGAGTTTCGAAAGGGGCAAGCGCCCATTGTGGCCGTGCAGAGATGTGGCCGTGGGGCTGGCCGCTCATGGTTTTTCAGAAGTCGGAAATTTGGATTTTACGTGAAAGCTTCCAAATTTCAGTCATTGGACCAATTAAAAAACACACCCACCCAGCAAAGGGCAGACCAGACCAAACGATATCCGTGGGTCATATTTGGCTTGTGGGCCATCCATTTTCAATTTCCAGTAAGTGGTCAAAAATGCTTGGGAAAAAAAAAACAAAACAAAAACCTTGGTCGATGCCCAGGAATCAGGAGGCCGGGTTCTAGAGCCAGGTCCTTGCTTTATGACCCCAGACAAATAAATTCACCTCGGCACCTCTCCATTTTGGTAAAGTGTGGAAGCGGGACGAGGTGACCTGGAGGGGTCCTCCCAACTCTTTGTTCTCTGGTCGCGGTGGAAGGAGTAGCCTGAGGGCCACCTGTGTGTCAGGTGGGCCCAGGCCTGGCAGTAATGGGGTTCAGCAGGCTCAGGGCTCCTAGGATCAGGGGCCCCAGGATCTGGGGGACATGAGGAAAAGGAGCAAGCATCCGCAGTAGGAATGCTTTGGGCGTGGAGCCCGGGGCGGGGTGGCCAGCAGTGGGGTGCAGCGGCGGGGCGCAGGGGTGAGGGTCGGGGGGCTTACCGCCGGGATACCGCCGCAGGATGAGCTTTCGGACCTCATCGTAGATGAATATGAGGAGGCTGTAGGGGAAGGCACAGAACCACCAAGTGACCCTGCAGGAAAAAAAGAAACGGGAGAGTGTCAGGGGCATCCCAGGACGGTCGCAGAAAGTGGGGTTTGGGGACCAGAACCTCGCGGGGCCCTTCTGACGACACACTCACTTGAGTGGGTACATGCGGAGGGCCACACCCATGCCCGGGCAGTAGGACAGGAAGGCCGCCAGCGCTGTCTCCTCCAGGAGCCCAAAAATCAGAATCTTGTTCCTGGAAAGACAAAGAAAGGAGGCGGTGTTGGAAGGCGGGGTGACGTGGGGGGAGATCCAGGGAGACCCTTGGTGGTGGAAGGGGCAGAGGCATGCCCGGGACCCATCACAGACGTCGCCCTACACCCTCCGTCTTCAAACACCCCCTTCTCAGGCTGCACAAAACCAAAGGAGATGCTCTTTACGTTTTCTGCCTTCGGATTTCACCTCCGACTGTTGCCCAGAACACATATATTCATCCATTAAATGAACGTTTCCAGTGTGTGGGTTGATGCGCTCTATGCTGGAGATGCTGTGGTCAACACAAGCTTCCTTCTGCCCTCCCGCAGTGTATGGTCTTGTCACGGGTCCCGGCCTGCGGTCTGCGTCAGTGCGTCTGCCTAGCAAGGGCCTTTGGAAGCCCTTTGCCTCAGGGTTTGTGTACGTCTTTCACACTCTCAGGGCCTCCCCGGCCCTGGTAGTTGCTGCTCGTCGAGATCCCATAAAGAGGAGAACGTTTGTAAAGCACTTAGCAGAGAGGAAGGCGTCCACTCACTGGAAAGGAAATGCTAGAAAGGTGCCCACGGTCTTGGAACCGAAAAGCAGGATAGAGCGAGGTTCTGAGAACAGTTTCTGGAGTCAGACAGCAGAGTCTAGTCTCAGCTCTCCCACTTACTAGCTTTCGGCTGTAAGCGAGGTTCTGGAACCTCTCTGAGCCTCATGTTCCTTCCCTGAGACATGGAGATACGACCCGTACATCGTAGGCTTGCTGGGGACGGGATAGCTCTGGAACGTTCGCAGGGTACGGTTGCATTACTGGTCAGCCTGTTAAAACCTCACGCACCACATGTCTTTTTGGCCGGGGCTGGTACTTCCCAAGCTTTCCACTCACTAAAGGATCCTTCCCATTCTTTCTTGACCACGTTCTAATGGATTGTTGTCTCTCAGGCTACATTTGTTAATAAGTAATGAATACCATTTCCCCATTTAACATTGGAAATACACACGCTTTCCAAACAGAGCCTCTTGTGAGCGTGGGATCACGGATGGCCCTTCACACCCATGATTCTGCCTAAAAGTGAAACTTCAGGAAGCCTAACAGCCCTCTCGTAGGTGGGTGATCTCCGTAAGGCTTTGGAATCTTGCAGCCAGCATCACTGAGGACCCCAGGACCCCGGACCCCAGGTGGGGCAGCCGCTGGCCAGTGGCTGTTGGTATCATCAGTCCCCCTTCTCTTTTCCATTTGTCTCTCGGAGGGCTGGAGGCAGCTGGGCGGTGTGTTCCCACCTTCCTGTGTCACCTGTGTGCAGCACAGCATGTGATGCCCACAGCGGGACCCCATGTCTTCGATTTTCTGCTCCCGGTCTCCCTTTACCGCACCATCCAGCTGGTGGACTCTCCTTCCGCCGTGTGACCTTGACTTAGCCAATGGACTTTCCACCTTCCTCTCCCCGGGATCTCAAGCCTATTAACTTCACCAGGGTTTTGGCATCTCGCTCTTCCCCCCCCCCCCCCCCCGCTAAGAAATTAGCTCAAAACTCACTTGGGGAATCGCGTCCGCTCTTTGCAGAAGAGAATGGCGGTGATGCCTCCAGAACGAACCACCGTCCATGCCACAGTCACAGAGTAATTAGTACCGAGCAGGTGCCAGAGGGACAGGCGAGCCACCCAGGGCAGTAGCCAAGAGCTTGGGCATTCGAAGCGGACCCGGGTGAACGCTTACCGCCTGGGTGACCTCAGGCACGTCACGGAACCTTTTTGGGTTCTCTGGTCCATAAATTGGAAATAGCACCTATCTCATTGAGCTATTGTGAGGTTAGACAATGTGTTTGAGTCACAGCACGATGACGGGCACGTGATAACTCACACTCTAAGAAGGCAGCGAACCTGACTCCGAGCAGCTCCCAGCCCCCCATGAGGATAACGCAATTCCACAGGGCGGGTGCCATAAACTGGGGCTTCCTGGGCGTGGGGGGGGAGCACAGGGCACCCGTGTTTAGGGCTGGGTGTCACTAGAGTGTGAGACGAAGGAGGGAAAGAGGGAGGAGGCACACGGGAGGAGGGAGGAAGAGAGCAGACTCTGCCGGGGGAGGGGTGGGGTGTGGGGGGCCCGGGGGCGCTCACTTCATGCCCTGCTGGAAGACCGAGTTACGGCGGGTCTTGCAGATGATGAGGTCGGCCCACTGCACGACCACGATGCTGGCAAAGAAGGCCGTGTGGCACGTGAACTCCACCACCTTCCGCTGCTCGTAGGTCTGGGAGGGGGGCGGGCAGTTGGGGTGGCGTGAGAGGCGAGGGCAGGTGCCCAGGGCAGCGTGCTGTGGCACTCGCTCAGCCCCGGGCACCAGGCGTCCTTCGCCCCCAGCCCCCGTGGGCCACGAGGACCACTCCTGCCGGCACTGAGCCCGCCCTCCCCGGCCCGCGTGTCCCCGCTCGCGGCCCCACTCACCCACTCCTGTCCGTAGCTGTCCTCTAGGTCGTTCATGGACCGGTCGTCCCAGTCCAGGCGGATTCCCAGCAGCCGTGATGGCAGGAAACCGTTCTCCGCCAGGATGACGAAGTAGGTGAAGAAGCCACCCAGTGCCTGGATCATCCCTGCGGGGAGTGGGCAAAGACAGGCCCTGGGTCAGAGGAGGAAGCAGAGTGAGGCCAGAGATGGATGTCCCCGA
Source organism: Panthera pardus (assembly GCF_024362965.1). Taxonomy (NCBI): domain Eukaryota; kingdom Metazoa; phylum Chordata; class Mammalia; order Carnivora; family Felidae; genus Panthera; species Panthera pardus. Next base: position 4,784,804 of record NW_026526777.1, on the reverse strand, counting down.
CCCCTGGGTGGGGGGGCTGGTCCCCGGCCTGGGATTTCGCCGGGGGCTCCTCCCCCGACAGCTGGGCAGAGACTTGTCTCGGGGTCCCCCCGGGGCCCCAGGGCCCCTCCGCACCGATCTGTCCATAGGCCATGCTGATGAGCCTCTCATTCACCAGCTTGTCCGTCTGTGGGTTCCTGGGCTGCCGCTTCATGATGTCACTCTCAGCCGCCTCGTAGGCCAGGGAGATGGCCGGGACCTGTGTGAGGGGCGCGCAGGGGGAGGAGGGCAGCGGGAGGGGGGCGACAGGTGCACAGGACCGTCAGTGAGGAAGAACCTCTGATGCAGTTCAGCAAACGTTATTAAGACGCTGTTACGGTCCAGGTCTCGGACTTCTGTTCCCTCGACCGTCGCAGCTTGGCCACGTGCCCTGGCTGCCCTCCTCCACCCCCCTGTGCCCGCGATCGCCTCGCCCGTACCCCGCTCCGACCCCCGGCCTCACCATGTCTGTGCCCAGGTCGATGCAGAGGATGGTCACGGTGCCCAGAGGCAGGGGGATGTTGGCGATGATGAAGAGCAGGAAGGGGGTGATCTCGGGGATGTTGCTGGTCAGGGTGTACGCGATGGATTTCTTCAGGTTGTCAAAGATGAGGCGGCCTGTGGGAGGTGGTGAGGGCGTCAGGGAGACGGGAGGGCCCCCTCCCCGCCCAGGCGCTCGAAGCACGGTGGGCCGTGTTCCCCAGAGAGGGGGAATGCGCGTTTGAGGGGAGCCGAGGCGGCGCGCGGGTGCCTGGGGTCCCGCGTCGGCTCTGCGTTGGGGTCCAGAGGCCTGGGAAGCCAGCGCCGGCTTAGCGTCCCCGACGCCACCCCAGCCCGCGTGGCCCCTCACCCTCCTCCACGCCCGTGACGATGGAGGCGAAGTTGTCGTCCAGCAGGATCATGTCGGCGGCCTGCTTCGACACGTCGGAGCCCGAGATGCCCATGGCGATGCCGATGTCAGCCTTCTTCAGCGCGGGGGAGTCGTTCACGCCGTCCCCCGTCACCGCCACGATGGCCCCCTGGGCGAAGCACAGAGGGGCTGAACTCACCACTGTGACACGTCGGGACCCGTCCCAAAGCTCACTCTGCTCCCGTCATCCCTTGTTTCTAAAGGTCCTCGCGCCCGGCCCTTCCCTCTCCGGCTCCTCCTGAGACGTTAAAACTCTCGGGGGGCCTCAACTGGCGGCCGTCTCAGGGCTCAAGACAGGGTGCTCTCGGGAGTCTCCTCCCGGCCCGGGGAGGTTTGGGGCTGGGCTGGGCGGGGCCCCCCGAGGCGCCCCCGTCGTCCTCACCTGCCTCTGACAGCCCTCCACGATGATGAGTTTCTGTTGCGGGGACGTCCGCGCGAACACGATCTCCGTGTGGTTCCTGAGGATCTCGTCCAGCTGCTCTGACGTCATGTCCTTCAGGTCCGAGCCGTGCACGACGCACGCCTTGGCTTCTCTGGACGGCGGGGATGGAGGTGGCTGAGCCCCCTGCGTCCCCGCGCCCCTGCCAGCCTCCTGCCTCCACCCGCACCCCCATCGCTGGGCCGAAGGGCCCCCGCCGAGTCGGGCTCCCAGGGCCGTGGGCCTCCTCCCCCTGTCTCCATGGGTGGCCTCCTTGTCCCATCTCTCCCTTTGAGGAAGAGAGGCGGCATCCTCACCGAGCAGTCGTTGCTAGGCAACGTGCTAGTTCTCTTACATGCCTCTCGCCCCCATGGCCACCCTGCAGTGTAGACAGCACCCTAAATTTGTAGTTGAGGGAACGGAGGCTCAGGACGGTAGAGTGACACCTCCGGGGTTACACAGTCAGTGGCACAGCCTGGACACATTCAGGACCGAGCAGCCGTCACTGAGGTGTCCCAGGCAAGGCCTGCAAAGTCCCAGAGGAGCTATCCAAATGCCCCCGGGGACACTCGAGCGCTCTGTGGGACAGGCTGGGTTGATGGGGGACGGGCTCCTGGGAACGCCTCACCTGGGGTTGACCTGGCTGACAGGAATGTTGAGCCGGGCTGCGATGTCCTCCACAGTCTCATTGCCCTCTGATATAATGCCCACACCTTTGGCAATGGCCTTGGCTGTGATCGGGTGGTCCCCAGTCACCATGATCACCTGGTAGGACGGAGAAAAGAGAAAAGAACAGCAGTGTTCGGACCCCCTCCCAACCCATTCCTTTCCCAAAGTCAGAAAAGGCCTGACCACCAGACGGTGGGATTCACAGATCCCAGCCCAAATGGTGCAACTGTGTGTGTGTGTGTGTGTGTGTGTGTGTGTGTGTGTGCACGTGTTGGGTGGGTGACAAGTTGTACTTAAGGGATCAAAGATACTTCACCAGGGTGGAGGAAAGCCTCCACGAAGAGTAACAAATTAACGAGGGTCTCTTGGAAGAGGAGCCTCAGAGACCGTTTAGGAGTTAGGATTTCACGGGATACGAGGCCGTCCTGGTTGGAAGGACCCCCTCATCTACCGGTGAGGGACAAAGGCTTACAAGGGGCTGTGACTCAAGGCCCCTGGGAGCCGGGAGTAGGAGACGGTTTTCTTAGTGCCCACTCCGTGGCTGCAGGCCATCCAGCAGGGCAGAGGAGGGATGCAGGGGGCACAGCCCCCCTTCCCGGCCCTTGTCTGCCTGTACATCTGCCTCTGACACCCCTTCTCCACGGGGAGGAAGGGGATTCTTGCAGAATGGACGGCACTGCTCGGGAGGGTGGCTGGCATCTGAGAGGCCGGTGACGAGGCTCTCGGTCACGAGCATGAGCGGATCGGAGCCGGATGAACAAGCATTTGCACGTGCGGGTCTGTGGGCAAATGTCACAGACCCCGGGGAGGAAGCCCCTTCAAGGCCCCCTGCCTTCTCTTGCACCCCCACTAGCCCCTGCACCTGCCCCCTGAAGGCCACGTGGGCCTCCCAGTTGAAGGCAACAGCATCCTTGCGGTCCTTATGCCGCGTGACTCCTCTGAGCATTCGGCACTGGCCACCACCCCCTCCTTGAGACCTGCTTGTCTGCATGGACCCCATTATTCCCGGTTGCCCTCCCCGCTTCTTCTGGCTCTTTCCCGCCTCCTCAGGGTGGCCGCCAAGTGCAGCGGAAGAGGCGGCTGTGGAGGCGGATGGACACCGCCTGAGCTTGGACACCGGCCCTCCCCAGTGTCACGCCTCGGACCCGTCTTTTCACCGCGTCTCGGCCCAAGGAGGGGACGAGCCCCACCCTCCAAAGTTGTCGTGAAGGGTAAATGGCGCCAGGTGGGCACTCAGCACACGTGAGCTGGGACGCCCCCCTCTCCCTTCCTTCACTCGCTCCTCTCTCTCTCTCTCCTTGCCTCAAGACTGGTGGCCCCGGTTCCATCCTTGTCCCCTTCCCTGACCCCGGTTCTCTTCCCGGCCAGAACGATGCAACGGACTAGCCGGCCTTCAGCTGCACCTGTGTGCTGGTGAGCCTTGCTCTCCGGGCCCGACCCTCTGTCCTGGGCTCTAACCCGAGGCCAGCTTCCCCGGGGATGTCTCTTCCCGGGCGTCTCATGGACGCTTCCAACTGAAGGCCAAAAGGGAGCTCATCATGCACTCCCACCAGCACGCTAAGCCTGCCCTCTGTCCCCGTCTCGATACGGTCCTGTCTGTGCATTCTGTCCCTTTGTCCCTGCATCTTCCTCACTGACCATGTCCAGCTCGGTCACTATGTTCTCAAAGCATTTCTCTCATGTGACTCCTCGCCTCCAGCCCGTTGCCACCGCCCTGGTTCAGGGCCTCACCCCTTGCCTGAACTATGGCAGCGGCCTCTCTCCCTGCCTCCTTGCCTCCCGTCCTCCTCCAGATCCAGACCCTCCGCTCGGGTAGCCTCCTGAAAGCTGGATCAGCCGGGACGCCTGTGCTCTCTGGGGACTGCAGGATGAAGCCCAAGTCGGGCATTTAGGCAAAGTCCTTCCAAATGGCCTCGGCCCAACCTCCCAGTCTCCTGTGCCGCTCGCCTCCCCCCACACCTGCACCCCACGTGCAGGCTGACGCCATCAGGGCACGCACTGTCTCTGACCTTGACAGCCTTCCTCTCCCTGCCTCACAAGACACTCCAGCCTTCGAGGCCCAGATCAAATATCGTGCGCTCTGTAAAAACATTGTCCTGTTCTCTGAAGCAGAATTAACTGCTCCCTGCTCGGAGTTCCCTGGGGGATCCGTCCCCCGGCCTCCGTGACGGCACCGATCGTGGCCAGAGGCAGCCTCACCAGCAGGAGCATGGCTTTCCAGACCGTGTACCATGCTTCACATACCTGATCCGGCCCTTACTGGCAGATTTATTTCGGGAAAGCGACTTACCCCCTCTGAGTCTCAGCTTGTTTTATTTTTAAACGGGGATAACGACGCCTCCCTCAGAGACAGAGCGGTTACGGGGTTGAGAAACCCTTTACGGACACACATACACACGCGCGCGCGCTTCAGTGTGGTAGTTAGGAAAGGGAGGGCTGCCTTGGGTCAAACCCCGGCTCTACCACTTATGAGCACGTTCCTTCGTGCCTCAGCTCCCCTCTTCTGTTCGAAAGGAAAAAACCGGTGCTTACGCATCAGGTTCTTGCGGAGATTAAATGAGATCATACGGGTTAAGCGCTGAGAATAGTGCCTGATTCACACGACCGGCGGTTTGCGTTATGCGAGTACCTGGCCCGTGGTAGGTGCTCACGACCCCGGCTCTCAGAGTGTTCTGTGACTAACCGTAGGGGCATTTATTTCCCCAGGGAGCCCGTGAGCGCCGGAGGCCAGGCACCACATCTCCTTCGTCTTAGAACGCCTGCGCCTGGCGGAGCGCCTGGCCCTCAGTGGACCGACCGCTTGAACTGATTGGGAATTAGCCGAGACGCCGGAAAAGGAAGAGCCAGCCGCGGCACCATGACTGGCGATGAGACGGGTTAAGGGGCTGGCGAGGAGGGTGTCTCGGAGACAGGAAAGCGGAAAGGGTTTCCGTCTGTTTGTTGAACTCGGGCACCTTGAACAGTGCCTGGTCCGCAGGGGGTAAACGATAAATATTTGCAGAATGAAGAACGAACGAGGCACAGAGGAAGGAGTGGCCCCTGGGGAGCATTTGCAGTCGGACACGAGGGTCCAGGAGGGGTGTGTTTGGGGGATGAGGACGAGAGCCAGTCGCTGGGGGCGTGGGGAGGGAGTGGGCGCCCACAAGAGCCTGCTAATCCCACCCCAAATGCTAGAGAGTGTGGACATTAGTCGGGAAGTTGGACAGCCAGGTGTCCGAAGCACGAGTGCCAGATGGGCTCAAAATCAGAGTAGAATGAGAGAGGGAGGCGATGTGCATGGTTACCTTGACCAAGAGGGACCAGAGCGAGAGCTCCAGGCAGATGGACAGCTTCCCCTCTGGGTCCGTGGGAAGGCGGCCACCCGTGGCCTGGGTGTCCGCGAGGCAGCAGCCCCTGCAGGCCCTTGACCTTCGGCGTTGGAGGACGGGGTGGGGGGGGGGGGGAGGAAGGGAGGGCGTACCTTGATGCCCGCACTGCGACACTTGCCCACGGCGTCCGGCACGGCAGCCCGGGGAGGGTCGATCATGGACATGAGCCCCACGAAGCAGAGCTTCTCCGTGGGAAAGTTCAGCTCGTCTGTGTCAAATTTGAACCCGCGAGGGAACTTCCCAGACGGCAGATTCAGCTGACAAAACCCTGAGGCGGGCAGGAGGGAAGAGTGAGTGCTACCAGGGGCCCGCCTGGCTGTCCCCAGAGCCCCCGCCCCGGGGAAACCAGTGAGGCCCGGACACCCTTCTGGGCCCCGCTCCCGGCTTTGGCCTCTCACCCAGCACGCGCTCCCCCAGCCCGCCCAGCTCCATGTAGGCGTTCTGAAAGGCGTCTTGCATTTCCTTGTCCAAAGGGATCTCCTTGCCCTGCACCAAGATGGTGGAACACCGGTCCAGGATGCGCTCCGGGGCTCCCTTCATCACCAGCACGTGGCTCTGGGGGCTGTCTTCCCGCTCGTGGATAGACAGCTGGAGGGAGGACAGGTGGTTACAGAGGGGGCCATACGCGTCCCTGGTCCTGGGACGGCAGAGGCTGCTAAGGACACCTCCCCTAATAAGATAACCCCTGATCCATCAACCGTTGTCAACAGAGGGAGGGCCTCTGCGTGTGAAGGGGAGTTGGGGCCTCACCATCCCAGCCCTGTAAACTGAGCGTCCTCTTCCCCTAGGACATTCATTCACCTAACAAATGTTTGCCCAGACCAGCTAAGACAGGCACTGCGCTGGCGTGGGGGGCGGCACCTGCCGCCAGGCTGGCCTCAGTGTGCTTAGGCGGGGAGTTCTTGGCATTGAACAGGTGCCTGCGGCCTGAGGGGTACCCTAAGGCAATTTCAGGGGTGCCGCTGGGCGGGTTGGGAGGCTGGGGCCGGAGCTGGGAGGGCGACGGGCTGTAGTGAGGAATGGAAGTTTGGAAGTCAGAGGGGGTCACTGCAACCAGACATGGGTCACCGTGGCTTTCCTGGGGGACGAGGCCAGGGCGAAGGACGCGGCCGAGGCTCCCACCCTTCCTAGGTCTTGCGCGCCCCCCTCATTTCGGCCCCCTCCCCGCCCCCGTGCTGGTGCCCGACCGGACCTGGTACTTGTTGGTGGAATTGAAGGGGATCTCCGCCACCTTGGGGTTTCTATCCCTCATCTTCCTCACGGAGCCGCAGGACAGCTCGATGCACTTGAGCAGAGCTGACTCGGAGGCGTCGCCGGCTGTGTCCCGCTGCCGGAGGAGAATTCGGGGTCACCTGGGCCGAGGGAGGAGGGCACCCAAGCCCCCCCCCACACCCCGAGGCTGTCGGAGGGTGTGAGAGGGGGAGCTGGGCGTCAGCAAGGTGGGCAGGTGCGGAGGCGCCCCACCTTCGACACGGAGATGTTCTCCTGCCCGGCCTTGAAGACAGCGCGGTTGCAGAGACCGGCAATCCGAGACAGGGCTGTCCACGTGGGGGATCGCTTGTCAAAAGTGGCCCCTGGGAGGCAGGGAGGGAGAAGCGGGCGCGCGGCTCAGGTCCCTCGTCTGCCCCCTCCCCGCCTCGCGGCCACGCGGGTGCCCTGGACGTCCTCCGGCCCCTCGCCCCCTCGGAGCGCCCAATCACCGGACTGATCTTCGGTGGTGTCGGCCTCATGGATCTGGTTGTCGAACCACATGTGGGCGACGGTCATGCGGTTCTGGGTGAGGGTCCCCGTCTTGTCCGAGCAGATGGTGGAGGTGGAGCCCAGCGTCTCCACCGCCTCCAGGTTCTTCACCAGGCAGTTCTTGCGCGCCATGCGCTTGGCGGTCAGGGTCAGACACACCTGGGAGAGGGAGGGGAGGAAGCGGGGCTGAGCCTGGAGCCGGGCGTGTGGTGACCTCGCCCCGGACCAGGGGTCCCGCTCCGCCAACACCAGGTGGGATCTACACGCGGGTGGCGGATGGATTCGATCTCGGACGTGCCGGGCTGAGACCAAGGGGTGCGTTCGGGGAAGCGAGGCTGCGCGGCCGGAGTCCAGAGCGGGCCAGCGCAGAGCTGGGCGAAGGGGTGTGACAGCCGCTGGCACAGAATGGGGTGTGGCGCCTGGGGTGGGGGTGGAGAGCAGAGCTCGAGGCCTGAGAATCAGGGTCGGGGGAGCAGGAGGAGACCGCGCAGGGGGCAGAAGAGAACCGGAATAGTGACGCGTCGCGGTGCTCAGTGGAGGGGAGAATTCCAGGGGGTGGACAGCGGTACCCGTTTCCGCGGCAGAGTCAAGGAAGGGAGCTGAGGAAAGGGCACCGGGCTTGCCAGTTAGTCACTGGTGACCTTTGGGGGAGGCTTTATGGCACGGTTGGCCGGGGTGAGCCGCAGCCCGCAGCGGCTAGCACGTCGGGGGGTGAGCAGGGTGGCTGCCTCACGCCCCCGGGAGAGAGACGGCGAGCCGAGGCGCAGTCCTTCCCGAGATTTTTCAGGCTCCAACTCTGAGCCATCCATTAAACGGGAATCTGATAAGTGACTTTGGGGGCTGGAAGCGAAAACATCGCTGAGAAACGGTAAGCCCCTTGAGGAAAAGGGTGGCGAGACCCTCCCCGGGTGGCGCTCAGCCTGACCCACTCACGGTGACAGTGGCCAGCAGACCCTCAGGCACATTGGCCACGATGATGCCGATGAGGAAGATGACCGCCTCCAGCCAGCTGTAGCCCAGGATGAGGGAGAGCACGAAGAAGGAGACCCCCAGGAACACGGCCACCCCCGTGATCAGCTGGATGAAGTGTTCGATCTCCATGGCGATGGGTGTCCGTCCGACCTCCAGGCCTGAGGCCAGCGTGGCTATGCGGCCCATCACTGTCCGGTCGCCTGTGGCAATCACGATGCCCCTGGCCGTGCCTGCAACATAGAGGGGAGCCCGGAACTGGAAAAGGAAGGCCGCTGCAGAGGAAACGAGCCTCAGACTCCGGTCCTGCGGGCCGCCCCCGGGGAGGCCGTACCCCACCCCCCCCGTGGGTGGCCGTCTTCCCCCTGCGCAGACTGCCCGTCCCAGCCCCCGCCAACCGCAACTCATTTCCTCTTGTCCTTGGGCCCCGAGGGGAGACCTTGCGGGTAAACCCAGAATTCAAATGGAGGAAGAATGAAATGAATGAAATGAAAACAGCGTCGGTATTTCGGTAAAATCAGTCTCCGGCTTGTTATGATCTGGAAGTATACGACGGGCACGGAGGAAAGCACCTGTTACGGGTTTTCCGTGTGGCCTTAAGATTTTCTCTCTCAACGTTGGGCCTGGGACCGCACAGAAGGAGCCAGGAGGTCACCGACCCTTAGGCAGACACGGGTAGACCCTTGGGTCTGCCTCTCCAGAGGAAGAGAGAGAGAGGGAGAGCGAGAGGGAGGGCGAGCGCTATGAGGAAAGAGCACGCAGGTAGGAGCCGGCCAAGCGTGGGTTTGCACTCTCGTTTGACTTCCCGCCCAGGGATGGGTTGCCTTCATAACGAAAAGGGACGGTGCTGTGCTGCACCTGACGGGGGCCTGGCACGTAGCAGGCCTTCAACAAACGTCAGCTCCCTTCATTCCTCGTCCTTTCTCCACAGCCCATTTCAGAGTAAGCAACGCGAGTATTTTACTAGGCATTTTTACCAATTGTGGCAAATGTGGAGCACGTTTCAGAATCTCAGGACATTAAAAATGTAAGATATTTAACGTGTGGCGATTTGCATTATAGTTCCAATTTGCTAAAGGAGGGGAGCGGCTCAGAGAGACATAATACCCTGGGGAGAAGTGAGTCGGGAAGGAAGGGAGTGGGGGGGGTGGTACACGGCCACCTCCGGCCTGTCCCAGGCCCCAGGTCTGGCCAGGCCTCTGTCCCCACCAGCTCTTGCCGTTGGGCTGTCTCCGAGGGGGCACGGCCACAGAGGGAGGGGTTTCCGGTAGGCTTGGGCTCCTGCCTTTACGTGGTGGCACCTCGGGAAGCTCCCGTTGGCCCTGGTTCATGTCCAGAACCCGGAACAGAGATGGGGCGCACGGGGCAAACTGAGGGGGGTGCCTGGTGTTCACCTGGCTCGATCCTCCCCAGCCTGCGTGCTGGTCAGAGCAAGGGTGAGACAGGGAAGCAACTAGTCCCCGAATCAGGAGAAATGGAACCAGTCAGTCCAACCGAAGACTTCTCGGAGTCGAGGCTGGTTTGGGGCATGGTGCGTGCTGTGAATCGTGTGCATTTGTGTCTGTGCGTGTCCTGTGTGGAACGGTGTGTGTGGAAGGGACCGGTCTGGAACGGACTGCTTCTGCTCTTCAGGGCTCCCTGACCCCTCGGTCTCCTCCCTCTGCCTTAGGCAGGACTTTCGAGAATTAGGTAAGGCCGCAGCCCCCAGCCCTGCCTGGGGGTTCGGGATTCGGACCCTTCCGTGGGTGCTGGGCGGGGGCGCTCCCACGGGGCCGGCTTCTCACCTTCCACACAGTTGGTAGAGAAGAAACAGATATTACGAGTCTCCAGGGGGTTCTCGTGGGTGAACTCGGGGGAGCGGGTCTGGGGCTCCGACTCGCCTGTTAGAGATGAGTTATCCACCTGCGGAGGAAGCAGGCGTGTGCGCACGAGACGGGCTGACACACGTGTGCACACACAGCTGTCTCCGGACTCCAACCACGCTCAACCTCCGCGACACGATGGGCACATTACCCTGGCCCTCATCACGTGTTTTACTCAGCTACTGTCCGTGCCCCGGTTCGGGATCCTGGCTCTCGCTTCTTACGTGACCTTGGGCTGGTTACCTAACCAACAAAACCTCCTCCATTTACCCATCTGTAAAATGGGGCGTGTAACCAGAGTCTCTGTGTTACACAACTGTAGGGGGCACCTCCTCGAACATCACAGGCTAAGAAAGTGGAACCGCCTAGGGTCGTGCATGGTCGCCCTTGCGGCCACATGCCACGAGAACACTCGCCTGGCAGAGTTAAAGGGGCAGCTGTGGGGGAGGGGCACCTGGGGGGGGTTCTGCCAGTTGAGCGTCCGACTCCCGATTTCAGCTCAAGTCACGATCTCACCGTTCGTGAGTTCGAGACCCGCATCGGGCCCTGTGCTGACTGGGCAGAGGCTGCTTGGGATTCTCTCTCTCTCTCTCTCTCTCTCTCTCTCTCTCTCACTGTCTGCCCCTCCCCTGCTCATGCTCTCTCTCTCAAAATAAATAAATAAAACTTAAAAAAAAACAGTAGCATAAGTGGATGTAAATAAAGCATCTGACACATAATAATGCCCGCGACATGATTGCATAAAGTGGATGTCCAAGAAACGCCTGACACACAGCCACGAGGAGACGATCCACAAACGCTCCGCGGGAGGCAGGGTTCGGCCGGGTGGCGCGGGGGGCAGGTGGACACTGGGCCTGGGTCTCCCAAACCTGCAGCTTCTAACTGGGCGCCCCCACCCCAGCTCTGTAGGGCCTGCGCCTCCGGGCCGCCACCTGGCGGCTTCCTCACCTTGCAGCCGTGAGAAGAGATGATCCGGAGGTCCGCGGGCACGCGGTCTCCGCCCTTCACCTCCACCAGGTCTCCCACCACCACCTCCTCGGCGTTGATCTGCACCTTCTCTCCTTCCCGCACCACCAGGGCTTGCTGCGGAGGGGGGACCCAGGCATCTCACGTCGCGCCCGGCCCGCCAGCACCTTCCTCTGCGTGCTGGCCTCCCCCCTCTCCTCCACCCCTCGAGGAGAAGGCACCTGCGCCCTTAGCAGCGAAACTAGGTCCTGGCATGGAGAGCGGGAGGGTGTTTCCGCCCACAGCGCCGTCTCAGAGTGCAAGTTGCTGAGGGGGAGGAACTGGACGCTTCCAGAAAGCCCGTGGCCCCCCTTGGAGCCCCGTCCGGCTGTCTACCTGAGGCACCATGTTCTTGAAGGAATCCATGATCTTGGAGCTCTTGGCCTCCTGGTAGTAGGAGAAGCAGCCGGTGACGATGACCACGGCTGCCAGCACCACACCCAGGTAGAGCTGGAAGGAGAGAGGTTTGAGGGACTTGCTCTTCTCCCAGCCCGGGAAGGCCAGCTGCCCCTCAGGTGGGCATTCGGGGCTGCCTTTGTCCGTGACCGGGTGTGGGAATGGCAGAAGACCTTCTCCCCAACCTCCCCCTCCAGGCTCCTTCCTAAGAAACGGAAGGGGCGGGGAGGGTCGTAGGGAGTTCCCAGGACCAGGCCTCTCCACCTGACGCCCAGGGATGCAGACAAGCCCACGGAGGTGGGAAGGACAGGGAGGGGCTGTCTCATTCACGGATGTGTGTGCGTGTGTGTGCTTACAGATATACAAAGAAGCCTCACCCCCTTTCAGCCTGAAGGGCAGAGGGGCCCGCGGGGCTGTGATGTGAGGGCCTTGTTCCCTGCCCCCGCTTCTACTGGGCTTCGGGCCTGAAGGACAGAGCCACGGGTGGTGGGCCCAGGGGTCGGGCGTGCAGGCTCACGTTGTCATTGGATGGTTCATCCTCCATGGCGGCCTGGATGCCGTAGGCCAGGAAGCAGAGAATGGCCCCGATCCACAGCAGGATGGAGAAGCCCCCAAAGAGCTGGCGACAGAACTTGACCCACTCAGGGGTGGTCGGGGGCGGGGTGAGGGCGTTGGGCCCATCCCGAGCCAGAATGTCCTGGGCCCGCTGGTTGGTGAGGCCCTGAGGGAGGCACGGACAGGCGTGTGAGCACCTCCTCGCCGCTTCCCTGCACCTGCTCCCGGGCAGGGGAACAACGTCCGGGTGGAGAGAAAAATCCCACCCGGTCGGAAGGGGTGGGGGACCATCAGGAGAGGTCACACCGGGGAGGTGGCATTTGCAGTGAGCGCTGGAGGCCTCGAAGCCCGAGGAAGATTCAGACTGTGGCCCCCACTCTGGGCGTCCTCGGGTTGAGATACTCGCTGGTAGTGAGGGCCGTGGTACCTCCTCCGGAGGGAGCCTGGGTAAGGCTGCCCGGAGAGGCCTCTGAACGGGCTCTTCCCACCACCTGTCTTCTTCAGATTCCCCTTTTCAGCCAGGAGAAACGGCCGGTGTGCTGACCCTCGGCGTCACACGGCTCTGAACCGTCTGTCGCTTCCCCCAGAGGCTCGCCCGGCCCTGCTCCGCGAGCGCCAGGCTGGTTCAGACGTCTCTCTCTGCACCCGGTGTCGCCCACGCACGGTTCTAGAACCGCGCTCCACAAGGGGCGTGGGAATTCTGCGTCACCTTCTTTCCTGCCGCCAGACTTTGAGCGGCTTGGGGACAGGGGCCACGTGGTTGTCTTTCTATCTGTGCACTCATCGCTCTCCTAAGAGTGAGCTGAATGCCTACTACGTGCCGGGCTCTGTCGCCAGCTCTGGGGATCCAGAGCTGGACGTGACCCGTGAAGTCCCTGCCCCGTGGAGCTTATGACCTGGTGAAGCGATACACGATAAATAGTCGTCACTGCCAGATCCTTAAGAAAGTAAAGAGGGGCGTCTGGGTGGCTTGGTTGATTGAGCATCTGACTTCGGCTCTGGTCACGATCTCACGGTTCGTGGGTTCGAGCCCCATGTGGGGCTTGGTGCTGACAGGTGGAGCCTGCTTGGAATTCTCTCTCTCCCTCTCTCTCTCTCTCTCCCTGCCCCTCCCCCGATCGTGTCCTCTCTGTCTCTCTCTCCCTCTCTCTCTCTCCCTGCCCCTCCCCCGATCGTGTCCTCTCTGTCTCTGTCTCCCTCTCTCTCTCTCCCTGCCCCTCCCCCGATCGTGTTCTCTCTGTCTCTGTCTCCCTCTCTCTCTCTCCCTGCCCCTCCCCCGATCGTGTTCTCTCTGTCTCTCTCTCCCTCTCTCTCTCTCCCTGCCCCTCCCCCGATCGTGTTCTCTCTGTCTCTGTCTCCCTCTCTCTCTCCCTGCCCCTCCCCCGATCGTGTTCTCTCTGTCTGTCTGTCTGTCTCTCTCTCTCTCTCTGTCTCTTTCTCTCAAAAATAAACAAAAAAGAAGAAGAAAGGCAAAGGCGAAGAATTTTCAAAAGGGAAGTCAGGGAGGGCCTCCGGGAGGAGGTACGCACCCACTACAGTTTTGACTGACGCTTTGTTTTTCAAAATGGTGGGCTTGGTAATCTGACTGCGCCGCTTGCTATTTTCTGTGACGGTGGGAAGCTCGTCCCCCTCCACGAGAGCCCTTGCCGTCACACACAGGTCTACAGCACCCAACCCCTAGGTCTTGTGAGGATCAGAGAAGTGGACGTTAGGCGTCGCGTGCACAGTGGTGCGCACGGGTTACCGTGAGGGCAGTGAGGGGTTAGCATTTCACGGAGGTCACTTCCCCTGAGATACATGTCATCGGAGCTGCCTGGGGCGGACGACGAGCCCCGCCTGGAGGGTGCCCCCGGGGGCCTGGCTTCCGGGTTCCCAGGAGAAGGGCAGGGAATCCGGGTTCTAGCTCTGGCTCGGGCCCCAGTGGTCACTGGACTCCGGGCCTCAGTTTCCTCGTGGGTGCAGAGGACAGGATTCCAGCTCTGAGGCCCCTCCTACCCACGGGCTGCCTGGCGCCCTCACTCCCAGCCCCGCCGCTCACCTTGGAGAGGTCCACTTGGTATTTGCGGCCCAGCTCATCCAAGGACAGCTTGTGGTCGTCCTGAGGAGGGAAGTCGAGTTACTCGGGGGCAGGAGGCTGAGCATCGTGTCTAGAACGCCTGTGAGCGCCGAGGGGCTCGGGGCTGAAGCGGGGGGCACGGGAGGGGCGGCAAAGCCTTCTGCAGGTGCGCTGGGACCCCTTTTCCACAGCCCTCGGGGGGCCGCGGCCCTCACCATGGCCACCTCCTTCTTCAACTCATCCAGCTCCTTCTCTTTCTGCTTCTTCTTGCCGCCTCCATTCTCCGCCGTGGTGGCCGCGGGCGAGTACTCACGGCCGGCCTGGGGGGGCGGGGGGAGAACCCAGAGAGTCAAGGAGGCCAGAGGCGAGAGCCTCTATTCCCACCGGGCTGGGGGCAGGGGGCCCAAAGGCACTGATGATCCCGGGGGAGGAAAGGGTGGAGGGCGGAGGGGACCCCGGGCGCTCCGTTTGCAAACCAGGGGCAGGCTCACGGGCTCTATGTGGGGATTTCAGGCCGAGGGGCTCAGAACTCAGGACCTCGCTCTCAGCTGCTTACTATTGGGCTTTGGCTAAGGTTCTGTTTGTTGAGCGAACCCCGCAGCCGGATACTAAACAAAACAGAAACTTTAAAAAGCTACCATCTAAAGCTATTTAGAATTCTGGAAGGCAGTGGCCAGGGCTGGGGTCGGGGCAGGGAAGGGTCTGCAGGAGATGGGGAGCATAGGGTCAGGGGGTGGGGCTGGAAATGGTACGAGCAGGGCTGATGCGCCCGCTGAGAGGAGCCAACGGTTGGAGGGTCAGCGTGAGCCCGGGGAACGGGGACACGAAGTGTGCCGGGGACCCTCTCCATCCGGCTGGGCGGCGGCCTGCCCGCTGCTGAGCAAGAGTGCGCGCAACATGAGGCCCCAAGGCACAACCGGGTATGAAGGAACTGGGCCCCGTTGTCCAAAATACAGGAAATCGTCTCTGAGATTACATCTAAAACTAAACGTGTGTAACCCTCGGGTCCCGGCATTCTTGGGGTCCCCCCCGACCCCGCCCTCGTGAAATCACACGAACATTTTTAACTGGAGCCTCGTGAGCCTGTGTCCCCCTTCCTCTGCATGGTCTGTGGTGTTCTCACCACCGCCAGGCTTCCGGGGTCTCACAGGGGCTTCTGGGGAAGAGCTGGGCGATTCTCCTTCGGGGGCGGGGTGGGGGGGCTGGCTGGGATGATGGGGGAGGGGCTGGGGGGCCATGACACTGCCTTCCCACTCCCTCCCCTCCCCTGCCCCCACATCCCTCAGGGCCACGTGTCCTTGTCCTAGAGGGAGGCTTGACTTCTGTCCCCTGCCTCCTTCTCCACTGGCCCCCGAGGCCGTGCAAGGCTTTCAGGAGTGAGCTTGTCTACGCTACGGTGTAATTCATTTTTTCGTAAAGACTGGACCCCTGGATGGCATCTGGAGCCAGCATACTTGTCCTGTTTTGCAGGATAGTGTGCATTTTTAAAAGGCAGCCTTTTCTTTTAAAAGGCAGTTTTAGACTCACAGCGAAATTGAGCAGAATGTACACAGAGTTCTCCCATCCCCCCCGCCCCCACACGTGCTATTGTCCTCACTGTCAACATCCCCCCCCCCCCCCCCCCCCGCCAGAGTGGCGCATTTGTTGCAATCGTGAACCTGCGCTGGCACGTCATTATCACCCGGGGTCCACCGTGTACATCAGGGCTCCCCTGCGGTGTCCGCTCCACGGGTCCTGGACAAATGTGTAAAGGCTTGTATCTATTACGGCCTCACACAGAGCAGTTTCACTGCTGGGATCATGCATTCCCCGCCCCCCCCCCCCCCCCCCCATCAAAGAGTCAGGAGCCATCTGGGGAATGTGACAGCTGCCCTCATCACAGGCGTTCATGAATCCAACACCTGGAGGCGTAGCAGAGGGCCCGGTGAAATCAGGAGCAGGGCGGCGAGCTCAGGGCGAGGTGGACGCCCTTGTCCACCTTGCATTCGTTTGTTTCCGTGAGTCAAGCACACTTTGGGCTTCCTGAAGGCTGATCGTCTTGGGGAGACTGAAACAGCCCACAGGAGAGGGGAAGGGCTCGCGGAAGGTTCTCCGTCTCCCGGCCCGGAAGACCAAAGAGGGCTCATTTAACTGAATGGACTGAGGTCCTTTGGGTTCACCAGGTCCGCTTGGCGGAACAGAACTGGGGAATGGACGAAAGGCAGCAAAGGGAGCAGAGACAAGAGATGAGGCCAGACCATCTTCAAGGTGACCCTCCAGAGCTTCAGGGGTAGGAACAGGGCCTGGGCAGAGTGGCGGTGGGGGTGGGGCTGGGGCAGAAGAGCAGACCCCAGAGAATTTCTGTACATTCAGACGTGAAATGGCATCTGTGAGGTTAAAGTGCCCATGCACCTGAGGGCGTGTCGCACGGTGGTCGGGCTGGGCTCTTCCACGCAGCACCCCCTTCCCCTCGGTTCCCACCCACGGCAGGCACAGAGCTTGGGACACTCTGCCCCTTCCCCCACCCGTCCTGGCAAGGATCTCCAGCCCTGCAGCCAGGAGCCTGCAGAGATTTGGGGCCAGCGGGCTGCCCAGGCAAGAAAGAAAGAGAGGAAGCGAGGACCCCCCCCTCTCCGCTGCCCCCCCCCCCCAATGACAAGTCCCCCTCTCTGGGTCTTGAATGCTGAAGGAGAACAGAGAGTTCTTTCTGAGAGAGCCAGAGGCTGGGACAGAGTGGGGGCAGCTGGAAATCAGCCACGCTCCCCCCACCGCAGCCTCGTGGTGGCAGCGGGAGCGGGCTGGTCTCCCTCCCTCCGTCCCTTCCCCCAGCTCCCACGCTGCCCTTCACGGCCACAGGGCGCAGGGCGAGGGTTAGGCCTCGCTCTGTAGTGGCACTACGGTGGGGGGGGGGGGGGGAAGAGACGGGAGGCACAAGGAATCGTAGCAGGGGTGCGGTAAGGGGGGGCTTTCCCTTCCCACGGGGTCTCCTGGCAGGTTGAACTCTGAGCTCCAGCCCTAAGACTCCCGATTTCGCCCAATCTCTCCCTCCGAGCAGAACCAGATCTGCTCCCCAACTTGTGCACAATTGCTGGGGTGGAGGGCGGGGGGCGGGGGGCTCCAGGGATGCTGGGGGGAGAGGCACAGACCCTCGGCAGCTGAAGAAGTCAAGGTCAAATTGCTTCCCAAGCAGGGCCTCGTGTTCTAAGGTAGAGCTGGGGAGAGGGCCACCTCCCCTGGTTCTCTCCACGTGGGGTGGGGGGATGAGGGAGCATGGTGGGTAGCTTCCCCTCTCCCCAGTGCAGCTGAGGGTCCTCAGATCGGGTAGCTTCCCCTGGGCGTGACTTCCTGCTCGGTGACCCCCACAGCTCACAGGCAGCTCCTCGCAGACCCTCCCTCATCCACACAACGTGACATCGACGCTCACACATGCTTGCGGGCCTGTTTGCAAGTTGGCCTGTTGAGATGGAAACCCAGGTGCTCGCCCATGAGTATCTGCATCCGCTCTGGCCTGTGGAGAACACGTGTGCCACAGGCACACGTACACACACCCGCACACACACACACACGCGCGCACATGCTGGTTCTATTTATAGCTCCTACCCCAGCTCGGGAACCCTGGCGTCCAAGCCCGGAGTTTTCCCAGCTGCTAAGCTCAGTGCAATAACATGTCCTTCCCTGACCCCTCCCTGGGCCCAGAAGCTCCCCCACTTCTCCCCACAGGCACCCCCTTTCCTCAGCACCCTCCTCTGTTTCTCCCCAGACCCCTTCTCTCCAGCCAGGATTCCACAAAAGGAAAGCAGCCAGGCACAGTGTGTAAAGGGATTGGGTGACTTCTCTCCATATGGAAATTGCATTTCCAAGAATTCAGGGCCCCGTCCCTGCCCCCCCCACCCCACTCCACGGTTGTTAATCTTCCCCCTTGGCATTCCCAGGGCTGCAGAATGTCATGGGCAGGGGTGGGCTGAGGGGGTACAGGCAGCTCTGGGAAAGTGCTCAAAGCCCAGGGCAGCGGGAGGGGTGCTGGGCCGGGGCTGGGGCCCGCATCGCTGTTCTGCCCCATGGCCCTCCCAGCTGCTGGCAATTCAGGGACCCTGGAGCTGGTGTCGGGGCCGCTTGGTGACTCGGGAGCCAGCCCTCCTGGCCTCTCCAACCTCAGACTGGACCCCCATCCTCTCAGCCCGGGACTCCCAGAGGCATGGATATTTTCGGGGGGTAGCAGAGGCAGGCAGCATTAACGGTGCCAAGTTCGGTTGGGCCGGGAGGCCAGGAGGGTCTGGCTAGAAGGTGGGGAGGCTCAGAGATAGAGATGGGGGTAGGGTGGAGGGCTGCGGGGCTAATCTGGGGGGCGCAGTGAAGAGGAGTTCACTTGGGCACCCGAGTGCCGTGGACCCGTGGACCCGTGGACACATTGGCAGCCTGAGAGACTGTCAGTCCGAGTTCACGCTGCCCCAGAGCTGGGCTTCTCTCTGCTCCTCCCCTCACACCCCTCCTCACCCCATCCTTCTTTCCCTCTAGCCTCCCTTACCCTCCACAGAGCCCTCCTTCTCCCTACAGAGTGACCCCTCTCTTTGGGAATACTTACCCCACGGCCCATCTTGGGGCAGAGTGGCTGGGGGGACTAGACAGGAGAGGTCACCAAGAGGATTCCAAGCTCACACCTCTGGTCTGGGACGGCCAGAGACCCCGGCAAACAGACAGAGCAGGCAGTCAGCCACAGGGTAGCTTTAAATAGGTCCCTCTCCCCCTCTCCCCCTCCTTCCCCTCCTCGGGAAAGAAACGTTTGTTGAAACAGGATCCCTGAGGACTCCTCCCCTCCCGCCCCTTAAGCAACAGGCGGGTGGACCAGGGACGGTCCATCTGTCCTGCTGTGTGCCCCCCTCGGCTCCCCCCATCCCCCCCTGGCCTGTGGCAGCTTCCACTGAGAGAGGCGAGAGGCAAGGCTGGGGCTGGAAGTGTGCCCCTTGGGGACAGGCCGGGGAGGGGGGTGGGGAACAGTCCCTGCAGCATCCCAGGATGCCAGAGACCACGTGGTTCCACCCTTTCTCTTGTTTTCCTGAGGGGGAAACTGAGGCCCAAAGACACAGACAATTCGAGTGCATAAAACAGAACCAGAACCCGGGGCTCTGGAGTCTGCACCCAAACTCCCAGAGAAAGAAACAGAGAGACTGTTCCCTCTACTGGAGAGGTTGCAGGGGCACGGACATCGGAAAAAGTAGTCAGCCATGGAACCCAGGGCACCCGGGGGGACCCTCGAGGGGAAAGACAATCCCCAAGCCCTCCAGGTGAAACCTGTCCAGAGTTTAAGAATCATGACTCCAGGGGCCAGGGAAGCGACTGGGGAAAGGACAGGGACGCAGAGGGGACAGGCCTGGAGCCAGCCGCGCAGACGTCCATGCTAATAGCTCTGGGTCGTGTTGACCCCTTGCTACCGAAGGGACGAACGACTCCCTCACTCTCGGTTAAGAAGCCCTAGGCTGGATCTATGCCTGGGGTTGGCAGGTGGGTCAAAAGAGAGGAAAAGACTGAGCTTCTCAGAGGCATCTGGAGGTCACCACAATAACACGTGCCAGACTCGAGAACCAGGAAGGAGGTGGCTGTTTCCTTCTTCCAGGGACGGAGGGAGGACAGGTGGGCAGCACACAGGACAGGCCTCCACAGGGAAGCAGGGGGGGAAGCTGGGAGAAGTCCCTGGGGGTGGGGAGGGGGCCTGGCCTGGCCGGAAGGGGTGTCTGTAACTTATACCAGAAGGAAACAGGGGTAGAGAGGAGCTGGGACCAGACCAGCTGGTCTGGGGATGTTGTCTCACATTTTAATGGAAGAGCCAAAGCATGGGGGACAAAGAGAGCGAGGGGCAGATAGAGAAGAAACGATCCTGGCCCTGCCATCCGGGAGCAGAGGATGGGATTCTCCTGGAGTGTCCCCATTTCTCTGGGCACAGACAGGGAGTGGAGGGAAGCCAGCAGGGGGAGGGAGAGCAGGTCTGGGAGCCCTGAGCCCAGACAAGCCGGGAGGGAAGGAGGGAGAGGATGGGGCCTCGGCTCCAGAGGCCTGATGTGCCCGCTCGCTGGGCTGGGTCCTCTCTGGCCCCAGAGGGAACTCCCTCCGGAGGGATTACGGACCTCTGTGCCAGCAAATCCACTCTCAGGGCTCAGTGCTCATGCCTGAATTCCCCAAATAACTGGCCCCCTCCGGGCCCGCACTTGGGATTTTCCATTTCAGGGATCCGGAAGGTCACATCCCGCTTCCGCTGTCCTTCTCCTCTTGGGTTACAGCTGGAAGGATGGGTAGGATGGGGACAGACACCTTCTGTCCTCAGGCCCCTCGGCGGACCTTGAAGTTGGGCCTGGGGGAGAACAGGCATTGGAGGGAACAGGAAGCGAAAAGCAGATCCCAGTTCAAGGGGAGAGAGGGAGGCAGCTGCAGACACAGCAAGAGGGCGGGTGGTTGGACATGAGGAGGGACAGCCCTGGGCAGAAGTCCCTGGAAGGGTGGCCCACAGGTGGCGGGGGTCGCTGGGCAGCGGGGCAGCTGAAGGGCCGTCTTGGCCTGGGCTGCGGGGAGACGAGGGGATCCCCCCCCTGGGGCTCACGGGGCTCCTGTTCCTCAGTTGCTGGTTCCGAATTCCTTCTCTCTGCCCCGCGCTCCCAGGACGCAAGGTGAGGTGGGAGAGAAAACCGGCCCGAGCCTGCAGACACGTAGGCCTCAGTCTCACTCCCCCACACTCACCCCTGCTGGCACCTCCCAGGGCTGCCCAGTCCTTCCAAGGGCCTGGCTCCGGTCCCTGCGGCCAGGCCCATACCGGAAAGGACCGTGCCCTCCCTCTGCGCATACAGCTGGGGCCATATACCCAGCACCGGGGCTGGCGTGCGGCCCCCAGGGCGGTGCTGCTCACACATTTGGGGCTCAGACAGAAGAAAGGCTGGACAGGACACCCCGGCTCCATTTCCTGCTCAGACGTCCCTGCCCACCCTCCCTCGGCCCTGGGAGCCTACTTCCTTCTCCTCCAGTGCGGGCCTCAGACTCCGGGACACCAGTGCGGTGCGGACGCCTGGTCCCTTGAGCTGCGGTGCCTGTGAAGGGAGCCAGCGGTCAGTTTGGGAGTAAGACGGACAGAGCAGAGATCAGGAAGGACTGGAAAGTAGGCGGCAGTGGGGGGCGGGAGGGCGGGGGGGCGCGGGCCTGGCTGGGGAGTGGGTTTGGGAGGAGGGCAGAGGTCCGTGGGGATGGGTGGTCCTGAACCAGTTGTTCGGTCAGCGTGGGGAGCGGGGGTGCATGTGTGTGCGTGACTGAGGGGCACGACCGTGTGGGGCCCCGCGTGTGGGAAAGGGGCCGCGCGAATGTAGCACATGGAAATTCCAAAGGAAGAACCCCAGAGGACAGGAGAGGCCGGCCCTGGTTCGCCTGTGTGGTCAGTCCAGCCCGAGCGCCTGCGCCCCGGCATGTGCTGACCTCCGGGGTGTGTGAGCGGGAGTGCGTGGTGTACGTGAGAGTCCCTGGGAGAATGTGTGCGTGCACGAGGGGCTGGGGAGGCCACTCAGCTGCAGATGGGCCGTCAAGGTCTCCCAGAAACAGTTTTGTTTCCTAAGTGACTAGCCTCCTGGGGCCTCCAGCCCAGACTTGAAGGTTGTTTCAAGATCATGAAAGAGGGTGGGGGAGGGAGGGGGGAGGGAGGGACACTGGGGAGGCTCTATCACCCCCACCGCCCCTCCTCCGCCCCTCACCCCACTTCTCTGCCCCAGTCCCGATGCGGGCCCAGCTCAGCTGTCCTCCCCCAGCGTCCAGCCCTCTCCGGGGACCTCCCCTGCTCTTCCTCCTCCGTGCCCTGCAAGTCTCCTCCTTCTTCAGGGCCCCGTGCTCTTGTCCCCCACACCGGGCTTGTCCCCCACTCCCCCCCCCCCCAGGGCCTTCTTGGGAATGGATGGAATCTTCTCCTTCCAGGGGGAGGTTGGCCTGGGCTGACAGCAGGGACGGGGGGACCTGGAAAGGCCCGGAGCGGTCATGGCAAGTGTCCCAGAAAGGTGCCTCTCACCCTCCTTCCTCCCCAGCCCTCTCCCCACCACCCCCGACTTGTAGTGGCCTTGTGGCGGGAAGGTTGGTTGGGCTCAGAGCCACAGAGCGCCTGTCTGAGTCCTGCTGCTGCCTCAGTTTCCCTGCTGGACCACAAG
The DNA here is from genome assembly GCF_024362965.1 of Panthera pardus. NCBI lineage: Eukaryota > Metazoa > Chordata > Mammalia > Carnivora > Felidae > Panthera > Panthera pardus. The sequence goes on along the minus strand of NW_026526777.1, from coordinate 4,762,694 downwards.
GCCGGTGTCGGATCTTCCCTCCGTCTCTCCCTTGATGTCCCCTCCTCTCTTTTCTTCTGGTCTTTCTTCCCAATCTACTCAAAATAGATTCTGCAGTCCTCTTTCTCTGTGTCTCCTTGCTTCTGTTGTCTTTCATCTTTCCCCCAGACGATCTTTATGATCCTTTGTATTGTTAAAATCCTATTCTACAGAACTCAGAAAACGGAGAAAGGAACACCCAGAAGGTTCCTCTGTCCCTCTGCCTCTGTCCCTGTCCCACCTCCTTCTGCCCTCTGCACTGACGTCTGGGTTTGGACAGCTCTGGGTGTCCGTGCCGGCCCTCCAGAGGCGACCCCACTCTGGCCTTGCTCCTTTATCTGAATAACGAGGAGAGCTGGAAAATCTGAGGTGCCCTCTCCGGCTCTGACGGTCGCCAAATTCCGGGTCCCCTCCTCCTGGGCTCATGGCTCAGCTCAGGTGAACGGGAGAAATTATTTGCAGTGATATCTGTGTGATGACCCTCCACCTGGAGACCCCGGTTCAGAGGGGGAACCGAGGGGGGCAGGTACCCCTATTTTGTGACCCGCAGAAATGAGGGTGATCCCTTTGACTGCCGGCACACAGGCAGGGAAGGGCTCAGGGTTGGGCGTGGGCTACCTGGTTTCTTACAAAGAGCCCCCGTGTGAGGTGGGACTGGGGAGAAGGAGGGAAGGGGAGAAGGAGGGAAGGGCTGGTGGGGACAGGGAGCGGTTGCAGCAACCTGACATTTCTTGGCTGGCATTTGATCAGCAAATACCAGATTAGTCTGTTTCCAGAGATTCTTTGTGCTGGAAAAATATGTTAGGGGTGATGGGGCGCATGGAGTTAATGGGCCTTGCTGAGTTTGGGGGTCAGGGGTCACAGCTGGGCCCTCTAGGGTTCCTGTTTGCCTTTGATTCCATCCGGACAGGGAGGGAGAGGCCCTCCAGCCCCCTGAGGCAGGTTTGCTTTGGCCCGAGATCTGACCCGGCCACTGGCCCAGAGCACCCCGCCTCCCTGCTCCCCCTATCAAGAGGCAGCCTGGCTCGGCCCCCAGCCCCCTCCTTCCTACCTCCTTCTTCCTTTACCAGGGCCCCCTCCGCTTGGCCCAGGATACAACTCTGTTGGTCTGCCTGCCCCCAGTGGTGTTCCGGAGGCCTGGCCAGGACCGGATGCCCTGCAAACATCTGGCACACGGGGCCACCGCCTTGTTCCCACATAAGGCGCCCGCCCTCCTGGGGGCTTCCGGGAGTCCGGCCTCCTCTGTGCCTTGGTTTCTCTTGCAAGCCCAGGACACGATCACTCTTGCGCTCCTGCCTGGGTGCTCTCAGCACCTGCTGCCTCTTGGGGGATGTGAGTGGCCCCCAGGACCCCGCCGGTGGCACCTGCTGGCTTTCCGGGCACCGAATCATTCAGACATTCAAGCAACGTTTGCTGAGTGCCGACTGCCTCGTGCCGTGCAAGGTGCTGTGCGGAGACTATGCCCGGATACTGTGCCAGCCGAGGCGGACAAGCCTCCCGCCCCCACGGCCCTTCTGCCCAAGTCTCATGCCACCTAGTCACCTTAGTTGGCTCTGCCCAAGGCCAGCCTCTAGCCCTCGGGGACTCCTGTTCATTTGCTCCAGCTCGGGGTGAACTGGGGTGAGGGCAGAGGCTCGCCACGCAGGACCGGTCCCGCCATTAACTGCTGTGACCTTGGCCTGCCAATACAGTGAGGGGCTGACTGGGTAGGGCTTCTCACCCCGACCCTTGTGTTACTGTCTCCCGCCTGGCCCTCTCCCCCGGCGGTCATATTTAAACGGGTCTGAGGGAGGGCCCAGTCATCAGTGTCCTCTAAAAGCTCCCCAGATGATTGCGTGTGCGGCAGGATTGAAAGCCACGGAAGCCGGCCTGTCCCTGGGCTCTCTAGCTCGTCAGAGTGACAGCTACTGAGGCACCATATTACTGCTCTGGCGGTTTCCATGCGTTACTTAATTGGGTCCTCGTAACGAATCTGTTTTCTGGAGGGGGAAACAGAAGCGCAAGGACCCTGTGGAGCTTACTCAACTAGGAGAGCTGGGGCTCAAACTCAGGGAGGCTCTTTCCAGAACCTGCACGAGGACCTTCTGGGCTGTCAGGGTGCCGAGAAGGATCCCCGGGATGGCTCGTGCAGAAGCCACTGGTTTATAGGGCGGTGGGAACTCAGAAAAGGGGGAGGGTGCTTCTCAGCCGGCAGAATCAGGAGGCCTTCTGGAGGAGGTGGCCTTCTAGTTGGGCCTTGGCTGATAGGGAGGATCTGGCTCGGAGAACCAGACAGAGCACGGGCCGTAGAGGGAACCATGTGGGCGAAGGCCCCGAGGCCTGGAGCACCCGGGGGGGCAAAGAAGAAACACGAGAGCCCACACCGGAGATGGGTGGGGGCGCCATTTCCCGGGGGGAGTTCTAAATCCCAGTGTTTCTTAAAAGGCTCTCACAGTAGTAATCACCTGGGGTGCTTTTTAAAAATACAGAAGAACAGGCACATCTCTTGGAAATTCTGACACAGGAGGGCAGTAGGGAGTGGGAATCTGTATTTTTACCACCCAGCAGGTTTGAGACATATCGCTACCAGCAATATGGAGCCGTTTCCAAATTTTGAGCAGGGGCGTAGTGGTCTGGGAAGGCTCACTTGACTGCGGGGTATGTGTGTGTGCGTGGGCGGGGGTGTTACCCTGAAAGGGAGAGACAAGGAGGAGGTTCTGGCAATAATTTAGCCAAGAGGTGGTGAGGGTGTGCGACAAGACAGTGGCAATGACGAGGGGAGAGCGCAGATGAGAAAGATCTTGGGGAGGTAGAATTTCGGGATCTGGCGACTGATGGCACGTCACCGTGAGGGAGGAAGGTTGCAGATGGGGGAGGGACGCTGGCACAAAGCTAACTCAAATCAGGGTCCAGAAGGAAGGCACTGGTTTGGGAGAGAAGTCACACATTCGCTCTGGGACATCTAGCTCAGGGGCTGACATCCTCAGCACCAATGCCCAGGGCCCGAGTGCCCACCCGCAGGGGCCTTCACCCCATCACCCGGTCCTGCCAGCTGGCTGGACCCACACTCTTTTTGCTGCCGCCCCCCCCCCCCCCAAACACCAGCTCCCTCGCGGGAGGATGGTCTGTCCCCTGCAGAGGCCGCGGGGCAGCGTGGTCCAGAATGCCTGGAGAGGGAATCCTAGAGCTTTCGCTCACTGGACAAACTTTCCGCCTCTCTGAGCTTAGGTTTCCTTCACAGCCCTAAGTACAGGGTGGTGTTGAGAATCCAAATGCTCAGTGCCTGGTAGCTTGTTATTTTCTGGCCTTGCTTTTCCGTGTCCTGGCCTCGGGACTGCCGTGCCCTCTTCTGCTGAATCCCATCTCCAGCACCCTTCCCTCCCCAGAGGACAGAACCTGGCCCTTCCCGGTTACCCACGAAGCCCGCCTGGGTTGTTTCCTGAGGGATGGCAGGTTCGGGCTCTGAGACAGGAGGAGAAGCCTTCCGTCAACCTGTGGATGCAAGTGACCCGGGGAAGGCAAACTCCAGAGGCAGGGGCGGTGCCCTCCTTGGAGGCGATCTGGCCACCCCGGAGGAAGCCCGGGCTTCCCTCTCTCTCACTCACCTACTTGTCCCACATACTGCCCCCCCCACCCCGCCTCCTCGCCCTGCTGGCTCAATTACTTGGTAAATGTCTGGGGCTTCGACTCCTTGTGAGCCACTGTGCTGGGCTCTCCCCCACGGGCAAAGCCAAGTAGAGCCACAGCAGAGGCCTTGAGAAGCTCGCGGCCAAGATGGAGAGGTAGACAGAAACAGGCCCGGAACGGCAAGGCCGGTGGGAACCGGCATCGCAGAGCAGAGGTGCTGGGAGCAAGGGGAGGGGGGCCCATCAGCAAGGGGACTGTGGGCGCCCCGCTGGCCCATCTGCTTCTTTGTTTTTGTAGTCTTTATTTCTGGGTTTGTTTTCTCTCCGCTTTCCCAACGGAGGGCCTCTGGAAAAAGTCCACCCTTGTTTCGGTTGGACCGGGAAAAGGGCAATTGTCCTCTCTTCAGCCGGGTCCCTGGAGAGTCCAGGTGTGCCTGGCGGAGGAGGGAGGGGCTGGGGGCGGGGGGGAGGGGGAAGAACACGGGCACCTGGGCAGCGGATGGGGACAAGCGGGGGGCTCGGTGGCTGTGTGTTCCCACACACGCTTCCCAGATCTCTCTTCATGTTCCCTATCCTCTGGCTAGAGGAAGAGTTGAGACCCCTTCCACCTCGGAGAACCCTTGAATCCTGGTTCCGTTCTCTTTCCCCACCGAGGGCACTTTAAAGGGCTGGGGCCCAGAGTCAGAAGAGAGCCTCTAATACCACTCAAGTTCTAGAAGGTTCTGTGTGTGTGAAACCCACCTGCTTCCTGTATTCCCAGGGCCGCCTCGGCCACCGCCACACACACACACACACCCCTCTTGCTGATTTCCCCTTTTCCTGAGCCACATCCATTTATTCAGCAAACATTTCTTGAACACCACTATGCGCTAAGAGCTGGGGATTGCACTGGTGGAAGAGCTATTTCAAATGTTTATTTATTTACTTTTTGAAAGAGAGAGAGAGAGAGAGAGAGAGAGCACGCACAAGCGGGGGGAGGGGCAGAGAGAGAGGGAGACACAGAATCCGAAGCAGGCTCCAGGCTCCGAGCTGTCGGCACAGAGCCCGACGCGGGGCTCGAACTCACAAACCATTAGATCATGACCTGAGTTGAAGTCGGTCGCTTAACCGACGCAGCCCCCCAGGCGCCCCGAAAAGCTATTTCAAAAGGTTGTAGAGGTGTGCCTATACAATACGTATGCACTGATGCTTGTGTGTGATATGAATAAGTGTGCAGGTTAGGGAAGCAGGAGGAAGAAGAATGTTCCAGAGTCAAAAAGCTTACATTTGAATCTCAGTGCTGCCATGTAGCTAGGTGACCTTGGGTCACTTACATAACCTCTCGGGGCCTCCTCTCCCATCTGCAAAACAGGCCACGAGAGCACTCGCCCTGCGGGGTGCTGGGAGGACTGACCGGAGGACTGAGTGTGCAGGGTGCTTAGCGGGGAGCCCCGCACAAAGCAGGTGCACAGGAAGTACTAGCAAACAACTGCTGCCTCCTCCCCATCTCGCTCAGAGCTGGGTGTGCACAAACTCATCAATGACCTGTTCTCCAAATCTGTCCCTTGCTCAACCTCAATGACTCAGAGGCAGCCACCTGGCGCTCACCACCTCCTGTCCCCTGAGGCTCATCTACAAGACGCAGCCCACAAATCTCTGTCTAGCAAACCGCTGCCTTCTTCTGCCCTTGATCCACTCCCCACTCCCCCACCCCCGGGCTGCTGGGCTGGGGAACCAGCGACACATTGCGGGGGCTGCCTCAGCTCTGGGCTACCCTCCACCGGGATGTCTGCGCCATCAGCTGGCTGGGCGAGGGGGAGAGGGAGCCTCTGGGGAGGGGGAGGAGCCCAGGCAACCAGCACTCCCGGACTGGGGAGCCAGGGAGGGCGGGCGAGGGGATTCCAGCTCAAAGGGATCCATCCTTGGCATTCGGGAGTGGGTGGCAGCTGGCGTTAATCCTGGGTATAGAAATGGCAGGGCCTCCCTGGGAGTCAGGGCCAGGTCATGCTGAGGCCAGCAGTGGCACTGGGGCCCCTCTGTTCTTGAACAGCTGTCTACACCTTTGGCATAGGGTTTGAGAGCCGGGGAAGGAGTGTGGGCTCAGCCAGGACAAGAGGAAGGTTCAGAGAACACACACACACACACACACACACACACACACAGGCTAGTGCAGGAGTCCCTCATGAGGGTGGGGTGCCTGGCTGGGGAGGAAGGAGGGAGAGGGTCCAGTCGGCATGTGTGTGGGTGCGGGAGATGACTCCGGTTTTGCGGGCGTGCACCTGGGTCCCGGCGTGGAAGCCTCTCGTTTCGGTGCGAGCTGGGGCGAAGGGGCGTTTTGGCTCTAGCTCTGTCTTGTCTCTTTGCCTGAGCCTCTCCAGCAAGTCGGCAGAGAGAAGTTTCCCTTTTTGGAGGGTGGGAAAATATGGCTCATCAGGCGGTACGGTCACGGCCTTATAAACACACATAGATCATAGGACATTCCTCTGTGTGACCCTTAGCTCCACGGAGCTGGGATTTGTACACATGAGAGAGAGAGAGAGAGAGATAGTGTGTGTGAGCTAAGGACTACGTGTGTGTGCGAGCGTGTGTGTGTGTGTGTGTGTGTGTGTGTGTGTGTATGTGGCGTTCCCTGTGTCTGACGTCTGCCGGGTATGCGTCTCTGTGTCTTTGATGCATTTGTCACATCTTCAAGGCGCTGCCTGTGTCCACGGCTGGGTCTGTGCTTGTGAGTGCTGGGTCCACGTTTGCCTTCAAGAAGTCACGTCACGGGGGGTCAGAAGCCCAGGCTGTTCCACACCTCAAACAATCCTAGGCTCAAACCTGCGTTTGGACAGTAACCAATCCATTTACCTTGGACGTGTTCCTGTACTTCCGTCCGCCTCAGTTTCCTCCCAGGGATAATAATAGCACTAACCTCCCAAGGTTCCGGCCAGGACTAAGTGAGATTAAATCATGCGCCTGGCACGGGTCAAGACACGTTAACCGTCCAGTCTTTGAGCGTGCCTCTCAGCAAACCACGTCTTCGTAGTTGTGCCCATAATGTGTGACACCTCCGTCGGGTTAGAAGTCGTCTTTAAAAAGGAATTTTTTAACGTTTATGTATTTTTGAGAGGCAGAGCATGAACAGGAAAGGGGCAGAGCGAGAGGAAGACGCAGAATCCGAAGCAGGCTCCTCCAGGCTCCGAGCTGTCAGCACACAGCCCAACACCAGGGGCTCCAAGGCACGAGCTATGAGATCGTGACCCGGGCCAGAGTCCGACCTTTAATGGACTGAGCCACCCAGGCGCCCCCGGATTAGAAGTCGTTTTAAGGCAGATCACGGATCTCAACTATTTTCTGACGACACTCAGTGCAACCCCTTGTTCGTGGGGTTCGTGGGCAGCAGGTGGTGCCACAGGGTGGAGGGCCCCCTCCACGCCCACCGGTGCACCCCTCCCCCGTGTCTCTCTGCAATCCCAGGCCCCCTCCCTCCTGTCTCAGCCGGCCTTCCTCCTTTCTCCGCTCACAGCTCCACAAGCATCAGCCAAGGCGTCAGTCAGGTGGGCCTGTGTGGCTTTTTAGGGGCCACCCGGGGAGGGTACAGGGGCACTCTCCCTCCTACAGGGTGTGTCCCTCCCCCGCAGCGCGGGCGCCTGTGTTGTGTGCATGTGTCTGTGCGTCGCTCTGTCGCGGCGTGTGAGTGACGTCTGCCTCGGTACGAAGCTGCGTTTCTGTGTTTTGGCGGGTGCGGGCGTCTGTCTGCTGCGCGACGCGCCCCGGTGCTGGGCCTGCTCTCCTCCCCCTCAGCGCTGCCGGTTACATAAGCGGGACTCGGGCCTGGGCCCTGGGCGCCCCCTGCTGGCGGCCTCCGGAACTCCCGGTCCAGGGAGGGGCTCGCGGAAGAAACGGGTTCTGGCTTCAGCCCCACCGGGAACAGCAGTCCTGCCCTCAGCATCTACCTGCGCCGGCTCCCTCCCAGCCCCAAGCCATAGGATGTTCTCAGCAACCCGAGTGTCCCCTCTCATAACGCTCACATTGGGGGTGGGTTGTTCCTTGCTTATGGCCTGTCTCCCAGGCACAGCCCTATGTTCCCTGAAGGCAGGCGACTGGGTCTGCCTCGCTTGTCGCAGCATCTCCGGTGCCCAGCACCAGGCCTGGCCTAGTCAGTGTTTGTTGACTAAGTTTATAGGCTGCAGAAGCTTGAGAAGGGAGACAGTGGGATGTGGGAAGATTTGGGGCTCTGGGGACAGACAGGCCTGAGCTCATCAGACACTGGCCACTTAAAAGCTGTGCGGCCTTGGCGAAAACGCTTAACCTCTCTGAACCTCCAGTTTCTCATCTGTTAAATGACACCATCTGGCAAAATATGCTGTAAAGACTAGAAACAATACCCGGGAGGGCCTACTGTGTAGGCATCCCATAAACGGCATTGGGACGATCGGATGGGCAACGTCTCCCAGCTCTCAAGCATCAGGAAGGCAGAGTAAGTGCACTCTGCTCCCCCCCCAAAAGGGAGAGCGGTTTTCCTTTAAAGCTTCCCTATGCCTTTCCGTTTTCACATAGCTCAGTCCCACCCAGGGATGGATTTAGGTGAAATGGATCTGGATAAATCAGGCTGTGAATATCTCAGAGTGGGAGGAAACAGGCACCCTGGGCCAGTCCTGGAAGTCTTGGGAGGGAGGGCTGTCCCTTGGTGAGATCCGCATTCTGCTAAAGAGTTTCTCTGATCTCTGAATGTGGCTTCAACTGAGCACCTCCTCTGAGCCAGGCACTGACTGTATCCAGGGAAGATCTGGTGTGACCTCTGTCACTTCCCCTCTTGGGGCCTCAGTTTCCTCCTCTGTAAAAGGACTGGGAGGGCGTGGGGACTGGGAGGGGCATGGGCTGTGGGGTCACTTCCCGGGGACGGCTCCTTTGACAGCCTAAGCTTTGCAGACCTGGCTGTCCCTTCTCCTACCTGGCCCCATCCTTCCTGCACCTGCCCATGCCCCACCTGCTCCGTGGCTGGGAAGAGACCCTCTTCCCATCCTCCCGCCTCCTGGGCAGGCCCCACCGTTCCCAGTGCCAGCGGAGTCCAGCTCTCCTCGCTGGAGACAGACTCCTTCATGCAATCGCCTCGCTGCTCCTATAAACGCTAAGCAAAACCTCTCTCAGGAAGCGGTTTAAATAATCATTCAAAAACGAAAACTAAACCCCATAAACACCCTATCTCCTATTCCGTGTCATCTGTGCCAAGAACCTCGTGTACATTATGTCAATTAATCGTCACAAAAGCGCCTTGGGGTGGATGTCGTCTCAGTCCAGTGTGCCACCAGGGAAACAGGGTGAAGGAAGTTAACCAACTGGACGGGATCCCCAACCAGGAAGTGATGGCGCCCAGACGGCGCACCCTCCTAACCCACTCCCTCTGGTTCTGCCCCGAGGGGGTGGCAAACAGGTCTCCCGCGACCTTGTGCGGCCTCGCTGCGCCCTTCAGCCCCGGCCCTCCGCATTCCGGAACTCCTGGGTCCCGCCCATCCTCACTTGAGCGGGGTTTGCAGCGAGGCCTAACGGCCCACGGCAAGTGACTGGATCCTAAGTGCGTGGCCGGTCACCTGACTGACCCCAAGGCCCCCTCACCCAACTCTCAGGGAGAGGCCGGAAGGTGCGGGGCGGTGGGACCATGCGGGGTAGGGATTTGGCTGAGCCCAAGTGCCGCCCCCTGGTGCCGGCCGGGGGTCGGGGCGGAGCCCGGACCCAGGTAGGCGGGTCGGGCCCGGGTCCCGGCGTCGGGGCGGGGCTGAAGTCGGGGCTGGGGCGGAGCCCGGACCGAGAAGGGCGGAGCGGGGCCGGGGTCAGAAGTCAGGTTAGTTCTGGGACCGGGGTCTGGGAGGCTCTGAGCGGGTCCGGGGTCCGGGGTCTGAGGGGGCCCAGGGTCCGGGTACGGAGCGGAGACGGGACGGGTCCAGGGTCCGGGGTCTGGGAGAGTTCGGGATGAGGGGTTGGGGTGGGGCTGGGACCGAGATCGGGGCGGGGCGGGGCTAGGGGCGGGGTGGAGCCCGGGCTCCGGGGCGGGGCCAGGGGCAGGCGGGGTCGGGGCGGGGCTTGGGGCGGGGCTTGGGGCGGGGCGGGGCGGGAATGGTCTCCGCGGAAGGAGGGAAAGCGGTAGGAAGAGGAAGGGGGAGGGAGGGGACTTGGAAGCGCCCGCGCCGCTCGGCTCCGTTGCGTGCACCCGCGCCTCGCTGCTCCGCTTCGTGCCCCCTACCCGGGCATGCGCCCCCCGAGCCCCCGTCCACTCAGAGCCCGCGCCGACCCCCGGAGCCTCCCCAAAGCCGGCCGCGCAGGATGGGCGCCCTCGGTCTCTCGCCGCGGCTCCCGCTGCTGCTGCTCCTGCTGCTGCTAATGCTGGGTAAGCCGGCCCCCGCCCCGGCCCCCAACCCTGCCGGCAGGTGCCTGCCACCTGGCGCTCGGCCCGGCCCACCTCCCCAGCGTTTCGGGGCTCCTCGCACCCGTTTCTCCGTCAGGGGCGCCTCGAGCCTCCCCGAGCTCGGCGCCCAGCTGCCCGCCGAGCCAGACCCCCAGCTCTAGGCCCCGGGCTGGGGCCCACTGAGGACCCACCGAGGTGCCACCCCCAGGCCGCGGGGTCGGCCCCACCTCTCAGTCGGCGTACTCAGGTCCTGGGGTCTCTGCGCCCAAATGCTACGTCTCCCTCCGCCTCACCCTGAGCTTCAGGCCCAGCTCTGAGTGCCCTCCCTGCGTGGGCAGTGCTCGCCCGTCTTCGTAATTGCCCGGAGTTGGCTGGAGGCCCAGGGGCCGGTTCTGCCCATAATCTTTGAAGTTCAGTCTCCCCTGATGGTTCCCCTCCGCCCCACTTCATCATCTGATGTTTGGGGCACTTCCGCCTCTTACGCCGCCTCCGCGCGGGGCTGGGTCTCTCTTTGCCCACTTTCTCTCTCTCAGGTCTCACTTGACTCTGTAGCCCCCCCACCGCTGGTCACACCCCCTTAGTCCCCCCACCTTCCCCGCCTCAGGGGAAAGCAGGCTCCGTGGACTGATGCTGGGATCTCCAAGCACCCTGCATCCGTGGGGGTGGGTGATCATGGCGAGGTGTTCTGGCCACCGCTGGGTGGATGCATCAGGGCCCTGACAGTGCTGTTGTTTTTGGCCTGAACTGGAGGGTTCCCTTAGGAGCTTGTCTGGGGAGGAGCGTGGCTTCCAGACAGGGAGGCTGCCTGTACAGATGTTGGGGAGACTCAAGCCCTTGAAGCAAGAAAGAGCACCGCGTGGGGGTGGCCTTGCCACCCGGATTCAAAGCTGCCATAGTCAAGGCGCAGGCTGACGACGTAGCCCCAGCAGCCTGTTTCCAGACCAGAGCCCCACCGCTGTGCCAAGCAGAGCCTCGCCCCTGGCTGCATAGGTCCCTGGGCCCTGGGGAAACAGAATGAGGCCTCTCCTTGGAGCCCTGGGTGGGAGGCAGGAGGGAGTTGCTGTGGGGCCCAGTTGCCTAGCAGTTGGCCTGTTGTCCCCAGTGGGCAGCGTGGAGTGGAAGGGCCCAGAGGAGGTGGGGAGGGGTGGGGCACAGACTTGGAAGAGACCACAGAGATCTGCCTGCCCACTGCGTGCGGGTATTTCCATTCATTCCGAAGATGAGGAAAGTGAAGTGACTTGCCCCAGAGAACACATCTAGTGAGCGCTAGGGCTTGGATTCGAACCCAGATCCGATGGACCCGAAAGCAGGTGTCTGCCCCTCCTCCCCGCTCTGGCTGGGAAGGGAGCTGCCTGGCAGCTGGTTTCCTAAGGAGGCTGGCTGACTTTCCCATGGGGATCTCCAAGCATCAGCAGCTGTGGAGCCAGGAAGGTGGGAGGGGGCCCTTCTGAGCAGAGTCTGCCCGGAGGCCCAAAGGTGTCAGCTCAGCTGTCTCCACCGTCACCTAGATTATGAAATGCCCTAGGGTAGGGCCCTCCTGAGTCACAGGCTCACTCATTGTCAGAATGGAAGCTCTTAGCTCTCCTCCAGTGTGGAAACCAGCTTGGGAGAACAAGGGATGTGTCCATGCAGCTGGGCACGGGACACGGGGCACGGGGCTGGAGCCGGGACCCAACCTGCTGAACCCAAGCGACCGCAAGTGCCTCCCTCCTCCCTGGACTCAGCCACAGGAAAGGGCTAAGAGCCCAGCTTCTGGAGGAGCCAGAGAGCAGAGCTTGACCACAAACTTGGTGTTTTTCTCCAGCCTCTGCAGAAAGGCCCTGGGTATGCCCCTGGGAGTGATGGGAATTCTGGTTAGTGAGGTCAGTCTCCCCGGGCCTCTGCTAGGATTTCCCCCTTTTCTTCTCTGGCTTTGTCGCTCTGCAGGGACCTGTGGAAGCCATCTAAGGATAGTAGGGTCTTGGTCAAGACATTATACTTCTGCCTGAACATTTCTCATGTGTGAAATGGAGGCAGGGGGCTGGCCCAGCCCTCCTTACTGGAGTTCTGTGATCTTATCCAGTGGGGCTACGGAAGGATGGATGCAAGGAGAGAAGGAAGAAGCAGAGCCCTCCAAGGGCCTCAGGAGTATCTGCTGGGGGCAGCGTAGGGCCCGGAGGTGGGGGCAGCATGGGGAAGAAGAGAATTTTGGCCTGTCTGAGGAGAGAAAGACAGGAAGGGGCGGCCAGAGTTTGCCCCTCCCAACACAGAGGGAACCTTATGTAAATGAATGCACACCGTATGCAAATGAAGGCTTTTGTTAGGGAGTTGGGAGGGGGGCTTTGTGCATCCACTGGGTCAGCCTAGAAGATTGGGGGTGGGGCTGGGGGAGCGATCTTCTGCCCCCAGAGGCCAGGGCAGAGGCTGGTTCTTGCCCCATAAGCCTCAGCTGCCTCGGCAGCCCTGTGGGATGGGAGAAGCAGTGAGCTCATGGCACAGCTGGACGGGGCGGGGAGGGCATTGTGTGGTGAGAACTGACTGGGTCTGTGCCCTGTCCTGCTTGGGCCACTGGCTCCATTGTCTGGAGTCCCCTGGTCCAGGTGACACAGCTGAGCCAACCCGCCCTTCTAAGCAAGATTTTGCCAGCTCCCCTCTAACAAAGGAGAGGGACGTGGGGACTGAGTCCCTTAGCTGGAAGGCTCCGCTGACCGGGCCCAGAACGCACGAGAGCGAGGAAATGGGGGAGGGAATCCAGGTACAGCTGGAATCAAGGAGCGGAAGCAGATAGACTTCTTTCTGCCCGTAGGGGCCTTACTTCTGACCCGCCGGAAATGGGGTGTTTCTGGGTCCTGAGGCAAACCCGGGTCTGTGACCAACTCGAGATCCAGGTGTCTTACCTTCCGGCATCCTTTCCCTGGGTCCCAGCTGGGTCCCAGCCTTCCCCAGGTTTCCGGTCCTTCATTGGGCAGGGGTCAAGAGCGGGGCTGGTAGTGGGCGATGCGGTGGGGACCCAGGCATCTCCGGCATCTCCCGTCCTTCCCTACAGGAGCCGAGTGCTTCGCCCGGGAGGTGCTGGTCCCACAGGGGCCCCTGTACCGCGTGGCTGGCACGGCCGTCTCCATCCCCTGCAACGTCAGTGGCTACGAGGGCCCTGCCCAGCAGGACTTCGAGTGGTTCCTCTACAGGCCTGAGGCCCCAGAGGCCGCGCTGGGCATCGTCAGCACCAGGGATGCCCGTTTCTCCTACGCTGTCTTCGGGCCCCGCGTGGCAGCCGGTGAGGTGCAGGTGCAGCGTCTCCAGGGGGACGCCGTGGTGCTCAGGATCGCCCGCCTACAGGCCCAGGATGCTGGCATTTACGAGTGCTACACCCCGTCCACGGACACCCGCTACCTGGGCAGCTACAGCGGCAAGGTGGAGCTGAGAGGTAGCGGCCCTGGGTGGGGGGGGCGAGGCCCACCCACGCAGAAGGCGCAGCGTCGGGGCCAGGAGGGACCTGTCTAACCACCCCTCAGGTTTTGCAGCTGGGGAAATTGAGGCCCAAAGGGGTTACGGGACTCGAGCAACATTGCCCACAGGCCGGTGGCCGGTCTGGGCCTCTAACCGAGGTCTCTTCGTTCAAGCTGCTGGCTCTTCCTGTTCTATGGAGCTACCTCCAGGGAAAGGGGGAGCCAGTCCCCTCCATTCCCGGGTGGGGGGAGCCTGCTGGGGTGAATAGAGGCCATTCCTGGAGATTCCAGGGTCCAGATCTGGGGGCGGAGGGGGAGGAAGTGGAGGTAGGGTAGGAGGAGTGAGGCCACGTGACATTCTTGCTCTCTTACATTTCTTTGTGTTCTGGGAAGGAGGACAGAGCCACTTTTCTGTAGTTCAAACAGGGGTCGGCTCCACACATACGGGTGAGTAGGCGACGGGCTGGGCTATGAACTTTGACAAGTATTTATTGAGCGCCTGTGGGGTGCCCAGCACCGTCCCTGGCACCACTGGGTTCGAGAAGAGATCACCCGGCCCGGTAGGAGCTCACCACGGTCTATTTCAGGAAGCAGGTGGTACACGGGGAACGGCAACGAGGGCCACCGGCTCCCGGCCCCTCCCCCACTCCGGCCGTTCTCTCTAGTTCTTCCAGATGCGCTGCAGGTGTCTGCCACCCCCCCGGGGCCCCGAGGCCGCCAGGCCCCCACTTCACCGCCTCGCCTGACGGTGCACGAGGGGCAGGAGCTGGCGCTGGGCTGCCTGGCGCGGACGAGCACGCAGAAGCACACGCACCTGGCCGTGTCCTTCGGGAGAGCGGTGCCCGAGGCGCCCGTAGGGCGAGCGACGCTGCAGGAAGTCGTGGGGCTCCGGCCCGACCTGGCCGTGGAGGCTGGGGCTCCCTATGCCGAGCGGCTGGCTGCAGGGGAGCTGCGGCTGGGCAAGGAGGGGGCCGAGCGCTACCGCATGGTGGTGGGGGGCGCCCAGGCCGAGGACGCGGGCACCTACCACTGCACGGCTGCCGAGTGGATTCAGGATCCCGACGGCAGCTGGGCCCAGATCGCGGAGAAGAGAGCTGTCCTGGCCCACGTGGACGTGCAGACGCTGTGTGAGTGCCACGGGCCCACGGTGGGAGCTGGGGGCTGTGGTGTCGCAGTGGGCCCCGTGGCCGAGGGCGGGCACCGGACGGTCCCTGCCCGACTCCAGGGAGCCCGTCTTCCCCAGTGAGCCGTCCCGTTTGCATCACTTCCCTCCCGTGGTGGGTTTTCTCTGCTCCGAAGTTGGGTGTGGAGATGGGAGGGCCATGGCCAAGGGCCGAGAGTCAGGCCCCGGGTGGGCGCCACGGTGCTACCCTGTGACAGTGCCGCTGTCCAGGAGACAACTACAGGTGGGGAGTCAGGAGCTCTGTGCCCCCTGCTGCCTCCGTGACGCCCCTTCCCCGTCCTGTGTTGCAGCCAGCCAGCTGGCAGTGGCCGTGGGGCCCGGGGAACGGCGGATCGGCCCCGGAGAGCCCTTGGAACTGCTGTGCAACGTGTCCGGGGCGCTGCCCCCGCCAGGCCGCCACGCTGCGTACTCCGTGGGCTGGGAGATGGCCCCTGCCGGGGCCCCTGGGCCCGGCCGCCTGGTGGCCCAGCTGGACACAGAGGGTGTGGGCAGCCTGGGCCCCGGCTATGAAGGCCGGCACATCGCCATGGAGAAGGTGGCGTCCAGAACCTACCGGCTCCGGCTGGAGGCTGCCAGGCCAGGTGACGCGGGCACCTACCGCTGCCTGGCCAAGGCTTACGTCCGAGGGTCTGGGGCTCGGCTTCGAGAAGCGGCCAGTGCCCGCTCCCGGCCGCTCCCGGTGCACGTGCGGGAGGAAGGTAAGGGGGTGGCTGGGGCCTGGCCAGGGTCCGGGGCTGGTGGGACCTCTTCCTTCTGCTTCTGTGCATCCCCCCCTGCTCCGCCCCGGCTGCTGCCATGCCTCGGTCTCCCCGCTTCTCTTCTTCAGGACTGGGGTGTCGCTCGGACAGCAGTCCCGACCCCACACCCCTCTGACCCCACGTCCTCGTCCTCGTCCTGCAGGCGTGGTGCTGGAGGCCGTGGCCTGGCTGGCGGGAGGCACCGTGTACCGTGGGGAGACGGCGTCCTTGCTCTGCAACATCTCTGTGCGCGGCGGCCCCCCGGGGCTGCGCCTGGCTGCCAGCTGGTGGGTGGAGCGACCCGAGGAAGGGGAGCTGAGCCCTGCACCTGCCCGGCTGGTGGGCGGCGTGGGCCAGGACGGCGTGGCAGAGCTGGGCGTCCGGCCTGGAGGAGGCCCGGTCAGCGTGGAGCTGGTGGGGCCCCACAGCCACCGGCTGAGGCTGCACGGCCTGGGGCCCGAGGACGAAGGCGTGTACCACTGCGCCCCCAGCGCCTGGGTGCGGCATGCCGACTACAGCTGGTACCAGGCCGGCAGCGCTCGCTCGGGGCCCGTCACGGTGTACCCCTACACGCACGGTGAGTGACCCCTGCCCGGTCCCCGCTTCGGCCGGGGCCCTTGTTCTGCCCCTCCCATGTGCCCCTCATGCTCCCGTCCCCCCTTCTCCTGCGTGAAAACCCGCTTTCGTCCCATTCTGGCCCCAGCATCCCCGCTGAACCTGGTCTGGGAGGAGAGGGCAGGGGGCGCCGTCTGGGAATGGAGGAAGGAGGAAGGGGGCCCGCGACCCGGCAGTGAGGGCACTGGGACGTGGGCGTGGCAGGGTAGTGGCACCCCGGGCTGAACGGAGCCGTCCGCTCTCTCCCAGCCCTGGACACCCTGTTTGTGCCCCTGCTGGTGGGCGCTGGGGTCGCCTTAGTCACAGGCGCCACTGTCCTTGGTACCATCACCTGCTGCTTCATGAAGAGGCTTCGAAAACGGTGACCCGTTGCTCCCCAGGTGAGGGCAAAGAACCCCCGACCTTGCTGTCTCCCTCCCCCCCGCCCCCTGGCCCCGGCCTCCCCGCCACCGCGTGCTGGGGTGAGTGCCCCTCCCCGGCCCCGCCTGGGGGAGAAGCGGGCACCGGGGCTCCGTCCTTAGCGCACCCCGCGCTCTCTCTCCCCAGTTCTCGCAGGTGTGGACTGTCTTCCAGCCCAGCTCCAAGAGCACTTCTGGCTGCCTGGCTCCCCTCTCCCTCTGTCCCCGCTTCCTTTAATTTATTTGACCTCCCCACCCAGAGTGGGGGCCGTGGCCCCCAGCCCCCACTCCTCCCTTCCCGGCTCCCCGCTCTGGCCTTCTGTCGTTGATCTTATGCCCATCCCACGGGGAGACCATCCCCTGTCCTAGAATTAGTTTTTCTAAAATGTGAATAAACTTGTTTTATAGAACCCAGGGCTGGCGTGCCTTCCTGCCCTGGGGCCGAGGGGTGTGGCCAGGCGGTCTGTTGGGGGGCTGATCGCCTATTCTGGACGACTCAGGCCTTCCTTCCCACCATAAACACCATCTGGCCTCTGTGGGCCGAGCCACCCACCCCAGGAGGGGACACCTGGGTCCCATCTGCTGCCTGAGCTGTCAGTGCCCTGCCAATCCCTGTCGGGGCTCCTCCTCGGGGAGGGGAGCACAGAGAGGGGGTGAGTGCACCGAGCCGGGCCCCCTCTCCCAGCCTCCTCCCATGTTGCAGGGTAGGGGCTTCTGATGAGCCCTTTTTTGAACTCCCCACACCCCTCTGCCTTCTCATTCTTGGTCCTCAGGGTCTCGGACCTGACTCCTCCCATTTTCCCTCCGGATCTTCCTTATTCTGTCTCGCAGCCCAACAGATGCCCCAGAGCACAGCCCCCTGGGGGGTGGGGAGGACGGCAGCCAGGCGAGGGCCTGTGTCCACAGAGCCCCCCCATAATGTCCCCCACAGCCTGCCTGTACCCCCCAGGCCTTGGCCCATCTCCCTTCCAGTGCCCCAAGGGCCCCTCTAACTTGTCTTTGCTTCAAGAGTCTCCGATCTGAAAATTCTTAGCTGCCCTGCACCTTCGGGGGCACCCAGTTTACCTCTTTTAATGCAGCTGTTTAAACAGTTATTGAGTTTTCTCGACATTACTAGTTTTCTAAGTGTTATTTTTACAGGAGGGGAAACTGAGGCCCAGAGAAGGGGTATAACTTGCCCAGAGTCCCAGAGCTAATTAGCGACCGTGTCGGGAGCACAGTCCAGGTCCCCTGACTCCCTGCGCCGTGCACGGTGGTGCCCTGAGCGGTCACCGGGTGGCCTGGATACAAACGGCCCGCCCCTCCGGTCCAGACCCCCCCCCCCCCCGTTTCCCCGAATTAAACCCAGCGACCCTATCCCACACCCCAACCTTTGTTCTTGAGGGGACAGCCGAGGCCAGGGCTCAGGGACCTCATCCTTGACCCGTGGTGACCCAGGTGGCCCTGTGACGTGAGGCAGACGTTTCTCTGAGCGGACCCACACCGGCAGCTCCCTCCGACCCCCTTCCCGGCTTTCCGGAGGCACAGGGGCCCACGGGATCCTGCTTCCCAGCCTGGAACGGAACAGACTGGGGTGCTTTCCTCTGAGGGGTTCAGTCTTTTATTAAAGGACAGGAGCAGGGTGTGGCCAGGACCAAGGGGTGGAGGTCACCGCCGGACCGGTGTCGTGGGAGCGCACGCTTGCCTGGACAAACACTCCTCTCCCAGGAGGCCAGCCTCAGGTCCCCTCCACCTCCACCCCGTCCCAAGCTGCCCCTGCTCTCCCCTCGCCGTCCTGCTGGGCTGCCCCCCGCGACTCGGATGACGCCAGGCAGGGGGTGGAGGTGGGATGGGAATAGCGTTTCCGGGGGCGGCTGGCCCAGCTGGGTGGACAACAGGCCACAGACACATCCGCTGTCTGACCTTCTCGCTTCTCCCTCCAACGGTCACCCACGTTCATCCTGCCTCTTAAGTCAGTCCTACAGGGGATTCAGTCTTGGGCCACTGATGCCCTTTCCCCCCAGCACCCCCACCCCCCCCCCCCCCCCCGCCGCCCCCGGGACTCCTGACGGCTTCGTCTTCCCCGAACGCCATCTCCAGCTTATCACTGAGAGGTGAGTTCCCGGGCCCAGGGTTAAACTTGTCAGCCTGCATTTCAGGGTCCCTTTGCCCAGTCATGATAGCCCGCCCTTTGTATTCAGTCTCCTCCTGCTGCGATCTTCAGTTTTTCCTCAGCTACTCCTCAGCTTAGCTACTCCTCCTCAGCTCAGCTACTCCTCAGCTTCTCCTCAGCTTAGCTACTCCTCCTCAGCTCAGCTACTCCTCAGCTTCCCCTCAGCTCAGCTACTCCTCAGCTTAGCTACTCCTCCTCAGCTCAGCTACTCCTCAGCTTCCCCTCAGCTTCTCCTCAGCTTAGCTACTCCTCCTCAGCTCAGCTACTCCTCAGCTTCCCCTCAGCTCAGCTACTCCTCAGCTCAGCTACTCCTCCTCAGCTCAGCTACTCCTCAGCTTCCCCTCAGCTCAGCTACTCCTCTGCTTCCCTCAGCTCCTCAGCTCAGCTACTTACTCTTCAGCTATTCCTCAGCTTTCCTCAGCTTCTGCTCAGCTACTCCTCTGCTTCCCTCAGCTCCTCAGCTCAGCTACTCTTCAGCTACTCCTCAGCTTCCCCTCAGCTTCTCCTCAGCTTAGCTACTCCTCCTCATCTCAGCTACTCTTCAGCTTCCTCTCAGCTCAGCTTCCCCTCAGCTCAGCTACTCCTCAGCTTAGATACTCCTCCTCATCTCAGCTACTCCTCCTCATCTCAGCTACTCTTCAGCT
This sequence comes from Panthera pardus, assembly GCF_024362965.1. Classification (NCBI taxonomy): domain Eukaryota; kingdom Metazoa; phylum Chordata; class Mammalia; order Carnivora; family Felidae; genus Panthera; species Panthera pardus. Next base: position 4,743,553 of record NW_026526777.1, on the reverse strand, counting down.
TCTTCTCAGCTCAGCTTCCCCTCAGCTCAGATACTCCTCCTCAGCTTCCCCTCAGGTTCTGCTCAGCTTCTTCTCAGCTCAGCTTCTCCTCAGCTTAGCTACTCCTCCTCAGCTCAGCTACTCCTCAGCTTCCCCTCAGCTTCGCCTCAGCTCAGCTACTCCTCCTCATCTCAGCTACTCTTCAGCTTCCTCTCAGCTCAGCTTCCCCTCAGCTCAGCTACTCCTCAGCTTAGATACTCCTCCTCAGCTCAGCTACTCCTCAGCTTCCCCTCAGGTTCCGCTCAGCTTCGCCTCAGCTCAGCTACTCCTCCTCATCTCAGCTACTCTTCAGCTTCCTCTCAGCTCAGCTTCCCCTCAGCTCAGCTACTCCTCCGCTTCCCTCAGCTCCTCAGCTCAGCTACTCTTCAGCTATTCCTCAGCTTTCCTCAGCTTCTGCTCAGCTATTCCTTAGCTGCCCTCAGCTGCTCCTCAGCTTCTCCTCAGCTCAGCTTCCCCTCAGCTTCTCCTCAGCACTCCTTAGCTACCCTCAGCTACTCAGCTTCCTCTCAGCTCAGCTACTCCTCCTCATCTCAGCTACTCCTCAGCTTCTCAGCTCAGCTGCTCCTTAGCTACTCCTCAGCTCAGCTTCCCCTTAGCTCAGCTACTCCTCAGCTTCTCCTCAGCATTCCTTAGCTACCCTCAGCTACTCAGCTTCCTCAGCTCAGCTACTCCTCCTCATCTCAGCTACTCCTCAGCTTCCCCTCAGCTTCTCCTCAGCTCAGCTACTCCTCAGCTTCCCCTCAGCTTCTCCTCAGCTTCTGCTCAGCTATTCCTTAGCTTCCCCTCAGCTGCTCTTCAGCTACTCCTCAGCTTCTCCTCAGCTTCCCTTCAGCTTCTCTTCACCAATTCCTTAGCTACTCTCAGCTTTTGCTCAGCTACTCCTCAGCTCAGCTACTCCTCAGCTTCCCCTCAGCAACACCTCAGCTACTCAGCTACCCCTAAGCTACTCCTCAGCTTTCCCTCGGCCCAGCAACTCCTCAGCTTCCCTTCAGCTTCTCCTCAGCTACTCCTCAGCTGCTCCTTAGCTTCCCCTTCAGCTTCCCCTGAGCTACTCCTCAGTTTCTTCTCGGCTCCCCCTCAGCTTCTCCACAATTCCCCTTCAGCTCCTCCTCAGCTCAAATGCCCTACCTCCTGACGTGACTTCCAAGTCTACGTAGAGCAGTGGTTCTCAAAGTGTGGCCCCCATACCAGCAGCATCGGCATGACCTGGGAACTTGCTAGAAATGCAAGTTTTTGGTCTCTACCCCACACCTGTCGAGGCCGAAACTCTGGGAGCGGGGCCCAGCCGTCTGCGTTTCCACAAGGTCTGCAGGCGACTCTGACGGACACGCCAGTTTGGCAAGTGCTGGCTTACTCGTTCTCTGTCGTTCTCTGGGCCTTACTCAGCCCCCAGCTTTCCCATCACCGAACCCTCCCGCCCTCTGCTCCGAGAGACGGTCGGGTTCCGTTTGAGCCACACCTGGTGCGGTTGCCTCAGGGACACCGTGTCCCGAGGACGGGAACCAGGTCTCCGAACGCCCCGCCCCGCCTGTGCTGGGTCAGTGCCCTGTACCCAACGTGCACCCGGTGAACCCCGCCAGTGGCGCCCGGCTCGCCGTGCCCCAGGACAAACTCCGCTTTCCCACGGGCCCCTGTACCCTAGCTCGAGCGAACTCACTTTCCAGACCTCTCCTGGCCCTTCTTCTTCCCCGGAGCGTCCCTCTTCCTCTCCTGCCGCTGCAGTGCTATTTATGAGATCTCGTCCCGCTGTCAGAAAATAGCCGTCCCTGCTCCTCCTTCCCCGGGCCCTGTCTCCCTGCACGTGGGGGCAAGGTCACTCACACCCGGCCGAGCCACCCCCGCAGCCTTCCGCCCTCCTGCTCCGGTCACAGTGGTGGGGGCGGGGCGGGCACCCTCGGCCCGGCCCACCTCCGTCCGCCCGGCGTTCTCTCCTCGGGGTCAGCTCGGGCCACCGTGTCCAGCGAGACAGGTGGGCCGCAGCACGGGGAGGCTGGCCGGGGAGGTGAGTGGGGACTAAAACCCAGCCCGCACTCCGCTCCCCAAGCCGTGCCCTCTGGTTCGGGACGGCACCGGTTCCGGAGGGAAAGGGCGCCTTTCCAGAATTCGCACAGAGATGCCCTAGGGCCGAGCAGCGGCCCCGGGCCCGCCACCTGCGTCTGTCCGTCCGTCTACCTCCCCGCCAGCGTCCGTCCGTCTGCTCCTGTCTCCCCATCCAGCCCCGCATAGATCCATCCTTCTGCCCATCCGTCCACCCGTGAACAGACGTGAGGGCCGAACACAGACAGGCTGGCACGTTACCCGTCCCCACCGTCCGTCCTCCCGAAACCAGGCCCCGCGCCGTCCGCTGGATTCTGGGCTTGCCATTCTGAGGGGGCTCTCCGGCCTCAGCGCGTCCCCGTGGGGGGGGGGGGGGCCTTGCCTGCCTCCTCCTCCGCCCGCGCCATCCAGCTCCCAGGTACCGGTGTCTGGCCCTGCCACAGGGGTCTGGAGGAAAACTGGTCACACCTTGGACTCGCTCTCCGGGGGCGGCAGGCAGCCGTTCTGCTCCTTGTCCGCGCCAGCCCCTCCGCCCGCGCCCTCCCCGGCCCCCTCCTCCTCCACCTTCTCATCCAGCCGGCTGGGGACGGACCAGTAAAGATGGGCGTCTAGGCGGGCGGCGGCCTCGGCCAGCTCCCGGGCGCTGCACGACGGTGTGGGCACCTCGAAGGTCTGGTGGAAGCTGGCATAGTCCACCTCGTAGAAGCCGTCCTCCAGCGTGAGCACCGACGTGAACCGGTGGCCCCACAGCACCTCGTCCACCAGGTAGGAGCTCCGAGCTTGGCACGTCATTCCTGCGGGGGGGGGGGGGGGACGCGCGTCGTGGCCGGGGTGGGGGAGGGGCGGGGATCCCAGCCCCAGGCTTCCCTCTCCTGCCTCTCATTCCACGACCCTATTCCACACTCTTCTCTCTGTCCCTCCCCACCCCCCTTTGGCCCAGCCCATCTTCTCCCCCTTCTCCACCCCTGTACCCGCCCAGCTCCCCCTCTTCTGCATCCGCCCTCGCTCTCTGGACCCCCCAGCCCATGCTCTCCCCTCCTCCCTGCGGGACGTGCCCCATCAGAGAAGCTTAACCTTGAGACTGACCTTGGGGGCCATCTATCCAACTTCCCTCTGCACACAGGCCGTCCCACTGGAGCCCGACGACGGGCATCGGGCATCGAGCTTCTACTTCCCACTACCCGGGATGGGGCGCTCACCGCCTCGCAAGCGTTGACGCCCCCAACAGGTTGTTTCTAATAAGAGCTAAACTCTGCCGCTGGCCATTTCACACCCCTTCAAGTATCTGAAAACAGGAGCCTCGGGGCCCATCACGTCTTTTCTTCAGGCTGCACGTCCCTGGCTCCCTCCATCCTTCCTCATGCGACCTGGCTCCCCCCGATTTTGCCATCTTGATTGCAAACCTGAATGGCCGAGGGGACCCCTTTCGGCCCTTTGAGCGTGATACGTGTCCGGCTGTGGCCCGCGCCACGCATGGAGAGGGCTCACCACCTCTCTCCCGGCCATGAGGCTTTCGCTAATAGGGCCCAAGTCTACGTTACATAAGCGTTTTTGGAAGCTGGATCATACTGCTGCAACATTAAGCCTGTGGCCAACTGAAACCCCCGGTTCTTTTTTCGCCCCAGCTCTTCAATGCGGTGCTTACATAAGTGATTTTTTTAAAGCCTAAATGTAGAATTTTATATTTATTCCTTTTAAATGTCATCTCGTTGGGCTTTGGCTCATTTTACTTGGCTTTTCAAAAGCGTTTTGAATCCTGACTCTCTCACCCAAAATATTACCGTCCTCTCCAGCTCTGTCTCTCTAGAAACGTCGGACGAGCTCCCCTCCCGATCTCCTCCAGGCCACCCTCCCCAGTCCTGCTCGCCCTGGGGCTGTGTCCCGTCTTCCCTGGAGGGTTGGCACACCCACCAGGGCAGGCGACCCTCCCCTAGGGTCTCTCCCCCAGCTCCTGACCACCTCAGGACAAGGGGGAACGGGAGACGGAGCGTTAGCTAGCCAGGGACCGGCTCTCCACATTGCAAGCACTGCCCTGAGACACCTTGGGGACACTGGCATTCTGACTCCTCTGGCCAAGGCTGGAATAGGAAGTGTCCAGTGGGGGAGGGGAAGAAGAGGCAGAAGGGACCCTGGGGGGAGAGCGGCTGTGAGGGAGGGAGGGCGCAGCAGGGACCTCTCTCCTTAGGGCTGTTGCTCAGGGCCCGGCAGGCGAGTGGCAAGTGGCTGGACAGCAAGGAAAGGGACCGGGGTGAGGAGGGGAAGGGGCAAGGGCTAGGGCAAGCATGGTGGGGGGGGGGGTGGGCGGTGAGGAAGCCATGGGGGAGGAGGCGGAGGGTGGTGCACGGGGGCAAGGAACGGGACCGGGGTGAGGAGGGGAAGGGGCAAGGGCTAGGACAAGCATGGCAGGGGGTGGGGGGGGCGGTGAGGAAGCCATGGGGGAGGAGGCGGAGGGTGGTGCACGGGGGCAAGGAACGGGACCGGGGTGAGGAGGGGAAGGGGCAAGGGCTAGGACAAGCATGGTGGGGGGGGGGGGCGGTGAGGAAGCCATGGGGGAGGAGGCGGAGGGTGGTGCACGGGGGCAAGGAACGGGACCGGGGTGAGGAGGGGAAGGGGCAAGGGCTAGGACAAGCATGGCAGGGGGTGGGGGGGGGCGGTGAGGAAGCCATGGGGGAGGAGGCGGAGGGTGGTGCATGGGGGCAAGGAACGGGACCGGGGTGAGGAGGGGAAGGGGCAAGGGCTAGGGCAAGCATGGGGGGGGGGGAGGGGGCGGTGAGGAAGCCATGGGGCGCACAGGGGCGGAGGGTGGTGCAATAGAGGCTTGGCAGGAAGGGCCAGGAAAGGGGTTTGAGGGCACCAGCCTGGGAAGCCAGCAGAGGCCGCCGCGCAGGCCATACCCCGCAGCCTTCTGCGGCTTTCGTATCCTCCTCCAGCTTCCAGATCCGAGGCCTGGAAGGACCTCATCTGCGCCCCTGCGCTGGCCTCTTCCTACCTGCTCCCAAACCCTTCACTATGTAGGCCTGAGTCGAAGGTCCGGACATCACCCAGGCAGGGGGTGTTGACAGCTCCTTCTGGAAAGGGGCTAGCAATGCTAAGATCATCTAGTTCCTTGGTCAGTGGAAGTTGAGAGTCCTCGGCTGGCTGGGGAAGCTGAGGCGGAAGTGAGCCCAGCTGTCAGCCTGTTCCTAAGCTCCAGCCCAGGAATAGCTCAAGCCATGGAAGGCCCTGGCCACCAAGTTCAGGGGCCCGGACCCTCTCAGCGATGGAAAAAGCCCTGAAGGTACCCCTTCTTCCACCTTCCAACTCTGGACCACCAAACCCCGGAGCCGGGCTACCCCTGCCCTATCCGCTTATTACACCCACGACTATGGACACCCGTCTCAACCTCTCCTCGCCGGGCAATGTCCCGTCTGAAAAATGGGCACGGTAAAGAGAACGGGCCCTCCCGGGGTCAGGAGCGTCGCCGGGACCAGAGGACCTCGGGGCCGCGCGGGCCACGCAGCAAGTGTGAGCTCCGCGACCGTGCCCCCACCCCCACCCCGCTCCCGGTGACCCCGACCTCGCGGCCCCCCGGCGGGGGGGGGGGGTCGGCCCTCCGTCCGGCCCACCCCTGCATTATCCCCGGTCCCTCCCCGGCCCCCCCCCCCCCCGCCCCCCGCGCCACGCGCACCGGTGGCCTCCACCATGCCCTCGAGGATGACGACGATCTCGAAGTCGTCCCTCTCCAGGGCGCGGCGCGACGCCTCCCAGAAGGGGCTGGCGGCGTCGATCTCGTGGCTGATGACGAGCGGCGACACGAGGAAGAGGCGGTCGTCGCCCGTGTCGAAGCCCACGCTCAGGTCGGTCTGGTGCAGCGGGATGAACTCGCCCTCCAGCGTCTGGCGCGAGCGGATGAGCTTGGCGCGGATGGAGGCCTCGACGATGTGCGACGAGCGCAGGTCGCCCACGCGGAACATGAGGCACAGGCGCCCGTCGCGCAGCGACACCACGGCGTGCGACGAGAAGACGAGCGTGGCGGCGCGCTTGTTGGGCTGCGAGATCTTGACGAACATGCAGCCCACCATGAAGGCGTTCACCATGGAGCCCAGGATGGCCTGCAGCAGCAGCAGCGCGATGCCCTCGGGGCACTGGTCGGTGATGACGCGGTGCCCGTAGCCGATGGTGGTCTCCGTCTCGATGGAGAACAGGAAGGCGGCCACGAAGCCGTTGAGGTTGTTGACGCACGGCGTCCACGCCGCGTCGCCCAGGTGCTCCAGGTCGCCGCGGCCGTAGGCCACCAGCCACCAGATGGCGCCGAAGAAGAGCCAGGTGAGCGCGTAGGCGAGCACGAAGAAGAGCAGGCTGAGGCGCCACTGCAGGTCGGCCAGCGTGGTGAACAGGTCGGTCAGGTAGCGGCCCGGCTCGCGCACGTTGCCCTGCTGCACGTTGCACCTGCCGTCCTTCTCCACGTAGCGCTGGCGGCCGCGGCGGCGCGGCGGCTCGGGGCCCGGGGAGCGGGGGGCGCCGGCCCGCGCCATGGCGGCGGCCGCAGGGGGCCTGCGGGACGGGAGCGCCGAGCCTCAGCCCCCGCCGGCCGGCTCTAGGGGGCGCGGCCCCGGCCCCGCCCCCAGCCCCAGCCCCAGCCCCGCCCCCAGCCCGGGGCGCCCCGCGGCCCCCGCCCCGCCCCGCCCCCAGACCCACCCTCAGACACAGCCCCAGCCCCGCCCCCAGCCCCCGCCCCGCCCCCAGCCCGGGGCGCCCCGCGGCCCCCGCCCCGCCCCGCCCCCAGACCCACCCTCAGACACAGCCCCACCCCCCAGCCCCGCCCCCAGCCCGGGGCGCCCCGCGGCCCCCGCCCCGCCCCCAGACCCACCCTCAGACACAGCCCCAGCCCCGCCCCCAGCCCCAGCCCCGCCCCCAGCCCGGGGCGCCCCGCGGCCCCCGCCCCATCCCCACCCCCAGCCCCACCCCCAACCCGGGGCGCCCCGCGGCCCCCCACCTTGGGGCGCGGTGGGGGGCTGCCTCACACCCTGAGCCGGCCCGCTGCCCTTCCCCCCCCCCACCGGGCAAGGACCCCGGCCCCGAGGACCGTCCCCCCTCCCCCACTCCGCTCCGCGCGCGCCCCAGACTGCGCGGGCCCCGTGCCCTCCACCCCCACCGTCCCGTCCCAAGTTCACCGCCCCCCCTCCCAACCCCGCACGCAGCCCTCCTCCTTGGCCCCCGCGCCCCTCGCTCGCTCCGCCCCCTCCCACATCTGTCGTCTTCCCCCCACCCCCACCCCCCGCTGCTGCCCGAGAAGACGTGGAAGGGGCGGAAGCTCAGGGCAGCATCTCCAGGGGGCAGGGGCTGAACGTTCCCACGTTAGGACGTTCCCCCTGGCAGTCCTCCCGGAGGACTGCGCCCGCTCATCGCTGATGGGTGTCAGCCCCACGTCCCCCGGGTTCGTTCCACCGTGGGGACGGCCTGAAAAGGGGCAGCAGGGCTGCAGGGTATGAGGTCAACACGGACCGCCGGGGTAGAGGAAGCACAAAGTTCACGAGGAGTTAGGCTTGTATACCCCTCTAGTCCCCGTCCCCCCTCGAGCCCTGTTCAGTCGCATCCAGTGCAGCACTCAGCACCCACATTTACCTCCCCGCTCCCTCCTGTTCTTTGGCGGCAGCCTCCCACTGGCTACCCTAAGCACAGCCCCCCCCACCATATGGCCCAGAGCTCACAGTCCAAGGGAAGCCCACCTGATTTCGCTTCAGATTCTTCCCCCCAGGAGCAATCTGGGCTGCGGTGTGCTGAGAGAGAGGTCCAGAGCCCCTCCCCCGGCCCCAGACCCCTGCAAGGAAAGCTTTAGAAGAAGGACGTGGTCCTGTTCAACCTTCCCTTCTTCCTGGGACTCGTTCTCTCCGCCCACTCCAGGGAAACCTGGGTTGGCTGGGATGGGGGAGGGGCGGCTGGACAGGAGGAAGGCGACAAGGATCACAGATGGCCTGGATGTTTGACCAAGGCCCCCGGGAGAGACTGCTCGGATATACAACTCCAATCCCGGCGCTCCAGAATTTAAGTTCTGGAATGAGGTGTTCGGCTGGAGTCTGTGTGTGTGTGTGTGTGTGTGTGTGTGTGTGTGTGTGTGTGTGTTTGGGGTAGAGGGCAGGAGGAAAAATAAAAAAAGACGCCTTGGAAGTTAGGGACACCTCCCCCACATTGATTTTCCAAGAGGAGTCGGGGGACACAGGGTCCAGTGCAGATCAGGGTCTTTCCCTCCCCCCACAATGGGCTTCCCTTTCCCTCCTTGCAGCCAGGAACGCCCGCTAGAAGTTCTCTCTAAGCTCTGACTGGCTCAGAGACCCCAAGTCATGCAAAAAAGTACCTGGTTCCCACTTTTCCTAGCGTCAGCCCCAGGGAGGCTTCCAGATGTTCTCTCGGGGTCTTAGGTCATCTGAGCCCCCATCTGCCTGCTTAGGCAGATCTCTCTGCACAGGGGTGGGCAGGAACCCCAGGGCCTGATCACCCCCAGAATTCTCTTGCTTTCCACCGCCCCAGGGATCTAGGCGAGCCTTACTTTGTGTCCCCTCGCCTGTCTTCCTGAGCGGAGGCTGCATATTTCTCAGTGGGGAAGTAAAGGTGTGAAATAGACTTGATTTCTGCACCTTCCCTCCAGAGACTCCTGTTCCTCCAGCTTACTCCTTATTTCTTGTGCATGCTGTGACCCCTTTCCGGAAGACCCCAGTGCCACATTTTCCTGGATCTCCCTTTCTCCCCCTGCGGCGTGCTGGCCAGCAGGGGGGGTTTATTTTTTGGAAGGGGCTCTGGTGCAAGCTCCCTCAGGAACGAGCTGTTCCCAAGCCCCCGCTTGCCTTGGATTTAGGGGCCCAAACCCCAGTCCCCCGCAACTCAACTCACAGCGCGTGGAGAGGAGAGTAGCCGGCAGCAGAGACCCCTGGGGGGTAGCGTCCATGCCCCTGACACCACCCCTTCCCCGGCCCCCCTGGAGGGTGGGAGCCACAGGACACCGCTGTTCCTCCTAAACGTAGCGGCAGCTCCGACTAGGGCTGGCCGTCCGTGTCATCCTCACTTCCCAGGCTCCCCTGCTCCTCTCCTGTTTCCACAGCAACCAGTCTGGCGACAGCTCTAGAGCATCCCCCTCCCCTCCCCAGTCCTGGGTACCACTAGAGGCTGAGCCACACGCCATAGCTATTTTTAGCCCGAGTCCCTCCTCCTGGACAACTCAGAGCTCGCCTCCTCACCCCCTCAGGAAAAAAAAAAAAAAAAAAAAGAGAAGAGGAAAAAGCTGGCACGCTCCCCGAGAAGCTTTTTGCTCTGCGAAAATACGGGCCCTGGCGTGTTTGGGAATAAGGCGTTTGATCTCCTGGGGATTCGAGCCCCCCACCCCCACCCCCCCGGGAGCTGGCATCTCATCACCTCCAGCAGGGGTCTCTGGGTGCAGGCATGACCCTCAGGCAGGCACCATCATGTCGCCCCCTTTCGGAGAGGCCATCCCGATCCAGGAGGAGATCGCTAGAGAGAAAAGAGGTCCACCCAAGGAAGGGAGGCGGGGTCAGGGGCTCTAATCTTTGTCCCTGGTTTATGGCGTGACCCAAGGAGTTGCTTCCTTCCTCGAACCACCAGCGATCCACTTTTCACAGGGTACGGACGCGGACAAACCTCCCCTTTGAACCTGCTTCACGGGGTGTGTGGATCACACGAGGCAACCCAGATAGAAGGGCTTTAAAGTGTATTTTGCTGCTAGCGAAAAGTCTGGAAACAACGCAAACGTCCAACGGAGAGAAAAGCCTAGCGGAGGGCTTAAAACTCTCCGTGCGACCACCTTCCGCAGAGCCCGGGTGCTGGGCACAGTGCTAGGTGGGGGTGGTTACAGAAATGACACTTAGTCGCTGCCCACGGGGAGCACGTGGTCCAGTGGGGGAGAAAGACAGGCAGACACAGAATGCGAATATCACTACCGATAGTTCCTTGAGCGCCAGCTATGAGCTGGCCGCACACCTCCTCTAAAGACCCCGGGAGACACCCTCCGAGAGGGGTATGGTGTTCTCCGTTTAGGGACGAGACACTAAAGCAGAAAGGGGAAGAGAGTTGCCAAGCGTCACAGAGGCAGAGAGAGCAGCCACAGTCCTCCACGTGTGTCCCCGCCTCACTGCGGGGCCGCGAAGATGTAGAAACGGACACTGGAGGCTTAGAAGTTGCTGGAATGATCTGGGGAGGTGGAAAAGGCGGTGACTGAGTAGTATAATCTCGGGAGGCAGTGTCCCGGGTTCAAGTCCCGGCTCTGTCCACTGCTAGCTGGGTGACGTCGAGCAAGTCACTTGACCTCTCTGATCGCTTTCTTCACCTGAGAAATGAGAATTATCCATCTCCAAGAGATTATCCTCCTTTTGGGGGTTGTCATGAGGCAGCGCCTGGAACCTTGTAAATGCTCCGCAGATGCTGGCTACGACTCTCTTCTCCTTGTTACCCTCATCCGGGGCATCTCCTGATACCCCCACCCTGCGCCGCCTTCCTCTGTTTTCGTGCCACCCAGTGAGGCCTGCAGGGGGCGCTGCGGGTACACCGCCCTCCTCTCCCCAGCCCTCCTGCCCACGTTTCTTGTTCCAAGTGGAAATACCGAGTTTTCAGCCCGAGATTGGCATCAGGAGGGCTGTTAAAGCCCCAGTCAACATCCCCGTCTCCTGGGCCCGGCCCTGTCACCTGAGCCTTGGGACTGCTAGCCTGCCCTTCTCTGTCCTGCCAAGCAGCTGCTCACGTTGGTTCTGCTGTGCCAGGAGCTCAGAGGGAGGAAACCGGACCCCTGGGCAAGAGAGCATTTGCATAGAACTGGCCCCATTTCCTGAGGGTGGGGGGGGGCGGGGGCGTCACAGGGCTGGCAGGCCCATCCGGAGGGTGTCAGCCAGCCCCCTGCCTCAGTCCCGCTGACCACCACCCAGCTCCTGAGGTGCCTCTCCCCTCTCCCCTGTGCAGGGCCTGGACTTCACCTGGTCTCTAACTTCAATCCCTTGTTTCTCATTGAGCTGGAGCAGAGGGAGGGAATCAAGTTTTCTTAGGTTCCAGGGTGCAAGATCCCAGCTTTCTGGTATCCCGACAGGGAAAGCAACTTTACGAGGAGTTGGTAAAACATGTCAGTACAGTGGTGATGGTGGGAGACTGGGTTTGGAACTTGAGAATGTGGAGGGCGGGAGGGGCACGGCCGGGGCCACGTAGGTGGTCCCTAAAGAACCTCGTTTCAAGGTAGAAAAAGGAGCCTGCTCTGGGCAGGTGCATTCCTTATGGCATGTGGCTTGGAGAGTTAAGTGGTACTTTGGGGCAAAAATAAAAATAAAAAGGGGAATCCTTCTAGTAGATACAGCTCTGAGTTAGGGTGCAAGGATTGGCAAGCCGAATGCCGTTCAGTTCTCAGCTTGCCCCCTCAGTGAGTGCCTTTGTGCAGTCCACAGCCTGTACAGCTGTAGGTGGGAGCCCTGGGACCAACCAGTCTGGGAAGGTTTCCTTGAACGAGATCATGAGACTTCTTGGGTAAAATCTTGGAGGTGGGAGAGGAAGTATGATGGGAAAACAGGAGATGGTTGAGGATATGAATTTAGTGGAGCAGGGAGGCCAATCTGGCAGAAACGATAACAATTGTCATAAATTCAAGGGAGCTGGGGCCCGAGAAAACTCAGAGCAGAGGGAGAATACGATTGAAGCAATGGATGGGGGTGGAGGTCAGAGCGAATGGGGGGAGGGGAGCAGAGCACAGCACCAGGACAGGGGGGACCCCACTGGGCACCCCAGGCTGAGGCACATCCTGGCCTTCTGGCTCTTTCCAGCACAGCTAGGGGATCAGAGCCTTCTCATCAACAGGTCTATCTTGCTTGATAGGATTGGTGCAGATTGCTCGGGATTTAAAAGTCCTGGCATTTAGAGGTGGTCCAGGATTAGTCCTCACCTTCCAGGTCTGGGATGGGTCCTCAGGCAGGATTAAGACCAGGCATCCCAGCTCCTGGTCCCTGGTTGTTTCTTTATTCCCTGTAGTCTCCCCACTACCACAGTGTATTGGGTGTTGATGGGATTTTAATCCGTGGGACCCAACTGGAAAGGTACGAGAGGAGCCACCTAGGTAAAGAAATTCTGGGAAGACTCCGTTAGCAATGTGATCAAGCACGCCTCAACTTCCGTCCTATAAATGTGGGTTTATGTACACTGAATTTCACGGAGGGAGGGGGTATGTATACCTAAACAATAATCCTTTAGTGACTGGGGCAATGTAGCCTCGTCCCTCCGTCTCGCGGTTCTCTGTGGTCTGGATCATCCAGCTACGAGGTGCCCACTACTGATGGAAATTCGTTGAGCTCAAATGTTGCTCGGAGCCCCATAGTGTGCAATGCAATCAATGGTCTCCACTCTTTCCAGAGCAAGGTCAAAGAGGAGACGAGGCCGAAGTCAGAAGGAATGAATCTGAAAGGAGCAATCGAGAAGACAGTTGGCTACACTGAGAGAAGAGGGGAGGTCTTCAGAGAAAGATGGTTCCCCTACCCACCACGGAGGGGTGGTCCAGAATTAGTCCTCACTTCACGGGGAACGGATGGGTCCCAGGAGAAGGTGGTGGTCATGGATGTCACAACCGTGGCAAATTTTTCATACTAACCTGCGTGCCTGTTGACAAGATTACGTTTAACCTACGCAAATTCACTCTAGTGAGAGGAGCTTTGGAGCCAAACACGTGTGGATTCAGGTTCTGAAACTAACACCTTCTAACTATGTAACCACAGGCAAGGCAAGCCACTTCACCTCTCGGAGCCTCGGTTTCCCCATCTCAAGTGATATACGTATCTTCTATGAAACAGGCTCCAGGCTCTGAGCTGTTAGCACAGAGCCCGACGCGGGGCTTGAACTCACGGACTGCGAGATCATGACTTGAGCCGAAGCTGACGGCTCAACCGACGGAGCCACCCAGGCGCCCCCCCCCCTTTTTTTTTAATGTAAGCCTTACACCCAGCATGGGGCTTGAACTCACAACTTAGAGATCAAGAGTTGCATGGTCTACCGACTGAGCCAGCCAGGCGCCCTTAGGACCTCTTTTCCGTAAAAAGATTTGAGAAAGTGGGAACTGTTGTTTGACAATATGTACAAAGGAATGTATGCGATGGGTACATGTGTATATATGTTGTAACACATGACTTCAGAACAAAAACTCCATTTAAGTCACTCTTTTAAAATTCGAAAACCACAGTTCCATTTGAGCTATCTGTACTTTTCCACAGTCTTGCACCCTTGCTGTTCTAGAACTTCTGAGCTCTTTCTAGTTGCCCGGTCCCGCCCCACACCGTGATTTTTAGCAAATGGCTCTTCCGCTTTCCAGGGAAGGTGCAGGCCATTTGGAAAGAACTCCTCCAGAGACCTCTCCTTCACCACGAGGTATCTCTTCTGCTCCCGTCCTTGGCTCTTTCCTCCCTGGCCTCTCTCAGGCATACCCTAAAAGCGTCGAGCTGAGGAGCTTGGACCGTGCCCAGGAAGCAAGGGGCACCCTGTTTGGGGGTTGATAGAGGGATGCAGGGACTGACATGGTGAAAACAGGTTGTCTCTTCCTTTGAGAATGGAGAGAAGGGGGAAGGGTGGGTCCAGGGCCTGGGCTGTCAGTGATCTTCCTGATCCTGGCTGTGGCCACGAAATGAGAAGGGACATCCTAGAGAAACAAAGCAAAGGGAGACCTGGCAGGATTTGGTGGCTTAATTGACGTATCAAGGGGTGGAGCAGAGGGAAGGGCGAAGAGTGGAGATCAGTTTCAGTTTTTAAATCTGATCGACAGGGAGGGGCGCCTGGGTGGCTCAGTCGGTTAAGCCTCTGGCTCTTGATTTCAGCTCAGGTCGAGATCTAACAGGTCGAGAGCTCGAGCCCCACATTGGGCTCTGCACTGAGAGCATGGAGGCTGCTTGGAATCCCCTCTCTCTCTGCCCCTTCCCTGCTCATGTGTCTCCCCCTTCTCAAAATAAACCAATAAACTTAAAAAAAAAATGTGATTGACCAGGAGAAACACAGAAATAAAGAAGTCACAAGGGCTGCCAGCCTTGAGGAGGAAGAAGATAAGTTCGGTTTGGGGCCTGTCCGGGCGGAGTGGAAATCCCCGCCAGCAGCTGGAACTGAGATGCTCTAAAGAAAGCCCAAGGCTGAACACAGAGAGCTGAGTGTAACTTGAAGATGAGAGGCAGAGCGATGTCAGTGATGAAGGCTCCACCTCAGACAGAGAAAGAGATCAAGGACACGAAGAGAACACAGGACCAACCCTTCGGCATTGGAGGAGCGAGCGGCTGTAGGTTTGGGCGCGCAGGGCCAGTGGAGGCGGACGGGGCTGGAAGGACACCAGGTCTAAGTCGTAGCGGGCCTTCTGTCCCACGGCGAGGAATCTGGATTTTACTTCTGGCCGACGGGCAGCCACTGAAGGCTTTTACATTGGGAAGGGACACAGTCAGGTTTGTGTTTCAGAGAGCTGGTACCTTGCAGGTGTTCAGCCTTAAACGTAGGAGTTCACGATCTGCAGGATTGTTCGAGTGACGGAAACTGGAGGTGGGGATGCTCGTGAGAGGGCAGCTGCAGAGATCCTGGCCAGAGAGGGGCGGTGTCCTGGGGCACAGCTGAAGGATGCGGCAGAGAGGAGGGGGCAGGCTCTGGTTAGCTCAGATGAGGTGAGAAAGAGAAAAGAATCAAGGCTCTGGCATTGCGGTCTGCCGGCCCCTCCCTCCAAACCATCTCGCTCACCTCCAGATTTATCTTCCTAAAATTCTGCCAGGGCTTCGTCTGTCCTCGGAACCCAGAGCTGACCCCCAGCTGGCACCGTCCTCTCTTTCCCCAACACAGACACCTCACCTGTGGTGCCTGGCTTGCGGCCCACCTCCCTCCCCCAGGGGGGCTAGTTCAAATGTACATTTACCCAGCGTTCGGCTTTTAGAGGCAGAACTAAACTAAAACGTTTCAGGTTTCTTTGCTTTTGTTTTTTTTTTTTTTCCTTCAAGATGTATATCAACTCAATATGATAATGCCGGTTACTGATTAATAGTTAAATATCTAAATATCTATGATGAACCAAAATGGGGAACTGATTCTTTCCTTAATAAATGCCCAGGGCGGGAGCCTGTGGATTGGAACCCCTGGAAGCACGGATTCGGATACTGAGAGCAGTCCTTGGTGACGGCGGGGTTGAGAAGAACTGCCACCTGCTCTCTGTCTAGTCCAGGGGGCCCGTGTGCCGCCGTTTCCCAAGCAGACTTGTATTTCCATGTGTCCCGGGGACTTGGTGACTGCGTTCCTTCTGCGTCGGATGCCCTGCGCATCATCTCCCAGGACCTGAATCCTCTGCGCTCTTCAGGGCGCTTATCAGATGCCCCACATCTGCCAGGACCCCCTGAGTAGAGGGACCTGGCCCCCTCTGCGGTCTCCAGCGCCTCGCACCTGCGCCGCGCGCCCCGCCGCGTCGCGGCTCCGGGACCCGGCGGGCTGCTGGCGGGGAGGCTGGTCCGCGCACTCGGCCCCCGGGACCTCACGCAGTGCTTAGGGCCCGGTGACCGGCAGAGGGATAGCGCGCCGGAGCCCAGCCCCAGCCAGCCCCTTGGCGCTGCGCGCAGGGCCACCGGGCCGTCCCGAGTTCATTTCCAGCTCATTAACTCGGCCCGGCCCGCCCCCCGCGCCCGCTCCCCGTCGCTGACACGGCCGCCGCCGCCTCTCCCCTGTCATCGTGCCAGCGCAGCCCCTATCGCTTCGCCCATCGTCTCGCGTCCCTTTTCCTCCCGGAGTCTGTCTGGGTCCCGCTCCTCGGGCGCTGCGCTCGGCCCTGCGCCTCCATCTGTCTGGGTCTCCGCTTCCTTGCCCCCTGCGCCCCGCCCCCCGCCCCGGCCTCTCCAATCCCGGCGGCGCGGGCCTGGCGCTCCACGTCCCCATTGGCCCGCCCGCAGCCCCCCGCCCCCGCCCGCCGGCCCCCTCCGGGCCCCTCCATTCACACAAAGTTTGGCTCCGGCGCTGCGGAGGGAGGGGGCGGCCCGGCCCGGCCCAGCTCTGCCCCCGGCCGGCCCGACCCCGGCCCCGGCCCCCGGACCAGCCCTTATCTGATCCCAGCTCCGGGTTTAAGAGTCCCGGCTCTGCCCGTCGCTCGGCTCGGTTCCTCATTCCTGCCCGCCCCGTCCGTCCGTCCGTCCGTCCCGCTGCCCATCCGAGGGGCCACTCCACCCCGGACCCAAGGTAAGACCCTGGCCCTGATGGAGCCCTGCCCACCTCGCTCCCCAAAGATAGGGGGAACCCCAGCCCTTCGGTCCCCACCCTGTCTGGTCTCAGCGGTACTGTCCTGTTCCCCAGCTTCCCACCTTGGGCGACCCCAAACAGACCCTCCTGGGAAGGGCTCCCCAAGAAAGAAACCTTACCCATGCTGGTCACCTCCAGCTCATCGGGCTAAAGAAGGGGCTTTCCGGATGCCCCTTCCCACCAGGCGGACCGGGCAGGGCATCACAGCCCTCTCAAGGGAGACAGTGACCACCACAAACAGGTAACCACGCATCGCCCACTCCGGCACTCCGGACAGCGCCCTCTCTTCCCAAGATGGTCAGGCTACCCCCACTCCCATGCCAGCCCCTTCCCCCTCCCCACACTGTGACACTCATGTAGTGATACCCATTGATCACGAGTCCACACATGGGAGCAGAGACACAAACCGCTGGGATTAGCGAGCCGCGGGAGCCTGGTGTGCCTGGGACCCCTGCCCACTTGGCCTCTTCCTTCCACTCCCACTTGCCCTGCATGTCAAGCCCCCCCCCCCCATCCCTTGCCCCCTTCCCCAGGTAGGTCACACTAGGGTCCCTGGGAAGCAAGCAGGGCCGCTCCTGCGGGAGGAAGAAGGGCAGGTTGTGTTCTGAGACATTCACACTCCAGGCAGAGATGCCCCTTCCCCATCCCAGCCCTTGTCCCCACCAGGAAGTGACCAAGGGCAGCGGTGTGAGGAAAGAGATAAGGGTCAAAGCTTCCCGATTTGGGGGAGGAGAGCTGCGCCCCTGGGATGGGTAGAAGGACAGATCTGGGACAAAGTGGGAGGGGGGCCTCTGGTTACTTGAGATGTCACTCCTGCTAATGAAGCACCCAGAGTGAGGCGGGGGTGGAGGGCCCAAAGGAGGCCAGGGCTCAGGACGTGAATTTGTTGCTTATCAGCACCAATTCTGGCTAAAGGTTTGGGGCCCGTCTGCCTCGGCTGTGGTGTCTGATGTGTTCCCCCACCAGGACTGCTTTTGGGAGTTCCGGGGGGGGGGAGGCGGGGAGAAGATGAGAGATTTGGGGCCCTGGCACGAGGAGGGTCTGGGTGCAGGGGTGCTCGGCAGGGCCTGGAGGGCACCAAGCCATCGGCCTGAGGAGGGGCCAGCAGCCCCCGCTGCGTTCTATTTGGTTCCATCTCTGGACCCTCTCCCTAATCTCTGCGAGTTTCCGAACGTGTTCCTGGCACAATGGTGGGCACCGTCCTGTGCTGAGGGTAGGGCCTGCGAATCCCTCAGGGTGTGGCCTGGTTGCGGGGGACCCAGTGTCGAAGGAGGCAGGTGTTCTGGCTTCTAGCTACTTCTTCAGGGAGCAGGAAATGAGGGAGGGGGAGGGACGGTGTCACGCCAGGGAGAGGGGCCAGGGCTGGTCTGCGGAGGCGATGGGCATGGCCCGGGCAGGGCCAACCCCCTTTCCCCGCCCCTCTGTCCTTTGGCGGTGGTGGCGAGGGAGGGAGAGAGGGGGTGTTGGGGGGCGATCTGGGCCAGTCCGGCCTCCCGGAGCCCTTGCCAGCCTGGGTCCTGAAAGGAGCTGCTGTTTTCTGAGCCGTCCCCCACCCCCCACCCCCCAGCCGGAGCCCGAGCAGCCAACTTGTCTTAGTCGGTATCATATGGCAATGACTCCACGGAATGGAGGGGTGGGGGGGGTTGGTGAGCAGGGTTATGGGTCCATTCCTTCTGTGGTTCCAATGCAGAATTCCACTGCAGCCCCCTACGCTGAGGGGGGAAAAAAATCTGTGTTCCCAACATCTGCCTCACATGCAGGCTAGGGACGCTTGCGTTCGTATGGGAGGGTTAGCTTTCTGGCCACCGGCACCCCCCCCACCTCTTCCCGTGTCCCTACCTGCACCTCCATACACGAGCTCATTTGTAGCTCCAGGTCGTTTGGCTTGGAGGGGAGGGCCCGGCAGAAGACCCAGGGACCTCTCTTCCCTTGTCCTCCCTAAGGGACCAGAGAGGCTTGACATTTGGATCTGGGTGGGCTCAGAGCCCTCCGGATCATCCTGGGATCCACGGGATGAGAGGTTTAGGGTCCTGGGGGGCGGGTCATACCGAGAGACCCACTTCCTCCGAGGAGAAAAGGCCTGTTGGGCCTCCTGGCGAGATGCTCGGCCTCTGCACGCGAGCTGGAAGACGGGCCGAGTCCCCCCGGCATCGGTGGGGGAGAGAAAGAGACGTGGGGCCATGGAGCCCCCAACTTTCCTGCCAAGGGTTATGTAGGACGGAAGGAAAAAAAAAACCCTTCCACTCCCCCTCCCCTTCCCGGCCTAGATTCTCCTCTTGCCTGACTGGTCAGTGCCACTGTCCAGGCTGAGGCCAAGCGGTCCAGGACAGTGGGGAGGCCCCGAAAGGGGCAGGGAGGCCGTTGGGATGGAACTACGGAAAGATAGACGGTGGGCAGGTCTGGACTGCCTGGGTTTTAGCGCCCGGGGAAGGGTGGTTGGCAGGGCAGCTCCTGGAAACCGAGCTGTGGGAGTTTCCCCCGTCACCGCGGCTCCCCCACGGGCTGAGTTCAGCGCCTCTCTTCCCTCATTCCAGTTTCTCGTACATGATGCTGTCGTTCTGCATGGGCACGGTGCCTCGGGGTGGCGGGGGGGCCCTCTCCATCCCCTCCCCCGCCAGAACCTTGAAAGGGCAAAGAGAAGGGGATTGTGGGAAAACCTCTCCCGTGGGTGTCCGCCAGCCCCGCGCTGGATTTGAGGCGGTGGGGAGAGGGAGGGGCTGGCTCTGGAATGTGGAGAGAAGTAGGAGCTGGCCCGAGTGGCCCCGGGGAAGCAGGGCTGAGAGGTGGGCCTGAGCACTTCCGGCCTCTTAGGACGTGACTTCCGAGTACACGGCCATGGCGTTCTTTTTTCCAGGGGGCAGAAGGCCCTGGAAAGGGTTGGGGCCGCGGCTGGAAGGACTTAGGTTCGACTTCAGGAAGCGCATCCCATAAAAAAGGAAAGAAATCTGAGATGGAGTTTGGGAAGGAACGGGAGACCACCTTCTGGAACAAAAAAAAACCCCACCCCTAAGCCCCCAGGCCCATCCAATTTAAGGCTTCTGAGGGGAGCTGGGAAGCACAGGGAGGACGCAGGCAGCCGTCGGGAGGCCTCTCCAGGGTGGCCTGGCCACTCCGCCACGTGGTCCCAGGGGTTCTTCCCGCTCGGGCCCCACCTGGGAGGCCGTGGGTGGAGAGGTTAAGAGCCTGGCCTTGGAGTCAGACTCCCTGGGTTCAAATCCCGGTTCCACTGCTCGGGTCAGACTCCCTGGGTTCAAATCCCGGTTCCACCGCTCGGCAGCTACGACGTTGTGTCCCCTCAGCCTTATGATGGCGCCAGTAACAGTTGGGGATTGAAAGAGTCGCTGCTGGTAGAGGGCTTGCAGTGATGCTCAGCACCTAACACGTGTGTTTCCTGCGGTGGTGCTCCCTCTCTCTGGCCCGACTCTGCCTCTCCCGGCCCCCCGGGGCCTTACCACAGCCCGTCCCTGGTACTCCCGAGGCCAAGTCCGGGCTCTGTCGCTCCACCCTTCCGGAGTTCGGGAAGGCAGAGAATCCTCACCTACAGATGCAGGCGGGACTCCCGTCTTCATTCCCACAGATGGCCCCACGTGGGCCCGGTCTCCTCTCCCGTAGCTTCCTTCCCTGTTTCCAGGCAGCCGCGTCCCGTCTTCCACTGGGGTCCACGAAGTGTGAACTGAGACGTTGAGCTTTCCTAAAACAGTCTGTTTGCCCATCCAGAGCAACTTCTCCCTTCCAGCCAGCGGCCCCCCACCTCAGCTGTCCCCCCGCGAGCCTGCCTGTCCCTCTGCCGCCCGGTTTACATGCCCGCCCTTTCCTCTGTCCCCCAACCAGCCCGAGTGTCCGCAGCAGCCTCCCTAAAGGCCTCCCTGACTCCAGCCACCCTCTCTCCTTCGTTCCCTCCCTCTTCTTCACCGCCCAATTCTCCCTGGGACTGTCCCCACGAAGCACCCGTTTTGTCTTGTCCCTTTCCTACCCAGACATCCCTGTTGGTTTTCAGATGAAAACTCCCCATCACGGTCTTCAAGGTACTTTATGGAAGCTTTCCTCGCTCCACTCCAGCACCCCATCTCTTGGGACTGCCCTCTTGAGAGGGGTGGGGGACGTGTCCACCAGCCATCCCTGAACGCCTTCTCTTCTCTCCCTCTGGGCACTCACGGGGCCATTCCCATTCCAAGGCTGATCCCTCTTGCCCAGCACCACCCGCGTCTCCCCATGGGCTCTGCCGTCTTGTACCCCTTTCTCCTCAGCAGTCTGCTTGTCCTTTGTCCCTTGTGTCTGTGACTTTGCCCGGATGTCCAACGCAATCGAATGGTAGTGCTGGAGGGGACATCCTGTCTCCTTCCTTGCGCGGGGGCTCCTCTGGGATGGGGCCATGACCCTGCAGAGTTTGGATCCCCCGAAGCAAAGGCCTCTCTTCCCTTCCGGGGACCCCTCAGCTCCTAGGAACAGAGTGCCCTCTGACCAGCTTGACTCTAGGTAGGAAACTTTTCTGGTGGCTAATTCTGCGGGGGAGAATCCCGACTTTGGAGGCTTACGAATGTCTGGGAGCGGGGTGTGTATATGTTAGACCCTATGATTGAACTCCCTGGGGAACTTCAAGAGAAGCCCCTCTCCCCCCAACAGCCCCATCCTGTGGAGTTGGCATCACCCTAAGATTGCGAGCAGCAGACCCCAAGACCCCCAGTTTCCAGCTCTTTAAGCATGTTGGCCCAAACCCAAAAACTCCTGTGGGGATCCGCTGAGCCTTTCTCTCCTGGCCAGGGAGGTCCGCTCCCGCCTCATGCTGGGCTTGTGGGCAGGCGTCCGGGGCGGAAGAGGCAAAGGTCAGAGCCCAGTCTGGGGCATCCCAGTTCTGAGCCTCCCCCTGGGCTCGAGAGCTGGGAGATCTGTGGGGACACATCCCAGGTGGGGCACAGGCCTGACCACTTACCCTTACGTTCTCCCTGGGACTGTCCCCTAGCTGTTCCCTCGCCCCTAGTCCCAAACAGGAGACCTGGGCACAGGCCTTCTCCCCACGTCTAAACCTCCCCACCGACCTTCCCGGGGACAAGACATGGGCAACTGGCAGGAGGAGAGAGCGAGTATGTTTGAGTCTAGGGCGGTGTTCGCAAGCCTTTTGATCTCAGGACTTTACACTCTTAAGCATGATTCAAGACTCCAAAGACCTTTTGTGTATGTGGGTTATATTTATTGATATGTTAGAAATGAAAACGGAGGAGACTTAAACTGTTTATTAATTCATTTAAAAACAACCACAAACCCATTGCATGTCAACGTGTATGATATCTTTTTAATGAAAAGTGGCTATATTTTATTTTTCTTATTATTTTTTTAAATGTTTATTCATTTTTGAGAGAGAGAGAGAGAGAGACAGAGTGTGAACAGGGGAAGGGCAGAGAGAGAGGGAGACACAGAATCTGAGACAGGCTCCAGGCTCTGAGCTGTCAGCACAGAGCCCGACGCGGGGCTCGAACTCACGAACCGTGAGATCGTGACCTGAGCTGAAGTCGGATGCCCAACCGACTGAGCCACTAGGCACCCCCAAAATCGCTATATTTTAAAAACAAAGCAACAAAATGTTCAGCAAGAAGAGTGGTGATGTCCCACCCTTTCACGAGTCTTTGTAACGTGTGGCTTAACAGAAGACAGACAATTTCTCATATCTGCTTCTGCACTCAATCTCTTGCCATATCATGTGTCACATAGCTTCTGGAAAACTCCACTGAACACTCATGAGAGAATGAAGGTGAAGAAAGCAAATAATGTAGCAGCATTGTTGGGAAGACAGTTTGGACCTCACAGAGCCTCTGAAAGGGTGTCAGGAACCCCCAGGGTCCCTGGACCACGCTTTGAGAATCACTAGTCCAGAGGACTCTCAGAAAACCATTTCAACCCCCGTGCCTCCTCCCCCGCCAAGCCGAGTATCCTGGCTGATCTCAGCTGCCCATACCCCTCTGAGTGTTCTCACTGGGCAGGCGGTCTGGGGGCCGTGGTTAAACAGGTGGGGCTCCGTTCTACCCCTCCCTAGCTGTGTGACCTTGGGCAGATCATCAACATCTCTGTGCTTCAGTTTTCTCATCTGTAAAATGGGGCTTGAAGAAAGTGCCTATTTTTTCGAGTTGTTGAAAATTACATGACAGAATTCTAGAAGAGGGCTTGGCGCAGTGCTACGGAGTGTGAGTTAGTGTGAGTTCTTTCGACTCAGGAGCCTTGCCTCTGAAGAATTGCCAGGGCCCGGAAGGCAGGGAGGGAGGGGCACAGGTGATCCTTCCCCTGTGGCTGAGGGGGCTTCCCAGCCCAGGGACGGAGAGCGACTGGGAGGGTTCACAGGGTTGCTGGCCCTGAATCTAGGAGTTCTAACTCCCAGCCTTCCCCTCCTCCCCCACTGGGGACCCTTTGGGGGCAGGGAGGGCTTGCAGCAGAACCGAAGTCCTGACTGGGAGGAGGGAGCAGACCTTCCCTTTCCCCCAGTAGCAGCAGGTGAGCCGTTCAGGGCCCAAGGTTGTGTAGCAGGAAGCCCCGAGGGCAGATAACAGGCAGGGCCTCCTGCCCTCAGCACAAGTGAAAAGAGAAGTGCCCAGGCCCAGAAGCTTTCTCTGTCTTGCCGGGGGCAGTCCTCTAAAGTGACCTCAGCCCTCTCTCCTGGGGGTTTCTGGCCCAGGGCAGAGGAAGTCTTGATTGGACAAACATTGCGACTCAAGTGGTGCCCCTTCTCTGCTCGTGGCCCCCAGCCCCTTCCCTGCTCGCTGCCCCCTTCCCAGGTCTGGGCCTGCTCTCAGCCCCACCCCCCGCACTGGCCGCTCCCTCCCAGGGCAGGGGTGGGGAGTGGGGCCGCAGCTGGCGCCCAGGCCACGGAGGGTGCCCGTGGCGGGGGTGGGTGGAGGAGGGTGCGGGGCCCCCCTCGGCAGGAGGACCTCTTGCCCACAGCGTGGGGGAGGCCCGAGGCAGCCGCACACACCCTGCAGCACCGCTGGCCCTGGCCCTCTGGCCCTTCGGCCACGCTCCCCGGAGCCGGAGCTGGGGCTGCAGTTGCCGCCTTCCTCACAAGCCCAGACACCCCGGCTGCCTCACCCCCACCCCCGGCACACACCGATTTTGCATCCGGTGGCGGTCCCGATCCGACCCGCAGCCCCCCAGCCTGACAACTCGGAGACCCTCAGGCTTAAGTTTGAGAACTTGCTCGTGTCTCCTGCCCACACCACTCCCTGGAATAGAGGGCAAGAGATGGTAATAGATGGGGGAAACTGAGGCAAAAAGTGGGTGGGCTCAGACTGCCCACCTGCTTCTTTCCCGGCCCGGCCTGGCCCCCAGAGTGCTCCCCTCCCCCATCGTGACCGGTCCCGTGGCTTTTTCCACTTGCAAAGGCCTTTGTGGCCAGTGGCTGGTTTGGGGGCCCTAGGCGAGGCTCCCTCTGTTGTCTCCCTAGGGGAGCCCCCAGGGACTAAGATCTCTCCAGTCTTGGCCCTGCCCCACCCCCTGCCTCCACAGGCAGGGCCAGCAGCCCCCCAGCTCCCTCCTCTGGGCTGTGGGACAGGGAGAGGGCTGAGGGGCTGGCCCTGCATACTAATGGCCTGCCCATTGTCAAAGCCCCTTTGTGCCAGAGAGCTCCATTGAGGCGGCTCCGGGGCGGGCACAATGGGGGCTCTGTCCCTGAGTTCCCCCAAACAGTCACCTGCTTTCAGAGCCTCCCCCCCCCACCACCCCCACCCGCCCCAGTGTCCGGAGGGCCAAGAGAGCGCGGGGGAGTGGGCCCAGGGCCAGGGGGGATGGGCAGGAGGCGACCCTCCCCCCCCCCACCCCCCCCCCCCCCCCCCCCGGGGCAGGCTGGGGAGCTGGGCACTGGTGGGGAGAGGCCCCCAGCTCACGGGGAGGGGGTTGGGGGGGGGAGGGTGCAGTCTGTGGATGGAGCTGGGATGCAGGCTCTGGGAGGCCAGCGAAGGGGAAGGGGTGTCCCCAGCGCCCACTCCTCCGTTCCACATGCCCGGGCCGGGCCCGCGGCTGCCCGCCTCCGCTCCTCCTCCGCTGGGCTCATATATGCAGAGACACACAGGCACACACTCATCTATGCAGCCCCAGACACGGATCCCGCACGCACGCTGGAGCGGATGTGCGCAGACCTCGGTCCTCCCGCCACCCACGTGCGTATGCACCTGCACAGCCGCGCCCCACCCCTCATCCCCTTTGCACCCCTCTGCCAGCCGCTGGCGGCTCAGCGCCACCCCCCCTCGCCCTCTCTGCCCCCTGCTGCTCCAACACAGGTTATAACAAGTTTGCACTTGTTGTGACCTCAAGAATGTAGCCCTGGGGCGGGTAATGTCCCGCTGCCGCAGACCTGACCGCTTATACGTTAACCACGGACACGGCCTCCTCTGCTGAACTGAGTGCAGCTCCCACCTCGCCCCACCTTGGGGGTTTCGGTGGCCGGGAACCCCGCCCCACCGCCCAGCCGAGCGCACAGAGGGGAGCTGTGCGCCACGAGCAAACCCAGCCCGCCCGGCGCAGGTCCAGTGTGACTGTCCCTTGCTTTTGCCCAATGCGCCCCGTGTCACAGCCCCTCGTGGCCCGAGAGGTCGACGGGGCAGTGCTCATTGCCCGTCTCCCACTAGGGCTCTGGGAGGTGATGCCACGTGTCCAGGTGGCTAGGCTGGGACTGGTCACTGTCAAGTCCCCACCTTCCCTGGGATGGGGTTGGGGGAGTGCTGGGGTGGGGGGTGGGGAGAACAGCAGGTACAGGGACCTTAAAGAGGATTCTGGGTCTAGAAAGGACCTCAGAAAGTCACCTTGGCCCTTCCACTGTCCCAGGGCAGGGTGACCCTACCTCTGTTCACTTCCTGCCCTCACGTCGGCCCCACTCCTGCCATTGATTCTGGATGGCTGGAGGGAGAAACCCCGTGGGTTCCTTAGCTGGGCTTTAGGGTTTGGGATCTGCGTTTAGAAGTCCTTCAGATGCCTGGCTCTGACCTTTCGTGCTAACACCCTCCGTATGTACAAGGATCCGTCCAGGGTGTCTATGCCTCCCTCCCCTGCTATTCTGGTCTGGGGCATCCTTCAGAAGCTGGGACCAAGCAGTCTAAAAAGGGAAGAGACAGAGGGCCCAGTAGGACCCCAAGACCTGGGGCGGCAGATGGGGTCACAACACCTGCAGCAACTTCCTTAGATGGACGGCTCCTGATGTTGGGTCCCTCGCCTGCGAGGGTCGTTGGACGTTGATCTCCATGATGTTTCCCTTATGTCAGAACTGACAGGACCCTTTGGCTGTTTAACTCCCCCCCCCCAATGCCCCCCCTCTGGCTGCCGGGTTCTGCTTAAGCTGCCTCATCCATCCGTCTTCTTGATGTAGGAGCACCGCGCCCCCCCCGCCCCCCCCAGCCCTTACTCCCTGGTGTGGTTCTTCTGCCTCCAGACTTCCCTTCACGCGTCCCCTGGTGGAGAAGGAGGGTGCCATCGGCGCCCCGGCTGCACTCAGGCCGTCAGTCCCTGTGAGAAGGAGAATGGAGGGCAGCCACCTCTGAACCTAGTTCTAGACTCATCTAGAATCTACAAGTGTCTCGTTAGTGCCTTCATGCCGCTCCTGCCTCATTCTCGTCTTCGAGTGGGGAAGGTGGGTAAGAAATAAGTAGAATGAGGGGGGGTGGGTAGACAGACTCCCTCTTGGGTGACGGCGGGGACCCCTTAGGCCCCCTGTGTGAGGGTCAGGGGTGCCTCTGCACATAGAACCAGGAGCCCCAGGGTCGAAAGGGAATGGACCCCTGGCTGGGAAGGTGGCTCAGTCCCTGAATATGCATCATAAGAACGGGGTGCCTCGGGTCCCCATCTCCACCAGGGGTGAGGGTAAGATTAAATTGCTTCGGGGCGCCAGGCTGGCTCCGTCGGTTAAGCATCTGACTCTTGATTTCGGCTCAGGTCATGATCTCACGGTTTGAGTTCGAGCCCCGCGTCGGGCTTGGTGCTGATGGTGTGGAGCCTGCTGGGAATTCTTTCTCCGTTTCTCTCTGTCCCTCCCCCACTCGCACTCTCTCTCAAAATAAATAAATAAAATTAAAAAAAAATTGCTTAGATGGCAGTCAGTGCATCTAGACGGAACAGGAAGCATTTCCCGGGTACAAGGTATTATGAGGCAAAGGGGAAGGACGGGAAGAAGTGGTCAGCTCACTGTCCCCGATGACAGAGGGGACCACCTTTGGTCTCCATTGGACAGAGGCTGGTTGGCCTGGGAGGTAGTTCCCATGACACGCAGGGCCCCGGTGCACCGTGGGATTCCCAGGTCTCTCAAAGAAGTCCCTTGACCATTTCTTTGCCCCCAGCAGAGAGCACCCCTGAATCCGTCCCCTCCCTGCAGGCCCGCATTTTCTCTGTTCCTTTTAGGTCTCTCCTTGTTGGCCTAGATGTGGGCTGGCGGCCGCAAGGCCGAGGGGATTCTGGAGGCCTGAGGATGGGAGGGGGGTGCGCCCTGGGCCGTGGCTGTGGGTGGACAGGGGACGAGCTCGGTGGGTCATGTTCCCAGGTTGGCATCTGGCCCTTCGAGACCCCAGGTCAGTGAAGAGTCTCATGGGAAGAGAGGTTGGGACGAGGAAGAAGTCAGCGGTTCTTGCTGTGGTTCTGATCAGAAATCACGTGCGCTGCTGGCCAGCTATGAGGTCGTAGGGAAGTCGCTTGTTTTTCCTAGGCCTTGTTTCCTCTTCAGGAAACCCGGGGAATCCGCCTGGATGACCCGGGGGCCTCCCAGCATGCGCATTCCGTGACCCTAAGGTGGCAAGGTGGGAAGCGTGGACTCGGCTGCAAACACACTTTGGCCTGTGGTCACCTGGGCCAGTCGGTAACCTCGTGGGTCTGGTTTGCACACCATTGACGGGCGGGCAGTGACGTTCCCGGCAACCCACGCGGGGGGCGTGGGCGTCTGCAGAGGCTTCCCGGAGACCTTGGCCTCTCAGCTGAGGCCTGGGAGGAGGGTAGGGATTGACCAGGCCCAGCGGGAGGGGGCAGAGGGTTTCCCAGACGAGGCCCCAGGGTTTGCCGAGAGCTGTTGGTAAGAGGAAGCCATGGCCTGTCCAAGGCCTGGGAGAGGCTTGGCGTGACTGCACAGGGGACACCGCGAGGGCGGAGAGAAGACAGAGGACGCTGATGCTGGGGAGGCCAGCGGAGACCGGTTATCCCCGACTCCGTCCCAACTGTAATTCTGGGGCTTTCGAGGTGGGTCTTCTGCTCCCCCTCCCCCTCCTCACCATCCTCTTTCTCGGGCTTCTCCTCCCATTCTTCCAACGCTGAGCCCTCTGGCACTCGGTACTCGCACTGGGCTCACCAGGAGCACGTGGTCGGTCCAGGGAGAAGCTCAAGTCCAGAGTGGTCCGACCCTAGACCGTGCAGAGGGTCTACCTCCCACAGGAGACTCTGGACGTCTGGCGTGGAAGCTGTCCTGCCGAGCACTGTGCACCTGCTGTTGGCCTCAGTTTCCCCATCTGGACCCCCACTAGAGAGAGTCCGGAGGGTGTGACGGAGGTGGGCTGAGGGAAGCTATGGGAAACCCAGCTCTTCACCCCGAATAAAGGCTTAGAGGCTGATGGGGAGACCGGGTCAGTGTCCCCACCTGTTCCTAAGGGAAGTTGGGAGGCAGGACCTCCCAGGGCTGAAGGATGTCACACGCGGGAAAGGGGCCGGAGGGAAGAAAGAGTCACGTGGAGGCGCAATCCGATGGGCTCTTGTAAGAAATAGCCCAGCTCCATTCTGGGCACCGCAGAGCACAGAAAGATGAGCAAAATGCAGTTCAGGAATCAGTTCCGAAAACAGTCCCCTGTTGGGGAAGATGGGCTGCTTCCTTCCTGGAAGGAGGGGGGCAGGTACAATGACCCCATAGGAGCTGCTTCTGATGGGCTTCCACACCGGGGAGCATCTCTTCTGGCTCCCTGTCCCCTACGCTCTCGGACCTTCTAGCACCCCGGGCCCAGCAACTTCTAAGGCCACAGACAAGAAAGTGCGTGGACGCTTTCAGGCCCCCGTCCTAACTCAGGCAGGGAGCCCCACTGGTCCCTGGGACCCTAAGGTCCCATCAGCTTGGCTCCTGTCTAGTTTCTCAGACCCTGCTGGCAGATCTGGTGACAGCTCTCGGTGGCTCGCCGGCCTTCCCACCAAAGCCCTTATCTCCTGGGGCCTGGCCATCCCGGGCTTTGAGAAGCTTGCCAGCTGCCTGGAGCCACCAAGGCGGGGGCCAAGCAGGAGGGCACAGGGTCGAAGGGAGTCACTGAGGAATGTGGCCCTTCTGCATCCCACACGTTCCCTACCTCTTGGCAGGTTGAAAGGGTTTTGCAGGGAGCCTCATCTTGGGAATGATCAGGAGGTGGGATGGAGAATAGCGCATTGGAAGCCTCTTCCGATTCTGGGGCCACGGCCAATCCTACCCCACGAGTCACTGTTCCCCTGAAAAAAGAGCATCATCAAACCCCCTGGCATATGGAGAGGCGGGGCGGGTGAAGGGCCACGGGGCTCGGAGACAGACGTTCGGGCTGAGCCATTGAACAAATGTCAGCGAGACACTTTGTCTCTCTGAGCCCCGCTTCCTCTAATTCTGTGGACACTTTCCTTCATCTGCAAAGTAGGATAATAATAATAATATCTTCATATTTGCATAAGGGCCTTACAGATTTCACGTACTTCATCTCATGTGATCCTGACCATACAATGGAAGGTTTTATTGCCTCCTTAGGTGAGGAAACTGAGCCCCGCAGAGATTAAGAGATTGACTGGAGTTCCCATAGCTAGAAAAGGACCCAGACCAGGATGGCAAATAGTGGGAAAGAATAGGTAGGGGCTTTGGCTGTGACCCAGACAGGCCAGGAAAACTAATAGGCTTTGCTTGCAAGGCTAACTCCGCTTGACTGAAATGGTTCTCTGGGCCACCATGTTGAGGAAGATTCCGAGGCTCAGCGAGCAAAGGTCTGAACGGGTGATATCTGCTAGGGGTGGGAGGGGTGTGGGGGGGTGTGCGATGGCCCCCAGGCTGTGTGGTTGACATCCCCTTCCCCTGGGGTCAGACTGGGGGTTTCCAGTCTAAGTCCTTCCTCTATGTTAAACAGTTGGGTTAAACGCAGAGACGGGCAGCTTATGAGATAACTACGGCTGGTTGCCACCTTCCGGGGGCTGGCGGTCTCTGGAGAAGGAGCCGGACGTGCTCCACGGAAGATGTGACAGGGAGACAGCGGGCGTCTGCTGAGGGCTCCGAGGCTGGGGAAGCGCAGGAGCCCCTCGCGGGCACAAGCAGGCCGACTGAAGGCCATGGTCAAGAGTGAACGGTCGCTCTACGGCCAGAAGAGGGGGTGCTTAGGGACAAGTGCTGGAAGAAGAGGCTGTGGCCATCAGAGTAGAATGGGATGGGGGGTGGGGAGGGTATGTCAGGAAGCTGCCGAAGCCGTGGAGCCCATCAGATTTCAGGCAGAACGACGGGATGGGAGGCATCCGTGTTGTTGAAGGGCCTGGGGCAGCTGAGGGGAGCAGGGGAGGAAGGTGAGGCCGGAGGCAGGGAGGCCAGATCACTGCAGCGCCCGGCGGAGGTGAGGGAGAATCCAAGGCTGAACTAAGGCCGTCTCAGGGGAGACGGAGAGACGCCCACCCGGATGTGGGGCTGGAGGGGAGCCCAGGGTGACTCTAAGGTTCTGAATGGATGGCAGTTCTGTGAAGAGGGGACAGCCCGAGGGGACTCCCTCCACCCCCTGGAGGAGAGAGGACAGGCGTCGAGCACACTGATGCTGGAATGCTCCAGATAGAGGGCAGAGGTGAGAAGGGGTGAGGAGGGAGGGCTGGGCAGCTGAGGAAGGGCCACAGAGTGGCGGGAGTTGAACACCAAGGGTGGGGCCCACAGTCAGGGTCAGAGGAGAGGTCATGGCAAAAGGGCTGGGTGCAGAGGAAACAGCCAGGCACGGGTGGCAGAGAGCCTGGAGGTGGGGAGGGAGAGAGGGCTCTGTGACCCGCAGCCCGGGGACCCTGCACCGAGCTCTCCTGGAAGCCCCCACCTCCACGGGCAGGCCCTGCGCCAGCCTCCGTGCAGGTGAAGGGAAGGGAAACGCAGAGACTTTAACCCATTTGACCCAAATCTCGAAGCCTGGAAGGAGCATGGCCATTTAAAAGGGGACCGACGTCTCCCAAACCAGGGGGCGGGGGCAGGGAGGCAAGGGGCAAGAAGGGCCAGAGGACAGAGTGCCAAGAAGGGACCACCGGCCCCGGGTCCAGGTGCTGCAGACTGCTGGCGTCGAGGCCCCGGAAACGCCCTTGGCTGTGGCGATGGGAAGGTCAGCTGTGACCTTGGAGAGAGCTCCAGAGCACTAACCACCGCCAGCTTGCCACCGAGGGCACTTGCCTCTAACGTGCTCTGTGGTGGCTGATGCTTTTACCTTTGTTGCTATTAAGTATTAACAGATCGAACCATTTGATATTGCTGACATGGGACCTGGTTTTTTGTTTTGATTGGCAATTTCTTATGGTTCAACCTAACGGTGAAAGGAGAGGGCCGGGGAGGGGGCCGGAGAGGTTGGATGGGGTGGGGGTGGGGGGGGGGAGCAGGCAGGGAGCATCTAGAGTGGAGGAGCCCTGCCCCCTGGTGGCGGGGAGGTAATCTCCCGCGCGGGGCTGAGGGGCACGTCTGGTGACAGCCTGGTCTCCTCCACTACCCCCGCACCTGTCTGCGCTCTGGACGGCCCCTCGGCGCAGCCGGGGGCGAACTCTCCCACTCATAACCAACCTCTCCGCGAGGATGATGCCCTCAGCCAGCATCTTGGGGCATCAGCTGGGTATAGATTCCCCCGTGGAGACTCTCAGGAGCCCCGCAGACCTCTCGGTCCTCGCCCTGCTTCTACCCAACCCGCCCAGACCCTCCGAGGTCTCCCCCGTCGAGGTGAGGAGGGGTGGGTTGACATCTGGGGGCAGTTGTTCCTCTGAGGTGAGGACCCAAGCGGGGCCAGGCCGGGAGGCTCTTGGGATTGCCGGGGCTGGGACTGAGGGGGCAGTGGCACCCCTTCGTCCTCAGCTGAACCCTGCCCGGAGCCAAGTTCCCCGCACAAGACCGGGATGTGCGGCCTCGCGGCCCCAGACGCTGGGTAGGAGCGGACACTGGCCTGCGTGATGAGTCAGGGCGGGAGGTGTGCTCGGGGTCGGGGTGAAGGGTGGGGAGGCAGGGGCGTCAAGGAGGCGGTGCCCGTTTGCCGCACGTGACCGGAAGTCATCCTCCATCTAGCTGGGGAAAGAGGGGGTCCCCGAGATGCCACCCTCTGGGCAGTTCTCTGCAGGAACATGGTTCCCTGCTTGCAGGGGGCAAGAGACACTGCCAGGAGGGATGGGGGCAGAGGAAGGGGCAGTGCTCCCCGATCAGCCCACGCTGACAGGCAGGGGTGGTGCCTGGACGGAGGAGAACATCTGACATGGCCCCATCTGTGTCCCTCCCTCTCTTGACTGGAAAACACACAGAGGGGTCAGCAGGGCCAGACAGGGGTCACAGGCTCCCAGGAAATGCTTTGACGGCTTTTAGCCTCTCTTTTGATCAGACTAGGAGAACTTTCCAAACGTTGACACAAGGGAAGAAAAGCCTATTCTTCCCTGGGCCAGGGCCTTGGTGTCAGGCCGAGGCCAGAGGATGGGAGGGAAGGGGACGGAGGCCGAGGGTGGCGGGCAGAGGCAATAGAGACTCAGCTGGAAAGGGAGGCCCCCGGACACGCTCGCTGCCCTCCTGTCCCCACCTCCACCTCCAGGGAGCATCTGGCTCCCTTTCTATTTGTTTATTTTCTTTGGGGCAGGACAGGAGGGAGATTAATGAATAAAGCCATCCCGTCTGAAAAGAACCCCAAACCAACTCCATTTTTCTTGCAGCCTCGAGGGCTTATGTAACCCGGCGCTTTTCTTACTGGCCTCTCTCTCGTACCCGTCCCTCTTCCCCTCTCCCCCTCTCTGCGTTAAGAGCACTCGGAAGCCCAGAACTGCTTCTTTTCAGGCCCCAAAGCTGCCCAGCCATCTCCTTGGAAGCCTCCAGGGTCGCTATTCAACTTGGAGTCAGTGTCCAAAGAAGAGATAATATATTTGGGGACAGGAGGCTGAGTGGCTGTTTCCTCTCTCTCTCTCCCGACGTGGGGGGAGGGCTCGGGCCAGACGCGGGGTCTTAAAACCAGGAGGGACCTTGATAATCCTCAGACACAGCGCCCCGGAGACGGACCCACCGACTGGTCCTGAAAGGCAGAAGGGAGGGAATGTTCCCTGAGAAGATACAGACATGAGCCCTCACCTGTCACACGTCGGATGTCCTTGAAATCTGTTTTGTCTCTTAAATTAGGTAAAATTTTCATTCCACTCTCTGTCTGTTGTTGGTTTAGGATGAAAACAAGATTTCCCCTCAAAGTCTTTGAGCAAAATTGAAACCACAGGAAAAATGCATTTAATCCTGTGGCCTCGAGGACCTCCTGGCCCACTAGTCTGAGAAGTGGGGGGCCAATGCAACAAACGCCCTTAGTCCCCGATTAAGGAAACAATGGTTTGATGGGCTCGGACACTGCCCAAGGTCACCGCTGTCAGTGGCAGAGATGAGGCTGGCCCCTAAGTTTCTTGCTTCCCCGTCCAGCCCACTCTGCACGCGGTGACATTGCCTCTTAGCTCCTGGCAGGGTCTTAAAACACCCTTGCTTTTTGCCTCCTTACACCTCCAGGATGTTGTGCTCAGACACACGCCTCGCTCGCTGTCCCGGGTGAGCCTGGCCTCGGGTTCTGAGGCCGATGGTGCCCCAAACCCCTCAGTTTGTGTACAGGGCTTGCCCAACACACAGCACTTGAGTGAGGCGGGCAGGTGCTGGCACGGAACGGTGGGTACCCCAAAGGCGGGTTTCCAGCCAGACGCTCATGATGCCCACGCCCCCTAGTGGTGGCTTCAGGGACACCTTTGAGCCTAAAGCGACTGGACGATTCACAGCAAGAGCGGGTCCCTGAGGAAACTGCCCCCCTTTCTGATCCCATTTCCAGCCCCTAGATCAAGAGGCTCTTTCCTGGAGGGAGGAAGCGGGGAGAACAGGAGGGTAGGGGGCTTACAATGCCTCTCCTGACCCCTGGGCCTCAGGATGTAGACGGAGGGCAGAGTGTGATGGGGAATTCACAGGTCTGAGCTCTGCCTGCACCTCGCCACCTTCACAAAGCACATCTCCAGGGTGAGACACGGGAGGCTGAGGGACGATCCAGACAGATGTGCGCGGGGGGAGCAGACCGACAGGAAGGTGACAAGGACGGAAGGGGAAACGCACGTTAGTATCAGCCGGCATCACGTACCAGGGGCCGAGTGGGCAGCAAGGACGGCGGAAGAGGGGGGAAAGCAGTTGGGAGCAGAGTCCGAGGAGGAAATGGGGACAGTAGGGACCTGCCACGCCAGCCTAAGACAACAGATCATGGGACGCAGAGATCACAATAAAAGAGCATCGCCGCCAATCATGAGATGCACTCTGGGTGTCACTGCTGGGGACACTGCTGTCCTGCTAACCTGTCAGCAGGTCGAAGCGTCACCTCCTCTGGTGGCTGAGTGTGGAACTTGCCCAGTGGAGGCAA
This sequence comes from Panthera pardus, assembly GCF_024362965.1. Classification (NCBI taxonomy): domain Eukaryota; kingdom Metazoa; phylum Chordata; class Mammalia; order Carnivora; family Felidae; genus Panthera; species Panthera pardus. The sequence goes on along the minus strand of NW_026526777.1, from coordinate 4,709,678 downwards.
ATTCGCTAGTATTAGCCTGAAGCTATAGGAGGAAGGACTTTGGAATCCAGCCAAAAGCTTGGCTCTGTTGCTTGTAAGTTGCGTCTCCTGGCCTCCCCGAATGTCAGCTTCGTCCCCTGCCCTCCGCTCCCCTCCCCTCCCCTGCCCTCCCCTTTCCTTCCCCTCTCTCTCCTCCCCTTCCCTGGAAGCACCTTCTCTCTGACCCCCTAGCCCCCAGCCTCCAAGTGTCTAAATCCTGGCTAACCTTCAGACCCGCCGGTCCCAATGCCACCTTTCTCTGTAAAAAGCCTTTCTTGAGTGAGACAGCCAGGTGTGGAGGGAAAACCCAGCTCCTGGCTGGTAGTCACTGAGTTGGTTTCCTGGCCTAAAAGGGGATAATAACATTCTTATGGAGTGCTCCCTTGAGCCAAATGTCGCCTTTCCCTTTGCACATCCCCCCAGTGCCTCACGGATACCTCGTCTGTGGCCCTTACCACCTCCTGCCTGCTTTATGGCTGCCTCCCTTTGGGCTTGGCAGGTCCTCAAGGCCAGAACCTACGTCGAATTCATCTCTGTGGCTCCGGGGTCTGTCGTCCTTAGAACCTGGCACCCAGGAGATGCTAAAGAAAGCGTCTGTCGTGTAAATGCGGGGAACTGCCAGGTACTTCCCGCGGCGGCCGCGTCATTACACACGAGGACATCTTTTCCTTGCTTGCACATCTGTTAGTGTTGGCGACCAGTTATTGGGGTTTCCGTGTGTTCAGGAGAAAGAGAAAACATATGAAAAGTCAAGAGCAAAGAGGGAGGGAGGATGGAGAGCCTCGGAGGAGAGGCTCTGGGCCCAAGCGAAGTTCTGTCCGTCCGTGCGGGACGAGAGCTCCCACCGTGCGGGAAGGGGCGGTCCGTTCTCTCCCTTCTGCTCATTCACTCACTCCAGAAATACTCCTGGAGCACCTACTATGTGTCCTAATCGTACGTCGGGGTAGTGAAAACGTAGTATGCCTGGATCCTTACTTCAGTAAGCTTATTTGTAGCAGAAGATGGGCGCTATGCCAGATCGATGTCCCATAAAACGTACAGATGGTGATATATATGTGCGTGTATATGGAAGGTCAGAGGAGGGAGGTATTAATTGAAGCTGTGGGGATCAGGGGCTTCATTTATCCTGGGCTCTGAAGGATATTTCGGTACGTAGGGACAAGGACAGAGGGGAGGCGAGGGAGGGAGAAGAGCACGAACGCATGGGTGCGTAGGGCAGGGACCAGCTGGTTTGCCCAAAGCCATAGGAGAAAAGAGGTGGGAGATGAGGCTGGAAAGGAGGTTTGCAAACAGATCAGGGAAGGCCACCTGTGCCCGGCTGAGTCTGGTCTCTCCTAGATCGATAACGCAGAGACACGGACATTTCCTGAGCTGGGGACGGCACTGAGACGGTGACACTATAATGAAAAGCCGGTGGGCTCGGGAGACAGGGGACCCGAGCCTGAGACCAGCCGCACAGTCCAAGTCAGTCACCTCCCCCAGCCTCAGGTTCCTCCGCCACGAGACAAGGAGTCTGATCTTAACCCCCCGTAGGTACTGAACCTGGGTAAACGCTCTCGGGTTCGTGATCGGAGGTGTGTTTCGGGGAGAGAGAGCGGGCGTCGCAGTGTGGGAAGGACTCGGGGAGAGAAAGAGCGGACAGGTGAGTGGGAGGCCGAAAGGCAGAGAGGACCCGACGTCAGGCCGGGAGATGAGAGGAAGGGACACGAGTGGAAATTGGCAGTTTGTGACGCATGTTGGCGTGGCGAGAGTCTGAGTGTGGTAACTCAGGATGATGGCGTCCTCAGCTGTTCGGGAACCCAGGATTCGTTCACATCGGGGAATGAACACAGGTGGTGTTAGGGCCCAAAGCTCCTTTCAGGCAAGTCGTCACAGAAAACAGATGGAGCCTTTGCCCAGGGTCCTTTCCCTGCCTCTCCAGCCTGACCGGTTTTAGAAGGTGCACGGCTCTCCCCTGTGCCTTCTGCCACGGCCCCGGGTGGGGGTTGACGCATCTTTTCCAGGCACATAACTTGGCGTAGCTCACTCCCCTGCCCACCGCCACGGCCAGGCTCAGTCTCTCTCTCCATCTGGCGTGGCCCACTCCCGTGTCCACGGCCACGGCCAAGCTCAGGCTCTCTCTCCATCTGGCGTGGCCCACTCCCGTGTCCACGGCCACGGCCAAGCTCAGGCTCTCTCTGCATCTGGCGTGGCCCACTCCCGTGTCCACGGCCACGGCCAAGCTCAGGCTGTCTCTCCATCTGGCGTGGCCCACTCCCGTGTCCACGGCCACGGCCAAGCTCAGGCTCTCTCTCCATCCTCCCGCTGACCCAGAGGGGAGATGGATGGGTGCCTTGGGACTTGCTTTCTCCTGCCTTTGAAGCTCGTATCTGTAACCCCCTGCAGCATTAGTGGAGCCAGGGTAAGCCTGGGTCCCTCCCCCCGTGTCGCGGCTCCACCTCGAGGTCTCCGGAGGCTCGGCGGCCAGTCTCCCGGGAGCTAAACCAAGGCTGCAGCCCTCACTCGGGCCTCTCTGGGTCCGGATCAGCTTTCGTCCCCTTCCTCAGTCTTTGGTAATAAACTGTACCCGGTGCTGGGGAAACAGGCGAGAGTCACGGTCCACGGCCTTAAATGAAGACCTCACAGCTGACAAACCACGGCAGAGCGCTCAGATGGTCTAACGTAGGAACGTGTACAAGGCCCAGGCTTCACGGACCCACGCTGGGGTGAGGCCTGGGGGATGGGGAGCACCGATTATTTCTTGGATGGTCAGGGAAGGCTTCAAAAACAGGGCAAGTCACCCTCGAGTCGAGAGAGATCGGCAGGAGGTCCTCAGGCAGGCACGGAGCCAGCGACGCCACGGCAGGTCCAAAGGCAGAAAGGGTGAAGCGGTGAGGCCCTCCGCGGAGCTGGAGCCCGGGGTGCGGGTAGACAAGCGGCAGGAATCATGCCGCCAAGTAGGCAGAGACTAAACCATGCAGGGCCTTGAATGCTAGGCTCAGAGGTTGCATTTGATCCCCAAAGCGGTAGGATTGATTTTAGTCACGACGGTCACGACAGCTGGGTGTCCTCGCTCCAGAGCAGAGCTGTGCTCCAGAGGGGCTCTGACAAACCCACCGATTCTGGAGAATAACTGACTCCCGAGCTCGCAGGCGAATCCAGGTTACCTGCAGCGTGAGTCTGGACCTGGGGGGAAGCGGGCCGGGCACCCCCGTGGGTCTGATGGCCCTGGTCTTAGAAAGAATCATTAGTACATTCCTTAGAGACGGGAGAAGTTGATGGTGTCCCCTTCCCTCTGTTCACCACTTGGGGGCTGGTTTCACCGTCAGACTGTGTCCCTGGGATCTGGCGGGGACCGGGCTGGGGACACAGCACCCCCTGGAGGCAGGACTGTGTGTGTGCCCGGCAGGGCTGGGGCTGCTCCCTTCCCAGGAGCCCGGCCAGCTTGGGGGTGGGGGCGTGGCGGATTGTTTGTCCGCTTCTGCCTCTCGCCCCCTCGGAGAACAAAGCTGCCTGGCCGTGGGAGGTGGCGTGGCAGCTGGGGGACAGCCGGACGAGGCGGAGAGAAAGGCTGGCACCGCAGGCACGCAGCTGGAGGCGGCTGTCACAACAGAGTTCCAGCCAGTGGCCAAAATCTCCGTCCGGTGCCGTGAACGCCCAGCCCCGACGCCGGGCTCCGTGTTCCCCGCACAGGGCCCCGCAGAGGCGCTTTCCCCAGACCACGGCACCCGTGAGAATGGACCCGGGTACACGGAAGCGGTTGTTGCAAAAGTCCTGGGGGCGCCTGGCTGGCTCGGTCGGTGGGGCGCGTGACTCTTGATCTCGGGGTTGGGAGTTCGAGCCCCACGTTGGGTGTGGAATCTACTTAAAAACAACAACAACAACAACATAACTAAATAAATAAAAAGAAAAAAAAAAAAGCGTTCTGGACCGGATCCCAAAGCCCTGGGTTCTGGTTCCAACTCTACCATTAATCTACTTGGGGCAAATCTCCTGAGCCTGTTTCTAATGACTTCTGTACTTACTTCATAGTGTGAGGGCCAAATTACATATTTTACGGACTGCGATGGGATAACATCATCACAGGCAATTGTTTGGGGAGGATAAGCGAGGCTTCCCTTGGGCCCCAAGAGCTTCCGTGCCTGAAGTCAGGCGGAATCTTTCCTCAGCACAAAGCTAGGACTTTGAGGATGGGTCCCCGAATGTCACCCTAGGATGTCTGGGGTAGCGATGGCGCGGAAGGGGCAGGCATCCTGTCCCCCGTGAGGGTAGGTGAGAGCCTGCACCTCCTCTGTGGACTCTCTGCGAAGTGCAAGTCCATCCTGCCCTTGGACACCCCCAGGCACGGAGCGCTGTCTGCCTCCCGAGAAGCTCTTTCACGTTTGGCTGTCCTGATTGTTACATTGTGCCTTGTCGTCTGGATCTGGAGTCTTTTCCTCTGTGGTGTGGATTCATCGGTGCTGGCGGTTCCTCTTGGAGCTCCAAGAGCAGGTCCAAACCCCTGTTCGTGTGATCGCCCTTCAAACCAAGTATTTGCGATCCGGAATTGCTCAGATAATCTTTGGGCCCAAATACGCACCCCAACATTTATCCTTTTTGTTAGACTTAGCCCATTCCTCTGGCTCCTTTTGGGTCCTAATTCTGCCCCAGACCTTGCATTTGCCATCTGTCCCAGCTTTGTGTCACCCTCGTAACTGGCGGCCGTGTGTTCTATAGTTCTGAATAAAATTAATGTTGCAAACAGGGGCGCCTGGGTGGCTCAGTCGGCTAAGCGTCTGACTCTTGGTCTCGGCTCAGGTCACGAACTCGCGGTTTGTGAGTTCGAGCCCCGCATCGGGCTCTCTGCTGACGGTGAGGAGCCTGCTTGGGATTCTCTCTCCCTCTCTGCGCCGCCCTAGGGGCACCTGGGTGGCTCAGTCGGTTAAGCGTCCGACTTGGGCTCAGGTCACGATCTCACGGTTCAAGAGTTCAAGTCCCGCATCGCGCTCTGTGCGGACAGCCCAGAGTCTGGAGCCTGCTTCCGATTCTGTGTCTCCCTCCCCCTCTCTCTCTGCCCCTCCCTCATTCATGCTCTGTCTCTCTCTCTCTCTCTCAAAAATAAATAAAAACATTAAAAAAATAAAAAAAAAGAAACTAAAATAAAAAAGTTATGTTCACTCATCCACAGCTTTCCAGGGCTTCCTCCATCCGCTGATAGTTTCTCAGAGTCTCTCAGGAAGGTTCCACATCTTTTCCAGTTTGAGGATCAAACGAGAAGGCACGCTAATGGGCGAGCTTTAAAATGGTAGAGATGTGGGGGCTGTGTTTTGTCTTTACTGCTGCTATTGAGTACTGAAGGGGGCTATACCTGGGCTCGAATCGTAATTCTCCAAACCTCAGAATTATAAAGCTTCCCTTTTGCTCCAAAGTAGATAAGGGTATTGGGAAGTGGACAAAAGTCCCAAGTGGACGAGCACTGGTAAGCAGGCTCCTGGCTGCCTCTGAACATTCCGGGATTCTCATCCATTGGTGACCGCCAATTCAGGGTCTACTTGGGTGGGGGGTTTAAACGGGCCCAAATAATTTAGTTTTCCAGATGTCGGGCCGTGGGGAAGATGGGGTAAGGGAGCAGCGTGAAGAATGATAATGCGATGGCCCAGATATTTTGGAATGGAGAAGGAGATGAGGTTCTCTGTTCTCCAAGAAGGACCCAAATCCCTGGAGATCACCCTCCTTCTTCCCAGAAGGTCTGGTCATCAGATCCAGAGTCCAAGGGTTCAGTGATTGGAATCCTATCTCTGCTGGAAAAGTACAAGCTACTCCTTGGGCAGAGCTACCAGCACCTTGCGTGAAGCGAGCTGGCTCCTATTTCAGAGCCTTGTCCCACTTTCTTCCATCAGGACAAACAACGATCCTGAATTTGAGCTTGTGCGGACGTGACCGCTAATCCACACCAACTCTCCTACCTCACCCAGTCAAGGCCACTCTGCCGCCCCTGACCTGGCATTTCCCTCTGCACCGCCAGGAGGCCTCGGCGTGGTGGTTCCCTCCTCCTTTCCCATCGCTCAGCTCTTTCAGCTCAGGTCCTGCCCGTGCTATTCCCAGCACCACCTGACCCAGACCGAACGAATTCCCCCGGATGATGCAAATAGATGACGGTGATGGCGATGATAAAGTAGTAATAATAATATGCAGTGAAATGGTCCAGGTCCTTAGAAAACATCTCAAAGGGTAGCAGGTTGGGCAGTTTCCGCTGTTTTCTGAGCCAGATGAGTCCCCTGGTTGTCACCAGTGAGTACTGCCCTGGGGCTAGGGGAAAGGCAGGGAAATGAAGGGTTTGTGTGTTTTCAGGGGCGGGGGTGGCCTGGAAGGATTTCAACAGGATAGTCTTTCTTGCCCTGCCATTTATGAGGGTGGGGAGGGATCCTATTTCAGAATGAGAGATCTTGACAGAACTGGTTTTGCGGGGAAGAGAGACCAGTAGAACGCTTTCCTCTGGCCCCACCTTCCAGGACCTGTGCTTGTCACAGAGAATCACAAAGATCAGACTTCCCTGCGATTATCTGCTCCCTGAATGTGTCTGGCTCACCAGGCTGGGAGTTCTTGGAGAGCAAGGGTGAGGTCATTTGCATTGTTGGCCTACCAGCGGCCTGCACGGCGCCCGGCGAATAGCGAGTGCTCAGTAAATACGCGCTAACGGTAAGATCGGTGACCCCGAAACGCACGTCACTTCTTCCTTCGCCGTGGGCGGTGGCCAGGAGTTGGCTGGCCTCCTGCAATAACCCCCGCTGTGCCGTCTCGCTCCCTCCAGATGACGTCGGTGGCCAAGGTGTACTACAGTCAGACCACTCAGACGGAGAGCCGGCCCCTCGTGGGCCCAGGGGTCCGACGGCGGAGGGTCCTGACAAAAGACGGCCGCAGCAACGTCAGGATGGAGCACATCGCCGACAAGCGCTTCCTGTACCTCAAGGACCTGTGGACGACCTTCATCGACATGCAGTGGCGCTACAAGCTTCTGCTCTTCTCCGCGACCTTCGCGGGCACCTGGTTCCTCTTCGGCGTCGTGTGGTACCTGGTGGCCGTGGCCCACGGAGACCTGCTGGAGCTGGGCCCCCCGGCCAACCACACCCCCTGCGTGGTGCAGGTGCACACGCTCACCGGGGCCTTCCTCTTCTCCCTCGAGTCCCAGACCACCATCGGCTACGGCTTCCGCTACATCAGCGAGGAGTGCCCGCTGGCCATCGTGCTGCTGATCGCCCAGCTGGTGCTCACCACCATCCTGGAAATCTTCATCACGGGCACCTTCCTGGCCAAGATCGCGCGGCCCAAGAAGCGGGCCGAGACCATCCGTTTCAGCCAGCACGCGGTCGTGGCCGCCCACGACGGGAAGCCCTGCCTCATGATCCGCGTCGCCAACATGCGGAAGAGCCTCCTCATCGGCTGCCAGGTGACAGGCAAACTGCTCCAGACCCACCAGACCAGAGAGGGCGAGAACATCCGGCTCAACCAGGTCAACGTCACTTTCCAGGTGGACACGGCCTCGGACAGCCCCTTCCTCATTCTGCCCCTCACCTTCTACCACGTGGTGGATGAGACCAGCCCCTTGAAAGACCTCCCCCTCCGCAGCGGGGAGGGGGACTTCGAGCTGGTGCTGATCCTAAGCGGGACGGTGGAATCCACCAGCGCCACCTGCCAGGTGCGCACCTCCTACCTGCCCGAGGAGATCCTCTGGGGCTACGAGTTCACGCCCGCCATCTCGCTGTCAGCCAGCGGCAAATACATAGCCGACTTCAGCCTTTTTGACCAGGTCGTGAAGGTGGCCCCTCCCAGCGGCCTCCGCGACAGCGCCGTGCGCTACGGGGACCCCGAGAAGCTCAAGCTGGAGGAGTCCTTGAGGGAGCAAGCGGAGAAGGAGGGTGGCGCCCTCAGTGTGCGTATCAGCAACGTCTGATGGCCCGCGGCCCCGCCCACCCCGTCTCTCTGGTCTCTCCTCTTTCGGCAGCCCCGGGGGACGGCCGTCGCCCAGGCTAGCTGGAGAGCCCCCGGAAGCACCCATTCTCCACTCCCTCCGCTTTAACCTGGCGGCCCGTGGGTGGGCGAGGCCAACTGGAGTCCGAGCTTTCCTTCCATCGGCCCCTTCGGCCCAGCCCACCCCTCCCCAAGACACGCAACTCCCCGACACCAGGATGGGGGAAGGAGAGGGAAGATTAAGGCTGAGGTGGCTCAGGACGCATCGGCCACGCTTGGAGACTCACATCGGGAGGACCGCGCAGTTGGATGGATAGACCCCACCCCCCCCTCACCTCCCACCGCCACCACCGCCACCGTGAAGTTTGGTGGCCTGGGGCCGGAGCCCCCACCCGCCTCTAATTTCCCACCCAGCTAGTTCCCTAAGGCAAGACTCCGATGGTTGTTTTGGAGTCCGCGCCCTCAGAAATACGGGAATCCGGAATTAATTGATCCTGGGTTCTCTACCAACCCCTGTTGAAAGGAGTCAGGGTTTCTCATAGCGTAATTTCTGCTGGCACATTCTGACTAGAACCTTGGTCACCCCCGTTTTCCTTTCTATCTTCTCCAGTGGACCCTGTCTTAGGGTACCCAGTTTTCTCACAAAGCCGCCTCCTCTCTCAGAGAATAGAGGTTGACGTGCGCCCGTCCCGGAATCTGAACCCTTCGGTGTGGAGTGACGAATGCAGAGCCCTCGTCCAAAGCCCTGACCCTATCCTCCAGACAGCCCTGGGGGGGATCTGTCTCCTGTGAGCCGTGGATGGGATGGCCCTTGCCGGTATGTTCCCAACCCCCACGGAAAGGTCTGGAAATGGTGTTCCAGGTACTTACAGGGCACAGATTCCCAAGGAAAGCGACATTAACCCTACCATGCAGGACGAGTACATTCTCAGACCTCCAGACTGCCGTGTGGAGTCTCTGGGAATTGGGGGTGCTTTATGAGGGTTTGGGCTGGGGCAGAACTCTGGCTGGCGGACACCATTCTCCCTGTCACCCTTCTGAGGTGTCAGCTGTTTCACCAGGCAGTGCTGGGAGGGAGGGAGACTATACTTCCTGACCCAACCACCGGGGTCTCCCTGAGCCATTCCCGAGACTTGGGCAAAGTGGGCACGGGTCCCATCTCCACTCCCCTCTGCCGTGAAGAGGAAGAAGTTAAAGGGTACGCTTTAGATCAACCTCAGGCCAGTCCTTGTTCCCTGGTGGGGACTGTGGGAGGGGCCAAGAAGGGCGTTTGGGCACCAGAACGTTCTCTAAAGCCCCAAACCCCAAGAGTGCCTCCTGGTCTCATGTACGTGCCAAGGAACTGCCCCCGTGCCCCCACGGTGGCTTGGCAGAGAGTCCTTGTGCGAATGCAGTGGCAGTTTAAGGTGGACTCAGCCAACCGTTACGAGCTCCAACACTCGCACAGGCCGTGGACACGCGTCTGCGTGCCGAGCTTCGGAGAAACGCACGGTTCTGAGGCTGGACCTGTGGTCACGGCTCACGCGACTGCACCAGGCCCCCTTCTACGCAGCTCTCCTTGAACTCAACTCCATTTTGAAACTGAAGACCCTTCGTTCTTCCCTGACCGTAAACCCCACCAACGCTCCCTAGCTCTCAAGAAAACGAGGACCAGAAAAACTTGAAAATCTGATACAGAGAACAGAAGGCAAAGAGCCAGTTTCTGGGCTCTCGACTTTATTCAACGTTAGACTTACCTGATTTCTTTCTGTGTGTAAGGGCCCAAAATACTGGAGTGTGTGCGTGTGTGCGCGTGTGTGTGTGCGTGTACCTTCTCCATCAGCAAGCCATCCTGTGCTAGTTTCTTCTGTGCACGGCTGTGTCCCTCCTGAGGGAAATCCTCTCTCCCGAGTGCCCCGCTGTCTATTCTAGGCCCCCAGACTCAGATTCTTGCATAACAAAATAAGGACATTTTCTGCCTTAACCTTTTTGATTCTCCTCCCAGACCCCAGACTTTGCTCTAAGCTGCACTTTAAATCATACTGTCCTTTTAACACAACCTGGCTTCCTCTGCCATAAGCCTCCCTGGAGGACAACGCTTCCCCCCCCCACCCTAACCGGCTCTTTGTATCACCCCCTCTTCCTCGGAGCTGAAATCCTTTCTCCGGCTGTCGGACAAGCTTTATAAGCAGCCACGTCTGGTGAGCAGTGGGTCCCCTGACCACAGCAACCATGGACTTGGGATGTCAGGAGAGCACTGGGCACCCATGTTAACCGGGAGATTCCAGACGGGCAAACAAGCGACAGGGAGGGTACTCAGGGTGTGACGAAGACAGAGGGTGGTGCTGAGGGACCTGGTGAAATCACGAAGCCGGAGTCTCCCTTGGACTAGCGGACGAGTCGTAGGCGGAGGCTTGGGAAGTAGCACATGGTACAAATGGAAGGTTTACCTAAGGAGAAAGCGACAGAGATAATATATATATGTAGACAGATGTATGTATATAGATGTTTATAGGACCAAATATACTGAATGTACAGAAAGGAGATCTTAGCATGGGGGCAGTTCTGTTGCTCTGGTTCGGGGGGAGGGCTCCCCAGATTTCCAGACTTCTGCCCAGTGATCCTGGTCTCCATGCGGAGACAGCTGATGAGGCTTTCAGGTTTGAGGACGGGAGAGGGAGGCGTGGAAGCCGCTCTTCAGATGCCCATGAGGCTGCTGACAACCCCTGCGTGCTGAGGCCCGGGAGGAGGGGGACAGGAGGACACGGGGGGAGGATGCTTGGGCCACGGGCATCTAGAGTCCACTTACGCTGCGCGCTCCGCCCCAGCAGTGTCCTGTCACTGTAGCACTTTTTTTTTTGGTTTTAAAATAAAAAGCACCTTCTGTTTCCTGGTCTTGAAGTCCGCTGTATTTCCTTCTTCTACAGGGGTGGGGGGGGGGGACTGCAGCCCCAGCCCCGTGGCGCGTGGGCGGGGTGGGGGGGCTGTCACACCAGAAGCTGACCCCCGCGGGGGTGGGAGGCACGGATGGGGATGTCCCCACCCTAGACTCCAAACGCCGGGACTGCACAGGTGTTGGGCTGCGGACGAGCCCCGAGACAGAGCCCCAGCCCTCGCCCTGGCTGCATCCGGCCCCGACACTGTCTATGCCGGGAGTCCTACTACCGGCACCGGGCATCGGGGAGGGCGGGGTGAAAAGGGGGAATGGGGCCACCCGCCCCACGGGAGGCTTCTGAAATCCTGACTCTGTGCTTCACCTCGTTAGCCACGGCCCACCCCTGCCAGCTAAGAAGACCTTGCAAAGATTTCCCTGTGAGGCCCCAGCAGGGAAGGGCAGGCAGTTCTCACACCGCTGCAAGTCGGGGACGCTGCCCCCTCCCCTCGGCTGCTACCGGGTCCTCCCCGCGCCGGTTAACCTAGTGTCTCTGTAAGAAAACCCACCGCCTGGGCTGTAGCGTCCGCACGGCCCGTGGGCTTCGGATCGGCCGGTTCTGCCGAAGCACACGTGTCCAGGGACGGCTTTTCCGTTCCCCGCGTTCAGACGAAACCAGCTCTTTTTACCTGGTTAAAAAAGACGTGAGCTTCTTCGGTTTATTTTATTTTAGTCTGTTCACAACATGCTGCTAAACAAAATGGGACGAATCTCTGCTCTAAGTGGAAGCCAATCCTAGTACGGGCCGAACTCACAGGCCTGAGGGAAGGGAGGGTGGAGTGAGGCGGGGACAGAAGAAGGGAGCATGTGGCCAGGCCCCTCCCCTTTCCCACTGCCCTCCCTCCTTCTGGGATCTCCCTTCATCAACCTCATCAACCTCGGGGGCCTTTAGTTTAGCAAATCCCTTTCACACTCGACTTTGGTTTTTTTTTAAAGACCCAGAAATGTGGATATTGGCTCAGCTCAATCTGGGAAAGCCCAGGTGCTTTGGGTCCCGGGCACTGTGCCCTTCCAGCCGGTGATTCACGAGCCCGATTTCCCTTCCATGCTACCGTGTGCGCGCACTCCTTACACATCCTCAAGGCTCTCCAAGCCCGTTCATTTAACTGTGGGGCATCTTGCCCCGACATTCAGAGAAATGGGTTTCTCTTCTACGCTTACCCAGCACTCACCCGAAAAAGATCTGGTTGTCGGTCCCCGGTCCCGAACCCTCTCTGACAAGTAACACATCCTGGAGTCACTGACTCCTGTTCCCTAGAAATGGAAGGACAGAAGGAGGAGGAGGGAGAATACGGGTCTCGTATCATCATCAACAGACGTTTTACCCATGACATTTTCCGCAACACTAGTTTAGGGACAAGCCAGTCGTAAGACACGGGAGACAGAGGATGTAGGAAACATCCAGTCCCTCAAACTTTGAAGAAACTTGCAAACTTGTGTGGAAAACAAGACAGAGCCACAAGTCACGGGCACCGAGGCCAATGGCAGGTGGCATCCGCTAAGGACCAGGTATGCCATTTACAACACGTGCTAGAGAGTGAGACCTCGGGGGACAACAATAGTTCACAGGGACAAGCACCAGGCAAGGGAGGATAACAATCTACGAGGTCTGGCTAGAACACATTTGATGGAACGTTCGAGAAACATCAGCAAATGCTGAGTTCCTCTTATGTGGATGGTAAGAGTACCGTTCGAGGAACAGGGATAGAAGACATGACACCTGCCATGAGGGATGGACGGCCTCACTGGGCTTTGCTCTGCTCTCCTGCGCAACTCCCTCCTGTCCGCCAACCCCAAGCCTTGCTAACTCTTACGACGCCCTTCTCAGACCAAAACGCTTGTTAAAACCTATGGCTTGGGGCACCCGGGTGGCTCAGTCGGTTGAGCGTCCGACTTCGGCTCAGGTCATGATCCCGCGGTGTGTGAGTTCGAGGCCCGCGTCGGGCTCTGTGCGGACAGCTCGGGGCCTGCAGCCTGCTTCGGATTCTGTGTCTCCCTCTCTCTCTCCGCCCCTCCCTTGCTCATGCTCTGTCTCTCCTGTCTCAGAAACAAATAAACATTAAAAAAAAAAAAAAAAAAAAGCTATGGCTTCGCCACATACCCCCCTTTCATAGCACTTATCAGGGTGGCAACTTCACTTGTGAATGATCTCACTGATGTCGGTCTTGCTCACCAGACTTTAAGTGCCATGTGAATGGGACTCATGTCGGGGTTTGGTCACGGGCACAGCTGGCACTTAGCCCAGGACCTGCATGTATGCTACTCAAGAAGGGAAGAGGGAGGGAAGGAACTTGCCTGGAGTCCACACCGCTAGTATACAGTGGAGCTCATACGTCTGTTAAACACCCACGGAAGACTTAGGTAGCAGATTTCCTAAGGCATGACGCAATTAACTGATTAAAAACAAAAAATAGAACAGACACTAAACTCTACTGTTCTGCAACGAGAGATCATTTCCTAGTTAAGGTCTAGGGAGAGTTGACATAGGAGTAGAGGTTGGAATCCGGCATCCAAGGACCAACAGTAGGTAAGGAAGTGAAAAGAAACTCGGCCCTTTGTAGATGGTACAGCATGAGCAAAAGCATGGCAGGAAGAAAGCACAAGGCTTAAGTAAGGGATGGGTAATAAAGCCGCAACAGAGGGCTTTATAGGTGAATAGATGGCAAAGGTAGGGTAATGGAGGGACTGAATGGCACGTTAAATGGCCCATTATTTTTTTCTGTAGGCAGTTGGGAGCCATTGAAAATGTTTGAGGAAGGAAAGGATCTAATTAAAGGGCTGTTTATGGCTATCAGCCTAGCAGCAGGATTGAGAGACAGGAGACAATAAGCCAGTTAAAAGACCTACAAAAGCTTGGGTGGAGGGGCGGGGGGGGGGGGGGGGGGGGGGGGGGGGGGGGAAGGTAAGCACCACAGACCCTCGTGTAGTGTAGGTGGTCAGGACGTATGATTAAATGGAGTTGTTGGAGGTCTGGACTAAGGTACTGGATGCTGAGCCTGAAAAGAATTAGGAATCGATCAAAAAGAAATGACAAAGCGGGAAATATAAGCAAGATCCATGCAAAAGAGTGACTGAATCGGTCAGTATTCCAGCAGAAGCCAGATGGTGCACTCCAAGGGCTAATATGGAGAGGACTCAGTGAAGGGATTTTTACAAGGTGTGGGGCAGGGCTAATAAACCAACAAGGGCTGGTGAGGCACCCAGGGACTCCGACAGCAGGAAGCCTTTAGCAGTCTTAAACCTGCCCGGAAGGTTACTGGAACCTGGTGAGAGTTGGAGGCAAAGGGAGGGGGCTGGAGTAGCTCCAGTGGAAGTCAGGGTCTCAGGCAGCCGAACTCAGCCACTGCCAAAGATCTGCTAGTCCCCCCCACTGGCCTATTCTGATGGGGAGCCAGAGGGCAGGGGAGGCCGCGTGACGCTGCCCAGAACAGGGCAGAAAAGATGGAGAGTAGATCTGGAAAGGTAATGAGAGCAAGAGATCAATGAGAGGAGGCAGAGAGGGAGATCAGAGTCACCAGCAACATTTCATTTGCAGGTTAGCCACACGGTAGTTAGAAATGATCTGAGCCAGGGGAGCCTGGGTGGCTCAGTCGGTTTCAGCGTCCGACTTTGGCTCAGGTCATGATCTCACGGCTCGGGAGTTGGAGCCCCACATTGGGCTCTGTGCTGACAGTGCAGAGCCTGGAGCCTGCTTCGGATTCTGTGTCCCTCTCTGGCTCTGCCCCTCCCTGCTCAATCTCTCTCTCTCTCAAGAATCAATAAACATTAAAAAAAAAAAAGATCTGCGCCAGATAGAATTGCTTTTGCTTTCCAGCTCTGCCTTTAGGTCATGATGTGACTTAGGAAAAAAATTACTTGACCTCCGTTTGAGTCCTGCTTTCTTCATTTGGGAAGGCAGGGTATCCACCTTGCGTGGTAAGTGTCGAGCACGATGCCTGACACACTGCAAACAAGGCCTCAACAGAGCCGGCTGTTTGAAGTCATCATCACCGCCATCACCACAGGACGATGCGCTGTCACTACAGACGCAGCCCGGTACCAAAACGACGGTTAAAAGGAACTATCCACATAAGGCACGTCGTTACACCGAGGCACACAAAAGGAGAAAAAGGTATCGGGATATAAATATGGAGTGTCCACGATTAAATACGGTTCATCCAAAGGATAAATGTAAATTGCGTGATGGATGAACGGGGCAAAGGGAGAGCAGTCCTGGGAGCTGCACGCTGAGGCTGAATGGACTCACCTACTCTGTAAAACCTGTAAGTCAATATCTGCCCGACATTTCTAATGCGCCTAACATGGCAGTCAATTATGAGTGACTGAAAAGAAACTAAGGATAAGGTATCATCCCTAACCCCAGAAACCCAACAATCTCATTGAAAGCTTACGAATAGAACCTGAAATACATGAGGACATCCTGTGGTTCTGCAGACCAAGTGCAGTGAGTGTCCAAGAAGGGAAAGAGCTAATGGGCTGGAGTCCTTGGTGAGAAATTCAGGGGAGCACGGTCGGGGGAGGGGGGGGGCCGGGGAGGAAGGGGACGGAAGCTGAGACAGGTGAAGGACATCAGAGAGAGAAAAGCGCTGGGAGTAGGGAGTCCTCCGAGGATGCCACCCTAGAGGGACTCTGGTCAGAGGACGATCCAGATTGCCCTGCAGGTGCCGGACCTGCTGTTCTGCTGCACCTGTGACGTTGGGGCAAAGAGGAAATGGCTGTTTCCACGCTCAGTGCTCACAACAGTGAGCACTAAGCACGGTCTGTAGCCCCACGTGCCCCACGGCTGCCGCGGAGGCAGTTTTTATGTGCACGTGGCAGGAGACCTACCTTTGGGCTTCTAGCTGGGAACGCCGAGCAAGGCACTAACCGCTTTGGTTTTCAGGTTCTTTGTCTATAAAAGGAGACTTGTCATGAGGGTTACAGGAGATGTGCATAGAGAAGAGCATGTGACCGGCCTCTGGCACAACGGGGACTGACCAGGAAGAGGGTCTCCCCCTCGTGGAAGTGCTCATTCTGTAGGTCTGTCTGGGGTAGGGCTTTCTGGAAGTCTGGGCAAGTGTGTTGTGTACCCCCGGCTGCTATGAGTGGCCTGGGTCCTGCCGTTGCTCCCTGCGGGGGCTTCCAGGCCCTGTGCCCACACACCCTGCTCTAAGGACACTTGAGACAAACAGAGAACTCTTAGCTGAACAGGAGGCAGGCTGGGAAGGAGAGAGACAGCAGAGGGCCACACCTGGCTTTGTCCTGCCAAGGAGACATGATGGGGCGATGGGCAGCCAGCAGTGGGCTAACTATAACCCTATAAGCAGCCCTCTAAACCAGGGCACTGGAGAGTGGAGAGGGGTTGTTTTTGGTAACCCCACTGCGGGTAGCGGGTGTGACCACGGCTAAAAAAAATAAAAATTTTAGATTTAAAAAAAAAAAAAAAAAAGAGGAACGTCCAAAATCAATTCAACTTGTACAGAATGCCTACTACCAGCCTGCTAATGTGTTAGGCGCTGAGGCACAGAAAAAGAACAAGATAGTCTCTGTTCTCAAAGAACTCAAGGCGTCCCCACGGAAAACGAGGGAAGCGAGAGGAACAAAAAATCGGGTATCACAAGGCAGTGCGACAAATGCTGTAACAGAGACTGGTCATTCCGTAAGAGAGGGCCGGAGCACCGGGATGGCAGGCACCGGCCAGGGCTTAGGTAGCAGGCAGGGTCTCGTGCGGGAACGACCTAGAGCTTAGAGGCCCCTGCACCCCAATCCGTCCACCCTCGGCGGAAAGGAGGCAACTACATCACACTGCGGATGAAACCGTAATCTGAGAGCCAGGACGTGCTTTTTAAGGCCGGAAGGGTCGAATTGCTGGCTGGGACGGGAAGGCCACCTTGACACAAGGAAGGGCCAACTCCGCAGCGGCGAGACCCGGGGACACCTTCCCCGCTCCCTCCCACCCAGGGCTGCCGGACAAAACAGCAGCCGTCCAGTTCGGTTCCAGTCCGGGCACACGAGGCATAGTTTCAACATATAGGCGCTTCCCGAGTACTCACGGGGCACGCACGCTGGGCCCGGCCCACACGCCTCGGTTCCCGGCGGGCTGGCGGAGGGACGCCCAACAAGCGATCGCGGGTCATCTTCCCTTCATCCGCGGGTCTCCGGCCCGGGGGACGCGGCCCGAAGTTCGTCCCGTCCCAGGCTCCGTCTCCGCTGACCGGAGATGCGGCGGGGGAACAGGCGGCACGCGCAGAGCTAAGCCGCCGCGACTCCGGGACCACGCCGGCCGCCCTCCGGGAGCCAGGGCACCACGCCTCCCTCAAGGACCGGAAGTCCCGCCCCCGCCGAGGGAAGGCGCGGCAGCGACACAGCCAATCCGGAGGAAGGCACGCTCGGCCGGGCCACTGAGAGCGCGGCGCGGCGCCTCCGACCGGAAGCGGGGCAGGGGCGGGGCCTCCTGCCGGAAGCGACCGCCCGGCCGAGGTTTCGGTTGGCGGCCGGCGGTGGGAGATGCGCCCGCGAGCGAAGGGCGGGCGTTCGAAGGCAGCTCGGCGCTGGGGCTGAGCGGCTGAGGCGCCGCGCGGTCATGGCCCCCACCAAGCCCTGGGGAGAGTGGTTCCTGGGCCTGCGGGTGCCGCCCGCCGGCGTCTTCGGGGTGGCCTTCCTCGCCCGGGTGGCCCTGGTTTTCTACGGCGTCTTCCAGGACCGGACGCTGCTCGTGCGGTACACGGACGTCGACTACCGGGTGTTCACGGACGCCGCGCGCTTCGTCACCGAGGGGCGCTCCCCGTACCTGCGGGCCACGTACCGCTACACCCCGCTGCTGGGCTGGCTGCTCACGCCCAACGTGTACCTGTGCGAGCTCTTCGGGAAGTTTCTGTTCATCAGCTGCGACCTGCTCACCGCCTTCCTCCTCTACCGCCTGCTGCTCTTCAAGGGGCTGGGCCGGCGCCGGGCTTGCGGCTACTGTGTCTTCTGGCTCCTTAATCCGCTGCCCATGGCGGTGTCCAGCCGCGGCAACGCCGACTCGATGGTCGCGGCGCTGGTGCTGGCGACGCTGTACCTGCTCGCGAGGAGGCAGGTGGCGTGCGCCGCGGTGTCGTACGGCCTCGCCGTGCACATGAAGATGTACCCGGTGACCTACATCCTGCCCATCGCCCTGCACTTGCTCCCGGAGCGCGGCGACCCCGGCCGGCCCCGCTGCCCCTTCCAGGCCCGCCTGTACGAATTCCTCAAGAGGCTGTGCAGTCGGGCCGTGCTGCTCTTCGTCGCCGTCGCCGGGCTCACGTTTTCCGCCCTGAGCTTCGGCTTCTACCAGAAATACGGCTGGGAGTTTCTGGAGCACACCTACCTGTACCACCTGACGAGGCGGGACATCCGGCACAACTTCTCGCCCTACTTCTACATGCTGTACTTGACCGCGGAGAGCCCGTGGAGCTTCTCCCTGGGCCTCGCCGCCTTCCTGCCGCAGTTCCTCCTGCTGTCGGCCGTGTCGTTCGCCTACTACAGGGACCTCGTCTTCTGCTGTTTCCTGCACACGGCCATCTTCGTGACTTTTAACAAAGTCTGCACCTCCCAGTACTTTCTTTGGTACCTCTGCCTGCTGCCCCTGGTGATGCCGCTGGTGAGGATACGGTGGAAACGCGCCGTGGTTCTCCTGATGCTGTGGTTCATCGGGCAGGCCCTCTGGCTGGCTCCTGCGTACCTCCTGGAGTTTCAGGGAAAGAACACCTTTCTGTTTATCTGGTTAGCGGGTTTGTTCTTCCTTCTTATCAACTGTTCCATCCTAATTCAAATTATTTCCCATTACAAGCAGGAACCCCTGGCAGAGAGAATCAAATATGACTAATTCGGGCTCCCGTTCTTCTGCCACTTCTAGTACATTCGGATGGTGCCGAACGGGCCAGAAGAGAGCTTTGGAGACATTTTTGAACATCCTGTGCACGCTGGTGAAAGTTCAGTTGGGAGCATGAATCCCGGCCCCGAGGGAGATTAAAACGAATGGTTGCCTTGTATATAAAGGGGACTCAATAATTGAGGTCCACCTCTAGGAAATCTTAGGCCTCATTCATCGGGAGCACGATGGGAAGGAAAGGTTACTTGTTTCAACACCGAAAGGCTGATGAAACTATCAGATGCCAAAAGGTTTTGGAAGAAAAATAGAGGAATGTAGTCAGTCCCGGGGTCTAACCCAGTATTCATACCAGCTACACTATGCTGCAGTCTAAAGCTGTCTTTTCAACCCCCCCACTTTTTCTTTTGAAAGCTTTCCCAATAGCTGTGAAAACTCGCGGAATGTTCCTAAAGTACAGCTTTTAGATGTAAAGTGGTAAATATTAACTCTTGTGCTTAGGTTGGGAAAGTTCATTCTGTATTAAAAGTGGGGGCTTAGAAAAGAGCCCAAAGAATTTAAACTGTAATCATGTTTCACATATCTGTTTCATTACTTAGTTTTTCAGCACTTAGTCTCATGGTATTACACTACCATTTGGTTTTATGCAGAAAGGATTAAATTAAAATTCAGCCATCTTTAAACTGAAGTCATTACATTATTTTAAAATAGCATCTTGCTTTTGATGTTTGAAGTCCACAAACTATTAAGGACATTTTAGTGTTCTTTTATACCCCTTTGTTTTTAATTTTCTGATTGCTTTTTTTTCTAGTTTTCTTTTTTTTTTTTTAATGTTTATTTATTTCTGAGAGACAGACAGACAGAATGCTAGCAGCGGAGGGGCAGAGAGAGAGGGAGACACAGAATCCGAAGCAGGCTCCAGGCTCTGAGCTGTCAGCACAGAGCCCTACTTGGGGCTCGAACCCATGAACCGTGAGATCATGACCTGAGCCGAAGTTGGACACTTAGCCTGACTGAGCCCCCCGGCCGCCCCTAATTTTCTGATTGCTTAAAAATATTTTTTGTCTGGAATTTAAGTGAATCTTGTGTCATCTGTGTTGCGAAAATGCAAAGTAGTAGATTTTAAGTGATAAAAAAATTACATTGTTAGTAAAGTGTTTTCCAGCTTAAAAATACCCCTCTGAAGAAAATTCTATGATGGAAATGGAGACCTGTGTGGGAGGCTCTGGAAAGCATTAAGAAGCATCATTAGTCTTCAGACCAGGAAATTGAGGGAGAGACTGTGGACCTGAGACTTTGCTGGGCAGATCCATTTCCCTTATTACTATCATATTTCTAGGAAAAAATGTTTTCTGAGTTTCAAACAAGCAACCTAAAATTTTTTTTAGTCCCCATCTAGGTTGGGGACTCCCTAAGAAGCTAAAATGTAGGAGTTTGCTTTTGTGGTTTTAAAAGATGAGTAATTAAGTGACATTGTTCTTTCATAGTACAACACACACACACACACAGCGCACAACTTTAGAGAAGTAGTATATTTCATATCAGTTCCGGCCAAAAAGAGACTTTGAGAGTAATGTCTGCGGGCTGGTCATAAACAAGAATGCTGTTACTGGGAGCACTTCTTTGATGGATGTGTTTTGGGACCTGCCATTAGAAGGAGGGAAAGAATGGGTGGTTTTGCATGGGTTGTCGTTCAGTGAAAATAGCAGAGACCATTAATTGTTGGAGATGGTGACCGTTCTTAGAGCATCTAGTCTCATATCCCATGTTAGGTCTTACCTTGAGTACTCTTCGTATGTGATTGTTCATTAGTTGCCTTCCAGCCATGACTTTTTTATCCTTTTTTTTTTTCATTCTTTTGTAATAATAATTAAATTTTTTTTTGGTAGAGAGGCACCTGGGTGGTTCAGTCGGTTGAGCTTCTGACTTCGGCTCAGGTCATGATCTCACAGTTTGTGGGTTTGAGCCCCGCATCAGGCTCTGTGCTGACTGCTTGCTCAGAGCCTGGAGCCTGCTTCGGATTCTGTGTCTCCTTCTCTCTCTGCCCCTCCCCTGCTCACGCTTTGTCTCAGTCTGTTTCTCAAAAATAAAAATAAATGTAAAAAAAAAACCAATTTTTTTTTGGTAGAACTGGTGGGAAAGGGGTGGGAAACATGGAATTCCAGTATCCCAATATAATTGTCTTTTCGGTATTCCAGACTATTTTTTAGATTGTCATAAGTATATTCACTTATTAATTTCCCAATTTGTTTACTTTAATATTCTGTTTTTGTCGCGGCTTACTCTGTACTTACATTGAAGTTGCAGAGTAACACTCCCATCGCACGGATGTTCACATCATAAATAGGTCAGTCTTCCACTGTGAAACCTCGACAGTTGCCTCTAATCTAAGACTTTAAACGTTTTCCATGTCTTAGATCATTCCCTTAACATTCTCAGAGTGTCTGATATTCTTAGAAGTCGGTGGAGTTCTGCTGGGATCTTTGGACAGAGCTTCAAGTGCGGAACCTGCCCTGGGGGGACATTCTCTCCCGAAGAACTGTGGGCATTTCTCAAAAGATGTAGAGGCTGTTTTGCAGCTCGTAGGCTGCAAACCATTTATAAATTCATGAAGTGATTTTATTTTGTCTCTTGAGGGTTTTCATTTTTTTCATTTTTCTTCCTGGTTTTATACAATCTCTTCTTGTCTTCTTTTCACTTGCAGTCTTTTTGGTGTCTTTAGTAGTCCTTTAAGAACACCTTAAAATTGGGGCGCCTGGGTGGCGCAGTCGGTTAAGCGTCCGACTTCAGCCAGGTCACGATCTTGCGGTCCGTGAGTCCGTGAGTTCGAGCCCCGCGTCAGGCTCTGGGCTGATGGCTCGGAGCCTGGAGCCTGTTTCCGATTCTGTGTCTCCCTCTCTCTCTGCCCCTCCCCCGCTCATGCTGTGTCTCTCTCTGTCCCAAAAATAAATAAAAAACGTTGAAAAAAAAAATTTAAAAAAAAAAAAAAGAACACCTTAAAATCGTATAGGACTTTGCCTTATTTCCTACACAATTCTTTTTGTTCTAATGATCAATGTACCTTAAGATCAATGTACCCATTTATAGATAAGCGCTAATTATTAGCCTATGAGGCACCGTACTTAAGAGAATCTGTTCTAAACCCAGCAGACCACATGGCTTATTTTCTTCAGTAGTCGCCTTACTGTCTTCAAAATGTCCTTAAATATCTCTAGATAAATTTCCTGGATTAGGTACATTGGAAAGGCTCACATTCTCCCGGCCCGCACACAAGACTCTTAAAACTGTAGATTTTAGTTACTGACTTCTCACCATTTGGCTGAATGACTCTGTGGCATAACATTGTGTCAAAAGTTGGATAAAACTTGGCTTGCAGTTAGTTTTCTGCACCACCACCCGGCCTCAACCATCTGTACAGTGGGTGGAAAAGGGAAAAGATGGAAAATTTCACGTGGGACAGTCTCTAAATGCAACCTCGTGTTTGTGTTTGTTCCCCAGTGCTTTCTTATGAACACTTTAAACACGGCCCATAAACCTAGCATCAAAGTTCAACAATTAGTGTTTTGCTGTATTTGCTTTATTTACACGTACTATTTTTAAATTATTACTATTATTGTTTTTAAATTAATGCTCATTTTTGAGAGAGAGCGGGGGAGTGGCAGAGAGGGAGACGGAGGGTCCGAAGTGGGCTCTGTGCCGACAGCAGAGAGCTGGATGTAGGGCTTGAACTTAACCGTGAGATCATGACCTGCGCCGAAGTCAAATGCTTAGCCGACTGAGCCACCCAGGCGCCCCTTATTTTTATTTTTATTTTTTAGAGGAAGAAGGAGAGAGAGTGCAAGCGGGAAAAAGGGGCAGAGAGAGAGAAACTTAAGCAGGCTCTATGCTCAGTGTAGAGCCTGACGTGGGGCTCAGTCCCACAACCGTGGGATCGTGACCTGAGCTGAAAAAGTCAGACCCTCAATAACTGAGCCAGCCAGGCACCCTATACATATTATTTTTATTATTTATTTGTATATATAATTTTTTTCTGAACCAAATGAGGTTGCAGACATCAGTGAACTTCACCGGTAAATTCGTTAGACATCTCCTAGAAATAGTCTTTTCTTACAAAACTGTAATGTTGTTATATCATTTAACAGCCTGTCCGTTTTCTAGTTTCTCGAATTATTTTGTGTTTAATCTTAAAGAATAGACCTTGGATTCTCCGGAAGAGCGTGCTAGAGAACCTGTAATTAAGCATTTTGGATCTTTTCCTGGTCTTTACAACTAAGTGAGAAGTAAAGGAATTTACCTCCCATCGAAGTCGAACAAATAATTCTTTGGTGCGCGTCTTTCTGTCTCCCTCCTAGGAAGACCCAGGGTGGGCATCATCCCTAAGAAGTTTTTCAGATAAAAGATTATACGTGTTTAGATTCCTCGTATCCACCTCTCCCCCACGACAACCGATGAACTGATTTTACAACGTGGTGATGGTTAAGTTGTGGCTTTTCGTGATTCACCGATTCAGGATCCCTCTTCTGCCGTACGTGGCTTCGGTTCATTTTCACGGCAACACTTTGGTGTTGGAGTTGGAGCTGGCATTCGTACTCCCGTTTTACAGATGAGCAAAGAGGCTCAAAGATTAGATGACTCACTAAGTGTCCGGGCTAGAATCTGACGAGAGTTTTGCCTGACTGCCCTACTCCTTCCATTCTGTTATGTTTTGGATTTTCCCCGGAGCGCGCAGGCCCGGTAGATGGAGATTGCCGCAAAATAAACAGGACTCGGCACTAACCATCACAAACGTCGGCCAGTGTGTCCTTCCTAAACTTGCAGTATGTGCTCGAGGGCCAGTTCTCACTTGTGCGGAGGTTCCCGCTGGCCCCACACTTCTTTTTAATCATCCCAGACATGTCATAATCCCCTCCCACATCCAAATCCTCTCACCAGATTTTATTTTCTTTGCGACGGCTGACTTGATAATGCCCTTTCTCTCCCTGGCCTGGGCTAAAGCTGATTTGCAGAACCGCGCGTTAGCCCCGCTGTGGTAGATCAAGCTATGGAAATTACGTGACCGTAATTTCCAAAAGGTAACTGATCATGATTAGATTCCTCTCTCTCTACCGTGTGTGTCGATTCATGCATTTATAACTCATGACCAAGACTTGAGAGTTTGGCATATGAGGACACAGGTTCAGATAGCTGAGGTTCAAGTTCCAGTGTGTGACCTTGGGCGAGGTCCTTTTACCTACGCGGACTAGTTTTCTGTCTGTGAAGTGAGGACGATACCATAATCCTCAGGATCGTCTGCAAGGATTAAATGAGCTACTATCCCGGTGTTGGCACAGAGCTAGCCATTCCGCATCGCCTCCCCAGCTTTAACATCTGTTTACAAGCATTTAAAGAAGGAGCTAATGTGGAGTCTAGATGTAAGCCTTCCTCCCCTCCCCCGGCCCCTCACCCCACCATCCCGGTCTAATGGATATGGGAAAATAACCTGGACTTATACCAAATAATTGTTTAAACTGCCCGTTACTATGACTTCATTCCTTGTAACGTTGATCTGGTTCTTTGAAAAGGCAGTGGTTATATGTGAAAATGTACGTGCAGAATTTTCAGAGGCCTGGTTCCGTCTTGACAGTTGACTAAGCAGTGGAGGTTCGGCTCATGCCCCTCGGTTGGCACTTATGACCCCATCTTGTGGAGGTGTCACTCACGGGGCCGGCGCTCTGTCGTGGGAGCGTGTCTTCTGCCTGGGTCGAAGCATCAGAATGGCATAAGCACTTTTTCCGCGCTGACCCGGGAGAACCATTCATTTAGTAAAAACAAGCGTTTGTATTCTTTATCCTAAACAAAACCCAGACTGACGGAATATTCCTAGCTGCTCAGACACATTGCCAATGGTTTTGTCTGCCATAGGAAGCGAAATGACACAGTGACTATGTAAAGATCATTTGGAGCATGACTGTTTGAAGCTCGGTTCATTTCTCAAAGGAAGTTTTTCACCTTTGCTCCCTATTTTTTCACAATTATTTATAGATCCAGGCCCGTGCCGAGTCCCATAATAGACGAGTAAGACTAGGTCCATGCGCCTGGAGAGTTAACGGTAAAGTCAGAAACATACCCTGTTGATGAAATGCTGTGTGAGACCCCGCTAAGTTCCACAGCAGTCCTGTGATTTGTGCCACGGGGAAGTGGAGGGCGTCACTGCTCTTTTACGGGGAAGAACACTGACGCTCAGAAACCGTGACTTTCCAAGGCCAAATAGCTTGTTACTGGCGAGGACAGGTCTGGTCTGATTCTGCTGTGTTTCATTTTGCAAGTCCTTCTTGATTCCACGTGATGACAGGTGACGACAGCGAAAAACTTCCTTATGCGCCCCACGCCCTTCACTGAGCAAACGACCCGGCACGAGGCGCGGAGCGTCCCCTGTGTGCCAGCCGCCGTCCTGGGTGTTGGGGAGGCCGCTCTACGTGAGGCACTCTCTCCACGGGGCTTGTGTTTTCACGGGAGGCCATGGAGTAAACACGATTATGGGGATTACCAGAAGGAAAAGAAAGGTGTGCTAAGAAGAGGGGAGCCGCGGCAGGGAGGAGGGGAGGTGGTGCTCCTGTAGACGGGGCGCTGAGGGACGGCATCTTTTTGTTGTTGTTTTTCTTTCTATAAAGTATTCATTTTAAGTTTATTTATTTTGAGAGAGAGCACAGGAGGGGCAGAGAGAGAGGGAAAGAGAATCCCAAGCAGGCTCCACACTGCCAGCACGGAGCCCGATGCGGGGCTCGAACTCACGGACCGTGAGACCATGACCTGAGCCCAAACCCGGAGTCGGTCGCTCAACCAACCGAGCCCCCCGGGCGCCCCCAGGGAAGGCATCTTGGCGGCTTCCGAGCAGAGGCCTGAAGGAAGTGAGGAAGAGACGTTGTTGACGCAGGTGTCCGGGAGAGAGCGAACAGCAGGGCAAAGGCCCTGAGGTACGGGCGAGCCTGGCGTGTTGAAGGAGGCGCAAGAAGGTGAGTGCGACCGAGTGGAGCCCACCAGGAACAGCCAGGATCTCACTTGCGGTCGTCAGCAGCCCACCGTGAAGGCGAGTTGACAAGCACCTTTAACGTCGGCGTTTTAACGTCGGCGTTTCCGCTGGCCTGTAATCCAAGGCCTTAAACTCAGCCTACGGTTTCCTGACTTTTGAGCACAGGCTTATTTGTAAAGGAGAGGATGACATACGATGTATACAACGTAGGTTTGAGCAGTGGTATGAAGTTCTTTTGCGCGTTGTTTCGAGACGCGAGGATTTTGTTTCAAATCCCGTTTTCACGGGTGAGAACCCTGACTCAGAACGTAGGCGCTTTGCCCAAGGTCAGCGTTAGCATGAGAGAGCAGCACAGCCCGGATCCCCTGGGGCCAAAGTCGCCCCCTTCTCGGGGCTGCCCGCGTCCTTTAGATGCGGTGAGATGGCCAACGGGACCTTAGAAGGCAGGACATTCAGGAACAAGCGGCCCGGTAGGTCATTCATTCATTCAGGCCGTCAGCCAACACGTGTGTTAGCCACTCTGTGCCAGGCCCTCAGCCAGACTGGGGGTACAAGGGCGACACATGTCCTGGCTTCCAGAGACTCACTGTGTCTTACAGAGGACACAGCTGGGAAGGTGCTGACGCCCCCACGTGACGCTGGCTGGAGCACAGCGCCCGTAGAGTCGTCGGGAGCGCTTCGCTGGCCCATCCGTCGGACGAGGCTGGCGCAGAGCTTGGTTCATACGAGTGTTCGTTAAACAAGGAGGCCAGTTGTAGTGTCTCTAATACCCTGTCTAAGCAAACCCCAAGCTATGCCGGTCAGTGCCTCAAGGTTAGGAACTCGAAGCTTACGAATGACCGATCACAAACAGCCATGTAGGCTTTCCCAAATAACACAACAGCTTTTTAAAAATGTTTTTTTAAGATTTATTTTTAGGGAGAAAGAGCATGAGCGGGGGAGGGGCAGAGGGCCAGGGAGACAGAGGATCCAAAGCGGGCTCCACGCTGCCAGCATCGAGCCTAATGCAGGGCTCGAGTTCAGGGACCCGAGTGAGATCATGACCTGAGCCGAAGTCGGAAGCTCAACCAACTGAGCCACCCAGGGACCCCTCCAAGTAATGCAACAGCTTAAGCTATAGCCAACCAAATACTGTCCTTGCTTTGTTACCGCCTCTTGTCTGTGAACGCCTCTCCCCAGGCTCCTGTTGGCAGAACGTGCCTCAGCCAGTTTCACGCTGCCCGCTTGGAATTACTTTTTACTCAAAATCTTTTTTTTTTTTAATGTTTATTTATTTTGGGGGTGGGGGGAGAGAGAGACAGAGTGCAAGCAGGGGAGGGGCAGAGAGAGGGGGAGACACAGAATCCGAAGCAGGCTCCTGGTTCTGAGCCGTTGGCACAGAGCCCGACGCGGGGCTCGAACCCACGGACTGCGAGATCGTGACCCGAGCCCAAGTCCATCGGTTCGGAGCCACCCAGGGCGCCCCTTACTCAAACTCTTAAAACGTTTGACATGACTTGGTTTATGTTTTAACACGAGGCACTGAGATATTTGTTGGCTTATCTGCTTTCCTCCAATACTGGGCAAACTCTGGGAGCTTCGTCTGGAACTTGCCTGCGTAAAATCACTCGGTGGCTCATTACCCCCTGGATAATCCTTAGTGCCCTACGCCTTTTATGCTCTGGCCCTTGCCTGCACGGCTAGCATCACCTTCTACCTCCCCGCGCCCCACAGCCGTGCCTTTGCAGCTGTTGATACTCTGGCCAATTCACTCTTCTCCCTTGTCTCTCTCACGGCCGCCCCTTTCCGGATGAGCTTCTTCGTGAGACGTTCTCTGATGCGGTTCTCGGGCACACAGCGCGGGGCGCACCGTCCCCGTGCCTCTCCATGTGCGGGTCTCTGGCGTGTGGCCTCTGAGCTCCCTAGGAACAGCGATGCTTCTCCATTGCTTTCATTTTCCGGGGTCTTCCCAAAACCGGGCGGAGCCCGACAGGGGGCACCTGTCACTGGGCTGCTGAGCGGGCCACGCCCAGCCCTAGGAGGGTCAAATCGAGTCGGGCCCCATTCCATCCAGGGGGAGCCAGGAGAGTGGGCTTTTTTGCCCAGCGCCTGTGGCGCCAGGCGCGGAATAGGAAAGGAGCAGTTTCTGGGGGCCTGTCATTTCCAAATGCCCTCAGGATCCAGCTAGATTCCTAAGCTAGAAGCTTACACTGCCCTCCCCCCGCCATTCCTCCTCCTTCACTCACTACCCACCTCCTCATCTAATCCCTCGATGACTCTTGCCGGTTCCACATTCTAATGTCCCCGGGGCCTCCTGGCACCTTGCCATTGTGGTTGCGGAGTCCGCAGCTCGTCTGGAATCAACAGCTCCCGACTGGTCTAGCTCCCAGCTCTCCCAGCCTTCATTTTATTTCTCCTCCCTTCCCTTTTCTTTCTTTCCTTTTCTTTTTTCATTTAAACAAAATTTTTTTTTTAACCTTTATTGATTTTTGAGACAGAGAGAGAGAGAGAGAGAGCATGAACAGGGGAGGTTCAGAGAGAGACGGAGACACAGAATCTGAAACAGGCTCCAGGCTTTGAGCTGTCAGCACAGGCTTGAACTCACGGACCGTGAGATCATGACCTGAGCCGAAGTCGGACGCTCAACCGACTGAGCCACCCAGGAGCCCCTCTTTTTTCATTTTTTAAATGTTTATTTTTGAGAGAGAGAGAGAGAGCACGCACGCAGGGGAGGGGCAGAGAGAGAGAGAGAGGGAGACACAGAATCCGAAGCAGGCTGCACCCTGTCAGCAAAGAGCCCAATGTGAGGCTCGAACTCACAAACTGTGAGATCATGACCTGAGCCGAAGCGGGATGCTTAACTGACGGGGCCACCCGGGCGCCCCAGCCCTGCTGTTTCTAAGCCTGTGTGCTTCTCCCGTTCTTGTCCCCGAGTGGGTTAGCTCCTGGAAGACCAGAACTGTGTCGTGTTTATATCCTTCGCTCACAGCCTATGTACTCAGTAAATATTTGTTAAGTAAATGAGGCTGGAGTTGGGAGGGAGCAAATATTTGTTGAGAACCTATTGTGAACCTATATGCTTCTCCCTTCGTTTCACTCCCCAAAACAACTTTTCGAGAGAAATGTTACTGCGGACAAGCCTCAAATAAACAGTGGGTGTTTTCAAGGTCACGGGCTTGTAAGGGATGGAGTGAGAGTCGGAACGTAAATCTGTCCGGGGGAAACGTTCCTCTCTGGGTGGTTCTCAGCCAGGGGCAATTTTGTCCCCGACTCTGGGTACGTTTTCAGTTGTCATAAGCGGGAGGCGTTACCGGCATCTAGTGGGCAGAGGTCAGGGGTGCTGCTAAGGAACCCACAAACTCAGGATGGCCCCCTTGGCAAAGGTGCATGTGGCCCCAAGTATCAGCGGCGCCCAGCGCCCAGGAGAACCCTGCCCCAGACCCTGTTGACTCTACTGAAAAGCAAATACGCAACCAAAATGGAAGCTGCCGCCAGGAAGCGAAGCCTTAGGGGCTGGTGGGCAATCCTGAGCCGGGCACTGGTTGGGAATGAGGGCTCCTCTCTGTCCAGTCCTGACCCGCCTCTGCGTCTATGCTGCTTTCTCTACGGCATCCCCGCGTCTTTCTTCTTTCCACCTTCTCTCTTTTCTTTTCCTCGGCGCACTCTACCTTAGCTGGGAGGAGGCACCCAGGACACCCCCAGCGCTTTCACACCTCTTTCCTAATGAGAAGGTAGAGTCGGTATATGAGAAGCCGCAGGTTTCAGATTGACAGTAACCCCGGAATCCGGGAACAAGGCCAAAAATGTCGGCTTCTGAAATTGACAACAAAAAGTGGACGCGATTAATCACTGTGATAATCTTCCCAGGGAAGAACCCACGAGGACAACCTTGCTAGGGCTGCTGCTGATAAGGCCTGGCAGTTTCCTAATCTCCTCCAGGGTCCAGGGATGCCTCCCCACGAAGGGAAGCATTTAAAACCCACTTGTGTGAGATCAACTGTAATCTAGGAAACTTGAAAATGTTTGTCCCGGGGAAGAGGTCTGATGGGGAAGCTTTTAATGACTCATAAGTGTAACTGCCTGTAATTGTTACGGACGCGTGTGTGTGTGTGTGCAGGCATGCATGCGCGTGTGTTTTCTCAGCATAATAAACCCCAGGGGGGAGGAACCAGCTTTACTTTATTATTACAGGGGTGCGGGTGAGCCATTGACAGCGGTGGGAATTAATGGTGGTGTGTGTGCACAGGGGCAGAGGGAGGGCACAAAAATACTATTCCTAGTGAAGTGATTCTTTTTTTTTTTTAACTTTTTAAAATGTTTATTTATTCTTGAGAGGGAGAGAGAGACAGAGTGTGAGGCAGGGGAGAGGTAGAGAGAGAGGGAGACGCAGAATCCGAAGCAGGCTCCAGGCTCTGAGCTATCAGCACAGAGCCCGATGTGGGGCTCGAACTCATGAACTGTGAGATCATGACCTGAGCTGAAGCCAGGCACCTAACTGACTGAGCCACCCTGGTGCCCCTCGATCCCACAGAGCCCTTAGTAACCGAGAGTCACTGGAAAGAGAAGAGTCCCGTGAGGCTGAGTTCCAGGAAGCAGACGAGGCAGTTAAGATGGGGTCCTTCGATTGTTTTCCTCAAAGATGATTTCAGTTGTAAGTCAGAACCCAACTTTAGCTAGAGGACTTATTCCAAAAAGTGCTGGGAAGTTCATAAACTCCAAGGAAAAAAGCTGAATGGGGACGCCTGGTGCCAGAAATTGGACAGCTCAGGGACTTCCACAGCAGGTGACTGGCTCCGGGGACCCCCAGTTTCTGGATCTTTATGTCCAGGTTTTAGATTTCCAAGAGAGAAGGTACGTGTGGGGACGGGTCCCAGAGAAGAGGAGACCGTGGGTCAAGGAACCACCTCAGCTGTTGCTGGCTGCAGTCGTGACCATCGTGGCTTGGAGGCGGTGTCCTCACTTGAAAATACTGGAAGGCCGGTCTCCAGGGCTGCTGACTGCTGGTTACACGGTGGGTGCCCTCAACGCATATTCCTAATTCCTCACTGTTTTAAAATTCCAATTCCCATTGAATGGGGTGGAAGTGAGGTGAAAGGACTTTCAGGAAAAGGAAACAGAAAAGTGCAGCGGCCCTCAGGTAGGATGAACTTGGAATCCCAGAATAATTTGCGGGGAAATGGGGAGCAGAGGAGGGGCCTCCGTAGATCCTGTGGACCAATGGTGAGAAGTTCAGGGCTTTCCCAAGTGCAACAGGAAGCCATTGGAAAGATCTCAGCACATATAAGTTACATTGAAAAAGATCCCTCTGCCAACCCAGTGGACAGCAGGTTCTAGAAAGACCCACCCGGAGGTTATTGCGGTCATGAGGATGAGAGGCGACGAATGCAGTCAGGATTGCAGAGCCCGGGACCGTGAACAGAGGGTGGCTTCGGCACATAGTTTTGTGTTCTGGAGACAGAACCGACAGGGCTCACTGAAGCATTTGGGGTCGGGCGGAGGAAAAGGGAAATCCCCGACGAAGGCTGGCTTTTGGCCGGGGCAGCCAGGGGGATGTGACCCCTTCCCCGAGCCGGGAAGACTGAGGGAAGGAGTAGGAAAGGGGGGAGGACAGGGTGTTGAGTGGACACGTCAAGTTTGAGACGTCAGAAGTCTCGGTGGGAGAGTCACAGGACAGCCACGAAATTCCAGATGTCCCTCGCAACACGGGGTGGGTGCCTGCCCCGTGGGAGAGTCTAGGTGGACGGTGGCGGGCAAAGGGGACAGGAAGCGGTCAGCCGGGTCAGAGAAACGCCTCTTTGTTTTTAGAGCGTGGGCTCTTAATTTGTAGCTTCTGGACGTCCCTCTCAGTTTACTTTGGGCACTGGCATTTTATTTATGAATACACTCTCGGATTCATCTGTGGCACGTCATACCCTTCACAGCCCCACACTTTTCCGTGCCCAAGTCACTGGCAAAATCTCTCCGGCTTCTCGGTGTGTTTGAAGGGCTGGCAGGATCTGACTGTTAACCGGGCCTGGAAGGAAGGCCGAGTCTGTCAATAAATCTCTCTCTGGGCCTATAAATATTTGTATAAGGTCCATTAACTGTATTAAGTTGCTGTGGATGAAACCAGGCACTTACAGGCAATTCTAATAAACCACATGCAGAAAACCCACTTTGTGGATTATCTACAATAAAATTTTAGTTTTTCAGAGTGTGGAATGAAAGCCTGCCTAAGCCGTCTTCTGGCAGTTTGCATGTTTCTGGAGTGGTTGTCTTGACCGCTGTTCAGCACAAGACTCTACGTTAAAAGCAGTCTGAGTGGGGGCGCCTGGGAGGCTCAGTCGGTTACGTGTCCGACTTCGGCTCAGGTCATGATCTCGCGGTTTGTGAGTTCGAGCACCCGCGTCGGGCTCTGTGCTGACAGCCTAGAGCCTGGAGCCTGCTTCCGATTCTGTGTCTCCCTCTCTCTCTGCCCCTCCCCTGCTCGTGCTCGGTCTCTCTCTGTCTCAAAAATAAATAAAAATATTAAAAAAAAATAAAAACAGTCTAAGTAAAGCTGAAGTAGGAAGGGAAGCCTGCCAGGGCACCTGGGTGGCTCAGTCGGTTAAGCGTGTGACTCTTGGTTTCGGCTCGGGTCACGATCTCACGGTTCGTGAGTTCAAGCCCCGCCTTGGGCTCCGGTCTGGCAGCATGGAGCCTGCCTGGGATTCTCCCTCTCCCTCTCTCCCTCTGCTCCTCCCCGGCTCTCTCTGTCTCTCAAAATAAACTTAAAAAAAAAAAAGGAAGGTAAGCCTGCTGATTATATATGGTACATATATTTATATACACACACGGCAAGCTAAACCATATGAACTATGTCTAATACAACTAAGTTGCATAATAATCAATGAGTCTACCTGAGAACCCCAACTTCCTCCATCTTTTAATTAAAAATCAAGTTTTCCTCTTTTTGAAATCAAAATGGTGTGTCCGTTATGGACAAACACGACGTTAACAAGGAAATTCGGAACACAATAATTGTTAACTGCACAATCCGGAGGTAACCACTTGGGGAGCTTCCTTTCTGATCTCTCTATAGGCCGTGTAGTTTGGAGTTGCTGTAACATACAATTAAAAATAAACTTAACTTTATTTGTTTTAATTTAAAATAAACCTGATTGGGGCGCCTGGGTGGCTCAGTCGGTTAAGCTTCCGACTTCGGCTCAGGTCGCGATCTCATGGTCTGTGAGTTCGAGCCCCGCGTCGGGCTCTGTGCTGACAACTCAGAGCCTGGAGCCTGCTTCGGATTCTGTGTCTCCCTCTCTCTCTCTGCTCCTCCCCCATTCATGCTCTGTCTCTCTCTGTCTCAAAAATAAATAAACATTAAAAAAAAAGCATTAAAAAAAATAAACCTGATTAAAAATAAACTTTAAGGGGCGCCTGGGTGGCTCAGTCGGTTAAGCATCTGACTTCGGCTCAGGTCATGATCTCATGGTTTGTGGTTCGAGCCCCCCATCGGGCTCTCTGCGGTCAGCACAGAAAGCGCTTCAGATCCCCTGTCTCCCTCTCTCTCTGCCCCTCCTCTGCTTGCACTCTCTCTCTCTCTGCCTCTCTCCAAATAAATAAATAAACTTAAAATAAATAAATAAATAAAAAAAACCCTTAGCAATGTATCATATTTTTCAGGGAGCCTGGCTGGCTGGGTCAGTGGATGGTGCTGCCCTTGATCTCATGGTTATGGGCTCAAGCCCTATGTTGGGTGGAGAGATTACTTAAAAAAACAAAATCTTTAATTTTTTTTTTTTACATTTATTTACTTTTGAGAGACAGACAGCACAATGCAGCGGAGAGGCAGAGAGAGAAGGAGACACAGAATCCGAAGCAGGCTCCAGGCTCCGAGCTGTCAGCACAGAGCCCGATGCGGGGCTCGAACCCACGAACTGTGAGATCATGACCTGAGCCGAAGTTGGACGCTTGACCGACTGAGCCACCCAGGCTCCTCCCAAAAATAAAATTTTTAAAGTTTATTTTTTTGTTTTTGAGAGAGAGAGAGAGAGAGCACATGTGCGTGTGCAAGCAGGGGAGGGGCAGAGAGGGAGAGGCAGAGAATCCCACGCAGGCTCTGCACTGCCAGTGGGGAGCCTGACAGCCAAGTTCCAAGTCATGAACCGTGAGATCATGACTCTAGCTGAAATCAGGAGTCGGACCCCCAACCACTCAGACGCCCCACCCTCAAAATAAAATCTTTAAAAATAAATAAATAAAGATAATATTTTTCAAGACTTCTTGGGACTTCAAACCACGGCCAAGAATCGCACAGTGTGGACGGACTAATTTAACTCTTTTTCACTCAGTGTTGGCATTGTTCCGTCTTTGGTTCTGTGCTCTGCTCTGATATCAGCAATGGCATTTTACAACTAAGTCTTTGTATGCATTCTGATTTCCTTAGATTAAACTTCCAGAAATAGACCTGCTGAGTGGGAGTTTTTGACGCATATTGCCAAATCGTTCTGCATGTTGTTTGTGTATACTTCCATCGGTCATAAATGCCTTTTCAACCTGGACCCAAAGACATTTAAAAAAAAAAAAATCTTGGTCGGATCAATAGGGGAAAATGGCACCATGTCATTGGTTTAATTTGTGTTTCTTTAATTGCTAGTGAGACCGAATGTCTACCTCGTACTCATTGGCCGTGGGCGTTTCTTATCTTGTGACTGGATTTTCCACATCCTGTGCTTGATATATTCTGGATATGCTTGATATTGATTTGGAGGATCTGGCTCTCTCTTTAAGGGATATTGGTCTTATGTGTTTTAAATATTTTTCCTACTTTGCCACTGACCTTTTATTTTTTGACCCGAAACGGTTAAAAAGTGTCTATAATCAAGGTCAGTCTTTTCCTTTTATGATTTCTGTCTTTGTTGTATTTTTTTGTTTGTTTTTTGTTTTTTGGGTTTTTTTCCTTTTGGTTATTTTTAGAAAGGCTTACCCACCCTAGGATCATAGAAATATTTAGCTATTTATATTTTCTTATTTAAAAATGTGTTTTAATGTTTTTTATTTATTTTTCAGAGAGAGAGAGAGTGAGAGAGCGAGCGAGCAGGAGAGGGGCAGAAAGAGAGGGAGACACAGAATCCGAAGCAGGCTCTGGGCTCCGAGCTGTCAGCACAGAGCCCGACGCGGAGCTCGAACCCACGAACTGTGAGATCATGACCTGAGCCAAAGTTGGACACTTGACCGGCTGAGCCACCCAGGTCTCCCTTAGCTATATATTTTTCCCCTGTGCTTGTTTACTTTCATTTTTTACATTGAAATCTTTATCCTGTGGATGTTATTTGGTGTCACATAAGGAGAAGTTTAATTCGATTTATTTCGAACGGTTAGTTACTCAAAAATTAGTTAAGTTTTGTCCTGTCTTACATTTGCTCCCATTATATTTTCAGATGAATCGTACAGGAAAGTGCTGATCAAAAGTTGCCCACTAGAGGCCCACGGTCACGTCTAACCTATGGTTAGTTATCTGCATATAAAAACGAGGAAATTTGTTACAAAACACTGGTTTCACAAATTCTCTTGAACAATCAGAATAGTAAGTCTGAGCTCACTTTCTTTCTTGAACAAAACGTGCAGCTGTCGCCTGCGGTATTCACGAAGGTCCCACCGAGTGAAGGCTACTCCGTTCGTTTTGTTGTCTGCCTGAAGGCATCTGAGGTTGTGATCACCACTGTCAAATTCTGTATATTTATTTTGCAACTGAACATATCACAGAAACTCTCTATTTAGTGCTAATTATGTTTTAGTTAATTTTCTTGATTTTTTTCTTTAATTAAGTAGGCTTCATGCCTAGCAGGGAACCTAATGCAGGACTTGAACTCACAACCCTGAGATCAAGACCCGAGCTGAGATCAAGAGTCAGACGCTCAACTGACTGAACCACCCAGGCGCCCATAATTTTCTAGATTTTTAAAGTAATTACGTCATGCTAAAAATTATAATTTTGCCTTCTCTCTTCCATTGTGTATATTTCCTAATTGTCTTTTTCTTACCTTATCATACTTGCTTAAAACTTCTTAATAATTTTGAATAATGATCATGATAGACATCTTTATATTATACTAGATTTGAATAGGAATGCCCCTAATGTTTGACTTTTGATTTTTTTTTTTTAGTGTTTATTTATTATTGAGAGACAGAGAGAGAGACAGAGCATGAGCATGGGAGGGGCAGAGAGAGAGGGAGACACAGAATCTGACGCAGGCTCCAGGCTCTGAGCCATCATGAGCACAGAGCCCAACGCAGGGCTTGAACTCACGAATCACGTGATCATGTCCTGAGCTGAGGTTGGATGCTTAACCGACTGAGCCACCCAAGCACCCCATGAAGTGAACATTTTTTCATTCTGTCAAGGAGGTATACTTTTGTGGGTCCTTGATGTTTTGATTTCTTGTTACTACCAGTAAAATATGTTGAATTTGGCCAAATGAATTGTCAGCATTTACTGATATTATCCTGAGACTTTTCTCTGAATTTAATACATTATCATAAGAGATCTGCTAATGTCGAACCATGCATGTATTTTTATTATAAATGCTAACGATACCTGACTGTATCTGATGAGCTCTAATAATATACTTCTTAGGCTGATTGCCTAAAAAAAAAACAATTAGGAATTTTGCATCTATCTTCATGAATGAAGTTTGTCCATAGTAATTTTTCTCTCTCTTTTTGGTGCTTTGTCAGGTCTTTTCTTGAAATAGACTGCATGTAATATTCCTACCACTGCCCATGCTTAATTCTTTTTTATTACATCAGCTGATATATTCTTTAAGTCTGCTAAAAGTTACGTTTTCTCTTGTGTATTTTCTTTGTTTTCCACTTGAGATGTCTTTGTTCAGTCTGTTTTACAGTTTTGTTGGGAACATCCTCTATACGCAGAATAGCGTACGACAGGTATCTGTGCGGTGTCACAGGATATCACCAAGACAAACGCCCCTGCGGCGGCCACCGAGCCCATTGCCACCTGCAAGTTCTTTCCACTGGCACCCCTCCACTCCTTCCCCAGCTGAAACCGCTGTCCTGCATTTTGGGTGCCCTCACTTTTGGCCCGTGGTCCTCCCTCTCAGCTGTGGATCCCGAAATAAGACGTTGCCCAGTTTGACTGCGTCTGACCCCTGCACATACGGAATCAGACTGCTGTTCTAGAACATTCCTTTTGCCCAGGATTTTGTGTGTGTGTGTGTGTGTGTGTGTGTGACTCCTTCTCGCTCAAGAGTGCGGGTGAAGCACACTTACGTTCACTGCCCTATCCTTTTCCATTACACACACTTACTATCTGTCCTCTGCTGGATGACATTTTTGCGTTTAAGGTTGCTACTTCTCAGCCTAAATAGCCCATCTGTTTGTTTTCTCCTTGGATGGCTGTAGGCCTTTTTTTTCTTTATCTTCAACGGTTCAATCTTTGCTGGACTGTATCCGAATGAGCCTTATTATATTGAATTTGCCTGGCACTTCTCACATTGGCCCCTTTACTTCTGTATCTGGTCATTTTTCTCCAGGTTCTAATCCTAACAGAGGAAGATCTGTGTTTGTCCAGACAGGGGATGACAGATGTTCTGTTAGAGATTGTGTGTTCCATCAAAGTGTTTTAGTGTCAGCAAAGGAAACAAGTTTATGTCTTCTTGACTTGAATCATCTTAGAAATGCCATGGTATGTGAGGGTAACAAAGGGGTCCCCAAGTGTAGGCCGTCCCCCTTCTGGCCAGGAGGGCTCCTGCGTGGCAACGTCCTCCACAAACGAGAGAGTCTCTGAGGGTCACTCGGGCTGGACCGGGTCACCCTGAGGCACGGAAGTCTTTGTCCCCTTCTGTGCCAGACCTCATTCCATCTGGGACTTGTGAAGGGAGAGTGCTAAGTGCATTGACTCGGATGGTCATGTTGGACCAGGAAACGTTGCCTATCTCACTGACAGTGAGTCTCACACTGACACGTGGACCCTCGGTGCGTTTGTGGGGCCTCTCAGAGCCGGCGTGGAGGACAGGGGTGGACAGGTGGCTTCGTTTCCCAATCCACACCTTGAGAAAGTCGTAGTCTATTCAGCGGGTTACAAGGGAGCTCGCCTGAAGGTAGCCTGGGGTTTGTAGCTGTAGCTGCCCCCACGGGGGGCGGGGGGGGGGGTAAGTGTTTGTCCCCAGTGTCGAATTAGACATCTTTCTCCTTAGTTTCTGGACAACACAACAGGAGCCCGACCATTTGCCAAGGACATTGTGGATGCATGGGAAAAACGCATCGGACGGGAGGCCAGAGGTTTCCTTCGCATCGTCCCTGTCCAGAATTTCTGCGACTGCCGTTTTCTCTGGCTGTTAAGCGGAGTCCGTCTCTCTAATCCTGGAGTCCTGAGATATGTCGTCCTCGTTCAGCGTCACCTACGGTTTTGTACCTGGGGTTTGAAGGATGGAGCCGTCTTGCAATCACATAGATACTTTTATTGCCTTAGGGCCTCACAAATCAGAGATGCCTTCCCTTTGGGAGCCCTCTGGTCACATTGCCCTTTATGGGCCTGAAGCCCCCCCCTAATGCTCATCATGGGGTCACGGCTTTCCCTTTCCTCCTGGGAAACCCATGGGGGTAGCAAGCTGTGACTTTGTTTATTGTCCGTAAGCACAGTGCATTAACATTTATACACACCTTTCCTAGAGGAGATAAATGACACATATTACAAGAAGGGTTGACAATACAGTGATTAGGATGTTCCTTTGGCTGGTCCCAGACGTCGTCTAGCTGAGATCGGGAGTCTCAAGCTTACACTTCCTGCTGCTGCAAAGATGCTTTAAGGGTGAGAACACTTCCCCTTGGGAGCTTTCCCGTGGTGCCCGAGGGGCTTGGCTGGGGTCTGGGTGTCTTGCTCCTCGCCAGGACAGAGGCTGGAAGGGGAGGTGGGGAACGTGGCAAGGGAGCTCTCCGAGCTTCGTCTTCAGGCAGGGTCTGGAGACCTCACAAATTACAGCCGATTCTCAGATGGAGGAAAAAGGGGACAGTAAAATAACTCTTTGATTCGTTTATGCCTGTCGGAGTGTTGAAACTCTCACGTCTTCGACTTGAACACCATACAGGTGGGCCCAACCCGAGAAGGATTAGATAATCCTCCTTTATCTAACCTAAAGGAGGATTAGATTAGATAAATCTAATCTGATCACATTTAGATTTGTGCAGGATGCCAAGAGACGGAGACCGGCCCCAAGGACTTGACTGTCTTTTTAAAGTTGTTTTTTTGTTATCGGAAGCAATGCTAAGCAATATTCAGGCACCGATCATGCCACTTCTGGCCCTGTGCAGAAGGCGGGGTTCTTCAACTGTCCAAATAGTCCCGGAGCCCAGAGCTGGGTGCCAGCTGCCCACAGCAAAGCCTCTGAGAGTAAGCAGTGGACAGTGGGGGGTGCTGTGACCCCCGTTTATACTTCCCCAACGGCAGAAAGTCTGGATCAGCCGTGTCAGCCAATCATAACTTCCTTAGTTATTTAATGACCCGGTGCCCCAGTTTCCTCTTCTGTAAAACGGGGATAAAAAATAGAAGGTACTTTCTGGGGAAGTTGTGAAGATCTGGGCCAGAACAAGTGCCTAATCAATACTAATTATTCATAATATTCTTATTACCTTATTTGGATCAATAAGAAGTAAATTTCTCCCTGTACTCTGATGGAAATGCTTAAATATTAAACTTGATTCATTCATTCAGAAATGAAGATGAATAGGAAACTCATCTAATGGGAAATTCAAAGATGTCTCCTACGTGCCTTCCCTTGTAGATATATAGCCTGTCTTGTGGGTTGGGACGCCCAGAGCCTTCTGTGCTTTGCTTAAGAACAGTAGATGATGCTCACGAAGTCTCTTAATCCCGCGTGCTTCCCATGAGAAGGGCGCTGTTCCATAGTGACAACAGTGGATCTCAGCGCCGTGAAGGGTGCTTCCCGAGAGACTCCTGAAACACTCATTTCGCAGCGAAGATGCCTGCCAGCAAGACCGACTGTAAAAAGAATTTTCTCTCCCATTGACTTGGATCATAAAATCAGAGATACGATCACATGGAAAAAATATCCCAATTGCTTTGGCAAACATTTTTGTTCGGGAAGGAGTAGATAATGTACCTGTTTCATTCCACGATGAAATTGTAAGTCCTTTAAGAGCAGGGCGCTGGGACTCCTGTTTGTAAAGAGTCAGTACAGGGCCTTCCAATGCAGGGGGGGGGGGGGGGGCACAGTACATGTCGTTGCTGTCGATTGGCCAGTTCTCTGGGGCAAAACCAGAATTTTTGGAAACTTAAAAATATCCGCGGAATTCTTTTGGAAGTCAGAATATTATTTTAGAAATTTGTGTGTAAGGTGACAAAAAAAGGAGTGTCTAGATCAGAGGAAGAGGAGAAGAGAAGGAGAGGAGCCTGTCTTGGCCCTGCCTCTCTGACATGGCCCGGTGGGTACCCTTAGTGCTTCAGGGACACAAGGATAGAGCCTCTGACGCGGGCGCCCCCCACCCCTGTGATTCAAGACGAGGCTCCTGTGGCCAGGACGCCAAGTCTATACAGCTAATGACGGCAAAGACAGGACCATAACTTGGGCTTGTAACTGTTTTGGGACGATTCCAAGATCGCCCCTCTGCTTTCTCTGTACGACAGGAATTTCTCCTATTTGGATTTACACGGGAGCCTAGTGGAATTAGCCTGAACTGGCTGATTTATTTCCCGTGGAAGGAAACTGAATGCAATCCCACAAGCTACCAGTAGATGTCACTATGTGCCACGTTATCGTGCTTGCGGTCTCCCACCTGACTTTCCCTTGAATTTTAAAATTCCCATCCACAAACTCCTGGGAATCCCTGGATTTATTGGGGGGTGAGGCCGGGGGATGGGGCTGGGGGAGGGGGGGAGCCCAAGAGAGCTATGAGAATTTTCATGTGTTTTAATCATGATGAAAAATTTTAAAGAGTTCTCTAACGAGGTATAATGGCAAAACTCTTAGTTTTAATCCATTTTCACAGAAGAAAATGGGTGTTTCTTAAACCGAACTCCTGGGATGAGAAGTAGGGTTCGTGGGGCTCAAGGAAGGCTCCACATTCTTTGTAATCAGCAGAGCTCCCTTCTTTCCTTCACAGGAGAGGGCTTCACACGATTACGCAGTGTGGGACAGAATTGGGTTTGAGTTCTGGCTCTGGGGGTGGCGGTGTGGTCTTGGGGACGGTGCCCTCTCGTAGCCTCAGATTCCTCAACTGCAATGACAAAGACAATGACAACATGGTGTTGTGAGGGCGAGGTGAGCCGATATGTGAAAACACAAAGCCGACTGTCATTAAACGAGCTATGATCCTTTCACTCGATCAAAGCATTTTTAGAGCTAAGATCGTTTGAAAACTACCAAGTATTCCAAGCTTTTGTTCCAAAAGTTGTGGGAACTGTCACTGAAGAGGTCAAGTGACATCTCAACCGCTTGACTTACGCGGGTTCTCTGATTTTCCCCATTTCATAACAACGCAATTATTTATGTGAAACAAGACACATAATCTTCTGCTAATCTTCTCCAGGTGTGCCCCTCCCCACTTGGGGAAACTTGACGTGTCACTGTTTGAATCTGCCACATGGACGAAACAACAACTCCACCCTATGATTTAACAGGCCACACCGTACAGTTTCTTTTTCAATTTCAATTTTGCCTTTATCCGTTCTGCTTTCAAAAGTAATCCAGAACAAGTGTGTGAGATTTTAGGAAACCGAACTTAAGTGACCATTCCGTTGAGGAAAAACATCTCCCCCAGCCTCCCTCCACACTCCACCTAGTGAAAGGGACCCAGGAGAGGACCGTCGCTAAGAGCGGCCTCGTGCCCTCGGGGCGCCAGGCTCCCCAGCAGTCAGCTAACCAGGACTGTCACCTACTCCTAGGACCCTGGTGTGATGGGCAGAGCCTGTTCTCCAAGACGTGGGTGGCGCTGGCATTGCCCCCAGAAAGGGGGGATCCCCCCCACGTGGATCCTAATCCTACCTACCCGCCCCTGTGTCCCCTCCACAGCCAAGGTCGTCCCAGCCCCAGGCTCGCCGTGAACGGCTTAGGCTTCTGCCCTCCTCACCTCTGCGGCTCCTGTGTCTGGAGCGAGCTGAGCGCCAAGCCTGAAACCCCTGTGGGCAGAGCCTCCCTAACCCACCAGGCCCGGCCAAGTTCCCTGGGGTGGGAGGGGCCGCTGGCCACTGCCC
Organism: Panthera pardus; assembly: GCF_024362965.1. Classification (NCBI taxonomy): domain Eukaryota; kingdom Metazoa; phylum Chordata; class Mammalia; order Carnivora; family Felidae; genus Panthera; species Panthera pardus. The sequence goes on along the minus strand of NW_026526777.1, from coordinate 4,667,815 downwards.
GGTGCCTCTGTGGGTCAGGATCCCCCCAGGGAGCCCCCGGAGTTCTCTCCTGCCCCAGCCCTCTCTCCCTGACTGGAAGACAGCCCTAGAAGACCCCAAGCCATGAGGACTGAGGTCCACAGACACTGATTCCCAGCCAGTGTCCATGGTGAGCGTGGGGCCAGAGGCCTGGTGGTTCCAGATCCTTCTCATACCCCTGTGGCTCCAGGGCACCCAGCAGAGATAGTCCACACAGGGCTATCTCCCTCCAAAGGTCTCTCTCCCAGTTTCCTGGGGCCTCTCCTGACGCCCCAGATTGGAGTCTGACAGGGATGAGAGGCTATGAGGAGGTCGTGGTTATAAATGGCAGCAACATCAGTCAACCAAGTGCCTCTCACACCGTAGTGTGCATTAGATTGGCTGGGGGCGGAGGGGGGAGGTGTTTAAATAATGATTTCCAGCTTCCCCCCAAATTCTGACTCAGCAGGGCAAGAAATGTGCCTTTGCGACAATTACCCCAGGACACTCCGACTCAGGGGGTCCTCAGATGCCCGCCCCATGTCAGAGCTGCTCAATGAGACTGGGAAGGCTTTGCTATCTGGGAAGGTGGGTGGGTGGCTCCCAGCCCCGGGGGCGGGGCGGGGGGGTGGCATAGGGTCTGGGAAGAACCAGCCTTCCGGGGCAGCCTCTTGGGCTCCCTCCAGCCTCACTGTCTTTCTCAGCCAGGACCAAGAGGGAAGATTCTTGGCTTAATATAGAGAAGGTCAGGCTGGCTAACCAGGATGCAGAAAGTCATTTATATTAAATTATACTAAATTAAGGCACCTCCCGGCTGCCTTGAACTGAGTTCCTTCCCTTCCTTTTGTATGTACCCCTCCTCTTCAAAGCAGTTAAAGCCTCCTGTATTCTTTGGGGCTCTCCAGAGAGATAGGACAGTAGGAAACACACAGATGTATGTGGAGATTTCTTGTAAGAATTGGCTCGTACGATCATGGAGGCCAAGAAGTCCCACAGTCTGCTGTCTGCATGCCAGAGAACCGGGAAGGTGTAATTCAATCTGAGTCTGAAGTTCGAGAGCGTTCGAGGGCCTTATCGACACAGCTGGGCACTCTGTCTGCCCGGTCCTGAGGCCACTGACTTCGGCCTCCAATGAAGGGAGGAAGGTTTTCCATTATCATCATTTATGCATTGAATACTTCCCATGCAGAATGTATTGAATATAAAAATAGCATCTGACCCTGAGTTATTCACAATCTTTTCTGAGACAGGCAAGGCAAGAAGTGAGGCGGATGGGTCAGATTCATGGGCCCTCGGATTAGTTTCAAGCTGGCACATGCCATGCTAATAATGTTCGGGCTGCACCCAGAAGCTGGCCACACTGGCTGCATCGGCGACACGCTGTCCACACACCTGCTCTTTCTTCTCTGTGATGGGAGCCTGGTCTTGGGTCACCCATCGATGCAGACCCCGGAGGCCTCAGCTCTCTCATCCAGAGGCCAGGGCCAACCCCTATGCTTTCCTCCTTGAGGGCGTATGGTAGCGTTGGAGCGTAACTGGCTCCCAGACCTGAGCCTGAGTCCCACTTCCTCTACCTCGATGGTACTCATGTCAATTCAACTGATTCTCAGTATAGTCTCTCCTGCTGATTAGCCACATTTTCGTCTCACATTTACTCTCTTCTACGCTCACAATACATTAACCACATCTGCAAGGACCCCGTTTCCGAATAAGGATGCATTCTGAAGTTCTGGGTTGACATGAATTTGGGGGGACACCATTCACCCCACTGTCCCCTCCCACCAGAGTATGGACATCATCTACATATTTGATCTCAGCCTGTCTACTGTCTCTCACATGCCTGATCTAGACACATGGCTGATATAAATATTTTTGAAAACTAAACATCAAGATTGAGAGATTTTATCAAATTGTACCTTAAAATTCATGGGCCGTGAATCCGGCCAAACGTCTACAAGTTTGATCGAATGATGCCGAAAGGTGACCCACAGCATAAATCCAAAAAAAATGGGTGGTATAAATCCTGGACAGTTTCCATCCACATTCGGAACCTGAGGATCCATGTTGCACATCAGTTAATAGTTGCTTTTTTGCTTTTATTCATCTTTGCCTGTCCACATCTTTGAAATGCGTGTTTTATACTCTGTAGGTGTTTATAAACTGTTTCTCCTTAAGTGTATTGGTGAGTGCAGGGGAGGGGGTGGGTAAAAGAACTCAGGCGATGTAAAAGGCATTTATATTTGAGAAGTAAAATTCTGTAACAAAAGAATTTTTTGTCGGTACCTTTGATTACCTAAAAATAAAATGTTTGTAAGTATAAGCTTAATATATACTCATTGCAAAAGACTTGGGAACCATATCAACATGAATAGAAAAGAAAATGCTTTGGGTGCCCGGGTGGCTCAGTCGGTTAAGTGACCGACTCTTGGTATCGGCTCAGGTCACGGTCTCGTGGTTCGTGAGTTTGAGGCCCGCGTTGGGCTCTGTTCTGACAGCTCAGAGCCTGGAGCCTGCTTGGGATTCTCTCTCCCTCTCTCTGCCCCTCCCCTTCTCGTGCTCCCTTCTCTCTCTTTCAAAATAAATAAACTTTGATCTCAGCCTGTCTACTGTCTCTCACATGCTTGATCTAGACACATGGCTGATATAAATATTTTTGAAAACTAAACATCAAGATTGAGATCAAGATTGAAAAGAGAAAGAGAAGAAAATGCTTTCGTAATCTCGACAATCAGAATTAATCATCGTTAACATTTGGGGTACGCTTTGTAGTCTTTTTTTGTAACCAGAAGCACATGTAAATATGAAGCGGAAAGGAAAAGACATCCACGTTTACACACATGCAGGCACAGGATGACGGCTGCTTCTGCCTTTATGAGGACGATAGAATTCATCCCAGGAAAGATTCGTTTTAATGTCGAGACATGCCTCGCGGTCTGTATACTGTGCGCGGTGGGCTTCTGGAAAGAGGAGGCGAAGCTAAGGAGAGCCATGAGTTACTCCCCACAAGAGCAGGAGGAAACTTTGAGCTGGCGGCTCAAGGGACTGGGGCACCTGAGGGCCCAGGGGTAGAGGGAAAGGGAATGGAGAAGACGCTCTGCAAGACTGGGAAACGGTAGAATGTACGGAGGTGCACGACCAGTGAGGAAGTCCCTGTTGCCGGGAACGTCCCATGTTAACTGGCAGGTGGTTTCCTGCCCTGCGCCGTGGACTGTACCCTGTGACTCAATGGCCAGTAATAAACGGGTGCTCCTAACGACACCCTTGGGCTGTGCTGCTGGGCTTGAAACGAAGCATGGGCTAGAGTGGAGAGGCGCGAGGGAGCCCAGGAGCCGGGACGGAGGCCGGGAGAGGACGTTACGGAGAATCAGACTATACTGTGGGTGTAGAATCTTGTGCCCTTTTTTCGCGTGGGAAAATCTTGTGCCCTTTTCAGCAGCGTGCCCTCACGTGGCGGACAGTCTTTCACATCGCCGGGGTGTTCACCCTGATACTCGTCTCACGCTTTCCAACACGAGCATTTTCGGGGGCACCTTTGAAGGGAGGACAAGACTCAAGGTGACGTTAAACCGATCAGCACCACTTACGGTCCAGTCACGAGTGCGGCGAAGTAGCATCTACAGTTTCTCTCCCCCAGAGACTAGGTGGAGACCCTGTTCCTACACTATCCACGCGACGCTCTAATAAACAGCCCTGTACCCACAGCGTTGCCCACATCTCAAATTATTTCCTTTAGACCCCCAACGGCGGAATTACAAGGGTCCGAAGACCATTTCAGAATGTTTGACTGGCATGGTCCAATGTCTTTCCAACAAGCCACGTGAGACCCCCAATTATCCTTCCCAAGACTGAGTGATACTATTATTTCATCCCCCTCCCCCCATGTAATAAGACTATTTAAAAAGTCTTTTTTTTTTTATTACTTTTGTTTTTTGGTCACTCCTTGTTGAATGCTATTTTGCCCACCGGCGTTTTACTTCTATGAATTGTCTGTTTCCGTCCGATTAGGGCGGTCATATTTTTCTTACTGACTTTTGTGATCTCGTAAAACAAGAATGTACCTCTCCTGGTTAGTACTGCATGCGTTTTGTCCTGATTTGGCCCTTGCCTTTAATTTTAGTTGTGGCATTTTGGGACCGAGAGATGTTTTAAATTTTCCTGCAGTCAAAATTGTTTATCTTTTCCATTATGGATTCTATATTTGGCGTTAGAGTTGAAGAGTTTTCCAAACCCAAGATGGTGTATTTTTGTCTAGCTCTTTCATGGTTTCATTTTTTAACATTTATTTATTTATTTTGAGAAAGAGAGAGAGAGAAAGAGAGAGCAGGGGAGGGGCAGAGAGAGGGAGAGAGAGAGAGAGAGAGAATCCCAAGCAGGCTCCGTGCTGTTAGTGCAGAGCTGGATGCAAAACTACGTCTCATGAACTGTGAGATCCTGACCTGGGCTGAAATCAAGAGTTGGAACCTTAACCGACTGAGCCACCCAGGCACCCCACAAGTGTATGTTGGTCTGTGCTTCGCTGCCAGAGGCATTCCAATATCCCTTCTTCCCTTTATCTTTAGTAACAGAACTTCCTAATTTGGTGGGGCACGTTTCCCCCAAATTGAAACAATGCCCTCCAATCTCCTTTGCTGGGAGGTACGATCATGTGGCTATGTGAGATATAAGGCAATGTGTGGTATGTAACTTCCAAGACCATCCTCTTCTTTATGTCTTTTCCTCCTTTCTGACAAATGTAATGTCATCCTGATGACAAGAATGCTGGCAGCCATCTTGGACCATGAGTAGAAGTTACTTGTTGAACGTTATTGCCGAATAGAAGTCTTGGTGCTGACGGAGTTCTTGATGACGTTCTACCAGCTGCAGATTGTTTTATCTTACCTTGTTTAGTCTTTAATAAATAAGAGAAAAATAAACTTTTATAGTGTTTAAGCTATTGTTATTTTTATTGGTCATTGCAGGTGAGCCGAATTCCAACTGATGGGGCATCTTATTAATTTCCATGAGCATCTGCGTATTCATGTAACAAGATTAGACAATTTGATCTTAACACTGTAACACATTTTCGTAGGTGACAATGCAGATACCTCTCTTTCTTCTTTTTCAATATTTTCTTGGTTATTTTCATTTGTTATTCTTCACGGTGGACTTTATGATCACGGTGTAGATTTGCAAACAAAAAAATTCCCTTGGGATTTTTATTGAAATTGCATTAAATTTATGAGTTAATATAAAAGCACTGACATTTTTACAATATTGAATTTTATCATCCAGAAATACAGTATGTCTCTCTTAAACCTTTTTTATATTCCTCAATATAGGTTTATAATCTTTCTTTATATCAGTCCAATATACTTTTTATATTTATTGTTGAGCATCTTTTTTATTGTTTATATTGTAAACAGAATTTATCACCATAAATTATTACACTAAAATATAGTTGATTTTTGCAAATTCATATCGTGTAAGAGAGCAGACAAAAGTAGATTTAAAAAATAACTCTGCCTCCTAGATAAATATCATAACTCATCTTTAGAGTTTATGGATCTGTGTCTTAAGCAACTGCCTTGATGGGCATTTTTGCTTGAGAAAGTCACGGCCTCATATTCGGTTTGGCAAGACTCAAAGAGGCCTGAATGACATTATTTTAAAGTGAGAAGAAGTTGAAGTGTCTGCGAGCCGGATGAGAGAGGGGGCGAGGGGTCAAGAGCAGGAAGGAGAGAGGACAGTGAGGGATGTCTGGAGAGGGAGGAGGAGGACTGGAGAGAAAGCGGCTGAGATGCTATTGTAGACTGGCACCCAAGGATCGTGGCCAGTGGGGAAGTCCCCATGTTGAAGAATCAAAAATGCATCTTTAAGACAACGACGCCTTCCAGTCAGTGTTGTCACCTACACTGATGTGCCACACAGAAGCTTCTTTATTTTCCCAGTTGCTTTGGTAAGAAGTCTGCTGTATACAGCAGGTTTGGACTAACAGTGCTTTCACGGATGAAGGAACGGGGCAGTATCCGGTGTGGAGCTAAGGGATGATGGAAGAATAAAATTGTTTTGGAGGCAAGTTCAGGGCAAAGACTAAGAATCCAGGGAAATCTAGGAGTCGTGGCAAGAGATAACTGGGAGAAACATAAAGTCCCCTGAGAATCTTATTTAACTGGATGCTGGGTTTTCTACATGGGGTGTAGGATCAAGCTGTTTTGTTTGAATTAATGAGAAAGGTAATCCAAGATGCTGAACAGCTTGAAGATACTCCAGCAGCAGAAATCCAGGTTACGAGTGGACTTCATTACCTTCTTTTGTCATTGGCTTTCATTTCTTTTCTTTCTTTCTTTTTTTTTTTTTTTTGGCTGATATTGAAAGACTAATTATATAAACGAACAACAGTCATATCATATATGACCATGTGACACTCAACCTTTGCAGCAGCTGACCGGAGAAGTCAAACCAAAACATCTGTGGCAAGCACCTCAGCAAAGTGAGGACTTGCCCAGTGACAGCCAGCTCCCCCATTTCTCCCCCTGATTCCAACTCAGGACCAACCAGAGAAAACCAAATATGCTCCCCAAACCAATCCCATGAGATGCATCCAGTTAGCCTGCCCGCAGCCTCCTCTCCAAACATACTTGATTGAACCCTTCCCTCTGTTCCCACTGTTCCTTGCCTGCCTTTGAGTTTCCACCAAAGCAAGTGAAGGTGGCCGACTCCTCTGCTCTGAGGAAATAGCCCATTTTCATTAGGATGGTCTTCATTTATTTTCAAAATATTCTGGGATTTTACAGATAGCAATTGCGTGAATGGCAGTTACAACTTCCTCGTTTCAGATACCCATACATTTTTATGTCTTTTCCTGTCTTATTGCATAGGGTTGGAACCACCACAACAGTGTTACCTGATGGGGGCAGTAGCAACCACAGTTTCTTACTCTTTTTTTTTTTTAATTGATTTTTGAGACAGGGTGAGAGTGGGGGAGGAGCAGAGACAGGGGGACAGAGGATCTGAAGCAGTCTTTGCGCTGACAGCAGCTAGCCCGATGTAGGGCTCAAACTCCTGAACCTCAAGATCATGATCTGAGCCAAAGTCAGATGCTCAACCGAGCCACCCAGGCGCCCCACAGTTTATTACTCTTTAGCGTACTGGGAACATGTCTAAAGTTTTGTCTTTAAATACAACATTGCCTATTGGTTTGAAATGGATAGTCCTTCTCTTATTACATAAGTATGTCTTCATCTGTAGGTTATTTAGGTTTTTCTTTTTTAGTATCAGTAAGCAATGCTTATAGTATCTATTGAGCTAATCTTTTAATTTTTCTCCTTATGGGTAATAACATATTAATAGACATTCTAATTTTGGTCCTTACATTATTCTTACAAAAATAAGCCCACATTATCGCAGTATGTTATTCTCTCAACACCCTGCTGCATTTAATTGGCTAATATTTTATCCAGAATTTTTGTATCTATATGCATAAGTCAGGTTGGTCTGTAATTTTCTCCTTTTGGTGCTATTTTAGTCAGATTTTTGACTTGAAATATATCTCATCAACTATTAATGTTGTAGAGGCTACTTCCTTTTTTCACTAGCATTAACAGCTGGCTGCTGGCTTGAAATACCGATTTTGTTTGTCATGTTCAGGGACTGTGTGGAGACCTACTATATTTGATTAGTTTTTAATGTTTATTTATTTTTGAGAGAGAGAGAGAGAGTTGGGGAGGGGTGGAGAGGGGGCCGACAGAGGATCCCATTGGGGCTCTGTGCTGACAGAACCATGAGATCACGACCCGAGCCAAAGTTAGATGCTCAACTGATCAAGCCCCCCCAGGCGCCCCTAGAGCTACCATATTTGGAAGATGCAGTTCTTTGGCAGTGATTTACAATTTATTCCATGCTTCTTAGTTTTTTCAGACGTACCTTTTTTTGACTCTGCTTTGACAAGTCACAGCTCCCCATAAATTTACCGTTTTGTTCCAATTTTCAAATAAGCTGGCAAAAAGCTTTACATAGAACTTAAAAAAAACAGTTACTCCCTACCTGTGCGGTTATAATCGTTAGTTTTAATCTGTGGCTCTCATCCCTAACTTGGGGTAGTTTGGCTTTCTTTCTTTTGTTTTTTCTCCCTCTATAGGTATAGATTTTTATTTGTGTGTGTTGAGTATTTATCTGGTGTGCAGTTAGGGTTTCCCCAAGACAAGGATTTGCATTCAAGTAGGGTTTTTTTTTTTATTGTTATTGTTTTTGTTTTGTTTTGTTTTGAAGTCAACTGTACGCCCAGTTTGGGGCTTGAACTCACAACCCTGAGATCAGGAGTCACGTGCTCAACCGACTGAGCCAGCCAGGCGCCGCTGAGTTCAAATAGTTTATTTGGTTGGTGCAGGGAAACACGGGAGGGGAGCGGGGAGGTGACCCTGGGGAGGGAAAGGCAGTCCAAAAAGGAGGAGTTGTCGAGTCGGCCACCACTGTTGGAACTGGAACGTGATCCCCGGGGACTCTGGGCGGTAAAAGCAGGTGTCAAAGGCATCCCACCCGAGGGATGGTGGAGTGGGGTCATTCGCGCACAGCTCCGGCAGGTAGTGGTCAAGGGCTACTGTGTGGGGCGGTGGGGGATGCTGGCAGTGGGGGGGAGGGGTCCCGGCGATCATTCCCCTGCACTTATAGCCTGTCTTAGGCATGCGCAGAAAGGCCTGCCACAGTCTCAGAAACAGCTGTCGTGCAAAGGAGTGCAAATGCTGACGCTGAAATTTCTCCAGAAGACACCACAGCCATGATGCCCGGGGTCTATGGGAAGCTGCTGTTAGGCGCCCTCTGGGGCTTAATTGTCAACTCTGCTCTTGGTGTCCCGTTCAGTCCATTTTTTATTAGCTTTATTTCTTCTGTTTTTTAAGCTTTAATTTAATGTTCCTCTTTTAACCTCTTCAATTACATGCTTGTTTCGCATTGGTTTTACTCTCCTGTGTGATCGTAAGAGCCTTCTGGATCGGTTATGAGACATAATTGAGAAACTCCTTATAAAAGTGCTTAGCCCACCCAGTGCCTGTCACGTAGTAACACTCCACAAATGTTAATTATTATTTTTGTTGAACACTTTGAAGTCGCTTCTAATTACCGATTTGGCTATCTCCACTTGAGGTCGACACACGGTATTTTCATCACCGTTATTGTCCAAAGGTTCTGAAAATTGCCGTTTTGATTTCCTCTTTGATCTGGGAATTATTCTGAAGAGTGTTTTTATGCCAAGTAGTTGGACGTTTTTTGTCTACATATTTTTTTCTTTTTTAAAATTAATTTATTTTGAGAGAGAGAGAGAGAGAGCTAGAGAGGACAAGGGGCAGAGAGAGAGGGAGAGAGAGAATCCCAAGCAGGTTCCTCACTGTCAGCACAGAGCCTGATGCGGGGCTCGAACCCACAAAGCCGTGAGATCACGACCTGAGCTGAAGTCAGACGCTTAACAGACTGGGCCACCCAGGCGCCCCAGTTTACATATTTTTCCGATATCCAGTTTTACTTTATTGTGGTGTAGGACGTAGTCATGTGTAAGTTCTGGGTTTGGAACTTAAAAAGGTGTTGGTGGCTTGATATGTAATCCAGTTTTAAAACTCTTCCACGGGCGTTAAAAAGACAGAGTGGATTCTTTGTTATTCATTCCATATTTGCCAACCGTACCCCGGCACTGACTCTTGCTGGAGGTCCTCTACTTCCCTGCGTGCTTACTTGGTCCGTAGGAACTGACGAAATCCCCATCCTAGTTGTGTTTTGGCCACTTGTCCTGTTGTTCAGAAACTTTAGGTTCATGGCAAACATGCCCTCGTTGCACGTCGTGGTTCTCGGAAATCTCCTTTATGTTACTTCAAGTCTAGGCCTTTAAGTCTCCTTCACTTACTATATCTCATTCCCCCTTCTTCCTGTCGAACATGGAGTCACTTTGTTTCGCATGTGTCTCCTGTGGGCGGCATAGGGTGGGTGAAGTATGAGAATCTTTGTCACTAAAAAGGGCGATATAACATTTAGATGTACCGTCACAACTATTATGTTTGGCTTTCTGGTGGATGTGCCCGGATCCCTTGGTGTAGTATAGTTAAAAAAAAAAAAAAAAAGATACCTGATCGTTGTCCCTGGTTCCCGGCATAGAGCTGCTAAAACCTTTGGGTTCTCTGGAGTCATAGGAGTATCTCTTGTTATTCATAAGGAGCCCCCTCACCCATGAGAGTTTACAGGAATGAGAGGACATTAGAAAGCTTCAGGATGGGAGCTGGCCACTAGAAGCTTGGACCTTCCCGCCCCATCTGCACCCCCAACCTGCAGGGAGGGGGAGGGGCTGGAGATCGAGTCTCTCATCGATGGGCAATGACTGACCAACCGTGCCTGCGAAACAAAACCCCCATAGGACCCTTAAATGATGGGATTCGGGGAGCCTCCCAGTTGGCACACACATCCACGTGCTGGGAGGGTGGCACCGCGCGATACAAGGGGACAGGAGCTTCTGCACGCGGGACTCCTCCGGACCTCGCCCTCCGCACCTCTTCATCTGCCGTTCACTTGTGAGCTTTGTGGCAAAAGAGAAGCCGAAGCATATTAACACTTGGAAGAGTTTATTTGAGCAAAAACCTTTGGAAGTGGGAAGGAGCGCTCTGCGGAAGCTGGGGAAAGACACACAGGGAAGGTGCCGAAGCAAGAAAGGAAATTATAGACTGGCCGGAGCTTAAAGCTCACGGGCTCTCTGTGACTGAGCGCCCTTCAGGCTTTGATTTCCTAACGTTGAGGCATTTACAGGCTTAGATTTGGGTTTGCTTGACCAGTCTGCCGTCTCAGTCTAACGGCCTCCTTGCTCAGTTAACTTAACAGTAATGAATTGCCATTGCAGATATAGAGTTTCCCTGAGTTCCGGGGGTTTTTCAGCAAACTGTGGGACCTGTTTGGGGGGGGGGTTGTGGGAATCCCGGATTTTGCAGCCAGGCTGGACGGAAGTGTGAGGGAGCCGGGAACCCGAATCTCGAGACCGGCGTCTGAAGCGAGGGCGGTCTGGTGAGACTGAGCCCCGACACCCGTGGGGTCTGGCAGTAGCTCCGTGCACCCACTCTGTGCACTTAGTGTCAGAATCGAAGTGATGGGGCGCCTGGATGGCTCAGTCGGTTAAGCGTCCCACTTCGGCTCAGGTTATGATCTCACGGTTCGTGGGTTCCAGCCCCACGTCGGGCTCTGTGCTGACAGCTCGGAGCCTGGAGCCTGCTTCGGATTCTGTGTCTCCCTCTCTCTCTGCCTCTCCCCCACTCGTGCTCTCTCTCTCTCTCTCTCTCTCTCTCTCTGAATAATAAGTAAACATTTGAAAAATTAAAAAAAAAAAAAGAAGTGAATCGCAGGGCACCCGGCTGGTGTCAGAGAAGCAGAGAATGGGTTGTCGTGAGGACAAAAACCGTGTGCTTGGCAAAGACGGATATTTACTTTTAGTGTGTGTGTTTGCCCCTATTAAGAAACACTTGCTATGTAGACTGGAGACCAGTCCCTGCCCAGCCTTATGGATGGTGGTGCCGCCCGGGGATCAGACCGGCTTCGTGTTGATTCTTTGCTGAGGCTGCTTTTTGTTTATGGCGGCTGCTCATGGCAGGCCTTCCCCCCTGCCCCTCGGGAGGCCTGCTGTGCTTCTGGGGGAGGGGGGTGCCCCACCTGCGGCCCTCCTGGCCTGTCCCAGCGCCCTGCTCTCCTGCCTTCGCCTGTGCAAGGGCAGGGGGAGTGGCCGAGCTGGGGGAGGAGGGAGGCTCACACTTGTTCGGGGTTGGAGGGGGGGGAGAGGTGACAGCCACTCCGAAGTCTTTCTCCAGGCTTGTCCCCCCTGCCCTCTGTCTCCCGTAGCCTCTCTGAAGTCTCCGACCCGTGCGTTTGGCAGTCTCCTGTGGACATCGGCCGGGGCAGAGTTTGCAGACAGATAGAAGCCGCATTCTCGTGGGAAGAGAAAAGAAACCACGTGGAAAAGTTTATGCAGCCAACTCATGAATTAATGCGGGGACCAGTAAGATGTTCCAACTGGTCCAAAGAGCGTGTGAGAAGCAGACACGGATATGTAGATACAGATTTGCAATTTAATAAAGAAATGTCAGGCTGAGATCGATGGATTAGATACGAAAAGGGTTCAAGTGCTTCAGGGCAATTCTGCCTTCCTTTAGGGCTGGTCATGTGCTCCACCTGACGATGGATTATTTAAAGTTTTTTTTTTTTTAACATTTATTTATTATTTAGAGACAGAGAGACACAGAGCATGAGCAGGGGAGGGGCAGAGAGAGAGAGAGGGAGACACAGAATCCAAAGCAGGCTCCAGGCTCTGAGCTGTCAGCACAGAGCCCGACGCAGGGCTCGAACTCACAAACCGCAAGATCATGGCCTGAGCTGAAGTTGGTTGCTTAATCGACTGAGCCACCCAGGTGCCCCATGTTGATGGATTATTTAAAGTGTTTTGTTTTGTTTGAGAGAGAGTGGGAGGGGAGGGGCACACACACACACGCACAGAAAGAGAGAGAGAGAGAGAGAGAGAGAGAGAGAGAATCCCAAGCAGGCTCCACATTGTCCGTGCAGAGCCCTATGCGGGGCTCAATCTCACCACCATGAGATCACAACCTGAGCCGAGATCAAGAGTCAGACGCTTAACCCACGGAGCCACCCAGACACCCCTGACAATAGATTATTTAGTGGATGAAGAGTTTTGAGTTAGCGTCTTAAGAATTGCCAAATGGCCCAGTCAATAGAAGTCAAGCCCAGTGCTGCACTGGAGACACTCAGAAATCTCTTTGGGGGCCTCTGGGGGGCTCAGTGGGTTAATTGTCCGCCTCTTGGTTTCAGCTCAGGTCACGATCTCACAGTTTGTGGGATCAAGCCCCGTGTCGGGATCTTTGCTGACAACTCGGAGCCATCTTGGGATTCTCTCTCTCTCTGCCCCTCCCTGCTTGCGTGGGCTCTCTCTCTCTCTCTCTCTCTCTCAAAATAAATAATCTCTTCGGTCTCAGTTACAGATCATTTTTGTGACAGACACACTGTTTTTCCCTTTTCGCTATTTCTGGCCTGAGTGGAGGTGCAGGACCGGCCCCAGTCCTTAACCATTCGGGCTGTGCTGCGGCCGCCTCCCGAGAGACACTACTCATTTCTCTTACTAATGGATTATTGGCGGGCTCAATATAGTCTTGGCTAAACGAGGTGTCTTAAATTATACAAGAAGCTTCTCCAAAATGTATTACGAATGTCTTATTCATTTGAAAATGCAAACACAAAAAAAAAAAAAAGAAAAAGAAAAGAAAATGCAAACACAAAAGCTCAGATAAAGGAGAATTGCACGATATACATGTTGAACGAGTAAATCCAAGCATATACTGAGCCAGAAAGCACCGTGACTAGGAAGGGGCTTGTCCTCGCGATCTCCTCGGCGACTTTACCACCGGGGAGAAGGTGAGAGGGAGACCCAGATTCGCCTGCATCATTAATCTCAGCTTTCTTGGGTGAGCATCTCGGCATGCTGGGTGCGATGCCGGTGTTTAAAATCACATATGTTTTTGAACCACATGGTCCCGAAATGAAAGCCACGTACTTCAACTTTTAGGGTAAGTTCCAGCTAGGAGGGAAACACCTCGCTTTCTTAGGGGATTTCCTTGAGTAATTTTCACACTGCATTTCGTTTGCCTCGTACAAAGCCTGCAGGCGTTGTATTAGTGTTTTGACTGCCTCGTAACACGTTGTCGCACATTTAGCAGCGTGAAAAACACACACAGTCGCCGACTCCCAGTTTCTGAGGGTCAGGAGCCCGGGCGAGGTTTAGTGGAGTCCTCCGCCAGGGGCTCCCAAGACCGCAGTCAAGGTTTCAGCCGGGGTGGGGGGGGTGGTGGTGGTGGTGCCTGGGTGGCTCAGTTGGTTAAGCGTCCCGACTTCGGCTCAGGTCATGACTTTGGCTCAGGTCGCGATCTCACGGGTTCGTGGGTTCAATCCCCGCGTCAGGCTCTGTGCTGACAGCTCAGAGCCTGGAGCCTGCTTCCGATTCTGTCTCTCTCTCTCTCTCTCTCTCTCTCTCTGCCCCTCCTCTGCTCACGTTCTCTCTCTCTCAAAAATAAATGTTAAAAAAAGAAAAAAAAAAAAAAGAAAAAGCTTTCTCCAGGCTGTGCTCTTACCCAGGGGCTCCACTCGGGGCAAATCTGCTTCTGAGCTCTTTTGGGTTGGTGGCAGCATTAACTCCCTTGGGGCCAGAGGACTGAGGGCCATGGTTTCTTCCTTGATGTCAGCCGGAGGCTGTTCTCAGTTCTTTGCCGTGTGGACCGGAAGCGTCTCCGCGGCGCTTTCCTCATCAGGTCAGCGAGGAGATCCCTCTGACCTCAGGAAGGACCTAGTCCTTCTCTTGAGGGCTTTCACCTGATTAAGCCAGGCCCACCCCCCACCCCACCCCCTCCAGATCCACGTCTCTTTTTATTAACTCCATGTCAAACGCTCTGGGACCGTAATTACATCTGCGAAATTCCTTCACCTTTGCCATGTTCTGTGGGTCGGAAGCAGGTCACAGATCCTGCCCACGCTCAAGGGGACATTATTCAGGTCCTGCACACCACAGGCCCGGAGTCATGAGGGTCACCCTCAGGGTCTATCTGCCACGGACCTTAACCCCCCCATAGCAGTCAGGGTCCAGCCAGAAAAACCACCACCACACTAGGTATTCTAACAGAAACTAGTTAATGCAAGAAATTGGTTAAATAGCTATTGGAGGACTAACAAGGCATACAAACGTGAGGGAGGGAGGCAGCAAAGACAACAGGTGCGGGAAGCAGCCTCCCTCCAAGGCTGGGGGATGAGGGACGGAGAACGAGGTCAGGGTTAGCGGGAGCTGTGAGCTCATAGAAGGGGCTGTGCTTAGCCTCGGAGTAGAGCCCCACACTGACGAGCTGGGCTCGCGTCGCGGAGAAGATGCTGTGTGGCCGGGGCTGGTCCCTGTCAGGTGGAGTCACCAGGCTCGTCCCGGGAGTCTGCAAGAAGCTGGAGACCCGCCTGGCAGCTGCTGCCAGGAGGGGGGCATCGCTGGGCTCACGTGCCGGGAGCAGCGAGCCTTGGGAAGAAGAGGGCTCCCCCCTCGCGCCTTCCGGCCTCCGTCCCGCCCCCCTCCTGGCAGAACCCATAACAGTCACGGGCCGGCAGAGGAACAAAACTCAACTCGCGGAGCCCTGCAGCCAGCACCACAAAACAGGCAGGTAGGGGCACACTTGGGACTTAGAGACAATAGCTCGGTAACCAGCAAACGCCTTCCTTAGATAAGCCTGCTAGAACCGAGGTCCCGTAGAAAACCCTGCCCTTGGCCTTCTGGTCTAAACACTGGCGGTGCCAGGAGTTTAGGTGGTCATTGGAGAACACCTCCAATGTGAGTTCTGAACCAGCCACACGAGCATCAGGGGTTATAAGAACAGGGTACCGACCTTGGCTTCATCACTAACAGTCTCAGCGGTCAGGTGCACAGCCAGATGTGTTTGCTAACATCCCATGAGCCGGACTTACTGCCCCAAACTGCCGGCCTCCCCTGTGGGTTCACGAGATCGTGTGCTCTCTGCTGGGCGGGGGTGGGGGGGTCCCAGGGCAGGCAGAGAAGTATCCAGGAGGAGCGCCTGGAGGGGCGGAGGGAGGCCTGGGGGGGCTCCCCCGTGGGGGCTTCTCCACTGCGGAAGGGGAGGGGCGCCCATGGAGTTTTTCTGACTGGTAGGTTTGGAGATACGCTGGGTCACAGCCGGGCTGTGGCTTGAGATCCAGAAACTCTGATTTTTTTGTTTCTTAATCGGAGGTACTTTTGTCTTTTTTAAATTGTGGTAAAATAGCCGTCACCTAAAGTTTAGCATTTTAGCCATGGTTAAGTGCACGGTTCAGTGGCCTGAAATGCTTTCCCAGTGTTGTGCAACCCTCTCCACCATGAATCTCCAGCACTTTCTCATCGCCGCAAACTGAAGCTCTGAGCCCATCGGACAGTAAGTCCCCATCGCCCCCTCCCCTCTCCCCTGTAACCTCGGACCTACTTTCTGTCTCTAGGAACTTGACTCCTCTGGGGACCTCGCCTAGTGGGATCATACCGTAGCTGTCATTCTGGCTTGTTTCACTGAGTACGATGTCCCTGAGGTCCATCTGTGTTGTAGCAGGGGTCAGAACGTCCTTCTTTCCTTCCTAAGGCTGAATCACACTCCATCGCGTGGATGGACCACATTTGTTTCTCTGCCGATGGACACTTGAGTGGCTTTCACCTTTTGGTGACGGTGAGTGACACTGCCGTGCAGACGTTATGACCGTGGGCGTACAAATATGTGTTCGGAGATGCTGCCTTCGGTTCTTTCGGGTGTATACCCAGAAGGAGAATTGTCAGATCTGCGGTAATCCTCTGTGCATTAGAAACACAGACTTCAGGGGCGCCTGGGTGGCTCAGTCAGTTAAGCGCTGACCTCGGCTCAGGTCATGATCTCATGTTTGTGAGTTGGAGTTCGAGCCCCGTGTCGGGCGCTGTGCTGACAGCTCGGAGCCTGCTTCGGATTCTGTGTCTCCCTCTCTCTCTGCCCCTCCTCCACTCATGCTCTCTCTCGCTCTCAAAAATAAGTAAACATTAAAAAAATTAAAAAAGAAGAAACACAGACTTTAATGGGAAGGGGAGGGGGGGTCCCAGGGTAGGGGCAGGGAGTCTGTGAAGTGCACATCACCCAGTCTGGAAGCTTCCTGGGGCCTATGTGTGGGGAGTGGACTCATCAAGTAAAGAAGCCCGCACACCCCTCACCTCCAGGCATGGGGTGGTGAGCCTCACCCTGAAGAGTATGGGCCGTAGCCGACGCCCACGTCGGTCCCACAGCCGGGACTGGTCGCAAGAACCACGTGGGACCCTGGAGCCTCTCTGCTTGCCCAGTTCCGTTACTTCTGCTGTGCTTTGCGGTTAGCGCACCGGAGCCTTTGGCCTGGGGCTGTGTGTGCGTCGTCAGGGACAGACTGGACACAGGGGCTGGGAGGCCTTTTCTGGTCTCAGGCCCCTCTTGGGGCCAGAAAAGATAAGACAGCAAGCGGAGGCCTGATGGCTCCTGAGGTTTAACGGTTGTAAGACCCAGGCACCGTCTCCAGACGGGGTTAAACATCCTCTTCTAAAGCATCACTCACCTGGTGGGATCTCAGCACTGGGGCAGGCTGTTGGGTAAACATTTTGGAGCAGATGGCAGGGATTAAAAGAACAGTCTGCCATGGGGGCCCCCCCGGCACCTGCCGAACCGCGTATGAGTAGGGTGCTCCCGGCTCACCGGGCGTCTCAGAGACGAAGTGGTTATGTCCTTCCGTCCGGGGCCGGGACCCACGTAGCCGCACTTGGCAGTCACGCGTCGAGGGCGCCCCCGGGAATGTCCCTGGGTCAGCATCGTGGAAATACAAAAGCAGGAGCAGACGAGTGCCCGAGTGTGTCCCACTTCCCCTGAACGCATAGGGCTTGTCAACGGACGCTTCCCAGCGAGGGTCAGAGTCTCCAAGAACACCGTCTAGTAGAAGTCTATAATGAAAGCCACACACAGAAATTCAAATGTCCCAATAGCTACGCAGGTGTGTGTTCGGTTTGCGGACTCGCCTTCCATCTTCAAAGAGCCCGCGGCGTGGCCTCTGCCGCCTCTGATCCCGCTTCCCTCCGCTTCCATCATCGCTTGGCCTTCTTTGATTCTGATCTCTGCGGAGTCCCCTTTAGGAGGACCCTGCGGTGACATCAGGCCCGTCCGGGCCGGCCGGGGCCATCCTTCCCCTTGCAAGATCTTTCAACAAATCACATCGGCAAAGCCTTTTTGTCATATAACATAGCATCTGTAGGTTCTGGGCTCAGGGGGTGGATGTCTGGAGGGGATATTATGCAGCCTGCGTGGGGGGAGGGGGACTCTGTCTTCACAATCACGGCAGGATGCCACCGGGCCGAGGCCACAGACTTCCTACTTCCACTTGTCATCACCATCTGTGTAGCCGGAGCGCCCTGCTCCAGCAAGGGGCCCCCGCCTTTGCTCCAGCAGATCTGAAGCACCAGCCGCCACTGGGGGGGTGGGGAGGGAAGTGTGGCAGCTCCTGCCCCTCCCCCCGCCCTGGTGGTTTGCCGGGTGAGGGACTCTGCTGGGATTTATGCGTGTCCTTCCCGCGAGGGAGCTGGAAATTCGTGAGGAGTCCTTATTTCCTGCTTTTTGCTTCTCATTTTGGGGGAGAAGAGGGAGGAGGCTGGCCAGCATCATTGACCAGAAGGGGCACCTCTGACCTCCTAGAAGGGGCCTCAAACGTCATCTAACCTGCCACCCCAGCCCTGCCCGGCCACCACCCAGCCCCACCGTGTCCTAGCCAACACTGACCTCCAACCCAAGCTTGACCTCTCAAGCAAGTCATGTGCTTTCTAACAAAGATCTTTCCAACGAACCCACTGAAGTCCTTGGTAGCCAGTAATAGAAACCGACTTGGATTAACTTATGCAAAAAAAAAAAAAAAGGTGGCCAGGAAACCTCTCCTTGGGGAGATCGGATGTCTTGCTTTTCCTGACAACTTGGGGATTCCTTCCCTAGGAAAGGGAAACTGTGTGCCTCTGACTCCGAGAGCACAGGCACTCCTCAAACACCCACCTGCTATAGTTGTCCGACCCCACAGGAGGGTTGGAGAGTCACAGACCTGAGGTAGCAGCGAGGCAGGTGCTGGGCCGGAGAATGAGTCCCGACGACGGGAGCCTGGTCAGGGTGCCTAATGACTGAGCAAGACGGGGCGGCAGGCAGACCTTTAGTGTTGTTATGCAGTGTGTGTGTCTCGGGTGGGAGGGGTGCTGGGAACGCAGGAGATTGTCCCCGGAAGAAGGAATCACAGGCTCTCCCTGGAAGCGCGCCTGGAATGATCTTTCTAGTGGGTGGCTAGGGGTCAGTGCTCTGCGGCAGAAACGGAAGGAACCGCAGACGTGTTGCTGATTATGGCCCCGCCTCCCTTGACCTTGGTCTTGCTCCCAGGGTCCCAATCTTCTCTCCCACCCTTATTTCTACTAACCGCCCCCCCCACCTGCCCCATGCTCCACCCAGACCCGGCCCCCGATGTTTCCCAAAGCATCCTGTGATCTCCCATCTGTTTGTACCGGTGCCTTCACACGCAACGTGTTTATCTCACTCCGGGCTGCCTCCAAATCCCTTCCCGCCGCGCCCCTCCCCGAGCCCTCCAGCTCGGTGGGCTGCCCCCCCCTCCTTCAATTCTCCTGTTACTCTGCTTTGTGCGTCTGTGTGTTTGGTGCTGTGTGGCCAGACTGCCTGGGAATGAGGCCTGCCGTATGCCTTCTCGTCCTCATTTCCCCCCAGCACAGTGCCTCACTTGTGGCAGAATCAAACAGATCTTTGTTGAGTTGAACTGAAGTGGAAAGATGGCCTACGCTATTTTCTCCATGTCATTCACGGCAAAGAGTCCCATGAGGGTCTCTTCCGGTCAAGAAGGTAGTTTTTGGCTGTCATCTTCTGACTCTCCACTCCTGCCCTTTGAGGCTCAGACTGATTTAAAGCCCTTGGCCTTAAATGCCAACGCACATTTACCAAAGTGAGCTCCCGGCTCTGTCTGACCTGTTTACCCAGCACTTTGCCTGCACGTTTACAAACCTATTAGGACAGTTGCCAAGCAGAGACATGTTGTGGCTTCCTCTCATCTTCCTAGCACGGTTTGCATATTAAAAGAAGAACTTGGGGAAGGTAGTGACCAGAAAGAAATCACTGGAATTTCTCATGTATTGGAGACGGGCCCCAGAGAGATAGGATGTGAGGGGCTTCTCGGAAAGAACCCAAGCAGCTCCAGCTGTAGCCTTCCGTGCCCCCTACTCTGTAATCAATACGACCACCTCTCCCTACTTCTCCCTTCGTGTCCCGTTTCTGCAAGATCTCCTCTACGTAGGGGTGCTCCTCGAGCCTCGGACTCGGAGAACTGAACTTGCCCAACCAGAAGTTAAAGGGAAATAAAGTGGGCAACATCACGAGAGCCGGGTAACTACCCCCGAGGCACAGACCTGGTGTCCCGTACGGAGATCCGCTTTTCCCACAAAGTTGGCATCAACTCGAGCTCGCCTTTATAAAGTGCCCCGGCCCGACCCCGGGTCTTCTTAGAGGACAAGGAGGCTGTCATCCGCCTCTTTTCCTTGTGCCTCCGGAGGCCGGCCGAGAGGCCAGACGGTGGGGAGGGGTACCCCAGGGCTGGCTGCACAGAGACCCTGAAACCAGCACGGCCGGAGGCCGGGCGGAAAGGCTTCTGGCAAGCTTATGAGGAGCTACGGTCAGGTGGGGCACTTTCCAGATCTTTCCATGAAGAGAAAGTCAGGGGCTCGCTGACCCTCCACACCTGTGACTTCTCTGTCCGCCCGGAAGTGGTCAGCAGCCAGTCTTGTCCCGACACCCGTCCCGGCTGCGGATCCCTGTGATGGACAGCCCACCGTGTCCCTTATGTCACATCCCTGCTGTTTACAAATGTCTGTCCGATGGGACCGTTGTCTGGCTGAGGTGGGCACAGCCCTTGGCTCTAGATCAGTTGGAGGGGTGGCCCCACCTTCCAGAGCTCAGGCTTCGGCGCCCATCCGCCCAGTGGCATATCCCACATCTGGAGGCCCGGGCGGCCCCCGGGGCTCTTCGAGCCTGCTCCTCCCTCTCATCCCGGTGCCTAGTGACAGACATCTGGGTCTGGGTCCGCCCTGCCCTTTCGCAGATGTGACCCTAGACGCACCCAGGCCTCCCCGCCAGCTGAAGCCCAGGCCTGCCAGGGACATCCTACGGGGACACTGAATCCGAGAATGCAATGCCAAAACCGACTTCTGGCAGAAAATCCTTCTTTTTGTCTCTGAGTAAAGAGCGTACCTGCTAACCTCACCTCTTCCACTACCACCTGTGACACGGTGGGGAACAGCAAGGATGTGGCCTTGGCATTGGCCTCCCGCCTGGGCATTGGCCCCCTGGGCATTGGCCCCCTGGGCCTCCCGCCTGGGCATTGGCCCCCTGGACTCTGGCTCCCGGGGTCTGCTCCCACGTCCTCTGCTGCTCCCCTGCCCAGGACCTTCTGGGCAAGGAGACTGTCCCTGCAGGGGGCTGGGGGGCCGTCTTCAAGTACGAGGGCTTGACTGAAGGCCGTATGGGGAAATAAGGGAGGTTGGAATCTTTCCTTTTAAAAAAATTTTTTTTTTACATTTATTTATTTTTGAGAGACAGAGTGAGATAGTGCACAAGTGGGGGAGGGGCAGAGAGAGAGGGAGACACGGAATCCGAAGCAGGCTCCGGGCTCCGAGCCGTCACCACAGAGCCCGACGCGGGGCTCAAACCCACAAACCGCGAGATCATGGCCTGAGCCGAAGTCGGACGCTCAACCGACTGAGCCACCCAGGCACCCCAGAAATTTTTTCTTTTAAGAACAAAGAAGGGGCACCTGGGTGGCTCAGTCGGTTGAGCGTCCGACTTCGGCTCAGGTCATGATCTCGCAGTTCGTGAGTTGGAGCCCCGCGTCGGGCTCTGTGCTGGAGCCTGCTTCGGGTTCTGTGTCTCCCTCTCTGCCCCTTCCCCGCTCACGCGCTCTCTCTCTCAAATATAAATAAACATTAAAAAAAATTAAAGAACAAAGAAGCATGTTGTGAAAGCTGTTTCTTCCCAATCCTAGCCCGTGACTTACCCGGTCTGCTGTCTATAGTCTAAGAAATCCATATGCATAAGCAGACATATATATACATGTGAATGTGTATGTGCATATTTTAAAATACACAAATGGAGTTTCACTGTACACGTGGTTCCACACGTCGCATTTAATTTTCTTTTATTAACGCTTTATCATGGAGCTCATTCCAGACAGTAGGTATTTCTGGACCTACCCCTTGTTTTCTCATGGCCACAGTAGATTTCACTATATGGCTGGACCGTAACTGATTTCGCCAGTTCTCCATTAACAAATGCTTTAACTGGGGCAGCTGCGTGGCTCAGTTGGTTAAGCGTCTGACTCTTGATTTTGGCTCAGGTTATGATCTCATAAGTTTGTGAGCTCAAGGGTGAGGAGAAGAGGCAGGGGAGAGGAAGGAGGGGAGGAGGGGGAGGGGAGAGGAAAGCAGAGGCCCCGCCCAGGTCTGGCAGGAAGGCCTGGGGGGTGGGGCGGCTCAGCAGGTGCCATCCAGCAGCCTGTGTCCCCAGGGGGAGGCCTGAGGCGGGCTTGGGGGGGTGGTGGGGACAGAGGGAGAAAACGCCCACGCAGTGTGTGGCTCCGGGGCCACCCTGTTCCCCTGTCTCACAGCCTGGCTGCACCTCGAGCCTGGCCAGACCCCGTGTTCGAGGGAGACGCCCTGACTCTGCGATGTCATGGATCGGCGAACAACGTCCTGTCCCAGGTGAAGTTCTACAAAGACGGAAGATTACTCCAAACCCCGAAGACCAGATGGTCCCTGTCCGTGGGGACAGCTACCCTGGAAAGCAGCGGCCAGTACAGCTGCTCTGGGAAGGTGGCCTACGTCCCATACCTGGGCAGACAAACCTCAGAGCTGGTCAAGGTTCAAGTCCAAGGTGAGTCACCAGCTCAGGGGGGTCGGGGGTGGGGCTGGGATGCTGCTCAGGGATCTGGTCTCTAGAGGTCAGCAGCTGTCCCTCTGGCTGCCCCTGATGCCGGGTGACCACAGGGCCCCCGTTTAGAGCCAGGGGAAGGAAGTGCCCTGAACCAGCCTGGGCCAGACCCTTCCCCTCTGGGGACCAGCTGACCCCTACGGCCCTCTGGCTTTGGCTCCGGACTCCAGAGAGGCTCTGGCAGTGTGGGTCGTAGCTGGGAGGTGGGTCCTGGGACACAATGACAGGGTCTCCCGTGGGGCGTGGGGCTGTGACCTGGGATGCGCTCTGGCTTGGACCTGGCCTCTGGGGACTCAGGGTTCAGGAGGCCCCCCCTGAGCCTGGGCCCACGTCTCCCTAGAGCCGTTCCCGCCTCCTGTGCTGAGCGCTGTCCCCTCTCCCAAGCTCCGTGAGGGGAGCCCGCTGACCCTGAGATGCCAGGCGAAGCTGCACCCCCAGAAGTCGGCCTCGAGGCTCCTCTTCTCCTTCCACAGAGATGCCAGCACCTTGCAGGACCGGGGCCCCCACACGGAGCTCTGCCTCCCAGGAGCCCAGGAGAGAGACTCTGGGCTTTCCTGGTGCCGGGCCACCCTTGAGGGTGGTGTGGCCCAGAAGCAGAGCCCCCAGCTGGAGGTCAGGGTGCAGGGTGAGTGGCAGAGGCCGGTCCGCAGAGAGGTCCACTCCAGCAACAGGGGAGAAGGAGACGCGGCGGGCTCCACGGAGAGGGCGCCTGCACACGGGGAAGAGTGGAGGGGGGCCAGGCTTCCTGAGGGTGTGGAACCCACCTGCACACAGGGCCCCGCGCCCGCCTCTCTCTGCTCCTTCTCCCGTGCGTGCCTCTGTGGGGCTCTCCCCGCCTCTCCCTCTAACAGACGCTCGGCTGCCATCACGAAGTGTCCGGGCGGTGGGGCGGGGGAGCTTCAACAATGAAAATATGTCCTCACTGTCCTGGAGGCTGGAAGTGGTCTGTCGAGATGGTAGGAAGGTCAGGCTCATGCTGGGTTCCCTTCTTTAGGCTTGGGGGGTGGGGGGAGGGGTGGGGGGAGGGGTTGGGGGAGGAGACCCTCTGCTATCTCTTCTTCTCAGGGTTCTAATGTCGCCATGAGGCCCCGCCTCGTGACCTCCCATAGGCTGCAACTCCAAAGACAATCTCTTGGGGGGGGTGGGGCTTCGGCATACGAATTTGGGGGGACACAGGCTTTCGGTACACGGCACACCCCGCGGCCTGTCTTGTCTGCAGGAGAGGAACCTCTACCTGGACCCTGGCGAGAGCGGCTCGGAGGCCCCGGGCCCTGGGTGCCAGCTCTGAGCTTGACTCAACGTCCTTTCCAGACACTTCTGCAAAGCCGCCAGGCCTCCCCTGGTACCGCACTGGGTCCACGTCACCTACTCGGCCTGGGAATCCCTCATCTGGTGACAGAGCAGAGGGGGGTGAGGCCTGTCCACCCCGGAGTCCACCGGCATCTCCGTGCCGTTCCTCCTCCCGGAGGTGCTGGGAGATGTCCCTCTTCTCCCGCTCAGGGCCGGGCACCCCCCTGCCCCCTGCTCCCACGCGAGCAGCACAGCCAGCTCACAGAGGGGCTCAGAGGCTGTGGGCACACGGTGTCCCTTCGCTTCTCCCTGGGGATGTTACCCCAGCGACGGGCAGCGGTCAGGGGTCTGGTTGTGCCTGGACGGATGCACTTTGGAAGGTTGGCGTGTGTGTTTCTTCTTTCCTCCTTGTCACCTTGTCTGAAAATGAATTTAACGTTGGGTCGTGAAGAATTAACTTTACCCAAGGAGAGGTCTGGTCTTTGCCAGGGGCTGCTGGGTTGGTCCTTAGCGGTGTCGTGTCCCAGAGGAGTGTCTCTGTTTGCACGGGGACCTCGGCCACCAGTCTAATAACATGGCTTATGATGAGGGTTTCGGGACATGTGGCATCATTTCTACCGCCAGAGGGACTGGATGCGGAAGGTACCAGCCGGGCCTTCGGAAGGGCAGGACGCTAACGGGCAGCCGCGTGGGCTGAGGTCATCAAGCTCCAACAGAACGGGCACCGGAACTTTTCCGTGTGTGTTGTCATGTGGGTGCGGAGCGTAACCGGGGACAGGACGCGTTTGTTACTTTCCCCGGGCCCGTGCCCTTCTGCTCGAGGCTGCCTTTCACGGGCAGCCTTTCCCTGTCATAAGGCACAATGGCGAACATAAAGGCTTTCAGTGTGTTCCGTGAGTCCTTCTAGCAAATTACTGAACCTGAGGTGGTTCCGGGAACCCCGTGGAACGTGCAGTGGGCGTCAGAGGCGAGGGTGGTCTCGTGTGGACCGTGTTCTCCCGCTGTGGGCCGGGCCTACCTCTTGCACGAGGTTTGCAAATGCGTCCGAGAGAAGACACCAGTCGGTTAGGAAAATCAGATTAAAAGCCAGCAGGGTAGGCAGATAAGCTGGAGCCAGGAGCAAGGTCACTATCCAAATGGCGTCTCTCGCGCTGTGTCCCCGCTAAGGCAGGGCCACAAGGGTGGGTCTCCCCTCGACAACACGGGTCTGGGAGGGCGGCGAGGCGTCTCCGCAATCACAGGACCGCTCGGGAAACCGTGTGGCCGCCGCGAACACTGTCTTTAGCTGCGTCTTTCGGCCGCCCCGTCGGCATCTCCTGCTTTGTCCGCGCGTCCCCCACGGGCTCTGGGTGTTGCAGCAAAAGCGCTTGAGAAGGCGAGTGGGCATGGCCCTTGCGGGATGGGGTTTGCCTCTCCGCTTTCTGATCACCCGCCTGACCCGGCTTGTGATTCTCCAGGGGGACGAACTACCCACACCCCAGCTTTGATGGCCTCTGCCGGGACAAGCCATGGCGACTTGCTTACGAGAGCACACGGTATTCTCTTACTCTTTTACAGCCACAGAATCAATAATAAACACTATATTAAAGAATTTCAAGTATACTGGGGGATGGTTTTTTTAAAGGGAAGTCCCCCCTCCCGCCAAGAAATATTTTCATAAGCCTGATATGTAAATGGGGGGGGCCTGGATTCGATCTCTGGCGGTGCCTTGATGCCTCGATGCCTCGTTTCTTTGCCCGCCTGCAAGCCCGGAGCCGCCAAGGAACCCTCAGGGCCCCGAGGCACTGCCATCGGGTTTTACGCTGAGAGGGGCTGCAGCCCCCAGCCTCCACCAGAAAAGTCCATTTATGTTCACGAACTGGGTTTCTGGTAATATTTCCTTTGAGGGAAGGGCTGTGTGGATGTTTTCTAAAGTTCGGAAACCAGTGTTCCAAAGAGGACTGGATGGCACGGACTTCGGGTGACACGGCACCAGTCGAGCTTCTGGAAGGTGTCGAGTTAGGCAGGGACCCCTGCCTCCCCTCCCCTGCACACCCCTTCCGACGAGGCCATGCGCAGTCAGCCCGACTGGACGTCCCGAGTGCCAGGCCTCGTCCATGCCGGGGTCATTCTTCCCGCCTCTCCTGCCCCCTCCCACAGAGCGGCCTGGTGGCTGCTCTGAGATGCTCCACTTGTCCTTCTGTCCCTCCGTTTCCTCTTCTGACAGACTGGGGGGGATCCCCGAGGCCTCCCCCGTCCTTAGCGGTTTCCACAGATGGGGAGAAAACGTTGCACCCTTGCTGTTCTGTTACCAGTTTGCTGCCCCCTCGGGGAAGGGAAGCCTCTCCCAGGTGGCCTGACCCCCAAGCTGTTCAGTGCCCTGGGTCAGGACCCCAGACGGACCCTCTCTTGCCCGGGAAGAAGGATTTGACCCAGAGAGCAGAGCGACCCCATAGGGTGTCATGAAATCTCTACAGGGGATAAGGTCTTCTCTGGTGAGAGCGTTTGTATTGGAGAATGAAGGTCTGCAGCCTTTCTCAGGAGAAGTGTTTAGTGTGTGAGTATGTGCGCGTGTGCAGGTGTGAGTACGTGTGCATGTGTGTGTGTGTGTGCAGGTGTATGTGTGTGTACGCATGCGAGCATGCACGTGCGTGCATGTGTGAGTACGTGTGTATGGGTGTGTGCAGGTGTGAGTCCGTGTGCATGGGTGCGTGTGCACGCGTGTGCAGGTGTGAGTCCGTGTGCGTGTACGCGTGCGAGTGTGCACGCGTGTACATGTGTGAGTACACACCTGTGTGTGTATGTGTGAGTACGTGTGCATGGGTGGGTGTGCAGGTGTGGGTGTGTGTGCAAGTGTGAGTACATGTGCGTGTACGTGTGCGAGCGTGCACACGCGTGCATGTGTGAGTACGTGTGTATGGGTGTGTGCAGGTGTGAATGCGTGTGCAGGTGTGAGTACGTGTGCATGGGTGCGTGCGCGCGCGTGCGCAGGTGTGAGTACGTGTGCATGTATGCGTGCGAGTGTGCGCGCGTGCATGTGTGAGTACACACGCGTGTGTTCATGTGTGAGTACGTGTGCATGGGTGGGTGTGCAGGTGTGAGTACGTGTGCATGGGTGCGTGTGCAAGTGTGAGTACATGTGCGTGTACGCGTGCGAGCGTGCACGCGCGTGCATGTGTGAGTACGTGTGTATGGGTGTGTGCAGGTGTGAATGCGTGTGCAGGTGTGAGTACGTGTGCGTGTATGCGTCCGAGCGTGCGCATGTGTGAGTACACACGCGTGTGTTCCTGTGTGAGTACGGGTGCATACGTGTGTGTGCATGTACGTGTGCATGTGTGTTTGCGCATGGGGCTGCGGGGGTGGGGGGGCGCTTTCTGAATCCCAAATTAGTAAATCGCTACTCAGTGGATCAGAGATGAAATTTGCAAAATCTCTCCAAAGAACCAGATGGTCGGATGGAAGCGTCTACCCTGTTAGAAGAAGGAGGTGGGGTGGCCGTGGCCTTGGCACGCAGAGTCACAGAGGTAAACCCCGACGGTGGCTTCTGGCTTGTGGCTGGGGCTCCTGCAGCCGGCCCGCCGCAGCCTGGCAGAGGGAGCACCGTGGAGAAGGGCGCGGGGGTTGGGGCCAAATTGTTGAGCCACAGGCCGTCTCCTTTTCCCGAGCACCGTGCTCTCCGGCGGCCTTCGGTCGCCAACTCCTCACGCTGACCGAGCGAGCGGGAGACGTCGGGGCGCAGCTGCGGCTGGCGGGCTTGGTCTGAGCGCTCGGCCCGGTGGACACCTGGCCGCCGTCCGGGTCGTTCCTTCGTGCGGTTCTGTCCTCACCTCGCCACTTCCTGCTGGCTGTTGTTTGCCCGTGTGTGTTGCTCACGCCCCCCGAGCCCCTGTGTGATGCTGTAGCCGCCGCATTTCCCGGCTCACGGCCGCCGCCGGCATCCAGAGCGGCGCCCGGCGCTTACCCGAAGCTCCGTGAATATTTGCGGGATGAACACACAGTTTTATGCGCCACTTAACAACGATGTCACCTCTGATAAAACGAGGCAGCGTCCCAGATTCTGATAAATTCTGGGACGTCGAAGCGCTGGGCTTTGGAGCCTGCTCTGTGAGTGCTAAAGTCAGTGAGAAAAGTACCCTCGGGGGGGCCCCCCTGCCCGGGCTGCGGCCTTGGCTTTCCTCCGGCCACTGGCCTCCGCACCCTTCCGGCTCCTTGAGCGCCTCCAGCCTCAAATACAATTAAAAGTGAAAAGCGTGTACAAATGCAAACTGACAATTCCACCAAAACACGAGTAACTTGTACCGCGCGGGTTTTCCGTGCGCGGGGCCATCACCAGATGTAGCTCTGTTACAGCTCAAGTCAGTCCAACCGAGTCAAGTCTCCCGCCAGCAAGACACCCGGTGACCTGGGGGTGGGCGTCTGCTTGGCCTCGTGTGGCCCCCGAGAAACGCCCCTCTAGCATCCGGACCTCTGGTTTTTGGTTTTGCTTTTTGCGGTTTTAATTTGTAAAATAAGGGGTTGGACGAGACCAATAGATTCTGAACTTTTCTTCTTTGGGCGACGGCGCCCTGTTTTCCAACAGCTTCTGTTTCAACAGCCCCCACCTCCCCCCGCCCCCCCGCCCCGGCCACGTCAAAGGATAAGCGCGGACACGGGACCCGGGACCCGGACCGTGTCAGGTGGATGCTCCCAGGCCTCGCTCCCGCTTCCCCTGCATGATCGGGGACAGAGCGCCCCCAAGTTGCCAGGGGACCCCCGGGAGGACGCACTGAAAGCCCCAGAGACCCTCTCCTGTTCTGGGAAGCCCAGCCCAAGAAGCGGGCAGTCTCAGAGCCCTACTCGCGCGGAGACAAAGATTTATGGCCGGGGAATTTCCTCTCCGTTTCAGTGAAACAGAGGAGCAGGCAGAGTGTGGTGTTCTCCAATGTTAGCCTGCAGCGGAACCCCCGGGGGACCTGGAGCAGCAGGCGGATATGCAGCCCCTCCCCCCACGCCCCCCACCTGGTTCCCTGGGTCTGGAGCGGGGCCAGAGGAACCGGCGAGGTAACCGGCCCTCCGAGGGACTCTGTGCGGCTCTGCGGTGCCCGCGCTGATCTCTGCGTTCTGAGCTCGATGGCACTTGGGAGAAGTCGAGGGCAGCGGGTGTGCGGGAGTCGCTCTGGGGTCTGGATGCCCGGGAGGGACGAGGAATGAGTTGCCGGGCGCGGCGCACCCGGGGCTCAGGGCAGCGAGCGTGCTGGGCTGACCTGGCACAGGGGGGTGGGGAGGGGGCGCGAACTCCCGGTAACTCCCAGCTGGGCCGCCTCCGCCAGCGACGCCCTCTGCCTCCCTGACCTCTGCGGATCGGTGCTGCCAGGGAACCTTCTCGAATAAACCTGGGCATGTGTCCAGCATTAGAGACTTCCTGTGTATTCTCCTCAGTGGCCCCAGATCCTGGCCGATGACCGAGGGGCTCTGGGCCGTCCTGAGGCCAAAGCCCTTCAGCTTCCCGAGTCGCGGGCTATCAGTGAGAAGCACATCTCACAGGCACGGACCCTCCCGGTTGTCACCCTTTGCAGGCTCATTTCCTTTGACACCTCATTTCTTTCCACCGCTGCCCGGCAGGCGGAGCAGGTGCGGTGAGGACCCCACTCCGCAGAGGGAGGAGCCCAGGCAGTGTGACTGTTGCAGGTGCGTTCTCGTACCCCCTGCCCGCCCCCCCGCCCCCTCCTGACCGTCGGGGCCATTCGTTGGCCAGAAGAGCTAAGGGTGGTCCTCAACTCTTAAAGCTTAGCTAGCGGGGCGCCTGGGTGGCTCAGTCATTGGGCGTTCGAGTCCTGATTTCAGCTCAGGTCATGATCTCATGGCTCGCGGGTTCGAGCCCCGCACTGGGCTCCGTGTTGACAGCGTGGAACCTGCTTGGGATTCCCTCTCTCTCCCTCTCCCTCTGCCCCTCCCTCCCTCTCTCTCTCTCTCTCTCTCTCAAAATAGATAAACTTAAAAAAAAAATAATAAAGCTTAGCTAGCTCACTGAGACTCCTTTAGTAAGATTTTGCTCCTGTTCTAGTGTATCCACATAATTTATCCTACAAACCAGGACCCTTCCTAAGAGCAAAAAGGGGCATTATTGATACCCAGGCCAGGACAACAGGCGTAAACTGGGACAGTCCCCAGAAACCTGGACCCAGAGTCCCCTGATCTGTTTCGAACCCTGTCCTTTCTCCCAAAATGTCTGCCTTTGACACACCCACTCAAACCCTCAGTTTCAGCAGATAACGTGACCTCTACTTTGCCGAGAAAATTAAAACCACCAGACAGGACTCCCCTCAACTTCTTGCCACTTACAAACCCACCCCATCTGTGGCCTTCTTTTCCTAAAATAAAAGACGATCTCGCACCCCGAGGCTGGGGCTTCCTCCCGGGCCCTGAATCTCAGCTCCCTCGCATCTTCTGGGAGCGGTGGGGGCCCCTCTGCGTCCACCCTGTCATTCATTTCCTGCTTCCTGCTTGCTTCTCTCCTCAGCATTTAAATATGTTCAACTGTCTCCTATCTTAAAACAGATTTTCTACCTAACCCCCCCCACCCCCATCCCCCCCCCCCCAACCTCCGTGCGCCTCTGGGCCGTCCTGTGTTTCTCCAGCCGTGACAGGTGACCTTCTGGGGAGAGCGGGCCTTATACACTCGAGCTGCCCTCGAGGCCCTGGGAGCTGCCTCCTGCCCCCTCCGCTGCCCGGCTCAGCTCCTTCACCTCAGTCTCTCGGCCTCGCCTGGTGGGATCCTGGCGGGATCCACGTGCCCTGCCGTGCGTGGGGGCTGTTCTCTCCCACCTCAGGGACCCCACAAGGGCTGGTCCCTGCGCAGGGGGAGCTCTGGGCCCTTCTGGGCGCCCTTTAACCACCTGCACGCTATTTTAGGGTTTTCCTGCCGCCTTCACGGCCCTGCTCAGTCACTGCTTTTAACCCTGACCTTGAAGAAGAAGGCGAACCGGGCAGGTGGAATAGAACAGAGACGTGAGGAGGTGGCTTATTTGGGACTCATCTGCTAATGGCTCCTGCAGGGCCGTGGCTTTGCTGTGCGGGTCCCCATCTGTCCAGACCCAAAGAGAAGCCGAGGAGAGAGAGTCTGATGAAAGGTCGGACCCTTTATTACTGCCCCTCCCCTCCGTCGGAGCAGGACCGGCTTCTCCCTGGCCCCTCTTTCCCAGGGCTATTATGGCAGGAGAAACTTATTTGTCCCTAAGAAAACCCGGCGGGAGACACCGGGGAGCTAAATGTCACGGGCGCAACTATTTTTATCACGGACAACGGTATCTTACTCTGGGTTCCTCCCAGAGCAGGGCCTTGGACAAGGGCCTGGGTGGAGGAAGTCTTTATGGGGAGGTGACCCGGGAAGCCAACCTGAAAGAATGAGGAAGACGAGCCTGGGAGGGGAGGAAAGCCAACACCGGCTGTGTCAACGGTGGGTCACTGCCGTGGGCAAGTGGGGCTCAACCCTTGAAGGACCACAGAGCACAAGCCTCAGCAGGGTCGCAGGGAAGGGCAGGGGGGCGTTTAGCCACCAAGTCAGCGCCTCACTGGCTGGGGTGGCCTCCGGGGTCTGTACACGGCCCCCCCTGCGCCTCCGCGCCTGGGCTGAGTGGCCCTCCACTGCTTCTGAGAAAGCCCAGAAGCGGAAAAGCAGAGGTGCAGGCATGGGGGGGGGGTGCAGCGGGGACCATCACGATGCCGTCCAACAGCAACGCCGAAATCAGCCTGGCCGGAGGCTGCGGGAAGGGAACCCAAAGTGTCCGTCGCATGCCAGGTGTTAGCCGGGAGCCTCTCTGCGCGGTTCCAGCACCGTGTCTATGAGACAGGTGTCAGGAGAGCAAAGCAGAGTGAGGGGGACCTCTCTTCTGGTGGGATTTACAGCAGGATTGAAGGGCAGCCTGGGTCCCTGCTCTGGGACCCCTCACCCGGGGGTGGGGATTCAGGGTGGGTCGCTGGAAAGAGAGTTCTTTGACACAGCTGTTGTTTTATTCTGAGTTCCCGCCGCTTCCCCCTAAAGGACGCGGGCCAAGGGAGGGGCCGTCAAGGTGAGGACTTGGGGAGGTTGGACATGGGTCCCGTGGGGGAGGGTCCAAGGCCTGGGAGCGTTGTGCGCTGAGATCTGACCCCCTCGAGGCAGGCAGGCGTGCGATGTATGCTGTAGATCCTGGCACCTGTCAGGGAGGAATATGACAGATCACCGAGGGCCAGCATTGAGACAGCCTGCTGGCTGCGTCTCTGGTGCCACACAGTGGGGACAGCGGAGGGGCGGGAAGAGGGGACAGAACGTTGGTCACATGTCCAGGGGCTGTGGAGGGACTTTCGAAGGACCACCCAGAGTAGAGATGCATCTGCCCTGGGTCAAGGGTAGGAGGGATAGGACCAGCAGAAACTCTCCAGAAGCCACAAAACTGCTCCTCAGAGGAAGAGACCTCTTAACCATCTGCCAGACCCCCAGACAGCAAAGCCACTTAGCCGGACGTCGTCACCTCTCCTTCAGGTGCTCACCCTGCTGGAGAGGCGGGGCAGGAGCTGGGGGCAGGGAGCTCCGGGCAGAAGTGCCTGGTAAGCTGGGAGGGAGCAGAGACACTCTTTTTATTTTTATTAAAAAAAAATTTTTTTTTAAACTTTCATCAAGCAGAGACACTCTTTCCCGTTCCCCGGTGTAGGCTCCCAACCTGAGACAGACCCAAGCCAGGGGAGGGGGAGACCGACTTGAAGTTAAGTTTGGAATTTTGTGTATTACACAGGACAGGAAGTTCTCATTTCTGAACTCAGACCAGAAGCCAAGACCAGAGTTCTCATCCGAGGCAGGGGAAGACCACCCTACTGGACAAAAATGAAGGGGCCGGGGGCACCCGGCTGGCTCAGTCGGTGGAGCGTGCGACTCTTGATCTTGGGGTTGTGAGTTCGAGCCCCACGTGGGGTGTAGACATTACTGAAAAATAAAATCTTTGAACAACAGCAACAGTGAAGGGGCAGTGAGCGACAGAAATGGAGTTGAGTTCCCACGAGGCAGAATGAAAATCAGATTTTCAGAGCGCTTGAAAATCATCTTCTGAGAAGTCCCTTCTGCACATCGGACTGAGAGAGCTTAGGGAGGATGGCGGTGTGCGAGAGAGAGAGAGAGAGAGAATTATGTCCCTCTACGCAAGAAGCATGACATATTGTTTATGCTTGTTTATGAAGAGAGACCAACCAATCTGGTCACACCGTGTTCACTGCAGCGGCCACGAAGGTGATCCTGGATCCCCGTCAAGAGAGAACTCGTCTTCCTCTGCAGGGGTGCAGTTGACGGACAGCCTCCAGCACAGCCCCCCGGGCCCCTGCTCTTCCTGGGGAGGCCCAGCTGTGACTGCGCAGAGAGGGTGTGGGATCTTTGCTGCAGAGCAGGGACGGTCCGCTTTGCACGGTGGTGCTGGTGGCCTCTCCCTGCCTGACCCTGCTTCCTTCCTTTTTATCTTTTATGGGCTTTTCCCTCCACCCACGTGAAACTTCGTTCACCCCCAACGCCAGCACCTGCTTCTCGGAGACCCCAACGGATAGACTCACCCTTTAAATTCTGCACATTATGCATGTGACTTTGTTTTGGTTTGTTTTGATTTCTTTTTTTAATGGGAAGATTACATAAGAACGTTTTCATACTCAGGCTGGGACCTGATCTACGTTTTCAAAAAACCTCCAATCCCTGAGGTTTGATGCTTCTGAAATTGAACTTTCGGGACACCCCACCTCATTCTCTCAGCAGATCCTACTACCCTTGAGATCGTTTCTCCTTGAAAGCTTTTCCTGACCTCCTGACTTCAAATTTGCTAGATCCCCTTGTCCTAGCCTCCCCAGATGAGTCCTTGGTGAAACTCATCAAGCTCTCAGTTAGTTGTCCGAGGTCAGACCCTTGCCCCTGATCTCTTTGAAGTCACGATCTAAAACTCTTGGTCACTGCTAATCCCTCAGGACTCAGGCCAGTGCCTCGGCCACAGAAGCTGCTTAGTAAATAGCTGACGGAGTGCTGAATCTGCCAACCTAAAGGCTTGAAAAGCTGGCCCTTGACCAGAACTGATGTATCTGCCCCCATTGTGTCCTCGGTCTTGGGGACATCGCTCTTGCTTCCTGATCATAGCACAGACCCGTAGAGTTGAGTGTTAAAAAAAACCTTAAGGGTTATCCCATCTGATGCCAGACAGGTTGTGCGACGTCCAACAATCCAAGACTTTCCAGTGTTAGCTTGACTACCAGGGGTGGAGACTACCTCGCAAGGCCACCACTGCCTCCTGGACAGCTCTGACCGTCAGATTTCCTACAGCTTTGGTCCGCATCGTATTCACACCATTTACTCTTTCCATAATGTGGACAACCTAAGGGGGTCGAAAGTTTTCTTCCTCCGAATAGTCTCTCAAGTGGGGACCTAGCAAGAGCAAACTAGAAATACTCCAGGGGCACCTGGGTGGCTCAGTCGCGTGAGCCTCTGACTCTCGGATTCGGTTCAGGTCAGGTCACGATCTGGTGGTTCACGAGTTCAAGCCCTGCCCCGGGCTCCTTCTCTCTCTCTCCCTACTCCCCTTTCTCAAAATAAATAAATAAACTCAAAAAAAAAAAACAAAAGAGAGAAATACTTCATTTATTCATCCATTCCAGAAATATCACTTGGTTGCCACCTGTGTCTAGCGTGGGACTTACAGAGATGCCCCAAAAGTTGGAGTCCATCTGGGGAGAGAAAGATGCTTATAAGGTCAGATGACCACAGCGACACAGGAACTTCCAAACGAGAGCTGATGCAGAGTATGCTGAGGGCTCAGGACAGGTGGTGGGGGGGGGGGGGGGTGGGTTGGGAATACAGGGGGCGAGGAGTCTAGGAAGGCTTCCTGGAGGAAGCAGGGTCCGAGTGGCGTTCGATGGACAGGAAGCATGAGTCAGGGAGTGAACCAGATCAGCAGTTGGGCTCAGAGAGAAGTTCCCAAGACCGACAGGGAAGGGCTTGGTGAGGATAAGGGAAGTCGGAGGCTGCTGGGGGGTGGGATGTATTTCCCCTCCTAGGGACTGTCAATCAGTCGCTCTGTCTCTAGCAGCCTGTCTTCTTCATAGTCTTGGGGGCCAAGCAGGCCAACCTCCTCGGGCGCAGGGCCGCTGACATGGGGGCCCTTCGGATGCTGTTCCTGTTCCTGCTGCTTTGGGCAGGTGAGAGACTGCAGTCCCGGGACAAGAGAGTCTCCTCCCCTCTGCTCTGCTGTTCTGCTGGGGCTTGGGCTGGCTGGGCACCTTCTCTGGGGCCGGATGCTTCGGCCCTTTTGGACTAAAGAGGAATAGGGTGTGGCTTTGGTAGGACCGAGAGATGAGGAAGCCTGAGCTCTAGAAAGGGGACCAGCCCGCAGCTGCCACGAAGGTAAAACCCGGAGGGGGATGACCCAGACGGAAGCCAGC
The DNA here is from genome assembly GCF_024362965.1 of Panthera pardus. Lineage (NCBI taxonomy): Eukaryota > Metazoa > Chordata > Mammalia > Carnivora > Felidae > Panthera > Panthera pardus. The sequence continues at coordinate 4,632,566 of NW_026526777.1, read as the reverse complement.
CCCTGGCAGGTGCTCAAGTCAGGCACAGCGGAAAGCTAGAGCCACACAGGCGGCTGGGGGCGAGGCTGAGTGCGGGGCCCGGAAGCCACACGGTCCGGGGGCCGTGTGCACGCGCCACGGCCCCGCTGCCAGGCTCGGCGGCCCTGAGACACCGGCGGGGCCTTTGCCTCCTTCTCCTCCTTTCCCTGCAGCCGACGGGGATTCTGGAGATGGCGTGGAGGCCGAGGAAGTAGTCGCTGCGCTTCAGGAGTCCGTCAGCCTTCCCCTGGAGGGACCATTCAATGACAAGGTCGAGGACGTCATCTGGTCCTCTCGCATAAGGCTTGCCACGGTGGTTCCGGGGAGAGAGGGACAGCCGGCTACCATCACGGTGACCAACGCTCGATACGCGGGCAGAGTGAGCTTCCCGGACCCCAGCTACTCCCTGCTCACCAGCAATCTGAGCTGGGGGGACTCAGGGCCTTACAAGGCTCGGGTCAACCTGAGGACGTCCCAGATCTCCGCCAGGCAGCGTTACAGTCTCCGTGTCTACCGTGAGTCGAAGCTGGGAATTCTAAAGCTGCTTTTTGGGGCTCTCCCGGGCTTTGCACGCAGAGGAGTAGTGGTCTCAGGACTCAGGGCTGTGGTTTGAGGGGCTGGGACCGGAAGGCAGAGTGTCTCCGGTGTGCCCAACCCCAGGATCTGAGCTGCAGCCACCGATGCAGTGAGGCCCTGGGCCCTAAGGCTGTTCCCCTGGACCTTCCCAACATGGTGAGAGGGGCAGGTGCCCCAGACCTTGCCGGGGGGGGGGTCTCTCCCTCCCACCGAGATTCCGCCTCCTGGCGTTGGATGCCGCCTCTAGTCCCGAGCTTTTTATCCTTCTGTGTGATGTGAGGGCTACTAACCAACGTCTCCTCTCTACCTGGACCAAGTCTCTTAGTGCCTGTGACATTGACTGATGTTCTACCTCGAATCTTGCAGAGACGCTGACTAAACTATAAATGCCACCCCCCCAAGCCCCTCTGCACGCAGAACGTGTGACAATATTTTCTGGGATCAAGAAGGCAGAATAGGGTTTAGAGGGAGGTGGGGTGCAAAGGGGAGAGAGAGAAGGCGAGACATTGGGTGGTGGGGGCGGGGGGAGTAGGAAATGCCAAAGGCAGGTCTGTCTACCTTAGCAGCTGCCCGGGGGACCCTGGAAGCAGATGTTATGGTGGATGGGTTCTGTTAGTCTCTGTTTACATGAAGGGACTCTCAGGGGACACACCCTTCACCCCACTATTGAGGAGCTGTAATGTGTCCTTGATGTGTTCCGTAGAGAAGGCGGGCCTGGATGTGACCCACAGCTGGCTGTCCTGGGAACATGGCCCTGAGACACTGAGACAGTCCGTGAGGGTTCTGCCCTCAGCGTGTCCCGGAGACCTGGGGACAATGCCCTCTCCTATACCTGCAGGGCCACCAACCCCGTCAGCAGCGTCCGTTCCCGTCTGGTCCTTGCCGGGCCCTTCTGTGCAGGTACCGGGACCCCAGAGACAGGCGGCCACCTCCCTCCCTCAGCCCCTCCCAAGAGAGTGCCTGGGATCCAGAACCTCCCTCTTTCCCTGGGGGACTTGACCGGCTGCACTGGGGGGGGGGGCAGTGCTCCCCAGTTTCCAAAGGTTCTCTACTCTCTGGCTCAGCTTAAGATCACCCCCCGCCCCCGGATCTTAGTTCCTGAGCTTCCGTGACTAGAACACATATGTCCAGAGACACTTGAAAAGGAACAGCAACTGACTGCTGACTCGAGCCCCCCGTGTGGGATCTGGGCCGGGGGTCTGCCTCTTAACGGGGACCTCCCCCTCCCTCTGGCAAGCCCCGCTCTCCTTGCCTCCTTCTGCCCCCAGACCCTGGCTATGCCTTGGACACGTCCACTTACTTCTGCCTCTGAGCCAAAGGGCTGCTGTTCTCCTTCCTCGTGGTCACTCTGGCCGTGGGGCTCTGGCTCATCTGAGCCCAGAAAAGATGCAGAATGCCAGGGATAAGGACCCCCAGGAGAAACGAGGCTGAAGCCTCGCCCCGGCCTGGCCTGATCGCCCCTTGGGGACCCCTGTGCTGAGCACTCTTTCTTCTCAACCCCTCCCCCCACCCCGGAGTCCTTCCCCCCACCCCCCCACTGTGCTTTTCCTCCCAGGGTGCCACCGGGTGGGTGTCCGAAAGGGCCATACTCCCCGAGGGAAGATTATCCGGCAATAAAGTCAAATCAGGTGACCGCCACTGTGGAGGAGCCGGCCTTTGGTCCTGGGCTGGATGATTCCGGGCCAAACCTGCTTCCCTGAACTTCCGTCTGTTCCAGCTGTCTTATCTGCGGCTGAGGTGAGCCCGATGACCCTCGGTCACCTCCCTATCTGCCTGACGCTAGCTGCTCAGGGCCTCTGACGCCTGACCCAGGGGGACAACAACTCGGCTGGACCAGTAGCTGAAGTCTGGACCTCTGACCGCTGTCTGCGGTTGGTCTTATTGTCCTGTCCTCCCCTAAAGATCTCCATGTCTCAGACCTTCTCTCTGGACCTTTGTCCCGAAGCCATCCACGTTCCCCACCCCCCCGGGCCTGCTGAACCACTGTGTTGGTCACCCTCCCACGTCGGATCTTGTGGGTGTCACTCAATGCAGCCACCATGCGGGGCAGGTGGGGAAGCTTTAGGGAGGGGAACAGGAAGCCGCCCAGGTGACAGGTGATGAGGGTCGAGGGTCGAGGGTCGAGGGTCGTGAGTGAGTTGGAGGAGGTGGTGTAGGATAGGGTGACAGCACTGGGGAAGACGGCAGGAGCTCGGGGCTCTGCTCTGCCACTCGCTTGGGACATTTTGTTCAGCATCCAGACTCGGTCCGTTTCTACAAGGAAACTCTGCATAGGGGCAGGCATAGGGGCAGCCGATGGGGCTCTTACCAGAGACGTGGCTGTGGAGGTGGGGGCAGGACTATGCCCCTGGGGACCATGGGAAGAGGAGTCTGAGGGACTAGGGACCAACATTCCTGACCTTCCTCCAGATCTCACCTTCCCCTCTCAGCGAGAAGGATGCTGATCTCCAAAGGGACTTCCAAGAGAAGGAATGTCGGGCTGTGAAGGGGAGTGGGATGCACAGGGGTTGTGGGGACAAAGGACACAGCCTGGGAAACAGGACAGGGGGCCAGGCACGCTTTTCTCTTCCTTCCTTCCTCCCTCCCTCCCTTCCTTCATTCCTTTCTCCCTCCCTCCCTCTCTCCTCCCCCTCTCTCTCTCCTTCCTTCCTTTCCTTCCTTCCTTCCTTCCTTCCTTCCTTCCTTCCTTCCTTCCTTCCTTCCTTCCTTCTTTTCTTCCCTCCCTTCCTTCCCTCCTTCCTTCCTTGTTTTATTTTGAGATATAGAGGGGGAGAGAGGGAATCCCAAGCAGGTCCCACACTCTCAGCATGGTGCCCAACATGTGGCTCGAACTCACAAACCACGAGATGGTGACCTGAACCAAAGCTGGATGCTTAACCAACTGAGCCACCCGGATGCCCCATCCTGGTGACGTTTCTATGCAGGAGACACAGCCCCTTGGGGCCTGGGAAGGACGTATTGAGGTTGGGGACCAGTCCCCACAGAGCTCCTCAGGCAGGCAACTGATCTGCTCTAGTCCCTGAGGGCCCAAGCCCCGGCGCCCCTGGAAGAAGTTCCCTGGCCTGAGGTCTCCCAAGCAGTCCCACCTTCAAACAGGCCTGAGGTTCAGGGCCAAAACCGCAGCCCCAATTCCTCGGACTCCTGTAATACAGCTTCTGGAGACTGACTGGGAAGATAGATACAGGGCAACGGATTTCCCTGTGTTTCAGGGTCAGGCCCACGGAAAGTGAATGAAGGAACAGACGGTCCCTGTGCAGCTGGCCCGGGGCTCTCCCCCGGGACTCGGCCAAGTACTTCTCACGCCATCTCCAGATAGAGAAGGGCTGAGGCCCCAAACCATCCCAGGCCCCTGGAATTGGAAGGCAGAAGGTGGAATCGAAGCTCAGGGAGGCCCAGGCCTCTCGCTCTGCAGGAAGCCGGGACAATACCCACCTGGTAGCACTTTGTAGCATTTGCCTGTCCTTTGAAATAGGTGAAAGCAAATAGGGAGGGAGAAGGGTGCTAGTCGAGGCCCTACCAAGAGTCCGGCGCTGGGCTGGCACTGGAGAGGCAGGAAGGACACTGTGTGCCCTCAAGGAAGTCTTCCTGGAGTGTGTGAAGGTGTCATTACAGTGAGGTGTGACCAGGGCCCCCGTGAAGGTGAGGGCGAGGGTGAGGTGGGAGGGGCAGGACCGTGCCTTGGAGGGAAGAGGTGAATAGAATTCGGACCCCGGATTAGTAGGGAGTCCAGGGAAGGGAGAGAAAGGACATCCTAGCCGGACAGAGGATGAACCCGAAGACACGGGTTTGTGAGAGCACAGTGAGGTCCACACCCGTGTGTTAAAGAGGGAGGTAAGAGGTGGGTCTGGAGAGGAGGCAGGGCCCCCCTGACGTACTCAGGGCTGTGGGAGAATTCAAGCATGAACCAGACAAACACCGCAGGCTCTTGGACCTCTGGTCTCACTGGGTGCAGGAACCAGGCACGCCGACAGCTAGGTGACAGTCTGAGAAATCACACTGCTTTTCTTCTTTTTGAAAAGTTTCATTATTTATTTTTGAGAGAGAGAGAGAGAGAGAGCACGCACGTGCGAGGAGGGGAAGGGCAGAGAGAGGGGGAGAGACAGAATCCCATGCAGGCTCCCTGATGCCAGTGCAGAACCCGACCTGGGGCTTAGATCTCACAGACCATGAGATCGTGGCCTGAGATGAAATCAAGAGTCGGACCCTTAACCGACCGAGCCTCCCAGGCGCCCCGAGAAGCCACACTGCTTTTCTGCCCCGGTAAACGGGCCACTGCTCACAGTGGTCAAGTGTCCCTGGAACTGACAACATTGTCTGATCTTGTGAACAGGCTGAAAATACGTGGGCTGGCTGATACGCGGATTAGGTAAAATCCTAGTTGGTTGAACAAACTTTCCCAGAGAGTAGGAAGCGTGGATGGTGGGCAACCCAGAAGAAAATCTTACTTTTGAGCCTCAGGGACTCAGAGTTTCACTTCTGGCCTGGTGAAGGAGCCAGTTACAGGGCTAGGTTCCTGTTCTTGCCAAAAAGCCCAGAAGATACCTGTGAACCAGAGCAAAATGATAATAATAATACAGCTCACAGAATAGGCGTCCAGAAAAAAAAAGGATCCTATCAAAACCTTTCTAAAATGGAACCCTGTTTTAAATCCCAAGTTTACGAAACGTGACTTTAACAACTGAAAGAAATGGGCTCTTGTTCAAGAAAACACTGTGGAGACAGCAGAAATGAATGAATGTCTGGACTAGAGGGGTGGCTGATTCCCCCCCCCCCCCGGGGGGGGGGAATTTTACCTGCTGGCCAGGGAGGGGCCCAAGGGATTAAAAAAAGGCTCTTTTTCTAGGGCCTTTTTCTTTCTCCCCCTCTCCCGGCACATTTTCACCTCAGGCTGTGGCAAAAAGCCCACAGACGTTTACATCTGGAAGAACTTTCCAGCAGTCCCTCTCTAAGGATGGAATGGACTCCTAAGAGGGCCGGCGAGCTTCCTGGCCCAGGATGTGGGCCCTTGGGGCCGAGATCATCCGGAAGGAGGGGGAGGCTGGGATGCTGGTGTGAGCCCTTGACCCCACCCTGGTTGAGGCCATGATTCCATGAATGAAATGCCTGGCGTGGTCAGGCGGGGTCACGGGGGTTCGGGCTGGGGTGAGCGGTCAATGGAAAGGACCTGGGCAGGTGCGCTGCTTAATGAAGCCTGCTGGGGAAGGCATGATGGACCCCCCCATCCCTGAGGCGGCCCAAGTTCACCAAGTAGAAAGCTCCCAGGAGCAGAAATGCCAGCCATCTGTCGGCCTGAGGTCTCTAAGGAGGTGGGTTTGATGACGTCCAGGTTGGGTGTGAGTTCGGCTCGGGGCTCGGCAGGACATCCGTCCCCGAGGTGGGAAGTCTGGGGCCAGTCGCTCCACCTGGTTGCGCCTCCGTTTTCTCCCGAGTCAAGCAGAGTCACGCCCGCCTCGCGGGGTCTCTGCGCGGGTGACCCGAGCGCTACGAAGCCCGCGGTCCAGGGCCCGGCACCCTGCAGGGCCCCGCCCCGGGATGCCTCTCGTCCTGCCGTCCCGCCCCGGGCCTGTGTCGCCGGGTCGCAGGCGCTGGCAGCTGCAGCGGGGAGGGGGCGACTCGGCAGGCCGGGCCCGGGCGCACGGTCCCCTCGGCACCCTGCGAGAGGCGCCGGGCCGGGACCTGGGAGCTCGCGGGTGCAGACAGGTATTTCCAGTCGGGCCGGGGAAGGGGCGGGCGGGGCGGGGGACGCGAGCCGAGGGGGCCCCCCCGAGCTGCGCGGATCCCCCCGGGGGTCCCGCTCCCGGCCGGGCTCGGCTGTCGGCCCCGCGCCTCTCCCCGGCCGCGCGCGGACGGCGGGGGCTCGCGGGCGGCGAGGCCCGGGAGGACGGCGGGCCAGCTCCGGCGACCCGGGGCCCGCGCAGCGGGTCTCCCCCGCTCCCTCCCCGGCCGGCGCCCGGAGCCCGGAGCTCCGCCAGGGGGCGACCCGAGCCCGCCGCCGCGCGTCCCGCCCTCCCGAAACTACAACTCCCAGGCCGCCCGGGGGTCGCGGCCGCCCCGCCCCGCCCCGCGGGTCGGCCCCCTCGGCGGCGGCGGGCGGGGCGCGGCGGTCTCCCTGGCGACGCGGGCGCTGGGGCGCCGGGCGGGAGGCGGGCCCGCCCCCTATTGTGTGGCTGCGGGAGCCGGGCCGCGCGGCGCCGGGCAGGTGAGGGCGGGGGCGCTGCGGGGCAGGGACGGCCGCCGGCGGGGCTCGCGAGTTCCGGGGGAGCCGAGGCGGCGGGGGCTGGGGGCGCCGTGGGATTCTTCGGGGGCAGCAGAACTCGAGTTCTGGGGAGTGAAGTGGGGTTTTGGGGGGGCGGGTCGGGGAGGGGGATTCCCGGAGAACCGGAGGCGACTGGAGGTAACGCGTGCGTGTGTGTGTGTGTGTGTGTGTGCGCGCGCGCGTCGGTGCAGGGGGGTGGGTCTTGGGGGGGGGGTGTCCAAAAGCAAGGGGGGGAAGTTCAGGGGTCCGGAGCAGGCGAAGGAGAAGGGAATTGAGGGTGGGGTATCCGGAGAGTATTGTGGGCTGGGGCCGGAGAATTTTCGGGAGGGCGATTCCCGCGGAGAGGATGGGTGGGGACTCTGCGGGCGACGGGAAGGGAGTGCCTGGAACCGCGGAGGACCTGGTGCAGTTGGAGATCAGGTGTGGAAAATGGGAATTTGCGGAGAGGTGGGGGGGGGGGCTGTGAGAAGTAGGGATAGCAGGAATCGGAGCACTTGGTGGGGAGACCAGACGGGTGAGGGCATGGGGAGGGGGCGCGGTGGGCAGAGGAGTTGGAAGATCATAGGGAAAGCAGAGGAATGCTGGGGAAACCCGGGTTACTAGGGTGCTCGGAAAGCTGAGCCGCGAGGGAACTGGGGCTCCATCCGTTTGGGAGAAGCTCTTTCGGGGAAGAATGGGAGAGCCCGCCGCGGGCAGAGGGAAGCCAGGGGAAGGTTTGCTGGTGAGTCGTGCGGAGTTACATACGCGGGGCCATTAAGTAGAGGCAGGGGTCGGGCTGAGAGACACGGGGGGTGGGGGGGGGGGAGGGCGGGATGCGGGATGCTTTCCAGCCAGTCCGGACTGGGAGGCCGGGAGCGGGGTGGAGGCCAGAGCAGAGTCCGCTTGGATTTGCGGGGGCCCAAGGCCGCAGCAGTCCCGCCCCCAGCCCACTGTGACCACCCTCTGGGGCCCACGGGAGTTCCTACCCTGCGCACCCCAGGGCTCACTTTGTACTCACTAGGGACTGGCAGGCTTCCGGCTTCAGGGACCATGCCTCTAGGGCTGGGGAAGGGAAAGCCTGGCAAAGTCTGGGCCCTGAGGACACTGGAGGAGAGCGAATGGGAAGCTTTGGGATGAGGCACTCGGGTCGTGCTGTCTGGCGGAGCGAGGGCTGCTTGGCAGCATCATGAAGGGAAAGTGGTGCCAGCTGCCTGTCCCGGGACCTGCCCAGGCCTGGAGGGTGCCATCCCGGCCCCCAATTCCAGCAGGTGGGGGAGGCATCTCCTCGCCCCGCTGCCTGACTCAGTCACTGCTAAAGCAGTGTTGGGAGGCTGAGTGGAGAAAGAGATACGGCGTCCCTCCCCAGCTTCCAGGAGTCACAGAGGCTGGGGAGGTGGGCAAGGGATTGTGTGCGTGGGTTCCCTGGGGGCCGCTTTCTGGGGGTTCCCGCCCAGGTTTTGCCCTTCACTGGCTCTGTGCACCTGAGCAAGCCCTGAGCAGGGTCCTTATTTGTCACTGTGGGGTGAAGGAGTAATCCTGGTTCTCCCTGGCGATCTGCTACTTGTTATCAGCATCAGGACTAGGGAAAGAACAGAGAAGGGGCTGAGCCATGGGGACCCTTCATCTCCCATTTTCTGACAAATCCTTTTCCAAGCTCAGCTTTCCGGGCACGTCAGTAACCCGGGCTTCCCCAGAATGCTTCTCTTCAGATCTTTCCAACTCCTCTGCCCCACCCTCCCCGTGTCCTCCCATGTCAGGACTCCCCACCCAGTGCTCCCTGGTTCTCCCAGAGCCCCCACCCCGGCCCTTATCCCCCAGGGCGGCAAGATCTCTGGTATCTGCATCCCTCCCCTGCTCCTCTGCTCCCCTCTCTCTTCGTTTGCTCTCCTCCTGGCCTGTCTCTGACGGTGGGGTTTCTTCTGGTTCCCAGTATTGGCCCACTCGGCATGTTGCCTTGCGTTTTGTGTTTAGATCTGGTGGTGCTCCAGGGAGCGGCTGCATCAGGTGTTACGTGAGCCAAGCCCTAACCGTGCAGAAGAGTGAGAGCTGAAACCTGCTACCGGATCAGAAGGCATCCCTCCCGGGGCTTGCTGGGCTGTGGACACCTCCCGGGCCCCTCCGTCGGGGCCCCGTGGATAGGAGGGGCCGGCCGAGCAGGCAGCTGGGCTATGGTTTGCTGCCTCGGTCTGGCCGTCCTCAGCCTGGTCATCAGCCAGGGGGCTGACGGTGAGCCGGATTCCCTGGGCTCAAGAGCTCCCCGCCGGCCTTGTTGGGGGGGGGGCATTCCCCGGGGCGGGGGAGGGGAGGGTTCTCTGTGAGCACGCGGGGTAGGGGACGAAGAGCGCTGGTTCTGGAGAAGTCGAGGCTTCTCTCAGCCACTTCACAGAGTCCTAGGGATCGCGCAGAGACCCTGAGGGAGCCTCCTGTCCCTGCCCTGATTCTGGTCCCTGTTGTCCGCGCAGGTCGAGGGAAGCCTGAGGTGGGGTCAGTGGTGGGCCGGGCTGGCGACAGTGCGGTGCTGGGCTGTGACCTGCTGCCCCCGGCTGGCCGGCCCCCGCTACATGTCATCGAGTGGCTGCGCTTTGGATTCCTGCTCCCCATCTTCATCCAGTTCGGCCTCTACTCTCCCAGAATTGACCCCGATTACGTGGGTAAGACAAGGGGGATCAGGAGGTACTGTGAACACCCCAACAGAGGGGGGCTGGGTGGGGGGAGGGCAAGACCTCTTCTTAACTGCTCTGCCTTCCCCCTCCCCCGCTGCGTCATGCCAGTTGGGGGGCTCTAGGGTCATGCCAGTTGGGGGGCTCTAGGCGGCTGGCAGGTGGGTTGACGGGCAGCAGGGTGGGTGGGTCTGTGGCCTGTGTGCTTCTCCAGCGGAGGCTGGGGCGGGGGGGTCTCCGTCCAGAGGTGCGTGTGCACGGAGGGGGGGCTGGGGAGGGCCAGGGTCCCTAAGGGTCAGGGAATGGATGGGGCCAGACTGGGTTATGTGGCTTCTGTTCTAACGTATGGACCCTCCCCCCTCCACCTGGAGCTGCCTTCCGCACCCCTGCTGGCTCCCTCAGAGGGCTGGGCTTCCTCCTAATCCCGAATGGAGTCTTAATCTGAGCGGTTTAGTGCAGGCCTCAGAGGGCAGCGTGTGGGAGGGCCCGAGGCGAGGGCTGGGGGCTGCTGGGCCAGACAGTCTTTAGAGGGAAACCCAGGAAAGGCCACCTTGGGGACGCTGATGGGGGAGGGGACCCCCACCTTTCCCCTCTTTAGTTTGAATCCTGAGAGTGGCTCTGGGATTGGCTGAGCTGTCCCTGAGGGGCAGGCTGAGCTCAGGCAGGTGCCGCCGGAGGGAGAGTTTATTTTCAAACCGGGGGCAGTTGTTGGCAAACAGCCTGGTGGGAGCGGATGTGTCTACACAAGCCCCGTGAGAGCTGATGAAAGCAGGGCCCAATTAGGACAAGTGAGGTTAAAAAAAAAAAACACAAAAAAAACTGGCCGTGCCCACCAGCCCGCCCTCCCTGCCTCTGCGGGGCTGGGGCTGGGCCCGGAGGGGTTTGGGCTGAGGGCTGAGGCTGGGTAGATACAGAATGTTGCCTGACTGAGGACGGGGCAGGGGCAGGTGGAGCGGAGCAGGGAGAGGAATTTTCCTGCGATTCCTAACTGTCCTTCTCTCTACCCGTCTTGGGGTCCCTCGGGCAGACAAGCCGCTGGCTGGCCGGCTGGCAACGGTGCTACCTGTGGGTTTCCTTTCTCCGTGTGGCTCTGAGCTGCAGGAACTGTGAGCCCTCGGGGCTTCTTCCTGCCCCTGCCCTTAGTGCCCACCCCTGCCCCCGCCCCCCAGTAGCTAGTCCAGCCAGTCTGGGGAGTCAGAGCTGGGGGGGAGGGCCCTGTGCCCATTAACTCTCTTACTGCCTCCCGTCTAAGGGGCCTCTCGGCCTTTGTGCAGGGGACTCCGAACCCACAGTTGCTAAGCAACGGGAGGTGGAGGTTGCTAAGGACAATGCCGTCCTGTCATAAGCCCTCTGGGCAAGTGAAGGAGAGATGTTCTGGGACTGCGTGTGTGAGGCTGGTGGCCTAGAACGTGGGAGGGACCACGCCTGAGACCCCAGCTCCCAACCTTTGAGGACTCCAGAATCCATCTGGCGGAGGGGCCGGGATTTACAGACTAGCTCAAAGTGGTGAAAAGTGGTATAAAACAGGCTGGGACGCCTTCCTAACCCTCGCGCTGACTTGGTCTTTGACTTTCATGCTGTCTTTCTTGGGAACTTCGTGACAGTGCGGCTGGCAGAAAGGCATGAGTTTTCTCTCTGTCCCGAGTTGTTTGCTGCAAGGCAGTTCTCTTTTTTTTTCCTTCCTTTTTTAGTGTTTATTTATTTTTGAGACAGAGAGAGACATAGTGTGAGCGGGGGAGGGGTCGAGAGAGAGGGGGACACAGAATCCGAAGCAGGTTCCAGGCTCTGAGCGGTCAGCACAGAGCCCGACGTGGGGCTCGAACTCACAAACCGCGAGATCATGGCCTGAGCCGAAGTCGGATGCTTAACCGACTGAGCCACCCGGGCGCCCCAAGGCAATTCTCTTATTCTCAGAACACTCCACCCTCCAGGCCTCTCCCCTTTTTTCCTGCAAAACCTTCCTTGTGGTCACAGCTCCCGGGAAGCAGTAGTCCTCTCGCTTCGTGGTCCTTGGAACCTCTGAACACAGCAAGGAGCATCTTTTGAACTGTGTATGTGAGCTTGTATGCACGTGCGTGTGGGTTCTCTGCCTCTGAGAGCTGGAGAGAGCAGTCAGTGTCTCCCGCTTCCTTTACGCACCCCTGCATGTGTGGGGCGGGGCAGGGCGCGGCGGGGGAGGGTCTGAAGCCCACCAGGCTGTAGCCCTGCGGGGGGAGGGTGGGCCTCCGGGAGGGGCCCGGGACTCAGGAGGACTCAGGACTGCCTGCCTGCCCCTGGCCATCTTCCTGTGCCGTGCCACAAGTCTAGCAGCCCGTATCTCCCAGAAAAGGGAGGGCACGCAGTATGCCTCCTTGAATGTTCAGATCCGCAGACATTTAGAACCATTATCCGCTGACCACCAACGCCCTGAGTGGGAACACCCTGGATGTGGTCAGTGCTGTGTGCCCCGAGCGTCACTTGATCCTAACCCCACGGTGCACTGGAAAGTGTTCCGCATCTGGAGAAAGAAGGCCTGACTTTGTCACTTACAAGCCGTGGGATTTTGGAAGGAAGCTTCGTGTCCGTCCTTTCCTCTCGAATGGATTTCCTGCGAGGATTAAATGTTACATGGTCCACATTCAGTGCTCAATATCCCTTCCTCTTCCTGCTTTTTTCGTGGAGCTCGAAGACAACCGTAATGAGAAGTGGCTGTCTTTTGGAACTTAAGGGGACTTTGCACTCTGGGGTCGCAGGGCTCCGTGGCCACGCAGATGGGGGTTACGGAGGGATCCCGAAGGGGGTGTGTGTGGAAGGGTGTGATTGTGTTAAATATTTACCCGCAAGGCCTAGGCTTATCTCCTAGGTGGAGATTTCAACACCTAGCCCTGGAAGCAGGTCCGCCCATCCTGGAGAGTCCACACCCCTGGACCTCGTCCTTGGAAGGAAAAAGTCCCTTGCCTAAGACTTGCCTCAGACCGTTCAGTCTCCTCTTCTTCCCTGACGGCACTAGATTATATCCCTGCAGGCTTAGATTGTATTTTGGAAAGATCACCAGTGCTGAACACGCAGACGTGGGCGGTGACGTCTAGGCAGACGTGGGCGGAGAGGGGTCTAGGCAGTCCCAGGTGCTGGCAGGGCGGTGTGGTGCGCGGTGGGGCCAGCCGCTGCTGGGGGTGGGCAGAGAGGACCTGCCACCAGGTAAGGGGAGGCCCGAGATCAAGTCCCGCTTCTGATTTCACACCTTGTGCTCATCCGTTTGTTCAGTACGTGAGCAGTGGGCCGCCTGCCTGCCCCGCGTCCCTTCCCCCCTCCCTCCCCAGCCAGATTGGTCTTAACCTCTTTTTCCGGATGAAACCCGAGTCGGCCAGTTTGCCCAAGGGAATACACTGCAGAGGTGGGCTCTGGGTCTCCCTGGCTCCCGAGTGTGGGCCTTTCTCACTAGGCGGCACTGCCGGTGACCCCCGAAGCTGTGTGGGGAGGGGGCCGAGGGATGTGGGGGGCAGCCTCAGTCTGAACCTGGTGGCGTAGTGGATGCTGACGGAGGGTGGGCGTGTGTGTCTGCCTGTGCTGTGGCCGTGTGGCTTTGTGGAGCTCCGTGTGGCCAGTCAGCCGGGGCCCCGGGTGCCCTGGGGCGTGAAGGGATGGGGTGAGGAGGCTGCTGACCTTGCTGCCTGGCTGGGCTGGACTCTGGCCACCCTAAGGCGCTTAGGCCGTTGATAATAGCCCCGAGGGATTAGGGGCTTTGGTAGGCGAGGTCTGGGTCCCTGCTTGGGCCCCAAACACTGCTGAGGTTTCCAGGGCCAGTGCTCTGGCGGGAGGGGTCCTCCAGGAGCCATACGTTGCCCCTCCGAAGAGCCCAGGGCTGGGGCAGATCCTGTAAGACTCACGAGGAGACTAAGTGTGGCTCTTAATTTTTTTTTTTTTTTAATGTATGTGTATTTTTGAGAGAGACAGAGACAGAATGCGAGTGGGTTAGGGGCGGAGAGAGAGGGAGACACAGAATGCTCCAGGCTCCGAGCTATAAGCATAGAGCCCGACGCGGGGCTCGAACACGCGAACCGCGAGATTATGACCCGAGCCCAAGTTGGACGCTTAACCGACTGAGCCACCCAGGCGCCCCTAAGTGTGGCTCTTAAACCGCCCTTCTCCCAACGGTCCTTGAAGCCACCTGCGGTTCAGTAGGGTGTCTTGTGCACCTGCTACCACTCTGGGTTTCTCTTTGTCTAAACTGGATCTCAGCTGCTAAAAGGCAGGAGTGATCCGGGGCTGAATGGAGGGATCTGCCCTCGGTGACCCCAGCCCCACCTGTGTCTCTCCGGTCCCCGCTGGATCAGGGTGACTGGAGGAGACAGGGCCTCATTCTTGACCTCTGAGAGTAACCAGCGTGACCAGGGTTTGGGGCTCCTCCCCCAGGGCGAGTCCGGCTGCAGAAGGGGGCATCTCTCCGGATTGAGGGGCTCCGAGCGGAAGACCAGGGCTGGTACGAGTGCCGAGTGCTCTTCCTGGACAAGCACAGCCCTGAGGACGACTCTGTTAACGGCTCCTGGGTGCACCTCACAGTCAATTGTATGAACCTGGGGGCAGGTCGGGGGGGGGGGGGGGGGGGCCGCATGATGAGGACCTCTGGGGGGGGGTGGTTCCGGGGCCCCACCCTCGCGGACACTCCTGTTTGCTGGCTCACTGTCTGCATCTTGCCCCTTCCACTGCCACGCCTGCCCTCCAGTGTTGGAACTTCCTCTGTCTTCCCCGTCCCTGCCTCTCTGGCCGGGAGAGGGGAATGGGTAGGGGGCTGCCGGGCCCTGAGCGAAACACGGCTCACGTGTTGAGACGGCATTTTGTTTTCTCAAAACACCTTTTCACCCCGGACCTCATGAATTCTCTGTCAACCCTAAGAAGGAAGGAAGGTCAGAATCCTTCCCCTTTCACAGATGGGGAGACTGGATCCTGCCGCTGCTTAGGGGCAGAGCGGAGTCTGGACCCAGGCCTCCGGACCCCCAGAGCAGTGCCAGGGGCCACTAGCTCTCCCCCGGCTCTGACACCCCTCCTGTGCACAGCCCCAGTTGCTAAGTCCGCAGGCCAGTGTGGGGATGGGCTGGTGCCACCCTCACTTGGCCTGAGCACAGCAGGCAGGGTGGCCCTGGGCTGGGGACTCCCGAGCAGTGGGGCCGGCCGGTGGGCTGAGGCCTGCAGCCCTGACCGGTGTCCCTGCTCTTTGGACTGAGAGCCCCTCTGGCATCCCCTGATGCCTCTCTCTCCGCAGCACCCCCTCAGTTCCTGGAGACCCCTCCCCAGGTGCTGGAAGTTCAGGAACTGGAGCCTGTGACCCTGCGTTGTGTGGCCCGTGGCAGCCCACAGCCTCATGTGACTTGGAAGCTCCGAGGACAGGATCTTGGCCAGGGCCAGGGCCAGGTGCAAGTGAGTCCCGGGGCTGGGCTAAGTGGGCCTGATAGGGTGTGAGGGGGAGGCTTGGGGGGCGGGGCTAGAGGCCCAGGGGCCAAATGCCGAGCTGGGAGACTGGCCAGGGGGGGACGCCTCACTGGCTTCCTGAGCCTGGGGTGCTGCTGCCCTCTGCCGGCCAGACTCGGAAGTGCAGGGTCTGAGGCCCGCGGGAGGGAGGGAAGGGGAGGCAGGGGGCGGGGGGCGGGGGAGGAGGAGGAGGAACCTTCCTTATCCCCTCCTACCCTAGGTGCAGAATGGAACGCTGTGGATCCGGCGGGTGGAACGCCGCAGCTCTGGGGTCTACACCTGTCAAGCCTCCAGCACCGAGGGCAGTGCCTCCCACGCCACCCAGCTGCTGGTGCTAGGTGCTCTTGGTGGGGGTGCTGCGGGCCGGAACTAGGGACCTGTATGGGGGGGGGGGGCTCTGACCTGTGGCTGGGGGTGCACGTAGCAGGAGAGGACACAGGGGCGTGGAGAGAAAGGGAGCTGCCAATGCAGGCTGGTGCTCTAAAACCACATCTCTCTCTCTCTCTCTCTCTCTATATATATATATAATTTTTTTAATGTTTTATTTAGTTTTGAGAGAGTTCAGGCAGGGGAGGGGCAGAGAGAGGGGAACAGAGAATCCGAAGTGAGCTCTGCGCTGACAGCAGTGAGCCAGATGGGGGGCTCGAACTCACCAACCGTGAGATCACGACCTGAGCCGAAGTCAGACGCTTAACCGCCTGAGCCACCCAGGCGCCCCTCTAAAAACCAGCATCTTAATTTTAAAAGGAGCAGTGAATGGACGAGTAGATATTTAGGGCCCAGCAGTGTGGTGTGTAACCCCCCCCCCCCAGCCCCCCCCAGGTTCTCATCTATATATAAAGAGGTTCATATCTACATTTTAGGACTAGGTTGAGAATTTAATCAGGTTCAGTTGAGTACAGTGATCAGCACTTAGTACCTCCCGTCCGAGACCTTCCGTCTAGAAGGAACGCTAAGAGATGGCCTGGACTCTGCCTTCGGAGAGCCTCTTCTAAAGGGAAGGCAGATGAGTTAGTGAAGTGTCACTTTCCCTGGTTCTGTGGGAAGGCAGCGCTGAGGAACTGTTAAGGGCCAAGCCCGCCAGGGTCAGGAAGGCCTGAACAGTCTTGCCTACCCTGCTAACTTTGGGCCCTCACTTCTCTCTGCCTCTCGGCCTCCACTGCTTCATCTGTGGAGACAGTAATTCCTGGCACAGAAGGCTCTTGTGAGGCTTAAAAGAAATGGTGCAGGGAGGTGCTCAGCGGAGCGCCCCGCGTGTCTGTCGTGTCCTATAGGGCCCCCCGGCTCGGATCGTCACCTCCTATGCCCGACGACCCAGGCAGCGGAGTCCGGGGAGGGGAGAGAGCAGTGGGGCGGTAGAAGGGAGAGACGGATTTGCAGGGATGATGCGGGCTGGCCAGACTCTGTGGGAAGAGCCTTCCAGACTGGGGGGGGGGGGGCTCGGAGAGCAAAGGCGTGCAGCCGGCTCGGGGGCACGACACGCCCACACTGAGCTGAAAGAGTTCTTAAGGGTTGGTGTATGAAAAGACGGTTGGCCGGGCCGGGAGGGGTTGGATCCTGAGTGCCCACGAGGCTGGATCGAGAAGTTCAAGCTTGATGTGGTGGGAGCCAGGAGTTGTGAGTTCTTGAAAAAAAAGATTTTTTTAATGTTTATTTATTTCGGAGACAGAGAGAGACAGAGCATGGGTGGGGGAGGGGCAGGGAGAGAGGGAGACACAGAATCCCAAGTGGGCTCCAGGCTCCCAGCTGCCAGCACACAGCCCGATATGGGGCTCGAACTCTCAAACTGTGAGATCATGACCTGAGCCAAAGTCGGTCACTCAAGCGACTGAGCCACCCAGGTGCCCCAGGAGTTGTGAGTTCTTGAACAGAAGCGTTCTGTTCTGGCCAAAGGGGGTGTCTCTGTGCGAATGGCCACTGGAGTGGCCAGATGGGGGAGCCTCGGTCGGGGATCGTGCTGTATCCGCTGGTGAGGTGTTGGGCACCTTCATTAGGGTAGGACACGTGGAGGTGATTTAGCAGGCGACAGTGGAGGGAGGTAAAGGGTAAATGAGCAGAGAGTGAGCCTGCCTCCCCCTCCCCAACACACACACACACACACACACACACACACACACACACACACACGCAGGTTCTAGGCGGGGGAGTCCGGGTGAATTGGGTTGTCCCTGGTGGGAAGGGGATCTGGTCTGGGGAAGAGAAGGAACTTGCGTGAGGTACAGGGGTTAGGGCTGTTTCAGTTCCCCTGTGCCAGAGGGCAGATGGCAGGAAGAACTGTAGAGGGGACCTCAGGGCTGAGGCCTCTCTCTTCCCATGTGCTCCCCCACAGGCCCCCCGGTCATCGTGGTGCCCCCCAAGAACAGCACGGTCAATGCCTCCCAGGATGTTTCCTTGGCCTGCCGGGCTGAGGCGTACCCCACCAACCTCACTTATAGCTGGTTCCAGGACAGCGTCAACGTGTTCCACGTTAGGTGGGGCTTGGGGGTGGGCGGGGGCCGGCGGGCAGCCTTGGAGGAGTCCCCCGGCTCAGCGAGCCTGGACCCCTGCCCACACGTGCCACATTGCAGCCGCCTGCAGCCCCGAGTGCGGATCCTGGTAGACGGGAGCCTGCGGCTGCTGGCCGCCCAGCCAGACGATGCAGGCCGCTACACCTGCGTGCCCAGCAACGGCCTCCGGCGCCCGCCCTCGGCCTCTGCCTACCTCACTGTGCTCTGTAAGCCTCACCCGGCTCCCTCCCCAAGCCTGCTCCCTCCCCCTGGGCCAGGCCTAGTTCCTGCCCCACAACCTGCCACTGCTTCCCCCACCAGACCCAGCGCAGGTGACAGCGATGCCTCCTGAGACCCCCCTGCCCGTAGGCATGCGGGGGGTGATCCGGTGCCCGGTCCGCGCCAACCCCCCACTGCTCTTCGTCAGCTGGACCAAGGATGGGCAGGCCCTGCAGCTGGATAAGGTACAGACCTCCGGGCGGGGGGAAGGAAGGGTGTGGCTTGGTGTGATCCTGGGCAGGTCAGCTGGGGTGGAGTTAGCTCAGTGTAATTCAAGTCAGTGACTAGGGATACACCCCTTCCCTGGGGGGCTGTGTGGGGGTGTTTGTGGAGGAGCACAGCATCTGTCCTGAAGGAGGGCACAGCCTAGAAGGGGTAGGACAGACACTCTGCTGGAAGGCCAGGGCTGGTTGAGGACAGATCAGTAACAACTTCTGGGACCTTGGTGATGGGCCTTGGGGGGTGGACAGACATTCGGAGCAGGAACCAGGGCCCCGAGGCAGGAAACGGTACCTTGCGTGTAGGGCGTGACGAGTCCTCGAGTTTGAGGGGAGCCACATGCCCGTGGGTACACGGTGTTGCGGAGAAACAGGTTGGGGCCAAGAGGGAGAAGCGTGGGTACCAAGTGAATATTACGTTCTTACAAGCAGTTGGGGTCTTTGTCCGCCCTCGTGGGCGACCACCACATCTTTTAATCCTAGTGTCCCCGTCCCTGGGGGCTTCTGCGATGGGAGGACTGGATACGTTTTTGTTTGATGTTACAAAAAAAGTCTGCGGGCAGTTGGAGCCAGTGAAGCTGTTGAGCGGTGGTGCGACAGCATCGGAGCTGTGAGCGGGAGTTGAGTCTGTCGGGTGGATGGAGGGCAGAGTGGACACAGGGAGAGGGGTTCAGAGGCTGTGAAGTGGTCCAGGTGAGAGCTGAGGGGGTCCTGGGCGTGGACGGGCTTCATGCCTAGATGGAGGCCTTCCCGGAGGAGAGATCTGGTGAGCAATTCCACGGGGGAGTGAGCAGTCCAGGTTAGTGGGGACAGTGGGGCCCTTGACAAACAACAGGGAAGGCAGGGAAAGGAAAGGATTTGGAGTGGAAGATGCTGACTTTCGTTACCGGGTGCCGGACACCCCGGCAGGCAGGGCTCAGCTCCAGGGGGCGCCGCTGGAAAGGGAAGCGTAGGCCTGGAGTTCAGAGAGGGGTCAGGCCTGGAGGAGGAGTCCTCTGCAGGGATGTGGCCTTCTCCTTCCTCTCCAGCCTCTGCTGAACCGCTTTCACTTCCCCGCAGCTCCCTGGCTGGTCCCAGGGCCCCGAGGGCTCCCTGATCATCGCCCTGGGGAACGAGGATGCCCTGGGAGAATACTCCTGCACCCCCTACAACAGTCTCGGTACTGCAGGGCCCTCCCCGGTGACCCGCGTGCTGCTCAAGGTGAGGGTGGCTGCGGGCGCCCTGGCGAGGGGGGCAGAGCAGTCACTTCGGAGTCCAACGGTGGCGGCGGCAGCTGTCAGACTCCGTGCCGGCGATTTCTGTAGAGGTGGTGCTGGCGAGGTGGGGTGTGAGGGGCGCGTACGTCCCCAAAGTAAGATACCTGCCTGCCCAACTCGCTAACCTTGGCCTCGAGGAAAAGGGGTGTGAAGCAGAGGAGAGGGTGAAGGGTGTTCTGGGGAGGTGTGTACCCCCCAGAGAGGCCTCCCAGACCCCCGTTTCCCTCGCCCCGCCGGGGAGCAGAGACAACAGGTAGGGAGACCCTGGGAGATGGGGTGTGATGGGAGCCCCAGAGAGGGGAGCGGCCCTTAGATGGCAGTGCGGGAGGCCCCTCCCAATGCCAGATCTGGCTTGCAGGCTCCCCCAGCTTTTCTAGAACGACCTAAGGAAGAATATTTCCAAGAAGTAGGGCGGGAGCTACTCATCCCCTGCTCTGCCCAGGGAGACCCCCCTCCTGCTATCTCTTGGGCCAAGGTAAGGCTCCTAGCCCCGCTCTGCCCATGCGCACACGCTCTGCACCCCTGCCTCTCCCTGCCCCTCGTCATTCTGCGGGAAGGAGGGAGCCATCGGAGGCAGGGTGGGGAGGACGCTGGAGCTGCCCTCGGTGAGGGGTGGCCGCATGTGTCCTCAGGGCTGACCAGTGGTTCCGTAGGTGGGCCGGCGGCCGCAGGGCCAGGCCCAGGTGGGCAGCAACAGTAGCCTCATCCTGCGACCGCTGACCAAGGAGGCCCATGGGCGCTGGGAGTGCACCGCTAGCAATGCTGTGGCCCGAGTGGCCGCCTCCACACATGTCTACGTGCTGGGTTAGTGGCCGGAGAACAGGCTGGGGGCTAGAGGAACCCATGTGGGACAGGGGACGGGAGAATCATTTTTGGAGGTCCACATGGGGATGGGGGGCAGGGGGCCCTGGGGTGATGGGTTGGAGGTCAGAGGCCCTGGGAACCCTCCTTAGCTCTTTACCTGACCAGCCTCCCCTCCCCCCCCACTCAATTCCCCCTCCCCAGGCACCAGCCCACACGTTGTCACCAATGTGTCCGTGGTGCCTTTGCCCAAGGGTGCCAATGTCTCCTGGGAGCCCGGCTTTGATGGTGGCTATCTGCAGAGATTCAGTGTCTGGTATACCCCACTGTGAGTGATCTGCCGCTCCTGTCCCCCCACCCGATTCCCTCTGGCCCTCTGCCCTTCCTCCCACCCTTCCATCCCAGGCCCGCCCTAATTCTGCTGCCCTGTTTCCAGGGGGATCTTTGGTGTTCAGGGCCCAGGTGCCGAGATCCTGGACGGCTGAGGGGAGGGGACAGGTCAGTCTCTGGACTCCAGAGCTTCCTGGCCCTCCTAGTAATGAAGTCCCCCCGTTTCCTCATGTCCTCCAGGGCCAAGCGTCCTGACCGAACCCACCATGACTGGGTGTCGCTGGCAGTGCCTGTGGGGGCTGCTTACCTCCTGGTGCTGGGGCTGCAGCCCCATATCCAGTACCAGTTCAGCGTCCTAGCTCAGAACAAGCTGGGGAGTGGGCCCTTCAGTGAGATCGTCTTGTCTGCCCCCGAGGGTGAGAGATCTCCCCCCGCCCCAACGCCAGCATCTGACCGGACGGGATAGGACTGATAGGGAAAACCTGGATTTGGCACGACCTGGGTGGGAGGGGGCAGAGGAGCCGGGCAGCTTGCGGTCCACAGGGGTTTATGGAACGTGATTCGGGGGTGTCTTTAGGGGCTCTGGGAGAATGGCTGAGCATGGAGTTGGGGGCGGGGAATAGAGGGGTTGGCATGTTGTGGAAGGGTCCTGGGAGCCTCATCTCATGCCTGTCTGCCCTGCTTAGGGCTTCCCACCACGCCAGCTGCCCCCAGTCTTCCGCCCACTGAGATGTCACCTGCCCTGTCACCTCCCCGAGGCCTGGTGGCAGTGAGGACACCCCGGGGGGTGCTCCTGCATTGGGATCCCCCAGAACTGGTCCCTAAAACACTGGATGGCTATGTCCTGGAGGGGCGGCAAGGCTCCCAGGGCTGGGAGGTGCTAGACCCGGCCGTGGCAGGCACAGAAATGCAGTTGCTGGTACCTGGACTCATCAAGGTATGTGTGGGAGGCAGGCACCGGGAGGTTCCTCCCCGCGGTGCTCCGGGCCCCGGCTCCGTTCCCCAAACCTGGGCTTCTCACCCTCCCTTCCCAACTGCACAGTCTTTCTGGACAGAGCTGGGGTGGGCGGTGCTGGGTCCTGACCCCCTCCCCGGACCCCCACCCCCAGGACGTTCTGTACGAGTTCCGCCTCGTGGCCCTCGCAGGCAGCTATGTCAGCGATCCGAGCAACACGGCCAACGTGTCCACTTCCGGTGAGAACCCGGCGGGAGGGCAGAGCGTAAGCACCGGGGGGGGGGGGGGGGGGGGGCGCTGAGCCCACTGTCGCGGGCACCGACCGCCCCTCGTGACCCCTCGCCCAGGCCTGGAGGTGTACCCCTCCCGCACGCAGCTGCCAGGCCTCCTGCCCCAGCCGGTCCTGGCCGGCGTGGTGGGCGGGGTCTGCTTCCTGGGCGTGGCTGTCCTCGTGAGCGTCCTGGCCGCCTGCCTGACCAACCGGCGCAGGGCAGCCCGCCGCCGCCGCAAGCGCCTCCGCCAAGGTAGGCCCCCGAGGCCACGCCCCCGCGGGCCCCGCCTCCCGCCCCAGCCCCGCCCCCCGGAGGTGGCCACCCGCCACCCGCGCAGGGCAGGTGCGTCCTGTCTGTCCGCACTTGCCTGTCCCCAGCGGGGAGGGTTTGCCGGCGGGTGTTGGGTGAGGCTGTGCGCCTGGGGCTCTGGAGGGCCTGAGGTTTGCCCGTGTCACCTCTGGTTCTGCCCGAACAGATGCGCCTCTTATCTTCTCCCCGCCCGGGAAGTCAGCTCCGCAGTAAGTCCCTCCACCTCCTCCGCTTCCTTCGGCCTTCCCTCTGCGCCCGCTGTCTTGGCCTCCTCGGTGGTGCCTTGGGGTGGGCGGGGAGGGGCGGAACAGAAGTTGGAAGGAGGTGAGGGTGGGAGTGCAGAGGTCCCAGCCTGGGGCTGCCCACTGCTGCCTGTGCGCCTTTCTGCCACCCCTCCACCACGTGGGTCCTGGTGTCTGTTCGCTGTCCCTAGCTCTGCTCTGTTCACCAAACCTCTCAAGGCTGGTCCTGGGAAGGGGCCTGGCTCCCTGCCACAGAGCCGGATCCCCTGTCCTTCCCCAGCTCTGCTCCGGGTTCGGGCAGTCCCGACAGCGTGGCAAAGCTGAAGCTCCAGGGCTCCCCAGTTCCCAGCCTGCGCCAGAGTCTGCTCTGGGGGGAGCCCGCTGGTCCCCCCAGCCCCCCTCCGGATCCTCCACCTAGCCGGGGCCCCTTACCCCTGGAGCCCATTTGCCGGGGACCAGACGGCCGCTTTGTGATGGGACCCAGCGCCGGGACCCCCCAAGAAAGGTCAGGCTCTGAGCGAGCTGAACCTCGGACCCCATCCCAGCACCAGGCCAGGTCCTATGACTGCAGCAGCAGCAGCCCCAGTGGGATGCCCCAGCCCCTCTGCATTGCAGACATCAGCCCTGTGGGGCCCCCTCCCGAGGCCCCGCCCAGTCCTCTGCCTGGTCCAGGACCCCTGCTTCAGTACCTGAGCCTGCCCTTCTTCCGGGAGATGAATGTGGACGGGGACTGGCCCCCTTTCGAGGAGCCCGGGCCTGCTCCACCCCCAGATTACATGGATACCCGGCCCTGCCCCACCTCATCTCTCCTTCAGCCCCTGGACTCCGCCACCGTGTCCCCCAGGGCAGCGCTTCCTGGGGCTGTGGTCGGGGCCGGGGCCACCCCAGAGCCCCTGTACACGGCACTGGCCGACTGGACACTGAGGGAACGGCTGCTGCCAAGCCTTCTCCCTGCCGCCCCTCGGGGTAGCCTCACCAGCCAGAGCAGCGGGCGGGGCAGCGCCTCGTTCCTTCGGCCCCCCTCCACAGCCCCCTCTGCGGGAGGCAGCTACCTCAGCCCTGCTCCGGGAGACACCGGCAGCTGGGCCAGTGGCCCTGAGAGGTGGCCCCGAAGGGAACACGTGGTGACAGTCAGCAAGAGGTGAGGACAGTCCCTGCCCTTCCCCACCTTGGCTCCAGTCCCTGCCCAGACTGCCCCACCCCTCTCCTAATACACTGTGCCTTCTGGGCTCTCCCACCCTGGGACCAGGAGAACTTGTCTCCTTTTAGAAGCTTTTGTCGAGGTCCGGGGATCTTCGGGGGAAACCCGTGGCCCAAGCTGAGTTGGGGGACTCTGGGTTTGGGCTTTTCTGCTCAGCCTCTGTTCTTCTCGCCATACCACGCATTTGTCCCCTGTGACAGGAGGAACACATCTGTGGATGAAAACTATGAGTGGGACTCAGAATTCCCTGGGGACATGGAATTGCTGGAGACTCTGCACCTGGGCGCGGCTGGCCCTCGACCCCGACCTGAAGCTGAGCCAGAGCTAGGTGCGTGAGCCCCCCAGGAAGGCGGTGCGGCACCCCCCGTTCCACGTCTCCCCCCGTCTGTTCCCAGCCGGGCCCCGGGCCCCAGCCTTGCTCCTCCTGCTCTCCCTTGGCTCATCTGCACCAGTGACCCCCAGCCCTGTCCTTGCTGTGCCCCCCTCTTGCAGATGTGAAGACTCCAGAGGAGGGTGGCCTCTTGAATGCTGCCCGTGCTTCTGGCCCCGAGGCCCGCTGTGCTGTCCTCCGGGAGGAATTCCTAGCTTTCCGTCGCCGCCGCGATGCCACTAGGGTCCGGCCACCGGTCTATAGACAGCCAGTGCCCCACCCCGAACAGGCCACTCTGCTGTGAGAGCGCCTGATAGGAGGCTGGGTGAAGGCACACAGAGCCTGCAGAGGGGAGGCCCCAGCAAGCCCTAGCTCTAGCCTGGAACACTGCTCCTGCAGCTCTGGTGGTGGTGGGCTTGGGTGGGCTTGCTAGGAGGTGTATATGCCGGGCCCCCGGAGTCCGGGGACTGGGACAGGGATCTTAGATCTGCCCGTGTGTGTGTGAGTGTGTGTGGTGACGGTGATGGTGTTTGTGGTGTGGGTGAGGTTTTTTACAGGTGAATAAAGAAAGTCTGACAAATGTTTCTGTGTGTCTTCTGCCTTTGCATCTGAGAGGGAGGTAGGAAAAGCCCCGAACCCTTAAAAAGGAGGCGGCCCTTCCTGAGTGGACAGGGCTGCACTCAACATCCTTTCAAAAAGCATTTATTGAGTGCCTGCTGAGGGCGTCTACTAAAGACCAACCGTTGAGCTAGACGCTGAGAAAACAAAGTTCACGAAGTCAAGCCTTTGCCCTTGGTGAGTTTTTGCCAGTTGGTGAAGCAGGCAAAGAAACAGTTACGGTGTGATGTGATAAGTTCTGTGATAAAGCTAGGTGTTGGATATTGTGGTAGCACAGAGGAAGGAGCCCACAAACAATGAGTGCTTACAGCACGAACTGGGGACAGTGCTTCCCCTGGGGAGCTCCTCACGGGATGGGAGTAACTAACAGTAATAGCTAGTGTCGCTGAGCACCTGCTATGGGCCAGGCACTGCTCTAGGCTATTCATGTATATCATTTCCTTTTCTGTAACCATGGGGTCAGTAGAATTCTCTGTTTTCTAGGCTGGCCCGCTGAAGCATAGAGGCTTCAGTCATTTGCCCAGAGGTCACACAGTGGGCATGGGGTAGAGCAGATCAGAAGTGGGTCAAGGGAGGGAAAGCATCCCAGGCAGAAAGCACAGAGGAGTGAGAACAGTGGGTCGCCCAGGGAATCACTTGGTGGACCTGGCTGTCAGGGCTGGGCAGGATTGGGGAACGAGGCACAGAAAGGTGGAAGGACACTGGTGGTGGATGTCCTTGGAAACCAGGCCAAACAGTAGCTTCTGCATTACAGGAAGAACCCCACTGGTGGGTGTAGGCAGAGACTCCACCCCAGGGGGACTGCTCAGCAGAAGCCAGAAGAGGGGTGCTCCTTCAACCCCTAAGCTATGCTGCCCTCCATTCACAGACACAGAACTGCCAGCCTCCCCCTCCTCCCCTAAGGCCTCCTCTTCTGATCCCTCCAGGATTAGGAAGAGATGCCGGGTCAGAGAGGAGGAGACTAAGGGGAAGAAATCAGGTCTGAACCCTGGGTCCCAACAGTGGTCACGCCCCCTGGGCCCCGGGGGCAAAGAATGACCTCACTGTCAGTTCCTGCCCAGGCCTGAAGTAGGTGGAGAGCGGGAGCACATGCGGGTACTGTCCTGGCCTGCACCCCGGTACTGTCCCACCTTAGCCAGCTGGAGGTGGGGGGTGGGGGTGGGGTCTTCCCGTGCCTCCGTTTACCTAACCACCCTTTTTAAATCAAGACGCTTCTTCCCACGTAAACACGCCCACAGTCTTGCGCTAATCTTCCAGGCAAAAAGCTTCCCACCGAGGCACACGTTGTGAGCTCCCAGGTGCAGACGGTGGTTCTCCTGGGTGGAGACCACTGCAGCCGCCCGCGGAGGCCCGACTCCCCAGACCCTCCTGCCCACTGCCCCTCTCCCCAAGCTCTGCCCTCCGCCCCGGCGCTGCGGCGCCTTTAAAGCCTCTGGGCGCTCGCCCCGCCCCGGGTCCGCCCCGTCCGAGGCGGGAGCCGCTGAAAACCCCCGGCCCGGCCCGGGCGCGCCACTCGGCCCGCAGCCCCCGCCAAGAGTGCGCCGTGCCGGCCCGCCAACGGTGAGCAGGGGGAGGGCGGGGGGCGCGCCTCCGGGAAGCCGGAGGCCCGCGCCGGCGACTTGCTCCCGGGGCCGGCGCGAGGGTCCGACGACGGCTCTGCGCGCCCGGTGCTGTCGGGTCCTGTCCCCAAGCCCCGACCCGGCATTGCCGGGCGATGAGGTCAGGCGAGGGTGCGGGTGCACCGACGGGGCGTCCGTCCGCAATGGGGACCGGGCCGTCGGGGTTGACGAGCGGAGGGCGTCGGGGCGTGGCTGGCGGGCTCCGAGGGACCGCGCGCCCGAGCTCCCCCCGCGACCCCGAGCTTCCCGGTTGCAGGAGCACGTGCGGGGGCCGCCCTCTCTGTGCCTCCTCCCGCCGGCCGTCTTCCTGGGGACTCGGGGTCGCGGGCTGGGGAGGAGAGGCCCCCGACCTCGGGGGGTCGCCGCCGGCGCGCGCGGGTGGTGTGGGGAGGGGGCTGCTTGCAGGGGCTCCGGTCCACCATCCCCCCCCCCCCGCCGGCCGGGGCCCCCACCCCGCGCCCCCTGCTGCTGGGAAAGCCGGCGGGGGCCGCGGGCGGGCGGGCGGGCTGCCCAGACCACTGCGTCACCCCAGCGGCGGGCTGTGGGTGACTCATCCGGCTGTAACGGCCCTGGGTGTGGCGAGGCGGGGCGGCGGGGCCGGTCCTGCAGGACCGGAAGTGGACGGCCGCCTTCCCGGCCCCCGCAGGCCTCCCAGAGCCCCCTTGCAGCCCGTGCCCGGGAAGTTCTGGGGGGAGCCTGGCATCTGGGAGCAGAAAGCGTGGCGGGAGTGAGGGTCCCGGGGATGGGGGGGGGGGGTGCCCAAGTGGCTTGGATGGGCTTTCCCGAGTTCTGACCGCGGAGCACCAAAGAGAGGGGACAGCTCCCCCTCTCCGGCGCCACCCCCCATTTCTCCTCCCTAGTCCCCCGGGAAGACCCACAGCTACAGAGAAGGCCAAGGCAGGCTGGGGGGGGGGGGGTCCGCCCCGCGGAGGCGGCGCGGTCGTCTTTGGCCGACTGCACCCCCCCCTCCAGCGCCCCAGCCCTCTCCTGCCCCCTGGGGATTGGCCTCTGCTGCTTTCTCCACCCCAGCCCTTCTCCCTCCAGGATCGAAGGACAGGCCTTCGGTTCTCGGGGCATTTCTTCTCCTGAACTGTTTCCCGGAGTCTGTTTCTCTGCCCCCAAACTTGTAACTTCGCACTCCTCCAGATGCCCCCCCATGGCCTCCGCAGCTGCCCCCCGCCTCCCCCGCTGCGGAATCCCTTGCACCTGTCCACACCTGAGAACGCGGCCAGGGGCCCCTTTCCAAGGATGCCGCCTGCGGGCCCCGGTGCCCAGAGCCTCGTCACCACTCCATGTGTGTGGAGTGCGTGTCTCTGCCTGGTGCCCCCACCCTGGCCGGGTTCCTGTGTTTGGTACACAGAAGCCATGGCAACGGCCCCCACCTCACCCCTCCTCCCGCGAGCCTTGAGGCTTCCTGTTTGTGCAGCCTCAGCTTTCTCTTCTGCTCACTGACTTGACGGTGGGGGGGCTGCCCCGCGTGGCTCCTTGGTCACAGGTGTCCGCCATCCTTGCTTCCGCCTGCTTCCTGTGCGCTTCACTTTGGGGACAGGGACCCCCATCTCGCCCTTTCAGAAGAGCGCCGACCCCCCCCCCCCCCCCCCGACTCTGAGTTAGGAAGTTCCCCCGCGTGCACGATGAATGGAGAGTCTCTGTCTTCCGCACCAAACACCCCAGCCAGGGACCCTTTCCCTTGACATCTGCGTGGGGTGGGGCGAGGTGAGCGTCCTGCCCCGGGTCTCTGGTGGGGGTGAGGGCTGTTCCCGCGCCAGGCCCGCCCCCCAGGTGGTTCAGCGGTCGTCTCTGTTTGGACCCCCAGCCCCAGGCATCTCCTACACCGCTCCCCACCCCCAGTAGGCACCTGGCTGTCTTCCCTTCCTTTGAGGGAGGGCTGCGGAAGCCCCAGCTCCAGCCGGCCAGCCACGGCCCATCGGCCCATCGGCTGGCGCCTACCCCAGGGAGCCGGAGGAGAAACAGCTGTGGACGGGCTGGCTGGGCTGCCCCGCCCCTTCCCAAGGCCCCTCCCCTTCCCAGATCTCTGCCCCACAGCTGTGGCACCTCAGGACTCAAGGGCTGTGGCCCCAGAGTGGAGCTGGGTCCAGTCTCCAGAGTTGGGGAGGGACCCTCAGCATCCTCCCTGTGCCCAGAGGTGGGTCTGGGAGGCCAAGTCCGTTCTGCCCCTATGGAGGGGACACTGCTCTCCACTGCTCTCCCCCGCTAACCCTGCTGCCTGGGTTAATGATTCTCCTGCCCTTTCTCTCCCCGGCCATCGTGATCCCTTGGCCTCAGGCCACGTGGCTCCAAGGAGACACAGCCCTGAGGCCCAGGGGACCGTAGTGAAGCTGCTCCCAGAAGAGAGGTCTAGACATTGGGCCAAGAAAAGGGGGCTTACTGGTGGCTGCAGGCCCCCGCCTCTGCCCTTCATCTCAGGTCTCCTGGACATGCCCCTATGTGCCAGGGGCCCTGGGCTGCTGAGGCTGGGCTGGGAGGAGAGACACTTGTCCTCCTTGCTCCACAGGCTTCAGCCTGCCCTCCCCCAGCTGAGTGTGTGTGTGTGTGTGTGTGTGTGTGTGTGTGTGTGCGCCTGGTGATGTGGGTCAAGGCCCAGACCGACATTTATCTGGCCCAGCCTTTAGGCAGGGGAAGGGAGGGAAGGGGAAGCGGGGTGGGGGGGGGGAGGTGGGTTGCTCTTAATGAAGTATAAAAATAACTGATTTGTGGGGAGGATTCCTTCTGGAAATGTGCTGCTGGATAAGCTGGAGTGGAAAGGAACAGCCATGTTGGAGTGCGGGGGAGGGGACTAGCCTGAGACCCAAGGCTGAGCGGCCAGAGGGGTTTGAGGTGACTCTGCCCCTGTGACCTGACTCTTTTCCTGAGCCCCAAGACCCATGGCAGGGGGCAGGATTGTTTAACCTGGGGTGTGTGGGAGAGAGGGAGCCTGAGTGACTTCAGCCCTTAAGTCTGACCTGGTCTAGAGCCGGATGTGGGGGGCAAGAGTGTCTCCCTTTCCTGTCCTTGAACACAGGTGCTTGTTCTGGGGACTCCCCCTGTATGAGCAGCAGACAGCTGGCTGCATTTCAGAATGGAAAGGGAAGCTCATTTATAGAGTGGATGGGGACAGGAACTGAGGTCCTGTCCTTTCTCTGGTCCTGGCTCCCCCTTGCATGAGTAGCATTCCTGAGACGGCTCCATGGGGTCCCGGAGGGGGCACCTAGGTAGTGAGGTAGTAGGTGGGGACAGACTGCCCACGGGCCAGGTCTGGAAACCACCCAGTTCTTCCTAAGTGAGGTCCTCAAATGAAGCTAAACCCTCCTGTGCATTTCCCCAACCCTCCCTCCCCTCCCAGGTTTCCCTAAAAATACCACCCGAGGCTCCCGTGTCAGTTCCCTATTCCTGCCACAAATGAGCACAAACTTAGTGACTTAAAGCACATCGTGCAGCTCTAGAAATCCCCCCGGAGGTCTCACTGGTAAAACCAAAGTGTCAGTGAGGCTGCGTTCCTCCTTGGGGAGTTTAGGGGAGAATCCCTCTCCGGGCCTTGTCCAGGACGTGGGCCTGACCCTGACCCTGACCTGACTCTGCTTTCTTCTTGCTTCTCCTGCTCTGACTTGTCTACCTCCCTCCTTCACTTATAGAGACCCCTGGCTGTGAGGACACTGGGCCCACCTGGATGGTCCAGGGGACTCTCCCCTTCATTCAGTGACATCAGCAAGGCCTTTTTTTTTTTTTTTGCCATGTAACATTCACACGTTCTGGGAATTAGGGTGTAGATGCCTCTGGGGGGCCATGATTCTGCCCACCACAGCTTCTAGAAAGGAAAGTAGAATTTGTTTGGACTGCCCAGTGGTTTCTCGTGGGAGGTTCCTTTTGCGTGCCGAAATCTTTTAAGGACCTACTTAGACCTCCTCTTCCAGGAAGCCTTCCAGGTTGCTTCTGCCCACACTCTCTTCTGCATTTCCTTGATGTAGGGTCTGACTGTGTAGGCCTGTGCGGTATTTGTCGTGTACAAGCCTTACCCTTTCCTGGGTGCTCACTTGGTCTCTCTGTTGGCATTCTGGGACCCAAGGCTTCTGTCTCTTCCGCAACCCCCAGCACAAATAGTGGGTGCTCAGTGAAAGCCAGTGGCTAACTGAGGGCAGTTGTGTCCAGTGCCCTAGCTCCTGGCAGAGATCTGCCAAGCCATCCAGGTCTTCCTCCTCTCCCCAAATCATCTTCCTCCCCAGGGCTGAAGGGTTAGAATGGCCAGCTTGCCTTTGCTAAAGCTGACCACCCCCAAATGAGGAGCTGAACCCCCCGGCTTGGCCTCATTTACCCCAGATTCTCTTCCAGTGGGTTTTCTGTCTCATCTGAGTAGTGGGGCTGTTCAAATGAAATCTAATGGGAGGACTCAGTGTAACAAACAGACTGCTTGTCATAGGGTTGGGGGAACCCAGAGATGGCCTGTGTGGCCCCTTAACCCTAGAGCTCTGAGCAGTGCTTGACCTGTGCCCCGGAGTCAGGGTGAAAGTTCCCTCCTTTGATGGCGGGTCTCCAGGGGATAGGGAGTGTGTCCCTGCGGGCTGCAGAGAACTGACTGCGGTCCCGGCCGCGTCTTCTCCCCAGCTCCCACAGCCACCGCTGCCCTTTGGAATGGCCAACAGGGGACCTGCCTACGGCCTGAGCCGGGAGGTGCAGCAGAAGATCGAGAAACAGTATGACGCAGACCTGGAGCAGATCCTGATCCAGTGGATCACCAGCCAGTGCCGCAAGGATGTGGGCCGGCCCCAGCCTGGGCGCGAGAACTTCCAGAACTGGCTCAAGGATGGCACGGTGAGCGCTGGGCCCTTCTGACTGCAAGTGCCCGGGACGGAGCCGGGCCTGCGAGGGCCTGGGGTTATTTCAGCTGCGGAACTGCGGGCACACCCGTCCCGCTTCCTCCTCAGCCTGGGCACCTATCTTGCAGAGGACCCGTGTTTTCCTCCCTCCCACGGAGTGCAAGGGAGGCCCGAGGGGACACGGGGAAGAACCGGGGTGGGGGGGAGGGGGGTGTTCTAGGCAGTGATGCTGGGACAGCAAGGCTTTCACTCTGGGTTCAGAGGCAGGGGCTGGGCGGGAGGGAGCCCGGGCATCCCTCCCGGGGGAGGCGGAGCGCCTTCAGGTAGGACAGGAACCTCGGGGGCTGAGCGTCTCTGGCAGCAGCACGGCCTCACCTCTGCACCACTGCTGTCCTCACCCAGGTGCTGTGTGAGCTCATCAACGGGCTGTACCCCGAGGGGCAGGCCCCTGTGAAGAAGATCCAGGCCTCCACCATGGCCTTCAAGCAGATGGAGCAGATCTCTCAGTTCTTACAGGCGGCCGAACGCTATGGCATCAACACCACCGACATCTTCCAGACTGTGGACCTCTGGGAAGGTGGGCCGGGGCCGGGGCGCCGTCACCCTGGAGGCCAGAGGCTGGGCTAGGCAGTCTTGAAGGGAGAAGGGGGCGGGTTTCTGGCACCTCGCGGACAGGGGTGTGTGTGTGTGTGTTTTTCATGGAGGAGTGGGCCGTGTTGGGGGTTGGGGTGGTGGAGGGTGTGGGGATGAAGAGGAGAAGAATTGGGAAGCCAGGCTTGCTGACCACGTGGGTGGAGGTGGAACCCCGGCACCCAGGGCCCCCGGCGCGGCCGAGGCCAACACACCGCCTTCCCCTTCCCAGGAAAGAACATGGCGTGTGTGCAGCGGACGCTGATGAACCTGGGTGGGCTGGCGGTAGCCCGGGACGATGGGCTTTTCTCTGGAGATCCCAACTGGTTTCCTAAGTGAGTATCGCGGGGCGCCCGGGGCCTGTCCCCGTCCCTAGAAAATGGTCCCGCTCAAAGCACGTTTACATCCCTCACCATCCCGAGTCATCGCTGCTCTCCTGGGACGGCAAGGGACTGTCCCTTCTGAGACACGGGGAGGGAGGTGGCTCCGGGGGGAGCGAAGCTGGCGGCAGCACTCGAGCCCCCAGGGAAGACACTCACCGGGGCCACCTCCAGCCCCTTTCTCACCAGCACTCTCTCTCGGCCCAGGAAATCCAAGGAGAACCCTCGCAACTTCTCGGACAACCAGCTACAAGAGGGCAAGAACGTGATCGGGCTACAGATGGGTACCAACCGCGGGGCGTCCCAGGCAGGCATGACCGGCTACGGGATGCCCCGCCAGATCCTCTGATCCCACCGCGCCCTGCCCTGCCCTCCCACGGATGGTTAATATATATGTATATTTCAGCAGTGACATTCCCCGAGAGCCCCTGGGGCTCGCAGACTCCCCTCTGCCAGGGCGGGGGCCTGGCCTGCCTCCTCTGGGGGGCACCCGACGGCGGGCTCTCCCCCTGGGCTTACTAATACATTCCCTTCCTCAAACCCACCCAAACTGGACCAACCACAACTGGCCTCTTTTCTCCTGGGACCAAAATTTGGGGGCCTCGCCACCCCCCAGCCGCATACCTCTTCACTTGCCCTTTGGCTTCTCTCCCCACGACCCCTGAGCTCCGTGCCCTGAATCCATTCCTTGGCCGGGGGTCAGGGACGCCGCCTTCCGGCCTTCCTTCCGCAAGCATGCCTCGCCCCCAGCTGTGGCTGCAGGGACCTAATTTATAGGGAGAGGCCTGTGGCGGCCGCCTCCCCAGCCTCCCCAGCCACAGCCGGGCTGCACTCACCACACATCAAGGCAGCTGGCCCCTGGCAGGGGTCCTCTTGGCTTCCCATTTTCCATTCCCCTTGCTGTGGCTAGGGCTTGAAAAACCTGAGTTTGCTGATTTAAATAAATATCTCTGCCTTTTTTTGGATGGACTCTGGTTGTGTCTAGGGCCGTGAGCCCTCCACTGGGAAGGGAGGAAATGTGGGGGGCAGCGTGGTGATTGGTACAGGGGGGAGGGATTTCAGATGAAAGGCTGCGATCCTCTCCCCCTTCTTTGATTTTCTTCCCTGTTCTCTGGCTCCCGTGGTTTAGGTGAGGGGAGGTTGGGGTTGAGGACGGGGCCTCACAGCTGCCCTTGGAGGATATGCGGGCGGTGCCCACAGCTACCCGAGGGACTGGACATCCCACCTGGTGCTCCTGGTCGGCCCCCTCCCCCAGCCAGAGGAGGGTGGGGCTGGGCGGGAGGCCCCTTGGGCAGGCTTGGGACAAGGTGGCCCCTGTCCAGTTGGCCAGATCAGCTTGGGGGCTAGGGGCCAAAGGTGCAGTGGTGGGGAGGAATTGACAGGCTGTGAGTGAGCAGGAAGTAGTCAGTGGTGGTGGCTGGAGGGAGGAAGCCTTGTTGATTGACCCCACGTGCTTGGGAGAGCAGGCGGGAGCACTTCCCTTCTGGGTGGGCGGCCTCGTACCAAGATAACCAATCTCGGGGTCAGGCTGTCCTGAGCTGGCCCTGACCGAGGCATGGGTGTTCCGCCCTGTGGTTTCCAGCTCCCAGGTGTCGCCTTTACCCCACGGCCTCCCTGTCACACCCTGGGTCTTCCTCGGAGAACTGGACAGGCCCTGGGCCAGCCCCCCACAGTGGGGTCCTCCCTCCCCGCTTTCTCCTTCAGGGCAGCTGTTTCCTGAGGGGGGCAGAGCCACAGCATTGTGCCCAAGGGTGACTTTCATTCTCCTCTCACTGCCCTGTCGTGGTGACTTCTGCCAAGGAGCACCTACTATGTGCTAGGCTCTGTGCCTGGGGACATTAGCCCCTGATCCTGACGCCTGATCAGGCACCTGATGCTGCAGAGGGAGATGGTATTTGCTTGGGGGCCGTGGTCCCTCAGGCTGAGACACAGATAAGATAGGCTGCAGCTTATATGCAAATTCCCAGGGGATTAGCTGTCATCCTACCCCTTTGGTTCTGGAGATTCTGCGGGATGCCGGAGCCAGAGAGTGATGTCATTGCAGAGACAACACTGAATTCACTAACAGTTCTACGTAAAAAACCAAGCCTTCCCTGATTTAACTATTTACAGCTACGGCTTATCGGCCACACGCCTCACAACTTTCTGAGACACTCGGCCTGTCTCAGAGCCAGGACTGAGAGTCCCTGCCTTCTCGGGGCAGATTCCCACAGCGGTCCCCGAGGTGGCTATTCCTGCGTCGCTTCCCCCCATTTGGTCCCCAGATGAGCGTGCTGGGTCTCAGGGCGACCCAGGGCCACGTAAGGAGTCAATGGAGGGACGTGGGTTTGAGCCCAGGTCGGCCTGGCCGCGGGCCTGTGTGGTTCTGCTCAGCAAGGAGCGGGGCTGGCCCAAAGGGGTGTGGAGGTGGGGGTGGCCCTCACCCGAGGACTCAAGACACCGGCTCCTTCCTCGTGTTGCTGCGAGTGTGTTGGTGGCCCCGTGCAGAAAGCAGGGCAAAGTCCCTGGCACAGCGAGCACCCAGGAAACGGAAGTGGGGGGGTCAATGGGGTTTGTGGGGCCCCTGCGCTGGGGTCGGTGTCGCCTGACCGCCCTGCTGCCCTGATCTCGCTCAGCGATGCTTCGGGGAGCTGTAGCCCCCCCCCCCGCCCCGCCCCGGGAATAACCCCTTCTTCAAGGCAAACATGGGCGGGTTTGGAGAAAGGCCTGGCCACAGGGTACGCCTCTCTTCTGCCTGTGACCGCCACCCGCCCACAAGCTCTGTGGGAAACCCCCGTCTCCCCTCAACGAAGCTGCACCTCCCTCCTTCTGGAAATGGCCTGCATGGACACCTCCAAACTCGCTTTGTTTTCGGTTTGCCTTTTCGTGGCCACGGGAGGCCGCGGTTTTGTGCCTAATATGGCCTCCTTCGTCTCTCCTGCCCATCCCTCCACTTCGGGGTCCCAGCCCTGGGGTTGAGGGCAAGAGCTCCTCTGAATGGCACCTCGTTCTCCAAGGTTGTCCACACGGGTGTCTCCCAGTGCCCTGCGCCCAGGGACTGTCCCCCTCCCATCCTCACCATGGCTCCCTCCTTCTTCCAGGTCTTTGTTCAAATGTCTCCTTCCACGTAAGGCCTTCCCCAGCCAGCGTCCTTAAAATTGCACATCCCACCCTCCGCCTGCACCCTGTCCTCCTTCCCTGCTTTCTCCTATCACCACCCGACACACAGTGTATTTGACTTATTTATTTTCTCTCTCCACCCACAGAATGTACACCGTGTAAAGGCAGGTTTGTGTTGGTTTTGTGGATGCGACAAGGTGCCTGGCATGTTGTAGCTGCTGGATAAATATTTGTCGAGCCAATGAATATCACCCTACGCTCACGTTCCTGAATCGCCTGCCCCAGTGACATGGTGCCCAGCCAGACCACGGTCGCAAGTCAGCCAGCCTGTCATTGGGTCTGAGATGGACCCATCTGTCTTGTCAGCTTCCAATGCTCCCTCATGGTTCATTTCCAACAGGTGCAAAACTGTGAATCCAGTGTTGGGGGTGGGGGAGGCCAGGGGTGGGTTGGGAAGGGGATGTGTTCTGGGCAAATGGAGGTCACACTGAGGATTTGGGGGGAGAAATGGGAGGGGGGGGGCGGGAGGAGGGAGGAGCCAACTTCAGTTCATTTTCTCCTTGCCTTGAAAAATCACCTCGGAGGTGGAGAGAAAGCAGGTTAGGCCCATTGTGACCAATGGAAAGGCCTGGAGAAGAAAGATGGGCGGGGGGGGGGGGGGGGGTTGGGGAGGAGGAGGAGGAGGAAGATGGCTCCCCCTGCTTGGCCTAGCTTGGCTCATCCTTGGGGTAAAAGCATGGCGAGGTCTGTGTGGCCTCCTCTTGCGCCTGTGAGCGTGTGTTTAGGTGTGTGAGAACTCACGGGGCGGGGGCTCCGAGGAGCAGGTGGGAGCAGAGGAATCCGACCGCGTGTGGAGGCCGCCTGTGAGGCTGTGTCTGCCAAGGACTGGGGGTTCCGGGTGCAGAGAGGTGTGTGTCCGTGTGCGTAGGCAGAATGTAAGCATCCGTGAGTTTGCACATGGCTCCGTGGAGAACAGTATGTCCCATTCCTGCGTCTACAGCCGGGGCGGGCGGGGTGGGGGGGGGGGAGGCCTTTGAGAGCTTGGCAAAAGGCCCAAAGAGCCGCAGAACAGGGGAGAAGCCTGGACAACGGGGCCCCAGGGAGGGAACTGTAAAGGGTCTGGGATTAAATGTGTTGAAGAGAAGCCTGGAGAGTAAGTTAGTAACTGTCTCCTTGCAGAGAAATGAGTTTTCGTCCCAGTGGCTACAGAGGAGGATATTAAAAGGAAACGCACTGAGGTTGCATTTAGAGAAATTTAGGTTAGACGAGGAAAAACGATCATCTTGACTCCCAAGGTTATTAGCCTCCGGGATCTCTTCAGGGTCAAGAGGAATGTTTTCGATAATAGGACACATCCCATCCTAAGGTGGAAAGTGGGCGATTCTGCCTGGGAATGCATACGCATGCATGCAGTTTTTAAGTTCATGTATTCGTTCGGCAATTATTGGGGTTCTCTGCGTCAGGCCTTACGGGGGATGTGATGATTATTAATACATGATTTCTTTGCTCGCAGAGCACATAGTCCTGGAGGGGAGATAAAACGGATATGAGCCCAGCCAGTGATCATTCAGGAAGCCAGCGGTACGTGCCTTCGGAGAAACGCCAACCTCCCGCTGCCCCGGGTCATTTCTGGAGTGGAGGCTAGTGGTGATATCGTGGGGGAGCTGAGGCTGTGTATCTCAGGGATGTGCTCCCCTGAGCAGATTCGGGGGGTCGGGTAGGTGCTGTCATACTCGCTTGTGTGATCAGAGGTCAACTTTTAGTGGGGGGTGAGGGGCTGTTCCCTTCCAGCCTGGAGTGGGGGTGGGCAAAGAGGCCCGAGTCGGGTATGAACCAGAGACTGGGTCGGGACAGAGCAAGGTCGCGGGGTAGGGACGGGGGGACAATCACGCAACTCCTCGGACGCTGGGGCTGTCTCACCATTTCACCCTGCCACTGGCAGGACCTGAGTTCTGAATTGTGTTTCCATGAGAGAAAAAAGAATGGGGCTCGGTGTGGGCTGGGCCATCGTGGGGGGGATGCTGACATTCATTACCACCTTCTGCTGGTCCCGGAGCTACGAGCTTTATCTGTATTTTGTATCTGTTCTTTAATTATTTCGGCAAACATTTCTTGAGCACCCACTGAGGGCAAGGTATGCACCGGGTGCTGGGGGTGCTGGGGGTGCTGGGGGACGTAGCCTCGGCAAGACAGGTGGAATCTCTGGCCTCCTCGGAGGAGCTAGAAAAGCAAAAGCAAAGAGCCAGGTATAAAGAGATTCGGGGCGTGGTGAGGGGAGCATAGGTGCCATGCGATCCCACAGGAGGGGACTACTCAGCCTCGTGGGGAGGATGTCAGTGAGGATCTCTGGAAGACGCTGATGTCTGCACCGGGGGATCTAAGGACGGGAAGAAACCTGAAGGGGTGGTCCACGGTAGTGAGGAGAATGTTCCGGGCGGAGGTCCGGCGTGGGCACTGCCTGGAGATGAGAACGGGCGGAACCCAACTGTGGAACGTGGGCTTGGAGGCTGAGTGCAGTTGAGAAAGGAAGTCGGGACCAGCCCTTCAGAGGAGCTTCAAAGTCAACTGAAAGATTTTAGACCCTTCCTCAAGCGCTTGGGGCACCCCTGAAGAATTTTAAGCAGGGGGCCGAAGGGAAGAGAGTTGTGTCTTCTTTAGAAAGCTTCCTCGGGCCGTAGGGTAGAGATGGGCCTGGGCTTGGGAAGACTCCGGAGGCAGGTCGACCTTAGAAGGCTACTGCACTGGTCTAGGCTGGACTGAGAGTGGCTTTGTTGGGGGCGGGGGGCGGTCAGCGCCTTCTGGTTGACTGTGGCGAGTGAGGAAGAGGGCTTCGGCAACCAGGTAAGGGCGGTGTCGTCTCTCGGATGGGAAATCCAGGAGCAGCGTATCTGCTTTGGACGCCACCCGCGCAGATTCTCCTTCTGTCCCATTTTGCAGGTGAGGAGACTGAGGCCAAGAGCAACGGGGAGCTTCAGAACCCAGCTGGCGGCCGAACCGGGATTGGGGTTGATGGCAAAAGCCGTCCACACTCACTGCCCGCCCCTGGCAGGGGTCCCCCGCTGAGCTCGCTGACCCCGGGAAGGGTTCAACTGGCGGCCAGCAGGAGCTGCGGTTTTTCTGTGGGTGGAGGCCGGGGCCACAGTGAGGAAGGGAGACGTCAGGGCCTGAGGAGCAGTGCAGGAAGTTCAGCTCACAGCAAATGCCCCTCCAAGGCCAGCGAAGATCTGGCAGCTTCAGAAAAGGACTAACGGAGGGACCCCGAGGCCCAGGCCCTGGATCCCGTGACTCGGGGTTCCTGTCCCCAACGCTCTCTGACTTTCTGGAGCTTCCTGACGGCCCAGTGTTCACCTCCAGCAACAAAAGCTACCACGACCCCCACGATGTACGGAGAGGTGCACTTTCAAGGCACCCCCATACCTACTAGATTCAGACAGACTTGTCCCCTCTTGGTGGGGCTTTAGTATTTTTTCTTTCAAATATTTTTTTAAGTTTATTGATTTGTTATTGAGAGACAGAGAGATAGAGAGAGCGAGAGCCCAGGCTGGGAAGGGGCAGAGAGAGATGGAGACACAGACTCCGAAGCAGGCTCCAGGCTCCGAGCTGTCAGCACAGAGCCCGACGTGGGGCTCGAACTCACGAACTCATGTGGGCTCGAACCCACAAACTGTGAGATCGTGACCTGAGCCGAAGTCAGACACTTAACCAATTGAACCACCCAGCCGCCGCCGGGGCTTTAGTATTTTTATCCCCTTTGGAAAAAAGAGAAAAACAAACCCAGACACCGTGAGCGACATGCTCAAGGTCCCCGGGTGCTTGCACACTTTCTGCATCTTCGAACGCCTCATGGTTCTTGGCCCCGTACGACCCGGCCCGGAGGGTGGCTCAGGGGAAGTTCGTGGTTTTGAATTGCTTCTGCATGTCCTAGAACCCAGATCTCTGGACTCCTGGTCGCTCGGTGGACACTGAAAATACCCAAAGTGCGTACCCATCCCTGGGGCTGGGGCTGACTCAAGCAGACACAGAGGGCTGGGCGACGCTGCTCCCCGTCCTGTGCCTCCCGCAGGCCTGCCACAAGGAATCCCAGCTTGCTCAGACCTCTTCTGCTCTCTCAGTGACATGTGTCCTCAGACGGCCAAGATTGGAGTCACCCAGGGTGCCGGCTCGAAATGCAGAGCCCAGTTTGTCCTTTTAGAACTACTAGACTGGGAATATCTGGTGGAGTTGATGCGGGTGGTGTCTTGAATTTGCATTGTCTTTTACTTTCTTAAGGTTATTTGTTTATTTTGAGAGAGAGAGAGAGGGAGGGGCAGAGAGAGAGAGGGAGGGAGAGAGAGAACCTCAAGCAAGCTCCATGCTCTGTACAGAGCCGGACGCGGGGCTCGGGCCCAAGGGCCGTGAGGTCACGACCTGAACTGAGGTCAAGAGTCGGAGGCTGAACTGACTGAGCCACCCAGGCGCCTCTTGAATTTGCTTTTTACCCTGGCTCCCCCCATGATTCTTAGGCAGCCCTGTCGTAGGGGATGCAGAGAGAAGTTTCTCCAACCAGAAGACGGGGAGGTCTGGGAGGGCCCTGGCTCGAGGCCTTGGATGGGAGTTGGCCCTACCCCCCACCCTGCACTGTTTGGCGACTGTGGCTGAGTTGCCAGGGGAAACAGGCTGTGTAACTTCCTGACTTTGGCGGCTTTCCCTCCTTGGCCTTATCTCAACATCCGCCACCCAGTCCAGGGTCTGTGCTGGTCACGTAGGAGAGGAACCCGGTGCCAGGCGTGTGGAGGCGTACTCAGGGCACCGGGGAAACGCTGGCCCCAGGTCCTGGGGCAGGGAGGAGCGTGGGGATGTGGTTCTGAAGAGGGGTGGAGGCTGCAGATTGCTCAATGTCCTTCTCCTTGGCCCGGGGGCTGTCCGCCCAGGGGGGCCCTGGCCAGGTAGAGGGTGCGATGTGCGGCCAGAAGTCTCTGTCAGTCCCCTGGAGGTTCAGCGCCCCACTCCCCACCATCCCCCCCAGCCCCAAGGGTGGTATTGCCTCCTGGCCGGTGTCCTCTCCCCTCCTTCCCTCCTTCTTCCCTCTGGACTCAGGGCCTCCAGCACCACCACCCCCCCCCCTGGCCCCCCCCCCCCCCCCCCCCCCCCCCCCCGCACACTCTCCTAACCTTCCCTCTCCCCTCTGCTCTTTTCCTGGTGCTCAACATCTTTCCCCGGGGTCCTCAAACCCTCTCCCCACTCCCGGCCCCACGCCTGGGCTCTCTGGCTGCAGCAGGGAGGCCCCACAGTATTTAAGGATGGGAGAGCGAGTTTTGAAGAAAGAGGGGAGGCAGCAAATACTTTGAGTGAAACAACTCATGCCTTCAAGCGTTTATTTATGTGTTCGGCTCTACTTTACTTTGGGAAGAATTG
Organism: Panthera pardus; assembly: GCF_024362965.1. Lineage (NCBI taxonomy): Eukaryota > Metazoa > Chordata > Mammalia > Carnivora > Felidae > Panthera > Panthera pardus. The sequence continues at coordinate 4,592,362 of NW_026526777.1, read as the reverse complement.
ACGGCCGGTTCGAGAGTTCAAGGGCTCCAGGAAGAAGGGGGCAGTGAGATAGGCTTTCAGGCACCCTTGCAACTTAGAGGATTTACAGTCGGATGCCTGACCGTATTTATACTACAGAGGATGAAGATATCCGCCCTCCCCCCTTCCTGCTTAGCCCCCTGCTCTGGGGGAAGGAGAAGAAGGGATGAAAAACCACCAGGCCCCGTGCAAATGGATTTCTGAGCCCTCTTTGGGGCTATTTCCGAACGTCACACAAGAGGAAACAAAGGCCCAGGTGGTTAGGCAGGTGGCCCAAGGTCTCTCCGCTGCCAGTGGCCGGGCCAGGGTCCTAACCCTGCTGGTCTGGCTCCAAAATGAGTCCCGCTTTCCTTCTTCGCTGTGCCGCCCAGGGAGCACAGATCACAGGAGAGCTTCTTCGGAGCTGCCCCTTGGAGGGACTGTTCTTGGCTGTGAGGCAGCCTGGAAGAAATTGTGCTAAACTGAGAACTGAGTGAGCATTGCAGAATTCCCTCCTCAGACAGATGGTCGCTGCTCCAACGGGGAGCAGAAGTTGGGTTTGAAGAGGGGTGGAGGCTGCAGAAGCTGGGGCGGCGGGGCAGGTCCAGAGGAAGGAGGTGGGGCCCCCATTTTGAAGAAGTCCCAAGACGTACGTATCAAAGGAGTTCAGAGACCACATTAGCGAACGAAGAACTATGTTCTCCCACAGGAGGCGTGGGAGTCTCTTGGCCGTTCTCTGTATGTGGCCCTGTTGCCCCCAAGCCACTCTGAGAAGCCTCACTGATCCCTGGGCTACAGGGATCCTCTGAGATGCATTTCAAGGACAGAGAGACACAGAGAGAGAAAGAGGAAGAGAGACAGAAGCAGGGAACCACTGTCCCTTCTCCTGGCTCCCGGACGGGAGACCAGCTCGAGCGACAGGCCAGACTTTTCATTTTAACTGTGACTTGATGATTCTCTTGATGGCTCTCATCTCCCAGGCTCCTCCCATTGACATGTGCTTATCCAGCAGAGTCAAAATTCTGATCCCTGTGGCCTCAGCCCGGGTGGGAGCACCTCTGGAGGCTGGCAGGGTGGGGTCAGGGGAAGCCCCAGGATGGTTTCAAGGCCCAGGGGGATGAGAAGGATCTGCGGGGGACCCAGCGCAGCCCGGGTCTGGGACCACACGCAGGGTTTACTCTGAGGCTCCTTTGGGAGTGGCGACTGGCTAGGAAGGGTCACGGAGCCTGGGAGTGGGGCCGGGGGTGGGGACCTGCCCTCTTCCTCAGGCTCTTAGCCCTTTTAAGCCTTGATTGCTCTGGCCCGGGGCGGCCTGGCGTCAGTCGGGCCGCAAAGGGGCGGAGTAGAGGACGGGAGCAAAGGGGAGCATGGGGATGGGACCCAAAGGAGGCGGGTGACCCAGACGCATAACAGGGAGTACGGCCAGGACAGGGCGGGGCGCAGGGGAGAAGGTGGGAGAGGAAGGCAGGGAGGAGTGGGCAGAGCTGGCTGAGGCTGGGAGGGGAGAGCAAGGGCACCCCACCCCGACCCCACCGGATATGGCTGCACTTTGCAGCCAAGTTTTGCTGAGAAGGGGAAAGTCGCCTCCCTACTTATCGGGGTGGAACCGGCATTGTGAGGCCCCAGGCTTGTAGAGTTTTGGAAGCCCCATTGAAGAGAGACAAGGCAGAATTATTAAGACAAAATCAATTACAGGAGTAAACATTTATTTAGAATAAGAAATCATGACAAGTTAGAAGTGTTTTCAAATCTGGCAAATACTGTAAACATTGTAACATCTGAAAGAGTCACGTAAAATCTGCGTGAATTCCCTGAATTCAGCTCTAAAATAGCTGTCGCCCTTACCTTTTCTGGCTTCTTAAAAAAAAATCTTTTTTTAATGTTTATTTATTTTTGAGAGAGAGGGAGAGAGACAGAGTGTGAGCCAGGGAGGGGGCAGAGAGAGAGAGGGAGACCCAGAATCCGAAGCAGGCTCCAGCTCTGAGCCATCAGCACAGAGCCTGATGCAGGGCTCGAACCCATGAACCGTGAGATCATGACCTGCGCGGAAGTTGGACGCGTAACCAACTGAGCCACCCAGGTGTCCCTGTTTTTTTTTTTTTTTTTTTTAAACATTTATTTTTGAGAGACAGAGAGAGACAGAGCATGAGTGGGGGAGGAGCAGAGAGAGAGAGAGAGGGAGACACAGAATCGGAAGCAGGCTCCAGGCTCTGAACTGTCAGCACAGAGCCCGATGCGGGGCTCCAACCCATGAACTGTGAGATCACGACCTGAACGGAAGTCAGATGCCTAACTGACTCAGCCACCCAGGGGCCCCATCGGGCTATTTGTTCTTTGTCTCTCCAAATGACAGTGATTTTATAACATTATTTTACACAGACAGAATACAGTGATAACTCATTCTTTCCTCTGATAGGGGTTGATCGACACTTTTATTATTATTAATAGATTAGGATGTTTCTTTCATCTCACGGTTTGCTGTGGGCGAAATAGCAATTTTTATAATTGTCGAATTTGCAAGCTCTATCAATGGCAATATTTTATGTCAAACCAGTAAGAAATGTAAGATATTCCCAGTGTGTTCCTATGATTTTCTTCTTGTTAGTTGGATTATTAAACAATCCAAGTGCCTGTTTATTCAAACTCTATTTCTCTTATTGAATTGCCTTTTTTGATAGAACTTTTGCTCCAATTTACTTCTCAATTTCAAAATAATTTGTCCTGATTTCATGGCTCATTTTCACCACTTTTGTTTCATAAACCTATTAAGTACTTTTGTTGGCATATGATTGACACATAACATTGTATCAGTTCCAGGTGGGCAACATAATGATGCAGTATTTGTATCTATTGAGAACCGATCACGGCTGTACATCTAGTTAACATCCGTTGCCTTTCTTATCATGAGAGATTTTAAGATCGCCTCTCTTAGCATCTTCCAAATAGACAATAGAGTATTATTAACTATAGCCATCATGTTATAATTACACCCCATGACTTATTTGTCTTATAATTGGAAACTAGTGCCTTTTGACCATCTTCACTCAATTCCCCCAGCCCTGACTCCCCACGTGTAGCCACACAGATCCCCGCACATCTGTTCTCTGTATCCCTGAGTTGGGTTTTGTTTCTTTGTTGTTGTTTTCGATTCTACACAGAAGTGAGTGTTGTTCTGCCACCCTCTCAGGAGTTTCCCGGATGGAATCTCAAACTGGCCCTGTATGTGGAGGACAGAGAGAGACCAAAGAAAGAAATGAGCACTGCAGGTTGGAAGGTGGCAGGTTGACTAGTGAGGGAACTTACGTACGAGGATGGGAGCCAGACTAGTAGATCCTGCCCCGCTTCCCCCAAATCGTAATAGTTTATATAGAAGGCTTAACGGGGTTCGGTCACATATACTGGCCAGATGCTCTCAGGGCCGCATCATTATCTCAAGGCTGTGTCCTTGGAGCAGCCTCTGGGAGGGGGAAAGCCAAGCGGAACCATAAACCAAGGACAGAGGAGGGGCTAAGGAGCCTCGGATTGCCCGGGTCCAGCTCATGGGTCAACCGAGGTCAGGTCTTTGATGGCCTCCCCCAACAGTGAGATCATATCATTTGTCTTTCCCCGTCTGACTTATTTCACTTAGCATAATACCCTGAAGACGCATCCATATTATCACAAATGGCAAGATTTCACTCTTTTTTTTTATTGTTTGACTAGCATTCTGTTGTCTATATATACCACATTTTTTCCTTTTTCTTTTTTTTGAGAGAGAATTTTATTGTTTATTTTTATTTTATTTTATTTTATTTTATTTTATTTTATTAAGAAATGTTTAATGTTTATTTATTTTTGAGAGAGAGAGAGAGAGACGGGGCAGAGAGAGAGGGAGACTACGTGATTTTCTCTCATTCAATAGGCTGCCTTTTCATTTTGCTGATCGTTTCCTTTTCTGTACAGAATAAACTCGTTAATTAATTTTAATGTTTATTTATTTTTGACAGAGAGAGACAGAGCAGGAGCAGGGGAGGGGCAGAGAAAGAGGGAGACCCAGAATCCGAAGCAGGCTCCACTCTCTGAGCTGTCAGCACAGAGCCCGACGCGGGGCTCGAACTCACAGACTGTGAGATCATGACCTGAGCCGAAGTCGGATGCTCAACCAACTGAGCCACCCAGGAGCCTCAAGCTCATTAATTTTAAAGTAAATTTTCTGTTCTTCAACACATACATTTAAAGTTGATGAAAGAGAATGTACTCTCTTTAAAAAATTAAAAAAAAAAATTAAGTAAGCTCTGTGCCCAGTGTGGGGCTCAAACTCACGACCCTGAGATCAAGAGTCACAGGCTGTTCCCACTGTGCCTGCCAGGCGTCCTGAAGAGGATGTACTCTTGACATCTGCCCATATCTGTTAAATCTCACTTGTATTATATTAAATCTTCAAAGAGACTTTCCAAGATGCAGTTCAGAAAGGCACGATAAACTGAGGGTTGATGGGGGGTGGGAGGGAGGGGAGGGTGGGTGATGGGCATTGAGGAGGGCACCTGTTGGGATGAGCACTGGGTGTTGTATGGAAACCAATTTGACAATACATTTCATATTAAAAAAAAAGCATGTTCAAGTTGTAACAACTTTTTGAATAATTTTTTTTTTTTTTTTTTGCATTTTGTATTTTGTGTTTGTCTCCCAAGAAATGTTTCAGATCCTTAAAAGGTCACTGTTACCTGGCAAGGTGTGGTAGGCACCTCCCCTCCTCCAAACATCTCTCAATTCCAAAAATGTCTAAATATTTACCTTACACGGTAAGACGACTTTGCAGATATGGCTCTGTTAAGGATCCTGAGATGCGAAGATTCTTTTGGGTTATCCTGGTGAGCTCAACCTAATCTAATCACAGGAGTCCTTAAAATCAGAGACACTTTCCCAGTAGAAGGAAACGTGACTCATGTAGAGTGCTCAGAGACGAAAGGCTACTGGCTTTAAAGATGGAGGAAGTGGGCCACGAGCCAAGGAATATGGCGGACTTCAGAAACTGGATTAAGGATTCACTCTAGAGCCTTGGTAAGTAAGGAACGCAATTCTGCTGACACCTTAGTTTTAGGCCAGTGAGAACTCCTCAACGGTAAGATAATATACTTGTGCTGTCTTAAGCCAGGAAATTCGTGGTGGTTTGCTAGAGCAGGAGTAGAAAACTAATACACAAGGCCTGAAACGTTTTTAAATGGAAAGACTGTTTCCTTCTACTCAGAAAAGTTCAAGTGGGCTTCTGTGTTTGAGATTATCTCAGAGAAGAATGTAAAAAGGAAAACCCCTATCACTGTTGGAAAAACAGAAGTGGCCGACAAGTTTAGGTCCTCTGGAGGCAGCTTTCTCTCTGGTGAGGCGTACGATGTGTTCATAATTATATTTGCTGCATTACTGGGTCTCTTCCTGGCCAGAGAGAACTTCCGTTTTGGCCAGGCAGTGAGAAGAACAGCATCTCTACTTACAATATCACACGATGGGAGGTATTGGAAGTTTTTCACACACTGGCTTCTGGCTTTTTAAACAGTGTCAACCCTTGTTTTTCTTCCGCTTTGCACGTACTTTTGGTGTTGGGTGCCACAGCACCTATTCCCACCGAGAATATGGCTGGCACTTTCCGGGTCCTGGCGTGAGGTGAGGTGGCGTGGCAGGCCGGCAGAGGGAATGTTCCAGGCACCCATTCCGCCAGCAGGACAGTAGGCAACAACTTCACTATCGCAGCTGATGGAGAACCACACACACAGGTTTCACAGAAATCCAAAAATCTACAAAACACACGGCCAAGCAGACACATAGCTGCGAGCCCTGATGTGAGTCTTGCAAGGGCTCCTGCTCAGGCAAGTCCTGAAACTTAGGCACTGAGAGCTTTGGGGTATATTCAGAGAAAGCCTGGCAGGGGATTCCCTGACACTCTACTGTCACCCTGTCCTTCCTGCCTTGACTTGACACCTTTCCTTCAGAGAGGCGGCCTGGGTTGAGAAGAGAACACAGACTTGTGAGTTTGGACAGTGATCTCTCTTGGCCTCAGTCTCCTCTTTGGCGATGCGGATAATTACCCCCCAGGGATGAGGGTTCGGTGGACTTACGGGAAGCATCAGCCAGCAGTCAGCAGGCTGCTGACTTCGTCATGGCTCCTCCTGGGGCTGCTGGGAAGAGGCTGGGAGAGGAGAGGTGCCTGGAAAAGTCCTTCCCCCACTTGACTGCGGGCCGGGTCGTGCTCCCCCTTTCGGGCCTGCGGGGTATGCTAGCTTTGATCACCCCCAACCCTGATCCCACCTCCAAGGCTGTGGCCACCGCCTCCCCCCCACCCCCCCTTGTTCTTCTGAGGATCCCAAAGGAGACAAGGCTGGGAACTCCAGAGAAAGAATGTGGAGCCTGCTGGAGTAGGTCCTTTTAAGAACAACTAGAGGTGACCCCAGCTCCCTTCCCGCGTTCCCCGGGGCCTGTCAACAGCGCTGGTGCCCCTGCAGACAACCCTTCAGCCCAGAGAGTGTCTCGAATGCACCCTGTGGCTTTGCAGCACAGAAGTCAAGTGGCAGTGAGCTTCGGACCGGCAGGCTGCCAGGGACCGGGGAGAGGTTGGCGAGGGGGAGAGCGGCTCACAGGGTCACAGAGTCATCATGGCGCTTCGGCCCCCGTTCTGCTCACCGGGCCTGGAGGAGAAAACGTACTTGGACGGTGCAGAGGCTTTGTGAGGCTTGGGGCACACAGACTGCCCGGGGCCGGTTCAGTTTCGTCCCTGCAGGTTGGGGAGGTATAAGAGGCCAAACCAGACTGGGAAAATCATCAAACTTCTAAAAACACTTCTAGAACAGTCCATGCACAAACTGGGGAGCGGTTAAAAGGCAGGTTTCCCAAAGCCGGTTCCGTAGATTTCCATTCAGACAGTCGACAGGGCATGCGTTTTTCTTTTCTGAATAAACTCCCCGGTCTCCGAGCTGGAGGTCAGAGGCCCCACACTTCAAGGAACTGCTCCTGAAATGACACACACATCCTCAGGGCGGGAAGTCTTCTGTGGTCTAACCAGACTCTCTCCTGTTGTGAAACTTGTTTCTTCTGATCCACGGTTGGCGGGCACCTCCGGGGCACCGGCGCAACGGTAACCATGGTAACCCAGGGGGTGTCCCGGGGCCTGGCTCTTGCAGGAGGGCCGTTTGCTAGACGTCCTGGGCCTATGCCAGGCCCCTGAGGGTTCGGGTTCCGACCCTACGGTCCAGCCAGAGCCGGAGAGGAGAGCCGGGGGCGCCCGCGCGGCTCAGCCTTTGCGGGTCACGGTTCCCACTCGGGGCAGGGGTTCGGGTCCCCAGACCGCGCCCGACGCCGGGTGCGTCCGCGGGAGCCGAGGGGCGGGGCCAGGGCCGGGGGCGGGGCCGGAGCCCGCGCGCTCTTGTTGCTATGGTAACGCATCAACATCCAGCGCCCTGGTGGCGGTGTGGGCTTTGGAGGCGGCGGAGGCGCGCAGCCAGAGCCTGCGGCTGAGATGGTGAGGTCCCGGGAGAACCAAGGAGGGGGGCCTCAGGTGTCCTGAACTGGGTTGGGGTTCCGAGCGGGGAGGGCGGGGTGCTGGGGAGCGCAGAAGTGGTGTCGAGGTCTGGGGTCAGGAAGGCCCAGGGGCGCGGCTAGAAGAAATAAGGGAAGTCCTGAGGGGTCTCCAAAGGAGGAATGATGGGTGGGGTCGCTAGGGATTGAAAGCGTGGGGTGGTGCTGAGCCGGGGAGCTGCGGAGAAAGGGATGTTCTCGTCCCTGTCCTTCAGGCTAGGGACCCCACTGGCTGGGGACTGTGGACCGTGATGTGGGAAAACCACTGGTGAGGAGGCCACGTGACGGGTGATAGCACCTGTTCGGCCACCGATTAGCAGAGTGACAATGCACTCTAGTCATTGTCTAGTCTAGTCTTGTGTCTAGTCTAGTCATGACACCAAGTCACCTAGGTCAGCAGGTACTCAACAAACATTTGTGAATGAAAGGTTTGAAAAGCCCTGGAGAGGGACTGGGTCGGCTGTGGCAGGCCTGGGGGTTCCCCGGGGTGGGAAGGATCACGGAGTCCTGAAGGTGGGAAGGATCACAGAGTCCTGAACGTTGACAGGTGCACCAGGCCTGGGAGGAGCTGAGAAGGGTGTCTGGGTTTCGGTGAGGACTGTGTTGGTCCCTGACGGATAAGGGCGAGGGACAGAGGACAGGCGATGGAGCCTTGGTTGGGTGTGGGAAATAACCTTAGAATTTCTGGGGCACACCAGCTGCCCTGGGTGTACCATAGACACGTTTCATGCCCATAGGTCACCCTGCTTTTCTAGGGCTCAGTGGTTCAAATGCAGCGTCCCCAAGTAGGAATTTCAGAAGAGGTTTGTTAATTATAAAACAAACAAGTCTCCAACAAAGAGCAGCTCCCCATATCCGAGGATTCCTTGGGGTATTGTAGTGGGGGATCCCCTTTCATTTATCACTTTTTTCTTTTCTTTTCTTTTTTTAATATTTATCTATTTTTGAGAGACAGAGAGAGACAGAGCATGAGCAGGGGAGGGGCAGAGAGAGAGGGAGACACAGAATCCGAAGCAGACTCCAGGCTCCGAGCTGTCAGCACAGAGCCCAACACCGGGCTCGAACCCACGAACCGCGAGACCACGACCTGAGCCAAAGTCAGACGCTCAACCAACAGAGCCACCCAGGCGCCCCTCATTTATCCCTTTTATCAGGCATACTTATTCCAAGCTGTCCTCAGCGCTTGTGAGCACAGGGTATGGGTCTGTCTGTGATGGCCTATCATCACACCTGGCATCTAAGGGCATACAGTGAATGTTCGTTCCTTTTTCTCCTGTTTTAAAATTTTCATATTTCAAGTGCAAATTAATCAGGGAATTGCACTTAAACTAGGCTTGTGGTCTCAAATTTTTTTTTAATGTTTTTTTATTTTTGAGACAGAGAGAGACAGAGCATGAACGGAGGAGGGGTAGAGAGAGAGGGAGACAGAATCCAAAGCAGGCTCCAGGCTCTGAGCCGTCAGCACAGAGCCCGACGCGGGGCTCGAACTCACGGACCGCGAGATCGTGACCTGAGCCGAAGTCGGACACCCAACAGACTGAGCCACCCAGGCACCCCCCAAAAAACTTTTTAATGTTTATGTATTTATTTTTGAGAGAGAGGGAGAGAGAGAGAGGGAGACAGAGAATCCCAAGCAGACTCCGCACTGTCAACACAGAGCCTGATTCAGGGCTGGGACTCAGGAACCAGGAGATCATGACCTGAACCGAAATCAAGAGTTGGATGCTTAACCGACTGAGCCCCCCAGGTGCCCCCAGAATTGTCGTCTTTAGAGGATTCAGATGAGGGATTCCTCACCTAAGGGCCACTCAGGGTCGGGGTTGGCCTGCTGAAATCCCTTGGACAGGACTGGGCATGTGGGCACCTTTGAGAAGTAGTGGGTCAAGTGAGTGATCTCTGCTCTTTCGGCAGGCCTTGTGTGTGTGTGTGTGTGTGTGTGTGTGTGTGTGTGTGCGCACGCTCGCACGCGTGTATGGTGCTGCTCACTAGCTTCGGAGAGTGTTTGGAGGAGTGGGGAGGTTGGGAGGGGTGCTGATGGCCGCAGGAAGGCAGGGGTCACACTTAGGCAGATTTCCAGGACTCTTGCAAAAATAATAAACAGCAATACCCTTCAGAAGGAGGGTTGGGACCTCAGTACTGACCAGGATGCCACCTTCGGATGGCATCACACAGATGGCCAACCTTGTGTCCCGGCTGGCGAAAGAGGTGGCCTGAGTGGATCACGCAGCAAAAGGCAGGTGCCTGGTGCGTGGACATCCCCACCTTCTTGGCCACCAAAGGCCACAGAAGGGGAAATAGAATCGGGCCAAGAGCTGGAAGCCTGCATTTGCCGGCCTGTGGTGCGAACCTGTATGAAAAGAGGGACTGGAACCCGGGGTGGAGAGCACGTCCAGGAGAGGGCGTGAAAGGTCTTTGTTCAGCTGACAGGTGTAACAGGACAGAGAAAGTCCACAGCCGTCCGCGTCATCCATGCTTCAGCTGTCTTGCTGGATTTGAGCTGAACGTACCAGATCCGAAGTTTTTAAGGGCGTCACTTTTCTGTGTTCAGAGTCAGAGCATCAGGCCCACGGCCCTGTTTTGTTCTCAAATAAATACAGTGTGTTACCTACAAAAATAGTTACCTGCTCCACGGCAGAAAACTATCCACTACAAGAACCGTCTTAAGATACTAATGGTCACCCCAAATTTCTGTCCAACATTTTTGTGGATACGCATTCTGGGCGTGTACCCTCCAAACACACATTTCCGCAGGAATAACTTGCACGTTTCTTATAACCTGCTTTCTGCAAAAGTTGATGTATTATGGAGATTGTCCTGTATCGATGACAAAGTGAAAGCCATCCGACTGACCAGCTAATCTTTCTGCATCAGAGTCTCTCCCCAGATTCCTAGCAGAGGCCAAATTCCTGTGGTCCTGGGGTGGGATGGTATTTGAAGAGAGAGAGAGAGAGTGAGCTAGGTCAGCAAGATGAAAATATCAAAGCGGGGCTGGCATTTTTATCGGTCCCCGAGCCTCCCAGTCGCTCTTGCCTCCCCAGCTATAGCCAGTTTTAACGGTCTCTCTTCCTTCCCTTCCTTCGGAAGCCGCCTCCCCCCGTGGGCTCCGCTCAGCTTCTTGGGGATATTTATTTGGTCATGCAAGAAATAAAGCCAGCCCTTCACTTCCTGAAAGAACCTTTTGGCTACCGTCTCTGGCCTAGAGGGATCTAACTTTCCGTTTCTGCTTGGTTCTTCATTTTTCCTAGTGCTTTTACACGGTGACCTCCCTAGTCCTTGTTACTCTTGGCGAAACTGGCTGTGCTGACCATGGTGCGTGGCTTGTGGCTTCAAAGTCAGCATTTCCCCCGTGAGGTTTCTCAGCCACCCAACCCTAGAGAGCTCAGTGCTTCCCTCTGCCCTGCCCAGGGGCCACTTTCCTGTGGTCATCTCTTTTCCTTCCTCTCATCTGCCTTCTAGGCTCAGGCAGGCTCTCGTATCTCTTGAGTGACTTCCTCTGGACCCGGGTCCCAAGGGCGCAGGAAAGAGGGGATTGGATCTCAGCCCTGGAGGAACCTGTAGTCCCGTGGACACCTGAGCGAAGAAAAAAACCTGCAGGAGCCCTTGAAAAGAACCGGGAAAACAAATGCAAAACAATAATCATACTTTCCATCTGTATTCCAAGCCCTCTCACATACATTCGTTTCCACGGTGATTCGGAAAACGCGGAGCGGTGCAGTGACCCGGAGCCAGGCGTGTTCTGGGCCTCGTGGAGGTCACCTGGCCGGGTTTTATTCATTCATTCTTCATCAAATGCATCCTAAGCGTCTACTGTGTGCCAGGCCCCACACCGTTCCCCTTAATTATACCCAGAGCTCTCGCCATCCCTGCTGATCCAACGCCTTCCACCTTTTCCAGGTCTCCCAATGCGTTCCCTCCTCCTCCCTTTTGTAGCTTCTATTCATTTCTTCTTATTCTATTTTTGGTGGAAAGGGGAGCCATTGCTCACCACTTACCATATAATAACCCTTCAGACTGTTATTAGGCATCCTCGGGGCCTGCTATATTTGCCTTTTAATAAATCCAAGCTTGCCTGCTCTGCCGACCCGGGGCTGCCTGAGGCTGTAAAGGGAGGCTCCCACTGGATGCCAGGCAGTGCGCTCAGCTAGAGAATAATCTCCCGATTTGGTGTGAAAGCCTGATCCAGGTGGAACAGGTGCCCAGGGCTGTCTGGTTGGTCAGGGCCGGTCGGAGAGAGCTTTTAGAACACACTGCCCAGGGTCTGGTGACCTTGAGCGACAGAGTCCGTTTCCCTGGACGGCTGCCGATTCCCAGGCTCGGGAGACCCAAAGTGGGTAGCTCGTGCCCCCGAGACAGCTCAGCTTAGAGAACTGTGGGACCGCGTGGCTCCTTCAAAGGGGGATTTGGATCAGCTTTAGATGAAGCCTGGAGTCGCCCCCCAGTTCTCACAGAAACCGCCTCCTGGGGACAGACTTCCCTCCGGGCAGAGCTGAAGCCTCGCTGAGCCTTGGGCGCGGAGGGTGTCTCAGCCAGTCTCGTTGGTGGCAGGCCAAGGGCCAGAACTCTACTTTGAGTACAAGGGCATACACTGAGGGGATTTGGGAGAGCTCCCGGCTGGGAAAGTATGCTTGGAAAACGGCGACAAAGGGAGATGCTGCAGAGGGAACCGGGGCCAAAATCACAACCCGGACCCGGCCTGGCAAGGACCCTTGACTCACTGGCAGCTTGGTGGGTGCTGCTGCGGGCGTCCTTATCAGCAGGGCCCCAGGCGCTGGGTGCGGCTGCTGCTGCCGCCTTCGCCAGCACCTCTCTGGGCCGCCAGCTCCCCTCCGTTCTCCGGCTCAGGGGATCCGATCGGTGAAGCCGAGGCCCTCTGCCCAGGCTCAGAAGGCTCATGTGCATCTGGTGTTTTTAGCGTCTATAGTTGGAAGAGATGGGCCGTAGCTCTCACAACTCATTAGATGAGGACTTCTCCAAATGGTGGGAGATACCGGGTGGTTAAATGCAGAACTGGTGCACGCTTTTGGGGTCCCAGGAGTGGAGTGAAAGCCACAGCGTGGACACCATCAAGCAGTTTGCCTGATTGTAGAGGAGCCTTTCGTCCACTGGAGTTTACGGGGCACCCACCGCGCGCCAAGCCGCGGGCCGGGTGCCTTTCCATCCTCGGTGTCCTCTGGTCCCCCCCGGAAGCTCGTGAGCTGGTGGAGACATGGAGGAGGGCAGAGAGCCGTGTTAGTTGCCAAGGGGGCTCCGAGCTCAGGCTGAGGGGCTGGGCGGCGGAGAGGACGCTGCGTTTCTGGGGAGGCAGCCCAAGTGGCCTCACGAGAGAGTGTTCTTGTGGGCAACTGGGACCGGGACGACAATGACGTCCTCCTCCTGCCATCCCCATGTTCCTCCTCCCTGCTTTGGTGCCACACGGGGACCTGGCCTCCTTCGGGCCTTCTCACCCGGCGCCTACCCAGAGGATCCCCCCGCTTGTGTGGGGTGTCTCCTACGTTTCAGGGTTTCCCGGCTGCTTTCCCTCAGTGGTTTTCCACCTGCTTCTCCCCACTACGGGCTGCCAGAGGGTTTACCTCGCCCAGGGTGCAGATGGCGCTGGGTGCTGACGAGCCCCACTTTCTGCCTCTCCCTGCAGCCGCTGAGTGCCGCCGGCATCCCGAGTTCCTCTTCCAGCACTTCCAACAGGTCGAGGAATAAAACTCGCTATCGGACCAAAGCCGTGAGCTCCGAGGTGGACGAGAGCCTCTTCGGAGGTGTCAAGGTAACCCTCGCCCAGCCCCTTCCAGGTGGCCGGCCGGGGGAGGCAGTGACCAGGACTGGCGGTGCTCAGGGCGCAGCCGGTGCTGGGCAAGCCAGCCCTCTCCCAGGCGGCCCCCCCCGAGGAAGACCCGAGCAGCCCCTGGGGACAGGGACTCGTGGCTTCCCCCACCCCTGCCAGCCTCACGTCCGCCCGGCGTGTAAAATCTGGCGTAACGTCGAGGGGGTTCTGTTGCCGAGAGCAGATGGCCGCCCAGTCGGTGCCCCAGGATGGAGACGTCTGAGGGTCAAGGTCGAGTTTGCAGATGGGGAGGGAGTAAGGTGTTTCCCCTCGATCCGAGAACAGCGTCAGGGAGGAACCCAGCCCCCACCCCCACCCCGGGGGCTCAGCCAGCAGGGTTACTGAGCTTTGGGAAACCCCCGAGCAGGTCTTCGTGTGCTGATGTCGCCCACACGAAGCGAAGGAGAGAAGGTGCCGAGAGGGAGAGCTAGCTAGAGCGGCTTGAGATATTCTTGGTACTGGGGACGTGCAGCAGGTAAGAAGGAAGAAGGGAGGCCAGGAGAGAGATGGAGAGACCGAGAAAAGACCAGCTGTGAACACCTGGGCGGCGGGCAGGTGGGGGGAGCGGTGGGGTGGGGAGGGTCTGCGCTTGCTATTCTCACCGTGAACCGCAAAGGGCTTTCCAGAAGGTTCAAGGCGGCCATCTCTCTCCATTAGGAGACCCCCACCTGCAGCAGTTTCCTGCGGACAAGGGAAAATCAGAGGAGCTCACTGTCACTTGCAGGCAGCTTTTGTTTGGGGCCCTTGGGGGGTTTCCTAGTTGCAGCGAAGACAGGTTTGGAAAGGGCCGCCTTCTCCAGGAGTCGTCCAGCTGGCTAGCGGGAGGGGCAGTGGGAAAAATGCCCGTTCCTGGCCCATTTCTTTGGCCTCTTGCGGGAGGGAGTCAGAAGTCTCTGAGCCGGCAGTAGGGGGCAGACGCGGCCCGCGGCGCGCCTGAGTTGCGCCCTCTTGGCGGCAGATGGGCAGCAGGGGGCAGCAGCACCCCGGGGACGTCCCTGCAAAGTGAGCTCAGGACCCGGAGGGCCTCCACTGAGGCCATCCCCCTGCCTCCACTTGGGATCACAGTTACTGCATTTGGGACAAGTGAAATTCTCTCCTGTGCTCAAAATTTTCCTGAAATAAGTGCTTTTATTTTATTTTACTTTACTAAAAAAATTGTTTTTAACGCTTATTTGTTATCGAGAGACAGACAGACACAGAGTGTGAGGAGGGGAGGGGCAGAGAGAGGGGGAGACACAGAATCAGAAGCAGGCTCCAGGCTCCGAGCTGTCAGCACAGAGCCCCACACGGGGCTCGAACCCACAAACCGTGAGATCATGACTTGAGTTAAAGTCAGACGCTTAACCGACTGAGTCACCCACCCAGGTGCCCCTATTTTATTTTGTTTTATTTTATTTTATTTTATTTTATTTTATTTTATTTTATTTTATTTTATTTTATTCTATTCTATTCTATTCTATTCTATTCTATTCTATTCCATTCTATTTTATTTTTATTCTATTCTATTCTATTTTTATTTTATTTTATTCTATTCTATTCTATTCTATTTTATTTTTTTATTTTCAAGAGTCAGACGCTTAACTGACGGAGGCAGCCAGGTGCCCCAGTGGTTTTGCATTCTTATTATCAGACTCGTTCACGGTTGGAACATTTTGGGAAAAAAATCATACATTTAATATGTATTCTTGCTAATTCTGACTCCCTGACTTTCTCACCACATTAGTTGTAAGAGCAGGTCTCTACCAGGCCCTTTAGCCGTTTCTAACTCCCTCCATATGATTTTTTTTTCGGGGAGTGGGGGGAGTCCAAGTAAATTAATCATAAGGAAAGATTAAACACTCCCAAATATCATAGACTGGATGAATCTGTATCAAAGTGTGTTATCTCGAACCCACCGTGCGTCTGAGAGGGACCATTCTCTCTTCTTAAATATTTCATGGAGGCAGAGGACCCCGGAGACCCCAGCTTTTCGTTCCTGATGGTTTGGGGTTGGGAATGGACACATACTAGGCACTCCCCTCCCCATCGACCCAGGAGTGTCTGCACGAGACACGGAGGGTTGGGGGGGCTTGTTCTCAGAGAAGCTGGTCGGTACAGAACACATGCAGCCAGGTTCAAGTGCAGAACACCACACTGCTTTCTCAGTGCCCCAGCAACTCTCGGCGGTCCCCACAGGACCGGGTGCCGGCCAGCCTTCTCTGCCACCGGCTGGGGTGGAAGAAAGAGGGGAAGGCTACCCTTGAAGAAGTTAGGATTGACTGGCAGGTGTGGGCTGACCAGCTTCTAAGCTGTCCTTCCTGACCCCATAGCCTCTGACCCAGGACAACAGTCCTACCGTGCTGCTCCGAGATAAGCACGCCATTCGGAAGACTCTCGCTGCCCTGAGCTTGGACCACAAGCCGGAGACCATCCAGGTCGTCACCCGGGACATGGTCCGGAAACTCATGTGAGTGCCTAGGGCGCGGTGCCCGGCCTTCCTGTCCCAGCCTGCCCTTCTGCCGAAGACCCGTGCGGGGAGAGGGGGCTCCCTGGGTTCATGAAGTTGGTCCGGCCCCGCTTTCTTTCCTACTCGTCTCCCCTGTTTGCCTCCTAGCTCTCCTTCCTCGGCATTTCGGCCTCTCTTGTTTCTCTTCTTTTTGTATCTCTTCTTGCCTTTACCCTTGACCCCCAGCATCTTCCTTTTCCCTTTCCTCTGGCTGCTGACGGGCCTGGTGGCAGAGGGGCCATGCTCGGTGGGTCCCGGCTGAGCCCCCCTAGTGCTCTGGCTGCACCAAGAATCTGAAGTAAGGAGGAACTGCCCAGATGCTGCTCAGGCCCCTGGCTTCTTCCCGGGCTCTGAGGCCAGAAGAGGAAATTCCCAAGGGGAATTCCCAAGTTCCTCTGGGATCGCCCCGCACGCCCGCCCGGCTTCCTGCCTGGAGCCGCCTCCTTGGCGGGCGCCCTGGGGTTAGGCCTCCCCCTCGGCAGTGTGAACCGAGCTTTCGCTCAGGGGCCCGGCTGCACCCTCGGGACCGTTCTCCCAACTCTGGCCGCACCTCGGAGAACTGGAGCTCCCGGCTGCGCCGCCCGCGTCGGGAGCTGGGGAAGCCCGGCTGCGACACGGCTCGGCGAGCACGGTCGGCTCAGCCCCTGGCGTCAGATGGCCCTTTATGGTCAGCAGAGCTGCAGCTACCGGTGGGGCCCAAGGCAGCATTCCTCCCTGGAGGCGTCTAGTCCTGCCGGCCGGGATGCCGTCTCAGATGCGACCGTTTCTGGTCCTTCAGGTCCCAGGCTACGTCCCAGATCCATCACTCATTCGGGCCTCCTCCCGGACCCTCCCCACCACACACATGGGCACGTGCGCACGCACACACACACACACACCCGCACACACACACATGCGCACCTGCCACATGCACACACGTGCACACACATGCACATACATACACACACGCCTGCACGCACGCACGCATGCACACACAATACCTGCACACATATACACCATTCGGGTCTCCTCCTGGGCCCTCCCCAACACACACGTGCACAAACACACCCATACCTGCAACACACACGCACGCACACACACGTGCCTGCCACATGCACACATGTGCACACACGTGCACACAGGCCTGCACGCACACACACACAATACGTGCACACATATACACACGCACACACTTGTGTACACATGGTCACATATACCTACACAATGCACACGTGCGTGTGCACACACCCACACACATATGCTCACACATGCACACACATGCACGTATTCACACACACGTGAACACTCACATATACTCACACACGTACTCTCACATATGCATGCACACACGTGCACGCACAGTACACACACGTGAGCACGCTCACATACATGCACACTTGCACACATACACTCACACTTGCTCACACACGTGTACACATATAGTCACGTACTCACACATGCACATACACGCATGCACTCACACACTTGCATACGCAGACACACATACACAGGCACGCACACACTTATACTCACACGCGTGCTCACACACATACACACGCACGCGTGCGCACACAAGTTTTATGGGATGAGGCTCACTTCCTGCCTCAGACCGGCTGCGTCGCGCTGCCGTGTCCCTGTTAAATGGCCTCACCCAGAAGCAGCTTTAGTCCTGGCCCCTGCTGCTCCCGCCTGCATCCTCTATGTATGTCATTTGTTTGTAATCATTATAATTAACTATTGGTTTGTTGAATGTGCTGGGCGGCTAGGAGGAGAGGGCCACAGACATGCCTCCAACTGTTGTTGATCAGAGATTTTAATTAATATTTAGGGTTCAAAGCTTCTCTCTGGGCCGGATGGACAGGGATGCCTAGGTTTCTCACAGCATCCGTTTCGACCTTGTCCGGCGTCCCCTCGCCCTTTTTAAGTCGTCCTCGAGGAATAAGCTATTTTTGGAGTTCAGGTCGCCAGCGTCGTTTTGAGCTCTGCCTCTGGGCCCAGCTCTGTGCCGTGGCCTGGGCCGCCGGGCGTGCGGTCAGCAGCGTCTGAGTCCTGGAGGAGCGTGCGGCCCAGCACACAGGCTGCACCCGCGGGGCCACAGCACGGGCAGCGGGAGCCACACGCGTGGGCTCCCAGGAGGTCAGCTCCCAGCCCGGTGCGGGGATGCGCGTCTGTGCACATGGCGCAGGGGCTCGCGGCTGCACAGACAGGGCAACGTACGCACCAGACCTCTTAGCGAAAGTCCTTAAAACGTCTCTGTTTGGCCCGTCCCTCGCCTGGGACCCCTTCTCCCCAGGGGGCCCATCGGGCCGGCATGGGGGGACCCTGGCAGTGGTGAGGGAGGAGGGGAGGGCGGAGCGGTGCTGAGAGCTTCCCCCTCCTCCCCACTGACTGCTCATCCCCTGCGTCAGTGTTCCCGCCAAGGATCCCTCCGGGGAGTCCCTCATCATGAGCCCTGAGGACTTTGAGCGCATCAGATGGGCGTCCCACGTCCTGAGCAGAGAAGAGCTGGAGGCCAGGGAGCAGGCCTTCCAGAAGGAGAAGGAGGCCGTCATGGTAGCTGCCCTCCCCAAGCCCCGATCTCTGCCGACGGGAGCGGGGAGCTCTGGTCAGGGGGCCTTGGCAGGAGGCGCCCACGTGTGCTTCCTGGAGACCCTAGAGCGCACGCCAGGTGTGGACGCTGCTGGGGGGCGGGGGCGGGGCGAGCAGGAAGCCAGGCGGAGAGACTTCTGGGTTCCGAGGGCATGACGGGGTGAAGCCATCCCGGGGTCACACTGGGTCACCCGTGGTGGCGGGGCCAGCGCCCAGGGCAATCCCCCCCACTGATCCAGACCGTGTCCCGTAGGACGCAGTGGCCACACGCAAGAAGATCATGAAGCACAAGGAGATGGTGTGGAGAACCAACAGGAAGCTCAGCGACCTGGAGGAGGAGGCCAGGGAGAGGGCCCAGGACCTGCTGCAGAGAGCCAGCCAGCTGCAGGCCGAGCAGGAGGAGGAGCTCAGGGGCATGAGCAAGGTGGGGGCCTCGCTCCTCCCGCACCCCCAGGACCCACTGCCACCCCCTCCCTCCTCTTACGCCCCAACCCCCGCCCGGACAGGCTCCGCCCCAGCTGGACGTGGGGAAAGCAGGGGTGACCGGTGAGGGGCTGATGGAGGGGGCGTGTTGCTGCGGTCGGAGGGGGGACCGGCCTTGCCACAGGCTAGCTGTGCGACCTCCAGCAAGTCACATACCCACCCTGGGCCTCACTTCCTTCATCTGTTTGTGTTTTGTTTTGTTTTGTTTTTTTAATGTTTATTTTTGAGAGAGAGACAGCATGAGCGGGGGAGGGGCAGAGAGAGGAGTAGACACAGAATCGGAAGCAGGCTCCGGGCTCCGAGCCGTCTGCACAGAGCCCGACGCGGGGCTCGAACCCACGAAGCATGAGATGGTGACCCGAGCTGAAGTTGGACGCTCCACGGCCCAGCCCCCCCCAGGCGCCCCTCGCTCCCTTCATTTGTAGAGCGAGAGCGGTGAAACCTCTTAGCAGGGTGATTGGCGGGGGTGAACGGGCTAACCCACAGCAGAGGCTCTCCCAAGTGTGGTGGGCACATGAAGGTGAGGACGCGACTTCCACGTCTGTCCTGCTGGCTCCGTTCTGGCCGCGCGCCCTGTCCCCTCCCCCCCACCCCCCCCCCCCCACACCTCCGCAGCGGGTTTCTTCTCAAGACACCAAAGTGCCTCCTTTAGCCCAGAGCGTGAAGACCCGAGGCTCGTTTGGACTTTTGTTTCTCGGTTGCACGTGGGTCCCAAGCAAATGCACACCGCCGACCCCCAACCCCCCTCATCTACACCTTCTCCTCACACCTCCTTTTATTTTCCAGAACTTTCTCTCGCTCATTCTCACGGATGGCCGTCCCCTGACGTGTCATGTGGGGCTCTTCCACCTTAAAACTCTAGCGGCTTGGTCTCTGCAAGAGTGTCTTAGGTTCCCTGAGAAGGAGGACAGAGGGTCTGAATGTGGGGGTTCATGGGTCCCCAAGGGGGAACCTCGAACCTCTGAAGTTTCATGGAAATGTAACGTGCGTGTGTGTGAGTGGATCTTAAGGAGGACAGGGTTCACAGCTTTCCTTATGTTCTCGAAGCGCCATGACCCCCCGAACACGAAGGCCCGATACCCTGCAAGGCGCTACCGTGGCCTCTCCTCGCACAGACCAGGGGCCTGGCACATGTCGGCGTGGAGCTCCGCCGAGGCGAGGGCGAGCACAGGATGCTCTCGCTCTCCCGGGCTTGCGCGAGGCTGTGCGCGTGTCCAGCATACCCAGCGGTACCCGTTTCTCGCCCCCAACCTTCCACACCCCCTGGCGCATCCCGCCCGACCCGCGTGCCTTGACCCAGGGCCACTGTCGTCTCCCCGCCTCCAGATCATCCTCAATGCCAAGTGCCATGCCATCCGGGATGCCCAGATCCTGGAGAAGCAGCTGATTCAAAGAGAGCTGGACGCGGAGGAGAGGCGTTTGGATCACATGATGGAGGTGGAACGGCAGAAGGCCATTCAAAGGCAGGAGGAGCTGGACAGGAAGCGGAGGGAGGAAAGAATCCGGTAAAGCCGTGGTTTTGGGGCCTCCCTCCCTGGCGCTTCCGTGGCTCTTTGGGTGCGGGTAGCCTTGCCAAGGGCGGCGAAGAGAAATGGTCACTATCGCCATCTGTGAGCATCTCAGAGCCTGAGGAAGGGATTCCGAGAACCGCAGAGCTTCTCAAGGCTGATTCCTAAGGTGGTCGCTTCACAACCTGGCCCCACTTCAGCCTCGTTTCCCGCCTTTTCCTGCCGTCCCCTCTGCGCGTCCCCCCCACCCCCTTCCCCCAGCACCCCTGGGCTTGTCACAGTTCACGCTTCTGTCCTTCCTCCTGCTTCGAAGCCTCTTCTTTCCCCCTTTTGCCCCTGGAAAACGCTTTCTCTTCTTTCCGTGGGTGACACTTTTGCCGTCACCTCCCCCGGAAACCCCTCTCCCTTCCCCAGGCAGGCTCGGTGGCTCCCTTCTGGGGCCCGGCCACACCGTGTTGTGGTCTCCCACACACTGTGTTATGCTTCTCGCACCGCGGCTCCCCGGCCCGCGCCAGACTGCGTGCTCCCCGAGGACGGCGTCCCCGTCTTAACTCACTTCCGTAGCTCCCGGGCCTCGCAGAGAGTTTGGCCGGTGGTTAACGCCTGTTAGAATGAATAAATTCAGTCCCCTTCCCTTTGCAGGAAAGGACAAGCCCCAGAGGAGGTAAATCATAGAATCATGGTGTCCCAGATCTAGATAGAACACCCACCATGGAAGGCAAGAAATATTTCCATAAACAGTCCTTGAACCACACTGACTGGCTGGTGTCTGTCTCCGTCTGATTCAGTCCTCTGGAACCATCCATCCCTGTTCTTCTCGTAGGTCCCTGGCAGACTACAGTAGGCTCCCTATAAACATTTATTTATTAGCTCCGTAGTTCTTAATCTTCTGCACAAACGGCTCTAATTAAGGAAAAAATCTCTGCCTGCCTCATTAGGCCGCTCTAATGATCTGAGCTGGTCCTTATATTGAGCCCCAGCCCTGCCTCCCTGCAACTCTTTTACTCATTCCTCCCGTTTATTTCATCTGGAGTCAGGAAGCCATTCAAGGGCTCCACCTGGATGGGAGTCTCGTAGTCCTTCCTCCCCGTGCTCACCCCGGCCTGTGTCCTCCCTCATTGTCCCTGCCTTTACTCATCCGTCATGGGGTCTGGACGCTTCTGGGTTTATTGTCACCCCAACGACACACAGGGAGTCACCGGCCACGCTGATTGCAGACTCTGGGTTCTCTGCTTTTTACTGTGGAGCTAAGCCAGGGCATCGCTGAGCCGAGAGGCTTGCTCACACCCAGCCCTGTCCACCGGCGGTGAGGGCCGGGGCATAAGACAGACGGACGGCTAGCGAAGTGGGCGGGGGAGGTGGCTGGGGGACAAGACAGGACGCAGCAAAAGGGAGCACAGGAAGGAGACCGTGGGCTTTCTAACTGAAGTGAGCATGGGGGGGCCGGTGCCCCACGATTGCTCTGGAGGGCTTGGGGGGGGTGACGAAAGGATTTCAGAAGCCCTTGACACACTGAAAGGGAGAAGGTGCGTTGCAATGTGGGGTGCACACGTGGGCAAACAAACGAAGAAGGGGAATCTCAGGAAAGGCAGCTTGGGGCGCCTGGGGGGGCTCGGTCAGTTAAGCATCTGACTTCGGCTCAGATCGCGATCTCAAGGTTCGTGGGTTCGAGCCCCGCGTCGGGCTCTGTGCTGACAGCCGGGAGCCCGGAGCCTGCTTCTGATTCTGTGTCTCCCTCTCTCTCTGCCCCTCCCCTGCCCGCGCTCTGTCTCTGTGTCTGTCTCTCTCAAAAATAAATCAACGTTAAAAAATTATTTTCGAAGAAAGGGGGCTTGGAAGGGAGGGAACCGGCCCCCTCAGGACAGTCTGGTCTCAGGAAGCACGGAGATGTTTTACGGGGCGCTCGTCGAGTTGTCCCTGTGACTGCCACCTCCCTTCGTGGGGGCTGTGTGGGTGGAGGCTGGAGCAGAGAAGCGCGGGCCCCGGGTTTCTGAGCCCCTGCGCTGCCGTTCGCTCCTAGGGGCAGACGGCACATCGTGCAGCAGATGGAAAAGAACCGGGAGGAGCGGTCGCTGCTGGCGGAGCAGCGGGAGCAGGAGAAGGAGCAGGTGCTGGCGTCCATGCAGCAGCTCCAGGAGGAAGATCTGCGGGTAACGCGCCCGACCGAGTGCCGCTCCCAGCGGCTCCGGCGCCAAGGCGCTCGAGATCCGGGGGACTGGGGCGTGCACTGCTTTTCTGTGAGGCACCCGCGCATCTCACATCGCCGCCCTTAGCTCGTCGCGGCAGTAATGGACACGCGTTTGGCCGTGGCGCCGCGCTGGGGGGCGGGGGTGGGCAGGGATTTGGACACGTGGCATCCCGCCCCCCTCCCCGGGTCGCGGGGTCCGACACCAACGCGTCTGCGTGAGTGGACACAGAAAGGGAAATACATAGCTGTCTGCCTCGCACACGCAAGCCCCTAGGGATGTTTTCTAGCCCTCTTGCCATTATCCGGGGACACGATGCGCCGGGCAGGTGGACCGCGGGGTCCACGGCCCAGGCTCCCTGCGGTTCCCTCATTCAAAGCGCAGGGCACCCCAGTGTGGTTGTGTGCAAGAACCAAGCCTTCCCCCTGCCGCCCCCCCCCCCCCCAACCCGTTCGTCTAAATAAAACCCGTGGGCACATCCATCGCAGAAGAAACGATGACATACCCGCCCGAGCTACCCGCCCGAACTGCGGAGACTTAAATCCTCTCCTGTTTGCGGGTCTGGTCTGCTGGGATTAGGCAGAGGCCCCTCGCTGGCGAGCATTTGGCACATTTATTTGTTCTCCCCTCCCCACTCCGTTTTTTTGGCCTGTGAACATTTAAAAAAAAAAAATCAAAAAAATTTTTTTAATGTTTATTTATTTCTGAGACAGAGAGAGACAGAGCATGAGAGAGGGAGGGGCAGAGAGAGAGGGAGACACGGAATCCGAAGCGGGCTCCAGGCTCCGAGCTGTCGGCGCAGAGCCCGACGCGGGGCTCGAACTCACGGACCGTGAGATCGTGACCTGAGCCGAAGGCGGTCGCTCAGCCGACTGAGCCACCCAGGCGCCTCTTGCCTGCGAACATTTTTATACACACAGGCAAACTGGAAGAATTGTGTCACACCCATCAGCGCTGGGCCGAGACTTCGAGACTTTCCGGTTGCCAGTCTGCCTTGCTCGCTTGTCTGTTTTTGGAGCACATACACGTTCTGTCCCTGTTACGCTATTCGGCGGTGAGCTGCAGGTGTCTCGGCTCTTTGCTACTAAATGCTGCAGCCCTCGTCTCGGAAGCACAGAGACGTTCTCTGTCCAGTGGACGCTACGACACTCACAGCCCCTCGTCGAAAAGCGGAATCCAATGATTCTCTGATATCGTTTAATACCGAATCCACATTCAGTCCCCCAGTGGCTCCCTGAAGGTGCCTTGAGTTGTCTTCTGCCGCTCCAACCAGGATCCAATCAAGGCCCCCACCTTGCATTCACTTAGGCCTCCTTTGTCAGCTTTCACCTGGAAGAACTCTGGTTCCTTCCTGCCTTCATTGCTATGGTACCGGTATTTTGGAGCGCCCAAGCTAGCTAGACTTGAGGAGCGTCCCCCTTTCCGGCCTGTCGGGTTATGTCCTCAGGGTGTCATTTAACTTGTGGAGTGTGCATTCTTTCCTTTTTCTCCTCGTTCCCCACGTTAAGATGGCTGGTTGTAGTCCCCGCCCCCCCACACCCACCCCGTGATGTGATGGCGGTGAGGGATGGGGGTCCCTGAGGGGTCTTGGGGGGCAGCCTCATGGTTATGGAGGCTTCTCAGAGTGCCTCACAGTGTGAGGGCCTGTGTGGGGAGTGAGGGGAGGAGCACCGGGAGAGTCAGGAAGACCCGGGGCAGGAGGGCAGGCAGCCTTGTGAGCTGCTTGAGAAGGGGGCCCAGCTGGGCCGAGAAGCCAGAGAGGCCTGGCCGAGCTCCTGGCTCAGGGAGCAAGGGAAAGAGCCCGGAAGAGGAGACGAGGCTTCAGCATGCAGGGAAGGGGTGCGAAAGGAAGACCGGGAGATCTGGCTAGATTGTCGGAGGGGGAATTGGGGGACTCCCTGAGAAAGTTCCAGGTGTCTGTGAGTCAACACCGTTGCCCGATGTGTCTCGCCGTGCTGGTACTGTCCTTCGAAGAGGCACTTTCCGAGCTTCCAGGAAGTGTTCTTAGGCAACTTGAAGATAGGAATGTGTTAGGGCGCCTGGGTGGCTCTGTCGGTTGAGCGTCCTGCTTCGGCTCAGGTCATGATCTCCTGATTCGTGAGTTCGAGCCCCGCGTCGGGCTCTGTGCTGACGGCTCAGAGCCTGGAGCCCGATTCGGGTTCTGGGTCTCCCTGTCTGCTCGTCCCCTGCATGTGCTCTCTCTCTCTCTCTCTCTCACACTCTCAAAAATAAATAAATAGACATTAAAAAAAATTTAAGATAGGAACGTGTGTCTCCCAGCTCAGACCTGCCTTATGATCTCTGGGTGGTGCAGGGCAGTGCTCCCCACCTTGCTAGCAAGAGGGAGAAGAGCAGGGCGGGGCGGGGGGGGGGGTTCCTGGGGTTGCTTTGCAATGGCTTCAGAGATCAGAGACAGTGAAAGTCCTTCAGTTTCTTGGAAGTCTAGTGAACCAACAAAAACAACAAACTGAAAAGTAAATAAATAGGCAAAGACGTGAGTCAATGCATGGTTGTATGCATCGTGGATGGGAAGTCAGTGGGTTTTCTAGTTGAGCTGGTCAAGGGATTAAATAGTGCATGGGTACCAGTGGCAGCCCGAGCTCTGGTGGGAAGCAGATAGAAAGGAAAGGAAGAAAGGGAGAAGGGGGAAAGGAGTGGAGAGTCGCTGGGCCAGGTGGGGAAAAGTGGGGTGAGTGAAGAGGTAGGCACGGCGAGAGTGAGGGAGCGCTGACGGCCATGACTCATGCATCACAGGCCTGGGGGGGAGGTGGGGGGGACAGTCAGTGCTGTGTTGGTCTGGTGCGTGAAGCTTCCTGGGAGCCCTGAACTCGGCTGTGAGTCAAGCTTGGGGAGAGCCCGCAGAGTTGCCTCAGATGAGTCAGGTCAGAAGCGCGGCTGGGGAAGAGCTGGAAGTCTTGGGTGGGGCCTGGCCTTTGACAGATGGAAGGAACTGGAAATAGTGTGCAGCGGGAGTTGATGGGTAGAAGAATTGAACGCAAAGAGATGGAGATTCCTGGGAGAGTATAGGTGGGCCAGATTCCAACATTCCATCTTGTGCACAAGACTCCGCGTGGGGCCCTGAGAATGTGCTCCGTCAGATCATCAGGGGCTTTGCAAGTTCAGGCTCCTTCCTTAGAAGGGATCTTGTCCCTCAGGGTCAGGTGCCTTGACCGCCATCATTCATTCATCATGTTTCTCTGTGTCTACCTTTTTTTTTTTTTTCTTTTGCTCACATGCCATTCACTTTGGTTCTCCTTTATCCCTGTTCTAGTTTATCGAGTATTTGCTGTTTTCCTCTCACTGGGCCGCATGTTGCCAGGGAAGACAGGAAACGTGACGTGGTTGCCGTCCCCTGGCTGGGACAGAATAAACCCACAAGAATGAATGGGGACCCACAAGGCAGTGCCTGAGCTGTGGCACCGTCTTGAGTGCAGAGGGGATTCAGAGGTGCAGAGAGAACTGACAGAGAATCTTCCAGGGAAGACTGGAACTTTAATTTAGAAAGACCAGGTTCCAAAATTCTGGAACTGGCATTTGTTAGCTGGATGGCCCCGGACAAGTCACTTAAATTCAGGGCCTCAGTGTCTTCATCTGCAGGAGAGACATAACAAGCTTTACCCTTCAGGGTCTTGGGGTGCATTTAGGTTTCAGAGCTAGGCTGCATAAAGTGCCCAACGGGTAGAACATACTCAATGAGGGCAACGCTTTATTATTTTGGTCATCGCCATTGAGTCGAGACCAAAAGCTAGGGGTTGCCTAAGAGAAGGAAATTGAAGGCAGGGGAAAAGCCCAGGAAAAGCGGGTAGGACTTCGCAGGACACATGGGAGCCGCCGGGTAGAGTTTTAAGAGCCTCTGCTTCCCTGAGAGTGTATAGAAATCAAGAGTGTCAGGACCGCCACCAAGCCAAGAGGGTACAGAAGGCAAAGAGGGGCTGCGAGGGGTCACCGGCGACGCTGGAGGGCCCCTTGACCAGGGGTCTGGCTAGACCGCAGACGGCGCGCGTCCCCCTGCCTCTCTCTGCCCCCACGTGCCAGTGTCTCCTGGTCTTGCCCCCTTCCACTTGGAGGCTTCCTTCCTTCAGGACATGGAACGAAGGCACCAGGAAAAATTGAAGATGCAAGCCGAGATTAAGCGCATTAACGACGAAAACCAGAAACAGAAAGCAGAGCTGCTCGCTCAGGAGAAGCTGGCGGACCAGATGGTGATGGAGTTCACCAAGAAGAAGATGGTAGGTTTCTTTCTTTCTTCCTCTGGGCGCAAGCAGGGAAGGGGTGGGGCGGGGTGGGGTGGGCAGAGCATCCGAAGCAGGCTCCGTGCTGTCAGCACAGAGCCCGACGTGGGGCTCGAACTCATGAACCGCGAGATCGTGACCTGAGCCGAAGCTGGACGCTCCACGGACTGAGCCACCCAGGCGCCCCTGAAGATAGTAGGTTTCCGAGGCCCGGGGCTTGTGGCCACGAACAAAACATCTACGACACGGAGAGGCCGGCCTGAGATCTAAGGGGACTCACCGCAGGCAGCCATGCCTCCCTTTCAAAATGGATGTCCTTCATTCAAGGACCTGGCTCCTTTTCCTCTTCATGTTGGCCGGTTCACTTATTCATTAACGGAGAGCAGGCTCGAGGGACACCCAATTTAGGGTGTTATATCCTTGTTAACACCTTTGATTAGAAGTTGGATGAGGGTCAGGTACAGGCAGGGAACGAAATGAAAACTCTCGGGGAAAGTGAAGTTTTTGTGGATTCCTGGTGGCCTCTGCATAATTATATCCCCAGTAATCATGGGTCACCTGCCCCATAACTTTCTTGTGAAAATTCCTACATTGGGCATCCCGTCCTGGGTGTTAGAAAATAGAGCCTTCTCCCGCAGTGGCTGTGGAAGCCGCGAGCACAGGTGTGGCGCAGAGCAGGGGATCCAGGAGAGGCCGCTCACGCCATGTGGGCTCACTCAGGAGCCGGGCTGAGAACCGGAGGGACCAGGGTCAGTGAGGAGTGGAGAGTGGAAAACAGCTTCTAAGCCTGGTTTAGACGGAGCGAACGTGGAGTTAGGTAAAACGAGAAGGAAGGACTGAAGGTGGCAGGAAAGGCATTCAGTGCTGCATGTATGTGCCCCTCCTGCTAGTTTCGAGGCTCCGTGGTGACAGAGAACGTGCCCTACTTCCCTGTAGCAGGGATGGCAGGCAAGGGGACATCGCGGGCGTGTTCTGAAAATGGCGGATCGGATATACCTGTATGCTCCAAATGCAAGCCACAGAAAATGAAGCTCAACAAAGCTTTTTAATTTATTTACTGTTTGGCTTTGGCTTGCTTATCAGATGCCAGGAGATGCAGGCAACAGCAGGAACAGAGGTTGGGGGCAGAGATGGTTGGGGACAGGGATGGTTGGGGATGGGATGGTTGGGGACAGGGATGGTTGGGGACAGGGATGGTTGGGGCAGGGATGGTTGGGGGCAGGGATGGTTGGGGACAGGGATGGTTGGGGACAGGGATGGTTGGGGACAGGGATGGTTGGGGCAGGGATGGTTGGGGACAGGGATGGTCGGGGACAGGGATGGTCGGGGACAGGGATGGTCGGGGACAGGGATGGTTGGGGACAGGGATGGTTAGGGCAGGGATGGTTGGGGATGGGATGGTTGGGGACAGGGATGGTTGGGGACAGGGGTGGTTGGGGCAGGGATGGTTGGGGGCAGGGATGGTTGGGGACAGGGATGGTTGGGGCAGGGATGGTTGGGGACAGGGATGGTTGGGGACAGGGATGGTTGGGGCAGGGATGGTTGGGGATGGGATGGATGGGGGCAGGGATGGTTGGGGCCAGGGATTGTTGGGGCAAGGATGGTTGGGGATGGGATGGTTGGGGACAGGGGTGGTTGGGGACAGGGATGGTTGGGGCAGGGATGGTTGGGGATGGGATGGTTGGGGGCAGGGATGGTTGGGGACAGGGATGGTTGGGGCAGGGATGGTTGGGGACAGGGATGGTTGGGGATGGGATGGTTGGGGACAGGGATGGTTGGGAACAGGGATGGTTGGGGACAGGGATGGTTGGGGACAGGGATGGTTGGGGATGGGATGGTTGGGGATGGGATGGTTGGGGACAGGGATAGTTGGGGACAGGGATGGTTGGGGCAGGGATGGTTGGGGGCAGGGATGGTTGGGGACGGGGATGGTTGGGGACAGGGATGGTTGGGGACAGGGATGGTTGGGGCAGGGATGGTTGGGGGCAGGGATGGTTAGGGCAGGGATGGTTGGGGATGGGATGGTTGAGGACAGGGATGGTTGGGGACAGGGATGGTTGGGGACAAGGATGGTTGGGGACAGGGATGGTTGGGGACAGGGATGGTTGGGGCAGGGATGGTTGGGGATGGGATGGATGGGGGCAGGGATGGTTGGGGACAGGGATGGTTGGGGCAGGGATGGTTGGGGACAGGGATGGTTGGGGCAGGGATGGTTGGGGCAGGGATGGTTGGGGCAGGGATGATTGGGGACAGGGATGGTTGGGGCAGGGAGGGTTGGGGACAGGGATTGTTGGGGATGGGATGGTTGGGGACAGCGATGGTTGGGGCCGGGGATGGTTGGGGACAGCGATGGTTTGGGCCGGGGATGGTTGGGGACAGCGATGGTTGGGGGCAGGGATGGTTGGGGACAGGGATGTTTGGGGGCAGGAATGGTTGGGGACAGGGATGGTTGGGGGCAGGGATGGTTGGGGCATCACAGTGATCACGGAGCTGCCGTACGTCGGGAGCTCAGTCTGTGCACGGGCTCTGTGCGAAGTGCTTTACAGGTGTTGTCTCACTGAACCATTACAGCACCTTGTAAGCCTTGTCACTGACTGATGCAAAATACCCCGAATGCTTTGCTGTGTGTCCAACAGCAGACCGGGTCGAACGTACCTGGAATGCCGTGCACTTTGTGCGGAGCTCAGCCACCGGTTCCCCGAATGGGTGGATGTAGTGGTAATAAGCCGGTCACGTGTGGGAGCTGGTGGACAGTTTGCAGAGCCCGTGGCTGTCACGACAAGAGATGAGGTGGCGAGGCGACGGGGAGCTGAGAGCGGTTGTTGGGGACCCCTTGGACCTTGAGCAGAGCTGGAGGCCTGGGCTGGTGGGGAAGTCACCAGAGATTTCTGAGCAGGAGAAGAGTAGGGCTGGTCTTCACACGTGGAAGGGACACCGGGGGGCGGAGCTGGGATAGGCTGGCGACCGGCATAGCGGTCGGGTGCTTGGGCACGCCCACAGCCCATGTCACAAGACTCACCTCACAGGGGCCTCTGTTCTTGCAGCCGGGGCTGCCCCTCTAGGGCTAAAGGCAGAGACTGGTTGTGGAAGTCTCCAGAGTTCCCTGCCCTGCCATCTGGGGCGAGGTGAAACCGAGGCCAGCTTGACACACAGCCCCCCGTGCACAACTCACAAGCGGGCAACTCACCGGGCTTCACAGAAGCCTGGGCAGGTAGAATGATGGCTACGGAACATTCTTTATGGGAGGATCACGTTTCCGCCCGACCCAAGCCATTAGTCTTATGACTACCCAAGAATGCTAGTCGGGAAGCCGGGCTTGGGAAGATTGTAGGGATATGTCTGTTCTTTCCGAGAAGTGGCAAAGGGCGCCAACTCTGATGGTTCGCTTCTTGGGTATCTGCTGGCCACCGCAGGACTGCCCGAAGTGTGGCTGGCCGTGTGCCCAGGGACTAAGGACCCCCACCTGCTGCGTTTTACACGACACGCAGGATGTCGCAGTTGGTATTTGGAGAGACGGCCCACTGGCCTTGCTCCTCGGACACGGTCTGCGACGCAGTGGATGGAGCGTGAAGGCTGGGCTTGGGATGCTTGCGTGCGTTGCTAGCTTTGTTTTGTCCAACCCGAAAAGCAGTCAGGGAGTGGAGACCCCGGACAGACCGTTGCGGGGGCTTCGTGTCTCTGCAAGGCTGCAGCGGTGGGGGCTGCTCTACGAGACCTTTTCTTCCTGGCAGGCGCGAGAAGCAGAGTTTGAGGCTGAGCAGGAGAGAATCCGGAGGGAGAAGGAGAAGGAGATCACCCGGCTGAGGGCCATGCAGGAGAGGGCGCAGGATCACCAGGCACAGCAGGTACCCGCTCAGTCTCGGCTCCCCTGTGCCTCCCCCACTCCCTTAACTACCCCCTTTGACAGCCTGCGAAACCACCCTGGAGGGCAGAGGTGTGGAAGAGGGGATGCAGGTTACCTACACTTGAACAGTCTGATGAGGGCGGGGAGGAGCAGAGAGAGAGGGAGACACAGAATCTGAAGCAGGAGCCCGATGCGGGGCTTGAACCCGCGAACCGCAAGAGCATGACTGGAGCCGAAGTCAGACGCTTAACCGACAGAGCCACCCAGGTGCCCCGATTATTAGCAGTTTTTAAAACGAGAGGCAATCGCAGGACCGCCTGGAGGTGTTCGAGGTCTGGGGAGGAAAGAATCGGGATGGGTGGCGGCGAGGGAGGGCAAGGTGACCCCTCGGGGTATCTGCGGATAGTTCTACGAGATTCCATGTACTCTTCCCTGCAATGACCTTGTTGCCAGAGAAATCCACGCCACGCCTCAAAGCAGGCCGTGTCGGAGTCTGCAGCCGGTGTCTTCCTGAGGTGCCCGCTGGGTCTCGGGGTCGGTTTGCACCCTCGCTGGTCTCCCCACCCTCTCCTTTCCCAGGACGCCTTGCGGGCCAAGCGCAACCAGGAGGTTGCGGACAGGGAGTGGCGCAGGAAGGAAAAGGAAAACGCGCAGAAGAAGATGGAGACAGAGGCCAAACTGCGCCAGAGCCGGCTAGAACAGGTGGCTTTCAAGGAGCACGCTCTGGCCGTTCAGGTGCAACGGGACCGGGACGATTTCGAGAGGATTCTTCGGTAGGTGGGGCTGGGCACCCCGGCTTCCTTTCCTTGGCCTGTGGCAGGGATGGCCCGCACTGGGGGGAGGACCCTGCTGGCAGGTGCACAGACAGAGGTGCTCTCCTCTTGCCCGGGACGGTGGAGCCATTCTGAATGGATAGGTAGTTGAAATGTTTCAAAGACAAGAATGGGGAGCCAAGAGGTTTGTGTTTTTGTTTTTTTTGAACTTTTAATGTTTATTTATTTTTGAGAGAGAGACAGAGCTTGAGAGGGGGAGGTGCAGAGAGAGAGGGAGACCCAGAATCCGAAGCAGGCTCCGAGCTGTCAGCATAGAGCCCGACGCGGGGCTCGAACTCACAAGCCGTGAGATCATGACCTGAGCCAAAGTTGGACACTCCACCGACTGAGCCACCCAGGAGCCCCAGGAGCCAAGAATTTTCTGATTAGGGATTTGGAAACCAGCACCCGGAGGTGTCTAAAGAATTGGGTGTTGTTTGGATTGTTTATCCCGGAGGATTAAAGGCGTAGGTAAAAGTATACATCTGGTCCCTCTGCCCTCCCCTGCCTCGACGTACCCCCGCTGGCTAGGGGTCAGGATGCAGCAGGTGGTGGAGGAGATTACGAGGAACAGAGAGAGCTTCGGACACCAAGCTTGTGAGTCACTGGAGAAGAGCTCTGGGGGGCGGGGGTGTCTTTGCCACTCATTTGATAAACAGTATCAAACACGTAAACTCAAGGCTCCGCCGTGGGACATATTGGAGGTGAACAAAACACTGTCGTTGGCCATCGCTGTGGGAAGGATGTGAGCAACTCCTACTTGGGTTGACCTCCCCTGTATCCATCTGTCTTTCCTGCCAGCTCGTCATCCTTTTATTTTCGTTGTCTTTTGTCTCCGCGATAATTCCCACCTGTAAGTGGAAGTGAAGTGTTCACAACTGTCGCTCTCCCTGCCCGTCGTTCACCCCCAGAGCCGCCAGCCGTCACGGCTGCTCTGGCATCAGTCGGGGTCACCTGCCGCCACCAGACCCCACCCCTTGGGCTAAGTGTTCTGGGCTCACCAGGAGTGACTCCTTTCTTGCTCTGGTTCGGACTCTGTGATAGCAGCAGCTTTCAAAGAAACAAACCGAATTGCGATGGGGGTGTGGATACGAGATTACAGAAATCGTGCTCCGGTGAGTAGAGACTGAGAGGTGCGGCCCGGCCTTCTGGTCTACCTGGTCTATGTGTCAGAGGTCCTCCTTGGTATTGACCCCATTAGTTGCATGCCAGACCCCAGGGCCCCCCGCCAGAGGCAGCGCAGATCTGTAGGAATCTCTGTCCTTGCCAGGGCCAGGGTCCTGGTCTTTTATTGGACCCTGGGGCCCCCCGCCTGCTCCCCCAGCCGCGGTGGCCTTTGCCTGCCCTCAAGGGTCATGCCGTGGTCTCCGAAGCCTGCCGAGGAAGGCAGCTTCCTTAATGGCCCCGAAGATTCTGCCCCTGGGCTCCAAACTACCTTTCAGATGCCTGCCCTCACTGCCACATGCCTTTAGCAGGCACTAATAAATATTAATGGAAAGAAATTAAGGTCCTCCTTCTGCCCCTGACCCATTTGTCCCTTCTTTGCTTTGTTTGCCTGAAGCATATGCACCAGCCAGTTATTAAAGCGAGACCAACCTCTCGGAGATGTTCGGTCTCACCTGCTGTTCTGGGTTAGCATCTAGACCTGGTGTCTCCAGGGCCACGTGACCACCAGGCCAGGTGTCTTCCAGTGCTAGGAATGTCCCTGCCCGGAGCCAGCAATCCAACTTTTCCTACTTCAAAGCATGACCTTGTGGATGGCCTCTACATGGGCTTCCTGCTTCCGGACAGAGGGATGCCTTTGACTCTCAGCTCACCGACTAGGCAGGGAGAGCTCACCTACCCTCCCCTGTGGTGCTGAGAATTGCCTTGGAGCTTTCACCAAGTACTGTGGCCCCGGGCTCCACCTCCACAGATTCTGATGTAACTGGTCGGGGGTGAGGCCCAGGCTCCAAGGTCACTGCCCTAACCCCGTGAAGTGATCAGGCTCTTCCCCACTCAGATTTCCCACTGCCTGCCAGCCCAGGGGATCTCCAGTGACACACGCAGCTTCCCATTTCCACCCTGTCTCGCAGGATGTAAAACAACAGAAAACCATTCTCCATCTAGGAAAATAAGGGCGAGGCAAAGAGGCAAGGCTTCCTGCTGTCACAGATGTGTCTGAGCAGTGGAGGTTTGGAGTCTAAACACAGAGGGGTGAGGAAGCCAGTGCGTGTCTCCTGACAGCCTGGGAGGCTCCGTGGCAGGTGCAGGGTTTGGGAGGTGCCCGCCGGTGTAAGGGACGTGCCCAGAGTTGGGACGATGCTGTGTGTTGTGGGTCTGGGGAGATGAGTAGGTGACTTGTGCTTTTGGAAGCTTTGTCGGGGACACGAGTACCCTCAGGGCAGGGGGGAAGGTAAGGAATCCCTGCCTGAGATGATTTTACATGTTGTTTTGGTTTTTGATTCTGTCAAGAGGCATCTGGGTGGCTCCGTTGGTTAAGTGTCTGACTTCGGCTCAGGTCATGATCTCGAGGTTCGTGGGTTCGAGTCCCACATCGGGCTCTGTGCTGACGGCTCAGAGCCTGGAGTCTGCTTCGGATTCTGTGTCTCCCTCTCTCTCTCTCTCTCTGCCCTTCCCCTGCTCATGCTCTGTCTGTCTGTCTGTCTCTCAATAAATAAACATTAAAAAAACAATTTAATAAAAATAAAGAAGAAAAAACTAAGATGATAGCTCAGGGTGGCCTAGCACCGCGCTCCCCCTGGGATGTGAACACAGTGCCTTTGAGTTTTCCGGAGCCTGTCTGGCCCACACGGGCTGCTTGGCTGCTTGGCCAGGGAAATCAGGGCCCGTAAAAGTCCCCTCGTGAAGAGGCCCCTGTGGGGAATTTGGCCAGCTCCCGCCTTCTTCCCGCAAATACGAGAGCCTGCCCGACAGGTGTCAGACCTTGTCACTTCTAAGCATCCCCGTTGCAGTTTTGTTAATGTCATTGTTATTGTTTGTGGGAAGGAAGGGAGGGAGGGAGGGAGAGAGACAGAGACTATCTTAGAACAAGCCAGAGACGAGTTCTGCATTGTACGACAGAAAGAGCTGGAACAGTAGCTTCCAGTGGGTGAAACCCTGAGCACAGGCCAGCTCCTGGTGAAATAGAAGAATGCGGGATCTCTCGTTCAAAAAGTATTAAGAATTTCAAAACAGTGGGCGCCTGGGTGGCTCAGTCGGTTAAGCGTCCGATTTCGGCTCAGGTCTCATGGTTTGTGGGTTCGGGCCCCGCATCTCGGGCTCTGTGCCGACAGCTCAGAGCCCGGAGCCTGCTTCGGATTCTGTGTCTCCCTCTCTCTGCTTCTCCCCTGCTCACACTTTGTCTGTCTCCCTCTCTCTCGAAAATAAATAAACATTAAAAAAAATTAAAAAAAATTCAAAACAGTGATGGAGGAGAACCAGAGCGCGCATGGGGCCCTTCGGAGCCCGCCCACGGTGCCGGGCCTGGCTGAGGAGGGGGCCGCATGCCTGGGGGCAGCTCTGGTCTCTGAGCCCCGGAAAAGGGCCGCTTGTGCGGGGCTGCGGTCTCTGAAGCATGTCCACCGGAGGAGCCCTTCCGGAAGGCTCCCGGGGTGCAGCCGGTGTCCCTCCTCCAGGGCTCAGAGAGAGCAGATCGAGAAGGAGCGGCTGGAGGCGGAGCAAAAGGCCGCGGGGCGCCTGCGGCACGCGGACGAGCTCCGGCGCCAAGTGCGCGAGAACCAGCAGAAGCAGGTGCAGGACCGCGTCGCCACCTTTGAGGAGGGCCGGCGTCTCCAGGAGGAGGCCCAGAAGCGGCGCGAGCGCATCGATGACCTCAAGAAGAAGAAGATCCAGGAGCTGAGGTGCGCCCGGATCCCTGCGCCCCGCCCCGTGCCCCCCTCTCCCAAGGACGGGGTGTGCGGGAGTCGGGGCGACTCCTGACTCCGGAGGGGGGGGGGCTGCCGCAGAAGGTTCCGGGCCCGGGCCTCCTGGATCCGTGGCAGGGGCCGGAGCCCTGACGGGAACGTGTCTGGGGGACGGATTGTAGGAGCCGGGATGGGGGGCGCGGGCCCCCAGGTCCCGGAACCCCCACCGGGGCCTGCTTTCTGCTGCTTCTGTCTGGTCCCACGGCCCACGCACGCCTGTCCCGCCCCCTGCAGAGCCACGGGCCTCCCTGAGAAGTACTGTGTGGAAGCCGAGCGCAGAGCCAACATCCTGCCAGCCGCCTCTGTGAACTGAGGGGGGCCTCCGTGTCCCCGGAGACGCCTGCAAGGGGACAGGCTCTGCCCAGTCTCTGGGCGTCCATGACTGCCACTAGCCTAGACATTTTAGAGGTACAGATTAAATTTATCCCACTTCTTTAAGGAACGGCTCAGCTTTCTTGGGGGCGGGGGGCTGTGTCTGCTGCAGGGTACTGAACGGGAGCCAGGGCGAGGGCGGCGTGAGGGCCTGGGGCAGGGGACCGGAAGGTGCCCTCTGCAGGTGGTCCCTCCCAGCCTCTCGGGCCCTTCGCCCTGCGTCCTCTGGCCTTTTTGGGGCCCCGGGATGTGGCCTTCCTGTCCTCCTTCAGCACAGCCTTGCTCTGTCCCTGTCCCACGCCTGGTTTAGAGGTATTTCAGTGCCAGCGGTTGGAGCTGTCTCTCAGGGAGGGGCTGGGGCAGGAGGGACCCGGGCTGGGCCCCCACCTGTGACTCAGACCCCACCTCCTGTGGCGGGGGTGGGGGGTGGGGGTGGCGTTTGCACCCTCCTGCTCTGCCCTCTCCACTCCAGGCAGTGCTTCAACACGGACACCTGTCCACCCCCAGGCCCACCCAGGGCCCTGCTCCTCGCCCAGACCCGGCTGCCCC
This sequence comes from Panthera pardus, assembly GCF_024362965.1. Lineage (NCBI taxonomy): Eukaryota > Metazoa > Chordata > Mammalia > Carnivora > Felidae > Panthera > Panthera pardus. The sequence continues at coordinate 4,556,064 of NW_026526777.1, read as the reverse complement.
ATCACCTGCTCTCTCCTAACTCTGGCAGCTGGGGCTCCCCAAGGCCACTGTCGCCTCTGTTAGTCAGCTTGCCTTCCGTTTCCCCCAAACACTCTGATTCATTCACGCATTCAAAGGCTTCTTGAGCGCCTGCCTCGGCTGGGTACCCCCAGGCACCCGGTGCAGCGGACCTGGGTCCACCCTCCCGGAAGCTTCTCGCTTGGCCAGTCTGCTCCTGCTCCTCCCTCGGCTGCTCCACGCCAAATGTCTTGTGCCTCTAGAATAGTCTCAGCCTTTTTTGGAAGGACCCCGCTCACCAGGCTCCTTGTGGGCTGCAGAACTGTGGCCCAGGGGTGGAGCCGTTTCCCGTTCTGTATGCCAGGGGGGTGGGGAAGGCTCCAGCCCGCCCCCTCGGTGCTCTAGGCCTCGAATCCACAGCCCAGCCTTGCTTCCCTCCATGGGCCCTGCACGAGAGGACGCAGAGAGCAGTGCCGGGCGCGTCCTGGGTGTTTGCAACGCCAGGTTATAAGGGCCTCGGGCAAGAGTGCTCTTTTCATAGGGCCCAGGGAGAGTGGGCAGGCAAGCTTCTCCCTGTGCCTCGTCTTCGTCAGGGAAGCCTCCCCAGGCACCGTCTCCGCCTACCCCACCCTGCCCAGGCTAGCTGCTGGGGCGGGGGGCTCCCTCCTTCCTGCTCAGTGGCCCTGAGTGCACCCCCCCCATCTTGGAAAGATGTGGTACTCTCCCAGGACGGGAGACACCCCCTGACCTCACGGGCACGCCGCTGAGGATTCTGGCGCCTTCTGTGGTGGTTTAGCTCCTCAGGCTCCTCAACTGCGGTTACTACCTGCAGGGACCAGGCAGTGAGCCCTTACCCGTGCCGGGGCAACCTCTTGCCAGGAAAGCCAGAAAGGGCCTCGGGTGCCTGGAGTTTGCCCAGATCCCTTCCTGAGTCACCCATCTGAGGGCCAAGGAGGCAAGGGCCCTGTCGGAGTGCGGATCGGGAAGAAAGGGTGTTCCAGGCCCGTTGCTGACCTGTGAGGCCCCGTGCGGAGAAGCGGGCAGAGTTCACAGGCTTAAAGCATGGCCTGCATTTCACCACAACTGCTGCTCGTGAAACCGCGGGTGTGCGGGGCCTGGCAGCTCCCGCGGCCTAAGAATGAGACCATCTTGCCGTGGCCTAGACCCGCGGCGGGGGGGGGGGGGGCGGGGGGGTGGTGGCAGGTCTGAATGAAGGCCTGGCTTCGGGGATGGGGGCACACGGCCACCTCTGGGCGGGTGCAGATGGTCTGGGAGTCGTTCCCCTCCAGGAATCCAGGAATCGGCCCGTGATGTGGAAGACGGGCTTGGTTGCTACTCTTGGGATTCCTCGACACCCTGCACAGGCTCCCACAGGCGTCAGGGCCGGCCCGAGTCGGCTCCTAGAAGTGGGGCATTCCTGACGGCTTGCCTCAGACTTGGGGGCGGGGGGCCCACAGCTCAGGAACAACCAGCTAGACATCGGGCCTTTGGGGGGGGGGGGGCCGTGCTTTCTCCCAGGGAAGGCTCTAGCATTCCGCCCTCTGCTCTGAGGCAGAAGCGTGTGCGGAAGCAGGGCTGGGAGATCGGGAAGTGCTGTTTGGTGCGTCTTCGTTGACGTAAATGCAAAAAAACAAAACAAAACAAAAAAGAAAGAAGAGAAAAGCAAAGCTCCAGCTCCTGACTCTGTCGTCTGGGTTCCCGAGCATCTTCCCAACTGCCTGTCCTCTGCCCCTTGGGTCTTCGGGTCCTCGCAGGGTCAGGCCGGGCGGGTGTAGTCTGGCAAATCCAGGGGTGGGGCTCCACCTTAGAGCCCTGGATCAGCTCTGCAGGCGGCCGCCGCGCGGGCACATGTCCCCCGGCTCTGGGCTGGCCCCGCACCCCTACCTGCCCTCTGCGTCACCCTCTGCTGGGGCTGGGAGGCGGGCTCAAGCCCCCCGCACCTGCCGGAGAGGCGGCTGCATGACTCAGCAGCCTTCCCTGGTGGCCAAGCCCGGCTGTCCCTGACTCAGTGGGGTGCTGGGATGTCCTCGGCACCCCCAAAGCCTCAGCATTCCCGTCTGTAACTCGGGTCACCGCCAGACATTAATTGGTCTCAGTAAAAGCACTTTGATTCGGCTCGGATGAAAGGGGCTCAGAGAGTTCAAAGCCAGACAGGGCTTTTGGGGTGAGAAAGGGTGACAGCCGCCTCGGTGACAGTGGAGGGGAGACGCTGGAGTCTCAGACAAGGAGTCGAGGTGTGGAGGCCACAAAGTCCCTCACTGTTTCCCCCTCTTATCCATCCTGGCCGCTCCCCCTGCAGAGGGGGAGCCTGGCAGGTAACACTCCAGACCAGAGGGTGACCTCTCCCCCTCTCCTCCCCCTCCCATACTCTGGGACGTATTCCAGCAAATCACCCAAGGTTACTCGGAAGAAGCTCATTTCCAACATCACAGAAATCTCGAGTCCCAGGAGAGGCTAGGTCGAGTCCCAGGAGAGGCTAGGTCGTTCTTGATCTGCCTGGCTTTACACAGCCAGACCTTCCCTCTAAGCTTCCTCCCTGCTGGGACACTCTCGGTCCTGGTGCCGGTTCTGCATTTTCCTTGTGCTCTGCATGCACTCTTCGGCAAGGCGTGCCCATCACCCCAATGCCCTTTTGACGACTTTGAGGCTGGGACAGGAATAGGGTTGAGATTTTCGGTGGCTTTCTCAGGAGACTCCTGGAAAGAGGAGTCAAGGCAGGGGGTGGGAGGGGAGAGCGGGAGAAAGTGCCCAGAGCTAAGGAGCTTTTCTGCATGGCCCCTGGGGAGAGACGGTTCCGGGGCTAGTGGGGTGAGCACCAAATCAGAGTCTCAAATCTGGAAGGGGCCGCAGAGACCCTCTCGCGCTTGAATCCCTTTTGCAACCTCTCACCAAACGATTGGACAGTTCGGGCTTGCACACCTTGAGAGACAGGATGCTCATTACCTCAAAAGGCAACCCAAACGGTCTCAGGTCAGCCCCGATGGTCCGAGTGTCATTTTCTGCATCCGCCTGGCTGCCGGGACCACACGAAACAAGTCCGGGCTCTTTTTACACCACACCCCTTCAGGTACCTCATGCAGCCATGTGGGCAAGCATTCGAAATTCTGGAAACACAGGACTCTTCGGAGCATTTTGTGGGGTGGGGTGGGCTGTTGGAAGGAGAGGGCGGGGGAGAGCAGGGAACCTTTATCCCTTGGGCCGGGCAGTTAGCTCTCCTGACGGTTAATACTTCCATGGTCCCAGCCAGCCCTGGCCCGGCTGCCCCTGAACCCCACCCCTCGGGCACCGCCTTCCCCTCTCCCAGCAACGGAAACAAACAGGGAGAGGAGAGTGAGGGCGGGCCAGGCGGGCTTAGCGGGGAAGGCTGAGGCAGACAGGCACCCGGCCCTGCTCGGCCCCTGCCAGCTTCCCCACAACCTCCCTGGAAACTGCCAGGCAGGCCAGGCGGGCCAGGGGCGGCCCCCCGGCACCCAGGGGGACCACAGTACCCGTCCGCCGTGTGTGTTGGGGGGAATCCACACGGCAGAATCAAAAGGCAATTTTATTTCTATAAGTTCAAAGTCCCAAGTCCCACCGGACGCGTGAATGAACCCATCCCAAGGCCTCTCTGCACACAGACGTGCACGCGGTCCCGGACGACCGGTCTGAGTTGTGTGGCCATCCTGAAGGCCTGGCTCCAACCCTGGTGAATGTTCTGCGGGAATGGGGAGAAGGTCCCCAGAGATCCGGCCGTCAAGGCTCTTCCCTTCGGGGCAAAAGTAACCATCAGCGGACTCTCCTGGCTCTGCTCTTCTGAGTTGCGTCCTGCTGGACCGACCCCTGGTTTCTTTCCCAGGGACTGAAATGCTCCCCCGGCCGCTTGCGGTGCCCCGCGCCCGTCACGGGTCACCCCCAGAGCTGTTCAGAGGTCACTTCCAGCAGGTGAGGGGGCTTGCCTCACATCACCACAGCTCGTGACCCTGGGAGCAAGCTGGCACCCCCTTCCTCGCTGCCGTCCCCACCAGACCCAGTTGTGCTAATCGCGGCCTCCCCAGGGCCCAGCCCGCTTGCCAGTGGGTGAGAGGCCCGGTGGATACGGTTGACCTCCTTGAGGTGGACATAGTTCTTACCGTCAGAGTCTCTTTTAAAAAATTTTTTTTAAACATTTTATTTATTTTTGAGAGACAGAGAGGGACAGAGCGTGAGCGGGGGAGGGGCAGAGAGAGGGGGAGACACCGAATCCGCAGCAGGATCCAGGCTCCGAGCTGCCAGCACAGAGCCCGACGCGGGGCTCGAACTCACAGACGGTGAGATCACGACCTGAGCCGAAGTCGGACGCCCAACCGACGGAGCCACCCAGGCGCCCCATCTTATCAGAGTCTCTTAATTCTTCGGTTTGTCATCGGGAATTCAAAGACTCTTTCCAGGCGGTTCTGTTGACAGCATGTCGGGTCCTAACCTTCAGCCCCCCACTCCCACCCCCTGCCTTGCCGTGCTGACACAGTAGTGGGCAGGCCACTCCGCTAGGGGCTGGGGACCCCTCTGTGCTGCTTGCTCCCATGAGTCTGGGCCATCGCTTGATGGGAGGGATTTGGGTACATCTGGGCCCCCCCAGGAGCCCCCCTCCTCCTGGGAGGACCGGCAGGAATCGTGGAGCCTCGGGAGGCCTGAGCAGGGGCTCGGGGAGGCGCAGGGGTCAGGAGCTCTTGCCCACCACCCCTGACCCTGCAGCACTGACCTCGGTCCCCGAGCCCTGGCCCAGTTCCCGAAACTGAGCCCACCCATGGATCTCGGCCTTCTCTCTGTCACCGACCAACCGTTCCTTGTCTGAGCTCGGCAGTGTCTCCCCATGTCACCTGGGCCTCCCCACCCCGTCCCCCCACTCTTCTGGTCCCACCGTGGCCTGGTCCGGCTGCCTTCCCACCGCGAGCCCTTGCTGAGAGCTGTCGAAAGGGATCAGCCGCAGGGGCTTCCTGCCTCTGTGTGACCACCCGTGGGCACCTGTCTGCCCTCTCTCAGACTCGTGTCATGCCCTCTCTCAGTCCGTCCATGGTCGTCCAGGCCGTCTCCTCTGGGGGTTTTCTTGGCACGCTCACTCTTGGGGTCTGCTGTCCACTTCCTGGGTGTTGTAGGGGTGAGCCTGGGTCTACACGGGGGCCTGGGAGAGGGGTAAGGGCCTACTGATTGTGCATGTGTGTGTGTGTGTGTGTGTAGCTTAGCAGGGGGCAGGTTGCAGACCTGGGGAGATGGGAGCTCCAGCTTGAGCCTGGGGACCTGGGGGCAGGGCAGGAGGTCCGGGCCCACAGCGGTTGTGTGAAATTGCTGTGCAAGGCTTTGGAGGAAGGGGAGGCCGGCCGGGGCCTCTGCCTGTCCTTCCCCAAGACGTCGTGGGGCTGGGCTGCGCCTCATCTCAGAAGCAGCCTCTGGGCCTCTCTGGGTCCTGGATCTGCCTCTTCCCTCCTCCGTGTCTCTGTTCACTCCTTTCTAAGCCTGTGTCTTGAGATTCTGTTTCTGTCTTAGGACAGAAGCAAATATAATCAGGGCGCCTGGGGGGCTCAGTTGGTGAAGCATCTGACTCTTGGTTTTGGCTCAGGTCCTGATCTCACGGTTCGTGGGATCAAGCCCGGCATCCGACTCTGTGCTGATGGTGCAGAGCCTGCTTGGGATTCTCTCTCTCCCTCTCTCGCTTCCCCTCCCCCACTCATGCTCACTGTCTCTCTCTCTCTCTCTCAAAATAAATAAACATTAAAAAAAAGAGAAGCAGGGGCACCTGGGTGGCTCAGTCGGTTAAGCGTCCGACTTTGGCTCAGGTCACCATCTCGCAGTTTGTGAGTTCGAGCCCTGCGTTGAGCTCTGTGCTGACAGCTCGGAGCCTGGAGCCCGCTTGGGATTCTGTGTCTCCTCCTCTCTCTGCCCCTCCCCTGCTCATGCTCTGCCTCTCTTTCTCTCTCGAAAATAAACAAACATTAAAAAAGATGGAACAAATAAATAAAAAAAAAAGAGAGAAGCAAATACAGCCCCAACTGGCGGGTGTGCGCAAAGGAGGCCCCGTCTCCTGTGTTGAATGAACTGTGCATTTCTTAGGGAAAAGCAAAGGGGGCCGTCTAGGGTTCGCTGGACCACAAATGGCAGCCTGGGCCCTCTGCCTCCTCTCTCCCCCTCGGAGCCTCTGATGGGCCATTTGGATGCCACATGTGTTTCTGTGCCCCTTTGCTGAGCACGGACTCTCTCGACCGTCTTCTTTCTCCCCGGGGCACAGACAGACCCCAACAGTCCCCTGGATCTGTCCAGGCCTCTCTGAGACCTGAAAAGAAAGTGGGTGGGAAGATGGATGTTTGGGGTGGAGACTGGGTGAGGGAAAGGGAGAGGAAGAGTTGGGGTGGGGGTGGGGGGCTCCCGGGAGTGGCCTCTCTTCTGTTGAGGATGAGCCCAGAGAGAGACACGGGCTGGGGCTGGTCTCAGAGCCAGGGGGCTGGGCCTCTGCTGTGAAAACCAAGCTGACACTCAGTGCACTCACTCGTCACCAGCCTCCAAACCCTGCAGGGCTCAGGGCACAAGGCAGGAAGGCCGTCAGCTTCATTTATGGGCCCCAAACTGCAAGGAGGTGGCAATTAGCCCTTAGTGGGTCAAAGGAGAACAACAATGTGACTTGCCTTTTGAGGCTCTGAGGGCCCCCGGTGTGGAGCCCTCAAAAGTGGCTGTTCTTCTAGGAGTATCTAGGTCCTCAGTTTCCCCCAGCACGCGTCCCCTGGGACCCCCCACTCCGACCCAGTAAAAGTGCCTCTGGTGGGCCCTGTCTTCTGGATCACTTTGGAGCCCAAGCCCCACTCCCTGCTGATAGCTTCCTACACCAGGTACCCAGCTGTCGCTGGGGGAGCTTGACTGCTGGCGGACTTAGGCTGTGGAGCAGGACTCGGGGGGGGATCCTTTGTTAGGGGGCTAGGTTGCTTCTGGTGGGCTCACGCCTATTTGGAACCCTCTCCCAAACCCTCAATTCACACACTGATCGGTGTTGGTACGACGCTGCTGGTGTTGTCCCAGAGTCAAGGGATAGATAGGCTGGCCAGTCTGCCCTTTAGCAGATGGGGACTGAAGTCTTCCCGTGTCTCAAGTCAAACTTCATTTCTCATCCCCATGAATCGTGCAGCCCGCTTAACGCACGTCCCGACCCTAACCACAGCCCACCCTAGCTCAAATCCCGAACGCAGAAACCACAAACCCCAGCCTCAACCTACTGGAACCCCAACCCTAAGTCAGCCTCGGCCCAGCCTCCAGTTTGGCCGTAGCCGCATTACCACACGTGGCTGTGAATGAACCCCTCGCTCGCGCCTTATGCTGACACGGACCCCGGTCACACAGCCTAGCCTCAGCTCTCGCTGTCACTCTAGCCTAATCTAGCCCTAGTTCCTCAAGGGTGACCTCGAGCTCACTGGTGATCCCAACCGCCCGACCCAGCCTTCGCCCCGGCTCTGATATGAACCAACAGCCAGGACCCAATCCACCAGCCCTACACTTGACCCTGATGGAGCCACAGCTTTCCTCTTTGCCGTGCAGTCCCCCTTCTTCCTGGCCCCCCCGGTTCTCCGCCCCCCCCCATCCCCCATCACTGGCCTTCCAAGCTTCTACCCCGTGGGTACATTTACTAACCCACACGACCACCGAGCCCTTTCCTTGGACCGCTCTGGGTTGAGGGTCAGGATGCCTGGGCGTCCCCCCACTTTGCCAGGCTCAGCAGCAGCAGGTGGGCTGAATCCCCCCCCCCCATCTGTAAAGGGGGGATAATGATCCTTGCTCTCCCGAGGGTGCAGGGCAATCTCATAAACCTCAAAATAAACAAGGAAATACAGATATTCGTTGGTACCTCTGGCGGGCCCTAGAGCACCCTGTCATTGCTGAGGGGGGTGGTGGAGGCATTTGGAACACAGAGGCGCGTGGACTCCTCGCGCTTCCTCGTTGAGCTGGCCGCGGCCCGTAACTCTCCCCAAGGCTCTTCACCCCTGCCCTCCCTGTGGCCCCTGTCAGCGACGGCCCCGCTGAGGGAGCTGAGCTGCTGAATGGGACAGCGCAGGACCTGACCCCCACCATCGCGGGTGGGCGGTCCTGGGACCCCCTAGGCCAACGAGCCGGGGGCTGGTCCTCTGCCTTCTCGCTCTGCCTCCTCCCTTACCCACCCAGCTCCAACCTTCCCAGGTCACCCCAGTGAGCAGTCCAGGTCTCGAGGGGCCTCGTCTCCCCTCCTGTGCCTGGAAGCAAGGGCACCAAGTGACCCCTGAAAGGTGTGCACAGGCGGAGACGTGATGCGCGCACGCCCCCTTCCTGGTCTTTCCGGTGGCCCCCAACACCCCCGCGCCCAGGAACCCCCTGCGCTCGGGGCTGGCCTCACCTCAGGTAGGGGTGGGCGCCACAGCTCCCTAGGGGCAGCCAGGGGAAGCCCCTGTGCCCATGCACGCCTCCCTCTTTCAGCCCTGGGGAGACCCGACTCCCTTTGAAGGGCCAGAGGCCTCAGGGGAAGGCGGCCTGGACGTTCCCGGGCTCCTTCATCTGCCTGGGCCTTCCTTCCAGCCCGAGTCCCCTTTCCTGCTGCCCCTTCCCACAGACCTCAACCAGGGGCGGGGGGGGGGGGGGGTGGTTCCCCCAGGGTCACAGATGAGCTTGCAGGAAAGGCTGGGTCAGACCCCTGTGTCCCTGGGCCCCGGGTTAACCCTTCCCAGCCTGGCCACCTTTGCTCCCCAGGCCTGGCTCTCCTTCCGCTTCCCTGTCTCCCCGGGGGAAGGAGGCAGCAAATGAGTGGTGAGGGGAGCTCTGTGGACGCTGTAGAACCAGGCGACTGTTGTTACCCCGAGCATGGGGCCAGGAGGAAGTGGAAGCTTAACAGGTGCCTAATTACAAGTCCCGCCGGCCTCCCTTTGCCACTTTCGGGAGAGGGAAGAGCTTGGGTGAGGGCTGGGTAATACCTGGGTAGGCCGCTCTGTCACCCCGATAATTAAGGCTCCCGGGACTCCTCCCCAAGGCGGGAACCAGGCCCCCTCCCTCCTATAGAAATAACTCCGGCTGTGGCCCCGGCACTCACTGCACCTTACTGCCACCCCGGGCAGTGTCTGGGCCCTCCGCTCCCCCTCCCTCCACCTGTCCCCACATACCCACCACCGCTGGCCCCAGGGACACCCAGCCCAAGCGGAGGAAACACCAAGCCTAGAGACATGGCAGTCCGAGGAGCGTTCCACCTTCTGCTCGTGTGCCTGAGCCCAGGTATGGGGCTGGGCATCCGGCAAGGACACCCACGCGATGCCAGGAGGGCAGGGAAAGGGACCACAATGGGCCCGCAGCGGCGCCTCGGAGGTGGTCCGAGGCCCCGCTGCCAGCTGGCTGTGGATATGGCCAAGACGGCCCCGTGCCCGAGGGTTTGGGGCACAGGCCTTGATGGATCTTCGCGGTGCCTGTGAGCCGTGTGGGGCTCGGACGTGCACGCACACGCTGTGCACGGAGAGCAGGGCTTGCCTGGAGAGCTTGCCTGGGGATCTGGGGGTGGGGCAGGGTGTCAGGCGCACGGCGAGGCTGGTGTCGCCGGGGAGGCTCTCCCCGGAAAGGCCCCTTTTCCTCTCTGTGTGCTGTTCCCCCTGGGAGGACCCGCTCCCACCCCCAGGCTAGAGCCAAGGGCAGGGAGTTGCTTTGAGAGGAGACAGCGCCCCCTAGGAGACGGACTGTGCTCTGAGAGCTCCAGGGTAGCGCCACCCCCCAGGATGAGATGGGGGGGGGTGGGGATGGCGCCTCCCAGAGCCCCCTCACCCCGAGGGGGCACACCTCGAGGGCAGGGCTCAGAGGTTGACGCTGTGGCCCCCTGCCCCTGTTGGGGCAAGTCCCAGCAGGAGCCCCTGTGTGTGGGCATGGCTGGAAATGGCTGAGACCCTCCTGGGGTCTGGGTTCACAGGAGCGCGTTTGTGGGAGGAACTCGGGGAGCATTTTCAGCCTTCATGCACACACACATGTGTGTGTGTGTGTGTGAGAGAGAGAGAGAGAGACAGAGAGAGAGAGAGAGAGACAGAGAGAGAGAGAGAGAGAGAGAGACTGCATTACTGGCAGGGTGACAGCAGGGTCCCCTCACGAAGCTCCAGCTGTGGTCTGGGGACCCGGGACACGTCCATGTGTGTGGTGTGGGGCGTGGGTGTGGCAGGACAGACCGGCACTCCGTGTGTCTATGCTCCAACACCCTCTCTCTGCTCTGTCACCTCCAGAGGGAGGGTTAGGAGCTGTGCAGGCAGCTGGGAAACACACCAAGGACGCCCACAGGGGGCACACAGTCCCTGGTGCTTTGGCTGGGGGACGGGAGGGGGCTCACTGCGTCGCCTTGGCCCCCTTCCTCCCTCCTTCTCTCCAGGGACTCCTGTCCAGCTCTCTCTCCTTGGCTCTCTTCCCTCTCTTGTCTCATGCTCCCTGCAAGACTTCCTCAGTGCAGGAGCAAGAGGGACCAAGGTGAGACAGCGAGGAGTGAGGGGTGTGGAAAGGCTGGAGCCCCGCGGACAGGGTGGAGGTCGAGAGGCTTCTGGAGAGACTGAAAGGCTAGGGTGAGGCTCCCTGGCCCGGGACAAGGGAAGACACTGCCTAGTGCAGGGTGGAGGCGCTCTCATTCAGCCTGTCCCCTCCTTCCCCAGCCCCCTCCCCTACAGATCTACCCTCCTGCTGGGCTGCTGGGCCAGCCCCCTGGGTATGGGGACAGCCCTCCCGGCAGCCCTTCCCAGGGTGGAGCCTCTGCTCTCTGGGCTCTGGCTCATCCCTGGTGTGCCTCCTGGCGCCCCAGGAGCTGGCAGTCAGTGCCAGGATCCTTATCTCGGGAGAGCCGATCACATCTCCCTTGGCCCGGGGCTGGAGGAGGTGTCCCCACGATCCGCTAGTGCCCCGTGGCCGGCCCGCCTGCTCTGGGTCACCCTGGAGCCCGCGGGGTTAGGGCTGCTGGCCCCGCCAGGGTTGGGGGCGGGGGATGCCTGAGGTGTCTGGGGGTGTTAAAAAGGCCCCTGCTGGCCCTCTGGAAGTGAACCAAGCTTCTGCGGGGACGTGTAGTGTTGAGCGGATGCGCACGGGGAGGGCGCCGTGGGCAGGGATGCGTGCCTTCCGGATGAAGGCGCACTGTGTGTGCAGACGCGTGTCTGTGTGGGTAGCAAAGTGGGACCCGCATAGAGATGTGTCTGCGTTTTGAAGGTCTGTTAAGTGTGGCGATGTGGGGCGGTAACCGTGTGAAACCGTAGGTGTGAGACACTCTAACAGAGACGCGGGCCCCGAGAGATCCGGAGAAGGGCAGAGCGGGAGTTGCCGAGACCAGGGCTGGGACTCCTGGGATTTGCTGGCTGTCTGGTGGGCCGGAGCGTGAGCCAGGCCGGGCCAGGGGCCTGGGCAGGGAGGGCTGCAGGAGCCTGGGGGGTGGAGCCTGCCTGTCCTGCCTGCCAAGGTCGGGGCGGCCCCCCCCCCCCACTCCCCACACTCCGTATTCCTCTCTGGGTCCAACCGGTTGGGGCTAGTGTTTGCCTGGGGCTCCAGGGGAGGGAGGGCAAGGAGCTGGGTCCTGAGCTTCCAGATCTTGGCTTCTCAGCGGGGCTGACTCAGTGGAACCAGGGCTGTGAGCAGTGGGAGGGGCCCCAACTGGAGCCAGCATGTGTGGGCGGCTGTGCCTGAGCCATTCGATGGCACAGGGGGACGGACACAAAATCCAGAATGCCATGTGTCATCACACAAGGCTCAGACTGTCCTACGGATGCATGTGGCCGTATTCCCAGGCCCAGGCCACGAGCAGCGCCAGACCCACGCAGCCAGGCTCCCGGTCCCAGCTGCCTGCCATCGCGCACAGGCACGAGCGATCACTCAGCGCCCTGACACAGCCAGTCACACGTGGTCACACCCAAGGGTACAGCCACAGACACGCAGGTGTCATACGCAGAGACACCCGCAATCATGTCACGTCTTCGACTCCTGGGGCTGGAAAGGGACCCCAGCGGCCATGGCTTCCACCCTCCGGTCTCCACGCGGGAACACTCTCTTGGCCCAGAAAAAGGCATCTTTTAATGAGCCAGGATTTTCCATCGGAGCGTTCAACTCTGGTCGCTTCGCGTGCTTACATGCACACACACACACACACACACACACACACACAGCAGCCACTCCTCCCCAGGCAGTTCCATGCAGGATGGCGGAGACAGGGGCAGAAGCTGACTGCCCCCGCCCCCTGGTCTTCTCTCCCCCCCTCCCCCCACCTGCCCTGCCTCTCCCATAGCACTGCTGTCTGCTGTGCGGATCAACGGGGATGGCCAGGAGATCCTGTACCTGGCAGAAGGTGACAATGTGAGGCTGGGCTGCCCCTACATCCTGGACCCTGAGGACTATGGTCCCAATGGGCTGGACATCGAGTGGATGCAGGTCAATTCAGACCCCTCACACCGGGAGAATGTGGTGAGTGCTGGGCTTAGGGTTCCCCTTGCCCTACCTGTAGGCCAGCCTGAGGGGAAAAGGAGGGCAGAGAAGGAAATGAAGACCTTGAACGTCCCCAGTGGCCTCTCCAGGGATGAGGCGACAGGCCCGCGGGCTCTGTAATCACAAATCACCATTAGTTGGCCTTCTCCCACCTGCTCCGGAGGGCAGGGGAGGCCTCGGGACGGTCCCAGCCTGACCCGACACTTTCCGACGCTTTGCAAAGCGCCTGATCTCATGTGCTCTCGCACGTTCACTGGGAGGTTAACGGGTCAGGTATCATCGTCAGCATCTTTCAGCAGAGAAAGCGGAGTCGCGGAGAAGTTCGGTGAAATGCCCGAGGCCACCGAGCCACGTGGCCCTCCTTGGCCGTGCCTGGCTCACCGCTTCCGTGTCCTCTCTTTCTTCCCAGTTCCTTAGTTACCAGGACAAGAGGATCAATCATGGCAACCTTCCCCACCTGCAGCAGAGGGTCCGCTTTGCAGCCTCAGACCCCAGCCAGTATGACGCCTCCATCAACCTCATGAACCTGCAGGTGTCTGACACGGCCACCTACGAGTGTCGGGTGAAGAAGACCACCATGGCCAGCCGGAAGGTCATCGTCACTGTCCAAGGTATGGCCGGACTCCTCCGGGCGCCCCCCACTCCCCCACCCAGGCTCCAGAGCCCCTCGGCCGGGCCCCGGCTCACACCTGCCCGGTTCCCCGCAGCGCGGCCCGCGGTGCCCCTGTGCTGGTCTGAGGGCCACATGACCCACGGCAACGACGTGGTGCTCAAGTGCTTTGCCAACGGAGGCACCCCGCCTCTCTCCTACAAGTGGGCCAAGATCAGCGGGCACACCCACCCCTACCGCGCCGGCTCCTACCACTCTCAGCACAGCTTCCACTCGGAGCTCTCCTACCAGGAGTCCTTCCACAGCTCCCTGAACCAAGGTGGGTCTGAGCGAACAGCGGGACCTTGGGGGGACACGCCGACAGAGCCAGGCCTGGGTCCTGGCTGCTGCACTGACCCGCTGTGAGCCTCAGGCGGCTGGCTGCACCCCTCTGTGCCTTGGGCGCCTCACAGAGGGAGAGGGAGCGATAGCACCTGCCTTCCCGGGGGCCATGGGGGCGGGGGGGACTCAGAGGGCTGAGGCCCACAGGGAGGCTGGACAGTACTCACTGCCAAACAGAGACTCTCAGAGCTGGAGGGACCTGGAGAATTCCTCTGGTCTCACCTTGTCCTCACTGTACAAAGAAGGACACCAAGGTCCAGAGAGGGGAGAGATTTGCCCAAGGTGGCAGAGTGAATTAATGGTGTCTCCGTCCCGTTGCTGGGAGAGGGGCTGCCTCGTCTCTCCGTTTCAGCACCACCGGGGGAGTGAGTCATCGGGAGAGTGGGGTGGGCCGGTGTGTGTGTGTGTGTGTGTGTGTGTGTGTGTGTGTGTGTGTGCGCGCGTGTGCGTGGGTGCATCCGCCTTCTCTCCTTCCCTCCCCACCGGCAGTGGTCTAGGCTGGGGTGGCCCCCGGGCCCTTGCCACAGCCCTGTGGTGCTTTTTCAGTTTCAGGCCTGAACAACGGCGACCTGGTGCTGAAGGACATCTCCCGGGAGGATGACGGGCTCTATCAGTGCACGGTGGCCAACCACGTGGGCTACAGTGTGTGCGTGGTGGAGGTGAAGGTCTCAGGTGGGTGCAGTGGCAGCGGCCCTGAGGGCCCTGGGGCGGGGAGGGCGGGACTGGAGGAGCCTGGGCTGTCTGCTCTGCCTTCCCATTTCCATCAGGGCTGGGAAGCCGCGGGGGACACAGGCATCTCCTCATCCTTCCTCACTGGGTGTCCCGGGGCCCCGACACCCGCTGGGACCCTCGCTCTCTTCCCCACAGAGGGCCGGCCCCACACTTCCCGGTTCGGGGGCACCTGCCGGGCTGCAGGAAGCCTGACTGTCTTCACTTGTCTCCACAGACTCCCGGCGCATAGGCATGATCATAGGCGCAGTGCTGGGCTCCCTGCTCATGCTGGGCTGTCTGCTGGTGGGCATCTGGGGGCTCGTCTGCTGCTGCTGCGGGGGCGGGGCCGGCGGCTCCCGCGGTGCCTTCGGCTACAGCAACGGCGGCGGCGGGGTCGGCGGAGGGGCCTGCGGCGACTTGGCTAGTGAGATCAGGTAAAACCTGATGCATGCTGCATGCTGCCGAGCGGCAGGGGACCGGCGCCCTGCCCCTCCTCACCCCTGCCTGCCACCGGGCCGGCCGGGACCCCCACCCCCACCCTGCCGGCCATCGCCAGGAGTGCCGGGGACCGCAGCATGTCGACCTGCCACCCGCCGTGGCTCCTCTCTCCCCGTCCCGCGCCAGTCTTCACCTCTGCTCCCCTGCCCTCCGTTTCCCTCCTGTCTATGCACCTCTCTGTGCACCTTGTCTAGACTGTAAGCTCCTGGAGGGCAGGGACCGTATTCCCCCCCCCCCCCCCCGTGTTTGCCCTGTTTCACGCCGGTGACAACTCTGGACATGCTTATTTAAGAAGAGTCAATAGTAAGGATAGTGCTAATAAGGTATATTCGAAACCGACTAGAAATAAACATAGAACAAGCCTAGGAGTGCTAATGACCGCAAAGCCCCGGGGAAGGAGGCAAAGGTGGAGAAGGAGGTCGAGGGGCAGAGGCGAGGAGAGGAGAAGGCGAGGGCGAGGCTGGTGTTAGCTAAGGAGAGCGAAGGACAGGGAAGGCGGCTCCTCCCGGGCCTCCGAGCCTCCCTCCCCGTCTCGGGGACGGGTGCGCACGTCGGAAGGGGCCGGGGGGCGCCCGTGGGGCTGCCCGCCGGGGGCTGGCGGACGCTCGCGGACGGGCCCCGTGTGCGGCGTGGGGTCGCCGGCCAGGAGGAGGCAGAGGAGAGCAGGCGGAGGCCGAGGGAGAGGCGAGGCGCCGGCGGAGGGCGGCGCGGGGCCGAGAGGCTGCCGGCGGCCCCCCGCTCCGGCCAGGCCGTGCCCACGCCGCGCCCGGAGGAGCCCGCTCACCCGCCCGCCTGTTGTTTCCACAGAGAGGACGCCGAGGCGCCCGGGTGCAAGGCCGGCGGGCGCGGCCGCAGCGTCACCCACCTGCTGGGGTACCCGACGCAGACCGTCAGCCGCTCCCTGCGCCGCAAGTACGCGCCCCCGCCCTGCGGCGGCCCCGAGGACGTGGCCCTGGCGCCCTGCGCCGCCTCCGCCGCCGCCGCCGCCTGCGAAGCGGGCCCCTCCCCGGTCTACGTCAAGGTCAAGAGCGCGGAGCCCGCCGACTGCGCCGAGGGGCGGCGGGAGCGCACCGACGGGCTCCTGGTGTGAGCGCGCCGCGGGGCTCCCCGCCCGCAGCTGGGGACGCGCTCCGCCCCGCGCCCGCCGCGCCCGCCCGGGCCTCCGGGCCTCCGGGACCCACGGCGCCTCCCCCGGGGCCCGCGCGCGGTGGCGGGGGGTGGGGGGGACGGCGGGGGGTGGGGGGTGGGTAGGGGGCAGCGCCGAGCGCGGTCGAGGCCGGGGGCCCGGCGTCCCCAGGCGAGGCGGAGGGCCCCGGGGCCGGACTGGATGGTTGCGTGTCAGGTCTGAGCTCCCGAGCGGCGGTGTTAGCACAATAAAGCGACTGTTAAGACCCGAGATTGTGGTGGCTGTGGTTCCACGGAGGGGCTGGCGCGCGGCCGGGGGCGCGGGCGGGAGGCTGCTGCCCCTCCTCCCCGGTCCCTCCCTCCCACCTCCGACGGTCGGGCTGGGCTGGGAGGGGCTGCCAACCCCCCTCCGTCACCCTGCGGATGGGGAACCTCCTGGTAGGCCCGGAGTCCTGCTTTCCCCTCTCATTCCTGAGGCAGGCGAGGGGAGACCGGGGGGACTGGCAGGGCTGACCTCCCGAAAGGTTCCCGGCCACCCTCAGCGCCTTCTTCCTCCTCCCTCATCTACCTCCTGCGGACTTCCTTCTCTCTCCAGGCTGTATGCCTTCCTTCCGTGCCACCCACCAGGAAGGATTTCAGAGCCATACTTTGGGGCTAGTAGACCTTGCAGGGCGTCTCGTGTAGCGATTCCCCCCACCCCACCCCCCCACGCCTGCTTTAAAGGAAAGGGGGTGGGCGTGTATTGCGTGCCCATTAGGTGCCAGGCGCTTGCCCGCTTTTTTTTGTCTTCTTCAATCCTCGCTTTAGTCCCATGAAGTCGTGCACTATCCCATTGGGCAGATGAAGAAACAGAGGCTTGAGGAAGTAGCTATCTTGACCAAGGCCACAAAGGTAATAACGAAGGTGTCGATCCAGGCATGTTGGACTCTAGGACCTCAGGCCGGTTCTCTGATACCTGAATTCCTTCCCCGGCATTTCTGACCAAGGATGTTCCAGCCCCTTGAATACCTCCAATGGCATCTTACTACCTCCCAAAGCGGTCCGTTTGACCTCTGTCCGAGAGATATTGCTACTGCGGGGGCCCAATTTTTATTCCCAGAGCTTTTATCCCTGGGTCCCAGTTCTGCCCTCAGGGGGCCCTAAGCATCACATGTTCAGTTCTCAGCTGCCTCCAGGGGACCAGGTGGTTGTCCCCTCCCCCCCCCCCCCACAATGGCTGCAGCAGTCACAAGCAGAAGTGTGTCTGGCCTAGGGGGTTGGAGGGTCTTCTGAAGAGCATAGTTCTGCCTGCCTCTGCCTAACCACCTGCCTGTCGAGAGCCCGGGCATTTCCGTCTGTTTGCCTCTTTTCCCCTGGAGGCTTCCTAACCCTCCCCGCTCCTACCCTGCGACCCACCGCATGAAGTGTGGGGTATGGGTGCACCTCAAAGCACCTGGGTTTCAAGTCTCTGAACCGAGGAAGCCCTGCAACCCTGCGTGGTCACACGCCGCTTAGGAAGCCCTTCCGGTTGTCTGGGATATGCACAAAAGGGTGCTGGTGTTGGAGGCTCTGCCTTGCTAGAGCTTGGGAAGAGAAAGGAGAGACAGTGGGACCGAAGGAACCAGGGACAAATGCTTTGGGGTGGGGACAGGGTTACAGGGGAGAAGGGCATTGAATGGTGAGGGGAACAGAGAACCGCAGGAACCGAATTCATCCCCTTGTTTGCTTGGACACATTCACGAGCATCTGTAGCAGCTAGAGAGCTAGGTCCTTGGCAGGGACGGGGCCTGGCACACTCTGGCCCGAAGGCAGGGGACTGAACGGGATGACTGGGGAGGGCCCTCCCAGTCCGAGGAGCCTCCAGCTCAGCCTCCTGCAAGGTGGCAAGGGATGGACAGCTGGCTGCGGGGGTTGTGTTGAGTGACATCATCTTCTTCATTCCAGGAACCAGGGAGCTGTGCTCAGACAGCCTTCCTTGGAGGGTGAGAACAGTGAGAGGCCCTGGCAAGGAAAGCTTATTAAAAAGCAGTAAGAGATTTTAGAGAGGTTCTGGAAACAACTTCCAAGAGGGTGACTCAGTGCACGCCGGGAAGTGCCTAGAGGCGGGCTCTCAGTGGGTACCTGTGGGCTCACCGCTGGGGTGCCGAGGGTGGGGGGGAAACACTTGCGGTGAATGTTTAACAGTGGCTTTGGGAGTGGAGGGAGGGACGGGGGCAGGGACGCCCTGACTGGTAACATCTGGCCTTTCTGAGATGCGCGCGTCCCCGGTGCGGCTGATTTCCAGCTGTCCCCGCGTCAAGTGGGAGCAGCATGCAGGACGCTCGTTCCACGAGACAGGTGCCGTGGAGGTAAATGACCCCCACCACGGAGGCAGTAGTGAATTTCAGTGAAATAATTCGGAAGTGAGGCGTTTTCTGAGTACCTACCTCTGTTGTCTGGATGCAATTTATTTGTAAATTTATGGAAGTTAATTTTTAACAATGGCCGCGTTGAACGAGGCGGGGGGGGGGGGGGGGGCTTGTACATTGTAGGGGGGCCACCCAAACGCGGGAGAGGGAATCTCAAGTCTGGTCCCAGGTGTTCTGTGCTTTTCCGTGGAGACACCAGCAGCACGAAGCCGGCTGTCTCCGCTCTGCTTCCTAGCGCTGCCTTCGGTGTCCCTCCCCAGCCTTGCCGGGGTCGGATCCTCTGCTCACCGGAACATTAGATAACTTGTGCGTCCCTGGTCACCACCAGATCCCTAGCTTGGCATCCACGGAATTTCCATGAATATGACGTCTCTTCACGAGACGCCGAGTCCCTCCTGACCCAGTTCCTCCTGAGTCTCTCCGCAGGTTTTAGGAAGTCGTGCTGCAGTCACCCTCTCTTAAGCCCCCATTCTCAAGACCCCAGAGGCATGGAATCCCAGTGAATCTTCTTCTCTGGGCTGCCGTTCAACTAGCCACATCCTGCTGCCCGATGACATTTCCATTGGTCCAGACCCGCAGACCCCGGGTGACTCTGGGGAGGGGTTCCTTGTTTCTCCTGCCTCCCCGGAAGCCAAGGGGTTTTGAGGGTTACACAATCACTGTCTGGAGGCCGGGGACTGGTTCGAACTTTGGCCTTGTCCCTGTGCTTCCCCGGGAACCCCCGCTCCCCGGAACCCCCCCTCCCCGGAACCCCCTCCCCCCCAGGAAAGCCCTGCTCTGCACCCATCCGGCCCCTCTGGAGCGATCAGCGATCTCCCATTTACTCCTGGTATTTAATAAGCCCCCAGCCCTCAGCTTCTTCATCTGTAAAATGGACTAGTCATAGGGCTGTTTTGTGTGAGTGCTTATTACGGAGCCTGGCACACCGCTGGGGCTTTGCAGCCTCCCCGCCTGCCCTTGGTATGTGAGTTCCGCTGGGCCAGAGGGCGTGGGGGCTGGGTCAGTGGCGGGCCCAACGCGGGGAGGGGGACGGAATGAATGAAGCCTTGGGATTGAACCTGGAGGCGACTTACCGACTTACCCTGTGGGGGAGGAGGTAGGGAGCCCAGAAAGCAGCCAATAGGGAAGTGGGAGGAGAGCCAGGCCTTGCCTCTGAGCTCCGGAATCCACACGCGGGTATTAATATTGACAACAATCCTCATTAGTAATAGGGTTACTAATAATAATAACAGGAAGCACCAGAAACACAAGCTCAGCAGGGTCCCAGAGTCAGGCCTGGGGACCGGCTGCCAGGATCCTCAGGGCCACCTCCCTGGACCGGGCGGGGCGTGCCCTCCTGTGCCCTGTCTTGTCCACCCACTAGCACTCAGGCCCGCGTCTGCTGCCCTCTGGGCACGGTGCCCACTGGGGCAACCCCTGGAGCGGGGACCTCGACAGCCCCTCCCAGGTGCGCAGTCCCTGCTGAGGGGTCCCCACCCAGCTGTCCCGAAGCTGAGGGGCCACCCTCCCAGCAGAGGAGTTTCTCACACATTTTTGGGAGAATCACTTCAGTCTTGGGGCTGAGTTCCTTCGGCTCAGGACAGGTTCCACTTCCTGCCTGTCTCTGCCTGTCGGTCCCTGCGGACACCCCCTGGTCTGTGCCCCTCCCCCTCTCCCACTTGGACGCCACTTGAAGCCCAAGGCCCCTCCCTGTCCGACCTGCCTGAACGCGCTTCTCGGCTCAGCCAACTCGTAATCCCGCCTCCAGCCCCAACCCCCACCTGGCCTGAGCCCCACTGCCTGCCACACTTCTTACTTCCTCCCCTCCCCTCCCCCCATCCTCCCCTCCCCTTCTCCTTCCCCCTCCCTTCCCCTCCCCCTCCTCGCCCTCTCCCCTCCCCCTCTCTCTTTCCCTTTTCCTCTCTTTCTCTCCCTCTCTCCCTCCTTCCCCCACTTCTCTCCCTACTTCCCCCCAGACTCTCTCTCTGTCTCTCTCAACCTGTGTCAGGTCTTCAGAGGCAGACTGACCATATCTGGTTCTATTACCCCAGGCTCTACATGCTCCCAGAGGAGGGGAGAGGATGTTTACTTTGCTATCTTTGAGCTGTCCTGGAGTGTCCTGCCACCCTCCTATCTCCATCACACTTCCACTGAGGGCAGGGCTGGATCACGTCCTTTCCCAGTATCTACTCCCTCTGAGAGCTCACACTCTCTCCCTGGGCTGATCTTCCCTAAGATTAGTGTGACGGATAAAGACAGCGCTGGACGCTTCTCCTCCAGCTTGGGTACCACCAACAGCCAATGGCTGTGATTCCCTTGGGGGTACGTGAGGGAAAAAGCCCCACAAATCCCCCCAGACCCTCCTCAAGGTGAACATTGCTCATCCGCTGATGAGCAAGTCAGGTAGGACCTGGGGAGAGTCTACTGGCGTTCCAGACCTTCCAGAACAGGGGGCGGCCACCAGGCAGCACTCTCCTGGACAGGCCACTGTGCCCCATGCCTTTGACTTCCAGGCTCGGTAGGAAGCTCTTCCCTGTATGGCATGGGGTGGCGGCAAGTGGCTTCTCCTTCTCCTCCTTCTCCTTCTTTCCTCCTCTGCCTCTTCTTTTAAAGTTTATTTCTTTACTTTGAGAGAGAGAGCGAGAGCATGAGTGTGCAGGGTAGGGACAGAGAGAGAGGCAGAGAGAGAGAATCCCAAGCAGGCTCCACGCTGTCAGCGCAGAGCCTGATGTGGGGCTCACACCCCCAAACCGTGAGATCAGGACCTGAGCCAAGATCTAGAATCTGACGCTTAACCGACTCAACCACCCTGGGGCCCTGGGAGGAGGCTTCTCATTCGTAGCTTATTAAGGACTTGAGGAAATGCATGTTCGTGATTATCACCATCAGAAAATTGCTTGATCAGGAGCCTAAGCTGTTCTTGTAACGGGGTTCCTGCGGGGAAGCTGGATTCCCTCCTTTCAGTGCCCATAAGCCTTTCCAAGAATGTAACGCACAGTTGGAGAAGGAGAGGAGTGGGGATGGCAATGACTTCCTTCCAAGCTCTCCACCTAGCCCTCTAAAGTCAATATACCGAGGGGGCACCTGGGTGGCTCAGTCGGTTGAGCGTCTGACTCCGGCCCAGGTCATGATCTCACAGTTTGTGAGTTTGAGCCCCACATCGGGCTCTGTGCTGACACCTCAGAGCCTGGAGCCTGCTTCGGATTCTGTGTCTCCCTCTCTCTCTGCCCCTCCCCAGCTCATAAATTAAAAAAACTTAAAAAAAAAAATTAAAGTTGATACACCGATAGCACCCGGACTTATGCACCAGGGCCGGACCTCACTCCGACACCCCATGCTCCCTACCTGCTCAGATGTCGAATGGGCATCTCAGACTCAGCACGCCCCTGACCTTTGCTGAGTCTCTTCTGGTACCGTCTTCCCCAACTGTCGATGGCAGCTCTGTCCCCCACTTTGCCCTCCCCGCAACACATCCAACCTGTCAGAAGTCCAGTTGGCTCTACCTTCAGAGGAGCTCCAGAGTCTGAGCCTCCTCTCCTCCTTCCAGAAGGCTCCCAGCCTGAGTTACAGCGACAGTGTCCTGGCTGGGGTCCCTGCTTCCTGCTTCCCCCACCCCTTGCCCACCTACACGTCATTCTCAGCGGAGAAGCCAGAGTGATACGTAGACCATTCTTCTGCTCCCAATACCGAAACGGCTTCCCCTTTTGCTTGGAACCAAGGTCAAGGTCCTTACACTAATCCTCCAGACCTGTCATGGTGCCACAGGGACATACCCTAGGGCCCTTCTCCCTTTGGCCCTCTCCTCTCCACCCACGCTGACTCTTGCTTCTTGAACACCACAGAGTATCAGCCCTGGCTGTCTCTCTGTCCAGAATGGCTTTCCTCCAGCCTTCCCAACGGCTAAACCCTCACCTCTTTCAAGTCTGCTCAAGTATCTCACTGAGTCTTATTTAAGGTTATGGTGCCCTTCTGCCCACACTTCTGATGGCCCTACCCCCTCTACGTTTTTCTTTAACCCATAGAATGCAGCCCCTTCTAAACATGCTAGGACAGGAGTGTATTTGTCGTGGTGATTGCTGATTGACACTCGACCCCGTGACGGGGACAGAGATCTTTGTCTTATTCGCTCGCGTACCTAAGACGCAAAAACGCCAGGCACGCAGTAGGCGCTCAATACATGTCGTTTCAAAGGGTTGGCGAGGATGCGGGAAGACAGGCAAGCTTCGGCAGGGAGAGTTCACCCCGGCCCAGGGCCCCTGAGGGGGTGGGAAGTTCATGGGAAGCAGCCCGTCTCCTCCCGGGTGCCCGTGAGCTCCCTTGGAGGCCCCAAAGGTGGTCTGAGCCCAACCACAGGACTACGCTGCCTGGAAGAGGGACAGCCAGGTATCGAATCTCCCACCCTGAGACTCCTGGCTTCCTCAGCGAGGGGCGGTCTGAAGAAGAGTGCCTTGTTTTGCACCTGCACGCCCCCCACACCCTGCACTGACCGCGCTGTTCACGAGTGCGTGTTGGCCATGCACTTCCTGTGTGTCGGTGGTGGGAGGGGCTACTAAACCTTCTGGGCGCTCCCGGGCTCCCTAGGGAGACCCTTAGCCTCATCCGGAAAAATGAAAGAATAATGCTCATGATGGTTGATTCGGCTTCCTGCCACGCTGGGACACTTGGCGCTCTGAGGTCACCGGAGGAAAGGGTCCTGGGACCCCGGGTGGCCGGGGCTGGTTTCAGAGCTTTGATCAGAGAACAAGATGGACAAAGGGCTGTATTCTCCCTGGGAGGTGCAGGAAGAGCCTGGAAAAAGGGACAAAGTGGGTGAGTGTGTCAGGCCCTGTGATGGAAGGTGGCTGACTGCCCAGTCATTTCTTTTTTTTTTTTAATTTTTTTTAAATGTTTATTTATTTTGGACAGAGAGAGAGACAGAGCATGAGCAGGGGAGGGGCAGAGAGAGAGGGAGACACTGAATCCGAAGCAGGCTCCAGGCTCTGAGCTGCCAGCCCAGAGCCTGATGCGGGGCTCGAACTCACAGACCACAAGATCATGACCTGAACCGAAGTCGGACACTCAACCGACTGAGCCCCCGCGTGCCCCATGCCCAGTCATTTCTAACATAAGGCCTTGCAGGGCAGAGCGGCCACATTGTGTGTGTGTGTGTGTGTGTGTGTGTGTGTTGCCTGAGATGCTCGCCAGACAGGGATAGGGTGTGTGGGAATGTGCTGTTCCCTCCTCCATCCTGTAGGCTGAGGGCCCTCACTTCTTCTGCTGAAAATGTCCAATGAGGCCTCATCCTTCCGGGACTCCAGCTTGTTCTCTGTCTCCCCTGCCCGCTGCCCCAGGCAGGACAGGAGCACTCCTCTTCTCGGTGGTGTAAGGGACCAGGAAGGAGGCCCCGATCTCACGGCAGCATTGAGGCTATGCCGGTTGGTGATGGGATGTTTGTGTGTCCTTCAAACTGGGTGGTTGGACAACCTCACAGGAGGCCGTGTGTGAAGGGGTAGGATGTTCACCACGGTCTGTGGTGGCCAGATGGCCTCAGCTCCAAGGGATGGGCCACAGCAGACCGCCAGTGCCCCCCTCTGTTGGCCTGAGAACACCCCCACCCCTAGGCCCTGACTCATGCTGCCCCTGGCTCTCTGCCCTGCCCTGCCCTCCGCTCCCCTAGGTAACTCATTGCCCCTTCAGGAGAATCTGGGACATTTCCAGCCCAGAGTGACTCGGTAGCTAGATATTCTCTGCTTCAACCCTGCTCCAGCTCTGCGGCTGAGAGCCCCATGCAGGCAGGCGCTGGCCTCCATTTTGGAAGGCTGGACCCTCCCCTCCCTACCGTCCACCAAGGCTCACCAGACTCTCCTTCCACCAGCCGGCCTGACCCTGAGGCCACTCCTCTCGATGTCCTCACGACCCCGTGGCCTTGACCTGGCTAGCGCGACTTACCTGTGTGGGACAGTGTGCTGTCTGACCGTCACTCCGTGACACTGTCCCTTTGCTTGGAAACGCGCTCCTGAGTGGCATCGGGGGCTCCACCTGGACAACCCAGGTGGGACGCAGGATGCTGCAGCAGGGGGCATGAGGTGGGTTGCGTCCGGAGGGTGCTGGGGTCAAGGACAGCCCTTCATGGCCACCCATGCAGCTCCAGCACCTCCCACCCTTGTTAGCCTCAGATGCCGAGTGTTCCAGGCTTTCCGGGGCTGGGTTGGCGGGATTCAGGCCGGGCAGGGAAGCTGACCAGGGCAGGAAGGGCAGCGCGGTGGTGCGGTGAGGGTGCGGTGGGGGGGCCCTCTGGCCTGAGGCTCTTGCAGCCCCTCCAGCCTCAAGTTCGCGTAGAAGGATCTGGAATGGAAACACCTACCCGGCTCCGGGCATGAACCATTGTCCCGGGGCGGGGTGGGCGGGGAGTGGAGCGGAGCAGAAGTGGTGGCTTTTCTTCCTCAAATCATCTGCATGTAAACCATTAGCTTGCACTGTATGAAATTACCCATATGGGACCTTTTTCTTTTTAACTTCTACAAATGGCCATTTTCATATGATTCATTTCAACACGCTGTTCATCCTCCAAATATTTTCTTTAAAAAATTGTTTTTAATGTTTCTTTATTTTTGACAGAGAGAGAGAGAGAGACAACATGAGCAGGGGAGGGGCAGAGAGAGAGGGAGACCCAGAATCCCAAGCAGGCTCCAGGCTCCGAGCTGTCAGCACAGAGCCCGACGTGGGGCTGGAACTCACGGAGTGTGAGATCCTGGCCTGAGCTGAAGTCAGACGCTCAACTACCTGAGCCACCCAGGCGCCCCTGTTTTGTTTCTTTTAAAGCCCCCTTCCCCGAAAATTCTGTCTGCATGTCCAGTTTGGGCACATGGCACCTCCTTCCTCCTGGTTACTAAGGTCAAAGGCCCCGGTGTCTTCCCTGACCCCTCCCCGCAGCCACGCTGTCCCCGTGGTCTCGATCTTGCTGCTGTCACTGCCACAGCTCACCTGCTGCTCTCCTGCTCCGTCCGTTCCCCCCAGGCCCCAGAGCGAGCTTTTAAACATGCAAGTCTGGTTGCCTTCCTTCCCTTCGTAAAACTTTCCAGTGGCCTCCTTTCGCATTAGAATTAAATATTAAATCTTCCCGTGTCCTACCAGACCCTGCGTGAACTGACCTCTGCCATTCCTGCCTCCCAGAGTGCAGCTTGCTCATCACTGCCTGGCCACAGGGACCTTCCTGCAGACCCTTCTGGATCTTTCCAGAAGGGCTTTCGGGTGGCTCATTCCCCAGCACGGCAGGCCTTTCCCCTTGGCCGTCCCTGCGGGTCTCAGCGTGGGCTGGTCCCCGGAGTCACCCTTTGTGTCAACCTGCCCCGGCCCTACTTGGCTCCCTCGTTACTCCTGCTCACAATTTTTGGCTCTTCTCCGTAGAGCTTAACGCATTTTTTAAAAAAATTTTATTTATTTTTAAATTTGCATCCAAGTCAGCATATAGTGCGATACTCATTTCAGGAGTAGATTCCAGCGATTCATCCCCAAGTATAACCCCCAGGCTCATCCCAACACGTGTCCTCCTTGATGACCCTCCCCCATTTAGCCCATCCCCCCACCCACCCATTTAGCTCATCCCTCCACCTACAACCCCCCCATCAGCCCTCAGTTTGTTCTCCGTATTTAAGAGTCTCTTCTGTTCTGTCCCCCTCCCTGTTTTTATATTATTTTTGCTTCCCTTCCCTTGTGTTCATCTGTTTCGTCTCTTAAATTCCACACATGAGCGAAGTCTTCGGATATTTGTCTTTCTCTGAGTGGCTAATTTCGCTTAGCACGATACCCTCCAGTTCCATCCCCGTAGTTGCAAAGAGCTTAACACAGTTTTAATTGGAGGTTGTGTGTATCTGTTTATTGTCTGTCTGTCTCTAGACTAGACTGCAAGCTTCCTGGGTGCAGGGCCCCATCTGTCTGGCTCACGGCTGTGTTCCCAGGGTGCTACCCGCTCATTACAAGATGTGCTGCGTGGTGACTGCTGGGGACAGACTGCTCAGTCCTCCGGGAAACCAGGGGCCGTTGTCCCGGTCTGATCAAGACCCACTCCCCCGTGTTCCTTTAGAGCTGCAGTGACAGCTGGTGGGGGACGCCATGGGGGGAGGTCTCAGGTTCAAGAGGTGGGTGGGAATCATGATAGAAAGAAATCCAGGGGGAGAAGTGTCCATATTGCCCTTAACACTTGCAGTGCTAAACCGAGCTAACAGTTTGTTACGGAAAACACGTCCTGCCCTCCTACTTTGACAAGTACACCTTCAAAATGACCCGGAAGGCCAGATCCAGATTCCGAAATCTTGGCTTTTGGGGGTTTCGTAGCAGGGCTCAGTCTCCAAAGAAGACTCCCCCCTCCCCTTCTTGCCCACAACTCTGTCCCACACACTGTGAGGGGCTTGCCCACCTGCGTGGCACCCTGGCTCCGTGTCTGAGCTTCGAGCTGACCCCCAAAGCTGCCTCTTAGCTGCCCTCAGGCGTAGGGGTGCCCATACAGGCACTTTGTTCCATCTTTGGGAGGGCAAGTGCAGGAAAGGGCTTGTACAAGGCCCAGGTTCCCATGTGGACAAGGGATTCCAGGATTCTGGATGTTCTAGAAGGGTAAGAGGGAGCTCCAGGTGGACGGACCCTTGCCTGTGCAGGAGACTCACAGCAAGCTCTGCGGTACAGACCCGGGGCCGCGGCCCTCTCGCCTTGGCAGAAGGGTGACACTATCTATGCTCGCGGCCTCCGGGAATAACTGGACAGGGAGTGGAGAGGCAGACACCCTGTTGTACCTGTCCTTGCTGGACACAACCCTCGGAAGAACAAACTCTGCAGGGTCCGCTGCCCGGAGTTGGCCGAGGCTCTAGCTGGTCCCTCTCGGGTGAGTCATACGAGAGAGCTCTCCATTTCCTCCTGGCTGTTGTCCCCTGGAGGGGACCCTAAGGGCAACCCGCCGACCCACCGGGGATGCTGCCCTGGGAAGACCGGCCCCTGGAAACCTCTGTGCCGTAGTTCCTCCTGATGGAAGCTCCACTCCCAGCCGGAGTCTCTGTCCCTTTCGTCACTTTCTTCGGGGACCTGACTGCCCTCCTTGGGGACCGACGTCTCAGGAGCCAGGAGATGCCTTGGCGCACACGCTGGGGGCTGCATGACGGTTTACTCGCTGGCATCGGACTGCGACGCCTCTATCTGGCCTCCTCTGCCTCCCGGCTGGTGCTGGGGCAAGAGGAGACCGGCAGGTGAGCGGTCGGTGTGTTACAGATGGACCGATAGACGCATTGCCTTCCCTACTGATCCCAGTTCAGACTTCTTCTTGCCCTTGATTTTGTTAAACCGACACCCCCTCGGACAAGATGTCCCGCGACTCTTCTCTGTTCCCCACAGGGAGGACCCCTGATCCCAGCTAGGCCGACTGCGCCCAGTTTGTTTGCCGGGAATTTCGATCTTCAGACTGAACAGAAAGAGAGCAGATTTATTCGACGGCGGCCCCGAGGACGCTGTGCCAATGCCTGTATCCCCGAGGCCACCTGGCTTTGTCCTTTCTGAGGCCCCGTTCCTCAGTGTTTTCTTTGGCTCTCCCAGTGCTGTAGACCGAACATTTGTGTTCCCTCTCCCCAAATTCATATGCTGAAATCCAGTTCCCAGTGTAAAAGTATTTGGAGGTAGGGCCTTCAGAAGAGACCAGGTCCTGAGGACAGGGCCCCTGGGAATGGAATTAGTGCCTTTATAGAAGGGACCCCAGAGAGCTCTCTCTCCCCTTCTGCCATGTGAGGACACGGTGGGAAGATGGCCATCCATCCGTGAGCCAGGAGGTGGGCTCTCCCCGGACACCGAATCAGCCAGCACCTTGATCTTGGACTTCCCAGCCTCCAGAACCACGAGAAATAAATTTCTGTTGTTTCTAAGCCACCTAGACTCTGGTATTCTTCTAGAGCAGCCTGAACTAAGACACTGAGCTACCTACAGCTTTCTAGAAAATTCCTCCTTTTGCATTAGTTAAAACCAGAGTTGGTTTCTGTTCTTTGCCTCCAAAGAACTCTGATGCCAGGTTTTCACAATATTGTTAGATATCCTAAAGAACATGGCTATTTACTTATTTATTAAATTTTTTTAATGTTTATTTATCTGAGAGAGAGAGAGAGAGAGAGAGAGAGAGAGAGAGAGAATGAGCAGGGGAGGGGCAGAAAGAGAGGGACACACAGAATCCGAAGCAGGTTCCAGGCTCTGTGCTGTCAGCACAGAGCCCGACGCGGGCCTCGAACCCACAAACCCTGAGATCGTGACCTGAGCTGAAGTCGGATGCGTAACCGACTGAGCCACCCAGGCGCCCCAAGAGCATGATTTATTAAACGGCCAAATGTATCCTATTGACTTATTTGGCTGATTTCGTGTCGTTTTGTGCTTTCCTGGCTTTCCCACTGATGCCTCCCCCTGTTCATTTCTGGTACATTCCTGGGCAACAGGCCGAGAGAAGGGCGGAGGAAAGGAAGCTGGGAGAAATCTTGTTTGCAGGAAGCTGGCGTGTTTCTGACACACAAGCTGAATCGTCTCATCGGCCTCCTTCATTTCGCTGTCCCCTCATTCTTCCCTTACTTTACAATTCTCGTGTGATGTGGGAAGGCTCTTATGGGTTGTGCAGGGCAGGGATGGCTAATAGGTTTCATCTTGGCTCCCAACTTCTGTTAATTGGCCCGAGTCACTTGAGCGTTGGGCTGCCTGGGGACTCAGTGGGAGCAGTGTGTCATAAGTAATTATGCCCGACACGGTGCTGGAGGGCGGCGTGGAGGGAGCGCATATTTGTCATTCCCGATGTGCCGCGACTTCCCACCTGACACGAAAAGGCTCTAGTCTGTAATATCGCTCTGCGATGGGTTCTGTGCCACCGCTGTCACCAAAACAGCTCACTTCATATTGGGCTCTCCATCTGGCAGGGAGCTTTTCCCTGGCAGTGCGGTGCAGGGGAGGGGCTGGGCCGATTCGATAACCTGAAGCTAACTCTGACTCTGTCACTGACCAATTATGTTGTTCCAAGGAGTAACCATCTCTTTGGGCCTTGGCTTTCCCCCTGAGAAATGAGAAACCTGAACTGAGAAACCACAACGTTTCCTTCCAGCTTGAAGGTCCTATTACTGGTATGAGTCACCATCTGCCTCTCAGGGATGTGTTCCTGTGGCCTCGGCTGTACAACCTGCCTACGGGAGAGCCCTTCGAACACTTGGGGACCCCCTGAGTCTTCTGTTCTAGGCTCAGTATGACCAGTTTCTTCTGTCATTTCTCGGATGATAAGGCTTCTAGACTTTTCGCGATTTGGGTCATTCTCTTCTTGACACCCAAGTTTTCCGGTGGTTCCCTGGAAGTGTGGCTCCCAGAACTGGCTAGTTGTGCAGAGGGAGTATCTCTGTTACTTACCTGTGTGCTCAGCCTGCCATCCCCCCCACACCCCTGGCAGACGGGGCCGACGCTGACCAGGGCACAGCCCGAGGGGAGGCACCCACTGAAACTTTCCCGGATCTGGGGGTGGTTGAGATGGTTGCTCTGTGCCGTCCTTTTTTTTGTTTTTATTTAATTTGTTTAATGTCTATCTATTTTTGAGAGAGAGAGAGAGAGAGACAGAGCACAGGCAGGGGAAGGGCAGAGAGAAAGGGAGAGAGAGAATCCCAAGCAGGCTCCACAGCGTCAGCGCAGAGCCAGAGGCAGGGCTCGAACTCACAAACCGTGAGATCACGACCTGAGCCAAAGTCGAGAGTCAGACGCTAAACCCACTGGGCCACCCAGGCGCCCCTGCGAAACTTTTTAAATGAGGAACTGGGCGTTCCTATCCCCACTGATGCCAAAAAACCATGTATCTCTCACACTTCTCTTCTGCCGTGCCCCCCTCTCCACTCTCTCTGGCATCGTGTCACAGGACCCCTCCACCCTAGCAGCTCTTGCTTTTGTGCTTTGCATGGAAGGACAGGTACAAAGCCTCTTGCTCAAGGAAAGTTGGATGAAAACAAAGAGCAAAAAACAGAGCCTACCGGAAATAATGGTATAAAGGTTGTCGTGGGAGGAATCTGGCACCCAAACAGATGGGGGCGCTCCTGGCTACCTCAACCCCAAGGATGTGTATTCTGAAGACCACAAGGTCCCCCCTGCTGTGGCCCCAGTCGCCCCGACCCTCCCATTCCGCCCTCCCCCACCGCACCCTCCCTGGCCTCCACTAGCGTGGAGTTTTGGAAAGCACTAACCATGCCCCCACTTCCGGGCCTTTCTTTGTACCCTCTGCTCTCTGGATTACTCTTGGCCCACCCACCGCACGGTTCACCCCACTTGCCCATCTGAGATGGGCCCCGCCTCCCCAGCACACCCTTCTCTAGCCTTTTACTCTGCTTTATCTTCTTTTTTTTTTTTTAAGTTTATTTATTTTGAGAGAGAGAAAGAGAGAGCATGGCAGAGAGAGAGGGAGAGAGAGAGAGAATCCCTGTGCCAGCAGCGCAGAGCCTGACTCGGGGTTTGAACCCACGAACCGCGAGATCATAACTGGAACCATGAAATCAAGCTCCAGACGCCTAACCGACTGAGCCACTCAGGCGCCCCGCTGCTTTATCTTCTTATTAGAGCCCATCGACCTCTGACACATACCTCCTTGCTTGTTTGTATTTCTAGAATATAAACTCCACGAAGGAAGGGCTTTGTCCGCTTCTGATTTGCCTCAGACCGTACCCAGCACGTGCCGAACCTTCAATCGATGTTTGTCCTGTGTGACCTTTAAACCATCGGTCCCGGTGCTTGTTAGCACGTGGTTCTCTCAGAAGTTCTTTGGGTTTTTCGGTGGAGGGCTGATTAGTCCACTAGCTGACAAGTGTATCGTGGGGAACGGGAGCATCCGTCTATTTGAGCGGCGTGGGCCTATTTAAAAAGGCCCCGGTGCACCACATCACAGAACCACGGCTAAATGAGGTCACTAAGAGTTAACTCATGAAGGGAGAAATGTGGGTCCCACCCCCCATCCAGAATTTGCCTGATCTGAGGTGGGGCCTGGGAGATGGAGGGAAGAAAGTAGGGGGGATACAGGGTGTGTGTGTGTGTGTGTGTGTGTGTGTGTGTGTGTTTCCTCCACACAGCCACCATGGCTCCTTGCTAGATCCTGGGCTGTCTCTTCCACATCATTTTTAGGGATGGAGGCCAGTTTTGCATGAGAAATCAGTGACCATAGGGAATGCCTCTAGGTGGCAGGTGGGGGCAACACCCGTTTCCAGGTTGGGAGGCCACAAGCACTGTTTAGGGGGACAGGGGGAAGGTTGGGTGGGGACAAGTGGGTGCAGGAAAGGCAAGAAGACAGGTGTTGCCCCGGTGACCCGCTGGGGACCACTGAGCAGAGCCGGCAGGCAGGGAAATTCCAGAACAAGTTGAGTGGAGGAGTGGGGATGTGACGCTAGAGGCCAGCTGTGCTGACCCTGACCATTCGTTGAAGGTAAAGTGACTTTCCAGCAATTGGGAGAAAGAGGGGAGATCCTGGCACAGGACTGACCTAGTGAGTGACTGAAGTTTCCCTGGGAAAATACTTCAAAACTTGCCCCGTTTCCTCACTGTTATCACAGAACATCCCCTCTAAGACACTGGATGTTCTGCAGGATCCACAGGGACATTGACTGTTCAGGCATTCACCCCCCCCCTCCCCCCACTGCTGATGAACTATTGTTGTGGACTGGATTTGTCTCTTCAAAATCCATTCGTCCAAGTCCTAACCCCCAAGATCTCACAATACGACTGTACTTGCAAATAGGACTTCAAAGAGATAATTAAAGTTAAATGAGGTCACTGGGATGGGCCCTAGTCCATTATGACTGGTGTCCTTATAAAAGAGGGAGAGACACCAGGGATACGTGCACACGTAGAGAAGAGGCCACGGAAGGACACCTAGACAAGGAAGGCATCTGCAAGCTAAGGAGAGAGGCCTCACAAGAAACCAAAGCTGCCTACACCTTGGTCTTGTGCTTTTAGCCTCCAAGGCTACGAGAAAGTGAATTTCTGTTCTTTAAGCCCCCGATTCTGTGATATCTTGTTACGGCGGCCCTAGCAGACCGATGCAAGTATTAACTAACTGGCACCAAAGAATTGCATCCAGTCTGGGTCCCGGACCCTAAAAGATATTAGACATTTGAACTAACAGAGAAACTGTGAATCGCCCATTTCCAGCTCTGGCCCCAGCCCCACCCCTGTAGTTTGAGACCCCGATGTCCCCTGATGACCAAGGCCTTATCATGAGATCTAGAGATAGACAAAGGTGAAGGAGGGGGTGCTCTGTGATCTTGCCCCGAGCAGAGCCAGGACATGCAAGGAGCGGAGGGTGGGGGGCGGGCGGAGAAGGAGGGGACGTGGAAGGTTGTGCCAGTGTTTTCCGTGTGGTGGCTCCCAGTGCAAGAGCTTCCCGGGCTGCTCCTGGAGGTGGGACAGGAGTGTCACCAGAGGCATGAGGACCATGGTCGTTTCCAGACACCAGCTATGGCCCAGAGCATCGTGTACTTCCTGATGGTCCAGGCAACAGTTTATATCCTCCTTCTTTGCAGACCCTACACAAGGGGATTCTCCGTCTCTGGAGCCACTCTGTCGGTACAGATGTCCTTCTGCTTTTTCCCTGGCAAAGAGATCAGAAAGGTTACCTTCCAACAGCTGCCCTCTCACTTTGGAATCTCGGCTTGGCCCGAAGCCATCCCGGACAGCCTGGGGTGGACATCCCCATGAAGCCCAGGTCAGTGGGGTGTTTCTGTCAGGGGCAGGGCATCCTGGGGTCCAGGCAGGGGCTGTGCCGGAGGGATGGCTCAGAACCCAGCCCCACCTCTGACTTTCCCCTTTTCTCTTCTCCTGGAGAAGGAGGACTTATCAGCTCCTGGCCAGACAGGTACTTCTCTCAGGGAGCATTTCCTAGGAATGGTGGGCAAGCACGGGGCTGGCGTCCATTTAGACTTGTGCTCAACAGAACTTTATCCCTACGAGCGCTGTTCCAGGGACCATCGCTAGACAACCCGGTGGCAAGTCAGCCTTTGCCTTCAAGGGGCTGAGAAGGCAGCGGGAGAGTGAGTGCAACGAGGGCTGGGGGCGATGGAGATTAAAGGAAGAACACCAACCGCGCCTGGGCTGGGGGAGCAGGTCAGGAAGGCCTCCGGGAGCAGGTGCACCTTGGAGACTGTGGAGGAGATAGTCACATGAAGAAGGGGGATTGGGCGGAAGCCATGGAAAGTGCGTTCCAGACAGAGAGAACGGCTGGCACGAAGGCCTGAAGAGGCAGGCAAGAGGAGCGGTCATTTTCAGAAGTGCAACAGACACTTTGCCTTGTTTAATCTGATTGGAGACCAGGGGATGCGGTGAGAGTCAGGACCTGATGTGATAGAGGGAAGGAGGACAGACCATGCGAAGCCTAAAACGGAGGAGGTCCAACCTTGCCTTCCTTCCCAGTAGGTCCTCCTCCTCCAAGGACATCTGGCGTCTGGAGGACTCCTACCTGAGTAGCAGGGGTGCCAGACAGAGAGGAGACCAGCCAGGGTCAGGAGCAGGGCCACGGGCACCACCACCAGCACCATGTCTTTGTAGGAGGACTTTCCTGGGGCTGGACACGGAGGGGGCAGGGTCAGAGGGGGGCTGGAGGCTTCACAATCCCTTAACCACTGACCCCCGGCCCTTGGCATACCTGCCTCGTGATGGCAGCTCTCCCAAGGGGTGACGGTGGCCACGTCCCGGCTGACAGGGTTGGAGACAGTGCAGGAATAGGCCACACTCTTGTCTCCTGGTCCCAGCGAAACCTTCAGCACCTGTCCATCCGTGAAGAGGCTGCTTGGCTCAATACCAAAGTCAGTGGTCCCCTCCCGTCGCCAGCTATAGGTTATGTCACTGATGTTGGGGGCCCAACAGGACAGGAGCACCTGGCAGGTCTTGGGGGGCTGAGCGTCCCCCGACACAGCGATGAATACTTGCACCACGGGCCTGGGCACTGCATCTAGGCAAGAACAGAAGAGCAGGCACGGGTTACAGTGATGCTGGGCAGGGCCCAGAGCGCCAGCCCCGGGATCCATGCAGGGTTGGAGGTCACCTCTGACCAGGCGCCGCACTCTTGCTGCAGAGCCTAGTCTGGTTTCCCGTTGTCCAGGACAGAAGCTGAGTTCCTTAGTCTGGGAGTCGAGACCCTTCAGGAGATAGTCAATGCCAACCTCTCCGGTGGTAGCTTCCTGCCGGTCTGACTCACCTGCCCTAATGAATTTCCAGTTCTCCGGAGCACGGCGCCCTTCCGCGTCTCTCATGCTCTCATATGGGTCGCCTGCGCACGTGTACCTTTCTCTTCTCTTCCTCCTAGGGAACTCCTACCAATCCTTCAAGACCCAGCTCGGACACGTTGCTTACTGCTCCGATTGTGAAGCCTTCCCTCACATTCCAGGCTCCGAACTCTCCAAGAACTCGGCCTGTCCCTTGTCATAGCACTTTCTTCATGATATATCAGCCAGAGAGATGATCGGCAGATATTGAGTCAGGCAAGAAAACAGACACATTCCTGGACTATTCGAGCTTACAGTTTGGTGGAGAAGACAAGTGATTGAATAACTAAGAAAATAATTACAAGGCTGCAACGCCCTACGAAGGAGACCCGGGCAGGGGGCTGGGGGTTCTGTTTTGTTTTCTTCATAACCTTAGCCCTCTAGGTGCACAGACACCTGGACCACTGCGCAAATTGGAGTCCTGGCATCCTAGACTGTGGCTTCCCTTTCCTGTGTAGCTTGATGAGTAAATCCTGAGTCTCTGTGGCAATGGGGGCCAGCGGGAGAGCATTCTAGTGACAACGGGAGGGCTCAGTCTCTGACAGTATTCCAAAGTCAAGCCGAGTAAAACCTCATTAATGCCAGCTCAATCTGGGGGGATTTGTGAGATGGCAAAGGAAAGATTTGCTGGGCACACTAATAGTATAAACAAAGATTAACACACGTGCGCGCGCGCGTGCGTGTGTGTGTGTGTGTGTGTGCGTGCGCGTGTGGTGGATATTTACATCGCTTAAGAGGACAAGCTGCTTCCAAACACTATCAGGCACAGTAGAAACACCCATTGACATTTCTAGTAACTGATCTGCTAATTCAAATCATTCTTATCTATTGTCAAAGCAGAGCTCCCCAGGACGGCTACTTGGCAGCTTTGTGCAATTAGTTCTAATCACGCTATGTATTTGGAAGCAATAAAACAGCAATTTCCTTAAAATCTGTAATTCAGATGCTGAGAACAAGGCATTTTAGAGCTTAGTGGTGTGGGTGCTGCATGTATTATCACATTCAATGTCCTCATTTCACATGTGCAGCAGCTGAGACTTAGAATAGGAAGAGGCTCCAGGGCTGCCTGTGTGGTTGTGGAGGTTATTCACTGCACAAG
Source organism: Panthera pardus (assembly GCF_024362965.1). NCBI lineage: Eukaryota > Metazoa > Chordata > Mammalia > Carnivora > Felidae > Panthera > Panthera pardus. The sequence continues at coordinate 4,520,583 of NW_026526777.1, read as the reverse complement.
GGAATGGGGCTGAGGGGATAACAGGTGAGGGTGGGGCTGCCTAAATCCAGCCCCCCCTCTGCTTGCCAAGCTGGGCAGCTGGGTTCAGGGCTGCGTGCATTCGGGACACCCATCTAACCGCACACTGGCACCCCAGGGGCTCACCCAAGGGCAGCCAGCTAGCTGTCTTTGGGTTGGTTCATGGGGGGCGCTCTCTCCTTCCCAGTTTACGACTGCCCTTCTCTCCCTCACCGTCTTCTTCCTCCCAGGTGTCGCTCGTGCTTTTCATTCTTAAAGTTGGGCTTTGCTCTCCCCACTACTCTACCAAATGTCTGAGGTTTTACTGAAATAGTGGTTGGGGGTAACTCACCCACCTTTTCCGAGCCATTAGGTAGATGAATGAGAGCTCAAAGGCCACTGTTTTTTGCTTGTTCGGCAGGAATACAGTGGAGGTGGGGGCAGTAGATGCAGAAGTAGAGGGGCTGATGGTGACAGAGGTGATGTGGCAGGAGGCAGAGGGAGCAGGGGGGAAGTTGCTGGAAAGCAGGGTCCACCTAGTCCGCAGCGAAGTCAGCCGCCCCAGCTGAGGTGCCGAACGCAGCCGCCTGAACGACCTTGGCGGACCTCGGGGAGCAGGAGGCCCACCCAGCCGAGCCCCGTCACCCACAGATCATGAGAAATTAACAGCGTTGTTTTCAGCCCGTAGGTTTGGGGACGGTTTGCTCTGCGACAGTGAACAACGGAGAGAACCTGTGACCGTTATACATCGGAAAATCTCTAAACACGGCGAAAAGAACTCTCGAAAGCAGTGTCAAATAAAAATTCCACACTGTATGATAAAAAACATCGCGTCGTGGTCTGATGGGCCGTACTTTTTTCCCCTGTAGGAGTTTGTCAGGTAATGGCACATCCTATGAGCTTAGAAGTTTGCAGTGCGGGCCCAGCGCCCTCTCAGATGTTTTCCCAGACGCGCTCTGTTTCCCCCTTTGCAGGTGCCTCGTTGTGACATTGCTCACGACGCCCGTTTTCTAAGGGAGAAAGGTGAGCGCCAGGGAGGCTTAACCTTGTGTCCTTGGCCACCGAGCCAAGAAGAGGCCGCTCTGGAGTTCAGGCGAGGACCGCGGGGTGGCAAAGCCAGGCTGCCCCAGCAGGGAGCTCACCTGGGAGCACCGGAGGAACTTTCTCAGCTGTGCCGTGGGGACAGCTGTGCCCCGCGTCAGCCGGGAGGTCAGAGGCCAGAGGCCCCTGGAACCCTGTCCTCCCCAGCTCCCAGGACGCAGGATGCCTTTCCAGTGTCGGGGGTACTCACCATGCACCTTGAGCTGCAGGATCTGGGTCCGGGCCCGACCCCCCGTGTCCACCAGCAGCACGGAGAAGTTGCCGCTGTCTCCCGACTCCAGCGGCTGGAGCGCCAGGCTCAGGTTCTTGTGCAGCTGGGCTCGGCCCAGGAAGCGGGAGTGGTAGAGAGTCTCCGGGGCGCCCCGGAAAAACGTGGCCACGAGCTCCTCCGAAGGCCAGAGCGATCTCCAGATGGCCTCTCGGACTTGGAAGCCGGGGGGGCACTCTGCCGCCAGCAGCACGGAGCCCCCGATCTGGCCGTGCACTTGGGCACCATGGACGGCGGCGGGAAGGAGGGCTGAAAGGACGGAGCCCATCAGTCTGCCTGCCCCACAGCTCCTCGCCTCTCTCCCTCTGCTCCTCCCGCACCCCGCCAAGCTGCCGTGAAGCCAGCACATTAGGGCCCCTCTCCCCACGCTCCCGCCACCCACGCTGAGCAGGTGCACCGTGCCAGGGACCGGGAATAAAACCGTCAGGGAGAGAATCCCTTACGCTCACAGAGGAAGTCAGACTCTAAGCGAATGATTAAAATATAGTAAGCACCACGATGGGGAGAAAGGGAGGCTCCGGGAGAACCCAGGGAGGGTGAATGGTCTTGAGGGGCTCAGAGGGGAAATGGCTAAGCTGAGACCAGAAGGGGGAGTGGGGATCAGCCAGGCCTAGGAGAAGAGGGCTGTCTGGAGCCGGGAAGCGTCTCAGGCAGAGGGAAGGACGGCGGAGGGTAGGAAGGCCCGGCCAGCAGGCGAGCAGGAGGGCAGGGTGCAGGGAAACTGAAACCAGTTCTCTGCAGGGGGGAGTCAGAAACCGTACTGCGGAGTCCTTGGCCGGAGCCAACCCGGGGCCTGAAAGCAGCGTCTGGTTTTATCTTTAGAGCCGTGGGAGGCCTTGCGCAGGGTTTAAGTAAGAGAGTAACAGGATGAAATTCTGGTTCGAAAGACCATGGGGGGGGGGGGAGCGCGGGGAATGTGCCGGAAGCTTCGGGGGCGGGCTGCTGCTGTTTTTCCACCTGCAGTGAGTGAACTCCTGCTGCAGGGGGGTGGGCGGCAGCGATGGGGAGAAGTGGGAGGGGTGGAGAGGGATTCAGGTGTGCAATCAGTGAGGCCTGAGCCTAGTTGTGGTCCGGGGAGCCAAGGAGGGGGAGTCACGGATGCCAGGGACCCGAGGGCGCCGGTCTCTGCCGTCAGGAGCTGGCGGAGGTGAGAGGCTGAGGTGGGGTGATGCCTCTGCGGGAGGTACCCCTGAACCCTTTGCTGGCCGATCGCTGCTCATCCGGACCCACTGCCTCCCCTGAACCCCCCCTCCCGTCAGGGCAACATCCACCCTGCTTCTCTGTGCGCCCAGCACCCTGGGGCGCCCCGTTCCTCTGCTGCGATTGCCCATAGATGAGTCAGGCGCCTGCCGCGAGACGGCGAGCTCCTCTTGTCCTCTTCGTACCCCCTGCCCGCCACTGTTCAGAAACTCAACTTGCCGTACTGGGTGGATGATGGGATTCCCGGGGGACTCACCTGGCGCCTGGCACAGGGGGCACCTGGCACAGGGGTCACCCGGGGTGCGGGGCACAACACGGCCCGTAGAGAACGCACCCAAGCGCAGGGCGTCTGCTTAAGGAGTCGTGTTCTGGGGGCGACGCTCGGCCGGCCCCCTGCCCCTCTCGCTGCCCTCCCTGGCCCTACGCATCGGGCCCGGCCGCAGAGGCTACAGTGTTAATGCGTACTGGGTGTGCAGAGTGGTGCTGGCTCCCAGTCGAGGCTCCTAGGCCTCCCGCAGGCTGATGGAAAGACGTGCTTCTTTGTGAGAGTCTGCTCTGCCCTGTCTTCCTCTACGAGAATCCCCTCGCCCTTCTCACAACCGTCTCTGTCCGAACCACTGGCACCACCAGCCTAAGTTTTAACGGCCCTGGACCACAGGACATGTCTCACGGACGCGGATGCTTCTAGAGCAGCCAGCACATCCCATCCAGGACCCTGCATCTCTTTGGCTCCCTCCGGCTTTTCAAGGTTGCCTGAGAACCTGCTTCCGCCTTCCCTGGACCTCCTCGGCCCCTGGGTCCTTGCTTGGGATGAGGCCCCTGCCCAGAAGGCTGGTGAGGGGCCCTGGTCACGCACCTGCCCCACTTACCTTCCCAGAGAAGCAGACTCCACAGGGACCACATGGCCATCCTTCTCCAGAGAGGCCAGCAAGCTCTTTCGACAACCCCAGTCCAGAACATCCTGGGTCAAGTGGATACCCAGAGGGAGCTGTGGTCCTTCTGGGAAGTCCCATGTTCAGAAGGAGGAATCTTGACTCAGAACAGGATGGCCCGAAAGTGAAAATATCCAGAGGAAAGTGGAAGTTGGCCATCGGCCTAGCTGGACTTTCTCAGGAGCGGATTCTTGTAAGTCAGCCTCTTTCATGTGCCCGTGGTTGGCCAATGCCATTGCCAGTGGCAGGCGCCCCAACACAAGCCCACGTCTTCCTGTGGGACCCGCCGGCCCTCCCTGCATCCCACTGGCCCCCTGGCTGGCCGCCTTTCCTGCCGCAGCCACAGAGAGGCCTCCAGATCGCAATTCCCTCTGTTACTTCTCTAAAATTCTTCCGCACCTCCCGCCGCCCTCAAAATAAAGACGAAAGTCTCGGCCTGGTGTGCAAGACTCTCCTAAGTTCGACTCCGGCACGCTTGTCCGAGCTGGCCTCCCCGGCCCAGCCTGCTCTCTGGCCATCCCAAGCCAGGAGTGCTCCTCCTGGGAGCACCCTCTCCAGCCCGGTGCTGGCTCCTCCAGTGGGCGCCCTGCTCCGTTCGCCCCTCCGGGCCGGGTAGGCTGCAGCCAGCGGGCTCCCACCTGAGCAGACGGAGTGAGGGACCTCCTCTCCCGAGCCCAGTGCCGGCCGGGTCTCTGCCATGACCCTTGGCACGCTGTCCTGTGATGGCTTTCTTGTCTCCACGCACTGTTTGCCGGCGAGGTCTTCACTCGTTCATGTCTGTGTTCCCCTTGGCGCTCGGCACACCATGGGCGTTTAATAAACACTTGGAAAGGAGCGCACAAATCCTGCACACGGTCACAGGCCTCCTCCGCGAGGGTCTCATTGCCGCCTGTCAGGCGTGGGGCCGAGGTCAGCCCCGTGCGGAGGTCACGAGTGCGAGCTGGGACGGGAGCCTCACCCTTGGGAGCCCGGGCCACGTTGCCAGAGCTGTGTCTCCCCCGCCCTGGGTCTCTTCGCGCTTCCGGTTATGTGGCCGCTTCAGTCTGGGGAGGCTTTTCGGGAAGACGAGGGGAGTCCCCGCGTCCCGAGCGTGGCTCGCCGTGTCTGGTCCCGCAGAACTCCTGGCCTCTGCTAGGGACCCGACCAGGAACGAGGCAGCCATGGTGTCGGGACAGCAGGAGGATAGGCTTCCTGCCTTTCAGGTGCTCACAAGCCAAGTGTCCTGGCTTGGATATGCCCAGGATGAAGGTCGGCCGTGCCGCAGGCTCTGTGCCATGGGCAGCACGGCTTCTCCGTGCAGAGGGTGCGGTGGGGAAGAGGCGTCCGTGGATGTGGGCAGGGGACGCTTCCCTAGAAGGTGGGCTTTGAGCCGCACCTTGAAGATAGGCACGATTTGGGTAGGCGGAGAAAAGGGATGAGCCAGAGGCTGGAAAAGAAGAGCCAGGTGGATAAGGCCAGGCAGGGGGAGCCCCAGGTGGGCTCCAGGACAATGAAGGAGGGCAGGGAGGGGAGGAGCCCCTCAGGGCTGGCGTGGGTGGGGCTGGAAAAGGAGGTCGAGGGTCAGATCGCTTGAATACTGGCTTTTAGGCATCAGGTTTTGGTTCTGGGGGCAGCGGCTCTCAACCTCGCTGGGCTCAAATGCTTGGAGACTCTGGTTCAGTGGGGGCTGGGCCAGGACCCGGGAATCTAGTGGAACCAGCCTGTGTTCCAGGAGATTCTGCAGCTGGTGGGCTGAGGGAAGGCTCCGAGGGAGGGGATGTGGCCCCTTCTGAGCTGAGGGCGCCTGGCTGGTGGAAGGACTGCACGCAGGGCAGGCGGGCAGAGAAAGAAGAGGCAAGGAAGCCTGGGTGGCAACCGTTGGGATGGTCCTGGCTGGACTAGAACGGAAGCCCCCAGAGTAGAGAGGAAGGGACAGGGCAGAGCTGGGACAGAACTCGGAAGCCACCTGGCTTTGGGGCAGAGAGGCCAGGGGAGGGGACTCATTCATGACCCCGTTGTGAATTCCATCCTTCTTCATCAGGGGTTTACTGAGCACCCAGTTACGTGCCAGGTGCCGGGAACACAGACATGGAAGGCATGGCCCTGCCCTCGAGGAGTCTGCAGTCTGGAGGAGGGGATGGGCTGTGTCACCTGATAATGACAGTCAGCCTGGTAAGGGTGGCTTGCAAGGGCTTATTTAGAATGGGGTCTGGTGCGTGGTCAGCACTCACAAGAGTCTTAACCGTTGCTACTAAGTGGCCAGGGAGGGAAGAGAGGAGAGCAGGTTAATGCAGAGCAAGGGGGTTCGGGTGTGAGTAGCTCCATCCGCCGGTCCCAGACTGGAAGCTTGGTGAGGACAGGGCCAGGTCCTTACCCTTCCCCCTTCCGGCAACCCCCCCAGCCCCTTGCCTCGCCCCCCGTCGATAGCCACGGACAGCCTCCCCAAGCCGGAGTGCCCTGGTCAGGTGTCCGGTCAGGTGTCAGGCCTGGGACGGCGAGGGCGTGAGACGCAGGAGTGGGGCCGTGGCGGGGATGTAGGGAAAGGGGCGCCCAATTCCTGCAGGGCAGATGGTGGGCGGTCGTACTCCCTCCTCTCCCACTTGGTCTGTCCAAGCAGGCACTGAGGTGAAATCCCTGCCTTCCCAGCCCACCCCGTGCCCTTTACCTACAGGGGAACTTCAGGGAAGCCAAGGAAGGGTGAGGAGGGGGTTGGCGGGGGGTCAGCGGACATTCCGTCTCCCAAAGGGAAGAGCTCCAGGCTGTGTGACGGCTGGAGAGAGATGGACAGGGGCAGTGCGGGCTGGGTTGGGTCTGCGGAGACAGGCTCGCCCCCGCTGCTGGTCACTGGCGCAGAGCACGGTAATTACCACACCGCGGGGACAGCTCTCGAGTCACGGGCTGGGAGTTCAAAGGCACCACTCCCACATTCCTTAATTAAGAGAGCAGCTGGCAGCTGGGCCCTTCTGGGAAGCCTGACCCAGGGAGACGCTGGGGCTGCGGCCCCCTCTGCACCTTGCCCTCAGCCTACCTCCGCTGCGGGCGGGGGCGGGTAGCAGGTGTCCCCAGTGACCACGCGGGCCGCCTGAGCTCTGTTCGGGGCCAGTGGAATCTGGGGGAGGGTGTGCGTGTCAGGGAGGCACCTGCCCTGCCCACTCACCCTTGTCGTTAATTCTCGGACTGGCCTGGACACAGAATGGGGCCACCCAGAACAGGGGAGAGGTGAAGGAGGGACAAAAAGGGGAGCAGGCAGGCAGGGAGGCAGGAAGGAGGGGCATTCAGCGGGCTTTTTGGGAGCCAGGGTGGGGGAAGGGGGCAGAGATGTTACCTTCTGAGGGGTGGGGGGGTGGGGGCTGAGAGGCCAGGTAGAGCCCCGCCTAAGCCGACACGGTGCCACCGGGCGCCGGCTGGCCCCCAAGGCTGCCCAGAGTGGGGCAGCCCATGCCCGCCACTCCCTCCGCAGCCAGCTTGGGCAGCAGGGGCAGTGCCTGCATGTGTGGAAATGGTGCACCTGACCTCCCACCAGAGGACACTGTCAGCCTGCGTGCGCGGCCTGAGCTGCCTCTTTAATATTTGTGCGGATGGTGCCTGTCTTGTCCCACCTTGGTCCTGGCCTTGCCGGGGACAGGGGCAGGGAGCGGAGTCTTTGCTCTTTGGTGCCTGGGAGCAAGGTGCAGGCAGCTTGAGATGGAAGGTGGGAGAGAAGGGGGCCAGCCCATAGGAACTGGGTGGGGCGGTCCGAGACTTGGTAGGATTTGCTTCTGAGGCAAAAACATACTTCCCCAGGGAGCTGAAGGCAGGCTGCATACAAAAGCGACAATGCCAGGACTGTGCTTCGTGGGGGGAGCGAGGGAGGGGCTGGACTCTCATTTGCTCATTCAGTCATTCAGCAAACATCTGCGGGACCCCCACCCTGGGCACCTTGCGCCGGTGAGCACTCAGCACGGTAAGCCCGTGAGCGTAGGACTGGACGAAGGTTCTCCGACCCAGTCACCGCCCATCTGCACCCCGCTGGCAGAAAGAATCCCCAAACAAGTACAACGCAGGCCGATCTTTCAAAGAGCCTGAGAGTCAATATAAAGATGAAGGATGCAGGGCTGTTTCTTTTTTTTTTTTTTTTATTTTTTATTTTTAAATGTTTATTTATTTTTGAGAGAAAGAGACAAGTGCAATTGGGGGAGGGGGAGAGAGAGAGAAAGAGACAGAGAGATAATCCAAAGCGGGCTCCGAGCCGTCAGCACAGAGCCCCATGCGGGGCTCGAACTCAGGAACTCAAAGATCGTGGCCGGAGCTAAAGTCTGATGCTTAACCGACTGGGCCACCCAGGCGCCCCCTGCAGGGCTGCTTAGCGGAGGCTTGCTTAGGACAAATTGTCCAAGACCTTGCTTTCTAGCCAAATCTAAAATAAACCCAGAATTGAAAGAAATCCCAGCATCTGCAACCTGCCCGGTTCAGGGAAGGGCCACGTTTCATTTTAGTCGTTGGCATCTAAAGCGTTTAGCCGCACACAAAGCAACGCCCGGTGCCTGATGGCACCGCGCGGTGAAGCTGTCCGGCGGGTGGTCGGACCCAAGGGGGCCAGCAGAGGGCAGCCGCGAGGCCCCGTCCGCTCGCAGTCTCCCCGAAGGGGCGGTGGCTGCCTCTGCCCTCAGCCCGGCTGGGCTTGGAGTCCTTTCCCTCCCGCTTACCCAGCGGGTGATCTCTGTCGCCTGCCCAGCAGGTGCTGCGGCCCCTCGGAGCCCCTGTCCCTGGAGCAGGCAGACAACTCGCCGCGGCTGGGGGGGCGGTGTTTGCATTTAGCTCTGACTCGGAGAGGAGAATGACGTTTTGCAGCGCAGGGCCTTGCGGGCAGCGGTGCTTGGGGATGCCATGTGCCGCCTTCCTTGGTGTCTGCAGGGTCTGTCCCCAGAGACCCGTGACAGTCCTCTTCTCCTCGCCACCACTACTTTCCAGGGCCAGCAGCAGGTTCCTGCTTCCAGGGCTGGCAGCGAGCCCTGGGGCCGCCTGCTCCAGCCAGAGTCTGGGGTCCCGTCTGGGGTCCCCTCTGAAGGCTCTGCCTTCTCTGTGGCCTTTTTTCCCCCTCTAAAGTTTATTTATTTGTTTTGAGAGAGGGAGAGAGTCCCAAGCAGGCTCTGCACTGTCATCGCAAAGCCCCATGCAGGGCTCGAACTCACCAACCGTGAGATCACGATCTGAATGGAAACCAAGAGTTGGACACTTAACTGACCGAGCCACCCGGGTGCCGCTGCTTTCTCTATGTTCTTTTGGGGGATTCTCTTTGTCTTCAATTTTCTGAGTAATTGTTCATTTTTAAAAATGCCGGCTCATTCTTTTCTAAACTAAGGGGAAAGGATATTTTTGGCTCTGTCAATAGAAGTGGGGGTGGGGAGGAATTCTGGGGGAGGAGCATAGTGGGGGGGGGGGGCGGAGACCGGGCCAGGCGCGTATGTAGACCGAGTCTGTGTGTGTGTGTAGGGTGGGACTTTTCACCTATCTGGGTCAAAGGAACTGTTTTCTTTATTTTCCCATCCATCGCGGACCCATACTTTTGTAGGATACAATAAAAGCAATGTACTAAAAACTAAAAGAAAAAGAAACATACAAAATCTAAGCCCTATTTTTTAGGACTATATTAAACAAACAAAATTGCTCTGTCAGATTGCTATAAAAGGGTCTAAGTTCTTGCTTTTCATTGTTCCCCGTAGCCCAACCTGGACCGGTAAAGACCATCCTCAGCTGGGCCCCGTGTCGCTGGTGTAGGACAGAGGGCAGGAGGCGTGAATTCTCAGGGAGGAGGCGGTCCGTGGGGATGATCGGCAGGGCCGGCTCCTTCCGGGTCCCCAGCATCAGTGTCTCCTTCATGAGCTGTCCTGTCTTTGACTGGACTCTTTACGAGGGGCCCAGGGGCCCGGCCCGTTTATAGAGGGCGTGGCAAGGCTTGGCTTCTACAGTTGCTTCCTGATTGACCAGATAGGACTCTGTGCTTCCAATGACCTGGCATGTGCTTCTCGACCTGGCATGTGATTCTTGGCCTGGCAGACAAGAAGCGAGGGGGAGGGGCCCCAGTGTATCCTGGATGTGGATTGGACCAACCTCGAGAGAGATGGGGAAGAGGAGGCAGAGGCTGGGGAAGAGGAAGGTCAGGTGGGGGGAGGGAAGGAAGAGAAGGCATAGGGAAGTGAGAAACGCCAGCACATGCGTTGGCCTAGTAGCTCTCTGGGCCCCCTTGTGTCATCCAGTGACGCTCCAGAAGGCAAGTGGACAGAAGTATTCCCACGAAGTTTGGAGGCAGACCAGGCTTTTTAGACTTTACTGTGCAATACGAACCGCCTAGAAATCTTATTTTAAATGCGGACTGAGATTCAGCAGATGTGGGGTTGCCTCTGAGTGGCTACGTTTCTATTAAGCTCAAGGATGAACCCTGACCGTGTCCAGCTCTGGGTGTCGGGGCCGGAGTCCTCTGAAAACGTGGACCTCTTCCCAGGAGAGGTGGGCGGGGTCTGCGGGACCCCACTCTGTGACCCGGGAGCAGGGACCCAGAGGGAACCGGGGCTCGGAGGAGAAGCAGGGATAATTGATCTTCCTAGTTACTAGTGCGACACTCTCAGCGTCACTGAGTGTGGGCTCCACAACCCCAGACCAAACTGAACCAGCAGGCACTACAAGCGATTGGTATTGGTGAATAATATTGATGCTTTTCTACGAACAAATACGTTCTACCAGCACGCATCTTTGTAAACACAAGGGGTAACGGTTTTCTGCGGTGCTCCCCATGGGGGGATTCGGGGCAGGCCTCATTCCATAAACGTGGGTAACCTGGGAGCCTCGAAGGGGTGTGGACAGAAATGGGTTGCATGCGAAGGCAGTGTTCTCCGGGCCTGGGGAGGCTCTGGCTCAGGGGTTAAGAGTTGTGTGATATTGTGGGCTCCAGGCCCTTTCCCCCCAACCCTTGATGCCCCCGAGCCTCTGAGAGGCCCTCAGCTCTCTGGTCACTTAGGGGCCTCAGCAGAAGCTTGGAAGTTGGAAATGCTTTATGGGAGCTGCCCAGGGCCAGCCCTCAGGGTGTGCAGATTAATTCTCTCCGGCAGGGTGAGGCCAAGCACATCCATGGGGACCGAGGGCTGTGGGAGAAAGCACTTACAGATGTGTAGACAGAAGGGATTGCAATGCTTCCATTCGTGTGAAAGAAAACATCTGTGGCTCCCGTGTCCAGTCCCCTCGTCACGCGTGAGTGCGGGTGTCCCTGCCCACACGCTGCCTGTTCTGCTCAGAGGGGGGCTCCGAGATCATTTAGGCGCTCCTCGAGTCTCCCGGGGACCCTGGCCAGGACACGGGGCTCCCTCACTGCCGGACTCAGGGACTGGGGACCTACGGAAGGGGCTGGGGTCCCCGCTGGCCTCCTGGGGAGCACTGGAGGGTGGCGTTGGGGGGAATGCCGTCAGTAGTGGAGAACTTCCTCGAAGTGGCCAGGGAGGGCTTTGTGGGTCCTGCTTCTCGGATTCCGTTTCGCGGCTGGAAGCTCACCAAGCTGTGATTGTCTCACCTCCGTGTAGATGACAGAACTGTCCTGTGGGAGAGGCGGGTCGGGATCAGGAGGCAGATGTAACACAGAGGGTGGGGGGAGGGCAGGGGGCCCAGCTCACCTGAGTCCCCGAGGCTGAGGCAGCAGGCCCGGCTGTGGGGGAGAGAGAAACACTCAGGTTAGGGTGCCTGGCACATCTGCACCTGCAGCCCGCCTCCTCCACGCACGGACCAGCCCAGGGAGCGCTGCTCCCCCTTTTGCCTCTGGGGACCCCTCGTTCTTCATCCAAACACAGGAGGTCTGGGTCTTTCCACCTCAACCACAGCCCAGCCATGTGACTGCGGGCCAGCCACTCAGCCCTGGGACCTCAGCTTCCCCGGCCAGGGAGAAGGGAGGGGGTGGTCACAGGGATTATAAGGAGAAGAAAGAGAGATGAGCCTATCAAAGGTGCCTTTAAAACAGCTACTTCATTAGACAGCTACCATGCACCAGGCAATCCTTCCGGTGTGAGCATTATATTTATTATATTAATCTCACACCAATCCTGCAAAGTAGCGATGATTGATTCCTTCTCCAATTGATATGAGAAAACGGAGGCTCAGAGTGGCTGATACTCCCTGCGGTCATGTCTGTAAGAAGGGGAACTGTAGACAAATATCAAATCTTTGCATACGTGAAGCATTCTTCCAATGATAGAAGATCCAGCGTCCCCTTCCTGTGAATCTTGGAATACAATGGCCTTTCCTGACTCTGGGTTTCGGAACCCCTCGCCCTCCCATCAGGGAAAGCTTATCGTGAGCTGGGAGGAGGCCACCCGGCCCTGAATCATGCCTTCGCCTCGTTGCCCTGCTGCGATGAAAACGGCCACATTTCCTTATTGCAGCCAGTGAAAACCATATTTGGAGGTTGGCTTCTTTTTTTGTCTCTCTCGTGTTCAAGTCCCCGTTGTGACTCTCCTCTGAAATGACCCGTGTCCACGTGCGTGTGCCTTCCCGTCTACCCGGCCATGCTAGGGTCCTGGGGAAACTGCCCCTGAGTCCAAGAGACTCCTTGTCTGTCCACTTCCCCTGGTGCCCTTCATGGGAAGGAGCAGGAACCCCAGGCTGATTCAAACCCATTGTACAGCCCAGGAATAGAAATAGCAGCAAAACAAGAACTAGAAGCTTCCTGGTTTTGAATACCTGTGGCACAGCAGATAACCTGTAAAGTGTCGAGAACCCCGGTTCCATTCCTAGTAATTTAAAATAGTCTTGCAAAATTAAGCGTTATCTCCATTTTTTTATACATTAGAGAGCTTAAGAGAGAGAGCTTAAGTAACTTGCCCTGTAGCAGCACAGTGAATACACAGAGCCCAGTTTCGAACTCAGACCCGACTGACTCAGAAACCCATATTCTCCCCATGACGCCATGTTGCTTTCCACCCCCGTTGGAGGGATGACTTAGCCTTTCCCTGTCCCTGCCATCTGATTCTGGTGTCGGTGGCCGGAGCTCAGGGTCTCGGCTCCTCTAAGAGCTGGGACTGTCCTGCTGAGACTTTTACTCTGGGGCAAAGGCACACTGTGTTATTCTCTCTCTCTCTTTTCTTTGTTCCTCCATGGTGCTGAGAAAAAGGCGGAAACACTCCCTAGTTAGGGTAGCAACGGTGATGGAGATGATGTGGAAGACAGTCATTATGGTGGACGTAGCGTTTTTGGGGGGGATGGTGGTGATGGTGGGGGTGGTGATGGGGGGAGGAGGTGATGATGATAATCGTGGTCATGGCACAGCGGTAATGTTGGTAATGATACTTCACTCCAGGCCCCAAACTTCCCCTTTACATTGGCAAAAATGTCCAGTTTCATCCGAGAGTACTCACCTCTACTCTTCTGTGAGGTTGTGCACACTACAGAGTAATGATCATCTTCATTCTCATTCTGCCAACGAACTGAAAGAAGGAATGGGGCTCGAATAGGACCCACCTGCTCTCCCACCTCAAGACCCCCGTGTCCTGAAGACCCCTATGGAGGGAAGCCAGTCGGGGGCTCTGTCATGGCGGTAGCTGGGAGTGGGTGGCAGCCATTAATGTGGGATACCCATCTTGGCAGAAGGTGCCCGCCCCCACAGCAGGTTCCAGTAGCTTCACCAGCCCCAACTAGAGGTTTAAACTCTTTTTCTGTAAAAAAGAGTCAACCCTTGAGGCTTTGCAGGCCATACGGCCTCTGTTGCCTCAACTCAGCTCTGTAGTGTGAAAGGAGCCATCACACAAAACATATGCAATGTTCTTCACAAATGCAAAATTGTGTGGTGAACTAGATTTGGCCCACGGGCCAGAGTTTGCCGACCATTGGTCTAACCTCTCCACGCCCTCTCTTCGGAGGCCGGGCTTCCCTCCTACCTCCCTGTGCCTCCACCGGCTTCGCGGCACTGTCCCCTCTAGCTCTCCCCAGAAACCATCCGCTTCCTTCCCCGATGACTGATTCCTGAGACTTGGGGGCTCCCAGGGGGCTCATTCTTGCTCCCCTTCAGAGGCCCTCCTCTGCCTTCCGGGACAGACCATGTGTGGTCCTGCTGGAGGGACTCACCTTCGCCATACAGTAGGTCCTGCTCTCCACCGGGGGCTGGGGGTGGATTCTGAGATGGAAGGGACTCTGGGAGATACAAAGGCACAATTTGTTGAGTTCCCTGAGAAAGCGTGCTGGAAAGTAGGGGGTAGAGAGTCTGAGAGAAAGAAAGTCGGTGGAGGCTGCTGGAGGTCTGAGTCTGGTTTGTTTACGAGGGCTAATTCACAGGTCTGGACACGGTTAATTTTTATGGGATGTTTCCTTTGAAAAATACCCTAGAGGGTAGCATGGCCCCATGGGAATCACAGACCGGGAGGAAGTAGGGTCGCCAAGGATGGGTCACGTCCCCTGCATGGAGAGGGCCCAGATTCACCAGTCAGGCTGCTTTACAGAAGAAGGAGAAGCTGATAACTGTGACCACCCACTATGTGCGAGACACTGGGCCAGGGGGTTCAAACACGATGTCTACTTCACGGCACAGTGGCTAACCCCGTGCCCAGCACGTAGCTGGACGGCAAAAGAGCCTCCCTTCCTAACCCTTCGGGGTCTGAGAGTCTTTTTACAACCGTCTTGCAAAGGTTGATGCTATGATATCATAGTATCGTATGTAGTATTATGGAGGAGGTGACTGAGGCTGGGAGAGGCGACTTCTCCAAGGTCATACAAGGTGAGGGGTAGGGACAGAATCTCAATCTAGGTTTATATGCTTTTTCTCCACTGGCGTGCTGCCTCTGTGAAAGCGGGTGCTTCCAGAACCTTAAAGATTAGCTCCTGGGATAGGAATTGGGCCACATGTGGATTTTAGAGCACCTGCTCACACCTGGTGCCCAGGAAATGTCCATTAGCTCTGACAGCAAGAAGGCACCGGAATCGCGGGCAGGACTGCCGGAAACAGAGCCTCCCGTAGAACCAAGAGTGCATTTACGGAGACTCCGAGGAGCTCTTGGTTGTTAAGCATCCCCTAACGCTCCCTCGTCAGGGGCTGTGTTTCTGAGTCTCCATTCACTGAAGAACTCCAGGAATTCATTGGGCCTCTGTTTTACGGGAGGTGTGACAACAGGCGGTAAAACGAATGCTCTTAAACAAACAAACCAGGGCTTGCACATCGAGGCAAGGGCTGCTTTGAAGTGGGCCCCTTGCACAATTGCATATGGTGCCAGGGACACCATCATCGGCCAACATGTTTTGAAAATTGCCTTGCGAGATGCAGCCCGTTGGGCATCTTTGGTGGCGGCATGGTTTTTGCTTGTCGAAGAAGTGGCTAGGTTATCTGGAGATGGTTAAGAATCTTCCAGAACGGGGTGTGGGGGATGAAGCTGTTGATCTACAGCTTTTCTCGGGGAGCTTTGGAACTGGGCCCGGAGGTGGTCTTCTGTGTGATACTCTAAACCCTTTGTGTCGCCGAGCTTCTGAGATAGGAGGACCGCCACCCGAAGCCCTATTTTCTCTGGCGACAGGTTCCTTAATACAATAGAACCCAGCTGCTCCCGGGTTGGCAGTGGGGGGCGGGGGCGGGGGAAGCGTGGACCGTGCAGGGGCAGAACCTCCACGTGAAGAGGGAGGCTTCTTCCTCTTGAGGACCCCTCCCCAGCGACTCCCCCCCCCCCCAACTGCACTGCTTTGTCTTTAATGTTCTGACCCAGAGATGAGCGGACAGAAACAGAAACACCTGTGTTACCGACACCAGGTAAATGGCCGGGCCCTTTGCAGAGGGCTTTGTTGTAGACCCAGGGATTCTAGAAGTCACACATGCAGTGTTGGTCCGCTTTTCCAGCTGCCTCCCCATCTAGCTCTGGGCCTGCCTCCATCTTTCTCCTACCATCCGGGTAGATATACCTTAAAGCAAGGTAGCCTGCATGGAACCTTGACTCAGGACTAGAGGGAATGTTCGTTGGACAAAGACTGATAAGTCAACAAGGGGAGAGGAAGTTGGAGGCTGGCCCGAGCCCTACCTGGGGTGCTGGTAAGGCAGGGGAGAGGGTCCAGGGCTAGGGAGAGGCCCTTTCAGGTATCCTGGCTGGTGCTCAGGGAGGAATGCTTTGAGTGTATGACTGGGTGGTCTTTCTCACGGAGTGGTCTGGCCCGGCTCCCGAAAAACTCATCGCGAATTCCTTAACAGAAGGAGCTGCCAACTTGAATAAGTAAACCCAGCTTTGGAGGTCTGTGGGAGCAATCGCGTTTTCCCTTGGCAAGTGGAAAATAAGAATGCTGTCCCTGGGGAGGAGGGGGTGGGGTGGATTTGAGTCTCAGTAGGTGGGTTTGAAGGCCTAGGAGGAAGCTGGGATCAAACAGCTTTGGCACCGATAGGCCTTCCCTTAAATGTGGCCTGAGGCGAAGAAAGATTAGAATAGGAATAAGTTTGGAGCCACCCAAGGTGATGGCTGTGGGAGCCCCCATTCCTGCTTCATCGTCATGACCTCACGACCGGACAGGAGAGGAGGAGGGTCTCCCAACATCAATAGGCTCCCTGGAAATGCCATTTATCTGATTGCTTTCCCTTTTTCTCTCTATGGGCCCCACTGCATCTGAATTCTAACCACGCTTCTTATTTTCAGCGGTTCCCACGGGAGAGACTAGGGGACATGTGGCAGGAGAAGGGGTGGTCTGGGGAATCTGCGTCGACTAGACGGAGAATGTACTGAGCGCCCACCAAGTGCCAGCCCAACACGTCACCTGTCAGGTAGCTGTCATCAGCCGAAATGCTCACAATAACCCCGGGAGGGAGACACTTCACGAACTGGCCCGAGGTCACGGAATTAGTAAATAGTGGTGTTGGGAGCGGGCCATTGCTTGGCCCTCTCCACTGTGTTCCCTTCGGATGACTGAATGTCCCCTGGGCACTCACCTCGGGCTCGGCGCTGGACAAGAGGGGTGTGTGCGCACAGGTGCACAGACACGCATCGGGCTTCTCATTCTTTCTCTCTCCTCTGCCGAGCTTAGTGACAGAGGGTTGGAGGTCTGGGGTTTCCCTGCTGTATTTGCAGCCACAGATTATCTTTCGAAAGTGAAAGAATCTGATGGAGCTTGCGTTTGGCGGGTGAGAATTCCTCTGCTTGTGCCTCCATTCATGCCCAAGCGTGCAGTCGTGTGTAGTGCACATCCCTGGGTGACTGTGTGTGTGTGCGTTTTGGAAGCTGTAAGGGTCCCTCCGTGGACTACTTTGGGTGACATGTAAAGAGAAGTCCCTCCTCTCACCCAACACCCCGGAAAAGGAAGCAGCTGGCCCCGGCAGGCCTTCCAAAGGCTGGGTAATGCCCGGCATAGGGATTCAACCACCAAGAAAGTCAAAAAGGTTACTGACCAGCTTTTCTCCAGGGTCTGAAGCAAGCCAGAAGCGCAGTGGCGATGACCAGCACACCAAGCAGGCTCGCGGACAGCCCGGCAACCAGCCAGTGGGGGCTGTTGGGGGCGGACAAGCCCCAGGTAGGGGTGACCATGAGTGCTGAGGATGAAATTCAGAATTGTACCCCAGATGGACAGAAAGAGGCAGAATGGCTGGCATCAGGGGGGATGGCGTGGCCTGGGGAGCTTTGCAGATGGAATCAGGGATGGCCCCGAGGACGCCAACAAGGACGGGCAGCCGTCTCACCCACCCCCCACCAAGGATCTCCTGTTTTCCCTCCAGGTCCAGTGGACGGATACTCTGAGCAGCGTCCAGGCTCCGCCATGCAGTGCCTGCTACGGGCCCAGCTTCGTGCAGGGTGTGGGTAGGGGGCACACGGAGGGGTGGGACCTGCCCCCTGCCAGCTTGCTGGGGCTCAGAGCCCAGCTCGGGGACAAGACGTACCATCCAGGGAGAGTATCTTGGGCTCACTGGTCTCTCCGGAAACATAATTCTCTGCCCGGCAGGAGTATCTGGCATCCCGCTCTGACGTCACGGTGACCGGGAAGCAGGTGGCTCTTCCATAGGGAGATGAGATGTTCCCTAGGATCTTCCCGTCCAGGTAGAACAAGTACGAGATTGGAGGGGAGCCCTTCTGGGCCTCACAGAGGAGCTCCACCATGGCCCCCACAGCGAGGCCGGTGGGGCCAGGTCTCAGGGTGAGTAGAGGCTGGGACACAGGAACTGGGGCAGCACAGAGAGGGGAGGCTCAGCTGTGCCACCCAGGCTCCTGGCCCCTCCTCCCCTGGGGATCCCTCCCCATAGGCCCACGGGTCCCGTTGCCCAAAGCCCAGGCCCCTGGGGAGTGTCTCCCCTCCCTCCCCACTCACCCTGCACCCTGACCTCCAGCTGGGGGCTCTGCTTCTGGGCCACACCACCCTCAAGGGTGGCCCGGCACCAGTAAAGCCCAGAGTCTCTCTCCTGGGCTCCTGGGAGGTAGAGCTCCGGGTGGGGGCCCCAGTCCTGCAAGGTGCTGGCATCTCTGTGGAAGGAGAAGAGGAGCCTCGAGGCCGACTTCTGGGGGTGCAGCTTCGTCTGGCATCTCAGGATCAGCGGGCTCCCCTCACGGAGCTCGGGAGAGGGGACAGCGTTCAGCACAGGAGGCGGGAATGGCTCTGGGGAGACGTGGGCCCAGGCTCAGGGGGGGCCTCCTGAACCCTGAGTCCCCAGAGGCCGGGTCCAAGCCAGAGCGCATCCCAGGTCACAGCCCCACGCCCCACGGGAGACCCTGTCATTGTGTCCCAGGACCCGCCTCCCAGCTATGACCCACACCGCCAGAGCCTCTCTGGAGTCCCGAGCCAAAGCCAGAGGGCCGTAGGGGTCAGCTGGTCCCCAGAGGGGAAGGGTCTGGCCCAGACTGGTTCAGGGCACTTCCTTCCCCTGGCTCTAGACGGGGGCCCTGTGGTCACCTGGCATCAGGGGCAGCCAGAGGGACAGCTGCTGACCTCTAGAGACCAGATCCCTGAGCAGCATCCCAGCCCCACCCCCGACCCCCCTGAGCTGGTGACTCACCTTGGACTTGAACCTTGACCAGCTCTGAGGTTTGTCTGCCCAGGTATGGGACGTAGGCCACCTTCCCAGAGCAGCTGTACTGGCCGCTGCTTTCCAGGGTAGCTGTCCCCACGGACAGGGACCATCTGGTCTTCGGGTTTTGGAGTAATCTTCCGTCTTTGTAGAACTTCACCTGGGACAGGACGTTGTTCGCCGATCCATGACATCGCAGAGTCAGGGCATCTCCCTCAAACACGGGGTCTGGCCAGGCTCGGAGGTACAGCCAGGCTGTGAGACATGGGAACAGGGTGGCCCCGGAGCCACACACTGCGTGGGCGTTTTCTCCCTCTGTCCCCACCACCCCCCCAAGCCCGCCTCAGGCCTCCCCCTGGGGACACAGGCTGCTGGATGGCACCTGCTGAGCCGCCCCGCCCCCCAGGCCTTCCTGCCAGACCTGGGCGGGGCCTCTGCTTTCCTCTCCCCTCCCCTCCTCCCCTCCTTCCTCTCCCCTGCCTCTTCTCTCTCTCTACTCCCCTCCCACCCTCTTTCCCCTGCCTCTTCTCTTTGGCCTTTATCCCTTGCACTTCCCCTCTGCTCCTTTTACTTCACCCTTTCGATGTTGCCAAGCTTGGGTCCAGTTGAATTCCTTCCATCCATTGTCCTAACTCCTTCCTTCTCACCCAATCCTCACCTCCCTAGACTGGTTACTTGCCCCCTGACTCCCCCAGTCAAGCCTTTCTGCAGCGTCCACCTCTGAGAACAGCTGGCCCCGGACCGCCAGCCAGAAGCCAGATGGATGGATGTAGGAAGTGCCCGCCAGGGCTCATCCCTCCTGCCTTCCTTCTCAGGCCCCTGGCCTCCACCTCCTCCCCCAGCAGGGAGTTTCATTTCCACCACGGTCGTGGGGAGGGATCTGTCCTGTCTGTCCTCATTCTTAAAACGCGTTCTATGGCCTGATGTGGACAAGAGAAGAGCTCCCGGGGACCCCAGCCTGGGTCTGTCCCCAGGTCATACTTCTTTGACAAGTCAGACACCATTGGTCCCAGAGAGTCTCAGGAGCCAGGCCTGATAAACTGAGAACAATAATGAAGAATCAGATAGGGACTCGCGGTATATCCTGCCTTTGCCTCAGTCCTCAGGACCCGCCCCTGGAGCCTCACGGGGTGACTGAATGACGAGCCTTGCTTTTACTCCTGTTCTGTCGCGCAGCACTGAGCATGGCTTTGAGTTCTGCCCAGCAGCCCCCATTGCCTCCGGAACCATAGAACATGTCCTTGGAGGTGAAGATGTTCATAGGTCAGGCTTCTTCCTACTTGATAGAAAGCCCCGTGAAGGTCAGGATGGACTAGAAGGCAGAAGGAGCTGAGGGTCAAAGCTGCCTTCTCTGAACATACGAGGGATGGAAGGGAGTCCAGGGCCTTGCTGAGTGGAGAATACAG
The DNA here is from genome assembly GCF_024362965.1 of Panthera pardus. NCBI lineage: Eukaryota > Metazoa > Chordata > Mammalia > Carnivora > Felidae > Panthera > Panthera pardus. Next base: position 4,500,735 of record NW_026526777.1, on the reverse strand, counting down.
GAGCTCCAGAGCCACCCTGAGAGGGACAGAGGCCAGTGCCACTTACAAGGGAATAGGATGAGCCCCAGAGCCACTTGCTGGGGCTTGAGCCACCTAGAATTATCCTCAGCCTGAGAACAGTGGAGTCCCAGGTCTCATTTCTGCCCGGGTATCAGTCAAGGCTCCTAAGGAATGGGCCTAGTATGCTGTTGTGAAGATGCCTCCGGGGGACCCAGTGGCCCATCAACTAAGTTTTGGTCCAGAGACACACTTGGAGATGGAAGGGACATACACAAGACTCACCACTTTGCCCAACACAGGGAACTGTAAGAGAACAGAGTGATAGAATTAGGGTAAATAATAGAACTTTTTCACAAAGAGGCCTGTCCCCTCAGGCATGGGTGCTCATGTCCATTCAATAAACCAACCACCCAGCCCCCTAAGCACCTACTCATCCAACTACCCAGCTACTCAACCACTCAGCTACCTAGCCATTCAACCACCCACCCAGCCACTCAGTCCCTCAGTCCCTCAACCATTCAGCCATCCAAGCACCAAACCACCTAGCTTTTACGTTGGACCCAGCGCCTGGAATCCTCTGCTCCCTGTCTCTTTCAAATGTCGCTTCCTTAGGTGGTTCTGGGGCCCCCCACTGAAGGACTTCTCCTCAACCCTTATTATAACACCCCACTGTACTATCATCAGAGCACTTATCTCTATTTGAAATTATCTTATTCTTTAAATTGCCTACTTGTTATCAGCTGCCTCACTCTGGGACGTAAGCCCCACGAGGGTGGAGACTTGTTCACCGTCTTGTCACCTATGTCTCGGACCCGTGCCCGGAAGGGTCAGTGTTCAACAAGCATCTACTGAATAAATGCTTTCCTCTGTGTCCAGCCATGTGGGGCAGGGCACGCGACGTGGGAGACACAAGAGTGGACTCTTGCACTAGTGGGTCTGAACGCCTACGAAGAACTCAGAGAGCAGACCTGGCGTTTCCTGCAGCCAGATCTGTCTACGCGGCTCTGGAGAGTAGAGCCTGGAAGTGACGGCTGAGGGAGGTGAGGAATCCCCGGATGGGCGGGTCAGATGGGACGGGTGAGGGGATAACACACAGGCCAGTGCATCACGCACTATGCTTGGAACTTTATATGTGGTATAAATGCTTTTATTTATTTTTTTTAAATGTTTATTTATTTTTGAGACAGAGAGAGACAAGAGCATGAATGGGGGAGGAGCAGAGAGAGAGAGGGAGACACAGAATCTGAGGCAGGCTCCAGGCTCCGAGCTGCCAGCACAGAGCCCGATGCAGGGCTCGAACTCATGGACCATGAGATCGTGACCTGAGCCGAAGTCGGACGCTCCACTGACTGAGCCACCCAGGCGCCCCATGGTATGAATGCTTTTAAATGAATGAATATTTGAGGAGCATAGGTGGCCCGGGAAGAGAGGCCAAACCACGAAGTGATGACAGATGAGGTTAGACAGGTATGAAAGGCACAAGGGATGGCATGGGTGGGGGGGTGGTGGGGAGGCACAGCTGGGCGTGACGTGGTGGAGAGTGTTCTAGACTGCGTGACAAGGGGTGAAGCAGTCAGTGGCATTGGGCGAGCGTGGTCGGGCCAGCCGTCCTCAGGCAGTTACTGTGTCCTTCACACTGACATGTCCTAGGTGCTGTGTAGACAGGGAGGAACGTGGGAATGGCCTTGGGAGGGGTGGGTGAAGACCCTCTCACCAGGGGCTTGAGGTGCGGCTGTTTGGTGTGTTGAATCACTTGCTGTCACCCTTGCTGTCCACGTGGCCTGGGACCCAGACGGAGGTTTTTAGCCTTAGTTCTCTGCTCAGCTCGGGGTTAGCTCAGCCACAGGATCAGTGTGTGCAGAATTATGAGTCTTTCTTATCAACCCTCTATCTCTCACTGGGTCCATCTAAACATATCTCTTGGAAACTTTTTTTTTTTAAGTTTATTTATTTGAGACGGACGGACATAGGACGAGCTGGGAAGGGACCGAGAGAAGAGGAGAGAGAATCTCAAGCAGGCTCCACGCTGCCAGCGCAGAGCCCGACGCCGGGCTCAAACCCATGGAACCATGAGATCATGACCAGAGCCGAAACCAAGAGTCGTGACGCTTAACTGACTGAGCCCCCCAGGGCGCCCCTAAGCACATGTCCTCCCTGGGCTTAGTGCAGTGGGAAACAAGCAGGGTTCGGAGTCACATGACCTGAACTGGACTCGTGATTCCACCTCTTTCTATGTGAACTTGGACAGATCATTGAAATTCCAATAGCCTTGAATTCCTGGTCCTGTCTACACAGTGGGAGCCGTCACAGCCATTTCTTCCCTGCGGACTGTTTGCGTAGATTACCGTGACCCACCACCTGGAAAAGCGGTTACCGCATTGACTGAAAGCAGAAAGGAGGCCTGACCTCAGAGTGACTAATACCTCGCAGTATAGTGATGTCCCTCTTCCTTTTCCCTTCTCACCCGCAAAATACCTCTGCAGCTTCAAAGTGATGAGTAAACAGGAGTGAGGGCACTGAAGCCCTACAACCAGAGAAGGGGCATCCAGAGAGCACAGAGACACTTCAGATGAGCTTGTGTCCCCAGACCCCATGAGACCTGGGAGCTGTGCCCACAAAGCCAGTGCCTGTAACGAAGGCAGTGGGCAGCGGGACGCGCAGAGGGGCAGCGGCCACGTTACAGCACTTCCTACAAAGAGGGCCATGGGCTGAAGATGAGGCGACAACACAGCCAAGAGCCGCTGTTGAATAAGCTGCACAACAGAGTCCTGGACAATGGAGGCTACAGCCCCGCTGACCTTGGCACTACTCAGGCCACGGTGGGGGGCGGGGAGGGGAAGGCACAGGGCCTGGTCCACTGACAAAGGGCATCAAGCCCAAGCAGACCAGGCTGATGAGCAACGCCAAGAAACCATTCCCCACTCGAGGAAGACACAGCCAAGCAGGGACACAGTAGGTCTCCAAATATTTGATGGGCTAAGTGTAAAAGAGGGAAGAGACTTTCAGGTAAAAGTGAGACTAATTCAGAGGAAATGAGAGAGACCAAGGAAGCAGATTTCAGCAAAGTGTGAGGGACTTTGTCACAATCGAGGTCTAGGACATTGGAATCCGCTGCTTTGCCAAGCTATGGCTTCCGTGGTGCTAGGGGTGGCCGTGACGTGGAAGCCCAGAGACACCTGTCATGGATGGTGTGTGTGTCTACGGGTGGTGGGTTCCAGTCCTGGGGCTGAACCTGGTTGATGCTCAGCTCAGAAGGAAATTAAGTCTCATCTCCTAAACTTCAAATCACCTTTAACGTACGGCCGTGTCCCAGCACGTTCAGGGCCAGGGGCCCCTCGCCTGTCGAGTGTCTGATGGCCAGTAAGAGTAACGGGCACCATTTATTGTGTGAACATGCCCCACCAGGCACTTTAAATGAATTTTATTTTCCAGTCTTACGTGATTAGAACCCAACCAGAGTCCTGCCCGAGGCATCCGGGTGGGATGGAGAAAGCATGAGTCTGGCAACAAGTGGAGTTGGAGTTGTATTTCTGTTTTGCTCTTGTTGCCAGAGCAATTCTACACAAGTTTCTTAACCTTTTTGAACCTCAGTTTCCTCAATTGCTTAATAGGGACAAAAAATACCCACCCAATAAGATTCGAAAGGTTAGATGAGATAATATGTGTACTACTGAGCAGGGTGTTTTCTCTGTCTCTCTGCCCACATCTAAGAGGAAATAGCAGCTGTGCACATATGGTAACTCTGTTCCTCCACATCTAGCCATGGGGTCTCCATTTTAGGCTGGTCTTCTGGGGTCCCCAAGCATCACGCATGACCCTGTCAAATCTGGGTCCTCCACCACTCTGTCCCCTAGTCAGTCAGCTTTTGACTCTCTCCTCTCTTGCTTTGGTCTTCCCCATCCAGATACTGGGTTCCAAGTTGGGAAACGCTTGGACTTTATCCAGTCAAGTCCAAGGGCTGTTCCTCTTACAAGGTGGTGATTTGCCCATGATAACCTTTCTTCTGGAATATATCCAGGCACTAGGCCATCCTGACCTTGTCCAGTATGACCATTAGACCTTTTCCCTTGTCCAAATGGCCATTTGTAAGCACACAGGGTAACAATGAGGTGGGAGAAGGAAGAGCATTGGGCAGAACAAGTGTTTCTTTACAGGGTCAAATGCCTGCAAATCCTGTCCAGGAAGAGATCACATTTAGGAATGGTTTGCTTTTCTGGTTCAATGGAAACAAACAAACAAACAAACGAACAAACAAACAAACACAAACAAACTATTGGGAACAAGTTTAAAATAAAAAGTAAGTCAACTCAGAAATTGTAACGTGAAACATATGCCCAGAATTGTTCCTTCTAAGTGTGGCAGGGTGATAGTGGCTGAGACTGAGTTGAGTCGGGGAGGCCCAGTGGCCCTCTCCCCACTCTCATAATCCTCTGCCCTTGGAAGACCAGTCCCTTCAGTCTCTGGTGAGGGTGACGGGTGGCCCCTGGGGAGGTAGCTCAAAGAGAGAGATATAGATCAGAGAGAATGGATTTGATTCTTCAAACCATCCCCAAGGACCAGTCAGACCTGAAACAGACCTCCCCACCACAATCCCCAATAGAGAGAGGCAGAAGGAGGATGGCCAGTTTGTAAAGGGCTTGAACACTCCGGGCAAAGCCTCTTAATCAGGTGAGCAGCCTGGACATTGTAGAGTGGTTCTAAAAAAATGCGGAGGTTTCATAAAAATTTATCTTTGATTTCTCCCAAAGTTTATTGATGTATTTTGAGAGAGGGAGAGAGAGAGAGAGAGTTCAAGTGGGGAGGGGGCAGAGAGAAGGAGAGAGAGAAGCCCAAGCAGGCTCCACACTGTGGGCTCAGAGCCCACATGGGGCTCGAGCTCATGAACCATGAGATCATGTCCTGAGCTGAAATCTAGAGTCAGATGCTTAGCCGACTGAGCTACCCAGGTGCTCCCCAAAATACTTTTTGTAAAATCCCACCTTCTACTGCTGAGCAAAATGCACAGAACTGCGTTTTCCCATTTCCCTGGTCCTCCAGCCCACCTCTGCCCAAAGCCTTCCTTCTTCCATAACTTCATTTTCCTTTTGAGGCAGCCCAATGAGTAACTTAACCTTATTTCATGGGGTAAACATGTGGGTGGGCCTCAGAAGGTGATTTTCTGCCTCCTTAGTTTAGCTCTGATACACTGAAGGCCTGCCTTACCAAGGACCCAGGAAAATGCAATGGGAAACATCAGGGAAGCCCCCCACCACACCCCATGTGCACACACTCATTTCAAGCTCCAGCCATAAAACCCACTTGAACGTGGAAAGGGGAAATTAGGATTCCCATAAATAATTTACAGTTTTTGGTGCCCAGGAAGTAAAGCCCATGCTCGGTGACTTACCGAAAAACAGCAGAACCCTGCAGAGCAGCATGGGGCCTGGCCTGGCACAGAGCGGGGATACAGGTCCAACCGAAGGCAGACGAGAAGTCGGGGTGGAGGGGAGAGCATCTGAGCCACAGGCCCAGGGGTGGGTGAGTGACCCCTGTGACGTAGGTGGTGTTACTGCTTCGTAGCCTATATAGAGGAAGTGGGGAAGAAACTTCAAAAGTTCAAATTTCCTCTCTGGTTGAGGGGGTATTATTTAAGTGAACTTTCTTCACCATGAAGCATGAAGGAGTCAGGGAATTTACTAGTAAGCACTTTTGAACATTCTCCATGGCTTCGAAAAGCTCATGCTAGTGAACAGGATGGGACACGGCTATGGGAAGATCCAGAGACTACCAGAATTTGTGTGATTTCAGCATCACTTAGCTTGCAAGGCAGCACAGTTCTGGATACACTCAGATCTGTTCTCTACCTTGAGTGACCTCCAGTTCTCCAAGCTTCCCTCCTATCCAAGGAGAAATGTGTTTGGACACTGCAATGAGGTGGAAAAGAGGAATCCTGAAAATGGTCCACAAGACCATCAGAGGAGCTCAGAGATCGATGAGGTCAGAGTAGATCAGGCTAGAGTTCCTGAATCTGAGGTTTTAAGACTGTCAGGCTATTATTTTGAGAACTATGCCTTAAAAAGACACCATTGAGAGAGCAATTAGGCAAGCCACAGGGTGACAAGATATTTTCAATACATATGACTGAAAAAGGATCCATATCCAGAATATAAGACTTTCTACAAGTCAGTAAGAAAAAGACAGACAACCTACTAGGAAAATGGGCAAGATAATTGGATAGGTGATTTACAAAAGCAGACACCTGAGCGCCGAATAAACAGAAAATGAAGCTTGACTTCATAAATCACTGTAGAAATGCAGATTTAAACTAAATGAAAACACTACATTCCCCATAAGAATGGCTAACACTGTTAAGATAGACAGCCAAGTGCTGGTGAGGATGCAAAGCAGCCAGAACTCTTGTAGACCTCCGGTAGGAGTGTAAATTGGTACAACCACTTTGGAAAACTGCATGGCAAAATCTCCTAAATGGGTTATACGAATGCCCGATAACCCAGCATTTTTGCTTCTAGGTACATACTGAACAGAAATGCATATGTATTGGCACCAAAAGACATACACAGGACTGCTCACTGCAGCATAACTTTTAATAGATAAAAATCTGGAGGGGCGCCTGGGTGGCTCAGTCCATTAAGCATCCAACTTCAGCTCAGGTCATGATCTCATGATTTGTGAGTTCAAGCCCCACGTCGGGCTCTGTGCTGACAGCTCGGAGCCTGGAGCCTGCTTGGGATTCTGTGTCTCCCTCTCTCTCTGCTCTCCCCTGCTCGCATACTCTCTTTCTCTCTCTCTATCAAAAATAAATAAACATTAAAAAAATAGATAAAATCTGGAAGCTACTTAATGAGCCCTCAACAGAGAAGGAGGCCATGAACCCTCATCTCCTCTAAAGACAGAACATGTGAGTTTAAACTGAAGCATGGAGGGCCGGGTTAAATACCAGGAAGCAGTTTCTGAGAGTAAGGTTTTTCTCAGAAGTCTTTAGGTGAGAAGTTCCATAGAGTCTGGAAAGAATTCAGTGTGCTTATTGCCAAAGACAGGAATGGAGAGTGTGACCTTTCTAACTTTTTGTGTTCTAGATTTTCTGATTGACTGGAAATGGGAAACCAATCCGACAATGACAGGCAATTCTGTCATGACTCTGTTGATCGGGAGAGAGGTGCACTTAGCGAGGAAGTAATGTAGGAAACCGGTGTCTTATCCAGTCTCCCTAAGATGTTAACATTTATGCATTTCCCTTACTGTTCTCTTCCCACCAGATCTCTTGGCTTGAGTTGTCTCCACTCCACCTCTGCTCAGCTGCAGGTCCAGAGTGTGGGGCAGCAGCTCTGCAGGGCTGCAGCTAGGGTAGATGGGGCAACCGCAAACGGTCTAGCTTGCAAGCACTTACTGTGCTTTGCATGCAGAACAGTTGAGGCCTCTACCCTAGCTGCTTCTATTTTCGCCAGGTTCTAGCAGTTTGGGCATGTGAACTCTCCCTGACTTCTCACTCTACCCTTGAAGAGTGAGATGTTGCTGCAATTTTATTTTATTTTATCTTATTTTTATTTTTTTAATATTTATTTATTTTTCAGAGAGAGAGAGAGAGACAGAGAAAGAGACACACACACACACACACACACACACACAGAGGGAGAGAGACAGCACAAGTGGGGGAGGGGCAGGGAGGGAGAGAGAGAGAGGGAGACACAGAATCTGAAGCAGGCTCCAGGCTCTGAGCTGTCAGCACAGAGCCCGACGTGGGGCTCGAACCCACCAACTGCAAGATCATAAACTGAGCCAAAGTTGGACACTTAACCAACTGAACCACCCAGGAGCCCCAGATGTTGCTGCAATTTTAAAGGTGTTAGTGGGATTTGCTCTCCAAGCTGAGCTGGCTGCATACCATTGCTTTGGGGATGAAGGTGGGCTGCTGCTAGGTTAGGAATTATCCAGAACCCAGACTGACCTTGAACTGAGATGGAAATGGGTTGGGAGAGGGATCAAAACCCATAATACTAAAACTCTAAGGGAAATTCGGGGTTAAAAGGAGGTGGGGAGGATAATGGGGGCGAGGGAATTCTCATCCAGATGGGTTTATAGACTTCATAGATACATATCAAGCATTGCATCCCCAAATGTCAGAATACACATTCTTTTCAGGTGTGCATGGAACATTCTCCAGGATAGGCCACATGTTAGGCCACAAAACACGTCTTAATAAATCTGAGAAGACTGAAATCATATCAAAAATCTTTTATGACCATAATGGTATGATATTAGGGATCAGTTGCAAGACAAAATTGGAAAAAAACATAAACATGGAGGCTAAACAACATGCAACTAAACAGTCAATGGGTCAATGAGGAAATCAAAGAGGAAATAAAAAATACACTGAGATAAATGAAAATGAAAACAACCTTCAAAAATCATTGGGATGCAGCAAAGGCAGTTCTAAAAGGGAAGTTCATAGCCATGATAGGCTTACCTCAAGAGACAAGGAAAATCTCAAATAAACAATCTAACCTTATACCCGAAGGAACTAGAAAAAGAATAAACAAAGCTCAAAGTTAGTAGAAGGATTGGGGATAATAAAGATCAGAGTGGAAAGAAATGAAACAGAGACAGAAACATAGAAAAGGTCAATGAAACTAAGAGCTGGTTCTTTGAAAAGAAAAGAAAGTAGGTAAAACTTTGGCCAGACTCATCAAGAAAAAAAGGGAGGGGCCAAATAAATAAAATCAGAAGTTAAAGAGAAGTTACAATTGGCACCGTAGAAATACAAAGGGTCATAAGATAGTACTATGAACAATTATATGCCAACAAACGGGACAACGAGAAGGAATGGATTAATTCCTAGAAACATATAATCTTCCAAAAATGAATCATGAAGAAATAGGAAATCTGAACAGACTGATTACTAGTAAGGAGATTGAATCAGTAATAAAAAAAAAAATTCCAACAAAGGTCCAGGACAAAACAGGTTCATGGGTGAATTCTACTGAACATTTAAAGAAGTATTAATACCTACTCTCAAGCTATTCCAAAAAAATTGAAGGGGAAGGAACATTTCGAAACTAATTTTATGAGGCAAGGATTACCCTGATACCAAAACCAGACAGACACCACACACACACACACACACACACACACACACACACACATTACAGGCCAATATCTCTGATTAACATTAATACAAAAATCCTCAACAAAGTATTAGCAAGCCAAATTCAACAATATATTAAAAGGATCACTCACCATGATCTAGTGGGACTTATTCCAGGGATGCAGAGATGGTTCAATATACACAAATCAGTCAACCTGATACATCACATAAGCAAGATGAAAGACAAAAATCATGATCATCTTGAGCTTGTTCAATAGTCACAAATCAGTCAACTGTGATACACCACATTAATAAAAGAAAGGATAAGATCCATATGATGCTCTCAATTGATGCAGAAAAAGCATTTGACAAAATATAGCATCGTTTCTTGATAAAAACCCTGAATAAGGTAGGGATAGAAGGAACATACCTCAACATCCTAAAGGCCATATACAAAAGACCCACAGCTAATATCATCCTCAATGGGGAAAAAGTGAGAGTTTTCCCTGTAAAGTCAGGAACATAACAGGGATGTCCATTCTCACCACTGTTGTTTAACATGGTACTGGAAGTCCTAGCTTCAGCAACTAGACAACAAAAAGAAAGAAAAGACATACAAATTGGCAGGGAGAAGTCAAACTTTCACTCTTCGCAGATGACGTGATACTCTATGTGGAAAACCTGGAGGACTCCACCAAAAACTGCTAGAACTGATACGTGAATTCAATAAAGTCACAGGATCTAAAATCAACAGACAGAAATCGGTTGCATTCCTATACACCAATAATGAAGGAGCAGAAAGAGAAGTCAAGGAATAGATCCCATTTACAATTGCACCAAAACCCATAAGGTATCTAGGAATAGGCCTAAGCAAAGAAATAAAAGATCTGTATACCGAGAACTATAGAAAGCTTAAGAAAGAAATTGAAGAAGACACAAAAAAATGGAAAAACATCCCATGCTCATGGATCGGAAGAACAAATATTGTTAAAATGTCTATACCACCCAAAGCAATCTACACATTTACTGCAATCCCTATCAAAATAACACCAGCATTCTGCACAGAGCTAGAACAAACAATTCTAAATTTTTTATGGAACCAGAAAAGACCCCAAATAGCTAAAGTTGAAAAAGAAAATCAAAGCTGGAGGCATCACAATTCCAGACTTCCAGCTGTGTTACAAAGCTGTGATCATCAGGACAATGTGGTACCGGCACAAAAACAGACATATAGATCAATGTAACAGAATAGAGAACCCAGAAATGGACCCACAAATGTATGGCCAACTAATCTTTGACAAAGCTGGAAAAAATATCTAATGGGAAAAAGACAGTCTCTTCAGCAAATTTTGTTGAGAAAACCGGACAACAACATGCAGAAGAATGGAACTGGAGTACTTTCTCACACCATACACGAAAACAAAGTCAAAATGGATAAAAAACCTAAACATGAGACAGGAAATTATCAACCTCTTTGACCTTGGCCACAGCAACCACTTACTAGATATATTTCTGGAGGCAAGGGAAACAAAAGCCTCCCTCACTGGGACCTGAAGATAAAAAGCTTCTGCACAGTGAAGGAAACAATCAGCAAAACAAAAAGGCAACTGATGGAATGGGAGAAGATATTTGCAAATGACATATCAGATAAAGGTTAGGATCCAAAATCTAAAGAACTTATCAAACCAACACCCAAAAAACAAATAATCCAGTGAAGAAATGGGCAAAAGATATGAATAGACACATTTCCAGAGAAGACAATTCAGATGGTTAATAGACACATAAAAAGATGCTCAACATCACTCACGATCAGAGAAATACAAATCAAAACCACAACGGATACCACCTCACACCTGTCACAATGGCTAAAATTAACAACTCAGGAAACAACAGGTGTTGGCAAGGATGTGGAGAAAGGGGAACAGTTTGGTACTGCTGGTGGGAATGCAAACTGGTGCAGCTACTCTGGAAAACAGTACAGAGGTTCCTCGAAAAATTAAAAATAGAACTACCCTACAACCTAGCAATTGCACTACGAGGTATTTATCCAAAGAATACAAAAATGCTGATTTGAAGGGGCACATGCGCCCCAATGTTTATTGCAGTGCTATTACAAACAGCCAAATTATGGAAAGAGCCCAAATGTCCATTGATTGATGAATGGAAAAAGAAGATGTGATACATATATGCAGTGGAGTATTACCTGGTAATCAAAAAGAATGAAATCTTGCTATTTGGAACAATGTGGATAGAACTAGAGTGTATTATGCTAAGTGAAATAAGTCAGAGAAAGACAGATACCTTATGATTTCATTCACATGTGGAACTTAAGAAACAAAACAGAGAAGAGAAGGGAAGGAGAAGGAGAAGGAGAAGGGAAGGAAAAAAAAGATAAAAACAGAGAGGGAGGCAAACCATAAAAGATTCTTAAATACAGAAAACAAAGTAGGGGTTGCTGGAGGGGTGTTGGGTGGGGCGATGGCCTAAATGGGTGATGGGCATTAATGAGTGAGGGCACTTGTTGGGATGAGAACTGGGTGTTATATGTAAGTGACGAATCACTAAGTTCTACTCTTGAAAACAATGCTACACTATATGTTAACTAACTTGAATTTAAAAAAATAAAAAAATAAGCAAAAAAAATCATGATCATCTCAACAGATGCAGAAAAACCATTTGATAAAATTTAACATCCATTTATGATAAAAAAAATCTCAGCAAAGTGGGCATAGAGGGAAAATACCTCAAAATAATAAAGACCATTTATAAGCAACCCACAGCTAACATCATACTCAACAGTAAAAAGCTGAAAGCTTCTCCTCTAAGATCAGGAACAAGACAAGGATGCTCATTCTCACCATTTTTATTCAACGTATTATTGGAAGTCCCAGCAACAGCTATCAGACAAGACGGAGAAATAAAAGGCATCCAAATTAGAAAAGAAGCAACACTGTCACTATTTGCATAGATGTAGAAAATCCTAAAGATTCCACCAAAAAGCTATTAGCACTAATAAATGAATTCAGTAAAGTTGCAGAATACAAAATAAATACACACAAATCTGTTGCATTTCTATACACTAATAAGGAACTTTCAGAAAGAGAAATTAAGAAACCAATCCTATTTATAATTACATCTAAAAGCATAAAATACCTAGGAATAAATTTAACCAAGGAGGCAAAAGACCTATACACTGCAGACTCTAAAACATTGATAAAAAGAACTGAAGAAGACACAAATAAATGGAAAGATGTATTGTGCTCATTGATTGTTAAAATGTCCATGCTACCCAAAGCAATCTAGAGATTTCGTGCAAGCCCTATCAAAATACTGATGGCGTTTTTCCCAGAACTCGAAAAAATAATGCTAAAATTTGTATGGAACCACAAAAGTCCCTGAAGAGCCAAAGCAAATTGAGGAAAAACAAAGTGAGAGACATAATGCTCACTGATTTCAAATGATACTACAAAGCTACAGTCATCAAAACAGTATAGTACTCGCACAAAAATAGACAGAGGGCAGTGGAAGAGAATAGAGAGCCCAGAAATAAACCCACACTTTGTCAAGTTAATCTTTGACTAAGGAGGCAAGAACATACAATGGGGAGAAGACAGTCTCTTTAATAAACCATGCTGGGAAACTGGACAGCTACCTGTAAAAGAATGAAACTGGACCACTTTCTTATACCATACACAAAAATAAACTCAAAATGGATTAAAGACTTAAATGTACAACCAGAAACCATAAAACTCCTAAAGGAAAACACAGGTAGTCAGCTCTGGGTCATTAGTCGTAGCAATGTTTTTTGGGATGTGTCTCCTCCAGCCAGGGCAACAAAAACAAAAGAGTTTGACTACATCAAACTAGAAAGCTGCACAGCAAAGGAAACCATCAACAAAATGAAAAAGAAACCTACAGGGAGAAGATACTTGCAAATGATATAACTGATAAGTGGCGAATATGCAACATATGTAAAGAACTCGTACAACTCAATACGTAAAAGATACGAACAATCTAATTTAAAAATGGGCAGAGGACCTGAACAGACATTTCTCCAGAGAAGACATCCCGATGGCCAACAGACACATGAAAAGATGCTCAGCATCACTCATCATCAGCGAAACGCAAATCAGAACCACAACGAGATACCACCTCACACCTGGTTGGAAGGGCCCTCTCAAAAAGAGAAGAAATAGCCAATGTTGGCGAAGATGCAGAGAAAAGGAAATCTTCACGTACGGTTGGTGGGAATGCAGACGGGTGCAGCCGCTGTGGATGACCCTGTAGGATGACCATCCTCAAAAAATTGAAAATAAAAAGACCTTACAGTCCAGCAATTCCACTTCTGGGTATTTATCTGAAGAAAACCAACACGTTAACTTGAAAAGATACATGCAACACTATGTTTATTGCAGCATTATTTACAAGAGCCAAACTATGGAAGCAACCTAAGTGTCCACTGACAGACGAAGGGACAAAGAAGCTGTGGTATATATACCCACTGGAGTCTTACTCAGCCATAAGAAGAAGGGACTCTTGCCATTTGTGACAACGTGGGTGGACCTAGGGAGCATCATGCTAGATGAAATAAGTCAGAGAAAGGCAAACGCAGTGCGTTTTCACTTGCGTTTGAAATCTGAAAACTGAAACAAATGAACAAGGACAACAACAAACCTGAAACAGAAAAAAACTCAGAAAGACAGAGAAGCGTCCGGTGGCCGCCAGAGGGGGAGGAGGTGGGCAAGATAGGGGAAGGGGACTAAAAGGCACACACTTGAGGTTATAAAATAAATACGACAGGGGTACCATGTGCAGCATGGGGGATCCAGTTAACAGGTCGTAACAACTCGGTGTGGCAACCACAGATGGCGATCACTTCATAATGTCTAGGACCGGTGACTCCCTAGGTCGTGCACCTGAAACTAATATAATTTTGTTTGTCAACTACTCTTCAATTTGTTAATTTATTTTTTGAGAGGGGGGCGGGTGGTGATGAGCAGGGGAGGGGCGGAGAGAGAGAGGGAGAGAGAGAATCTCCAGCAGGCTCTGTGCTGTCAGTGCAGAGGCCGACGGGGGGTTCCATCCCACGAACTGTGAGATCATGACCTGAGCCGAAGTCGAGAGTCGGACGCCCAACCGACTGAGCCATCCAGCAATCCCACTTCAGTTTTAAAAGTGGTGGTGGGGGGTGCTTAAACCTCAGTGTCCCCATCACTCAGGGTCAGCCGTGAGGGACAGTGGGTGTTGAGGACCAGAAGGTCAGTCCCACTCATAGGAGGTTGGGGGGAAAGAACCACAGCCCAGATTAGGGGCAGCTCTGGGTGCAGAGACAGCGTGTTGGGCCCTGGAACTACCCATCTGAGCTTAAATCCTCGCTCTGGACCCCAACCCGCTGAGGGCCGGGCTGCAATTGCAACCTGTGTGCATGTCCGGGTCCTTACCTCCGGTGGATGCATGGTTACCCTTGCATCGTAGGGTTGTTGTGAAGGTTCCGTGAGACAAAAACGTGAGAGGCCCCTGGTGCTGCCAGAGCTTTCTGTGGCCGTGGAGCTGTTCTCTGGGCTGTCTGACCAGAGAGGGAGCCAGCCCGGAAGCCTTGAGCCCCCGACCCTGCCTCCCCCGTCGGCTTTTACTAGCGCGTCCCAGAGAGGTGGGGTGATGTGTGCGAAGGTACTCAGCCACGAAGGCTGCCAGGATCCGGGCCGCATCCCTGGCTGCGACCGGAGGCCCAAGGCAAGACCAGGAGCCATTTCCTGAGTCTGAAAAACAGCAAGCTGCAGAAAGGGGTCGAAAGCCTAGTCCTTAGGACAGAGCTGGGTAGACCAGGAGTCGATGAGGATGGAACCGGAAGGAGGACGGAGGTCCGAGCTGGTCTGTAGGAGGAGGACTCGCCGGGAGGCATCTGGTCACCACACTCTCCCTCCCCGCCTTGCTCTCCTTCCTTCTAGCAGCTGCTGGAGAGAGGCCGAGGGACCCGTGGAGACAGCGTATCAGGTCTGCAGCGACCCCTTGTGGCCACATGGACAGCAGGGAATTCATCCTGGAAGGTGGCTCGCCACCCACCCAGCTTTCTTTGTTCAGCTCTTGGTCAGTGCGCAGCCCAGCCCTGCCTGGGGAGCTCGGGAAGAGACGGGCTTATACTCGGTACAATCTTTGTGCTTCTTTACCTTTTTTTTTTTTTTTAACGTTTATTTATTTTTTGAGAGACAGAGAGAGACAGAGTGGGGGAGGGGCAGAGAGCTAGAGGGAGTCACAGATTCCGAAACAGGCTCCGGGCTCTGAGCTGTCAGCGCAGAGCCCGACGTGGGGCTCGAACCCACAAACTGCAAGATGGTGGCCTGAGCCGAAGTGGGGCTGAGCCACCAGGTGCCCCTTTCAGTAGTTCCTAAATGCCTCCATTATTCTATTTTGTCACAATGCATCATGATTGTTTCATTGCCTTTCTCGACTTCTAGGCCGTGACCTCCTCAAAGGCGAGGCTAAGTCTACTTCCTGTCGGTGTCTCCAGGCCGCGCACGCTATGAGCTTCTAGACACATCGAAGTGTAACCGTCAGGAGTTCTGGAATCAGAAAGATCCGGGCTCTAATCCAGATTCTGCCGCTTCTTAAGTAGGGGACCCCGGGCTGCGACTTAGTGTCACTGACCTCCGCTGTACAACCGGTCAGATTTCTAGTATCACGGGGGGGATTACATCTGGACTCCCGTCCCTCCGCCTGAGAGTGAATTCCGCCCCCACGTGTTCTTAGGCGCCGTGGACTTCCAGGGCCACACTAACTCTCTGTCTAGGCCTATCTGGCGGGCAGGTTCCCGTTGTGTTTGCTTGTGTGCTCCCGTTGTTACCGCAGACGACCCCGTCCGTCCTTAAACACGGGGCACGGGGACACCAGGACGCCTGTCCTGTTTTCCTCCCCATTCCCTGGCTTCTCCTTCCCGCGCTCTCAGCCTCCCTCCTCTGGGAGCTTTAGATGAGTTCTACAGACCCAGGCCCCAGGGCCCTTGCTCTCTCTATGTTCTCTCCCTAGCTATTCTCATCTGTGACCATGGGTCTGAATGATGGCCTCTAAGGCAAGAGTCCCAAATGTGTCTTTCCAGAGAAGGCGGTAACCCCCTGTTTCGGGACGTGAACCAACTTACCTGGGGGCTAAGCTGTCATGGGCGCGCAGGACTTGAAAAGTACGGACGTGCCGATGGGATTCACACAGAGGCGGATCTCGGGGTGGCGATTCAAAGGAGCAATGCAGGCTAAGTGGGCCTCCTGCCCAAGAAAGTGACCGTCCCCTCCCGTCACGGAGGAAGGAATACGGGTGGTGAATTATTTGGTTGTCAGGCTAACTCAGAGTCAACCAAGCGCCTTTATGTAGGAAAACCTCGCCTAAGATCCGCTAGCGTAGAAATACACACAGCGCCATGCTTCCCAGTCCGTCTGGCTGTGTGGCACCTGGAGAAAATCACATTGCAACGGAACACCGGGTGACGGGATATCACGCGTGGGGGGCTCGGAGGCTCCTTAAACTCTGCGTGTCAAGACCGCACCCAGCCTCTGCCTCCCAGAACCTCCTGGTTCTTTCCTGATGCTTCCTGCGTTCGTCGGTCAGCAGCACCACTCACCACCCTGCTGTGCAAGTCAGAAACCTGCTGTCACCACTCTGACTTGCCCCAAAGTGCAAATTAGCTCAGCAAAAATGTTCCCATGAATGGCACCTTTGGGATAGCAGCTATCGTGTGTGTGTGTGTGTGTGTGGAGAGAGAGAGCACATGCTTTGTATTTCTGTTGTTCGTACTTTCCCCACCGCCTGCCCCCACTGCCAGTCCGGCTAAAATCCTGGTAACGTTCCAGATTTCAGTTTATAGAACATTCCCGCACAACCCCAGCCTGACCGCGGTGCCCCACCCAGCTGGGTCAGGTGCACACGCATCCTGTCCCCGCTCTTAGCACGTCCATCCCGCATGCGTGGCCTCTCACACGCATGTCCCCAGGACTGCCGGCTTGCCGAGGGCACGGCTGTGTTTGTCTCGTGCTTTTCTGTACCCTCAGCGTCTGGCACGGCTGTGGGTGGAGACTGAGACGGGAAGCCGACCCCGGGGGGCCCTGCTCCTGTGCAGGTGCGGTGGGAGGGCTGCTAACTGGGGTCTCACGGGCTCTCCTTCAGGCCTTCCCACCCTCTCCTTCTCTTATTCCCGAATCAGTGGATCTTAGGTAAAATTCCCCGGCATAAGGGTGCTTGGCTGACCCTGAGTGAGCCTAGCATCCAAACAATTCAGTACCTTTGCTCCTCGCTGGTGGTTCTGCCACTCAGTCTGCAGCTTCTGTCCCTGCTCTGCCGTCCGCCGTGCATGCCCGTGACATTCTTCCCTGCCCGTGTGGTCCTGGCAGCACGTGACTGGTGTTCAGGTGTGCTCCAGGGAGGACAGCCCGGACCCGAAGCCCCAGGTCACCAACAACAGACTTAGAAAGTAGGTCGGGCGCCCGGGTGGTTCAGTCCGTTAAGCTTCCGACTCTTGATATCTGTTCAGGTCATGATCTCATGGTTTGTGAGTTCAAGCCCCGCCTCTGGCTCCGAGATGGCCTGCTTGGGATTCTCGCACTCTCTCCCCTTCTCTCTCTGCTCCTCCCCCCTCCCAAAATAAATAAAAAGAAAGAAAGTAGGGAGGAGCCCTGCCCAGAATGGACGGAGCTGCTTTCTTCCCTGGAGATGGGAGAAGAAAAGCATACATAATTCAAGTGATGAATTGGATTGTTTTGGGTTCTCTGTTTACCACCGTCAAACATAATCTATTTCACGCATTTATACAGAATGCATAAAATAGGTCAGACTTCATGTTTTGCGGTTTGCTCATTTTCTCCTCCAGTTCCCTGGGCCGACGCGGCCCCCACGTGGAAGCGGAAAGGCCGGAAGCCGTGCGTGCTTAGAGGCGGTGGATGAAGGATTTCACACGCTGGGCCCCGGGTTAGATGCCGGTGAGCAGGCACAAGCTGTCAAGAGGCCAGGAGATATTTGGGAAGGAGTGTGGCATTCGGGGTCAGACAGGAACCCCAGCTTGGCTGCATCCATAGAATTCGGATCTCATCCTCCTCCCTCCCGCCATCCGTCCCTCTCGGTGCTGATGTGCGGGGGCGCCCAGACGTCATCCCCGATGAGACAGCCTCTCCCTTGGCCTCACTCGCTCCTTCCAGCTCCCACCCCACCTCACTCCTCCCTTTGCTGTCCGGCTTCCCCAGGTGGCCCACATCTACCGCGTCCTCTGCTGGAGTCACTCCCCGTCCCGTCATGGAGGGTCTGGCTCCACTGGCCACACCTCTCAACTGACTGTGCCCCAGTCCCAAGGCTTTAAACAACGCGTGGTGGCCCCCAAATCCCTGACCGACTGACCTCGCGGGTGGACTCGAGGCTGGAATATACGGGAAGGCTCTCCCCCTCCCCTTGGGTAGCTCTCGGACACCTGCTGCGCCCTGTCCTTCTTGGTGGCAGTGGACCAAGACGCCCACAGCCCTTTGCAGCACCCCTGCCCCCCTCCTCCTCGGTGGCCTCGCCTCAGCAGACACCGCCAGCAATGACTCCAACAGAAACTCCGGGGTCACCTTGATCTCGCCCCCAGTTCCACTGGCTCCTCTCCGAAGTGTGCCTCAGACCCCCTTTTCTCTCCCCGTCCTCGCCGGCCCTGCCTCCGGGGACCCTCCACGGTTTTTGCCTACGCTGCTGTGAAAGCCTCTTAAATTCTCTTCCCGGACTCTGCTCTGGCCTCCCATGGGTGTCACACACAGAAGAAAGAAGTGACCTACTCAGAACATAAACAGACACAATGTCAACACGCCTCTGCTTAAAACTCCCACTGTGCCTCCACCTCCAGAGCATCAAACATACCCCTTTGTGTCATGCCCCGCAGGCTGGACCCTGTCTGCCTCTCAGGCCTCCTGTGAGGCCGCGGCCTTCTCTGTCTGTGCGTCCGTGTGGGGGGTGAGGGGTGTGTGTCCTTCAGTTCTTCGAGCAACTTCCAGCTCCTTCCTCCTCAGGGCCTCCTCTTTGCTCTTCCCCTCGCCTCTGGGCTCTGCCGTGTGTGTGCACAATGGCATCGAACATTCTGGAAGGCAGAGCAGGTGACACAGACACCTGGGTACCCACCATCCAGCTCTATTACTTTAAATACAGTAATACGGAATCAGCCGAGGCCCCGCCCCCACCCCCGCTGTGCCTTCCAGAAGTCACCCCTGAATTTGGTATCTGTCGTTGCCCTCTCTCTTTTTGTACTTTCACGACACGTATTTGTCCCTCAACTATATCTAGTGTTTGGGGCACATGTAAAGTTGACGCAAATGGTGTTTTATTGTGGGAGGATCGGGTATGGCTCGGGAGATGGGTCCGCGCTGACGCACGTGGCTCTAGCTGTCACCACCACCTTGGCCCTCATTTCATCGGATACCTACGTCTAACTTTATCGATTCTCCTAATGATGGATAGCGGTGACAGTTTTCGACTTTTGGCCATCTTAACCGCAGCTGCAAAGAACATTTGTACACGTCTCCTTTGGCACGTATTTGAGTTTCTCTAGGGTAGACCCTTAAAAGCAGCATTTCAGAAGAAAAGCGGACGCGCCCCTCCAACTCGGCCAGGCGGCGCCAGGTGTTCATCCCCGCGGTTGCACCTGCCGGGGCCTGGGCGCCGTCGGGGCTGCCGCGCTCGGACGCGCCGCCAGGGGGCGCAACGACGCGCGCCGCCGCCTGGGCCGCGCCTGCACCTGCTGGTGCCCCACGGAGGGCCCGATCCCAGAGAAGCGACGGCGGGCGCTCTGTGGCCCCGGGTCGCTGAGGGGGGAGGGGGGGGGGATGTGGCCTTAATCCTTCTTTCAACCAACTCTTTTCGAAAGTGAAAGCAATACAGAACAAAAACTTCCCCACCTTGAACTAAAACTGTATATAAAGGACCCAGGATGTGAAAACACACATCTGTGTGTTTCACACCCGGAAAGTACAATGCTAGCATCTTAACGTATATATTTGCTTCAGATGTTTTCTTTTTAGGAAATTTAACATTCCAGAGTTTGCTTGGAGTTCTCCTCCCTAGTCCTTCACTTAAACTCTCCCCCACACCCCACCCCTCCAGCAGGCAGCTAAGCCCCTGGGTTTGAGCAGTGGCTTAGCCAAAGCATTAATTTCATAACACAGGTATGTATCCATAAGCAATTATATAGTAGTGTTTGCCTTTATTCACACAAATGGTTCTGTACCTAATATTCTGCAAGCTTCTTTCTTTTTAAAAAAATTTTTTTAACGTTTATTTATTTTTGAGACAGAGAGAGACAGAGCATGAACGGGGGAGAGTCAGAGAGAGAGGGAGACACAGAATCCGAAACAGACTCCAGGCTCCGAGCTGTCAGCACAGAGCCCCACGCGGGGCTCAAACTCACGGACCGCGAGATCATGACCCGAGCCGAAGTCGGACGCTTAACCGACTGAGCCACCCAGGCGCCCCTGCAAGCTTCTTTCTTATACACCCAACACTGGTCCCACGGCATAGCCACGTCCACGCCTGTGTATTCAGTTCAGTGTTCATCCGTTCTCCTAACGACATCTTTTAAAAATGTTTTCAGGTTTTGGCCATTCAAACAATGCTGTATATACACTCCGTGAGGGTGGAGATTTTCGTGTTTTGTTCACGCTCGGTTTTGAGCTCCTAGAAGTGTGCGATATGCTAGGTGCTCAGCACATCTGTATCGAGATTAATGAATAAACGAACAGCCTCGCACATGTTTCTAGGCTCACATGCAGAATTTGCCCAGAATGTACATACCGACGTGAAGTGGCTGGAATTTCCAGGTAAGCTGGCCACATGACTCTCTGAAGAGTATTGGAGCAATTTACATACCCCTCCCCCCCCCCCCCCCCCCCCCAGCAACTTGCAAGCTCCCGTTCTCCCAGCCGTGCTAACTCTGGTGCTTTGAGACTTTGGTGTATGTGTGTCCAGCTTGACCTATATAAACTCATATCTTATTGCCGCTTTAATTTGCACTCCCCTAATTCCTTTCCAACCACCGCCCCCCCCCCCCCCCCCCGCCATGATTTCCTCTGTGGCTTCTGGGTTATCAGATGAGCAGAAGTGGATTGGGGCGGGTTGAAGGTCAGTCACCCTCAAGCTCTCAAGGGTGCAGCCTGACGCCTGCATCGTGGGCCTGGAGGTCTCTCCACGCATCCCCAGCCTCCTTCCCTTCCCGGAGGGTTTTGAGTGCACCTGCCAGGCCAGACCCAGGACCCGCAGGACCGAGGAGTAAAGTGTGCAGACTTAGGCTCCCGTGTGGGGCAGGAGAGGGCTCCCTGGGTGCCCGTGCTGGTCTGTTCTTCTCCAGGCCCCCAGGTGGGGCTCAGGGGTACTCTGGTGTTCACAGCTGCCTCAACTCCACTGAAAATCTGCGTGTTCCTGCGCTGGGGGCGGGGGCGGCCTTTGGAGCCCCCGGCACTGCCCCTCCTTGGCAAGCACGGTGCCCTGAACCTGTGGGAGAACATACCATCTGGTCTGTTTGCTCGTCTATACTTGACAAATTGACCACCACTTGACAAAAGGAAGAAAGTATGAAGGTCAGGGGACAGACATCACGGGAGGGGTGGGGAGCAGGGGAAAGTTTGAGCTCATGGGGCACCCTTGGCCTTGGGGCACTAGGGAGACACGCCAGGGCACTGGACTGAATGCAGAATTGGGGCCACCACCGCTGCGGACCTTAGAATAGGGTCAGTTGGCTTAGGGCAGCGGCCCGAGATTTAAAACGCGACACCAGCGACTTGGCCAGGGCGGTGGCTGCGCGGGAGCGGGTGCCAGCCGCCGTGGGAAAGACACGCACCTCTAGCACGCGGGCGCGACACTCCCTTGAGGTCCTTTGGCATTTGAAAAGCATTAAAAGTCATAACCCGCAAGCCCAGAGGCTGGAACAACCCCTTTACACTCTCTGGCAACGCGTTAACGTCATTAACTTTCAGCAAGCGGGGAAAGCGGGTTCTTACTTAACTCGCATCTTCTGCAACGTCGTAAGGATCAGCAGCGGTGAGGCCTTGTCTCTCTTTGGCCGGCGTGAAATCACAAAGCACCGCAGCGCCGCCCGGCGACGGGGCCCTGCTGTCGCGCGGAACTGAAGAAAAAACGCGGAGCCC
Organism: Panthera pardus; assembly: GCF_024362965.1. Taxonomy (NCBI): domain Eukaryota; kingdom Metazoa; phylum Chordata; class Mammalia; order Carnivora; family Felidae; genus Panthera; species Panthera pardus. Next base: position 4,478,517 of record NW_026526777.1, on the reverse strand, counting down.
GGCGGGGTGGCCTCTGCTCAGAGGCCTGCGGCGCCTGCGCACTGGCGATCGGATGCAACCCACCCAGACCCTCCGGCAGGAGTGTCGTCGGCCCCTTCACCGACCGAATCTACCCACGTGTGTTCCGCCGCCCGCTCGGGGAGGTTTTAGCTCCTCGGCGCCAGTCGGCTCCCTGTGCGCATCTTTGCGTCACACTTCGGGTCACGCGTGCCACGGATCCGCCACTAGACGATATGCCCCGGATTATTCTTCCCGGTTCTGCGTCTCGGGGCAGGTACCCGGTCAGTCGGTTGCCACGTGTTTACGGAGCACCCGGGGTTCCAGGCATTGTGCTGGGCGCCGGCAGCATGGGCGAGGTCCCGACACTCTAGTAGGAGAGAGAGACAATGAAAGGAATCATAGGTGAGCAAGGGCCCGTGAGGGAGAAGGACAGATGCTTCGGGAATATGTGTGAGCGTATGTGGGGGCGCTTGGAAACCTTTTCCCAAGAAACGGTTTTAAACCGAGACCAAGGGGGGGGGGCGGGGGCGGGTGTTGGGAGCTGGGCACAGTTGGGGACAAAGCCTCGCTGGCAGAGGGAACAGCACCCCCCCAGGCTGTCACGGGCAGAGCACGGGATACCTGGTCGTGCGCAAGACGGGGTCAGCTCAGCAGGCAGGGTGGCCCAAACCTTACACTTTCCCAAGGTCGTCAGGCCTGCCCCTCAACTGGCTCCTGTGAGGTGATCTCTGAGCTCTTGAAACATCCTGCCTCATAAGGACGTCTTTGGGCACCTGAGACCCCGGGCCGGGCAGAGGGTGTGTGCTGACAACGTGACTGTGTGGACGCCAGGCTGCTTGGGGCCGGGCGGCCTCACTCTGCCCTCTGGGGCTGCAGACCGAGCGAGCGGCGAAGGTCAGTCACACCGGGGCTGCGTGCCTTTGTGAGTGCCCCCAGCAAAACCCCTGGGCACTACTAAGGCTCCGGTGAACCTCGCCGTCAGGCAGTATTTATGCATTTTCACAATTCCGGGGGAGATAAATGTGCCCGTGTGATGCATTTGGAAGCCCATGCCTGGTTTCCCCGGGCTCTGTCCCTTGTGCCTTCCTCCTGTGCTGATCGTCATTTGTGTCCTCTCTCTGCAATAATATAATTGGTAATGTAACAGTTTTGTTTGTGAGTCCTTCTAGCAAGAGTGGTCCTGGGGACCCCGAAAAGGACTGGATTCTTTGGGGCCTCGTAGGTCAGGGTCAAACGTAGCACTGTTCTCTCTGTGCACTTGATCCCAGTGTGGTTACTTTATTCAATTCTACTCCACGCCCCAGGCTGCACCCAGCTCCAACCAGCCCTCACAACAGGTGCCTAAACACGCAAATCGGTGAATTTGCTTGGCGTGGGCCTGGGGAGCCCAGCGGCACAGAAGACGCACTGCAGGAGGTGAGCAGTGCGACACGTGGGGCATCTACACTGGTTATTCCCCATCTGTCCCACCCTGGGTTTGGAGCAGGCTCACTACTCAGCACGCATCGCCGGAGGAGGACACAGTGATGTCTTTAGTATAAAAGGCAGGGGGGACATCCCAGAACTGTTGGCGGTGCTGAGTCCCATACACCGAAAGCTCAGAGGTGACATTGCCACTTTGTTTCGTGATCACATGTCCAGGGTGACAGAGCGAGTCAAGGGAAAAATAGGGTGAGAGGGTGGCCGAAGCAATTCAGGGAATTTGTTGGCACAAAGGATTCGGTTATCAAGGTTGCAAATAAGTCATCAACTTGAGGCATAGACGTGCACCAAGTGTTTCTCAGATTTCTGCTTGCTTGCACAAGCACAGGCCTTCTCGAGAGTACGCCTCGAGTCCATAATAGCGGAGACAAATTTTTAAGTAATGGAAGAGGTGCTTATGTGACTCACTTCTAAATCAATAGGGGACTATATTTTTGATGGTGCAGCAGGCTTGAGGCGGAAGCCGGCTGGGGTGGCGGCTGGTCAGGCAGGTCAACACTCCCAGGACAGAGTGGTGGTGCCCGTGGAGGGGGGGTGCATGATCCCAGAGCTCCACCGGGAGCCTGTTGGTCCAAATACTTTGTTTCTGGGGAAACACGAGATGCTGCTGTGTGTTTTCTAATGAGAACAATGTCCCCTCTCCACCCCTGAGAGACAAGGCATTTACAGTTAGAGAAACCCAGGTTTGAGTCCTGGTCTAGCTATGTGACTGGGCATGTTATTGAAACTCTCTGGGCCTCAGTTTACTCATAACATGCACTGGTCATTATCATGGCCTTGTTCGTAGGGTCGCTCTGCGGATCGACTGCGATAATGTCTGTCGGGCACTTGGCATAGAGCCTGGCACGCATTAAGGGCTCCAATAACGACAACAAAGCCAGAAAGGAGATTCGAGTTTTCAATAAATCATCGGATATTTTCAAGGGCTCAGTGACATTCACACGTGCCTCCAGATCGTCCTGCTGGGCGAGGACATCACAAGCTCCGAGTCCTGTAGTAGCAGCTGTGACAGAGGTGACCTGATGACCGGCTTCCCTGTTCGGGACTTAAACGCTGGGGCTGCATTTTAAGGAACAGCCACAGCTCGGATGCATTGGCTTCAGCGTCAGGTGCAGTGTGTTCTCTGACCTCCTCGGAGGATGGACAGAGGGACGTCAGAGGTTGTGTGAACACGGCCCTCGAGGCCGAGCTCTGACCATGAAGACAGACTGCCACACGCGACTGGGGCTGGGGGGAGGTCGGGCAGCGGGAGCAGGGTCCCTGTTTGATCCCAGCTCGGTCACTGCAAATGTGGGCAAGTTAGCCAGCTCTGCACGCCTCAGTTTATCTATAAAAAGGGGAAAATACCTGATTCGCAGAGCGGTTGTAAGGAGAAGATGGTATAACACGATGTGTGTAAAACAGCTGCTACGCGGTCGGTGCTTCATAAATGGGACGGTTCAGTCACGACGCAGCGTGAGATGCATTCGTGGTCACTGATGCTGTTTTGCGACACAACGGTCCCGTGAGACCAAATTAGTTTCCTTCTTAGGAAAAATGGCAACGCAGACAGCAGAAGTTTTGGTCTGAGGCTCGGCGCAGGAGTGCGGTTCATTCTGGGAAATGGTTCGAGATCTGGATCAAATCCCTGGTCCCCGTGACGTGCTCATCATTCTCCTGGGGAGACCTGGGGGCCCGGGCACGAGGAGCGGACTTCCTTCACCAGGGGGAGGAAGGGCCGCCCCGTGGGACAGGTCCCTACGCGGTGGGTGCAGGATACATGATGCAGACGGATCTCTGCACAGGAGGACGCATGTCCCCCCCCCCCCCCCCCCAGGGCGGGGACACATGGCCTGGGAAGAGCCCACGGAGAAGTACCCCTGTGGGGCTTGCGGCAGGCGAAGCGGAGGAGGAAGAACCAGGGAGCAGTGTCTCAGAGAGCGGCCCGTGCGCCTCCTGTCCCGATTCTGGTTGCTCGCGCATCCGAACAGCTTTCCGGGAGAGGAACCGAAACGGCGCCGGCCGCAGAACCCGAATGACGTGGACGGATGTCTTCCACTTAGAACGGCCTCCACCGGGCAGGGATGGCAAGCCACCTGCCGGACCGTAAACGTGAGCTGTAAAGACACGGGGGTGTGAGTCCACATCACTGCAGACGGTGAAAGTGAACGGTGTCTGTCACCATCTTGGAAAGCCACCCTGGGCAAGGGGGCGGGGCTGGGAACGGGCAGCAGGAAGCGCTGCAAGACGGAAGCGTTTGATGGCGTCTGGCCCTTTCCCCACCCCTCGAGACGCTTGCGTCCACAGGAGAAATGCCCGAGCACGTTCCTATAGGGAACGAAAGCTCACGGTTGCCTCTGGTGCTTTGCTGGGCCGAGGCACTGGTTCCCAACTGGGGCCAATTTTGTCCTCCTGGGGGACATTTGGCAATGCCTGGAAGCATTCTCGAGGTCCCATTTTGGGGGGGGGGGGGTAGGCACGCTACCGGCATCTGGTGCGTGGAGAGATCACGGATGTTGCTAAACACCATACGGCGCGCAGATGGCCTCGCAACCAAGAAGAAGCGTCAGCCCCAGATGCCAGCGGTGCTGAGCTGGAGGGAGCCTGGTTTGAGGGGGGGGGGGGGGGGGGCACAGGCTCCGTGTCGGCGGGGGTGGCCCGTTCCTCACACCCGTCATCTCAGTGAAGGTGGGACGGGGAAGGGAGGCCTGTAGCCCCTCCTTGGTGGTCACAGGAGAGGCGAGCAGGCCTCTGCTCCCAATCCCCAAGTATCTGGGGGTGGGGGTGCGCCCAAAAGGCGCCTCAGGCTAACCTCCCCAGGTAGGTGGAAGGATACGGGCAGAGTTTTTCATCTCAAGTCAACTCTTACTTATTTAAAAACCGATTTCCTTAAGCACATAATTATATGTTTATTTCCCCGAGGAACTCTTGAGGCAGCAGAGATCTGCTTGAATTATGGGGACGGAGGCTGCATAGGGGGCTCTAATGGGGTTAGAAAAATGTTCCGTCTCCTCTGAAGGAGCCCCGGGAGGAAGGGAAGGGCAGGCTCCCCTCCTGCCGTCCAGAGGACAGGATGCGGGGGGTGGGAGCGGAGGGCAGGAGTGTGAGGACTGGCTGCTCAACAGGGCCTGGCAGGATCAGAGCAGACGTGAACCCTGGGGTGCAGCCTCGAGCCCCCACTTCCCTGTTCCCATCCTGGTGGGTGGAGGGGAGGGGTCCGGGGAGCAAGCCATCCACAGGCTTGCTCCCTTCACGCACGTGTGCACACACACACGCACGCGCTCCCCTGTGGAAGGGGGCTCTGGTGCACGCACGCACGCACACACGCACACACACACTCCCCTGTGGAAGGGGGCTCTGGCACGCACACGCACGCACGCACACACTCCCCTGTGGAAGGGGGCTCTGGCACACGCACACACACACATGCACACACACTCTCCTGTGGAAGGGGGCTCTGGCACATGCACACATGCACACGCACACACACACTCCCCTGTGGAAAGGGGCTCTGGCACACGCACGCGCACACACGCTCCCCTGTGGAAGGGGGCTCTGGTGCACATGGGAGAAACAGGCCCAGGCCTCCGGTGAGGCGGCAGGTGGAACAGGTGGCCGGGCTTCGGTGCATCGGTCTCCGAGCCGCTTCCGGCTAGGCTGCAGCCGGAGTGCCTGCAACTGTGGGTGCCTCTCACGCGCGGCCTGGCCCGGCTGGTGGGGACCCAGGGGAGCAGGATGAAGGACCGATTACTCGGCTCTGATAGTCCTCAGCGGAGAGGGGCCCTTAGTTAGTCCGCTGTAGGACTGGAACTTAACGGCCTGTCTCCCTTCCGGGGACAGCGGCAAGACTCCAGCCGTAACACTGCGTGAGAGAGCAGAAAGATGGGTCAGGAGCGGGCGGCTTGGGCCTGCCTCTGGCCTAGGCTATACGGGACGGGGTCCGCGGTGGGGGGGCTGGCCTCCTTCCTCTGTGTCCACTGCATCTGGAAGGCAGGTCTGTCCCACTGCCCCTGTCCGTGCTGCGGCCCTGTCCGCGCCCGTCCCTGCAGGAGGTGGTGAGTCATCTCACTCAGCTGGAGCCTCCGCACCTGACAAGGCCGGGGACGCACAGCACTCAGGACGTGGTTCAGGACCAACCTCTGCCTCGTGCAGCCCGGCCTGCCGCACAACAGGGGACGGGGATTCAGACAGAAGTTACAATAAAGAGTCCATGTGGCTGGTCTACCCCATTCATCCTGTGCCTCAAAGGCTCTGGGCCTTCTAGAATGGTCTCCAACCGGGAAGGGAAGGGAACATCAGAGAAACACGCTAAGAGTCATGGCCCCGCATCCCTTCATCTAACCATCAAATAGCCCTCTCCACACAACCTCCCAGGCTGGCTCGGTTCCAGCCTCCCTGGGCCTGGGGCTGGGGGACAGTGTCACAGGCAGGGGCTCACGGGGGAGCCCAGAAGCCCACGGCTGGTAAGAGACGCCTGGTCCTGCGGAACTGGCAATAGTAGTTATCTGTGCGCACAACACCCAGGCCTTCTCCGTCTCGAGAGGGTGGACAGGATGACACAGGAGGGGCATGCGGGTCCAGACTGAGGGGTTGTGTCCACAGGACGCTTCCGGCCTGTGAGCATCAGAGACCCCGGGCCCCTGGGGATCTGTGACCTTTTCGCTGACCGGCTCCCCAGGAGAGACATCAAAGATTGTCAGAGAACAGACACATAGCGTCTCAGCATCTTTCAGGGGCTGAAGACGTGTGCTGTGGTCCCGGCACACCCTTCCACTTTCTAGAAGCCTGGCCTTGGGCCTGGGCCTGAGCTACTTCACCCAAAGAACAGCGATGGCCCTGCTGTCATTCCTGGGTCACAGGGCTAGCGTGAGGCTCCAGTTAGTTGGCATGTGGGAATGCTTTGTAAACTGCACGGGGCTATACACTGCGAGCTGGCTCTTCGAAGTTATTTATTCGGGGAAGCAGCGGAGGCCCCCCCCCCCCCGGCCCCCCTGCAGTGCAGCCCCAGCCCTCTCTTTGGTCAAGGCCTGCCTGCAGGGAATGGCCACTCAGTCTCTTGAGCCAGCGGGAGGGCCTGGTGCTTCCAGTGCAGGTCAGGGCATGGGCCAGGCAGATGGGTGCCGGGGGCCCTTATTTAGTCCGCTGGTAGAACTGGAAGACGGCTTTCTCCTGTTCGTAGGTCTCGATGGAGCCGGGTCGAAGGCGCCGGAGTTCAGCAATGGCATCTCCCGCGGCCAGGCCCCTCTCTTTCACCAGGTAACAGGCCAGCATGGTGCCAGTGCGGCCAAAGCCCAGGGCACAGTGCACTCCCACAGCCTGCGAAGAAGCAGCTTGGTCGGTGGAACCTGGTGCCCTACCCCTCCCCCCCTGCCCTTCCCTTACACCCCTCCCTCTCCCTGCAGCTGCTGCTTCTGGGTGAGGCCCAGGACCTCACAGGCCGGCTCAGGCTCTCAGGAGCCGGAGAAGTGACATCAAAGTCAGGGAGGGCTGTTCCGTCCCTTGTGGTTTGGAGGCTGCCAATCACACCTCAAGTAGCTGGTTCAAGAGCCGGGTTCCTGGCCTGCCCGCCCACAACCCTCTACCTGCACTGACCAGTGACACCCCCACTCCCCCGCCCGCCTCCCCCCTGTCCCACCCCCCGCGGAGCGCGGAGCCGCTGCTCATCCGGATTGAGATATGACATAAAGTACAACCAGGTTTTGAAGACGTGGTACAAAAAAGTATTAAAATATCTCATGAGGAATTTATATTGATTATATTGCTGAAATGGTAATATTTTAGACTTACTGGGTTAACCTACATCATCAAAACGAGTTTCCCCTCATTCTTCTTTACCTTTTCAAAATGTGGCTGCTAGAAACTTTAAAATTGCAAATGTGGTTCCGTTATATTTGGACTAAGTGTGGCTCGGGAGAGCGCTCACGAGCCACTGCCTTCCACCCGCATGTCGCCCCAGTGCGGCCACCCTTCTGCCTCTCAGCTCACAACACTCGTTGCTTCCTTGCGGGCCCTACCCGCCACTGCGCGCCTCCGCCCGTCTTCTCGTCCTGGCCCCTGGGCGCTCCCTCTGCTCCCCGAGTCCCGCGAAGTCCCTCCCTGCCCGGCCCCGCCCAGTCCCCCCGCAGGCTCCTCCCTGTCCCTCCCCCCCGCTCACCCCCTGTAGGCCCCTCCCTCCCCAGCCCCGCCCTGTCCCCGCCCAGTCCCCCGCGAGCTCCTCCCTGCCCGGCCCCGCCCTGCTCCCAGCTGACGCTTGCAGGCTCCTCGGTGCCCGGCCCCGCCCCGCCCCGCGCAGGCCCCTCCCAGCCCCCCGCTGACCCCCGCAGGCTCCTCCCCGCCCACTGACCTCCCCGCGCGCGTTGGCCTCGTCCACTATCCGCACGAAGCGGTCGATCTGCTCGGGGGCCGGTGGACAGAAGTCCGGGATGCGCAGCCGGTGCAGCGTGAGGCCGGGGCAGGTGTCGCTGTGCGGGGGCCCGCGCTCCGTCAGGGACACCAAGTGCCGCACGCCCCGGTCCAGCAGGAACTGGTAGTGAGCGGGCAGCCGCGGCAGCGCCAGACCCGCCAGTCGGCCCGGGAGCACCCACGAAAAGTTGGGGGGCTGCACCCCCATGGCGGCGGCAGGGCACGCGACCGCGCCAGCCCCTCGTCCCCCGCCCGCCCCCGGGGCCCGGCACCACCCACCCGCGCCCTGGTACCACGTGGGCTCCGCGCCCCGTCCGGCGACGCCCCGTCCCGGCGCGGGGATTGGCCCACCCGCCTCGGGGGCGGGGCTGGAGCGCCGGACCGACGAGACGGGCGCCGCGAGCCGGCCGCAGTCCGGGGCAGCGCGCTCGTTGATTGGTTGGGTAGCCGGTAATGGGCGGGATTGCCGCAGCGGTGCTCACGGGGATTGGTGGAGCTACTCAAACAGCCGGAGGCAAACCTAGAGGCCGGGATGAATTGCTTTCTGCGCACGACGCCACCCGGGGTCGGGCTCTGCTGCTCCCTGGCGGCCGGTGGCAGTTATTACATCAGTGTCCCCTGCCCCTGCAACCCCAGGGCCTGGCCTCATGGAGTCTTCCTTCACAGTGGACGCCCAGCAGATCTTCCGCCTCCGGGGAGGAACCCCTTCTATGATGACCGACTGGTCTCTCCAGTGACTTGGTGAACCCGTCCAGCTGGGGCGATCACCGCTGCGGGGACTCTTCTCATTTTCTATCGCTGGAATTCTTCAAAAAACTACGGGGCTGCCATCTGGTGCCCTGAAATCTTACCCGGGTAGGTATTGGAGTCCAATGATAATAACAACCCACAGCATAAGAATTACCGTTTATTGAGCATTTGCTACATGCCAGTGTTCTAAGCACTTTACCTGTAGGAACTGATTTAATTGCCGCCATAATCTTACGATGTGGATAATCTAATGCACCCTGCTTTACAGGTGAGAAAACTGAGGCTCCAGAGAGGTTCAGGAATGCCACCGATATGACTAATGTCCGGGGATTTGAAACCAGACAGCCTGGCGCCGGCATCTTTAACGCCCCAGTTTTGTTTGCTCAGGTTAAATGAAAGGATGCTGCCTCTTCATATAACCGCCCTCACACTCCCAAATCATCTGCGTGAAGCAAGTGCAGCACTTCTTAATTTCTTTTCATATTTCATGACTTCCAGGCTGAGTCACCCTCCGGTGGGGAGACCAGAGTTCATCAGCCTTGCTCGGAGAAGGTGGGGACCCAGCTCTGAGCACAGCGCCTTCCCTGTGATCTGACCCGCCCACATCCTCTTTTGGACAATGCGCTTGCTAGTGATGCAGACTAATTATAATTGTGAAAATATTTAACCCTCCTTGAATTTGCTCATGTGCCAGGCCCTGTGCCAGGCGCTTTCTGGAAGAACAACACGCGGACGGTATTTTTATGTCCCTCTTGTACGGGAGTAATCTGAGGATTGGACAAGTTGGTTAACCTGGTCAAGGACTCTCAACCAGTATGTGGCTGGGCTGGCTGAGCCCAGGCCTCCCTGAGCCCAAGACCAGGGCACTTAGCCATACAGATGCGCTTCCCTCCCCCTGTCCCCTCCAGCCCCTGATGCACACATTGGGCCATTGAAAGCTCTGGTTCCAGCAATATGGAAAGGAACTTTCTTCCCCCAAAGTTCAGAGGCTCTGCTGACCCTGCGGAAGATGCACTTACCGTTCACCCAGACAGGGCTGAACATTGCCTCCCCCTCGCTCGCTGGGTGCCAGGAGCTGAGCCATTTCCCCTTTCCCTGCCTTCCCTCCAACCCGAGCCTTGATGAGGCCCTTCCTTTTGGCACTCACATTTCCTACCAACCCCTGATCACTCTTCTTGCCTATCCCCATCCATCCATCCCCTCCTTGCCTGCTGTGGCTCCCCAGGGCTTCTGGCTGCACTGACTGTGGAGAGAAGTCTCCAGGGCTCCTGGGGTTGAACATTTCTTGGTCCCCCTGTCTTGCTCTCCTGTCTTTGCAGCCCTCACTCGTCAGAGGAAAACTTCCCACATGCCTCCCTGCCACCCGGTGCCCCTTCCTTGTCTCCTTGAGATCTACGTCAAAGCCTATCTTCTCTGGAGCTATTTCTGGGGAAGACAGAGATTCCCTTCTCCCTTGAGCCCCTAACAGTGACTCTCCCCTTGTGCATCCTTCCACCTGCCTGGGCCCCCTTATGGAGAGCCTGTAGGAACTCCTTTCTTCTCTACAGCTGTGCCCTTCCCTTCCAACAGAGCCCCGGTGAAAAGGGCCCAGGGTCCCTGCCTTGGGCTGTGTCCCATGGCCAGGGGTGCTGTTTAACTTTTTGTCTTGGGCCTCGGGAGTCTCAGACTGAAAGGAAGACCCCTCTGTGATGGTTTCCTGGCCCAGACCTTTGCCACTAACCACGTCAGCGCCTTGCATGCCCCGTATGATACTGGTTTTCCTTCAGGTGTTACCTGACGCTCAGGAAGAGTTAGGCTTTTTTTTTTTCTTTTTTCTGGGCTCGCCCCTCACCTTATATAAATATGTAGTCCCAGGCAACAGTTATTTTATTGCATTGTGGTTACCTCTTTGTGTTGAAGCCAAGGCTGCATCATTCCGTCTTTGAATTTCATCTTTGAATTCCACAGATCTAACGTGGAGTCTGATACGCAGTGCTCAGAAGTGTGCAGTGAACCAACGAATGGGGGAGAAAAAAGAGTGCATAGGCCAGACTGAGAAGACACACTTCTGGGAGCGTACGTGAGTCTCCGGGACTCTGTGACAACGGGTGATGTGTCGCTTCTTAATCGCGTGGATTTGAGGACCGTATTGGGTGTCCTGTAACACCTTCTTATGGTGTGTTTTTTACCTGTCTGTGCTTTTAAGGAAAGAACACCTGTGTCGGTATGATCCTGGCTAAGTCTAATTACTAGTTTTGTTAAAGAGGATAAATAACCCTTGGTTTTTTTTTAGAGCTCCTCTCCTGTTGTGAGCGCGTGTGTGTGATTGCGTGTGTATGTGAGTGTGTTGGGGGGGGGGCCATATTCCCGGAGAACGTTCTGTTGACACTGATGGTGAGCTGAGTAAGAAGCTTAATTTCCCCGACTTGAAGGAATTTACAACATACTTGCGAGGATTTAGACTCAAATGTCATTGTTCTCATATAATGAAGCACTAAATTCCTCATCAAAGATAATCAGTTAATATATATTAAAACGTTAATTGTGTAGTAAAAATAACAAGCACAAAGAAGTCAGCAGGGGAAAGATAAGCCTGGGTTAGAATCACCAGAAAGTCCTGTGACCTTACATTTTGTTCCCTCCATTGCGAAATCCTACAAGTCACTTTTCATTGGACCACCTGGGTGGCTCAGTCGGTTGAGCGTCCGACTCCTGGTTTGGGCTCAGGTCATGATCTCGAGGTTTGTGAGTTCGAGCCCCATGTTGGGCTCTGCGCTGACGTTGGGAAGCCCCCTTGGGATTTTGTCTCCCTCTCTCTCCACCCCTCCCCCACCCTCTCTCTCAAAAATAAATAAACATTAAAAAAAAACAATAAAAGTAAAAAATATATTAGAAGTAACTTTTCATCGACAAGCTCAACAGAACAGTTTGGGGGCATCCTGTACCATAGCTCCCCCTTCCCCAGTCCATACAAATGTTTTGACCTACTCTTACACGTTGTCTGGACTGCTTGGGCTGGGTCCCTGTGGCCCCTGGATTGCAGTCAGAATTCTCAGCATCTGAAGTATGCTGCTCTTCCTTTGTGTAAACGCATTTCATATCTGGAACCTGAGGATTTGGCGATTGGGCTTAAGAAGGGATGGTGTGATGCCGGCCTCCAAGGTGGCCCCCGTGAACCACCTCCTGCCTTGCCTCGTCCTTTCCCACAGTGACAGAAGTGTAGCCGGCAGGATTCTGTGGAAATGATGGCGGGTGACTTCTTAAGTCATGAAAGACATTGTGGTTTTGCCTTGGAGAATCCAGCTGCCATGTTGCGAGGACACTCAATGAGCCTTATGCAGAGATGAGGTGAGGAACTGAGGCTTCATGGCCATATCACTCGAGGGAGCTAGCTGCTGGAAGTGGATTCTCCAGCCCCATCAAGACTTTAGATGGCCAGCATCTTGACAACCTCATGGATTCCCTGAGCCAGAACCACCCAGCTAAACTGTTCTCGAATTCCTACCCCATGGGAACCGGGAGATAATAACTATTTCTTACGCCATCAGATTTAGGTGTGATTTTTCTGCAGCAACAGGTAACTAATACGAGGGGGGAATATCCAGATCGAATCAGATCGAATCAACTCAAGACGTAAAATAAAATCAGATTTGTTTTTACAAGAAAAAGTTATACCATAAACAGTTGTGGTCTAAGTGTGTCGTACGTGCATGTTTGTTGGGGCTGAGGTGCCGTGGTAGATCAATGCCAATATCCCATTTAGAGAGCCGGGCTGTGTACAGGATCGAGGCTGAACAGCTTGAGTGTGGGTTGTGTGTGTGTGTGTGTGTGTGTGGTGTTGGAGGTATGGGGGTTTACGTGGTATCCGTATAGTTAGGGATGATATACAAATTATTTAATTACTGCCCATGGCAAAGGAAGCAAGCTATCAGAACAGACCCTCCACCAATCAGCTCTGTGGCTGTAAACAAAGAGTGAAGCCACCCTACTCTCTCTTGGATGCTCATCAGCACTGAGTGTGGAGGCTTCCACACGGTCTGGGTGTGGCCAGATTACCTTGGACATTTTAATACAGGTCTTTCCACAAGATGGCACTGATAGCTTTTCCTTGTTTTTCTTTGTCGTCTTGTTGAAAAATTTCTGACTCGTATACTGTTACAGAACGTTCCATGACTGGACCCTCCCAATTCACCAGTTGATGCCTTGTATTCCCGACAATTCCATCACCTTCATGACACTGTAAATTTTTCCTTTAGAGCATTCCAGAAGTTCACTGAGGCTCTAGGTTGAGATGTTGGGGCACGGTGTCTTATACCAGAAGCTGTGATCAGGAGTGTTGGAGGTGGGCAAGGGCAGGGGATCGGGCTTTGGTCCTTGGCAAAGCTACCAACCCAGGCAGGTGAGAGAGCCGAGTCAGAGGAGTGGGAATGCTCACGTAGGTAAGAGCCACCTGCGGGATGGAAACCCTTTCGGTGAGCTCTCTCACATCTACGGTTCATGCTGCTACAGCCTTGGTTTTGCCTTGAATCTGAATGGAAGAGATTCCTGAAAACCTCCACGTTGCAGTTTTCATGGCATAAAGGTCAAAACTGGAAGGAAACTCAGGGCTCTCCTGGGTTTACCTCTCCATTTCTAGGTGAGGAAACTCATGGGTGGTCCAGACTGGGGACCCCATCCATTCTATCAGAAGTCACTGGGTCACGAAACTGTGTAGCTAGACCAAGTTACTTAACATTTCTAGGTCTCAGTCCCCTCGCCTACAAAATATAGATGTCTACAATAAAACTGATCATTAAGGATTATTGAGAGGGCTGAACATGCTAGGAACCTGTAAAGTACCTAAGCAAAGTGCCTGCACATCATTGGTGCTCAGAGCATGGAGGGTGATGCCACCATTATCCCAGGTGATTCAGAGCCTGATGAGAATAAGTGAAGTAATCACACTTATGCTGAAATAGCTCCAGTGTGGAACACACACTCGTGAGATGCTGTGGTGGGCAGAGTTCTAAGACAGGTCCAAAGGCCCACACCCTTTGGCGAGAGGATGTGGCTCCCATGATTATTTTCTTTGCACGGCCAAAGGGGCGCACATGGCAAGGTGGCCTTGAGGAGCTGCGGCAAGGTCTCGGCTGATGGCTACCGAGAAAGCAGGGACTTCAGTCCTACAGTTGCAAGGAAGTGAATCCCGTGTCTGAATGATCTTGGAAGAGGACCCTGAGACTCCAATGACAGTCACAGCCCATCTGGCATCTCAATTTCAGCCCCATGAGACCCTGGGCAGAGGATCTAGCTAAGCGGTAATTGGATATCTCTTTAGCTCCCAAGTTTGTGGCGGTTTGTGATGTAGCAATAGACCACGAACGCAGATGCCCTACTTGACTTTCTTTCTTTTCTTATTGTTAGTATGCTGGTTGCAATAGTAGATCTTTGAGGCTTCGGAATTGCTGTCTTATTTCTTGTGTCTTGTCCCCTTGTTTTAAGTCTCCCAGTGTCCAAAACCATAAACTGCACAGGCCCGTTGTCCAGTGCAGAGGCAGCAAACATAGTGAATCAATGGAACTCAGGACCTGTCAATATCTTCTTCCCTCTGGTCGCCTTACCAACCTCCTGGCCGTTCTTCTGAACGCTTTGGAACCAGTCCTTCTCAGAGTGGGGCCCACAGTTGTGTGTCACCTGGGGGGCTTTGAGAAGTACAGACCCAGGTCCCGCCCCAGACCTGTGGGATCCCCAGGTGGTTCATATGCACATCTTCGCCTAGAAGTCCCGGTGTAAGTCCGCTTTGTTCTGTGGCTCTGTGGACCTCTTCTGCTTGACAGTCATTGATAGCACCTAAAACATGGCTTGGTCACGAGGGGACATCTCTAGGTGTCTCCTCCCTGGAGCTGGGAAGCTTTGACCGAGCGGGTCTGTGGGCAGAGGAACCAACCAGTGCAGACAGAGGCCTCAAAGAGGCCCGACTGGCCTGGGTAGGAGCCCGAGGTCATTTAGTAACACAGAACAGTCCCTAATGGAAACAATCTATTGCTTTCTCTACAAGTTAGGCAGATGTCCAAGAAAAATATGCTTAGATGTACATTGTGGCTTTCCTGTTTTGTTTCAAGGAAGGGCTTGGTTCTCAGATTTCCTTTCTGGAGGCATTCTTGAAACATCATTTTCCACTCTCTCTACCTTAACAGCACATTCCAGGCATGACAGAAATTGCCTGATTTATCATCCCCCCCCCCCCCAGCCTCCCTGCAATTTGGGGAAAAGGGGAAGAGAGCCACGGACCACCATCTGTCACATCCCGCAGCCCCCCAACAGACCCCTTCCCACCCAGACCCCGTCCCTCTGGCATCTTCTTAGGACCCATCAGCCCCGTGGCTGTCTGGACTGGCCTCCACCATTCCAGCCTCTACACGTTTCCCCTCTGTGCAGCTACAGTGACTTTCACAGAACAGAGATCTGACGTCTCCAGTTCTCCGAGAACGCCTGACTGCCTTCAAGACAAATCCCAATTGTGGACTGGCCTAGAAAGCTCTCTGGGATGAGGCCTCTTGCTTTTCTCTTCAGCCCCACCTTAACCTCACTCTCTGCAGCAATGTGTCCCTGTCAGACTTCGTAAAGTAAGGGTCGTTGGAGAAGCAGAGCTCTCTCCCCGTCTGTGCACCTGCTGTTCCCATTAGCTGTCCTGGGCTCACCTTGCAACTCCTCACCTCCCTCAAGGTCCACTTTGGAACACAGCACCCTCTCTAGGACGCCTTCCCCGCACCCACACGATCGTGTTTTGTAGCTCTCTCTGAGCTTCTGCAGTTATCTCTATCAAAACTTTTATTATGTTACTTATCTAAAACATCTTGAAGCATTTATTGCTTTACCATACAAATGACATGTTTTTAGTCCAAAGGCATTAAAAATATATATGCACAAAAAAGAAAAGAAACGATCACCTCTTACCTAATTATATTAGTTGGTGTTCAAGGAGAAGCCGCTGTACGTTTTCCAAGTATAAAGGGAAGCAATACAAAGCCTCTAGAGGTTTACATACCCGTGGGATGGGATGTGGTCCCACATGATTGATCTTAGCCTGGGACATGTGCGTGAGAGGCTCTCAAAGACCTTGCCTGGAGGCCACTCTGCTATGAAGCTGAAGAATGTCTGGAAAATTCCCACCGATGATCTCAGTCTGCAGCACGAATGTGGAGAGTCTCAAGAGGTTCACCTGGATGCTGTGTGGACCCCTCCATGCATCTGCCCACCTCTGGAAAATAATGGCCTCTTCTCTCCTTTGGAAACATTGTTCCCAGCATCTCCTCTGTGGTGCAGAGGCTTTAATAATGAGGGGCATTGCTGGGAGGTTTACAACAGACAGTTCACCTAAAGATAACCACACTTTGGTGAACCACCTTTCACAGGTATTTGTGTGCGTGTGTATATAAGTGAATAATAGACATATAAAGCCCTCCCTTTACTGTGCTCTATCTGTGTATCTCTATACATTTCTCCCCTCTGGCTCCTTGAAGGTTTAATGAGCTTGCTTCTCTACTTTTTAGAGCAAGGATTCCCAGCACTGCTTTGATGACACCCTGGAGTGTCTTCATTTATCTCAGGGGGTGCCTTGAAATTCACAAAACAAGATTAATTTAAATTCATTTTCATTTAAAAAAAGTAAACAGACATTATATAGTAATTACAGGTACAAGTGTGTGTGTTGAAATCAAACTAATAAATGCTTGCCTTAGAGAGAAATCAGCAGGATGGGGGTAGGGTTGGAAGGGACCACAAAGGTGGTGTCGTTTGAATCTTTTTAAAACATCCCCTCCGATTACTTCCAGGTTGGTATTTCCTCCAATTAATCGTGTTTCTCCAAGTGGGAGTCAGGGCTGTGGGGGCCGAGAGCTTCCAGAGTGCAGGTCTGTCTGTCTGTGCTGGCTCTGGGGCGGGGCATGTAGGAAGTCCTCAGAAAAACATTTTGATTGATTGAGGAGGGCGCCTGGCACTGGGGTCCCAGCTCTGGGTAGCAACTCCATTCAAGTCCCGGGAGACTGTAGACGGCCAGACAGCCCAAGGGAAAAGGACCCCGCCTGAGATTCACTGCCTAACGCGACCGGTGAGAGCTTCTGTAATCGTCTTTCTGTCAACCATTTGTGCGAATCAGAAAGTTGGGTCAACGAACATCATAAGCGTATAAATGTGACCTGCCACCGAAGGGACGGTCCCCAAGGTCATGGATGCGGGAAGGAATTTTGGATTCTTGACAAGACTAGCATCTTTGAAGCCGAGGAGCTGGTGGTGGGTTCGAATCCTAGTGCTGCCATTTAAAGCTAAAGGCATAAACTGCTTTCCCCCCACAGCACCCTCCTCTATTAGGTGGAGATAATCATGGCACCTACCTCATAAGATTGTGAGGATTACACGGGTTAATCCACGCAAAGTGCTTTGAACGACATTGGGCACAGTGAGAAATCAATAAACGCCGGCTCTCGTTCTCATCATCATCACAGGAGGCTCTAGGTACTTACCAGGACTAATTGGTAGTAGGAATGATGTCCGTTCCCCTCCGCCCCCATCTGGTCCCAAAGAATAGGTTCAGGCACTCTCCCTGTTGTTCCCCAGATGGGCGTAGGAGCATCGTTTGCAGAGCTGGGGTCGGAAAAGTAGGCAGAGAGTTAATTACATAACAAGGACACAGACAAAAAATGAACACACACACAAATAAGACAAACAAACAAAAAAACCCACCCCAAAACAACAACAACAAAAAACAGAACAGAAAACCAGCACAGGCAAGTCTAATTCTCATGAATCCCTTCGTCACACTTTGAAGGGATATTCTGCTTCATGGGGAAAAACAGTGCAAACATACTTAGATTCTTAGAATCACAACTGGTAACAAGGGAAGAATGTGTCTTTTAGCAGCATTTTATGACCTATCAATCCAGGAACGCAAGACATCATTAATCAAGAGGCAGTTTCAAAATGTGTTCATCATTACCCACTACTGTTGATGGAAACCTCAACCTATTCTAGAGAAAATGATTGATGGAAAGAGAGCTTGTGAGGCCATTGAGACACGTTCACTATTCTCTTTATTTTAGTGAAAAACTAAACATACCTTTTCCTTAGATGAGAAAGACAAATCAAGTCTCATGTCTGATCTTAGCAAAATTCAAATACTGGCTTTGAAATGCCAGTAATTGTATTCACTTCCTTTTCTCTTGTCCAAATACGGAGGAATAGACATTGTGTGATTATTGAGATGTTCAAACAGTTATGTAGGATCAGAAATTTTTCAAATTCATATAGAATTCATTTCTAGGCTTGCCTCTGACCATTACAGAAACAAGGTCGACGAGTTATTTCTTTGAAATTCATGATACCCAAAGACCTTCAGCTAGAAAAGGTATCTGGTTCACAAGAATGTTGGAAAGATGGTGAGAAAAAGGTCTTGTGATGGTTACCATTGTTATATAATATTTTTGGACCTCCAAGGCTGTAGTAGCCCTAGCCTTTCTGGCCCTTGCATTTTGAAAACTCTGTGCTTCTTCAACTCAGTTATACAAACATATACCAAATATGCCTGGGTGCACAAAATATTGGGCTATATACTTAAATGACGATACAGAGAAAAACACAGAACTTACATTTTGGTGCTCTGCGCATCACAGCCACAAGTCCAGTGAAACTCACCTCCCAGTAGCCACACCCTTATGTATTCCTCTTCCGTGTTAAGACCGGGCTCAGCCACACGACTTGTTTGGCCCGTGACACATAGACAAGTGTGACAGAGGCAGAAGATTAATAAGCACTTTCACAACGAACCCTGTCCACCAGGAACCCTGAGATCACTGTACTATGAGGAAGCTTGGATTTCAATACCAGGTGTCAGGAAAGGGCTGTTGGGTCCAGCCCCCAAGAGTCCGTCAGCTGAACGCAGCTGCACAAGTGATCCAAGACGTGACCTGTGGAAGAGTGACCCAGCTAACTCACAGAATCATGACAAGTAATGAATTGTTGGGTCACTGCGTTTGGGGGTGGTTTATTACACAGAGATAGAAAGCAGCTCTAAAAATCGGTACCCAGAAGTGGCTTGTTGCTGTAATAAAAACCTACACTATGTGGAATTGGCTCTGGGACTGAGTGGCTGGCAGAGGCCGTAAGGGCAGCACGAGCAGACTTCTGGTGGAGCCCAGAGCAGCACGCTCACTGCCAGAGACCTGTAAGATAGAAAATGCACACCATGAAGTTGTGGCTGTTGCTTAAGGTTTCCATTTGGGAGGCTGAAGAGGTCAATTAACTTAAAAAGTTGTATTTAATAGGGTATGGGAAGAGAGAGATGTGCACTCAAGAAAGAACTGCTTTGTTCAAAAGCAGAATTTAAGTCAATATGCAGGGTCCAGGATATGCTGGGCTGGGAAATAAAACCACTTCACGTTTCCAGTCTCTGCAACTGGGATTCTCAAAATGAGGAATGACCTCAGGGTATAGATCAAATCAAGAGTGGCTTTAAGACTTTGTGAGGACCACAGGAAGATGTAAAGTGATGTCCACTGCACTCTGTTAGCAAGACAAAAGGGCCTCTAAGAATCTTAAGGGCATTGTTTTTTTTCATAGCACCTTGACATGCTGACCAAAAATAGTTGTTGGTATAGCCTTTGTGTAATGAAATGGACCAGAGCTTGTAGAAAGCCCACAAAGTTTATAAGGGAATTGGATGAGCTTAGACTAAATGGTGCAGGGAGACAGCAGAGAAAATCAGTTAGCTGCAAGCTACAGGCTCTTTCTTATTACAAAGGAAGACCATTTCAGAGGGCAAGGTCAGACACCTCCAGGGAGCAGAACCAGCTCTATGCAAGAACGATTTCCTGCACTCAGAGTAGGAGGTCCTGCAACAATTGCCTGGCTAGATTTCAAAATCGCTATGGACCAGTGACTGCTATGTGGCTCCCCATTCCTCCCCCCTTTAAAATGGGAGTGTCTATTGGGTGTTCCATCTTAAAATTGTGTGCTGATATGTCTGGAACACATTACATTTCTTTTAGTCCAGGGGTTCTGAGTGATGAGAAGTCACACCCAAGAAGCTGCAGGAAGAAATGCACCTCAGGAACCTCAGGCACATCTGGACCTGAGACAGATCAGGAGAAGGAGATACCAGACTGGAAGCTTGATGCCATGATTGGATGAGATCTTTGGTGGTTTGGGAGGGGGAGTGCATTTTTCAAATGAGGGAAACGTGAATCACTGGGGCCAGAGGGGAGACCATGGCACATGTTACAGGGATAACCCTCAATGAGTTATGCCTTGTGGTATCCATGCTGTGTGTAGCCCCCTCCCACATTGGCTCTGGGCATGGCCGTAAGTCTTGCTTTGGTCAATGGGACATCAGCACCTGTGATGCAGACAGGCTTGAAAAGCGCTTTCATTCTGGCCTTGTCCTCTTGAAACTGCCCTGAGATCACCATGCTGTGAAGAAGTCTGATGAAATACCACATGGGGAGAGAGGCCCTGTCGCCCCAAACAGTCCTAGTTTAGCCCAGTACCTGGCTAACCCATCAGCTAAATGTGGCTTCGACTCACAGCATCACAAGATATCAAATATTGTTGTTTTAAGCCTCTCGCTTTGGGATGGTGTATCATGCGGCAATAGATTAGTGATACAGGTGTCCCCTCTTAAGCTCCCAGTTACACCTAGGAAACGGTAGAATAGGAGGATGCTATCCACTTGGGACATAGGGCTTTCTGAAAGTCATTGATGTTCTCTTGGCAACTTTGTGTACAGAATGGAGGATTGATGATGGAGTGAGGGTAGGTGTTAAAAGTCTCAGTTGTAGGCAAAGACGCTGAATAATGGGTAGAGTGCCCGATGAACACAGGGTAGAAGGGAATGGAAGTGGTCCAGGAAACAGGGAGACCCAGTGCAATTGTAGTTCTGTGAGTTAACTTTGGGCAGGTTACTGAATTTCTGAGTCTTTGCTTTCTGTGCCTGTGAACCAGGAATGTAGGTGATCGCTATCAAGATCAACTGTGATAATACGTACAGAAACATGTTTGCAGTGCCTTGGGCGTG
Source organism: Panthera pardus (assembly GCF_024362965.1). Classification (NCBI taxonomy): domain Eukaryota; kingdom Metazoa; phylum Chordata; class Mammalia; order Carnivora; family Felidae; genus Panthera; species Panthera pardus. The sequence goes on along the minus strand of NW_026526777.1, from coordinate 4,457,879 downwards.
GAAGGTGTGCACTGTATGCCGATCTCTTTCTTCTTGAGTTTTCTCTGTTCACCACACAGCATTTCATTGAGGAGTCCACTGGGACCTTGTCCTTGGGAATGATGGAACAGTAACTCCAGGATGAGGGGAGCCGGGCCATTGATGGCGGGATTGGGGATCTGCAAGCCAATCTAGGGACAGAGGAGAATTTCTGAGTTGACTTCAGGATCCTCTCACATGTGATGTTCTTGGTCTTCTTGACATTGTGCGCTGGCTCAGTCCCTGGAACTCTATTCCTCTCTCAGATGTCAAAATACTCTGTCCTCAGTCCCGCTTCCTTAGGGTCCTGCTGAAGTACCTCTTTGTCTTATAAATTACTATCAAGATATGAATTCCATCTAGAAATAGAGTCAGTAACACATCTCTGATACAACCCATGGCATATAAAGGAAGATATCCCTTATATGAGACAATGAGGAGCTTACTTCTGGGTCTGGGATGTGGTCAACCCAGGCAAGGGCAATGCTGCCATCTCAGATGAGCTGGTCCCCCAAAACCAAGCAGAAGACTCAGTTGGGCACTGCATTCAGGACATTTCTGGAATAAGGTGCCAGGGGAACCCCTGGCCAACTGGAAGAACACTGTGGTTACCAGTGGTTGTCCACTTCAGTCTAAATCCCCTTTTGACTCTGCTGGCCACCAAGATAGTTTGTGCCAGCAAGAAATGATCACTCTGGTGCAGTGGGGAAAAAGTGTTAATTGACTTCAAAACATAAAATGGTGGAAGAAGAAAAATGTTGCAGCCCTTCTGGGGCAGGGAATGAGAAAATTCCCTTAGATTACTATTCCTTACAGTCCCTTTGCGAAGGGAAATCATCTATCAGGAAGGTCTTCAAAATGTACATAACAGTAGATGAGGGATACATTGTCAACCTATTCCTCCCCACCTTTTTTTCTCCCTGATCTTGCTGATTTTTAGACTGGTATCAGGAAATAACTCTTTGGTTTCCTTTTGTTGGTTTTGTTTTTGAATTTCCATTTGTTGAACAAACTTAAATGCATTAGATATTGTACTAGGCATTTTACATGTGTTCTTTTCCTGAATCCTCATACCTACCCTACAGTGCAGGTATGATTTTCTCCACTTTATAAATGATATTGACTTGGAGAGATTTGAGGGCAGATCTGCCTGACTTTGGGGATCCTGTTCATTCACCGCAACATGGTGGTGGGGCATAGGGCAATAGCAATGCCTTTTTTAAAAGTCTTTTATTTTAATTCCAGGATAGTTAACATATAGTGTTATATTAGTTTCAGGTGCACTGCCTTTTAATTTTTTTTAAATGTTTATTTACTTTAAGAGAGAGAGAGAGAGAGAGAGAGAGAGAGAGAGCGCACACACATGCATGAGTGGGGAAAGGGCAGAGAAAGAGTGAGAAAGAGAGAATCCCAAGCAGGCTCCATGCTGTCAGCACAGAGCCTGATGCAGGGATCAAACTCACGAACCATAAGATCATGACCTGAGTTGAAATCAAGAGTTACATGCTTAACCAACTGAACCACCCAGGTGCCCCTGAGGTGCACTGCCTTTAACTCAAGAAAGACTGCACTTATGTCTGGGAGAACGGGTCTCTTCACTGATTGGATTCTGGTTTTCCTTCGTCACATAAGTCCTGTTGATTGCAAAGTGCCTTCTGGAGACTTCTCACTACCAGAACTGCTCAAGTTCTGCTTTAATTCAGAGCCGATTTGTTTACTCTTATTAATGTTATCTGGTTGAAGCCTTCCTTGCTCTGCCTTTTTTTTTTTTTAAAAAGGACAGTATTGTTCTATCAAATCATAGAACCATTATTTTGGGGGACTTCTCACTTAAATGTTGTGCTGGTGTTGTTGTCTTTCATAAATTAGAGTCCTGGATTTTTTTCTGACTGATATTTTCTATGAGGAACGGGTTGGACTTAGGTATAATGTTCCATCATTAGCCATGTTACACTATCATGTGTTGGAAAATTTTGTCAGGAAATCCTTGAAGATTACTTATAAATGTAATCGACCTTGCCCTGGTCTTTGTGCATAAAGCTAGTAATGGACTAGCATATCAGGGCTTGTCAGGAAATAGCCCACACAAACCGGAAACTGAAGAGAGGTTAATAAAAGGGGCTCTCTACAAAGGTGTAAGCAAGGTTGAGGAAAACCCGCAGGGGTTGGTATGGAATCTTGGAAGCCATTGCATCTTGCGGCTCGGGATAAACTTGGCATTCAAAGAGTGCCACTCTGTGAAGACAAGAGCTGCAGCCTTGGTGGCCGGGCAGGGAGGGAGCTGGGCGGACAGAGAACCTAACTTTTCTGTCCTCCCATCTTCAGTCTCCTGCGGGTATCACCCATTGGCTGAGTTCCAGAAGCCCGGGGGCAAGGGAGCCTGTTTATACAGCCCACAGGGCCAGCCTCCTGGGGCACAGAGCAGAGGTGGGCCTGGGGTATGGGGAGGCTGAACAGAAGACTTCCTGCACAGCTGGGGTGCAAGATCCAGACCCGACAACTAATGCTCATGTTCAACCTGAGCTTTAGACCAAGGAAAGCCTTCCTGAGAATGGCCTCCTAAAAGATCAGATAATAATTCCAGCCTTTAAAAATGGGACAGTGTTCCTCTTCGTCCGATGCTTCTTTCTAATTTGTTTCTTAATGATTTTAACAATTTGCGCATGATCTGGCTGTGCATACCCCTGTTATGCAGAGTCTAAAAATAACTATTCTCGATGCTGGGGAAATATTTTTATTGTCACTAACCAGAAAAGGCCCCTCCGCCTTACCGCAAGACAGAGCGGCTTCACTTCGACTTTTCTAAATCCCAGATCATCGTTTTGGCAGTTAGCATTTTCAATTTAATTGGCTTATCGCTGATGATTATATATAGCCGGCCAACTCTTTCAGCTACTAAGGGGTATATTTTGCAGCCAGTTTTCTCTGGTGGTTTCATTAGAAAATTATGCTATTAAAAGTAGATATTTCAGGGCACCTGGGTGGCTCGGTCAGTTGAGCGTCCGACTTCGGCTCAAGTCATGATCTCACAGCTCGTGGGTTCGAGCCCCGCGTCAGGCTCTGGGCTGACAGCTCGGAGCCTGGAGCCTGCTTCGGATTCTGCTCCTCCCTCTCTCTCTGCCCCTACCCACTCTCATTCTGTCTCTGTCTCTCTCAAAAATAAACATTAGAAAAACATTTTAAAGTAGATATTTCTTGGGTGCGTTATTGACGTTTGTTTGTTTGTTTGCGTGGCCTAGGACATTAATAAAATCTGTTTTGAAAATGTTCTCAGGTACACAGGGTAGCATCCACACGTGGTTGGTAAATGCTGGCTGAATGGGAGAGTGAGGGAACTCCCTCGTAGCTCGGATTGTATCTTTCTCTCCTCACTGACTTCAGGAGACGGTTTTTGGAAACAGTCTAGAGGAACGTTTTGGTCTTGCTGGCCTCTCCTGAAAACCCCCACTTGAAGGAGGGATGGCTAGCAATCTGGGTCTTGGCTAGGAGCTTTTATTTACTTTAAAGGGAGTGAAACTATCTTTTGTCCTATTGGCTTGCAAGCTGTGTGGGAGTCTCCTTCATCAGCGATACAGATTTCATGCAGTTCATACGCCTGTCAGATGTTAAAATTTGGACATTTCTGCTGCCCAAGGCCTACAGGCCCTTAATAAGAAGCATGAGCAATTCTGATTGGCGGCCAAAGGATGTACAGTTCTTTCGTTATTCCAGACCAGCAATATCCAGGAGAACTTTCTTCAGTGATAGGAACGCTCTATAAATGTGCCGTAAAGAATGACAGCGCTAGCCACCGTGGTCACCGAGCATTTGAAATGTGGCCATTAACACACAGAAGAATGGCATTTATGCTTTTTAACTTCATCTTAATTAATTTAAATGACCAGGTATGCCACTACCCCATTGGACAGTGCAACTCTCGATAGCCTAGATTTTATCCCTCGATTAAATCGGACCGTCTCTTCTTTGGCTTTCAAAAGAAAAGCATTTATCGGACTGCAGATTTCTGTTTTTGGGAGAGAGTGGGGGGGGGGGGAGGGGCAGAGGGAGAGAAAGAGAATCCCAAGCAGACTCCTTGCGTGGAGCCAGACTCGAGGCTCAATCCTACGACCCTGGGATCATAACCTGAGCCCAAATTAAGAGTTGGACGCTTACTGACTGAGCCACCCAGGTGCCCCCGGGCTGAAGATTTCTACCGTGTAATTTATGGTGGTTTTAAAACATGTCCTCATATTCTTGGACACGCTTCCATGAAACTATGGAGACTCATCGCCCTTCCCTTGAGTGGGGACTGGCCCTAGCGACTTGCGTCTGGCCCTCTCCCTCCCAGCCTGAGCTTCCCTGTAGGAATTCTGGCTGCTCAACGGCTACCATGCTGAAGTCTTGTGGAGACACCACCTACAGTATCTGAAGAGGCCCAGCTGTTCTAGCTCCTTCTCAGGCTCCAGATGATTCCAGACCCAGCTTTGTCTGACTGCGGCTCTGGAAGAGACCTTGAGTGAACACTGCTTGGCTGAGCCCAGTCAGTCCGCAGTGAGATAATAACAATAAATGATTGCTGTCATTTTATTCACTTGTTTTCTAGCTGCTATTTTTGGGGGTTGTGGCATAGCACTGGATCACTGGAGCACCCTTGCACAAAAGAATGAAGCAGGGAACTGTTCTATTAAAATCCTGGGCGTATTCATTGTTGGCTTGTTTTGAGGACAAAGTCTGCTGTATCACTTTCTCTTAGATCTCAGTATCAGCGAGAGCTGCCCTTTCTTGGACGACGAATATACTTTTACTTTAATACCTTTTTGCTTTGGTTGCTAGGAGGCTCAAAGGTGAATTCTTGCCCCACCTTTATAACTAAGCAGGGCTGTAGAGAATTTCTTTCTGTGTATTTACTTTTCCTTTGGCCTCATCTTATTATCCCCTTTCCCCTTGTTTCTTTTAAAAAGTTGATTGATTGATTGATTGATTGATATAATTTATTGTCAAATTGGCAAACATACAGTGTGTAAAGTGTAGTCTTGGTTTTGGGGGTAGATTCCCGTGGTTCATCGCTTACATACAATGCCCAGTGCTCATCCCCACAAGTGCCCCCCTCAATGTGTCGGGCATTTGTTGAACCGACCTGAGCTCCAAGCTCAGCCCGTGGGTTAGTGATGATGGCGGGGAGGGCCCTGGCGGTTTATAACTCTCAGGCGGCCTTAGTTCCTAGGAAGGAAATGAGCGCCTGATGGCTGAGGCGTACGGGGCTGGTGGGCAGCAAAGCCTCAGCTCAGGTGAGGCTGTCTTACCACCCCGTCACACACGTGGCGCTCACGGTCAGACGCTGGTTCCTTACCAAGGGCCCGCTCTGGAGTTGGGACAGTGGTACAAAGATAAAGAAGACCTCCCTGAGGGATTGACCCTCAAGATTGTGCCTGGTGGGAAATAGCACACATGTGTAGACATAAAGTGACATGCCTCGTGAGGAAAGTATGGATTCAGAGTGGTGAGAGATCACTGGCAAGCAGGGGACCATGGGAGGCTCCACGAAAGAGCGCTAGGAGCCAGGCGGGGAACGGGGGTGTGACTCATGTGTAGATACCCGGGGAGAGGGTGGGGTGAAGGGCAGACAGGACCAGCGGCGGTGGGTCTAATGCTGGGAATTCGAGGCACTGCGGCATTTGGCAGGGAAGATATTTTGGGCAGCAGAGACGGTGACACATCTCACATTATGCTACGCGAGGACTTGCTTACTCTTGTGTTTACGAAACCAGCTCTGTCCAAGGGCATGCGGCCTGCACACGTGGACGGGATGGACTCAGGGCGAGAGACAGATGCTAATTAAAGCTTCCACAGAGCTGAGTGCTCAGAAAACCCAACAAAAGCCATGGGACTTTGTTCTGAGGGAACTGCCTAAAACCTTTTACCAGCACATAACATGTAGACTTCAAAATGGAGAGAAGGCTGGAAGAGATCTTCCAGCATTGAGGAACCCTGCAAACGGGACATTTCAGGACACGTCTGAGGAGTCCAATGGTGTGTGCTTGGCTGCTTCTTTGATTGCCCTTCGTTTCTTGGAGCCTCCTCGTGACCACGGGAGCCTGGTGTTCCGTGGGCAGGACGCCCAGCGAGGTTCCCAGTGGGGCTCCGTGGGGATGAGTCTGAAGTCCTTTCCTGTGCCTGATTGATGTGTTTCAACTAGTAATAGGCGGCTTTCCTGAAATTCCACAATTGCCTTTTGAAATAGGAAAACCCCGGGGTCAGATGGGTAGGAAGTTACTAATGGTGTGAAAATTTCTCCCGGCCATTATAACCGAGATCCTTCCCCCTGCCTACAAGTGAAAGTTTAAACAGACTTCCTTTCTTGGGTAGGGAAACGGCAAAAAAAAAAAAACCCCAATGTCTGATTACGGCAAAGTTCAATGCCATTCTGCCAGATTCTTCTGGGCACACAAAACCCTGAAAGGGCAGCGGTCCACAAGCGTCTGGACTCAGAATCCAAGTTCTTGGGGCGCTTTCCACAAAGTGCTTCCAACAGTGTTAAAGCATCAATAGTCGTAGAAGCTGTCTTCACTTTGCGCCGAGCCATACGGCCGGCAGATCATTTTCATACGCAGTATCTCATGTAATCCTGTTCGCAGCCCAGGGAGGGGAATATCACTCTTCTACTTTTGCAGAGGACAAAACTGAGGACCAGATGGTTTAAGAAAATTGTCCTAAATCTCAGGGCAGTATCAGCGGAGGGGTTTCTAGCTGGTCTCTGGGGTTGAAGTCTGTTTGTGTTCTTGAGCAGTTTCTGAAGATGAAAGGCGGGGCTGGAAAGAGCGTGTAGACGGGTGACTGCAGAAGTACGCCGGCCAAACACCCGATCACGTAAGGTTACGCTGTTTCCAGAAAGGGACAGCCTATGGCCAGCTTTCTCTCTGCCTGGGAATGTCACGTGCTGGGGTCACAGACCCCCAGATCCGGAAGTGACACAAGTTATCACGTAGTTCAAATCCTCTGTTTTTCAGGGACGGACTCAGAGGCCCCAGAGAACATAAGTATCTTGCAGAGACTTCCACAGCCAAGTGGTGAGAAGCTGGGATTGCTCCCCGGTTTCGCGGATCTTCTGTGGGACTTTCTCCTGCTTCGCCTTCCTGCCACAGTGTCTCCCTGGGACGACGTAGAAAGCTGTTTACGGTGGAAGGCAGTTGGGCATCCCCTTAGGCAAGTGAGCTCATATTAACAATCGCTGGGATTCATGAGTGTGCCGGATACTTGCACACGCCTGATTTGTAATCATCACAAGAACTCTGCAAAGTGTGCATCCTTGTGTCTGTGAGGAAATGAGGCCAGGGATGAGGAGGAGGGACTTCGCGGGGACAAGGCCGAGTTCATGCTCTTTCCGCTGCACAGTGTGGCCTCTGTAATGATTTATCTCTTGTTCTAGAAAACAGAAATGTTTGATTTTTTTTTTTTTTATATGGCCAAGTATCGTTTTTGGGAAACCATTAAAATTCGAGTTGTCTGCGTTTAGTCCTAGAACTATATTTGATTAAAAAGGGAGATAAGGGAGACGAATCAGTTATCACTTTCAGACAGTCCTTAGACGTCTTGATTTTTCTTTTCATTGTGAAGGAAAACCAACAACGTTTTAAAAAAGCTGTAATTCAAGTCATATGCTTACGTAATTCTTCTTCTTTTTTTAGAAGAGAGACTTTTTTTCTTTTTTGTTTAACCCATATTCATCTAGAGTGCTGGGGGCAGAGCCCCAGAGACTCTTCTGTATTAATTAGTTCTTCCCTTCATGTACGAATACCTTCAGGGGCACTAAGCATATTCATCATTTATACCTCAGTTAGAGTTTTCTCTGACACACCTGCTTCCCTCTTAGCATCTGTGACTTGCTTTCCAAGTTTAAAAAAAAAAAAGCATTTTTTTTTTTGTTTTTTTTTTTTAACTTGGACAATGTTGAGGGATGGAGAGATGTGACTTCCATGCCTTCCAGGAAGAATTTGGAACCACAGTTGGGCAGCATGGATTCGCTGGAACCAGAGAACCAGCAGGGAAGGGAGCCAGAAGGTGGGGACACAGAACCGGTAGAGAGGGAGTTGGGACAGTGTCAGAGTGACATTTCTCAATTTCCATTCCACCCCCCCCCTGCCCCGCCCCCTCATGGCTGTTCCTGGCCAGGGTGCCCCCAGCTGACAATACAACATTGTCAGCTGAACACTGTCTTTTTTTATTTTTTATTTTTTTTTAATTTTTTTAAAAGTTTATTTATTTTTGAGACAGAGAGAGACAGAGCATGAACGGGGGAGGGTCAGAGAGAGGGAGACACAGAATCTGAAACAGGCTCCAGGCTCTGAGCTGTCAGCACAGAGCCCGACGCGGGGCTCGAACTCACGGACCGCGAGATCATGACCTGAGCCGAAGTTGGCCGCTTAACCGACTGAGCCACCCAGGCGCCCCTGAACCCTGTCTTAACAGTCCCGACCGTCACCAGGCACTGCGCTGGGGGGGCGGGGGGGGGGTGGTTCACGACACATCTTTCAGTGTGATTCCACACACGTGCCTCTGCCGTTTCACTTCATCCCTTTTCACACGGACCCTCTGCCTTTACCTGCACGACCCAGAAGGGTCACATGCTAGATTGCCCCCACAGAACTGGGGCAGGTACCTCAGCGTCAAACCCGCCGTGAGGATGACTCTGAATCTGTTGACTTTTCACTTGGTTTCTGGCCCTTGGACTTGTATTGCCTGGCTCTGGTGGCTGTGGGTTTCTTGGTCCCTAACTGCTGGCTTCGTTTATAACCTACACGCTTAATCTTGACTCTTGATAGGCACGGGATGTCTGAGTGGTCATTTGGCTTCCGAGCCCTATTGGCTTTTCTGATGCCCAGCTCCTACCTGTAATTCTTAGATTTGTTTTTTTTTTCTGCCTGGCTTCCCACCCTGGTTCAGGATGCCTTCTCAGCAGCTATCCTGACCCAGTGGGGAGATTCGATATCATTGAACAGCTAGGTATACAAGAGGACCACGGAAGGGTCGACAACCTCACGTTACCATCTCGCAACTGGCAGAATCATCACGGCCTTTTTGATGACGGAGCCGTTTTATATGTAACAAGAGTTCACAGACCGCTTGAACAGGAGAAATGTTTTGTAATCAAGGAGCAGTAATTGTTATTCTTTCCAGTTGTTGAGTTAGCTATGCCTCTATAAATTATAACATAGTGTTCCAAATTTATATTGAGTTCCTGCGGTGTCCTGAAATTGGGGTCAGCCCACCTCTCCAAAGAAGACCAGACATGTTCCTGTGATGCGGGTTCATGAATGATAATTTCGATCGCTTCTTCCTCATTCTAAAAGCGAACAAAAGTCAGCGTCCCCACAGAGCCTAGATTTCCGAAGTAACTTTACCTGTGTGAAATCCCAACTTATCTCGATAGGATATTATCAAAGGAAGGGAAATTTCCCATCCAGGATAAGTAAAAACAATTCAAAACAAAACAAAACTCAATATCTGATTCCCAGCAAAGCTCTGGCACTTTGTCTCACAGGTTTGTTGAGAATTTATAACCATGGTTGATTTCTTGGGCGTTAATTTCTTACCACTTTCTGGGAATCTATTGAGGCAGATGCAAATTAGGATAGGGTGGGTCCTCAAATATGGATTCTTTCAGACTACTGTTCTTAAGAATTCACATTGAGCTTATTTCGAAACTTATAACATTATGACAGAGAGGTCAATGAGTCAACTCTTTGAGTTCGTGACGACTTTAAGGGCGTGCCATCGACCACATTTCTAACTCAAATCAAGCTGTTTTAGGTGTGGCTCTCAAAATCATTGCTCTCCGCAATGTCGCACTCGACTGCTCTTGTACCACGTTTTTGAGCTGCAGGGTCCCTGGGGCTGGAATGCTGGCCTCGGGAAGGACTCTGGACAGGGTTTTGCAATCGTGTGAACCACCAGGGTTCCTTCCCGCAATCAGCCTGGCATCGACTGGATCAACAGCAGAGCCCTATTCCCGGTCCATGTTGAAATTCCCTGTTGTCCTTTCAAATCCTAAGTAAAGGTTTCCTCCCATTGTGTAAATCGAGAAGCCTGACAGAGAATTGTGTTCGGCATTCTGTTTGTGGAAACCTCTCTCGCAGAGGCCACCCAGAGGTGTTCGAGAGTTACCCCAGTGAAGGTCGGCGCTGATGATGCAACAGAGGCTACTAGCCAAGTCTGTGTGGCAATAAAACTCATCCTAGAGGAACAGAGGCAGAGATAAGCAGGGGCAAATCTAAGAAGGATGTAGCAACAGCTCAAAAGATCTATCACTCAGACAACCAAGGTTGTAGGGAGTAGAGCAGGAACAGCGAGCGAACAGTCCTGATAAACCAATGCGGTAATTGGAAGTGTTTCTGGTGATGTGAAGGAGGACTCTGGAGGCCTCCGGGGTGAGATAAGGCAAGCAATCAACATGTCAGGGTAATTTGCTGGCAGTTCTGGCTTTGGGTCAGGGGCATAAACCTGCCTGCTGTGATGTATGAAGCCTGCTAGCCTGAGGAACTTGGTCATAGAAGGACAATAGCAAAGTGGAGGCTGCTTGGGACTGACAAGAGGGGCCACCTGGCCCTGCGAATGTGACATCCAGGCTGAGGAAGGCGGACCTTGGTGACAAACTGCTATTGTAGGGGGAGGGGAGGGCGTGGCCTCCCCCTAGGACGGCAGGGCCTGTCTCACAGCTACTGAGTGGTCCTTGAGGACGATGGTCTCAAAAAGCTGCAAGATGGGTAGAAAGGCTTTTGTGAAAGTTCCTCCATACGGGCCAGAGGGACTCTACGTCAACCGTCTGACCACGCACCGACTCTGCACACCCTTCCCTCTCGCCAAACCCACCCAGATTACGCACCGCTCCTCACTCTGTCGATCTCGCACCTGACTCTGCGCGCTTCCCACCGTCCTACGAAGTTCCCACCATCAGCGCACACCCCTCGCCACTTGGACGGCTTCGCTTCCCCTGGGCTCAGTTCAGATCCCACCACCCAGCCCACTGACGCCACACAGATTACGTATTGCCGTGAAACCACTTGCGTTTTGCCCACTCGGTATCTATTCTTCCATTCTGCCTCGAAGTTAAACCCTGGTTCTATTTCCCAGCCTCCCTTGCTGCTACATTTGGCCATGTAACCAAGTCTGGCCAATGGGATTTAGACAGAAGTCTTCAGGGGGGACATCTGGGAAGGGTCCTTGAAAGGGGGCAGAAGGCTGGGGCATAAACTTCTGCCCTTAGTCTTCATATTTTTCCCACCAGTTTTGAAAACAGATATGATGGCTCAGATCTCGTCAGTCATCTTGTGCTTTTGAGAACAGAAGCCAGCAAATACGAACGCTTGGTTCACAGGTTAGAGGGAACTTGGGTTCTTGATAACGTCGTGGGACTAGAATACCTCCTCTGCACCTTGTGTCTTTCATCGCTTTCGCGTGACAAAACGAACCCTTCGTGTCACTTAGGCTGCTGTATCCGGGTCTCCGTTACTACAGCTGAAGGTGACTTCTCCGGGCACGGTGCCCGCCGTGCTTCTGAGCCCACGCTGTGCACACACTCACTAGCCTCCTTGGCCAATGTGCGTCCTCTGCATGGTATCATCTGACCATGATGTTGCGTGAGTGGAACAACTAACTGTCTTTTTTTTGTTTTTAATGCCAAGAGGAGTCTGTGCATTTTCCTTTCGACTTCTCCAGTTGTATAGAGGAGAACGGATCAGACTCTCTGAGGTACACAAATCGCATTCTATAAATGTTCACGGGGCGGGGTTACCAGTGGCAAACGTTATCATTTCCTGGAGTAAAGCTGAGTCACGCCCACTACACTTCCCAAAGGGCTATATTTGGAAAAAAAAAATGCACATTCATCTCTTTGCCTTGTCTTGAATCTTTCCCCCTAGAAAATCCAGAAGAAATAAGAGTGAAGGATATTACACCTGGAAGGCAGGAAGTGGGGGGGATGGGCTGTCCACCACAGGGCCCTGATGTGAGTGGCTCCCCAGAGGGGTGAAAAGCCGGGGGCTGGCCTGGTCCCACTGCTCAGCTGCCGGCAGGGTCCTGGGGGCTTTGCTATGGTCAAGCTCTTACTCTGTTCCAGGGCCTCCTTTGCCTCTTGGGAGAAGCCCCTTCCCCAGGCTCCAGCACCGGGGGGGGGGGGGGGGGGGGGGGGGGGCAGGGAGAGGGGGTCCTCCGAGAAGCCGCGTGTGACAGTGAACGATTCCTCCACCGAGAAGCCTTCAGGCTGCAGAGAGCAAGGTGGAGACGGACGTGACTGAAATCTGCAGGTGGGAAGTGGTTACCTAGGGCACAAAACCTCCTCGGGGTCCCCGCAGAACGACGAGGCGCGGCCCGAGGCTCGCAAGCAGCAGATCTGGGAGAACAATGAAAAGACACGACGTTACACGGGGCGCCTGTGGGTGTCCGGACCCCCCACTGCTCGGCCTCTACTCTTCTCACGTGGTCGAAGGGCCTAGAAGAAGCGGGGGGTGGGGGGGGCGGTGTCTGCATGCTCGTCTTCACGAGGCGCGTCACCGCCAGCGGCGAATGGCAGGCGGGGCCCGTGACGCCTCGGTGGCCTCAGGTTATTTGTGAGACCTGGGGTCCTGGGGAGTCACACGTGTGAGTCATGGTCACGCGCTCATTCTGCTCTTTACCGATTCCGTCGGCATTGGCATTCGCAGAGTCATTTCTCTGAAAACGTAACAAGGGGGAAAACAATAAGCCGTAATTTTTCAGTGATGGATTTCCCGTCGTTTTCACGTCAGGAGCCCTCCGTCCGGCCCACGCGGCCCACCTCGGCCTCTGGACGTCATTCTTACGTTGGGACCCAGCCCGCGATGCAGAAGCCGCAGCTGCGGGCCCTCGTTCTCTCCAGTCTGTCCCCGGCGCTGACCTGTTGGAACAGACCAGTCACTTATCCCACCGGAGCGTCAGCTCCCTCCCTCCTTTGCAAAATGAAGTGACACTTGCCCTGCGGACAGGCCACCCACGCAAGCCACCTGCTAGCACGAGGGGGAGTGGGGCCTGCGCAGGTGTCCCGGGCCCCCTCGCTTCTTCTCCGGTGGCACCGATGACTCACACACAGCTTGTCGTGCAAGTCGGAAGGGGCGAGGAGCGGAGAGGGTTTCTGCTCTGAAAGGTGGCGCGGGGGGGGGGGGGGGGATCCGTGCGATCGTTGCTGGGGACTGAGGCTCCCCAACCCCCCGGGCGCAGGCTGAGGCCTCAGCCCTGGGAGAAATTTACTTTCCTTCAGCGCTTTCTTTCTCCCACAAACCTCAGGGGAGTGGCTTCTGGGCTTTTTAAAGAATCAACTGATACTTACGAGGCTCAAGCTACAGTTAACGAAGCTTCTGCTGGTCTTTTCCAGCGGGCGAGTCTTCTGCGGCCTCACCGTAAGCTGGTTCGCTGTCCTCCGCCGCCAGGCACCGCGGTGTTGACCCCTTAGGTGAACTGTGTGCGTGCCGGTGCGTGTGTATATGTGTGTGCGTGTGTGTGTGCGTGTGGAGGTACGCGTGGGCATGTGTGTGTATGTGCGTGTTCGTATGTGTGCAGGTGCACGTGTGTGTGCCTGTGGAGGTACCTGTGGGCACGTGTGTATGCGCGTGTTTATGTGTTTGTGTGTGCATGTCTCTGCGTGTGCACGTGTATGCACGTGGGTGTATGTGTGAGTGCGTGTGGGTGTGTGGGTGTGCACTGTGTGTCTGCGTGTGCACGTGTGTGCACGTGGGTGTATGAGTGCGTGTGGGTGTGCACTATGTGTGTGTGCACGTGGCTGTATGTGTGAGTGCGTGCGGGTGTGCACTGTCTCTGTGTGCACGTGGGTGTATGAGTGAGTGCGTGTGGGTGTGCACTGTGTGGGCACGTGGGTGTATGTGTGAGTGCGTGTGGGTGTGCGGGTGTGCACTGTGTGTCTGCGTGCGCACGTGGGTGTATGTGTGAGTGCGTGTGGGTGTGCACTGTCTCCGTGTGTGCACGTGGGTGTATGTGAGTGAGTGTGGGTGTTCACTGTGTCTGTGTGCGCACGTGTGGGTGTGCGGGTGTTCACTGTGTGTCTGCGTGTGCATGTGGGTGTATGTGTGAGTGCGTGAGGGTGTGCACTGTGTCTGCGTGTGCACGTGGGTGTATGTGTGAGTGCGTGTGGGTGTGCACTGTCTGTGTGTGCACGTGGGTGTATGTGTGAGTGCGTGCGGGTGTGCAGTCTCTGTGCACGTGGGTGTACGTGTGAATGCGTGTGGGTGTGCGGGTGTGCACTGTGTGTCTGCGTGTGCACGTGGGTGTATGTGTGAGTGCGTGTGGGTGTGCACTGTCTGCGTGTGCACGTGGGTGTACGTGTGAGTGCATGTGGGTGTGCACCGTGTGCGTGTGGGTGTGCACTGTCTCTGTGCACGTGGGTGTACGTGTGAGTGTGTGTGGGTGTGTGGGTGTGCACTGTGTCTGCGTGTGGACGTGTGTGCATGTGGGTGTATCTGTGAGCGCGTGTGGGTGTGCACTGTCTCTGTGCGTGCACGTAGGTGTATGTGTGAGTGCGTGTGGGTGTGCGGGTGTGCACTGTGTGTCTGCGTGTGCACGTGGGTGTACGTGTGAGTGCGTGTGGGTGTGTGGGTGTGCACTGTCTGTGTGTGCACCTGGGTGTACGTGTGAGTGCGTGGTATGTCTGCGTGCGCACGTGTGTGCATGCATGTGTAAGTATGTATACACGTGCATGTGTGCGTACATGTGTGTCCCTCTCCAGAGTCACAGAGATCCCGTGTCCCCGTCTTCTACCTACGTGGCTCGCAGCCAAGCTCGGACGGACCCTGTGGCGGTCCCTGCGCCTGAAAACCCTCCCGTGAGGAAGCCCCTCAAGAGGCGCCGTCGCGGGGAGTCGTAGGCGAGCTGATCCCGGAGGCGGAGCAGGGCCCCTTCCGCGGGCTCTTTGCCAAGAGCCAGTCTCTGGAGGGAGGTGATGGAGACGTGGACGCGGGGGGCGGTTCGTCCCAGAAGCGGCTAACGCCGTGCACACGGGCTGCCTGTGGTCCTGTCGCCTGGTGGCCCTGGCGTGTCCCCACGTCCCGCGGTGGCCCGGGCGCCGGCTCCTCGCACTGGGGCCCCCAGGCTGTGAGGATGGCCGTCCACACCGAGGGCGGCCCCTCCCTGTCCATCCCGCCCGGGAAGTGTCCAGGGGACAGGTGCGCTCCTGAGAAGAACCAGCTTCTTTGAGAGGGTTTGCTCTCCAGAAACGGTAGAAGTGTAGGATCGTTGAGACGAAGGAGGGTCTCGGAAGCCTTGCGGGGCAAAGTCCCTGTTTTCTAGACGGGGACGCTGGGGTCCGGAGAGGCTCAGTGACTCACGGCCGGGTCTGCCGCGCGATAGCATCTGGGGGCGATGATGGTGCGGGTTTCTTGGTTTGTAATTAAATGATCGTTTCTACTGAATCTTTTTGTAATCAGGAAGAAGACAGTCTTTTGACGCATACCTCCAGGAGGGTTAGGGCAGATGCGAGAATCGGCGGATTTATCGTCTGGCGGCAGTGGCCACTCTAAGAGAAATGGCTCCGAGTTAGCTTTAAGAAGCAGTCAGGGTCCCCGACATGCACAAATAAATTGTAACGTCCCGTCCACATCTCCCAGGGCTCCTCATTTCTCCTTGTGTCTATGGTTCCAACTCCCTGTGTCCTGTGTCTTCATAAACCGAAAAGCAGAGAGGCGCCGGTAGGAGCTTCTAGAACAGTCTGCCTTTCCCCTCCCCTTCCTTCCTCCTCCTCCTCCTTTTCTCCTCCCCTCCCCCTCCTCCCCTTCCCCTCTCCTTCTCCCTTCTCCCTTTCCCCTCCTCTTCCCCTCCCCTTCCCCTCCTCCTCCCCCTCCCCCTCTTCTTCCTCCTCCTCTTTCCCTTCCCCTCCTCCTCCTTCTTCCCTCCCCTCCTCCCCTTCCCTACTCCCTCCTCCCCTTCCTCCCCTTCCCTTCTTCTCCCTTCTCCTTCCCCTCCTCTTCTTCCTCCCCCTTTCCTTCCTCCCTCCTCCCCCTCCTCCCCTCCTCCTCCTTGTGCACAAACACAAGGTTCTTTCGAAAGCCCGGAAAGGAAGAGAATAGGAAGGACACATTTCCCACGTCTTGATCCTCGCTGACTGAGGGGCTGGGGAAAGGGGTCCCAGGCTTATTTCCGAGGCTACATGTCTGGGAGTAGAACACTTAGCGGTGGTGTTTAGGAGTTTTCTTCTCCAAACGTAGGTCCAGAGGCACCGGCTCAGGTGCAGTGTGTCAGGCAGGTGGATGGGGAGGCCTAGGCCAGACGGTTGGCAAAGTGGGGGCAGGTCCCGTTTACATCAGGACCCAGACACCGCCCCAGGTGTCTCTGGTTTACATGTCTCCTAAATCTCTTCGTGGTCTCCCTGTTTGTCTGTCACCTTTCCGCCTTGCAATGTGTTTACTGAAGAAACTGGGTTACTTCAGTGATTGAATTCCCGTGACATAACGCACCACGTTCCTCCATATGCCGTATTTCCTGTACGTTATTGTTAGGCACAAATTTGTCCCTGTTTAGTAATGATAATAAAATAATGATAGATATTCTGATTGTTAAGCTCCATTCATTTTTATTATTGCTATTTTTTTCCTAATAGACTTTATATCTTAGAAGAATTTTAGATTTACAGAAAAATGGGAAAGACCATGCAAAGAGTTCCCCGTCTACTCCCAACTTCCCTTATTATGAGCATCTTACTTTAATCTGGTACATTTGTTACAGTTAATGAGCCAATATTGATGCATTATTATTACCTAAAGTCCATGGTTTATTCAGATTTTCTTAGTTTTTACTTAATGTCCTTTTTCTGATGGAAGACTGCATCCAAGGAATCACATGACATTTGCTCGTCCTATCTCCTCAGGCTCCCCTGGGCTGTGACAGTTTCACAAACCTTCCTGTGTTGTTGTTTTTTTGTTTTTTTTTTTGTAATGTTTTAATGTTTATTTATTTTTGAGAGAGACAGAACATGAATGGGGAGGGACAGAGAGAGAGGGAGACACAGAATCTGAAACAGGCTCCAGGCTCCGAGCTGTCAGTACAGAGCCCGACGCGGGGCTCGAACTCACGAACTGCGAAGTCACGATCTGAGCCAAAGTCAGACGCTTGACCGACGGAGCCACCCAGGCGCCCCAAACCTTCCTGGTTTTTGGCCAGTTGTAAAGAGTGCCAGTCTGGTATATGGATGGTAGTGCCCTCACCAGCTAGAATTCCTGGGACGTTTTTCTCCTGATGAGACTGTGGTTATGGGTTTGGGGAGGAAGATCACAGAGGAAAAATGCCATTTTCATCACGTTCAGGAGTGCAGACGGCGATGGGATTTGTGACTGTTGGTTTCTTGACTTTGCCACCTGGCAGAGGTGGTGTTTGTTGAGTTTATCACTGTGCCTTTGCCCTCCTCGCCTCACCTCTACTCCTCCATGCTCACTGGTAGGGAGTGACACCTCTGGGGTGGGGGTCACACTCCTCCTCCCCGCTAACCCTCCCCGCCCCAGCCGTGGAGTGTGTGTGTAAAATCATTTGGAATTCTTCTGCGTGAGATATTGGTCTCTTCTCCTACATATTTATTTACCGAATCCTTTATTTATATCAATATGAATTCATAGGTATTTATTTTATGCCTTGGGCTCTAATCCAAGGCTTTTTAAAAAAAAGTTTATGTATTTATTATCTTGAGAGATAGAGAGCACCCATGCAAATGGGGGAGGGGCAGAGAGAGGGAGAGAGAGAGAATCCCAAGCAGGCTCTGCACTGTCCTTGTAGAGCCCGATGTGGGGCTTGAACCTACGAACCATGATGTATCATGACTTGGGCTGAAGTTGGATGCTTAGCTGACTGAGCCACGCAGGCTCTCCAGTAATCCAATGCTTCTTTGTTTTGTTGCTTGAATTATTCTAGCTCTTTTGGTTGGATCTTGTGTCTCTCTGACATACGCTTACCATTGTGGGTTATTATTTATCAGTTTGGAGCACTGCCTTAGTTGCTGGGCTCCAGAACATTTTAAGGAATGGAAACTCAATTTACTTCAAGTTTTGAGTGAGGGGACTGCATTTTATGGCAGGAAGTACACGGAGTTTACTCTCTCTATCTAATGAAATGTGACGGCCAGTTTTGCTGGACTTCCTAAACCCCTGGGGTCAACAGCACACCCGCCTGTCCCCCATTCACACTTAATTCTTTGAACTCCTTCCAAGTTACATGGCCCACATCACAAATTCTCCATCACAAAAATTATGCATGATGCTCTATCAGCGGATTAGATCCTCCTTAAGGTTGTCGAAAACAAACAAACAAAAATTCAAAAACCGTCTGACTTGCAAACAGATTTATTGCCCTAATTTCAGTTTCTCTGAATTATACTGAAAAGACTTTATCAAGACTCATCAAGTGGCCCTTGATTTTATCGATTGCCTTTTAGAAGTCTCTGTTTAACCCGACATACTTAGAAAGGTTTAGAAGTTTCTGAATATTAGTTTTAATACACCACTGTTAATATATGTTTCAATGATATATATTTATTATGTACTTCCTGGGGAGGGCAGTAAAAATAATCCTAACTCTGGAGATTTAACTCCGTCCACTTATGGAAGTTCTCCACCATACAATCTGATGGTGACGGGTTGCTAATTATCAGGAACCCCTGCCCTGGGCACACGGAGACATATGTTTACCTTCTTGTAATGAGCAAAACC
This sequence comes from Panthera pardus, assembly GCF_024362965.1. NCBI lineage: Eukaryota > Metazoa > Chordata > Mammalia > Carnivora > Felidae > Panthera > Panthera pardus. The sequence continues at coordinate 4,439,175 of NW_026526777.1, read as the reverse complement.
ACTACTCATTGTCAAACTAATCAGCCAAATCAGCTTCTCTTCTGTCAGAAAAAGTCTGACTTCATATTTAACCCGAATAAACATGCCATTATGCATTTCCATGACAACTGTCTCTCTTCTGAACACAGGGACGAGCCGGGGATAAGAGGATCCCGGTTCCTCTCACATCAATTTGAAAAGATGGCAAGTTTAACTCCCTTGATTTTATAATATTTACAATGTAAATGGCATCATGCATTACTCCCTCCAAATCAGAACTTCCTTTTTTTTTTTTTTTTTTCAAATCTTGTTTGTTAATAAAATCATGTTCCCAAGCTAAAGCAAGTCTTAATGCATGGATAAAATACATAAAACTTAATTTCTGCATGGTCATTATAACGATGGGGACCTGTTACATAATTTGCAGGGTCCTATGCAAAGTAAAAATCCAAGACCTCTTATTCTTTTTTTTTTAATATAATTTATTGTCAGATTGGTTGACATACAACACCCAGTGCTCATCCCAACAAGTGGGGGCCTCTTATTCAAAAATTACGTATTTCAAGATGGCCAATGGCAGAGCCTTAAAACTGGTGTGGACCCTACTGGCTGGGGTCCCTCTAAGCACAGGGCCCTCTGCGACCCCCACGAAGCTTGTCTGGACAACAGTCTGGCTTGTAGAGACCCTATTCCCTTTCCTGATGGAGGCCAAATTCATGTGAATGAAAGTTTCCAAGCTAAAAAAATAACATCACCAAGATACTCTGCCTGCGTTTTGTTCTCTGTAAGTGTGGACACAATGTATTAACTGGAAACATCTGTGGGTTTTCCTGTCTGTAACGCATAAGACATCAACCTACCACACTCTTCACCGTGCTCCGGTGAGCAATTTTCTTAATGCCTCAGTGTCCTCATCTGTAAAATGGGGATAATGCACGCACCCTGACCTGTAAGGACTAACTGGGTTAACATGGCAATACGCTTAGAACAGTGTCGATAAGACTGTGTGTTATTATTATGATTGTTACTGTAATTATTCTGTCATTTCATTCACAACACAAACTACGATTAGAACAGGCACCTGATGTAATGGCCGTGACAGAGTCAGCATAGAAAATCTTTTCCCCATCAAGAGTATGTTGGGAGCATAACCTTCCCGTATTTATGTAAGATTTTCCACTTTTCACTGGAAAAATCACGACACTCGAGACAACGCCGCCTCTGGGAGGCCCCCACTCCAGCCCTGGCGACCAGACTTAAATGTGAGGCTTACTGGGTCCTCTCCGCTCACGGCCGCCACACGCAAGCGCTCGACCGCCTTGTCTGGCGAGTGGTCCAAGCACAAACGTGGGCCACCGAACGCAACACCCCAAGTGCCATTTGCAGGTACACGGCAGCCATCGTGACACGAGCCGGAAGGATACTGTTTCAGTTACTAGGGATTCGAAACCTTCATACCAGCATCAGCATTAGAACGGAACCACTTCTGGGCCGCCTGGGTGGCTCCGTCGTTAAGCATCAGACTTCATCTCAGGTCATGATCTCACGGTGCGTGAGTTCCAGCCCCGCGTCGGGCTCTGTGCTGACAGCTCGGAGCCTGGAGCCTGCTTCCGATTCTGTGTCTCCCTCTCTCTGCTCATGCTCTGTCTCTCTCTCTGTCTCTGTCTCTCTCTCTCCAAAATAAACAAACATTAAAAAAAAAAACTGAGCCACTTCCAAATCTTAGGACACGTAAGACCAAAGAGAAGTGATAGCCACTCACACAAATTAATGTGCCCCTCTCCTTTCTCACTCTGAAAGGCGTCTTCAAACCACATTATTACATGTAAGAGTCAAAGTGTTAATTCCTCAGCATTCCTGACAACTGGAAAGCACACTCACTAGAGGCCGAAGGTGTGGGAGTGGATGGTTTAACCTCAGCGTCTGTGAAGAATGGTGCCCACAGAGCCAAGAACACTGTCCGGTTTCAGTCAAGATTAACGCAAATTTGGTTAAAAAAAAAAAAGCCACCAGGTAACCCAAGGGTTCCCGTGGAAGAACTCAGGAAAAGTAGTCGACACTGCACACAGCAGGTCTGAACACCTCCCTTGTGGCAGGTACTCGTGTGAAATTCAAGATAAAGGTTTAGTCTCATCACTTAACATCAGCGTTTTCCCCCACTGTGAAGGGAATGAAGAGGGGTCCTCTTTTCCCCCCACAAAAACAGGGAGCCACATTAATTTGTGTATATTTCAGGACTCACGTAAGGGCGACTCTCCAAAGCCTAGGATTTTCCCTAAGACAGTGGGCCATTTTGGTTATCCTTTTTTTTTTAATGTATATTTTATTTATGTTGGGGGGGAGGGGCAGAGAGAGGGAGAGAGAGAGAATCCCAAGCAGGCTCTGCGCCATCGGGGCTCGGACTTATATACAGCGAGATCACGACTCAAGCCGAAATCAAGAGTCCGATGCTCAACCGACTGAGCCACTGAGGCGCCCCTGGTTACCCTTTTTATGAGAAGGGCGTTCCACCATACAGAGCCGGGGGTTTCCAGACGTGTGTAGGAGAGCAGGTGTGCGAGGCGAGCCAGTGAGCGCAGACAGCATCACGGAAGACATTCGAGACGTTAGCTCCGTGAGGACGGGGGTTCCGCAAGAGGACTTGACTGGGTAGCCTGGTCTGACCCAGGAACGTGAGAGCAGAGTGTTGCTTCAAAGCTGGAGACTGTCCACAGCAGGCTCACGCTGCTGGAAGAGGTTCTTGTGCCGGCCAAGGTCAACCTGGGCCACAAGGCTGCTGTCCTCACCCTCAGTCCCGAAGCAATGCTCGGGATGCGATTAAAGGCCTTCCGGTAGATGTCCCGGTTTTCCTGACTCTGTAAGAACTCAATCTTATCCACGCCTAGAATGAGAGCAAAGAAAAGTCTGCATCTGTGTGTGTATAAAAAAACCAAACAAACCACGAGGCTCGCTGACGATCTTACCAGTGCCCTTAGCTTTCCTCACGAAGAATTAATTGATTTAATTTTGGACTCTGAATGTTCTATAAATACAGTATTGTACACTGTATTTGATGTTTTCCTCCTGTTGTTTGGCAGTGTTTTAGGAGGAAGATCACAAAGAGTCGTTCTGAGAAATCCGTGTTGCGTGTGAGATTCAACACGAGTCAGTGTTGGCATCTGATAGTCCCTGGAACCTGGGTTGAAAAACTTCCGTTATATAAAAACCCAAATCGTGTTGCTTTTCTGTGTCCGAGGGAATCGTCGTGTCTGCTTTCTTCAAGATTCTGATTCCTAAGGAGGAACCTTAGCCACAGCCTGGCAAATTTAAACAGCGCTTAATGATTTAAATTCCAACTCCTGGGGGCCTCTGGGTGGCTCAGTCAGTTGAGCGTCTGACTCTTGATTTTGGCTGAGGTCGTGATCCCAGGGTCATGGGATCAAGCCCCGTGTTGGAGCCTGCTTAAGATTCTCTTTCTCTCTCTCAGAAAAAAAAATTACTCTCTCTCAAAAGTAACAAATCAACCATAAAAAATAAAATAAACTCCGACTCCTTTTACTAGAGAGTGACAGAGCAATTCAAAGCGGAAATCAAGTTGCTGTGAGATACATCTGTATCAGTTCCCCGGGCTTGCTGTAACAAAGCGCCATGAACTGGGTGGTGAAAACAACAGACAGTGATGGTCTCCCAGTTCTGGAGGCTGGAAGTCAGAAATCCAGGCGACAGCGGGGCTGTGCTCCCTTGCAAGTTTTAGGGGAAGCCTCGCCGACCCCCTCCAAGCCGTTGGTGGTTTGCTGGTGGTCCTTAGCTTACAGCCACGTTGACCTGCTCTCTGCCTGTCACGAGGTGTTCTCACGGTATCTCTGACTCTGCACGACCATCTTCTTATAAAGACACCGGCCGTCCTGGATGGCGCCTACCCCACTTCAGTGTGACCTCATCCCAACTGATGGCATCTGCAACAACCCTATTTCCAAGGAAGTTCCCAGCCTGAGGTCCTGAGGGTTAAGACTTCAGGGAGAGGGGAACATTTCGACCCATCACAATACTGTATTAAAATTTTTTAGACCAAAAGGTGAAATTGGGGGGCCCGGATGGCTCGGCCGGTGAAGCATCCGACTTCGGCTCAGGTCATGATCTCACGGTCTGTGAGTTCGAGCCCAGCGTCGGGCTCTGTGCTGACAGCTCGGAGCCTGGAGCCTGCTTGGGATTCTGTGTCTCCCTCTCTTTCTGCCCCTCCCCCGTTCATGCTCTGTCTCTCTCTCTCTCAAAAATAAATAAACATTAAAAAAAAAGGTGAAATTTTACTGGAGTTTCAGTAATCTTAAAATATTCAGATATTGGAAAATTTTGCACCACAAGATTTTTTTTTTGCATCATAACTAATATAAAACTGAATTTTATTTATTTATTTATTTATTTATTTATTTATTTATTTATTTTATTTTTGGGACAGAGAGAGACAGAGCATGAACGGGGGAGGGGCAGAGAGAGAGGGAGACACAGAATCGGAAACAGGCTCCAGGCTCCAAGCCATCAGCCAGAGCCTGACGTGGGGCTCGAACTCACGGACCACGAGATCGTGACCTGGCTGAAGTCGGACGCTTAACCGACTGCGCCACCCAGGCGCCCCCAAACTGAATTTTAATTTCATACATGCCAACAACAATGTATAGTTGGCTTATCAATAGTTAATATTATATTTTCGAATAATACTTCTCACTACTTAGATTTGTATTTCCAAAGGTTATTATGAAAACCACTGAGAAATAACTAATGGGAAGAATCTTGTGATATAGATTACCACAATCAGTAAAATCCAGATTAGAATGATGTAGATCGAATACGGTTATTAACTTTTATAATAAATCATAAAAAATCAGATAACATGTCAACTGTGCTCTTTTTCATTACTTAGTTTGTAGTAATCTGATGTGGTGTGAGACTAAACTTTTAGGAAATCATTTCACAAAAGGCATGATATTTGTCCTGCACGTGCGTGAGAACACACATAGCACACTCTGGGGTTTGGCTTTTGGAGGGAGGTAAGTCAGAATCATGTGTTAATAGCAGAAACCATCCCATTAACTTCATTAGACATCATGATTAAACTTTCTCCGTCCATTGGAGGAAAGACAAAAGGTGTATATACTTCAAAAGCTAATCAGTCTGGAAGCTATGGGGCGTAGGGTGCACCTCATTTCTTCCGGTGCAAGGGAGGCAAGAAAGAACAGCCTATGAGCTTTCTCAAGAGCAAATACTCCAATGGCTCTGTTCCAGGAACAACTCGCACGGTAGTTGTAAATCGATTCCCTTGCGAAGTCCTTGTGCACCCAAATAGATACCTTGTGACAGTTACTGGTTGGCTAAACTTAGGTCACACGCAGAAACTTAGTGGCAAAAAGAGCTGGGAAATGAAGCCTGTAGCTTTCCAAGTATGATAGATTAGGAAGGGGAGCTTGGATGTGGGGATGTGGGTCTTGAGTGAACCCAATAAGTTTACACACTTTACCACCATCAGTGGAATCACCAACAGAGATGCTCTGCACTTCTTGGGAACAGACTTGACACTGAGTTTGTGTGTGTGTGTGTGTGTGTGTGTGTGTGTGTGCGTGTGTGTATCTGATGTTTCACACTGTGATTTGTAAATGCCTTAGAAACTGGAGTAGCTGGCCCATAGGTATGTAGTCCTATCCCTGTGGAGGGAGGTAAGACGGTTCTTGAGTCCTGTGGCCAGAGATGACGAAGTGACCCTGTCAGTGAGTACAGGAGAAGATGATAAAATCGCACAGAATGATGGCCATATGAAGTCTGGAGAGAGAATCTGGACAACTCTTTCTGTGCCTGCTTTATTAGGCTTCGTGCACGTCTCATGTCAGTCATTTTTATTTCCTGTGTCTGTTTCATTCATGTTTATTGTAGCAATCGAAAACAAAAACAAAACCTAAAATAAAGTCTGTCCACTTACTTGGAGGGGGAAGGACAAACAACCAGACTGGGGCTCATGACACACTGATTCTGTAGCGAGTCGAGGGAGTGAGGAGTCTGTGAGAGGGAGGGCTGTGGGGGCTCCGGGGGCCTTTGGGTCCTCAATTATTCAAAAAGAGCATTGGGTAAGGTAGTTGCAAAAGAAGGGTATTTTCGGGTCATTTGTCTATTAGTGAGTGTTCTGTTAGCGAGGTTGTCCGTGTTCCTGGCTCCTGCCTGGAAGGTGGCCAGGGACCTTGTACTTTTCAGGTCCTCCCAGTAGGACAGAAAGGGCAATATACTGGACCGGGCAGGACCTCCAGGCTGTGCAGTTTCAGTATGGTCATCTGAGGTGTTTGGGTTGTGATCTCTGACGTTCAGCCTGCTCTGATGCTCAGTTGTGTTTTCCTGTCCGGTTGTGCCCAGAGCCCTGGCACCAGAACAATGCAGAAGGGGATGGGATTCATGCCCCAAGATAGAGATGGAATTCCTCTGTCCTGCCCCATCGTCCTTGACTTTGAATCTGCACCCCCTGAACTGAGCTCTGCAGTAACATGAATGTCAAGTACGTAACCCACACTGGCTTCTCTGTTGGGGAACAATCCTGTTTCCTTTCTTGATAAAGCTTAGAATCCTGGTGCCATGATGCAGTTGTGAAGCACTATTTGCATGGGTGACTGTCCCCTTCACCCCTCTGTTGTGTCCGAGTCCAGGCCGTATCTGTCAAAGCCCTCAGTGACAGGAGATACATTCGTTCCCTAAAACAGAAGAGATGACTTTCTTCCTTTGGGCTCAGTTTTTACGTCCCCTGTTTTCTAAGAACGGCCACACAGTGTTTCAGGGACAGGGAAACACAACCGGCTGCCCCTGATTTGCCAGTTTGCAAACATTTTCTCACAGAGCTGGGATACCAGCAGGCACAGGAGACTTTTATAACTATCCCTGAGGGGGTCTCCCTTTTCTGGAAAGATCCTGCTGCCTTTACCCCGGAGCCCTGACTCCTGGCCTAACGGGCTGAGTCTGGGAAGTCATTCACATATCAGCTGTGATGTGCCCACTACTGTGGGTATCAACCCAGAAGAGTAGGTCTTGAGACCATCGCATCCGGGTCACCAGAGCCCTGGGACATTGGCCTCCGTCATCCTCTCCGTGGACCCATCTTTGAGACTCAAGTGCAGACACAGCAGCGACTAGACACGAGTGGGTGTCGCCGTGTTGCCGGGTATTTGCCAACTTCAGCATTTTTGCCCGGGGAGGGAGAGGCTGCCCGAGGCTGGGCCTGGGGTCTGGTCTGAGGGAACTGGTTGCTCAGAGCAAATGCAGGCAACTGGCAGCTTGGGGGGGTGGGGGTGGAGGCTAAGGGGCCGGGCAGGATATGTGGTTTCCTAATTTATACAGAGAAGGGAGAGAAGACATCTTGGTGTGTTCCAAGTCGTGTAACTTCTTCTTTTTGTTTATTTATCTACTTATTAAACGATTTTAAGTGTATTTATTTTGAAAGAGAGAGAGAGGGTGGGGAGGGGCCGAGAGAGAGAGAGAAGGGGACAGAGGATCCGAAGCAGGCTCAGCAGAGAGCCCAATGTGGGGCTTGAACTCATGAACCGTTAGATCATGGCCTAAGCCGATCATGCTTAACTGACTGAGCCACCCAGGCGCCCCAAGTTTATTTATTTATTTTGAGAGGGAGAGAGAGCAATCGCAAACAGGAGAGGAGCAGAGAGAGAGAGAGAGAGAGAATCCCAAGCAGGCTCCGCACTGTCAGCACAGAGCCCGACTCAGTGCTTGAACTCATGAACCGCGAGATCACGACTTGAGCCTAAACCAAGAGTTGGATGCTTAACCGACTGAGCCACCCAGGGACCCCCAGGTCACGTAACTTCTCTCCTCTACTTTTGTCTCCCACACACGTGGGCAGGAAAGCCTTTGTGTCCCCCATCGAGCTGGGTGATTCCTTTGTCACCCCTGAGGCATAGCCAGAGAAGCCGCCACGTCCTTCACAGCTGTGGGTCAGGTCCTGTACTAATCTCTGCGTGGCGCAATCTCTGGGCCTAGAGCATCCCGGAGCAAGAAAATGAATCCTTCTCTCTGAAGAAAGGGCTGAAGTGTGTAGCGTGTCAGTGGGTGGTTCTGATACGTATTTCGAGATCCCACAGAGCTCCCCTGGTCCAGAGTGCCTGTGTTCGGGCTGGGAGTCTCCCGCAGGGATCGCCGAGCTCCTGGTAGACGGGCCACCCCTGGTGAGGAGGAATCTGAAGAAGGGACACTCTGTGGGACAGGGACAAGCCTTGCTCGGGGCAGGAGCAGATTGCTCGAGGGTGGGTGGTCTTGGATCAGAACCAGTCCTTGGTGGGAGACATGGGAGCTGTGAACGTGGGGGGCTTCGTGTTATCACCAGTTGAGATTGGCAGCGTCTGCGATGGCAGGACCTTCAGTCCTAACATCCTGGCCGGGAGGATGCCAGGGTATGAGCTGCCTGGTTGGCATGTTTTGAGTCCCCACCATGGCTCTGAGGTCCTTCCTGCTCCGCTCAGAGCACAGGGTGCTGAAGGGCAAACTCTCAGAGATGAAACCCCCTTCCCCTCACGTGTCAGTGGTTGTGTCCCCCACAGTCTGGGTCCCACACATCAGAACCTTGCCTCAGCCCTGCCGGGGCTGCCTGCCTTCTCTCCTCAATGTGCCATCCATCGCCTGAAGGGAGTGTCGAAGGGTTAGCGAGCGGTCCACTGGAGCGGTCATCACTGGGGATCACAGCCGAGGAAGCTTTTTGAACTTCAAGGTACCTTAGGGACCACATAAAAATGGTGGTTTCCTTTTCTTCCTTTCTTTCCTTCCTTCTTTCCTTCTTTCTGTTGAAAAACTTGGTACCAAGTAAGACCTTCTGGAACATACCACCCAAAAAGCAGGTGGAAACAATGCACCCGTTCGTCAAGCTGTTTAGATCTTCCTTGGTTTGTGAAAGTGTTAGCTGCTTGCGGAATCCCTGACTCGTGCAAGAGCCCCTGGTTCCCAGAAGCACAAAGTGAAAAGTGACGCTTTCCTTCACTGCACAGAGTGTGAAGACTGAGAGGCAAAAGCCACTGTCCTGAAAGGAAGAGCCCAGCTCAGTGGAAAGGAAACGCAGGTCTTCCGATGCCCTGCTGGAGGGGATTCATTTTGGCTTCTTCCAGCCTCTTTCTTCCGTAACTGAGCCCCCATCCCACGTCCAGGTGGTTTCTGGCAACCATGTTTTTATAGGGCTCTGAAATCACCAACCACCGTCGATTGGGACCAATGGGGACATTACCTAATCTGCACTCGGTGTGTTCATTCTCTGTTTATACTTTTGAATCTGGACCAAGAGCTTATTCTTCAGTTTGAGCAGAGTTGAAGGAAACAGAGAAAGTCAGAATTGCTTGGGTTCCTGGTTCTAGTTCCTCACGAGGCAAAATCCTTTCAGATTACGCTACCCGCTGCTCGCTGGAAAAGTCTTTTGCAAAGACCCTACACAATGTTTCTTCTGCCCTAGTTTCTACCCTCAAGAGACTTAAATGAGCAGCTTTTGGTGAACAGCTGTTGCCGATTTTCAGTCGTCCAACCATTTGTTTTCTGTGTAGAGTGTCTGTCTACATTATCAGACTTTGGCTTACAAGGTTGGTTCCATCTTAAAGACGGGAAACTCCGTATAAAACATTTCAGAAGACTTTCCATCTCTTTGTGAATATCTCTCAATTGATATTTCTGCTGTAATATATCATGAGGAAGCTTTCTATTCTTTCAAATTTTTATCCTAAAAAGTAACAGGGATTATAGGGGAAATATAGTTTAGGGCATACCATTAAAAACTTCTGCAACAGGGGCTCACGGGTGGCTTAGTTGGTTAAGCCTCCGACTCTTGGTTTCGGCTCAGATCATGATCTCACGGTTTGTGAGTTTGAGCCCTGTGTTGGGCTCTGTGCTTGGGATTCTCTCTCTCCCTCTCCCTCTCTCTCAAAATAAATGAAATAAACTTAAACAAGCAAACAAACCCATAAAACCAAAAAAAAAAAAAACCCAAAAACTTTTGCAACGATGGAATGGGTTCAATGACACAAACAGTAACTATTCTAATAAAACCACTTTCATGACTAAATTAAGATAAAACAATCCAAATTTTTGCCTTTACCTTAAAAAAAAGGGGGACTAGGTAAGTCTCACCTGATGGAAAGATGTATAAGTAAAGATTGAGTGACAGAGAAAAGGCAAACACACCAAGAGGGTCTTTCTAAGACAGAAGCATGTGGCCGGGTGGACTGAGAGGAGAAACACGTGACTCCATGTTCCTCCAGGCTGATGTACTCCCTGTGTTGGTGTCCACCGTGGTGGCTGCTGTTACTTGGCGGTGGAGAATAGCCATCGGCCACCGCTACTCCCTTACTTATCTGTCACACCTGAATTGGTTCACGTTGCGGAAACAAGTGTTGTCATTGAACAGAATGAACCAGTGGCCAACGGTGGTGGTGCTACAAGTTGCCTATCCGACGGGCAGAGGAGCTGGCACGCTGGTGGGAAGGGGGTGCTAGGGGCCTTATGTTGAAGCTAAATTTGAATGGCAAGTGTATTTTATGTATTTTTTTACTTGACTTGGGTCACCCCTTCCAAAGTTGGCTCTGGCTTTGTTCATTACGTAAGAAAATGGCAGGGCAGGAAGGGCGCTGCTCAGGGATGGCCTGAAGCATTCGCAAGCTGACGGAGAGACTCCTTAAGGAGGGTGCTTGGCCGCATGGGCTAAGCTTCAGAAGCATCAACAGCAACTTCAGTTCAGAAATCTGCTTGGGGTGTTTATAAAGTTGAAAGAGATGTGAGCACCCAAGAAGGACCTTCTCCAAGCGTATTTCACACGCCTGAACAATTCTCGAGGAGGAGACATTCCTGCCCAGAATGTGTCGCTAGCTGAGAGCCTGCAGGGGGTGTCAGAAATGGGATATCAAAGCCGTAAGGCTCAAAGGGATGGGCAGGAATCAAGAGGGTTTGATTACGCACAAAGGAGAAGAAGGATACATCAAATAGACATGGTGACAGGCTTTGCCGATATGGCTGATGACTGAACTGTCAAGAGGGCAGCAATGGCCCCAGTCCTGATCTCTGGGTGTGCAGGGTAAATCCCTGTATTTCAAATTAGTCTTTCAAGAGATTCTTCCCAATGAGTTTATAGGTTATAGACTCAGGGCAACGAACCTTAATTGACTGGCATCTCGTGAAGTCCCAACCAAGATGTTCTTCGACCATTCTCATTCTCTCAGACATTATGGAGTTTCTGGTACTGCCTTTGGCCAACACTGAGTCCTGGGTCTGCAGAGCATTATTTTGTCTGGGATAGCTGATTCAGGAGCTGTGGTTTTGGTTTGTTTTCTACATTTTACGGGGGGGGGGGGGGGGAGTGCATGCTGTGTTACTTGTGTGCGTCCCGTTAAACTCTTCGAATTCTTTGAAGGAAGGGCTCTTCCAACTTTGCAGGAGTTGAAAGAGCCACACTCCTTTCGAGGAAGAGGCCTGGGCCGCTGCTGCTGAAGGAATGTGACTCTGCACAGATTATGTAGTGTGACTGGCTAAGGCAAATAGATTTAGAAATTGGGGCTGGGTGGGGGGCAGAATTCCTCCGGAGTTTCAACTCACAAGAGTGAGACAATTTGACTTTGGACTTTAACTAATTTGTACTTTACTTATACGGGAATTTAATTTTTGGAATTTAATCTCTCCCTGGAGATGTAATAATGAAGATTGACTTAAAATTTAGATGGATGCATCTACCTGCTGTTGGCATTTATTACTGAAATACTCTGATGTGGTCATTTAATTTCGTCGCAGAACTTTTGGTGGGACTATAGTTGGACAATATGAATAGAAGCAATTTCGATTGGGAAGAGTAAGGAGTTAGTTTTAGATTTGGCGTTAGCCTGGCCTTATATAGTTAATGTAATTAACCTACTGTTTGGACCCATTTCCGTTTCTGGAACACAGGCTACATTGGCCACCGGCAGTCATAGGAGAGTTCGTAAAGGAGCACTGAGGACAGCCACATGTCTGGTTGGTCACAGGTGTATTGGTTGAGCCCTATGGATGAAAAGAACGTATTTGGGGATGCAGTGTTTCCTTCCCATTCCTTGTGTGATGGAAGCAGCCTCAGAGAAACGTTCCTGGCCTCACTTCCCTTCCACGCGGTTCCCTCCGGGGGAGAAGTAGGGTGTCCCGCAGCTGGCTGGTGGACGCTCTGCGCGCCTCTTCCAGACGTCACACCGAGAGTCCGAAGTCAGCCCTGGTGGGAACATTTACGGCACGGAAACAAGCAAACACTATGAATCGGGAGTTTTCGTGCCACAGAACTGGCTCTCCGGGACTCCAGCCTCATCCACCTGGAAGGAACGACTTGCCCATTGATGACTTTGGGATGGGGAACCGAGCATGCGCATGGCCATCCCTTTCTGTCCCCTTCTTCGTGTGTGGATGTGTGTGTGTGTATTTGGGGACCCGCCTGTCTGCAGATAGCACGTGTTTGAGTCTGCTCTCCGCTTTGGGGTGACTTTGACAGTACGTGCCCTGCACCCACGGGGGGACATCTGTCTGCTCCAGAACTCACCGCGGCTGCGTGAGTGAAGCTGTCTACATCTGAGGGTCAGGATGAAGCCATCTTAACCAGCACAGCCCCTTTAGCCTCAAAGCCAATGTCTTGACCTCTGTCTGACATCTCGATTTCTCTCAATTGGTTCGAAACTCAGCTAGAAAGGAGAGCAGTACAACTTATTAGTTTCCTTATACCTCAACACTTACGTTTTCTCTCTTTTCTTGTTTGGAAGTTGTATGTATATATACTCTTCTAATTGTAACTCACAAATATCCCTCTTTAGGGCTACACCCAGCCGGTTAAGCGTCCGACTCTTGATCTTGGCTCAAGTCACGATCTCATGGTTTGTGAGATGAGCCCCACACTGGGCTCTGCACTGACAGCATGGAGCCTGCCTGAGATGCTCTCTCACCCTCTCTCTCTGCTCCTTCCCCGCTTCTGTACTCTCTCTCTCCAAATAAATAAACATTTAAAAAAAATATTCCTTTTTTTAAAAACGCGTCTTTTTTGTTTTGAGAAAGGACTGCACCAGGGATGGAAATCTGCGTCAGATTTTTTTAAAAACTCAAACAATTGAAAAAAAAAAACAAACTCAAACAATTGAAAGAAAGCTTTGTCCTCTGACCCAGATGTAAGCATAATCATGAAATTATGTTGCATGTTTCTTACATATTTTTTTAATGAGTAGAACTTAAAAAAAACTTTTACTTTGCAATAATTTTAGATGGGTAGATAAGTTACAAAAATAATGCAGAGTTCCTATAAGCCCTTCACCCAATTTCCCCTAATTTTAACATTTTGCGTCACCACTGGTGCATTTGTTAAAACTCAAAGACAATGGTTGGCATATTGCTCGTAACCGAACTCTAGTCTCCATTCAGATTTCTCTAGTTTTTACACTAATGTATGTTTTCTGTTCAAGGACTCAGGCCAGGAGACCACACTCCACTAATTGTCATCTCTCTTTGGCCTCCTCTGGTCCATGACAGTTTCTCAGGCTTTCCTCATGTCTCATGACTTTGACAGGCTTGAGGAGTACCGGTCAGGTCTTTTGTAGAAGGTCGCTCTATTCGAATATGTCCGAGGCTTCTCTCCTTGTTAGGCCGGAGTTGTGACGATGAATGAGATAGGATGAATTATTCATTAGAAATACTTTCTCAACTCCGTAGACATATAGATATTGATGTACATTATATCCTATTGTTTGTGATTTTAAAAGCCGAGTCCGAGATAACATTTACGTAGCTTTTGTAACTTGCCTTTTTCATTCGACATTGTTTTAAGCTCCATCCTTTTTGAAATAACAGGCATTTTCCCCCACTATAATGTGATATATGCATTCCTGAAAATCCTCGCGTTCTGCATAATTTTGCACTAAAAATAGCAGGGCTTGTGGGATAATTAGACCCATACATAATTAGGGGTGGACCACTCGAAACGTGCACACCAACACGCCAGAGCACTAACACACGGACAGTAATGATCTTGTGAATCATGGGCACAGGACGGGCTCACAGCCCCGCCGCCCCACACTCCTGCAGCCTGCAGCTCAGGGCTCCTAAGACCTTCGGGGAGTGTGTGTCTGGGGGTTGCCACCTTCAGGACGTGTTAGTTTTATAAAACTCTTAATCTGATCCCTGGCACAGCTTCATTATCAAAACTATTTGGAACGTAGGGAGAAATCTCTTGGTAGCTCCTGGCAACATCATGGGGTGGTTTCAAGCTGGGGATGCAGAGCGGTTTTTGAAGCCTTATAAGCCATCGACTGCCTGCACCGGTAACCCTGAGCCAGGCCTTTCTGGCTTTTCGTTAAGGTCTTCATGTGTTACTAAGAATTTTTTTTTTCTTGCATTGCATGGAAGTGTGGTCGTTACTCGGAAGCCAAGCCGAGAACCTGCCATCAGCTTTTGCCTACAATACTTACACGTGTGGGTAAACCCCTCTCATCTCGAGGTTCCCGACTTTATCGATAAGTGACCTTCCTTACCTACCTGGTAAAGCTACTGGGAACCCTGCAAGTAAGGCACCAGGCTGTTTTCCCAAGAGGTTCTCTTGGTTTCAGAAAGTCAACCTTAGTTCCGTAAAGCTATCTGGTCCTATCTGAGGCTGTACAGATTATTCTCAAGTCAAAGCCTTGAGAAAACCAGTCAAAGCCTTGGTATACAACCGACGTTTTCAAGTGTGTCCTGTCACAAGGAGAAGGGATTTTTATCGAACTTGCATAAATAACCATATTGCCATGAAAATAACAATATAGACTGAGAGTTTCCAAATTCTGGAGGGATCAGGCAGGGGGAAAACGACAAATGTTTCATCTTTATCCACAGAGGTATATTTCAGAAAACTGCGGATCGATTCAGAAGAAAAGGTTTTCTGAAACCTAGAAAAACAAACATAAAAGAACCAGCAGGGCTCCAAATTTTACAACCATAAAAGATTATAATCACACTTAGCAGCTCATTTAGTCCCAGGTGATGAATTCTTGCTGCTGTTACTTTTTTGGTTAGAAGTTGTATGAAGCCCTCAGTTTCTCCATTAGAGTTGTGCAATTCTTCCCCAGTTCAGTGCTGTGATTGGAAAGTTATCAGAAACCTGTGCTTGTGAGTGTCCTTTCCATGAAAAGCCATGAAGATGACTTTTGCAAAAACATCAGCATAAAACAGTAACTTCTATAAATGAGAAAAAGTGTTTAAAAAAGACCATGGTTAAACATCTGTTGGAAATTCATTATTGATTGTTTCAGTGGCACGCAGCATTTTAAGATAATACCTGGGGAGGGGGGGCGCCGGGGCGGCTCAGTTGGTTAAGCATCTGACTTCGACTCAGGTCATGATCTCATGGTTCGTGAGTTCGAGCCCCGCATTGGGCTCTATGCTGGCAGCTCGGAGCCTGGAGTCTGCTTCGGATTCTGTGTCTCCCTCTCTCTCTGCTCCTCCTCTACTCACACTCTGTGTCTCTCTCTCTCTCAAAAGTAAATAAACATTAAAAAAATTTTAAAAAAGCTAATACCGGGAATTATGATTGATAGCTTTATACCAGGACATATCAGGATTTCGCACATTTCCTAAAAATTCTGGAACCACTTATATTCACAGTGTATACCCACACAAATGTAAACTAAGGTTTTACATCACTTACGTGATCATGCTTTTCAAGTAATTTAACATCAAATCAGGCTAACAAGTTTAAAGTTTGTTTTTTTGTTTTTTTTTTTTTTTGAGGAGGGAGAACAAATCTTTTGAGGTGTTCCAGGGACTTTCTGGAAAATTACACCCAGATAAAAAAATTTCACTTAGCATTTGACTTGGGAAGTTTGTTAAACACATCAAAAGGTTTGGATGCTTGACAAAATGGAATCACAGGCAATTATGAAACAATATTTAATTATCTATGTCATCAAAATCTTTTATTTTTTTAAAATTTTTTTTAATGTTTATTTATTTTTGAGACAGGGAGAGACAGAGCATGAACAGGGGAGGGTCAGAGAGCAGGAGACACAGAATATGAAGCAGGCTCCAGGCTCTGAGCTGTCAGCACAGAGCCCGACACGGGGCTAGAACTCACGGACCGCAAGATCATGACCTGAGCCGAAGTTGGCCGCCCAACCGACTGAGCCACCCAGGCGCCCCCATCAAAATCTTTTAAAAGCAAATACGGAAGTGAGTTAAGCAAAACTCACTTCTTAATATTAAGATTCAGTTAAGTCATCAAAGACTTGATAAAGACAACACGAAGCACAGGACATGGTTTCAGTAAAGAAAATATTTGCTTTCTTGACCAGTTACTTAAAAGGCAAAAGAACTTCCATCACATCTTTTCAAGTGCAGACCAATAGTCCAAGGACACTTTTTCCTTTTAGCACATGAAAGAAACTTACATAAACAACCTATTGATAATAATATTTATTTTGAAAGACCCGACAGCAATTCAATTTCTAGCCAACTTGACTATATATGGTAATATTCTCTCTCTCTGCCCAAATATACATTTAGTTTGTTCTCCATTATTTTCCTTCCCGTTCTGAAATTACCAATTTCACTTCAGGACAGATCTACTTTTTTTTTTTCCTTAACAAAAAATGCATCTCCATGCCTCAAAACTTTCATATCCAAAAACGTATCCCACTTTCCTTGTGTACAGAGTCGTGACCCCTTATTGTATCTAGCAATTGTACCTACACGGATTAATTCGAATTCATTAACCCTTAGAACCTTTAATATCTAGTCAAAACTAAGAAGTAAGCACTTGTGAACTGTTCCACTAGCATTCTCCAGGTTGGTGAATTCATGAGTACGTTTCAATATGGCACAGTTGACACGTTTACCAACAGACCCAAAACCTTTAGTTTCTACGTCACAGAAGCCAAAGGTAGATAAGCCTATGTCCAGTCATCACTGTTTCCAGTATTTTGTCTTCTTTGGAAATGATCTAGATATTTAATAAATATCCATCACTTAACTTAGCAAAACTCTAAGGTTTCAAGTTACCCCAAAGATTTGGGAAACATAATTTTGGCTGAAAAGTTCATCTATAAACTTTTATCACACTTACGTATATCTGAATTATTTGCGCTCAACAATTCCATTTAGACTATGCGTGCATCCGTCATGAGACACTCTGCCATGATCCCAAGCTCTTTTCCTGGCTGACAAATTTTCTAAGAGATAGCATGCATGTATTTGACTAGTGGACATAGGTGGGATAAATGTTGTATGTCTGCATTAGATTCAGTGTCGATAACTCTGAAGCCATGTATATTTTATTTTTTAGTTAAAAATTCTTAAAGTTTATTTACTTATTTTGAGGGAGGGAGAAAGAGCATGAGCAGGGAAGGGGAGGAAAGAGGGAGAGAGAGAATCCCAAGCAGGCTCTGCACTGTTCGCGCGGAGCACGATGTGGGGCTCAAACTCACACAAGGTGAAATCGTGACCTGAGTTGAAACCAAGAGTTGGGCGCTCAACTGACTGAACCACCCAGGTACCCCGAAGACATGTATCTTTTAATTAAACTAACAAAAAATAAACTAGCTTGTATATAATAAAGATTACCCCAGATCACATGAACTTGGAAAACACGCGTGTTAGCTTCTATGTTTCTGAGTTTTAGGAATGCTTATTTCATAAGCACTTATTTTTAAGCCAATTAAATAGGGATGTTTACAAATTCATTTTCACAATACCCTCTGGAGGTAGAAGAAAATACCATCTCTCTGTGCGTGTACAAACATAGGCATACATAAACATACAGGCAGACACAGAGATCTTAGAGCCTTCATTCTAAGATTGTAGCCATGAATAAGGTACAGCAATGTTAAAGTCACTAATTTATAATGTTAATTTATTTTTGAGACAGAGAGAGACAGAGAATGAATGGGGGGAGGGTCAGAGAGAGAGGGAGACACAGAATCGGAAGCAGGCTCCAGGCTCCGAGCTGTCAGCACAGAGCCCGACGCGGGGCTCGAACCCGTGAACCACGAGATCATGACCTGAACCAAAGTCGGACACTTAACCGACTGAGCCACCCAGGCCCCCCTGAAAGTCACTAATTTATAAATAACAGTTGAATTCAAATTATATCTCTGTCAGACAGAACAAGTTAAGGTTACTTGCTCCAATGGCTAAAGCTGTAAAGTATTGATATTTACTAATTAGTATTTACTAATACTTACGGAGAAGACATTTAAGATTTGTATTTGTCCTTGACAGGTGATTGTATGGGGGCTATGGGCTAATGTTTGGCAGGTGGACCTTTACAGCAGTTTATGATTTAAAAAGCTACCCACCCCCCTTCAGTCTCAGGTCTGATTGTGGACTGTGTTTTAGTTGTCTCCTGGGGTGTTTACATTTTAAAGACGTGGCAAGATTTACATTTTGCAGGGACAGAGAAAGAAGGTGAATTTTCTCCTAGGGGTCTTGAAGCATATTTGTCTGTTACAGAAGTCTAGGATAATTACTATTTCAATTTTTTCTGCCTTTTTTTTTGAAATGCGGAACAATTGACTTCCAATATTTGGATTTTTTCTTTTTTGGTGCAAGATCTGCAAATGTCTGAAGGCGAACAGGAAAGCGTCTGAGTGGACGCTGAGTAGCTCTTAGAATTACGCTTTGCCTCTCCCAAGACTCAAGTGACAAATGGAGAATCGTCGGTTTTAACTCTCTTTTTGTCTTGCATTCTTGCAAGCTATCGTCAAAGACTTGGGTCGCTGCTTCCACTCTCATGCTTAGAAGGGGACTGGTCCATCAGACTCCTCTATTTTGAATGTGTCTTTTTAGATCAGGGAGAAAATTTCCCCTGAAATTAAGGAGGGAAATTAAAAGATTTCTGTGTTGTGGAGCTTTAGGGTATAGCGCCTATGCCTTTGAAAGGTCTGTACGAAGCATTCAACAAAAGCCTTTGGATGCTCTCCATCCTGAGAGCACAAGTCAACCTTGTACAAATTCACCGTAAAGGGGAAAGACTCTGCTATTGCTTCTATCAGCCCCCAGTTCGTCCATTCCCCTACCATTTCTTCGTAGGAGGGCCTGGGAGAAATTCTGGCTACCTCTTGTCTCCGCGAGAGGGGTTTTTCCCAGGGGGCCCTTTGGCCTGTTAACTGTACTACAGTCGTGGGTGGGAGAATATCCCTCCGCCTTCAGGCAAGGTCCTTGTGAATGGAGCGGTGATTGGCCACTCGTCTTCTGATTCCTCCATAAACTTGTCAGGGCCTTGTGAAAGTGGAAGTTAAAGGGTGTTATAACTTGGAAAATCTGTTGCTATCCAAGGGAAGTGAATTCTTTGTCGCTGTGTATGTGTGTGTGTGTGTGTGTGTGTGTGTGTGTGTGCCTGGCAGGGGGCAGGGGGTGTGTGACCAGGATGTATCCACAAAGGACGTCACATGGAAAGACTTGAAGCTGTGACTGATTATGGAGCTCGTGAAGCACCTGTCCCAGGTGCGCCTGGGCTTCTGCCTTCACTTGAGTAGCCCGTGTACCCTGGGCCTCAAGAACAGGCTGGAGTGTTCTCTGTGAATCTTCTAGGGAAAGGATGGCTAAACCAGGGGGCTGGGTGTTCAGGGGATTTTCTGGGGAAAGTGGAGGAGTTTGGGGAGTTGGAATTTGCGAAGGAGGTGAGGCCGGACTTTAGGAGGGGGAATTGACGTTAAATGTGGACTTTCATCTTTGTTCTAAGTCTAATTTGTGTTCTTTGTGTGTCTTGTTAAGAGGGTCCCTAAGAGTAGCTGTTATTCTCGTTTGTATCCACTTTTTCACATGGTCTTTCCATAAGAGGCAATAAGGATGAGAACTCTCCAGAAAAAAAAAAAATTAGTTTCTTCAAATACAGACATTTTCTAATTCAGAAGATACTTTGGCCATTGACTTGTCGGATCTTATATTGGTCTCAATAGTGACTCAAACCAGTTAGCCTTTTCGTGGCTTGACCAAGGATGCCAAAGAGATGCACTAAAAAAAAAAAATGCACCAAAAAAGGGTGCAAAAGATACCGCCCTCACAAGATTCAGAAAGTTCGCTCCCAGCGTTAGCCCGGGAAAGCAAAACCCTTTGTTGTCATAGGCAGTCGGTGGAAATGGCGTCTCCAGTTTCTCATGAGAACATGAGGGGCCTCGGTCACAGACTTGCATATCTGTGGCCCCTCATGGATTGGAGCCCTTGTGACAAGTGCCCCTGTGAACCGGTACAGGGTAGGTAGGTAGGACAAGAGAGTGTTGCTTGCGGACTGCATGTCTCGGAATCCCAGTCTGTTCGACTGGCTGCTAGATGCAGACTGGCAGGTGCACCTTCCAGCTGGTGGGAACCAGAGGGATTATTTTCACTGGTCCCAAAGCCAAGCTCTAAGGACATAGAACAAGATGAAAAGAAAACCTCGTCTGGTTTGCACACAAAATTTGCCTCAGCAGACGCCAGTCCGGCGAGAACCGTGAAGTCAGCAGTCTGGGAGGCTGGCTCGAACAGCAGACTTAGGGGGCCTACGCCTATGGTTCTACCCTGTGGTTTCCCTCCTTATGACAAATGACATAAAAGAGAAAAAGGAAAACAGTGACCATCTGAGGGAGGAAAGGGGTCAATGGCAAACAGGGGTACACATAACAAATCTTTACGATAGTTGCTCTATCCAGGGAACTAGTCCACACAAGTATTTTCTTCTGCTAATCTAAATTCAGAAAAGAAAAGAACTCTCTCCACTCTCACTCCCAACAGACGCTGCGGGCAGAGGCCCAAGAGACTGATATGGTTAAGAATTCTTACTTTCTGGGGCACTTGGGTGGCTCAGTCAGTTGAGCAACTGACTTCGGCTCAGGTCATGATCTCACGGTTTGTGAGCTCGTGCCCCGCGTTGGGATCTGTGCTGACACCTTGGAGCCTGGAGCCTGCTTCGGATTCTGTGTCTCCCTTACTCTCTGCCCCTCTCCGGTTCATGCTGTGTCTTTCTCTCTTTCTCTCTCAAAAGTAAATAAACATTAAAAATATTTAAAAAAAAAAAAGAAGAATTCTTACTTTCTGCCGGCTCCCATCGGGGGCCCCAGGATTCCTCAGCTGCACCATCTGGGCGCGACAGTGAGAGCCCCACATTGGGCACCAAAACTGTAGGGGAGGAGAACTTTTCCCTTCTTCCCTTCCAGGTTCTTTGGCTGGCCTGATAATTAAATTGACGTAAGACAGGTTAACAGGAGGAAAACAAATTTCGTTTCATATGATGGGAGCCTATAAAAATGGGACATCCAAAGAAGAGACCAAGCAGGCAGCTTTTATGCTTTTTAGCCGAGGAAACAAAACATTTGTGAGGAGTTGATGAGACAGAGGGATTTGGACTTTGGGTAGCAGGTTAGTGAAGAAGTAACAAGGTTTGTTTATATAGCCTTCTTGGCCCTACGTTTCCTACCTCTGGTGTTAAGGATGCCTTCTACTTCCCTGGTGTGGAGAGGGCACCTTCCACATGGGAGATTTATTTCCCGCTTCCAGAGGGACAGAGGAGGGTCGGGGTGTCCTTCCTGCACTATTTCTTACGTGACTTTGATTCAAAAGAATTGATATGTCAAAGTGGCGTATTTTGGGGTGGCCTGTTCTGCCCCCCCCTCCTTCGGTAGCAAGTAGCTCAAAGAGTTGTCATAAGAATCAAATAGGATCATGGCTAGAGAACACTTAGTGTAGCACCTGGCACGTAGGAAGCTCTCGAAACGGTCGTCTGCCGTTATTATCATCAGGCTGTTTTGCGTTATATCCCTGAACATAGGCTCATTATATACCATCAGACTATACTTTGGTGGAATTGGTCTGAGGTACAGCAGTGGGAGGTTTTGCTAAAGATTAGGTCCAGGGTATTAGGGGGACGAACGGCAAACCTTTCAGGCAATTATTTGTGAATATCGATTCCCCTAATTGAGTTTTGGTAACTATTTGGAAACCTGCAAGGTAAGGATATATTCTCGGGCAAAAATGTGAGTGCGAATATTCTCTGTTGTCCAATTAGGGAAGATCCATATTCCCTGACATTCAGCTAAGCAGAAGAGGGGGTTGACACTTCTTTCTGGTTAAAGAATCCAGTCAGGAGATATGTCTTAATTATAGAAGACCATCCCAAATCCCCAAGGATGTGGGCTGAGCTAATATTTTCCTCGGAATTCAATTACTGTTACCTTACTACACATAGTTTAGTGGACAGCCTCTGGCCCTAATAATTTTAGCCAGGAAAATTTTTACAGCTGGCATTTGCATTCAGGGAACATTAAAAAGCTCTCGATAAAGCATTCCTGGAATGCTTAAATTTAAACAGTTTAGCTCACTGGTAGATATTTCCATGTAATTTTGTTAGAAAATATATCCCAAGGTAACTGATGTATTGTCGTACTACATAGAGCTGTCAGACATGATCCAATTAAATGTTGGGTGACATCTTCCAAAAAGGGTGATTTTAGTTTGGGTGAGTTGGTTCTAAGCAATTCTTTTTCACAGTAAATGGGGAGTAAGATTAATTGCCCACTGAGGCCACTTCTAGCTGATGTTAGTACAGCCACGTCATCAGCGCTGGTTTTCCTTTACAGAAGGGGTCTTGTATCCTGTTTGTTCAGAAGTAGAATCAGGCGTTAAGGCTGAAGTTAAAAGGACAGAGGGCCAAATGATACCTAAATCCTATGATAAAACTACCGGGGGCGGGGGGGGGGGGGCACCTGGGGGGGCTCGGTCGGTTAAGCGTCCGACTTCAGCTCAGGTCATGATCTCGAGGTTCATGAGTTCGAGTCCCGCGACGGGCCCTTTGCTGACCGCCCAGAGCCTGGAACCTGCTTCGGATTGTGTGTCTCCCTCTCTTTCTGCCCCTCCCCAGCTGGCACTCTGTCTCTGTCTCTGTCTCTCTCTCAAAAACTAGTAAACATCAAAAAAATTTTAAAAAGGGTATAAACAAATTCATGTTAAGTTTTCTCTTACAGCATCATAAGCATATTTACGTGTTGTAGCATAAAATTCACAACCGCCGTTGTAAACGGCTGTCCATTCTGTTCAATGGATGTGGATCTACACCATCTGTTTAAACGTGCCCACAATTTTCTAAGTTGTGGTTGTCTTTGTGAATAAAGCCTCCTCCACCCCCCAAGCCACCCCACCCCCACCCCGCCCGATATTCTAGAATGGATTTCCAGGATGCGACTGTTTTAGTTCACCAAGCACTGCCACCCAGCGCTGTTGGAGAACCAGCAGGCACCGCAGCGTCGCTAATAAATAACCCACATTGATCTCTCATTTTGCGATTTACCTTGGTTTATTTGCTCTTCGGGCTTTGATTCATGGCACCAGAGGGCAATTTTGGAGAATCATTTACCCATCAGCTGAAGTCACTGTGATTGCGGCTCATAAAAGGCCAAGCAGAGCAGACCAGAGATGGGGATCCCAGCTGCCAATACTTTTTCCACGACGAGAACCCAGATTCCGGGCCCGGGGACGGCGGGGCGGAGGCATGGACAAGTTGTCACTGTGTTTCCTGGTCGTCATCGGCCTCCCTGGAGCTTTTCTCCAAAGCGGTAAGCGTGGCTCTGGATGGTCGCTGAGTTCTCGTCTCCCGGCCAGGCTGTGTAAGGCCATGGGGAAAATGGCCAGCGCGGGGAAGGGGTGGTGGTCCGGGGAAGAGGGCAGTCTGGTTTCTAAATCCACATAGTGACAGGATACAGCTTCGTGGCCTAACAAGCTGTTAAAAGAGAGACCACAGGCCCTCATGGAATCACTTGTGTTAAGCCCCACCCACATCGGCAAACCGAGACTGACTACCTCACCCGGTTTCAGTGCCAGCCTCCCCCTGGAATAGAACCTTTAACTGGTCAATCTGGTTGGCAAGCTGGTCAGCACTAACGAGGTTAATTCGCCCGAGAGCAGCCCTTCCTCCCCCCATAGGACGGTGACCCTGCTTGAAGTAATCTACCCCTTGCTAGAAACTTGCTCTCCCTGAACCTTCTACCCTGTAGTTCTCAGAGCTCCTTTCTTTCTGCTGGAAGGGATGCTGCCCAACTCAGGAATCAGGGAATAAGGCCAATTAGATCTCTAAATTTACTCCTCTGAATTTTGTTTTTTAACTTAACTCAACTGCCGCCATTCTCTCTCTCTCTTTTCTATCCCACAGACATGCAAAACAAGGCCTTTGTGTTCCCCATAGAGTCCGATAAGTCCTTTGTAACCCTGTTTGCTAAGGTCCAGGAGCCATTGAAGGCTTTCACCGTATGCCTGCGAGTCTATACCGCCTTGACCCGCCCATATAGCCTCTTCTCTTACGCCACCAGGACACAGAGCAATGAGATCCTCCTCTTCAAGGACAGGAGTGGAGTATACAGCGTATCTGTGGGTGGCTCAGACGCCTACTTCAAGGCTCCGGAGAAGTCTTATGCACCAATGCACTTCTGCATCAGCTGGGAGTCCAGCTCAGGGATTGTAGAGCTCTGGGTGGATGGGAGGCCCATGGTGAGGACGAGTCTGAAGAAGGGATACGCTGTGGGGGCAGGAGCAAACATCATCCTGGGGCAGGAGCAGGATTCCTTTGCTGGCAACTTTGATACGAACCAGTCCCTAGTGGGAGACATTGGAGAGGTGAACATGTGGGACTTTGTGCTGTCACCAGTCGAAATAAACTCCGTCTACAACGGTAAGGCCTTCAGCGCTAACGTCCTGAACTGGCAGGAGCTGAGCTACGAAGCACAAGGTGAAGTGTTCGTCAAGACCC
This sequence comes from Panthera pardus, assembly GCF_024362965.1. NCBI lineage: Eukaryota > Metazoa > Chordata > Mammalia > Carnivora > Felidae > Panthera > Panthera pardus. The sequence continues at coordinate 4,414,478 of NW_026526777.1, read as the reverse complement.
AGCTGTGGACCTGAGACCTTCTGCCAGTCCCGGAGCTGCCTCCTGGGGGTGGGGGGTGGGGTCACACCTCACATGGCCCTTGTTCGATCCGGCTCTGAGGGGGGACCCCTACACACGTGGGGGGGCCGTGTTTCCCTCTGTTTTCATCAGCACAAGGGACAGCGCCGGGCAGCGGGGCTGTTCAGGACCACACCACCTGACCTGGGGGAGGGGCGCCTGGGTGGCCCAGTCCTTTGAGGGTCCAGCTCTCGGTTTCGGCAAAGGTCATGATCTCACGGCTTTGCGGGTCGGAGCCCCACGGCGACCTCTGCGCTGACAGTGTGAAGCCGGCTTGGGATTCTCTCTCTCTCTCTCTCTCTCTCCGCCCTTCCCCCGCCCCGCACTTGTCCGTGCCTCTCGCCAATAAATAAATAAATAAACTGAAAAGAACATCTGCTTTGCGGGACCGTCGATGTTTTTAAAGTTCTCCAAGTGAGTGCAGTGTTTGGTCAAGATGGAGAGCCATGCATTTTAAGTGTCTCTAGGAGGAAGTGAGCCAACTTTTGTGTTTTTTTCTCCCGGAAGACGGCATATGTTTACCCGAGGTCCTGCCAGCATTTTAATTTCCTTTTAAAGGCAAACCCACCCCATTTTATTGTGCTTTCATGAGTTATCTGCATAACCCAGGAAGAGAATTTTTCCAGTGTTCTGACCCCCCCGCCCCCCCCCCCCCATCCATCAGGATGTGGTCACTGGAATTTAGAATTCTCTCTAATTATTTAATCCTTTGAATTTGAAGGTTTAAAAAGCTAAAGAGAAACGTTTTGTTGTCGTTTCTGTTTAATTTGTTCTTTTTTCCTCAGGACCACCAGTTTTCCTCGTGTGATATTTCCATTATTTTGCCTTCTCATTTATCATCGCCCAGACTTCTCTGAACCTACGTGCTTTGTCCTTATAATAGGAGCTTTTCTTTTTTTAAGGCTTTCCTCCACATCAGTGATTTCTTTTGCTGTAAGGCATGTTGGGATCCCCGCGACTTCTAATGCCACTGAAGATCCCGCAGTGCTCGCTGAGTTTGTCTGGAACCCCTTCTTGGGTTTAGTATGTTCTCTCAACTCTCATCCTTTCATCGGGTCCCCGTTTTCTTCAGTTTGCTTGAGGGCTTGATGCCTAAAACTTTCCGAATTTCCCTGTCATTAATCTTTTTGGAATAAATCTTTTCCATGCCTTACGTACTGGTCTTTCACATCTTAGCGTTTTTCCACCATCCGGCAGCTCAAAGCCAGCATGAGGGGTGAGTTCTTGAGCCCCTCCTGCTCGGCTGGCCACAGGGAGACCCTGACAGCTTCAGCAGGCCACCTGGGGACTCCTTTTCATATGACAGCCTGCTGCTCCCCTTCCAAGTGACTGTCGCCTCCACCAGGTTCTGCCAAGCGTCCCGGCGTCTCGTAGGTGTGCGTTTTCAGTTATTTGTGTCATTTCCCTATCTGCGGAATGACCGGGAATGCTGGAGAGGACACGGGTGACAATAGCAGCTTGATCCTGCAAGACCGGGTCTCGGTTCTTCTGGAGAGGGTCCTAGGCTGGGGAAGCTTCCATTTCCCTCTGACCTGCTCGTCCTTTTGGGAAGAGGAGCGGCTTGTGCGGGCTTGTCCCAAACCTGACATCCACTGGTCCACAGCTCAGGGGTCAAGTTTCCTGTGCACGTGACCGCTCTGTCTGGGGCTCTGGGAACTTTCCTTCTCCACCAGGTGGGAAGTAAATAGAGATTCTCGTTTCTGTTCCGTCTGGAAGCTTAGATCTGGGGGGGGGGTGGTTCAGGAAGGTCCCAGGGGCATTCTCTGCCAGCCACAGGTCTGGTGCCGTGATTCTTATTTAAGTCCCGTCTCTGTCTTTCAGTTCCTTTAGAGCGTGCAGGGAGGAGATAAGCCTGTCCCCTCAGAGCCGTAAATGCCACAAAGAGAGAAGGAAGCTCCCGGGTCGAGAGGTCTGTACTTTCTGCACCTATAGCAGCAGGAAGGGGGCCTGGCAGAGCTCCAGACCCAGTAGAGCCGTAACCGAAGAGGGAACCATCTCTCACAGGCAGCCGGGCATCCGCTGCCTCTGGGGACAGGGCTTACACCTGGGGCCAGCTCAGACTTGCCCAAGAGTTTCAACTCTGGACATTGCAGTGCTCCCCAGGGGCTGGGGCAGATTCACCTCAACACCTACAGAGTCCTGGTGCCTGGGTCTTTGGCCTTTGCATCGTGGGTACCAAGCACTGATGGGCAGAACTAGGTCTGTTCCTCTCAAGATGCTTTACTCGTGTTCAGGGTCAAGGAGGGTCTATTGAAGGTCTCATCTGTACCTTTATAGGGGCCACTGCAGTTTCTTAAAGCCCCCGCCCCTTTCATTCAGGGTTTCATGAGACCACATGAGCTCATGTCCTGGTTCCATATCTTGTTGGGCAAGTTGTTTAAGATGTTTTATTCTGCGGATTTCCTCATCTTCCGAATGGGGATAATGTAGGGCCTCCTTCCCTGGCACACGGCTAGGGCTCCACGACCGTCATCTCTGATTTGCTGGTGATACTGTTCATTGGATCACAATGGTGGGTTTCAAAGATCCAGGCTCTGGGTCAGAGACCCCGTAGGTTGAAGGGATCCAGCAAAGGACAGATGCCCAAGAAGGGGGTCTCCGGCTCTGAGGGGGACGTGTCAGCTTGCCACAGAGACCAAAGTCATGGTCGTGATTACAAACTTAAGGGACAAGGGGCACATTTGGAAGGACTGTCCTTGGGATGCTGTGGTTTCAGGAAACACGTTCAAAAGCAGAACAGAGAGACGGTGAGAGGCGAAGAGCCTTCCGAATTTGGCAGAAAACCCTCACTCGGATTTTTAGGAGGACATCAGAAACGTCGGGATGAGGCACTCAACTTAAGAAGACAGGCTTCGTGCTAGACAGAAACCACCGGGAAACGGGAAAGGAGAGGGGTTCTGTGACCCGTCCTGTGGGGCCGCAGGACAGAAGGACAGGGTTGGTGGGCAGCTGGTCGCTGCTCTCACAGCTCAGGGCAGGCTGGCTTCAAAGGACAGAGGGGCCACCAAGGAGGAGGGAGATGTCACAGGGAGCCTCACAACCTCAAATTTCCCGGCCACAGAGGTGACGAGACAGGCGTCTCTGTCACTAAACAGCCCATCACGTTGGGCCAGGAAACTCTAACCTGAGGACAGGAGGTGGCTGGGGAGGTGCTGGGGCCGGAGGACACGGGAGACCCTAGAGCGAGGGCGCTGGCCGCGAGGTCGCCGACCCTTTCTTTGCTGGAAGGTTGGGCCCAAACAAGAAGCTTCTCCACACAGGTTTCCCTCTTGCCATTCAGCACAGAGAACGATCCTTCCAGATGTAAACGAGAGCCGCCCCCTCCTACAGCCCCTAGAACATACCGGAACCCTCCCCCTGGCCCTCAGGGCCCTGTGTTTTCTGACCTGTCTCCCTCCTGCCATTTTGCCTGTTCCTTCCCCCCCCCCCCCCTGCCCCCCCAACAAACGTGTGCCTGATGCCAGCCGTGTGGCATCACGGGGCTCGGATGCACGGGACCGGCTGGAAAACCACAGAAACGGGAGCGACAGAACCACACTCACATCAGATCCAGTCTCGTCGCCTGGGGCTTCCTTCACAGCGGGTGTACATGCGCCCGACGTGCGTGCACCAGGAGCTGGCACTTGCTTTGTCCAGAGCCTCACGGGGCAGGTTCCACATCACTCGCTTTCCTGCTCCATTAGGACTTGCAGATACCACTCTCGGAAAAAAAAAAAAAAACAACTGGGGGTGCGGGTTTCCTTGCGTCCTCTCCCCCTAGATCGCAAATTCTACGAGAGCAGCTGCGTCATTACCCAGCTTCTAGGGGGGTGTGGCTTCTAATACGTCCTCAATAAATATTTGATGAATTCGTTAATTCCCGAGAAGGCGGATGCAGGGAAGAAACGGCTTGGATGCCACTGAGGAGGGAGAAAGGGATGCCTGGAGTGGGAACTTGGGAGGCCACAATTTTGCTCACGGGATGCTGTGCTGTACGTGTGTGACAGCCTGCTTCTCAGAGAGGGGACGGGCGGCCAGAGTCTGCTTTGGATTCCAAATGACACTTCCGGGGATAAAGCAGGTAGGGAAACGGGAATTAAACAATTATTAAGAATAGGGGCGCCTGGGTGGCTCGGTCGGTTAAGCATCCGACTCTTGATCTCGGCTCGGGTCGCGATCTTGTGGTTTCATGAGCTCAAGCCCTGCGTCAGGCTCTGTGCTGACGGCACGGAGCCTGCTTGGGATTCTCTCTCCCTCTCTCTCCGCCCCTCCCCTTCATTCAAGGTATAATGAAGGGGGACAGAATATGCCGCCTCAGAATACGCCTCTGTGGCATATTGGCTATGTTGAGCTGGTTATTTTTAAGAAACAACAAGCAGAGGAGGCACTCTGAAAACTGAGTCAAAGTGACCCTGTTGTAAGAGACATTTGCATTTGTAAGGGAAATCGCCGTTTGTAAGGGTGTCCCCCTTTCTGTACCAGGAGGAGGAGGAAGGGGACGCCATCTTTAGAACCTCTTATCAGTGGAGAAGGGCAGGATGATTCACATCTGCTTAACGATCTCACTCTTATAACAGTCTTGTGCCTGTTACGCTAACATTTTTCCGGGCAAGCTCACGTTCCTTTGGGACGGTCGGCCATCTTGCCAGGTAATCTGCAATTTGATGGAAGGATAAGACCCTTGTTCTCCTGCGGGTGAGTTTGAGAGCGGGAACGGGATATATCCTAGAGTAGAGAGCTTCTAGAATTGTAAGGTGGTCTCATTTGCTGTTCATTCCACCCACCAGGTGACCCTGCCCTTTAGCTCCCCCGCCCTGCCCACCCGGCCTAAGTATTTCTTTTTTCCAGAAGTGAGACTAGGGGACGAGGGTGTGGAAGGGAAAGCTTGGTGATTGGCCTGTCTCCACTTCCTGTTACCAGCTCTTCTCAGGGGAGGCACCCGCTCTGTATGAGGCGGCTGTTTAAGGCTGGTGCTGGTACGGAGAGGGGCAATCATCCTCCCAGGGCAACATGGGGACGAGAATAAGGGGCCTACGTGGATGACTGCTTCCTGACACTCCCCCACTTGTGGGGCCTGGCTCCTTTTTGCTGGAAACTTCTTCTTTTCTTTCACACTGGGGTGATCAGTCACCTCATCTTCTGAACCACTTCTCCCTTTTTTTTTGTCCTGGAATCCAGCGGTCTTCCTCACATGCTGGTGGCTTCTCCAGTTTGGTTCAAAGGAAGGAGCCCCACGTCCACACCAGTTTGTCATACTCTACAGAACTGTCAATCTCTTGAGGAAGAAACTTAATGGTAGAGTGACAAGATCCATATGAAGGAAAGAGGAGCATTATTGAAGGACAAGACATGAATAAATTGGAAAGATATGTCATATTCCTGGATGGGGAGGCTTCATATGATAAAATCTCGATCATTCCAAGGATGTCAATCATTCCAAAAGTAATATATAAATTTAATTTAATTTGAATAAAATTTCCAGCTTATTTTAATCAAAAGAAATGAATCTGAAATTGACCTTGAAGAAGAAATGTGTGAAGAATAAATGGCAAGGAATTTTTGAAAAAGAAAAAAAAATAGCGAAGGGAACTTGTTTTTTTTTAATAGAGAGCAGAGCTTATGATCTCTAATGCCACTAGACTCAAATCAATATGGCATTTGGATAGGAATCGACGATAGACCGATGGAACACTAATAATAACCCTGAGACAGATCCGGGAATATATGGAGAATAGCGATACGTTTCGGTGCAGAAGAGGCAGCTCAGCAGTCATTGACGTTGGAAGGCCGTCTATCCATTTGAACTAAAATAAAGTGAAGTCTTAATTTTGTGCAATATACAAAAACAAACACCTGAAGGGCTAAGTCTTTATATACGAAACCACAAAACACCAAAAAATGTTGAACATTTTAGGGAAACGTGTAAAATCTCAAGGTCCTGGAGACTTTTCTGAGCAATGCAGGAAATCTATGGCTACGGAAAAGCCCTACTACGACCAAAGTCACTGTAAACAACAACAAATACCAAATGAGAAACTAGGAGAATATTCTCTCTCCTCTCTTTTTCTGTGTGTGTGTGTGTGTGTGAAAGGGGTAATATCTTTAATATACTAAAACGGCTTACAAATAGATAAGAAAGTCAATTAGGTGGGCAGTGGGTACATATGACAGGACAGTCACAGCACACAAATTGGAGATGACCAGGAAAGATCTGAAATGACACTGCACCATACCTGCAACCCATGAAATGCAATTTAAAGACAACAATAGGGGGCGCCTGGGTGGCTCAGTCGGTTGAGCGTCCGACTTTGGCTCAAGTCACGATCTCACGGTCCGTGGGTTCGAGCCCCGCATCGGGCTCTGTGCTGACAGCTTGGAGCCTGGAGCCTGCTTGGGATTCTGTGTCTCCCCTCTCTCTCGGCCCCTCCCCTGCTCACGCTCTGTCCCCAAATAAACACTAAAAGTAATAATAAAAAAAAATAAAGACAACAATAGTATACTACTTTTTTAATGTTACTAGGTTGGCAAAAAAAAAGTTGTTAATATCTAGTTATCATGAAGTTATGGGGAAATAGGCAGTTTAGGGCATTTGTGCTGGGAGTGTAAAAATTTATAGAAGCTTTTTGGAATTTAATTTGACAGTATCTATTATAATTTTGAAGTGTTCATATTCTCTGACCCAGTAATTCTCATAAAAACCTCTCCTGCATCAGTAAGATCAAAGTTCTTAAGGAGGTATGTGGGGGACCTGGGTGGCTCAGTCGGTTGAACATCTGACTCTTGACTTCAGCTCAGGTCTTGATCCCAGGGTTGTGGCATCGAGCCCCATGTTGGGCTCTGCATGGAGCGTGGAGCCTGCTTGAGATTCTCTCTCTTTTTCCCTCTGCCCCTGTCACCCACTCGCATGCTCTCTCTTTTTAAAAAAGTTCGTAAGGAGGTCTATAAAAAGATATGCATTACAGAGCACTCACAGTAAACATTTGGGAAAACACATGCATTCATCAATAGGGATTGTTGACTATGATTGAATAGATTATGCTACATACTATAGAGTATCGTGCAGCTACTAAAAAACAACGAGACTAATGTACCACTCAGTGTACCTTGTTCGTTCAGGGTAAAAAGCAGGTTGCAGACCAGCTTTGCAGTGTAATTCCATTTTGTGACACAAAACTATGTTTATGTCTGTGGGCATATAGATAGTAGGTACCTAAGTAGGTAGGTAGATAGATAGATAGATAGATTGACAGACAGATAAAAGGTAGATCTGTGTAAAGGCAAGACATGTTGGGAAAGACTTCATGTTACAATAAATGGGAAGAAGTGGGAATTCTCTTATTTTATTATAAAATTTTTGTACTGATAGGATTGTGTTCATCTGTGTTCTATGTGGAAAAGAGAAACCATTCCAAATACTCTAAGTGGGGAAGGATTTAAAACAGGAAACCAAGTGTTCACAAAGTCAGTGGAAGAACTGAAAAGGTAGGCTCTCGGATAACCTCTAGGAACAGAATGATTCCTAGAACAATCGAGATGTGATGCACGGGGGTCTCCATTGAGGTCCCCACTGAGATTCCAAGCTCAAGAACACAGTCAATGCCCCCTTACACCTGTTAGGGTGGCTACCATGAGAAAGATAAGTGCTGGCCAGGATGTGGAGAAGAGGCACCCGGTGCTCTGTTGGTGAGATTGTCAAATAGTGTACCTATTCTAGAAACCAGTATGGAGGTCCCTCAACAAATTAAAAAATAGAACTGCCGTGTGATCTAGCAGTCCCACTTCTGGGCATATATCCAAAGGAAATGAAATCACTATCTTGGAGAGATATTTGCACCCCCATGTTTACTGCCTCATGTGGTAAGTATACTCAACAAGACATAGAAACAACCTAAGTGTCCATCGATGGATGAATGGATACAGAAAATGTGGTATACATACACAATGGGATATTACTCAGCCATAAAAAAAGAAAGAAGGAAATGTTGCCATTTTCAACAGCATGGGTGGAGCTTGAGGGCATTAACTAAGTGAAATAATTTGGAGAAACATAGACCTTGATTGATCTCACTTCTATGTGGAACTAAAAAGTCAAAACCCGTAGAAACAGGGAACAGGTTTGTGACTGCCAGAGGCAAGAAGTTGGGGCCAATGGGGGAAAGCGGGCAAAGGGTATGAACTTTCAGTGACAAGGTACTTAAGCTATAGTCACGTCACGTACAGCATGGTGACTACAGTTAAGAATCCTGTATTATCAAATATCATATGACTTCACTCATGCGAGGACTTTAAGACACAGAACAGATGAACATAAGGGAAGGGAAGCAAAAAGAATACAAAAACGGGGAGGGGGACAAAACATAGGAGACTCTTAAATATGGAGAACAAACAGAGGGTTACTGGAGGGGGTGTGGGGGGGGGATGGGCTAAATAGGTAAGGGGCGCTAAGGAAGCTACTCCTCAAATCATTGTTGCCCTAGATGCTAACTATTTGGATGTAAATTTAAAAAATAAAAAATAAATTACAAAAAGAATACTCTCTTACGTTTTTGAAAATTGGTAAGAGAGTAGATCTTAAAAGTCCTGATCCTAAGAACAAAAATTGTAACGATGTGAGTTGATGAATGTTAACTAAACTTTTGGTGGAATTGTTTCTCAGCATATACGTATATCAAATCGTTACGTCATATACCTTAAACTACCAGAAAGTTGTATGTCAATTATATCAATACAATTGGAAAACAAACAAAAACCAACCAACCAAACAAAAACAATCCCACCCAAACCGTTACAATCCCATAGTTACCATCTCAGGGTCACGGAGTTAAAATCAGAAGGCAATGGCAGCTTCTTTTTCACCAGTTACCTCCCAGAGTCCTGCAGAAAGGGGCATTGGAACACCGCCCCTACGAGATCTCTTACCTCCAGGACTTTGTTATCCAGCAAAAACTATCTTAAAAAGGGAAGGAGCGGGGCCTCCCCCTCAGTTCCACCTTCTGATTTTCATGTAAATTCACTGAATGGGCAGAACCTGATGCACGTCTAGAATCAAAGCCGCAAGGGAGCCTGGGGAAGGTAGCATGTAGCATCTCATGATTCCAACAGAGAACATGGATGGAGAGTGAGTGGACCGATCCCCAGGCTCCGGCACGGGGATCATGTGCAAAGTTGACTTTGTTGGGTCTTCCAATGTTTTGATATGGGCATATGCTTATACTGCATCTCAACTAAAAAGAATAGACATCAATTCTCACATTTCTCCCTAAAACTTTTTTTTTTTTTTCTGGAGTCTTGGAAGCTTGACTACCCTACATTCTCCTACAAATGGATCTTGAGACCTTGTCTGGAGGTTCTAGCAGGGGAGCGCTGCTACCCGTATACCCTTGACCAAAGAACGGTCCTCCTCTATCGGGGAGGGTCGTCCTCTTCGACCGAGCGCGCAGCTTCGGGAGGGACGCACATGGAGCGGTGAGGGAGGAAGGGGACACCCGCCTAGCCAGCCAGATCAGCCGAATCAACCCTGGGGATCAATGGGGTGACAGATGTCGCAGCCAGATCGCCCTCACATCCTAAAAAATTTTTTAAAAATGTTTATTACTTATTTTTTGAGAGAGAGAGAGACAGAGTATGAGCAGGGGATGGACAGGGAGAGAGGGAGACATAGAATCCGAAGCAGGCTCCAGGCTCTGAGCCGTCAGCACGGAGCCCAAAGCGGGGCTCGAACCCGTGAACTGTGAGATCATGACCTGAGCCGAAGTCGGACGCTCAACCGACTGAGCCACCCAGGCGCCCCTGGAATTTTCCATAATAAATACATCTTGCTTTTTAAAAATTACTAAACTTCAATTTTTAGAGCAATTTGAGAGGCACAGCAAAATTGAGGGAAAGTGCAAAGCGTTTCCATGTGTCCCCCGCCCCCTGCACGTACAGCACCTCCCCTTTCATGATCGCTCCCCTGAGTGGTACGTTTGTTATAAATGATGGCTCTCCATGGACACATCATTATCACCCCAAATCTATAGTTTATATAAGAGCTCATTCTTGCACATTCTGTGCCTTTGGATAAATGTATAACGACACATCCATCATTATAGTATCATACAGAGGAGTTTCACCGCCCGAAAAATCCTCTGTGCTTTGCCTGTTCATCCCTCTCTCCCTCTGACCCTCAGCCGCGGCCACCACTGATCTTTTTTACTGTGTCTCCGTAGTTTGCCTTTTTCTGAATGTCATCTGTTGGAATCATGCGGTGTGCAGCCCTTTCAGATTGGCTTCTTTCCCTTAGTAGCGTCCATTTAAGTTTGATCTGGCTTTTTAGAAAAGTTACACATTTTTAAAAGACACGGAAGAGAGGACGCATTCCTGGATCACGTAGCCTTTGAGTTAGTGCTGTATTCTGACCCGTTTCGTGAGCTTCTGCGAGGGACACCGCGAAGGTGGCTCTTGGGAGCCCAATGGCAGCCTTGTTGTTTCCAGACTGATGTCCTGAGTGGCCGAAACGAGGTGGCGGGCAGGACATCCCTAAAGTGCTTTGTCTGCCTCTGGGAAAGCAGCGGGATTTAATTTACCCCGGATCCTGTGCAGCCCAGTGGGTCAGTAGAAACCATTCAAGGAGCGCAATGTGGGAATGCTTCAAGTCCCTTCATCTCATTTCCTGTCCCCTCCTCTCTGAGAAAGAGAGATTCTAATTGATTGGTCACGTTCGAAGACTCTGATGGTTTCTGGTTCGGCGAATTGGAAAAATGAAATCTCTTCTACCTTTTCTCATGATCTCTGAGTGTGGAAGGGCCAGAACCTCGTTCTCCCTCTGCCTCTCCCGGCCGAGGTCAGTCTGTCTGCCCTCTGACTGGGTTTCATGTTTTGCTCTCACGGTCTCGGGACGGTCATATATCTGGACAAGGGGCCCCGCATTTTCATGTTGCTCTGGCTCCTTCGAATTATGTAGCTGCTCCTGCCTGAACGCATCGCCTCGCCCCTCCCTGGGTTGTGGTCGCTCCTTTTGGAGATCCCTGATCCCAAGTCACTTAGTGTGTCCTTCAGTGCCTGTTAGGAACTTGTGTCCCTTCATTGCTCTTTTCTTTCCTCTGCCTCCTTACATTGTAAGCACGCTCTGACCCAAACGGAGCCATTTGCTAGTCCCAAGTGTATCACGCGCCCCCCTGACCCTGCCTTCGCTTGGAGTATGTCTTATACTTGAATGCCTGTCCCTGCCTCCCACATCCGGAAAACCACACATCTCGAAAACCCGCTCAAATGTAAGCACTGTAGGGTTACTTGCCAGGTCATCAGTGCTTTGAGGGCAGAGAGCTCGCTGTCTGATGAGATGAGCCGGTAAGTGAGGTTATCTCTCTCGAAACGCAAAGCCCAGTGCCCTAGATCATGTGCTCCCCAAATGTTTGCCAAACTGCATAGATACGAAGAATACTAGGCAGAACTCTTTTGTTGCAAGGGAGGGAACCTAGCTCAAATCATCGTAAGCCAGATCAGGAATCTACCTGTCATGGAAGTGAATTGTCAAAAGAAGGAGGCAGGGCCGGGCTTTGGGGGGTCGCTGGCCCCTGGCTGGACTGTTGCTAGGGCTTTCTCTCACCCATGCCGCCCTCTGTCTCTTTCTGCACGCTCGATCCCCTCGCACCTGGCTCTTCCCTAGGGCTGGAAACATGCCGCTAGCAGCTTCCGGTCGCACACCTCAGGCCTTTGTTCTGGAAAGTTCAAGTGATCCAGGAAATGGCCCGGACCAGTTCAGGCTGGGCCAGGAGCAACCATCGCTGGACCGACCACTGATCCCAGGTTCTCAGCTTTCTCGGACTGTGCGTGTGGGAGGGAGTGGTACAGAGGAGCAGAACCCCACAGATTCTGGAATAGCTAGCTTCTTGGACAGATTCACCACCCCACCCCCCCACCCCCACCGCCCCAGCTTTATTGTGACGGAGTTTATTGTGATGCAACTTTAAGTTGTACACGGTGTTGATCTGATACTCTTACATAGTGCCAACACGATTACCACCGCCTCAGTGTTGGGACAGCTCTTCCCCTTTGGCTCTGTTATTTTTCCCTTTCACCCTCACAGTTTCCAGTTTGCTTCAAATTCCAGCCAGCGTTTCACTCGGTCAAATATGTACCTATAGCTGTGTTTAGTTTCCCTGCTTCCGATAAGACAAAACTGCATCGCTCAGTTTTCCTATTTCACTGTCACTATTCATTTCCCTCTTTAAATTAGGAACATTTAAAAATTGGATTTTGGGGGCGCCTGGGTGGCTCAGTCGGTTAAGCGGCCGACTTCACTCAGGTCACGATCTCGCGGTCCGTGAGTTCGAGCCCCGCGACGGGCTCTGGGCTGACGGCTCGGAGCCTGGAGCCTGCTTCCGATTCTGTGTCTCCCTCTCTCTCTGACCCTCCCCGTTCATGCTCTGTCTCTCTCTGTCTCAAAAATAAATAAAAACGTTAAAAAAATTAATAAAAATTGGATTTTGACGTGAGAACGTGGATCGGTTGTTTAGTAAAGACAGGTTGCGAGGTGAGCAGGAAATCCCCGCAAACAAGATGATCATCAGGAGGGTTCAGACAAGCGGCTGTCAGCGAGGGTGTGGCGCCCATGACATTGTCGTTCAGGAACTGAACAGAGAAGACGACAAAACCACCCCTTGTCACGATGAATGAATCGGCAGCAAATAGCAGCGGTCAAATTATCAAAGGCCGAGGATATGTTCGGAAAACTCTCCAAATATAGGTTTTCCTACGTTTAAATGCGACTCAACATAAAACGTTCACTTCTGCATCACAGAAGTAGCTGCATTCTCACCTTTCAGGGGCTCCCTTCTAAATCTTAGAAAGAATATTCATCTCCCCAAGTGTAACGATTTCCAACAAAAACCTGAAATCGTTTTTATAGTTTTGCTTTCAAAATCATTTAACTAAAAGGAACTTATGTAATTTAGGTTTGGCTATATTTTTTGCACAATCGTCCTTGGGAAATTTTTGGAAGGGAGAAATTCTACCCCAAATAATTAAATTAAGAAAATTTAGGGGCGCCTGGGTGGCTCAGTCGGTTAAGCGCCCGACTTCGGCTCAGGTCATGATCTTGTAGTTCATGAGTTCGAGCCCCACGTCGGGCTCTGTGCTGACAGCTCAGAGCCTAGAACCTGCTTCAGATTCTGTGTCTCCCTCCCTCTCTGCTCCTCCCCTGCTCATGCTCTGTCTCTCTCAAAAATAAATAAACATTTAAAAATTAAAAAAAAAATTTAGCTAAGTTTTCAGTTAAAAAAATCTATTTATTTATTTGAGGGGGGAGGGGCAGAGAGAGAGAGGGAGAGAGAGGATCCTAAGCAGGCTCTGTGCTGTCAGCACAGAGCCTGACCTGGGGCTTGGACTCATGAACACTGAGATCATGACCTGAGCCAAAACCAAGAGTTGGATGCTTAACTGACTGAGCCACCCAGGTGCCCAGTTTTCAGTTTTTAGACGTTATTTTCTAAGGGAAATATATTATGAGCAGGGAAAAGGTTTTGAACATTGCTTCTCAACCCCACCCCTATCCCCCTGCCCTATATAGTCATACTGAATTCATTGAAGGTGTTGGTCAGAGCTTACAAAATCAAGACTGATTTCTTATTTAGCTCCAGAGAAAATAAAGATGCTTCAGAAAGGATACAGATCTGGATGAAGTCAGTTGATTAAATTCTTATCTGAATCATTGAGAAAGGGCCCACAAGTTTGACTTCCTTGGCAATTTGTAAGAGCCCCAATACTCTCGATAAATAACGGAAGGCAGAACTATTAAAGTTTATAGGGCATAAAACAAGCATACTGAAATTTGAGAATTAGAGACAGTTGATTATGGAGACTGAGCCATTTGAAATTCTTTATTCGTCTGGATGTGATAGAAATGATAACTCTTGTGGTAAAATGAAGAAACATCATCCCCCTCCCTCTTTGTTGAAACCAAATTTCTTTGGCAAGTCTTTTCCCCAAACAGTAAAATAAACTGGCTCGGTGAATCAGCCGGTGTTTTATCTCACAAACGGCGAATGACAAAGGCTACTGAATTTCTCAGGAAGAAGATACGCTGATTAAAAGGTCCACGAAGTACACGTTGCAAACATTGGCAGCACAGTATCCTGGATCTCACCTCGGTGATCACTCGGATGTACCAATAAAGCGTCAAAGCAAACCAGCCGCCTCTCTGCCCACCAAACGCAAACCACCACCACCGGAAGCCGATGCCATTTGTACCCAAAAGAGTGAGCCTAGACTCTTGAGATATGGATCAAGACAGACCAGAGCAATCCCAGGCTTGCTGAATCTGGTTCATCAGGTGTCAGTTCAGCTCAATTCGGCTCCGGTCTTAAGAGTGACACGTTGAGTAAGGGGCACCTGGGTGACTCACTCCGTTAAGTGGTTAAGCGTCTGACTTTGGCTCGCGTCAGGATCTCGCGGTTCATGTGTTCGAGCCCCACGTCAGACTCTGCGCTGACAGCTCAGAGCCTGGAGCCTGCTTCTGATTCTGTTTCCCTCTCTCTCTGCCCCTCCCCTGCTCTCTCTCTGTCTCTCTCCCCAAAATAAATAAACTTAAAAAAAAATGGGACACGTTTAGTATATCGGCCTCTTCACCTGCAGGGCAGTGGGACAGGTGGGGCATGGCTGGGTTATTTAATGAAATTTTGAGTAATTTCACACCTAAATGGAATATGAAAGAAAAATCAATATGGTGGAAATTGGAATGCCAAATAAACACTCAATTCTGGATGAAACACAAAAGTGGTAAGACACTTCATGTTTGCAACAGGTTTGCTTCACAGGGCAACCCGTGGTCTCCTGCAGGATACGTGTTCACTCTTACCTATTTTAAGGGGTGTGTGTGTGCGTGTGTGTGTACAAGCCACGAGCTCTGGGTTGGTGTTCTGAAGTCAGGGTTTGAGGCAAGTTGACAGTCAAGGGGTGAAGCCTATAACGGGAAGTGAGGTTTTTGGTGGAGAGCGGAGATCGAGGGACGAGAGAGGCAGAGGCTGACAGTGTCCCCATCACCCTTGCTGTGGGCTGATCTCTGGTCCTCAGGTGGGGCCCGTAGGCAAGTTCCACACAAAAGTAGAATCTCGACTCTCCCACCAAAGATCTGGATATTTCAGTGTCATTCATCATGAGAAGAGCCCCATCTTAAGTCGTAGGAGGTGAAGGTGGAAAGAGACGAATCTCGTTCCCGTGTGAGGGCCCTGCTCGCCGTGTAGACGCGGAGGAGAGAAATGTGTCATCCTCAGCTCCTGCCTCAGGGCATCCCCCTGAGCTGGCAGAGAAGGGGGCTGAGGGCGTCTGAGGAGGATCAACCAGACCCTGTGGCTCCCGGAAGAGGCATATCCAGGAGCCAGATGGAGGGGCCGCTGTGCGTTGTGTTTGGTTCTTTTTGAGAATTTAGTAATGTGTTCCTGAACATAACAACCGCATGGGCTGAGTTGAGTTGTGGAGAGCTGAGGGAAGGATTTACGTCCGTTCTGGGGTTCGGTCACAAGGGGAAGAGAGGATCCTCTGAGGCCATGATGCACTGACGGCAGAGAACCTCTGAGGAATGCAAACTTCAGGGAGCCGGAGCGGGAGCTACCAAATCCAGCCGTCCTTCTCATCAATGGATTCTTTCACAGTTTCTTACCCTAAGGGCTTCGAAGAGATGAGGGGTGTGGTAGACCGGCAGAGCACCCTGAGGTATCGTAGCAGAAGCCTTAGGGAGCAGCGATCAAGGACAGTAGACTGGGTTTTGGAGGTGTCGGCGATTATTTATTTCTTCATTAGCCCCTTCTTCCCCTTTGCTCGGGCGAAAACGAGTCGCTTAGTGTCTCCTGAGATAGAGGGCTGATTAGAGTGCCTGGCACATAGTGAAATAAGATATTTATGGAGAGGATGCGTGAATGAATGAAGGAATGAATGAATGAACGCGTGAATGCCTCAGCCCTTACAGCTCACAGGTGAGGGAGGGAAACACACTCGAGCAACTGTATTCCGATGAGATACATAAATAGTGACAGATTAGTGAGTAATGAACTCACAGTGATTTATTCTTTCCTTTGA
Organism: Panthera pardus; assembly: GCF_024362965.1. NCBI lineage: Eukaryota > Metazoa > Chordata > Mammalia > Carnivora > Felidae > Panthera > Panthera pardus. Next base: position 4,398,389 of record NW_026526777.1, on the reverse strand, counting down.
AACAAGGGGTGGGGGAAGAGTGTGGATGGAGTGAGGTCAGGGAGGTGCTCAAGGGTGGTTAGATTCTGGATGGAAACTGAGGGCGAACACTCAGCCATACAGGGAGGGCAAGGAATGCAGACTGGATACTTCATGTATCTGGGGAGACATCAAATGCCCTCTACTTCATGGGGAGAGATGGCAAAACTCTGCTGCCTTGAAGACTGAACAGAGAGCATGCACCCCGGCACCTGGTGAGGGCGGCTTCAGAAGCCCTCGGGGTGAGCATCCCCGGGGTGAAGACGTGGTTGCTCACAGAGGGCAACGAAAGGGAGAGGGATCTTGCGAGTTTCAGAAAAGTGCAGGAAGGTGAAAGTCCGGGAGGGGACTAAACTCACATGAACACCACTAGGGACCCTCAGAAGTGAGTGAGTCTAACTCTGGCGTTAGGGGACGGGCCATGAAAGCTTTCAGCTGATGTGATTCGATGCTCTTTCCTAGGTGGGTGAGGCTCGGGAAAAGCCAGATGTTACCGAAAAGTCGATGGAGACTGATACTCCAAGGCTTTGCTTTGAGCAGGTACATGAACACATACCGAGACTTGATAATCGTGTCATCGAACCCCAAAACATTTTGGGATTTGGGAATATCAGGGGACACAGAAAAGAGCATCTAGACATGATGAGAACAGACACTGTTTATCTTACAGGGGTTAAGGATTCTCCCTTTCTTCAGTGGGGTGTAACAGAAGAGGGAAATCGTTACACCTGGTCTAACCTGAAAGGCCAAGTAACGACAATCGCATAGGAACAAGAAACATATTGTTATTATTACCGAATGTGGATCCTCAATGGATCCCTTTGGTGTTTTTCTAGAGGTTTTTGGATAAAGATCTTTCATGTGTCCTTGTATGGACAGAGATTGACCGAAAGGACCCAGGGTTTTAGTTTAAAATAATGGTGTCCAGAGAGAGTAAAACCAGGTAATAAGCACCATTTATGGGACCCTGTCACTGTGAGCCTGTTTCTCCCTGGTCATGCCACTGCTGGTTTGAATGACTGCTTATTACTTCATCTGTCACACGTATGCACTGTAATTCACTAAGCCATCCGTTTATGCAGTGAATATAAATCTTATTCAATAAACTCAGGTGGGCAGGAAATGTCACATCTCTATTTGCTTTAAATCAAGTCACATGAGCCTCTGGGCTTCTGTCCCATACGGAACGTTGCTGAGCATTCTAACTCAGTTACTATCGGGGGTTCCTATTCTGATGACCCCAGGTCATGGAAGGTTCCAGGAGCGTGACACGAACACTCAAATGTCAGGGAAGCCTGCCGGGTACTGCTGAGATGCCCACCGTTCAAGCCCTCCCGGGACCCTTAAAATCTGCAGCTCTGATGCGTCTGCCGGGTAGACCCCGGGTGTCTTGGTCGAGGCTGGGAGTTCTAAGGATCTCAAGGTACATTTTGCAGCCATCCTGTGAGAGACTGTGCTCCCTCCCCACAGGGCTGGTACCCTCATACCCACCGGACCTGCTTCTCTTCCTCTCCCAGCTGGGGGTGTTCTCGTCATTTCTCCCCCATTGCCTCCCTGTGTCTGTCTCCCTCACCTTCCTGCACGATCTCAGCAGGAGCTCAGGGTTTGAAGAACACATATTCGATAGGAGATTATCTCCAGCAGCCTCGCTCGCTTGCTGTTACCAACCTTCCCTCGACACAAGGCAGCTCGATGCTGCTTGCTTGGAATAAGATAATTCCAACATACCGGGCAATGGGGAGAGCAAATTACAGCCTTAGAGGGGGGTATCGCTGCCTTGTTTATTCAGCAAACAGCGATCCACCCCCAGCTCTGTGGCCGACTCTGGACCAGGACCTGAGAAGACGACAGTGACACTGCGGTAGTGGATGGCATGTGAGAGTCAACGGCCAACGGCAACACAGCGGATGCATTTGGGAGGGTCCGGGAGGTGAAGAAATCACGCTCAGAGAGTGCTTCACATAAGGGAGAATGGAAAAACGGACCAGAGGTAGCTGGTCAAAGGGGATGTGAGTCAGAATGAACGTGTGCAAACATCTGGGGTAAGAGAGACATCGGCCCGTTTTGAGAACTGGAAGAGGCTGGGCTGCTGAGGCTCAAGGTCGCGGTGGCAGGAAATACGAAGCTAGAGGATTGCACGGGTCGGTGAGGGGCTTGAAGCGCAGGGCAAGGTCCTTAGAGGGGCGGGCCTTGGCTCACTCGATGCCCATTCCAATCTCATGTTCTTGCCTTACTTTTCTATAGTGACTGGAAGTGAAAATAGTCAACTTCGAACCCCCCTCGGAGTTCGGAGGGCCGTGTGGCCCGGTTTTGGCCGATTGATACCCAGTTCAAGTCTGTGCCGCTGCGTCATTTCCTGACTCTTCCTGCCTGCAAGGGCAGGTCCGAGGTCATCGTGGGGACGGTGGCGCAGGAAGACTTCCCTGATGGCATTGTGGAGCCACGACCCAGTGCTGAACTCTCTCCTCCAGGCTTGTGGAGCCAGATGGATAAGCCTGTGCTTGGTTGAACCGCCACGGCTGAGTTCGATGCAGATGAACACTAACCCGAAGGCAGGGGCCGAGAGCGTGTGAAGTGTGGGACCTGACGGTTCTATGTTACAGTGGTTGCCCAGCAACTTTGTGACCCCTGGTTTGGAGGGGGGCTGAGGCCAGCTGTGGGGCGCCAACGAGAGGGTCGCTGGACATCCACTGAGAAGTGCGGTAGGGTGGTTCCCTGCAGGTAACTTCCTACCTGTTAGGAAGACAAAGCAAATGAGAGCTTTCTGGCTTGAGTCCTCAGGCAGAATGAGTAGCCTAATTGTTTACTTCTCTAAATAAAGTTGCGGTGTAAAAAAAAAAAAAAAAAAAAGTGTTTGTTTTTATATTTGGATAATTTTCTTCAAATGGTGGATGCGATGAATTTTCCCCAGGTTTTCCATCATGACTGTAGAGATTTGGAGCTCCAATAATGCCCGAGATCCTTAATCAATAAATCTTGTCAATTTCTCAGCTCGGGAATGACCCTGCCACCTTGGCCCCGGAGACACAGCCTGAAGGGGCAATTTGGAAGGTGACTCACACACTAGCTGATGTCCGGAGTCAAGCTGCCTGAGACGTTTGGGTCCCGGGCCTCAGCCACCAGCATCCTTCCGTAGAGAACAACAGCGGGAAGAGTGAGGGGGGCAGAGCCGCCCTTGTGTCCTGGCCCTGATCGTGCAAAGCTGGGTGCGGGCTGGGGAGAGGGTGAGTGGAGCTGTGGGCACCCACAGCCGCGGGGGGCAGCGGCGAAGCAAATCTCTAGTTTCCAATACTGTCCACTATAATAGGTAATTAAATTTCTTATTTCTGCCTTCTTTTTTCCTTCCATGCCCCTGAACACAAAAGGCTTTTGTGTTCTCCAAAGAAGGAGAGAGGAAGACTTCCTATGTAACCGAGTAAGCATAACTAAGCTACACCCAGCGGCCATCTGAGGGTGCAGCCCCTTTTGGTGTTCCTGAGCCCAAGTGCTCACTCTTCCAAGGGGGTGAGGCTGGTGTAGGGGGTCACACTGAGTGATATGGCAGCCCTTCCCTTTTCCAGGGCTCCGGGCTATCCTTGCTTTGCTGCACGTGTGTGGGAGTTGAGAGTCCCTGCAGGGATTGCGAAGCTCTGGGTGGAGGGGACACCCGTGGTCAGGAATCTGGAGAAGGGACACTCTGTGGGGACAGAGGCAAGCACGGGTCCGGGGCAGATTCCTTTGGATAAGAACCGGTCCTTGTATTTACAGTAGCCAAACTATGCAAGGAGCCCAAGGGTCCCTGGACTGATGAATGGACAAGGGAGATGTGGTGTATATGTACACAATAGAATATTACTCAGTCATAAAAAAGAATGAGATCTGGCCATTTGCACAGCGTGCCTGGAGCTGGAGAGCATAATGCTAAGTGAAGTAAGTCTATCTCAGAGTGACTTACTTCACTCTGATTTCATACTTCACGTATGATTTCACTCACATGTGGAATTTGAGAAACAAAATAAACGAGCAAAGAAAAAAAAAAAGAGAACAAACCAAGAAACAGACTCGTAACTACTGGGAGCAAACTGATGGTTACCAGAGGGGATGGGGTGAGGGGTGGGTGAAATAGGGGTGGGGGTGCAGGGTCGCACTTGTGATGAGCGGCAGGTGAGGTATGGAAGTGTTCAGTCACTATGCTGCACACCTGAAACTAAGGTTACACTGTATGTTAATTACACTGGAATTAAAATAAAATAAAATAAATAAAATAAAATAAAGTAAAATAAAGTAAAATACAATAAAGTAAAATAAAATAAAATGAAATGAAATAAAGTAAAATAAAATACAGTAAAATAAAATAAAGTAAAATAAAATAAAATAAAGTAAAATAAAATAAAGTAAAATAAAATGAAATAAAGTAAAGTAAAATAAAATAAAGTAAAATAAAATAAAGTAAAATAAAATAAAATGAAATAAAATAAAGTAAAATAAAATAAAATAAAGTAAAATAAAATAAAATAAAGTAAAACAAAGTAAAATAAAATGAAATAAAATAAAATAAAGTAAAATGAAATAAAATAAAGTAAAATAAAGTAAAATAAAGTAAAATAAAATAAAATAAAGTAAAATAAAGTAAAATACAATAAAGTAAAATACAATAAAGTAAAATAAAATGAAATGAAATAAAATAAAGTAAAATAAAATAAAGTAAAATAAAATGAAATGAAATAAAGTAAAATAAAGTAAAATAAATTAAAATAAAATAAAATAAAATAAAGTAAAATAAAGTAAAATGAAGTAAAATGAAATAAAATAAAGTAAAATAAAGTAAAATAAAATGAAATAAAATAAAATAAAGTAAAATGAAATAAAATAAAGTAAAATAAAGTGAAATAAAATAAAATTAAATAAAATAAAGTAAAATAAAGTAAAGTAAAATAAAATAAAATAAAGTAAAATAAAATAAAATAAAGTAAAATAAAATAAAATAAAGTAAAATACTCTTCCTGCCCTCTCCTAAGGGAGTCAGCCCTTAGGAGACACTTTTCTCTGTGATGTCTCCCTTTGGCTGGAGCATAAGCCCCCATAAAGTCTTGCTTGAAACTCGAAAAAAACACAAATAAAAAGAACCAGTCCTTGGCGGGAGACATGGGAGGCGTGAACATGTGGGACTTTGTGCCATCAGCAGTTGGGACTGGCAGTGTCTCTACTGGAGGGACCTAATGTCCTGGGCCGGAGGGCACCAGAGAATGGGGTGCTTGGTAGCGTGCTCACCGAGCCCCAGCTGCAGCCGTGGGCTATGACCCTCTCGGACAGCAGTGGTCCTGAGGGTGCCTCCTGGACGGGACCCCAGCTCCGCGTCTCCAACTCTGAAGCCTTTCTGCCTTTGTTCGCTGCACTGCGGATGCTGGCTTTCCCTTCTCTGATCTTCATTAACATCGAACAACGCACCTCGTTACTTCTTTCCCCGTTAAATCTCTTTGCTCTTAGAATTAAAAAGAAGAGAGCAGAACAATGATAGACAAATACAGATGAGGTGAGCAAAGAGGCCTGAAAACAAAAGCGATCATATTATCCGTATGTTTCTTCTCCGGTGAAAGGTAATTCGTATGTGATGTGCTTTTGGGGACAGGATTCAAAACCGAGGGATTCATTTTTTATGTTGAATATGATTTTACACATTTTTCAACATCCTTATTTATTTGGGTTTTCTATTGGTGCTGTAACAAATCATCACAACTTTAGTGGCTTAAAACATCGCCAACACAAACGTATCACCGTATAGTTTTGCAGATCAGAAGTCCCAAACAGATGGGTCCACGGGCTTTCCCAGCAGCTGCAGTCTGCCCGAATTCCTGGGCTCGGGGCGTCTTCTCCGCTCCCCCCCACCCCAGCCCCCTTAAGGGGCAATGGAGAGCATTTTCTCTTCTCTCTGACCTCCTGCCTCCCTCTTGTAAGGACCTTTGTCATATTGAGCCCACCTGCAAGCCAGGATAATCCCTCCATCTCAAGTCTCCCCCTTAATTTAATTACATCTGCAAAGACTTGCCTGGATGGGTCACTCGACTGAGTGTCTGACTCTTGATTTTGGCTCGGGTCATGATCCCAGCGTCATGGGATCGGGCCCGCGTTGGGCTCCACGCCGAGCGTGGAGGCTGCTTGGGATTGTCTCTCTCCCGTGCACACTCTCTCTAAGATCAAAAAGAAATTCATTACACCTGCAAAGTCCCTTTTGCCATATGAGGCGACATATTCATAGGTTTCAGCGTTTAGGACGTAGGCAGCCCTGCAGCCCATCACATTCATTTTATAGAAGAGGTGACCGAGACCTTAAAGGAGAGTTCTTAAAAAGTCTGGGTTGCTGCTAGCTATATGGTGCTTTTGTGAGAATGGGTGGAGTAAGTCAAGGGGGCGCACACGGGCCGGTGAGCTGCGCGGGGAGATCAAGTCCTGACTCACACCCCCTGTCGCGCACCCGTGGGCCGTGCCCGTCCTGCACAGCACACACGGCGGCTGTGGCTGGTGAGTTTCTACACTGGGAGGAGTAACCTCCATCTCATGACTTCCTGCTCGGATTTCCCCACCTCACCCCTGCTCCCCACCCTTTCGTGGCCGTGACTCTCTGAGGCCACGGATTATCTCAAAAAGCCGGCTCAGGAAATCGAGGACGTGTATTGACTAAACTCTTCAAGGGACCAGGTCGTGTCACCTTTGAACCCTGCCTCTGAGTACCTTCCGTTCAGCTCCTGGACGCCAGGCTGCTTCCTTCGCCGACAGGATTTCCATAATCTTCTTCCTGTGTCATCCCACCCATGTGCATAAACACCCACATCCCAGACAGAGCTCCCGTCTTTTACAGGAGGACTGCCTGTATCTCGCTCTGCGGCACCAAGGGTCTTAGCCATTTGTAAAAGGGCAAGGCACGTTGGCTCTGAGTTTTATAAATCCTCTGTGGCCATGTTGCCTTTCTTCTTTTTTTTTTTTTTTAATTTATTTAAAAAAAAATTTTTTTTAACGTTTATTTATTTTTGAGACAGGGAGAGACAGAGCATGAACGGGGGAGGGTCAGAGAGAGAGGGAGACACAGAATCGGAAACAGGCTCCGGGCTCCGAGCCGTCGGCACAGAGCCCGACGCGGGGCTCGAACTCACGGACCGCGAGATCGTGACCTGAGCCGAAGTCGGACGCTTAACCGACTGAGCCACCCAGGCGCCCCCATGTTGCCTTTCGATACCGTTATTCCGGGTAATGGATACCATTATTCCAGCCCTGCCTGGAATGGGGATTCCTCCAGACTGGCAGGGTCCAGTAGAACTTTCTGTGAAATGTTCTAATCTGCAGTTCCATATGGTGGCCATTAGCCGTAGGTGGTTGCTGAGCACTTGGAGTGCAAGTGGGACTGAGAAGTTGCATTTTGAATTTACGTTTTAAAATTAATTTAAAATGAAATAGGTCCAGGTGGCTAGCAGCTACTGCATTGGACGGCACGGATCTACATTCTTTTCTTGAGATAAAGGAAAATAGTGTAGGAGGTAGGAAGTGGTATTCTCAACCATCAATGCTTATATTTAGGGAGAAAAAAGGAAGTTTTTTTTTTTTCCTGTCCAAGTTTAATATTACATTTTGATGAGACCGACGGCCGTTCATAAGCTCTACGTACGTACACTTAGTTTTAAGCTTATAGATTTTGAACCAGACACGAGGTATGGTACATTTTTCTATCCTGCATGGTTAATGTACAAAATATCCCCAATTCCGCTGAGAAAGAATGGCACCCCTAAAACACACTTTGATGAACTCTGAACATTAAAACATTGTATGGGGGCGCCTGGGTGGCTCAGCCGGTTGAGCGTCCGACTTCAGCTCAGGTCACGATCTCACGGTTTGTGGGTTCGAGCCCCACGTCGGGCTCTGTGCTGACAGCTCGGAGCCTGGAGCTGCTTCCGATTCTGTGTCTCCCTCTCTCTCTGATCCTCCCCCATTCATGCTCTGTCTCTCTTTATCTCAAAAATAAACAAACATTAAAAAAAATAAAAAAAAACACATTGTATGATGCCATATAAATGGATTAAACAGAAGTGAACACAAACACTATTCTTCAGTTTTCCAATTTATTCTATGTATCATAGTATGATAATGTGAAGAAAAATATTTGAATTTATTTTTAAGTTCGTATCTTCTGGCTGCTCTCCACTGAGAGGGCTTAGAGGTGAAATGATAATCAGGTTGCCACCAAAGGAAAAGTGTCTGGAGTGTTCTTTTTTTTTTTTTAATGTTTACTTATTTTTGAGAGAGAGAGACAGAGCATGAGCATGGGAGAGGCAGAGAGAGAAGGAGACACAGAATCTGAAGCAGGTTCCAGGCTCTGAGCTGTCAGCACAGAGTCCAACGCGGGGCTCGAACTCACGAGCTGTGAGATCATGACCTGAGCTGGAGATGGATGCTCAACTGACAGAGCCACCAAGGCACCCCGAGTGTCCTGGATGTCCTTAACGTCTCCCCTCCACCTGAGTGAGCGGAGTGAACAGGTTAAGAGGTCAGGAAGGTGACATAGAGACCACCACTGGAATGAGAAGAGAAGACCCTGGAAAGTTTAAGAATTGTCTCCCCTCAAGTGGGGAACCCTGATTTTCTCTTGTTCATACCCAAGGCTGATCCATTGTCATCAAGTTGTTTAATGTATTCTGGGGAAAATCTTTACAAGTAAGCCCTTTATGGTTTTATCCCTTCTTTTGTGTCCGGTATTTTTCTTCAGACTCATTTTCTCTTGTATTTTTTTTCTTTCTCTTGAAAAGAGGTGAGTTTATCCATATTTGCTATTTAGTTTTATTTTTAAAAGGTGGGGGTGGGGGGCACCCGGGTTGCTCGGTTGGTTAAGCGTCTGACTTCGGCTCAGGTCATGATCTCACGGCTCGTGAGTTCAAGCCCCGTATAAGCAGTGCTGGCAGCTCAGAGCCTGGAGCCCACTTCAGATTCTGTCTCTCACTCTCTCTCTCTCTCTGTCCTTCCCCCACTCACGCTCTCTCTCTCTCTCTCCCCTTTGAAAATAAATGAACATTAAAAAATTAAAAAAAAAAAGAAAGAGCTACGCCCAGAGCACCTTTGGACCCTGCTCCTGTGCCCCCGTCACATGCTGTCTCTCGAGACTGTTGTGACTGGGTGGTGAACGCACTCCAGAAGCACGATGTCTCTTGTGGCATTTCATGTGTCGCCAGTTCAAAACCGTGCCCCAAATGGGTTTTATTTTAAGGACCGGAGATGGTGGAGGGGCCTTGTGCCTGAAGAAAGAGAAAACACAGCATGTGGAGGGCGTTCGAGATTAGGATGTAGGCAGGGTGTTCGTCTGTAGCTTCTCTGACAGAAACAGAAGTGTGGCTTTTGCCGAGAGGTCAAGGGTGCGCTGTGGCCAAAATAAGATAGGGCTCTTGAGACAATGGAGCAGGTGGACCTGTGGCGGAGGTCCTAGGACTGAGGCAGGGACCCTGGGATGAGTCAACAAAGGCGAGGCTTGTAGGAGATGGGGAAACATGGGGGCAGCCCCCGCCCCGAGTTGCTGAATTAAGGAGGGTTGAGTTACACATGCTTGGGGTCAGCGAGGCAGAATGACTTTCAGCAAGTAGGACCAGTAGGAGCTACTGGTCAGACTCTAGGAAGCAACAGAAGAGGTAAAGCGGTAACAGAGTCGTGATAAGGGACACGAAAGGCAAAAGGGTGAGGCTAAATATTTGTGTGGAGGACGCCTAGGGCCATTTGCGTTCCGTCTACCATGGAAAACACCGGGGCCCTCAACGGAGGGGAAGAAAGGAGGCTTCCTCGATGTATCCGTACAAGACATGAGGGGGACTGACAATGGGGGCTTTCTGTGACATTTGTAGCACAGACGAGATAAGCAGCTGTCTACAAGAGATTACGGTGGTAGAAATCCCCATTGGAAATGCATCCTGAGACATATCTGTCGTCCTGCACGCCCAATACAAAAAGGACTGTAGGTTACAGATAAGTAAAAGGATAGGATGTGTCTATGAGGAAATATTTAAAAAGAGAGCAATGAAAACTGGAATACTTTTGTGAATTTTTCAGGAAATGCTTTATGTTTCCATCCATCCACCTGCTGATCTAACTCATACTATAGAGAGCCTTCTACTGAGCCAAACTCTATGCACGAAGCAACTCTCTGTCCAGCAGGAGAGGAACCGTATCAACATACGGTTGTGCTCCCGTGATATGTGTGTGTGTAAAGAATGGTGGAGTGATTTATTCTTTCTAGAAAATAGTCAGGAGGACATCAAAAGAAGAACATCCAAGGCGGGGGTAAGACTTCAGCAAAATCAGAAAGTCAAATAGAACTTTGGGTGGTGCAGAACTTGGGAGAAGACAATTCTTCTAGGCAGAAGAAATAGTATGAGTGGGGACAGAGATCCGATGGGGTGTGGGTTGGACTTTTAGTGACACATCTACAGTGGCCACAGGGAGGCAGTGGGATATTACATTCAATACGAGTGCTGCTGAGGAAGATCCATCAGGTGCCGGGGCGTCCACACCCAGTGCGTCTGAGCGTTACCCAAGGATGGATAGGAGAGAGAACTGGACCATCTGGGTTCTTCCTGATGTTCAGATGATTACGAGAGAACGTGGGCATCTCCAAATCCATTTTGGTTTGTGTCCTCAGTTCAGAAACAAGCAGGGCAGGAGACAAGAAAACGGCAAGTTGAGAGTTTTGTGAGTTGCTACGTCACTGGAGGGAATCTGGCCTCTTCCAGACTGCAGACAGTCTCAATCATGCCAACACTGGGATTCAATTTTCAAAACTGAATTTCGGTGTTAAGAATGGGTAGAAGGCTCTTGAGAAAACGAGTTACTCAAGGGATTTTGGCTGAGTCGGGATGGAGGTTTGCTTGGCCAACGGGGACACGGGGACAGGGGTGGCAGAGGGAGGATGGAGTGGCTTCTCACGTATTGGTTCCCTGGTCAGGGCTGTAGGGCTCTAGGCAGAAACTGAAGGTCTCATGAGACTGTAGGCAGAAGTGGGAGCAGGTGTTGTCAACAGAGATGGGGACACACAAGCTATGTCGCTGCCCAGGTAACAAAAGCACGAGGCAGAATGTGCAAGAGAGACATCTCCTTCTTCTTTAAAATATTTTTTTAATGTTTTATTTCTTTTTGAGAGAGAGAGAGAGCACAAGCAGGGGAAAGGAAGAGAGAGAGGGACAGAGGATCTGAAGCAGACTCTGCTGACAGCAGGGAGCCCAATGTGGGCCTCGAACTCTTAGACGGTGAGATCATGACTTGAGCCAGAGTCGGATGCTCAACCGACGGAGCCGCCCGGGTGCCCCTTCTTCTAGAGAGTGAGGTGCAGCTTCTCTGGGCCGCCAGACCCCAGGATGAGGGACAGAAGCACGCTCTGGTGTGCTTTGACACCCGGAAGACACAGCACATGTGGCATGAACATCAGTGTTTTCCTGGCCATTGAGACGACAGTAAGACATTCCCCTCGGGTAGTTTCAAGGCGGGGAGAATAAAAAAATCACCAGAGGCCTGTTGGTGAACTCATATGGGACATCACTGGGGATCCCTGGAGCAGCTCAATGAGGCTTGTAGTGGTGCAGGAGGGGTCCTGAGCCAGACATTGTGTGTGTGTGTGTGTGTGTGTGTGTGTGTGTGTGTGTGTGTGTTTATCATAGTCAGATATATATAACATAAAATTTATCATTTTAACCACTTTCAAATGGACAATTCACGGGCACCTGGGTGGCTCAGTCAGTTAAGCATCCGACTTCAGCTCAGGTCACGATCTCATGGTTCGTGGGTTCGAGCTCCACATCGGGGTCTGTGCTGACAGCTCGGAGCCTGGAGCCTGCCTTGAATTCTGTGTCTCCCTCTCTCTCTCTCAAAAATAAATAAACATTAACAAAGTTAAATGGACAATTCAGTGACATTAAGTACGTTTATAATGTTGTACAACCACCGTCACTAGCCATCACCAGAATTTTTAATTGTACCAAACAGAAACTCTGTCTCCATTAAACTCTCCCCGCCAATCCCCCCCACCGTCAGCTTCTGTTAACATCGCTTCCACTTTCTGCCTCCATGACTCTACCTACTCTAGATACCTCACAGAGTGGAAGCATACAGTATTTGTCCTTTTGTCTGGCTTTGTCACTCAGCATAATGTTTTCAAAACTCATCCATGTGATAGCATGTATCAGAATTTCCCTCCCTTTTAAGGCCGAATAATATCTATTATATGGATAAACCACATTTTGTTTATCCTTTCGTCTGTTGATGGGCATTTGGGTTATTTCCAAGTTAGTTAGATCTTAATGATTACTATAGGTTGGTGATATTTGGGAAATTTTGTTTTTGCATCGATGTCAATCGATAGAGAGAGTACACAATTACATAAACAAAAAGGCAGCAAGGCAGAAAGAGACTGCTGGCAGCTGGTCACACGAGGTGGGGCAAAGTATGAAACCATGTTTCATACTAGATCTAGGTTGAACCAGACATAAAATGTTTCATTGATTGCAAGGGACAGAGGCTATCATTATTTAGTTCATAAGAGGAAATTGGAGAATTTTATCGGGGCCTGTAGTAGAAATATATCCTTAAACTTCTAGGCATGCCGTCCTTAAAATGGATGTGGGCTTCAACCTTCTCTGTGATTACTATGTGGTCTTTTATAAAATATTTCAAAAAGGGACTTCACAAACACACACACACGCACACACACGCACACACACACACACACATGCTGAAGCTTATAGGAATTTAAATTAATTGGAGTGAAAATTTTGACCTTTTAAGTGGGTGACGCCAGATACAATGTACCACTCAGAGAATTTCTTCGTCATGTTTGTTCCTTTGCATATGTTGTGTTTTAATGTTTTCGTCACACCTCAATAAATACATTAGGCATATAAGGGTTACACAATTATTCACTCGCTCACAGCTATGCATTACACCCCTGTTTTGCAACACGGTCAGGGCATACTGAGCCTGTGCCCTCACACAGTTATAGTTTTGTGGCTAACAGGACAGAGTTCAGAGTAGTATGGAAGATTGGGTGCCATGGAAGAGGTGAGGTGATTGACCCAGATCTCAGGCATCAGGACAAGTTCCTGGAGGACATTCAATCTAAACTGAGACCTAAAAATGCATCAGAGTTGGCCAAGTTTAGGAGAGAGAGTATGTGAGTGTGTGAGTGTGTGTGCGTTGGGGTGGGATCGTGAGGTGAGTAGCGTTCCAGGCAGAGGGAACAGTATGTGTAAAAGCCCAGAGGTAAAGGGGTCACGGTACCCTTGGGACAGGAAAGTTCAGTGTGGCTGGAAGACAGAGACGAGTGAGACTAGAGAGTTCCTAAGGGCCTGTGGGGAGTTCAGACTTTACCCTGAGGTCAGTGAGAAGCTGTGAGAGTATTTTAGGCACCAAAGAGGTGTGACAACCTTCCCATTAGGGAAAGCCAGCGTCTGGAGGGCTGAGGATGAGTTGGCAGAACAAGGCACGGGCAGGACGAAACTCAGAGCAGAGGTGGTGATGCCCTGGACGAGGCTTGTGGTAGTGGGCAGGGAGAGAAAAGGAAGGGTCTGGAAACTAATCAGGGGACTGAGTGGACAGAGGAGAAGGGGAAAGTGGAATAATAAACCTGGGCTTCTGGTGTGGGGTGCCCTGTGGGTGAGATATTTAGGATGTTTCTGTCTTTTTACTATCTTCATTGGTCATACATTGAATATATTTAACCATGGCACTGCCTCAGTACTCACGTTGTTTCCTTAGGAGAGATTCTGAGACCAAAATACGTACTTATTTAAGGAATTTTTGTGAAACTCGATATTCTCAGCTTCCAGTGGTTGCCATAGAGACTCAGAGCCCCAGCCCTGAGTCCCTATCAGCCCATGTAGATTTCCTAGTTCAGGAATGGTCCTCATTCCTCCCACCCCCACCTCCAGAACCCTAAATCTTAGACCTAAGAAGCAGTTTTATAATGTTGTTTTACATATTAATGGAGTTGCCTGTGCTGTCATGGGCATAATCCTACAATAGAGCAGATGCTGGGATTTGAGGGGTCTCAGATTTTGAAGCCCTGTGGTTTTATGGCCACTGCCCTTGTGAAGAAAACAACTGTGTTGGCCTAATTTAACCAGAATCTGGATGAACGTGGAGAACCAATTGATTGTGTTCTCTGGTCGGTTGTTGATCCCTGAGTGCCTCCTGGCCCTGAGCTGATGCTCCTGGTATTACCTTCACTGCTCAGGTCCTAAGGATCTGGGGTCCCCTACCCAGTAGAGCAGGGCTCCTACCCTGCACATCTCTCCATCGCCAGAGAACTGTCTAGAGAGTGGACTCTGCCCTGGGTGAGTATTGGAGATGTGGCAAAGTAGGAACTACTAAGGGGTGAGAGCTATATTCCTGCAAGGAATTGTAGAAGCAATCTAGACCAATAGATTTCAGCCCTCCTTATCAGACCCAACCGCCATTTAACGATTATGTGTAACACCCCCCCCCCCCATGATCCTGAAATGAAATCCATAGAAAATATAACCTACCAATCATGTAAATTAAGCATGCCAATAGAATGCTTATGCTATGAAATGGAAAAGCAATGAAAGTAATTTGTGACAAAACACTGTGTTTCCATATGAAAAGGCTTAGGCATGAAGAAGGTACAAGATACGTCGAAGCCGTCTGGCGCTCGCACCTGAACTAGAATTTCTGTGAGTGCAACAGCCACGCACATGTCCCACGCATGAGGGGAGATGTGTTCACTCAGAGATCACAACAGCCTTGTGATTTTCCGAACCGGCAAGCAATTCTTGCAAAATTCTGAAGCAAACCAATAACGTCTTTCCTTCGTAAACATGGCGGCTGCATTCCTGGAAAACCAGCTTCGGTCAAAATCTGTAAAATATGTTTGATGTTTACACGAAAAACAAAGAGGGGGAAGTGCTAGGCTTGGGAAATTATGAAGATATTAATATTTTTGTTAATTAGATGACAGTCCAGGAGAACACGTAAAAGCCTCCAGGGGCAATTTTGTTTCACATGGGTTGCCCTAGGATTTTAGGACTTGGAGTACGTGCCCTTTACTGCCAGTAGGTCCCTCATCATTGTAAACACTTGAAAACGCCCCCACTCAGTGGGTTGAGCATCTGACTCTTGGTTTCCGCTCAGGTCATGATTCCAGGGTCCTGAGATTGAGTCCTGCTTGAGAGTCTCTCTCTCTCTCTCTCTCTCACTCTCTCACTCTCGCTCTCTCTCCCCCTCTGCCCCTCTCCCCAACTCGTGCATGCTCTCTTTCTCTCTCTCTCTCTCTAAAATAAAAGAAAAGAAAAGAAAAGAAAAGAAATGCCCCATCAAATGTCCATAACGGCCTTTGGAGAGTGGGGGATCACCTCCTTTGAGATCCGCTAATCTAGAGAGAACTTCTCGCTTTGCAGGGGACCTTACCAAGGTTCAGGTAGGATGACTGATTTTCTAAAAGTCATGTGGTGAGTCACATTCAGATGTGGGGCTTAAAATCCAGTGTTGGGAGTTATTCAGTGTTTTTCTCCCTGTCTTAAACCCACTAACATGTCAGGAATTGAAGGAACAGCTTTATTTGTGAGTTGCTAGAAAATTTAATACAGTTTTTCTAACCGTCCATTCTTCTTACCATGAACTTTGAAGAAAATGGCCGTTTGAAAGATTATTCGTTCAGTTTAAATAATCCCGTAAGATATTTATTGGCCCTGTTCACATTTCCCACATTTGTTTGAAACCCTTATGTCTAAGACCTCATAAAATATATGAAGTCGCACTTCCTTTAGAATTTAATAGATATATTTACATTTTTATCCAACTAAAATATGCTCCTAATTAAAAGGTGAAATTGTACAGAAGTGTTTTAAAGAAAACCAAGTCTCTTGCCTTGCCATTTTACCCCAGCCCTACTGCACTTTGAGCTTTTAAAATTACTTGTGTTTTTGGAAGTGACCTCCATTTCCCTAAAAAAAAGTCATATTACTATTTCTTATTTTGTCCATTTTAGACATTATCTATAGATTTTCTCTCATGATGGAAATGGAGTCTGCTGGTCTTTCCCACTCCCCCCCAGATGAAGGCGTCTCACTACTGGGGTTAATCTGTTGGCTACTTTGTAACATTTTTAAAAATTCTAGTCTGTAGAATTTTTCTCTTTATTCCTCACTTTCTCTTTTGCAGGGTGAAGAAAATTAATGTCCCTGCCCTTTCTTTTACTTTCTCCTTCCGTGACTACGTTCCTCTATCTTCCATGTTTTTAAATTGCCAAATTTAATAGTACTTACAACCTATGAACACAGCGAAAAACTACAAACTCTGTCTACAGATTAATCCTCAAAGCTGAAACTCAGGAGTGGTTACAACGGTTTTGATTTTGTGAATATCGTTCACTGACGAGCCAAATTACATGCTGTCTTTATACTTCTTTCCAGCTGTTTATGTTGTGGTGGTTGTTTTTGGGAGTTCTAGTTGCCCCTTTCTGCTGGTGTTCCACTTTCTTTCTTTGATTTTGTATACACACACACACACACACACACACACACACATAATTTTTGCTGGATTTTTGATTTGTATATATATATGAATATATATATTATGTAAGTAAATTATTATTTTTTATTTAAATACATTTAATTTTATATAACAAATTTTATTTCTATAAAATTTATTTATATTTATTTATTTATTTAATATTTATTTTATATAAATTACATTATATATATTATATATATACACACACACACACACACACACATACATACATTGCTGGAGCACATCTCAGGTAATTTCCGCACAAAGAGTGTGGTATAAGGGAGGTGAAGTTTCTGGGTCTCTACATGGCTGCAAATGTGTTAATTCTGGTCTCCTTCTGAATTGATTAGCTATCAAATTCTAAATTGAAAATAATTTTTGCTTTAGTACCTTGGAGGGTTTTTAATTCTCTTAAAATTCATGCTTATTTTCTAAGCCT
The DNA here is from genome assembly GCF_024362965.1 of Panthera pardus. Classification (NCBI taxonomy): domain Eukaryota; kingdom Metazoa; phylum Chordata; class Mammalia; order Carnivora; family Felidae; genus Panthera; species Panthera pardus. Next base: position 4,381,408 of record NW_026526777.1, on the reverse strand, counting down.
GATGTCAATCTGCTTCTCCTTACTGGGGTGAACTCTTTTTTTCCTCCCAGGAAAGTTTTAGGATTTTCTCTATATCCTTTGTACTCTGAAATTTCAAGAATTTGGGACTAGCAGTGGGTATTTTTCTCTTCATTCACTGTATCGCACACTGAGCGGACCATCTTAGTCTGGAAAATTGTTTACCTAATTCTGACGATTTCTTATATTATTTCTTTAATAAATATCCACTCTGCTTTCTCTTTCTAGAATTCATATTGGTTGGCTATTGGAACTTCGGAGTTGATCTTCTCATGGCTTAGTTTCTGTCTCTCTGTTTAGGTTCTACTTTCAGAGAGATTTGCTTCATTTTATTTTCAATTCTTTATTAATAATTTTTAACTTGGCAATTATACATTTCCGTTTCTTTTTTTTTCTTTTTTTTCAAGTTTATTTTTGAGAGAGAGAGCAAGAGAGAGAGAGAGAGAGCGAGCGAGCGAGCACGGGGGAAGGGGCTGAGAGAGAGGGGAGAGATTGAGAATCCCAAGCAGACTTCTCAATGTCATCACAGAGTCGCAGGCGGGGCTCAAACTCACGAACCGGGAGATCACGGCCTGAGCCGGAATCAAGAGTCAGACTCTCGACCCACGGCACCACCCAGGTGCCCCTTGTGCATTTCTAAGTCTTTCCTTTGGTTCTCTGCCCCTTTTTTACATCTAGAGGTGTTGTATCAGGGGAGGGGGTCGAAAAGCAGCAGCTCCTACAGGGGGCCCTACTCAGCACAGGTCCTTGCTCTCTGGGGTTAAGGGGCACCTGGAGGAATGAAAGTTGTTTGCGAACCGTCCCGGCCACAGCCGTGGAAGCTGTGATGGACGGAGCGATGGATGGGGTGTGAAGGCCCCTCCGGCCCCCCAACCTGCCACAGACTGTGTCTTGGGACCCTGGGGTGGAGAAAGTTGCCACTTTCATTCCTGCCTCTCGGGATGGTTGACACCGCGTAGTGACAAAGAATGACAAACAGGAGGAGCGCCCTGCCCACGAGTTGGCGGTCGGGCGAGCTGCCCTGCTGGTCTGTGTCCACCCTGCTGAGCTAGCCTCGGCCCCTGACTGCCGCTTTCTCCTAACGCCCCTGTTGGAGGAGGTCATAGAGAGGACGTGACCCCTGGGTGACCTTCAAGCTTGCCCCCCCCCCCCCCCCCCCCGGGATCCCCAGGCTTCTTGTTCTCTCTGCTGTCCTTGGACTGTACTTTCTGCCCACTGTTCCCATAGCCAGAGCTGTTTCAAGAACTCAGCCTTGAAAGATAAGGTGTCCTTGAGGGTTGTCTTGACTGTAACTGTAACTAACCCCCCTGAGCCCCTCTGCATAACCTTTTCAGGTCTGGCTGGGGCGTGTGGAGATCTATCTCTCTTGCTGGTCAACCCAAGACCCGCCTCGGTGAGTAAGCTCTCTTCTTCCCCTGCCTAGTAAACCTGCCACCTTTCAACCTGGGGTGACCCACCTCTTTCTTGGTCTTGCCTTGCCCTCTGCGTTCGGGGCTCAGTGTCACATTGGCGGATGGCTCCAGAAATTGCCACCCCCCTTCTCATGATATGAGATTACACTGTCGAACTTTTCCCTCCTGCTAGAAGTTCTTTTCTGCTCCCTAAATAATCCATGCTGCCTCCAGAGTTACTTTTCTCCTTTCTCCTCTTAATCTTTTGCTCAGTGTTGCGGTCTTTCCCACCATACTTGAAATATGTATCATATTTAATAACAAGACTACAGAAAAAAATCCAGTGTGTGTGTGTGTGTGTGTGTGTGTGTGTGTGTGTGTGAGTGGGCTTTCGTGTTCAGCTGAGTTTGTGCGCTGGAGATCCATAGCTAACACAATCTAAAGGGCCCCCCGGACCTTTGGGAACCTGGACTCTACCACCAGCTCCCTTTGTTTTCTTGTGGTCAATTTCTTTACAAAAGCGCCATCCACTGTGTATGTATTTTTGGCCTGGATGTAAGATGCATATCTAGCAACCATTGTGATCAAAGGATTAGGGGAGGGGTTCTCCGGGGGTTATGCTGTTGTTTTCAGGGTTCAGTTTCCAAAGCTGGTGGTTCCCAGTCTTGGGGGCAGGCATCTTTCTAGAAGGTTTTCTGCCTCAGCGGCTGCCCCTTCCCCCCAAACCCCTCGTCCTTCATACATTGAAGGACATGGTTTCCTTTGCCCAGCCTCAGAATTCCTCATTCGGTTTTTCCTCTTCTGGAAATGTAACGAAATATTTCACTTGCTAATAGCTTCCCTCCTGTTCTTTTCATTGTTGTGGGTTTATATCAATTTTGTTCCTCTAACATCTTTTTGATGTGGTCTTGGAAGACAGAGCAGATAAACATTTGTGCACAGTTTGCAATTTTGACTGGAAAATCCTTTGTATTTCTTTTTTCCCTCCATTTGATATTCTGAAGATTTTTCACATTAAACATCTTTTTCTTGTGCAGGTAATACATGTATATACTACAAAATTCGAGAGGCCCAAAAAGGTTATATAGTAAATTTAGTCTCTCAGTCTGTTTCCTAAGCACCCAATTTCTTGTGTGTCCTCCGAGAAATATTCTATGCAAACATACTCTGTTTAATTTTTTAAAATGCAAGCACAAGTACACAAACACATGTTTTCATACCTTCCTTTTGCACTTACTAATGTCTTCCAGATCATTCCATACTGATACAGCATAGAGCTTTTTAATTCTGCAAAGTGCCTTACTAATGAACACATTGTAATTTATTTAACATTTCCTTATGGGTTAACTTAAAAAAAAAAGAAATGTAATCGGCATACAATATCCTATTAGTTTCAGGTTCTGACAGGTTAATTTATGTTCTCCTATCTTTTGCTTTTGTTGTTATAAACAAGCTACAATAAATTTCCTTTTATGTATGTTATCTCACACACACATGAGTCAATCTGGATAAATTCTGGACGTGACATTACTGGTCAATTGCCAGCTTCTTGTGGGGGGGGGGGTGGTGGTGGTGGTGTGTGTATCAGTTAATGGTCACTGCAGTAACGTAGGGATTGTCCGTGTCTCCAAGCGTTTGGCCACTGTACCAGTTAAGATCCAATCAGAAGCCAGTCAGAAGTTATTTCAGCAGGAGTTTCATACTAAGAATTGTTGGCTAGGGATAACGTTGAGAAGAGAATTAAGGCAAGAAGGGAATAGTAAGGTATAGAGACGCAGCGACTGATTACAAGAAGGGACTGGTGAAGAAGTTGACATTGTTAACATTTAGCAGCTTTTTGTTTCAGCTGCGCTGTGAGCTCCGAGAAACCCTATGGACCAGGACTAGACTTCTCAGGAAGGAGCGCCAATTGGTTCGAGATGGTTCTCCGGGAGGCAAAGGTCACGCCGACTCTTCAAGCAGTTGGGAAACGAGCCAGCTGCCCAGCAACAGAGGCTGCAGGTGAAAAGAGTTGCAGGAGGAACGTGGCCTGGAGCAGGAGGCCTAGGGGGCGGGGCGAGTCCCTGCTCCTCCCCGCACCTCCTATTGACTGAGCCGGGGCAGGTGACACCGGGCAGGTGCCTCGGGCAGCAACCACAGGAGCTCGCCAAGTGTAAAAGGCTTTTGGCGGGACCACCCGGAGCTGGCGGGGCCGCCTGGCAAGTCCACCAACGTCTCGCTATTTGCCAATGTGACCGTGAGCACTCAGACCTTGTCGTTTTGCTTAGCGGTTTTTTCGTATTAGGACGGAGAATAGTTCTTAATATTTAGAATTGATTTTCCATTTTATGCACTATGTTTTTATCTGCTTTACGTTGGTTTTCCTTGGTTGTCAGTTTTATTCTACTTGAAAGAAGTCAGGTTTTTGAATACATTGTGGGTTGCAAATAGTCATTTATGTTTTGATATATGGTGGATTTTCCATGTATGTATGTGTTTTATTTCTATAGAGTTGAGTGGACCAATATTTGCTTTTGTGACTTCGTGGTTTTAGTTCACCTTCAGAGAGACTTTTCCGACCTTGAAATTTATAAAAACATTTTGCCGTTTTTTTGCCAAGTGCTTTTATGGTTTTGGCTTTAAAATTTAAGTATTTGATCGAATCAGAATTTTTCCTGTTATAGGAAGTATTAACCTAAATGTGTTTTTTTTCTGCTTTACTATCCAGATGTCCAAACACCATTTATTGAATGATCAGTTTTTTCTCTATCAGTTTGAAAATTTACCTTTATTACAGTGTATATATATATATATATTATATATATATATATATATACACACACACATATATATACATATATACATATATATATACACGATCTGTCTATATTTTGGCCTATTTCTGGACTTCCTAACCTGTTTCACTGATGTTCATTCATATACTAGCTACACACTGTTTTAATTACTCTAGCTTTATAATATGTTTAATATCTGAGTACCTCTTCCTCATTTTCCCTTTGTAGAATCTTGTTCTTGATTTTTCTTTCTCCCCTAGGAGCATAAGTTGCTTGTCTAATTTTAGACCCTGTTGGTAATTTGAGGGAATTGTGTAAAAATACAGACTAAGTGCTGACATTATGAGTTTTTCTGCTTCTAGAACATGGTACATTTGGTAGTTTTTCCTTTGCCCATGAAGTGTATTCTAGGGTACTTGCTCTGTGTCTCCCCCTCCCCTGATTTGCAGCCTCATGCACCTTGGTGCCTTGCCACCCCAATTTTGTCTTCAGGGCACGGAGCCGCAGCCCCACTCTGCATTGTTCAGGTAGAGATTTTGTGGTTTTATGGAAGATGGGGTTTGCCCTTTTCTTTTCCTTGTTGCTTTTGGGTGACTCATGAGAAAATCAGGGGTGATAGCTCTTTTGTTATTTAAAACGCTGACGCTGCTTCCCGTACATGCTCAGGCACTCCGGGATCCCATTTCATTGACTGCAAGAGATCCAGTTTCTATAGCAGTAGTTCCGGGAATCTGTGGAATGAGAAGTCGTGCCTTAGATACACTCTGAGTGTCCTTGTGGCCTCTGCGAGGGCCTCCCTGGGGCTTTTCCCAACCACTCTGCAGACCAGTTTCTCTTGTGTTAGTGCCTTCACCGATCCCACCTGTTCTCAAAGTGGGGTGACTATTTCCCTGGGGTACAGGAAGGCATCCCACGGAATGACAGGAACAATGATTGCAGAGTCTCACTTTATGTCTGCTTTCCTAAAATGGTGCCTGAGAATATGCCAAGCGTCTGGAAGTTCTCTCCCTATTTCCCCTTCCACTTTCCCCCTTTTGTGTATCAAGCAAAGGCACGTCTGGCGCCCTTTCTTGATCTTTGATCTTCAGTGCATTGGCCTGGGGCAGAAGAGCATCTCAAGGGCAACTCAAAGTGCTTGTGATGAGCCCAGTGGATGGTGGCAGTGATCGGTAGCAGCTGGGGGGTGGGGAGTTCCAAGTCTCCAGCTGGGGGGCTGGGGCGGTGGTGGTTCCAGTTAGCTTTCATTAAAGCTGAAGACTTGAAGGGGTTGTCAGCTTTCATTAAAGCTGAAGACTTGAAGGGGTTGTCAGTGGACAGATGACTTAAACTCCTTTCTTGTCGACTGGTGATACTGTGTACAGCTTGTAAAGGAATAAAGAAAAGGAAGGACCCCACTGTTGTAAAGCTCCTCATTTGTGCATCTATTTACGTATGTGAGAAATCGTCTCAGGTGCTTACATCAAAGATAATAAAATTTGTAAACTTGGACTCTAGGAATGAAAAATGTTCATCCATGTACGTCTATTTAAAAAACACCTCTTGGGGCGCCTGGGTGGCTCAGTCGGTTGGGTGTCCGACTTGGGCTCAGGTCATGATCTCGCGGTCCATGAGTTCGAGCCCCGCATTGGGCTCTGGGCTGACAGCTCAGAGCCTGGAGCCTGTTTCGGATTCTGTGTCTCCCTCTCTCTCTGACCCTCCCCCATTCATGCTCTGTCTCAAAAATAAGTAAATGTTAAAAAAAATTAAAAAAAACACATCTCATTAGGAAATGCATTTCCTTCAAAACTATACCTTCTAAGATGATCAAAGCCACATACAAATAAAAATTAGAACGATCTACAAAAATGTCCAGTCTTTAGATCCTTCTGGCCACTGGAAATGAAAATACCTATTTTTCATTAATTTTTGTTGCAGAGACAGGGTGATCGATAAAATACTTTTGGGCATAAAATTTCCATTGTGACAATTCTCTGGGGGAAGAAGAATGGAAATGAGTTCTAGGAGGGAAAGGAATGCTGTAAAATTTTGGCTGCAAAAACTTGTTTATATATTTAAATAGAGTACATGAAATGTCAATATTCTGTGGAATGCTTTTAACAAATGATATAACAGTTTTGTTTTAGAAGGTTAATATTTATAATATGCCAGAGTTATGGTCTGTGTGATTGTTTAAACTTACGATGAGAAACCTTAATTGCCAAGTCAAAAACCTGTGAGGGCACATGGTTTTTTCCCCCTAAATTTTTAGAGGGCTCTAAAGCAAAAAAAAAAAAAAAAAAAAAAAATCTAAACTCTAAAATCTGGAAAAACCAAACTGAAGGCTATTGCCCTAAACCTTTACTGCAAGTGAATGCCCAATTTTAACTTCAAACTTTGAGCATAAGAATGAATGAATGAATATACAGGGAAGACCAGTTGACCCCAGACCTAGTTGGGGAGTTTTGGAGCACCGACTACTATGTATGAGGGCCCTAGGGGACCCATCCTTGCCCTCATCTGGGCTCTTTCTCCATATAGAGGCTTTTGAGCCCATGCTAAAGGGGGAACTGCTACCCCTGCCTCAGGGAGTCCCTTTGAACCTAAACCATCCTTTTAATCTAGGACCGAACTTCTAGAAGCACAGGGATATGGAATGGTTTCTCACCTCTGGTGAAGCTCATTTGCATATGTGCAAGCTTGCCCAGCTGCTAGGCTACCAGTGTGACTACCCATTTCCTTTGGGAAGCTGAAATCCACCCCAGTTCCTACAGGGGTGGTCCCCCCCCCCCCCGTCCCACCTTAGGCTTCCTAAAGGCTACAGAACATAGTAGACCTTTATCTTCGATATCCTCTAGATAATACATTAACAGTGAGGGGTACCAATCTGGCCAAGGGTTGTCTTGTGATGAAGTGGTGAACATCTTTTCTAGCCATCTTCCTAGTTTCCATTCTCTTCTGTGTAAGGACTTGAATAATAGAACAGGCCTTCCCAGAATCCTCAGCAAGAGACCCTCGCACAGGGAAGATAAATTTACCTATTAGAGTACAATCTGCAGAGATAAAGCTACATGAAATGGCACGTGCAATTTATATCCTTTAGCAACACGACCTGCTCAGCTGAAGCCTTTCACGTTTGATTATTTCAGTCTGTTCTCCAAGTTCAATAGGAGGGCTTAAAATACATCAGGAAATTAAAAGGACCTTCACATGACCTTCTATCCTCCCTACCCCCACTCCCCCACTCCCATCTAGAACCAAGGGTGGCCTGTCCCAAGAAGTTGGTTTCTTTTGGTAACTCTTGTAAGGGACTACATCCCAGACTAACCAAAGATGACCTTGTGTCTGTTACCAAGCTGGAGAACGCAAGGACTCACCGGTTAGTTTCTCATAGGGCCCCTGCAGATTTTTTATCCTGCAAACGTGGAGTCTCGTAAATAACTGAGAAGAAGAGGCTTGCTGTGGGGCTGGGTGTATGTCCTTTTAAACATTTTGCAAAGGTTGTACGAAGTGATACATGGATAGGTTTTAAGTGTCAATGAACTTAAAACCAAAGAACCACAAAAACCCATAACCATCCCCACTAATCCCATTTACCGTTCCAGAGGTATTTTATTACTTACTTGCATATACCCTTCTAGAATTCCTCCTCCCTAACCCTTCCTTAAACACAGGAGTACAGAGTTTTTCAGCAGCTTTCCTAAGTTCCACATGTTTTGGAGATCGTCTCCCTGTGAATGTAAGGATGGCTAACTTTTTTTTTTTTTTTTTTTTAATTTATTGTGAAACTCATTCTTCTATATGGTTGACTTTCCTTCAAGGCTAATAGCACAGTCTGATCTTTGGGGACATCCCATATTGGCTAGCTCACTTCTTAAAAATTGCCTTGTAGTATAGGGATCCCATAACATAAAAGCTTATTTTGAAGTTGCCCTCTTGATAGACCTTCTTTCCAATTTCCTTATAATTTTACAACTCACACACGAGCCTTTATACATACATATAAAGGCTTTTTCTTTGTTTGCCTTTATTCCTGATTAAGGAATATCTTTAATTTCAAACTGTTCAGACAGATTCATTACCTGTGATAGACTTTGCAAATATTTTCTCCTGTATCTAAGGTTCTAATGATGATGTCTTCAGTCTTCAGAAGTTAAAACTCCGGTGGCCAAATATATCCGTTTTTAACATTTCTGTTCCATTTTGGCTGTTTGTACCCCAAGAGTCTATTAAAGTTTGTTACGTTTATATGGATAATTTACCTTTGAGCACATTGGGAGGTTGGACACTGATTGGGTCAGTGCTGCTTTTTTCCCTACAAATCTTAATGCCACCTTTACACTGTATTTGTTCTGGATCTCTGTGGTGTTCTATTGATCTACTTGCTTTAGCCTCAAAAATCTAGGCTTGATAAAACTAATATGTATTGATACTTGGTAAGAAGAGTGTCTACACTTTTATTACTTTTCATAGAATTTCTTAACTTTTTGTTAAAGATCTTATTCAAGGAGTTATGAACAGGGTTTTTTTTTGTTTTTTGGTTTTTTTTTTTTTTTTTTTTTTTTTTTTGGTGTGTTTTGGCCACATTAACTGTTTTGAATTATTTTTGCAAATAATAATTTTAGGTTTTCCCATTTTTATTGTAGTAATGACTATTGCTAATACCTCTAGACAGTTTAAACAGGAGGGAGGAGAGAAGGCCTCTGTTTTATCCCTCACTTGCAAATATACTTCATGCTGAAATCTTTTTTTTTTTTTTTTTTTAATTTTTTTTTTTCAACGTTTTTTATTTTATTTTTGGGACAGAGAGAGACAGAGCATGAACGGGGGAGGGGCAGAGAGAGAGGGAGACACAGAATCGGAAACAGGCTCCAGGCTCCGAGCCATCAGCCCAGAGCCTGACGCGGGGCTCGAACTCACGGACTGCGAGATCGTGACCTGGCTGAAGTCGGACGCTTAACCGACTGCGCCACCCAGGCGCCCCCATGCTGAAATCTTTTAAGCATTACAGGTTCACTGTCAAAAATGCTTCTCAAATGATGATCTTGTATTTTGCGAACCTGCTAATTTAATAGTACTTAAATTGTATTCTCAGCATTGCTACTTATTGTTTCCTTTCCTTAGTTGATGAGGTATTCTGATTTTTTTTTTCCCCCCTGTGAAACCATTCTTACGCTCTTGAGATGAATACTGCTTGGTTATAAGGTGTATGTTTCTCATTCAGTATACTGATGAATTTGATTTAATATTTATATAAACTTTTATCATGCTTTAAGGTCCATGTTCAGTTTTCTTAGACTCCTCTTGTCTGCAATTTGTATTGTTACATTAACATTATAAAGTGAGTTAGCTTTTATCTTTTTCTGTATTCTGAGACCGTGTATGCTGGGAATGATCTATTCACAATCTAGAAATTGCCTGTAAACCGTCTGGGACCGGTGTATTTTAAGGGCAATGGATCTTTGTAGGCTTCTTAATTTCTTCTATGGTATTGGTCTTCTAACACTTTATTCCAGTATTTTCCCCACCTCTGAAAATTCCTACTCCTAGAAATTGTCTAATTCTTTCAGATTCATTTTGCTGGTATACACTTATATATAGTAGTCTGTAGTTTTTTTTCTCCTTTCTATTATGATTTATTCATGCTTTTTTCTCTGGCCTATTTCATCGGTCTTTTCCAGTAACACAAACCTTTGCTTCTAATACCCGAATTTGCTAGTTTTACTTACATTTTAATAGTTGCTTTTATTTTCATTAGTAGTTTTATGCCATTGTCTTTAAACTGAGCTTTTAATTCAAAAACTTTAATGGCTTTTAAATAAATGTGTTTATAACTAAAATTTTTCTGTGTTTACACATTTCAAGCTGCTGTGTGTAACTCTGTTCGAAGTCTAAATTATAATTTTGATTTTAAAGAGCTCTCTTGGGAGGCAATGGAAACTGTAATTTGATTTCCAGTTCAATTGTATTAAAATCTATGAATAGGACACAATGGCAGCTTTCTGGGATTGGCTGAAATACTCTTTATGGCCAATACATGGTCAAATATGTCTGTTCCTGTGAACAGTTACAAATTCTTGGTTTGTATACAAGTTTGGGCACGTGTATATGTATCTATATATGTTTTTAATTTTAGATATTTTTTCCAAAATCTGTTTTCCGAAAAGATACTGCATTATATACTTCAGATTGCTGAGACTAGATCTTAAATGTTACCTCAAAAATGATGATTTATGATGTGATAGAGGTGTTAGCTAACACCCTGGTAGTAATCACATTGTAATACACACATCAAATCAACATGTATACCTTAAACATAATGCCAATTATATCTCCATTAAAAATTTTAAAAGGTCTGGGGCGCCTGGGTGACTCATTTGGTTAAGTGTTCGACTTTGGCTCAGGTCATGATCTCACAGTTTGTGGGTTCAAGCCCCACATCAGGCTCTGTGCTGACAGCTCAGAGCCTGGAGCCTACTCCAGATTCTGTGTCTCCCTCTCTTTCTCTGCCCTCCCCTGCTTTCACTTTGTCTCTTTTTCAAAAATAAACATTAAAAAAATTCAAAAATAAAAATAAAAACTTCAAAGGTCAATTGATTACATAGCTAGTAATATAGTTTTTGCTCATTTCAGAACTGTTTCTGAATAAATATCAATATAAAATATTAATGTTAATACAAAATGTCACTTTCTTATTAAAAAAAAATTTTTTTTTTTTAAAAGACTTTATTTATGAGAGTGAGACAGCGTGTGAGCAGGGGCGGAGCAGAGAGAGAGGGAGACACAGAATCCCAAGCAGGCTCCAGGCTCTGAGTTGTCAGCACAGAGCCCGATGTGGGGCTCAAACTCCCGGACTGTGAGATCATGACCTGAGCCGAAGTCGGATGCTTAACCGACTGAGCCACCTAGGCGCCCCATGTCACTTTCTTAATTGTATCATGAAATAGCATCTTTTAAAAGCTTTTGGTCTTGAACTCTGATCTCACATTGTTGTACTAATTTTCTTATTTGGTGTTTATTTTTTTCCCCGTTCTGTTCTTATCATTCAGTCTTCAGCTTCTCTCTAAAGGGCATGCAGTTTTATTAACATAATCAAATCCCTAAGTTTTAACAGATTTTTATCTAATCACATGTAATGTGATTATGGATACTGAGTTTGCTATTTAGAATTCTGTATACACCTCCACACCCCTTGCCTTTGGGTTGACAAGATTTTATCTTCCTATTTACCTTTAAATCTAGGAGCTTCTATTCCTGAACTGATAAATGTTTAAATATGTTTAAATGTGTAAAAACACCTTGAATTAAGCAAATGAGCCAGTTTTTTGTTCACCAGATCCTCCAACCACTTCTGCTATTTGGACTTGGAGTGCTGGGTTACAATTTAAAGTTTTACAATCCAAATAGCTGAGAGTCTAGATCTCCAGTCTCCGTTGTAGAGCGAGGAGGTGCGAAGTCCTCTCTCTTAAAAAGCAACTGTGTAGCCGGAGAGAATCGTCCAAAACCACCATTTGAAACACTCTGAAAATTCACTGAAAGCCTACAAGGCGCTTAGACGCTTTTACTCGGAAACCCTGCAGTCCAAGAGCAGTAGGCGTCTGTGGTGCTGTCCGGGGATCCCCGTCCCCTCCCAGGTCCCCAGGCCGCCCCTGCCCCCGAGACTTGCTGTCCCCACCGGAAGAGGCTGCTTTGATGGGCAGCGCGATCCTTAGGTGGAGGTCCCAGTGGTGAGCTGATGGGGAGGACGGCGGTCTCTCACAGCGTGAGACGGTGCTCCTGCAGGGAGCCGGCGGTCTAGACAGGAATGGGAACAGGAATCCGGAATGTGAGCATGCCACAACGGGGTTGATCAGGTCTCCATACACCTCGCTCTGCTGGCAGGCTGTGTGAACAAGCAGCGGAGGCTGGGGGAGGCCCGGAGTCCCCCACACCTCTGCCCAGCGGGGCCAGGGAGCCCGGGGGAAGGTGAGCGCAGGGGGATCTCCAACCGTCTGCTTGTGTGTGCGCCCAGCCCACGTGTGGGTCCGGCAGCAAGCTGCGGTGGTGCTCAGTGTTCAATGGCAACCCGGCAGTTCTCTGTCTGAATAAACTGTCCAGACACAGGGGTCACCCCTAGGGAGTCAGCCTTAAACATGAAAACCAGGGGGAATACACAAAAGCAGCAAAAACTATAACCACAGATATTAATGTTGGTACACAGCGCGGTAGACTTCAGATCTAGTTCAGATGAGTTACTGAAAGCGCAACCCCCCGGGGGGAGGGGCGGGGACACATCAGATCAGGTGTTTGTACATTCCGTGTAAGTTCCCTAAGCCAGGCAGCCTGCAGAGAAACACAGGTGACTTCTAGGAGAAAAGTGGACAATAGATTGTACCTGTGTCCCCAGAAGCTGGGTTTAGCAAAGATGTCAAAGCAGCTTTAATAAACATTAAAAAAAACCCCCACAAAACTCCATGTTTATAGCCTTAAAGGAAAGCATGATAAAGTGACTGGATGAATAGACCATCTCAGAGATGGAAATTTCATTCAGTTTCTGTTCTAGAGTTGGGGTACAATTGAAAGGTTGTCCTGCTTAGCACATTCGTGATGGAAGGAAAAGAATCCGTGAACTCCAAGTAGGCGAATTAATCTGAAGAACAAAGATTGAAGAACCCCTACCCCCACCCCACCCTGAAAATCCTGTGAGCCTCCAAGCACACGGTTGTTACTCTGTTGGGGGGGCCTCAGGAGAGGAGAGAAAGGAAGAGAAAAATGGGTAGAAACCAGTAACAATGGCTTTGAAAACCTTCAGATCCAAGAAATGCAAACTCCGGTAGCAAAACACAAGAATACCCTCGTCTAGGACACCATAGTTAGTTGGACGCAAAGACAAACGAAAGCAGTAGAGAGAAGGAGCCCATCACCTACAGGGGAACAGCACGGTTAATAGCTGACTTCTCCCCCTGGAGGGGTATGGCATGCAGTGTTCCCAGAAAATGCCCTCAACCAGAAATTTTACATGCAGTAAACGTGAAGGTGATAGACATTCCTAGATGAGCGTGCCGAGAAACTTCTAAATTCACCGGTAAGGGCATTCCCCCCTCACCCGCCTTCTGTTGTGAATCACAGACCAATAACCTACTTAAATTACCGCAACTTCACAGTATATTTGGATGTTTGACAGGCCGACTGGTCCATTCATTTTTCCCCTTCCCACGTGTTCACAGTGGTTCTTGTGCATTTAGTTTTTCAGGTGAATTTTAGAGCTAGCTTGTTATATTTCCTACAACTCTGCACTATTGAAAACTTGACCGGAATTTTGACTGCACTAATCTATTAGCAGGGAATAAAATCCACATCTCTTCTTCAAGCCCGTCTAAAGCATAAATGACCTAACTATGGGCATTTAGCAAAAGGAAATTGGAGTCACTCAGAAAAGTAGAAAAGTGGATTAAAGTGAGGGAGGTTCGTGGCTGTGACTGTGCTGTGTTCCTTAGCAGCAGAGTCTGTGGACCTGCCCCGGGGGTCTTTGCCATGAATGTGACTCAGAAATCTGCCTCTGTGTTCCCCTCTCTGTTTCAGATTCCTGGGGAGAATGTTCTGGTCTCCCCCTTGGATCCTGTGTGCCCCTTCATCAGCTGTGACCAGGTGGCAGGGTGTGGTTGTTGAGATATCACCACTGGGCCCACTTGTTGGAGACCACAGCCAAAGTCTTAGGCTTCTCCTGTATCTCTCTCTCTCTTTTTTTTTTTTTTTTTTTAATGTTTATTTCTGAGACCGAGCACGAGCGGGGGAGGGTCAGAGAGAAGGAGACACAGAATCTGAAACAGGCTCCAGGCTTTGAGCTGTCAGCACAGAGCCTGACTTGGGGCTCAAACTCACAGACTGAGATCATGACCTGAGCCCAAGTCGGACGCTTAACCAACCGAGGCACCCAGGTGCCCTATGCTTCTCCTGTATCTGGAGGCAATGTCACCTGCCACGATGCCCCTGGATCTTTGGGTTCTGCCATTATTTCTCTAGTTTGTTGTGGGCCTTATGGGTGGGTGTTGGGGCTTCTGCACCATATCTCTAACCCTTCCTTCTTTCCAATCTTTTAAAAAAAATTTTTTTTTTTTTTTTTGGGGTAGATTTTAAGGGTTGGTGTTGCAGCCCACTGTGTAATTTCGTGGTTGGGTCCAGTTTGCTCAGCCTATATACTTTGGGATATTACATTTCAATCAAGTTTAGCCTTGCATTATCTCACTTGACTTTTCTGTGGGTGCTTTAATCTAGCACCCCTCGAAGATACGAGTTTTAGGTTAAATCCCTGTTCTTCCCGTTAGCTCGGTCTCCTTGGGTAGAAATGTGGTCTATGGAGTTTGGAGTCTGTCTGTCACGTGCTGGTCTTCTGCACATATCTTAGGATTATTGGCTCTTTGCTCGTGGGATCAAGGTGCCTTTCTGGTCTGCTATATTTATTTTGCTATGATTTTGGAGAGAGTTGTCATGTGCTGCTCTGTGGGAGGAGGGGAAGCACGTGCCATTAAGTGCTGGCACCCTGCTGAGTATTCCAGGAGCTGACTGTCCCCATCTTTACAAAGTGTCAGACACCTGGGATACCTTCCTTGTCTCTGCTGCAAGCCCGACTACTGGGTGCTTCCTGCTGTCCTGCGGGGAGGGGTGTGTGTGTGTGTGTGTCTGTCTTATCACTCCTATTGGTACTTCAACAAATGACCCTCTGAGCTGACCTCGAGCGTCCTCCCCTTGTCCAGTCATGGCCCATTCTTGGTGTTCTCCAGAGTTGTGGAGCAGTGCTGTTTTGACCCGTGGTTTGCTTTTATGTCCAATTTTCCACTTTCAACTGTTCTTAAACAGGGATATGAAGAAATTCTGGAACATTGGAGTGGTTCTTTTTTTGTGTGTGTTCCCACAGTATGGGAGAAGAAGGCTATAAAGTCAACCATCCTGAAAAACTGTTTTCGGACTATTTCTAAAGGTCTAAAAACCAAGCAAAATCGTTTAATCATCTATTTTTTTCAAATGTTTATTTCTGAGACAGAGACAGAGCATGAGTCGGGGAGGGGCAGAGAGAGAGGGAGACACAGAATCCGAAGCAGGCTGCAGGCTCCGAGCTGGCAGCACAGAGCCTGACGCGGGGCTCAAACTCACAAACTGTGAGATCGTGACCTGAGCCGAAGTCTGTCGCTCAACCGACTGAGCCACCCAGGTGCCCCTAATCATCTATTTCTTAATATAAATTTTAATAGACTTGTAAAATATCCTAAAAACATAAGTATTTAGAGTAAAAAGTAGAATTTCCTCTCTTTCTTCCTCTAACTTCCTTTTACTGTGCTCCAAAATACCTTGGGGGTGCATTTATCTAGCATTTATTTCTGCATTCACCAAAGTATGCACACACGTATACATGGGGCATCCTATTCTGTGACTTTTTTTTTTTTTTTTAAAGTTTATTGTGGGTTTTTTTTTTTTTTGTTTGTTTGTTTGTTTTGTTATCTCTACACCCAACGTGGGGCTTGAACTCACGACCCTGAGATCAGGAGTCCCGTGCTCTTCTGACTGAGCCAGCCAGGCACCACCCACCCACTTTTTTTTTTTTTTTTTTAAGTGTTTTTGTTTTGTTTTAACTATTCTGTGACTTCTTTCACTTCCTATATCCTTTCTTCCCATGTCACTATATATAGATCTTATCCTTTTCAAAGGCTAGGTAATATTTCGTAATATAAGTAAACTGGGATTTTATTTTTCCTATATTTATGGGCAGTTAGGTTTGTTTATTTACAGTTCAACAGCTGTCCGCTGAACATCCAAATTCCAGCTCTGCTGTGTAACTATGAGCACCCTGCTTCTCCTGTTCACGGCGTCTGTAGGATAAGGATGACCTCTAAATCAGATGTTTAGAGGAGTGAAGGGTTTGTATAATAAAATGCTCCGCCAGTGGCACGTTGTAAATTCTCCAATGCTAAACCGTTATAACAGGAACTACTGTTGAGGTGCATGTGGGTAGAGAATTTGAGTCCCGTAGCCCGTCTAGTGGGGTGGGGAAACCTCAAGACCCCCCAGTCCTGTGGCCAGAGACGTTGTGGTAAGTGACATGGGGAATGCTCTGTAAACTAAGAGATCTGAGAAAGTAACCAAGGAGCCCAGTGTAGGTTGGGGTTACGTGCTTTGAGAAAGCTGTCCCTGAGGAAATTGGACCTAAGAGTCCCGTAGGATGACTGAGTTAGCAAGGAAAGTGTCCCTTCCAGGGAGAAGATCCAGAAGTGGGAAGAGCTGGCCACGGGCTGAATCGTATCCCTCCCCAAACTTCTAAATTGAAGCCCTAACCCTCGTTATCTCAGAATGTGACGGTATTTGGAGATGGGGCCTTGAAGTAAAATGAGGTCCTACGGGTGGGCCTCACCCAATATGGCAGGTGTCCGGGCAAGCGACGAAGGCACAGATGCACGCGGGGAAGACCGTGCGGAGACTCGGGGAGAAGCCAGCCATCTGTAAGCCAAGGACAGCAGCCTCTGAAGGAACCCGCTTGACCCCTTGGCTTGGGGCTTCCAGCTTCCAGAACTGTGAGGAAATCCATTTCTGTAGTTAATCCATGTAGCCTGGGGTCCTTCTTATGGCAGCTCAGTTGAACTCCCACAGAGGTCAATTTCATCCTCTAGCTGCTTTCTGCATTTGAGTGGCTCGGTGGTAACTTTCCATTTTCTTCTGTTCTTGATCTGCCACCTAAAGTAACCATTTCTTTTTCATGGTCCTAACAATTTCGCTGGGCTGACGGACCTTCCATCTAAACTTTAAGGTAATTTTCTTTCGTAGGTTTATTTCGTTTCCTACAAACTTTATCGCGCCCAAATTACTGCTCCCACAGTCAACATTGTGCTACCAGGCATCCTCAAGCTTCTAGCCACACCACTTCCAGGCCTGCCATTTTCCCATATGCTCCTTCTACTAGCTTCTCTTGCGGCCCTGGATTTTGCTATCCACAGAGATCTGGCAGAATTCATTAGCCGGAATGGACACTGGGATTCTGAGCAGCCCTTTACAGCCCTCCCTGTCCTTCCCAGCCTTTGAGACTTGTCACTCTTGGTATCCGAGGTGGCTTTAACTTCATCCAGTAGATGTAATAGCAAACAAAACGAGGAGACCTAATACAATACCAAATGTTCTTGAGCGTGTATGTTCATATATCTTCGTCTATCGCGTATATTTATCACAAACACCTAGAAGTAGAGTTGCTCGATTGAGGGCTATAAGCTGAACGTTTTACTAGATGTTGCTTAATTGCCCTCCGTAAAAGCTGTAAAAAACTGACGTTCCTGCCAAATGGGCATATAAGTACCCTTTTCTCTCATTTCCAGTATTTCCCATCTGATCCTTTCAAACTTCAAAGGTTTTGCCAACACGATGGGTAAAATATTCCATCTAACTGGTGTTTTTATTTCACACTTCCCCAATTTCCAACAAAGCTGGGCATCTTTCCTTGTGTTAGTGGCCGCTTGGATTTCTAGTATGAGTAGCCTTTACAAATTCTTTGCCCGTTTTCCTGCCTTATTTGTCCCTCAGTTTCTAGCTTTTTATATGTTAAAGCAATTTTTGTTATATCTGTACAAAATATTCTTCCAAGTGTATCTTCTGGGCTTTAAGCTCTGGTGGGGTTTTTAACTGTATAGAAAATTCAGATTCTTCGAGTATAATCTTCATAGGTTTTCTTTTTGTTTTTGTTTTTAAGTTTATTTATTTTGAGAGAGAAAACACTAGTGGCAGAGGGGCAGAGAGAGAGGGAGGGATAGAGAATCCCAAGCAGGCTCCACCCTGTCAGTGCAGAGCCCGATGTGGGGCTCAATCCCATGACCATGAGATCATGACCTGAGCCTAAATCAAGAGTTAGATGCTCAACCACCCAGGTGTCCCTGTTTTTTAAGATTCTACTTGGATTATATTTTTTCTTTCTTTCTTTCTTTTTTTTTTTTTGTTTTGTTTTTTTAAGCTTAACTCCTTTTGGATTCAATTTTATGTATGTTGTGAAAGGAGGGTCTAGGTGTAATCTTTTTCCTTTCATGGATAGAAAATTGCTTTAGTATTTAATACTTTAAATTTCTATGGTATTCATATATAGGTGGATCTGTTTCTGGGACTTTCAGCTATTGGTGAACACTTATAGCAAGAAGATTAGTTACTGTGGCTTCATAATTTGATATTGACCAGGCTCATTCTCCATTTTCTCTTTCCCACATTTCATTCTGGTTCTTGAGCATTTAGTTTTCCAGGTGAAATTTAGGATTTTGGGGGGGGGGAGTATAATAAGCTGTTGAAAATTTGATTGGAATTTTATGACTGTACTAATCACTTTATTTGTAGGAAATAAACCGCTCTTCTTCAAGCCCCCTCTAAAGCATAAATGACCTAACAACATGGGAGTTTGGGGAAAAGAAATTGGAGTCACTCAGGAAAGTGGAAAAGCAGATTAAAGTGAGGGAGGTTCGTGGCTGTGACCGTTCTGTGTTCCTTAGCAGCAGAGTCTGTGGGCCTGCCCCGGGGGTCTTTGCCATGAATGTGACTCAGGAATCTGCCTCTGTGTTCCCCTCTCTCAGTTTCAGATTCCTGGGGAGAATGTTCTGGTCTCCCCCTTGGATCCTGTGTGCCCCTTCATCAGCTGTGATCAGGTGGCAGAGGGTGTGGTTGTTGAGGTCTCACTGCCGGCCCACTTGTCGGAGACCCCAGCCAAAGTCCTATGCTTCTCCTGTATCTGGAGGTAATGTCACCTGCCACGATGTCCCTGGATCTTTGGGTTCTGCCATTATGTCTCCAGTTTGTTGTGATCCCATTTCAAAATTCTGCAATCTGTAGACAAAACTGTGATGTCAATGCCACCACATCTTCTATCCGATGGTGAATGGAAGGAGGAAAAAGACTCCTTTTTTAGAAAGATAAGGAAAAGGAGATAACTACATTCAGGTGATCAACGGAAAGCGGAAGGAAGCCTCAATCATGTTTTTTGGTCACAAACTTTCTTGAATTTGAACTTCCCACTTGGCTGTTCCGTGTTCTCCTGGTCTTAGGACCTCATTTGGATTTCTCCCCCCACCTCCCGAGTGGATTGGCTTTGGGGTGTCTAAGCCATCCGTTTTCTCCAAGGATTTGGGTTATCTTCTCAGTCTGTAACATTGGACACAGAACGGGGAATTTTCTGTCAGTATTGGCACTGTGGCAGCTTAAGTCACAGGTCATACATTCAGAATGTGTGCTTTGGTGTTGAGTGTTTAATACAGCCCAGCTCGGTTCATCAGTCTCAACACGAGGGACTGCGTGGGGGGAGGAATGGTCCTAGGATGTTCAGTCTTCAGAACACCCCCTGAAATGTGACTCCTATTTCCTATAAAGTTAGCCAGTCACCCCCGCCAACTTCCTTCTTTGACTCTTGGTGGCTTGAAGTTTCCAAAGTGGCTTAGTGGCTATGTCTGTACCAAATCAGGACAGTCTTTTTATTCTCCAGCTTTACTGAGTTAATTGGCTTTTACTGTGGTTTTTCTAGTAGAAGCAATCTTAGGTATTAAAATTTCCAGAATGTCCAATTATTTACTCTTATTTTCTTGTATCTCAATTGCCTCTTTACTTTGGAGCTATTAGGGTGTGTGCGTGTGTGTGCGTGTGTGTGCGTGTGTGTCCTGCAAGCAGTTGGAAATCCTTGAGATTAGTCCAGGTGACCAGAAACATAAGGAGGTGCCACTCCCACCGCCATGATTGGCTGCCAGATGTGAGATCGTGCAGCTGTGAGTCATCACTGGGTTGCGGGTCAGAGCTTCATGACCTTCATAAGAGCAGCCCAGCTTTGTCTCTGCTGGCACTGTGGTGGAGTCTCCAGAGATCAAGTACACTAGAATGGCTCATCTGGTGGCTCCCAGGGTTCACAGATCTATCCAAGGAGGTTTGTATTGAAGATAGTAATGGGATTTGGTTAGGTATCAAAATATTTCTCACTTTCTAGTTTTCCTTTTGGAAATAGAACAGTTTTGGCACCCGGGAGCATAATCTGTCATTAACGGCAATTCGACTGATGTGCTCAGCAACCCTCCTTCAGGGCCGCCTGGGTGGCTTAGTCAGTTAAGCTCTGACTTTGGCTCAGGTCATGATCTCACGGTTCGTGGGTTCAGGCCCTGCATCGGGCTCTGTGCTGATGGCTCAGAGCCTGGAGCCTGCTTCCGATTCTGTGTCTCCCTCTCTCTCTGCCCCTTCCCCGCTCATGCCCGCGCTCGCTCACTCTCTCTCTCTCTCTCTCTCTCTCTCTCTCAAAAATAAATAAACATTAAGAAAACAAACCTTCATAGTTCTGGCCACGATATTGGTTTAAATAACATGCAGCTATGAATTACTGAATTCATACACATGATGGACTATCTAAAAAACATAAGAGCTATAATGAAGCTTGATGTTGAAATAGAAGTTAATGACAATTCAGCAAATTCACCTCAATATGATCTTACCAAATCCTTGAGTGGCATTCAGCTAATTGAAACTCTTAGAAGCATATTAAGCCTTCTCTGTATTAAGAGAAATTTGTCATGATTAATTCCAACGTGATGTTTATAGAAAGCTATATTTGGGTTCCAGATCAAACATGATCTATCAAATCGTAAAATGGATAATGCAGTTAGGTATTCATATGTACCTAAAGCAAATTAAATAGCATGTCACTTGAATAGGAAAATGCCTTTTTATATTACAAATTAAGGATAATATAAAAATGAATCAACTAATATTTAATGATATTTTAAAACTTATAATCATTTATCATATTTTACCCCCAAATGAAAAGAATTGTAAAAATTCTTGCAGGAGCCACAGGAGATAGAGATCATTGTGAGAGCCTTTCATAAATCAAACTTTAGAAGATTTGGCTGGTGGCTTCCATGGGCATCAGATTATTGCCTCACTTTCATTGTGAAATGTGTCCCTCAATCAGAGGCATTAAGTAGGATGCCATAATAAGAGATATCTAGCAAAGATATCTAGCAAAGAGAGATATCTGCACAAGAGATATCTAGCAAAGATGACGTTTGCAGTTATATGATGGGGAAACAAATCTGAATTCCTAGTGTGCCTGTTTCTTGAAGACCGATTGCTAATCCCATTCGTGATGGAGGACAATGGCAGTTTCCACTTGAGAGTTGGGCATTCAGCCTTGGAGTGCCCAAGTTAGACTTAGTGAGCGAAGTCCATGCCGTTGAGCCCATGCCTATCCGGTCTTGGTCATAATGGGCTTCTACTTTATTAGTCCCATTAGCAAGGAATGGCCTGTCCAGAGAAGGGGGGTGATTGACAACAACAGGAAGTCCTCCTGACTTTGATTAAGAAACGCATCTGTGGGTGGGGGTGGGGGGGGGGCTGCTATGACAACTTCCATGTGGCACAGATAATTTACTAGGCTCTTTCTGAAAAGTCCCCTCTGAAATGACCGATCCTTTTTTTGTATGTGGAATTCACCATGTTGGCTTTACTAAAATGCAGAAGGTACTTGCTACTTCTTTCAGGGATCAATCCGTGTGACCTTGCCGATGTAGTAGGCTAGTGAGGTCCTGAGGATTAAGGAGATGGTCAAGTCCCTGTAGATTAGAAGGCATCAGATGGGTTTACGAAAGGGGGAAGTTCTATCTTTTGCGAAGGAACAAATGACAAATTGTTTTCAGTTTTGGTCCCTAGAGAACACAAAGATGCATTGGCCGCTCATAGTGTCGGGATATGTACATTAGCAGCCATGATGATCTGTGGCTATTAACGTGGAATACTCCCGCATTTTCCCCTCCCCCCAACTTTATTGGATATAATTAACAAAACTGAGTGTATTTGAAGTGTATAATGTGAGTTGTTGTATACATTGTGGAAGGATTACCACGGGTCGATTAACACTTCCATCTCCTCAGGTGGTTACCTTTATCTGTGAGAATGCTAAGATCAACACTCATGGCAAATCTCAAGTATGGAACACGGCATCATCAGCCCTAGTGACCACGCTGTGCGTTGCATCCCCAGGACTTATAAGTGGAAGCGTGCGCCCTTCGGTCAGTGTCTTCCCATTTCTCCTGCCCTTAGGCCCTGGGAACTGCCGTTCTGTTTCCGTGGGTCTGGCTATTTCGAGATTCCGCGTTTAAGTGAGATGATACAGTGTCAGTCTTTGGCTTAAACTTTGCATAAGGTCCTCCAGTTTCATCCGTGTTCCAAATGGCTGGATTTCCTTGTTTCTTCCGGTTCGGTAATATTCCGTTGTGTGTATATGCCATATCTTTGTCCAGTTCATCCATCGACGGGCACCTCGGTTGTGTCTGTAGCTTTGCAATTGTGAATACTCCAGCGGACACAAGAGTGTCCTGACTTGTCCTGACTTCAGTGTCCTGAAGTCCTGACTTGTTTCCTTTGGATATCTACCCAGAAGTGGGATTGCTGGATCACACGCCAGTTCTATTCGTAACTTTTTGAGGAACCTCCACGCTGTTCTGAGGGACTGCACCAATTTATATTCCCACCAACAGTGCACGAGGGTTTCCTTCATATCCTTGCCAACACTTGCCTTTTCTTTTTGTTAAAAGCCATCCCAACAGGTGTGAGGTGATATTTCCTCGTAGTTGACTTGCCTTTCCCTCATCAGTGAGCTTGAACGCCTTTGCGTGAGCTTATTGGCCATGCAATATATCTCTTACGGAAAAAGTATTCAAGCTCTTTGTCCCTTTTTTAATTGGATTTTTTTTTACTATTAAAATCTAAAAGATAAGGAACTTTTATCAGATCTGTGGATTAACCCCTTATTAGATCTATGGTTTGCACATATTTTCTCCCACTCCATATGTTGTCTTTAATTTCGTGGATGGTTTCCTTTGTGCAGAAGGTTTAGTTTGATATAGGCCCGGTTGTTTTTGCTTATTGTCGACTGTGCTTTTGTTGTCCTAGCCAAAAAAAAAAAAAAATCCTTGCCAAGACCAGTGTCCAAGAACTTTTCCCCTTTGTTTCATGGTTTCAGATCTCCCATTTTAAGTCTTTATTCCTAGTTACTTTTGAGAGTTCCACGAGTTTTCTTTAAAACCCATTAGACTTAGTAGACCTACCAGCAATCTGAGTAGCAATTCATAGGAATCCACTCACTTTCATCTTGGAAGTTTTAGCGGTGATCCTAATACCTTGAACATTACCTGGAAAGCAGCTTGCTGTTGACAGAGCAGACAGGGTAGGATCCACTGGCTTTTGCGGGAGCGGGGGGGGCGGGCATTCCTACCGTAAAAGCTTGGGTCACAGTATCCTTGCGGGGACTTCCTTTCATGCCAGGGTCTCAGGAGTTGTGGTTCTCTGTGTCCTGACACTCCCGTGTGCTGCTTAGGGTCTGTCTGCCCTTCGTTGGTCCTAGAGTCGGTCTTTCTTTTGAGATTCTGCAAATACAATGAAATCTTCTAGACTGGTTTCTGAGAACTTCATGGAGGAGAACGAGTAAAGTCTGTATGTAGAAAGAATTTCGAAGAACCCTGATGACTGCACATACCTAAGCCCAATGTGCCCCAAGTGGTCCTGTGCTGCAAGGTAGTTTAACAAATCCTCTAAGTGTACATTTTGTGCGTGTCAAGAAATTACCTCTCTGTGTCCTCCTGTGCATCTAAGCAAGTTTTAAAGCAGGCTTTTACTTCAACATTCATTTTTTTAAACATATTTTTCTGCATTTATCTTAAACTTGTACGTTTCCGTGGAATCCTTTATTGCATTAATAGTTCACAGCTACATGAATTATATAAACCTGCCTATGGGTTTCATAGCTTTTTAAAAAAATAATCACTACTTCTTAAAACTCTTGAAAAATTATGAAATATAGTATACATTCAGAAAAACGCATAAAGGGGCGCCTGGGTGGCTCAGTCGGTTAGGCGTCCGACTTCAGCTCAGGTCACGATCTCACGGTTCGTGAGTTTGAGCCCCGCGTCGGGCTCTGGGCTGATGGCTCAGCGTGGATCCTGCTTCCGATTCTGTGTCTCCCTCTCTCTCTGCCCCTCCCCTGTTCATGCTCTGTCTCTCTCTGTCCCAAAAATAAATAAACGTTAAAAAAATTTTTTTTTTTAAAGTTAAAAAAAAAAAAAACGCATAAAACTCACCATATGGTTTAATCCAGTGAAAACCATTACCCAGGTCAACAGATAGGCAGATTTTTGGGGTGCTGGAAATATTGTGACCTCTGCTCACAACACTGTTCCTTCCCTGTAAGGAAGGAAGAGAAAAGTCCTCCTGATTTGTATGGTAATCACTTGCTTTGCTTTAGTTTTACGATCTCTGTGTGTATCACAAACAACAGTTAATTTAGTTTTGTCTGTTTTTGAATTTCTATGAAAGACACACATATTCTGTACCTGGCTTGTTTTGTCCCACAGCATATCTTCAATAGTCAACCCTTTCATGTGTGGTAGGTAGATGCAACTCCTACACATTCCACAATTTACCCATTATTCTGTTGACAGATGAGTCACTTCCGGGTTGGGGACCCTCTTAACAGTGCTGTGAGCACTTTCACGTACAGTAAAACCTTGATTTTCGAGCACCGTTTGTTCCGGAAACATGCTTGTAATCTAAAGTACTTACAGATCAATGTGAATTTCTCCATGAGAAATAACGGAAACTCAGGTGATTCATTCCACAATCTGAAAATATTTCAGATGATTACAATAGTGCAACGATACAAAATAATAAAGAAGATACAAAATATAAAGAAAAAGAAATCAACCTGCGCTTCCTTTTGAAAACCTTCATGGCTGGTGTGAGGGAGATGAGCCAGGAGGGTTATTGTGTAGGACGACTTCCACGATCACTGACGGAGTCACTGCTTTCGTGACTCAATGAATCTGTTTTTCTTTTTGTGCAACTTTAACAAGGAACCTATCCAATGACCTAGAATGAAGCAGAGCATTTGTAAGCTTACTCTTGGATGGAAAAGCAAAGGACTGTCCATAGGTGCTTTGAAGTGTCAAAAAAAAAAAAAATACACCAGTGCCAGTTGTGGGCACCTTACAGTGTTCTGAAAAATCCCTGATTTCTGCTGAGCACCGTGTGAAATCTGAGACTGTGCATCTGAGCATGGGGGACGATCACCTCACCATCTTGCAGCGAGAGGCTGGGGAGAGAGGGAGAACAAACTATTAGCTCCGTTGTGATCACGTGACACTCGGTATCACCTACTACTTGTATTGCAAGACCTCGCTCGTTTATCAAGTTAAAATGTATTAGAAATGTTTGCTCGTCTTGCAGAACACTCGCAGAACAAGTTACTCGCAATCCAAGGTCTTACTGTATTTCCTAGTACGCAGGTATGTTCTCATGCCCATTCCCTGGACCCAGCTAGATGTCCTGCAATTAAGCTTGATGTGGACACTATCGAGAGCTGGCGCGGGCCCCACGGGTGAAAGGCGGAGTCCTTCATAAGCCTGCCCTCACGTCCCGTGCCAGCCGCACATCTTCAAGGACGATCCACCCACCGCCCAGCCAGCTAGAAATTTGAGTTGTGTTGCCGAGCCCCTGTAGCTCGCCTCTGATCCCCCAAGGAGCTCAGTCCTTCACAAACTGGCCCCACTCCAGATGCCGTTTGCGAGTCCTGGGGCCACTTGTGCTTCTGACTGGCTGTAAACTTGGGAGTTTTCGCCCCCCTCTCGGATTCGATCACCTGCTAGGACTCTCAGAACTCCCCGCAAGCACTATACTTAGGATCGGTTTTAGTATAAAGAATCCAGAAGCGGTCTAAAATGAAGCATGGGGAGAGCTTCCCAGCCTTCTCGTGGAATTGGGGTCCGGCAGGCTTCCAGCATATCCGTGTGGTCACTTAACCAGAAGGCTCCCCCGTGCCTCTGTCTGCAGGGTTTTTCTTGGGGTTTAATTACCTAAACTCCATCTCCAGCCCACCTCTGCCTAGAGGTCAAGAGGCTTGAAAATTCCACCTCTGTACCGGTGTGCTTGTCTTTCAGGTGACGGGCCCCCTTCTAGAAACTCTCTAGGGGTTTCCCTCATTAACATAGCAAAGATCCTAGTACCCAGGGAATTCAAGGACTTCTGAAACTTTGTTCCTGGAAGGAAGGACGAAGACCAGATTTCTTACACAAGGGGCAAAGAAGTTTTTGGTGGCAAATACCTGCGTCTGACTTCGGCTCGGGTCATGATCTCCTGGTTCGTGAGTTCGAGCCTGGCACTGGGCTCGCTGCTGTCTGTGTGGAGTCTATTTCAGATCCTCTGTCCCCCTGTCTCTCTCTGCCCCTTCCCTGCTGGTGTGCACATGCACGCGTGCTCTCTCTCTCTCAAAACTAAACATTAAAAAAAACTAAGGTATTTGAAAGATTTTATTTTTTGGTTTTGTGGGCAAGGGGGTCTGGCTTTTAAGATTTCTTTTCCGTTGTCCTTTGTTTTCTACAGAGACACAATAGTGTATCTAGATGTGGGTTTCTTATTCTAGAGGGATTTCGTCTTAAATGGATTGGTGTTTTTTTGGTTCTAGAATGATGCTGGGGCACCTGACTGGCTCATTCCCTGGAGCTTGTGGCTCTTGGTCTCGGGGTTATAAGCTTGAGCCCCCATTGGGTGTAGAGATGACTTTAAAAAAAAATCTTAAAAATCTCTAGAAAGTCCTCAGCCATTTTACCACCAAACACTGCTCGATTGCCTCTCTCCATATCTGATTTAATGTAGGTTATGTAGCCTCTGTGTATTCTCAGGTGTTCTGTTTTGACTTACTCCACGGCATTCCTGTTGTCTTGGCTTACAGATTTGTCTATTTCTTAAAACCTCCATTGTACTCATTTTAATTTCAATTTTAGAATTTCTATCTGGTTCTTTTTCAAAAGTTGCAAATTTCAAATGTGACTTGTGAATTTCCGTTTCCTGTTCTCAGAGCACTTACTTTCAAGTTCTGTTTCTCTTAATGTCCGCAAGCATAGGAGCTATATAATCTGTCTGATCACGTCCACAGGAGGCTGTGGAGATAACTTTCTGATGTTCTTTCTGGTTCTTACAGACTGTTTTTCCATGTGCCTTATTGGACAGCATTCTCATTGTAAATAAGAGTCCCGGGAATGATTTCATATATAGAATGGATCTCTTCCTCCAGGAAAGATTTGTGTTGGCTAGGTGCCAGCAGTGGGGGGGTGGGGACTGCTGATTTAGGGACATCGTAATCCAAATTTGGGGCCTGAGGTTCCCTGGGCTGCAGTGATGCAAACCCCCTACGGCAAGACTGTTTGAGGGTTGGTCTCCTTCTGGTTCACCCTTCTCCTAAGGGTGTAAGCCATTAGGATCTTCATTGTGGAGAGATGATTCTATTAGATTCTCTGTCTTGTGCAGGCCCTTGCTTTTGGTTCTGCTTCTCTTGCCCTTGGAGACGCTAAAAAAAGTTCAAATTGGCTAAACTTGGAACACACCCTTCGGGCCAAAGTAGGTCCCCTGCTCCCTTGTCTCCTTGGTTTTCCGTTTTACCTTCCGTTTGGCTTTGTATTTACCTTGCTGCGGCTTTCATTTCCCTTTTGATAAGACTTTTTAAAAATTCTTTTTTACCTAGGATTTTTCTGAATTTTGCCTGCCATTATTAGAAATGGGAAATATATTGTTTCTTGAATCCTTTTTTGTTTGGCTGAACATTCTAGAGTAAGTTTTATTATCTATTTAGAGAATGTATGGGAGCATGAGTGGGGGAGGGAGGGAGGGAGGGAGGGAGGGAGAGAGAGAGAGAGAGAGAGAGAGAGAGAATATATCCCAAGCAGGCTCTATGCTGTTGGTACAAAGCCCAACTCAAGGCTTGATCTCACATACCATGAGATCATGGCCTGAGCTGAAATCAAGAGTTGGGCACTTAACTTGAATGAGCCACCTAGGCGCCCCCTGGAATGTTTTTTGTTTTTTGTTGTTTTTTTATTTTGTTTTTTAGTACCTGAGCCGCAAATGTTCTACATCTTTGCACATTCAGAAGTCTTTGTTTTGCCCTTTGAATCTGATAGTCTCAAACCTGGAATACTCTAGCCAACCAAGGTACTTTTCCTCCGCACCTGAGGGGCTGGCAGGATTTTCTGCCTTGAATTCTCTCTATGTTGCCTTTCTCTAAGGTGCACCCCCATGTCACATGCGTGGTCTTTACTATGGGGGGGAGGGGGTGGATATGTGGGCAGGGGTGAGACCACGCAGGATGCACACTGCTGACTGAACAAGGAAGGCTTTATGCCGGTGTAGAAAACTATCCTTTTCATGCCTGGATGCAGCTGGTTTGTGGAGTTTAGGCAACTTTTTAATAGTGGAGACCTGGAGTTCTACCAGTTCTCTGTGCAGGCTCCTCACTCAGTTGGAAGGCAGGGCTGGAGTTTTGTGCTAAAGCACCAGCAGTGCATAATTAGGGGACGTCCTTACTGTGAGCTGCTCTATGGGAGGTGCTTTGGTTGGTTAACCTGGGTGACTTTGATTTCTTAATTGCGCTACGTATGATCAGAAATCCTTGCCTATTTCTCGACCCTAAGGTAGTGAAAGCTTAGGTTGGGTTCTCCCATCCATATATGTAAAAGAAAATGTTTTGGGAGGTGAAGAGGTAAGACTGAAGCTTTCTGCGTAAAGCTAGGACCCTCGGTAGACTCATTACCGAAACGAGGAAATAACAAGGAAATATACACACATAAGCTCCAGGTGGGGAAAAATGCTCCCCTAAAAACAGACACCCTGAGCCTGCACACTAATAATCTACAGTCTGAATTTACACAATCCATATGCTCTGATAACTCCCAAAGAGAGATAATAACATGTAAAAAGATTGCCTTCCTATGACACTTTGGTGTCTGGGAAGTGTTTTTTTCCTAAATTCTTTGGGTGCTGAGCCAGTGTATTTGAAATCATTAAAGAGCTTTTCAGTTTGAAGTTGGTAGCAGAATGTTGACTTTTCTCTTGGAAGTGCTGTAAAAGCAGAGAAGCGAAGGAGAATCAAAATATAAATTATATATTTGGAAAGTTAGGAAACGTTAAAGACATCGGATCACAAAGTAAGTGCAGAGAAAATTAAGCAGGGGCGTGCACAGGAGGAAGCAGGGAGAACTTGTCAGCAGAGGACGTCTTTTTCTTTCTTTTTTTTTTTTTTTAAGTTTATTTCTGAGCACAGCGGGGAAGGGTCAGAGAGAGGGGGACAGAGGATCAGAAGTGGCTCTGTGCTGACGCCCACTAACCCACTAACCATGAGATCTCAACCTACCAAGCCACCCAGGAGCCCCGAGGGCATCGCTTAAAGTTAAGAGTCCCCACTGAGGAAAATTCCTTCCTTTTCAGTAATGGTAAATACAGCCTATAGACTGTAGGACAAGCTTTTGTTCTAAAGCTTTTGTTCTCCTGGGCCAGGTTTGTTTCCAGAACCTGAGGAAGTGGGGGTAAGTGAGAAATTATGTAGCAGGTCTCCTGTGGAAATGACCTGTCTTGGTGATGTGAGTCACAAAGGGGCGGGGGGGAGCGCTGGGAGGAGGGGGTAATGACTCACTGAATTCTACAGCAGCTTGTCCCCATGCTGAATGGCATAGCACAAGACGAAGGCTTGGATCATAAAGAAGTCCAGGGATCCTGGAACACCGTCCAGGTTCAGGGAAAATGCCCCAAAGCTGAGTAGGTGGAAGAGGAACCTTCCCAGGGTGGGTACCACGATACAACCAGAAAGTAGGAAAGGAATAGCCTAAATCAACTGGCATATGAAAAAGAGATCCCAGCAAAGCATGTCTATGGAGGAAATGAACGTTCCCAATTTTAAAATGCAGTGAAATTGTTTCTCTGACACCAAAGATCCAGGAGCTTAGGGAAAAGGCAAAACCTAAGCCTATGAGGAGCAAGGAATGAAGTAGAAGGAAACGAGTACCCTTATCCCATCAACAAAAGTAAAAGATAAAGGAGAGAAAAGGAGAGTAGACAGATGATGAAGATTTGGAAAAGGATACCAAGTATAGAAATAAGAAAGTAATGGGGCGCCTGAGTGGCTCAGTCAGTAAAGCGTCTGACTTCAGCTCAGGTCATGATCTCACAGTCCATGAGTTCGAGCCCCGCGCCGGGCTCTGTGCTGACAGCTCTCAGCCTGGATCCTGCTTCGGATTCCGTGTCTCCCTCTCTCTCTGCCCCTCCCCTGTTCATGCTCTGTCTCTTTTCTGTCTCAAAAATAAATAAACTTTAAAAAAAGAATTAAAAAAAAAAAGTATCCTTTTCTCTCTCCCTAATGGTTCTATTTGGAATTAAGCAAAGGAGATCCAAAATAATTGGGATCTCCGAAGAAAAACTAATAGATCTGGGAATGCGAGCAGAGATGCTGAATCACTTATGACAAAGGAGGCCAACATTCGGATTTCTCCCGAGCCATGTACAGTTAGAGACGGCAGAGTAGTGCCTTCCGAACTTGAAATCTGATCCAAAACATGGCCTCCAAACAAACTGTTTACGAAGGCCACAATATTTTTGTCTTGTGCTCTTGAGTCTTTACAGGTTAAAAAAAAACCTAAGTGTTTTCGTGAGTCCTTCAAACATCTGGTGGGTGAACCTCTCACCAATTAGGACAACAAGCAAGTGTATTGCAAGGAGAAGGGAATTGAACTGCACACTTGGAATTTACCTGACAATTAAGGAGCCAAAAGATTGTAAACATTCTGTGAACTGACAATATAAAAGTGCTGTCATTACAACAGGGAGGACAGGGTAGAGCCTGGGAGGGTTGTATGGGTCTACTGATTTTAATTTCTGTAGCTGGAGATCAAAAGACGTGATATAAAACAAATGCCAGATATGTATAAGTATATTCAGGAACATAAATAGGGGCGCCTGGGTGGCGGTTAAGCATCTGACTTTGACTCAGGGCACAATCTCACGGTTCGTTGATTCGTTGATTCGAGCCCCGAGTCGGGCTCCGTGCTGACAGCTTGGAGCCTGGAGCCTGCTTCAGATTCTGTGTCCCCTCCTCTCTCTGCCCCTCCCCAGCTCATTCTCTGTCTCTCTGTCTCTCTGTCTCTCTGTCTCTCTGTCTCTCTGTCTCTCTCTCTCTCAAAAATAAATCTACTTAAAAATATAAAAAGAACATATGGGGCACCTGGGTGGCTCAGTCGGTTGGGTGGCCGGCTTCGGCTCAGGTCATGATCTCACGGTCTGTGAGTTCGAGCCCCGCGTCGGGCTCTGTGCTGACAGCTCAGGGCCTGGAGCCCGTTTCAGATTCTGTGTCTCCCTCTCTCTCTGCCCCTCCTCTGTTCATGCTCTCTCTCTGTCTCAAAAAAAAATTAAAAAATATAAAAAGAACATAAATATAATACAATAAACCAAAATAAGATAATGGAGGAGAGGGGAATAAAAGGGACCAAGAGGAAATACACTCTTCTGTCGCTAGTCCTAAATTAGATTATCTAATAATTAAGGACACTGTATAAAAGAACAGTTATAAAGGGGATCACTACAAAAAAATGCCAGCATTGAAAATCCTGAAAAACACACCCCGAACAAAACCCGAGTCCAGGTAGAAGAAACCCCACAGAATTTAACATAGATGGCTTGCTTCAGGAGCACCTACTGATCAACAGCAGAATAAAAACTCAAATTATGTCAAATATAAATAAGCCAAACTTCTTTACTCAAAAGGGTCAGATTATATCACAAGACTCCATTCTAAAACTGATTCAGAAAGCTTGAAAATGCAAGTAAGGGCAGTCACATCAGGCAAATTCAAACAGAATGTCTGCTACGGTTGAATTCTGAGCCAAAAGCATTAAACAAGAACAAAAGTGCCCTTCCTAATACTCCAGGATGTGAATCATAATGAACACTCATAGATGAGAAATTGTAGAAAATAGATACACATTACTGGCCTTTAAATCTTACTTTAGCTCATGATGAAGTGGACAAAAGGTAAGTACTTACAAGCTTTTGATCTCAAAAATAAAATTGATATATACCAAACTTCGTAGCCTGAAAACGGAATGCATGTTTCATTCAAGTTCCCATGGGCTAGTCACAAAATTTGAGCATACGTTAATCCATGAAGAATCCATAAGCAAAGCAACGCATTCTAGAAAAGGGAGCTGAAATATTTTCTGATAAGTCAATAACAGATAATGAAAAAATAGGAACCCTCCCCACAAAATTGGTTCTCTTAAAACCTACTCCAACCACATTAGACAACTCAAAAAAAAAAAAAAAAAATCTGGGTCTCAATGGCAACAGAATACCCACCTGGGAAATAATGGAAAAAAAAACCTGGAAATAATGCTAGAACTCCAGTGTGGTTTGTGGACTACTAAGGCAGTGCCCAGGGAAGTATTGATCTCAGTTTATAGTCAATGAGAATAAATGGATTAATCTTCAGTTAAAAAAAATCCTATGGAAACACTGAATAAAGGATTTAGAAAAAAAGCAAGAATGATCTGGGAAACAGGAAAATGACTAAAAAATAAATGAAGGCAGGCCCTTTGGAAAAAATAAAACAGAAAAACCAACAAGGAATTCAGAGGTCAGGATTCTAATAGCCCTGGTGGCTTCCTTGACTGGGGGTCCATGTGGCGACCCCCAGAAGGGTAGGCTGGGACTCTGGGTCAGCCGGTTTTGCAGTGTGAGCAGATTTTCTTCTGAGAAGCCTCTCTGTTTGCTCTTGAGGCCTTTTGGCTGACTGGATCCTGTTCGTTCAGGTTCTGCTGGAAAGTCTTCCTTAAAGTACACTGTTGAAAGACTTCGATCCCATCTATAAAATACCTTTAGGTTAGTGTTAGATTGAACGACTGGGGGCTATTGTTGACTATCCCCTAATCTAACCAGACGGGCAGGTAGCAGTGTTCCTCATAAAAGGTGATTGTTAGAGTTCCCTTGACCTGCAGTTCTTAAACTTTTCCTACTGAAACCTCCGCATTGAGCCAGGGAACTTTCTACAAATAATGATCCCAACTAATTCTGGAAGATGTAGAAAATCTGAACACCAGTTCCCAAAGACATGTCTTTAGGAGCTCTTCCTTGAGAGCCTATCATGCCCTAATGTTCATGTAGAAAAAGAATAGCCAGGAATCGGGGTGCCTGGGGGCTCAGTTGGTTAAACTTCTGACTTCGGCTTAGGTCATGATCTCACGGTTCATGAGTTTGAGCCCCATGTCGGGCTCTGTGCTGACAGCTCAGAGCCTGGAGCCTACTTCGGGTTCTATGTCTTTCTCTCTGCCCCTCCCTTGCTCATGCTCTGTCTCTCTCTCAAAAATATGACCAAAAAAAAAAAAAAAAAAAAGCCAGGAAAATTTCTACCACTGAACATAAAATTATACAGGTTAAAATAGTTTTATACCAGCACGTAAATAGGCCATTGATTAGAAGGTCTGAGTATTGACCCAAATGCATGTGGGAATGTAAGCTCTCATAAAGGTATTTCAAAACCCTGAAAAGGAAGAGTATTCAGTACATATCCAGTACATGGTATTGAGCCATCTAGAAAAAGGTTGCATTGTGCACATGTAATATACTAGACAAAATGGGTTAATGTTTTAAGTGCAAAAAAGGCTATACATGAGGAGAAAAACCAAGAAAGTCTTTAAAAATACTTCTGGTTAGGAGAAAGCCTATCTAAGCATGCCACAAATATAGCAGTTATAAAAAAAAAAATCTTAAAAATTCTTTGACAAAAGCAAAGTCAAAAGACAAATTACAAAGGAGAAATACTTAGTATGGAACGCAGTCCTTTGTGATAGGACACTCTCTATAAGTGGCCTTTATAGATTATTTGGGAACAGACCAATAACCCGCTAGAAAACCCAGCAAAGGCTTGGATACATAGCTCAGAGGAGAGAGCAGACAAGCAACTCCTAAACCCATGAAAAGATGGGCGCTCTCCTTTATAATTAGGAAAATGCAAATTAAAACTTCACGGCTATGCTAATTTTCATCAGTCAGATGGACAAAGATGAAAAAGTTTGGAAACGCTGCGTGTTGGCAAGCGTGTGGGAAAGCGGCACTCTTTTATTGCTGTGGGAGAGCTAATTGCTACACTCTGTGTGGCCGTTGGGCTTGTGTTTCGCCAGATTTTGTGACTACATTTGCAGGGGAATGGTTGGAGAGGAGTCCAGCTTTCAGGATATAAAGGACATCGGGTTCCGCAACTGTGCCTCGTAGCTTAGTCCTCCTCTGCCGTTGGTGTGCCGTGATCGTAACGTGCAGTGGGGTGTAGAGTCCCCACCACACAACCGCAGTCTGAAATTGCCTGCTGGGACTTGTGCCCTAGGCTTTCAATTCTTTCCCGTGAAAGCCCTGATTCTCTCCGTGCTAAGTATTCACTGTGCTAAATCCTGGGAGCTCTTCTACTCTGCACCCGTACTTCTAATTCTTGCTTGAGGTGCAGCTCGTCTTGACCTACACAGCATAGGCACAGGCTTGCTCTCACTCTCCAGTGTTGACCTGACTATTCTACCTCTGGTCTGGTGCACCAGGGCGCTGGGTCTTTGTACTTGACCTCCGGCCCGGTGAGCCAGGGCGCTGGGTCTTTGTACTTGCTCAGCCTGTCGTCCATCCTGCCTCCGGTAAGGTGACACTGTGCAGTGACGTTATGCCAAAGACCTCTTCTGTCCCGACCTCAGAGCGTTAATTCAAAAGCAAACACGAATTGGTGGCTGGCTAAGGTGCAGAACTAGAGACGCAGCCGTTGATGAGGGAGGGCTCTGCTGTTGGATGGAGTGGGGATGATGGTATTAAGCCGGGAAAGTACTGCCCAGGGAGGGTGGCCCCTGTTGCCTGGCAGGAGGCTTTCATTTAGGGCTGAGAGGTGGCTCAAGCGTGTCCCTGAGTAAGGATCGTGTTTGGTGAAGCGAAGCAGGTGTGCCAGCTGCTGGCCCAGGAAGTCTCGCCACGTAAGGGAGGAAGTGTGACCGGGGAGGCAAACCTGGGTTCATTGCCCAAGGAGAAGCTGTAAGGAGAGGCTAGCTGTGGATCCCGGATCAGCTGCGAGGGAAGAGTTGTATCACAGGGGATTCTCCCCTGAGTTCTGCAGACTGACTGCAGACAACCCCAAAGGTGAGCTCAGGCGAGGGTGTGATCTCAGGAATTCTAAAATTAAAGGAGACGCAGAACTTCCTGCGTAGCAGGTTCTGTAGAGTGTGTGGGAATCCTCTTTGTCAAAAAGAGGCATGTTCATGGGGAGCAGGACTCCTTTTAACATTTATAATTAAATGGGTCTTAATTATGCATAGGGTGGTAAGTGTTAATTGATGTGAAGTGGAGAAAAGAAAGAGGTCTATTTAGAAGGGTATGTGTGTCCCAAAGGGCTTGGTATTAACCATCCAAGGCACGATTCCCCCTCTACATCCGATGAGGAAGTGACAGAAGCACCCCTATAGCCTCGGGGACAGAGGTAATGGGAATGGGGACTTACCCTGCTGTTCCAAATCACATGTTTGCTAGAACAGACTTTCCTCTGGATCCCTCCCACTATACGTTTTCTCTAGTCTGGCCTTGGCTCCAGGGTATTAATAGGGGAATTAACAGATGCTTTGAAATCCGACGAATGCATATTGTTTGGCTTCCATCATTTTGTTATGGCTGATATTAAGTGCCTAACACATGTCAGTCACTATGTCTAGTGCTTTGCTTGTGTTAAGGTTTCAAAATGGAAGCATTATGTCCATATTATATATGTACACAGGGGAGTATGTTACGCATGATCATAAACACACTTGTGGAATTACCACTTAGATCAAGGGAGAATATTCCTTAGGACCCCAGAAGCATTCCCTGTACTCCTCCCAGGGACTACACTCTCTTCTCTCTGGAAGTCCTTACCTCTAACACCCGAACTTTATTTGAAATGGAATCTAGCAGTTTGCATTGTGTCTGGCTCCGTTTCCTCCACCTTATTTGTGGGATTCATTCTCGTTGTTCCATGTAGTAGCAAGTTATTCACCCTTGTTGTAGCATTTTAATGTGTGAATCGAGCTCTATTTATCCCCGGTACTCCTAATAGGCATGCCCAACGTTTCTGCCACTGGTCTATCATGAGTATTGTTTTCGTGAACATTATTGTATGTATCTTTTGGTGAAAATATATATTTTGGGTATATGCTGAAAATAAAATTGCTAGGTCCCAGGGTACATAGGTCCCAGGGAAGTGGGGCCTTCGGGAGGTGCTTAGATCATGGGGACAGAGTCCTCACCAATGGGATTACTGCTCTTATAAAAGAGACCCCAGAGAGCTCCCTCGCTCCTTCCACCATGTGAGAAAGTCTGTGATCTGGAAGAGGACCCTCTCCTGACTGTGCTGGACTTCCAGTCTCTAGAACTGTGAGAAATGCTATAATCCACCTAGTCTGTGGCATTTTGTTATAAGCAGCCTGAAAGACTAAGATGTTGTGGTCTTCAATCTGATTTCCCTGATTGCTAATAAGGTTGATATATCTTGTTTTACTTGTTTGCAATTTGGATATTACCTTTGGTGAAGTGTCCCCTCGAGCCTCCTGACCGCTTTTCTTTTGGATTCTTTGACATTTTCTTGAGGAAGTTCTTTACACACATTGGATATAAAGCTTTTATCACCTTTTCCCAAATTAATAGGTTCAATGAAATACCAATAAAAGTTCCAATAGTTTGTGTAAATTGAGAAACTCTACAATTTACATGGAAATGCAAAAGGCTAGGAATAGCTAAGAACACTCTAAACGAGGAAGTTGGAGGATTACTTTACCGGATTTCAAGATACATTGATGTGAAAGTGGTTAAGACCTGTGGCATTGGCACAAAGACAAATAGATCAATGAAATGGCATACCGGAAACAGACTCACGCTCAGACACTTCTGACAATATGGCATTGAAAAACAGCGGAAAAGATTTTTTTCCCTACTGATTCCGGATCAGCTGAATATACAAACAGAAAAGATTAAAAACCTGATCCCCGCCTCACACCTTACTCAAAGATAAAATCCAGGCAAATTGTAGATGTAAACATGTAAGATAAAATGTTAAAGCTTCTAAAAGATCACATAAGAGCATCTTTATGGCCTTGGGAAGGGAAGAGTTTCTTAAGTAGGACATTCAAAGCACTAACCATAAAGGGAAAGGCTGCTACATTGGACTGCATTAAAATAATGTCTTTATATCAAAAAATGCCATTGGGGGGTAAGGCCAGCCCTTGCAGAGGGGGAGAACGTATTTGCTGGGGGTGGTTGCCAGATGGCTGTGTCAGCTGACTTCTGGCTGGTGTTGGCCGATGGGAGGTTAGAAGGCAGAAGGAAGGGAGAAGCAAGGATCTCTCCACCCCCGCCCCACCTCACCCCCAGCTGTGGGTAGCCTTTCTGGCAGCAGCTGTATCTTCTCCATGGTTCCCACTTGAATTCCTGCTTTTACTAGTTGGTGACAACCCCTGGGTTCTGAGAACCCTTCCCATATTAGGTCCCACTAGTGCCCTAATTCCCCTCCTTTCAGCCCCTCCTGATTTCAGCACTGCTGAGCCGGACAGCTCCGGACAGTTTCACTTCCTTCAAGCACTCCTGTGTCATTCACCTTCTGGCCTGGGGTTTCTAGTCCACTGCAGAGATTTCCAAAAGCCCCCTTGGCAAGCAAGCATGTACAGCCAGGAAGTGTAGGATATCAGCCTCCTGAGGGTTACCCTCAATATATGAGAGATGGAAACTGATGAACAAATACTTCTCCCACTCAGTCCTCAGGTGGAAAAATCTGTGTGTTCTACGTGTTCCTTGGAAGATCCTGGGTGGGATTGGGCTTCCATGACCCACAGCATGTGACCTCACCAATGCGCCCTTATGCTGGAGTTTTTTCCTCCCTTATTCTAACACCTCACTCTAGCTTCTTGGAACCACTCCCTAAGTTATAGTTAACCCTTGAACAACATGCATTTCAAAGGCATGGGTCCACTTACATGTGGATTTTTAAAAATCTAGTACTGTAGATGTATTTTCTGTTAGGTTTTTCTTAACATTGTCTTTAGCTTTATTGGAAGGATAACAGTATATAACACGTGAAACATACAAAGTATGCGTTAATCAACTCTCTGTTATTGGTGAGGCTTTTGGTCAACAGTAGGCTATGAGTAGTTAAGTTTCTAGGGAATCAGGTTATACGTGGATTTTTGACCGCATGGGGTAGATGTCTGTGCCCCTAACCCTTTCATTGTTGGTATCCGTAAGCTGTGTTTGCCCATAAGCTCTGGACTCAGGCTCTGATTTTCAGTGGGAGGCAGGGAATACAAGCCAAGACACTGCTTTCTCTTAGCCCTTCCAGTGTAAGGATGCTACCAGATTTTTGATGTGTTAATCCCTGGTCTGTCTCATTGTATCCTGTTGGAGTTCCTGTATTACCTTCCTCGTGTCTTCCATATGTTGAGTGGACTCTCTTCTCAGTTAC
This sequence comes from Panthera pardus, assembly GCF_024362965.1. Lineage (NCBI taxonomy): Eukaryota > Metazoa > Chordata > Mammalia > Carnivora > Felidae > Panthera > Panthera pardus. Next base: position 4,342,916 of record NW_026526777.1, on the reverse strand, counting down.
TCTGACTGATAAACCATTCTGGCCTCTACTCCTCCACTCTACGACCTTGTAGCTTTTCTAAATCCTGGCCCTATTCCTGCCTCATAGTCATGAATCTGCAGGGGCTCTTGACCGTTTTCTGCATGCTTGCTATAAAGTCATCTGATCGTAGACATTTGTCGTTTGTGTCGCGAGAACAGGAAAGCGTAACTCGGCAGGTAGTTTGTTGACCTTTGGAGACCAAGGTCCACATCCTGACTCTGTCGTGAGTGATGGTGGCGGCAAGGTCTTCTCCCTCGTTTCAGGTTCCTCACGTGCAAGGTGGAAACACGAGTATTTGTTAGGTTTAAGTGAGTTAGTTCACTTAGGACAATCGTGATAGGTAAAAAGCATTAAATAAATGTTTTCATGGCGACTCCAGAATCTACCCTTGTTTTGTTTTCAGTCCTGATGCATCATGGATATTTCCCCTCAACACTTTGATAAACTAATCTTATTCATTCGCCTAAGAATACTTGCTGAGTGTCTATCCCACATTTGCATTCGTAAGCCTCCTTGTCACTTGTAGCTTAGCATTCCAGAAACCAAATTCTCCGTCTGTTTCTACCAGAGACTCTCACATCCCCCAAGATAAGCTGTCATCTCTAACATTCTTGAGAGTATCGTTTCACTTTTTCTAGTCATCACAGCTGTAATTACCATAACTTCTACAGTGGCTTATCTACGTGAAAATGCTTTTTAAAACATAATGCTAAACTATAAACATCCCGAGGACAGGGTTAGTGCCTTGATTGCATATCCCCAGCATTATTTTATAGCAAATGACCAAGAAGTGTTCATTAAAGGGGTTATTTTAGATCTTAACAAACCTTGCTATATGTCAGAGTGATCCTAGTTTCCACATGAAAAAGTAGCCCCAGGGAGATGGGTTACCGATTCTGTGCTCCGCATCTTGACCCAGAAATTCACACAATGTTTAAGTGGCTGAGACAGAACTTCCATTAGTTTGGAACATGTGTGGTTTTTACTCATTCTTTCCTTCATTATTCTTGTTCGGGATTGTTCCTTTGCATTCTATCTGCTCGGACTCTGCTACACCGTCTTCACCCTGGACTCGCCATCCCCACTGGGCCCCCCCCCCCCCCCCCCCCCGGCTGCTTGTGGTTCTCTTGCCCCCTGTTGGAGCTGAGCCGGGTCAGCCTGAGGACAGACTCGTCCAAGTATCGAGGAGCCAGCATGGAGCTTGCCACTAACAGCAAGCTTCCAGATTCTGACCATCCTGGGTCTGTTTCCTTACATGTAGAATAAAACGAGTATCAAGTTACTGGATCTGAATGATCCTTTGAAGCGGTGACATCCTGGTGACACCCGTGTGCTCCTGTCACTGTCTTTCTGCCTCATCTTCAAGCCCCTCCTTGTCTGGCTCTGCCTCCCACCTGCTCGTATTGTTCCTAGCTCCCTCTCTGCCCAGCAGCAGGTCCCCTGCCCGTGTGTTTAGACGTGGAAGGCTCCTTCCCTCTGGCTCTTCCTAAGGCTCTGGGGAAGAGGGAGGGGAAGGGCCGCATGCGGTGATGGGGGTTCCTCTCCTACCAGTGCGTTAGCTTTGTGCTTTGCTGCCTTCCCTGTGTTCGTTTCCTGGGGCCGGGCGTTGTGTGCGTGTATTTCCATTCCCGTGAACTCCCATCACCGTGTACCCTTCACAACGTGAAGGCCAACCTCCCAAAGAAAAAGAGCAGATCCGATCAAAGCCTAACATGTCATGGAAGGGTGAAAAGCCACTCACCATCTTTCCTTTAGTCTGGGCTGGGGGGAGCCGGGAGGGGACTCTGTGTGTGTAGGCTTCTCGGGCTCATGCCATCCCTTACGCCAGTCCTGTCCTCCTCCTGACCTGAGAGCAGCACTCTGAATGTTCGGCTCCTCTCTCTCTCAGGTCGACAGGTAGTGCAAGGATGCCATCGGGGAACTTTCTCCCTGTGAGAGTCTCAGAAATGAAAAAACAGCGTGGCGTGGTGCAAACTTAAAATGCCACGAGGAAGAAAGCTCGGTAGGAGTGCGAGACCAAGGAAATGTTTGTCAGAATGAGGACAGCAAGTGGCGTGTATGTTGATAACGATGCACTTACGGCACAGGGGCAACTCCAGAGCGGGGCGGGTGGGGTGGCGCTGCCAGTCTGAGCTGCCAGGAACTCCATGCCTGGCGAGAATCTTGTTTTGGTCTAGAAAGAAACTGGAATAGGTGATCTAGGATGATCCTCTGTAAATTTGATCTATGTGTAAATGACTCTGCAGTGAAATTAACCTGTGGCCACTTCTCCGGAGGTCTTTGAAAACAAGTAAGTTCTAGGGTGCTGGTAATGGATTAAGTGATCTCCTAAGTAATGTATGATAATCGGGCACAAAGAAAAAAAAAGTATGCAGCTAGAAAGAAAAACCCCACAGCTTTGCCTACACGCCAGCCAGAACTTCCAGGGGAAGAATGTGCAGCCTTTGTTTTTATTTGGTGAGGTACTTTGGTGCTGTTTCAGGCACCAGAGCTCCAGCTGCTGGCTCAGGCTGGGTTCAAGGTACGGCCCATCCTGCTTGCTTGGGTGACATCTCACGTGGCTGTCAGTCTCTGGGTCACCACCCAGCCCACCCTCCTTGTTCAGATTCATTGCACCGTTGACATCTGATTCCCCGTCTAGACTGTTGGCTTGAGGATGGGTTCCCAGAGAATCCGGGAATTTGATGGTGGGCTCCAGGCAAGAAGCTGAGTAGGATTTCTTTGCCAGTCTTTCTCCACATTCTGTTTCCCTGGGGCTGGCCGCCCGTATGATACCCCTAATCCGGTAAGCGTTTTCACGGAGCCCACGATTTGGCGACAGGGCCTCGGTCCTCGATGTCTCGCCTGAAATACCCTTCGCAGTACCCAGCCTCCCCTTGCTGCCCTAATTTACAACCATCCTCTTTCACTTTCTATTGTGCTTCCTCATCTGCCTGCCTTCCCTCTCTCGCTCCTTCCTTTAGGAAATCCTGCCCTCTCTCTCCACCCTGTTTTCTTTCCTCTTAGGTTTCTACGCTGCTCCCTTGGTGTCCTAGACGTGACTCTTTCGGAACACTTACCAATATCTGCTCACTTGTTTGAGTGGCCCCCTGGATTGTGAGCTCCTTGGAGCAGGGCTTTGTATCAGAAAACCTCGGGGAATGATGGTTGATCAATTCATTAAGGAATTCCTTTTCTTTGATCTCCCTTTCTGTTCCAGGGACTTGATTTGTCTGTTCCAGGCATTAGAACTAGGATCCTGTCTTGCCCTTGCCAGCTGGTATCCCTCTTTAAACCAAAGCTCGTGCTCCTCAACCTTGGTCCAGGGTCTCCTGCCTGTCAAATTATGCACGTTCTTGTCTTTTAGGGTATAATCTGATGCCTTCATCTCATGTCAGTATGAATTAAGACCGAAAGGTGTTCTACAGTTACCTTTTTTTTTTTTTCCTCCAAGTCAGCTAAACTTGGTTTTTGTCATCAGCAGGTGCACTGCTAACCTGGTCCTTATGGGTGGGTCCTGGGAAGTTCCCGTAGTTTCTGATTAAAGACACCTGAGGTTCTCACCAGTGAGAAGTCCCAGGTTCTTCATGCTCGGAGTTGAATGATAGAACCCAAGCGTCCATGCAGGGCCGGCTGCATGGGTTCATGGCCTTGGCATGGACACTTTCTCTGAATGTGGGTTAAAGCTCTTCTGGTGTTGCCTTGAGATTTTGGTAGCCTTTGAACAAAGGATCCTAGAGTTTGATTTCGTGCCAGCACTTGATTACGTGGCTGAGCTGGGTGTGTGTGTTTGAGGGAAAGGCCTAAATAACAGTTTTGAAGACACAAACATTCCCTGACTTTCTTCAAAAACCTACTGTATGTAGGGGCACCTGGGTGGCTCAGTTGGTTAAAGTGGCCGACTTCAGCTTAGGTCATGATCTCACAGTTTGTGAGTTTGAGCCCCGGGTCGGGCTCTGTGCTGACAGCTCGGAGCCTGGAGCTGCTTCCGATTCTGTGTCTCCCTCTCTCTCTCTGCCCCTCCCCTGCTTGCACTCTGTGTGTGTTTCTCTCTGTGTCTCAAAAATAAATAAACGTTAAAAAAAAAAAAAAACTACCACGCAGACTTTTTAAAAAGTTAATTGCTAATATTAGGATATGAGGAAAAGAGCAGTCTCCTTTATTACTGGGGTAATGTAATTTTCCTAGAGGGAAATATGATTTTGTATATATTTAAACCTTCAAAAAGTTCCCTTCGTCTTGAAATTCAGAATCTTAATACATCATCCTCCATATCTTTACCCTCAAGGCTATTTTTTTTGTTTTGACTTTTATTTTCAAATTTTATTCTTAAACTATGGGCATGTATTACCTTAAGAATCAAGCAGTACTAAAAAAGCTTCTAATGAAAAAAAAAAAAATTTCCTGCTTTATTCTTCCTCCCTCCTAAGTCCTAATTCCCAGAAGCAATTCGTTTAGTGATGTCTTCTGGTATTTACCTCTGTTCCTATACTATTCCGTGATTTATCAAATTTAAGAAATCTATTAACTTCCCGTTCTAGTACAGATAATTTAAGTCTTCTACCTCCCCATGATCTTGCTGATGTCCTTTTTTTTAAAAATTTTTTTTTAACGTTTATTTATTTTTGAGACAGAGACAGAGCATGAATGGGGGAGGGTCAGAGAGAGAGGGAGACACAGAATCTGAAACAGGCTCCAGGCTCTGAGCGGTCAGCACAGAGCCCGACGTGGGGCTCGAACTCATGGACCTTGAGATCATGACCTGAGCCGAAGTCGGACACTTAACCGACTGAGCCAGCCAGGCGCCCCATGCTGATGTCTTTAATGCAGATCTTTCTGCGTACATTCTTAGACATTTGTTGGCTCTCTGTGCATAAGTTTTAGGGTTATGGGATTATTATCTATTTTTCCACCAAGCTGTGTGGGCCACGTGCATTTCTCGTTCTCATGGTGGGTGACCAGGTGGTGACTCTAGGGGGTCTCTGGGCACCTGGATGCTCCAGCGATGCTCTGCCCCCTCTGTGCTCCCTCTCTGGGCCAGCCTGGCCATCGCTTTGTGGACAGTGCTTCTTCTCCAGTGTCTCTTTTATTCTGGACCCCAGTCTTTGGAATGCTCCACTTTGCCCTTTTTTATTCCGCTGGGAGGAATTCCAACAGCCTATGAAAACAGAGCCCAAGTCGTTTAAAAAAAAAAAAAAAAAGCAAAAAAAAGTTTTCATTCTTTATAGGTTAATCCTATTATGGAAAACAAAGGACTGAATATTCAAATATGCGATATGTAATCAGATTTCCTGCTGTCCTATTCGTTCATCCGGTTTTTGCCTTCTCCGTTCCTTTTCTCTTCCCCACGGGGAGAAGGCTGGGGAAGGTAGGATTAGAGATCCAGGATCCAGGAGGGCAAACCCGCCCATAAGCCAGGGACAGCGTAGCTCTCCGGATGAAGCTTGTCAAGAAGTCACTTGGAACCAACTGAAGTTCCTACTGTCCCTGGTCTGAGGCCTTCTGTTGGAAACTAGCGACTTCAGCTTTAGCATGAACCCACTGTGGGCCATGGGCATTTCTCGTTCTCGTGGTGGGTGACCAGGTGGGTGACTCCTAGGGGGTCTCTGGCACCTGGGTGCTCCAGCGATGCTCTGTCCCGTCTGTGCTCCTTCCCTGGGCCAGCCTGTCCTTTGATGCCTACAGATTAAATTGAGAAGTCAAGTTTGTTTCCGGTTATGAATGTTAATTAACCCCATAGGACGCCCTCAAACTACACACTTGTCAAGTCTTTAAAGAGGCCCCGTGGGAGCAGCCTGATCGAGGGGCTGAGGGCAGGAAGCTGTGCGCCTCCGTGAGGGCTGGGGCAGGGAGGGCTGGGAAGCTACTTCCATCTGGGGCGGGGCAGGTCCGAAGATTCCATCAGGCCCCGTGCCTCCGTGGAAGCGTCATCCTTCACCCTTTGGCTCTTGGCACTGAGCTTGCAAACCTTTCTCAGAGATAAAGGGGTTGGAGAACGTTCCCAGATGTTTCAAGGTGTCTTAAATAAGGGGGACAATATTGGGTTGGGGATGGGAGAGAGGTGCCATGAAAGGAATAGGAAGCCTCGTTCAGTGGTTTATTCTCCTGATCATACAGGTGCCTGAGAAAGAACACATCTGAATAAGCAAAGAAATTTAGTATCTTGTCTCTGCCCCCTCTTTCTTAGACGTGGCCAGGTAAGTCTTGTCTTACCTAAGTGAGAGCAAGGAATTCTTGCCTCCAGAGGCAAAGCTTTGTCTGCGGCCAGTTGAGACCCTGGCCTCATTTCAGAGTTTGCCTCTGTTCTTTGCAGCCAAGGCCAACCTCATCCGCACATTTGTTCTCCTTCAACAAAGGCTTATTGAGCTCCTATAAAATGGCAGGTACAGTCCCCTGCATACCTGCATAATACAATTTTGAAAATGTGTACAAAGTTCTCACTTCTGAAGGTTGAACAAAATCCCGTTACTAGATGGATTCCACTGAGCGCTAAACACTTTTACAAAATTCTATTTATGTGTAATCAGTTTATTGATCACTTTGAACACAGTTGGATGGGTATAAACAGTTTGATTTTTTTTTTCCCCTCTCCAGCTTCTGTTTCCAACCAGGCTCTGTAGAATTTCTATTTCCTGTCTTTTAATGCTATTTTGGGCAGAGTCTATGTTTCCTCCTCTTTCAATTATTAAGAGTTGAGATCCCCTCCCCTAACTCTGCTGGCCCTGTCCATGGGCAGACGTGTGGTTCGGAAGGCAGAGAGATCTGTAGGGTCAGTGGTTTGTTCTTTTGATTGGCCTCTTCCTCCAGCTGTTCGTGTTGGGGATCGAGGGTTAGAAGAGGCAGGGTTTGCAGTTTCAGTGACTTTCTCTTCTACTTTAGCAGCCTCGGAAATTGTGGCTGGGGGAATTGCCAGCCGGGTTCTGAAATTTCTCCACCGCTTCAAGGCCTCTTTAAGGCATGAAGGTGGGTAAGGAGAGAGACAGGGACCTGTGGCTGTGAATTCTGTTGACAGCCTTGTTGGCAACCCCTGTGAGTGGTTATCATGGTTTCTATGGCTGCTGCTGATGGATTTTGGGGTGTAGTAGACCTCCGAATGAGCTCTGGCATATGCAGGAGCTCTTTGGGGGGGGCCTATAGAACTTTCCGGACACGGGAATGCAGAGTCCCTTCCCTCTGAGACCCTACCTGCAGGGCACTCCTGCTGCCCTCACATGGGGACCCGCCAGTTACCTCCAGCCTCGCCCACTCAGTGGAGTCCATTTGATCTTAAGAAACTTGTACGTTTTTGTCATGCTCTGTCCTGTCTGATCACCTATTTACCCTGTGGGGGGAAAGAGGGATTCCCGGCTGCAGATGGCACGAGGTGGCCAAACGCATGACAGCTGATGTTCGAGGAGATTGGCAGTGGTTGATGAGTCCCATGCAGAGCGGTGGGGGCTGTACTAGGGAGCAGAGTGAACCGGAAGGGCTGTAGGAGGCAGGCTTGCTCTGCAGTGACCAGATGCGGTGGCCCTGGCTTTCCACGGGAAAATAATCGGCCGGTCTGAAAAATTCCACCAGTTGGTGGGTAGGTGAAATCGGTCAGGTTGAGGACCGAGTGGGATGTAGCCGGTCCAGCTAATAGGGAAACTAGCCGGGCAAGGAGCCTTTCTCACTGGATGGGGTGGAGGGTGGGAGGAACCCATGGTTATGTCTCTAGGGCTCTGAATGGCTCAAAGACATCAGGGCAGGGTGTGGAGGTTCAGGTCTTAGAATGAGTATATCCTGCCCTCCGATTCCCTTTTCTGTTTGCCTTCTGGATCCAGGCACAGATCGCTGAGTTCGCTGTCCATGAAGACATCCAGTGAGGGAATGAGATGTCAGTAAGCCCTTCTGGAAGCATTGCCCTGTTTCTGAGGGATTCTGGGTCCCAGGAGGATGAGACGGATAGGATAGGTGGGAATCCCCGATCCCCACATTCTCCGGGGTGACCCTTTGTTGGACTCAGTGGAGGGGGGAGGTGCTGAAGGAAGACAGGGCTGTGGTTCTGATTGGGGGAGGGGGTAAGACTGGATCTAGAGTCCCTTGAGGAGCCCCAAGTATTAGTGACCATTAGTGACCATCTTTAAAATGTATCTTCCCTTCAGATAGGGTTTTAAATCTGGGAGAGTAAAACACTCCTACACCTGTTCCTTGAAGGGTTGGCTGCCTTCTGGCAAGACTCCTCCAAAGGCAGCTGGGCCCGGGGAGGGGAGAGGCCTCCCGTGTCACTTGGAGGGGAAGGGTAGTGTGACCCCTTCCTCCGCACTCTTCAAGCCGTGTTCTCAGCCTCTCCGCAGGGCTGGGATAGTTCAGAAAGCTCTGTTTCAGTTTCTGTGCTGAGACCCCTTATGAGCCCTCATGCAGGTCCTTCTGGGGTCCACCCGCTTTTTCTAACCTACTGCAGTTTGGAAACCGAATACAAGAAAGGGTTGCTGCCATAGTCCAGGACACTGGCAGCTCAGAAATGTGACCCCTCCCATCCTAACCAGGTCACAAAAGGGAAACACGACATTTCTGAAGCAGGGAGACTAGAACAGAGGCAAAAACTGCCCTCCTGAAGACCTGGACGTTTCACGGCACAGGAGCGTGCGGGACACACGCTGTCCGTACATCTGGCCATCGAGACACAGTTTCAGATGCATTCGCTGCATGTTCCAATTTTATATGATGGTCATTGAGATCCTTACGGCGAGAACCTTGCTGGGCGGTGAGGATCCAGAAGCAGTTCTCATGCCCAGAGGTTTGCTGTGAGGTGTGGGAGGCAGGCGAGGAGACGGGGATGTTTTAACACACGGCCAACAAAGAGACTCGCATCGAGGGGCGCCTGGGGAGCTCAGTCGTTAAGCGTCCGACTTCAGCTCAGGTCATGATCTCACGGCTCATGAGTTCAGGCCCCGCATCAGGCTCTGTGCGGACGGCTCGGAGCCTGGAGCCTGCTTCGGATTCTTGGTCTCCCTTTCTCTCTGCCTCTCCCCTGCTTGTGCTCTGTCTCTCAAAAATAAATAAATGTCAAAAAAAATTTTCTATTAAAAAAAAAAGTATAGGGGCACCTGGGTGGCTCAGTCCGTTAAGCATCCGACTTTGGCTCAGGTCATGATCTCAGGGTTCATGGGTTTGAGCCCCGCGTCGGGCTCTGTGCTGAGAGCTCAGAGCCTGGAGCCTGCTTCCGATTCTGTGTCTCCCTCTCTCTCTGCCCCTCCCCCGCTCACACTCTGTCTCTGTCTCTGAAAAATGAACAAACCTTAAAAAATAAAAAATAAAAAATAAAAAGAGACTCACATCGAGTGGTGTGGGGGCTCACGGGGAACATCTCCGAGGTTGTTTCGGGAAGGCTTCCTGGTAGAAGTGACGTCCAGGCCGAGACCAGAGGGACTCCGTGAATATACCACCTCTCAGAGAGGAGGGTCTAAGGTCTTCCAGAAAGATTAAAGGTACAAAATGGCGGAGACAGAGTGGCAAAGACCTACTTTGACGTTAGCTGGCTCGTGTTGGCATCAGCTCTGTTCCTTACCAACGGGCATGACGGGAAGCCAGTCGGTTCCTACTGCTTCCGCTAACCGAAAAAGCGGGCATAACAACTCCCACTTCATAAGGTTATTATAAGGATCAAAGAAGGTACCTGAAGGTTGTCATGACGTGCAAAGCACTACAAAGCTTCGAAGTTCTGTCTTCAAGGAAATAATGGAGATGACTGATGGCGCGGGGCCTGCTGTGCAATAAACCCTCAGTGAATGGAAGCTGCTTCGCCATAGACCGTGCTGCTTTCCTGGGTTTGCAATTCCTGTTCCCCTCGGAGATGAGTTGCTAAAGGGATCCACGTGGCGTGCCCTACTTAGCCCTTAGTGACCTCTGCCTCCTCCCTCTCTGCACTTACTTCCCAGAGCGAGTTGCTTCCCACAACCAAGCTTTGTGTTGCCGACGGCTGGTATTTCTGTGTCGGCTTTCTCCCCGGTTGATCCCTCTTAAGGGAGGAGAGAGAGGTGGGTAGGAAAATTAGGTGGGGAGAAACTGAGGGCTCTGGTCCCAGGAACAAAGGGGCCTGAGCTTTTGTCCAGGAGGAGTCAAGATCTAAAATTATAGAGGGATTTTTTTTTTTTTTTGGCCTCATGATGGATTTGTAATTTTGTCAAGAGTATTAGGATAGGTCATGATTATTTTTCCCCAGTTCTATTGATAGGATGGATATTGAATATCATATAAGTTTAAGGTATACAATATAATCTGGTGTGTGTGTGTGTGTGTGTGTGTGTGTGTGTGTGTGTATACACACAGATATATACATACATACAGTGAAATGATTACCACAATAAGTTAACATCCATCACCACACGTAGTTACACATTATATTTTCCTTGAGAACTGTTTTTTTTTATTTTTTAAATTTGTTTCTTTTGAGAGTGAGTGGGGGGGGGGAGAGGCAGAGAAAAGGGGGGACAGACGATCCAAAGCGAGCTCCACTGCCACTGTGGAACCCGATACGAACCATTAGATCACGACCTGAGCTGAAGTTGGATGCTTAACTGACTGGGCCACCCAGGCGCCCCTTTTCCTTGAGAACTTTTAAGATCTACTCTTAGCAAGTTTCAGATACACGATATAGTGTTGTTACCTCAAGTCCTCATGGTGTCCATCTTCAGAATCTATTTATAACTAGAGGTTTGTACCTTTTTAACAAAAATTTGTTTTACCTTGAGAGAGAGACCGTGTGAGCAAGGAGGGAGGGAGGGAGAGAGAGAGAGAAGCCTAAGCAGGTTCCACACTGTCGGCGCAGAGCCCCTCGCGGGGCTCTCACAAAACCATGAGATCATGACCTGAGGGGAATCTGAGTCAGACACTTAAGCAACTGAACCCCCCCCCAGGTGCCCCTGGAGGTTTGTACCTTTTGATACTCTTCACTCGGTTTCCCCTACCCCTTACTCCTCACCTCTGCCAGCCACAAATCTGATCTGAGTTTTTGTTAGATTCCACATGTAGGTGAGCTCATACAATATTTATCTATTTTTCACTTAGGACATCATGCTAAGTGTCCTAATCTTTAATTTTATATGGTGCGTCACTTTATTTAAAAACTTCCTTCCCTTTAAGTTTTGAAGATTATATCCTAGTATGGGTAGGCATGGTTTTTAATGAAAAAGTCAGCTGGTTCTCTGTTGCTAAGGGGTCAGTGCCACGACGAAATTAGAGAGGAGGGGTCCTGAAGCAACTGGGAAGCTGGCTTGTAGGAAGTCCAGGGAGGCAGAGGACCCTGCCACTGTGGCCCAGCTTATTACTGTTCTGGAGGTGAGGGCCGGCTGCAGCAGCCACGTGTCTAGCCGCCGAACACCTGCCAGGAAGTCCAAGTGCGGTGCGATACTTGAGTGGGTACTCGTTCTACCCAGCACTGCTCTGGGAGGGGTCATAAGCACGAGATAAACCATTCCCGGTCCCGGTCCGCTTGTGATCCAGCAAGAGAAACATACCCGCGGTCAAACAACGAAAGCACCATGAGAAAACCGCACTAATGGAATTTCATGCCAAGAACTTGAGGGACGTGTAGAAAGGACGGTTGCCTGCGTTGGAGTGAAGGGCATCGAGCTGCAGGAGACCATGTGAGGCAGCCCTTGTGACCAGATGAGTCGGCACGGAATACATAGGTAAGGGGACTAAAACCATACATGCTTTTATATATAGTTTTTGTATGATATATATACATATATGGAAGGAGGCCAACCAAGAAACAGCCTCTTGACTCTAGACAACACAGTGATGGTTACCAGAAGGGAGGTTGGGGGGGGGGTGGAAACTGGTGATATAGGGATGGGGAGCAAGGAGGGCACCTGTGATGAGCACCAGGTGTTGTAGGGAAGTGTTGAATCACGGTATTGTACACCTGAAACTATTACACGGTACGTTAATGTATTAAAATAAAAACTTAGGGTATTTTCCTCTGTGGTCAGCAAGGCAGAATTAAACATCGTATTTATAACAGGCGCTGTTGGCAGCTGCTCTTGGGCCCAGCTCTGACATTTAACTCCTGAGTGCACAGGTGGCTTGTGGTGTGTCGGCTGTTGTGGGCGTGTGGATGGAGGGAGAATACGGGGGAAACCTCCCGCTTTGGTCCTCGGACTCAGGAAGAGTGGCCTCGTGGAGAAGTAGTAAGGGAGCAAGGGGCTGGGTGAGGCGATGCTGCCTCTGGGGAGGGTTAGGACAGGTTTGGTCCCCGCCCCACTTTCCTGCTCAGAACAGCCCTCCCCGGCCCGCCGCCTCCCTTCTGCACACAAAAGGACAGATCTGAGGACCTGGGTGGCTTCTAGTCCAGAGGGAATTGAGGTAATAAGTAAGAGTTGGCACTGTGGGTGGTCTTGGTGGCAGGGGGAGGGGTCCTGTCATGCTGTCGGAGAGACCCTTTCCTTCTGGAGGAAAGCTGCCTTACTTCTCAGGGGTGCCAACTTTGGATGTCGGGGAGGGTTTCATGGTGGGCTGAACCTGAGAGCACTGTCGGGGAGGACCTTATGGCAGATAAGGGCGCTCGGGCCCAGTTTTGACCTCTCAAAAGCTTCTGTAGGAAGCCTTGCTTCTAGGATACAGAAATCTCAAAGACCTAGGGCAGAAACTACAAAGAGATGACCAGACCTTGGAAGAACTCTGGCTTTCCCGCTTAGAATCTCAGCCGCTTGTATGGCCAGACCTTACTTGGGGTGAGTTCCTGGGATGGCCCCATCCCTTTCTCAGGAGAAGGGAAAGGAAATCCCTCCTTTAAGAAGACAAATGTCATTAAGCAACGGGCAAGTAAGCCTTCCGAACACAATACTGAGGAGAAAGAGGCATGTGCCTGAAGTGTCTAACTCTCCCTACCATCACCGGAGGTAAGAGTGTAAGAGGTTCTGTGCAGGCGGGAAACCAGAAAAGCTCCCAGAAGCTCTGGGGGAAAGGATAGTTTCCTTAAAAGGCCTGGTAGGAGTAGAGATTTTGGTTTTCAGCCTTTTTTTGGTGAATTGAACAACTACTCCTGACTGCTGGTGGTTTATCTCGTATTACCCAAGAAGTGCCATGGTGTGTGTGCAAATAAAGCATACTTTCATGGTTCTTACTCCCAAAAGAACACAGCTCTGTTTGACCAACTTCTTTTTCTCCAGAATGGCAAGAGGGAAGCTGGCTCCACGGAGAGAACTGGCAGCCAGAGAAACTGACGAGCACGGTCAGACGTGATGTGAGAGTTGAGCGGCTCACAGCCGTGGCCACCCCTCTGGGGACCACACAGAATGGAAGCAAAGCCATTGGTATCAATCAAATAATAGAGGCTACACTTTCAAGAACGAAACTGAATTTCTTAATCTTTTTTTTTTTTTAATACACGTCTCCCCTTTCCCAAAGCTTCTGATACAATTTCACTATTGACTATTCTTACCTTGCTGAGATTTTGCCCAGTTTCATTTTCCATAGGTTATATTATGAAAGTTCTAGAAGTTTTTATTTTCCACCATAAAAGAGCCACATTTAATATGCTTTTAAGACGTCCCCTGCCCCACTCTAGAAACGCAGACACACTTTCTTAAACATAACACCCATCCTCCCTGACCTTTCAAATACCCAGATGAAAACACCTGGACCAAACTTGGGCATCTACGGAACCAGAAGATTTTATAGTAGGGGTGCTGAAGGAAGATGGGCACATCCCATTTCCGAAAGGACTGCACAGGACAGACTTGGAAGTTTGGAGGCAGTGAAGACACGTGTTGCTCAGGGATAGAGGTCTCTTACGGGCAGGGTCAACATATTAAATGTTTCTTCTCACAGCTTTGTGTAGAGCATCCCTGACCTCCTTGGTCCTCGGACTGTAAACAACACGGTTCAACAACAGGGCTCAACAAAGGAGTGATGATGGTATAAGTCACTGAGAGAAGGTCTTTTTCTATTGAGTTCTCTGACTTGGGCTTGAGGTAGATGACGGAGGCGCAGCCGTAGTGGACGATGACCACCGTGAGGCGGGAGGTGCAGGTGGCAAAGGCCTTCTTCCGGCCCCGGGCGGAGGGGATCTTGAGGCTGGTGGAGATGATGAGGACATAGGTGATGAAGATCAAGCCCACGGGGACCAGGATCACAGAGGAACTGACACCATAATTGTTGGTCTCAATGACAGTGGTGTCATTACAGGAGAGTTTTAGAACAGGGAGGATGTCACAGAAGAAATGTCCGACCACGCTGACAGGAGGGTAAGGTAAACATGGATGTCACCTGGACGGCCACCACGGCCAGGCCAAGGCCGAAGGCTCCGCACATCAGCTGGACACACACCCTCGTGCTCATGACGACTGTGTACCTCGGGGTTGCAGATGGCCACACGGCGGTCATAGCCCATGACTGTGAGCAGAAATCAGTGGCTGCTGGCTAAGGCAACAAAGAACAGCCATCTGGGCGGCACAGCCTGCCGAGGAGATGGGCTGATTCTGGGCTAGGAGACCAGCCGGCATCCGTGGCCTGGTGACCAGTGTGTATGCGGCCTCTGAACTCACCAGCGTGCTCAGGAAGAAGTACACGGGTGTTATGGAGGTGACGGCTAATGCAGACGACCGTCACGATGATGGCATTGCCAGCTGGGGTTAATGTGTACAGGATGAGAAAGACCACGAACAGAGTGGGCTGATGCTCCTGGAATCTGGAGAATCCCAGGAAAACGAACTCGGTCACTTCTGTGACGTTCTTTCTCTGCATTCTTCAGTTCCAGCGTCCGAAAACCATGTGGGGTGGGGTGGGGGGGGGAGTCAGCACAGAGCTGGGATCAGAAAGGGTTGTAAGACCCGCACACACATGCACACGGTCTAATTTTTGGTCTATAACCAGGGTGCTGGCATAGGTCTTGTGGCTGGTTTATCCCCTCCTTCCTTTTCAGTTCGTGATGTCTGATCTTCCCTTAAGCCTCCGGCCAAGGACTCAGCATTTGATGAGACCACCACATGGACCTTTTCAAAGTATCCTCGGGCATGCTATTTTTGTAGGGCACGGATGGGGGGCTTTTTCCTCCCCACCCCCTTTAATGTTTTATTTTTGAGAGAGAGCCTGAGTGGGGGAAGGGCAGAGAGAGAGGGGGACAGAGGATCTAAAGCAGGCTCTGCGCTGACAGCAGTGAGCCTGATGCGGGGCTCGAACTCAGCCGAAGTTGGACGCTCAACTGACTGAGCCACCCAGGCGCCCGGCTTTTTCCTTTAATAACAGCCCACAGGGGCCCTGAGTCAGTGCTGCCCCAGCTTTGCCTGTGTGTCTTCCAGGGAGAGTATAAGCAGCCGGGACAAGAAAATGAGTGTCAGGGAGTCAGGCTCTTACTGAGATGGAGCCACTGCTGGGTAGCTGTCACTTAGGAAGAACGTGGGCCAGGGTACAGGTTGCAGAATTAATCTCAGGGACAGGATCTTCAGGAGCACTTTAGCGGGTGTGAAGATGAGGTCTTCTGGGCTCAGCCCGAGGTGTTTGGTCAAACCGTTGGCAGATCGCTTTGTTGTAAAAGTGCTAACAGGGACTTGAGGGTTTAGGGGCAAGTAAACTAAAGGGAAAAGGGGAAGTTACTGGAAAAGCGAAGGACCAGCAATAGGATAAAAGAAATAACTGATTTTGGGGGCGGGAAGGGCAGAGGGAATTTTCGGGGTGAAGAATATAATATTTGAGTTTAATTTGCTAAACTGTGCCATGATGTAAAGTTCCTCAAGAGCCCCGGACCTTCAGGGTGAGCTGCTGTGTGTGTTCAGTCTTGCATTAGGGGTGTTGGGAAACGGAGAGAGGCGGCTGACAGCACAGTGTGGGAGGGGAGATGGAGTGAGGAAGACAGGCTTGCTGGGAATGAGTGGAAGCAGTACCAACCTCTCTGGTCTTGTCTCTCCCCCTTGTAAGCACACGCGGGCTCTCCTAGGAGTTTGCTGAGGGACTCTGGGACAGCCACCGAATGTCAAATGGTTTGAGCCGTTTTACCTAAAGACCAAGATCACCGCGGCCAGCAGCAGGCTGGAGAGTTGGGGCACGTTGAGGAAACTTCCTAGGAATCTTGGAAACACAACGTAGGAAATGTTGCAAACTTTCCGGAAAGGACTCCTTCGTGGAAAATAAGGAGGCAAATGTTTAAAGTAGAAACGGGTGGGGCGCCTGGGTGGCTCAGTCGGGTAAGCACCCGACCCTTAAATTTTGGCTCAGGTCATGATCTGATGGTTTGTGAGATCAAGCCCCGTGTCAGGCTCTGCCCTGACAGTGTGGAGCTTGTTTGGGATTCTCTCTCTCTGCCCCCTTCCCTGCTCACATGCTCTCTCTGTCTCTCTCTCAAAAATAAGCATTTGAGAAAAAAAAAAATGGGTGTGCCACAAAACAATTCAAAAGATCAACTGGAAAGAAAGGTAGATTCCAGAGCGACTGTGCAACTCTCTAGGCAGCTTTTTAGAAAGCATGAGGTAGAGCTATAATTTAAAGTTAAAAGTAGGGGCGCCTGGGTGGCTCAGTCGGCTGAGTGTCCGACTTTGGCTCAGGTCATGATCTTGTGGTTCATGAGTTCAAGCCCCCGCGTCGGGCTCTGTGCTGACGGCTCAGAGCACGGAGCCTGCTTCGGATTCTGTGTCTCCCTCTCTCTCTGCCCCTCCCCAGCTCGTGCTGTGTCTCTCTCTCAAAAATAAATAAAAACATAAAAAAAAAAGTTAAAAGCAAACATTTGATTCCTGAGTCTTGCCAGCTACGTTTCAGGGCCAAAAAGCCCCATGTGATACGGGGCAACTAGATTGGGCAGCCGACCTCAAGCCTTCCTTCCCTCGGAGAAAGAGCTGTTGGAGGGTGCTGCTGTCGTCACCGTGGATGGATGTAGGGACCACACCAAACAACAAAACCACGTAAAGAACAATAGTAGGGTTAAAATCTGTGGATGCACACGTGAAGGCGTGTAAATTATTTTTCCAAGAAAAAGCCTGAAAGGAGATCTACCTGACATTCTTAACTGTTACGTGGGGGCAGGGGCAGTGAGATTACAGGACATCTGACCAAGTATTCACAGCGAGGACGGTGACCCTCGGTTTAAAGTACTTGGGAGCATGAAAGTACGGCTCCTAAAGAGTTAGGAGAAGTCCGGGAGGAGACCGGAGAGCGGACATCGGATTGAGCCAGGACGTCATTGGTGATTCTTGGTTAGTTTCAGTAGAGATTCTTGGTTAGTTTCTTGGGCTGGAAGCCTGGTTCCAGGGAGTAAACAAAGAACTCCAATACGTCCTGGACGAGAAGCACAGATCGTATCTGCCTTTTCTGTTTCTCCATGAGCCTGTTGTAATGAGTGCCAACAAGTGGTTAAGGAGACACTGAGCCAGGAAAGCGGTGCCCCACATTTGTCGTAGGGGAGAGGAGAAAATACCGAACTGAATGGAACCAGGAGGGGGAAAGAAAAAATCCCTGGTCTTTTATTTAAATTAGGGTCTGAAAAGTGCTGCTTTCATCCCAAACCCGCCACAGATTTGGTGTAAGTATGCTTCCTGTAAATACGAATTTTCTTTGAATAGATTATAAAGGTATAGGCTGGATGGCTGACTTCTGGGGGAAAGAAGTAACTTTTTTTTTTTGCCTGTGGGGCACAGCGGGATTGGATTGAGCAGACCATGAAAGGCGATCTTAAGACCTTCTTAAAACGTGGAAGGAAATGCAGATGTTCAGGTGCGCACCAAGACCTGTGCGAGCTCACAACAGCGCGGCGTTCTTTCCGTGTTAGGATCCGCTTAGGGGAGAGGTGTGCGGGGTGTGAGGGAATGGCGAAGCGCCGCCGCTAGGGGGAGCTACCGCCCCTCCCGCCTGAGTTGCACAGTGTGGGGGCCGGGGCGCTGTGCTAGCTGGGATTCACCCTCCACGTGGTCCATCCTCTCCGGTGGTGGCCCGCTACGCTTCCTACAGCCCGTGTCATCTGCTCACGCTGACTTTTCCTGGAATTCTTCCCAACCATATTCCACATCCGAAGCCCTGTTTTACCACATCTTGTTACGTTTCCAGTGATATTTGGGCGGCGAGTGCAGATTAAGGGTAATTGCCTGCTTAGGTCCCTTGGTAGCCTCTCTTTGGAGTGTAGGAGCAATCCCAAATTATTACTGAAGAGCGACGCGTGGCTCAAATGACCACGCAGGGCTGTGGCTGTCCCTGGAGGGGAGGGTGGCCCCGGAGGGTGAGATGGGAAGTTCGGGACATGGGACCGAATGCCCGTGTTCATCCTCCTTGGTCTTCTGTTCTTACACAGAGGACCTCGCGGGGCAAGAGACGCCAGTTGCCCTCCTTGGGAAGGGAGAAGAGGTCAATGGGGAGCATCACGGAGCCAACACTGTGGAGGGGGTGGGTGGGTTCAGCCAGTGCCCGTTGCCTGGGATGAGCTCTGGGCAGTTAGAACGTGTGTCGGTGACCGTCAGGACGATTTTGGCATCAGATGGCCCCTCCTCTCCCTCCCTCCCTCCCCCCCTCCCCCCCTCCCCCCACTGGCCTGCGCAGCCAGAAGTGACGGCAGCCGTGGAAGCAGCCCTTCTCCCACCCAAATCTGAGCCCTCCTGTGGCTGAGCCCTGAGGGTGTTTCTGTGTGGGGGACACACCGGTAGATGATCTCGGAAGCGTGGTCCCGCGCAGAAAGCTTTCAAAATGATTTATACATTCCAGAAGGATAAAAAACCCTCTGGGAGAATAAGAATACAGAAATGTGCTCAGGCATCAAAATTGTAGTCGTGAAGCCAGGATTTCTAGTAGAGGAGGAAGAAAAATAGAGGGAGGAAAACACCGAGGGTGTAAAAGAGACACCATTTGCAAGGGGAAGAAATTAGGACAAAACCCATAGGTGCTTGTCAATGCCTAAATCTTCCTAAGCAGAATAATGTGCCTAGAAACAGAATCTAGGTTTAAAAAACGTGAAGCGTGCAAAGTGGGCTGAGCCCCGTGACGACATTTTGTGCGTAAGTACGCAAACGTGTGCATGAAGAGAATTGCGAGTTAAAAAAAAAAACAAAAAAACAAAAAAAACCACGACCGTGCCTTTTTGCCAGACTTTGTGCCCTGTCCTTTACTTTTCTTTGCAAATAAGATAGACCCAGGGAGCCAGCCAGGGAGGAATTAAGAATCTGATTCCGTGAACTGTTTGAATAGAGGAGACTTTTCTTTGGGACAGAAGTGTCCTCCTACCCGGGAGACCGCCTACCTTCTTGAGTGTGGGATCCGCCCGTGTTCTTTGCACACCAGGCAGCCGTGACTTATTTGTAAAAACTCATGGCGGGTGGCAACTCGGGTAGGTAGGGATGAGGTTTGGGGGCAGGGACGGAAGGGGAGCGTGGCGAGTCCTTTTTATTTGTAGGAACACGCCAGAAAGTCACGGCAGGTGATTTGAGGTTCTGGAGTCCTTCTCCTCCTCTGTAGCACCCCTGATGACAGTGAGCACCTGTACTATGCAAGGACATGTGCTGAGCGGGTCCTCTGTACGCGTCCTCACGCAGACCCCCACGAGGCAGCCACGAGAAGTGGCTGACATGCCACCTGTCTGCCTTTGCCTTCCCCAGACGCAGCTGGATTCGCCCCCCGTGGACCGTGGGTCCCAGCGCAATTTCTCCGCGACGTTGGTGCCGTCGCTTCCGGCTGCGGTGGCCGTGTGCCACACGTGACTTTGCCACCGCTCCACCTGCGCGGTGGGACCTCCAGGCGTGTTGGGCCCTCAAAAGAGTGGCCACAGCCAGACAAAACCTAGACGGCAGGTTCTGGAACACAGATGGAGTGGAGTTGAGAAGCTAGCTGCTCGGCCCCGTCAAGATGAGGAGTAAAGGTGACTCAGGTGGGGCTTCACTTTCCTTCTGCTCCTGAGCGTTCTTGGACCCCCGTTTACCGTAAACCACAGGAAGCGCGAGGCACACCTAGAACGTCTCGGCATTGTTCTCCAGATGTGACTGCACGCTGGGGCCCTAGCGGGAAGGTAAGAGGAAGGCTTTTTCACCCAAGAAAAGTCCTTTGTAGACTTCTCCGGAGCCGTGAGGCTAAGTGCTCTGACCTGTTTTCCTGTAGCTTCACAAATGAGAACCAGACCCTTGTACAAGACAGAGGTTCAAACACTGCTTTTCTTCCTAGAAACGTCTGCAGGTTTAGGCCTCTCTCTGCACACCTTTGCACACTCTCCAGTCCTGCTCCTGGGCCATCCTACCTTCCGGGTCCTTCCATTTTCCTTGTGAGTTCTCAAGGACTGAAGTGGTTTCCTGCTATTTTCCTTGTTGTGACCACCATTATACCTGAGAAGAGAATGCCTCAAGCAAGCAGCCAGAGATCCCATCTCTATTTTATTGTATTAAAAAAAAAAATGTAATGTTTACTTATTGTTGAGAGAAACAGAGCATGAGTATGGGAGGGGCAGAGAGAGGGAGAGAGGGAGACACAAAATCCGAAGCAAGTTCCAGGCTCTGAGCTGTCAGCACAGAGCCCGATGCGGGGCTCGAATTCACAAATGGCGAGATCATGACCTGAGCTGAAGTCGGACGCTTAACTGACTGAGCTACCCAGGCGCCCCTCCCATCTCTACTTTAAATGGTGTTAAAATGGAACTCTTCCTTCTTCAGTTTGGAAGGAACCATCGATGCGATGCTAGAGAATTACAAGAACGTGACGCGGATCCACTTACGTGAATGTGCCAAGGAAATGATTCGGGACAAGTTCAGTGGCTCTTGTATCATTGGGCAAGAACAAGGTGTGCAGAGAGATGGACGTGGGCTGGGAGCTGTGCTGGGGAGAGCCGTGGCTTCACTGCTGTTGCTTCGAGAAAAGAGCAGGTCATGTTCCTGGTACCTCGACAGGATGCTTGCTGGGATTTCTACAGTCTTCACCTCAAGTCTGGTAGTGGTGGCGGGCGGTTGCTTCCACAGCGTCCCTCAAAGCTTAAAATGTGCTCCAAGCTATTGGGAGACTTCAAAGGCTTGAGCGAGCTATGGCCATCGTAGAAGCAGAGAAGTGTTGTCTGTGTTCCCTTCATCCTAGCCTCCTAGAGTTTACGGGGACAAGGGATCCAGTTGCTTTGGGAGGAGGTGGGGGTCATCTAGAAGGAAGAGCCGGCTGGCTTGGAGTTGTGTTGTGTTCTGTCCACAAGAGCCATCTCAGGAGGTAGAAGGTCTCCAAAGGCAAGAAACCGGACAGGCATTAGATCTGGCCATGGGAGAAGTGGCAAATGATCCCCGAGAGTAAAATAATCCGTGTAACTCAGAGTTGAGAGGGGGGAGTTAGGATATCAACCGGAGATCGAGGAAAGCCTGACGACGGTGAGGTATGGATTACGACATAGAAAGTATCAGATGACCCAGACTTACTAGAATGTAAACTCCAAAGCCAGTCCCATGATGGTTTCACTCCGTGCTGTGTTTTTACCTGGCACAGTGTCTGGGACAGAGTAGGTGCTCAAGAAAGAAACGGATGATGCTACTGGAAAGTACGCTGGCTTCATTTCTTGAAACTTGTTTTAGGTTCCTTGACAGGGGGGGCTGTTAAGCTAAAAGTGTCTACTATTAAGAACAGGCAGGGGGCACCTGGGGTGGGGGGACGCTGAGTCAGTTAAGCGTCTGACTTTTGGTTTCAGCTCAGGTCATGATCTCACGGTTTGTGGGTTCAAGCCCCACATCGGGCTCCGTGCTGATAGTGTGGAGTTGGCTTGGGATTGTCTCTGCCCTCCGTGTCTGTCTGTCTGTCTCTCTCTCAAAGAACTAGCAATGGCGGACAACACAGCGTCTAGGCAAACGTGTGTCTGTGCTCCTGGTGGAGATACGTACTCTACAGGAAGAGACCCGTCTTGCTAGGACACGGAGTACAGGTACAGAGCTCACAGGACAGGAAGGGTGGTCGACCTTCAACTCTACAGCAAGCCTTGAGTTAAGGGCTGGCGAATGGAAACTAATGTTTCCACGTTGCATTTCCTTCTCACCAGGGAGCAGGTTGAAATGTGCTTGTGAAGTCCCCGTGACTCCACGCAAGCACCCCAACAAACCGTGGATTCTACCCACTCCTGTCTGCCCGACCCTCTTGCCCCGTGAATGGGGCTCACAGGTTCCGTCTTCCTTCCTCGGATCTGGCGCCTGCCTCGTTGTCGATCCTGGGTGAGTGAGTTTGAAGTCATCACTGTTGTCATTCGGAAGCTCTCCTGGATGTGGTCTTTTCTGATTTCCCTCGGCCTGACGCCCCGTTATCTGTGGGCAAAGCCTGCCTTGTTTTTCACACACAGCTGCATTCTCTTTGGGGTCCTTCTCTAAGAAGGCCCCTCGTTTCTGCTGCGGATGTGTGCCTGGTGGCTTCTGTAATGACGGTAACTCCTAATAAAATCCGACAAACATTCCGTAGCATTGTAGTTAGAACGTTAGGTGCTGAGAGTGGTGCCTGAGGGGATCAAGTGACGGAGGGCAATGTCACCTCAAAGGGTTTAAGATGGAGATCCGTAGGACTTTGAACTGGGAGGTCCCAAGCAGTATCCTTGGTGACTTGAGGACCGGAGGAAAAATCCAGCACGATACGCTGGTAGTGTATGGGCTTTGTTGTTTTTTGTTTTTTGTTTTTTGTTTTTTGTTTTTTTTTTTTTAGAAAAAAACGCCGCGTTTATCTTCCTGCGCAAGGAATGCCAGACGTTCCTACGTTTTGAGTTTTCGTGCCTGCCTGCCAGTTTTCCTCATTACTTGAGGTCAGGTTCCCATTGCTTTTACTTACTCGAGTTGTTTCTCTGATGTGACCTCCGACCTCGTTTGCATCTCTGATCTCTCTTGCATTTGCTGGAAAACCAAACTGGGTTCCTGGTGGAATTTTGCACACATCTGGAGCTAACAGAATGACACGGAGCTGGTGAGGATCGCCCCTGCGCCGCTCCCTGAGCCTCGGGCGGGTGTGGTGACCCATCCTTTTAGTCACAGCTGCCCCTCCCCCGACTCTGCACCCTGCTTGTGCTCCAGAAGAACGCACTGACTTCCAAACAAGCGGATCAGAGAGTGCTGGAGATCGCAACAAGTACCCCCCGGATGCAGGCGGCACAATGCAACATACTTGTTTTACTCGGCAGCATGCAGACGGGGAAATTGAAAAAAGCAAGAGCCACAGGCAGTGGGATCTCGTGGGCGGCGGCCTTGAGCGGGTTCCTGGTGCCTGGGTCGCGTTCGAGTGCTCTTGTTGAGTCGGGCTCAGCTCCACACCGGGGGCTTGATGACGACGTGCCCTTTCAGCTCATCGGTCAGCACACACCAGCCCAGGACGTTGGGATTCAGGTGGGAGCCCTGTTGCACCAGTAGGATCTGCTCTGGGGACAGCACAGAGTCCCACGTGTACGAGTCCCCGATCTCCCCCACCAAGGACTGGGCCTTCTGAAACCCCCATCCGTAGGCATCCAGGACCATCTTGGGGTGACCTCCTACCGTGTAACCCTGCTTCAGACCCTTTTTCACCAGCGGCTTCCCATTGACCCAAAACTCGGTGATGCCAGTGGAGGACTCCCAGCTGGTACAGATGTGCACGGGGCTGGGGGCCGTCTCGGTCACTTTGAAGGTGGCTTTGGCTCTTCCGACGTACAGGGAGTAACTCCCGACTTTGTCCCTGAAGACCAGGAGCCCACTGTCCTTGCCCGGGGCGTTGTAGGAGAGGCTGTGGGTACGGAGCAGGTCACCGTAGGCTCAGAAGCACAAGGTGGAGTTCTTCAGAGGGTCCTCCAGCTTTGGGGTCAAGGTCACATAGGCAGTAGAAGATTCTCGAGGGAACACAAACACCTTCCCACTGAGGTCCGTGGGGTAGAGCAAGATGACCTTCACCACACATGCAGGGTGAAAATGACCTACCCACCCCCCTGTCTCATCTCGTGCTCTCTGGCCGCCCCCCCCCCCCCCCCCGCCCCGCCCCGCCCACCGTACCTGTCTGAGCAAAGACTCCCAGGAGGCTGGCCAGGGCAGAGACCCAAAGCAGCAGCTTGTCCATGCTCGGCCTGGGGCTGTGCCAGCAGCAGAGTGACTGGGCTGAGGGTACAGAAGGCACCGTGCTTGCACCCCACCCCCCAGCTTCTGAGGCTCACCTCTTAGGCCTGAGGCTCCCCTTGGTTTATATGCGGCCGTAGGACGGGGCTTGGGGGATTTTCCAGCCTGTCTCCAGGGTCAACAGTCAGAGCCCCTGATGGAAGGAGGGTTGGGAAATCACTGGGGCTATTTATTAGGTACGGGGGCTGCCGGGGAGCCCCGCCCCCTGTGACCTGGTTCCTGGCAGGGGGGGGGCGGGAGGAGGGGCCCAGTCAGCCCATGGAGGTGGGGGACTCACCCCTGTTCTCTTTAGGAGCCTCTGCTGAGACGTCCTGAGCTCTGGCCTCCCCGGCTTTGCGTGCGAGGCCTCTTTCCATACGCCTGTAAAGTGGACTTCTGTTTACCTGATATCCTGGGATCCTACTTTCTGCAGATCCAGAAGAGTCCCTTCACCTTTGATCAATTCAATACTGAGCAACATGGTCCGTGCCCTCGGTCAGGGACAAGAGAACTGGAGGGTGCACTTTGTCTCCCCGAAGCTGACATTTTCACTATTACTTTCCTCTTAGTGTGGTGGTTGTTTCCTTCTGCTGGATTTTCCCATTGCTCATTAGGACTGACTTTCCTGGCAATCTGTCCACTGTCTGCAGAGATGTTTGCACAGCCCTCTGTTTTCTTCTTCGAGTCCCTGGCATGGAGAGTGTATTTACGTTAAGTTTTGGTGATAGCTGATTTGTGAGTTACTTGCGTTTATTCATTAATTCCCACGCACGACACTAGGTGCTGGGGATTCAGTGGTGACCTACCGTGGCACAACATCAGTGGGACCTCTGTCTCCATTCCCTCTGCTATTACTAAAAATGCCAAGAATTCTCTTAACTGTCATTCAGGTTATCTTTCTAAGTCTCGGCATTTCCCACTCTCTGACTTTTCCTAGGCTAGATCCCAGGTTGTAAAGCCTTACCTGGCTTGTTGCATAGTAAGGTCCCCTATAATGGAGTTGGGATTATACACCTTATTGCTTTCTTTTTTCTTTAATGTTTGCTTATGTCGGAGAGAGAGGGAGGGAGGGAGGGAGAGCACGCGCACAGGTGGGGGACAGAGGATCTGAAGCGGGCTCCATGGTGACAGCACAGAGCCTGATGTGGGGCTCGAACTCATGAACCGTGAGATCATGAGCTGAGCCGCCATCGGCCACTTAACCGACTGAGCCACACCCAGGCGCCCCCACCTTGTGGCCTCTGAATTAACAGGTCCTTCAGCTCGGAAGCCAGTGCCATCCACGTTCTGCTGCAACCTCCCCGTCAAATCCTCCCCTCCTCCCCTTGCTGTTTCTTGTGCTCGGCTCCCCTGACTGCATTCTTCCTGGTCCTTGCCTCCGTTCTGCCTTATCCGTCTGTTTTACACGATTCTGACATTCTTTACAATCTCAAAAGGCTGTCCTGATGTCTCAATTAGGCGTTATTTTCACCTTTGACTCCCCGGGAGGTGGAGATCGAAGACATGAATAGAATCTACTAGTGGTTGACTGTTGGGAGTCACTAGGGCTCTGTGAACCTTGGTTTCCTTTTCTGAAAAACACCTCCGTGTTTTTGTGAGGCTAAATGAGATAAAATAATATGCACAGAGTGCACAGCGGCGTTTGGAGGCTCTTATTTCCAGTCCTTTAATGGACATTACCGTTATCTGTCTCCTATTACAGATAAAGAGTGTATTTACCTGTCCTCCTCTCCTCATTGAAGCCGAGCACGAGGGCTTACTCATTTTTAGGGGACCCATTTGATTTAATTACTCTTGCACATGAAAAGAGCCTGGTGTATATTTGTGGCTTCAAAGGATTCAAACAGGGCGAGGGCTCTTTACGTGAAACCGCAGCAATAAAAAGGAGAATCCAGTTGAGTGGTGGGAGCAGGTGATGCCAGAAGTAACCTCTACCGGGAACCCCGGTGCCGTGTGGTTCCCCTTCCCCGATGCTCACGAGTCCCATAGAAGTTGAGAAGAATACAGGGCTCACCGACCTCTCCTAGCGTCCGTCATGAACGATCATTCCATTCGTCACAGGTGGCTTGGAGATCAGTGTGGGAGAGAACCTTCTCTCTGGGGCATGACGGTGTGGAGCTGGCCTGGGAGGTGAGTGGTCCTGGGGAGGTCAGAGGTAATGGAGTTTATACTGCCCCCAGTAAATGGGAAAAGGTGGGGGCGGGGAGGCCGAGTCTCTTTTTTTAGTTTCCTTCTCTGGAATATGTTTCTTAGCCCTTGGCAGAGAAAAGTCGGAGCTTTAGGAGTCCTCAAATTGGACGTGGGATCCTTCCAGGTGCAGAGAGGAAGGCTCTGATGTCAGCATATAGGAAAACCGAATCCTGGGTCTTCAGAACTGGGTGGACTTCTCCAAGCGAACCATCCCCGTGGTGGCCGAGAGGCTCCTGGTGCCTCCCTGCCAGCGGATGTTCAGGGCCGAGGTGGCGGTTCCCATCTGGGTGGCTCTGGAAGGGTTGAGGGTCGGGGAGGCAAGATGGCTCTATGTGGATGTTGAGTAGGAGGGGGGCCACCGATGTGCCTCAGGTCGACTTGTTCTGGTTACATCAGTTGGCAGGCAGTAAGGTTTGCCTAAGGGGGCATGGGGGGAAGAGGGCAGTGCCAGGAAAGGGTGTGGCATGAACTCAGAACTGGAGAAAGGCAGAGGTGTGAGAATGGAACATTGCCTGAATGCTTGAGACCCTTTCCAAGGCTTTGGGTGTTAATGGAAGACCTTACGTCACGGTAACCACTGGGACAGACTGGATAGGGAGAGACTGAAGCAGAACATGAGCTAGATCAGCATTTTGGGGCTAATAAAGGATTATTTGCTATGTGTTCTGTTGGCTGTGAGGAAACCTGAAAGCATTCATTTGTAAGCAACGGAAAGACCATGGAGACATTGAGACAGAGCATTAATCTCATAGGCGGTCGTGGAAGTCAAAGGCACGTAATCTTAGACTGATGGCAGCGTCTTATGGTAAGAGGAGAAGGACAAGGATTTTTTTTTTAAAGATTTTAATTTTTTAAGGAATCTCTATACCCGACGTGGGGTTCGAACTCACAACCCAGGAGATCAAGAGTCGTACACTCCGCTGACCGTGCCAGCCAGGCACAGATGAGGTTTTTCTTTTTTTTTTTTCTTTTTTTTTTTTTTTTTTAACAGATACACAGAACGTGGATCAGATTTTTCTCCAAAGTTAACGACTGTGTGTGGTTTGGGAAACTGTGGTGCTTATGCTGCAGAGTTGAGAGGAAGGAAGGAGCTTCTTCGGAGGAGGTGGGGGGAAGTCTGGCCACTCCGATGCTGAATTTGAGATGATAATAGGATTTACACCTAGGAAAGGCCAGCGGCGCATCTGTGATATATGTATGCCACTTGGGATTAAAAATACAAGCTTCGCAGATGAACATAGGGGAAGGGAAGGAAAAAGATAAAAACAGGGAGGCCAACCAGAAGTACAGAGAAGAAACTGAGGGTTGCTGGAGGGGAGGTGGGAGGGGCATGGGCTAGATGGGTGATGGGCGTTAAGGAGGGCGCTTGGGGGGATGAGCACTGGGGGTTCTATGTAGGTGACGAATCACTGGGGTCTACTCCTGACACCGATAATACATGGTAGGTTCGCTAACTTGAATTAAAAAAATAAATAAAAATACAAAAAAAAAACCGTGCAAGGTTCAGAGGAGTCGACCTCTAATACATGGAAACAAACGGATTCTCTCCTCCGGTGGGGAGGAAATGATGTGTCGGGCCGGGGGGGGGCCCAGCCCCGTCTCGAGGGAACATTCGCATTCATGGGGTTGGAGGCAAGGGAAGAGGAGGGAGGCGACCGTGCTTGGCAGAGAGAAGGGTAGCGTATATACTGTCATGGAAACCAAGTTAGCATGTTTGCAGGAGGAACCGGCAGGCGGTGCCCTGTGGCATGGAGAGCATCAGCGAGATCGGGGTGGAAAGGACGCTGGATTTAGCAATAAAACCTTCCTCGGTGACCTTTGGCAGAGCAGTTTCCTTAAAGGGAGCGTGGCAGAAACCGAGTCGCGGGGGACGATGGAGAAGAAGGAAGGAGGTGTCCCTCCCGAGGATCCGTCATTCTGGCAAGTAACGGAAGGAAAGAAGCAGGATTGCTGTAGGGACTCAGGAGCCAGCGTGTTTTTCTCTACAGGTTTTAGATTCTCTTCTTGACAGAAGCCTTTGTTTCTCTGCTTCCCACCCTGTAACATTTTCCCCCAACGACAGAGAAAAATCAGTGTCCACCTGAGATCACGACTGACCTTTCTACCCAGCAGCTATTTCAGACTCTAAATGCCACACTGCAGGCTGCCGGCTGGCGTCTCGTCCCCTTCCCCACGCTGGCAGGGTCCCAGGTGCACCTCTGTCCAGGAGCCTGGGCACCACGGCGTCTGTCCTTGATCTCACTCTGTTCCCAGTTTCTGGGTTCGTCTATAAAAGACGATCCCTGACAACCGTGTCACCTTTCGGGTTCAGTCCTCTACCTGGACCCCACGACCTCCGTGAAATCTCACCTTGGAATTCAGAGTTGCACCCGAAAGCCGCCTCCTCCAGGATGTCACCGGATTTACTCAAGCGGCATCTGGGGGAGGAGATGGAAACAGAAGAGCAAATACGGCGGTGGGGACGCGGGGTAAGGGTGCTGAGCGTTGAGAGGAGGTTCCTTCTCTGTGCCGGAATGTGTTCCCCGTCTTCGGAGGCCGAGCGCTCGCGGGGACGAAGTGCGGGAGGCTCCTCGCTCGGGCGGTGGGAAGAGGCCTTGGCTGGGGCCGCCGTGTCTCGCTCTTGCCCTCTCGTCTGCCCCGACCCCGTTTCTGCCCACCACCCAGATCCAGGTCAGAGCAAGAATTTTCTCGCTCGAGCCATCTCACTCCTATCCCTCAAACCACAGAACCTAGGGGCGAGGCCTTAGGGAAGTTGGCGGCTCGTCCTGCAGGGCATCGCCAGCGTGGCGAGCGCCCGTCCGTCTCCGGCGGGCACTGCTGACTTCGGCTCCCCCTGCGTTGGCCGCGGGCTACTTCCAGAGCATGCTGGCCAGCGTAGACACTGTACATGCTGGTCATCATTCCACAGGGCCCTCTGGTCTTGTGTCTTAGAACCAGCCGGTCGTCTTGTTCTTTGTTTTCCTGACCCCCCATTTTCATCTGAAAATCCCTAGGTACGGTCTTTCCCCCCAACCTCCCGACCTCAAAAAGGCAATTTGCTTTGTTCTCTTGATGCCGAATGGGGGCCGGGGCTGGGCGGCCTGTCTGCCTCCAATCTGAAGCTGTCTGAGCCCGAGATGCCTCGGGGTCTGGGGCTGGTCCACACTTCTCCCCAGTCAGCCCAGCTGGCCGGGCCTGTCTCTCTCGAGTCTAGGCTGCTCCCTCGGCTTGGCGTGGGGCCTGGGGACAGTCTTGATGAACAGGAAGGTGGGTGCCCAGCTGGCTGGTGAGGCCTTCTGTATTGGCCCGGTCACAGCTTTGTGTCCAGATGGCATCCATGTGCCACTTGTCCTTTGGTGACCCTGTGGTGGCCCATTTCTTCTGTGATCTCCTTCCGGCCACGCGATGTTCCTGCACGGACACTGCTGGGCATGAAGTCAAAGATTTTTTATTCCCCGCACGTGTGTTAAGGCACGCTCGGGCTTGGTTTACGTTTCCTGCACCAGTGTGCTCCTGGCCTCCCCCATGTTGAGGATTGCCACCTCTGTAGGCCACCTGTGCCTGTTACCTCACTGGGGTCACATCCAGGATGGTGCGTCTCTTGCCGACCACAAGCCCAAGCTGGTGAATTCAATAGAAAATACACCATCTCCCAGAGACCGACACCAACACCGCTCTCCTATTGGCCCCTGTTTACAGTCAGAGGTTCCTGGAGGTCAAGGGTACCATGTAGAGAGGTGTGGACAAAAGCATTTCTTTACGGATGGACTCCTTTAGCCCTGGCCATTTTTCCCTCCCTGCTTACAAACATTTTACATCTCACGAGCAGACCAGATAAAAAACTATGCCGCGAACTACTTTCGGCGTGAATCCTGCTTTCACGCCTTAGGAAGAAGGCAGAAGCTAGGACTTCGGCTCAGGATGCATGTTCCTCCAGGGACGGGCAGCCCCCCCCCCCCTCCCACCCAGGACACATAGATGGCCTGTTCTCATGCACGAGTGTTTGCAGTGACATCCTGGCTCCCACTTCCCTTGGCCATTTGGCGCTGGGCTTTGGTCAGAGGGTGAATCAGCCCTAGTGACAAGGACAGCATGACTTCAGTTGAAGAATCGCAGGGCCCACCTGAGACTTCTCCGCTTGTGTGATTTAGTTACAGGATCCTTAATACAAGTGCTTCAAAAAGACACTCCTTACCATTTGTTGGTTGAAAAATAAATAGTTGCCCTAAAGAGAGACTCTTGTTTGCATGAATTTATCCCCGCTGGCCACTTAAATAGTGCATATTCAAGCAGAGTAGCCTTTACTTTTGTACGAGAAAACCAAGATCTTTTTTTAAGTTTATTTATTTTGAGAGTGAGTGCATATGGGGAAGGGGGAGAGAGAGAGAGAGAGAGAGAATCCCAAGCAGGCTGCATGCCCTCAGTGCACAGCCCAACGCGGGGCTTGAACTCATGAACCATGAGATCATGGCCTGAGCGGAAGTCGAGAGTCCGATGCTTAACCGACTGACCCACCCAGGCGCCCCCAAAACCAAAGTCTTTTAAAACTATGTTCTGGTTGCAGGCCTGGAAACGGAGCAGAGGGGGAACAGACAGGGGTCTCTTCTGTAGGAACGGTGCCTTCCTTGGAGGACTCTTCTTCTGAAAAATGTATCTTGTTTCTCGAAAGCCTTTGAGAATTAATTCTGTAGTGGCGGCTAAGTCTGGGCAAGCGGCTTTGCTTGCTCTCTGAGGGCAAGCTGTAGGTTTCCATACAGCAAGGCCCACAGTGCCTGCTTTCCTGGGTGGGGGGTGGGTGCTGAGGGGTTAGTTTTCTCCCATGTCTTTTCCTATCAGAGTTCTTGTGACCAGCTCTTCTCTGCTCACATCTCCCCCTTTTTCCTTGGTTGGACAGTTACGTGTTTAATGAAGGAATTCTCTCGTATCTCCCGTTCGAGGTTGCAAATACATTGGAAGAGCCTCGGTAGAATAACACCTACCTGATATGCTCCTACGGTTTGGAAATAAGTGACTCATTACTGTCTCAGTGCCAAGGTCAGTCTTTCCATGTTCCACCTTCTTTTTGTCACGTTTTTAACCATAAAATTAGTATTGGTCACCTGCGATCGCCTCTCCCTTCGACAGATCACCGAAGGTCAAGGGGCCCGAGCCTGTCGGGTGCCTTCTCCTGGAATCTCTTGTCTCCCATGGGAGACTGGGTGAGTCCACAGGTGATGCCAGCATCCTTGTGAGGCTCAGCACCTGACAGACGGTCGGGCAGTTCTGAAGGCGAGGTCCGTGGGTCTTGATGGGGTTTCAGCAGATTTGCGAACTGTCTGAAATTGTGCGCAGAGTTGTGTGAGTGTGGGCACATGTGCATTTTTAAATCAGATCTTCAAAGACGTCTGATCTGCCAAAGATAAAAAGCTATTCATGTAAACTAGGATTTTGTAAGACTATTTCAACCGAAACCCACAGTGAGAAATACATTTTCTCCTGCAATGCCGTACGCACGCATATGCAGCGTTTATATATATATCAAAATTACCCTCACTACGAAGGCTTAAGTCAGAAAAATCGCAGAATGTTTGAGAAATGACAAGTCCTGTGTGGCAGACAGGAGTGGCAGGCATGGAGTGAGAGAAGGGCTGTTGTAGGGGCCTCCTCCCTCCTCTCGGGCCTCCTCCCCAACAGCTCCTCCTGCCTCCTCCTTCACCCAGGTAACATTAGTTATCACGGAGCAACCCCATCACATTACACCTGTATCACGGTGTATTTCCTTTTTCAAAAAAGGTGCATCTTCTAATAGAAAACCGTCACGCTTTCAGAGTACGTGTTCTGAATACAACGTACCGTTCCTGTCCTAAGCCGGGTGGAGCCTGTAGCCTTAAGGAGCTCAGGATCTTGAGCAGGAGCTGGATACGTGCACACCCTGAGCGGGGCGGTGGGAGGGGCCTTTTGGTCACAGAGGAACGGGCACTGCGTTCTCCTTGGGGTGTTCCAGAACGAGGATGAAGCCGGAGTGGAAGATCAGGGTATCTGATGGGGTGAATTTGGGCAGGGAGGGAAGGTGTGGCCAGCTGTGGAGAGGCCTGGCTGTCAGAACGTAAACCTGTGTGTGTTGCCGGTGCCCGGCACAGGGCCCGACACGTTGCAGGCACTTCTTACGACTTGGCACGGATGAGATGGCGAGCGCTTACAAAGACTGAGGCCTGTGATGCGCTTTCTGGCATTGCATAGCTGATAGAAGCATCTGGCGACATTACCCTTGGCGCCGAATCGTCTCCCTTTCTCCTGGGATGAGGAGAAAGGAAGTCACCTGCTAGGAAAGTAGACGTCCATGAGGGCTTTTCCTTCCATCCGATCCTTCCGTGTCTTCGGCCGGGTCCTCCCCTCTCTTCCCCACCTTCCCTTTTCTCAGCCTGTTAGAAACTGGCTGGAGGAGATTATAGCACAGTAAGCCGGTGACAAGTCAAGTCTTGGTGAAGGGCACTGAGCCTTCAGAAGAAAAGAAGGTGGCGGGAGAGAGGAGTCTCCGCAAAGGACCAGAGGATGAGCCTGGCACACAGGCCAGATTCTTAGAAAACCAGATTCAGAAAGTGCCAGACACCCACCCAGTTTGCCACTGCCTGTGTGTGTGTGTGTGTGTGTGTGTGTGTGTGTGTGTGTGGTTGGGGGAAGGGAACCGATATTTGAAGGTCGAGGATGTGACCAGCTCTACAGCAGGAAATCACATCACTTAATTCCCCAAGATTACACAGCAATTTACAAAGAACACTTCGTTTTTTCTCATTTGAGATTTGTAACACTTCTGCAGGCACGGTTTTTCCCACTTCACCACCAGTGCCGCTCCACGTCTGTTGTCGCTGGTGGTAGGACTAATTTACGAGCCACACTGTCCTAGGCTGATTGATTGCCAGGCTCCATTCTTCTAGCCCTCAAGGCAAACACGAGGTGGTTGTATACTTTGCATTTCAGGTTCTCTGTGACTTGCCCTAGATCCCACAGTGGGGGGAGGGAGTCTGGGGACCGGAACTCAGGCTCTCTGACCACATGGCCCACACGCCTGACCACAGATGGAGAGGGTCCCCACAGCTCATAGTATGTGACACGATGGGGCCTTGGACCCGTAGGACGGACTCTGAGTTCCAAATACAGACTTATCACCACCCCTCATCTATCCGTCCTCACAGGGTAAGGACAGGATGCGCAGCTTCAGTTAACTGGGCACATCCTTTTGGGCCCAAACCTATCTCCATTCAAGCACTGCTTAGAGATTTCTCGAAGGTCTTCTCTTTGTCTTTGTAAACAAAGGATGCACACTTACCAGCTTCCTCAAATGTTTACTATGTCTTGAGCTCAGGAATTTGAGATGCATTGGAGGTGTTGCCTCTGTGTTAAATTATCATCAGATTGCAGGGCATTTTTGCGATTTTTTTTGGAAAAAGAACTTTGAGATCTAACTTATCCGTAAAATTTACCGTTTGGGTACGTAACTCTTTAGTTTACTTGTGGGGTTGTACTTCCATCACCATAATCTAATCTTGTGGCCTCATCCTCACCCTGAAAAAGAAACCTGTACGTACTAGCTCTCATTCCTCGCAGCCCTGGGCAACCACTCTTCCGTGGATTCGTCTTGCTAGATTTGCCCTTTCTCGACATTTCACGTAAGCAGAATCGTCCAATGGGTGGTCTTCTGTGTGGCCTCTCTCATTCAGCATTTTCAAAGCTCACCCAGGGCTGCGGCTGGTGTCAGGATTCCATTCCTGTTGATGGCTACGGAATACTCTGTTGTGTGAATACACCGCAATAATTGATTTTTGATTAAGTCGACCTTACATTCATGGGATAATTCCCACTTGGCTGCTGTAGTGTATAATCCTTTTTCATATTGCGCTGGAATCCGTGTGCTGGTATTTGGTGGATGTTTGCACCTCTGTTCATAGGATACGGGTCTGAGTTGGTAAAGATGGGTGCATGTTGCAGATGGTGCAAGAAATCCCGTGTGCCTTTCACCCAGTTTCCCCCAGTGTTTACATCTTACGTGATTATCGTGCAGTATCAGAATCAGGGACTTGATGTGTAGGTACTGTGTGTGTGTGCGCGCGCACGATTCTGTCATTTTATCGCCCGCATGGATTCATGGACCCGTGCTGTGTGGGGAAAGAAATAGGTTCTACTTACATAAATGGGCTAGAAAAAAGCTTAGGGCAGAAAGCCGCCACCGTGGGGCGAAAGCGCCCGAGGTTAGCTAGTGAGATATTGTAATGGGATCACTAGTAAATTGTTGTATCACCTGCAGGAAATTACTTTCTATCTGACGCCGATCTACTAATGTACTTTGATCACAGACTCCACTTGCCCCCCAGGCCCTTTACTTCTTAGGCACACGAGTTAATGATTCTTGTCTGATTGTTTTCTCCACGTTCACGTGGGTAAGATCTTGTTTTCTTCACGTTCACCACGGGGATAATATCTTGTGAGCTCGATAAGTACGGAGACGAAACCTCTGTTTGGGGCTCTTGTCTCCTCCTGGGCATTAGCCGCTCTCGTATTCAATTCAACATCCGCTCTCTTGCCGGACAAGAGAGAACTCCCGACTCCTAGTATGCCACAGTGCTGGAGAGCCCTCTACCCTTCCGTTCATAATATAGGCCTTAAACATCTGCCTACACAAAGAATCCTATTAGACAGGATTATAATTTTTGCTTCAATGATCAAACATAATTTGGAAAACTCCAGAGGAGAAGGGGAGTGAATTACACTCATCTGTATTTTTGCCTACCGTGGTCGTCCTTCCTTCCTAATGTTCCAATTCTTATTTCCTTTCAATTTAGAGGACTTCTTTAAGCCAATCGTTTAGGGTAGATCTGCTGGTGACAGTTCGTAGCTTTCCCTTCTCGGAATATGTCTCGATGCCTGTCTCATTCCTGAAGAACTATTTTCCCCGATTACAGAAGTCTGGCTTGGCCGCTGGTTTCTTTCAGCTCTAGAAACACCTCGCACCCCTTCCTCCTTGTCCTCCACAGTGTGTGTGCAGAAACGTTCTCTCTGGCTTCTTCCAAATATGTTCCTTTCCCGTTTGTTTTCAAAAGTCCTTGCCGGGTCTCAGGGTGGATATTTTTTGCTTTATTCTGTTTGGGGTTCCCCCCAGATTGAGTCTGCACGGTTAGGTCTTTTGACAAACCTGGGAAACTTTCAGTCCTGGGTTTTGCAGGCATTTTTAGTCCTGCCCTTTCTCCTCCTTCCCCAGCACTCTGACGTGAGCCATAGATCTTTTATTACAGTCTTGTTCCTCAGACTCTGTCTTCGGTTGATGTTCTCTTGGTTCAGATCGGAGACCTTCTCTCTGTTTTTCCAGTTCACCGGTTCTTCTCTGTTCTTTCCATTCTTCTGTTGAGCATATCCTTTGCGTGTATTTTGGTTATTTAATTCTAAATTTGTTTGGCAGTGGTTGCTTCTTTTCTTTCCCTAGTACTTGCTGCTGAGACTTATTCACATGTTTTGAGCATGTTCATAATTGCCCGTGGAAACATTTTTATGGTAGCTCCTTTAAAAAATTTGTGTCTGCTCTCAACAATAGCCAAATTATGGAAAGAGCCTAAAGGTCCATCAACTGATGAATGGATAAAGAAATTGTGGTTTATATACACAATGGAATACTACGTGGCACTGAGAAAGAATGAAATATGGCCTTTTGTAGCAACGTGGATGGAACTGGAGAGTGTGATGCTAAGTGAAATAAGTCATACAGAGAAAGACAGATACCATATGGTTTCACTCTTATGTGGATCCTGAAAAACGTAACAGAAACCCATGGGGGAGGGGAAGGAAAAAAAAAAAAAAAGAGGTTAGAGTGGGAGAGAGCCAAAGCATAAGAGACTGTTAAAAACTGAGAACAAACTGAGGGTTGATGGGGGGTGGGAGGGAGGGGAGGGTGGGTGATGGGTATTGAGGAGGGCACCTGTTGGGATGAGCACTGGGTGTTGTATGGAAACCAATTTGACAATAAATTTCATATATTAAAAAAAAAATTTGTGTCTGATAATTCTAACCCGTGTCGTGTTGGGTTAGCATCTGTTGATTCTCTCTGCGCACTCTCTCTTACTCTTTTTTTTTTTTTTTCTTCTTCATTCAGCTGGAAGTCTTCCTGTGTCTTTATATGATGAATTTTGGATTGAAACTTAGGTATTTTGAGTATTACATTGTAAGACTCTGGATCTGATTTAAAACCTGTTTCCGCGGGTCTCCCGTGAGGCTCCTCTGAAGGAAAGGAGGCCCCACCTCTTCACTGCTGGGTGGAGGTAGGAGCCCAGGTCCTCTGTGCAGCCTCTGTTGGCAAAGCAGTGATGGGTCATTGTCACTGCTGGGGGGTGGGGTGGCGGTGAGAGCTCAGGCTCCACACTAGACCTGAGCTGTTATCACCTTGTGGGGAGAGAGAGGGGGGCACGTCTCCGCTGCCTTCCAGGGGCTTCCACTGACATGGTAGCACGTGGCCTTGTTCCTGCAGAATGTGGTACAACTGGGGACCTTCTGTTAGGGCTCCTTGGATCCCAGCCCTGTAGGGAGGGGTGCAGGCACCTTACCAGCACTGCATGAGGCAGAAGCACAAGCTCCCCGCCTGGTCCCCCGAGGCCACTAGCAGGCTCTTGTCTGTCACTCACTGCCTGGCAGAGAGGAAGCTCCCGCTCATGCATTCGGTCTTCTTTGACACCATTCGGGTGGGGGGTTGGGCGTCTCATTACTGGCAAGGGTGAAACGCAGGCTCTCCGCGTGGCCTTTGGCAGGAACGCATTTGGGGAGGCGGTTTTTTTCTGTGGTATTTTGTTGGAATAGGGTCGTTGTTACTGCAAAGTTTTCTGTCCTGTTAGGATACCCTCTCCTGGTCTCTTGTCTAGAGGTAACAAACTTCTCGCGGGGACTTCTCGTCTGCACCCAGGGACTTTTCCAGCTTCTGGTTGGGGACCTAGGAGCCAAAAGAGAGCCGAATGGACTCCCTGCCGTGCTGTTCCTCAGGTCCTGTGGCCTCTGTCTGGTCTCTCTCCTCCTCTCCCCCTGGTGTTCATGTATATGAAACATCAGTCTGTTTGCATTTCATATACAGCATCCAGGGTTTTTCACTGCACTTCGAAAATAGGAAAAGGTACTTCATCTTCCTGGAGGCAGAAATCTTGGGCATTCTGCGCAACTTCTCCTTTACTAAATACAGAGAAGGAGAAGTACCATGTAATTATGCTGTCCTTTAATAGGTCCCCATCTAATTACCTTTATGGAGCTATTTTTGACCTTATGTACATAAATTCTATGTGGTGGTACTGCCTTTCAGCCTGAGTAACTTCCTTTTCTATTTGTTCTATGGCAGGTCTTCCAGCAACACGTTCTGTGTCTGCTTACCCAGGTGTGTGTTCATTTTGCATTGAGCTTGAAAGGTAGTCTTGATGCAAGTAGGAATCCGGGGTGACATTTGCCCCTTCGGGACTTTGGATATGCTGCCCCCGCTGCCTCTGGCCTCTGTTATTTCGCACGAGAAGTCAGTAGTCAATCTCCTTGGGATTCTCTTGGATGTAAGCGCACCGTTTTTCTCCTGCTGCTTTCAAGACTTTATTTGCCATCTCTGGCTTTCGGCCTCTAGGCAGCGATGAATCTAAGCACGAATATCCTTGTCTTTGCCTTGGAGTTTGTTGAGCCTCTTGACTGCAGACGAATGGTTTTCCTCAAATTCGGGGAATATTCATGTGCCTTTACGATTTTTTCCACTCCTCTGATCATACCATCACGCATACTGGCGTGCTACATTTCACAGAGGCGCTCTTCATTTTTATGTTTTATTTATTTTATTTTTCAGATTGAATGATGTGTGTTGATCTGTCCCAAGGTTTGTAACTTGTTGTACAAGCTCAGAGCTGTGACTGAGCCCCCGCGGTAAGTTTGTCCTTCGGTAATAGAGCTGCTCAACTCTAGAAACCTCAGCTGCTTTTTAGCATTTCTAAGTTTGTTGCCATTTTTAATTTGTTGAGCCATTACACCTTGTAATTCTTTAAACATGGTTTCTTTGGTTCTTTTAGCATGTTAATAACAGCTGCTTTGAAGTCTTTAAGTCCAACCCGCGGGACTCTTAACAGTGTCTCTGCATCTTTTTTTCCTGTTTGTGTCACACTTATTTCTTTAGGTCTCACAATTCTGTGTTGAAATATTTTAGAAATTCTTTGTTAAGTGTTTATTTATTTGCTTTAAAAGAGAGAGAGAGAGTGAGATGGAGAGGGGCAGAGAGACTGAACCCTAAGAAGGCTCCACACTGTCAGTGCAGAGCCCCATGCAGCGCCCGAACTCGCAAACCAGGAGATCATGAACTGAGCAGATATCCAGAGTTGGATGCTCAACCGACTGAGCCACCCGGGGGCTGCCTGTGTTGAAATATTTTGGAAAACATATTGTAGCAATCCTGGCTACTGATCCCTCCTTTCAGAACTTGTTGCTCTCACCGGGTTGCTTATTTGTTTGGTGACTTGGCTGGACTAATACTGTGACATCCACCCTACCCCTACCCAGTGTGAAGCCTCCAGATTCTCTGCTCAGATTTTTTCCATTTATTTAAGGCTGGTTACCTTTTGATCTGTACGGTTCAGTGCTGAGCCACCGATCGGTCAGAATTGAAGCTCTGTGGGATGGGATGGGATGGGGCTGGGGGGGGGAGTGGGCCTGGCTAGCTTGTCCTTGGCTGACCCAATGGGGCGGGGGGTGGGCGTGGCCAGCTTGTCCCTGGCTGACCCAATGGGGCGGGGGTGGGCGTGGCCAGCTAGTCCATGGAGGACCCAATGGGGCGGGGGGTGGGCGTGGCTAGCTGTCCTTGGCTGACCCAATGGGGCGGGGTGTGGGCGTGGCCAGCTAGTCTTTGGCGGACCCGATGGGGCAGGGGTGGGCGTGGCCAGCTCATCCCTGGCTGACACAATGGGGCGGGGGTGGGCGTGGCCAGCTTGTCCCTGGCTGATCCAATGGGGCGGGGGTGGGCGTGGCCAGCTCATCCCTGGCTGACCCAATGGGGCGGGGGTGGGCGTGGCCAGCTAGTCTTTGGCGGACCCGATGGGGCGGGGGGGGGGGGGGTGGGCGTGGCCAGCTCGTCCCTGGCTGATCCAATGGGGTGGGGGTGGGCGTGGCTTGCTGCTTTCTGGCTGACCCACCCAGAACTTCCCAGGGAGTAGCTGGGGACTCGGAGATGGTGCAGCGGCTGCTGGGCAGCGCAGATCCTCTGCGGCAGTGAGCTGGAGGAGATGGACTCTGCTCGTGTTCCCCAGCTGCCCAATTCACCTGCAGTAGCTCTTCCACAGCACTGCTGGCAGGGTGGGTTGGGGGGTGGGGAGGCGGGTGGGGGAGGGATGGTATAGGCACAACCACCTGCCAGTCTCCCCCTGTTTGTACCAAGTCCATTCTTGTCAAGTTTCCGTAGACGGTGCCCACTGAATGCTTCAGTGTGTTGTAAGCCGGAGACTTAAAAATGATTCTTTGATGATTTTGACCAGTTGAATAGGTATGTCTGCAAGTGAGTGGTTTTGTTGAGCTGCTCACGTTTCTATTCCCTGAGTCTTGATGCTTACGTTTTGCTTTTTGCTTTTTTTTTTTTTTTTTTTTTTAACCATAACGATATCAATTAACACGTATTTAAGTGTCAGACACTGGGTGTGGCACTAGGGACGCAGAGATGAGTCCCCAGCACCGGTCCTTGGAAAGGTAACAATCGAATCACTCTCCCTTACATGAGGGTACCATAGGGGCAGGAAAGGGTGCATCACAGAGTACTGCAAACACAGTGGACGAAGGGCCTGGATTCTCCCCGGAGGTGAGCTTTGTACAAAGAGGCAGCATTTGAATTGGGTCTGGAAAGATGAATGAAAGTCTGCTTTTTGACAGGAAAAAGAAGGTTTTATAGACAGTTGGAGGGTACAGAAAGTCAGTTGCTGGGTTCAGGACCATGCAGATGATATAGAAATTATAGAATATTTTAAGCCATGGGAAGCACTTTGGATTTAAAAAATATTTCATTGAAAACGTTTGCCATAGGCCATTGTAATAGATTTAAGGTGTACAGTGTATTATTTTGATACATTTAGATACTGTAATGTGACTGCTAAGGTAGCAATATTACGCTAGGTAATTACAGTACTGTATTGTCTGTATTCAGTACGCTGTGCATTTGATCTTTGTGGTTTGTTTACTACTCATGACAAGTCCGTACCCTTAAACACCATCAATCTTATGCCTGCCCCTCCCCGCACTTTGGATTTTATCCTTGTTGGTGTAGGAATATTTGTGAAGGGTTTTAGAGGAGGGAGATGAGAGGTTCACATCAAATAGCTGTCAGGCGTGAGACCAATCAAGGACACTCACTTAGGAGGCTGTGTCAACGTACAAGGCTTCATTCCTCAACAAAGTCTCTCCTACATTCTCTGCTCGAGTGCTGCTTTGTTTCTAGTACATGCCACGACTCCTCTCACCTTTTAGCTTTTAATATTCCATTTTCTCTGCAAAAATCTGGGTGAGAGACAGAGAAGGTGATCTTAGGTTAATGTTTTGGGCAACCAAGTAGCCAGTGGGCGGTAAAAAACCCGTCTCTCCGAGGAAGTGGCATTTAAATGGAGATCTTTACTCACAGAAGCAAGCTAGAGATTTCAGGCAATTTTAGAAGCAGAAGTTTCCTTGGGATCTTACCACCATGACTTTCCCGAAGACAGTGTCTCATGGCAGAATAGCTGCAGCAGGAGATCTGGCAGCGTGGGGAAAGAAAGGGAGGAAAAAGAGCAGTGTTTTTCAGAGTTCATACCATTTTTTTTTGTGCGAGCAGTCCTCATAGGTTTTCCAGAAAGTTCTGTATGTGCCAGCCGAATGTATCTTTCCGTTTAAAAAGTTGCCAAAGGGGCATCTGGGTGGCTGAGTCGGTTGAGGGTCCAACTTTGGCTCCAGTCATGATCTCACGGTTCGTGGGTTCGAGTCCTGCATCGGGCTCTGTGCTGACAGCTCGGAGCCTGGAGCCTGCTTCGGAGTCTGTCTGTCTGTCTCTCTCTGCCTCTCCCCCGCTGGCACTCTGTGTCTCTCTCTTTCTCAAAACTAAGCATAAAAAAAAAAGTTGCTGAAGAAGAAATAGGTTTCTGAACTTGAGGACATTTGTGTAGCACTTACTCAACACCTGTCTTGTGGGAACACTCTCTTCTAGTCATCTTTGAGTTTTACTTTCCAAGAAGCAGAAGAGACCTAAACGCTTGAAGATTAGAAAGCACCAGCCCTACTAAAGGACAACCCTGTGCTGGAACAGACTTGCGGCAAAACCCCGGGGCATACTATTGTGGCAATTAGTTTTGGGCGCATGTAGAATCAGAAGTGCGCGTTCTTGATTGGCACAACAGGCTCTCCTCCAGCTCCCGGTCTGAGGGCCCTGCCTGGTACGACTCTGCCATCCACAGGGTGTCTCCGTCCCGTGCTCCGTTTTCTGCCTCCGGGTGAAGGTGAAGACGAGGCAATGAAACAAAATCTCCCCCTGCTTCTTAACTCTGCTTGGAAAGTGGTACCTGTCATTTCTACGCACTTTCCGTTGGCGTGAGTCCTTCTCGTGGCCACGCTTAGAAGCGAGGAGGCCGGGAAATGTAGTTGTGAGCTGGGCAACTGCTTTCCAGCCGCCACGCCACTCTCTGGGAAGGGGACACTGATCCTTGGTGGACAGCTAGATGGCGGTTTGTGCCGTGGGGTCCTACTGTCTTTAGAGCAATACTGAGTTTCCTGCACTTACATCTAAGAACTTATCAGAACTGGTGTTTAGGTAAGTTTCATTAAACATATCTTCCAGCATATGAAATAAACTTAGCTTGTCTAGTTTCATGGTATTAAATTCTTTTTAAAAAAAAGTTGTTTTTTTTTTTTAACGTTTATTTATTTTTGAGAGACCGAGAGAGACAGAGTGTGAGCAGGGGACAGGCAGAGAGAGAGGGAGACACAGAATCCGAAGCAGGCTCCAGGCCCCGAGCTGTTAGCACAGAGCCCGGCGCGGGGCTCGAACCCACAAACTGTGAGGTCATGACCTGAGCCGAAGTCAGAGGCTTAACCGACTGAGCCACCCAGGTGCCCCGGTGTTAAATTCTTTTAACGCATTGTTGATTTTGCTAAGGTTTTGAGGATTTTTGAATCTGTATGAGAGCTACTGTTCTGATGCTTGCCTTTTTTGTAACATTTTTATATAATTTTGGTATTAGTTTAATGCCATTCCCAAAGAACGACTTAGGGAGTATTTCTTTTTCTATTCTCTGGACGACCTTGTAGATAATTGGTATCATTTCTTCCTTAAACATTTTGTATAATTCACCAGTGAAACCTTCTAGGCCTCCTGATTTCTTTTCTGGGAGGCTGTTGTTTAATTTAAAAGGTTTAGGCTTATTTTTTTTCTTCCTTTGTTTTGAGAGCAGGCATGCAAGTTGGGAAAGGGCAGAGGGAGAGGGAGAGAGAGAAGCTTCAGCAGGCTCCATGCTAAGCTCGAGCCAGACACAGAGCTCAATCCCACTACCCTGAGATCACGACCTGAGCCAAAATCAGGTCAGATGCTCAGCTGATTGAACCACCCAAGCGGCCCTACAATCATCACTTGAAACTCTTGCTCTCTCTGTGTTTGAAACTATTTCTTTTCATGCAACTTCAACAAGGAACCTATCCAATGACCTAGAATGAAGCAAAGCATTCCTAGATTTACTGTTATATAGAAAAGGAAAGGACTGTCCATAGGTGCTTTGAAATGACAAAGAATACACGAGTGCCAGTTGGGGGGCTCTTTCCAAAATTCTGGAAATTCACTGATTCCTACCAAACACTGTGGCCTGAGACCCAGCATCTGAGCGTGGGAGACTATCACTCACAATCCTGCAGAGAGAGAGAGAGAGAGAGAGAGAGAAGAACCACTGGCTCAGTTGGGATCACATGACATTCGGTGTCACATACTACTTACATTGTAAGACGTTGCTCATTTATCAACTGAAAATGTATAGACATTAGAAATTTGCTCGTCTTGTGGAACACTCGCAGAACAAGTTACTTGCAATCCAAGGTTTCACTGTATTGGTAATTTTTGACTTTTTTTTTTTTTTGTGGTTAGCTTGGATAGAGATTTATCACTTTTATTGATCAAAGAACTAGCTTTTGGGTTTTATGGGCTTTCTCTGTTTCACTGTTTTCAGTTTTATTGATTTCTTCTCTAACTTTTATTGTATCTGCTGTAGGTTATTATTGGTATCCTTACTCGTTTCCTGACGTGGAAGCTTGGTTTACGGATTCT
This sequence comes from Panthera pardus, assembly GCF_024362965.1. Lineage (NCBI taxonomy): Eukaryota > Metazoa > Chordata > Mammalia > Carnivora > Felidae > Panthera > Panthera pardus. The sequence continues at coordinate 4,299,485 of NW_026526777.1, read as the reverse complement.
GGATCATCTTTTTTAATACATGCATCGAATGCTACAAATTTCCCCCGAAGTATAGCTTTTACCTTATCTTACCAAATTTGATAACTTGAGTTTTTTATTAAAAAAAAATTCCCCTTGAACATTCTTTGACTCAGTTTTGTTTTGTTTTTTTTAGAAGTGTATAGTGTATATCTGGGAACTTTCCAGCTATCTTACTTCTAGTTTCATTCTGTTGTGGTCTGAGAGCGTGCTTTGTATGACTTTTATTATTTTACGTGTGTTTTTTATGGCCCAAAATGTATTCATTCCATTGAGTGTGAAAAGGCTGTATATTCTGCTCTTGGATGAACCAGGCTATAAATGCCAGTTACTTCCAGTTGATTGATGGTGCTGGTCAGTTCAACTATGTCCTGACTGATTTTCTGCCTGCTGGATCTATGGGTTTACTGATGGAGGGGGGGTTAATCCTGGATTTGTCTCTTTATCCTTTTAGTTCTAACGGATTTGGCCTCCTTTAGTTTGATGCTCTGTCGTTAGGCATATACACATTAATGGTTGTTGTATCTTCTTGGAGAATCAGCCCTTTTATCATCACGTAATGCTCTTCCTCATCCTAGTTAATTTTCTTTGCTTTGAAGGTCTACATGTATCCAGTTAATCAAGCGACTCCAGCCTTCTTTGGATTATTGTCAGCCTGGCATATTTTTCTACATCCCTTTCCTTTTAATCTATTTATAGTTGGTTTCTGGTAGACAACTTACAGTTGATCTCTTGTTTGTTTGTTTGTTTGGTTGTTTTTTTTGATCAACTGTTTCTTTAGTTGGTATATTTAGACCATTCACATTTGAAATGATTATTGGTATAGTCGGATTACTGTCTGCCATACTGGTAAGCATTTTTTATCCATTGCATTAATTCTTTCAACATTTTCCTCTTTTTGTTCTCCATTGGTTTTGTCTTTTAAGTTTAGATGTAAATTCCAGTTAACGTACAGCGTAATGCTAGTTTCAGGTGGACAGTTCAGTGATGCGACATTTCTGTACAATGCTCGGTGCTCGTCAAAGCACACGCACCCCTTCATCCTTATCACGCATTACACCCATCCACCTCCCCACCTCCCCTCTGCTAACCATCCTTCATTGGTTTTAACTGAGCATTTTATATGACGACATTTCTGTTCCATCAGCCTGTCGATTGTACTTCTTTTTTTTAAAATTATTTTTTAATTTTATTTTTGAGGGCGAGCGAGCAGGTAGGGGCAGAGAGAGACACACAGAATCCAAAGCAGGCTCCAGGCTCCGAGCTGTCAGCACAGAGCCCGATGTGGGGCTCGACCCCACAAACTGTGGGATCTTGACCTGAGCTGAAGTCGGACACCTAGCCGACTGAGCCACCCAGACGCCCCTCAATTGTACTTATAAAAAGCTTTTGTTAGTGGTTATCGAACAGTGTGCGGTATCTATTTACAAATAACTTAGGTCCACTTTCAAATAATGCTGTATGACTTCATGAGCAGTGAAGGTACTTTATAGCCATGTTTCCATTTTCTCAAGTCCCTTGTCACATTGCTGCTGTTCACTTCACCCATCCATAAGCTCTGGTCACGTAATGTGTGTTACCATTATATTGAAGAAAGTTATCTATTTAAAAAAAATTTAAGTTATTTATTTTGAGAGAGACAAAGACAGTGCAAGTGGGGGAGGGGCAGAGAAAGAGGGAGAGAAAAAGTCCCAAGCGGGCTCCACATTGTCAACACAGAGCCCCATGCCGGGCTCTATCTCATGACCACAAGATCATCACCAGGGCCAAAATCAAGTCAGACGCTTAACCGAGAGCCACTCAGGCACCCCAGAAGTTATCTGTTAAATCAATAAAGAATAAGAAAAATATTTTATTCAACCTTCATTTATTCCTTCTCCTTTATTTATGTAGATGGGGGTTTCTAACCTCTATCATTTTCCTTTTTGAAGAAAGTTAGCATAATCTTGGAAGATAGGTCTGATGACAAATTCAGTTTTTATTTGTCTAAGAAAGTATTTCTCCTTCGCTTTTGTAGGATAATTTCACTGGTTGCAGAATTCTAGGTTGGTGGTGTTTTTTCCCCCTAATACTATATGACTAGTTTCTTGCATGGCTTCTGAAGTCAAGTCCAATGTGAGTCTTCTCCTTGTTTCTCTCTAAGAAAGGAATTTTTCTTCCCTTTGGCTTCTTTGAAGATTTTTCTCTTTGCCTCTGATATTCTGCAGTTTTAATATAATATGCCTGGGTGTAGATTTTTTTTTTTAATGTTTATTTTTGAGAGAGACAGAGACAGAATGTGAGTGGGTTAGGGGCAGAGAGAGAGGGAGACACAGAACCCAAAGCAAGCTCCAGGCTCCGAGCTGTGAGCACAGAGCCTGACGTGGGGCTTGAACCTACAAGCTGTGAGATCATGACCTGAGCCGAAGTCAGACACTCAACCGATTGAGCCATCCAGGCACCCCTGACTGGATGTAGTTTTTTTGGTATTATTTTTTTGTGTGTGTTCTCTGCATCTCCCAGGTCTGTGGTTTTGTGTCTGTCATAAGTTTTGGAAAACTCTGTGATTATTCGAATATTTCTCCTTTTACTTGTCTCCTTCTGGCCCCCCCTTATATGTATTATGCCCTTTGTGATTGTCCTGCAGTACTCGGATGTTCTCTTTTACTTAGTTTATGTATTTTTTTGGATTTCATTTTTGGAAGTTTCTGTGATGCCTCTTCAAGCTGGTTGATTCTTTCCTTGACCATGTTCGGTCTACTGAGGAGTTTGCCAAAGGCATTCTTCATTTCTGTGAAAATGCTTCTCATCTGTAACGTTTCCCTTTGGTTTTTTTATTTCCACCTCTCAGCTTCTGTTACCGATCTATTCTTGCATGTTTTCCACTTTGTCATTTGTACTGATATCATATTAATCAGTTATTTAAAGCAATTTTTTTAAAACGTTTATTTATTATTGATGAGCAGGGGAGGGGCAGAGAGAGAGGGAGACACAGAATCCGAAGCAGGCTCCAGGCGCCTAGCTGTCAGCACAGAGCCTGACGCGGGGTTTGAACCCACGAACCGTGAGATCATGACCTGAGCTGAAGTCGGGCGCTCAGCTGACTGAGCCACCCAGGTGCCCCTCTTCTTCTTCTTCTTTATTGTATTTTATTTTATTTACTTTTGAGACAGAGACAGAGCATGAGCAGGGGAGGGGCAGAGAGAGGAGGAGACACAGAATCGCAAGCAGGCTCCAGGCTCTGAGCCATCAGCACAGAGCCCGATGCATGGCTCAAACTCACAAACCACGAGATCGTGACCTCAGCCGAAGTCAGACACTTTACTGACTGAGCCACCCAGGCGCCCCTTATCAGTTAGATTCCCAGTCTGAGAATATATCAAAATCTCTGCCATATCCTTGTGGTTCTGAGGCCTATGTTGTCTCTTCAGACTTATTTCCTCTTTTATCACGCTTTGTTTTTTTTTTCTTCTTGTAAGCTGGACATAATGTATTAGGTAATAGGAACCGAAGTATATTCAGTGTGAGGTTTCAGATTCATTTATCGGGCTGAAGTTAGGCTGTGTTTCCTGGTAGCTGTAGCTGTGTGTCTCCTCTAATGTCCTTGATTTCACCCGCGTTGTCTTTGGATTTCTCTAGAAACTCCTTCCTGAACCGAGGCGTGTCTTGGGGTTTTCTTACTCGCCAGCCAGGGTGATGCTGGGTCTCGGATGTGGTGGCAATGTTTTGGACAGGAGAGTTGTTCTGTCATGCTATGATCAACCTTCTGTTTTGTTTTGTGGACTCTGACCTTCAGAAAAAAAAAAAAATAATTTTTTTCTCCCCTAATGCGAGAAAGGACCACCAGAGGGTGGTGTAATCGCCTTCTCTTCTAATCTTTGAGTGCTTTCTTTCACAAGCTAGGGAGCATTCTTCAAGGAGTCCTCACTCGTTTGTGTAGAGGAAAATTGAGGCACATTTGGGGAGGGATGGGGGGGAATTTTTCAGTCCTCTGAGCATTTCACCCCTGGCCCTAAAATTTCACGCTAAATTTAGGAGACCACCCCCTCCCCCCCCCCCCCCACCTCCTGCTCCCGTCGCTAACCAGATCCACCTTCCTTAGAAGGCACTTCTAAAATGTCCACAACTTCTTGGGTTCTTCTGGAGGGCGGGACTTCCTGCGCTGCCCTGGAGTGTGGACCCACCAAAGCCAACCGGGCCTCCCGAGGCAGCGGTGCTGGGTGATGCCTTGTTGGGAACCTCGTGACACCCTGGACCAGAACCAGCCGGTCAAGCTGCTCTCGGATTCTTGACTTCAGATACGATGCGAGATAATCAATGTTTGTGTGTTAAACTGGCGACTAATGCAACTATTCAGAGGATATCTATTATTCCTTAAGCATGTTCCTTAGCAGCCGTGCCCTCCCGCTCATGGCGCACACGTGGGCCGGGGCACACACGTTCCTCCGCCGCCTTCCAGAATATGTCTTCCTATCTACTTGCTTAAATGTTATAATTTTGCCCATCTCATCACATGTTAGTGCTATTCAAGTGCCATTTCGAGCTGGCAGTCTGGAAAATTGCCTGGGTAATCCAGGCCTTGATCTGCCTCCCTTTGGGGGTGGGGGTGGGGGAAAGCAGTCCGAGGCAAGTCTTCATAATGGGGTTCAGGGCTCTGTTCGCTGAGGTCAGAGACGGACTCTGGGAAGCAGCGGATGCGGGGGCCCCTGTGGGTCCTGGGCTCGGCCACGGCCTTTGCTTTCTTTACGGTCGGATCATCTCGTCCAGAGCAAAGCACGTCCACCAGGTAAGGGGAGGCAGGGCAGCATGGAGACCTACGTGAGCGAGGGCGGCATTTCTGGTGACTTTGCTCTGGTGTTGGTGCTGGAGGCAGGATGGGGAGTGCGTTCCGGGCTGTCAGCGCACACTCAGTAACTCAGCGCTTATCGACCCCGCAACGTGCCTGCCCCTGCTGAAGGTGCTAAGCACAGTGGTAAACACAGACTCCTGTACCTCCGGGAGCTCATGCTCTGGGGGCCCTGAGTTCAGGTCGGTCCTTGTGTCCTGGTCGGAGTCAACACACGCTTGCAGGGGAGAATCGTTAGGCATCTGTCTTTCCCTGTAATCTCTCTTCTAACTCTGCGGAAGGAGAAATCCGTGAAGTCCTCATAAGTTGTGTTTTGTAGAGACAGAACTTCCGAAACTCCGTATAAATTACAGGGGAGGAATACCCTGTGTTGTAGCTATGCCTCAGAGTACTAGTCCTGAAGTCATTTCATAACAGAGACAAAAATAGAGAAACCCCAAACCGAAGGATGTCCACGAAGTATCATTTGTTCATGGGGAAAAAAACAACAGCACACGGATATTTAGATTTGGATGTTGGTGATTAAAGCTGGGCTGCAGGGCTAAGGAGTTCTTGTGGAAGGTGGGGTAGCCGAGGGGAGTGGGCTCCCATGGGTCATCTTAACAGGCCTGGGCATGGGCTGCGGCCCCACGGAACTGGCTCCCCGCGTCCCCGGCTCCCCGCGTCCCCACCTGTGGCAGGGCAGCAGACTCGTGTGTCCATTAGGGCCCCATTGCAAGAAGCGGAAACCAAAAACCTACTTAAAAAGGTGGTGGTTGAGGGAGCAGGCCACTCGGATAGCGGTGAGGACTCGGAAGCCGTCGATGCAACCGGGCAAGGACTCTTGAGCAGCGGCTGGCTACTGGCTGGACTCTAGAATACCTTTTCCTCCCTGCCAGCTGCCACCACAGTGGTCTCCTGAAACCCAGGAAGCTGGTCCCTGGAGACTAGGGTGCTGCTTCAGGAAACTCGGCCTTGCTCCAACCCGGCTCACCACCAAACACCTGCGGGTCCAGCATCCTTTTAGTGTAGGCGTCCACGGGGCAGTTCTGGCCAAGGAGGCGCAGTTGATGTCTGCGTGGCCAGGGTGGCATGCAGGGACGCCAGGGAAACTTGCTTTTTTGAAGAATGCGATAGACCTTTGGGGGGGCTGGCTCTTTCCCCTTCTCCCTACCTTGGGCATGAACCTGGTGGTTGGAGCCGCAGAAGCCATTTTTGACCTGTGAGGTTACAGCCAACAGGCTTTGGAAGAATCCTTAAAACTACTTCTTCCTGGACTGTCTACTCTGAACTTTTTGGAATGAGAGACATTAGAAATAATATCTGTTAAGCCACTGTTGGTCCAGAAGGAGTTCTGGTCTGGGCAGCTGAACGCACTCTAAATTTGCATAACATCTTGCCCCTCCCTAACCCATTTTTTTCTCTCCCTGTCTCCTCTTTGTTTAGGAACGCCTTCTTCTGTCCGAGCTTGTGGGATGGGGTGGACAGTACCCAAAGGGCCACACCGACAGAAGACAGTGCTGAGGCATATTGGAGGACATTAATCTAGTCGATTAATGTCGGACATAGCCGAATGGGCCTTTTTTGGGTCTGTTTTGTTAAAAACGTTTTAAACTTCTTCAAATTTGGACCTACAACTGACCTATAACCTCGATTCCCGGGGTACAACGTAATGATTCAATATTTGTACACACTGCCAGGTGATCACCCATCCATCCCTATGGAAAGTTAGCTTTCAGGATTTACTGTGAACAACTCTCAAGCATGCTGTACAATATTCTTGTGGTCCCCCTGCCGTAGATGACGTCCGCGTGACTTCTAACTAGAAGTTTTTACCCTGTTGACCACTATCACCGGCTTTGTGCCCCGGCAACCACCATTCTGTTTCCTGTATCTGAGTTTTGTTTTGTTGATTTGTCTCTTAGATCCTACATCTAAGTGGAAGTGAAAGCATACAGTGTTTGTTTTCTGGCTGACTTCTTTCTCTTCCCGCCATTCCCTCCAGGTCCCTTCATGTTGTTGCAGATGGCAAGATCTCATTCTTTATGGCTGAGGAATATTCCATTGTGTGTATACACCGCATCTTTTTCCATTCATCCACTGACGGACACTTGGGTTGTGTCCCCACCTTGGGTATTGTGAATAAAGCCGCCGTGAACTTAGGGATGCGTGCATCTTTTCAAATTAGCGGTTTTGTGTTCTTCAGATAAATACTCAGAATTGCTGGGTCTCATTCAGAAGGTTGCCTTTTCATGTTTTTGGTGGTTCCCTTTGCTGTGCAGGAGTTTTTAGTTTCACGTTAACAGTACCGTTTGTTTTTGTTTCTGTTGCCTTTGAGTTTGGAGTTGACCGAAGTCAAGTGGCTCACCACCTATGTTTTCTTTCAGGCAGTTTTATGGCTTCAGGTACTCAAGTCTTTAATCCATTTTGAGTTAATTTCTGTGTATGATGTAAGGCAGGGTCTAATTGCATTCTTTTGCATGTGGCTGTCCAGTTTTCCCAGCACCATTTGTTGGAGAGACCATCCTTTCCCAAATGTGCATTTTGACTTCTTTTTTCAAAAATGGACTATGCGTGGGTTCGTTTTGGGGGCACTATTCTGTTCCATTGACTGTGAGTCTGTTTTTATGCCAGTACCAAATTGGTTTGATTACTATAGCTTTGTAACATAGTTTGAAATCAGGGAGCACGATGTCTACAAATTTGTTCTTAAGATTGCTTTGGCTATTTGGGAGGTCTTTTGTGGTTCCATACCAGTTTTAGGATGTTTTTTCTATTGCTGTGAAAAATGCCATTAGAATTTTGATAGGGATTGCATTGAATTTATATATTGCTTTGGGCAAGAGGGACATTTTAACAATATTCTTCCAATCCACGAGCATGGATTATCTTTTTATTTGTCGTCACTTTCTTTCATTAGTGTCTTAAAGTTTTCGGTGTATAGCTCTTTGGTCTTGTTAAATTAATCCTTAAGTACGTTCTTTTTCTTTTTGATAAAATTATAAATGGGATTTTTTTTCTTAATTTCTCTTCCCCACAGTTTGCCAGTATATAGAAACACAAGCAAATTTTGTATATTGATTTTGTACTCTGTACCTTGACTGGATTTGTTTATTTGAAGTGTTTTGGTAGAGTCTTTAGGGTTTTCTGTGTATGAAATCGTTTCCTTAAATAGTGACAGTTTTATTTCTTCCTTTCCACTTTGGATGCCTTTTATTTCTTTCTCTTGCCTAATTACTCTGGCTTAGACTTCCAACACTATGTTGAATAAAAGTGGTCAGAGTGGGCATCCTTATTGCGTTTGTAATCTTAGAGGGAAAACTTTTAAGTTTTTCACAACTGAGTAACGATGTTAGCTGTGGGCTTAACATATATGGTCTTTGTTATGTTGAGGTACGTTTCCTCTCTACCCACTTTGTTGAAAGCTTTTATCATGAGTGGATGTTGTTTTGTCAAATGCTTTTCCTGCATCTGTTGAAATAATAGGACTTTTATCCTTATTTTGTGGACAAGGTATATCATGTTGATTTTTGTGTATGTCAAACCGTCCTTGCATATCTGGAGTAAAACCCATAGGATCGTGGTATGTGATCCTTCTAATGTACTGTTAGGTTTGTCGTGCTAACATTTTGTTGAGATTTTTGTACCTACATTCATCAGGGATCCTGGCCTGTAATTTTCTTGGGGCGAGGGGTTGATGTCCTCGTCTGGTTTTGGTATGAGGGTAATGCCGCCTCCGAAAATGAGTTTGGAAGCAACCTTTCCTTTTCAGTTTTTGGAAGAGCTAGAGAAGGATAGGTATTAAATCTTTTTTGAACATTTGGGAGAATTCACCAATGAAGCCATCTGACCCTGGACGTGTGTGTTGGGAGTTTATGATTACTATCGATTGATCTATTCAGATTTCTAACTACTTCATGCTTCAGTCTTAGAAGATTGTATGTTTCTGTGAATTTATCCATTTCTTCTAGGTTGTTCAGTTTATTGGCATATAATTGTTCACAATCGTCTGTTAGGATCCTTTGTATTTCTGTGGTGTTGGTTGTAACTTCTTTCATTTCTGATTTTGAGTGCTCTTTTTTTCTTGGTGAGTCTAGCTAAAGATTTGTCAATTTTGTTTATCTTTTCAAAGAACCGGCTCTTAGTTTCGCTGTTCTTTTCTTTCTAGTCTCTATTTCATTTATTTCTGCTCTCATTTCCTTCCTTCTAGCTTTGGGCTTTCTTCTTTTCATAATTTCTCTAGATATAAAGCTAGATGGAGATTTTTCTTGTTTCTTGAGGTAGGCCTGCATCACTCTGAACTTGCCTCTTTTAGAACCACTTCTGCTGTATCCCATAGTTTCTGGAATGTTGTATATCCCTTTTCATTTGTCTCAAGGGTTTTTTTGTTTTGTTTTGTCTTAAATTTCCCCTTTGATTTATTTGTTGACCCAGTAGCATGTTGTTTGATTTCCATGTATTTGTGATTTTTACACTTTTCTTCTTGTAACTGATTGCTGGTTTCATACCAACATGGCTGAAAAATATATTTGATACAATTTCAATCTTAAATTTACTGAGACTCATTTTATGGCCTTACATGCAATCCATCCTGGAAAATGTTCCATGTACACTTGAACGATGTATATTCTGCTTTTGGATGGACCATTCTGTATATATCTATTAAATCCATCTGGCCTAATGTCATTTGAGGCTGATGTTTCTCTACTGATTTTATGTCTGGATGATGTTATCTGTTGACACAAAGAGGGTATTAAGGTCCCTGCTATTACTGTATTGCTGTCAATTTCCCTCTTCAGGTCTGTTAACATTTCCTTTATATATTTTGGTGCTCCTGTTAGGTGTATATCTATTTACAAATGTTATGTCTTCTTGTTTGACCCCTTTCTCACTCTGTAATGCTGGATGCGCCTTTTGTAGCCCACAGGCTCCATGCAATGTATCAGTCAACCCTAATGCTACAGGGTTGTAGCATTTCTGCTACAGGGAATTAGCATTTCCTAATTTATATTTCCTGAATACAAATACCATCCCAACTGTGACACTGTTTCTCTGGGCATCTGGGTAGAACCACATGAAGTGGCTAATACTTGGGCGTGTTAACTGCAAAGAGTAAGTTCACGTGGTGCCACCTCGGATGCGTAGCCTTGGAGGCTATTAGAATATTCTGAACCTCAATGAAGTGGGCCGTTACCTTTACCAAGTTGATGGTTAAAAGTGATCCTGGTCTGTTTTCTCTTTTGAGGCCATCTTTGGCTATCCCTTTGGGCCGTGTGAAAGGCTCAGGCTCACACTCCAAAGGAACTAACCGTTAGCACTTCCAGGCCACATGTTTCCCATGCTTTCACCCCAACTCAATCTGAAGCTAAGTTTTACAGGAGGCTGAAGTAAACTACTTCGTGCTCAGGGATTTATGCTGAACATACCTAAGTAAACTGTGGATACAGTGGTAGGGGGTGGAGTAGTGTTGCATGGGATTTTATCTTGGAACATTCCTCAGTGGGTTCCACAGAAGGAGCTTATACAGGAAGTAGATCCCTCTGTGAATGCAGCGGATGACCAAAAAAAAAAAAAAAAAAAAAAGACTTTGATGTTAGTAATCGCAACTCTGCCCACCGGACATTTATCATGCGACATGAGTATATCTGTTCTCTAGGTCTTTTTCTTTTATTATTAAAAAAATTGTTTTAATGTTTATTCATTTTTGAGAGAGAGCACGAGTGGGGGAGGGGCAGAGAGAGAGGGAGACACAGACTCCAAAGCAGGCTCCGGGCTCTGAGCTGTCAGAACAGAGCCCAGTGCGGGGCTCAAACTCGCCAACCACAAGATCACAGCCTGAGCCGAACGCTCAACAGACTGAGCCACCCAGGCGCCCCTGTTCTCTAGGTCTTTATTGGGCCCAAGTCAATGGGGAGAGTGAGAAATTAGCATGATCCTTAACCTAGATCTTTCTCCAGTTGTGTTTCTGGGCCTCTGTGCTGTCCGGATCCTTCCGTCTTTCTGGTGGATTGTTAATGGCGCAAGTGTTCTCTCCAGTTGAGATTTTCTTCCTTTGCTCATGCTGCCCGTGTATCTGACCGTTATAACAGGCACCCACGGAAGATTACCGGATGTTTCATTTCAATTAACACCCCCAGGTTGGCTGAGAAAAAAATGTTACCATTTTCACTTATAGACATTCCCAGTGGGAATTAACACTGCTGAAAAAGGTTAATCTCCTCTCCAGCTAGAGGGGTTGGGAGGAAAGGCGCAGCATTAGCTGGAAGTTGGAGACAAGTAAAAACTCGGAAGCCATGATTTAGCTTCTTCGTTAATTGCTGACCCAGAGGAGTCTGTTCCAGTGACCAGACTCCTTGGGGTAGGTGTTTGTCTGTGTTGCTCAGCATTGTATCCCCTGTGCCTGGCACGGAGCCTGCCACATAGGAGATAGGAAGTTGATTAGATGAATGAATGAATGAATGAATGAATGAATGAAACGATTATGTGATCTCAAAATTCTATGACCCACCCTGAGAACGTCCTTGTGTTTTGCAGAGACGGGTCTGTAAAACAAAAAACAGCCTTTCCTATTCTCAAAAAATCCTTGTCCACACACATTTCTGTAAGTTCCCAGTAGGCTTTTGGGATAATCAGTCAGTGTCTGGTTCCATCCTCTTCCCTGGGCTTGCCAAGGATAGTGCCAGGTGTGAAAAGGGAACGTTAGTAGATTCCTCAGTTCCTCGTGGTGTCGTCCCTCCTCCCTCCAGGAAGGTCCCATAGAAGCTTACTGATGAGTGCACCTGCCTTCTGAACTTGTCTTAGGCTCCAGGCTGACAAAGACTCTCCCTGACCAGACTTGAGTCAGATTCCTCTAAGCCCTCTTCTGCAGTAGGCTTTGACCTTGGGCTTCATTGTCTGTCCTTGTCAGACCTGTATCATCCAGTTTTGACAAGAATCCTACTAAGTCCAGGGGCACCTGGGTGGCTCAGTCGGCCGAGTGTCCGACTTTGGCTCAGGTCATGATCTCGCGTTCGAGTCCTGCTTCGGGCTCTGCGCTGACAGCTCAGAGTCTGGACCTGCTTCGGATTCTGTGTCTCCCCCCCTCTCTCTGCCCTTCCCCTGCTCATGCTCTGTCTCTTCCTCTCTCTCTTCCTCTCTCTCTCTCTCTCAAAAATAAACATAAAAAAAAAAGGATCCTATTAAGTCCATCCGAAAAGAATTCCCCACCCTTGATATCTGCTCATTCTGGGACGCCTTCATCAAGAATCCTGTCAAGTCCGTCTAGCCAGAATCTCCCCTGGTGTTTCCTGAATTTTCCACCCTCTGATTCCCACCCTGCTCCTTGGTTATAAATCCCCCCATCTTGTCCATGCTGTATTAGGAACTGAGCCAGTTCTGTACTGAGATCTCTTTCTCCTATTCCAGTAGTTCTAAATAAGGTCTACTTTTATTCCTTTGAGAACAGTCTGGCACTGTTTTTTTTCTTCCTTTCTTTTCTTTTCTTCTTCTTTTTTTTTTTTGTTTTTGTTTTTGTTTTTGTTATTGTTGACATTCATGGTGCTGTGACTTGAATAGGCTTGGATTCATTATTGGACCCCAGGACCTCTCCCTCGAGCCCTACCTGCATACCTTTGAAGCATCGTCTTTATTCCCGTCTGATTGATCAGCGGTTCGTTGGTGGGTCCGGCTTCCGAGCCGGTGCTCCAGATGACAGCCCATTGACACATTTCGATTCTTCGGATTCGGAGTGTAGTCAAGAAGCTGAGTGTGAAAGGGCCTCGTCTCCTTTGTCTGCAAGGCACCTACCAGGACGTCTTTCTTACTGACTCTCTATTTTGAATAGAGATTCACTCCCTGACGCCTGAGCTTTGTTCTTTGCTTTGAACGGGAAATTCACTTTCTGACTCCTTGGGCTGGAGAATTCTTCCTGGCTCTTTGTTTTGAGTGGGAGCTTACTTTCTGACTTCCTGGGTTAGAAAATTCCTCCTGGATCTTTGTCAAGTGAGAATTTATTCTGTGACTCCTGTGGACATCCCCCCCATCCCCCGCCCCGCCTTGGATCTCCGTGAGCTCTGTTTTCTCTTTTTGATCCTGCTTTTCCTGTGAGAGCCTCTCAGTTGACTGAAGCTCTCTTCTTGCACCTGCTGACTATGTGTTCTGCTAACTCTGCTTGCTTTCTTGCCGGCTTGATTTTACTGAGGATAGTATGGTACTTCAGTGGCTTCCTTGAGAAACTTACGATTCCCCCCAAGCTGGTTCCCCTAAGACCTCTCCCTTCCCATTGTGTCCACTCCTTTCTCCTTCATTTCCTTCAGCTCCTCTGAACCCTTCGATCTGTCCCCTTTCAAGCCCCTACCTCCTGCCTCCTCTGTCCAACCCTACTTGGACCTTTGCTCCCATCACTCTGCAGGTGCTTGAACTTTGTGCTCCCTGTCCCCACGAGGACTCTCCAGGGATTCTGGGGCCCCCTAAAAGCAATTGCATGAGGTAGAAAAGAAAAGGCCAACTGGAAACAGACTGGGTATTTTATCCACTCAGACTTTGGAGACATCCAGACGGTTGCTTGGGGTCCCCTCGGTCGCTCTCCTAAACTGTAGCCCAGAGCCTCTGTAAGATGACTTGTCAGGGCAAAAGAAAATTTTAATCTCCTCTGCAAATATTGGCAGAAATAGTTAGGCCTCACGTTGAGTAGGTAATCTTAAGTTATTCCATCTGTCAGACCATTTGGATAAAAACAAAGAGCGGAGCTATAAGCCAGTGAGGTTTTTGTATTACTGTATTTACCCGACTCATGGCTAAAATTTTAGAATGAAAGGTAGAAGTTTGTTTGCATCTGGCTGTGTGTTCCTACCTATATGTACGTATGTTACGCATATGTGGTGTTTTTCTACTTCTGGACGGTATTACCAAGTTAGTTTATAAAATCCTGTAAAGGAGCTCTACTCAAATCAGCTTAGCAATAAACGAGTATTTGTATGAATCTTTCCAAAACTTCCAGGAATACAAAAACTACCCTGGATGCTTCTCAAGTACATGAGATTTGAGCAAATCTTTGGCGACCAGTTTCATCACTGATTCCATAAAAGCAGCTATGTCTGAGTTATCAGCAGTATCAAAGGGGCATACATTTTTCTTCTGCGTGGATATACTAATAAAATAAGGTAGTATTTACTGGATGTTTAAGATTATAAAAATTATAAATTCAATTTAAAAACAAATGTATGGGTAGTAAAGCTTCAGTCGAAGCACCCTGCTTGTTATTCATTGCTTTACCAACCGCAGCAACAAAACAAGTGTTTGGCTTTTTTCAGTGTTTTGTTTTATTTTGCTTTCATGAGGCTTCCCTAACATGCGTGTTCTGTACAAATACTTACGAGGGAAATCACTTGAGACCATGGCTGCTTTCGTTTACCGGTACGTCTTCCTAAGCACCATTCCTAAAATCTTTTGGTAACTTACCACCTTAAAATTACGCTAAGTTAAGTAACAGTCATTAAATACTTCCATCATTTCTAAGATGAACAGCTGAGACATTTATTACTGAACATAAACTTAAATTTAGATACTGTCGGCTCCTCAATTTTGCATGGTCTAGAGAAGCAAAACGTGAGGCTGTTAAAACACTGAAAAATGAGGAAGCATGTACCTACAGACTTTAGATGGTATATCCATAAAACATGCTATAATGCTGATATGTGACAATTCACAATGGTCTACTTCCTAGTTTTCTCTAAAATTTTACTAATCGTTGGGGCGCCTGGGTGGCTCAGTCGGTTGAGTGTTCAACTTTGGCCTTTGGCTCAGGTCGTGATCTCACAGTTCATGAGTTTGAGCCCCACGTCGGGCTCTGTGCGGACAGCTCAGAGCCTGGAGCCTGCTTCGGATTCTGTGTCTCCCTCTCTCTCTGCCTCACCCCTGCTGGCAGTCTGTCTGTGTCTCTCTCTCTCTCTCTCTCTCTCTCTCTCTCTCTCTCTCTCTCTCTCAAAAATAAACATTAAAAAAACAGTCAATGGCTAAAGAATTATAATCAATATATGAAAACAAAACTACCAAAAATAAGGGAAACAACCTTTTGGGCAAAATGCAGAAGAAAAATGGGATATGGGAAATAATCTCTTTGCAAAGGGAAATTGGCAACGTGTAAAGGACGTGTTCTCATTAAAGGAAAACGAGACTAATTTTGTCTCAAGGTTAAGCAACTGGTTCAGGATGAGAAAGAAGAAAAATACAGGGAGAACCCTCTCACTGGATATAGCAATTTGCAGAAGGTTTTGAGGAAAAGTAATTTTATGTGGGGTTAAGCTGGTGGAGATTGGATGGATTTATTTATAAGGTTATAAAAAGAGTTCAAACATAACTGATCCCAAACTACAATTTGACTGTCTCTCTGTTAAAATAACAAAATGTTCTTGCATTATTGGCCTGTTCTTAGTAGATTGTAAGAGGTTTTTCTTTACTGCTTAAGTGATTCACCTTGGAAACAAAGATTCTAGGTCTTATCAGACCAACTTCCCGTGCTAACGTTAACCTTATGGTGCATGTTCTTGATTATGTAGGAACACCAAGTCTTATCACTTCTTAGAGCTAAGGTTTTTTTACACTTGTGACAATTTTGCTTTCCCCAAATCCAATCCTAAATGAAATCTTCTTGGCTTCAAACTGGCTTTGAGATTTCCCAGAGGTACATTTGAAAATCACAATGGATTTGTTCTCGTACCTTGTAAGAAGAGCTGTTCATCTCATTTGGTTTCCTTGATATGATGGATGGCCTGGAAAGACGTTGTCAAATAAGAAAGAGATTAACTTTCCATAGGTTATATTTGTATGTGTAAATATTAATGTTTCAGACATTGTACGAAGTTGCTAGAAATTGGTCAGTACTCTGTCCATGATATGTCCAACAGAATGTTATCAGCCATATTCTAGTAATTATTTTAAAATGTGTGTCACAGAAAACAACCAGATATTCTTATCCATGGCTATGTCAAGTCCATCTTATTCACAGATGTCTTTTATTTCACTCTGATTCTTCCCTGAAAGCATTTGCAGTTAGCTGCAGGTCAGAATGCTTGGTCTTCTCAGACCCGTGGAAAGGACTGTGGCAGACGTTCTGGGCTTCCAGGCTTCTGATGGCGTTGCTTAGATAACATTGAGGCCACGCTACTGGACTGCGTAAAGATTTCCAGAACTCTGAGAAGCTGACGGGTTCATAAAACTGGCAGCCCAGGATAAAGCAGAACAAGAATTCATTACATAGGACTGAATGGACTAATGGGAGACAATGGTGCGTTCAGTTTGGAACATGAGCAGGGAGGGTCAGAGTGAGAGGGAGACAACAGAATCTGAAGCAGGCTCCAGGCTCCGAGCCATCAGCACGGAGCCCAGGGCAGGGCTCGAACTCACAAACCCAAGGTCACGACCTCAGCTGAAGTTGGACACTTCACCAACTGAACCACCCAGGCACCCCTGGAGCCTTGCTAGATTTTTAATTGGAAACATCTGTTTCCAAGATGTTAGAACCCCCGTTCTCTTTTTCCGAAGTTACCTAGACCTCTAACAATCAGACTATAATTTTGTAAACAAAAACGAAACCTTTGTCTCTTGTCTCTACCTGTTCCCTCCAGACCTTGGAAAACCTTACTGAGTATTCTTATTTTCGTGGCCATGTTTTCTGCAAAAATTCACTAAGAATATGTTCTGTTTATAACAGGATGTGATTGGCGACATTGGTTATGTGAAGGCTTGGGCTAGAATGTCATATTTGAAAATGGCACATAGAATCCGATATGACCACATAGTATGAAGGGACTAAGGTTGACGTTATGGAACCAGTGCCCACAGAGGCCTCTTGGAAAGATCAGCTTGGTATCTGGCTTATAGGGTTTCCAGCCTCACCACCTGAGTAAGGAAGGTCACTTCCTGTTAAGCTCAACAAGCTTAGGATATTTTGAGGATCTTGAAGAGAGGAATTTATCCGTATCTATAGGTACTGAAATTCGGTACCTGAATTCACCACCTGAATTCAGTACCTGAATTCACCACCTGAAATTCAGGTGGTGAGTTGTTGGCTCAGGTACCTAGACCTGAGGCTTTTGAAAGTCTGAGAGTCCTTATGGAATGTTCTAGCAAAGCAACTCGCACAACCTTATATGAGGTCAGTGTCAGTTGCTGCATTTATGTAAATAAGAGACCAAACCTAATGAACCCAGACTTCTCTTATAAGCAGGAAATCAAAAAGGGAGGTAATATAGAGAAATTTTCTGTTTTAATAGAAAACTGTAATCTACTTGCATGGATTATTAGGTTCTAGCCCTGTTCATTGTCTTTGGGGCTTTATCTGTGAAATGGACTGGAGCCAGTTTCCACATTTTTCCAGCCCTCACCAAATTCTCAGTTCTTCGAGTTTTCTCCACTATCTGCCTCCAACTCTCCAAACCAACGTTGCCATGTTTTCTTCCACTCTCCTGACCTGGATCCACTGAGAGCCAGAACCTGACCCCTGGGGGATGCTTACTGGGGCTAAGGAAGGGTCTACAAGCTGATGCTGGATGTATCATTCAGATATTTTCTTTTTAAAAAAAAATTTTTTTTTAACATTTATTTATTTTTGAGACAGAGAGAGACAGAGCATGAACAGGGGAGGGTCAGAGAGAGAGGGAGACACAGAATCCGAAACAGGCTCCAGGCTCTGAGCTGTCAGCACAGAGCCCGACGTGGGGCTCGAACCCACGGACAGTGAGATCGTGACCTGAGCCGAAGTCGGACGCTTAACCGACTGAGCCACCCAAGCGCCCCTTAGCAGATATTTTCTACCAAGTCCCCGCAGAGCGTTCAGCTGGCCCCCAATGAGCAAAAGGCAACTGAACAAGAATGGCCTTACGTTGTTCACAGGAAGAGTCTCTGGTCTTCTCGAATAACAGGAGGGACTGACAGTCTCCTTGAGCAGACTTGAGTCAGGCTTCTCTAAGCCCTCTTCTCCACTAGGCTTTGGCTTTGGGCTTCAGGGTCAGTCCTTGTAGAGCCTGCAATCCACCCAATTCTGGAAGGAATCTTGTCAAGTCAGTTCAGAGAGGCTCCCTTAGCCTTAATGTCTGACCGGAATCCTCCTCCTCTACCCTTGGTATGTATGCGATCACCCTGGCCTGCCTTCAGCAAGATTCCCTTCAGGTCGGTTGCACCAGAATCCCTTCTACTTCTGGTGTTTCTGCTCGGTAATTTTCCACCCCCTCACTGCTACCCTGCCCTTTGGCTGTCAATCTCCCTCATTCATGCCGTGTTCAGAATTGAGCCCGCTTCTGGACTGAGCTCTCTTTCCCCTATTCCAATAATTCTGAATTAGGTCTATTTTCTGCTTTAATGACTGTCAGGGTCTGCTTTCTCCTTGACAGGGGGGAACTTCTGTGTCTTGTCTTTCTCATTTGGAAACAAAGATCACAAGCTAAGCTAAATTTCTAGGTCCATCTTCCTAACCAGATCGAGCCACCAGATTCACTTTGCCGGGACAATTCCAGCGATGAGGTAGGCAGCTCGGAGTGAATGACCAGGGTACACATCGAACGTGTTCTTCTTTGTCTTCGGTTGGTCTTTATCATCGTACCAGGAGTCTCTGAGGTTCTACATAATGTAGTACATATTCAGTACAAACTGGGAGACGGGGGGCTCATTGTCATCACTTAGGGATCCAGGCTGATGGTGCCACCTTGTAGCTGCACCAGAATGGATCTGCTAGACTTTCCCATGGGAGTGGGAGAGAATTTCTGGAGATCTCACATGTCCTCTTGAATATGTCTGCAAGGAGGTGACACGAGACCCTTCTCATGGTCACTGAACTAGTAACAGGGTCCTGACTTCTGGCAAGAGGACTCAGAAGTCTGCTCTTCCAACAGGAGTGCAAGATCTAGGTGAGCATCGTATTATCTACGATAGTCTTCTTAGAGGAAACGTTTTATCTTCCCACTAAACTCCTCTTCCTAGAGCACGCTTGCCCTGGAATCCTCTATCACGTGGCTTAGTGGGAGGGAGGCTGCACAGGGGAGACGCTTTAGAGGAGAAACTAAAATGCATTAAGGTTTGCAAAATTACGTCTGTTTAAATAGACTAAACCAATTACGTTTGTTTAAATAGAGTAGGTAGGGTCGTACCTGTTTTTCTTCTTCGTATTCAAAATATAAAATTATGGAGCTGTAGCGTGCATGGAAAGTATGTGGTTAAGTCAGGAGATAAGGGACGTGTTTGGCCTCCCTTTGCTATCAACAAACCACCTGCCTGGCTGTCTTGGTCCATCTACCCACTCTCTTCCCACTCGCTGGGGAGGCTCGTGGGACCTGGCCCAGAAGAAAACCAGGCAGCAGCTCTTTCTGAGCCCCTGGGAAATCTTTGTGGGCTCCAGTGGCCGCTCTCTATGTCACCTGATCTAGTTTCTGGAGTCTTCTGTTTTCATTACATCGTGCTATGCTTTTCACCTGTACTTCTAAGTGGCCTCCTTGGCATGGTTTCAGCAGGTTTCTTGTTCAAACCCTGGATGCATCCAGAATTCTTCCTTTACCGACTCCATTCTCTGGAAACTGGGACCAACATGCCTGTGCTGTTCTTAGCTGGGACTCCACCCCCCCACCCCCACCCATTCCAGCATCGTTTGCTCTTTTCTCTTGGGAGAGGAGTTGCAAGTTGAAATCCACTCCCACTAAGCACCAACTAACAGCATGACAGTGTGCCGGCTGCTGTACAGAAAAACAGCAGCAACAATAATAGACTAATAACTTAGCATAATACATATTTACTGCGTACTAGTCAGCGGGTGAACACCCTATATGCCCAGCCTTCAGACAAGCAGTCAGATGCTGCAGGATCCTGTATTCCATGCTGAGATGTCTGGCTTTTATCATCAGTGCCTGGCAATCTTATACGGACTTGAAGCAAAGGTAACATGAGGATTCGGCGTGTGTGCTATGTTTTTGATGACACGGGAGCACTGTTCTGATCAACAGCTGTCCGACAGTGTTCCAGGGGCTACTGGACGTGAAGAATATTTTCCTTGGACTTTGTGCCCCAGACAGCCCGGCTCCCCTACTTGTCAGGTTTGTAGTTTTTTTTTTTTTAAGTTTATTTATTTTGAGGAAGAGATCATGCAGGCTCGGGACAGAGAGAGAAGGAGAGAGAGAAACCCGAGCAGGCTGTGCACTGTCAGCGCGGAGCCCTACGCAGGGCTCGAACTCCCAAGCCGTGAGATCGTGACCTGAGCTGAAACCAGGGGTCAGACTGAACCACCCAGGCGCCCCGCAGGCTTGCGTTTTATTAGAGCAGATCTGGGGCTGTGCTCATATGGAGTAGGAGCAACCCCAGACCTGTTCTACCTTTCTGTTTCTATTACTTGTGACCTGGAAATCCAACTTAGCAGGACTTCAGTGAAATTCCATAGAAGTCGTTGAGTAAAAGAAGAATAAATTCCATCAAGTGGGACATAGAAAAGCTTCTACTGATCGACTTCTACTTTTTCCCCCTACAACAAAGTTTTATTACATCCTGGTTGTTCCCTATTTTTTTTGAACAATAGAAAAACTCAACATGACCCCTGAATAAGAGATACTGGGGCCACGAAAAATACTGAGCGAATTCTAGGAGGCATTGTACTTCTGTTACACATTAAGTAAGCAGCTCGACCGATAGGAAAGGAAATTCAAAGGAAACAGCACTAGCCCGCGGGCACGAAGGGTAACTGACTTCAGAGCTGCTCCTTCCGGCTGTGACTTCCGTGACTTTGCTTCCCAGTGACTTTGTCCTGCGGGAGCAGACCTTTGGCTCCACTTCTGGGGCTGGGTCAGCCCCTAGTTCGGCCAGTGTTGGCCTCGGTGTGGACCCCCCAGTACACGAACCCCATCTTATTTGAGGAACCAGGCAAAGTCCCGCACGTACAGATCCCAGTGTCTCTCACAAAGGGCTGTCTCTCCTCACACCTGCCTCCGTGGGGATCCTGCTGTTTCCCCAGGACAGTCTTGGGGTGAGTTCCCCCCGAGTGACCCGGCCTCAGCCGCTTTCTCACCAAGGCTGTAGTTGACCCAGAGCTCAGCAATGTTCTTGGAGGAATCCCAACCTGCACAGGTGTGTGCTGGGCGGGGGATCCCCCCTGACCTTGGAGAAAACCTTGTTACCTGCCCCCCCATCCCGATAACGTTGTTCATCCCCTCCTTGCTCTGGATGCTGCAGGAGAGGAGGCCCGTTGGGCATGGGGAGCACAGAGGTGTGGGGGCTGTTCTGTAGAAGCTTCTCCAACGCTGTGATCAAGATCAACGAGCATTATTGCCTTAGGAAAACAAACACGTTCCCACTCGTGTCTGTTAGAGAAGGAAAGGGATAAAATAACCTTCGCCTGAAATGTGAACAGGAAAAAAAAAAACTGAGAAATTCAGTCTTGTTTTCCGCAATTTCTTGTCTTTCCCCCCTGCGGCCTGTCCCTCCCGTCCCCGCGTCCCCTGCCACACTTGCATCTATACATCCCTCATCTTCCAACCTGTCTGAGCAAAGGCTCCCACGCCCAAAGCAGTGGCTGGTCCCTGCTCTGGGCCTGGGGCCGTGCTGGCAGCAGAGTGAGAGTGTGGGGTACAGAAGGCACCGTGCTTGTACCCCTCTCCCTGCACTTGCAGCCGAGGCTCACCTCTTAGACCTGAGGCTCTCTGAGACTCCCCAGGGTTTTATTTGCACGGTAGTTTCCAGCCTGCCCCCAGGGCCAACAGACAGAGCCCCTGGTGGAAGGCAGGTGGGGCCTGGCCAGGAAAGAAAGCACTGGGGTTATTTATTAGGTACGGAGGCTGCCAGGGAGTCACCCCCATGACCTGGTTGCCGGCAGGGAGGGGCCCAATCATCCCTTGGAGGTGGGGGGCTCCCCCCTGTTCTCTCTGAGGGCCTCTGCCAATGCCTTCTGAGCTCCGGCCTCCCGGGCTGTGTGTGCAAGGCCTCTCCCTTTCGTCACTGTGCAAAGTAGACTTCTGTTCGTAGGACTTGCTCTCCGATGAAGACCCCACAAACCCTCCCCTTTCCCATCAATTCAAAACATGCCCGCACTTGGCTGTGGAGACGCAGGCAAGTGGCAGACGCCGCCTCTGGGTTCCCGGGGAAGCGCCCTGACCTCTCTCAGGTGCCTCTCCTCCTTCCCCCTTTCTTCTTATGACCTGACCTCCCAGAGCCTCCTCCGGGGCCCTCGGATGTCGGCACGTGGCCGACGGTGGTATGTTCCCTGCCACCTCCAGCCGCTCGGGGTGAGCCCCGCCGTCCGTCCGTGGCGATGCCACCTCAACGTTCACTCGGGGGGTGTGCTCCCCGCGTGCAGTTCTCGCGCACCTCTCCCCTGCCGGGCGGTGAGGAGGTTTGGCAGATGAGAGGGTGGCTCTTCCGAAGGGCTGTGGATGTCCAGGGACTGCCCCTCTCTCTGGAGCTGAACGTCACGTATTGGGGTTGCGACGACGGGCTTAGTTACCGTATGTGTCTTCGATGAAATGCAGACTCGCTGTCCTGGGATCCAGGGCCAGCCACGAGGCTTTCCTGGTCCACTGCCGTTGCCCTATTCCCTCCACGAACCTCCTTCGCGTCCTGATCCGGGCTCTGTAAACCGAAGGAGCTTTCAGACCCAGCCCTGCTTCTCGAAGGCCCCTTGGCTGAGTTCATCTCTTAGGCCATGTGCCTCGTGAAGCCTCTCCTGACCTCCTGATGGGAGAGGCCGCTCCCGTCTTCTAGACACCACGGAGTTGTGAAGGGCGAAGGTTACGGAATCGGACAAACGTGGAGTCCAGGTCCTGGGCTGTCGTTTTCCAAATGTGAACACGACATGTAAGCATGCATGTAAGCATGCAGACTCTGTGAATCTCTTTGTCACTCGCGCGTGAAACGGCGATACAACCATGCACCTTGCTGGGGGTTTTAGTGGCCTAGTCCTTGGCGTGGTGCTTTGCACAGAATGAGCACTTGACAACCGGTGGCATTGTGACGTTTTATGGAATCGCAGGATTCCGTCTCATGGTACAGATATTTGTGTATCCCTCTAAACACGGGCACAGAACCTTATCGAAGATTCTATCTTATCTTTCTCCGGATCCTGCCCACCGCTCACCACTTTGCTTCACGTATACTGGTGACTCGGTGGATATTTGTTGAGTTAAACAAGCAGGGATGCAAATTTGTGTAGGGTTTTTAAAAAGCGAAGAGACGCGGGAAAAGAAGGAAAATGCCCACTTTGATCAAGCACTTTGCCATGCTTCTTCCCATGGAATTAAAGATTCTTTCCACAGAATCTAGCAAATGCCTGGTACTTAGAATTCCTTATTGTGAATGAAATTGCCATGTAGTTTGTGAAAAGCACCCCCAAAGAAATAAGGTTCTTCTCCTCTTCCCTTACTTGGAAGATTTAGAATTATGTCACTAGATGGGACCAAGCAAGGCAGACACACTCAGGGGAGGGAATACTTAGGGAAGTGGGGGGCAGCCCAGAGCGATGCAGGGGGCAGCGAAGGGGGATGGGGGTAGGGCAGGGAGTGGGAGCCAGTTCCGGGTCTGGGAGGTGGAGCAGGGCGAGGAGACCACCTTGCAGGGGAGGAGGCAGTGGGGGAGGGGAGCTGCTTGCTTGCAAGGGAACTGATATAATAGAACAATAAGGATGATGGGCATCTGGTTTCTTGCTGTCAAAAAGGAGAGTTCGATGTAGAAGTGGAGAAGCCCTGAATTACCCCGTGGCTTTCGATGAGAATTCACGGTAATGCGGTGAATTTGTGGTCTTTGGTGCGTGTGTCCAACAGGTTTCCAGTTAGAGTGCCTGGAAGCAGATCCCGCCTTGCCTCCTAGATGCTGTTTGTCACTAAGAGGAACTGCTGATTGGAGTTCCTTGGAGGAATATTCTGGGTCTCAGGCAGGGAAAGCGTAAGAGGAACCTGAACTGGTATCTCGTGCCAGAAAGGAAGGAAATGACCCAAGGATAATGGAGACATGTCAAACGGACGCCAGAGCCAGATCGAAGAGGGTCCCACTGACCACGTCGGGAGTAATTTGAGGGTCCGTGTAAATAACGGAAGTAATTACAGCTCATTAAATAAGAGTAAACAAGGAATCTAAAATGATATAGATGAATAAATATGTTTGAAGAATAGGATATTGATAGTTTCAAACCACATCCTTGTAAAATATTAATTTAAAAGAGAGAGTGATTTTAAAGTAGAGAACCATGATTTATACCGATCGAGCGTCCTCAGATACCACATCATTCAGAATCCCGTGCTGGTCGATAGCATTCAGTGAAGGAATATAGCATTACCCTGTCCTGCCAGAGACGTGACCTGAGTCTACTCACTAGAAGACATTAAACTTTCAGGATATTCAACAAAATAACTGGCCTGTAACCTTTGGGAGCGGCCAGGTTATGAAAGACGAAGACGGACCAAAGAACTGTTCTAGAAAAAAGGAGGCTAACGAGCCATGCCGGTAATTGCGAAGCTTGACTCTGCAGTGGGTTGTTTTTGAGAACATGACTGGAACTCTTGGCAAAACATTGAATGGGATCTGAGAATTAGATGATGGTGAATCAGTGTTAATCTCCTTATTGGGATGATGGTTTTGTGGGCGAGTGTCCTTGTTTCTGGGGAGTACTGGAGTATTTGAAGGCGATGAGCTGTGTATCAACAACCTCATGAGTTCTGGTTCTTCGTGCTGCACTTGGAACTTCTCTGTAAATTTGCGGAGATGAAAGTGTTAAAAATTTGAGAAGGTGGTACTCAGTCTTGCCTGGGACAATGATTGAGCCATAGTCAATGGGAAAGTATGATGGATGATTTGGGTCGTGGAAAGCAGGGACTATTTA